>NC_134762.1:2594022-5183044 GCF_050436995.1 Anticarsia gemmatalis
ATACTTTCTTACTTTTGAATCTTTATGTTGGCGTTGCACAGATCATTAAATCAGAGAATATTACTACTGATGACGATGTGTGTTAAAGAATACTTCGACACTAAATACGACACAATCTTAACATATTAGGAGCTCATGTTTTGCGGACTAATAACTTCAAATTCCTCTTTCAACAACAACAATTTCTACTCCGTCCAAAATTACATTAAACGCAAGGGTTGGGAAAAGTATGCCAAAACCGTATCCGGCTAGCCACAACCCCATTTGTCATTAAAATTCATACAATTTGTTTTGCAGAAACGTATTAATGTGCACGTGTCAGCCCTAGGTAAGTGCTTTACGTGCAGGGGTGCGAATCAATGATGCGACAAAACTGTGGGCCCGAGGTACCTGCGCGGCAGATTACGTGCTACGCCTCGGGCCCTTACGACCCTACCCTCACACTTTACCGTTTTATACGTATCTTATATCTGTTCAGAGAAAATTATGTAAAAACTTTTAATTATAAAGTTACTTGATATTGGTAATAGATATTGTTTGTGAAGAAAAACAATTGATTTTGTTATAGCTCTGGAAAATTTCCATGTGTTTTTTCTGAGTATAATAAAAATATTTATTAGCGATAGATTCTTTTTCCCTTTCATAGTTTCATTTTTAATTACTTTAGACAAAACAGCAGAGTCTTAACCACTGAAACTATTATAATGAAATTTGGTACAGAGATAGACTTGAGACAGAACATATCTCTAAGGGTAAAAAGGAGTAATAGAAAAGGTTAGAAGAGAGCATGTTTGTATGAAAATTCTGCCCTGAGTCACTAAACCGCGCGGATAAAGTACAAAGAAATAGACCACAAAAATATTCTGATTCTGCTTGAAAATACCTCGATTTAAACAACATATCGAAACAAAATATAAAATACTACTACACTATTTCTTACATGTCACACATCGACACAAACAAACAGTAGGACAGGCAATGACCTAGAAAACAGCCTGGACTCGAACCCGAGAGGAAATTAAACGTCATTGGTGACTTCTGTCCCGGCCGTGTGTAACATACATACCGTGTGTATATGTATGTATGTATAGCGCCGTAGGGAACTATTTGTTGGGAGACGTGTTGTTTTACTGGATGAAGAGAGAAATAAAAATCGTACTGCAGTTGTTATCGCAATTGAAGAGAGGCAGCATTGAATTGTGTATTTTTTTTATCAAGAGTAAACTGCATTCCCAAAAAAATGATTAAAATGCTAAGCAACAGTTATGATATTTTAAACTCGAAAGTATTTAATAGGACTCAAGGCCTATACGCTCCCTCAATTTGGGAGGAGACTCTTGCCCAGCAAGGAGTCACAGAGACTGAGTAATAGGTTAAAAAAAAACGAATTCTATTCAAAAATTGTTGGTTGTGTGTAAGTCTTTGCTAGTCCATTCTTACAGTTCTCATAATCCCATGTCAATAAGACTTGTTAATAAGATTTTAACAACATATCCCTACTCAAAGCTCAGGTTTACAAAAAGACGTTTTTTTTTTTTGGAAATATAACGACTACCTGGCCAATTATTTTCATGCGATGCCAACTTTCAGTTAAAACTCACCGCGGAGTTACATTACTTTTGCTGCATGCACCATTTTAATAACTCTACAACACGATGTTTATTACCTAAGCACGATATAATAAAAACGACGTGTTTTACTGCACATTTACCATTAGCAATTATAACTGATTCATCGCTTGTAGATAAATATACAAATAGCACTCGGGTAGAAGCTACAACATTTATTGTTTTAATTCCAAGAAACAATTGGTCATTACATAGCAGAAGACCTTTTATTCTTTTTTCTAGTATATTATTATGATTGAGACGAGTTACATATCACCTCGACGTTGCCGCAGCAGACCTCCTGCGGAATAAGAGAGGCAGAACAAACTGAAACACGTAGGCAGATTTCTTTTTCGTTTAAAAAGACAACTCCCGCACTAAAAATTGCTCTTGTGTCGCGGGGACTTTTACAAACATACCAACAACGGACACAACCAGACCCGAAACTATTATTTGTGGATGGCACAAATACTTGTTCTGTGTGGAAATCGAACCTACGACCGTGGCGTGGTGACCTTGATCACTGCGCTATGGAGGTAGTCAAGCAGAAGAATTCTAGAAGAACGGAGCTCACAAGGAGAGGCACTTGCTCAGCAGTAAGATAACGAAAGTTAACATAAACAATGTGCATTGTAATTAAATTGCATATTGTCTATAGTTAAACTAATTACAGATTCCGCAATCACTGTAATCTCAATCTACCATTGAGATATCCATCTACCCACACAATACGCGTCGGTGTCCATCTGTCCAATCTGTTTAATTAAACTGCCAATTAAAAAACAATCACAACAGGTTCGTTGTTAAAAATAGAATCTGTGGGCCGTAAGGTTTTAATAGGATTAGGAGTAATTGTGGCAATCAAATGTCCATCACGGGCTGCGAGTGACGAGGGGCTTACGTTTAGCGAAGTTTACGGGTAATGTATTACATGACATGTTTTGTTAAGTGTTTTTTGGAAAGAAAATGTACATAATATGTTTTTTGTTTTAGGAAAGAGTCGTTGCAGAATGAAGATGTTATTATATCTACGCTTTAGCACAAACCTGTATATCTTTTCCAAAATTAACTATTTCAGACGTTACATTTCTTTAGAAAAGTTCGTTAGTTTGTGATACAATCGGAGGATTACAGCATCCTTGTCTTTTTAACATTTAGTTTTTTGGAACGTTTCAATAGTTTTCTGTGTGTCATTTTACTAAGTATTCATCATTACTAATCAAATTAGTAATAGCATGACAAGAGATTATGTTTTGTATGTGTCTTTTTAACCTAAAAAAACAGTTTCAGCAGCATAGTTGCTATAAATACCAAGGCCTAAACTTTTCAGACATGAAATTCTTTACTACGTAAAAGTTAAGTTAAAATCACAACCCGGCGACATATTTGGCTCATAATGTAACTCAAACATTTCACGTCCAAGGTTTGTTGGTGTAATCTATTCAAATATTAGTTAGTGGCACTGTCGAGTACGAGTTCACTTCAACTTGTGCCCAACTGTTGACACGAGGCAACTATGACGACCCTACACAAACATATCGGAAATGTTACGATGGTGATACTTGCGGCTAACTATTGCCTTCGATTGACGATTTTGAGATAGATTTTGGGTTTGGTATTCTTAGCTTTCTGGATTTTTGGTGATTTTGGACTCCATATACTTTCAAAATAGTTTCCGAAAATATGACTTTCGCGCACTTATTCGCTCACTTTTACTTTTAGTTTACGACATAATCGACACAAATCCTATTTACGCCTTTTACAGTTTCTAAAGTAAAGTGTCTAAGTCGTTTACAGTACCCTACGCCCAAAAGCAACACCATCTAATATTAAAAAACAAAAAAGCTTTTCATTTCAACGGTCATCTCTGAAACTACCAGACAAACTTCAAAAAATATTTTTGTTAAGTATATCAGGCGTATTTGTGAAGAAGGGAATGGGAAAAAGGCGTGATTTTTATATGTATTGTATGTATGTAGATTTTACTAAACAGGCTATAAAATCACGCTATGACCTGCAGGAGCCGAGTAATCAGTACAATAATAAAACGAGAGAGACGTAACACTGGTTTGCTACAATTGTACTTGTATACTCGTATATACGTTTGTACATAACAGTTGTGTACAGCGCGACAGTTATGATTCAATTTCCGTTCAGTCGCGCACATAACGCGGTTACTGTTCAAGTAATCGGTAGACATCAACGGAATGTTGTATTATAAGCATGACTAGAGTTCTTATTCCAGTATGAGATACTGTTCCTATCTACTCTCACTCTGAGATAGATTGTTGATCTAACTGGTTGAATTGAGATTGTCTTGAAAATTTTCAAAATCGAATTTCAATAATATTTAGATGACAATTCCTAAGTCTAAATTTCTATTACTGATGGCCGACAATGACTTTAGACTTCTTGAAGCATATAAAAAGTTATGTGGAAGTCCTATTTAATTTTGGATGGATCTTTTAGGATCCTGAAGAATGAAAATACCTTTACCCTTTTTTTAGGCATTTTTTCCGACTTTTATCCACTTTCATAATTCATAGAACATACAAAAAGGAAACCTATTTCAGTGCTTTCCGCAATTACAAAGTCCATTAAAAAAGTGTTGGTCAGTATTGAACGTACACTCTCGCAGCTATTACAAGGATTTATTATGTTTTTGTTGTTTAGAACAATATACAAAAACGCTTACTCTGTTGGCAACGCTTTTGTTCTGAAATCCTTTGTCCAATATCCATAGAAATAAAAACATAGCCGCATTTTTATAAAACAACATATTCCAGGTATTATTTATTCGTGAAATTTCAAAACAAAAACGTTTTTCCGTGAATTTTCATCAATCCTCTGATTGAATAAAGATATTGATGACTTCACATAATTTATGCAAACGTTTCCTATGCTCAAAATATACGAATGATTGATATTATGAAAAAGGTTGTTGTTGGAAGCTCAAATTTATTTTTAGCAAGTTATTACGAGAAATCGAACAACGCTGTATTTTTAAGAATTTTTAAAAATTTGATCAATCCACAAAAGATTACCAATGGATATTTTTTCAATATACCCAGAAATGCTTATCTAGTTATTTTCTAACTCCAAGTACCTACCTTCAATGAATACATCATTATGAAAGCTATGCCAAAGATCAGATGACTTATACCTACAACTTTGTCACTTAAATTAAGTGAAGGAAGGAAAATAAGAAGGATCTGTCAGATATGTACCAATTATAGGTATGTGAGCTAAATGGATGAGTATCCTATCATTTTGAAATACTCGTGCATTACTCGAAATTTTTTTGCCGAAATTTAGATTAGGCTTGCCTAGATTGGCCTACCTGGACAGCAAAACCGAAAATGTGTGTGTCAGTTTTGTTGTTCGATAAATATTGCCGAACCGAATATGTGCGTAACACGTAACAAAAACCTAAAAGTTTCCACGTAATACATCAAACGAAATTGTCGAACATGTCAATAACGTTATAAAAGCCACATAAAACAAAAAGTCTAACTTTTCTCTCAGTATTAGAATGATTTAGTCAAACCGCAGCGAGACAGCGTGGCGGGGCTGGCGGCGGCGGCGGAGGGGAAAGAAAGCCGCGACATCGAAACTATGTTATTGGCTCACTTGGCTCAGCCATGGGAAGTGATTCTGTGAAACTGTCTGATACTGCCTGCCAGATGTTACATGTATAGTCAGTTATTTACGCGAAATACACATTGAATGTTTATTATCGTATATTTAGGTTCATGGGCAGCCGCTCTATATAAAATTCTGGTATTCAACTGCGTTCGGTAAGACTGGAAGCCGACTCCAACATGGTTGGAATAAATGCTAGGCTGATGATGATACAGCTGCCATTTGTATGACTTGAACAATTTAGGTTCATCTTTCTGCTGACCACTAACTAGATGTAAAGATGATACGTTCTGGTAAATTCTTCCTACCTGATCAGATAGATCGTGGCATGTCTTCGTATTGACAGCTATACACGCTCCAGTCTACTGAAGACCTATGCTGCTGTGCTTACGCGAGGAAACCGTGGTGTTTTCTGGATATTATTGGGTCTACTAGACTACAGTGCAATAGATGAGTTTTCTGGTAGATGGTATATTAGATAAAAACCGCATTGTTATATTAAATAAATATGTTTTTATAATTGCTATTAAAACGCGTCTGACAAAATATGCAGTTAAACCTGTAGAGTAGATCTTTCTTGTAACCCGGAGCGACTAGGTATTCAACCCGACGGACCTCTGATAGGCTCTTGTAATAATAACCTAAATAATCTGCGATGAAATATGCAAAGCTGTTCAATTCAAAATGTTAGCAACATTCGTATGCACAGAAATTGTAAAAGGCACATGTAATAGCTTAAAGCACTGTATTTAAGGCTGCGTTTTGACCAGAGATGTGCAAGACAGCCAAGCAAAAGAACAAACAAAACTACACCAATGAAATTAGCTCATTGTCAAAGACTCTTAGCTAATCCATTTAGTAGAATATTTCCTCGCATCGCGTCTTTCAACATCTTTGGTGTAAAACCAGCCTTTATCCATCATTGTTTAAGAAACTGTTTCCTAGTTTAATACAAGTCGTAAAGTTTGAGTTTGGAGAGTTTTAAGGGTAGATAAACTTAAGGAAATACACTCGTTTCACAGCTAAAAGTTTTGTAACAAGTTTTTCAAGTGTGAAATATACTTTTTCCCAAAGGAGCACGATAGATTATTATCTTTGGAGTGGGCAAAATAACCTCTTTCTTAGTCTCTAAGTTTGAAAATGAGGTTAGATATTGTAAGAAAAGTATGTTTCGTAGAATCAAGATACTATTTTATGTTTTAAAGTCCGGAGTATTTTTTATAACTAGTGCTTTTTTGTGCAAATGTGTATATTAGAGACACAGATTTGTCTAACAATTTACTCTTTTTCTACGATTGCACAATTTTTGCAAGTTTGTAGGACATGTAAAAGGCAATAAAGGCGTAATGTTAAGTAGTAATTTTTACGTGATTTAAAGTTATGTTTACCTACATAATCTCAAAGATCATAAAATCTAGGTGCCGTTAGAAACGGTTTTTACACATTTTCAAATCTTGTTATTACGATGAGTGTACTAGTGTATGATATACGCTGTTTCAAACAGTCGTGATGGTATGTCGATGGTAAAGTACAGTGGTAACGCATATCATGCTGCGTACTCGTAGTGATTTCAACAAATTGCAACCGTATTCTATTCATGCAGCGTTGCTTAAGCCCACAACACTTCGCAATGGTACCATCTTAAAAATGCACTTCGGAAATCTTCGTGGACCTTCGGAGACCTTCGGAAATATTCGTAAACCATCGGAAACCTTCGTGAATCATCGGTAGTCTTTCCATTTTCAAATATGACGGTTATGCTCTTTATAAAGTTGGAGTGTGTTCGTGTCTTCCGAAAGTAGCCGAAGATATCCGAAGTGCATAATTAAAGCAGTACCGCTGCGTTAAGGCTTCACACTACAAACGTACCTCATGTCCTCGCTTGGAGTTCTCACCCTGCAAGGGAAAACATCGTGAAAAACAGATTTTGAAACATTTTTGGAGTAAATTCTTAAGCCAATTGTAACAGAATTAGGTAAGTACATTATCTATTATTATTTGGGTACTATATTTGTACTAAAATTGCTTGGGTACACGTCAATCAGATACTAAAACGGATAATTAATAGAGAAACCAGAGTAAATAGGTAAATATAAGAATTATTTAATATATAAATGCAGCACATCAGTCATACGTGCATACGGGTATTCAATTAGTTTATATGCCCCAAACTTTTACTTATTTTTTATAAATTAAACCGACCAATTGAATCGTGGATGTTTCACATACTCTGACAATAGTTTCCGCAATTCCGTGCAGAAGTCAATTGACGACTGTCACCACTGACAGCAAAAAAAACAACCGTATCTTACGTACCGTATATCACGTGGAACTTGCTGCAAGTCAGTAAACACTACTTGAAGGAAATCTATTGAAAGTCGCTCGCGCAAGCCGTCTTGCACAAAAATACTTTCGGAAAATACGCATTTAAATATACGGTACGGTTTTAAAGAATAAAGGTCCATGTTAATAAACTAATATCAACTTAAAAATATAATTTTAAGAACCCATTTTAGTACGTCAAACGGATTCCCAAAACCACTATTCCAAATTGATTCCAGTCTATCAGGCCTTAGATACAAGATATGTTTTGAATAGTATCCCAAGATGCAAGTCTATTCAAGATATATTCAGTGAGTTGGATACATACATCAATAACCCAGCGGATGTGGGCTACATAATAGTGTTGCGTAATCGTTCCAATGCCGAGCACAGGTGAATAGATAGCAAGATGCAATAGTATTAATGTTGTTTACTGTTTAAAGATTTTGTAGGGAAAATGTTTTATGGAACATTCGGGAAAGAAATTTTCCGATAAAATACAAGATTTTAGCTGTCAGACTTACTAAAAATCCTAAAATAAAAATAATGTGTAATTTTGTTCCTTCATTAGACAATGGTTAAGAGACTCAAGAGCTCAATCTTTTTTATTTTTTCATATGTGATGCTCGTATATGATTTACTTCCATATTTAAGATAAGGTCATAATTATTTTATATATTTATGTGGATTAAGTTTTTCGTATAAGCTCACGACACTCGGACTCCGACTAGTGTGGTAGTGCAGAAGTGCGACCACCCAAATCTTTTCACCACAAATGACGAAAACAAACCACAAATTGGAAATCAAGCGTTTAAGTATGCAGAGTATTAAAATCTCAGCATTATTATAATCGAGAAATGTATTTAGAACGTGAGGCATCATAATACGACTTTTGTAAAAATGAAGGATTTTTTTATATTTCCCAGTAGGTAACATTTTTGTTCGACTGTTCTTGTATGCATCATATTATTATTAGGTCGGGGAAAAAGTCTTTTCCCATTATAGTATGTATGAACTTGTAATACTTGGGTACTTTGGCTTCAAGAATCACAAATGAGTACACGGTTTATTAGGTTTCTTTCAGTGAGCTCGTGAGGTGCCCAAATATCGAGCTTTTTTGCGTAGAGAAAAGATTTGTTTGTGAAAGAGCAGTCTGTATGTGAGAAGTTATTCTTCTGCAAAACATTTGTACATTGTATATTGCATGTGGAAGTGGAGTGTCGATAATTTGGGCGATTACTCGAGACGGCGGGCGATGCGTGACCATATCGGAAACATACACTTGTACACTGTTACGTTTATATAATGTTATCTAACAACTGCACTTTTATAACATGTGGTAAGTAATTGAATAGTCAATATAAGGAGGTCTTATGACTGAGTTTTTTGAATCGGAGGAATTTTGAACTCGAAAGTCGAAATGATATAATTATGTACAGTCATTGAAACTCGAAAATTGAACTAAGATATTGATTTACAGTCATGAGCAAAAATATGGATCCTCTCTTTTAATCAGAAAAGTAACTAATCAATAAAAAAAATACTCATTTCAATCATAAACTTATAGCGTAATTTTACAAACAAGCACCTGTAAATCTCGAAATTTTTTCCAATTCACCACCATTTAGATGTTACGAAAGCTATTTTAAAAATACTGATACGTTCGAAAGTTGATACAGTGCAAGAGATCTTAGTATTAATTAATTAGGAAAATAAATATGGACAAAACTAAACATTTAACATAGCTAAAAATACTAGTAGAATGACCTAACAAAAATTCAGAGTTGAACTTCAAACAGCAAGCTTTAATAGCAAAAGGTTGTCGTATTAATTCACAATGGTGGCACTCAAATGGGCCCTGAATGATGGCAGGGGAACGTTATAGCCGCTCAAACAGCCCAATAGCCCTAATAACTGTCAAGGATACTGGTGTTTATACGCAATTTCCGTAAGAAGAGTATTTTCCTAGTGCTTGTGTACTTGGAACGATTTTTACAGGTATTGCGATGTACTATTTACATATTAATGCTCGTGACTGTACCTACATTCAAATTTTAGTTTACTAAAATTAAGGTATTAACTTTATTACAGATTTTAAGACTAGATTTAAGATATTTAGATTATTTTCTTTTATTACGTTATTTATTAGATATTAAAGAAATTATTGTTACGTTTTTGAGATACGTTTTTGAATAAATATAAAATTTTGCTCTTTAGAAATTATTGGCGAAAATAAACGACAATACTATTCGCAGATAATCAACAAAAACTGTTTCTCTCACACTTCTCAAAAAAAAATACATTGAATTTGTTATTTTATACAATTGTTGCAAATAAAAACGTATTCTCGAAGTTATTCTCGAGTTACGGTTCATAAGTTGATAATGATAAGCGTTATCAGTTATCAAACGGCACGATTGTGTCAGTAACGACAGCGTTATCAAAGACGTGAGTTACAAGTACCTTACGTAAATGCATGAATATTTTGAGAGTAATACATTTTGTAGTACCTATGGAATGATACTGAGTGAAATGTGTTGTGTAACTGATGTAAGGGTTTGAGTGTTGATTAGAAGGCGATATATTATTCTACAGTAGTGCAATTGTTTTTAAAAAAAGAATAGTCGTCTCTTTAAAGCTATTATGTCTTTGATGCTGCATATTAAGTCCTGAAAACAGGGATGGCCTAAATAGGAAAAAACTTTAGCTCTGCAGTTTTGGCTGTGGCATGTTTTAAAAAGAGTTGCTAGGAGTTTCTTGCCAGCTTTAATTTGCTCTACGTAGTTGGCGGTAAATTCACTCTCTGTATCATTGTTTTATTATAAGTCTCAGTATTTGACATAAATGAATGATTCGATTTTGATTCTTGATTGAGTAGAAAACGGACCTTATTTAACGTGAAAATTTCCCAAGCGGAATATTCTATCAATAATTTTGTACAGAAATAAAAGTGTAAAAATAATTTATTCCAAGGCGTTTAAAAAAATTATATAAAACACCATTAAAAGAGAGAGACAACGAAATTGTACACTTTTCTAAAGTCAGGAGTAATTTACGAGCACGTAAAAGCACGTATCAATGCACCACTAAAGTACTTTTAACAAGAGCGCTTGATAACTGGCTCATAAATCTGAACAACTGTAGCGAGGAACGAGGGAATAGACTTGTTAATACATGTTCTGCGTCTGCGCATGTGGGGGTACGCAGTGAGAGCGGGAAGCGATAAGCGAAACGGTAAACGGTTTCTTCAATATATTATACAGATTCAGCTGTCTTTAAATTTAAATATAATGAGAAACGGTGAGTACGGAAACAAATACCCGTATACTTTGTGGCACGCTTACTAAGAATGTATAAGAACCAGTTATGTTTAAAAAAAACTTAAAAGCAATTGTGACAGGATGTCACAAATGCTTTTTGAAGCTAATATAGTACATACTTTATACAACAGTATTCAAAACCAGCGGTTATGTTTATCATCAAGTATATGAACGTAAACAAAATAAAGGAAGTTTGAAGAGATCACAAGTCTCTACCTACGGCAAAAGGGATTGCGGCGTGATTTTATGTAATGTTTTCTACTATCATTTTCTTCTACATAAGTACTAACGTGCAAGCAATTATACCACAGATGGAATACTCGCTTGCACAGAGACCGTACCCTCACAGAACATGATAATTGGAGCACGCGAGGTAATCGCAACTTTTTTACCAATCACATAAGTTGTGCTGGAATTTAACCGATTACTGTGTCTGTGTGCCACAAATTAGCGGTTTCGGACTTGCAGATCATTTGATGTAGTTACACGACTTTTTTAATCTCATTATTGTTTTGTGTTGAATTATGTATGTTAGATTATACAAGAGTTTTATGGTCGAATGGCATGTCATGATGACCTGAGTTAAGTTATTGCAGTTAGATGAAAATGAGTACTAATGAAGTCTGTAGTATGACTAATTTATTTAACAAACTAGCTGACCCGTGCGGCTCTGCTCGCGTGAATTTCGTACTGTTGCTTATTCGTTTGAGCACGCGAATTGCGAAGCACTACACACCTTCACATAAAAATGCTAACAACTCTTTTGTCATCTAATGGTTATTTACGAAAGGGGCCCGAAGAGCACACAATGTGACACAGGCTCAGGCGCGCCTGATTTCCTGTGGTTACCTTCTTTTCCGCTCTCGTCTGTATCCGTACCAGTTTACAGTGTAAAATATAATACTTTATTATACACTGACCATTGCTTACCCGTCTGGATTCAGAATATTATTATAGGTACAGACAGACCTATCTGCGCCGGAGCTCTTCACACGCGTTATAATGTAGGTATACTTGCGATGATACGTCCGAAACCGCGTAACCCGTTATTATTTTTTATATATCATCCGTTGTTTATTTTTTAAAACTTACGACATAGTCTGTTTCATAGCTATCCAATTTATCACCTTGATGCAACCAATTAATTTGGTTACGTGTTACAAACTACAACTCCATCTGTTAGTTGCGGCGAACAACGACAACAAACGAAATTACTCGATTTGCCATCTAGGATATCCCGATCGCACCGGAACCACGTAAACCAACATTTTAGAGTAATATATCATACAACATTTATGTTTGAAAATCTTATAAATGTATAGCCTGTTTCAAAGGTATTTTTTTAACAATAAAGCAATCAAAATAAATTAATTAGGAAAAACATGCTGTGTTGCGGACTATATCGCCATCTATTGGTTGGTGCGAACAGCAGGTATCGATACGGCAGGCACCGCGTTAACTATATGCGAATGTTGTGAAATGGCTTGCAACGCCATCTATGGTCTCTTTAGGGAAACGCAGGTTCAAACGAATTCTACGTATTTTTTTCAATTTTCTAAAAATCTATGAAATTTTATGCGATAAAAAGTATCCCAGTACTTGCTCCACTACTTATTCTATGCATATACCAAATTTCAGTGCATTCTATCCGGTAGTTTTTACGTGATAGCGTAACATACAGACAGGAAAAAACCTGACCTTGAACTCTCTACTGATTTATTATAAGTATAGATGATAGTACTTTTTTTATCGTAGCGCTTGTCTATAGTTTGTATAAAACCGCAATAATCTTACATAAATTTACTTTGCTATTGTCCGAAAACCTTCCATTATTCCGTAAAACGAATCTTGCCCGGTCATATCAGTCGATATAAAAACTTGACATTATCACAAGCTTGCGAAGTCCGAAGGTTCACTATACATAAAAATTAAAGCTGGTTCATCATGTATACTAACTTTTCAAAAAAAATTAAACTCCCTTACATTTTATTACATTTCATACTTTACGTTTACAGTAACGCGATTCTTTACAATTGGAAACGTCGAGTATCGAGAGTTTGACAATTAAAATGTGCTGCAAAAATTGTTCCTACAACGTCCGCTAGAGGCGCTAATCTGCAATAAATGCACATACAAAATTCGATTCGATAGTTAGCCGATTGTCAATAGTCGATAGTGGTAGAGAATTGCGGTATAGTTCGCTGGACGTCTAGTTACAAGATAATTAGTGTTTTAGCGTTCGTGACAACTATGTTTAATAACTAGTTGGTGTCTGTTACAGTTTTCTCTTTGCTTTAGTTCTCTTTGATAAATGTGGGAAAACGTCTAATGTGGTGCAGTTCTATGGTAAAAAGTTAATTGAAAATATTGTTTATATTTTCCAAATTTCTCCACACATTAACCAGTCGCTCTGTTTATTTTAGAATAGGATAAATGTTATTTCGGATAGCGGATTGTATTTTACGAATAATTACGTCAAAACCAGGGCGGATTGCGAATGAATCGTTAATTACATTTGATTTTATCGGGGATACCAGGACATGGCTTAAAACAACGATGCCTGGTATAAACGAGAGGGCGCTTATGTCTTGCAGTGAGCAGAGACAGGTGATGAGGATAATGATATATTTCAGCCGCAATTAAACCTATATCGATACCCGACGTTAAAAACAATATAAAACCTTCTTATAACAAAAAAAAGAATTTGGGTAAATTATCATCCAAAAAATAACTGCAATTCAAACAAGATGTAATCTTGCGATTGTCTTCTAGTGATACGACCTACAGTTATTACGTGTACATAATTAGTAGTATAAAAGATAAACAATACATCTCCGTGATGGGTCTCGACGCCATACTGTTTGTGTGTCATGGTTGTTGCTTTATAAATGACACGCCACTTGTAAACACATAAAATTATATCTTTATTGTAAAGAATTGTAGTTTCAATATTTATTTCGTATGGTGGTTAACCCAGAATCAAAAGTTCTCTTATTTTCAAAGTTAGGTACTTTGTAAATAATATTTACTGAGCTTATTATGGATCCCTACCCCTAAAGCCATCCTACTTTGAGAGGTTAACTTAAATCTCAATAAATTGAAATAAGTGTATAATATAAAAATATCTATGGAATAAATGATCTCAGAGAAGTTATTTAGTTAAAGAAATAACTTGAAACGCAAAGAGCGGCTTATAAACGGAAATCTAATCAAGAAAATTCCTGTTGCAATAAACAGTTCATAAAAAGCAAATCGCAATTATTCATGTTCAATGTTTTATTAGATACTGATTAAAAACAATAGATTTTTATTATATTTCTAGTAGGTAAGTCGTGGCACGTGTAAAACAGCACCTAAGTTTACAAATAAGTTTCTTTAGTTTATGAAAGGGATTATCGTTTGCCCACGGCTTCGTCCCACTGGGTTCTATTTAGGTTTATCCTTATTCGGGACATAACTTCATATTCTTGTTTATTAGAGAAACAAAGTTATTTTGGCCGCAATAAGTTTAGAATGGAGTATCCATTCTTCATTATAATATTTAATTGTCTTTAACAAGATGTAGAAGAAATCTATACCGATAATATGTAGCTTGCAGAGTTTGTTTGCTTGAACGCGCTAATCTCAAGAACTTCTGATTCGAATCGAAAAAATATTTTATGTGTTAAATAGTCTAATATGTATAGAGGAAGGCTATTGGCATAACATGACGCTATGACTAACAAGAGTTAAATAAGCTAACGTAAAGTTATCATCTTAACCTTTGCGCCATACGCACATACCTGTTATAGTATAGTTTGATTTTGATTATATACCATGGTTAATGATAAAATAGCCATACAATAAAAGATAATTTTGATACTGTTCAGTATGTCATTGAAAGGTTGAGTTCAATTTAGTCGTCTCGCATCGCCTGTCCTGCCCTTTGACTGATAATGACGGTTTTCCTGTGACATTGCGATATGTGTGTGTACAATAATTGGAGAGATCAATTTTATCTGCAAGGTAACGTGGACCCAATTGTAATGGGAATTGATGAGGAAATCAGGTTATGTAATGAACAATGGTTGGAAATTTGCCATCAAATTGATAGATTATTGGAAGAATTTTATCAATTTCTCATTTAAAACTGACGCCGTCTGTTTTGTTTTACAAGATGTTTCCGTTGCTTATCTACAAAATATGAAAGTTAGTCCTAAAAGTATTCTTTCATTAATCGGATTCTTTCTATATTTCCCCGATCGTACCAGTATATATGATGCCGAAACATAGTTTTGTTTAATAAATTTTAATACGATTGGCACACACAGGAAGACAATTACACCCAGTAGTAGAACAAAATTTTGAATTATGGTGATGTTGATTGTAACTGTACGCATAAATAAAATGTGTATTTGCATAATAAAAACCATAAAAAACACACACAAACAAAAAGTTACATTACAGTAACTATCTATTGTCACACCTAGAGGACAATGAGACCAAGCTACCTGCTGGGGATCTAGGACGATGACGCGCATCTCGACTATGTCATGGCTAGCCGTAGCGTGAGCGCATCTTCGTGATCAGCTGTCGCTGAACACTATTGAATAATCAGTATCAGATTATAGTGGCACGTAATGATATAATGATATACCACGGTTCAATGCGGTGAAACGTTAATTGTTTCAGTGAGAGTGGAAGGTAGTTTGTTTTGATTTGTCTGTCGGGGACAATGTAGCTACAAATAAGTGTTCTTATTTCAGTGTTAACGCGCTGGTGCCTGAACTACCAATTTTCACTTTTAAGCATAATAGTGTAATCCACAAGGAAGAATATCTAACTTCACGCTATCGTTTTCAAGAGCAGAGGTATCACTGTGAAGGAAATTTAAGCTGCAAATGTTCCTTGCAGTTGCAACTTCCCTGTATCATGTTAAAAAATACACCGAACAATAGTGTGAGGGAAATGGTGAAGGCTGTAAACAAGGGGAAGTTTAACCCTAGAGATATGATATTGAAAGATACTACTGAAAATAATACACAATCAAAATAACAATAGTCTTAATAAAGAATTCTGCATTTATATTAGTTCGGATGATAAAAGTCTTTCTTTGCTTATTCCTTTCAGAAAATCCCCTCGTTGAAACACGTCCAAAAGCAATAACAAAGTTTATATTATCCTACTTCTGTAGCAATTAATATTATAACATTGAAACTTAGTTCAATTTTTATAGACCCGAAACTTTGTTCAATATTTTCTCAGATAAATTACGCTAGCACTTGCGTAAGACTTTGTCTATAGCGTCAATAGCGTTTAGTCTCATATAAAAAATACAGTTTGAATAAAATATGATTAAACTACCGCTAGATGTACCTCAAAAACCAGGCCTTTATAAGCTTTGTCACAGACAAAAGCTAGGATTCTTATAGTTTACGTGTTACTCTGGCTTACAAGCTGCAACAATGCAAAGTTTCATCAAAAATGTTGAGAAGTTAGGCAGAGGTGTATGAAATGGTTAAACCATTGCTTGCCTCATCAGTATAACAGGAGTGATATTATGTATGTATATTTATATTCAGTAATTTTGTTTTGGTTGAGTAAGAACCGTAACTTTGTTAAAAATAATATTATTAAAATTAAAGATTTCACAGGCTAAGAAGATAAGGTTGGCTTCTTTTATATATGAGTAAAAATAGGGCAAACCCGCATGCGATAGTAGATACAAATAAATCTGAATATAGGGCGAGATTACGTCAGAATACTTCAAGCCACGCCTATCGTCTCTGAAAATTGTGGCGGCAATTTTGTTCGGTAACCTTTTTCGACAAAATTATGATATGTAAAAGGTCAAATAAAATCCAGTACGAAAACATAATAGTTGGAAAACGAAAACGGTTTTGACGTTTGAGCCTCTTAAATTATATCCAATTATAAATTTGACTTTTATGAGCTACATACAAACTCCGGGGTACAGTTAATAAATATTCTAATACTTATAAATTAAAAAGAATGGAACCCGAAACCTCGTGATTAGCGCCACGGAGGCAGTTTGAGCTGAGCACTAATCAAGAGTTCGATGATGTATCACACACTCATTCGCATCGAGTTGTACTGGTTTTTGAGCTAACCTAAAGGCCAACAAAAACGTTGTACCTATTTGTAAAACGCAACAAGGATAACACAACATACATTTGAATATGTGCAACATTCACGGAAACGGTACGCATATTCGTACAGAATATTAACCCAGTTAAAATTTCAAGTGTTGCTCACAAACATGTTTCACATTCGTGTATTCCTAGATAACTTTCCTAATAACACTCACTACTGACTAGTTTCTGCTTTTAATCACTTTACTCTACATATTATTATTAATATTTGTATTTAGATATGAAGTTTCTAGCACGACACAATTTACCTAAGTAAAACTAGTTTGAGTCCGCGGCTCTACCTGTGTATCTAGTAACAAGGGACTTCCCCCTAGGTCCTAACCTTGCCTAATTCTTTCTTGCCTATGCTTGCCTTGCCTTGCCTCTGCTCTGCCTAGCTCAATAGGTTATACCGTATAAATAAGAATGAAAATTAAACTAAGCAAACATACTAACACATTTATAAAATAAAAAGATTCTTCAATGCGCTAAAGAAGTCAGGTTTCTATTAACTCGAAATTAGCTTGGGCAAACTACTCGATACATCTAATTTTGCTGAACAACATTTAGTTACAAAACTAATCAAATTTAGCTCTTATATCACATCTTTTTGACGGCAGTCGATAAAACTGTATCAATTTAGTATAGTAGTAGATACAGTTCGAAGGAAATAAGGTCGCCCGTTTAATTATTCATTTTTTCGTTCGCTTTTGACGCGATATTTTACGAGTTCAAAGCGATGAGCGGCGCCGAGATAATATTAAGTTATATCGCCAGTTTCAAATTTGACTTTGAGGATAGTAGGTATATCTGTCTTTGTGTAGCTAACTTAGGAATTGAAGTAGCTTTTTGTCGTAAAGATATTTTTTTGGAATCTGGAAGAAAATCTTGTTTTATATTTGGCAAGGATCACCAATATGCTTGTCCTGAAATGATCGGAACAAGCGTATATGTAAAGACGTATCACAACCAATGAGTTTAAATACATGTACAATTTCGTTCTTTGGTCTCTTGCTACCTTGGGAAAAGGCGTGATATTATGTGTGTATTTAATACTAGAATCATATAACATCTAAAATGTCTATATAACAGTTGCAAATATACAACATAGTTTACGTAAACATATAGGATGTACAAGTGAATGCATAAAACTTATGCCTTTTACTGAGAAATTATCATCACTAGTAGTGACTAGAACTCAATAAAACTTTACTCCTCTCGAGGATTGTCTAGAATCAAACCTAAAAGGACCAGCGGGAATCAGTTACTGAGACAGGCAGACAAGTTTATAAATGGGACCGTTTGTAAAGATGGATATGATGTTTGATACTCTTTCACACAAAAACAACCGAACAAACATTTTAAGGGAATTCGCCATAATATTAGTTTATAACTTGATTTAACACATAAGGTACTGTTAAGCCTAAGGAATATTTCCTTGTAGACTAAATCGTAGTCAGTAGCTAGTCCATTATAATTATTTTCAACATGAAAATGTCGAAATGCGACGCCAAAACCTTAAAGACAAATATTCTTATACCTACATATACTAGGAAATACAAATTGTCATCGACAGGTCCTTGTAGAAGGGTCACTATGTGAGGAAGGAAAGGGTCAAAACGTTACCATTTATCACTCAAATGGTCGCTAGAGTGCATTGGGCTGTGTCTTCGACGCGTATCGGAATCGGAATGATGTCGAATAAAAATCAATGGCTTTGTTTGAATCTTTGTTATGTAGTAAGATATTTTGTTTGAGCACTACTACCCCGAAACGGTGTTGTTTTAATAGAAGGCTAAGTATTGGTCTAGTATTAATTAGGCCACTATCATACATGGCACACATATGTACAATGTACATTGTACATACGCTGAGTGCAGTCTGATTGGTTGATTGTTGAAGGAATGATTGTGTTCTTATATGAAAGTTATATAGCTTGCAATGCTTTGTAGACTGGTACAAGTACTATTTTTAATTATGGATAGGGTATTCGAGCCCACGTTAACCACTGCGTCTAACATGCAGCTACATCCATATAAAAAGTAAATTACACTCGCATTCTTTTTCATTCACGGGTACTTCAAACCTTAGAAAAGAATACGTTGGTCTCGTGATGTGAACACAGTCTCGTGTATCTAATATCGGCAAGATATAAACAGGCGGTGGGCGTATGACGTGGGCACTCATCGCCAAGTGTTTTATTTCGGGAGATAACCAGACGCCGATTATTTATTTACATCGGCCTCTGCTGAAAACTATATGAACAGTCTGATAAAGCGCTTTCTGGACATACATTAGCGTCGTCAAATTTGAAAGAAAAATTCTAGTATCGTTGTAAATTACAGTTCCTAGGATACGGCCTTGACACGTTCCTATTTAAGGTTTCTAATGCTGATCCATTTTCTTTTCGTATTGTTCATTGGTTAGTGTCAAAGTGGCAAAGTCGTCAAGCTGTCAATAGAATGTCCGCAATAAGATTTACTTAACCTATAGATCGTTCACCCAAATTACCACGTTGCAGCGGTGACCACAACTGGGTATAACCGTATTAATTACCGTCTCAAACTTACTTCTTACTCGTAAAAATGGCACGAGAATGGAATAGAGGAGGTTTAAAATGATTTTTGTGTAAGTATAAAAAAGCAGTAAGAGGGGAAAATTGCAAAAGTAAGGTGGAGTCTATTTCCCTTGAAATAAGCAAGCAATTGATAAGATAATGCATGTTTACTGAAAATTTATACGAGGCCTAAAATCATTGAGATAATCTTATACAAGTGTTTTGTGAGTTTCTCGCAAAAACAAGATTGTATTCTTCTGCATAGTGATAGCGCTGATAAGAGTGAGCAATGACGCCAGCGAATATGATAAGGCGGTGTTCTTTGAAATATTACATCATGTTGTACACGATTTAACAATTTAAAACAAGTGTAGGAAAGTACTGTCGCAAAAAAATGTTACTATAACTTGGGCCATTTGACACTTGCGAACTAAGTCATGTCATTATATCGGAGTCTCTTGCTCGTACTTACACATTGTCACATTCATTTCATTCTTTTGATCATGACGTAGTTCGCACGTTTTTATATCTACATACGTGTCATGTATTATTTAGCATACCTACTGAAGAAGAACTAGCATGAAGCACTTATATTTGTAGTCACCAGAAGCTCTTTTATGTAGATCAAACCGACACTCAAAATAGGAAGTTATGCTTATGTCTGTTTCAGCGAAATGTCGTTATGAATGTCGAACAGACAGTTCGTCAACAGAAATTTCTACTGAACGGGGCACTAAAGCGTCAATCACTGAAAGTTGAAACGTGATTGCCAGGCTCACGATGGCCATACGCGATCGAGTTAGGAACGGAGATGAATCGGCGTAGTGTGATGCATGTTGATACGCATATACTTAGTAGTGCACTGGACATGTTTAGTTATCAGAGAGCCTTGAAATGCACGATTTATCTAAATAACAATTAATAATTTTCTGTAGTTAAAATATAAAGTAGTTACATTAGATAGACCACCGTCAGATGTTTAGAACAGCGGATCACTGACGCTTTATAATCGCAATGTGTTATGTCATTGCCAGCCGTGATTACATACAATGTCCTTTACTAAGTTTTCCAACTATAAAATATTTTTGGATTAAGTCCGCTGTAGGCGTATCACCAAACACGAAAACGATACTTCAAATGGCAGTTTAAAGTATCCTTTCAAACAGTTACCGAACTAAAACTTGTAAAACAAACTTTGGGTATCAAAACCTATAATTTATTTGTTATAAAACATGTAATTGTAAGTCACTTGAAGCCTTAATAATGAAGTTGTAAAGAAGTGGCGATGGAATCAATAGTGGAGGTGTGTAAATAATTCGTGTGAGGTCGGTCGATATTCTGCCGAATGGGGACACTGGTCAAAGAACTCTGCTCGATCGATACTGATTTGTTCTTTGTAGATTACAAGAAGTTATGTTTAATATTTGCTAAGTTATAAAGAGAGAAGTCGAGTGAGTAGCATATTGAATTAGTAAGCGGTCTTAGTCTGGATAATGATAATCAAAAGTGGCAGTTGCAGGCAAGTATCAAAAGAAGATTTATTTAATTACTAGTTGTACTCGCGGCTTCGCTCGCATGCTACATTTCATCCCCTATTACAGTCCCATTAATAACAATTGCTACTTATGATCGCGGGTTTTAACTATCTCTCCGAATTCATCGAAATAGACTTACGTACAGACTTTTGCATCTATAGTATTAGTTAGGTTTCTGCTTTAGTAACGGGTGATTTTGACAATTTATACCAGCCACAAATTGAATTCTGATCGTATGTCATCATATAATCTGCATAGTGCATATTTATAAAATATACGACAATACGACAAAGAAATAATTTATTCCAGGACAGACACTTTAATAAAAGTAACAGGCTTCGTTTGCCTTCAAGAACAAACTTAAAATGTGAGTTAAGAAAATAAATTGAATACAAAGTTGCAACAGGCCTACTGCATAAAAAGTTGGAAACAAGAAAATAAATGGAGTTAAGTTGTATACGAAGAACTTGGACTGAGGAAGGATCGATAACCACTGCGGGTACATCTACTTTGTTACATTTACATATACTGTGTACTGTGTGTAAGGGATATTTTGTATAGAGACTATAGTCTGCGGCATATTGTAAGCTTAGTTCTATACACTTGTTAAAGGCTCGACGTTGCTTAGACTATTAATAGCTATACAATTTGAACACATTTAAAACTGAGTGAGATCTCATATTAAGCATTTATTGATGACTTTGGAAAAGAGATACGACGGGACTTGCGATATGATGTAAGCATGAAATAAAAACTGAATAAAAGTCAATTTTTTCGCTGCAAAACTGCATCACAAAGGCGCTCGTCACAAATAATATATTGTGCTCGATTGAGCAATAACGTCGATTAAAAATCTGCACTGCAAATGCAGTAAAACTGTATTTTCTCCAATATATTGCGTCTATTTTTACCTTAATCGTAGCTCATTGAGTCATTATTTCTAGCTTCTGTTAGCAAACGTACAAGTCTGCAAACGATCAGACACAAACATTCTGCCTAATGCCAGTAAGAGTTTTGTACATTAAATTTACGTTCGTTACAATGTAGTTATTGGTTAAGTGAAGCGAATTAAAGAAACGAGTTAAAGGCGTTATGTTCCTGGTTAATGAGCTTGTACATAAGTTATGAGCTCTGTTACACGGTTGATTCAGTGAACACTTTATTACTTAGTATGTGGAGGAACGAGGTGATCATGTTCCTCCAACCAAAGGGAGGATCCTCCGACCAGGCGAGGTGATCGTGCCTGGTGGGCCTAGGCTGCCCGACTGTTGTAGTCGGGAACTTGTATATATAGTCAGTTGCAGTGCAAACTTCGATAGCGCGATCTAGGACTTGTGACGTCAGTCACACTGCGCGTGGTGGTTGGTTGCGCGCTGGTCCCAGTAGATGTCGCTGTATGTAGCGAGCCGCTACATCACTCCCCCTCAGACCGTAGGTCGATCTTCTCTTCATGTCAGTCAGTCTCTCCAGTGCCATGCATTGATGAGTCCCAGTGAGTCGGAACTGTATGCCGCTAGTCCCAGTGAGTCGGAACTGTATGCCGCTAACTCCAGTGAGTCGGAGAGGTGCGGTGTGCGGTGAAGTGTCCCCAGTGAGTCGGGGCGAGGTGCTTGTTGTCTGCGGTGAGTCGAGACGAAGCGTTGCGGTGCCCTGGGTGCGTCAGAGTAGCGTGACGATGATGCCCAGGTTGGATGCCGCTGAGGCCGTAGGGTAAGCCAGTCATGTGCGTGAGCGACATGTTCGTGGAGTGCCCTGGTGTGGCCGAAGATGCTGGCTGGAGTTGTACGACTGCTGCTGTAGGAGTGAGGAGTGATGAGGGTGCGAAGGTTTGCTGCTGCTGGTCTGATCTTCGTGAAGGCTGCTTCCAATCACGTCGGGGTCACCACTGTGGAGGAACGAGGTGATCATGTTCCTCCGACACAAAGGGAGGATCCTCCGACCAGGCGAGGTGATCGTGCCTGGTGGGCCTAGGCTGCCCGACTGTTGTAGTCGGGAACTTGTATATATAGTCAGTTGCAATGCAAACTTCGATAGCGCGATCTAGGACTTGTGACGTCAGTCACACTGCGCGTGGTGGTTGGTTGCGCGGTGGTCCCAGTAGATGTCGCTGTATGTAGCGAGCCGCTACAAGTATGCTGGACTTTAAAAAGTATGCAAATAACAAGTATATGATAGTAAGAACGTATTGTATTTTTTGGAACACAAAATTGGCCCTGTAGCCTTAATGACGGAATGCATATGAATATAATAATATTTTACCAACTGTACTTTACAAATCATAATAAATAAAAAAATATTTTATATTACAAATCATAGGTTTCATAATCGTTTTAACAACACGTAATAAGTAAGTTTCCTTTTTAAAGTGTACATTTTTAAATTTATTTATCGAATTAACTTTAAACTACGTTGTCCTTATACTTTAAAAAAACGTTAGTGGCTTAACCAAACATCTACAAACAAAAGATCTAGTTAAAAATATAGACTCAACTCCTTCGGACCCAAAGCGACCCATCTCAAAAACTGTCAAGGGCAAGTGAAAAAGTCAACACTTTTCCAATTTGTCTTCCGTCTTTGTGGAGCCCCTCGCTTAATGAACACAACTTTTCTTTGAAACTTTTTAAATTGATGGCAGTACTAAATGAAGACAAGACTGGACGATGGGAGATATTATTTTATAGGAAAATAAGTGGAATCTGTCATAATTTTTTTAAGACTTGCTTTTGTCGGCTTTGCTAGCAGGCATGTTTTTTTGTTCAACAAAAAGGTCTGAATATTATTCCTTTCCCAGGGATGTCCTATTATATTAAACACCAAATCAGTATCAGGATAACGATGTCCTCCTGGCCAAATTCAGCTACAACGGCCAGATTCATTGAAACCAGACAATTGTACAGGACTTTGTTTGTAGTGTCCAAGTCTTAGTGTGAGCACAATACTCAGGTACTCTTTATTATTTTATTCTCATAGCCCGGTGTGACGGCAAAACGGACACGACTAGTGAGAGGCAAATAATAATAAGAAATAAAGAATGATTGCCTTGATACTTCCCATCTAAGAGAAAAGAAATCAGTCTTTAAATAGACGTAGAAATATTAATAAGTAAGTAAGTGGTAACCATTACTGTCCCACTGCTGGGCACGGGTTAAATTACTCACTTAAAAGTATTGACCGACATTATGTCCAAAACGAATACATAAACAAAATTTATGAAACCAATTAATCGTTGATTTCTTTAGTTTCAAAGCACAAAGTGTAACTTAGCCTCGGGGCGTAGCTTTCTTTACTAACATCAATTTATTAAGATAACATAAAGTAGGCCTATAATACCCATTTAAGTTCCGTTCATACCTGCTATATTAAACTGAGAGAAATGAACATGAAGAGACCGTGTCAGCAGACATGTCGGCTCTCAAAAATCTATGAAAAGTATCGTTTTACTGTCCTGCTAAAAAGACATAGTATAAGCTCCGATTAAAACAGTTTTTTTTTCACTTTCAATCAATTTTTTATTTGATCGATAAAGACTAAACATTGTGTATTTAATCAGAGCAGTAAAAAAAATCTTAGTCTGTATGTCTCTTCTTTTAAGGCTTTGTTTATATCTGTGTGGTGTCCAACACATGGAACGGCTGCAATTCTTCCGTAATATTCGCATAGTCACCGGCAAGTGTTCAGACTATAATATATAGGAAATAGAGACCCCGAGACATTTTCGCCTGGGTTTGGTTAATTACCACATTAAATCGTACTTAATATGCAAACTATAAATAAATCCATCGAGTTTAATTTACCTAAGTTTTAAATTCAGGCAGTGTTTTTAGTGTAACCTAAGATTAACACCTACAACATTAAACAATTTTACTAAAGTTTTGCTTTCTTTTTATAATAGTTGTATAGTTATTTATTTGCTATTTAAAGATATTGTAAAGAACATAAGTAGGCCTACACGATTAAAAGAAAGTCATTTAGGGAGTGCCGTCATTCATATGATTGCTTCTAATTTTACGACGCTATAATTGGCTAGTATTATATTTTAGTTAATGGATAGAATTTATAATAATACCTATATAATAGCTATTGAGTGGAATTGTTTGAGGAAGCTGAGTGTATGAGGCATGCTGCACACGTATCCGGTTCGGCATTATACAGCCTACCCCTAGTTTCTGAGGTACATTTAGCGGTAGATTATCTATTCAATAGCGTTTAAACTCATATAAAAAAACGCTTTTGAATAGATAAACTACGGCAATGTACTCAGAAAACGGGCACTTGTCAGGCGGCAAAACCGAATATGTGTAGATAAACCCGATTGGCACAAGCCGAACAAGTGAGTCGAATCGTTTTTTTTGTTTGATAAATATTTCCAAACCGAATACGTGTGTAGCAAGCTTTATTGTTTAGTCTGTAGCAAGTTTTGCTTGTTAGTAAGCACGAAGTTTAATATAAATTATTTTAATTGGAAGAAATATAATTGTATTGTTTATAACTTTGGTTGTTTTCTCCGAAACAGTATAAAGAGCTGGAACAATAAAGCTATGTTTACTATGTATATTGTATTTATTAGTCTTGAATAATTCAGCCAGTCGACTATAGACTGAGGCTGAGCACATTCTAAAGTTTGACTGTAAACTTTACCACCTTTTCAGTGAAATTGAACTTTCAGATTTATAATTATTTAGGTACTGCTTAGACACATACAAGTCAAGCCCGCGAATGTTTTCTTCGCGGGTTTGACAGATGACCTTGGCGCGCGCTCTTTCCTTTGGTGCTTCACGCGAGAAAGAGCGTGTGTATAAAGGCACCTATTGTTTCAGAATATCTATAGCTACAAACACGTATACCGATCTATACTAAGTACCAACTGAACAGCTGAAATCTCATCAAAACCCAACTGACCCATATTTGATCGGAATTCGTTAGAAAATGTACAAAACAGGTCATCGCACCGACATTCCACGGGTGTAACGCGGGCGTTATTGCGATGCCGAGTGATTCACGAATATCCGCCGGTCCGAAACGATATGCGGAACTGAAAAGCGTACGTCATTCGGATGAGTGTGGGAGAAAGTGTTTGAAACTCATCGATTTAATGTTTATTTATATTGATTAATTTTGAAAAACATCCTAGAACTAACTATCTTAAAATGTGTGATAGATACCACGTCTAATAAGGACTATTAGTTACTCACTATCTTTGATTTTTCACTAGAAATCAAAGTCGTTCACATGCCACTCAATGAGTTTTGGACTTTATTTTTGTTATCATTATAATAAAAAAGTGGCTAGACCACGGTTTTAGCACTACTGATTAAGTAGATGCTAATCACGTAGAATTTTGACAATTGCTTTCAAAATTTTTATCTCATTTTATCTCACGAATAGATTATCCTACACTTATCTGAAGCATTCAGAAGTCCAGCATACACAATTAATCAGCCAGGATGCTAACTACCTACCAAACCCTACCTATCTATGGACTGACCTCTATAAAGGTTGCTTACTTCACCGACCGACTATAAGCGCCTCAATCTATTAGTAATTCATAATGACAAATACTTACAAAACTATGAATATGTATACAAAATGCGTCAGTGTAGCATGTTTAATTCATAACACCTCATCTGATGTGAAATACATAATATCTACATATTATTCTATCAATTGATAGTCAACTTGCAGAGGTTTTTCCAAGGTGATACTTAGCAGTATATACCCGCGCTGATCGATCTTTTAGGTTAAGCTTCGCTTGCCGAGGTTGTTCTGTAGATGGGTGACCATCATATACATATAAGATATTTTATTCAGGATTTTCAAAAATAAACCATAATTTGTTTCTCTGAAAACACAAAGGTTTGTTTTATTTCATACGTCTTTACAATAACAAAACAATTATCAATTTCTAACACTATAACAATTATCTCACCTGAAAACACAAAGAAACGACAATTAAAGTTTACTAATATCACTTCCTGAATTACATCGTTTCTTAAATGGAATCAAATCAAAAGTTTTATATCAATAAATTTGCACAAAATTATCTGACAATCATCCGTCATTGAAAACCACAGATTAATGAAATGTCATTTCATTACATCTCCCCCCCTAAGAAAGAAAATTCCCAATAATAGTATATCATAATGTAGGTATCTATAAGTTATTTTCATATTCGTTTTCTTCTACTTCCATTTCTTCAGCTTCTGTTGTGGCAGGTTGTAATTTTGTTACGTGGAATAAAGTTGATTCCGTTTTTCTGTTGCCAGTGTCAATCCTATAAATGGAGTTCGATATTTTCTCTACTATCTTGAAAGGGCCTATTCTTAATTCTTCTAATTTTTTTCTATTCAGTCTATTCCCATTTTCTACATATACACTGTCTCCTATCTCTAACTTTTGTATTTTTCTATTTCTATCAAATATTTTCTTGTTGTACTTGTGGGATTTTATTGTATTCTCTAATGCTAATCTTCTATTAGCAATCCACTTATCTTCTTTTTCTATTGTTTTAATTTCATTTGGTAGAATACTGACATTTGTACCATCTAGTAGATATTTTGGTGCAAAACCTGTAACAGAGTGTTCGGTTTCGTTATATTTCTGTACACATTCTCTTGCTACTGTTGTCCATGTTTTCTTATTATTTTTCTCATTTATTCTACATCTCATCCTATTCACAATAGTTTGATTTAATCTCTCATTCAAGCCGTTAGAGAATGGTGTATTGACAGCTGTAAAGATTAGTTTGATGTTATTCTCCTGCAAATATTGCTTAAATTCTCGTGAATTGATGCCCGGATATTGATCTGTCAAAATTATTCCAATCTCATCTGTCTCTAGGACTTTTTTTGTTAGTTTTATAAAGTCAGTTGCATTCTGTGTTTTTGAAGTCGTAATAAATGCATATCGTGTGTAGTGGTCTACTAAAGTGATATTAGTAAACTTTAATTGTCGTTTCTTTGTGTTTTCAGGTGAGATAATTGTTATAGTGTTAGAAATTGATAATTGTTTTGTTATTGTAAAGACGTATGAAATAAAACAAACCTTTGTGTTTTCAGAGAAACAAATTATGGTTTATTTTTGAAAATCCTGAATAAAATATCTTATAAAACGACAATTAAAGTTTACTAATATCACTTCCTGAATTACATCGTTTCTTAAATGGAATCAAATCAAAAGTTTTATATCAATAAATTTGCACAAAATTATCTGACAATCATCCGTCATTGAAAACCACAGATTAATGAAATGTCATTTCATTACATACATATCGAGTTTCTCCGTGTTTCGGAAGGCACGTTAAATTGTGGGTCCCGGCTGTCATTTTCTAAGATCTTCGACAGTCGTTAACAGTAGTCAGAAGATTAATAGATATAACCAGTCCTACCGAAGCGAATCGTGTAACGCGGCGTTATTCGTACCGGATTATCCGTTCGTCCGGTTATTTATCAAACTTATAAAGTTTGTTAACAAGCATAATGTTGAAGCCTTCTTTTACGTATGGTAACGTAGAACTATTTGTTGATTTAAACCAATTTAAACTTATACTTATTTAAATCCTATGTTAGGTAACTGTGTTTACCTTGGCTAGCGTGCAATCTGTTATGATAAGTCTCGTGATACGGAAACAGATACTTCAAATATTACATCTTGCATCTTATCAATATTATTCCAATGTGATATGCCAAAATATTGGACATTTTGAAACCACAAGTCTAAATTATTTCGAAAAATACATGAATATGCTAAGGAAATCAAAATTTAATAATTCAATATTTCTATCCATTTAATTTTACTTTGATATTTCCTATATATTTGCTGATATTAGCAAATGTTTTGAAAGTGTTGATGAATATTTAAAGGATATTTAGTAACAGTTTGAATCATAAATTAATATTGGTATCATCACCTGTTTTCTGACACAATATTACGATAGCTGATTTATATCCTCTCATCCACATCTCTTTTTTTTTTTAAAGTAGGTCACGAAAATCCATATCCATACTAATATTATAAATGTGAAAGTAACTCTGTCTGTCTGTCTGTCTGTCTGTCTGTCTGTCTGTCTGTCTGCTACTCAATCACGCCTAAACTACTGAACCATTTCGCGTGAAATTTGGTATGGAGATACTTTGATATCCGAGAAAGGACATAGGCTACTTTTTACTCCGGGAAAATATCTCATTCCCATGGAAAACAGCGACAATCGGAAGAAACCGCTCCACCGCTTTGCGGTTGCACTGGCGCTCTCACTAGATGGCGCTACTGGCAATATTAAATCGCACTATCATTACGTTTTATGTTGTAGCTGGGTAAGCCTACGCTTTGGAGATTCTTAACCGAAATTTGATTATTATGCTACTTACGTTATTCTAATCAGTTGAGGTTATACTCTTTCGAATTGATATTATTTGAAATAGTTTCCACTAAATATTTCGTGTTAGTTATAATAAATTTGTTTGTATATTCTTTTAAGTAGTTTTAATTACATTATTTTCGTATTTAATGTTAATATTATACCCATTTAGTGGTATTTGGTACAATTTCGTGTTAGTTTAATTGTATATTCTTTTAAGTAGTTATGAGTATTATATTATAGTATATGGTCACCCATCCACGGAACAACCTCGGCAAGCGTAGTTTAACCTTAGAGATGGATGCACGCGGTTGTTACTTAGCTACGAGGTTCTCTTATCTATACAATTATTATAAAGCTGAGTTTGTTTGAACGCGCTAATCTCAGGAACTACTGGCTCGAATTGAAAAAATATTTTTGTGTTGACCATTTACCGAGGAAGGCTATAAGCTATAACATCACGCTTCGGCCAATAGGAGCGGATTAGCAACGAAAATTGTTACAAAAACGGGGAAAATTATGACCCATTCTCTCTCATATGACGCAAGCGAAGTTGCGCGGGTCAGCTAGTGCTTCATATATTAGACGTTACGGGGAAAGAAATCTTAAAAAATACAGCTAAAAAAAGGCTTAAGTGGTTATGTACCAGATGCAGTTTCATTACATTTTCTGTCACTTATTCTATTGGGTAGTTTATCCCTTACTTAACCGAGAGTTAAATAATAGTCTATCATATTTTGCACAATATTATCGTGAGTACCCTCGGGGTATATAAATGTAGTTCAGAATAATGTTCGTAAAATATATTCCCGCGTATTTCCTAGGTGAATTCCAGTAAACATTTCACAGTGGTTCGAGCTCAAACAAACACACTGTGCGGATTATTGGCTCTGAATATGTACGAATGAACGAACGCTACAATACCAACCATATATTTGTTTGAAGCTTCGTAACCGAGTGTACGGTTATTTTATTTATTGTTAACGAAATATGAAACGAATTCTTTGTATTTATGTTGAATTCGTGGAGATGTTTTGAAGGTTCTCCTTCAAAAGTATATTTGATGGTAATGATCAAAGAAAGCCCTAGAACAAGCTGAGTGCTAATTTAGTAAAGCGAAAAGCCCCATTTCTCCGTTTTAGTGAGGCTGTATTATAAGATTGTAAAAACAATTACCGTTTACCAGATATTTACTTTACTTTTCTCACTTACAAGTGAAACTTCGAAGTGAGAAAAGAACGAGAGTGGAAAGAGAAGAGAAAACAGTACCAAGATTTATCTTCGGACAGTTTTCGTATATCATAGTAGTCTTAATCCAAGATTATAACGTACTAATCAAGTCGAAAGCGAGACATGAATTTTAGTTATACCTAGTCTATTGACTATTATTCCCTTTTACCTTAAAAAGCGTATTTTACCCGTAATGTACCACCTAGTCTGAGCACCACTGACCTGATCAGGACTAAGCGAGCTGTCGCCACTAGCATTCCTCTCCTGATTCTGCGCGGTCCGTTCCTGCTTGCACGCCGTGTGGTACTCCAGCCTGGTCCGTTCCACCTTCTGCAAGAGTTTCGCCCATGGCTTCTGCGCCTTCTTGAACGCCTCGTCCATTTCTTTGCGTTCTTTTAGTTGGATCATTGACTGTGGACAATGAGAAATAAAGATTAGACAACATGCTTCTGTATACATATGGTCTTAAATGCTATGAGATTTTTTAAAGATTACCCTACGGTAACCTATTTGTTGCAGCACACTTCACGCGCTGATAGATTTAAATGATTTTGTGCAGTAAGTTAAAACCTTAAACGTATTTTAAGATAAGACGCCCTCGCATGTAAAAATAATCTCCAATATTTTTCTGGAAGCCTTAAAAGAGAAACCCTACTTATACTCTATTTTCATAAGCTCAACTAAATTACTGATGTAGATAAATAGATATTTATTACGCCTGGAACATACGCAAAGTTTTTCAGGATACCTAATCATAATTTACGTTCCTTGTGGGAAGGTAAAGTATACCACCAAGCGAAATACTTCAAGTTCTAGATGTATAGCCTTTTATGTTAAAAGAAACTAAGTAACTTTGGACCTTTTAAAAGTTTAGTTTTACACCTTCTGACATTGAAACCTCTTAAAGAAAATTTTGTAACGGGAGAACAACTTTTCACCGCTGAATTTTTCAAAGTGTGACAAGCTGTATTTCACAGAAAATGGTGACATATACTGGAGTACACTTTTAGTAATATTACGTGGTATTCTCGTATGTCCTCACTTCGAGAATATAGAAGAATATATAAAAGTGTAGAAATAAGAATCTCTGTAGAATGGCACTGAATATGTCACAAGACAAATTATTGTAATTTCGTTTATCACCGTTCATACGGTAGAATTTGTTCGTACATTTGTAAAGAAATTCGTGGTTCTTCATATTTATTATAGTGACATACATTTTCTTAGACTAATAAAGCGTAAATCGATATAATCGTTGTTTGAACAATTATGTCATGAAAATTACGATCGATTGGCCTTTAAGTGTCCAACGTACTTCTGTGTTAATTATTTACAAGCCTCATTATGTACTGGGTCATTAAAACATTGACTTGAAGTTTAAAATGACACCTTTACTAACTAAAAGCCGAAGATAATTTTTCTGTTTTTTTTTTTAGTCACCTGTCTTTTGAAAGTTCAACTAAAACATTATAAGTTACCAGCATATCTCATGATAATAATAAAGGAAAAAACCCATTTCGGAACTGCATTGTCTCTGCTGTAATACCATACAAAATAGCAAACACATTTTTATTCGCACCGATCAGTACTCCAACGTAACACAACAAACTTTCTTAAAAGTTTCAACCAAGCGTCCTATCAATTCCTAACACCTATTTCTCTCTCCACTTAAGTCCAACTATCAATGGCATATCTTAAAATAGTCTCCATTACTCGTATCCATGACACGTTGATGTGATTCAATTATGTTAAGCGCGAACATGCGTGCCTCCGCATACGCCTGCGTTAAGTCTCGCTAGAAAGTTATTTGTCTCCTCACGTTTACGGGCTGCATTGTAAGTGTTTGGTGTCTGCTTCCTGATTAGTTTGGTATGTTTTACTCATTATATAATGTTGAGCTTTGTTGTGAAAGAAGCTATAAATATGCCTGTCGACAAGATGTATTTGATAAGTAGTCATGGCTTCCACCCAGGCTTGGCTTTATAAAACAATCAAGGCAGAAAATTGCGTGATATAATAGAGAAAATGGTAAAGAACTTTGCTTTAAAAAACTGCTATCAACTTTTAATGAACGCATAAAACAGTAAAGTCACATGTTGTTTAGAATATACGTACTTACTCTCAATCGTAGTCATTAAACAAACACAGCAATATTTTCATTTTCGCAACGAAAACAAGAGCGATTTCCCTCAACATTTCTAAGCCAAACACTTCAAAAGCAAGGCCCAGCAACAGTTTACACGAAAAAACAAACGTCTGCACCCCTCGGCGTTTCGCTTTACTTTACTTTTTACAGATCAACATGGAAAACCTGTGCAAGCTTCGCAATGAAAACGCCAAAACACAGAGTATTTTTGTGTACACAAATAAATAAAAATAAAGGTAAATACGGTGCGAATGTTCCACGAAAATGTGGAGAATAAGGCAAAGTTTTAAACGTTTAGCGAAATGTGTGGAGCGGTGTCGAACATAAAAGTTTCAGGAGATACTATGTTGTACGGCTTGTTCAGCGTTAAAAGCGGCTTTTCGTCTTTTTTTCAGGGTATTACTCTGTATAATGGAGAGCTTATTTCTGAAGGTTTTAAAACACTTTGCGGCGACGTAAAAAGTGATTCGCTGTTTTTACGCTTACAATTTTTGATACGAAAATATATGGGAAAGCTTAAGGTGTTGTTTAATGATCTCTTGACATTAATGCGTTGCCAATGTTAGGCATCGTTTATTATTTTTTCTTTGTTGTTTATTTTGCGCAGGAGATACAAATGTAAATACAATTATTATTATTTAAAGTAATTTTGCTATGGAAGCCGCGTACTTTTATCCATAAATGCTGCCGGGGGACTTTTACCCAACAACTGTAGACCAACTAACAAAATAAAATAATATTTATACCATTACGGTCCCACTATTTACTATGGGGCTTACCTATTCAAAGTAGTGGTCTTCGCTGGCTTAAGTTTTAGGGTTATGCGAGTGTTTAAACAACTCTCATATCTGCAGTTTCCTCACACAAATTTAACAAACACAACACTCTAATACAAGTCTTTACCACAAATATTTCACCTAAGCAGTAAAATATTTGCTCAAGTAAGTACAATGCATTTGTCCATTCGTTGAGAGGCATCGTAATGTTGCATACCAACTCATCCGTGAATTATGTAAGACTATTGAGACATTACGTAGATTAACTTGTTTTGATACCTAGGTAAGGTGTTTAGTACATTACATTAGGCAATAAAACAATGAGGCTTTATGTAGTTGTAAGTATCAAAAATTTTGTTTCATGAGGTCGAAATTTCGCCATGCGTCAATCTAAACTATTAAATGTTATGAATAAAGCAGGTTTTTTAGAACAGTAAAGGTAAAAAATAATTTAACAACTAAGTATATTTTTTTAATTCTGCTTTGGCCACAGGAAAAGACGTATAAACAATGACAAATCTAATTAATTGAGAGTGTTAAATGTATTGGATGGTAAATTTTCGTTTCATTAGATATATCGAGTGATACATGGTTGTAGCTTTTCGAAAATAAAATTAGATAATAATTTGAATGTTTTGTATAAATTATATTAAAAGTCATTTACATCCTGTTATTCTTGTATAAATAAACTTAACGTGTTAGATATTTATAGTTCGACACGACATTGCCCGAGACCATCCCAAAATAATCTTTACAAAATAAACATCTTCAAAAAGCGTCACATTTTTGAAGATTTTCAGTAGAGATCCTTTCAAAATTCCGAAGAACTTCTTACTTTGTTCAACGATCACAAAATTTTGAATCTGTTTCCAGGATCGGACTGATAACTAATATGCTAATTATACTATGCTAATTGGGTTAATCCACTTGTGTTAAAATATTCGTTATACATCTCTACCTTATGCCTTTGGCCTATAAAACGAAAGCGCTAAAAACAGTCCCACTGCTGGACACCTAAGTCCTTCATACTGGCCTAAGTGGCCAAGTGCAAATTGGGGACGTAATTTGTAAAAAAAAACTGTTCAAATTACTGTCGGATTTACAACATTTCCTCACAATATTTTCGTTCACCGATAGAACAATAATTTCTAATTATGAATTTTATCGTACACCAGTGTTTAGTTACAATGTTGCATCGTAACTACACAAAGTCGTCATAATAATAGGATCGCTAAGCACTTCGTGTCGGACTGCTGTAGCACTATCATCTGTATTGTGTGTATAACCTTGCGACAGATGATGGCCGGTCGTATAACAATCGTGAACTGGCATTTACGGACGCAATTATTTGTAATATTTACTGAAACGATTGTGCATATCTTGTTTTAGCATGTTTTTAACAAATTTTGATCATATAACAATGTAGACCACATACCAATATACACTACTTTCGATGACTATAGTAAATTACGAATTTATAATTATACATTTAGCCTATCACTGTCTCACAGTTAGGTTCATTTATTAATATCTAGTAACGAGAGAGGGGTGTCGTTTTTAGTTTACCACACCGTGCATTTCGGATTTAGGTGACTTCGCTTTATTTTAAGAACTACATATGTTAAAATCTAAACAATGTTTTGCCGTGTTTTCCTTTACCGTTAATTCCTAACAAACACAATAAATATCAAAAATATCATTGGACAACTCACACACGGTTATTTGATTCCAAACTAAGCAGAGCTTGTACTATAGTTACCAAATAACTGATAAACAGACTTATATACTTCTAAATACATACTTATATAGATAAATTGACATCCAGGCTCAGAACAAATACTCGTGCTCATCACACAAAGATTTGTCCCGGGTGGGATTCGAACCCACCACACGCGGCGCTACGGTTGTTGCGGCGAGGTGACCGCTTATACCACTGCGCCAAACGTGCAGTTAAAATATCGAAAAATAATTGATGTTTTCACTAGATTTTGAATCCCAAACCACTAGCATAAAAGGTGAATGCGATCACTGTTATTTTCACGCTTTTATTTTTTAGCGGCGATATTTCAAACGTTTCCAGTATAACGATATCATTAAACCGTCGTGGTTCATAATCATTAAGTAATTAGGTTGTAATAATTCTTCAAATATTTTAGCGGACACGTCAAGGGTAACACACCGGTATTACACTACACTGGAAACGGAACACAAACGCCGGTCCATTGCGAAATTTTGCTTGCGGTAATTTGCACACACTACTTCAGAAAACCACGAAATATATTTTAATATACCCACAATTTTAGAAACCAGCACATCATGTTTTCTAAATTTGTAACGTGAGATGAGCCTATTTTGAAATTGTATATTAAAATTTAAAGACACATTGGAAGCAATGTCGAGATTTACGAATATTATATTTCCAATGCGACGCGACATCATATTGCCTGGCCAAATGCTTATCGGCCAGGCAATATAATATAATTACACTAGACAAAAGAAATTGTATGCTCTTCTTACCTCAATCACAATCAAAGGTAAATTTCAGTAGAAGTAAGACAATTAAAGCATGTGAAAATATACTAAGTTAATTAAAATAAATAACTGTACATTGTAAAACCAACTAAGTTAGAAACTCCAATATGAATAGATTGGATATTGTAATTAAGCCTTCGTTTCAGACGGTACAGTTGGAATATATCGAGTCTATTTCGAGGGCCATTCAATATGTGTATACTGAAATTCAATTTTCTATTGAACGGAAACCGCGAATTGAGTTTAGTACAAATGTAAATACGTTTGAATAACGCGTCATTTTCGTGGAAATGACAACATGCAGTTAAATATTGACTATATCAATACGCAGCATGTTTACTATACTCAATAGAGATTTTTAAAGGTTACAACATTTTTGAATGATACTAAACCAACAATTTCTAGACCGAAGATTTTCGTTTACATTGATCTTTTATCAACCAGCAAGAGCATTATATTATAAGTAGAGAAAAAAGCTTGGATTAAGGCTAAAACCAAGAAGGACAAATTACCGTTCTCAGCATGTTTTATAACCAATGAAAATAGTGATATGAACGCAAGTATCTCCCGCGCGAAGAAATTCTGCGGTAAGATATACAAAATGTCCTGATACATATTTATCCGCAATACTAGCTGTCCCACAAACTGAGATACGTGGTATTAAAATAAACATGAGTGTCGTTATCAGATCGTATCGGCGTGCAGTCTGTTATCAATCACGCGTTATCACCGATAATGTCATACTATGGACCTATTTGTACTCCATATTGTGATATCATCACTGCAGTATTCTGAGTTGATAAAGATACAATGCATGTATTGTGGGATTGATACGAAAATTTTTGGATAAAATTCGAGTGTGTAGTATATTATTTTTATACTTATACTAGCTGACCCGGCAAACGTTGTTTTGCCATAAAAATTAAATAAAAGAACATTGTCCAGCGGACAATGTTTGATCCCCTTGAACACACACAAAAAATTTCATCAAAATCGGTCCAGCCGTTTAAGAGAAGTTCAGTGACATACACACTTACAGAAGAATTATATTTATAAAGATAATGAAAATGAAGCTTGATAATGTTGTAAGACTGATATTAATATATTAAATAAGGCTTTTAAGAATAACAAAAGTGTTTCACAAATTGAACCTAACCAAATAACATATAGGTACAATAACTAACTTATCAATAACAGAATTTGTAGTACCTTTACCTATATTCTTTCTTTAACAACTTTAAGCTATTGATTGGTGCATAAAACGGGTATCATATTATACACTAACGATTAAAATTTACCTATACTAAAGAAATTTTAATGTAATATGCGGTGACGAAGGGGCATAATATTACTTAACAACGAAATTATAGGGGGGTCGAAAATAGCCTGAATTGCTTCGAGAAAAGGATGGTACGGCCGTGACGCTTTTTTTTTGCTCGACTTGCGGGGCCACTGCCGCTAAAGAATTCCGTTCGTAATAACTTTTCTTAAGCTGTTTTCAAGTATTTTCTTCCTTCATACAGCTCCTTAGCAACAAGACGTTCAAATACCTGTACACACTAACCCGTGTGCGTCATGTTTGATGTACGATTAGCGCTTAGAGCGCAAGTTCCGCATATTTGCGCGTTTGCGCCCAGTTATCTGGCATTACGCGCAAATTACGCATCGCTATGTGTACTCGGCTTTAATCAAGTTCGCGTGTTAATGATACAATGATTAGCATCGTGTGAACTAGTTTTTAGATTGCAAGTATAAATGGATTTTAATGGATGAATTTTTGTAATAGGATTCTGGATGATAAAGTCATTTATTTTTTAGTTGCGCAGTTCTTCTAGTATTCTACAAAAGAATATAAATGCTGAAATGAATGAATGAGTTCTTGGGATCTTTAACGCAAAAACGAACCGACCGAATTTGATAAAATATCAACACAAACAACTCACATATAATTTTGCACACGAATTTCACTACATACATACATTTTTTAACAAAACGTCGCATCCCTAAAAAGGCAGACATCTTCATAGTCTAACAATAAAATTGTCCATACAAGTATCATTTGTTCGGACAAGGTGAGGCGAGCCCGCTGTTCAAAGGTCACTGGCGTTATTTTCACTCTTTCCCCCGATACCTGGCGAGGTGCCAGCGCTAACTTTGAAGAGGCGTCGTGATAAATAATTCACAAAAATAAGTAGAAAACTGCTTTGTTATCGTGTTCTTGTTCATTGAACACGAAAGAAGTTACCTGTCGACTTGTTTTGTACGACTACTGAAAATGTATAAGTCATAGAGATGTTTGTCGCTTTGTGCTACTTTTAAGGTGAAATATTACCGAATACCACTGTGGAATAAGTATTGTATTATTAAATTTTTCTGTAACTGACAATAAATTCTTTCAAAAAGTATAAAGTTCTCCAATTTTATCGGCTTCGGATGAGTGATTTTCTGGCTGTTTCTTCTCACAAGCATCAGCTTGTCTGAAACGGTGGTAGATAACAAAAAAACCTGTGACGATTTTAAACACATGTAATAAGTATGCGAAATAAAGGATATCTTAGATTTAAAACATCTACAGCACTTAAAAAATGGTAGTAGTGTAATCACTACCTTAATTAACTATTACATTGTTTGCATAAGCAAATTACAATTGAAGGAAGTTAATTTTCATTTCCTAAAACGGTTAAAAACTAAACGAAAACGAGTAATGTGAATTGAAGAGTTGTGGGTAAAAGATAATAAGGTTTTATTATATTGAGGAGCAGGTCGATCAAACAAAGTTAAGTGAAATTGCTTTCTGACATAATATGTTTACATAGCGAAATAGCTGCCGTGTTTATTTAAGAAAAGGTCGGACGTATTTCCAGTTTTGAAATAGACCATTTTGAAATGGTATGACGGACAAATTGGTTATTTAAGATACTATGGAGCAGAAGTATCTCAAAGTACACCAATTAATATAGCATCTGGTTTTTAATCAAGTTAAGTGATTAGTTACAATATTAAGATTAGAACCCGGGCATTGTTACAATGATAAAATCGATAAGACAACATTCTGATCTGAGCTCAGCATGTTTTCAGAAGTCAGATTCTAAGGAATGCGTTATTAGTACAATCGAATTACTGACATATGTAAATTGCTCATATCTAGTTTCCTCACAAATTGATTTCACGTAACAATTGCCCCTAGCATACTGTTTTTTGCCCAAAGACCTCTGAATGGTTCCAAGAGCGTATTTGGGTCCGCCTTTTCTTTCAAGGTGCCTTAAACTGTGCTAGATTAACTACGTGTCCTCAAACTGAAAAAAGTCAAGGAACAAAATATGCCTAAACTTTTACAAGAGAGATATAAAATTTCTTTTCAGACTCTGTGTTTCAACTCTATAATCTTAGAGATTCGTATAGCGTGCTGAGTTTAAATATCTCCACGATTACATCTCCGGGCACGTTTCGCGATAACGTTACATATTCAATGCTTGACCATTACATTCTGGCGGCGAACGAAAGTGTGGACTTTGTTAACGGACGGTGAATTTTCTATTTGTATTAGTTAATGTTTTAGTACTGTTTACACGCTAATAGTAGGTAAGAATTGTAGCCTGATCAATCTCGTGGTAGTATTTTGTACTGCTTCCATTCCTAGTCTCTTGATTCTCGCTCTCGCATACTGGTTAAGTGAATCTAACTTGTTTTAGAGCATCTTTCTCTGATGTTTCTGCAGCACTATGATGGACAGCATATTAGATACGCAAGCTTGTATAAAACACATATATTTGTTTGAATAGTTTGCTGCAGCGTTATCAACTAGGCCCTGATATAACGATTATTGCAAGAAATAACTTTTTGAAGAGCTTCTTTTTCATCATCGAATAACGATCACACAAACTTTAATATTTTAACTGAAATTAACAAGAATCTATCAAAAACAATTTTTTTTTGTTGTTTGTTGTTTTCCTCACTTTAAATTACAAGAACCTAAGCTCAACTGAAACCATATATCATTCACAATGGTACAAGAGTTGATACGATAAATTCGCATCAAGCAATCATCTAATCAGTCCCAAGGCGTTTGTACTGAGTCGTCCTGATTTCATTTGATCTACAAGCCACGACATTGGTTAACTAAATCGCGACAGAATTATTGTTTAGCTTGTTAGTTAACTTAACTTTATTTAGAGTAAAAGTTATATTAACTTAATAAATTCGATTGAATATTATTCATAAGATTATGGAATAATAATGTTCATTGTTTAGGTTATATTTAGTAATCTATGAAATGTAGTTAACGCACTTTTATGAGTTGTTTAGTAAAGTTTCGGTTTACAAATAATATAAATACCTAATAATCTATTTCTGTGTTTGGGGAATCGCAGACTAGGCTAACGTTGTCAATTTAATAAAATATTGTAATATATCGTTCTTTTTATGAAATTCTTCAATATTGCTTCTAGCATTCTAAAATAAACACAAAGGCCATACTTAGTCTTATTTTAATGAGTCTACGCAAGTCATACACAAAATATTAGCACAGTACAATCAAACGCTAAGCGAACGTTGAATCTATCCTTATCACAGAGATATGCAATTTTATTCTATAAAACAAACTTTCCTAGTTATTAAACTGGCGGGTATAAAAACAGCACTTTTCTAGATTAAACGAGTTCATTTATATCTCGCTATCGTATCGTTTATACTGTGATGTGCGCTGGATTCAGATATAACGTTTAATTAATATCTGTTCAGTGGTTTCTATGAAATAAAATTAGATGTATAAAACCTACGAAACGCAAAGTTTTATAAACAAATACATGGTTATTTTTTACTAGAATCTTATAGGATACATATCCCTGATTTATAACTCTAAGCTGTAGCAAATATTGTGTATTAATACCTAAAATATCAATTTGGTTAAGAAAGGAAGTTATCCAAACCAAATTCTGAATTACCAGAATCACTATCGCTACAATATTTTTAAACTTTTCACCGCGTCTGTCTGTCTGCTCGTTTACGAAAAACTCAAAATCTACGGAACAGATTTTATGCGGTTCTTACCAAATAGACAGTTTGATTCTCAAGAAAGGTATTAGTGTATAATTTGTTAAGGTCCGCGTAAGCCGAAGCGGGCCGCTAGTCAAACATAACTTAGAATCTAAATTAGTAATATTCGCGATAAATAAGATTATGATCATAAATAAAATGTATATGTTACTGTAAAAGCCCGAACGGTGGTAAATCCTAAGATTTTCCGGTATAACCTAAGATTTACCAACTCGCAATGGTAAAAGTCCGAACAATTCTTTTATTTCGAACTTTTACCTATATTCACTTGATGATATCGAGATGTCGCCGGAGCCCCGCTTCGCGGGGCTCCTCCTTCTGGGTGGTTAAAAAAAAATAACGACGAAGGCTAAGGTGGCCTTAGCCTTCTGACCTAACCTACCCATGTCGCTATGCCCAAAATTCCTTCTTTATAACTATGTCACAGTATATAATTATACCGTGAAATAGTTATAAACATAGTTATGAAGGAGATTTTTTTTATATATCGTAACATAGTTTTTAAACTCTGGCTTGTTCGGACTTTTACCATTGAGAGTTGGTAAATCTTAGGTTTTACCGGAAAATCTTAGGATTTACCACAGTTCGGGCTTTTACAGTAACATATACATAAATAACCATCTATAAATAAACACCTACGCAATAACTTGTGTAACAATTGACGAAGGTTTACGTTCAATAAAGTTAACTAATTTATTAATTGCACTAAACAAGGCATGTTAACTGGATATTAAATTAACTAAAGCATTTCTTGCTAAATCGCGTGTTTGTTTATTAGGCTGTGGAAATTGCGTAGATTGTTATTATTTACTTATGAAAGGGACCTAAATTACTAACATATTTTAATTAAAAATATAGTTAAGTAAATGAAGCTTGAGGTCATATAAATTAAACTTTCGGTAGTTTACAATGCTACTGTAGTTGAGACATAATGATCAATAAGACAAACCCCAGTCGGTGAACCGTAACCGATGAAAGTTGCTTTAGTTAATGTTAGACTCAAATCGGTGAACTATGGTCGAAAGACTATATTGAGAAGCCAAACAATGCATGGTTATTATCACAAATAATTATATTATCTCGTCGAACCTCACATCGTGCAAACTCACCCACACTAAAGTACCGTGATGGTCTTAGCTTTACCTCCTTCTCATTAAGGGAGGAAACCGTTTCCAAGCTATGAAACTGTTATATACTATTTTTTAATAATTCCGTGAGAAGACCCATCCTCAACAGCTAACCAGTAATTTTAAATTAATAAAATTAAGATAGAACTATTAACGAGGCTGTTACTGCTTATTTCAATAAACAGTGAATGGAATACCCAAGTCAAATATCATAAAGTAAGCAGCATGCAACAGTTGGACTATGAATAAAACATCCACTGTCACAATTCAACGTTTCTATTCCGAGGATAATAACAGAGAAATATATTACTGTGTTATAAATAGACTGATGTATTATGAACCATACTAAATATATAAACAATAGGTAAAGTTATAAATATTGTACCTATGGAACCCTAAAAACGATAAAGTATCAAATAAATTGATGCGACTTTTTTGTTATTTGGGGGCTAGGAAATATTTTTGAATCACTTAATTTGCAACCAATAGTTATTAGACTTATATCATCAAATGAATGATCTAGTCTCTGCCTATAGGAAATACGGTGTAATTGACTATAATAGGTATGTGGCATTTAGTTATCCGTTAATAGATATATTGTAAAGTAAATATAAAAGTTTTACAAAACATGGAAACTCTGAACAAACGATCGAAACACAGAACTCTTCTACAGATGCCAGAAGCTGCCGGCACTGAGAAGTCCACAATATTTAGTAAAGAATAACCTAACCTGAACCTCTGTGAGCAAAATATTACATGGTTTCCGCAACTATTTTAATTAAAATACAACTAAATAAAATGTAAAGCCATTGCAAACAAATATTTGTACCGAACGAAATAACGGGTGAGATAAGTAAACGGGTTTACAAAAAGTATGTTATTCGTTGTGCGTCGCAGTAGGCTATTCTAAAAATATTACTGTAACAGGTTATGTCGGTTATTGAAACTATTGCACACCTGCTGCTTCGATGGCGATGGTACCTACTATCAATACAGAGATACACTCACACTGGAATTAATAGCGATATGATATCACATCAAAAAAGGAGAAAATTCTCAACCCAGCCGTATTTTTTTTGGACTATGTTATAGCTGTCTGCAATTCTTATGCAGGACCAATCGTCGCTAAATAGTTGAAAAATCACAATTATTTATACAAACTTTCAAAGAAAGACTGCAAGGTCCACGAACTGCCTAGTATGGTAGATTTGAGGATATGTAGATTCAGACTTAACCCAATCTCATCACGAAAGCACATCCATGCCATGCAGTAGAAAAAAATCAATTGTCTTTGCACCTAGTTGGGTAGCAAAAATGTTAGGTCTTCTTTGGCAATTAGTTGTGAATCTCATTTGCCCATGAGGCCGGAGAGGAATAGTATGGGTTAACTTTGCTCAATCACAATTAAACCGTCCTTATGTTTATTGCTAAAAATCGCATCAAAATCCGTTCAGTAGTTTTTGTGTTTACCACGAACAGACGATGTGGTGATACAATATTAAACACAATGTAACCCAGTATGAGCGAATCTTAACATTGAATGTGAAATTTAAATACGTTTACGTCTAAGGTGGTCTAGCAAACTGTATAATATGGTGATTATATTTCCAACGAGTTATTAAATGTATGTAAATATGAATTTAATGGGTCAAGTGTATACTTAAAAACGACGTATGCCATTCAACGTAGGCATAATTTGTTCGGATCTGTTTGATACGTGAGTAGGATTTAACAGCTGGGTGTAAGAGTTAAGGAAACTGTGGGTGGTTTAGAAGTAACGAAGTGATTTATATTCTTCTACAATAGTTAGGACCTATCTATGGTTTAGATATCCAAGCACAAATTCTTCCATTTTCTTGGATATAATGTTTCCAAGTATTATAACTATAAGGCCTCTATACGTGATTGAATAATTTGGGATCTACAGATAAAAAAAATAGTTTTACAAATGTGCTTGTTTACTAATATTGTTCCGAGAAATAACAGTTAAATTGCAGTAGTTAAATATAGATTTTTGGTATTGCTAGAAGATAAAATGGATAAGACAAGCGCAGGATCGTAAAAAATGGAGTAGGTACGAAGGGGGAAGCCTATATTCAACAGTGGGTAGAAGTGGGATACATAGATAGAAAGATAGGTACAAATATAGGTACGAAGAAGATAGTAGATCATCTTTATGAAAATAAACGCAAGTGTCGTTACTTCGTGTCAATACAATCAAGTCCTTTAATTCACAATTCATTCATTCAAATGGTATGAAACAAATACAGCATACAATAATCGACCTTAATACATCAATATCATTTGGCTTCACTCTAAATTCTTTTACATAACGAACACTTCATAATATGTAATAAAGCCTATTTTTCCTTGCGTGTCTTCATGTTATTTGTCATTTATATCAACAAAGTTAATTTTATTAGTAGTGTTAAAATTCTTGGGTTTTGAGTAATAAGGTAATTTAGGTTTATGATGATGTTTGCTGAAATAAAGCAATGGTATGGTAAAAATCTTAAATCTGAATGACGCAAAAGATTGTAATAGGTTTTTCTCTGTATAATTGCTGACAAAGTTTACGATAGCCCTTAAAATACTTAGCTTTCTTTCTTTCTTTGTTTAAAAAGACAACTCCTGCAATAAGAATTGCTCTTGTGTAGCGGGGACTTCTAGCGGGACATAAAACAACGGACACTATGAACCGAAACAAGTATTTGCGGATCGCACAAATATTTGATTCGTGTAGGAAGCGAACCCACGACCTCTCGACGCACTAGCAGTGTCGTGGTGACTACCTTAATCACTGCACGACGGGAAAAGGTTCATTGGTTTGTTTTCTTAGCTTCCGTATTTTGAGTAATAAAATTTTCTCGTAATTATGATAGTCAGTTATTAAAATGCACGTCATTATTAAAATAGACTATACAAATAAACCCAAAACATGGCTATAAAGATAACCAAATATTGTCCAATTATTACCCAAACTCATAAAACAATACCCGAGGGAGTCCGATACTGCGTTGTTCATCCAATTAAAAAGCATATAAAGTTTTTCAACAATAGTGCTCCATATTCCGAGTACGTAGGATCGTATATAACTAAAATGGTTGCTGTACGTGCCTAGTCCGTGTGGGTGTCTTAGAGCTTAGTTTTTATTATTTAAGCGTGCGTGTAGTAGAAATGTTTTATTTTACCGCAAAATGTTGGCCGCAATGGAAAAAACTTTAATCATTTATTTTAGGGGTTGTAGCGAGACATGTTCTAAATGCTGTAAAAGTTTTACGAGATTAGACGGAAATTTTCTAAAAAATACTATGCTAGTTTAGAAACCATCTCGACCAGACGTGAAATGACGACAGCTAGGTGAATAAAATATTTTTTGACCATATTTCAAGTGGCGATTATTCCAATATTATTATATTGTCATGTCAATCATCGAAAAACTATCGTAAATCAGTGTCAAAGCAAAGAAATAAATAACCTTAAGTGATTTTACATGTCTTACGCCCAATATGCACAATGCTAAACAGGTGTAATGTGTAGGAAGTTATTTACTCTTACAAAGACACAACGTTAACGTCCATCATAAAGCAAAGTCGCGCAGTAGATTTTATTTCATTTTATTTTAGTGCCCGTAAGTCCTTTAACTTAACGAATGCTATCGTATTTGACAACAACCCGAACCAACTTTTAACGTGCCCTCCGAAACTCGAAGACGCTCAGTTTTAATAACACCATACGGTCATCTATGGAATAACCGCGCTAAGATTGCTTAACCCACAGATGGTTTACCGACTACTGAGCGGAAACAACTCAACCACACAAAGTAAAATTGAAACATAATACAACAACAAAACAAGAACAATACTTAACTTTATAGAAAGATGAAAGTTTAAAACCTAATTGAATTTCCTCGACATCGCGGAGACAAAGTACTAGAGACCGTATAAGCAATTTGATACGACAGTCGTCTGTAGTAGATATTAAATTCAATGTGCGCGACAAACTTATGATTGGGTCGTTAGGTTGAAAACTTTCAGGTACTGAATTGTTTTCATAGAACTCTTATCTCGTTCATGTTCCAAGTTTGAGTTGAAAGGTTAATATTTGTCATTGTCTTTTATTCGTTTGGGAGATGGTGATTAAAATGTTTGTTTTATTATATTTCCTCCTTAAGTTACTACGTTTGAAGAACTCGTATACATGGATCATGATCACGTCCTAAAGACCCAAAAATATCAAAATGCGCAAGGTTTTTAAGCATATATCATCAAGAATTGCTGTATTGCTGTACGCTCTTCAAAGACAACCAACAGCTTCAGATCAATGCTGATGTCCCAGTATAGAAAATCTATAAATAAACCAGTGTAGAATTCTCATATTAATTTCATAATCGCATCATTTCTCCCTAGAATATTAAAGATCGCTTCTTTGTGTAAATTGATAGATGAATATTCTACGCAACGCAATTTTCATGGGAGTAATGCAATTATTCTGTACGGGTACTAGGGGTCTTTCTCTCAGGGCGGGCCCACAATTAACCAAAGCGTCATGTGTAATGGGACTCATTAATAAAGCTGTGCACTGATATAGCAGGTCATTATCAGGAGAGAACGAGGTATTTCTAATAATTAATGAAAAAAAAAAATCAAGTATGTTTTTATGGCCACAATTAAATGTGGCCTATTAATATTGGGATTGGGTTAAATCAAAATGACAGAGTTGTGAAACATTTTTAAACCTGTAAATTGTCAACAACAATATGCTAGTTATAAACTATGCTACATTAATAACGGTCATTTTGAGGCACGTAACCAAAGGCGTCGTTAATGATTGAATTGTGAAACTTACAATTATTTAAGGGTTATTTATAAATAAGGACTAAGAATTGCTCTTGTGTCGCGGGGACTTTTTCAAACATACAAAGAACGGACACAAAGCACAACCAGACCCGAAACAATTATTTGTGGATCGCACAAATAATTGCTCCGTGTGGGAATCGAACCTACTTACAGCAACTAAATCAACCTAGACACTTTCTTCAAAACTAAAAATCTGCTATCACTCAAAAACAACCCTAGAGCCATAAAAAGCACTCATAACAGATGTAGATAGACCGCTATCCGAGCCTTGGCAATATTTCCTTTATCGATAGAAGGCAGACGGTGACGTCAGCAGTAGCTTATTACGTCACAACCCAACCTGCGGACTTATCACCTCTATCAGTTGACTAGTATACGTGAAATTGATGGTCACTATACATTGCTGTTTTGACGTAACGTGTTAATCACTGTATTCTTAGGGAAAAAACAATCTAGTGCATGGTGGCTTTCAAATAGTTGTCAACTGCAAGGTAAAAGGTACCTAGATCCAATAGGGCCGGCGCCGATCCTTGATCCTTCCAACGCCCTGCTAGCTGCATAAGGTTTGGAATAATGATATGTGGCCATATTTTTCGCCTGGCTAGGTACCTTACGTAATAGCCCTCCTGTAGGGACGTCGACGTGACGAATTTGATGAAGGTTAAGAGGGATGTGTGGTTTCCGGACCTTTGGTACTAAACTCGTAAAAGGAAATCCCGCTTTTACATCTTGACGATTATAACCGCGTTTTGTGGTTGCGGATTTTGCGGAGTTCAGTTTATTGTAAGAGGAGTGAGGTTAATTATACTTTGATATACTGCAGCTATTTAATTTAAAGAAACACTCGCAAGCTTGACTTCAACTTGAAATACGAGGGAAAGTAATAATATAGGTAGTAATCTAGTGGAGAGGAGAACTTATCAATTTATTTTGACTCAAACTCTACGGGGCGTCGTAGAATTTGTCCGCATCGCTATCGGTCGGAAACGTGCCCAAAAGGCTGGCCGCATTGCCATTAATGATTTGAACATACAAATTAGCTTCATTACAAGAATAGTCAGAATATCTCAGAGAACTAATCTAATGTAGTAAACTAATGTAGGTCAAAAGTATATAATTCTAAAGCTATTATACATCAAAAGAATAGAATTTCACAGATACCTAGTCATAGTTTAGAACTGAAAGATACCAACAAACAATGGGTTTATAGATAACACATCCAAATTGAGCTACGACCTTTTTAATAAAATAGGTATCGTTCCAGAACATTCCAATAGGCTATTTTCTCCTTTATTTATCTACAAGTGGGTACTTGTCTAAGGGTCTGTACATCGAGAGGGAGGATTCGGTTCAAGAGGTCTCATTACGTCGGATCAGAGGAACGCAGCATCAGGTAGGATTATATAGCGAGATTGTATTGTCAGCGATCCGAGGAGAACGGGGTATTTTTGATACGAAATTTTCAGTTTATATTGGGTGAGAATAGTACTAGTATTTCTTATTTTGATCTTATATTGGTGTATGTCAACTGCCAACGAGTTACTTTAAAATATTTCAATCATAACCAATGACCATAACATTGTTCTACCTTTCATTAGATTTTTGAGAAAAAATATGAGTATAGGTATAGGTATGCATAAAGTGAAACACACCGACAGAATGTTCATTAGTATGGATTTAATTTCACCCCAAGTTAACACATTAAAGGTCTGTATTTTAGTAGTAGCGATAAAGGAATTAATATCTATTATTCACTTAAAAGATACGTGCGTGTGCAAGCACAGAATGGATTGTTTAGCAAACAATAGCTAGCCGTGAACGTTCCCGTATAGACGTCTGGCTGATGCATAGAGTCCAATCCTTACTATTATATGTTCGAACTGTGTAAAATATACTGCAACACCGTAGATCTTCCACTGAAGTGGAAACTTAAAGTATTAAAGAAACGAATTAATTGACTACAATTTCCAATATTTCACAACAAACTTAAAACCATAATCTAAATCATATTCAAGCATCAAACACAATAGATGGCATACGAAATCGCCAAGAAAGCAGATCCAATGAAAAATTTTGTTTGTTGAACTAGGTTTTTAACTATACCTATTCTATAGCGCGTTCAAAACCTTTAACCACGTATCAATAAACATTCGATTTCACATAATTCAGCTATCGCAGTACAGTAATAGAGTCTCGTGCTAACTCTTATTATACCAGTTGTACTTATTACGTAACTTAGAGGTACAAAAGTAGACATCATCTAACTACTCAAAAATAATTTACTCCAATAAAAAACGTCCCACAACCAGCTACTGTTTGAATTGTATTCAAATGAACTCAACAAGTAATCAAAATGCATAGTTTTTGTAGACAAGTCAATTATTGACAGGCGATTATCTAACCGTGTCTTATCAGCACAAGATCTTGAAGGCTGACACGATTGTCTCACGTTATCTGATCTTATCTCATCTCGAGATAGGGTCAAAAGGCTCTGATTTTACTTGTCTGTGAAGTTATTTAGGCGTGTTGAAATAAAAGTATGAAGATCTTTGATTAAAAATATGATGATATTGCGCATAGAACGTAAATTAATGAGTTAATGGCAAAGTAGTTAGCACATCTTCTTTATGTAAAAAGAAAATTCAATGTGAAACTATGTTGATTGATTGTTTTCCAAGAACATGGTTTATATAATTTCTTTTTTTGTACTTGCTAGGCAATGATTCTTAGGTAAATTAGCTTCCTTATATAAAATAAACCAATGATATCCCCTTCAATTAAACAGTATTTTTTTAAGTTAGCTCCATGAAAAGACAGTTGTTTGTAATTTTCATTAGAAATAGTTTCGTCGAGTTATTGGACCTTATGAATAAACACACTACAGTCAGATGCGATATGGCATGCCATATTTAATGAGCTAAAACCTCTTAACATTGATATTGCGTCAGCGCAGTCCATCGACATAAGTTTATGTTTGTCGCAGGCACTTATGTAAATATATTGCACTTTGTTTCAACCACTGTGGGTGATGTACGTCCTATGCTAATAGGGCATGCCATTGTTGTAGCGGATCGTTTGGTCTGGAAAATATTTGTGTAGGTATGTCATACTGTCATCGTTGCTTTGCGAAAGTGAGTTTGTTTACTTGGTTTATGGTATGCATAGCATAATCCTACATAATATAAGGTCGGAATAACAATAATCTACCTACTTTGTTGTAGTAATATATTGTGATTACTGATCAAATAAGACACAAAACTCTGAATGAGCAGTGTAAGTTTGTCAGCTTGCTAGGCTTCTCTGAAAGGATATTTCAGCATAAGGACGAAGTTGCTTAACGTTTTTAAGCATCTGTCTGAAGTTGGGTAACTAGCCAGTATGCAAATTCTAATTTTCTTTTTAAATTGAATTATTTAACGTAATATTGATATGTTTCTCTTCATTGCAATCAATGCCTAAGCAACTAACTAAGTCGTATCACCTCTCCTATAATTTTTTTTTCACTGTCTTTGCCCTCTTATCACCCGAGTCACGTCTCAATTAAAGCGCTCAAACGTCCATCTCATCAATATGGCACCTACAGTTTCAAAAGAAAGCAAACCGCTCCAATTTAGTATGTATTTCACAATAAACAACACTACACACGATTACATGTACGCATTACATAAAGGCGTGCTTCCGTCCGTCTGTCACGGACGCGACCGGACTCGCGTCGGTATCGCCACCTGGTTTATTCATAAGACACTATGTATGGCAGGGCTGGTACATAGTAAATAATGTATGTACTTGCCTTATGTGGATGAGTTTTGGAGTCTTATATGCTATGTTTCATATTTTTATGTAAGCTCTTCCTAGTATGAGGAATAAGCAGTACTGCAGTACTTCTAAAAAAGTATTCGTTAGTACTCTGACCAGTGATACTATCAACAACAATGTTATAGGTATTTAAAATAACTAGATATTAGCAATGTTTTTTTCACAAAATAGGATTAAACCTGTAAAGCGATATTGTGTGTGTACTGTGTTAAGGATAGGAATTCTTATGTAGGAGTAATATATAGTGAGTATAACGCTTCGCTTGAGGAAGAAAATTGTTACTATGTTTTGTTAAATAACTGTTACTTTTCCAGGAAAGTCTCTATAACTATAAACTGTATAACAAGTTTATTTAACAAAGTCTTAGAATAATAATACTACTTTCCAGAAGTAACAAAGTTCAACCAATATTAATTTTCTTTGAAAAACATAGTTGTTTCATGTAAACAACGGGTAAGATTCAATAATTAATTAGTTTCCGAAACTTGGACAATATCGAATATCTAGCTGCTAAGTTCGTTGTGGACTTGCAGCAACCCTATAAAGTAGTAGAGACGGGAACTTTCAGCGGTATGGAGTTACAGCGAGAGATAATATGTAGTATACAGCCTGACAGTTTGAGTATTGAAGATTTCACAAATGCATTGGTCGTATAAATAACGCCTTTTGATGGGTGAACTTTGTTTGCGTCTTGCAAAAAATACTTTTTTTCAGCGATTATTTTGATACTGCCTGATGTTACGTCCGCAAGTTGCTTTTTCATAAGATGTAAGAGATAGATAGAATATTAAGAATTATATTGCAGCCACTGCCACTACTTACTTAAAACCTACGAGAGAAAATCTTATACGTCACTATTGTTTAACGAGTGTTTATCTCCATTGTAAACTTATGGTAGTTTCAGTAGTCGGTTGAAAAGCGCCGGTAAAAAGGATTTCTTTGAAGTATTCGTGCTTTATTTGCAAACAATTAGTTTCATATTAAACAATCATGGTTTTGTTGGAATTTCCATCAAGTCTTATCTAGCCGGATTACAAGAAGCAATATGACACGACTTATGACCGGTTCTGATAACAGAGTGGATTATCGCGGTAAAAAACAATGGATTACAATAATACTCGGTACAAGGACACATAAAATATCTACACCCGTTCATGTAATACCGGTAAAAATGTCCATTATCACTTTCGTAACTAAATAAAGAGTTGTAAATTGATAAATAGGTATGATTAACTAATAATCTTTCATAGTAACAATAGATATAGATCATTTTCAAAGGAAATTACGCCTACGTCATTCGATGTCTATTTACATTACAATGCGGATTTATTAACTACACTTGTCATTTTATAAAAAACCGATAATGTTTATGATATCAAGGAATTTTTTGAACAGTAAAATATAAACAATGGGGATATTGGATTAGACGGCTACCTTTCCTTTTCCACACTAAGGTTAAGCGCATGGTCCGTCGCCTAATACACAGAAACATCTATCTCGTACGTCAGCGTCATAGTGTGCATGGTCCCTAAGAACATTGTGTTTGTACGAACCCTCAACCGACGTCTACGTGAGGAAGAAAGGCGAAGAAAGGGGTTAACATATTACACAAGTATTCCACCTATCCTCATGTATTTCAAGTAATACTAACTAAGTAATAAACTAAGCAGTGAATCACTCATTACATTGTCAATGTCTCCTCATTATGCTATTCACCATTACGCCATGTTAATAAAATCAACACATCACTTGTGCAATTTAAACGCAGGTCTCAAGTTAGAAAGGCGTTTTCATCTAGATTGGTATTCATGGACGTGCATATTTATTGTACAGTCCAATCGTTTTTAGACCCAATAAATAGTTATGAGGAAATCTTCTGTGAAAGTTTATTTATATTTTGTTTGCAACCCGCGGCCAACAAGGTGGAGTTAAGGCTCCTCCCTTGCTCAGAGAAACCCTTCTCCAGTAGCAATGATTAAAAAACTTAATCGCTACCTAGGCGCATCTCATTTCAGTTAGAGAATAAGAAAACAATATTTTTACTCAAAATGCCCGATTAGTTTTTTCAACTAAGAAAAGTAGACTATAGATAAAAAGGAATGTAAGAAGCCTTCGTCTAGCACAAAAATAAGCATTCAAATTTTTTTTGAGTGCAAACCAAGACAAACCTGATAGTTACGAGGTAAAAGTAAGTTCGAGGTTTAAGTGCTTTTTCAACTTCTGGGCAAAGAGAGATAGAAAACGGGAAAAATACTTTTAAATGAACTCCTTATAAAATTTTAAATATTTTTAATTTTATCAAAGTTAGCAATTAATCAAAACAAATTAACAACAAGAAAATGAATATTGATATGAACATAAAACTTTCATCCGTTCGTTTCCTATTGATTTAGATATAAAAGGAAAAGGAAAGTGCTAATAAAAGTTGATTACTTCGGAATGGCGGATGAGAGGCGAGATATCGTAATTATTGTTGATATGCGGTTGAAATGTGATCATTATTGAGTAATTCTTACTTCCTCTGTATAAATCTTAGTGATGGATTTATTGTTATATACAGAAAATGCACTTACAAGATAAGTAAGGTGATCATTTTTTTTTTGTTAAAAGGTTTATTTTATTCTCTTCAGTACCCTTTGCCTTAATTATTGATCTAATTACTACTACTGCACATTTTATTCAAGTATCTAGTCAACCAAACTTTACCAAGCTATTCGTCTATTTACAAAGAAAATGTTGTAGAAAGAAGTCAGTCTATAAATTGTATTTTGGATTGGCTGTGCTTTGAAGAGACATTTAAAAGTATATATTAAAACAGAAACGGTTATGTTACAGGCTGGTTGCTAGGACAATAACAGTCTATACTCAAACCACGTACAATAAATATTCAGTAAAACCTTATAACATAGTATTGGAGTCCATCACACACTTCCCATCTACACCAATAGTTTATCAGCTTGGCACGAAGCCAGACTGCCGACGACAGTAATCATAACTTAGGATCTTATACGAGCTGGCCAAGTTACGTATTTGAAACAATTGGACATTAGACCTTATTGTTGAGGTTATAAATGTGTGACTGTCATGGATTGTTCATTTATTGATTGATAACACGATTTTTAAAGCACCAGTTATGTGTGAAGTAATAGTGATATAACCCTGCTATTGATTTAAAAGGATTAAGTACACTATACGAAAAGATGACAGGCATTTCGAAGTTGTGTGTATACTTTTTATGACCATCATTGCTAATGGGAAACGAAGCGCGAATGGCGTAGTTAGAATAGCGCTGTAAAGTAAAACGTCGAATTTTTACTCTGCCTTACCTAGTATTACAGACTAAAGCCTAACTCTGCATATACTAGAAGACTACCCGAGCCTAGAAAAAACAGTTTAAATATTACACTTCACAGTATTTCTTTATGGATACCATATTCATAAACACAGCCATGAACCTCCAGTTATAATTCTTAACAACTTAACCATTTATCCGTAACAAATTAACGAAACAATAAAAGGAAAGCTTTCATACAAATGAAAGCGCAATAAACTATAGTTCCAACATCGTTATAACAAAACGTCGCGAAGTAAATCAGAGTACAACTGTATATATACTGTACAAGTATATAAGTATGTACACTGTGGAAGTAGTAAATGACACGTAAACAACAAGTTAGTTCAAGAGCCGTGTGTTTTCGCACCATTTATCTCACCAGCACTATGCAGTATGAGAATTAAATAATAGAAAATATTCTTGGAAATCTCGGACAATTCAAGTCGGCTTAGGTTACAATTTTAACAACATAAAACTGGGGAATTGGCAGACTGTCTTTACCTAGTACATGGATCTTTTTATAGGTGTTTTATCTCACGAAAAATCATAGAGAAAAAACGCTATCTGTTCTATCGTCTGAATCATGACATTATAAAAAACGAAAATACGTATGGCAAGTAGTATTAAGAATTCCTAAATCCTAAACCTTGTAGAAAGGATGCATAATGTCTTTAATATATTCGTTTACCTAGCACAATGTCTGCCTGTGTTGATTCTCGTACTGCATTGATCTAGTTACTGACCTTATGGTAGGTGTCTTTCTGCCAGTTCTTGATCTGCGCCATGACGTCATTGACGAGCCGGTCGCGCACGCTCAGGTGCAAGTCTGATAGACGCTCAGCCTCCACCATGCCGCCCTTCCATGCTGCTTCCATTGTGCCATATTCTGGGCCTGGGGAGGAAAACAACTAATCAGTAAGGTGACACAAAATAAACTTTATTCACAAATTGTGACAAGTGGCATCATACTATCTGAAAAAATACAGGTAGAAACTATCTTTGTGACCATAGTAATTGCTATAACCATTGGCCCTGAAATTGATTCTGAACGCAATTTTTCTTAAATATAAAAATTGTAGTAGTTCTTACAGAAGAGGTTTGGGTTTCCATCCGAACGAGAGAGAATTCGCCGTAAACCCATAAAAAATACACTTTAAAAGACTTTCCGTAACTACCTCTTTACTCAGTACCTTTAAAGTATGCATACGGAAAGCCTCTAACCGTTACTTTAAACCGTCAAAAAGTTCCAAGACTCGCATAAAACTAGCGCAACAAGGTTGTATATAAGTTATGAAGGAACAAGTTAGAACTACAAGCGGTAGTTGCGATGCTCGGGCAAATCTCCGTGAGATTACAGAATATATGCTAAACTTAACCGAAGCATGTCATAACTTTGGCTCAGATTCAACCGAGGTCAGATCCTCGTGCTTCAAACTAGATTCAAACGTGAAATGTGGTTTTACTGTACTTGTAAAATTGATAGAAAAGAACGTGCATTTTTAATGTAAGATTTTAAATATCGTAGGACCTAAGATTCTGTCCAGTCCAGTCCTGTCTCTCATAGATAGGTACCACGCATATATCCATCCATGCGATAAGTATAATAAATAAGCTCACCGAAAACCATTCAATAGTATGTATAGCTTTAAAAGACGTTACACTCAGACATACAGAGGAATTTCCACAGTAACATTTTTAAAAGAAGTTAGAATTGTAAGACCGTTTTACACCTTAAAAACCTGCATACAAAATGGCCCTACATTGAATAAAACGTTCCTAGAAATTTCAATGACATAACAGCGTCATATTTACAGTCTACTACTCATATAGGCAATCCACGACATTAAAAAGGATACCATCAAAGGCTCAATTTAAATTATATAAAAAGTCGGTACCATAAACATCATCCAGCCGATCATTACACTTTCCTTTAAGATCGAATCAAAATGTCACACACGCGAGGGCCAAACCTGCCCACTTGCCCAGTTTATCACCGGTACCAATTTGGACGATGTCATAATAACTTTCATTGCACTTGCAGTGAAGGACCGGTTAGTGCAGTCGATGGTGGTGATAAATCACTTGTAATTTTTCACAGGCTTGAAAGTGAAACTTTTGAGGCCCATTTTTGGGGTGTCTGATGGTTTAAGGAGCTGAATTGATGCCAAAAGTGATGAAGTGGTATATTCATCCTTGATGTTTTATTTTTGTCATTAATAAGCCATTTACGAACAGTTAAGTATGGAGTAAACTAGGGCTGTAAACAAAAAAACTGAGTTTGAAGAGATGTAAGCTCATTTGTAAATGATTATATGTACATATGTTGAAGAATTTCTTATTTTGATAACACCAACGTAAGAAATTGTTATTAAAAATTTCGATTTGTTATTTATTTATCTACATGTCAACCGGACAAGTAAAAGCGCAATATTTTTAACCGATTCACTTTCTGATTTCGCTTGCAAGCAAGCGAGGTGATAAAGCAAGTAGATTGCAGTCTAACTGAACAACTCGACGAGAATATTAATTTTCACGACACAGTGAAAAATCACGAGTCTTCAACTTTCAACAAGTTACACGTCTAAAATGTTAAGTTCTTTGACACGAAGTCTCTTTGCACGGGAAAATACAAACTGTGTCAAAAAAAATTGCGGTAACCAAGTAAGTGCACAAAATGAATTTTCGTATAGATCTATCAAGAATAGGTTAAAGAATAGAAATAAATAATTCTATGGAAGTATTTCATTCTTCTGAACGGTCGATTACATACCGGTTTCAATTAATTCAGAAATTCACAACATTTGAAGGTGTACGAAAACAGTTCTTTTGATGCAATTGCTAGCACATACCACCACAATTTAAACTGTACCATTAACTGGAAAGAAGACCAACGGTATCTACGACACATTGAGACATAATCTAGTACATTATATTTCATGTTATCTAAGAAATATTACGCACTGCTGTCAGTCTATGGGAACATTAGGTTACTACAGTTTCAACGAGCGTACGGGATCCCATCGAAGTGATTTATACCAACACCTTCAACAATCATAGGAATAATTTTCTTCATGTCATGTCCTGTCACTGGAATGTGTTTGTGTTCGCCACTATTGAATTTATAGTTTGCAAACATAACGAAAGACTTGGTTTTAAAGGCATTGCATTTTACTACAATAGTATTGACGTTTAATTAAGTTAGCCAGTCCCGCCTACACGGTCTGGTACAAAAAAAGCTGAAGTTTAGGACTATAAGTATACATACAATAATATGCCTTAAGTTAAATCGAATGGTACCAACATGTTGTCAGCACTCCAGACTAGCCTATATCATTGGACAACCGTGTGCTTAATACCCTCTACAATTCTTAAATGTTTTTAATTTGTACGACTATAAAGTAGGAACCATCAGTCTGTAGGCTGCGGTTTTCGCAAGTGCATTTCATAACAACAAGATTGACTGTGACGTAACGCTGCACCGACTCGATGACCCATTCGCATACCATTCTAAATTCAATAGCGCCAATCGCGACACTTTCGATATTTAAAACGGCCAATGAGATGTGTTAAGGTTTGTTCACATTTGGACGTACTGACAGACTGGATAGGACTTTTAATTATCACTAGTTTTACTAAAAACTCCTGTTTTCGAGTAGAAACAAAGTCAATAACGACCTTACTACACACTAATGCCCGGTTTCTGAGGTCTATTTAGCGGTGGTTTATCTATTCAATAGCGTTTAAGCTGATATAAACATGACAGTTTGAATAGATGAACTACCGCTAAATAGACATCAGAAACCGGGCATAAGCCGAAGAAACTATGTATATCATCAATCGGTCAATATTACAATTTGTTGAGGTATAATGATTAGTCAAAGTACCATGCCAGAGTATAAACAAACTTCAACAGCCTTCGTACAATTCGTAGCGATGTTTATACCAAGTTAAAATGTGCACAAACCCTAAGCAACACTCTCGGCACGTTACATTGCGCACGCGTTTCAATCGACCAATTTTCGTCCGTGATTCGAATACACGATCGTGCTACCGATCCTTGAAATTCTGACCAAACTTTCCATTTCATTATAAATAACTTATTCATGATACATTCGATTGCACAATAAAGAAAATTTTGTTTTCGTTCGATAATGTAGTAGCATGTAAAGCAGCAAGTTTGTTAGATTGATTTCTTTAGTAATACGATCACGATCTTATAATTAATGACTACTGTTTAAGATTACTATCAAGAAATAGGTTATATTGATAATAAATCATTAATACTACAATTATTATCTGCGTGTCTATTTGTTTGTGCACGCATTTTAATTCGTATCCATTGTTGTCCCTCTACTGGACAAGGGGCTCTCCCTAAAATGATAGTGCTTAGACCGCAAGTCCACCACGCCAGCTAAGTGAACGTTGAGGTTTTGTATTCCTACTAAATCAGTTTCAAAGAACTCTTAAGCATGCAAGGTTTTGTTTAAATATTATCTGTCTTGACGCAGCAATAACTATTTTATCATTGGAAAGGCTTTACATACATTCAGATGGAATTAAATACTGTATGAGTTTGACTGACATTGACATTTAGGTACACAACCAAAGCCACAAGAATAAACGAGTGTTAAGCTAAATTATCAAGTGTTTAATCATTAATCGATAAATCAGCTATCGATCCAACTGAATCGAATAATTATAATAATCAATTTGTTAATCAATTTTTCTATATTCAGAACAATTGTGCAAGTATTAAAGAATGCTTTGGAAATTATTATCGCGATATCGAGAACAAGGTCTTTATGCATTTATTTGTAATAAAAAGTGTGATAAGCGATACGAATAAGATTATGGTATCGGGGATGCAATATTGAGTCAAGGCCATGGCACTAATACTTTGCTGATAATGGAATCTGAGGTAAAATATTTGAATTTAGTTTTTTCTCTTCTTTTAGTGCCTACTTACTATTATCAGTGAAATAAATTGAGATTGCGAATCGATATGCGTGATAGTTACATATTGCATTCTATAATATTGAAACTATGTAGATCCTCATTCTGAATTATATTTGAATTTTGTAGATTATGATTAAATTACCACGTGATCGTTCGGTAATAGGTAGTTTTGCACTATATCACTGATACAGAGCCTAACAACAAATATTACAAGAAAAGTAATGTTACTTTAACTAAATCTATTTTTGCACATGTGCTTAAACTTCAAACGTTTTCAAAGAATTCGTGTTAGCGGTTTCCACGTCTCGCAAAGTCAGCGTTCCAGTTATAACAGTAAAACGCGTGTAAACCTGCGTCATGCGTCTTGTGCAACATATTTTTTATTATTATAATAATATAATATACAACTTTAGAAAAAAATATGTCTATTTTATTAAATGTTTTGTTAAAAGAATGTAATATACGATATGTTGACAAATGTATATATTTCTGTTTGTTAAAATAAGCCTGCGTAATACGAAATCTATTTAAGGTCTAATTCCCTTTTAAACGGCACGTCTTACTAAATTATTTTTGATGCGGGACTACAGACAAACAAAATGCATAGTTCTATTAGAGCGAAAAGTTTTGTGAAAACACAAAATACAAACTTCCTCATAGTTTTACTAACACTTCAACATTTCCACGTTTTCCATAAATCAAAACGAATGTGTACAGACTTTAAGGTAGCCATTGCTTTTCTAATGTAGCCATACGTTTACACTGCAAACGTCATAACCTCTAACCTCCGCTAAACGGTCCGTTTCCTCATATTTAAACGGTATGCTACGTGCCTGCTAGTTCTACTAAGTAAAGACCGTGTGTGAAAACTAGTGCAATAGTCTTACGGAACCCGAATGAACAAGAAAAAGAAAAAGAGTAATTTTAAATTTCGGGATAAATTTGCCATTCGTTCGTTATTTTTTTATTGACAAACTTAAGGGTACTTTTTTATTTTAATTGTTGAGTTAAACTTGTAAATTATATAATATCTCAATAGATGACAATTGTACTTTTAGTGAGAGAATGCCACACAATTACGTTACGAAGTCCAGGGTATACGGAACACGGTCCACTTCTTACCATGGAACCGGTATCGTACGTGCCGTTTACAACGACGAATATTCCCAACTATGGCAAACCTCACCATAGCCTGAATATATTTCAAATGGTGACTTCACACTACCGCCTTGAACGGACGCGGATTGGCGTGAATGCGAGTGTTAGATGGCTGTCGAGAAGAATAAGCGGCGTTCAAAGAGGGAGTCTTTTCTTACAGCACTTAATTTTTACATCTGCGGTGTTGCTGCCAGCGTAGATGCCGTAAAAATTAAGCAAGCTTTAGGAAAATAGAATAGTTAAGGTGATAAACCATATGATCTAAACATTGGCACTGAGAGAGGAATGCTCCTCAAACTGAGACCTATGGGCACAATTCTTTATAGCATGTACGGCACAAGTCTGGAGCTGCCATAAGCGTAAAACATTCTATTGATATTGCTTAGATCCTGGGCTGTACAGTTTACAACTCCTAATAAGATTACGAGTACCGCAACACTTGTATCGGCAGAGAAGTCGTATAAATAGATAACTAATGCTATGACTACTGTAATATAGTGCTGGAGCTTGGACATTTACTGCGATTCAATCGCAAAAGTGATAGTACTGAGTTTATGTAAGACACAAAAACATTGTATTATTACGTGCGGAAAATATGATGAAATATCATTAGGAAGTTTGATAACAGTTCTTGATTGTCAAATCTACAAAGTTTATATAGCTAAAGCGTGAAATACCGGTTTAAATTCTTACATGGACAAGAGTTCCTGTAGTGATTCGATAGATACTGAACGTAACTTTTAGGGCTGCAATACATAAGACTTGTCACAAGACTGCACTAAGTACCACTTGTATTTTGTGTCCCTTGTCTGTATGTTAGTAGAAGTCCGACACAAGAGCAACTCTTAGAGCGGTAGATATCTTAAAAAAAACAACATCTAAAAAAGGATAAATATGTAGCAAAGTGGTGAATTACAAAATAAATAGGTAATGGAAAAAGCACTCCCATCAACAGGTCCTTACCTCCGAAGTAAGACTCTTTGAACCGAAAGTTTGAAACAAGCATTACACACATTCGCCGGGTGGAATTGAAAATTAAATATTCAGGCGTGTAGCGTCAACCAGTCTTAAGAAAATGTGGTTCTTGATCATCCCCTAAGGATTTACGGAATTTCTAAGATTAATATTGCAGCAAATGTTTTTTGGCTAAAATTTTATTCGTTCATGCAAAATGTATGGACCGCGATGTAATATTTGTACTGAGTTATCAGTCCATTATTAGAAAATAACAGCAATCGACTCTTGGTTACACTAGTGTAAGTACTAAGTTTTTTTTCTTATTGGTTACGCTGATGTATTCTAAATATTGATAAAATGAGCTGGCTGAAGTTTATACTATAACTAGCTCCTTAAAAAAGACGAATACTCAACTTCGATTTTGGAACAAAATTTAAATTATATTGCATAACTTAAGAGTTAAAAATACTAGCTTGAGGTTAAAATAATTCTCAGATGAACCCATAAGACACAGACATACTAAAAAGGTCAATGTCCTTATTCAAATCCCACTCTATTTTACTAGAATCTAAAATATGCCATTCAAATACTTATCTAGTAAGAATTGGCGCTGCAGCTCCATTCAGAACTACATTTGGCAGACAAAATACGATTCATATTTATAAGTACATTTTAAAGGTAAACAAATAACAGTAAATTTACATTCTAGTGGCGTAATGCCCAGTTTAACCAGTTGGACAACAACCCCTTTTTTCCTTTGTTTCCCAATTAATAACGCTGCATGAACAGTTTCATTTAAAATCTTTTCGAAGAAATTACATGAGCATATTTTTGTCTTTTGAAATTGCTTAACGCTTGGTAAAGTAAGTCTAGTCTAGTAAGTTTACATATATTATACCTAGCTTATTGCCACGACTTTTAATAACGTATTTTATTGTAATAGAACGTAGTAATTGTTACCAGCGAGATACAAATGTGAATAAAGCAAAGGAAGTTTGCAGAGATGATAGCAAATGGTGATCATTGAGTTCTTGCCTTCGTCTTTGGGAAAAATACTGATTTTATGTTCGTCTTGCAAGAGAATAAGCACAATTAATAAAACAATTCGCCGTTTCATTAAAATTTAGAAAAGCGATGTCTGAAAAATACCTTTTTTTGTTTTAAATCACTAAACGTTCTCTGTTCTCTATCCTACCGCATATAGCAAGAATATGTGATTTTATAGGCGTATGATCTCTAAAGGAACCAATATCAATTTAATTATAAAAGAACATTCATAATGAAGAATCATATTGCTCAGCTTTTGATGCGAACATTACGCATTCATGTCATAACGTCGACATCTTGAGTCCTTTGATTAATCAATGAGGAATACATGAATAAATATCCGGTTTAAAGAACCTTTCGTGCTTCTTAGGTAGGGTTCTGTATAAATTGAAGCTTTATTATATGCGTAATATGACAACAACTGTTAGTATGGATAGGCGATCTACAATGCTGATCACTAAGATCTCGATGTTAATAGTTCCTCTAGCTTTGAAACTGTCTTTAGGGTGTATGTATCGAGAGTTATGTTTAACTATTCTCACTAATTTTATAGTCTGCAGTAAGAGCCAATATAATAAAAATGTACCTAGTACTTCTGGTTTTTGAGAGTTGGTACAAACTTTTATTAAACGACGGCTATTCAAACAAAAAAGTACCCTACGATGTGTATATGCGCGAAATGCTCTGACAATCAGTGACCCATCTAAGATAAAGCCTTGACAAAAAGGCTCTTCTACGCATTGGTTACATTACCAAAGGCGTTGCTCCCTCTTCGTACATATTCATGTTAAATTATAATGCAAGCATATAAAGCGTTTATCCCAGAGGGTTTATAATGGATTAGGCCACAATGTGCCGTACATTAGCACAAAACACACCATTAATTGTAACTAGTTGCTAGTTGGGGATAATTCGTCCGTTAATACGTCAACACATAACAACTTATTTATGAACACCCTCGTATTATTGCATACTCTTTCTTGTAAAAAATAAACATATCATAACTACATAAAACCACGCCTTTTTCCCATGGGAGAGTAAGAGACCAAAGAACACCACTAGCTACGATACTACAAACTTCCCCTGCTTTATTCACATCTTTACATCTCATCAAAAACATATAATTACCCTGAATTGTACAATGTACAATGCTGAGGGATTTGTCCAGTATCTTGTATAATTGTATCAAATATTTTTATTTTACGAAGCTAGGGGATTTGTTTACAGTCTGGTGTGATCGTCGAGGGTCCCCATGGACCTGTTATGATACAGGATTTGTCCAGAGTCTGGAGTGATTGTTAAGGGTCCCTATGGATCTGGTAATGTCTGTAGATATGATCTATATACAGTGTTATATAAAAGCTGATAGTCGTCGTGGAATGTGTATCGGTTGTATTTCACACGAAGAGAGAACATTCCCACGGCATTGTGACTGTGTCACCGTGCAATACATAATTGTATGGACTACTTTAGGAATTTATGGATGAACAGTTAGTTGAGAATGGCTTTGATATTAAATGCTTTTAAGTTTTATAAAAGGGGAGCAAGCCGGAGTTATATTGCAGAACCTGTTTTTTTTTAAATATGGAGATAAAGATCACTCGGACTCAAAGGGCCAGAGTCTGAGGGGCGACTGCAACATTCTATTTGAAATTATAAAAACAGGTATTAAATAGTAACCAAAAGAAAATAAAGAAGCAATGTACTGGTGCATCGAGTCATTTAACACGATAGTTGTCATACAATAGTCATAATTGATAAATTTGATAATGGTCGTTCATGCTTGATCCATCATCGAAGATAATAGAAGATCGAACACTTCTTAATACTGAAAATTGAAGATCAAATCAAAGCCTAATATATAATTAATTAATTTCAAATCACGATGCTATCAACGCAAGGAAGCTGCTATAGAACTCTTAAGTAAGATTTAGAGAAAGTCTCTATTAAATAGATCCTCATATATCCATAGGGCCAATTGCCCAAATAGACTAGCCAGAAATAGCTATGGAATAGCCCAGATAAATACAGCAACACAAACAACAACAGATTGGTGTTCTTAACTAAACTACAGTCATGCATTTCTGGTCTAATTAGTGTAATTACCGTAAACTTAGCAATGCTACAAAAGATTTAAAGTAACGACATATCGATCGCGCTCGCTTGTTTACTAAAACCTTGTGACGGTTTAATTAGCTCAGCCTGGGGTTGCTGTTGTCTAATTAAAGCTAGGTGGTTTAGCTTTACGAGGACAGTAAAGTCTAGCCTTTAATAATTTCGCTTATTAGTTTATTTACCAGTTAAAATACTTCTAATACTAGTTTGTTTATATCACACAGATTTCAATATATAAAGTATTTGGCAATTTGATACGTATGTAAAAATTCTATTGTCATTATGAATATAGTCATGGCATGGAGTAACCTTGGAAGAAATATGTTTATTCCATCAAAATATGACATTGTCAATAAGACAACAGTTTTTTCATTGGCGATCAGGCCATAAACGTTTGCATGTGAATTTTTCACCCTAAGTAGATAGAAAAATACAACATAAAACCCTTTCTAATGTTTTAATATTATATTTCTAGGGTTATATGTTACCGTAAATAAAACCCAGGTTAAACAGTCAAGTTAAATTCAGAACAATGACGAGTAAAGCACAAAAAATCAACAATCCACAATGCGCAGTTGTAAATACAGATATTATACAATTATCTTTTACAACAATAGCCGGGATATTGATACAGTCCTGTTATTTGGCTCGAACAAAAACACAATGGAACATTTTCATTTGGTACATTAGGACGATACGAGAGAGATTGATTGTGTATCGGTGCTTATCGCGACAATTAATGCTTAGCACATTAATATTTCTGCTTGAATAATGTTTTTGTAGGGAACTGAGTTTTTGATGGAAAGTGTATGGAATTATTACAATCACTACTTTTACGAATGACCTTTTAAATGATTGGTATGTAGGTACATAAATTATTAACGAAACCTGAGCTATTTAAGTACGAAACTACATTTTTTGTTTGAAAGGAAAATAATAATTTGTATGTCAATTGTAACGTAACAGATTGTTAAATAATTACTGTTATCCTGGATACAATTATAATTGTTTTCCTCAACGGATAATTATATCTTGTCCAATCTGAAATTTTACTTAACTTTATTTTTACCAATTCAGACTTAAAAAATACAAGGAAAATATTGGCTTTTCATTCCCGGACACTGTCAATAAACTTCATCAACGAAATTCACGTCACATGATTTGAACTACCAGGCAATCAGAATACACAAGGAGTAGACAAAAGACTTACCTTTCTCAATAAGGTCGTTCCATTTCTTCGCCCACCCCCGCAAGCTCTTCGCGTATGTCTTTTCTATGTCTGCCCTCTCCTGCACCAGGGCTTGGAGCTCCCCGCATAGTCTGTGGCCATCATCCACTCGTCTGGTCGTGCGTTTGTAGTTACCAGGCTCCCAGAACGAGTCAGAGGCGACTGTCAGCAGCGCCTGTTCGTCGCTGTGGTGTGACATGGCGGTGCGACACTCACACACCGCCCCTCTGTAGACAATACAAAATAGGTATCAGAGTAAATTGTTTCATCTTTTCCTTGTGTAAAGGTTTGGGGTCCATTATAAGTACCAAATACTACCAAAACGTAGACTTTTGACTGGACCTGGGACCTGACAATAAATTTTGTTTACCTTTCTCATAAAGGTTGGTGGTCCAATACAAGTACCAAATACTGCCAAAACGTAGGCTCTTGACTGGACTTAAAAAAAAATTTTGCTAACCTGTTTCATACAGTCAAAATCAACAAATAATTTTATTTTGGACATCAATAGATTACTTTGCTGCTAATGTAAAGCATAGGGAGAAAATTTCTTGACATATACGGCTCCTTAACGAAAGAGAACGAATTCTAAACATTGACCGGCCTTAGCTGATCTTATTACATTGAAAGATATAAGGAAATATGCGTAACAGTAAAATATAGAAGGACTTTTACAAAAGAAAGAAATATAAATAATCAAGCGTAGGAAGGTGTATCTTGGGTTCCTTAGCATTTATTAAGCGCGTGTAAGGAATCCCGGACAGTTCCCCGAGGGTATCCATCACTGTCATTATGCCAAGGTGCGTTATTCACTGTAAGATGGCGAAGCAGAAAAACGTAATGTATAACGAACACGCCGGGGAATATATTAATATAACTTAGTTAATTATTAATATATAGATTTCGTAGTCTTATTGAAAAAGATGCAGATGAGAAAGGTCTTAAGATTAATTTAGGGGCTCGAGGGTATAACGATACACTGATGGCCTGTCGTAGTATATCAATAATACTACGACAGTAGAGGCCGTCAGTGTATCGGCCTTAAAGTTATTGTTACTAGTATACAATAATAATAGCAAAAGGGTTTTCAGATATACATTCCGCCCGCAGCTTTCGCCCGCGTGAAATTTCAAGAAATGCTCCTGTATTGCTACTCTACCCTCCCTAAGGAATCTTCACACCAAATGTCAACTATTTACGCTCAGTAGTTTCGACGGTGCGTTGTCCATCAGTCAGTCAGTAACGAAAGAGTTTTATACATATTGATGTTCATTAAAAGCGTACCCAAGAACATAATCCACAAAGTATAGCAATAAATAAACACGTCAATCCACCTGTACAGCGTATAGTTAACCTCTGCGCCCTTGACCTTACCAACAAGAAACTAATGGCAGTCATAATGACAGCATAATTACAACCACGGGACATCCTATGAAATAAATGAAAGTTTGTTTGGATGTTTGCATTAATATGTTTAATTTCTCTTTCACGTGTAATCACTGAATGGATTTTGATGAAATTTGGTACACAGATAGTTTATGACTTGTATCGTTCATAGTACGCGACAGTTAGCTTGCCTTTCCACCAGAATAATAAAAAAAATGTGCTATAAAGCTATGCTGCGAGAATGTAATACCTTTGCTATAAAACGACGCGACCGTTTCCACTAAAACTAAGCTCGGTGCGAGAAATAAGTGCTACGAAGCAAATTAGATCGTAGCATTTTTATTATTTGTCTTCTACATAGCTACTTTTTGCTATATTCTGGTACATAAAATGAAACGACGCGCCACATAGAATATTATCAATTTTACCTTTGTTTTTTTTACATGCGGACAAAATCACAGGCCATGAGTTAGTTTTTCATATAAATAAATATGTAATAGCATATATTATTCTTAACAGCGAAGGTTTACGTAACCTTCGTTGCCTCATCGCGATGGTATGTGCATTTGAAATTAAAATCAATCTCATGGTATTATATGGTGATTGAATATATTATTTGCTTGTTTGTGTGTGATCTGTGTTAAGTGTGAATGAGAGAACACGAGGAATTTACGCTGTAGAGGATGACAAGCTAATTGTTCAAAGTGATTTTTTTAAACGAAATTTTAAATATCGTCATACGAATGATGTTTGTGGAGTATAAGATGCAATCGAAGCAAAAGTCTTCTTTTTTTAAATAAATTTTACAATTTTGTCTCACAGGTCGGCAAACGAAAGTTAAACAACACTTGCCGCCGTCATTTATTAGATCGTTGGTGGTTTTCAGTAAGTGTGTATAAAAAGTATACCTATAAGCCTAATATAAAACACCTTTTCATGGTAAAACATGACAAAACACTTGTTTAGACAACTGTTTATTCATACTTTTTTGTATTCTAATTATCTCATAATCACACAATAAAGATAAAAAAGAGGCCTACTCTCCGCAATGCGTAGAATCAGGCTACGTAAGATAATAATGATCACACAATTACAAATATCTTTTCAAAATGAGGTGACTATAACCATGATGACTATATAAAAAACATTCCTTATCTATCAGTGACAGTAGAAGTATCTCGAGATGACTTAAGTATAATACACACAATACAATATGCCGTTAAGATGAGCATGTTTGTCCAACGCGATCCAAGGTGAGGAGATTATGTCATCATAAATCTGTACAAGGTAAATTAGCTTAGGTATTTTATTAGGTACTTTATTATAATGAGCAAATTAAAAAGTCATTATTAGAAGTTTCCTTTATTTTAGACGTAGGTCTCTAGTTAATTATACTAGAGTTTAGTTTCCGGTAAAATACGCCTAGAATACCTTTCCGTAGTTAGAAATATTGTAGCTATATTAATTTCAAACAATTTTCCGACTCAATTCGTACTGTGTCATAAAATTGGACATCATCAATCAAAAGAATCTAACTTAATTCATTATCCCTTAACGAATTAAGTTAGATAAGTATACGTAGGTATGTATTTGCAGATCTTATGTCATAACAAGAACTAAATATTTCCTTAAAAGAAATCTTAGATAGAAACTGATTTAACAGCTGATGAAGGCAACATTGGTCTCAAATTTTAATAACAGGTGAGAACAACGACCGAAAATAATTTCTGCTCAAACAACAAAAGACGTAGAAAATTCCTCTTAGAATGTAAACTATGTACGTGGTACGAGTAAATACATCTGTTTAATGTAGTAGGCGTCTTAACACGTTTAAATCCGTACTAAACGGGCTGCTGTAACAAGCAATCGAGTTAACTACCCACTTAGATGCTATCTAGTTGAATTGCGACCGTCTGAAGGTGTGTACATCCAATCAGATGATTCTGATCAAATCTCTGCTGTGATTTGGATAAATGAGTCTTAACGACTTTTTGTAAAAATGAAGGCGTAAAGAAAAGGAAGGCATAGTACTCGAAACCGGCGGTCATGTATGACAAGATGTATGGATGTGAATGACGGAAAGGAGGTTTGTAAGGATCGTACTAAGTGACGTTCTCTGGTCTCTGCCTATCCTTATGGGAAGTACATATCGAAAGCCATATGAAAGAAAACAATAGTCGGTAGTGTGTTAAGTGTTGAGACTTCAGCTGGGAATGGACAGATTAATAAGTCTACTAAAATACGAAACCAATAAATTATTCTCTGTCTATTATAAAAGGCGTCCAAACAAGCCCAATCCAAATTAGGTATATTATATACCAAAAAATCAAATGTTTTTGTGACTTTTAACCCAGAAAACGCCGTACACGTAGCTGAATACTGGGCTGGCAGTATATAACAAGACAGAAAGTGTCACACACTATTGTAAGCTTTAATAATATACTATAATTTGTTTGCCATCGACACGCTAAGAAGAACTTTTAACCTCTATTTCTCCACACAAGAAAAAGAAAAGACCAAATCCAGAACACTTTCTTCTAAAAATCTGCACAAGATTCCTTACACCAATCACATCTCGCAATTAAACAAACCCAAGCCGCCTTATTATAAAGGCACGTTAACAAACGCGAGTGCACTAACACAATTAGCGTGATGACGTACTGCGTACAACATATGTACAGTACAGTACATATGTAGCTCGCGATGACTTAATTGTGAATGTCAGGTGCAAGGTTGAACAGCACCTTGCGATGCCGCTTGATTTAATTATAATAGGAATATTGATACATGTGTTGTAGTTACTATATATAGTGTGAAAGGTTAATGTATGGTTTGGTTTTTCGTGGTTACATGTAAAGAGTAGATTTTAAGATTGAAACAATCTTTACAACAATTATTCTACGGTGGTTCTGACACTTTCTAGCCGGAGTTCAATTGAAGGTAAAAACCATTTTAAGTTATGTCCCTGAGTTGCTATCCAAACGTTACCTTCGAACTAAGAAGATACCCAAAATTGCTCTGTTCAGAATAATGGAAATTCATTTTAAAATTTGGAGAAGTTCAAGGCCAAAAAACAGCTGTAACACCGAAATATTAGTTTCCGAAATATTATTAGATCTTGAAGATCTATTTCCAAATATTGAGCAGTTTCATATTTTAAGATCCAACACTAAGAGATTTGACATCCCTATTAATAACAAATAGGTCATCCGTTTTATATTCACCGCTCTCAATATTATAGCACGTGATTCACAAAAGTAGTAATTACAAAAATAAACATGAGTATTTAAGAAATGATATCACGGTTGCATATAAATAGCACGACACTCAGCCGATACCCGCCAGACATTGTAACGCCGTAGAAAACACGTTTATAAAACTGAAAATTACGTGTGAAAATAATCCTTAACACAACACCACCAAAAATACCCCCCCTTCCCCTCTTCGTTAATACTTGAAAACGTATTTAAAGAAATACTCTAGCAAAAATCACGAACGCGAATCATACACCTTATCACTACATTACTACGCAGAAACACCCTTTTAAAAATATAAGAACACGATTTCACTTACAAGAAATTAAACAAATCACTTCAAAAAAATGGGAAACCAAAAAAAAAATTAACCGTTTTTAAACTGTAACACACTTTCACTTACAAAAAAAAACAAATCAGTTCAAAAAATCGGACACCTTAAAAATCACAAAACTTAATTACATTACCTAACATATTGCAGGACATGGTGCATTTTCCCCTTACACCGGTTCCTCCTGCACCGAGTCATGGCGCGATGCGCACGCGCCGATCACTGGCGACTCACACGTATGGTAATTGGTAAACACTCGCGCCGGATCACTTCACAATGATCAGGTGGAACTATGTGATTGTTTCTTTTTTGTTCTAAGAATTCTGGAGTTGTGATAGATTGTTTTTATTTTGTAGATGGAAATATTTGGTTGTTAATATTTCTACGTTACGCCTACGGTTCTAAGGGCATGTGCTGAGAAAATCTATAATTCTAGATGTTAGTCGAAAATGTATACGTAACGATAAGCGAAGACTTTAACGTGGATACGACTACGTTCTTAACCCTTTGACCACTACGGTCGGCTATACTCGACAAATCAGAACGTGCTCACGACACTATATTTTTGTCGACTGAAGGGTCAATCTATAATTCTAGATGAATACCATTCGAAAATGTATACGTAACGATAACTAAAGACTTTAACGTAGACATCTTATTCCCAACGCAGTTGGCAAGAATCAATTTTGTCACACGAACAATATTCAATTAACTATGAATAAAATACCAATTAGTTTTGTGCCATCTACGACAGACTCAGGCATATTTTTCTACAAAAACTCATTGAAAAACCAAATTAGCTATAAAATCATAAATTACAAATATAATTAGATACCGATACAAGAATACAAAGGTAACGTTTTTATTCAAACTTTTTGTGGCAAAGAAGCTGAATGAAAACCGACGTGGAAGATTTTATAATAGATATGAATAAAAACCTGTACCGGCTAAATTATGGTATAAATTATAGTATTTAACAAGAATTTAAAAGACTTAAGAATAAAATCTTACATATAAAATTTCCATGTCACTATGTTAGTTACCGTACTACTCCAAAACGGCTTGACCGATTCTGAGAATCGGCCAACATCTATTTTTCATACCCCATATTTTTTTCTTTAAATTTATATGGCAAGACATCGTTTGCTGGGTCAGCTAGTAGAAAATAATTTTATCTAAAATCATGTAAAAAAATCTTTACCTTGCAGAGAACCGAATAGAATATTTCAACTGGCAACTTCAAACTAACAGGAAAAATAATGTAATCGAAATAAAAATCATATCTTTAGGATCGTGTGACGGTGTCTTTGCGGAATTTACGTCCACGTTAATACAAAAAAATATTTAAAATGACGTAATATCAGAAGGACCTTTACACGACAAAGATAAAATGAAACCTTGAATTTTAATACGGCGCTTAATGAGTGAGAGAATATGATGTGGCGATGACGGACCGTCACTAATGTTTATTACTTTGGCACACGCTAAAAGACCCATTTCATCTCGATATTTCAAGAATCGCAGCACTAGACTCTTTAGTATAGTTCGTTGAACTTGAATATTAAAAAAACATTAGGCTAGAATCAGAATTGTGACCTTTGGCTATCAGTTTATACACCTAAATGTTTTAATCGAAATTATCATTTCTCACACATACATTTATAATATCACGCCTTTTTCCTATAGAAGTAGGACAATCACATAGAACGCCACTTAGTACGGTAATTTATAATTATTTCAATAGACACGATAGGAAGCTTCCTCATTATAGAAGAGTCTACAGCGTATTGAAAATTATGACACGTATGAGTCTATCAAAGAGAAATGGCGGTAGTATCAAATATCATAATACTAATGTCAATAGCAGTTATCGTTTTCAAAGACAACATAATGACCGTTTCTCTTCCAATACGAAATATTGTATTATAGCATACAATACAGATGCTATAATAACATTGTATCAATGTGACACTAAGGATCTCATTTGAATATGATTATTTCTATCTCTTTCTGTTTTGTGAAGTTAAGCTGAAGAGTAAAAGAGAAGGATGATTGTAATTCGATGTGCTATTTTCTTAGACTATTGTAATATTGATTCATCAGACGTCAAATATTTATGTATACTCGACTATTTAGCATAGATTTTGCAATGAGTCGTGAGGAAAGCATTAGCGTTTGCTTATTTTGTTTGCTTGGATAATGTCATCAATGTTTTGTAATAGGATTCTGCTACTGTTTACATATGGCATCGTATTTTTGAGCCATAGTATTTACGCTATAGTTTTGCGGTTCTTTTATAGGTTCCTTTGAGTTCTTGAGTCCTTTTTCGAGAGACTTTAGAGTTTAACTCAAAAATAAACTGTCGCTAAAGTTAGTAGTCATTTATTTCGAGCGAATATTACACGGGACCTAAGAAACTATCCTCATGAGACAAAGTAAAATGTCACAAAAATAGTTACATCAAAGTTAAGTCTTAAAAATAAACTTTACAGACTCTACAATCTCAAGGGAACAATATTTATAAACACTTTATTTTCGTAACAAGTCACTGGATATAAGTCGTAATGAAAATGTATAACACAATTTGCAAAGTCAAAGGAGAAGTTGAAAAATGGGTCAACGATTTTAAGTCCCGAGGGGACGTTTCATCGGATAAATGCTTATTGTTTTCAAATATTGTTCACTGAACTTCTAATAACGGAGGTATTTCATTTTCATCAACACTGGAATATAAGTAAGATGGATTTATGGAGTATTGAATCATTTTAAGACTTATTTTTAAAGGAGAATTATTATCATTCAATTGCTACAGATGTTTTTTCTGCAAGGTATGTATTAATTGATTTTGTGATCACAGATTTTTGCTACAATATCCTATTTTTTTATTAAGATTTTCGCATAGTTTATAACCTCTATTTTATTCTAAGGTCGAAACTGTTTTGATCCGACAAAATGATTGCATCATACAAAATTCCCAAGAAACACGGTTTGGTCACCGCAAATTGACGCGCCGAGATTTTCTCAATTACACATAATGTGTTCATCTCACGTAATGTTTCTATTTCACATCAATTCTATCCATAAAACTGGGAACGTTGAAACTTTCCGAGATATGCAAAAATGTTACCGAATAGGTGATATTGAAACAAAATAAAAACAAACTATCGACTGTTTGGCACCACTCCAGACACTTTTCGACTCATTGTAAGCACCTTGGTAAATAAACAAACACACACATCCACAGGCACAATTGAATAGAACTTCAAGGCTCGAACCACAGGCTTCACACAGACATTTATAGCAAAAGACTCTCGACCTATCGAAGGCGCAAACACCGAATGGTATCTTAAAATTGTAAATGGCGAAAAACCACTAATTATTACACTTACTAAGAGAAAAATCAATCAAATTTCGACTTTGTGTCAAAGGAAATTGAGTATAGAGTTGTTTTTATCGTGTGTAGAGATCAATTTGTAAGAACACGACCTTGAATGTTAGACTTGATTCATGCAAGTTAGCGTGTTAGTGTGTTTCACACAGTGCCTATTGTATTAGTTAATTGTGAATTTGCAGTAAGAATAGTCTTACAATCGACTTATTATGTACTTGATGTTTATAGATTACTACTACTTATTATAAAATGACTTATATGGAGGAGATGCGACGGTAATTATAGGAATTCTACGCAGATAAGAGGTTTTTATGATGCGAAGATATTGACGTAAACGACTCTGTTTATGTAACCAGTTATAAAAGAAAAAATATGCATATGTACAGTTCTATATAAAGAGAAAGAAACCTTATAATGGGTGCTTACACATAGATTTTTCTATATTGAACTACAAATATGATCGTTCGTAGCACGTTGCTCTCACTGATCGAAAAGTTTCTTGTGTTAAGTAACATTAGCCACGATTATTCCAAAGATGAGGTTTGAGCTGAGGGCCTTCCGAACAGAAAGACCGGGTTGTTATTAAGTTTTAGCAGACATGTACAAAGACTTACATTAAACTTAGGACCTAATAACCAACTGATCAAACGAAAGAATGATGAAAATAATTTGAAGAAAAGGTGTGCGAACATTTTACACATTTACAAAGAACAGACAATATAATAACATAGAGTCGTCCAATTACTAGAGTCAATTACAAATAGATACGTCTACATTAAACGTTCTAAATAAGGTGATATGTCGTTAACAATGTAATAATAATATTCTTTACCTATTAATGAGAATTTAAGACAGGTGGTTGATTTTATTAAACCTTTTTGTCTAGTTCTAACATCTGCTAGTTACGTTCATCTGTTCTGCACCTGTTGTAGTTTTTTATTTGTTTACTAGACCCTATTAATATCTAATAGGAAATGGAACTATTAATTCAGGTTTCAATTACAATTAACTGACAGTTGTGTGTGACTAGAAAGTATATAAATATATTGCATATGCCGAATTTGAAAGTGTAGTTTATTCAGAATATGAAGTTCTTAAATTCGTAGCTATATGACTACTTATCTATGATCACATGACTATCACGGGCTTATGTATAATGATGAACTAACAGATTCAATTACCTCTACATAAAATGGGTTTGATACACTTTGTAACAAAATTTTGAATTCCGCTAGATTCTAATAAGAGTTATACAATAAACGTTTCTAGAGCAGAAGTGTTTCATAGTTAATTGTATCAAATTTAAAGTGTAAAGTAATAGCTACATATAAGAAAAACCCACAAATCTTTGTAAACTACATGAACATAATAAATCATTCACACTTATATCAAACTAAGCACACAAAGTCGGTCGAACGCGGAAGGCTCACGAACAAGGCGCCATTACAACTAATGTTGGTCCAGCTGCATTCCCCTGCATGAAACCCATAAAACTGCACGTGTATTAGCTAACTTAGGAAGACAGTTCCCGTGAGAAGTGCGACTGGTGTATGTTTGTCTCTTTCACACTTAAAACGAGTGACAGGGATAGAGATATGTACGATATTATAGTTCTTTAATACTTATATGTATTTTGAGATTTACTTTAAAATTGATTTGTCGGTAACAGAGGTGATGAATTCAATTGCAGAATACGTATTTCTAGATAATGATGGTTGATCGAAGTAATAAAAAATGAGAGAATACGAAATTCTTGGTATATCAGTAGTATCAGAGTTCGGTAACATATCCAGATAGTAGGAACAAGAACTTTTCCAATGAAAATAAGACAGAAACATTTCCGAACTATTTTCAACGATTTCTTCGTTGAAATCCAACTTCAAAATATCCAATTTGAACAGTAACAAAACAACAGAAGCTTAAACAATTGTTCTAAGAACCTAAAGTTATTGGTTTCATTGTTCTTTGTAAGTAGTAGTAGTTCGTTGTAGGTAATAGTTGATTGCGGTACCTTAAGGTGTCAAAGGTTATTGTATAAAGGATATTAATTAGAGGAACAATAACAATATCGGTATGGAGAAGCCTCGGGAGAAATACTGAGAAGGACGTGTATTTAACCGGAGTTAATACTGGAAAGCGAACTTGTATACCTAGTGGTAATTAGTTATAGTTTTGGTTCTATCATAACAATTAATTTAACTTAAGTATTTCGTCAGTTTCGTAGTAAACAAAAGCTTTAAGTTTTTGTACGTCTTTTCTTGTAATTGAAACTCCTGTTTTGAGCTTAGCTAGTTACTAGATTGCCAGAGAAGTGAAGTAGTTATATAGTAGTTAACTTAAAAATAAAACAATATCTTTGTCTACTCAGCAGGCACCTTCAATTTGTTTTAAAAAAACTACATCGTACACTTGTAACTACATGTATCATGGAAAACGCCAACCTCTAAAAATAATAAATCAGTTACAAGAATACTCTATTCCTGTCCAAATTCATGCAGTTTTCCGTACTCCCGAATCAAAGTAATCAGGCCAACATTCTCTAAATCTATACAGTTCCTATTTATCCAGTTTCCGAGATTGTATGTGGTCTTCACAGACATAGGTGGGTAATATGTATGCAAATTCACCAATAACACATTTGCAGATCCCAGATAGAACTAACACGAGCTTCAATTTAGTTATGTCTGTTCCAATGTAGTCAAATACATTTGAAATCGTATGCTATTGCTACGATAGAAAGCGATGTAATTTTATGTGTTGACTTACACAGCATTATATACCGTATATATGTAGCTTTACTTACTAGTATATTTAAAATACCTTCAGGATTATAAATACGTATCCAAGAACTTTTCTTTGAAGTGAAGCGAACATGCGTTGGCATAATACTGGGTTTTCATACATATCATGCTCAGTAATCGGGCAAGTCCACTACGATTCAACCCTCTCTGTTTAACATTGAAATCTCAGCAACTCATCTAGTATCGCATATATACGGCGCAGTGGTCGAGGCGGTAGACCTAGTGACGTCATCAACACGAGGGTAGGGGGTGAGATAGGGGTGGGAACAGGGGACTGTGTCCATGTGAGATAAGAGACACGTCATGAGCACGCCCCGACTATTCTGACAGATTCGGACGACTGATTGTTTTTTGTTTTTATTTTTGTCTGCAAACGTCTGTGGTATTTCGTTCAATTGCTTCGTCTGGAGTAAGCCTCTAGGTCCCATATGTATCAAAATGCAAACAGCAGGACAGTTAAACAGTTTCGATACTTAGAGAATCGCTCTACATATGTAAAACCATAACTATGACGTCTTTTCAAATGAATCTTCTTCAGATATATTTCTAAAATTTATGAGTAAAACGGATTCACATCGTAGGTACGAAATTCTCTTTTATGAAAAAGTCTTCTATACCAATGATCTAGAACCATAAGCAGTACCTATAGGTGAAAATATTTATTTAGGATGTAGGTAGGATCAGTACCGAACAATATCTACAAAGCATTAACTTTATCAATATAAAAGTTCCCTAGAGAGTCGTTCAGAGAAACGTGTGAGCGTATTCAATAAGATCTGTATCGGTAAATTGTATTTATGTACGGCCTATACTTATACAACACATATCTAATGCTATTACTGCCGTAAATTATCACGCCTGCGTTATCAAAATCTGGTTTATGATGTTTTAAAGGACTTCTTCTATGTTATCGCTATTTAAAGTGTTAAGTAAGTAAAGTATGATAAGGTTAAATTTATTTTGTCCCCCCTCCCCATGAAGTGAAAAAGTTACCTCATGAAAGAATAATTGACTATGTACGAATCTTCAACGCTTGTTTCGACAACATGTTTAGTAATAGACCAGGTACTTATAATATTTGTAATTTTTTTTGTGTTCATAGTTCACGAGTTCGTTTTTTTTCTATTGCTACTTAGGCAAGAAAAAGAAAAATACGCCACACTAAATTTTTAACTGAAAATACAACCATATTTATTCCTTCCTTCCTAAATCCGTGTTCAAACAGCCACGTGTTACAGCACAGAGGCACAGACAATGTGACGCCATTGTGAGTACACAAAGAGTGCGAGGCCGGAGGGAAGAACTAACCAACTGTGTCCGAAAGATAACCGGAGCCGGGGATTAACTTGTCAGACAACTTACTGATGGATAGCAAGGATATCTTTGAACAGGAACGTTATACGAACATTTAAGAACATTCTGTCTTCGTTATGATTTGGCATTTTGGTTTTACTTACTAGTGTCGAAGCTGTCTACAGGTTTTTTATTGTAAAGTTTAAGTTGTGCCTACTTACCGCTAGCTGTTTTATTTGTGTCGTAGAGTCAAATGCCTTTAGACGACTGTAAAAGTAAGCTAAATATAAATACCTAAAAAGACAGAGATGCTATTTCAATAACATTAAATCTAAACAGATTAAACTCATTTCTATCCCACTGCCACGGAAGTCTCTTTCCAGAATAAGAAAGACGTCAGGGCTTGATATATTATAATCATGATTAACTCACAAAAGCTCGCAAAACATTAAAAAGAAGACGAATATTTAATCAACACCTCTTATTATTTTTCTGTGTTTATCTCTATTCCATTGTTTACAATCTTCATGACAATCGGATAAGTTTTATCCTGCATTCATAAGCTTTATAAAAGGTCCACTTGTAGTTAGATGTCAACCATTTTTGATTTTGGTGTTATGCTTGAGTAAAAAGACTAGAATAATAAGTCTAGAATAATAGAATAATAAGTAAATTTTTCGTGAGTTTAATAGGCAGCATGTTCTCTCAGAAATAATCAGATGGTCTTTTGTCACAGACGACGTGACGGGAGAAACTAACATTAGTCAAACTAATAATATATTGCTTACGTAACACATCACTAAGCAAGCCAAATAAATATATTCGTTAAGTATAAACCCATGTCATTTCAGCAGGTGCTAAAACCGTCGGTATTCAACCCAGTGTTACAAAGTAACTCGAAACTTCCCAGCTATTTGAATACGTTGCGTAAGCTTTGAACGTCTTGTCGAAACCTAATTGAAATTTGTACTAAATTAACAACTTTGCCAAACGTGCGAATGAATTTTGAATTGACTGTTACAGAATTTATGTTTATTCATGTTGATTTGTGTGAAATAAGGCATTGGTGGTCGAATATTAATGCGTCGTAAATCACGCTTGTTGATGTTTGAAATCGTGTGATAAACTACGAGAATTAATTAATTTATGATTGATTTAAAGTTTTTTACAAATATGTGACTAGAGAAGAATTTTAACACCTGTGCTATCGAAGGCTTTCGTGTCAGGTAGGTCTTAAAATATACATGTATCGACTCAAGTATCATTATATTAGCATTTTTTCGCCGAAACCCGAGTATCAGTAATCAGAGAACACCATTTATGAACAAGTATTGCCTAGCTTATCAGGTGGAATTATGACCGTTTATTCTCATTGATCACCCTATCAAATAGTAATTCAACGCGAATCCGAAATACTTATAACTTTACACTTACAAACCGTGAAATAGTCTCTAAGGGTCACATAGGAATCCAAATGCAAAATTATTTTGCACTGCGTCGAAATATCATTTACCCCCGGTTTCTGAGTACATTTAGCGGCAGTTTATCTATTCAATAGCGTTATTTTTGTATGAGCGACGCTAATAAGCGAGCGTAACGCTATTGAATAGATAAACTGCCGCTAAATGTACTATCGAACAAACTGAATCATGACCCACCATGTGCTCATTTTCTAAAACGCGTCTATATACGCGTAGGTCGAAATTGGCTTGAACCTTCGTTTCCTTGGTGATGAATTTGTTATCTGTCATTATTGTACAAATCTTTGTGCGCCAATACAATAATGCTTTGCTACCGTTTTCAACAGGCTCCGTGGCGTAGTGGGTTGATGTTACGACTGCGACGCGTCAGGAGTGGGTTCGATACCCACTCAGGGCATGGTTTATTCAGCCATTATAGGAAATAATGTAACTATAAAAATTCAATAATATAGGGTAACCAGCATAGTTATTACCCGGTTAAGGAATTGATACACAATTTTGGTCAATAGTATCTTTATTTAGTAAAACATTGACATAAACTCTATTATAAACGCAATTTAATTATTCTTTCGGAAATAGCATCAGTCCTTTCAATAACTTTATATTAATTCAATATAAAACACTTAAAAACCAGAAATACTAGCGAATACTGTTAATTCAAATGTGTTATCCTTAACAAATATTGCAACAAACTTTTACTTTTTCTTTTCGAACTACACACCTGTCACACAAACGTCGGACATGAGTTCTAGAAATTAAAAATGTTACCAATATTCTAAAAGTGACATATATCGCAATTAATTTGAACTGGTTACTTTAGAAATTAAAATAAACGTATTATTCCTTAACATTAGCAATCACTGTATGATGGGCAATGACTATAGTGGTTACCCTAATCGTTTCACAGATTTCTAAATGACGTGCTATTTGATATTTGACACAAATAGGTTTTTACGTAGTGAAAAGAGTTTAGACTATTTACATTCTACATTCAAATTAAGAGTGATTTATCGAAAACGTATCTACGCCCTGTAATAACAAAGGTCAAAGTTGTATGTAGTCGTAGATACATCATAACACAGTCGTATGCATGTTTAAAATGTCCTAAGTGCAACTTTGACGATAGAGACGAAATTCTTACTGTTTTGACGGTGTCAAGCGAATTATCGGCAAAATGGGTCATGAATCAGTTGGTTCGATAGTACCTCAGAAACCAGGGGTAAGTGAAATACAGCACTCAACTTACATACAACATACAGCCAGGTTTTATCTACTACAATTACCAAGGTCCAAAATCGGCAAAACGATTAATAATGTCAAGGTTGGGGTCCACGAGCGAGTAGCGATCGTAACGGCTACGGTAATGTGAGCTCACTAATACGATTTTCCCTACACAAGTTAGGAATGGGAACTACACACGCCTACGCACTCCGCGCAGACTATTAGGAAACTCATTTGCAATTGACAGTTGAATTGATGCTAATAGGTTTTTTCCAGATGGCAACTTGTATGTATTTTGGTAAGTTCAAATGAGTTTGTCGGACTTTAATCAGAAGTTGAACTTATTCCTAATATTGTCAACCCTCAATGTAACTAATTCTTAGTGCTCATTCACGTTGACTCGCGGGCGCGGTGGCGGGCGCGGTCGCGAAATATGATGCCGGCTCCACATTATTGCCGTGAAGCTCCGTGAACAGACGCGAACGTGAATGTGGACGGTTTTCACGGGGTCCACGCGCGTTCACGCCTGTTCCCCGATCAGAGTCGGTATTAAAGTCCCGTGACAAAGGGTTCGCGCGGCGTTCACGCATACACATACACATTCACGGCCCCGGCGCAGTTTACTCTGGACTATAAAGGGTCGTTTGCAGTGTCTGTGCGCGCGCTATGGAGTCGCGCGAGTATATTTGGCAAAATGAAACTGAAATGCTCTTTTTAGAGCATTACCATTAACAGGGACACAGCTAATAAAGTTATCGCAGCAGCAGCTTCTACGTCCATTTCGCGGAGGGCTTCGAACTATTGTGAGCATTCCGTGAATGTGGAGGGCATGGAGTCGGTCCGTGAATTCACGGCGAGAATACGCGCGTGAATTCACGGCAATAATCTGGAGCCGGCATCAAACATATGGCGATGTACCGAAGTGTTCACGTACAAACCGTTCGCGCGGTCTAAGTGCTCATTCACGTTGACTCGCGGGCGCGGTGGCGGGCGCGGTCGCGAAATATCAAACATATGGCGATGTACCGAAGTGTTCACGTACAAACCGTTCGCGCGGTCTAAGTCGCGGGCGAGCTAGCGGCGTCGCGCGCGGCCCGCGTGGCGCGCTCGCGCCAATATCAAACGCGTGAAGATGTTCGTGTGTGTTCACGTCGAACTAGCGGTGGCGGGCGCGATTCACTCGCGATTTCAAGTAAGATCAACCAGTTTGAGCCAGTTTGAGCCAAACGCCCGCCTGGCGGCCAACGTGAACACAAATCGCCACGTCCCCGCGCTCGCGACCGCCACCGCGCCCGCGAGTTCCAACGTGATGCCGGCTCCACATTATTGCCGTGAAGCTCCGTGAACAGACGCGAACGTGAATGTGGACGGTTTTCACGGGGTCCACGCGCGTTCACGCCTGTTCCCCGATCAGAGTCGGTATTAAAGTCCCGTGACAAAGGGTTCGCGCGGCGTTCACGCATACACATACACATTCACGGCCCCAGCGCAGTTTACTCTGGACTATAAAGGGGTACCTACGGACCGTATAATGCGCTCAAATTTTCAGATTATAGAAAAATGGTGTGAGGAACAACAACTTTCTTGTTTTTGACATCTATATAGTGGTATAGGGACACAGCAAATAAAGTTATCGCAGCAGCAGCTTCTACGTCCATTTCGCGGAGGGCTTCGAACTATTGTGAGCATTCCGTGAATGTGAAGGGCATGGAGTCGGTCCGTGAATTCACGGCGAGAATACGCGCGTGAATTCACGGCAATAATGTGGAGCCGGCATGAACAAGCACTAAGTCGCGGGCGAGCTAGCGGCGTCGCGCGCGGCCCGCGTGGCGCGCTCGCGCCAATATCAAACAAGTGAAGATGTTCGTGTGTGTTCACGTCGAACTAGCGGTGGCGGGCGCGACTCACTCGCGACGTCAAGTAAGTTCAACCAGTTTGAGCCAGTTTGAGCCAAACGCCCGCCTGGCGGCCAACGTGAACACAAATCGCCACGTCCCCGCGCTCGCGACCGCCACCGCGCCCGCGAGTTCCAACGTGAACAAGCACTTACAGTGGTGATTTCTTTGTGTCTTTTTTATGAATCAGGATACGAAATTATTCGACAATTGCGTTAATAAATCTTTTCATTCCCAAAAAAGAAAAAGACAGTCAGTTGTATAGATCTAACTAAAATATTATTTAGGCACGGTATGTATAAGTTACAGTAAAGTGTAAAGGTTAATTTTCTAAAATCCTAACAGCAAAATTAACAATAAAAACATTCTAAAAAGTAAATTATTGTACATAGTACAAACAGTTGTAAATACTTATAATGATCTCGTTAATTCAAGCTTACGTTCAAAAGTTCAGAATGTTCAATCAAGCGTACCAATATTGAACCGGTCGAAAGCATTCAACAAACTTACAACATTTAATTCTATTGTATAAGTCGTAACGGGAATGTTTTCTACAAGGATATAAACGTTTCTGCTGAATCATTTGATGTCTCATCTGATACTGACTTTTTTACGACTGAACTCATAAATACATTAAACGTGTTGGTGAGAACGAGTATCTTCTTGAAATGATACAAGGATTAGGCTTTAAGTTAAGCATGGGTTAGGTTAACTAAATAAAGATACAGACAATAAGGCATCTATTTGTTATCACCAGTTGAAATTTTATTTATTTAATGGTATTTGAGAAATTGTTTTTCTCATTGTATTTGGTCGAAATTTTAACTAGCTGTACTACTTTGTAAGATCGAGCGAAATCGAAATATCAAGATTAAGTAACAATACAATAAACAACAAAATAAAAAAAATGATTGTACTGGTACTCCTAACTAAAGGACCCTTTAGTTGGGAGCTCTACGGCGCTAAAGACAAATAAAAACTACCCACAACAAAAAGTCCACACCGGCTGGGATGTCCCGACGTTTCACTAAGTAACTTCAACGTGGTTCGCTCCACAATTCAATTAACGTAAGCGCACAATTAACACTAATCTTGTTAACACGCACCGTCAGAGATTAAATACAACACAAGTTTATGTTTCACACTCCGAAACACCCAGTTACATGCAAGGGCTGAAACCGAAGAAATGACTGGTAAAAGTTCTTATGGACTGATACTAGGTGCAATCTTAATCGTTTTAGCAGGATCATTAGCCTCTTATATACACCATTCCATTTTCGACCTCTTCTGGACCACAGTAACTTGCCCTATGCAATCAGTCGGTCATTTATTTTTACCTTTGTGTTATTCAACTTTTGATTTTTGTCTCCCAACACATCTGATGTTATAAATCTGACATTATCAAGCTACCTAACAAAAATGCAATCTTTTAAAAGGTCAATCCTAATTCACTTCAGCAGGACTGATTGAACAGACAAAATCTGTCTACAAAGAACAAATTTTCAAACGAAAAACTCAAAACAAACGTAATCAAGGTAGCCTGAACTTTGGACAGTAAATACACAAAGTTTCAACTTAGTACCTACGTACAATTTTTAAAACGGGTACAAAACTTTCCAATTCAGTGCTTTGGTGCTTTCCTTTGACTATCCTATTGGAAATACTTAGCTAATTGGGTTCAAAGGTTACAGGGAGTTCGATCAATAATCGCTAGTTGTAAAACTTTCTTGATACTTGTTTGGGAAAACTTTCAAAGCTGAACTGTGTATTTAGTGTCATTAATTTTAAACAATGGAGAATGTTACTAGGTATGCCAAATCGCTTGAAATTTTGACTCAGTAAAGCCTGTACATGTACATGAAAACTAGTTTTTGTTTTAGTCAAAAATACCCAGTAGTTTTGATTTTACAAGCATTCAAAGTTTCAAAAAATATCGAGTCCCGCTAACAGCGTGACGTCATAGTACACCATGCCGCGCGGGCCGCGTCCCGCTTAATATCAAGTCTCCAGCCGTAGATGTAATAGCTTATGCAGTATTTTATTGTGTTTTCGTCTGCTTATTACATTTAGAGTGTAATAATAGTAAATATTATTAAAAAAGACTATGTGAGCCAGACTTAGCGTAATGTACAATGACGTCACACCGATTCGCGCGGTTACAACTTGTTTTACTTATAAATCGGAAACTAATTGACGTATCAAAGTAATTCTTCACTAGTATTTTTTTATTTTTAACAGAGAATATGGAGAGCTAATAATCCAAATTTGTTAACATTCTCCATTACGGTTAAACGAGCTCCCTTGTCTTGTATGAAATAATACCTGGCCTAAAATATTTAGTTATGCAGAAATAAATATAAAACTCCGCTGTAAACTAAGATGAAATTAAAAATCTATTATCAAGTAAAGCAATAAAAACGCAACAGTTATAATACAACAAAAGTAACCAACTTTCATAAAAGATACATTTAAAACACTATTTACTTTACAAGCTTAAAGAACAATCCTTTTCCTGTAGCTTCATCTCTTTTTACTTTACATTACGAGAAATCCTAAGATAAAGGGAGACATAAATAGTGATCAAGTAAACAAACAAACACCTAATTTACGTATTATTAACAACCAGTATATGGAATCTTACATCATCTCTATAACCACCTACTCGTAGTTCATACATTTGTATTCATAGCTATTAAACGAATCAATAAGGAACGCCCAATGATCACTATGTACCTTATGTAAATATATAGTTCTGTTTATCACATCAATAAAGACAAGGAGAGGACGGCTTTAAAATTTTATTAGTAACGCGGAAGTTGTGTTTTGTAATTATAATTAAATTAACATAGTATAAACATTAGATTAAAACTACCAACTGCGTATTATCAACACAAGATAACCTTAAAAATATAAAAATAACACGACTAAGTAAAATATTGAATTGAATTACTTATACAAACTTAAGTTTAATAACAGATCATAGTACTTACTCAGTTTGTTAATTTATTTATAACTTGCAACATACACTTCAAATCAAATCAAAAACATCCTTAAAAAACTTCGCAAATACAACAAATCAATCAAATCTACATTTAATTGAAAAACATCCAAATGTAAAACGCAACTTGATTTCAAATGAATAATCATATTCTTTAGTAACCCTTACCCCAAACCTTTTCACACCCTTTGAAATAGAAACTCAAAAACGCAAACCTGAAAGTAAACCTTAATATTATCACGTTTCATAATCAACAGCCTTTCAAAATACCGTAACACAAGCCAAGACCTTTACCCCCCGGGGTCTGGTCCATAGGAACAAATTGCGGTATACCATACCATCTAATTAATGCATTAAACCTGTATTATACAACCAGTGATTAGATAAATACGTAGACAGGTCACTGAACTCTAAGTGCCTAAAGGTCCTAATGACTCTATTTAAAATAGCCGTTTGAGGTCAATTGTGTTTGTGAATATTTGCAATATAATTTTACGATCGCGTTAAGATAAAACGTTTTAGATATGGTAATATAAGTAGAGATTGAAGTTTTTAAGAAAGTCTGTGAAAGGATATTTTAATAGTGTAATTATGTATAGTTAATCAATCGAGCGTTTCTAAGAAGTTTTTATTTTAATCTTCGAAAAGTATTGAATTATTTAATTACAACTATCATTCAAATTCATATTCTAAGAAGAAATAGTTTTCACCATTTCAACGCTAACTGGATCACATAAAATTATGATGACTGATGTCTCTACTCGACGTATAAAAAGTAGGTACGTAATTTATTTAAGACTTTCACTAGGTCATTTTGACCTAGACCGATTAGTTATTAAAGTGAAAATAATAACATACGAATGAAATAAGAGTTTTTAAGCAATCGCGGTTTGTACACAGAATACTAAATTGTTAAACAGGTTCTAATCGCATTGAGAATTAGGTTGAGTCCGTGACCATGATCGATATAACTCCATCGAAACGTCGGTAAACAAACAAGGTATCATAACTTAAAAGTTCCCATCGATTTTAAGAGCCGTTTAACGATTTAAGACGAATAAAAGACGTATAACAATAATTCCCAACTATTTCAAACACAGCCTTTCATAATAGCCTCTAAACCAAATGTCAAACGACACGTCTATGTCAACATCCATTTCACACGTATCTCGTAGGTCAAAGATATAAAGGTGAGTGCATAGTGTCGCATCTGTCATAAAGCTGTAATCTATGGCCGCGACGGAATGTCGTTCGGACCTGCCCCAAGGAAGGGACGCTTCATACGTAACGGCCGATTTACGGCGATGCGCGACCAACGCCGGCCACACTTTAATTTATTTATTACGATACCGACCGCCTTGTATGGCCACTTTTAGATCTTGATTCTGTTTAATGTGTTGTATTTGTTTACAGTCAGGACGTTGTTTTGTCGCTTCACAATAAGTATACGTTACTATAGTAAACAAGTAAATTTATACATAAGTAGTTGGCTTTTCAAATATCTGCCATGATCAATAATATAATTTGTAAGTCTGAAATTCAGCAGAATTCAAGAGCATGTGTAGCCGGCAATAACTAATTTTGTAGCAGGATATGTGCCATCATAATAATTATACTGTATACTAACTACAAAGCAGATACTTCTCTTACAACAAACTGGTCATCTCTGCTGCCGTTTGTCTTAATAAGTCTAGTTAGTTAAATTACTATTTTGCATTTCCTTCAAGTCCCGTTCCGATAGGAACGAGAAATCTTAATATTTATGACTATACTATAACGCAAGAAACTCTGTACCTTAGTATCTGAACGAGAGTAATCAATTATGCATAAACGGTGAAGTTAAAAGCATAATTTAATGGCTAACTAATTATGCGTGTGCACTCAATTAAGTGAGCAAAGCTTCGACACAGGTTTGAAACACTAATGGCTTTACTTCGGCGCACATTGCTTGAACAAAATAAACTCAGTGCCTAAATTACAAATAGGTTCCAACAAGTGAAAAGCCTGTGTTTTTAAACTCAATATTTATTCACCCATTCAAATTTTTGCGGCCGACATTATGTCCCTCTGTAAAATTAATGATCACCACAATCGTACTCGAGTGACCAACTTTGAAATACTGGTACGAATTATTTTTTTTATTTTTTATAACATTTAATGAACAAAAGACAGCTAGTATAGTTTTCATTTGTTCTATAGAACAGTACAATAGAATTTTTCTTAACATTAGTGTTAAATAAAATGGCTTTTTATTTTTCTTCCGACCAGTAGTATAAAAAGGAAATTTTAATAACCAGTAATTATTTTATGATTACGTTAATAGCCGTTGGACATTGATTCAATATAATATCTTCAATACCGCTAGACTGAGCGAGAATCATTTAACAGAAATCTAATTAAAACGAACACTTTCTATCAATAGATGTTTAATATCTAGAATTTCTTACTACAAACCTGTTTTATTATCTCTGCAAATGTTTTATGGAGTGTTCAGGGGAAATTTATGAATGTATAGGAACTTAGACGCGTCGAATAAGTTTTAGTTGTTATAATGGCGTTTCTCTGTGGTATAAAGGTCACTATGTCGTTTATAAGATTAATATTACTTGAAAGCTTTTGTTAATCCATTTGATTTACTATTGGACCGGTCTACTGATAACCATGCGGCATTGGTGTAGTTAGTTTCACATGGTTGATTACCGTTGATATTTTTGTACCAGATTTGTAAAGGTTTGCCGATGGCTATAATGTATTAAGTTTTTACTAGGAGCATAGCATAGATGAAAGAAATACCTACAAAATATTGATTAAAAACTTCCTCATATAAAAAATAAATATTTACTAATTAATAAAGTTTGAAAGCTTTAAAAACGCGGAGACCGGAACAAAGAAAAGTTAAATTTATTTTCCGCAGCTGATGCTAACAAAGTGATATTAAATTAAAGAGTATTTTTGACCAAAATTTTCTTGATTTAGATTACACTTTAATGATGACGATTGGCCATTAAAACAAACTAAGGACTAAAAAAGTTAAAATTGTTTAAAAAGCGTTACTGCCAACCCAACAGCCTATTCTTTTCCGAGATTTTAATATGTATATCACTTAATTTTTCACTTAATCATTTATTATATGTATTAAGTAGACGTATAAACGTAATTAGAGGTAAAGGATCTGATGAAATTGCACGCACGAGTCTTTAAACGGTTCTTGAAGGGTGTCGAGTTTACCACCCGGCACTTGCCTTGTTGTAGACACCTTTACCTCACTTATATTGAGAGCTCGGAATCACAGAAGGACATTAATATGTTATAATGGAAGAACATTACCCTCCAATAAAATTTGTCGGAGAATAATAAAGGCTTAAGCAGACAAGCGCTGTTATATTTTCAATACCTATATAATCTACCGTATTTGTATGCAAGTAAAAATAACTAACATTACAGTAGAAGTCAGTTTCACGTAAACACCACTTGCACATAGCAGTGGAGTATTAAAGTAACCACACTGTAATCAAACCTCGGACTGGCTGCAATTAACCATAGTCGAAGATGGGCAATTAAATGTTTTATTGAACGACTTTCGTTTTCGAAAAATGTATTTACAGTTATAATTTCTAAGATTTAACTGTAGAAATGGTTTTGAGATAGTTTTATGTTCTTGTATGTAATATTCTACGGTAAAAAGAATGTGAAGGGCAACGATAACAGGAGATAACCATTAGAAGGTGTATTCTAAGGACTATGGTGTAGTGTTTGTAAAAAGATAAGATTTTAATGTCGCAAGAGACTTTGCAAATACACAGTTTTGTAGAAATACCAGTAATGGAGACAATTTACAACCGGGGTTTTCCATTAAAAAAGCATCATCAGCCTGACTAAAATTCGCTTCTTCTGATACAGGGAAACATCAGTAAAATCATCAAAATTGTTCAAAAGTGGAATATGGGGAAGAACCTAGACAAATATGTATATTACTTAATTTATGGTTCATGATCTTGTCTGCCAAATGAAATCCACTGGACAAATGTATGATTATTGGAACACATTAAAGTTAACCAAGTTTTTATTCCCCAAATAAAATTTAAACTAACAAGAATCTAAGCAACCCGAACACATCGATAAGATCGCATCGACATTATTATTGGAGATATCATTAAACTAAGCAAGGGAAACGATTACAATCAAAATACCTCAGTTTGAACATCGAGTAACAGTTGTTCTGAAACAGGTGGCGGATGAACATAAATAGAAGAATTTAGTAATGAACATTTTGTTACAACATTATTATAAAACCAAGTTGCATAGCGGCTATTTGTCCGTGATATGTACCGAAACTACTGAATGGAATCTGATGCTGTTTTCACTATCCACAAGATAGGATATTGAAAAGTTACATTTAGAGGAGCGTTTTTTAGAGGACGCAAGGGGGACAAAGATGGCGACCCCACAACCTTTAACTTAAGTTTATATTTTTATGTGTAGAGGTCTAAACATAAAAAAATAAAATTTTGTTTAAAAAGAAAACGCAAGCTAAGGCCTTAATAATTTTACATTTCAATGGCCAAAGAGTGATTCATAAGCAAGATTTCAGTATATAATTCATTAAAGATTTGTGTGTATTGACTGAAATATAATGTCAAAGATATAAGTTGCGATCAGGCTCAGCGTTCGTCCAGGTCAATGTTTATAGGGTCCGCTTATTAAAATATGTAAATAAGTTTCAACTTGATAGAAGATAAGATTAGAAATGTTTATTAAATTCCGTTCATTTAGTCTTAGCCCTAGCAGCCAGTTAGTTTACTAGGAAGATAGTTCAGCCATTTACATAAAGTGCATGTTGCAACTTTGTTATCTGAAGATCTCAAGTACTTTCGAGTTGTCTAGTAAAATTTTCATTACACCAGAAAGTATATTGTAACCAGTATTGATTATAATCAAGAACCACTCAGATAGAAGCTTCAAGTAGTTTTATGGATCTTTAGAAATGCGCTGTTAATGAGAATTAAAACCCTAACCTTTGAGGTCAATATAATTAAGTATTTAGCGAAGTTAATGCGAAATATAAAAGTTGCTGGAAAATAGTTATATTACTTAAATGAAGTTCTGAATTTTAATATGACTATGAATAGCACAAATTACTAAATTACCCATACATGTTATCGACAAACTAACTGTATCCTTTACATTTCCTACTATTACTACACTATTCACCATCGTATTGCCAACGTATCAGATGTAAAGGCCTAAAAAACTAGTTGTTTAAAATTAGTTTATTCAGACACTACAATGGTGATTATTTCTTTTAAATACATAAAATCAAGCCTTTTTCCACAGGGTAGGCAGTGACCAAAAAACGCCACTTGATACGATCCTTACAAACTTCCCTTGCCTCATTCACATCAATACATTTTGCTATACAGGACCACCGGTTACGAGTACTACGCACCTGACCTTTTTTAAAACATAAGAATAATTTTAAATCTCTACGTAAAAAGCAATTAATAACTATTGCCGTTCATTATAGAACAATAGTGTACGTAACAGAGGCAGTATACGTGCGTAACTACAGAACAGTATCGCTCAGTGTCAACACATTAGTTTTGTGATGTACTGACAATGCGCGCGCGCAGACCGCCGCTACGGTTTATTGTTCAGCGTTTTATCTACCCAAGGTATAAGATGTAGCGGGAATGTCTTAATTTTACTTAAATAACATCGTTATTCCCAAAGGTGTAGGCAGAGCTGCATGAAATATATACACGTTCCGCCATTTACAGTACTAGTCCGATGTAGTTAGGAGAAACGAGTCTTATCAATTGTGTATTGTTTTGGTTTGTGTTTAATTATTTTATTTGTATGCATCTTGTAAGTGCTCCCGGACTAAGAGCAAATGGCATGAGACTGATAGGATTATCCATGCCTTCTTTGCACAGAGCCTTAATTTCTATACCTATTATCTTATTTCTATACCATCAGCTATCAAATGTGGTGGACTGCGTTTATCGTCAGTACGTAATGACTAAGACTAAGGACACCTTAGGGTGGTTTAAATATGCTACATGCAGATCGCATGTAGTAACTGCCATGTGACTATCGCGTCTTGTTACTTTAGAGATAACTGAAGCTTTATGCGTTTTAATGTATAATTCTATTTATCACATAACTTCACGAATATATCCTACGAAAGGCACTAATTAATACTTACGCAATAAATACCATAAAAAGTACTAAAGCAGTTACCGACAAGCAAAGAAAGTTGTAAATTTTTATAATCGCATTTCACGGTTGTTCGGTAACCGTCTAATTAAATAGTGTTAATTGGCGATTATCGTTTGATATGAATAAATATACAATATAGTACACGCGAACAGCCCGTTAATGTGATTTTTAAATAGGAATTTTGTACTTGAAAGATTTATTGTTCGTCTATAATCGTATTTATTCATGTTACGTGGTTTGATGTGGAAATTACGTATGTTTTTATCAAGAGATCTACAAAGTCTCATAGATACAGCAGTTTCAAAGTAACAGTTGCAGCATTATGTAGGCAATCAAACAAAGCGTAAAAGTATAAATAAAAAAAAATCTAACACTATTTAGTACCTCGAGTCTCTTACTTTTTGGTGATTATTTCAGAAGATACAATATGGCATTACATTTATATGAGGAGCATTTATATAGGAGGAGGGAGGAAGATACATTAATATGAGGAGCTCGTGGCTTAGTTAACAACAGCCGCGCAGATCGATCTCTGAGGCTAAGCCATGCTTGCCGAGGTTGATTTGTGGATGGGTGACCATCTTATACATATCGAGTTCCTCCGTGTTTCGGAAGGCACGTTAAATTGTGGGTCCCGGCTGGCATTTTCGAAGATCTTTGACAGTCGTTAACAGTAGTCAGAAGCTTGAAAGTCTGACAACCAGTCTTACCGAAGGGTATCGTGTTATCCCAGGTAACTGGGTTGCGGAGGTCAGATAGGCAGTCGCTCCACGTAAAACACTGGTATTCAGCTGCATCCGGTGAGACTGGAAGCCGACTCCAACATAGCTTGGAAGAAAGGCTAAGCTGATATATAATACAATATGGCATTACAAAACGAATCACCAGTCTGAGAATCAAGCCATAACTTTACTAGTGTAGTACTTTAACAAAATACAGTAAATGACAGTAATATGGTTATAATCGCTCCTCTCAAGTATTTAGACCACACAAGTCCTAACAAGGGCCGTCAGTTAAAAGAATTACCTTCACCCTGTAATGAGATTATACACCTTTCTCCGCGGCTCACTGTTAGCGCGTCGGCTTTCATATTTGCGGTACGACTGGTCAATACTAGTCAATACTGGTCAAACGACCGACTAGCTTCTGTTCGCGACTTTTGCCGTTACATACGAAGATTTTTTTTACTTTTTTGCTAATTTTAAAAGGGAGACTTAAATGTCGTAATTTTGAAATGATATTATTTGTAGAAATGACGACTATTATAGACGAAAGCTCTTACGTTTCGGAGTATACCCGCCACTCTGGTGGAAGTTCCACCCTAACCCTGCGCTCCATTCAGTGCAGTGTACGCATTAAGTATATCCCCACGAAAAAAAAAAAGTTTTATCCCCGGTTTAGAGGTACATCTAGCGGTAGTTTATGTATTCAATAGCGTTTTAACTCATACAAAAAATGCTATTGAACAGATAAACTACCGCTTAATGTACTCAGAAACCGGGCAATAGTGCTTATGTTAGTAAAGGGTAACATAGCTCGCTGAAAGTAAAGACAAAATAGTTTAGTCGCTTTGCGACTGCCGCGTACAAACAAACAAAGTACCTTTTTTAGAAATATGAGTAAAGAAAACGGGATTTAAGTTGCCAACATTTGTTTTCATGGTTTGCTCGTTAAGAGGAGACGTGGAATGGTTGAGCTGACGACTGAATAGCTTTGCGCGTTATGGACTTTAGATTACTGGAATTGACATAAAATAACGACGTATATTTAGAGACGTTAAGTAGTTAAAAGTATGGTTTTAATATAGAGATATTCATATAGGATTATAGCACATCATATTATTATGCGGAAATATTTATGATTTTTATTATACTTTACAATCATAATGGTTTTCATTCTTTTAGAACGATGTTTCGGAAGGACACTTATATGCGAAAACATTGATGCTTTTTTACAGTCATAACTATTATACTACTATATACTACTTTTATATTTAAAAGGCTTATACTATGATATGGTTGGGAATACGGTAGTTGATGGTAATATAGAATATGTTTATAAAATAACTTTATAATCAGTTTACTACCATCACGTCATATGTACTTAAATACGTTGTAACTTAAAAATGCATATTTAAAATTCGACACGCGATAACTTACGAGTATTTACTATACTGGCGGCCATATTGGATCGTGTTTATGTACTTATGTAATAAAATGTCATACGTTTACATAACTAAGTTATTTACGGCTGTACGTACGCTCTGAAACGAATGGAGTTTCACGCGTGGTTTTGATATAAAAACGACTTGGAACATTTTTGTTGATAAAATATTATAATAGTTACTATACAGTCCTTTATCGGATAGTGTAGACAAATTATCACGTAGAACTGTTAAGTATTAAATATTATACAACATAAAAATCCTTTTATATGATACATTTATGCATGATAATAAAAATGGTGAACTTTTCCGTACATATTGGGCAGCCAGTGAATGTTGGAATCGTTTCACTCATAACTATTAAAAAAAATCAATAATCAAATCATTTAGGTCAAATGATGGTCAATGATACCTACAGAGTGAATTTACTGCTAAAAAGGCGAAGTAAGAATAAATTGTTTAGAATCACGAGGGACTAATGTTAACATTCTAATCAGTCTTGTGAGTACACCGTCATACAGTAAAATACCTAAAAAGAAAACAATATTTTCTTGAAAGGTCAACAAGTCTAAAGTAAGCATTTAATATTATCAAAGCCATGTTTTATAATCTAACAGTATAAATATAAATAGACAGACAACAAACAAGATCTGTATCTACGAATAGAATGGTTATTGTTAGTGTGCGACGGAAATTGCTCAGATGTAGGTCAGTTCACGAGTTTTCATTCAATCAAACGGCTTCGTTCTAATCAAACGATATTATAATACTTGACATTGTGTTTATTTTCTCGAGCTTTTTTGTTTAACATTGTTGGTACAGTGGAAATTTTAAATTGATATTTCCGCACAAAACAAAATACGATTGAAATTCTGGCGGTGTATACTTATTTTTGCTCGTGACTGTACATATTATAGAGAATGAGATGACTTTATTTTTATCAGGAAAGAGTTTTTATACCGATACAAATAATACTAAATCTGTTATATTTTCAAAAAGATACAATATTTTACAAATTAAATAGCTTCGCCAAACTTTAATAGACACGCTCTTTTTTATACCAAAAGTAGTTATTAGATCTGTATATTTTTTTGTAGAACGGACAGTTTTGTTTGTGCCATATTAAAATGCAAATGACTGTATTTCATTGAAGAGTTATTTACATAAATCAATATTCAATTCAGTTAACCAATCTAATAATCCAATGAGTAATATAAATAGGAGATTTCAATGACGAAGGGGTTTTTAAATCTAAGGATTTTCCGAAGAAGTTTACGTGTTGTAAAAACCAAAGTTTGATTTACAGCACCTTTATTTCAATCTATTATAACACCTGACCCAGTAATATACTAGCTCATTGGGTGTCTCCATGTATCACTTTGAGTTCAATCTTTTGAACACACATAATCAAAATATTTTTTTTTTTTTTTTGAAAGTGTTCATCACATCATAATTTCTAGCAATGCCGACTATTTTCTGAAGCCTTACAATTCTGTTCATCTACTAAAACAGAACAGAAATACTTACATGTTACAGAACATCATTTTCATTCATAAAACAGAAATATCAAAACCTGCATAAGCCCTCTTCAACATAAACTTCACAATTTCTCTTTAAACACATAACTTAAATACAGTATCCCGGCGAAGCTCAATAACCATCAGTCAAAATCAGGTAGGTACAATATGTCACAGGCCACCGGTTCGACAAGGGCGCGAGGCGTGCCCCAATATCCGCTTTTTACGCCAAAGAATTTTGTAAAGTGGCCGCAAGGTCGATGGAAACTCAACTCATGGGTGACTCATCAATTTCAGTTCCAACTTGTTTACCGAGAACCTGATTGTGACGTAACTGATTTAGGTGAAGTATCAGTTTTGAAAAATAACCTTATTTTGAGAAATAGCTGTTCTCGCTGATCGGTAAACAATTATGCCGTGGCCGTGAGTTTCTCGCTAGCTCTTCTCATAAGGCTCTAACCCCTTTCCGAGCTAGTGGTAAATTCAGTAATTGTAACGACTATCATAAGTGTCAACATTTGACCTAAGTGAATAAATGATTTGATTTTGATTAGTAAGTCACATTTGCCCTAGACATTCCATAAATAGGTGGCCGTTTATTGGAATTAAAACTATTCTTAAGACTCAGTGGATTTTTAAAAGATTGTTCTGGTTGTTATATAAGATATTAGGCTTTGATCCATATCATGCAAATGATTCGGGCGCATTAAACAACTTCGACATTAAATCGACCACTGACAGTACGAAACAATTACGAATAGCTAACTAAGAAAAATGTTCGGAGCCACAGTTTAAGTGATGAAATAAGAATCCAAAACATTTCCAACACATCGAAAGCTCATCCTATTTCCCATCACCAAAGAATTTCATATACTATAATCAATTTCATAACGTATAAACTGCAACACTATTAATATCTTGGACACACACTTTCACTGTTCCCATACCAATGGCCGATCGGTAGTTTATGCCATCGCGTACGCATACATCCGTCATTCGTTCGTGTATTACTCGGAGAGCGTTCGTGTATTACTCAGAGACTGGTGATCTACCGTCGTTGAGCGCGTATTAATTAGCTTTTATTATGAAGATCTAGATGATGTATACCATTTTAGTTGAAATTAGTTGTTTTACTTATGTAATAATGGTTTTTATTGCAGGTTTATACAGATGTGTTATGAAACCAACATTTGTGGCGATTGTAAGGCGTAATATTCTATAATAAAATGTTCGTATGAATACGTAATTGAAATGTTAGTTACTGAAGGATACCTACCTAACAATAGAGTCTATGATATCATCAAGAATTTATCATCTATGATTATCCTTGTACTATAAGATTGCAATCTTATTTATGTGGACTGATTGATTTTAAAACTCAGATTTGTTCCTGTATTAAATTTAATATCCTTAAGACCTAATTTCGGCCTGATGAAGATACCCCTGCCCTGCGGGAGGACAACAAAGGATTAAACAATTTTTTCTCCAGGCTTCCGTCCAATCGTCCTCTGTGTAACCTCATTTGTTTTCTCTCTCATTTCCATTCACCTATCCTGATTACTCTAATACGCTTTTCATCCCACTTTACCATTCAAAATTCTATATCAATTTTCCACCCAGTTCCACTATAAGTTGACCCTTCAATAGTTTAGTCGCAATGTCATTGCGCGCTGTGTTCCTAACGGTACAGGGGTACGATGCGCACGCGCCTCTCCGCCCGATTCGGCAACATTCGTGCATTTCCGCTGCTCCATAGCGGTTTGTGTAACTAGCGGGACAATTGCTTTTGCAAAAATATTGGTGATTCACTCATTCATAGCGAATTCTATGGCAGAATTATTTATCGTGTCACGGAAATCTGAAGTTTGGTGTCCGATTCAGGCTGCTTTTTTAGAAAGATTTAGGCTGATTTAAGAAAAAAATAAGCTGATTCCTTAGAGAGTCAAAATATACTAATATTTTTTTTGCAAAATCTAATTTGATTTAAATTTTTAAAACCGTCTTAAATTTTTGTCGACACCCTGATTTAATCTGTCTTTATCAGGCTTATAGTTGTTGTAATAAAATGTGCACTAGTATATCCTCGTAAAAGTATAAAATAACTATATGCAGTAATGATATAACTTTTACTTTTCCTATTTAATGTGTTTGTTATTATCTAAACATCGACATTAATACACGTTTTATTAGTGCAATGGGCAATAAACATGCTCGAACAGTTTTAATTGCAGATTCATTGGTATTTAATGTTGCACAATAAAGGATGGAGAGGCAACTTAGATAACACAACACATTGTGAGTTTAACATGAAAATACATCTAATGTGTAAGAATGTATGTATAAAATAGTTATGCCGCAAACGAATAAGGAATGTTTTAATCGTACGTCAATTACTATGACAAATGGTTAATAGGTGCTCTTGCGCATGCTATAAAGTTGGATCATCAGGTGTAAGAAGTTGTTCACACTAGAGTGTGTACTCGTTGATACGCCATACGCGCTTTTTACAATATATAACATTCTGATACAATTATCAATTCGAATTTCGATAGTGGTACTACAAAAAAATCGTATGGGCGCTGCAGAATTCAAAAATCGCATTAGCTTCCATCCGATGTCCATTCACTGCTTCTCATGGATTCGGATGATATTTGAGTACTGAGGCGTATAACAAATGTAACTTTAGACTATCACCTAAATAAAAACAGCTTTTAAGCTTCAAAATTATCATACACAGTCGTTAGCTATCGCCCATTTAACAACCAAGACATCCACAAGTACGTGCATATTATAAACTCCAGAAATCTAACACGTGCTAGGTGCGCATATCAAAATCCCAGCCTAAATCGTTGCATAAACGCAGTCCAGTGAATACAATCTCTTAAACGTTTCTACCGTTTGCGGTTGATTACAGAACGCGTGTCATTGTATGTCGTTTACGTTCCACGTTTATCTTGTGCTATTAACTGTCCATACTTGTACGCAGACTTATGATGTTGCTAATGTAATAAATGGCTTCTCACTTTCTATCCTAGTATGGAGAGTGTGTAATGATTATAGCTGTATTATGAGTTATTTATTGTGTGTATGTACCGCTGGAAGGATGTAGTGGAGGCGGATCTGAGGGAGCTTCAAGCCGGCTGTGAACTTACAAGGTTCACTAAAGCCCTTTCTTGATACACCGTCTTTCACTGTTGTCGATATTGAGATCCCGGGTAATAATGCTCCGTGAAATACAACCACAAAAAATAGAATATTTGTTTACTGAAATCCCTAATATATAGGAGGAATATTCTGAACGATACATAACCTATGTTACAATTGCAGTATGTTTTGAAATACAGGCGTGAAGGTCAAGTTGTCGTCGAAATTTCATTTTTATCCACATATCGCTTGAACTCGATAACATATAGATACACATACATACTTGACATAACACATATAAATACGTAACCACGATTATAATAAACCTCGTGAACAATCAGAAGAGAAGCACATGGGCAAACAATAACGTAACGTAAACACAAATTAGTCACGGCTTACCACGGCTTGCCACCGCATGCTACGGCTTACCTTGACTGTATCGACTGTGAATCATAAGTTGACATAACCAGTGATTATAATTTGCTATTATAGTAGAAATTTAAATTCTGCTGATTCATCAACACATTGATGTTTTTGAAGAGTCACAATTTGTACGGCGAATGACATTTTTTTATGAATGGACTTATCGGTCAGACACCAGGTTATCTAGTAAAACGAATTTTCATTACGGCAGGCTAGTTATTTGGCCTTAATATTTAGATTTTAAACGTAAAAAGATCTAGGTTCTCAACTTAAAGACGATATAGGTAACGAGAAAAACATAAAAAGTAGTAGTGTGTGGTAAGGTCTATTGTATAGACTATAATTCTGACTCAAACATTTAACAGAGAACCAATCCGTTATAGCGTACAGGCTTATTGTGTCACAGTTACAGTTGCAGACAGGTGTTCATGTCGACAATTCAATGGTACATTTAATGAATTAACACCTGTAGATAATGCCGAGGGATCAAGGCTTTTGTCTTAAGCCGAGAGGTATTCAGATCAAATAACACTTAAACTGTCATTGCGATTTGAGTGACGACCGGCTTGCCTTGTTGAACCAGTGAACTGTGAGCGTGACTAGATTACTTGGTGAAATTAATCTATAAAACTATAGATATAAATGTACGAAGTTTGCTGTAAAAAAATATCTTCTATAGTCTGACAATTAAGTAGCATTGGCATGCCCGATTTATGTAATGAATAATTTTCAAAATAAAATGGCTTGATGAAACAGGCCGTCACCGTTAGCTTCATAAGTCTCTGGGTTACAGGTGTCCTAAATTAAGATTTTTTTATTTTTCTACCAGCCGCGAATCGTTTCTACAAGGCTCCCTACTAACTATTCAAACTTTTAAATTGTTTACAATTCCTACATCACATTACTACAGGATAACCAATTATCCGCGTTATCTACGCGGATAATTGGTTAGCATGATAGCATGATAACAAAATAATTATAACTCGTACATATTAGTACTGTGTAAGTTGAAATATATCCAAAGTATCTGTGTTAAATTAAATGTATAATAATTTATCAATGTGTTTCCTACTAAAGCAATTAATTTACTAACATACCTCCAATTGTCACTGATAAAACTAGACCAACTGACTATTCCAATAAAAAAATCCTACGCTATACTTAGTCTTCAACAAAACTGCGTAGTCCATAGAATTAACGCCTAGTGATAAGTGTCCCTCATACAATAATACAATCAGAGCCGAGTCTAGCCGTGATAGCCGTGTGAAAACACCTCCGCAGTACAATCCAGTGCGATTACAGTTCAGACCACATCCAAACAATCGGTACACGAATATAATTGAGTTATTACGACACTGAATACTGTGGTTATATGCAAAGAGAATGGATGATCTTTTTGGTAATGTTTTATGGATGAATATTGTAAAATGCTTTAAATGACTGTGTTTATTATTCTCAGCTAAGTATGCATTGTATAGGTCATAAACATTCAAATAAATAATTTTGCTGTTACCAATACCTATTTACATTGCATGGGATGATGGGGTGACTAGTCTTCCAAAGCATCACACTTACGATTACACTAACTTTACGTCACACTTTAGACACAAGTGTAGATAGATTTTGAATGAAATTGGTAAGCCCAATTTGATTTGGCAAGATAGGATAACTATACATTATAGTAAAGTTTAGTCTACAACAACAATACAAGCAAAATATTGCAAACACATTCGTATACAAGAAGAAAGAAAATAAAGAAAGAATATGATAACCAATATTAGTAAAGTAATAAGTTTCGTAACATTAAAACATAAAACTTTAGCTTCATCATTAAACAGCCTAACAATTAGTTACACCATAATTTTATAGGACATTATCATTTACCATTAAGTATTGTAGTTTCCATAGAAATATTGCAATAACATTTAATGGGATGCAATTAAGAAATATTGAGTAATAATGTACTGGTTTTAAAATTGTGTCGATCGCATACTTTTCGTAATATTTGTGGTATTTTATAAACACCCGAGTTGTTGTGCTTGGTGCATTTTTATTAAAAGATCAAGGTTTTATTCAGTTGCTTGGGTAAACTTATACATAAAGCCGTGTTTCATTTTGTATGTTGAGCTTATTTAATATTAAATTAGAGAATAAGTCGCTGGAGCGCAATATATAAATAAATATACATATACAACTCCAACAATTAAAATTAAGAATTGTCATCAAATCAGATGTATGCTTAATACATAAGCCACGCAAAAAAAGAGTTTGCTCGCTCTACAAGACATTCCTAGTAGGATTATCTATTCTACTGCTAAAAAGTTTTTCAAAACTGGTTGCAACGTGACACTAAAAGCAATCAATCCAAGTTTACTAGGTAGATATTGTATAATCTTAGATAGGATAGACCGAAACATGACACGTGATTCCGTGGAATCTATTCATATTCTAATGAATGAATCTTATACGCTATCAATCGATTACAACCAGCTTACAATCGTGAGAACTAATCAAATCTCTCTTCTTTATAATTATAAATTCTAAATCGGTATTCATAGTTGTCCTCAATTTGTGACCCCAACACCGACTTAAGTATAATAAACTTTATTATTATTCCAATATCATAAAAAGGTTAACTTAGTATCTTTTATACGGAATATCTCCAAAACTACTGATGCGATTTGAAATATTCTTTTACTAATAGAAAGCTAGCCAAGCCTGTTACTCAGGCATCGTCCTTGAGCAACTGGATAAGCAGTTTACGACCACGGATAGTGTAAACGGGGCGCCGAAACGTCAAGAATTCTTATTCCTAAGTAAACTGTATGGCGACGTTCATTACCGACTGATATTATGTAGTACTAATTTAAGATAGTTTTTAAGGAAAAGATTCAAAACACATAAAACACATTCTCGCGAATGTAGTATTTATTTCACCCGAATGACGGGTTTTATTACGTAAATACGTTTTCAACCATATTTATATCGTTAAACCAAAGTTATGTCGAAGAGGGACGGTATAAAAATAAAGATTGGTTATTGCGTCGTTAAATATTACAACTTTTCATTGTAACGACCGAATTACTCAATGTAGTGCAATGCGACATGTTTCGCGGAATCATGTAGCTCTTGTATTTACGAGTATTACGTGGAAATAAATTGTATTTTGATAGCTTTTAACTGGACCTTTTAAGTTTGCTTTACTGGTAAATATGAATTCCAATGTTTTAACCATAAAACAAAGTTGATAGCTCCTATTAACCTCGCTTATTTCATTAATTAGAAAGATACGTATCCGTTACCCTTTAAATGATTCGGAGTTTAACACAGCAAATCGGAGCTTAGTGAATGTAAAATAGTAACATTGCACATTTTACTATTATTACATTTATTGGAAGCTAAAAACCAGGACATAAAAATGAGTAATGATTTATACCTGCTTATAGAGAGTAAAAGTTGATGTTCCGTCAAAAAAGAAGTAACTATCAATATCTGCTTCTATCAGATCAAATATCATGATTAATGATCTAAAGCGTTTTACTCAGAAATTATAATACGAAATACGAGAAATGAATAACGAAAACAGTGATAGTGAAAGTAAGTACATACATTCGGCCAACTTATTAGTTATTCGCATGTCAAATAACAATTCGACGTGGGAACCATACATGCGGCCGTCGAAGCGATAACATGAGCGAAAATATTTACGAAAATTACCGAACATAACCCAACATATCCGATCATTTTTTATTTTTATTACGGAAGGAAATGGCAACCTGCGCCGACTTTGATATTGAACTACTTTCTCTTGTTAATGAAATATTATTGTTCCAAGTTAAAAGCTTTGTTAATGAAGGCAGTAATTTAGTTCAGACCAAACGATTCATTTAGTCGCCTTTAAAGGAAATTGACAGGCTTTTGCACGAGCCGTTCACAATATGCAACAAGTACAAAATGAAAGTAAACCGAGCTTCTGGACATGACGGAGAGTATAAAGGGAAAACTGTAGCAAAAAAAACAAAAGATCAAACAAACTTAACGATTTTGAACTTTCGCGACTTGTACACATAATATTATAATGTAACGGGTCTTAAACGCTATTAAAATTAAAGGTCAAAAAAACTTATCCATAAAACGAAATCTTCAATCTTTTCTAAAAACTAAATCAATAAATCATTTCCCTCATTTTCACTTTCTTAACAAACATAAACCCACTCAGAGAAACTATCTTCAAACACAATGACATAATAAACTTGTTAAATTAATTCACAGTATACGGCACGCCCTTAGCCACCATTGTTACGTCACGAGGTCGTCTGCGCCCGCGCAAGTAGAAATTCACATTCTTATCTAACAAGTGGTAATGAAAAACTTAGGTACATTGTCTATCGCAGCGTTTCTCAAACTTGTCCATTCTGCGGGCCCATAGCAAACAAAGAACCAAAAAAAGTTCATCTGATACTAAGATCATCATCAGCTTAGTTTTTCTTTTATGTTGGAGTCGGCTTCCAGTGTTAACAGGTGGAGTTGGGCTAGATGCATTTTAAATGGGGCGACTGCCTATCGGGCCTCCAAAACCCAGTTTACTGGGCACGATACCCCTTGGTAAATATGTAAGTCAGTATTTTCTATTCTAGCATATCTAATATATAAAATTCTCGCGTCACAGTTTTCGTTACCGTACTCCTCCGAAACGGCATGACCGATTCTAATGAAACTTTGTGAGCATATTGAGTAGGCCTGAGAATCGGCCAACATCTATTTTTCATGCCCCTAAGTGACACTTTATTCTTTTTATTGCAAAACAACGTTTGCCGGGTCAACTAGTATTTACTAATTCTAATGTCTAATGTAAAAGAATCTTAGGCTGAGTAAAGAAAAAAAGGCGCTTAGTCGCGGACTCGCGGACCAAAGGTTCAGAAACACTGGTCTATTCCAATCGATGTGTGGATACAATACGTGAATGATTGCACTTTTTGTATTTATGTCGAATGATTTACATTGTCTTTGGTTAGTATTCTAATTATGTGTTTTTTATTTCGCCTTGTATTGATGTAAAATTGGCTTGAGAATGAATGAAAGTGTGGTTTTTCTGTTATAAATGTTTAAAGAGGAATTTAAAGATTGCACACGTTTGATCAGTAGCTTGGCGTATATTACATGGCTTAAGATAACTTGTTAAGACATGGTGGGTGTAAAGATTCTTTAGATAAGCTTTTGTGGCAAAACGTAGATATTTTAGTTTTCCTATATTATAAAAGACGCAATTATTCCAATGTACTATTAATGATTGATACCTTAATAAAATATAATTCCGAGCAGGTAAAACGATGACATTATGTAAAAACGAGTTTCTAAAGTGTAAACACATAAAACCTAGGTATTAAAAATTATACAAAAGCCATTTTTCAAGCGATTATATTAGATTCGTTCTGCTATTCTATTCCCTTTTTTAAAAACAAGTTGATTTACAAAAAGATCTTATATAAACCAAATTTACAAACACCATGACCTCTTACAACAAAATCAATCATCACACCATATTATAATCTCATTCCCATGCTTGCACAATACACGACACGGCAAAAAAACGGCAGACGGCGGCGCGCATTCTGGTAGCCTAGCGACATGCGCGTGAGTGCGCGCGGCCGTTCACGTAACATGCGCGCATGCGTAACAGTGCGCCAATACGAAGCGCTTATTAACACGTCTGTTAAACTAGAAAATCGTTCAAATAAAGTTCGCGTGAATTGATACACGATTTAATTGTCGGGTGTCGGTGATGTCAATTGGTATCAATGAGGACAAGTGCTTTGATTTGTGTGGAATGTTTTGTGTTATGCGTAAATGGTTTTGTTTGGATGATGTGCGACTAGGCGGAATCTAATAGAAAGGAAATTGAGGGACATTTATATCCTGTTGATTAAAGAAAATATTTTATAGATACAAGTAAAGAGAGAGAATAGTAATAGTATATAATATATGTAAATATCGAAGCCAGTCATCTTTATTGCCTTCAGCACATGAGAACAAGGCTTGATTTTATACGTACTAGCGACGTATAAAATCAAGCCGGAACAGAATTTGAAAAACAGCATTTACGTAAGTGTAAAAGTTGTATGCAAAAAGTAAAATCCAATTTACTCTCGTTACATGGTTCAGCTCGCACATTAGCTTTGGTGAAAATAACGACCCAATTTAAAATACGAGCGTAAACATATTCAACTGTTACTGAAAAACAAGAGAAATAGAGAACGTTTTAAAATATTTTTCTGACGTTATAATATCGGAATTACTGAACGTATGACGTCACAATCATTATGTCAGTATTTCTATACTAATGAACGGATTTACCACTTCTTTGGTATTTGTAAGACTATTCAGTGAAAAATGTACGATTGATTTTTTTCATACATTTGCTCAGGTCATCGGGCACTTATCCATTAGGCATTAAACAAGTCTTAAATGATTTTGATAATTCTGATAAGTAATTTCTCTTACAATATAAAATAGCCTATTGATCAAGAATTTTTACTCTGCACATACGACCATTAAGCAAAAATAATACGAGTAAATGATCATATAAAAAGTTTTATTGCATTTGTTCTTATAAGTTAGGTGTGTATTTTCTGTGCATCATCGTGTATTAATACGTCGATACATAGAACAATCCATCATAACTCAACAATGTCAATCATACACTTTCATCTTTCATCACGTCATTAAGGTGTAGTGTAATGGTCGGTTGAACAATAAGTATACACTATTTTACTAACAAATATAGTGTATAATAATTTCATTAACAAGTGCTGTACTTATAATAAAATGGACATAGGTTTTATTTTTCTTTGTACGGGTCCATTTTTTTCGAACTAGTGGTTGATTCAGTAAATGTAACAACTAGGTATAGTAATCGAACTATTTGACCTACGTGATGATAAATTATTTGGTTTTGATAGCGTCATAAAATTTGTACTCGTCATTTGTTAATAAACCAAATATAAGGATATACCAGAATGTATAATTTACTGCATCAAATTCTACCAGAAAGTTATATAACTATTACGTTTAATAAATCACTCCACAACGAAACCATCTCATCATCTCCTTTCTCCTCTCTTCTTCTCTTCTCCTTTCTTCCTCCTTCTCATCTTGTCCTTTAAAATGATTTTCAAAAACCAGTCAACTTACGATGACCCGTGCTAAAACGTCTAGATAAATATTCTTGATTATGGAAATCCCCTTGTAATATATAAATTATATATTTCAATACTCTATTACGTAATACGTTCAAATAGGTTGTGATTCGGATTGGCGCCACACACTCATTATCGCCAACATAATCGATAAACTAATGATTTTCACGTACATAAGTGCACGTAATTTCAAACGACACGTTCGTACGCCACGAGCGGTCGTGAGCTAGCCTCTTTATTGTAAACAATATATTATGTAGCCAGCATACTAATTGACACGACTGCTATATAAACACATGCTTTATTAGCTATTATTATTGAGCTATGAATTTTAATGGTTATGACTTATTGGTTCTTTGTTGGGTAGAAAAGTATGGGTAAGTGCTGAAGTGTAAAAACTGATTAGATATGTTTGAAAATAATGTCGGGACTGGGGAATCCCTTTTTGCAGAGCGTTATCGCAAATTATGAATAGCTTTTATTGTAAGCTCAGAGGTTCAACTTGATAATATTACATTCATAATGAAACCAGTTATTATTATTTATGCGTAATTTGAAAAAAATACGATATCATTCATTACTTAAGTAATATTTTTTAAAGATAAACACACTTCTCTTCCCGTTCGAGGGTTACGTGTCTCGCGTAGTATAAACTACTTTTGGCGTGATGAACAGAAGGCAGTCTCCTGAAATCTGCCACCACAAGATTGACACATTGGTCATCTATTGCTCATGATATCACTTTTTCTACTCTTTCAAAAGTTCATTCATTGATAAAGACGTAACGCAGGTTTGTAAACACACGAGCGGAAGTCTGTCTATGGATGGGTGGCACTGGCTTAATCGTATTTGTACTAAGCGTCTTCGTGCCTCAGTGGGCACGTACAAACATTGATCATGGGTGATGTGAAGCACAAGATGCGAGAGGTCGTTGAACTGCATAGGTTTTTTTAAGGATGACAGTGTTAAAGGCAAACTTAATGATAGCAAAATAGTTAAAAATTAAATGCCGTGAACAGTTCAAGACGTACGTAGACGGAAACATAGCTGGAGGAAACATTAGCATGTGATGAGGTTTTTAATGAAATATTGTATTTAGCATCTGTTTCCCATCTTATCTGATGGTAAGTGACGTTGAAGACTACTGAAGATAAGGATGTTACAAGTCTATTCAAGGGATTACCATTTCTTCTGCTTTTAGTGTGATATGCATCATTATAATAAGGGGTCAAAGGGGACATTTTCCAAAAATAAATGTAGTTACCTGCGCAACTATGGTACTCTGTCTATTAAAAAATAAAGTTAAAAATTACTATATTGTAAAAAAACTACCATAAAAAGGTAATTCCTAGCTATCACTAGAAAAGGCTTATATGGGAAGTTAAAGCTTCAAGTGAGCAAGATTAGCTACTAGTTTACAGTCTTAAGTGTTTCTTCGTTTGAAGTGGACTTGCCCTACAATAAACTAGTTGTACAATACTATGTTAGATAACACAAATTACTACGTAAAAGTGACTAAAGACTGCGCCCATATGATACGCTGATTTTATTATGCTGTAATTGATTATGAGTCAAAAACCTTCACTGTTTTTTTTACAGATCTAAGTTTAGAGTACAGAATGAAACAGCTATTATAGAATACACTTAGGCATGACCTTGACATCTTACTAGATATTAATAAAAAAATATTTTTAGGAAAAAATATGTATCAAAATATGACTGAGTTATAACACTACACCAATGATTTATCTAAAAAAAGGTGATAAAGAGATTAGACTAGACATCGTGGTCAACCCTGGTCGCATCCGTTGGGCGCATCTCCGTCCATCCGCGACGGACAGACAACAAAACGAGCCGTCGTAAATTGTCGCACAGCGGCGCGGGCGCAGGCGACGCCGGGTGCAACGACCGTGCTTTATTACATGATTGGGGGTGCCTACAATTGGTCCGTACAAATTATGGGTAGGACGCCCAATTTGGCATTTGTACGGTAGATTTCGTCTCATTCGAGTTGGTCTACCGTTACCAAATGTGTGCTACGTGTCTCTATTTTATATAATGATATATTTTTCGAGGCTGTGTTGTCTCTCTATGAAGAATTTATTACTGTTTAAAGAGAATCACTGACGGTTACCGACACCTATACTTCATAATTACATAATTATTTGTATTATTGACGAAAACACTTTTAATTGGTAAGACTTCGTCATATTTCCCGATTTTACATAAAAAAGCAAGCATTGAAAACCCTAAACAATTAGGTCAACGTATGGGCCATTGACACTTGTATGAATAACCTGGAAATTATAGCCAAAACGGCTCAACTGATGACTCACAAACAAAAGCTTTCATTCAACATAATACGAAAAAGCTAAAGGAATGCTAAATAATAACGATTTCAAAGTAAAGTTACGTATTAAATAGATCTATTATAATAATAGAGACACGACTTGGGATCAGCATCTGGTCAAGTTCAAGTACGAGCCAATGTTCCGACCTCATGCATAAAGAATAGCAACCTACACGATTGTCATAATTGGTTTGTTTACTCTTTGTATATTATTCATATTTACTTAGCTTTTTTTCAACTCCTGCTAAGAATGAATCATGTTGGGTACGAAAGAATTGTCCATTAATTTCGAGATACATATATTGTAGCAACTGTTATAGTGATCTATCACTACCTACACCTTCGTCAATCAGCTCACCTCAGCTCACCATTTAATCAATAAGCTGTGGATTCTTTCATAGGCATTTGTATCAACTGGCCAGATTTTTATCAATAAGACAACGTGGCAACGACCTAAAAATCTGAATAACAAACAGCATCATTTAAAATTATCGTTATCTATAATTTTAGATCTAGGGAAGCCCTAATCTTTTCCTCGCATATATTTATTACTCTCGTACAATGTCAGGAACAGAGTCTAGCCCTTTAAAGTTTTAAGAAAATTCATCCATGGACTTCCATTCTTAATAGATACTCCCGGACCACTAACCATACGACAAACAAACAAACTCCCGGACCCAGCATTTTCAGTCAGGATAAAGGAGAATGTTTAAGTATTAAGCTCAATTCTTTATATATTCACGTCCAGTTATTTATAAATTTGAAAAGAAGCACATAAATAAACTTACATGTAAGTAAACCGAGCAGCGTGACGACGCTTGTTGTCTTCAAAGACTCAGTCAAGTCTCATCGATGATCACACTTCACTTAATTGCACTAGATCTGGGGACAAAAGGGAAACACGTTTTAGTAAATATAACACAATATACATTAAGGAAAACACAATTTTTAATTACTTTATTATGAACAGTTTTCGTGATAGCATGTGGCACGAACATACTCTTTATTGATGACAAATGATTGGAATTTTGCATGAATAGATTTTGCATTTCAGCATCGGCTGTTCACGATATATTTAGTAGTGATTCAGATCTCCTAGCGTCTGTACTTTTCTATTCTGTACATTTATACAAGCAACATTAAATACTGATGAATACAGATTTTGATACCGAGAAGTACAGTGCACAAACCACGCGACTTCATACTCACAGCAACTTCTAGTACGATATTCATACAAAAATTGGTAGTTACTGAATCATATTCAATCATTACATAGTAACCGTGTAAAAGAGAGTGTAGGAGTGGGAATCACAACAGTATTTCAGTTCTGGCTGGTAGCCAGGAGTGTGGCTCGCATACAATCATTATGAAGATCTGTCTCAATTGACACTTTACGATGCGCGTACTACGTTCAAATTAGCTAGCAGTCATGGAAACGAGGATTCATGTACTCAGTTACATGGACTCCGAAGCTCATAGCAGTATCTTCAATCACGTTTATTAACGCAAGTACTGCCATAAGAAGTAGGCTCATTATTGCTTTTTTGTATTCCGGGCACGGTTCCAAAGTCTGAGTTGTATTCCACAGGAAAACCCAATTATAATCGGGTAGATTGATTTAACGATGCCCGGACATTAAAAAATACATACATTTAAAAATAATAAAACTAAAATTAACAAAATACAAACATGTTATTGTAGAACACCAAAACACCGAAATATTCCAGGAATAGTAGACAATTTTTAAATATATTTTTAAAAACCTTTATTCCATTATCGAGAAAGTAAGCACAGAAATCGCACGTCCATTCGTAAGCACTGATTAATCGCAACTGACGAAAACCTTCAGGATCGTCGGCGGACATAGCGCCAGTTTCCTTACAAAATTGTTTTTCATATCCTTCCTCCTGTAATCAAAGGATCTACTCCTTCCTACAATCGAAAATTTAACTAACTACTGATTACAAAACTATGATTAATTTACAAGGCTATGAATGAAATCGTCCTGTTTTTTACTTGTGCGTTAATAAATAATAAAAAAAAACACCAATACTATATTGATACATCACACGCAAGTGGAACGGAGGGCAGAATCAACTTCTGAACAATAACACAAATTAATCGTATACTAAGCTATGTCTTATGTTAACTGATATTTACACGCACATACACAATCGGTATTTTTGTTTTTAATTATCTTTGTTTTAATTATCATTGTTCAATTATTAATTATTATTAATATTAAGTAAGACCTAATACTTGCTGTAGTAACCAGATAAGTAACAGTATCGCTCAAAATGAGGCTCTCATTGAAAACCAGCGCTGCAATATCTTCGTGGTATTGCAGCATATAGCTGAATGAGGGCCTCATTGTTGGCAATACGTGCACATATTGTTCTCTTTTTTTATTGTTTATATTTGTTTATTGCCAACAATAAAATTATTTTCATTTCATTCATTTCATTTATATTTCGATCTACCCGCAAAATAAGGCAACACGTCCTAAAGTAAAACACTAAACATTTTTTCCTTATTTTTCTCGACCACGAAGATATTTGAATAACTTTCATCACAGCCAGCACAAAAGTTCTTTTGTCCTTGCGGGATAAAAAACCGGCTGAAACATCGCGATAATCTTGAGCTACCCTACATAAGTGTTTCAAAGAGAATGAGCGAAGTTAGCAAGTATTTCAACAGGAAACTTGCCTACCTTTTTTGAGCTTTTAGTCCATTGTTACAACAGGAATAAATTATTAAAGTACGCAGTTGCGTGCTCTCTTGTACATCTGAGATCAAAAGATAGATCTGCCCTTTTGGGACCGACTTAGCGTATTCAGGTTTGTCGGACTACGGAAAGTATGGGACTCATACATATTTATGTATAATAAATATGTCAAGGTAAAAGCGAAGGTACACACAAACGCTTTTACTGCGCATAAATCAAAAGTAGAGATCTCGGTATCATTATCTAAACGTAGGCACCTATATGGAGTAGGTAGGTAGTTATATTCCCAGATGAATTTTGGAGTATAATACTATACAATAGTTTAACGGCCCTTCGCACATATTAAACCTAAAATAGCACGCTTTTGTAATCCAAACAGGACAAAATAATACATTAATGTTTACAATTAACTCATAAAATAAACTAATAAGGTAAAACCTAGTTCAAATGAACATAGCTATGGGTGCATCGACGAAAACAGCATCATAGTGATGAAATCTAAACAATAAACACAGCTGTAGTTACACCGATACTGATTAATTTGTGCAGGTACGTTGTGTGACTCATACAGCCACTTTAATTAAAATAGTTGCTTCGCAATTAGTATAAATACATTGTTAGGTGTATTGATCACTAGAATCATCGGCATAAATTCGTAGGTACTTAATTATATCAAAATAACAACGGATAATTCTGACTTATCTTCTCCCAGAGCTTTTCCCTATCGAAGTAAGTTTCTGTCTGATAAGTGCCTGCCGATTGATACCACTCCTTAACTCCCAGATATAGGTAGGTACAATTGTCTAGAGCAGGGGTTCCCAACCTTTTCTTAGTCCGGGACCACTTTTATATTATTCTTGTAAGCAGGGACCACTATGCAAGTATATTAAAAATAAAGTGTAATAATCATCCTGAAAATTTTTAATTCTGAAATCATTCGCGGACCATATTTTGACTTCCACGGACCACTAGTTGGGAACCACTGGTCTAGAGCAAGACCTAAATGAATTAACAAAATTGTATTCAGCTCCTTTTCTTTAATTCTTCTCGTTACAGCAGAAAACAATTAGGTAAGTTAAGTGTTTCTGGAACGTAAATTCGTTGGCGTAGATCATTAGTCGACGACAATTTAAACGCAGTTAAGAGACAATAATGATAGAATAAGTTGACTTTCAATTAGTTAAGGCAACCTAGTCTGAATAATACGCATAACGGTATAGGATCTAAAATGGTGGATTCTATTAAAGTAATTTGATGTGTGCTTATTTTCCAATTAAATGACGATTATCCATGTGCCATATTTATTTCATAATATCTAGTAATACTTTATTACTGAAATCTAGAAGATCGACCTAGCCTTATAATAAATATTAGGTAACCCCCTGATTTCGTTTTGATTACAGGCAAAATAATTGGCCTAGATTACTAGATTTAAAACTACCTAAGGTAGTTACTTATCTTAATATTCTTATTTTAAGTCACAGAAATGCGGGAACCAAATTCATCCGGTACAATGTATACCTAATGAATAACATCATGAAGAGCCGAGTCTCCGTTTTTCGACCCATAAGCTTAAAAACCATCTGATCCCCACCGTAATACCGCTTTTAATCCAAACAACAGAGTTGACCTCCATCCACAACACAAGTGCTATAATTCTGGGTGCCAGTTCATCCCGCAAACCGGGCCAGATCTTGACAATGGACGTCCTTGGCCAACCCTCGTCTCGTCATCCATTCATCATAGCACTTTATGTAACAACAACCCATTTTTCCAAATCCAACCTTAACTTTAGATAAATAAAGTCGAATTTTCTGTGGGTCGTTTCGAAGTTAGGTTGTTTGGGACCAAAAGGTGCTGGTTTTAATGATTAGGGAGAGCGGAATAGGCTCTTCGTTTGGAGAATTCCCGCGCTGTTGTTACTATAATGTAGTGTGCTGTACCTATTTGTGGTGGGTACAGAAAGGGTGGTTGAATATTTTAAAACGCAGGTGTTGCTTTGAACGGACTGAGCCCTTAGATTCGCTGTGAATTTTACGACAGTTGCTTTGTCACTTTGATAAAACCAGTTTTAACTGACAAATAATGTTAGGGGACATTTTAACCCTGCTTAAATAGTATTATAGCAACAGTAATGTCGTCATAATACAGAGATCATTAGTCTAAAGATGTACACAATAAAATGTTGTGCAAATGTCAACAAAAGATTCCGTTCAACAGTTAATCAGCCTTCAACTTTAATCGTTTACTTTGATTTGTGTGTTCAAATATTTTTTACCGTTATGAAGGTCTGCTCATCGGAGCATTGGAGATAGAAAGTAGGATTTGTAATGAAACACGAAGAAATTCACTTGAATTCTTCTTCATCCGTCTCATTGGGGACTCTCATTAGGGATCAATTGTCGATCTTTATTATGATCATTCTTATTTTGGATCTACGATTTTTGTAGTGATGAACAAAAAACATCACACAAGTGGGAGTAAACTTTGACATTAAGAGGGGTCTGTCTGAAGTTCATTCAAACTTTAATTTTAATAACGGTAAAAAATTCATTGTAAAAGAACACTGCAAAATTCCACACGACCTGTATACATGTAAGCAAACGGATCAGCGAGTCGAGGCCAAGAGTGCTAAGTCGGTGTCGACCGCAATCCTCTAAATTGTATTAGCGACGACTGTGTCAGTTGCCGTGTTACTATACGAGGTGTACTCGGTCTTAGGTTACGAAGGAGTACCGAAGGCGGAGCGGAGGCGAAAGCGAAATTCTCTAATAATGATTTATAATAAAAAATAAGATTCAGAAAGCATGTTTGTAAGGAGGATGCTTCTACTTTGTTTTCACCTACCCGCATAATTCTATTTAAAGAACAATTCTAAGAGTTGGTAGATAGGTGGTCACCAAGATCTATTTTCGTTCAAATTGCTTAAACTAGTCAATCCTTAATAACTGCTCGCTGTGTCTATCTGCGTTTGGAAGCATAGTTCTCTGTCCAATTTCTGAGGCACATTTAGCGGTAGTTTATCTATTCCAACTCTGTCATGTTTATATGAGCTTAAACACAATTGAATAGATAAACTACAGCTTAATGTTCTTCAGAAACCGGGGGTCATTTAAGAATATAGCGAGAAAAACTATTTAACAAATGCACTTAATTTGAATTGAAAAGTTTTAACAGTAGTTTAATGCAACTTCTTTTAAAGAGACTAGTTTAAGCTCTGAAAAAAGAGTGAAACGATAGTTTTTAACATAAAGAGATTATGCAGGAGCGGGGAAGCGTCCAGTTTTAATGGACTTTTTCAACTTTCTACGAACACTAATCCGTTCACTCAAAGAACCGTTCAGGTGTCTGGGAGCTTAAGCAGTTACTTAGTTTTAAAGGTTTAGCACTAACGCTTCTGCTTTATAGTTGTTTAATTAGTCAGTATGAATTCGTACTTTATGTTTCAATAAGAATGATATAAAGGCGACAATGACCAACAATCTCTTGTCCGAAACCTGGCTGCCATGTAGCCAGAAGTGACTAGAAGACAGCTATCTTCTAGTTTCCCCTATCCCATAGATAGAAAGAGAACACAACATTGAAATTTGTGAAACCAGAACAACAAAATCTTTGATCCTAAACTTCGCATTAAGTATAACTTCAATAAAATGGCCATCTAGTTAGCCCGCTTTGAAATTTATGTCCTACCCACATAAATATCAAAGCGTTACCAAAACGATTTTCTACCAAATGAAAAAGTGGACTACCACGCTAGGATCTCATAAATTTCGATGTAAATTTCTCCACATAAAGCCACTTTTCCGCTCGTTTAACTTATGACGGTGTACCTAAATCAAAGCACGGATATGATTAACGGCCCGCCGGCTAACTGTTGTCCGTACGTGGCGTGCGGTGAAACAATGAATTGTAACAAGTGTTACAGCATTTGTGTTATTTAATTGTGGTTTTGTTGAATGGCTGTCGGAGTATGAAGCAGACTAGGTTAAAAAGAAACGTAGTTTGTACATGCAAAAGTGATTGATGACTGTGTATGACAATACGTACATATTTGGTAATATCCTCAGTCTTTACCTCCCCACCGCCCAAGTATTTTGCATGTGCATTTTAGAATTATACCTGGAACACGGAGATATTTTCCTGAACAGTTTTCTAGTAGTCTGTACAAAAGTCACCATGGTTTTACTTAACTTAATAAACACGTAAGAATGAGTCCTTCAAGTCGGTTCCTACTTTTCCTGAAGCACATCACCATTCCAGTTTAAAACTATAGCTTTGCAGGCAACAAATCCAGGCACCACATTTCTAAACCACATATCAAACTATAACCACTAAATACAGGTTCGTTGTTATCTACGCTGACAATTTGACAGATGTGGATCGAGGTTGGCAATAATTTGCGTGCAGAACTACAAATTGGCAAGATGAGTGGCGTTCGGCGGAAGAAGGCGTCAGTCATCGTATACAGCATATTAAGTAATCATCGTCTTGTATAGTCGAGGAATCTATTCTTGGAAGATGGTAAAAGAGTAGCGATATGACTAAGCAATTATATCTTCGTAAAGGGTGAGTCAGTTTGGTAGTTTTTGATATTTCACACAGAAACGAGGTATCGCATGATCGCATCATCAAAAGTTGCATTATTTATATAAATATTTTCTACTTTATTACCAAAGCGATGTAAACAGAGATATCGATAAAGAATATCTGATTCAATATTATTTAGACAGGTGTAATTTTGAAGTAACATTTCACAACGATCTATCACACTTAGAACCATCACAATAAGTGACCTACAAATTGACATCAGAAACTAAATCCATTAATAATAAGTATCAAATCACAATCAATATTTTCACAAATCACATTGTTTATTAAAAGCCAAGGATATCTTATAATTGAAAATATATTCAGTGCACATGTGTCCAACCTCGTAATTTAATTAAATTTCAATAGAAAACTGAAGGTTGTGCACTCGCCTTGTAAATAACGGCTATTGGACAATTCAATATTGGGTTTTCACTACGGGACATGTGACAATGACCTCTGTATAAGGGCACCATAAGACAAATTCAATCCATAGTGACTGCACGTTTGGTGCAGTGGTTAACGTGGTGACCTCGCCGCAAATACGGTAGAGCCGCGTGTGATGGGTTTGAATCCCAAATTCGGAACAAATTTTTGTGTGATGAGTACGAGAACTTCTTCTGAGCCTGGTTGTTTTGTATGTTTATTAGTTATTTGATTACCATAGTCCAAGCTGAGAAATCAAATAACCGTGTTTGAATTGTCCGATAATATTGATTTATTTAGAAAAAGTAGGTAAATTCTGTTTGACTTTATCGTTTCTGCTTAACTTCAAGAAGGAAAACCCGTTATTATAATATCAAGGGGAAGACCAAGGACCTATTTTTCAGGAAGACATCGATGTATTACAAACAAATATATTCTGAGTCTGTGAGCAGTGTCAAGGTCAAACGTTAGTAACACATGGGAATTAAGTACCTCAAAAATTAAAAATAATATTGTTGTTAAATAAATGACAGACAAGGGACAATTAGTAGAATAATGGATTGGAGTCATTTAGCTAAGGGAAAAGGGCTTGAGACATCCGACATTTTGCGTTGCGACACAAATCTCATTAATAATTCTATTCCAAAAAGGACCGAATGCTTTTAATTTTAACACCCAAGCTCTCAAAATTGGCCGAGTAAAGTTACAATGAAACAAATTGAATTGTTATTTTCGGATAATAGCTTTCGGAATCGGTGCTAAAAAGGGCTTCCATTTCCGAGACACCGAGATGTTTAATAAAAGGTCACAAACGAAAACGGAATATTACATTTAACTTTGTGAAATATATATTTATTAATAGGTCAGTAACAGCTGCGTTGACTACCTATATATAAGTATTGGTTAACTTAACAATTACCATCTTTTAAGGGCTATAGGCACCTGAAAAGCCCTTGCCCTTAAAATATGGTATCAACCTAGTTATGTAAGGTGTACAGATGTATGTGATGTTACGTCGACTATAGCGTAGTGGATAGAGTGGTTGTTATGACACTACCACCGCTAGCGGTCGTGAGTTTGATTCCCACAAGGAACAAATATATGTGCGATCCACAAATACTTATAAAATAAGGTTGTTTATATTTATAAAGGTGAAACAGGCGTTAATTATTGCAATATCTAAATATAAAGTTGATTACTAATGATATCATATCATTGTACAATCACTTATCATTCGCATGATACGTAGATTAAACAATACAAATAATTAGGTCAATTAAACATTCCAAAATATTTGTGAAGATAACAATATGTAACAATCATAGCACAAAATTTAAAAAATATACTGTAATTACTCAATTTCCTACCTGCCTAGTGCCTAGTGTATAGTATGTACTTAATATAAATATTCACCGTAATTTGATACAAAAACTATTAACAACATTTTAATTAGGCAGGTAACTGTAATTACCTGATATTAACAATATTTATAACGAGAATGGACAATAAAATGGAGTTTATAGAATTAATTAATTAATTTCAAAAGCTATTAATATACTACCACGTAATGATTATATCATTTATACAGCCTTCGTAAAAAAACATCACGTCTATAATAACCGAAGGTGTAGACAGAGAGTAACATAAATGTCGTAAGGCCTACAGTCACATGTACTATGTTTCGTACCAAAGGCTGCCAAATACATATAAGAAAAGTCACATAATAATCATTCATATTTAAAAACAGAGAACTACTTAACAGTCGTTATGTTACTCCCACTAGTAGGATTTGACTAACCCCTGGTTTCTGAGTACATTTAGCTGTAGTTTATCTATTCAATAGCGTTTTAAAGAGTTTAAACGAATAGATAAACTACTGCTAAATGTACCTCAGAAACCGGGGGGGTAATCTTCAAAAGACAGGAACTTTTCTCAAAGAGTGCATAATTGAATACAAAGGTCAATTAGCTCTTAGTACTTGAGGTAAAAGGGTTTCACGATAGCAGCTTAATCTCCCATTACCCTTGAAACGACTAAAACTAGAACAAACAGCTTACGTAAGGCTACAGGCTTAGTTTTGATCACATAGTCCTTTGAAAACGAGGGGATTACCGCAAGGTCCAAATAGGCTCGGTAATATATTCACACAGAGCTGCCCTATATCGGACACTCTTGCATATGTAGAATTTATGTTATCAATTGGGATCTAAGAAAGAAGATATTATTATGTCACAGTAAACGATTTGATTTTTGCCGCAGCAAAACATTTTCATTACTCAGAATTAGTTTTTTATATTTTTGTGACGCTACCTAAATCATCTGCAATAGAAGGATACTGAATAATGATGGAGAAACTTCGTTTAAACACCTCGTAAGGCTTAAAAGAGTAAAAGCCTGCTTCTATTCACAGCATGGTCTCGAAAGAAAAATATAGCAACGTGATCAGTCCCAAAAAAACATACATAAAAATTCTTATGAAAATGCAAGGAATAGGTATGTACCGAGCAAGACGGGATATCTATAAAATAGTCTATAACTCTTGCACAATTAGATCACCATCCAAAACTGTTTAAAACCAGCTCTGAACATTTATTTACAAAATACTCTGAACACGTTATTGAAAGCACATATAATATTTGAGAACAACGCTTCATAACCGCAAAAGTGAGTGCGGTTTCGACATACCAAAAGGTGTTTACCAAGTGGAATTTCAACATAATGTTGACTAAAGATTAACCGTACGAAACGGTTCATTAAGCATATTTATATAGGTTTAAAGTTTTCTGTTTGCCTTTTCAAGGTAAGTTGATATCTTGCCATCAATTGGATTAGTTTAAGCTGAGCATTAGAACAAGATTATTGGTCGACGTAAAGACGTTGTAGTTAATAGTAGATTCTTTACTCATTAATAAGTAGTAAATGGAAACAACAACTGTCCTACTGCTGAAGTCTTCTTACAGAATAAAGTAAGAGAACAAGTCTTTAGTAGGTACACCACATATGTAAGTATGTATTCAATCACTTATTGTTTTAGAAGAGGATTTAAAGCTTCTATTTGTATTACTACTTGAAAGGTATTGAGGACTATTAATTAACACACAGTCTTTATAATTCTCATCAAAAACAGAATGTACAATCAACACGATAAAAGCCCGAGGGTGAATAAAAATTACAACTTTCGATAATAACAGTTCTCTCATTTCTCCGTTGACCGAATACATCTTAATTTGATGTCAAACCGTCGCCAATTATTCAATTTGTTTATACTTAATCTCTTTCCTGTAGCTCGGTAACGGAAAGCGAAACGTAACTAAAATAACATGTCTGACTGGCCGCGGTCCCATTAAAATACCGCCGACCCACGCATATAAAGCCTATCGACATTAAAACAAAGAAATCTGGACTTTAACACCTTTGCAGAAAGTACAATTTTATTAAATGTGTCTTCAGAACCTTTACAAGCAAATATAAAATCTAACAATTATAAGAAAAGGTCGTATTTTCCTTAAATTGACGTTAGAAGCAAGTCCGAGGACTATAATACACGTACGTGTAACTAACAAGTATGAATTTGATCAATAAAGGAAGAAGTTTCAACGTTTTATTGGTGTTTTGATTGTAGGGGAGACCTTGGAGCATCCTTTTAAAAGGTAAACGACATTTTAGACCTACGAATGGAATTTGTTGTAAAAAATAAAAACAGTAAGCGTATAACGAGTTGCCATGAATATGTTAAAGTCATCAAACTTGTCGTAGAGGAAGTTGAATGGCTTGTAGTTAAACTGGAAAAAGTATTAAACAGCCACTTTCAAGATGCCCATAAAGTGTAAGGAATTTGTTCCTGCTTAGAATACTTCTTCTGGATGGTTAGGAAATAAAGAAATTATTTTTTAACCACCAGGCTATGAGAGTGAAGGAACAGAGAATAAACCTGTGTATTGAGCACATACATGGACATATATAGGCAAATTCCTGCACCGTAAGCCAGTTTCAATGGTATCAAAACTGACCGCGGTAGCCGATATCTGCTAGAGGGATATAAGAGACCTATATGGAGTCTTAAAAATCTGCACCTCAGCCCAGACAAATCCAGTTTTGTACAATGTAACATGATCTAAATTAACCGTCTACGAAGCATAGCAAGCCAAATAAATATAAGCATATTCAAAACCAGTAGAGCATTTCGTAACTTTTTATTCAGCAATTAGCATTGTCCACGATAACGTAATAGTCGTGTAACTGGGTTAGTGTATCGATATATCTTTATCTACTGGTAGGTAGCCGGTCTAGTCTATTGTATAATATGCGGGCTTCGTGTATTGTTTTAAAGCATTTTAATAACAATGGTGAGTACAGTTAGGCCTTTTCTTAAATAATTTTGTATCGGAAGAAATATAGTGTATTTTTAAGGATAATACCCACTTCGGTAAATTTTATTTTTAAATTACGTAGGGGCACCGAGATAATTATTTGTCAAAGACAAACGTGCAGTACAGTCCAGCCATTTGCAGCAGCTTTTGTAGTAGAAAGTCCTGTCTCTATGTAGAAAAAGTACCTACAACATTCTTACTTAATTGGAAGTTATCACACTGATATTACGTAAGTAAATGAGGTTAAATATGTGAACAAGGCATAGACTATCCATTCAATTCCTATAATAAACACAGGTGCATTATATTAAACGTTTCATATTAAATGCTTGCAATTATATGCTGGTGGTTATTTAGAATTCCTTGAACAAATACCTCTGTATGAATCAAGAAAGGTATTTGACCACAACGTCGAGGTGGCCTATTACTTACCTACTAAGTGCATTACTTACAAGTTATGTATAGCACATATCTGAGGTTGTCTCTGGCTATGCTTAACTGCTTCCACTATATACGCGATAGATCTAGGATTCATCATTAAGAAAAGAGAAAGAATGTATGATTATAAGGCCTTAGAGGTGGAATCTGGGGTTATGCCACTTAACTCCAAATCCATTGTTCTCTAAACTTTAACATCCCATACATTATTTCCACTTTGATTCCAAAGCAATAAAAAAAAATAATTTACAGATAGAAATATTTCCCTACATCAATTCCACTTAACTCCAAAAGAGTTTTTGTAGAGTCAGCAGCAAAAATTATATCTTGACGATATTTTGGTGTAAGCCCATATACCAAACGTCCTAGTAATTTTTAAATGGTGCCGTTGTCGGAATACACGCGCTGTTCGCTTCGATGTTCTTATAATTTTAGTCAAGTGATGTTTACTACGTAATAAGATTGGATGTTCAATATTATAATTATTCAGGGCCTGACCATCAAAGTGTGGAGGCGCTGTTGTATCAGCCAGCATTCACCCCCCAAGAAGTGAGGTTAGCAAGTATGCGTTTAGAAGGCACATAGCTCCACGTCTGGTGGACTGTAGTTTCTTGTATCTCATTACTGTTGTAATATAAATTTAGCCTGAACAAAACATAACAAGTATAAGGTATTAAGTTCTGTATAATATAATAAATTGTAAATACTATTTTATTTATGCACTAGAGGCCGCCACGACTTCGTCCGCGTGGAAAATTTATTTTAGGCAGACGAATGAAGTCGTGTTTGCAGTCAGATCGTCCATCGTCGTGGGAGACAGGAGACGCGAGCAAGGAAGAACGCACGGTGGCGAGGAATGCCCTCACGCGCCCCACCTGCGCGTAGTGCAGCGACTCGAACTGCTCCCTCTGCATCCATGTCATCCGTATGGCTAAATATTTTAAGCTGCTGACTCTACTTCTGCTGATTTCTTGGAGTTAAGGTGGAATTAATTATATTTAAATAAAATATTTATTAAAACTGTTTTGGAGTTAAAGTGGAACGTTTTTTTGGAGTTAAGTGGAATAACCCGGAATCTGAACGTATATTGTATTCAATGATACTATAATATCTCTAACATAAAAACTTCAAAAGAAAAGCTTCCTAAAGCATCTAGGCCAAATGAAAAATAAGTAGGCTTCCACCACAAATTGGGCTATTCTAATCTTGCCAACTTCACGCATACTAAGCCGCGAGGTGCGGCCGCGGTTACAATGCCACCATAAAAATCTAATCACGACATGGATCCATTCATAGCCACGAATACACCGTCTATCGAAATACCGCTTATCTACTTAATTAAATTCAAACTTACTAAAGTTATTATTATGCTAATGATAGATTAAAGGACACCGAGACCGAACCCTGAAAGTTTAACAGCTCTAATGGACGAGTTTAGTTTCTATCCGCCCTCATTTGAATCCATAATTAAAGGATAAGACAAGCCCAAAACAAATTGTTCTTAAGACAGTTTAATTAATAAAGGTTTCCGATACAATCGCCGAGGGAAATGGTGTCCAGGAAACGAAACTTTACGAGCGTCCAGAAATCGCAACACAAGGTCTATTGCAGAAACCGGCGCGGCGGCGGACGGACAAGCCGCACACGGTACAATTTCCACGCGCTTCCGGAAATAACCTGGGTGCCTGCTGGTGTTGCAACATACGCGCGCGTTGGAGCGTGCTTCCACTATCATTAGTTATTCGACGGCCGCAGAATCACTGCAGTTTCGAAATTAAACAATTTCACCAAGGTTTTCACGTAACATCACACACGTTGACCGAGAGGTTTTCGACCACTAGCCTTTCATGCCATTACCTAATACGACAATGGCGTGCACACTTTTGACAGGCACATGATGATGCGCGCGTTATAATAGATGAGTTGGCCTAGTTGCACTCTGGATGATTACGATAATCATGAGAATGCACGGTGTAGTCAAGCAGGTAAGTGATACGAATCATTATCATTTTAGATCCCACGAGAGAGAGCGACGCTATCTTGAAAAAGCTTGCGGAACCCAGCTGGAGCGAAATCCCAAAACAATATGAACGACCTCCAACAGAAATATGTAAGGAATTTCGCAATAATAATGGCGCCGTTCTACGGATATTTAATATAATTTCTGAACGACGTATCCAATTCAAGTGCGTAAATGGAATTTAACGTCGAGCGTTCAAGACTAATCCTCGTCAGATCGATTCAAATGGAATCCATTAGTAACCATATATGCTGGGTTGTGGACTCCCCCCAAACATATGCCATAACCAGTTATAATATTAGCAATGCAAAATGAGTCAGGGGCAAGGTTTTTTACCATGTTGAGTGAGTAGCGGTCGTAACTGCCATTTGAGACAACTAAGTAATTAGGAAGTTCTATTCCGAGCCTCTCGAGTCGTTGACATGTCGAGGTTTATGATAAACGATCCTAATGAAACAAACGCCTTGAGCTTGAACGTTTCTGTTATTAAAACATAGAACCTAAGCCGCGTTGAAGGTGAGAACTAATCTTAAAATATTCGAGATGTTTTGCTAAATTGTTTTTGGCACGGAAATTGCATTTGAAAAGAGGTTGATCTAAAAATATTCCGGCGGAAATTGGGTCAGTCTTTTCGTTCAGATATTCTTTTGTCTTGCTAGCGAAGTTGTGACTTACAATTTTTCCATTTTACTGCACAATGAGGCTTGGTTTTATTTTTATTTTTGCGAAGTTAAGTAGACTGTTATGAATCACGGCTGGAATTTATTATCGGAGAGAATTGTACTGTCACGTATCTATAGGTAGATTTCTTTATGGTTGGACTAGATATATTGTTTTAATCAAAAGGTAGTGGTTATATTCAAATCACAATCGCATGACGAGGTACTGGGACAGCAAAAAAGGCGAGGCGGTAACCAAACGTTTGGCGATCGATATTATTCACTTTAGCAAAGTTCATCGTTCTCGTACCAAGGCCGGTATTGTGTAAGCGAATGCCGTAAGGATGTCCCCAGTTATGTGGAGTAACGACCTCAAATGTGAGCCTCACGTTTCCTTATTCAGGGTAATACAGTAATACTAAGCTCCGGGAAGTCCTAACAAAGTATCCTAACAACTCGTAGGTATTACCTGTACTTAGACTGCTCTTGTATTCATTTATCTGGGTTACTGAGAAACTTATTTCACCGGAGATATACCTAGGTACAAGTAATTTTACAATATTGCTAGTGAAGACTACAATAAATTATCTTTAATGTGATTTTATGTAAGAAGCGAAGAATCTATTGAAATACTTTTTAACAAGTCACGTTCTCGACTAAGTTTCACATCATAAAGATGACAAATGCCCGTGCATTGTGTTTATTAGTCTATTTAAAGATTGCAGTAAACAAACCAATGATAAATAATATTGGTTGGTGCAAGAAGTATGTCAGAAATGTTCCACTTGTCCTCGAATGAGTCATTCGTTGCTTGGTGACAATAAAACAGTAATAAAAGTTGTCGTGGCTCCTATTGCACAATGCGATACTTAGTACTTAGTTGGCAAAAAGTATCGTTGAGTTTACAAGTTTTATACGACAATGCATACTTTACAATTCAGTTGATTTGAGACAGAACTATTTGCTATGCAAGCGTTTGAAAGATCATAACTTTTAAACTCTCGCGTTGCATGTTTAATGTATAATAGAATACGGGAATTAACGCGAACACGCATTTTACCTTAAAATGTCTAACGCTTCGGCGCAGGTTGTACTCGCCGTGGTCGCAGGCGTTTAAAAGATATGTGACAAACCGGAGATTGTCACTGCAATGATTAATGTCGTTGTGAGTTTATAAATAATAGATTATAATTATCGAGACAGGATCTATTGTAATTACCGGGTTTTCCACGCAGTTATAACAATAAGCATTGCATAAAGCAAAGTATCGTTATATTCTATAGAACTGATATTATAATCTCGAAAACCTATCATGAATGGGTCGGTAAGATATAACGGTACTTCTGCTTATATGTCAGAATAAAAATTTGTTCGTAATTGTAAACATAAATAGTCGTATAGATTTTATAACTTCTACAATCAGACGGAACTAATTTAACTAGCAATGCTTACGCCCTTCAATATTTACCTATAGCTCTTACACGGCATTCTAAAAAAGCAACGTGTACTTGTTTGTTCTTTGTTTGTCGTATGGTTAGTGGTCAACCTAGTGTCAAAGTTGTTCAAGCCCGAAGGCCTTTGACGTGGCTTAACGACTGTTATCTTAGTAGACAACAACCGGGACCGACTTTTTACGTGCCCTGCGAAACACGAAGACGTCCAGCTCAAATACCACGGTCACCCATCTATAGAATGACCGCGCCAACGGTTGCTTAACCCACAGATCGTTTACCGCCCGGTGAGCGCAACTGGCTATGAGCGCCTCGTACTGTGTAAATCGTAACGTGTACTGATATTAGTTAGTTTGCTAGCAAAGCGGTTGTCGTAAGAACAGGTCCAGCGACAGGCACATCGACCTTGGCTTGCGTCCGCCGACTGCTCTCTGAATCGCCCGTTATCCCATTCCCAAATTCCGCAGAGGCCTTTCATCTAGGACGGAATAATACCTGACTGGACAAATATTTGGAAGTTTTGACGCGGTAATATAATAATACATTTAACCCCCACAGCTGGGCAAGTGTCTACTCCCGTAATGAAGGAGAGGTTAGGCCTTGATTCAGTTTGCCTTGAGTTATGCGGTTATTAAAATTAAAAACTGTCATTACATTTTTTTTATTCGTTATAAAGTTTTTCGATTATAAGCAGATGCATTGTAGTCTTGAAAATGTATAAAATAATTATAAGTCACGTATGACTCGGAGGGTCATATAAATATTAACACAAAAACGATGTAATTGGAGCAATTATCGCCCATATCGTTTAAAAATATTTTAAGTTATAAAAGTGATAAGAAAGTCTACTTACCTATCTGACAATTATTCTTAGATTAAAACGCTATTTTTAAACGACACGATAAACGTGTTTATTGTAAAACTCAATACATATGTATAGGCTTTTTCTCGTACAAATTTATTAACCTACCTAGACGTGAATTAATAAAACAGAAGGCTTTCTCGTGGCTAGATTAATTCTATCTTTTAGTAAATCAGAAGGATTTGATAGGTTATCGATCTAATAACAGAACAAACCATGTTTAAAGTTTTATCAGAGCATTAATCATAGGAATGCATGTAATGTGAAAACTTTAGGCCTCCAAGATTATCATGTTAACGCCTCATCGTTGATTAATCTTAAATATAATCCGCCGGGCGTTTCGGAAGATAATCTGCAAGCCCGTGATGTCTTTACTTAGAGGATGGGTTTAAAGGTGAGATGTTTTAGAGTCTGATTAATATATTTAAGGAAAATACACAGTGTTAGCAACTAGCTATACCTACACCTTAATATGTTATGAATATTTGCTCTGTATGTTTCTTATCAAATCTACTATTGGTTTTCCGATAGGTTACTCTTAAGATGTGCTATTTGGCAACATTTTTCTGCCTTTTGCATAGCAGTTGATTTCTATAATCGATCTATAACTAAGGTACCTAGAAATTAAATGGACGTTAAGGTCTTTTATTTGCTGTACAACAGTGGCGAAGGCTCCATACAACTCCATTCCTATCGGCTTCCCTTTCTGGACAGACTTAATATTAGTGTTAAATTAATTGTTTACTTTTGCCAAATAAAACACAATTAATTAATAATCATCAATATTTAAACCGAAATCTTTAACTAGAATCATTAATCTAATCGAAACAGTACGAAAACGCCTACCCTTCAAAAATTACGCTCCGCTAAAAACGCAACGTGAAGTAATAATAATGAAATAAGCCGGAGGCGCTGATCGAGAATCGCGTACAATAAAAACTATGGCGGCGTTGTCGCTTACGACCTTTTGGATCGCGCTTCGCACCGCGCTGCATAGTGGCGAGCAAGCCGGAGGAAGAGCGGGTTGCCACGCGCTACAGCGCTCGCGCCGCGGCGGACACATGATCTTACGCATGTTTCTGTCGCGGTGCGAGCCGCGTGCAAGAGCGAGATGAAAAATATAAGCTAAGCATCCTGCATAAGTATTAGTGGAACGTTGTCCAGTTTGACATTAGGTCATGTTTGTTTACCGTTTACATCTTTCGCGCGCTCTCTAACAAATTAGAATTTTGTGTTTATTACTACATTATTCCTTGATAATTGTGTTTGTGCATAATTGTGAATGTATCAGTATATTAAACAGTAATTGTTTTGCATGTTTCTTTTAGAGTAAATTTTCATTTTGTCAGATTTATAGGTTAAACTCATTACAATAAAAGTGTTCTGCGTTTATCCATAATGTGTTTGATATTTTATTGTTGATGAATACATTCTAAATTGCTTGTATAATAAGTTATTAAACAACCAGTGCGAGACAATCATCAATCGTTCGATATACGTTTACTTAAATATGTGCTGTTGTGTTACCTACGTGTTACTACTGAAGATATAGTAACTTAATACAAAACAAGCATGATTAGGTAGCATGGTAAGTACCTATGTATTATTAGTCTGTAGAGAGAAATAAGATACTGTAGTCGAATGTAGATATTACTCTCATATTGTTATTATGCAGTAATACGCTACTTTTACGTCGGCATTCTTACGATGTACTTAATATGTAGGTAGGTACTATACCTACCTAGACAATGACTTATAGCTCCGGCTTACCTTTTGTAAAAAATGACCCTTCGCCACTGCTGTACAATACAACGATCTACCTCCCAAATTATTGCAATAATGAACAGCAGTTTGGTCAACTACCCACAGTTATAGCACTAGTTTTTTCTCAACCTAAAAGCTAACTTTTTTACAGTCTCAAAGTAAAAAGATTACGAAGATTTCGCCGGCTTACGGTGTAAACTGACGCTATCGATTACGAATAATTACACGGTTCGATTACCGCCTCATCTACGCAATCTAACTAGCGATGCTTGTAATTTAAGGTCAGACGGACTGGTGGAATTTTTCAGGCTTCCAAATCGGACACAAGTGTGACCTCGGCAAAGGGGGAAATTACGAAATAAAAAATGTATAATACTGTTAATTATTTTAGTACGTTTTGTCCCGGTTTTGTCCACAATTTTCAAAGATCTTTCGACTTACTTTGATAAAGACTATCCCATGTTTGTTGGGGACAATGTAGCTTTAATTTATAATTAAAAAAGCCTATCAAAAGAACAAATATTAATCATCAACACAATACAAGTTTACAGTCACTTGATCGTGTATGACCAACATAAATAAATGTCTTTAAATTATTCAGAAAAAAAAGACAAGTGGCAATTTCAAGTACCGTTACAATTCGTTCGTCGTAAATGTTAGTTTTAATTACGTTTCGATATGATTCATATGTGGACCGACTTTGAATAATTGTACATTATCGTTTTTTGTCCACACTCGAAGCGACGCGTGCTTAGTTGCGCGAAATAAATGGACGTTAATTACTTTTTAATTTGGTAATGAGCTAATGACAGTTGAGTAAGCTGGTCTTAAATATTTTCACTAAATGTTCCTGACTGACCAGTTCGTAACTATCACGTGAATATTTCAATATTTTTTGTACAATTTATAACATAATAAACACATTTCGTGGTCAGGCTGTGGGAACAGAAATTTCATAAAATATAACATAAAATTAATGAATAATAAAATTATAATAACAGCTTTATCAATAGAAAAACATTATTTATTGGAACTATAAGCAAATTTTATTAGAATCGTAAAAAATAACTGTGTATAACATTTCGCTAGTGTGTATGAACCTAGATATAGAACAGTTCATAGCATTTGAAGAGATAATAAATAATAATGAGATATCTGACTAGAAATGTATCTAGGTTTATGTAAAAAACAACAAGAGTCATAAAATTGTGATTGTAAACATGGACATTTGCCAAATAGGTGACCATAAAGTTTGCCAAACTTGAAGAACTAACTAGTTAAAAGTAACTATACTGCATAAACAGTTTAACAGTTAATTAAATAAATTATGTGTGGAACAGTGGAACATAGTAGGTATACTTTAGTAGGTTGTTATTTGTCACTATGCAACAAATAAATGTTATTTAAGAGTTTGTCAAATGTAGATTCAGACTTAATTCCTTTTTCATACTAAGAGCCATGGCCAGCAGTGGGACTGTAATTCAAAATTTACTTCCAAGCCAAAGTGAAGCAGTGGGTAACCAATTATCTAATCATATGCATTGTAATTACAGAGTTCTATTCTTAGGCAAAACAGCAGTGAGTGTAATCAAAAACTGTATTGATCAATTTGTTTATTATTATCTCTCAAACATCTACAACCAGGTAACCTACACATAAATACAGTCAAAACCCATGTTCAATCAAAGCATCTCGATGGCAAATACCATTACGGCAGGCCTCCAAGAAACAAGCTATTGTACTATAAAAGAATTTATACCCATAACTGATACATGATAAATGTACTAAACATTTGGCAGACAATGGCCTTGCCAAGGTGCCACATGTGAGTGATGTCATCAAACACTATCGTAACATGTGGGTTATGATAGTAATATCAATACCCAATTGTTCATTCTAATGTTTCATGAAGACCAAGGTTAAAAGTTATTCAAATAGGTTTTATATCATACAAATATTTAAATTTTGAAAGAAAGTTTAGTTTTCTTTGGTCACTGCCTATCCCTCTGGGAGAAAAGGGTTGAGATTATGTATAGGTAGGTATATGAAATAAAATTTGTGCTACATTTTCAAAATAGAACTATTTCAAGTAGTTGATAATTATATAGCAAGGTGATTTTTTAGTTGTTTGATATGCAATTGCTAGTTCAAAAAACAGAATACCTATTACTAAATTATGAAGCAAAGGTCAAGTGATGAAGACAGTCATTAAATGTTTACCATTATAAAAAATAATATTACACATCATGGTAACATTTTTATTATAAAGAGAAGTATTTTTTACAACTGTGGGAAAATTTCTGATCAGAAAAAAATGTCATTATGTCATAAATACCTGAGAAAATAATTATTGTTCTGTATGACCATCAGACACAGGCTCAAAGCCAAATAACTCTGTAATAACTTAGTGACTAATAACAACCTTCTTTCTTATTGTGATTCAATAAACAGAGATGTGTCATGTTAATTAAGTTAAATGTTACATTATTTTCAAACTTGTATGATTCATTCATTACACAGAATCAAACAAATAAGAATAACAACGATTCAAACATAAAGTTCAACATTTAAATTCTCAAAACAGTTTTCTAACCTCTGTGGCTCTGTTTGTATAAAAGAAAACACTTTTTAGCAAGTTTGTGGTGCAGAACTAAGTGGGAATGTGTTGCGGAAATAACTAATGGGTACGTAAATACCTCTCACTGCGATTTCTTAATTTATATCAAAGTTTTCAGTGGGAAATAGAGCATGAAGCATGTTCAATTCAGTGTTTGTTACTGTTAAACAACTTTCTGTGTACACTAGGCTTGTTCAACGCGTAAAACTGGCTTTATGGTGTGTGCTCAAGGCTCTGCAATGTCGTGAACCAAGGAATCTTATCAGAATCTTTGCAATCTACTATAATCTTCCGTTATCTCGCGCCCGGGCGAACGCTTGTCGCTATCACGCGTTCAGCTTTCGTGGCAGAAAAAAAACGACACTCGACACTCAAATAGCTCAGGTAACGACTAAATCATACGACGTCAACTCACCTTTTGTCCACAACAATTAAATAAACAGAAATCCGTAATCCAATATTTTACTATCCAGTGATCCTGTTACACCGAGGGCACAACAAACATTCTTTACCGAACAACACTGAGAATTTAGTCACTAATAAACACACAATTTCACACAAAAAGTTAAAATAATATACAATATTCACATAAAAAACACCGAATTATGAGAAACTTGTATAATTTCAACACTAAAATTCGGCAACGGTCGTTGGCATTCCGTTCAACTTGAAACATCGGCCATCACTAAAAATGTTGCCACATTTTGAAAGTCACGTTATTCCCACTTCTAGTCTCACGTGTGTCTTTATTGCTAGAACATAATATTAATTTACCCTTGCTTTAAAACAACTTAGTGTTGAAAGTACTGATAAATATTTTAAAGAAGTAATAAGTAAGTAAGATTTATCTTATATAATTTTACTTTTTTTATTATCTGGTAAAATGTTTACTTTTGAACTATGTACAAATTTTATTTGCGCTACGGTCTAGAATCTAGATGTCTTCGATGTCGATATAATCGGTTCCTTAATAAATAAACATGTTATATATTGCTCAAAATTATTATAAAGAATACAGGCACAGCCAGCAGGCGATGTTCATTTATCCATTTAATCTGTAATATATCATACTCTAAGATACATCATATCCATGACTGACGATCGTCTTAAAAAACTTTATTATGTTTCCTTCTCACTTTGTAACAATCGGTTTTTTTACAATTGTCATGTCCAATATTATATAAATTTTAACGACGTTTTCATAAACGTTCAGAATATTTTTTAAGGTGGACAGACAATTTGACGGTATACTGGATCTCGAGGACACAAGTTCATTCTTCTACCATTAGTTGTGGGTAATATTATGTAACTGGCAACACAAACTTCTATATGTCAATCGAAGCGTTCGGATATTCCTCAAGATATTTCATCTACCCTTTTTTATTTTTAAGGCTTATTTTGATTTCTATTTCTTTCTAAACTAATGCCATTATTTAAAAAATATACGTTTATGACTGTTGGTACTTATTGCAGTGAACTGGAATTGTAAAAACGGACTTCGTTGTAGAAAACAATTTATATTTTCATTTTTACATTATAAGTGCCGCCAACTAACTTAAACACAAATTGCCGAACAAGTATTAAAAAAAAAAATCACGTAGATCCAGTACAGCGGATTCTTGTTTGTCTGATCTAGCTATCTGGCGATAGAAGCGCGAAAGTTTTCGCCCTGCACTTCTTACCAAGCGGACCCAGAAATCGTTTACTAAGACATAGTGGAAAGTTCTGATTATGAAAAATACTAAAATTGTCTTTAGGTGTTTCCTTACTGTTGCACATACGCTTACGATGCAAATTTCTGACTTGTTTGTCCGACTGCAGTCATATGTTCAAAACAAAGTTTGACTTTGCTGGCCATCAATAAGCTCACGGCAGGCATGAAACAGCCCGGGTACGCTATCATTGAATACGGTGAAGAGGAATGTAGGTACTATATCCTGTAATGTATAATAAGTAAATGTAGGATAGCAAAATAAAATGCACAGATATAGAATATTGAATTTAATTTTAACAATTCCTTCGTAACTAAACAAATCGCAACAACATTATGGTACATGTTTCTGAACGGTTTTGTTCGTCATACTAAAATTCACCGAAGAAACAGCATACCAATGGATAGACGGCTTCAATCAACACTTACAAAAAACATAGAAGATGTGGATTTAATATGACATTTAATTTTACAACAAACAAAAAGTAGCTTCTCTCATTCATAACTATACATACCTAGTACAAAAAAAGTATTAAAACTAAATGTCATTTCAAACCCTTTTAGATAAGTTTCACAGATTATAAATAAGTCTGAGAGCTTAACTGATGTCAAATTGACAGCAAACGTCAGCTGCCAAAATGTCATCAGTTATGCTATCTAGTACTTATCCAGAAGGTGTAAAACCGGTGAAATACAAGACGACAAATAAGGACAATTTTCTCTCTTACAAATACATCGATTAAATAGATGAGAGTATAAAAAGGCAGCGACAACCATAAAGCGGATATATGTACCTAATTAATACAGGCACAAGTTTTTTTTTAAACCCTAACACATATGAAAAGAGATAAATGTATAGTAAGATATATAGAGCTACCCCGAATGTAATACATTGCATTTTAACAAGTGATATTATAGCCGCTGTAATATGTTTGTATCTTAGAAAGACAGAGGAATTTTAAATATTATGCATTTCAAAACCATCAAATTAAAAAAAGACGTAGCCTAAATTGCAATGTCTCCGCCTTTTATAAGTGTTAACCTAAATGAACTAACGATTTGATTTGATATCTGGCAATTTCTAAATATATAATACCACGCCTGGTGTACCTGAAAGTGTGGCCGCCATTACCAAAGTTAGTCTCATGTAATAAAGTAAATGGCGTTTTCTTTCTAAAATACAAAACACAAACAGCGTAATTCCATTCACGTCACACTGTATACAAACCACTGAACTGGGCTAATGTTACACTAAAATGTATATAAATACCTATTAGTCTATCAAAACTTTACTTCTAAAATGTTTCTCACTGAATTTTTCAAAGATATCATAGTTTTTTTTTATTATATTAAGTAGGAGTAATGGGCATATTCAGATATTAATATTATACAGGGTGTCCCAAAACTCAACGATAATCCGAGACAGGATGAAAGGCAAAGTCATACTGGCTATAGGAAAAATAAAAAAAAAAATCCATATCACTTAGTTCAGCAATAATAGACACTTTTCAAAAAAGTTGAAAATCCACACCCTTGGTCGCATTTTCAAGTCCTGTGATCACCAATGTCTCAATTTCGCTGTGTTTTTTTGAATTTCGTGATCTTAATTAAATATGCTATTAATCGTATAACAAATTAATGCACAAAACATTGTTAATTTCTTAAAAAAAGTTAAGTTTTAGTGAATCATCTTTTTCAAAAATATCGTTAGTCAACTTTGACGCTTCATACTGAAAAAAAAATGTACTACACTACCCTTGGCAAGTTATTTCAAAAGTTGGCGCATTTAATCAAGATTTCAAAATAGTATAACACTTGCCACTTTTCTTGCCATTAAAAATGTTATTTTTATTTGAACGAAGAGTATCCTCGCAAATGGATCGGACGCAGTGGTACAATTTTATGGCATCCTCGTTCCCACGATCTAAATCTAGTAGATATTTTTTACTGGGAATGCATAAAAGAAAAAGTCTATTCAAAATCAATACAAAATCTATCAGAACTTCGCCAGAAAATTGACACAGCGTCAGAAGAAATAAATGCAAGGAATTTTGCTTGACTGGTGAAAAAATCTTTTGTACGTCGTTGCAGAGCCTGTATTCGTGCCAGAGGAAACCAATTATTTTTAGTAAAGATGTAGTCAGTCCATAACAAATATTTAATGTAATAAACATAATAGGTTATAATAATTAAAAAAAAAAACAATGAACGAACCACCGATCTTATTTAATTATTCTCCTGAAACTAAAGTAATTCCGAATTGTTTTCCTCTAGCATGAATTCAGGCTCTGCTACGCCTTACAAAAGACCTTTGCACCGGTCAATCAAAATTCCTTGCATTTATTTCCTCTGACGCTGTGTCAATTTTATGGCTAATTTATGATAGATTTTGTATTGATTTCGAATAAACTTTTTCTTTTATGCATTCCCAGTAAAAAATATCAACTGGATTTAGATCGGGGGAACGAGGATGCCATAAAATTGTACCACTGCGTCCGATCCATTTGCGAGGATACTCTTCGTTCAAATAAAAATAACATTTTTAATGGCAAGAAAAGTGGCAAGTGTTATACTATTTTGAAATCTTGATTAAATGCGCCAACTTTTGAAATAACTTGCCAAGGGTAGTGTAGTACATTTTTTATTCAGTATGAAGCGTCAAAGTTGACTAACGATATTTTTGAAAAAGATGACTCACTAAAACTTAACTTTTTTTATTAAATTAACAATGTTTTGTGCATTAATTTGTTATACGATTAATAGCATATTTAATTAAGATCACGAAATTCAAAAAAACACAGCGAAATTGTAACATTGGTGATCACAGGACTTGAAAATGCGACCAAGGGTGTGGATTTTCAACTTTTTTGAAAAGTGTCTATTATTGCTGAACTAAGTGATATGGAATTTTTTTTTATTTTTCCTATAGCCGGTATGACTTGGCCTTTCATCCTGTCTCGGATTATCGTTGAGTTTTGGGACACCCTGTATATTTTACTTTCAAATACACAATTTTAAAAAGAGCGTCTCATTTCCCTTTTTATTTTCTTTAGCCGCGTTGAGTGTCCCACTGCTGGGCAATGGTCTCACCCCCTTTCCTTCCAAAGTTTTGTCCAGGTTATCGCAGTTTATCAGACATAAAACATTTGACCTTTTTAAAATTGTACATAAGGAGATACTTATCTTGGCTTCAACAAACATTTTTATATTTTCAAGTTCTTAATGTATCCGAACACGCCATCAAATAATACGAATGTAGTCCTCACAATGAATCTAAATTCTAATAAACAGTAAAAAGATCTGAAAAAATAGCTACATCACATTACCTCAATAAATTATGTACAATCCATTAAAATTACCCAAATAAAAAAATAATTGCTACATTCGAAAAAAATATAAAACTTTTTATTTACAAACTCTTTTTAAATTAACGTAATTATGCATTGATTTAGTTTTCTGGACCAACAATAAAACATTTTACCTGATTTTTAAAATGGATATATTTTTTTACAAGGAGGTATCAGTCAAACTTTTGACTAGCCTAAGTCATTCATGTACTAAAACAAACACTGTATTATGAAAACAATCCAAAGAACTAAATCAACAGTTATTTTAAAAATACAGTCCGCGCTTTTGGCACTAAAATAATATTGAAAGATTACAAGTATCAAGTACGCAATTTCTAAAAGGTCACATGTCGCATTACACAAACATTAAACATGTGCTTTTTTAGAAATGTCGTACTTATCTATAATACAAGATTATATGCCTTCGAAAACACAGCAATGATTATGAAGAAGCAATCCCTATGATTCTGAATATTAGTTGTTCAATTGACTAAATGTCGGTCAAATCTGTCAAATACCTGCTCTTTCCGGTCACCAGAGGGCGGTGGACTTACTTTACCGCCAATATCGCTATCAGCGCCATTGCATTCTTGTGATTCGAACGAATAAGTTGAACTTTTTCTTTATCGAATAAATTTGTGTAAAGTGTGAATAGTTCGGTTTGAAAAAGTGATTTAAAGTGAGTATCAACACAGCAGTGTACGATGGAACCAGTAAGTGGCGGAGATAAGAGTGTAGAGCGAGACGATTTTGTTGCTTCATTGGGAGAACAATCGTCAAGCTCGGGAGCAACAGATACTAGTTCCTCCTCATCCTCGGAGTTTGAGGAGGGCACAGCATCCCCTCTGCCCAATAAACGCGCTCGAATTACGTCTCGCAAACGTAAGTACAAACATGATAATTCCGATCCTCGTATAGACTCTTTAGTATCCCAAGTTTCGTATATCTCTAATTACTTATACCAACAGGAGTTATTCAACAGTTCGGTAGCCCCAGGTGCTACTTCGGAACCACAGGGTTCAGCACCGGCGAGTAGTTCAAAAAATTTTTTAACGGTTCCAACTCAGCCGCCATCATTGGCTTTAGACTGGGGTTGCATAAATACGAATATTGACGACCGAAAGATTATTCCGGCTAGTGATAAAGATAGATTTAGTGAATTGGTCAAGTTACAATACTTTGATTCTCAGGCATGGCGAGGTATAAGATATAAGCGATTGTTACAGAGTTGTTTAGCAACTCCCGGGTTTACAGGTCTTAGTGTTAATGAAGAGCTTTGTCATTGCAACAAGAGTAAGGATTATTTAGCTCCAACTGAAGCCTTTTTAGCAGGATTATCAAACAAGGTTTTGGAACAAAGAGAGTTACTTAGGTCAGGGCTGCAATCTATTCTTGAGTGGGCCAGTGCCAACCCTCGGGATTTAGATCCAGCTACTTTATGCGAAAAATTCTCTAGTAGTTTTGGTCACGGGTCAGAGATTTTTAAGAATTCTGAAACAATTATGCAGCTTGTTTGTGGAAAGCGGTCAGAGTCTATAGAAATCAGGCGTGATCGTATTCTTAAGGAAATTAGTAATACAAACCTTAAGGCCGCTTTAAAGAAGATTCCACCTTCCTCGGAATACTTATTTAGTAGAGATGCACTACATCCTTTGATAAAATCTCTTGGTGGATCCCAAGTTTGGTTGAATAACCCTAGTTATTTAAAGGAAAAGAAAGTTCCAGAACGTGATCATTCATTTCAAAATAGGAGGTTTGCCAACAAAGATAAGGATAGGACTAGAAAGCAAGAGAACAAATTTAAGAATACTTCTCGTAGGACTCAGCCCTTTCGTCCCCGTCGTTCAAACCAGGGTACAGGAGGTTCAAACCCCAAGACCAAGGACAATTGACTGTCAACGGGCTTTCAGGGGGGGATGCCTCAGAGCATCCATAGGGAGATGGCTCCAATTGGGAGCCAGTCAGTTAATTATAAAGACAATTTCAAATTACCACCTACCCTTCTTAAGAAAGCCACCCCTGAAATACCCAACCAGCAATTTTTTAGGTTCGTTAGCCACAAAGGTTACTCCAGAGATGACGAAGATGGTTCAGGAGCTAAGGAGCAAGGGAGTTTTAGAAAAACCCCTTCATCCGAATCCAGGTTTCTTTTCAAAAATGTTCCTGGTAAAGAAAGTAGACGGCAGCTTGCGGCCAATTTTCGACCTCAGGGCTTTAAATTCTTTTGTTGCCACGAAGCACTTCCAACTGATATCTCAGGTGGATGTAGTAGATTTCCTGCAGAACAACGATTGGCTGGTGAAGATAGATCTTCACCAAGCCTATTTTCATCTGAGTGTCGCGGAGACTCACAGAAGATTTTTAAGAGTGTTTTACAATGGAGAAATCCTCCAACTAACATCTCTGCCATTTGGCCTTTCGTCGGCACCCCGAACGTTTGCAGCCGTTTCAAACTGGGTGGCCAGTCTACTACGAGACCGTGGTATAAGGGTCCTAGTATACTTAGACGACTATCTTCTGGCTGCTCAGGACCGTTCCAAGTTAGTGGGCCAGGTTGCGGAAACGCTGGTCCTATTGGAATCCCTGGGTTGGCATGTGAACTACCAGAAGTCAATAACAGAGCCTACACACAGGTTGGAATACCTAGGCCTGGTCTGGGACACCCAAGAGCAGACAATAGCATTACCCACTCAAAAGATTTTCAGTATAAAGAGAACTATAACAGACATCTTGAATCGCAACAGCTGCTCTTTGAGAGAGCTACAGCGTATCCTAGGCATGTTGAATTTCGCCAACCATGCGGTCCCTCAGGGCCGAATACATTGTCGCAAGACACAGCTTTTTCTGAAGAGATTCACCCAGAGAGGCCAGAGAAAAGCTTTGTGTCCAGCGGTGAAAGAGGAGTTTCAGTGGTGGTTGAGGACGGTAGGAGACAGTCGGACACCACTAATCAAGAGGAGTGTTACCCATTTCTTGACAACAGACGCAGCGGATGCGGGCTGGGGGGCACATCTGAACAACCAGTACATTTCAGGCAGATGGGCCTTCAACCAAAGACAATGGCATTGCAATATGAAGGAAATGTATGCCGTCTTTGCAGTTATCAGATCCCAGGGTTCTCAGTTACAAAATGCGCACATTTTAGTTCAGTCAGACAACAGAACACTCGTGGCATACATCAGGAATCAAGGCGGAACTCGATCTCTAAATTTACTAGGTCTGACAACCAGGTTACTGGAATTGACGTGTCGTTTGAACATAACAATGACGGCCTTCTATCTCCCAGGGATTCTCAACGGTATAGCAGATTGCCTTTCAAGAGGAAAACCAGTGCCAGAGTGGCATCTGTTACCACCAGCGACAGCAAAAATTTTCGAGAGGTGGGGTATTCCCGAAATAGACCTGCTAGCAACAGGCGAGACCGCGGTAGTACCAAGGTACGTGTCGCTAAACTCAAAAGATGGCTCGGCAGATTTTTACGACGCCTTCAGCCGAACGTGGGAGTATCAGAACGCATGGGTGTTCCCTCCCCCCAGCATGATACCCAGAGTACTCAAACACCTGAACAGTGCAATCGGGACGTTTGTCATAATAGCACCTCAATGGACTCAGTGCTTCTGGTACCCCGATCTCCAGGCACGAGCACTAGCCCCTCCGCTCTTAATAGAGAACCTCAGAGAAGTATTGGTGGATTGGACAACGGGCCAGGTTCCTTCCCAGGTAGACAGGCTGAACCTCCAGGCGTGGAAAGTTGGGGGTGGGAGGAAGACATAGCTAGCTGGAGCAGGGAGGAGAAGCAACTGCTGAAGAAGAGTTGGCGTCCTTCAACTTTAAGCACATATAATGCCCCGTTGAGGAGGTGGGTACAATGGTGTAGAGCACAGGACATCAATTGTAAGAACCCTAATGGTAGAGATGTAGCCAGATTTTTAGCTAGTTTATTTCTTGAAAAGAAGTTTGCCTATAATACGATCTTGTTACACAAGTCTGCTATAGCCACGTATTGTGCGACCATTGGCGATAGCTTGTCCAAAAACTTTTTCATACAACAGGTGTTAAAGGCAATAGCCATCTCAGTTCCTAGATCGCCCTTACCAAAGACGCCAATATGGGACGTTAAGATTCTATTTAATTGGTTAAAAACATCCTCTTGTTCAGGTTCCTTATTTGATATAAGTAGACGAACAGCTCTAGTGTTGTTATTAGCTTCTGGCCGAAGACTGCATGACCTTACCCTCTTAGAACTTGGTGATAAAGGTTTTTCAGAGACTGAGGACACTATAACCTTCTGGCCCAGTTTTGGTTCAAAGACTGATTCTAGCTCTCATAGACAATCAGGTTGGCTTCTTCTCAGACATGAGGACAGTAGTGTTTGTCCAGTCACTCTTATAAAGCAGTATATTAAGGCATCAGAGGCCAGAAGAAGTCAAAATAATCAGATAAGATCTTTATTTATCTCTGTCACTGGGAAGATCAAGTCAGCATCCAAGACAATAATTGCGGGTTGGGTGCGTTCAGTATTCAAATTAGTCAAGATAGATGCCGCTCCAGGTAGTATTAGATCGGCTGTAGCTTCCCGGGGATGGTTAGATAGGAGACCAGTACAAGAAATATTAGAGAGAGGAAACTGGAGGTGCATGGAGACTTTTTCTAAATATTACTGTAAAGAGGTAACTAGAGATGTCAATGAAGAAACTGCAGGTGGTCAGTTATATGATAATTTTAAACCTATTTAGTAATTTCATATAGTTTAGTAGTGTTATTTCCAAGATGATCTCAGTACCAATCTTCCAGTCAATAGAGATTAAGAATTAGAAGATTTAAGTGAATTTATAATGTTAAATTATAGTTACTGATTATAGTTACTGATAGACATGTCATTTGATGATGTTGAGTCTACTTTGCTTATGGTTGTGTTAGGATATAAGAAGTGAAGTTATAATTGATTTATTCTTAGTTTTTGTGTTCAAAAGTTATAATTATACTTAATTAGTTACATAATTAAATTTTTTATGTTTTGTTACTGTAGATGAGTAAGAAAGTGATTTCTGCAATAAAACTGAAATAATTGCCAATCTTAGTCTGGTAAAGTGATAAATTATACTTAATGCTGTTTAATTTTTAAGTTAATAAAAGAGATTGAATTTAATAGTGTTTTTTCTTTAAATTCAGAATTTTCAACATGTTTATTTCACATTGCATTCTTGTGTTTAGTTATTCCTGTTCACCAGCAGATATTAAACAGGTCTTCATAATCATTGCTGTGTTTTCGAAGGCATATAATATGGCTGTTTTGCATAAAAACAAAACAGATATTATATGTTGGAGAAAACACAGCAATGAATCAAGGAGCTTGCTGATGAAGACTGCAATGGCGCTGACAGCGATATTGGCGGTAAAGTAAGTCCCCCGCCCTCTGGTGACCGGAAAGAGCAGGTATTTGACAGATTTGACCGACATTTAGTCAATTGAACAACTAATATTCAGAATCATAGGGATTGCTTCTTCATAATCATTGCTGTGTTTTCTCCAACATATAATATCTGTTTTGTTTTTATGCAAAACAGCCATATTTTACATCGAAAGCCTCAATAGTGCTCGTAACATATTATACAGTACCCCATTAGTTTTTGTTCCTTAATTATTGCTTTATGTTGAATACACTTCACGATCAAAAATAATACAATTGTCTTACTTTCACGGTTCATGAGATACAGCCTTTTGTCAAACAAACAGCGAAATCTTACCCCTGGTTTCTGAGTACATTTAGCGGTATTTTATCTTAGGTAGTATTTGTATATGAATTTAAACGCTATTGAATAGATAAACTACCGCTAAATGAACCTCAGAAACCGAGGGTTAGCGACCTAACGCACCAGCGGTTACATTTTAATATGAGAATTCATGAGCATACAATCACAGACGATTACATGTTAAACTGTAACCGCGCGGCTAATAGCCAGTGCGTAAGGGGGCTTAGTAATACTGCCGTCCTCTAAAACAATTTTGTGGAAAACGGCATTTTGTTTCGAGATATTCGCGAAAAGGCGCGAGAAAAGAAATATGCAATGCTGTTTCCAGATGCTGCTAAAGATATTTCAAATCGCAGTTTCCAGATAGTTACGAAACAGCATTGCATATTTCTTTTCTCGCCCCTTTTTATCAAATATCTCGGAACATTGTTTTTGTAGATAACGGCATTATAGTTAGAGGACGGCAGAATAGAATTCTCGTACTATTTGGGTACGGAACCCAAATAACTAGTTACTTTCAAGAGCATGTCTGTTAGAAAAACATTTTAAGTAGCTTGAAAAAAGTATAAATGTAACTGCTAGCGAAACATTTTCTGCTTTTTTATGTAACTGTAACAATTTTTCTTAACTTATGAATGTTTTTATAAGATAAAAATTACGAAAATAATCTACAAATGTTACTTTTAACTATAATTTTAATGAGGTAATTATGCATTTCCAAATTTTATTAACTGTCAACATTTTTACATACTTTTTTTAATCTATTCAAGTCAAACTTGCGTTGAGCCTCCTAATTATCGCGCAGAGTATAAAACGCACTATTTAACTTTGTGCCTACATACATACATAAAGTCACGCCTGTTATACATGAAGATTTAGCAGAAGCAGACGCGTATTAAATACATCCACGTTTCGCCACTAACAGCAAAGATATCTAACGTCGAGCTACTATTGAAAAATATTTAAATATAATTTAGAAGAGATCGAACTTCGCCCCACATTGGAATAACCTAGTGTTCTTATGATCAGCAGTCGGATATACTACCGACCACGCCACGGAGGCTCTCGAATACTTGTATTTATTTTTCGCCTTCTGCAAAATTATTTGTTCAGACACAAAGTTAAATGGTGCGAATTATAAACTCAAGGGACATTTTCGTCCTAAAAGAAATACGCTTACATTAAAAACGGAGGACAATAATTACAATGGATTGGGGCCTGAAAATATAAATACAACATTTTACATTGTTACTTACACTAAAAATATACATTATATACGCATATGGCCAATTTATTTGTGATTATTATGTATATACCGTATTTATACAGCCAGATTGTATGTACTACCAATTTATATAATGATTTTGTAAATTTATAATCTGACTGTACTGTACCTATCTACATATTTTTTTTAATATTAAGTCGCAGCCAAATAAATTAGCGTTTATTCTAAATACCGCAGTTTACCGACCTAATAATATTTTACATATAAGATCACGGCCAATCCATAATTTACCCAGAAAATCGCATAAAAACAAAATAATTAAAAAAATAAAATTTATTGTATAAAAAAATATTGCAATTTGAAACTATTTTGGCAATGTACAAATGTTCAGTATCACTTTTTGGGTGAAGCTTGCTAGACACATATTCGGTTCGGCATTAAACGGCTAAGCCGAACGGTAAATTCGAACATATGTAGATGAAAAATGCCGTTCCACATCGCCGCGTCTGAATGTTTAAACCGAATTGTGACGATGGGGTCTACTCGATCGGCTCAAGCTAAACAGTAATTGCTTCGAGTCGGTTTTGTTGTTCGATAAATACTGCCGAATCGACGTGTCGGCCCGAATATGTGTTCAAGCCTAATACACGAATGTATTATGATATGCTAAAGGAAGACTGTGGTTAGCCCTAAGACTGCCAAGATATACAAAAAAATTGATTTATGTATTCACAATGTTTGACAGAATAATGATGAATATCAAAATAAGCTGATGTTCAAATTCAAATTCTTTTCTTCTTCTTCTATGTTTTCAGTGATCAAAATTAGACCCGCCATTACAAAACATTAAGCCCCTTTTCGCACTAGTGGTTAACCCCGGTTACGGAGTTGCACCCAACAGCCTGACAATTAATAGCGGTTAAGAGCGTACAATCACAAGCGGTTGCATACTAAACTGTAACCGCGCGGCTAGCCGCTTTCGCGGTTAACCGCTAGTGCGAAAGGGGCCTAAGTGATTTTAAATTCATTAGTTCTTTCGAAATGATAGCATCGGGTGTATGGCAGTGCTAGGGTGTAACCAGGCGTGTTATCAAACACTGTATAATGTCTTAATATTAATCATAAATGCGCACAATAAGTACTTGTGATGATATCAGCATGTTTACAAATCAGGGCCGAAGCATATGCATAAGTATCGAAAGTAATTGAAAAATTATATTGCACTCTATTTATTATTCCAATTTCATCCACAAACCTGTATCTTTTTCTCTCTTATATCTTACATGACTCTTCGATATGCGTTAAAATCTCACCAATCTTCATACTTTATAAAACTCTGAACGAAAATATATCAACGCACTGTATAAGCCTAGCGCAAAGACTGTTATTCAAGCTATAGTTTTCTCTCGCTCTATCGTACATCACAACGTAGATTCGAGCGAGACAAACATACAACACTAAAGAAACAAAATTAATTGATAATCAAAAGATGTTCAATGGAAAAAGGTCATAAGTTTCACAGTAAATAAGACGATTTAAATCCTTCTTGCATTGTCTAGTATAAGCGTATAACACAAAGCAGGAACTAAATCCATAGTATATATTGTACATGTATACAAATCGCAGACGTTTACTCAAATTCTATTTATATTTGACAATTCATTGGCATCATACTATGTACTAACATTTATTTACTACTCGGAGGAAAATACTGAAAAATTTCACACAAGTTATTGCACGTATAACGTGCAATAACTTGTTTCACGTTCGTATTCGTACGCAATTTACGTATACTGAAATGTATGCGTATACGCTTTTGCAAAACTTGATCTATCGTCTCAACCCAGTTTTATATTTGTCTCAAAAATCGTCTGGTTTAAGTCAAAATTGTTATTAGACTGCGTCATCCCATTGCTTAGCAAAAGGTCTCTTTCGTGGCCTTAGCTCATACTGCTATCGTTTTCATTATTTAATGTAAATACCTACTGAGGGTAAGTTAGGTTTCTTGACATGGGAAATATACAATTTCTGATAGTTCCCTTTACACAATAATCTCTCAGCTGGGATCATAGCAAGAGACTTTTGATGGCTTTGATTTCACCGTATGAGAAAAATGTTAGTAGTTAGGTCATATATTGTTTAAGTATTTTCCACCGAGTAATATCCATCGTATAGTTAAATATCTATATCATATAGATATGGGGAGCATCTAGTATGTACAAGGGATGTAGGGTTGTCAAAAGTACACGTTTACGTCTGCTGGTCACCGCAGCACGCCGTGCAGTCGAGGCAGCCCTGCGGCGGACCGCCTCGCGACCGCTATCTTTTTCCGCGACATCCACCTGATAACTGCTCCTGAAAGACATTTTATTAAAAAAAATCAATACATTACATATTTTCAATAAGCCAACGCATTTTTAACCAGTGGAATAACAATGTTTAATAAATAAGCAAGTTTAAACTTACGGTGTAAAATAGACTTCTGACGGATACATGAATACTTATTACAGAATTAATTGAAGAATATGTGTACTATAAGTACTTTCAGCTCAGAATACTGGAAGCATCTATAAAACTATATAGCCTACTTACATGGCCGGGGGAGTTAGTGTGTATCTCAGTTAATGGCCACTATGCAGTACATGACTTTTTTCTCTAATTATGGTGATTAATACGTGATGACAAAGCAGCAGTGTACTGCACAGTGGTCGTCAAATTGACGTAAGCCTTTATGCTTGGATACAATGGTGTTACCTGCAATATCCGCATGGCCTCGAGCAGCTCCTGCTTGTCGGCCAGCAGGCTGGCGGCCTCCTGCTGCGCCGCGTGCACGCACTGCCGCAGCACGGACGCCTCCTCCACTTTACTGAAACAATACCATTATCTTTTCATCATCTTGATTTGCTTTAACAAGATTTTGAGCTTAAATTCCTAGAAACTAGATGTTATTACAAGTATAAAAATAAACACACAGACACACTCACACACAGTTAATTGGAAAATCTGAGTGAAAACGGCTCGAAAGCACTACACTTAGCCAGCCGTAGAGACTTAAACCTTTTGTCTAGATAAACTGAAAATCGTCCTAAGCGATGAGAAATGACAAACATAATATATGTTTAAACCTAATTTCTTCAACTTACAAGAACGTAAACAACAGCTTCAGTTTCAAAAATATAAAACATAAAAACCAACTCACGCTCTCAACTCGCGATTATCCTCAGCTATCCTGCTCAACGTGACCAGTCGTTTCCTTAACTCCTCATTCTCTCTATTCAGCCTGTCTATCTTATCCTTGGCTTCGTCCAGCTCTGGGGTCGGCTGGGGGGTGGCGGGGGAGGCTATAGTGGAGGGGGTCGATACTGGGGGTCCGAGTCTCACGACCCCAGCTGTGTCGCGGGTCATACGTAATGTTGTCAGGTCTACGTCTAAGGGCTGCGGTGGAGGGGAGGAAATTGAGCGGGTAGGACGGTCTTCTATTAGGTGAAGTTTTACGTTTTCTATTAGTACCTGAAATTGAAAGTTTAGTACATGTTTATAAAATATCTCGGTTTTTATTATAAAACAAGTATATGAGGGAGTACTTGGTTCTCATTTGAAGCTGCTAAGAGTTTATGTAGCTCCAGTAGCTAGGAAAGTATATTTTGAAGCAAATTTAAGACACAAATATTTGCATATTGGTCCAACATCACACGATGTAATTTTATTCACACTTTAAGAAGCTTTAATGTTGCAAATCTCATTTTTTACATACAATTTTCATCACAAAAATGTCTCCCATTCAATAATCTAATGAAAAAATTTACTATAATGTTATTTGGTGGAATATATTCCAAGTATTACTTACTTCCAATGGCATAGGTGGCGCCACCACTTCATCTTCTATCAGTTCAGCGAGCGCTAGTGCAGTGCTCATATTTAGAGCTATGCTCAGATCACGCACTCGCGCCTCTAGCAACTCGTCATACGGAGCCAAACCTGATACTTGACCCTGTGGAATATAAACAGATTGAGAATAAATTAACACTTTCTAATAAAAATCGTCGAAGCCCTGATTATTATTTATGTATACTATTGTATACAGTATTTTCTCTTTTTTGGCTCATATTTAATACAGTTTCAAAATTGATTAAAAGTGCAAAAACACTTTAATACCAAGCCTGTTATAATTTAAAGTGTAGCGAATAATGAATTGATTTCTTGTAATAGCTTACTGTCATTTACTGGGCGTGTGACCAAACGGGCTTTATTATTAAGAACATTGTCCGCCACGGGAATTGAACCCGAGACTAGAGTAGTTGTGGATGAAATTTTTTTATAAAAACCGCAAAACTCCTGGTCAAAACCTCCTGATCAGCAGTCACATACACTGTCACTCAGGCAACAGAAGCTTAACTAATGATAACAATATAATAATATTTCTTTTCTTACCTTTTCATCTGGTTGCCTCGGCAGCTGCGTCCTAACAAGCCTGGCGGCGACATTGGGCGCGGGGCGCGCGGCGAGCTCGTCCCCGTCGGCGGCGGGCTCGGACCACGCGCGCGCGCGCATCGAAAACTTGTTCTGTGTTCAGATGGCACGGTTATAGGGAGGGGGGGCACGACACACGGGGTACAGCCGGTACTGCCGAACGTTTAAATGGCAAGTCGTTTGTAATGTAAAGGCATTTTTTGTTTCCTTTTTGAGTTGTAAAATGTAAAGAGTTTGTACCGAATCCCTTGATAAGTGTGCAATGTGTGTTCTCTAATCGGTTTCCTTTATATGAAGAGTTGTAGAACATTAAGTTTGTTCTGAAATCCCATGATGAGTGTTACGTGTGTGTTAAGTTTTAGATGTGAAGTTAATATTAGACTCCACGACAGAAAACACTTTGGTAATTTAAATACGACGGTACAAAATTGAATATTGTCATGGTACTGTATCATAGAAATGAGGACTTAAATAAAAGCAGCGTTTGATAATAATATAATGTTTTTGCAATTTGCAAATATACAATGTTTTTTTTTAATGAAAATGCAACATTTTAACCAGGAGCTAATCCGTGTCACTTAAACATTTAAACCCATACTGTCCCATTATTATACCAGACTTTCCCAAACTCCTCCACCGGTCATTACCTCCATTATTTTATAATTTCGTTTTTTTTAATTAGTTTTTTTTTTGCGTTTTCTAGTACAAATATGTTTGTACTCGTTCGGTAGTAAGGGCTAGAGTAAGACAACACAACACTCGACAAACGTATCACTAGTGCGGGATGAAGATGAAGGGATGTGCGCATGCGACAACAAACATGCAACATTTATGTGTACTGTGTTCCTTTATTATCTGTGCTGTTTGACATTTGACGTACGCTGTCAAAGTGACAGTTGTGGATGTCAGTTAAATGTACTGTTTTGGATTGTTCAAAATGTTTAAAAAGGTATACTTATTTTTTATAAGTTTGTAGTGTTTTAATTTACTTGTCTGTATCATTTGTATCAGACTAGCTTTGAGTAGTCTATCAGATCAATAAATTGACCGATATTGTCTGCGAAAATAAGAAGAATTTTCACTTTTAGCTAGCTCATACTCATCATTAAGTTAACCTATGTATTGTAAACAATATGTTAATTTTACTTTTCTAAATTAGTATAGTAGTCACAAAGTAATACTAGAATACTAAAGTCATTAATTCCATCAGTACATAACAAATCAATTAAATTATATTACTAGCATGCATTATTTAGGCAGAAAACTGCCAAGCTTTGTTCCAACATTGGACCAACATTATAACAGTGTAAAGTTTGCGTGCGTTAGCGGTTTGCTTCCTACCTTTCCGTCAGATGGCGTTAGTGTGGCTAAAATGGCAGATGTGTAAAGATAGCAATGAAGCGGTTTGCAAAGATGTTTCTTGTCACTTTTTAGTGGAATAAAGGCTTGTGTCTTAATAATTTACTGTTACTCATGTATTGAAGGTATTTCGCTTGCAACCCTATAAAGAGCTGAATAATGCTGGCTATTGTTCTTTTTCTAGCTAAGGTCAAAGATATAATAAAATTGTTATTCAACAACTCCTTATTGTCAATTTGCTATTATATTTTAATTTCAAACGCTAATATTTTTTTTATCAGCGGTTTTTTATCAGAACATGGTCGTTTAAATAATCGCCATTTTATTTAACTGACAACAACTAAGGTACCTTCAACTTATGTGGTTATTTGAACACCAAAAAACTGTAGTAAGGCTTCTTGTATATATAACTTTATCAGTTTCAGAAGCAAGCAAGCACTGTTTAGTTAGTACATTAGTCAGTGACAGAAACATCTCCGTCTCACTCACTCGTACACAGACAAACCCCCTTGGCTACGACACATATCCTCTACAACTATGGGCACTCAACATAATGATACCACTACATCGTGTCAAATGATCCATAGATCGTGATCTATAAGATCTATGTTAAATACCTTGAGACGGTTCTTTCGTTTGACGATAGCCGAGCGGGCGGGAATTGCCATAGAGGAAAAAACACACATAGACACATATAGTTAGAGATAAAATGGATGCATTCCAGTTTTGGGAAGGTTTAGAAGCGAGGTATTGTTGGGCGACACAGCCAGGCTTTGCCAACTAGCAGCACAATAATTGATAAAAGAGCTTGGAAGAAGAATCGTGAACCACTATATATGTTAAAAATAAAAGTAAGTATTTTGAATGTTATTTTAGGAAACAGCTTGCTTAATTATGCGTTATTCCTAAGTAACAATCGTATTAAAATACGATAAAAACATCGAAAAATAAATCATGATAATGCCTTAACTGAATGACATTTTCAATCTGCAAATCGGGAATTGAGAATATGGAGTTTATTTAAATCTATTTGCAGATTTAGGATGTGATAAACCTCTTGCATGTTTCAGTCTTAACTAGTCATTAATCTATCTTAGAGTTTAGAGAATAGCCCGTAGCCCAACATTAGCTCGCTTGTACACCCAAAGCCCAACATATTTCTTACAGCGATACACCTCGGGTACAATATACGATGGTTATGGTATGATACGATCATGCACACCTCGTGTTATCACTCGTCAACTCAATCCTACACTGATAAGGACAGGATTGAAGTTTAGAGCGAGGGAAGACAATGTTATTGATTTACTTTTATTTGAAAATTCATTCGTTTTCCACTTTAATTCAATGAAATATTTTTTTGAGAATGTCCCTATATAGTAATTCTTGAAGCTTTCAGGAATAAATGCAAGTAGGCGGTTAATCTGCGTAAACCTTCTTCTTTTTTATGTTTCAGAGCTTACGCAGAACCTTTCGCGAGTATACGTATACGTGTACGTATTCAAGCGCGTACGTACTTAAATATGTGGACGATCCAAAAACGATTAATATATAAGACTAAGAATATTTCGTTACCTTACATATTTATATCGTTCAATTAGCACTCACAGTAGTGCCGTGTTAAGTCTATTCGAACCTATATTTTAGAGTCACGAATGTAGAGTCCTATTAGTAATTCTGATAAAAACATACCTAGTGTTTTAGAGAAAGATACATAAAAATAAAATAATTAAAATTCGCTGCATTAAACAGGCGTATCACTAGAAGAGTAAGTGAAAGACGAATGAAATCGTACTACTAACTGTACCATCAATAACACTGTCTACCTACATCAATGTCAATTAAAATGTATTTCAAAAATAAATATAAACAGGACCGTAATTATCTTCATGCTTCGTTTGTAAAACTGCCATACTTAACGACTGTGTTCAGTGAGACTTTAATAAATACTGTTCAAAACTATTTGGATTCATCTTTATTTCGAACAAAATTGAGTCGTGGTGTAAAAAAATGTTCTAAAAGGTGATTTCTTATGAAATTAGTACATTTATTTGTTGTATTGGAAAAATGATTCCGTAGAAAACAAAAGGCTTACCAGTAAATTAATAGACAAAGTATGTTAAGATTTTCAAGTAATATATATTTTTGTATCATTTTTCCAATACAATTTATGTGTGTTTAAAACATCAAACGTTATTTGTGGCTGTTCGAGGTAGTTGTAGCATACTGTAAAAATATTTGTACTGTCTGTCACATATATGTCATATGTCGCCATGTAAGTAAAGATGAGTCGGAATATGACCTAATTAGAGAAATTCAATTCGAATTTAGTTTAACTAACTGACGACAAACTCTCGCACCAAATTTCATATTAACATTTATTGTCAATTAAACATAACGTTTTTAACTAGAAAACGCGTAATTCAAACCTTCAGATTTCAATTACCAGAACAAATTTTCATCAACTATCCGTACAATTTTCCACTTTCAAGGAAATAAACTTCTTCAAAATCCCGTCTCAATCATTTACAATACACATACAACATCCTCAAACAGCCAACAATATTAAAAAACAGCATTAAATTATAAACACATACCTGGAACTCGTCCCACGGTATGGCGGAACACTCGTCGGACTTGAGGTCGTCGGCCGCGAGCCGCAGTGACGTGTTCCCGCCACCGCTCTGTTGTACTATGTGGATGTTGTTTAAACGCCAAGTACTTGTTGATATCTGTAGTTTATACACGCTATTGTAGTTTTGGTTACGATACATTTTAAGATTAAGAAGTAGGACCAACATTTTTAGTGATAGTTTTCGTAGAAGTAAAGTTGCACGTAAGTTTGCACGTGTACGTTAAACTCAGTGCGTGCACGAAAGAAGGATTAAGTGTTAAAGAAAAAACTTTTAGTTGAATATTAATATATACAATGTCGAAAAAGGGGAACATCTTTTATGCATGCGTAACATAATTTGTGTCTTTTTCAATCTCACATTTAGTTGTGTTAGCCGCCACAAGCAATTCAGTACAGTGATCTTTCAGGCCTACAACTTTAATGCTTGAAATAATTCTATCAGTTTGTATGCAGGATTATAAGACTTAGTCATACCACATCTCGTCTCCTACACGAGCTGGTGACGGAATGATCGCTGGGAGACGAGGAACGTTCTACCACTTCGGCTGCTACTTCCACGCCGCTTGATGCACGACCGTGTTCAAACTCTCTGTAATAATAATTTAATATTATTATAAATAAAAAATGTATTAGAAGTGGTTCACTGATATTTTTTTAATAATAAAAACTAATTTCTTTTCGGCCTCTGTAGGTTATTTATTGGGCACTCGATTTAAATGAACTAATTCCATAGCTATTCATTCATATACTGATGTGTGAAAATCTAAGTAATTTAAAACGTTTGATTTCTTTGTGAAAAGACACAAAAAGATCAAACATAAGATCATAAGATTTTCATCAATTAATTTGAGTAGCTTGCGAAAGAAAGAAAATCAGTCAAACCTCAGAAATAAATTGTGTTTTTCAATCAAATCCATACTAATATTATAAATGCGAAAGTAACTCTGTCTGTCTGTCTGTCTGTCTGTCTGTCTGTCTGTCTGTCTGCTACTCAATCACGCCTAAACTACTGAACCAATTTGCATGAAATTTGGTATGGAGATATTTTGATACCCGAGAAAGGACATAGGCTACTTTTTACCCCGGGAAAATGACGCATTTCCCGGGAAAATTCAGGTGGCGAACGAAGTCGCGAATAATCAATATTATAATGACATTAAATAAACAAAATTCCGTTGTCATGGCAACTGTTTTAATGGCGGATATGCCTTAGCGCGACTTCGTTATATATGAGATATAAATAATTTTAAGAATATTTTTCTTGAAAAAAAAACATATTTTATATCATCACGCTACGACCAATAGGAGAAGAGTAACACTAAAAAAGTGTTACAAAAACGTGGAAAATTCTGACCCATTCTCTCTTATGTGACGCAAGCGAAGTTGCGCGGGTCAGCTAGTTGGACTATAATTCATCTTTGGCTATCAAAAGCTCTAAATGTATTTCAGTTTGAAGTTGTTACCTGAATGCCATATCAGCATCATCAGGCGACTCGGCGGCGAGTCCGACGACGACGTATCGGTCACTGTCGGACGACGCGGTGGACGCTGCGTCACTGCGCGTGTCGTCTCGCGTCAACGCGCTGTCGATCGACGTCACTAGCGACGTGAACCCGCGACGCATTGATGAGAAACCTGAGAACCAACATTAATTTAATATTCTACACCTTATCGTATGGTTAGTGGTCAACCTAGTGTCAAAGTTGTTCAAGCCGCCCGAAGACCTTTGACGTGGCTTATACTCTACTGACAGCTTGAAATAAAGAAACCCGTAGGGACAACAGACAAAATGGTATTAAATGCAGATCATTTTATTTGTTCACCTTTGTCTCGTATCTACGTCATAGTATTCGATACAGATGTTTTCCCAATTTCACTTAAATTCCTGCTTTATGTGTCGATTTCTGTTGCTTATCCAATTCATTAAGATCCTTTAAGTCTATTCTAATCGCATTAATTATTAGATTTTCTTTGTATTTTATGAAAATAATAGCTATAAGGTATCATCACACGCGCCATAGGTTATGAAGTCAAAAACAAACCACATGTTTGTGAACTTACCTCCAAAACTAAGTCCAGGACTAGGAGGAGGTGGTTCTTCAATAGGTATCGGCTGACAGACCTCCACCGACGTGGTGGCCAGCACTCCGCTGTCACGGTCCATCATAGACGGCGCCATTGTCGCTTCTGAACCTACTGGAATATTAGCACATTAGTACTGCTGTATAAGTACGTATTTAATTAGTCAAATGAGTCTGATTTAATGCTAGAATTAAATATATTTTGTGTTTAGTTTTTTAAATAATGAATAGTGTAACATTTAAACTTTTAATTTCAAAGCTTCGGCTGCTTAGTAAAAGTGCCGCTGGTAAGGCTGCCTGTCCACCGAAGCGGAGCAAGGCTGCGGTGCGGAGAAACGGAGAAATATTAACCAATCGGAGAGAACTACTCACGAGGAGAGGAGATTTTGTGCACTCTTATTGGTTAGTATTCATCCGTTTCTCCGCACCGCAGCCTTGCTCCGCTTCGGTGGACAGGCAGCCTAATGATTGCATATTTGACAATGACGGCAATGAGTTTAAAACGTTTTGTAGCGATGATTTGTCAAGATTTAGCAGTGCCGACTCGACATATAAAAAAATATGGCTATAAATAACTTTATATATTAGTTAATACTGTGTGAATTGAGAAAAAGATAAAAGGTAGAAGCGTGAAATAGAGAAGAAAAGAGGTAAGAAAGTAGCTAGGAAAGTAGTAGTAGTAGTAATGTTTCGAATCATATTCCCATGCCATTTTCATGAGGCGCTCCGACTATTTAACAGTGCATAACTCTTGCTGTGAGTTTCATAAGACTATGAGAATTATAGCCTTAATGAAGAAATAATGTAGCAAACGACATTTTGTAACATCGTGAAAATGAGTCTACAGTTTTTGAGGCAGACTGTTAGCGTGTTTTCTTTAAAAACATAATGTTATAAATGTCAATTTTATTGCATATAATAATATAATGTCTAGTTAGTGCCCCATTCCTCACCACCATGTGTTATTTGTGCTGTAATTATAAATATAAGCGTTTGTACATAAACCTGACTTACAGCAGTTATCTTCGAGCGGTGTGGACGCCTCTAAAGTGGATATAGCCTGATGCTCTGAACACCCCAAAGAGAAGGCGACCAAGGAGGGACCAAGAAACAAACCAAATATATAACACAATCACTTTAATAAATTATATGTTAAATTTTATAATTTTGTTAAATTTTGACTCCTCTATAAAATATTTTTTGCATACATACATAAAATCTCACCTATTTTCAATAGGTATAAGCAGAGGCCAAAGAACGGCACTCTAAAATACCCTTGCCTTTAGGTAATTTAACAAACATACAAATTGCGGGCACTAACAGACTTTCACTGAGGCTATTGAAAACGCGTACGCTTATTTGTAGATGCACGCATCCGGTTTGCGATGTATAAAGTAAAATACTACAGAAATAGATGCCCAATTTTCAACACCTTTTAGTTTTGCAATACAATTATGAATTATTACTGTATTTTAGGCGTTGTAAAACCACGTATACATACGTGCGCGTATACCTTACGCGTATGCTTAATTTTTAAAAGTAATTGTTTATGTATTTTTGTCTTATGTTTTTAAGTCTCATTTGTATTAAAGTGATTGTAATAACAAAAATAAATTATTACTAACAAAAAGTTTTCCGCGGCTTTGCTCGCGTGTTAGTATTAAATTAACAGGCTTTAAATAAGAATACATAGTTTATCCAGTGACAGTTAGAATATATAGTTCATAATAATTAATTAACTTTCACTACATATACTATGAACAGGTTGAAGAGTAATTAAGTAGAGGCAGAGGAGAGAGACCAATTACAATAAATCAATTCATGTTGGTACAGTCTTGAGTGATAATTAAAAAACTAATTACTTCTGGTAATTGTGAACAACACTAAATACAGTTATAATGGTCAGTTAGGTCCACTAGTCAGCCTTTGAAAGCGCTAAATTTCATCTCACAAAAGAATTGGATTTGACGGCCAATAAGATTAATAGAGGTTTTTAATTCAATTTAGGCGATTGCGACAAATGCATTTTTTTAATCATCAATCAAGAATAATTTACTAGCAATATCAGTATAAAAATTATAGTGTCACTCACCCATTTTAAGGTCCTGCAAGCTAGAAGAGTCAAGCGGTACGCTGTCTAGATCTCTGGAAGACTCCTGTCCCGGACAGTTGGATGGAAGCACGAATGTTAACTCCACTGCTGGGACCACTACGCCTATTACTATTGACCTGAGAAAAAGACAGAAAAAAGTAAGCAGGGTTGTTTTGTGAGGGTATTTGAATTGAAATTTTGACGCACTTGTGTATGGGCGCGTTCCCACTATGTCGCAACGATTAATTTATCGTTGGACGACTGTCGTCTCTAGCTGTTCCCATTATAACGATTGTCTGTCGTCAAAAAAAAAATATCGTTTAGTAACTGTCGTATCTAGCCGTCCCCACTGTCACGATAATCTGTCGTTACTGCAAAAAATGTCGTACACAACAGTAAATCATGTCGTTTTATATGTGAACACCTCCATTTAAACATAAAAGCCACGACACTTAAAACTACACGATTATCTGTCGACATAGTCGGAATGTGCCCTATATGTGAAGTTAAGTACGTATACAGAAGTATACGTGCATTATACCATGAGACGTAAACGAAATTTTAATTTTAATGTATACTTTATTAACATACGAAAAATAGATTACGATTGGTCAAGCAATATTTAGCTCAAACCTTTTATACTTACGTTACTTTTGCGGTGAATATTTAACAAAAATATTTTTATTACTATTTTTAGCCGATAGCGAAGTTTTTATACCAGTACCTTATCAAAAGTAGGGTTCTCTAAATAATATACCCCAAGAAACTATAAAAACTGATGAAGAAAATAGTAAAGGTGTCTTACCCTTCTTCAGCATCAGGTTGTCTTTCAGCATCATGAGCTAACCAGGCGCTCATCTCGGAGATGCGCTCCAGCTGTCTCATGAGGAACAGCATCTGGTAGTGATTGAGCTGCAACCCCGCCAGGCCGCATGTTCGCGCCACCACCCAGATACGAGACATGTTCTCGTCAAAGCATATCTATTGTAAAATAAAATAATGTTACACTTAAAAAACTTTAAGCTAAACTTGTTATCATTTTCTATGAAGTCAATATATAAATCAATATATAATATTTTGACTATGTTTGTTTACATATTAATACTTTAATGTCTTTATACAACATCGCTCATAAATATGTCTTTTAAATTGTTAAGTTTTGTAGATTATTTATACGGCATTTGCTAGAAGAAATTTAAAAGACAAACCCAGATTAGGTACGCTTTGATATAATCAAGGTTGAGTAACCACTTCTTATATTTAATACAAACAAGTAAATCCACACTAATCAACTACAATATCAACATACCCATGCAGTGAGCGGCGTGGCATCCAACAACGGAGCAGGCTTATAATTAGTAGCTCGCGCCCCGCAGAAGTCTGCCCACAGAGGTTCGACTCTTGCACACCACACAGCCCTGTTCTCTCGCCACAGTAGCTCCGGCGTGATGGATGTGCCGCGGTCTATGTCGTCCAGATCTATAAAGTATATGAAACAATTTGATATTTAATAGATACAGACAATGATTAGCTTCTATTATATAATCTACTTATGCCTCGCTGAACTAAGCAACTAATACAGTTTTAAATTCACTGCGTCGCAAATTGCTGTCTGGTCAAGGGGTATACGTAACTATGATGTTCTTACTCAGTTTTCGCGGTTATACCTTCGGAAAAATGTAGCCTATTTTTTCTTTTTCTAGGCATAATATATGACCTTTTTAAATTTTATAAAATCTGCGAAAAGAGCTCTTAAGTGAACGACGGACAAATAATCACACTTTCACATTTATATTAGAATTAATTCGTATACACATCATTACATACAGACATAAAATCACGCCTTCTTCCCAGGCAGAGACCAGAGAACGCCACTTGGTACGATCCTTACAAACTTCCTTTACTTCATTCACATCCATACATCTTGTCTTTATCCATATGAAACAATACTCACTGTCAGCATGTAATATAAACTGTTCATGTATGGGGTCCATGTCGTCTACGGCACATGGGAACTGTCCGCGAGGCGGCGCTGATCTACGTAACGCTGATAGTATAGACGCTAAATCCGCACGCGTACCGGCTGAATCTGTAACAAAATTACAAGGATTCATTTTAACATCGTTTATTTTTGAACTCATTTTATTCTCTGGAAACACTGTCGATTTAGTACAATGCTCGAAGACTAGTACGCACACGTATCTTGTAATCGGTCTATAAAAACCAATTGCACGCATTGAGTGTGTTGCACGTTTTATAGAATTCGCAATTTTAACCAATGGTACTAAATAGAAAACACTGTACACACAAATCTATGACAATAATGTTTAAATCCTGTCTGTCTGAATATATTTATAGTATATCATTCTTGGTATAAGAAACTCACTAGCTCTAGGCGATTCTCTGACGTTCGTAAGTGTTGCTCTGGCAGTACATATCTGTAACTCTTTGGGCCTATCTCGCTGTTGGGAGACGTGTTCTGATCCTGCTTCAAGAACAATCTGCAACAAGAAAAAATAAATATTGTTTTATTGAACTATACGAACTTTAGAGACACTGATGTCAAGCGTGTTTGGACATCAGTGGCGAAGGCTCCATACATCTCGATTCCTACCGGCTTCCCTTTCTGGACAGACCTAATATTAGTGTTAAATTAAGAGTTTACTATTGCCAAATAATACACAATTAATAAATAATCATCAATATTTAAAACGTAATCTTTAACTAGAATCATTAATCTAATCGAAATAGTACGAAAACGCCTACCCTTTAAAAATTACGCGCCGCTAAAAACGCAACGTGAAGTAATAATAATGAAATAAGCCGGAGGCGCTGATCGGGAATCGCGTACAATAAAAACTATGGCGGCGATGTCGCTTACGACCTTTTGGATCGCGCTTTACACCGCGCTGCATAGTGGCGAGCAAGCCGGAGGAAGAGCGGGTTGCCTCGCGCTACAGCGCTCGCGCCGCGGCGGACACATGATCTTACGCATGTTTCTGTCGCGGTGCGAGCCGCGTGCAACAGCGAGATGGCAAAATATAAGCTAAGCATCCTGCATAAGTATGAGTCGAACATTAAATTCTTCACCAGTTTGACATTAGGTTATGTTTGTTTACTGTTTACATCTTTCGCGCGCTCTACAACAAATTAGAATATTTGTGTTTATTACAACATTATTCCTTAGTAAATGTGTTTGTGCATAACTGTGAATGTATCAGTGTATTAAACAGTAATTGTTTTGCATGTATCCATTGGAGTACAATATATTCATTTTGTTAGATTTATAGGTTAAAGTCATTTCTATAAAAGTGTTCTTGTATGTTTTTGTGTAATGTTTTTGGTATTTTATTGCTGATAAATACATTCTAAATTGTGTGCACTGGTTGTTTATTAACATATTATAACTAAATACAAAACAAGCATGATTAGGTAGCATGGTAGGTACCTATGTATTATTAGACTGTAGAAAGAGAAATAAGAGACTGTAGTTGAATGTAGATAATACTCTCTTATTGTTATTATGCAGTAATACGCTATTTTTACGTCGGCATTCTTACGATGTCCATATGTAGGTACTATACCTAGACAATGACTTATAGCTCCGGCTTGCCTTCTATAAATATTGACCCTTCGCCACTGTTGGACATAGTATTCGAAAACGCAGTACATGAAAGTTTTGAACCAACTCAAAATATTTCACCTACTGCACGATTTTCTACACTCGGTACTATCGTAGTAGGGAGCATTAAACTTTATAAATTACTCTTCATCTTGTGGAATACGCGAGGGCTAATTAATTTTTCATGCCGAATTTCACTATGGCTACCCGGTAGTTTTTAGTAAGTATATATCTTAAGTACCATATATGCCGTACCTTGGGCATAATAGCCTCCATCCGAACATCCATATACGGCGGAGGCAGTCCCTCCTCCTGCTCGGGTTCCTCCTGCTTGAGAGCGCGCGCCACGTGCGGCAGGAAGGCGCCCAGCCACACCACGCTGGGCACGTCCACCGATATACGGACTGGTGATAACTGCACGTACATTTTAGGGGCTGGCACTGAAAATAAAATTGTCTTGTTTATACAGATCTATATATATAAAAACTAGCTGACCCGCGCAACTTCGCTTGCGTGACATAAGAGAGAATGGGTCAGAATTTTCAACGTTTTGTAAGACTTTTTACTGTTACTCTGCTCCTATTGGTCGTAGCGTGATGATACAAAATATGTTTTTTTCACGAAAAAAATTACTCAAAATTATTTATATCCCTTAATATAAAGAAGTCGCGATAAGGAGGCTTATCCGTCATTAAAACGGTTGCCATGACAACGGAATTTTGTTAATTCAATGTCATTATAATATTAATTATTCGCGACTTCGTTCGCCACCTGAATTTTCCCGGGAAATGCGTCATTTTCCCGGGATAAAAAGTAGCCTATGTCCTTTCTCGAGTATCAATGGCTGGACCGATTTTACTAATTCTTTTTGTGTTGTATTTGTTATTATTAGGAGAAGGTTCTCACGGAAAAAAATATTAAGAAATTCTCTAAGAAATATTGAAAAATAGACATTTAATTTTGCGTATTTTAGGTGACGAAGTTCGCTGGGTCAGCTAGTACCTATTTTAAAAAAAAATTACTGTTCTAAGGTGATCATATATTTAAAGTTCCTCTCTCAATCAGGGAGGAGATTTAACTACAGTTACGCCCAGTAGTAGGACCATCATGGGTTCAAAGTAACAAGTCATTTAAAGACACCATATTTGGGGCTTTAGTTTTATGGATTACTAATTTAAGCCCTCTAATTTCTAGCTCACAAATAATACAATCACGTGTCTTATCCCCATTAAAAATCGTACGAACGTATACACCCGTATACGTTCCTGCATATTCAAATGCAGATACGTTCTAGTATAAACATTTGTTTCTGATACTTTCTTTAGCCTTTATGAGATTATCACAATCATATCCCTGGGCAAACAAAATAGCCATTTACAAATTTACAGTACAGTGATATTGTAGACCTACCAGGGAAGCACACGTCTCCCGGATAATAGAAGAAGGTAAGTTCAGCGTGCAGCAGCCCCGCGTCGCCCGGCAGCGTGGCCTTCTCCGCGCTCACCAGCGGCCGCGGCGCCTCGCGGGACTTGGAGCCCGTCGATACCTGCCATATGCCATGCGAAACTATGTACTACCTTTCATCTATAATCACCTTGGTTTTACAAAGACTTAGGCCCAGCATCACAGTTTATCAATAAGTGTTAGATAACCTTTCTGTTAAGTAAAGTGTCAACAAATGTATGAAATCAACTGTCCACATTCTTTCTTGTTACAAGTTATGTGTTAGAAACTTAGAATTTGTGAAAGCGGGTTTTCGGGAATAATTTGGCCGCTATCATTTAGTTTCAATTCTAATATTTTCATAAATGATATTTACCTTATAAACAGTGAAGTCGTCTATCCTAAGTACAAGACACGTGGTCATCAGCTTGCCGAGTTGTTGCAGTATTCGCGTTCTCGTCGGCGATGCTGTAACCAAACCAATAATAATGATCAGAAATCTTAGTTCATATAATCTCATCAAAAATTTCAGAAATAAGACAATATATCTTCGCCGACAACTACGAAACTGGAGTCGAATTGCAACCTCGCTATCAGCAGTAACATACACTAGACTTTAAAATTATAGATTAATACTAGCGGACCCGACAGACGTTGTCCTGTCCAATAAATTAAAAATTAATTAATAAAACATTGTCCAGCGGACAAAATTGTGAATCTAAACCATTCTCAGATCCCCTTGAACACACACAAAAAATGTCATCAAAATCGGTCCAGTCGTTTAAGAGAAGTTCAGTGACATACACACTTACAGAAGAATTAAATATATTAAGATGAGCGTGTTACCTTGTGAGGTAGTAGTGTTAGTGGACGGAGCGGAGGAAGCGCTGTGTTGTGTGGGCGGCTGCTTGTGCTTGATGCCGTTCGACACCGGCTCCTCGACCTTCTCGCTCTGGCTCGTCTGAACACCAAACAGAACAATATTCATTATAAATTCAGTAACTATGTAACACTAAATAGCGGCTATGAAGGTGCTATCGATATAAGCACTTCCTAATGTATAGAAAGTTGTAAATAAATATTATGAATATTAAGTGCATTCTTATTAAATTGTTTGTTTCAGCTGTGCCTTTCGGAACGTGCACGTGTAAATACGTATGTACTTACAAAGCGTGCATATTATTATGTCAAAAACTCGTATACTACCCGTTGGGTCCTTCATTTTTACATCTACAACGAATGGCACAACGCACATATCTTTTCCACGCATTGATTAAAGTATCAATACATGTTTATTGTTTATAGAGATCTATTAATTTGATGAATGATTACTTACTTTATTACTAGGTGTAAGCGGCCGTGGGTCGAGAGAGTCGAGCAGCGTGGTGCAGAAGGAAGACAGAGCTTGTGACAACCACTGACTGTGTGGCGTCGCTGCTTCTCTAAAAATAATATACACTTATGTTAGATATATATAAACTGCGTCTATGGCGACTGCCTACGCAACATAATAGCAGAACATTCGTTAAATATCGTTGGACAAGTAATTATTTTAGTACTAGAAGAAAAACCACGCTCTTTGTGTTGTTTAATAGAATTAAATGAAATACTATAGGTATGAAAATTATAGATGCAGATAGCTTGGTTAATAAAAGTGACTCTATACAAAAGCAGATCTCAGAATAAGAGAGACGTGAGTGTTCAAACCTTCAACTAGCGAAAAGCATGTTAGATAAGTTTAATTTCATAAAAAAAATACTATTTATTAACTTTCTGAAATGTTTCCTTTACACTTAAAACACTAGTATTATTAAAAAGTAACGTTTGTGTACTAACCGGTACCCTCTCCAATGTCTCCTGTCGTCAGAAGCCTTGTGATAAGGGAACAGATCTGCCTGCATGCTTACTAGAGTTACTTGAAGTGCGCCACCGTTTGATAACGACGGCTTTTCTGATCTACCCACTGTAAATATACAGACAGATTTATTAGTACATAGGATACAATATAAAAAGGGATTCGATTTTATACAAAAGTAATGCATATTTTCGGTTCAGACTAATATTGGATTTATAACCTAATAAGCTTAAACTTTAGCTTATTAGGTTATAAAAAAGTGCCGTAGAAATTTCAATGAATAACAATATTATATGCATAGTTTGGATAATTTACAACATCACGACTTAAAGCTCGCGATACGCTCGTTACCTATACGCATTTACGGCACGTATAAACGTGCACGTGCGTATACGTTACTTCAAAATGCATACGTTCATACGATTATTTCAACAGATATCCGTGTTTTTCTTCAAAACACGTGAAATATATATAATACAATAACTTCGATATTAGTGCGTATTACTTACATCCAGGGTCATCACACAGATGCAGGTCGATTCTTGGCGCGAGCAGATGGTACGAGGTCTCTCGCACGTCATGTTTGGCGAACATTCGCGCCAATATATCTCGTTCACCAGACGTTGACTTTGTAGGGATTGGCTCCCGGGGTTCTTCGATCTGACGGAGAAGTAACAAGATTTATTAGCATAGCAATTTCATTCATTCATTCATTTTTTCATTAATTGGCCTGTGTCCATCTATTGCAGATAATTCAGGTGGCGTCAGATAGAGGAATATATAATTAAATTAATTCAGCAATTTCATTACTGCTAAATTCGAAGTCTCGAATTTGCTCTAGTATCTTTTACAAGTATTAACTTGTTAATTTCACTGTGTGAGTATGTTCGTATGTGACGTATATGTGCATGAACTGCCTGTAATGTAAACTAAAGCCACAGCCAGCCACAAATACGGTCACATTTTTGCATAGTGTAGTAACCATGAGTTGATTACAAGTGGAATAAACCGCTAAAATACTATTTCGATTACTGACTAGACTGCAATGCAATTTATCATCGTAAGTGTAAAATAAACTGACCTTCCTAAGTGCTTTAGCTCTAGTAGCAGCAGCCGTGGCCCGTCGTACAGGTTGTGCCAACGCCGCAGCACATGCTAGGGCGGCGCGGAGCTGACCGTCTGTTAGGGCCCACGCTAGAGGCTCAGGGCAAATGGCCAGACGAGAACCGACTACTGAGCAGTCTGAAACAATGCATTAAAGCAGCTTTCTACTTACAATTAAAACATAGGTGAATAGCGAAACTACAAAGTTTTATATTGTCAATTGCTTATCACAAGACGCAAATGTATAAATATTTTCATAGTTTCAAAATGACACGTTATGACACGACTTGTTTACACCACAGACATCAGTTAAAAAATATCTACGGAAAGCTATGTTTACTATTTTTAATTAAAGACATTTTAGTACTAATATTGAAGGAGCTCATAATATTTTACCTGATAATCTCTTTTTGATAACGATCCGACAGTGTGTATTTCCGAGCAGCAGTCGCAAAGGCGGTAGATTCGCGGCGGCTGCACCATGCGCCTTCGCTTCTATACGCGCACTTTGCCATTCTAGTTCCTGAAAACATAGATATCAAAGCGTCAGAAATAACATAGTAAAACCGCGATTACTTTCGACATGTTCATTAAACAAATAATTGTTTTCTTGAATGAATACTTGGGACAGGTGTAAAGGCTGTAACCATTACACTATAAAATTATACATCGCAAAAAAAAAACTTCTAACTTTCAGGGTGTATGCATGCTTACGAAGAAATAGGCCAGACCTTTGCCTATGACACGTATAATAGAAAATAGATAGATAGGAAAGGGTTTTTGATTGTTTATTTTATCAAATTTATGAAAAATATTGCTGTAAATGGTACCTTAAATATAAGCAGTTGTCCGGTGTCAGGTGATTTGATTCTAGTCAGTCTTAGGTCACCCTTACGACCTTCCGGCGTGCGGGACTCCACCGTCACTCTTGAGATCTGAAATATTAACACACACCTTTATTTATAAACTCTATTAAGTATCATACATTTATTTATGGAGGTTACTTCTTAATCTAACAGAGGGAGTAACTTTGCAGTTATTTTGTTATTTACGATCAATAACTTAAACTAAAATTGCTTACGGGAAAACCCAAGTCGAATAATGAATCAATCAATATTTAATTAACTTTAAAACAATAAGCACTAAAATGATTCTCATTACTTATTATTATTTTTCAATTTAATGCTGGTCTTGATTATTATTATAATTAATTTATAAACAATGTATGATTTATTGTATAATAATAAACCTTTTGTTCTAGTACTCAATTAGGTTGTAGCTTGATAAGACTTCAAGTAGGAATTAATATACATTTTCATGATTCATCGGTGTAATTAACACATAATTATAATCTATACTGTAAAGTTGGTCATAAAACAATAGCCACTTTATTATTTAATTCTCATGTCTGTATAGACTTCTTCTTCTTTGTGAAATATAACAATAATATAGTGAAACGACGTATTTTCAGCTATAGCAGATATTTTCTTACAAAGCTTAAACGGATGGTATGCGATGTACGTGCGCGTAATGCGTATACGTGCACGCACTTATTGTAATTTATTTTTCAAGTAGATGATATATTGATTACTAGCTGACCCGCGCAACTTCGCTTGCGGCCAATAAGAGAGAATGGGTGAAATTTTTTCTCGTTTTTGTAACATTTTTTACTGGTACTCTGCTCCTTTTGTGATGATATATAGCCTATGTCCTTTCTCGGGTATCAAAGTATCTCCATACCAAATTTCATGCAAATTGGTTCAGTAGTTTAGGCGTGATTGAGTAGCAGACAGACAGACAGACAGACAGACAGAGTTACTTTCGCATTTATAATATTAGTATTGATTAAGGCTTTTCTACTCGTATAACAAGAGCTGAAGCTCAAATCCTTCTCAAAATGTATACTTTTCAATATGTCAACGAAAAATGTATTAAATAAGAAGTTTGAATATGTTGTAATATTTACCTGAACACTGCTGGTGAAAGCTTCGCAATTAAAATCTATTTGCACGTGGTTCACAGCCACTGATATTCCATCTATTACCTGAAAAACGTCAAAATGTAATAACAGAATCATACGAGTACTTAAGACAAAAGAGTACCTATTGATAACATAAGATTTATGAAACAGAAAGACTGACAGCCTAACAGGCCAAGAAAATACCTTTTAAATATTCAAAACCAATAAGTACTTAACGACCACTTATTAGTTTACTGTAATCTATAAGACTTAAGAGTATTTGGTCAGTCAAATTCATGACGAAGATTCCTACCGTTTAAATTACTCGCTACTCTACTCTACATCTCATTCGTTAAATTACGGAAATGAATCAAACAGTTTTGCTCACATTACCTTATGTATATAGCTATATTTGCCCGGAACTGGCAGCGCGCCGGCCGCGCTCGGATTCATCACGCGCGGCTCCTGACATACTTCCAGCGCTATGTGCACCTCGTCGAGATTCTGAAAACAATCATTGCACTTTTAAAAACTGTATTAATAGACTAGTAGTATGAGACTATTTGTCAGAAAGTCTATCATAATGTTTATACAAGAACGTCGTGGGGAAACCAGAATTCGTAGTTTTTCACAGGTGTTAAAACTGCTTCGCCTTTCTAGAACTTTTCAGGACCATGCAACAAATGAACAAATCTAGCGAAGAGGGAGTTCTCGGAGCACGTGACCTTGTCAAGCATCTGAGTATGTAACAGTTTTCTTTCAGTGTGGTAACTGAAAGAAGTTGAATGCATTTAAAATTTCGCGCCGAAGGAAAATGTCAGCTGGCAGTATCTTCATTAAAGAGAAAAGTTTAGACTAGTTTTCATTCTATTAGGTAGGTACTAGTCCAAGTCACGATAGCTTAAAAGTGTAAAACAACCTATCATGTTTTTATTAAGACTTTAATATGAATCAGAATCAGTATTCACATAGCTAATAGCATTAAATGCAAGTCACTTCGGTAGCTAAGTGCAGCGGGAAACCTAGGTAATTACGTTAACCGCAGTACAGGCTAACTATAATTTACAATAAATTGGAGTACTTAGTAATCAGAATATAGCAACATTTGATAGGATTTGAGAACTATAGCACTAATTACTTCTTTTTATAATCATAGTTTTCTATCTACCTTTAGTAACTCTTTACTTTTTTGGCTAATAAACGGTTAAGTAGGTATCTTCGTCCATTGCTAGCTGGTAATAAGTATTAGATAATCGAAAAGGACACCAAAAAATTCCTAGTTGCGGTTCTAAAATTTAAAAACCTGGTCAGTTTAAAATTAATGCCATTAAACAAGATACGTATCGGTCAATGTAGGTCAAACCCCAATTATGACCAATTGGACAACACACCTATTCAAACAAGGAGATTATTATTTAATTATCGTATGGTTAGTGGTCAAAGTTACTCATACCAACCGAAAGCCTTGGACATGGCTTCACGGCTGTTAAAGTGATAACATTTGAGACGATCTAACATCTTCTAGAGCATGGAGACGTCCAAATCTAATAGCACCAGACGGCGACCCATCTGTGGATTGATCGCGGCAAGCGTTGCTTAACCCACAGATCGTTTACAGACTGGTGAGCGCAACAGGCTATGAGCGCCTCGAACATGGATATGACCTATTTACGTTATCTTAAACCGGGTTCGACTAAACGCAAGGGGTAACACCCAGCTCAAATACTATGCTCGAGAGTCGAAAGTCCGAGCCATGGATTGCTTAACTCACTGATCGTTTCGACAAGGAACGTAAGTGGCTATAAGCGCTTCAAACAAAAATGAATGATAAAACAATTACTTAATTAATTGATAATGGCAATCTTTAAAAATACTTTAAGGGGAATCCCCGAAAGAACATAAAAACACGTTTTATGAAGATTTTTATAAATAGAAACATTGTACGGGCCGTTTGTTTTATGATGTCGTCAAAAGTTCGTCTCTCATCCCGTATGAATTGATATTACAGCCATATTGCCGGCGAAGTGTGTCGTTATGGTAAATAGGTTATGGGGTCACAAAAGTATGGGAAAATCTCCGAGAAAAAACAAAAGTGTTGACTTTTGTTATTGTGGTACTATATTTTTTACAACGGCGCGGGATAAGTATGAAGTTATGAAACTTGATAGGCTAAGACCAGTTCGTGTATTAACATTGAATAAGCAATACTTTATACAGTGATAGTCGAGTGGTATAAGTTGGTAGCTCCCACGCAAGTGGTTGCAAGTTCGAATCTTGCAACACACCAATGACTTTCGGAAGTTATGCGTGTATCAAAAATCATTATCACTTGATCCAACGGAGAAGGAGAACATCGTGATGCAACCTTGCATGCCTGAGAGTTCTTTAGAACAGTTCTTGATGGAATGTGAAGTCCCCAACCCACAATTCGCCAGCGTAGTGGACTCAAGGCCTAACCCCTTCCTGATTACGGGAGGAGACCCTTGGCCAGCAGTGGGCCATTAATGTATAATTTATTTTATATATTTATAAGAAATACTTTGGGAAGACATCTCCTAAGCCTGATTGATTCAATATTCGACCGAAGCAGTACTTTACCGCAATTTGTCTCATATTTATTGGACACGGGTATCCATTTAGGATCGGACAAGTAAGGTAGAGATAGTAATCATATAAAAACAAAATGCTCAAGAATAACATGACTTAAATGTTCCCAATTTCATGTTTGAAAAGTTGTAGGTATATAACAAAACTAGCTGCTACCAGCGACTTCGTCTGCATGAAAAGATTTCCCGGGGAAATAGTATCCTACAAGTTAATCCAAGTTAAAAGCTATTGGTATACCAAAGTTCATTAAAATCTGTGTAGCAGTTTCTTTGTAATAATTTTCATCACGGAAAATCCTTTTACGCAAATGAAGTTACCGGCGAAAGCTACTTAAACAATAAAAATAATCTGACTTCAGTATTCATGTTTGAAAATATCTAAATACGTAACAAAATCTATTGACGCAAGTATAAAGTATACTAAAACGAAAAAATAGCCATTCCTTTAGATTCATATACGTTTATTGGCTCATTCCGCGACTGGTATTCCCAAAGCCGTGACTAACACGTGTTAGACGAAACAATAAGGAATCCTTATAAAAACTGGTAATTTTTCCTCAAGCGTATTATTCAATGTAATGTTTGTGTGTGTTTGTAGGACGTAAGGCGAGAATTGTTGAATGGATTTTGATTGGACTTTTCTGATCGAAAGTGCAAGTTAAAAACTGCTATGTGTTTAAAATACAATATCAGCCTAGCCTTTTCTCCAACTATGTTGGAGTCGGCTTCTAGTTTCATCGGATGCAGCTGAGTACCAGTATTTTATATGGAGCGACTGCCTGTCGGACTTCCACAACTCAGTTGCCTGGGTGACAAGATACCCCTCGATAAGACTAGTTTCAAATTAGATATTAGTTTTAATAAGACTAGTTTTCAGACTTTTAAGCTTCTGACTACTAGTAACGGCTGTTAAAGATCTTTGAAAATTACTACCGGGACCCGCAATTTAACGAGCCTTCCGAAACATGGAGGAGCTCGGTATGTGTTATATGGTCATCCATCCACGGAACAACTTTGGCAATGGTATCTTAACATTAGCGATCTATCTGCGCCCGCTGTTATAAATACAGTTGAATGAATAAAATTTAATTGATCGGAAATTACCAACTATTTTCGAATTTGTTCTGTAGATAGATTGTAATGAAAGTGTAAGACGTCAGGTTAATTGCTAACCAAAACTTATCTAAAGGTGTTAAAATATACGGTTGTTTACATTATAGAGACCATGCATATTTAATGGATCAATGTAAATATGGTATATTAATTCTAAGTAGGTACATGAATAACAGATAGACGTGCTATTAATCATTGATTCTGAGAATTGTATAGGTGTTTATTATCCTGTTTATAGTAAAAGGGAAAATTTAGACTCTAGACTGTTGTAATATTATGAAAAAACTTGCTCGATTGATTGAACTATAGGTTTTTATAACAGTTTTTGTAGAGTTCGGCACTGAATGGAAAATAAACTAACATTTTTCTAAGCATCTTCTAAGACAATACAGAATCTTGGGTCCATGGCCAGTGTAATCAGCTTTGAAACGTCAAACAATTCAAATAACGCAACAGTTGAAAGGTTTTGTCACCAGGTTTAACACAAAAATAAAACAACCTGGGAAAATATCAATAAGAAGTTGAATTATATCTACTTCTTTTTCAATCTCTTACTTCCTAATTCAAATATAAAGCTAGGCTTCATCATATACTTACAAAACATTTGGACAAGACTACAGTCATAGCAAAACCCTCTTCCCTTCCAGTCCCAATAGACTACTAAGGCTTAGTTGAACAAACTACCGTAACTTGTAGAACAAAACTTTAGTTTCAACAGTAATGTAAGACAGTGCTGTCACGATTTACATACGCATTATGCAAAGTTATGTTATTAAAGCACACTGTCAGGGCTTGGCACGGCATTAGAGGCCGTATTTATAAGTGAATATAACTGCGTAAGAGATAGGGAAGACTTCCCAGGCGTATTATTTAAGTAGTCTTTTCCGTGTAAGAATTGCGTTGGGCTCGTATTTTCGCTGCACTTTGGAAGCTCTCTGAACTTAAAGGGGGGATTTCCTACGACTATCGACTGAAGATGGCCAGCTAGCTATCGACGAGTGTATGAAATACTAATCAGCGCCTCTAATGGTCTTTAAATTATTTTTAAACGACGATGAAAATTTTGAATGTCAAACGCTTGCTAGTCGATAGTACCCATAGCTTTCTGTGATTATCCAATATCGATTTACAGCATTCAATATCATTCGCGAATGTCAATTAAGTTACTATGTCAAGGAGGCGTTTTAAAACGTAATGCGTGTATTGCACTCATGCAATATTCGCCAATGTGTTTACACCCGGAAAGACAGAGTTATTTCCTAGTAAAATATATTTCAAAGTATGAGAATAAAGCATAAAGGCTTTTAACAAAGAGAGATCTAATTAGCACAATGCACAGAAGGATGCTTTGACTGCCTCCGTGGCGCAGTGGTTTAGGTCACCACGCCGATACCACTGCATCGGGAGGTCGTGGGTTCGATTCCCACACGGAGCAATTATTTGTGCGATTCACAAATAATTGTTTCGGGTCTGGTTGTGCTTTGTGTCCGTTGTTTGTATGTTTGTAAAAGTCCCCGCGACACAAGAGCAATTCTTAGTGCGGGAGTTGTCTTTAAAATAATAATAAAAAAAATAATAATAAAATAATAAAAAATGTTTATTTGTAGAAATTCTTTCATAAGGCAAGTGGACAACTAATTTGCTTGTTCTCGGATTTCGCCTCTATCTTGCAGTCCAACAACTTAGTAGAAATCATAACTTTTAAACTCTCGCATTGCATTTTTAATAGAATACGGGAATTAACGCGAACACGCATTTTACCTTAAACTCTCGTCAATCGCGTTAGTAGAAAGACTTGTTTGCAATGTACGCAGGTGACGGAGGCACCCAAAATTTTGATTAGAGCATCATTTACTCGTCAGTCTTATACCGTCGACGATTACTTGTTTTCTACGGTTACTTTTTATTGGAAATCTTCTCAAATTTCAATTATACTTAAGGTAAATCGTGCAATCCAAGGCTCTTTACTAGCCAGCGAGTCGTCGTATGACCTCCAAAAATAGGACTTAACTCCACAATATTACCACAAGTAGCAATTGGCAGTATTCAATACTTTGACCAGACAATAGACAGACATTCTTGTTCTATTGTTCACTGTTGAAGCAGTTATCAAAAAGCGGAAACAATGAGTTAAGGATTTCAACAATGCTCAGAGGAAACTGTAAATTATTTGAATTGCGGTTTAAATAATTGATGCTAAATATTTAATTAATTGTTGAATATTTCTGTTATTTATTTTTGTGGTTGACTGATTAACTTTTTTTTTATTTACTATAATATAAATAAATAATAAATTTAACTCATGACTGTCCCACTCCTGGGCAAGGGTCTCCTTCTGTAATAAGGGAGGGGTTTGGGCCTTGAGTCCATCAAGCTGGCCAAGTGCGGGTTGGTGACTTCGCATGCCCTCAATAAATGTATTAAACCAATTTTAGGCAAGCAGGGTTTCCTCACGATGTTTTCCTTCACCGTTGGAGCATGTGATAATTATTTCTAATACACACATAGCTTCAAAAAGTCATTGGTGTATTGCCTCGGGTAGAAACTGTGACCACTTGCATGGGAGGTGTCAACTTATACCACTCGGCTACCACTGCTTATATTATTATAATACAGATACATAAATAAACTTTTAGTTATTATTAAGAAAACTAATTTATTGTAAGGCCACAGCTAGCGGCTAGGATCCGAACATAATTTCGCGTTGAAATTCTTAGAACGACCTACACAGTCTATTAATTGGGATACACTAATTAATTAAGAAATTACAATATTTGTATTGTGTAAAATAACTGAACAAAGCACCAACGCTGACTATAGATGGAAGAGTTGTTTTATGATTATACAATAATTAAGTTAAAAAAGGGGTTAATGGTAAGGGGTATACTTACTACTACTTCAATAACTCACTTAAACTGTACATACTTTGGTTTTGTCAAAAAAGTAGTCATAAGACCTTTTATAATTATATGTTTTATCATGACTTGCTTATGCAATATATTCAAATTCCAGACATGATTCTGTTAGATAAATCGAGTATAATATTTGATATGAATCTTTATATCTACGGAAGATTTTTTTTAGACTGAGTGTGAACTATGTCACTGATAGTCAAGTTTGTTCTCCTAAAAGTAAAAGACAATTTTATCTGTACCCCGCCTGCCTTAAATGTGCACCGTACTCTTCACTCAGTCTTAAAGGCACGAATCCATCTACACGTATCTTTCTTCTATACATTCATTTTATCAATATTAAAACAGTGAAAAGACAGTCATCAATTTAAACCAGTACCAACAGGATACACAAAACATAATCACTGTAGCAAGATGAAGGTCGTCGCGTTCAGTGGACCGTCTAGTCAATGCATTATTCATTGCGAGATACCAAAACTCTTACTTTTTCTGTTTGTTCAGGATTTTTCTTGTAATATTCAACAATTAGGCGACTCAGGCTTGCGTTGACGTTGGAAACATTTTTCGTGGTTTTCTTTCTGTTACTTTTAATTTTTGTGATGAATTGTTATAAAACGTAGATGACAGGATGACCTGAACATATTTGAAGACTGGTTGGAACTTGCCGCCGATAGAGTGATTTAGAAGGAAAGGGGGGAGGCATTTGCCCAGCAGTGAGACACTAAACCAGGCTTTAAAAAGTAAGCGGTAAAACTCACGTGCCCGAGAGCTCTCTGCAAAGCTTGGCTGTAGCAGTCATCTTAGGGCGCATCAACGTTAAAAAGATTAGGTATTGAAGTGGTCGCCGCGGCCAAAATCGGTCGGAGAGCATCATCATAAGTCACTTTATTCCCAACGAGTGTTGCCGCCAAGCAGGTGGTCAATTGTAAAAACATGGGCCAAACCAAGAAAACATATTGTGCTGATCCCGCGTAACGTGGGATAAGGACAGGGAAAAAAAAGGCTAGACTTTTTGGACGGAGATCGTAAGGTTTTTAAAACCTGTCTACGCACGTTTTAGCTGGCTAGCCTGTTTAGTGGTGGAGTTGAGTATAATAGTTAAGATACATAGATTTTTTGTCAGTTCTGTAGTAAGTACGTAGCTGTTTGTTGCTGCAATTATTTTGTGACCTTGAATGAATTGTTGCGAAGCTATTTTGTTCAGATAAAACGATTCAAATAAATGTTATCAAGAACTGTCTAGGATATTTCTCCGATAGCCAGATTTCCCGGAATCACAAATATGTAATTACTGTTGCAGGCTTGAGAGCGGCCCTCTTTCGAGTTAACAATAACTCTTAGATATATCGGGGTTTTCACCAAACTCATCAATACAAAACCTAATATTTCAAAGCTTAATTTATTGATATCAAAAACAAATTCGTGATATTACTAACAAATTATGCACATACAAATGATCAGCCTTCACAAAATAAGAACACATAACCACAGTACTGAACAATCGGAGCGAATTTACATGTGAAAGGCAATTGAGGCGTAACATTTCACTGATTGCCTCCAACGTGGGACACTGGCGACGTAATTGTACAATAAACATGAGGAATTCACAGAAATATACAACTACTGAAGATACGAGTCTGATTGAAAGACGAGAAGAAGAGTTTTTATTATACTAACTGGCTTCTGAACACAACTTTGTTCGTAAAAAAAGATTTCACGGGTTTAAGTATTAACAATCCCTAATAAGGGTTATAAGTCGCTAACCTGCATTTGGCCAGCGCGGTGGACTCAAAGGTTGTCTCTCATGCCGGGAGGACCCCTTGCCAAGCAGTGGGACATTAAGGGGTTATATTTAGTATAATTTACTTATAAACAATCTATGTGCCTTTCATCAAACGAAAGATAGCGAGCAAAAGCAAAGGACACAGGCTTCATCAAATACCTACGACTAAACTACTTCTATGTAACTCTTTTTACATGGCGATAAAAACACGTTGAGTTTATTCATATTAACCACTTATAACCACTTATAATGGATTGTAATGAGACTTAAAATATTTTAAGTCTCATTACAATTTACATTCGCTTAACTTTCTGCGTACTCGTAATTAAATATGCACTTATAACCATTTTCTTCAAAGAAAACTTCATAATAAAAACGTAAACCAACATCAAGTTTCAGTTCCGTTGAAAATTACCGTCCGTGTGTTAATTTTCAAAAGGACCCTCTTGGAATTGAATTAAAACGGGTCGAGGCAAACAAAGTTTGTAGCAAGCAAACCTTAGTTAAGTTTCATCAAAGTTGCTCGAGTGTAAGGGACCGACTACAAACGGCTACCGGCTACCAAAGTCTGTCAAGAAAGCATGACCCGTTAAAATATTTACTACAAGAGAACAAACATTGTTATAATCAAAGCAGAAACGTTTTTTAACCTCTTTCTTTCAATTTCTACAAATCAAATGCTTAGAAAAACTTTCCAAAAGATCAACTAGACTCGATATAAAAATCTTTTGTGTGGTAACTGGTAAGTCAATGTAATTTCAAGGTTGATCAAACTGAAGGCTTAGTAAAACAATTTCCGTTTTAACAAAAAACGTTCAGGTTCAGCTCAAACTGAATGCCGAGGTATGCTATCAATCTATAGACAGGCCACGCGAAACTTTACCCTTGATTTTCTTTCTACAGTATTACTCATAACTGTATGTATGACAAGATGTATGAACGCGGATAAAACAAAGTTTGTATGGATCGTAGCAACTGTAGCAGCAAACAGACACAAGGCATGATGTATGTCCTTCCGCAGAATATATCAAAGTACAAATACTACAAAAGTATACACTGATCTTGAATCAAATAGCCACCCAATTACACTCATTGTTTACCCGTAAACATAGTGAACAATAACGCGCCAGTTACATACAGAATCAATAAAAAGTGCAAACACAAGTAAACAAACAATGTTTACGTCATGCAACATAGCGTTTCTGTAAATCGTACAGCACGTAGCTACATCTAGTAGCCGGTTTACATGTATTATTGTTATTACACGAACTGGCGTTAGCACGTACGCTCAATATATTAGGAATATCGTTTATTTAAGAGTTAGGCACGTGTGGGGGTTTGCTAAAGGAGATACGCTGTGAGTTTTTGTTCGAAATGCTTAGTGGAACTAGCGAATCATCACGGTATTTCTTATGTTTATCCGACATCGGGGGTTGGTGTCTTGGCTGTTGTTGTCTATAGACGTAAGGAGGAGGTCGTGCATTGTGCATGGATCTTTGAGCTTAATTTTCAGAAACCTGCAATTCTTCACACCCTTTAGGAGTTAATCCTAGAAAGTCCTACGGGGAACCAGGTCTTGCTCAATTCTGAGAGACTCTTAACTTAACGACGCATCAACGTATCAAGCACTATTTTCTGATTTTCAAAAGCTGCAAATGCATATGTACCTATTGGCTTAAAATATTTGTAGTACTTTTGGTAGCTCGCTTTTCCAACAGCAAGCCCTCTACGAAATGTAATATAAGAAACTATTATGAATTAAGCAGTTGGCTACTATCAACTCAATGTCTGAACTAAACACTGAAACCGGTTTTCTTCTACACGGAACAGTTGCCCGCTGACCTTTGCCACCCAATTACCCAAGTAATCAGTAAGTAAAATGATAGTTAATAGTGTTACCGTTCTTATTATAACATAAGAGGCGAGGAGAAATAGGGTTATATACGCTACTCTATTATGATACTGCAGTGATAATTACAAAAGTAACTTTGTTAATGGCGAAAGGTGAGTGCATTTCTCTGCCTTCACCTTCGGGTATAACAGGCGTGATTATTATGTATGTAATTAGAAAACTGGCTCTTTCAGTATCTGAAAGAAAATATGTGTAAATTTTGAAGATATTCAGTGGAAGATAGAGGAATTTTTGGGGTCAAAGTTAAGAAATTGTATCAACATTTTCTTAAATGTATTTGAATACGTTTCTCAGGAAAGGTTGACATTGGGTGAATTGTAGAAAAATCTGCCAAATCTTTTAACATCATGTTTTCGAGTTAGAAAAAGAACATACATACATACATACATAAAATCACGTCTTCTTCCCATAGGAGTACGCAGAGAACGTGAAAGGAGAATTTCATGAAATACCTTGAAAATAAGAATCACGTCTTCTTCCCATAGTAGTGGAGTAGGCAGAGAACGTGCAACGAGCTATATAAAATACCTTGAAAAAAGCAGGAAACGTAGCCGATATCAGCTAGTAGTAGACCATAAAAATGCATCATCAGCAAAACACGATGTCCCATTTAAATACGTATTCAAGGAAACTGGGTTAACTTAATTAAGGTTAAGCTAGTGCTGGCTGAACAGATTAGTTGGCTGTCACGTCTATCTAACTACAGCCACGGACGACGCTCATTGGTGCATTTTTAATTACGTTTTTAAATCCATCAAGTTTGTTTCCCCAGTAAAATTTTGATTTAAAACATGTGACCAGATTTCTAAAGGCTTTATGGTCAAGATTCCTAAGCTTTACCGTGTTTCTTATAGTCCCGCCCTAAAGAAGAGTTAACAAATAATTTGTAGGTCAAAGAGTCATTCTCGCGTTGTTACGGTGCTATGGATAGGAGAAGAAAAGCTAATAAGAAAGAAGATTGGCAGAATACGTCATTTTATGTATGAATGTCATAAATTGGAATAATGGCAAAAAGAAAATAGTAAAAAGAAAATCCCACTACTCATTTTCAGAGCCATTTAATCCTTCGTTTTAGAGCCAGTAAACAGCAGCTTTCATCTTCACTACTAAAATGTATATTAATGAATATACATTAAATATGCTAACCGAATCATGACATATAAAGAGCAATCTCTCCATACACGTTATCCAATTCCATGCCGTAGTCAAATTTACATAATAACGTTTATAATAGGTACTCACGTCAAACATACAAAGCCGGCAGTACGCTAACGACACTAAGAACTGAGGCGGTATAATGATAATAATTAGTAGTGTGAAATTGTTTTGTATAACTATTGCATATAAGTGCATAGAATATTGAATAGCTAAGTCAAAAGCTAGATTTTCTTGGAGTATCTAAAGAATTGCTCAAAATATTCACATTTCTTTTCCATTTGAAGAATCATGAAACGAATATACGGTAGATGTTAGAGAAAAAGGAAAATTTTGATACTTTAGACTGAATCAAATGCTGTGAAAGTCTTTCAAGTCATCAACAAGTTCCTTGAAGCTTGGCTCAGTAAATCAAATGATGAACTGCTACTGGCAGCAGCAAATTAAAAGAAAGATGGACGCATAGTGACGTTAGGAGCGGTTTATTTTTCGGCGGGGGCAAAAATCTATGATTCATAAAAAGGATAGAAGTAGAACAAAACCTAAACAGCCTAGACACAAGCCATCAGAAGGACCATCTTCCTTAAGAATAGTTCAATTAAAGTATCAATCAGGTTGCGTACTATGAAGATACAGTCCACCGCCTATCAAGTCCTCCTACCCACTAACCCAGTGAATTCGTATTTGTTACTTAATCACGTTGCACCTGTTCGGCTAATTTAAATATTTACTTATCGCTGATATATAGTAATTCTCTGAAAAGAACACATAAACATGGACTTTGGCTTTCGTAAGTTTAAATTGCCTGTATGCAAATTAAGATTAAACTATGCACTGAATTGTTTCTCCGATTTGCTAGATTTTTCATTAAGTTTGGACTAGTTAAATGTGACAAGAAGCTTATGTTTATTATCTTCGGCTTTATAATTTGAACCTAATTGTCAAATATCCTATTTGCCAAATAACGTAACAGCAAATAAATGAAAATACCATATGATAAACTATCTCATGGATAGTATCTAGAAGCGGCGAAAGTGGGACATAACAACTTCAGACGTCTATCAGTAAAATAATATTCTTCTTTTTCTTCTTTTAAAAAGACAACTCCCGCAATAAGAATTGCTCTTGTGTCGCGGGGACTTTTACAAACATACAAACAACGGACACAAAGCACAACCAGACTCGAAACAATTATTTGTGGATCGCACAAATAATTGTCCCGTGTGGGAATCGAACCCACGACCTCCCGACACAATGGTATCGGCGTGGCGACCTAAACCACTGCGCCACGGAGGCAGTCTGGCATATCTCGACTTAATAAGGCAGATCTAGACAAAAATAGTAGAAAAAGTAATCAAACCTTAAAAGCCAATTGTAGCACTAATTTGTCAAAACAAACAGAAAATCCGCGTAAAGTAATAAGTAAAACATAGTGTTTTCTACATTAGACACACACGGAACGTACAAAGTCTTAATGTCACAAAGGCGATTAAAAGTAAAAGGTCGGACGTCGTGTCGCACTAATCCTTGTTAACAAACGTAAACGTAAACTCTAACTTTACCATTAAAAATGTTACTGCTGTTTGTTTGGCTTTAGAGATTGGCTAGAGTTTTATAGCAACTTTTTAGAACCAATGTTTTAAATGCGCGTTATTTGATTTTCTACACATGCATTGTTTTTATATATAAATGTAACTATTTATTCATACAAGAGATTTCACATGATTAAACAAAGTAAGTATTATAAACTATGATTTACAATAAAAATAAAATCGTATTCACAATTATATAATTCTTAAGAAACATTGTACTGGACATCGTCGATGAAATAACCACATTTACATATTTAGTGTAGGAAAAGGTAGTTAGTAAATAACAGTTTAACCCCCGGTTTCTGAGGTTTATTTAACGGTAGTTTATCTATTCAATAGCGTCAAAACTCATACAAAAAAACGCAATTGAATAGATAAACTACCGCTAAATGTACTCAGAAACCGGGGGTTAGTAGCGTATACGCAGATAAATGGTGAACATTCGTTGTCATTGCGTTTACGTGGTCTACGCTGATGAAAAACTAAGGATAAGTAATGGGGATATCTATACATGAGGTATAGATACCTATCCCGATTATTTTTCCTTAGCTTAATTTTGATTCTAACAACGGTTAAGCACGGTATTACCTAAGCAAGGCTTTGTAGGTATTCCTAGTTAGAAAACAGTGGGCCATATTTTCGAGTGGGCAGAAAACTAAGACCAGTCTAACCGCTAACCACATAAAAGGAAGAGCCCTGTTCAAAGACAAACATCGGCATTTCAGACATTTGTTTTATTTCATTACACGTAATAACGTTATTCCCAAGAACATAATAAGGGACGTAGAACAATGACATTACACATAGATAGCCGTACAAAAGTATAATAGCTTTATCGAGTGCTGACCGAAAAAATCTGAAAAGGTCCAAGAATATTGGGTCAGCTCGTTACGGCATATTGTCGAAATGTAATATTTCTGGCAACGCCTTACACCTATTTTACATAATAATATAAGGACCATTTTGCCGCTATCATATCGATTAGGTATTATTATAAAAAGTTAAAGTTTCTTTCTTTCAGTACGAATAAAATTAAGTAAGTAACCGACAATTCTACAAACGCTGCAACTCGATATAGACTGTAGACGAAATATGCCCTTAAAAATTTTGACTAGAAGTCCAAGCAATGAAATTTTGTATCTTCAAATGTTAAAAGCTTGAAAGCTCGTCTTTGAGTGAAAATTCACGTTGTTCATATATTTTATCCAGGAAAATCAATGCTACGCAAAGCACAGAAGCAGTATTACATAATATAACAGAGAACAGAGATTCCCTACATTAATATCCGTCTTGTATCCTGCGGTTTTGCGGACGCATACAGAAGGCTGTGCCTATATCGTAGCCGTCGTAGGCAACCAAATTAACAACCGTTTTCAAACCGTTATTGCGATAATACGATGACGTTGAGGTAAAATTCTAATGGCTATGAAGTTAATATCGTTACGCAATTTTGTTATTTTGTTGCTGGTAACGTACTTATGTTATGAGTGCAAAAGTTTGTACAGATGTGTCGATGTTTGGTACCTCTTTACATTGAAACTATGGAATGGATTATGCAGTTTGTTCGCAACCTGCAGCGCTATTTTCTTCAATCAGTACTATCGAGTATCGATAGTTTTATATTAAAATGTTCTTAATTTATTTTCCTACGGTACCTTTTTACTTTTTTACTTCAGAAAATCTTTCAACACGGACACTGTTGAAGGCAAAAGACAGTTCATTTATTGTCCCTTGTACGTTAAAGATAAAGGAAACTAGCATTTTGTACAAATTGATAATTGAATGAATTGAATCGTATATACGTTTATTACACGATACTCAAAAGGAAATTAGTGAGCACTTTATTTAATTAAGTTTACAACAATAATGGTAGACTAGTCTAGGAACTGCTCGATGATTCACGGAAGAGACGGAATTGTTTTAATTGAAAAATAGGGACGACGAACGCGGTAGACATGCGGCTTGGACTACTGCTGCTTTCAATGCAGTCACCTTAATACAAGAATAATATAGACCCATGGAGAATCCCAGATTAGGTAGGTATATAGAAAATACGTATGTTCCACAAAAAAAGCCAAATTGTAAGCATGACTAGTTAGTAGTTTCATGGCGCCAGTTTTTCCTCTTTCATTGCCCAAGCTCGCAGCTTTAAGTCAATGAATACTGGATAAGATTGAATTTGGATTAGTGAATGCAATCCCGATCTCGCGGGATCCCGATCTCGCGAGATCCCGTGTATTTTTTCGGGATCAATCCCGAAGCATAATATGACGAGATCCCGTTCGGGATTGTCGGAGAGGGCATTTTCAGCAGCTGGCTACTTTGCAATAGACTTAAGATGCCGATTAGAAGCTCGTACTATTGATACACTTTGTATTTTAAGAGGCTACTTTCAAAATGCCATGTGATTACTTTTTATTTTATCTCCTGGAGCTACACCTACTTTTTTGATTATGTTCATGTTATTACACCTGTTAATTATGTTACGTTGTTAGTAATATTCAAAAATAAAGGCTTGTATTTTCCTTCAAATAATAATTTATTGCATTCATCACACTATCACACACATATTACATTAAACAAGCCGTTCGAATTGTATTATTTTTACTAACTAGACGGGATCCCGAAAATCTCGGGATCCCGCGGGATTGATATTTCTGATCGCGAGGGATCTCGAGTTGACGATCTCGAGTCGGGATTGCATTCCCTAATTTGGATGTTGGGATCTCATTGTTAACAATTCTTGCTGTCCAAAAGATCCAGGCAATAACATAACAAGTTCTTCAGAGATTAATTGAATCCATAATTGATAGCGCAGTTGAAATTGCGATACACGTCTTTTCATCTATATTATTATTCTAGTCACGAAAATAACTTGCCTTATTCGGGTGACAATGTGTCACTTGCTGCCAACATAGCAAGCACAAGTCTTAGCTACAATGTAAAAGATACTTTGCAATGGAAGAACGGTATAAGTAGACTTATGATAACGATCTCTTACGTCATTCTTCTACTGAGCAGTAATACTTGCCATTGTAAGTGTATTGCAATTTCGGTATAAAAAAGACTTAAGTGGTTTAAGATTGGTATTATTTTATGACTCTTTTCCGCTAAAGACGCGATTTTAATTCTCAAGCTTAATTAAGTAGCTATAAAATGTAATGTTTTGATAAAAGGATGTCCATAAACAATTGTTTTAACTTATAAAAGTCGGATTTAAGTTAGAATAGGAGACAAAGGGTCGCGTGGCATGCCCCGTGGGTGGATAGAACAAACAGCATTGTACACGTGGACGCCACTTCCGCAAAGAAAAAGAGACTATATTGCGAAATAAAAGCTTTTTGTTTGGAAATGAAGGACAAAATAAATATACTAAAATATTTTTATTTTAAGAAATCTTTCAGATCTAAATATAATTTGGACTCTGATGTTCCTAGATATAATATGTCAAGACGTATCAAACGACCGAAGGAAATGGAAATACAAGAGAGAGGTCTTTGATCATTAATGAGACGAAAAGACTATTTTAAAAAATCTACAATTTATTGTACGGGATTCACTTGCATTAACTTTTGGAAAAACGAACAAGCGCTAATTTTTTTTTGTATTAAAATCGATTTTGCTGTTTGGCCTTGAAACCTTAGTGTTGATCAGTAACGAAATATTTTTTTAAGCTGTCGGTTTGGACAGGATCGTAATTCGATTTATTTAAATGTAAAAAAATATTTGCGTAAAGGGAGTTTTATTTACTTATAAACCGTAAAAATTACAATAAAATGTATTATCAAACAAAAATGTCATCGAGTGTTTACCGTTACAGCGATAACCGCGTTGATAACGCATACCTATTTATGCTATTAGAGTGAATGAATGTTTAAGTGATAACAAGTCACTTTCTCGCTCCAGTTACTTTTGTATGTGAACAAAATAGTTAAATTCTGTTTTTAGCTTTAGAATATATTATATTAGGATAGTTGTTTTAAATAGTGGTTTCGTCTTTCGTAGATTTATTGTTTAGATACAAATAAACCACAAATAAGAGTCAACCTTATATTAGTAATTTACCATCAGCTGTGTGTGACAAAAGATGTTAGCATTAGGTACCTGCTATGTGCTTTGCCATGAATGTTTCCATTTGCAAAAAATTATGACTGAGTCATGATTTTTGGCAAATGGGATTAAAATTTATTTTAGAATAGGTTGCTCAATTACCAATTTTTGTAATATTGGGTTAGATGAGATAGTAAATTTTACATCTTGATCTATCAGGAATCTTATGGGAAACCAAACTATGTACTTGAAATAAAAGGGTTTTCCCAAATAATATCTAACTTAAGGGCAACAACAAGGTACTCACCAGAACAATAGGGACAGTCTTGAGCTTGGTCCATTGTATTCTGAAGGAAGCTCGGTTACACTTGGCCGATGTGAGGCGCACCCATCCCGGTAATTCCAGCAGATCTGTCAGCAACTCCTCGTCCAATGTCAAGTCTTGCAGCTCACCAGACCCTCGCAATGCTGAGAGGGAGATCTGTTCTGGTGACAGATTCTTTGTGAACCTGGGTTAGAAAAATAGATAGATTAGTATTACTGTACTTTTATGGAATTTGTCCTATGTAATATAGGTGAGTAAGGCTAAGTGCTATTTGAATGGGTGCACTAGATGGACTACCTCATAATATGTACGTCAATATAGATGAGATAAGGATTTGGGCAAAGGATGAAGAATAATAGTAAAAATAAAACCTTATTACAGATGTGAAAGTGATGGAATGGAATGATGCAATTGTGTAATAATACTATTGAAAACAGATGGAGGAAAACTAAACTAATAATACAATTTCATATTTATATCTTAATTAGCTAAGCTATTTAATTATGTTTTTTTCAATAATTATTATGGAAAATTGGTAACTTTGAGTTTGAGTTTGCTATTTTTGAGTTTATTTCAGCTAGTAATAAATCTGAGTTTGTTGTAAATACTGTCTGTATACTGTGTATAAAAAAAATACTTTTACTAAATTTCTTTTGGAGTTACAATGCCTTGTGGGTGGTTGAAATCTAAAATTATTTTATTGTATTACTGTACATACAATGTGTTTATAATTTAGTATGTACATTAAACTATACATATGGGAGACATATGGTCTACATTCAGTAAACATAGACACATTTAAGTTGTTTCATATATGTAGTATAAAAAACTATGATAACATAATGGAAATTAACAAGGATAGGTAAATGTATTTTTTTTTTATAACATGACCCAGTCATTTCAGGTCAAAGGTCACCTCCTAGAATGAGAGGAGTGAACCTTTGAACTCAATATAATAATATATATAAATAAGCTAATTAATAAGTAATTTATTATAAACTCCTGTCCATTTCCTCAAATGCATTATTAATTTAAACAAATTAAAATGTAAATAAAGTAATGTATGTAAGACTGTTCATATTAAAAATAATATATGATAGACACTACAATCTCGATTAGGCAATTATTACTTGTCTTATCAAATTAACATTTTAGACATCTTTATCAATGAAGTGTAACTACTAAGTATGAAAAACAATACAGACATAAATTAAATATTTCAAGGTTTCGAAGATTCCTTGAAACAAATACATGTGTTAAAATACAAAATAAGTTAGCAAATAACAAATTTGACCAAGTGATAAAGAAACACGTCACTGGCAGGTTTGTTTAACTTATTCTTCCAATAAGAATAACTTGAAAAAAAAAAACAGTTTCTATAAAAAAAAATGTTGAGGTCTTCCCACAATCTGTGGTTGTCATTAACTTTTTAAATAATCGTATGTTTGCTTTATCATCTGTTCGGGTGTCAAAGACATTTTAGAAACATTACAGTAGATAAGTACGTAAGTATAATAACAAATACATAAATATATCTAACAAAGCGCAACATGTTTGCCAAGTTAATTACGATTCTCATCATCACGAGAACTACATGTGAGATGCTACATACAATGATTTAACGTGTAATTACTCTAATCACTGAATAATAATTTAATTATAATATCACAGTCATAAAACCATAGTATTCATACGTATTCAAATAAAACACGACAAGTACGTACCTTGATAGATGTTTTAGCAGTTGGTTCTTTATAATCGTCACCATTGTTAACGATAAATTTGTTATAATCTAACTAAATAACACAGAATTTATCAAAAAATCATTATCTCGCACACACGAATCTCTCAGCCAGAGGTACTTTTCATATGAACGAGTGAGTGAATGATTCCTCTGAAATGTCAACATCGACCGATGATAACAAGAGGATATTCTCGTTTCTACAAATCAATGTACGAGTCGTGTAATTGCTTCGAAAATATTATAGTATTATTTATTTAATTTGTAGAATATAAATTAACATATTTATACTATAATTTTCTTTAAAGTAATAAAAATAATCAACATCATTTGAAGTATTCTGCTTTGCGTGTAGAGGAACATCACATAGTAACGGAACGCAAACTTAGTTACCAAACCGCGCGACTTTTGTTTAGCAGTTGCTAAGTGCAGTATTGATTTTCCAGAAAGTTTTTATTTACCAAATAATACTGCAATAACGTAAAAACAAAGTTTCTAGTCAAAATAACTTTTACCAAAAAATCTTGGTAAATACTGGCCGTTTATGGTTCCCGAGGAGACACTTGTAAGATTCTACAAACAAATTCATTTTGACATTGAGTCTATTGTTGATATTTTCGGAGCTTTTCATTTGTGATCTTTATTTGTGCTTCTTTGACAACCGTTTTCTAGTAACATTACATTTAATTAAATTTTTTATAAGACTGAGTAACAAATCGAGCAACAGTTGGTAGATAAATAATTTTGCTACGAGTATTTTAGTAGGCGCCTGATTTTTATCTGCATATAAAAGCACGTGGTAAGGATATTTTGCTATTGTATTTACCTACTTTAATAATATTTATACTTACCTAACTAATGCCTACAATTATTGCATGTTAGTAGAGTGAGAAAGATTCCTTTGTAAAGCTATATGATGCTACGTTTCAAAACTTCGACCAAAACAAAGACGAGTCAATCTGTGATTTGTCTCTAAAGGATATCTAACTAAGCAGAAATTTATAGAAAATCTTACTGATACTCTTGCAAGATTAGAATATTTACATTTTCCTTAAATTACAAATGAGTTATGACTACGTATGTGATGTACAGTTTACGAATCGCACTACTTTTAAAAATTGTGTATTTGTGTACATTAAGCCCCCAAAGCCCCGAACGTCCTAGTTTCCACAAAGTACTCAACTATGTAGTAAGAACAGATCAATAAGTCAACACGAGACATGTAGGTGCCACTGGCACGTGTAGAACATCAAATATTCTGACGTAGACTAAATACTCCTGCGGTCAGTCATTGAACGTCCGGTGGTGGTCGGGACGAACCATTAAAACCTATTTAATAGCTGTACGTAACGCATCACGATGTAATATAAATATTTACGACCAAATAAATCCATGAAGGTTAATATTGTAATTAGCAGACGTACTGGCACACGTGTAATTTTATCTTCTCGTAGTTACCCCGCACAAGTAGCTACTAGTTTGTTACTTCTCTTCTAGCCGCAGACCACAGTATATGCACGCTTCCTCAGTATGTCACGCCGAGAGAAAGTAGACGTGAAGTATATCGACACAGAGTATTCATCTGGCGACTCTAAAACCATGAAATCCAAACGGTACCAGGAGGAAAATAACAACGAGGTCGATGAACTCTCCAAGGACCTGTCCGAGATGGGGTGCATCGTGGGGGCGGTGAAGAGACCCTCGAACATATGCGTGGAGACTTGTGTCTACGAGTCAGAAGATGAGAAATCAGAGAGTTATAATGAAGAAGACGCGTATTCTGACGAATTTGAGGAAGACAAGAGTGAGGGAGAAGAAGAGGAGGAAGAGGAGTCGGTGAAGACTGAGTCTAAGACAGTGATAAGTGAAATAAATGAAGAGATAATGACGAAGTCGTCTTCTATGAAACTGTCCAAGAGTCAGTCTTGTATGTCTAGTGATAAACCGGCGTCTGTATCTGGGAGATCTACGAGTTTCGGGTAAGAGACTTTGTCAGAATAAAAGCTTATGCGAATATGTCCAAAATTTGTTATTTTGCTAAAATATGTAAATTACGGGTAGGCACCACTACTAGACTACTATTAAGTAGGTAGTCTGTTTTGTTCACGGATGTTTCTTACGTACGAATTCGACAAAACCACTTAGGTAAATAAATGTTTGTTCAGTGCAACGTGTCACGATGTGCATTCTAGGTTTTTTATGTTTCATCACTAAATCCAATACGAGATTAGATTTGTTTCGAAGTAATCAGTTAATGGCCCAAATAAATTCCAAAGCACTTACACAGGACACAATTCCGGTAACTAAGCTGTTGTTCACGGAAACTACGTGCGATAAACTTAAGTAGGTACTGTAGGTAGCTAGATAACGGAAAGTGACAAATATACAAATAATTCTTAAACAACATCACGATCACACAGCCTGCATTTTTTTTTCTTTCCGTTCCACTGGTGGATATCTCCGTAAAATGAGATTCTAGGCCATTCTTCTCCAGTCTTCTAACCGAGTTTGTCGTATATTTCTGTCGGACTACCATTTACGTTACTCTGAGTACCTTATGTTACTGCTTTACATAGTAAAGCATACCGAACATACTAACGTTTCATGCCTTGTCACGGAAAGTATAGCAGAGCAAAAGATATTAGCATATAAAATTACTAATATACTTAGGCAACACGATACTCTACCACCAAGAACGACAATTAATCGTTTCAGTGAAAACTTACAATACCTTAATCTTAAAAAAAATACGTCGATGCTCTCGGAATTATCTAACTGTATAATTCACGTTACAGATCAGTATCCGTACCGTCCACTCGTAGAATCAACATGTCGTTCACGAACGAGCGACTGCGTGAGATCGAGAGGCACAACCACATCCTCCTCACGAAGATCCTGAGCGCCAGGAACACGAGGAAGTCTTCCATACCCCCACGAGAGCAGCCGCCCAGGAGGCCGGTGCCGTCTGCCGCTGTTTCAAGGAAGAATCAGCAGCGGCAGATCGACCATGACAATATGGTAAGGAATATTTTAGATTTCAGTAAATTTTTATGCATTTTTTGGTCTTGTGTCTTTGTCTTGCATTGGTGTTAGAAATGGCTTTCTAGAAGTTCCATATATTTAAACAAATTCCTATTTTATGTGGAACTGTTAGTCCTCCATTTTTGATCTTTTCTGACCACCTAACCAGATTTCACTTGAACAAATGATCTTAGAGAATATCTTTTGGAAAACTTTCAACTTTCGATACACTTCGTAGACAATCTTGCAATCGCTGTTTGCGTCGCTCTTGTGGAGCGTAATAGCGACAAAAGACTTTATAAAATCAATGTAAAAAGGGTGTCCTTGCTATACTCTACTTCAGTCATTCTACTAAACTAAATCAATGTTATACTTCCAGATTCTCCTGAAAAAGATCCAGCGCGCGAAATCATCGGCGTACACCGTCCGCCGTTGATACACATGTCGCGTCCGATGCGCGGGCGCAGCCAAATGCCAACCATTGTACCTTACGACGCGTGTCACACACGCCGTCATAGACTTGTTAATACATTTATTATACCAATTTTATACAATACCAGCCTTTTATTTACTTAATTAGCGAGGTTAATTATCTAATTGCTTAGTTATACTATAGAATAAACGATAGTAAACTCAGTTTCCATAGAGATAGACGAGAAAGCAATGAAGTTTATGGAAGTCAAGGGCAAAAAGTGGTCCTTTTAATAATTTGGAGTCTGGAGGGACAACAATAGATGTTCTAACCCTAGAGGCACTTGGAGGAAGGTATAAACTACGCTAAGGACCTCAGAATAAGAAATACAGAGGGCCCTGTTTGTCGTAGAATACCGCAACTCAGTCGAAAAGTTACATAAGCTTCCTCTTGCTGTTCATAGATGGCGTTACCAGTACCGTAAGTATCGTAATTATTCCTTTTCATTGTTTAGTTATTACATTATTTTAGGTACATTATTATATCGGATTATGCAAAGACACAAAACCGGTTTCTTAGTAAACATAGATACATAGATTTCATATCGCTGATATGAACATTATTAAAAATATGACTCAGGAACATGCCTTTTGCACGTGGTTTTCTTTCACGTAATAACAGGTACTTTTTTAACATCTGGCCGACTCACTATCATAGCTAATAATCAATAAGTAGGTACCTAAACGGCTGAATTTTCAGAAGCATTTGACTCATACTGTAATCTTCATAGAATCAGAGTGAATGATGCAGTCAATGTACCGCTGAAATGTAGTGTTGATTGAGTGTAATAGGTTTTTAAACGATTCGTGGACGTATTACTAATAATGTTCCTGTTTCTGTCCAGTTCCTGAAAATTCTTTTTTCAATGGTTATAGCATGTGATCATCAATGTTTTTTGAGAATGGGATTCACTGAACTTATTATTTCGTATAAAGTATGAATTTATGAAAGTATACTTTGTAAATCACTGGTTGATTTTCCCGTAAACTCTGTGTGGGGTTCACCGGCCCACTATTAATTATTGCATAACGATTCCTGATTAGGATATCAACACAGTATAAAATAGTATTGTAACATTTACACCAATACAGTAAGTGCCTATTTAGTAGTTGGGTTTAGTGATTTTTATGTCTGTTCTTTGGGACAGATTCATTCCAATATTTTATGTCATACAACTTTTACACACTGTAACCGTTACATGTAACTATACCCTGTTGGTAAAATAAATAAAAGAAGTAGACTGAAATCAAACAACACAGCTTTGACGAGCATAGTTTATGTATTAGCTACTTCATTTAATTTAGACCTCACTAACCACAATTCAACATTAACACATATAACAAAACAACAGATGCATACCCTTCAATACAATCAACGCGTTAACTCCTGACCTTTGTCTGTTTACCCGCAGACATATTGTTTTCATTACACCTTATTATTCATCTCAAACTTGTTTATTTCTACATTTGTTTTGATGTCAGTTTCGTATTGATGTAAAGTTCTTTGAAAATACATTCCTGTTGATGCGAAATGTCATTGAAATAGGTCAGTGTTGTTGAGGTCAGGTTATGAGTTAAGGAGTCACATAATTTGTTTTGTTGACAAAGTTTTATGAATGTCTGTGCTAGGTATTACGACAAATAAACAGTTAGTTTCATTTGCTGTTGTTTTGATGCAATAAGGACACAATATTAATACCTTAAAGGCTTATGAAATACAATGTATTGTTGTACCTATATCTGGTTAAAATGTCGCCTTACGTAATCTTTGCGCGGGATATAGCAGCGGGTTGCAGCACTTGATTCAAACCCGAATTATTTAAACTAGGGCATTACACTAATTTCCTAGGAGTGACTTCAATCTATGTCGGTAATTTAAAAAAAAAATTGCATACAAAAAATATCGAAAACGTTAATCCAGTTATACATTATTTGTGTACCAAAAATGTTATCAAAATCCTTGTAGTATTGCCGTTATTGAGTAACAAAATCATCAAACGTCATTGGTAAGAGAGAAGGTATTTGAGACAACATACGATTTGGCGCTTATATCGTTTGCTTCCCATTGTAAATGGACTGTAAAAGACTACAATCTTCTATTTAATCAGCGTGATTAATTGCACATATTTGCACAACATTACGTTACACAATATTACCTCTTATCACACGTTTTATTTGCTCTATTTCACGGTTAAAAACAAATGATTCACGTTACAGCCTCTATGAAAATGTAAGAAATCATGAATGAAGTAAAGTGACTCAGACATACACAAGTGCCTCTTGTGACTCATAAAACTGTTGTTATTTACTTAAAAATGAGTCATCAAAAACAACTGCATTGTTACGAAAAACATTATTTCAAAACAAACCTATATTCGATAGATAACTTTGTTTTTCAATTTGTTTTCAAAAACATTTCAATTGTGACACAGTTTTTATGAAAGCCTTTTGTAATGTTTAGGAAAATTACGGATGTTTGTTATCAGAACGTGATAAGACGATTGTTGTCCAGTTTTGTTGATAAACAACAACGTGCTAGTTCGACCTCAAGCCAAGGTCGGTATTAATAAGTTTTCCGTTTTCCGGTAATCATAACAAACTGCAGCGGCCGGCTGGCTTGAGCATCTTTATATTAACATCGTTAGTACTACAAAACTAGACGATGAAGAGATAATATATGGTAGAGTGTAGATAAATCAGGTTTTCTTGTAGCTACCAATCATTAGATGTTTTGAGGCTATTTGGCCATGTTAATGTGTTGCGGGAATTTGTCTACCAAACCATTTTTATCATGTTGGAATACATTACGCATACACCTGTACTCTGGGTGGAGTCGAGGGATATGTTATCTGGGACTCTGTAGCCAGGAGGGCTGGCAAACATACTAAACCGCCGCGTGTGACTTCGCCACGTTTTCACCACCACTTGGCGGCGAGCGGCTTGATACATGTACTACAAGCCGCACACCTTGCTTATTGTATACTAAACCGGCAACAAATCTCAGCTGGGCTCAGTCACAACATATCATACTTCATACTGCAGTAACAACGTAGATATATTTCGCAGAACACTAACTAGCTAATTAAAGACTTAATCTACGCATTAACAGTCACATCCACTCAGCTGTTAAAAACAAGAGAAAGACGCAATAACCACACAAATACTAATATAAACGTGTTTGCGCAAACAGATCGACAGACAAGCGAACACCTGTGAAAACAAGACGTGAATGAAAAACTACTGATTGATATTCTAGGACGAACAATGTGGGTGATATTACGTGCTTCGCTATGTAAATAAACAATGGTTTTCGGTGAAAATATTTAATAGAAGTTTGACGTAGGAAAATTTGAGGCAAACACCTGAGTGTGATATATTGGTTTCGTAGGAGTTAAATTCTTATGGTACTCTATAGCATAGAAAGTATAATGCTTTTTTCTGACAACTGTCATTAAAGTAGCTGTGGTTATAAATAAATACAGAGTAAAGGAATCAGCAAATTTAATGAAATGAAAATATTTAATGTAGTACTTCGCTTCAGATTGTATGTACGAAGATGTGGCGAAGGAAAACGGCGGGATTTTTTTCTTATCTATTAAATGCAGAGAATAAATATACATATATATTTTCTAAGTTCAAAGATCTTAAGCGATTTGATAGTAATTCTATGAAGATAATTTTTAAATACAATATCGTTCCACTTTGCAGAAAACGATAATGTCTATAGCATAAATTTATATCTTCTCAATAGCTCAATAATACGTTGGAAAAAAAGTATTGTGGCCGAAAATCTGCATTAAATTTGACTCTGACTAAAAACTGAAACAATGTATGATAATAAAATAAAATAAAGTTTTAATTTTACAACAAATAAAAAAAGAATCATCAGTTCTAGTGACGTTACCGCCTGGTAACCGTTTCTAAATAGCAATAGCTAGTCCTGGTCGTAACTGTAACCGTATACTTAAAAGGTATAATAAGTTATCGTTTCATGCAAATGATTCATACGTAATTAATTTCCTCAGCTAATTAACGATAGTTGCGTCTATCGGGCACGCTTCTTGATAACGTGTGACGAAATGTAACGACACACGTGGAATTACTCATTCATTAAGTATTGAATTATATAAATAAGTGATTAGATGTCTGCCTCTGTGAAGCGGCCGTGTATCCGACTACTGACCATGAGGTCTCGGGTTAGATTCCCGGTGGAGTACTGTTAGTGTTTTCTGATTTTTGAAAGGACATTTCTCTATAGAAGCCCCGAGTTCTGTAACGTGCCCTGTAGATATCATGGGATAGGATTTATATTGTTAATTGCGGAATCTGGTTGTATTTTATACACTTCTGCCTGTATTTTCGGGTATAACAACCGTGATATTATGTGTGTATGTAGTTGATACTTAAGTTGTAGATGGCAACAAAGTAAAGATATGTTTTTCTCAACTGTATTTATCACTAAGCTGCGATTTTTGATGTACCTACTTTGGTCATGCACGTGTAAGAGTTTGTTTATTAAACATAGTTTAATAAACAAACAAATAGCATGTAAGGTAAATAAGGTAAATAAATAGCATGTAAGGTGAAAGGGTTAGAAAGTTCTATTTTCTATGCCAAAAAAATATACTTACTTTGTTAACTAAAAATCGCTATGCATAAGCAGTAGCGCGATTCTCTACAGTCGGCGAGTATTGACTCTCGAAAATAAGACATTTTAAATGTACTACAAAAATAGCTCTTACGACGCCCGCTAGAGGCGCTGATTTGATTTTCATACAATATCTCTCGATAGCTAGCCGGTTGTCGACAGTAGAAGAGAATCGCGCTACAGTAGTTCTTAAGTAGTTGCATTTCTGTATTACACCAGACCGACTCGTAATATAAAAGAGATTATTTGCTATTGAAAAATAGCAGTACTCGTAATACTTATAATTATTATTCTTAAAATCTCACATTTTACACAGGATATTTTCTATTTAGATAGGCAAGAAAATACCAATAGCCAAAAGATTTTTGCGAACAAATCACTAGCGGATATTACTACGTATAATATCATATCAGCTCGTCAAAATATTAGATCGGGGAAAATGTCTTTTCGCATTATAGTATGCATGAACTTGTAATAAAATCTCTTTGGCTTCAAGAATCACAAATGAGTACACGGTTCATTAAGTTTCTTTCAGTGAGCTCGTGAGGTAGGTACACAAATATCGATATTTTTTGTGTAGAGAAGAAAAAGTTCATTCATACTGTAATGCGAAAAGACTTTTGCCCCGACCTAATATTACGTAATTAAATAAATATTAGCCTTAAAACATTAGACATCTAAAAACAAACATCCATTTCCGTTACTTAATTAAAAACCCAACATGACTTCTTGGTCTATAAATAAAACGTGCGAAATACTAGTTAGTGATAAGGATATAATAATAAACCTGTTATCAGTGTTATTGTTCTGATAACAGATAGTATCTGCTACTTATCTTAGTAGATACATACTCGCTTCCGCTCCTCACTGCACCCGAAAGATTTTGTCGAGATAATAGTTTTCTTTACCTAGACCTCTCCCATGGACTTCCTGTAAATTAGGCCGTGCTTTATGTTATCGTCATCTTTGCTTGTATATATTATTATCAATACAGTAATCTTTATGAATAAAGTTAATTGTGGCAGATGGGCCTAGGGCCTCAGAAGGCAGTGCGTTCAGCTGACCAAAGACTCTTATAGCGTATCCTTGGAACCATAAATAGGATAGTTGCCTGGGTTAACGAAAAATTACTAAACTCGTACTATGTGGATTTTTTCGTAAATGTTGAAATTGTAATTATTACAGACTGAAACATTTCATTAGACACTCATTTGATACCAACGAAAATATGACATAGCCACTGCGTCGTATTTCTATAGGTACTAAAATGTGTTTCTGACATTTCGTAAAGAGTAGCTGATTTGACTGGTAGGCTATTGTAAAACTCCAATAGATTAAATTTCTTTTTTTTATCAATCCACTGGTTCTGGTTAAAAGTGGCTATAACTAGTTATTTTCTATCTATGAATCACACAAATATTTGTTTCGTATGGAAATCAATACGTGTCATAGCGAGGCTATCATTACGCTATCAAACTAGTAATAAAAATAGTATCAATTGTAGTAAATTGAAAAAGTAGTCTTTTATAATCATCTGGATATTCTGTTACACAATCACTATGTAGGAGTTAGTTCTACATTCGGAAACTGTATGAAAATAGCATATACTCACAATAGGTCATAACATCAATTTATTATACTAGACTTTATTCAGATAACTACTCGTAAGTAGAGACACTTGGCATGGACGATCACTTTAGGTTATACTTTATAGTAAAAAATCTGTGCATATTGTGTATATCCCAAACGTAGCCGTATCAAACAGGCCACTGTTAGCTTCATAAGTCTACGGGTCACTGATGTTCTAAATTCTGAATTAAATATACCTTCGCCAGCAAGGCTTTACTAAGTTGTTGGACTTTTGGAAACTTTTGGTTTTGGAGCATTTGCCCGCGATTTAGTTCGTCCGTAGAAGTGAAAAATCGTGTATTAATTCTGATTGCAAGTATTATGTCTTTATCAAAATGTGTTCATTAGTTTGAGCGTGATGGATTAACAAACATCCATCTGAACTATCGCATTTATATTATTACTACTACCATGTACAAGTACAAAAGCATACATAAACGTAAATAGGTACTCATAGTAATGAAACATTACTATGTCATGACGTAACCATCGTATGATATTCCGGAATATCCTTTGTTTCGACAGATGGTCAAAATGACCGCAAATATTAGTCACATTGTTAAAACATCATATAGGTACTCATATAGGTAGTTATTTAATGAAACTATACAGGAAGACCCAAAACCACACGCGTTTTGACAGTTCAGAATAAAATAAAACATGGCAAATTCTTCTTCTTCTTATCGTATGGTTAGTGGTCAACCTAGTGTCAAAGTTGTTCAAGCCGCCCGAAGGCCTTTGACATGGCTTAACGACTGTTATCGTAGTAGATAACAACCGAGACCGACTTTTAACGTGCCCTCCGAAGTACGGAGACGCCCAGATCAAATACCACTATGCGGTCACCCATCTATACAGTGACCGTGCCAAGGATTGCTTAACCCACAGATCGTTTACCGACCGGTGAGCGCAACTGGCTTTGGGCGCCTATTAAAATGTTATTTCTTGCCAAGTGTATTTATCATATTATTATATACAAGTTTCAGAATACGAATAATTACGTAAATGTTTATTTACTTTAGATTCGTGGTACTCATAGAAGTTATCCACTAAAGTGCTATCTGATCTTAAGACTTGAACAGCAATTGTATTAATTTACTTGCAATAATTAAATTGAATTTGTTTAAGAGATTTGTAATGAAATGTTGTAGTTAACTTGATCAACAGCTAGCTTTATCTAGGTTTACATTTTAGGTTCATTTCTAGTTATCTTTAACAGCAGAAACTCTACGCCTATATTGATACATGATTTATAATTTTCAAAATATTTCAGCCTTCTAGAGTAAAGTATTTTTTTCAAATCGGACCAGTAGTTCCTGAGATTAGCGCGTTCAAACAAACAAACAAACACGAACTCTTCAGCTTTATAATATTAGTATACATAGATAAGCCTAAATTTTATGACACTACTACCTATAAGCGTGCTGTCAACATTAATTTAAGACATGTTTATAGAAATCTAACCACACAAATCCCCATTGATATTCCTATAGCTTCTAATTAGTTATTAATTAGGCCTTTCCTTTAGCCATATTTAGCAACTTGTTTATGCAGGTTTAACCTTTATATTGGTCTGTTTTTGTTATTTTACTTTACCATAATGTTCCGTTTCGCCGAAATAGTCTTACTAATGGAGTAATAGTGAATCATGAAACTAACTATACTGTAAACATTAGTGTAAGGATATTATTTATAATAATATATTATTATAACACAAGTGGGTAATATTTTGTTCGTCACCATTTCGAAAAATAATGCGTGAATACTTAGAATGTGTTTTGTTTTTACTATTTATTTTACATAATACTTAATAGGTTTTTTGAATTTATACTCAAATAATGTTTTTTAAAAAATTACATAGAGCTTGCATTTCTGTGTGTCTTGTCTTGTTTATCATTAGTTAACTACAAAAAAAAACTTTAAAATATCTGATATATTCTTTCGAAAAATTTCGTTCGTTGCTTTCCTAAACGAATATGATATATTAATTTGACGTCATGTATGGTTGCAAATAAAGCCAAATAGGTTTAGCAAATATAATATCAAGTAGCGTCCTTTGGTCTTTGCTCACTGATTTACCTACTGTATTATTTTAAATGTGAACAAAAAGAGATTTGTACGGATCATCACATTATGATCTTCCTTGATCTCTTCCTACTCTCATAGGATAAAGGCGTGATTTAAGTCAATCCTTACCCTTTATACATGTATTTTGATATTATGCAACTGAAATTGTTCGCGAAGCAGACAACACAAGACGTAATAACAAATAGTTTAATACTAAACTGTACTCGTAACTTCATCCTCCAAGCAATTACGAGTATTATATAATCCAAGATCCTTATAAAAGACTAGCTGACCCGCGCAACTTCGCTCACGTCACATAAGAGAAAATGGGTCATAATTATACCCGTTTTTGTAACATTTTTCGTTACTACTCCCCCGCCCCGCCTCGCCCCTAATGGTCCTAGCGTGATGTTATAAAGCCTAAAGTCTTACTCGATGAATGGTCAATTCAACACAAAATATTTTTTTAATTCGAACTCGTAGTTCCTGAGATAAGCGCGTTCAAACAAACAAACAAACTCTTCAGCTTTATAATATTAATATGGATACTACAATTATTGTCTTCGTAGCTATTTATACCCTAGTTTATATATAACGTTTAAATGAATGGCTTCCTCAAGGGGCGGTTTGCCGGTAGTTCTGTTAGTTTGTATACTTTGTATACTGATAACGGTTATCGCGTGGCCGTAGATAAGAAGTGGTGTGATGCAGACCTCAGGCTTAGAGATAACTTTGAATTTAATGCAGTTACGAAATGTAGATTTCGCAATTCAAAGATACGAGAGTTGTGCCTTTTTCATAAAAACTTTATAAAAAAAATCTTCACAACTTAGACTGTGTTGCGTTTAGTATTGCGACTTATATCTTCAATTATGTTTTAATTAAATTATATGTGTCTTTTATTCAATTTATTTCCATTGTTTTTGAGAAACAAGTATCTAAATATAATTTTGAATAAACATACCTCAGAGTACTCAATACAAATTGTTATTTGTTTCCCATCTTGACATGATAATTGTTATTTTGTTCACCTTGTAGCGAATAATTTGTTGAAATTATTATACTTAGAAGATACAACACATGTACACTGTGAGCTCTATATATCTAGAAAAATAATTGAAATAATTCAAGAAATTTGTCTTGGGAATCGAACTCAAGGCCTCGTAGTGGTATTACTTCGAGGCATTACCAGCAACATAGTAAAATTTTGAACAAGTTGCTGAACCTGGCCTTACCGTACCTTACCTAAAACAGGTGTAATTTAACATAATGCGAGTAAAAGATATTCTACTTTAAACCATTTAAGATTTCGTTAAACCTGCAGACATATTTATTTATTTATTTTTATATTGTACTGTACATAATCATGTGAAAAAACGTTACATTCTTAAAACGTATTTAGTGTAAACAAGGACAAATCATCACAACGTAATTAATGTTTTTATATTAGTATTAACATTCATCATTACTAATGATCGTTATGTTTGTTTTGACTTGTTTGTACAAATTACAAATAACTCTTTTGTTTTTGTTTTCAAGATGTATTGCGATTGATGGCACGTCATTGTCGTTCTTGAAGAACGAATGATGAATTTGGCTATCGTAAAAATTTTGAATGTACCTATATTTAATGTAAAAGATTTGTAACATATACGTTTTGACCTCAATTTCTAGCTGTATATAATTGTGATGGTTATTATTGAATTTCAGATTATATTATCTTTTTAGATCAATCGTCTTTTAGTTCAGTTATTAGATAGGGGTATGTAGTTATGTACTTTCAGAGCGATGTGAAAACAATCGTTTGGGTTTTATTGGGTTGTCCCCGATATTAAGGTGATGCATCGGCAAAATTATGTACCCAATAAAAATTTATAACTTAAAACGACTATAATGCCATTACAGCAAACATATTGAAGAATAGTATCGATCAAGTACGAAATACACTCAAGAAAAAATCTTCTAAACCCATTATTACAAAAAGGCCAACCGACGTCTCTTCGCAAACAGCCCCGGTATATTAATAGATGTATGCACATATTATTACATTACATCACATTAGGGCAAACCTTTCAACAGACAAGAATACCTTCAATTAGAGCCACATTTCCAAGAATAGAAGCACAATACTTAGAAGGTCACGGACGCACAGACAGTCAAAAACAATACCTTCATAATTTAACGCAGTGTTTAATTATAAAACTAAATAGTACAAAATCAATCGACACGGTAGCCAGTTGGAAAACGAAATAACACGTGTGTTGCACCTGATCAAATAGTGTCTGAAGAGTTATGAAATTTAAGAAATCGTTATGAAAATGTGGGTGATTTAAATCTCGATTTAATTAGATATGCAAGTGGTAATCGTGTTGCTAATACATCATTTGCATGACCACTACAGATTAAATTCTTTCTTTTCTTTTTTTTCTTTTTAAAAAGACAACTCCCGCACTAAGAATTGCTCTTGTGTCGCGGGGACTTTTACAAATATACAAGCAACAAACACAAAGCACAACCAGACCCGAAACAATTATTTGTGGATCGCACAAATAATTGTCCCGTGTGGGAATCGAACCCACGACCTCCCGACGCAATGGTTGCTGCGTGGTGACCTAAACCACTGCGCCACGGAGAATTTGAAAGTTAACGCACCGTTTTACCCTTCTCATTTCGAGAGGAGATTTTTGCCTTTTGCTTTGAGGCGCCCATAGCCAGTTGTGTTCACCAGTCGGTAAACGATCTGCGGGTTAAGCAACCCTTGGCACGGTCGATCCATAGATGGGTGACCGCATAGGTGTATTTGTACCGTCTCGTCTCGTGCTTCGGAGGGCCCGTAAAAAGTCGGTCCTAGTTGTTGTCTACTATGATAACAGTCGTTAAGCCATGTCAACGGCCTATCGGGCGGCTTGAACTACTTTGATAATAGGTTGACCACTTACCATACAATAAGAAGAAGAAGACCTTTGCCCAGCCCTTGGGACATTAATGAGTTTAATTTATATTTCTAGATATTTGTCCATAACACTAACTAACTTTGCATCCTTTCAAGACTCGTATAAAGAATCTTCCGGAAAGTAGTACTTCCATTTGGTTTCAAAAACATAAGTGACTCTTAAGTAAGAATTACATGCTTTAGCATTCGAGCCCTCGACCTCTTCTACTGAAGGCAAACAGTTTATTCCACTACCTTGAATTACAAATATTTCAAAACATGACCAACTTATTAGCGTGAGTAATTTCTAGATCAGTATTTGTTGACAAAGTTCATGTTATGATAATGTTAAATTGACGTGACGGTGGAAACAGCCGTAACAAATAGATTAGCATATTTTTGGAGTCGCGAAGTATTTTTAGTTAAATAATAACATTTGACGCAGGTATGTTTGTGTTTACGTGAACGTATTACGAATAACTTGCTTATTACTGAAATTCTTACTGAAAGGAAAAATACGCAGTATAGTGTTAAATCTGTGGTTGCACTTAAAGTTTTTACATTATCCTAACAATAACATCATGAAATAATGTCGTAGGCTCGATTTCCACTGCAATAAAACGGGTGTACGTCAATAGATTGGGGTTATGCTCGTGAAACTTAGGAATCTGTCAGTATTTCGTAATTAGGGTCAGGGAAACATAGCTTTGTGAAATAGAAAATAATCATCATCAGCCTTTCTTCCAACTATATTGTAGAAATTATACAAGTAAATTGTATCAGCCAACTTCTGAAATAAAAAATAGAAGCAGTTTTTTAAATGGCCATTATTGTAACGTAATCGAAACTGCAAATATTAACTTTTTCACAAACAGTAAGAAAAAAACACTGACGTTACAGTGTTTTTTCAGCTTTATCAATAATATTCATTTAAACAAAGATGCTAATTCCCATACATCGTTATAATGACATTTAGAGTTTGATAAAAGCGTAGAAGGAGAAGAAGAAAAATAATGAAATTCTATCTCAAATTGTTACCGTCTCTGTTTGTTGAGAAATAAAGGGCTTGTTTTAGATAAGAACCCAATGTCATTTAAGGCGTTCGGTTGTTCATAATATTTTACGTATTTCGTTTGATGCTCAACCACTGTTTATGAAGAGTCGTGATCATGGGCGCATGCATCTTTAATAAAAAAATGTAGACGTTGTGATTTCATGACAAACCTAACCACAAACATTTAGTAGATACTTCCAAATATTTTTAATAAATAATGCGCAAAAATAATATCCAACTCACATATCATTAGAACTACCTACGACGTAAACCTGAAATCAAAGACTCTCAGAACCAAAACAAAAATTGGCAACGGTTTCATAAATAATAAAGAGCCATTTGTCATTATCTGATCCTTTAGTACGTCAGTACTCGTTACACGGTTCATTACAGCTTTTTCATAAGTAGCGTACTTTTTGCGCGTATAATTGGCTTGTTTACATCTCCGTTTCTATGGCAACCTCGCAGATATATTGCTACTCGCCTAATAGGAATGTCCATGGTAACATCATTTTTCCTATTCCCTCGGTGAAAGAGTGAAGATAATTTCTAAGAATGAGAAAAAGTATGGACGTTGTTTTTCAGAGAGGTCAAGAGCCTATTTTCCGGGAATCGTATAATAACATGCATGAATGTATATGAAATAGGTAAAAAAAGCCTATAGCATAGCAAGTGGTGTTTTTTTAATTATTCTATAGTGAAAAGGTACTCATTTTATGCATGTAGATATGTAAATAAAATATTGTATTCGACAAGACAATAAATGCTAATCGACTAGAGGTATTTTCCAATTTTGTGACTCCAATAGGGGCTAAGATGCTACATTATGATTTACGGCTACGAGCAGACCAATCTTTAACTTAAGAGCTACGAGTATAGCAGGGCATTAGTACAAAAGTTTCCATAAAAGGAAACGCTAACGCTACTACGTCCCTACAATACGCCCCCTGCAGTGCATGTGACAACGTAGATGCACGTCATCAATGAAAACCAATAACACTTAAAATTCACCGTACAAAATGTCGTTACTGATTTAATTTGTTTTGACGCAATATGTAAAATGCTGTACTGAAAAAAGTTCGTATTACTTGCATTAACTTTGTGATGACGTGAATGCTAATGCTGGATTTCCTCAGCCACTATAACAAAGAATTTTCAACTGTATACGTGTGTGATATGGTTGGAAATTGTGTGTAGGTTATGTTTACTCTTTGGCGTTATTAATTGATTTATCTAAAGATTAACATTTATGTTTACTGTTTGATTTATTAAAAGGATTTTCTGCTTTGTAACCGATGCGGTATTAAATAGGTAGGTATGTAAGGTAATTTTATGTTATTTCAAGCTAAGTGTCTGCTGAAAAGTTTGATCTATGAAACCGAAGTTCTTTAAAGCGTCTTCGATATATTATTAGACTAACTAGTCTACCCAAATGACTACTGATTAACCTTGCAAATCTTCCCTTTTTTAACATATAAGTACCATAAAGTGCGGGTCGATTGCATGTCCTTAAGAAATGAAGTAAAAAAATCTGCCATACTACTCAATATTTATTAAAGTGTGAAATATAGATTATATTTTCCAAAAAAAAATGGAAAAACAAGAACATACGCGCCAGTTTAGCACTCTTATTTAATCTAGTCATGCAGTTTTAAAATTTAAAACCCAAAGTATCATAGGTATCTTGGGCTTACCTCACTACTATCTACAAATGGCAGACATTCTCAATTCAAGGTACCTTTTATACTTACGTTTGTTGTAACAAACTCCTGAAAAGTACAAGCCGATCTGATTAAATTTAAATAACGATGTAGATCGTATGTTTACGTAATCATGCGGGCGGCTATTAACGCCTACTATAAAACCTTTTGTTGTCTTTATAGCTTCACGTAAAAACGTGTACGTTCACCTTTTATTTGTAAATAAAAAGGGCTTTGTTCTGTTAGTCGCTTGATCTGAAGGTATTGGTGTTCAAATGCTGTAATGAAATTGTAGACGGAAATAGAAATTTAACTATACTTTCACGTATATTGTGTACTCAACAGGTGAAATATTAGGTCCGGAAAAAGTCTTTTCGCATTGTAGTATGTATGAACTTGTAATAAAATCTTTTCTCTAAATAAAAAAAGCTCGATATTTGAGTACCTCACGAGCTCACTGAAAGAAACCTAATGGACCGTGTACTCATTTGTGATTCCTGAAGCCAAAGAGATTTTATTACAAGTTCATACATACTATAATGCGAAGAGACTTTTTCCCTGACCTAATATAACCTCTGGAGTTGTAATGATTACCATTTCAGGATTCTCTCTCTCTGAGGTTGAGAGACTTCTTTTGGTCGGAAGTTCCAGGTTTTTATTCAATTACGCGGCTTTTGAACTTTTGAGTTTAAAAGCCGTCTTAATTAGGTTCGATGACAGATATAGTAACAATTTTAGGAAGTTTTTTTTTCTTAAGAAGTACTCATACATAATTACCTGCAGTTGCATACATACAATAGAGTAAAGGCATAATGTATAATAGAATACGGGAATTAACGCGAACAGCCGAACGCTAGTCAGCCTGCGACCACGGCAAGGTCCCGTTAATTTTCGTTAATTTTTAGTTCAAGTTAATTCCCATATCCTATTATACACTAAACATGCAACGCGAGAGTTTAAAAGTTATGAAGACACTATGTATATATAAATACGATTTTGGTGACATTAATGGTAAAGTTACCACATTCCATTTATCTATGTACCATACAATGTATCTATTTATCTAATCACGACGAACAGTCGATGACATTGTGAATGACCATCACCAAGGTCCCATGTGTTTAGAATTACGAAATACGTAATTAATACTATCTATTTATTGATGGAGACAATTAATTACTACTTATTTATAGTGTGAAGTTCATGACATTTAAGTGTTAATAGGAAGGGTTAGTAAGTCAACTTACTTGCAAAGTAATGTGGTATATAAGTAATTTTAATGTGAATATTGTGGCATTAAAACAGCTATTCGTATTTGTCGATATTTTATAATTGCTTAAAAATTTATAATTTGCTGGAAGAAGGAAGAAGACTTTTACCCTGAATTCGGCACGAAGTGGAGTTTTTAAGTCTTTACTTATGTATTTCCATGGAATCAAGACTTGACTTGTAGTGACTGTAGTGAGTATGTATGATCCTGCTATTTGCATGTATGTCATTTTAAGTGTCTTGTGGCATAAAATATTAAGAGTTATGCTCATGTTAAAGTATTCTATAAAATTAGTATCTATAGGTATTATTCACTGAGTACTTCTTCAAGATATCCTTCGTCATAAAGACACCTAGAAATAGCTCAGGTTTATAGAATAACTTATTATTAAATGTGATTGTGACGTCAATGTACTCAAGATAAAAGGATTCCCTGCAGTGAGTGAATGAGTTCTTTGTCACCGTTTACGTCTGTGACTAGCCTCTTGAACCTCCTTCCAAGTACCACTTTAGTATAAAAATAACTTTCAATGTTATGTAATGGATGCGTAAATATAATTTCAATATAATTGAAACACTAAGTAAATATACATATATATATTAGCTTAGCCTTTGTTCCAAACTATGTTGGAGTCGGCTTCCAGTCTCACCGGATGCAGCTGAATACCAGTGTTTTACATGGAGCGACTGCCTATCTGACCACCACAACCCAGTTACTTGGGTTATAAAACGATATCCTTCGGTAAGACTGGTTGTCAGACTTTGGTTTTCAGCTTCTGACTACTGTTAACGACTGTCAAAGATCTTAGAAAATGACAGCCGGGACCCACAATTTAACGTGCCTTCCGAAACACGGAGGAACTCGATATGTATAAGATGGTCACTCATCCACAAATCAACCTCGTCAAGCGTTACTTAACCTTAGAGATCGATCCGCGCGGCTGTTGTTAACTAAGCTTTAAACACTAAGTAAATAGCTAGAACAAAATCTAAACACATATACCTACTAGCTGGATAAATTAAAATATTGTGTTATTTATCAACTAGCTGACCCGTGCGGCTCCGCTCGCGTGAATTTCGTACTGTTGCTTATTCGTTTGAGCACGCGAATTGCGAAGCACTCGATACACATAAAAATGCTAACAACTCTTTTGTCATCTAATGGTTATATACGAAAGGGACCCGAAGGGCACACAATGTGACACAGGCTCAGGCAGGCCTGATTTCCTGTGGTTACCTTCTTTTCCGCTCTCGTCTGTATCCGTACCAGTTTACAGTGTAAAATATAATACCTTATTATAGACTGACCATTGCTTACCCGTCTGGATTCAGAATATTATAATAGGTACAGACAGACCTATCTGCGCCGGAGCTCTTCACACGCGTAATAATGTTTACTTGCGATGATACGTCCGAAACCGCGTAACCCGTAATTATTTTTTATATATCATCCGTTGTTTATTTTTTAAAACTTACCACGTAGTCTGTTTCATAGCTATACAATTTATTTCCTTAATGCAACCAATTAATTTGGTTATGTGTTTCGAACAACAACGCCATCTGTTAGTTGCGGCGAACAACAAACGAAATTACTCGGTTGCCATCTAGGATATCCCGACCGCACCGGACCCACGTAAACCAACATTTTTGTGTAATATATCATACAACATTTATGTTTAAAAATCTTATAAATGTATAGCATGTTTCAAAGGTATTTTTTTACAATAAAGCCATCAAAACAAATTAATTAGAAAAAACATGCTTTGTTGCGAGCTATAACGCCATCTATTGGTTGGTGCGAACAACAGGTATCGATACGGCAGGCGCCGCGTTAACTTTATGCGAATGTTGTGAAATGGATTGTAACGCCATCTATGGTCTCTATAGGGAAACGCAGGTTCAAACGATTTCTACGTATATTTTTCAATTATCTAAATTTTTTTGAAATTTTATGCTATAAAAAGTATCCTAGAAACTGCTCCACTACTTAATCTATGCATATACCAAATTCCAGTGCATTCTATCCGGTAGTTTTTACGTGATAGCGTCACATACAGACGGAGGACAGACAGACAGACAGACAGACAGAAAAGAAAATTATAAATTGCAGATTCGGTATCAGTATCCGTTACTAAACATCCCCCATTGGTTTTTTTTTAAATATATTCAATGTACAGAATTGACCTCTCTACAGATTTATTATAAGTATAGATTTTCAATTTTCTAAATTTTTTTGAAATTTTATGCTATAAAAAGTATCCTAGAAACTGCTCCACTACTTAATCTATGCATATACCAAATTCCAGTGCATTCTATCCGGTAGTTTTTACGTGATAGCGTCACATACAGACGGAGGACAGACAGACAGACAGACAGACAGAAAAGAAAATTATAAATTGCAGATTCGGTATCAGTATCCGTTACTAAACATCCCCCATTGGTTTTTTTTTAAATATATTCAATGTACAGAATTGACCTCTCTACAGATTTATTATAAGTATAGATTAAGTTTGGGTAATGAAGTTAGGTTTAAATGAATTTAGGTTATAATTTATTGGTACAAAATTTACTCCAAGAGGAACAAAAATAAACGATTTATCTGCAAAAAAAATTTGGAAAGGTCAATAATCTCATTTCATACATTTTAAAAATCATTACGATTTGTATTTTATAGAATAAACTGACGATAAATAAACATATTTATTTCCATTTGATGGAATGGCAACACTTTAGTGTAAACTTACGACATAGCAAAGAACATGCGATGAAAGATCGCCAGTTTTCAGTCCGATTGAAGTTATGAAATTACATATCTATACTAATATTATAAAGCTGAAGAGTTTGTTTGTTTGAACACGCTAATCTTAGGAACTACTGGTTCGAATTGAAAAAATATTTTTGTGTTGAATAGAACATTTATCGAGGAAGGCTTTAGGCTATATAACATCACGCTATGACCAATAGGAGCAGAGTAACAGTAAAAAATGTTACAAAAACGGGGAAAAATATGACCCATTCTCTTTTATGTGACGCAAGCGAAGTTGCGCGGGTCAGCTAGTACATATACATATGTATATTCATAAGGTTATGAAACCAATATATCGCTGTAGAGTTTTACCAATAATTAGCAGATATTCGATTTAATTTTCGATTTTAGATATATCTTCAATTACAACCAACAACTTTAAATTAGTAAAGATTAAAACAAAAATCGTCTCTACCTATCGTGAGCTATCGACAAAAATCGGCAAACTGTCTTTCAACATTTCTATCAAACACTATAACTTAACTAAAGACAATTAATATTCCCGTACTTCTAAATGAATAAAACTGAAAGCAGCCATATGCAATCCCGTCTTGCGTTAAACATATTCGCGTAATAACGTATTTTCCTACAAGAGCATAATAAAACAAACCAAAACGGTATATTCATTTTCACAATACATTACGTATTCTAAAGAAAATCTATCGGAAACTAAACCAGGACGATTAATATCATCAAAAGCGATACAGTGCGATTTTACGCGCAGAATTATCGTTCATCTTTATGTAAGTGCGTCAGCAACGACCGACTTAGTAGAGTGCTTTAATAAGTTTTATAGATCGTGTGTACGTAACACATTGTAATACATTGTTTCATTATGATTTGTGTACGCGGCTACGCGCATCTAGGAGATTGTCTGGTTCATTGTGTTAAAATGGAGCTAGATTTTTGTATGTGGGTGATCTGAAAGATTTATAAAATGGATGTATGGAAAAGCAAAAGCTTTATTGTACTGTATTTCATATTTAAACTGATGCGTTTTCTAGATTATTTTGTGTTGGTTTGTCACTGTCGGTTGTAGCAATTAACAATCATTACCTAAAATAGGGTATAAGTATAAATCCTATCTACCTACCTCTGCTACTTTTGGGTATAACAGTCGTGATATTATACATGTATGTAAGTATAAATTGTAGGTAATGGTCGTTAACACCATAAGAAAAATTTTAAGTAACAAAGTAGACTTAACTTGAATGCGGAAAATACCAAAATATTTTCTGTCAAGACTGATATGATTTTTTCAAAGTCATCTGCACATCAGCACTCATATTTGAACTAAACAAAATGTTATTTATTTTGATCGCCTGAAACAAAATATTCAAAGAGCAGAAAAAATGCTATTTTCAGACATAAACAGTTTTGAAAACATCACGGAGTTTTCCTAGTCTACTGACAAATGATTGATATAAGATTGATTCCATTTATTTTCCCGCTATAAATCACCTTGAACACTGCGTCTTGCTTTTGAAATCGAATCTTTAAAACTTCATTGAGTTGATAAAGTGTTTTAGGAAACTTACAATAAGTAATTAAATAAGCGTCTGTGGTAAACTTATTTACGGTCATATATTATGCAATTCCTAATTATCAATAGCCTCGTGGTAATTTGACAACTCATAAAATATGCAGCGTTTGCATTTTGATGAATATGACGTGTTTTTCCGTGATCCTATTCCAATAAAAAGTAACATAATAGTTTAAAGTGTCTTGCGGAGGTAAAAACCTTTTTAGAACCGATACTTTCAAAGACTATTCTGTATTGCTCGTGACCATAACTATAGATTTACGATGGTTTATGTGCCGTCACATTACTCATAATAGAATCTAATTAGGTATTTATTGCGATACACAAAACGTCTCAGCCAACGCACGACCTAGTATAACTACTTTATTCCTTTAATGATTTTACACAACAAACTAAAGCAGACGGTTTTCAGACAAAGCCACTTACGTACAAACTACGTCATCACATGGTAGCGACTGATAACGTCATTGATAAGGCTCTCCAAGTGTCACGGATGTTAGATTTGTACGTCTGACGCAAAACGACGTCAACTAAATAAATTGTTTACGCACACTTTCGTTACGGGATTGGATTTCAATTTTGTGATAACGGAGTTAGGTAATGGAGTGGTGTAATATTCATGTATTGATAAAAGTATAGACGAGCTAGTTGCTTTTGAAGTTACGTGTTTCTAGTTTATGAATAGCCTTGTCGGTTACAGTGTCGTATTTCAGACAGATTTAAAACACAGCACAGGACTAGACATTCTAAATAATAGCCGCCTTTACACACACTCTATCGCACGTTCTTAGGAGCATACAGGATTACGCGAGGGAAAGCATCGCGGGCTTGATAGATGAGCGCAGCGCGTGGTCTTTTCCTTTTCCTTTACACGCACACCCTTTCATGCGCGATTGTTGTTTCATGCGCGATAGAGTGTGTGTGTAAAGGGACAATGTAAAAAATCTCTAAAAAAAATTGACTTTCTGGGGTAAAAGTACTACGTAGTGACTATTATAACCACTGCGTTTCGGACGGGATTATATTTCTATCAATAAATAAAATGCGATCTAACTCCCATAGTCCACCTCCCATAGGCAAACTTAGTGTCAAAATACGTCACTATTTGTGATCCCTACAAAATCCTCCTTCATTCACATTCATACGTAGTATCTTACCTTTGATTACATACATTACGCACTTGACCTTTTTGAAGAACAATTACTAAGAATATTAAAATTATGTTGTTTGTCGTTATTTATAGTTCCCTAGTAAGTTATAAATAATATTATGAATATTTATGATCGTCTAGGCGTAAGGTAAATTCCACCTTGTATAAACTCTGTTTTTATTAACAGTCTAATAGAATATATTAATGAGTATAGAAATTTCCATTAAGTACAAGTACTAAATGCTTTTTTTCTTTTATTATAATTTACATATTTTCCTGTTTACTTTAAAATATTTCAGGGTTTCTGCTAGTTTTGCTTTGATTAGTGATTAACATGTATCTTGGTACTTCAATATCTAAGTAAACACGGTTCTTTACCACCTGCTATTATATTTATATTAAACATATTTCCAGAAAAGTTGTCAGATTATTGCCATGACAATTACTTAATGATTTGATTTCATTTAACATAACGACAGTAAATGACCACGCAATTTAGAGTGTCCATCAATTTTAAAAACTTAATTTAGCTTCACAGCTCCAATTTTTATTTTGGAATAACCATCTATTTTAAATCACTTTTGCGGTTAGCAATAAAGATAAGACAACATGGACAAACGCAGAGCAACACACTAATCACTTTTCGAAGTCAATGTGCATTAGAAGAAAAAAATTGATCAAACCGTGAAGAAAAAATCGTAAGGAAACGGTAGGCGCGATTGGGAGTTTTTAAGTTAATGTTAATTGTCAAGCTCACTCAGCCAGCATCCTGCTGGTAAGTCGTATTCTTCTAAGGAAGAATATACATCCCAAAAAAATATACATAAATAAAGTAAATATTCAAATAGTAGCTTTCAAAAAGGACTAACTCTTTAATGTCTCGAAAATAAAATCAAGGTCTACATTCCTACGCATAAATTACAATACCTACACATAATATCACGCTTTTTTCCCATAGGGATAGGGAGAGACCAAAGAACGCCACTTGGTACGACCCTTAAAAACTTCCCATGCCTAACTGACATTCATACAATTTGCCATACAGCACCGCCGGTTACGAGTACTCCGCTACTAATCTTTTTGCAAGACATCGTTCGCCTATAATCGGTTTATCTCTTTCCAGGGTGTCCCCTCACGGAGTTTCCATTTACGCAAAAAATTACTAAGGTATTTAAAAAATATTTCAACGAATTCTTCGAAAGAAAACAAATATTTCACTAAGATCTGTACTCGCATAACTTAACAGTATAATGAGTGAAACGAAAAATAAAAACTACGTCTTTTCGTATGTCAAATAGGTCAACGAACACATTGAAGTGTTGAATATTTATAACTAAATCATACGCAAATGACATTTGAATTATTTATCTAATACATCTTTGTTTGTATAATAATGTTTATATAGCTAATAAGAAGGTAAACTTTGTTCAATTATTTGTTAGCATGTTTGTAGAGAGTGATCTGTGAAACTGCCGAACCGATTGGAACAAGAAGCGCTTACTATAGTTTCACTACATTTTTCTTGTAGATTACTTCTTGTACCACAAATCTTTCTCTGCCTCCTTCAGGGAGAATTTTTCTATGTCCATTGAGCCATTCCCGTGGATCCGTTAACTGCAGTAGTTGACCCGGTATGGACTAGCATTTGTATATTATTATAACTAAGGTTTGCCATAGCTTAATCCGTGCAAGGCTTTACATTTTTGTCAGATATCTTATCCATACTAATATTATAAATGCGAAAGTAACTCTGTCTGTCTGTCTGTCTGTCTGTCTGTCTGTCTGTCTGCTACTCAATCACGTCTAAACTACTGAACCAATTTGCATGAAATTTGGTATGGAGATATTTTGATACCCAAGAAAGGACATAGGCTACTTTTTACCCCGGGAAAATGACGCATTTCCCGGGAAAATTCAGAAAATTCAACGAAGTCGCGAAAAATCAATATTATAATGACATTGAATTAACAAAATTCCGTTGCCATGGCAACTGTTTTAATGGCGGATATGTCTTAGCGCGACTTCGTTATACTAAGAGATATAAATAATTTTGAGAATATTTTTCGTAAAAAAGAGCATGTTTTATATCATCACGCTACGACCAATAGGAGCAGAGTAGGTAACAGTAAAAAGTGTTACAAAAACATGGAAAATTCTGACCCATTCTCTCTTATGTGACGCAAGCGAAGTTGCGCGGGTCAGCTAGTACTTTATATAAGTGTCGTACATTTTAAGAATGACTGTAATTGGCATAAGCAAACGCCCTTATATTAACTACAGAAGTTATTAGGTGCCTTTACACACACGCTCTTTCGCGCATGAAAGAGCGTGCTTGTAAAGGGTGTGCAAGGAGAAAGGAAAGAGCGCGCGCCACGCTCATCTGTCCGCGCCCGCGAAGAAAATCACCTGCAAATACCTGTACGCTCCTAAGAACGCCCGATAGAGCGTGTGTGTAAAGGCGGCCATTGTAATTATTTATGTTTATTCTGTTATAAATGCCTTATAAATAAATAAATGATATAATATGTAAAAGGCGTGGGAGAATCTGTCGAACAGTGAAAATAATTTCTCGAAAAATCGGTCCTCGATATTGAAAATGCTACTTTGTAATTTAATCACGAGATTCTGATTGATCACACGATCGTTGTATTACATTATCTTTGTACCAATGACATAATTAATTAATGTTTCGATGTCATATCTAATTAATACGTGTAAACGATTAATGAGATATGTGTAGGAGTGGCCATAATAAGCAATTACATATGTTATTTAAATAAGCTATAAGTTTAAAACACTGTGAATTCAATAAACCATAAATTGAATAATTTTAGACTTAATCACAAATTAATAGACTATTGATGCAGCATTTTTAAATAATACTAGTAATTTGGAAAACTCGCACGTCTACGGATCAAAGATTGCAAAGTCATCATATAAGGGATCATTATAGGTTACATACATTAAGAGTTTTCGATATTTTTTTTACCCATTGCTCTACTGGCAAGGTTCCACTACTGGGCAAGGGTCTGCTACCGTTGGGGTTAGGCCTATTCCACGACGCTGGCTAAGTGCGGGTTATGATTTTGCAGCCTCAGGAAAATTGTTGATGATCTTTTATGCAAAGTTTCATCACGATGTTTTAAGAAAACGTCAGTAAATTTTTAAAAATAAATTATACATGCTTTTCATCATGAGTATTATTTTCTTATATCAAATACACACAGAGAAGACAAATATGTACCTTTAAACTCTCACTTTGACATGCTGATTTCGTTGTTTTACAAAGAATCCTGAACTGACAAATAAAATATGGACTTAAATGACTTGCATATACTCGTAATATTATAAAATTATATGTACCTATTTGTTTTTAAGGGGGTTCCTGTAATTTCTATTAATCAATATACTAATGTCAATTTATAAGGTTTAATTTTGTTCGTGTATCAATGTGAAGAACATCGGTTATTTTTATGTACAAAAATGTTGCGCAATCATATCGGCAATAATATTATATATTTTTATTACACAATATAAATTTTTAACTGTCAATAATATTGTGTAATACGCTATTGTGTATTATTATTCATCTCAGTTGACAACTATTTGAAAGTCAGTATGCTGCGCATTGTTTTCTCTCTTAGATTATAGTGATGAACACGTTTCTGAATACACTAGTTGCCAGTTGTAAAGATACCTTATACGCAATTCTTTACCACTATCGACTACCGACAACCGGCTAGCTATCGAAAAATGTTGTATGACATTCGGTTCAGCGCCTCTAGCGGGCGTCGAAGAAACAGTTTTGATATGCGAAATCGCGTTACAGTACCTCGATTCTCTACCACTATCGACTAGTGACAATCGGCTAGCTATCGACATTTTGACATTTAGAATGTACTGCCGTTTTTTTTTTAAGTTTTTACGATGCCCGTCAGAGGCGCTGATCAGATTTTCATACAAAATTTCTCGATGACAGGTCGGTTGTCGGTAGTCGATAGTATCAGAGAATTGAGCTTTAAGAGTGGTCCAAAACCTAACAAATGTTGATATTAATTCAGAAGAAATACGCAAATACTTAATGTGCCACGATGTCAATTTATTATTACTGAACCTAGCGACATTTGGACATCCAGATAAAACTAGTTCCTACAACAAACGCTAGAGGTTGATTTTATAATAATATGTTTAACTTAATTTCTTGATCTTATTATTTATTTTATTATTTGATTGTTCTTCTGCTAACTTTTATTATTTATCTTGACTTATATTTAATGAGACAAGTGATAAATAAATGTTACAGAATTAATTATTCGTCTCAAGAGACAGAATATCCGTTAAAACTGGTATTTGAAAAATATTAAATAAAAATGGCTTCCACGCTGACATTTAAAATAATTTGATCTGAATTTCAAGTTGATATTTAATGATTTAAATTTAATAAAGATAGTTCCGAATCAATTAACAACATCTACGGGCGCGTTCCCACTAAGCTACGTCGTAACGATCGAAAACGAAAATCGTCGTTCTATATGTGAACACCTCCATTTAAACATATAATCCACGACACCTAAAACTACACGATTATCTGTCGTCACGACCTAAGTGTCAAATATCAGCAAGAATTATATATTGAATTATTCAATATTTAAAAATTACTTGATTTTAATAATTATTTCCACATTCAAAGACAGAGCAAATTATATGGAGAGAAGAAAATAATATATAAGACAAGCTCGTTTAAAAAGCTTTACACAGGTGTTTTAAAGATCAATAATACAACAGTTTTATGAATCAATACATAGAATATATTATAAGGTGCACGTGTTGAACAGTGCTTCATTAATTCATTAATATACGCATTATTGTGAACATAATTCTATCTCTATGAACATCTCTACGACGTAGGAATTATTTATGAGATATTATTGTTTATTTTATTGCTATTGTTGTTTTTTGTTTAACTTTATAAAGTACACGCCAGTTAGTAATTGTTCTTAATAGACGACTGGTCCCAATCTTTAGGTGTGATAAGGCTCGTCCTTTTGTTTCGATAGAGCTGTCAGGGTTATTAGCTGTGTTTTAACGAAACAAACTGTTTCTCTTTCCACTGACTAATCTGTTTTCATTTGAAAGTAGGTATATAATAAATATACTTTCTCAAATTTAACATAATGGATAGATATTTTTTTTATTGTAGCCCGGGTTGGTCAAACTATATGCATATCATTTTTTTAATCAAATATCGGGAATCTTGAACGCTACGGGCATCAATGTTCAATTTGATACTACTATCAACTACCGTCAACCGGCTAGCTTTCAACAAAATTTGCTACGACAATCTGATCAACGCCGCTAGCGGGCGTCGTAGGAACTATTTGGGCAGTACATTTTAAATGTCAAATTCTCGATACTCGACAGTACAGACTGTAATGAATTGCACAACAGATGCATGATTTTATCCTATGAAGTACAAACCTCGTGCAGTTGATATTAAAATAATACGTAATTAATATTTGTCATACGCAGTGTATAGATACCAGTAGATAAGTAATTAATCGGGGTTTTTACGTGCCATTAATCGGCTGTTAGCGACCGGTAGATAAGAGAAAACAATAATATTTTGTATCAATTCATTCAGTTTTTAGATAACAGCTAGTTAGTTCTGGGAAACTATAAAACTTTTGTATGATAAATAATAATAATTTTCCGGTATCATATCTATTGAAATATTTTAGGTAGTTTTAGTTATCGTAACTTTCATTGGTAAGAAAAAAACTATTTGACCTGGACTTTTGGCTCTTAGTTGAGTAACCGAATTTATATCTAGTTTAGAACCGCTCAGTTAATTAACAACGAGCAGAATTTAGCGCTTAAAATTTAAAAAATAGATCTTGCAAAATATGCTAGGAGCGATATCAGTTTTTCAATTCATTACAAAAATTACGTTTGTCGATGTCTACTCGGTTGCCGAAAGTCTATAATGGTAGAAAATCACCACTTAGGAATACTATCACACCCTTCACGTCGGTAAAGCTCAGCTCAAATGCCACCCATACTGCTAGTTATTTGCAGCTATAGTGTCTACATTACATAATTATAAAACTATTAAAAAACATCAATTTTATTACTGCCAGGATGTCAGTCATACAAAATTACATAACATAAAAAGATCAAAATTGACTCAACTCCAACACACTAAAGAGCACATCAAATTATGTCCAGGAAACGTAGATTGATCCATAAATAAAGTAATGGTATCATTTACGACCTTTTAATAGTAAACATCGTAATGTTTTACGTGTGTACGTCATAGGACTTTTTCCTTATGACCCGGAGGCTAAAGTTCTGACCACCAACCTATTTTGGATTAACTTCCTTTATACGCAGTTTTCAAATCCATCATATAGCTCGTTGGTCGTACTCTACCTACTAAATGTTAATTAATGCAAAGTTTTGTACTTGGCCAGCTTGTCAAAATCAATGCCTGTTAAAAGCAGACCCTCGTTCAGCAGTTGGACAGTAAGGCTTGTTTTTCACGTACCACAACCACACCACGACGCAGAGATAAAATGTGGTTCCAGATGAATAGTGCAGCTGCAGATTTTGCAGATTTAGCCGTCGCGATGTTGGCGAAATAGTCCTAATAGGTTAAATTTTTGCACTAGTTACATTGAAAATGTTGGAAGGAAGGATTATGTTATAGTCTTTAGGGGAAATTTAGATATATTTTGCCTTTAATATTCCATTATAAGACAATAAACCGTTTGACGGAGAGCCATGATGTAGCCATGATGTGGTGAAGACGGAATTTTTCGTGTTCTTCGAAATTGTATGAGACGTGTCACATAACATATATAAATCGGCTACCTGTAAAGGGATTTCCTCATTAATCAGTATATTTACGTCACAACATTTTGCACTTTGAATTTATTATTCAGAGTGGTTTAAAGTAATAAATAGAAATTATTGTATATATTTCTGTGGAAAGCCCTTTGTTGTTTTATATATTTCCAAGTTTGAAGTCTGAAGCATGAGTAGACATTATGAAAGTGTTTTTCAAGTCATTGGAAGCTTTGTCATCGAATAGGTAATACCTAGTCGTTATGAGACATGTAAAAGAATACGGTTTTCTGTTACAAACATAGGTACTTTAAAAAAATGAGCTAAAGTGACAGCAAATGTATGAAATCGGCCCTTTTTGTGTTTCTTCCTTGTTATTATTGATATCCCGTGTAGTTGGCACTATCGAGTACCGAGAATTTAACATTTAAATTGTATTTACGGCGCCCGCCAGAGGCGTAAGTCAGATTTTCATACAAATTTTCTCGATAGGTAGCCTGTTATCGACAGTCGATAGAGGTAGAAAATCGCGCTACAGTTAACTAAAGTCACTTATATAAAGTCAATAATTTAATTAGTAGTCCAAATGTCCAACTGGCAAAATTTTGATGTTTAATCGCGTCCAATAGTCCCTACCTATCGAAAATTTTATGAACGAACGCAATTGCGTAAACAACAATTTAAACCTTCATAACTGTTTTTGTCCTTTAGCTGTTTGCTGTAATTTTCCTCCATTATTACGTGAGTTTTTGTAAATATTTTTCAAGTACGATTAACTGACATAATGGGACATTTTGTTTACATTTTCACTTTGACATTGTTGTAAATATAATTATTTGCTAATCATGCTGCGTACGTAAAAAATCTTTTTTTTCAGTAATCATGAGACAACAGAATCTTGAAATATACATTATGAAGTTATTTGTACATATTTGATTCTCAAAAAATACACATTATTTTTTCTTTATTTGTTCCTTCTGTTGTCAACCAAACACAGCTCGCACCACATGGCCTGAATACATCTATTGCAGATGATTAAGGTGACGTCAGGTAGAATTAGTGCACTTTCGTTCGTGGCTGAAAAGGCCAATGCGGGAAAGGTATTTTGCACGCAGCTACTGTACTATTGTGACTCTCATTATTTTTGACCAAAACAGTGGGATAAAAATTGACAAAACTCTTTTTCTGTGTATATTTAACTGTACCTAATCAACGGGTTGGTTTTTTTTTCTTGATTTTCTTACGGAAAATCTATTTTTTGACTTACAACGAAAAGAGAATCTGTAATAATCGATAATGTAACGTGACAGTTGTGCATCGAATAAAGCTACCAAAAACTTCTTCCAAAAATATCGTCTAAACATTTTCATGTATATCTGAGTGTTTATTTTCGGCAACAAAACAAAGCTTATTCCCATAATAATTTTCTCCTAGATACAAAAAGATAAAGTCAGACCTAATGTCCCATAAGACCACCATTACATAACGCCCACAAACCGACGGTGCTAACATTAGCTCCATAGTAACAATGGTGTGACGTCACGACGAGACACGGGATAATGTACTGTATCAAGTGTCCCTTCACATCGATAGAGTGAGTTGGGGAGATTTGGAAATGAGAGTTTCTTGTAACTAGGCAGGAAAAAAGGATTATTGAAGGGTGTGTTTTAAATTTAGATTGTAGAAGATAAATGGTTAAAATGGACCTATGCTGTATTATTTATATCAAGAAGCTGGTAAGTAAATATCCTACTTTCTAGTCATGAGAACGAAAGACACTTTTTTACACTCTAGGTGCACGTGAAGCATTGAAGTTTCCTTTCATAAAATTACCAATTGACACTAGTTGCGAAGTTATTTTAGAACCTACTTACATAAAAGAAACCGAATCGTATTTAAAAAAAAAAAACTAAAAATAAAATCTATTTTTACTTCTGCAATAGATCACACTGAAGTGTTTTCTCATTAAGTTAAATCCAGATAGAACGTCCCATAAGACCACCATTACATAACGCCCACAGACAGTGACGGTGCTAACATTAGCTACATAGTAACAATGGTGTGACGTCACGACGAGACACGGGATAATGTACTGTATCAAATGTCCCTTCACATCGATAGAGTGAGTTGGGGAGACTTGGAAATGAGAGTTTCTTGGAGTTATGAAGGAAAGAGTTATTGAAGGGTGTGTTTTAAATATAGATTGTAGAGGATAAATGGTTAAAATGGGCCTATGCTATATTATTAGTATCAACAGAAAATATCAAGAAACTAGTAAATAAAAATCCTTCTTTCTATTAAGTCGCGAGAAAGAATACTCTTGTTTATCGGAGCGATTTTTAGTTCACGCGAAGAATTCAGGATTTTTCTTTCAGTAAATGGCCAGTTGATACTAGTTGCCGAGTAATTTTAGATACTCATTGAACTACTAATTGAACACTAAACCGTATTTAAGAAGAGCTAAGAATAAAATCTATTTTTACTTCTGCGATAGATGACACACTGAAATATTTTCTTATTAAGTTAAATCCAGATAGATCGTCCCATAAGAACACCATTACATAGCGCCCACAGACAGTGACGGTGTTAACACTAGCTATATAGTAACAATGGTGTGACGTCACGACGAGACACGGGATAATGTACTGTATCAAATGTCCCTTCACATCGATAGGGTGAGTTGGGGAGACTTGGAAATGAGAGTTTCTTGTCACTATGGAAAAAAGAAGGTAATTGAAGAGTATGTTTAAGTTTAGATTGTACAGGATAAATGGTTAAAATGGACCTATGCTACATTATTTATATTAAGAAGCTGGTAAATAAATATCCTACTGTCTAGTAATGAGAACGAATGACACTTTTTTACACTCTAGGTGCACGTGAAGCATTGAAGTTTCCTTTCAGAAATTTGTCAGTTGACACTAGTTGCCAAGTTATTTTAGAACCTACTTACATAAAAGAAACCGAAACGTATTAAAAAAAAACTAAGAATAAAATCTATTTTTACTTCTGAAATAGATAACACACTGAAGTATTTTCTCATTAAGTTAAATCCAGATAGAACGTCCCATAAGACCACCATTACATAACGCCCACAGACAGTGACGGTGCTAACATTAGCTACATAGTAACAATGGTGTGACGTCACGACGAGACACGGGATAATGTACTGTATCAAATGTCCCTTCACGTCGATAGGGTGAGTTGGGGAGATTTGGAAATATGACACTTGTGTTACTATGTCATATTTTGCTGAGAGGATAGTATTACCTCAGAATAACATAGATGGATATGTAAATGGTGACCCAGCTATTGCTAGGCTTGCTTTTCATACAAAACAAATATATTAGGTCGGGGAAAAAGTATTTTCGCATTATAGTATGTATGAACTTGTAATAAAATCTCTTTGGCTTCAAGAATTACAAATGAGTACACGGTTCATTAGGTTTCTTTCAGTGAGCTCGTGAGATACCCAAATACCGAGCTTCTTTGTGTAGAGAAAGGATTTTAAAATAAGTTCATACATACTATAATGCGAAATGACTTTTTTCCCCGACCTAATATTTCTCCATTAATGTTTTAGGACTGATCGAAGGTAGTTTTGTATTATACAAACTCTTTCAAATTTTGTTTGTACATCCTTCCCTCAAAATTTTTTGATGTTAACAGTATTTTTCAGTCTGAAAGTTAGTTGAAAATTGTTTTATAACAAAAGGCAATAGTACTTCATTAAAGTAGACAAGATAAGAAATAAAAAGAAGTTAATGAACCTAGGGATTAATTTCCCCTCTTGCCTTTAAGTGGTCTCAAAGATCATCCTCATCACATAACGTACATTATTGGATAATGTTCTATTATCTGCCATATTAGTCGCGAGTGGACGTAACTGGAAGGTGTCACCAAGTGTTACTGTCCCGATGTATCGATGACACTGACTAATAATGAGAGGCCCCTTAGACTCTCTATTGATTATTATTTGTTGATTAGTTGCTAACTGGTAATTAGATCTTTCGGTTAACTTTTGGTTAATGATGAGTTTCTATTGCTCTTGGTAACTGAAGCAGTATCTTTATGGGCTACACAAGTTGCAAAGGTGACCTCGTTTAGACAAGTATTTGACAAGTAGCTTTTCAAATTTTGTTTTATGATATTTAGGAATACTTCTCATCTGAATGCTTATACTTAAGATTGTTTACGTATTTAAATAAAATGTAGGTGTTTTTAGACAGACTTTAGATGGCTCGTAAACTATAGCTATATCGATTTATAACAAGTTGGCAACCAGACGAATGGAAAAGAAAGCGACAAACAGAGTAACAAAATTTTACTATCCATCGTTTTCAGCTTTGAACTGATTTTAGTAACTTTAGATCAGTAAAACTACGAATTAACAACACCTTTTTGGTGTGTAATTTATCGATGTCTTTCATCTAGGGATAAATATCGAGAGTCGGTAAGAACAATCGAAAAATGGGAGATTTAATGATCTTAGACTGCGTCTGTGGCGCAGAGGTATAGGTCGCCACGCCGCCGTTACCAATGCGTCGAAAGGTCGTGGGTTCGATCCGTGAGAGTTTGTGCAACCCACAAATAATTGTTTCGGGTCTGGTCCCCGCGACAAAAGAGTAATTCTAAGTGCGGGAGTTGTCTTCTTAAGAAAAATAATTATCATGGAAAAACGCTTTGGTCGGCATAATACATAGTTGTAAACGGGTCTCAAAGGAATAAAACATAGTCTTTAAATAGCCATGGGAATAAAGTTAAGGTTCCTTGTGCTACGAGTATGACTACTTCATTAATATTACTTTAGTTATGCCATTCATTACTGTTCACTGACACACCTACAGGATGATTTGTTATTCAATTTATTGCCAAAGTTTTTTGGTTTTTTCGGTTTGTATATTGTTTTGAAGGTACTTCAGTAGGAAATAAAATTTTGCACTAGTATTATTGTTATATGATATTTTTCATTATTATGATAATACAAGCAATAATGTATTTATTGCTTTTATAATTATCATAATAAGTAGGTAACGGATAGAATCGTCGATTGTATTCAAAGTACCTAGCATCGTATCGACTGCGTAACGTAAAGAAGGTTTATGTGTATAGCATATATCTATGTTTGCTCCTTCGTAAATATTTCTCTTTCAGTCTCTTTCTCTACATTAAGATATTAGATACATAACTCTGCAACTATAATCTTTAAAATGTGGTGTTCGAAAACAAATAAAAACAACTTATCTATTCGACTTTATTCAGATCAGATAGTATTTTACTTAGCCATCAAATTCAGCCTGTATAAAATAACGGCCCCAAACAAACTTACCATTCTATAATAATACCATTCCTCATGGGACCGCCATAACTGACAGTGGCCGTGTATATTTATAGTACATCTAGATTCAGACTGGTCTAGACCTGGCCGGTGGCTAGCCTTGACGACTACTAGGCTAGTTTTTATTGAGAAAGCTGTGGGAACGTCTTTGTTTTGGTTCTTATCGGTTTATTTAGGTCAATGATGGTAATGTTGTAAGGTTTTGTTGTTTTTTTCGGCGCCATTTGTCGAAGATGGCGGCGCGAATGATAAAGATATGATGTGGGAAAGCTGAAATTGGGAAAAAGCGAATTAAAATGTATGGAATCCCAAATTTTCAAAACTTCTGCAATTTATCCCAAATTGATCTACCACAAGACTATGGTAAAATAGGCTGTATTAAAGTACGGCCCTTGATTTTAGGCTGTGCTATTTTTTAGGACGAATTATTAATAATAAAATTTCTTATCGTTCATCAAATTACAAGCGATTACCAAAAGCAGAACTCCTCAACACACATCACCTAGTACAGAAATCGAACCCACTACACTAAAAATTTGCAGACAGACACAACAAGATAAATAAGTAAACTGCCCATCCCGGGAATAGAAGGCGACACCCTAGCCAATGGTTTGCAGTAAACAATGACCGGACAACATGTGCAAAACAAACCGTGTGAGCGAACACCTGAGCCAGTGTTGCCAATGAAAATAAGCCTCAAGTACTAGTATTGTTCTTGTAAAAAATAGGACCGGTAACGTGCGAAACCTTCGTGAGAAGATGTAAGAGTATTCCGAATGTAATGTGCTATTTAATTGATGAAAAAACGGTGAATGAGTCCCTTAATAATGAATGAAAAAAGGTAATTGAATGGGTTCGTTAATTTAACGTCCTGTGAAATGGTTTTTATATCTTATGCCTGTTTTGCTCAAAGAGGTATTTTTCTATCTCATATATCCTTCTTAGCATATCTTAAAGATCCCATAATAATATTATAAATAGTGAGCCATTCCATTTACATAAGGTTACTTAACGACCTTTCGGACTATTACAGGAGAATTTCAAACGAAACAAGTCCAATTGGTTGTCCGGGAATTTAACCTAGGACCGAGATGTACGGTCAGTTCTTGTCTTGGATCACGGAGGTATTTGTACATTGTACACCTACACGCATTATAAAATAGATTACATGCTTCTTTTCTACAAGAAGAAAACTCTACACAAACGATAATAATTTCATAATCTCAAAGAAAAGATGATCATTATATTAGTTTTGGCTTATGTCTTATTACTGTGTAGATACGTTTAGTCACGCGGCCACACACGCTCTCGGCATCGCAGCTCTAAATGAGGAACGCATAAAAATCACTCATTCATTTAAATATGAAAAAGTTTTCGAGTGATTTGGGAAGTCTGTCTGTACTTTATTTTAATTGGTCTGCTCACGTCATAATAGTATGCGTCTCTGAGATGGTCTGAAAGAGGAACTGGGCCTGTTATAAAAGATTATATAATAATTTTGTACAGTAGCGCCATTCTTTGCAGTCGGAACTCGAGAGTTTGACATTTAAAATGTACTGCAATAGAAGTTACTACGGTAGCCGGTTGTGTATAATCGATAGTGGTAGAGAATCGCACTACAATTGTTTATTACAAAAAATCCACCTGAAAATTACTATTTAATATTTGTACCAACTATTGTCTAAGGGGTAGTAGAGTCACTCAGAATCATTTTGAGGAAAAATGGCTACCGATTGCTTGCAACTCATTAAATCAACACTAGTTTATTCTTTCATATTCGATTTAGTTGCGAGCGCGTAAAAAAACAACGGGTGACATTAAAATTTTATACTTTCATTTGTATCTGTAGCGCGATTCTGTACAGACGGTACTGTCGAGTATCGAAAGTTTGACATTTGGAATATACTGACAAAATAGTTCCTACGACGCCCGTCAGAGTTGCTGATCAGATTTTCATACAACATTTTTCGATGACAGGTCGATTGTCGGTAGTCGATAGTAGTAGAGAATCGAGCTTCTGTTTTCTGTAGCTGCGCACTTGTCCAGTTCCGTATGGCCGAGAACACTATCAATCTACCAAAGTCATCTCATCATCATCATCTCTCTCGGTTCTGTAGTTAAGTAACAATGGTACAAGAATGCATAGATGATTCCTTTATGAAACCTATTTGCCATGTTCCAGTCCTGCGTACGCAAACCTGCGCACGTTCTATCCATTACATGGAGACAACGTATTATCATGTAAATGTATGCATATTATACAAGTTTGTTTGTCTTTTAGAATGTTTGTGAATATTATTATTGAATCTGTTATTGACCATGACCGGGCAAGTTGAATAATAATAATACGTAGTCTATGAAAGTGCCCAGACTGGGTAATAACACCCAAAACGATGGTCTAAATGACTTTACTCTTTTTTGATCCATGCCCTAGACAGGACCAGAGCATACGAACTGTACTTATTTAAATAAAAACCTGGCTGGAAACTAGATTATAGAAATTCTAGCTTTTACCCGTGACTGCTAGCGCCACCTGAATTTTCCCATGGAAATGCGTTATTTTCCCGGGGTAAAAAGTAGCCTATGTCCCTTTTCCGGTATCAAATAATCAATAAAAAATATCTCCATACCAAATTTTACGTAAATTGGTTCAGTATTTTAGGCGTGATTGAGTAACAGACAGACAGAGTGACTTTCGCATTTATAATATTATATTAAGTACGGATGATAACACCACCGTTGCCACGACCAAGCATGAAACACAACGATACGATAACAACGACCTAAATACAACAACACTAACCTAAAGTTATAATTGCAAAAATATTGCTCCGTGTGGGACTCGAACCCCCGAACACAGTGGCGACTACTTTAACCACTGTCCTTGAAGTACATATATTCTTGTTAATACAATTGTAATGAACATATTGCTATTATTTTAATTTTTACATAATATGAGTCAAAATTTTCCCCGTTTTTGTAACATTTTTACTGGTACTCTGCTCCTATTGGTCATAGCGTGATGATATAATAATATAGCCTATAACCTTCCTCGATAAATGGGCTATCTAACAGTGAAAGAATTTTTCAAATCGGGCCAGTAGTTCCTGAGATTAGCGCGTTTAAACAAACAAACAAACAAACTCTTCAGCTTTATAATATTAGTATAGATTGGCACCACTCCAATCTACGATAGATAGTAACCAGGAACTAAAGTGTATGTTTATCGATGGTTTAGTAAACTCCCGTTACACTAGACTAAGCTAAAAAGATAAATGAACGCAATTTACGAAGAAAACCTATAAATCTCGTGTTAGTTATTGTGTTGTGTGAAAACAGCTGTACGGAGTATCTATTTAGTAGTCTCAGGTTCAAATTCAAGGACTGCTGTTATTATGTAATACGCACTTGTGAATCTATTGTAAAGAATAAGAAAATATAAAATAAGATTTTTTTGTTAAATCGTATTTGTTACATAAAAAGTTGTAATGGAAGTGTGAAATGCATACACTGCCAGTTGGTACCACGTAATGAGATAAGCCTACTGATATATGTATATTAAACAAATAAAAAGCAAACCCTGAATAGTGGTTAACATTTTTTTTGATAGAATATTGGGAAATCTGACAATTGCCTATCCCGGCAATCAAATTTTTGATTTCGTAATAGTGAAGGTCACTTACCAATTAATATTAATGCCATTAAATGTTAAATCGGATCCTTTTTGTATCTTTTAGGTGATAAAGTAAATTCTATACTCGTATCTCCAAATAATTCTTGTTTAATTGATTCCATTATTTCTGTTTAAAACGTAATATTAACGAGAGTTTCTTGTAAGTACGTTGATATTATACCGTGTAATCAGCAATAAGCCAGCCCTTCTTTTCGTATACGTCATAGTACTTACCTATAACAATCCACAAGAATTTATAGCTTCCAACCTACGTCTTCTCAGAAAATCAGGTGAGAAGATATAAAAATATTTCTACAAATTCTATTATTATGAAATGGCATCAGGTCACCAGTATAATATATATTTATAGAACATTTCCCACGAAAACTCTTAAATCGTAAAAACCAGAGAGCATTATCCTCAGATATGATTTGGTCGATCGCCAACCGAGGTTACTCAACGACTTTTACACGGGAGGCGAACTATTTGCCAATTACTGTAGCGTGATTCTCTACAGTCGGTACTGTTGAGTATCGAAAGTTTGACATTTAAAATGTACTGTCAAAATAGTTCCTACGACGCCCGTTAGAGGCGCTGATAAGTTTTTATACAAAATTTCTCGATAGCTAGCCGGTTGTCGGTAGTCGATAGTGGTAGGAAATCGAGCTACTGTTTCGTCTATTTTTGCACTATATAAAAAGGCTTATTGCTATAAATTTTTACGACCTAATTTGTACCTGTTGGCTGCACTTTTCCTTGAAATTTATGTTGTTTTTGCGTTACAAAATGGGTTATTGGTTATTGTATTGTTTATAAGGAAAGTTTATTGAGTAACACTTGCGGAATATACGCAATTCAGCCCATACCTTTATTATTATTATACAGTATGAAAAAATATCCTTTAAATCATATTACCAACTATCCTGTAGATTTTTATTCCATTAGTTGAGTAATACCTACTGAGAAAAAAACCCATATCGGTATCCTTTCTGTTTTCCGACATGATGTTTTAATAAGTTAGATAAATTACCTTTAATAAAAATTGTACTAACAGACATAAAATCATGTTCCTGCCCTATAAAAACTCCTAGCATATATTCAGTCGCAAACTTTACCAAAGTACGTCTCGCACTTACGTTTCCTCGAATCCCCGAATTTCCTAATAAAATCGAAACGCATGAATGACGCGTCTGTTTCACGGTAACACTACAGAACATTATATTTATCGTGTTCTCAAAAGATTTATTTGTTACAGTTGATTTCGTACAAAGCCCTGTGCTGTAATTTCTGAAAATTCAGAAATATGTTTTAAAACTTATAATACAATCGAGATGACGTAACAAACTTTAGGTTAATTTCTAAGGGAAGACGTAAATTCGTCATATCTTGAACTGTAGGTTTCCCCATGATGGTCTCATGATAATTTTCAGGATAATATAAACGAAACTTTTTTTGTATTTCATAAACCTCTATCTAAGCCTTTAGGTATAACAGACATTATGAAAGTACATAATATGTAATAATAGCCCATATTTTTCGGAGGAATGTAACTTTTTATCAGTACAATAATTTCCAAAAAAGTATAAAGGTTTTGAATACAACATCCCAAAAACTAAAACGCAAACATCTTCTTAATAAATAACTAACTAATATTAGACCCACACATTAAATTCTTTCTCCAAAACATAAACAACAAATATCACCCTAATTTTTCATTTCCGTCCACAAGAATACCTTCATTAGTTTTGCGGGATATTTACAACCTACCGAGGCTTCCAGGGTCTACGAACCCACCTCTACGTAGCAGAGTTCGTAGACCTCTTAACTACGCAGTTACGCGTCACGAATTAGTCACGGTTTTAAACCAGTTGACACGGAGTAATGCGCAATTGTGAATTAACGTGGTCATGTTAATCTTAGATGAAGTACTTAGTTGACGGTAAATAGATTACGACGTAGTTGGAAGTGATTTGAGACAAAATAACGTTTCAAATGTCGTATTTTTTTTTTTTTGTAATGGACGGTAAGTGCATAATGTCAACAAAGAAATTGTACTTGCCAGTAGTATAATACGTTTCTTTTACAAGTTGATTTCTTGGTTAGATCCAGTATAAAAATAGACCCCTGACTAAATAGAATAATATCGGGTAATTCAAAGTAGGTACGGTTTTAAAAGTTTCACGCAGACATAATAATATGTAAAACATGTATATAGGCTTTACAAATTACTGTTACGTGTGGAAAGAAACCATTCAAATTATTGAAAAATATTCTCCTATTTCGTTTGAAGAGAGACGGATACAAATGACCTAAAAACCAAAAAGTAATCACGAAATTTCGTCGTTAACTACTTTTCAAACTTCATGTCTAAGAAAATCTTCCGTAATACGAATAGGAAACTCCCCATAGGAAGAAACCATGCGTTGATGTGCATCAATTTATAGTATTCTTTCAAATCAATCGACACTTTTATTGCCTACGTACCTCGCGCCTGCGGTCAGTGATTTTCCGTACGAACACGAGTTGTTCACGGGACAATTATTATCAAGATAATGGATCTGTCCATATCAAGGTGTTTTTTTATTATTTATTGGACTTTATTAACACTAGGTATATAGGTATTGAGATAAGGAATAAAACCATACGAATAGGTACCGTAACTATAGTAAGTTAGTCACTAGGACGGGTGTTTTGCCTAGTGCTTGAGCGAGTTTGTACCATTGTGGTGAAAGGATTAGTCAGTCTAGGTTCTGCGTTACCGAACCTAGCTGCTTCCAGGGTGCGCCGCGGGGAGGCTACAAAAAAAAGCCATTAACACGACGAAGAAGAAGAAGTCACTAGTACTTCTCATAAGGCTGTACTTCGGTCTATGTCCCTATTTGTGTTGGTGGTAGGTTCAGTGTTTGTAAACTATCATATTATAATATTGTGTGTCGACATTTGACAAACATGATTTGATTTTATCTTGTAATCAAATGCCTCCGTGATCAAAAACGGTAGTGGTGGCTGCTAATTAGGAAGGTTCGAGTTCTATTTAATCAATTCAATCATTTAAAGTAGTCATTATTGATTGCTTTATTAGTAGTATTAGTAGTATTTTCCCAGTGTTAAATTGAGACAACAATACAAGGCTCGGTAAAAAGTATTCAGGACCTAGGTACATACCTGTCAGGTATAAAAGATGAAAAATAACGTGAATATGATAAATTGACAAAAAAATCAAACTTTAACGAAAAAAGGTTTTTCAAATAGGTTCTCTTTATTGAGCGGAAAAATCTAGATTGCTTTTTCTATTGAAAGTGTTCGGTGATTTACTTTTAAAAGGAAAGTCCATTAGGTGTAGAAAAGAGGGAATTCTTTAGAAAAACCTTCTAAGTTTTAGTTTTTATTTTATACTTGTTGAAGCAACAGTATTTTTCTAAGAAATTAACAATTTTTTACCTCGTCTACGTCAAAATAATTTCCCGTGGTAAAACGTTTATTATTTAGGAGATAAACTATTAAAGTTTAACTATCAATATATTTTTTATTCATCAAAATTAGGTTAGTAATATTGGCGTGATTAGATAACAATTACGCAATCTTTTGCATTAATAGAATAAATATACATAGATAATAACACCATACAAAGTATACAATATACCTCTATAGTTGTACAAGTAGGTATAACACGCAAATTGTCTGCTACTCTTTAAGTTATTTTTGGTAAAAAATATATCTCATGTAAAAGATATAAACTATAAATAAATACATACATAATTAGTAGTTCGTTGTAGACAGAAGTGTATAAAATATACCTACGTTTAGCTGAACTAAATAATGATAGCAAGTCTAGCTTAAGGACAAAGGCTACCGTTCTTTGCGAGCGAAACATACGGTCAAAACGAGCAAAAAAGCCTTAAAACCTCATCTCATAACTACTATTAATGTATTCTCAGTGGAGAAGAATATTTTAGGAAGCCGAAACGCCCACAAACCCTTGTATAACCCGGGTTCATTTCCCTGGAGCGTCTTACACATAGTACTTTACGATGCCTCAAGGAAATGGAGGAATAAGGAATTATTAACGTTTAAATGTCGGGTGATTATTTCTTATTGTGATACTGGTTGCGTGGGCGTATTCATGAGAGAATATTACCTTAGAAAAGCTTGATGTTAAAATAAGTATTGTGAATTTTCGAGAGCGTTTTGACTGTTTTTGATGTTATAAAAACAATAAAAATAGAGTCTGTTATTTTAATCTAATATTGCTATTTCTTCAATAATGGGTTCCACTCATAGTTAAAAATCAATTAGTATTTTAGTCTACCAAAAGCAGGTTTGGAATATTGCATTCCGTCAAAAATAAGTTTAATTTACTCTCATGAAATTCTTCTCTAACCGGTAAGACAGTAATAATTTAACTGATACAAACATGACTTCCAGAAGTCAATGGAATCTTGCCTCAGTTTTGATCAATTGAAACAATTATAGTGATCGTTTTTAAGATTTATTAATTCCCTGCTTCTATTTACAAATGAGAAAGCTTATATTTATATAAATAAACATTTGGGTTTTCTTTTTAAGACTACATAATATACATAGTATAAACCATAAGGAAGGAAAATCAGAATCCTTTGAAGATAATTTTCAACTTTTTATCATCACCTTAATTTACCGCTACCTCGGATTCCTTCAATAAAGTAACAAACGAGGAAACATCTCATTTACGTCTATATCTTCAATGATACCGCAATTAAGTTATATTGCAGTATTTAACTTAATGAAGATGACGTTAGTGCACTCTTTCCGGTAAGGCTTAGAGTGCCTTCGTCGTTGTTGACGCAAATATTGATTGCTGTTTCCAAACCTCATTTGGTTGTTTGATTTTATTAATTAAAGGGAAATCCCGTTTGACGATACTCATCTCAAAAATACGTTGACTTGAGGTGAATATTGTATATTTATAAAAAAATACGTAGGTAAGAGGTGAATATTCAATAAAAAGTCTAATATATAATTTCTGTGAACTAATTATTTGAACGCCAGAATGCCAAAATAAGCAGAGCAATTACAAACCACTAATGATTTTTTACTAAGGCGATATGAAAAATTCTTAATCATTAAACTATCGCGACTAGCGCTAATTAATTCTGTTCAAAATTAGTTCCAAATACAATGAAAAAGGTTAAACGTCGGGTAATAAAAACGGTATAGTAAATTTATAATCGTCGCATAATCTTAACAGTTGCCACATATCTGTTAGTAATTTATTTAGAAGGATCTATTCGTTTTTCCCGACCCGAATGTCTAACAGCCAAATGCGTAAACAAGCTACTGAAAGTTCTAAACCACGTTTCATCTCACGAAAACACGACGATCTGACGAGAACATTCTCTCAGTTCCAGAGATAGGTTAATTGTTCTGCAAGTCAGCGTAATAAAGCACGTTTATGTGCGTATAGGGGAGGGAGAATAGGGGGTACTGTGACGTACTTCCATCCTCCCTCCTCCCAAAATGGCGGACGAACGCAAATACGAGCTCTGACGTCATAGGATAGTTAGCAAATATTGTGGCCTAGATTTTTGTATAGCTTGTTTGTATTCAAGATAGATTAGGCTAGGATATTTTGGGCTATATAATGGTATTATGTTGATCATGTAAGTTTTGAAAGTCTTACAAATATATTTGTTCAGTGAAACGTCTTTCAGCTAATGTATTGTTTAGTTTTCCTGTAAGAAAGTTGGTTGTTTTAGAGTTTTGTGTAGGGAGAAAGTAATAGTTTGACTTGTGTTACATGACTATTAGAGATGCCTTAGTAAAATGGCAAAACGTAGGTGTAATAGGTCCTGTAATGGGATGCCTGAGTTTAACCTTTAAGGGCAATCCAACAGAGAATAAAAAGTGGTGTTGGAAACGGAGTGGAAATAATTCTAAACTACAATGGAGTTAGAAAAACAATCGCTCTTTGGAGATAGTTTGAGGCGTCGATTAATTTTCCGTAAACACTAAAGAATTGGATTTTAGTGTACTTGAATACTTTTACCTTCGACGTAAGCTAGTTTTAGTTAATTCAGTTTCTAGTTCAAGGTTTCTCCTATCAATATTTTGTAAAAACAACCTAAAAATATCTAGTCTAAACTATCAATATTAGAAAATTCGCCTTGACATTAATACACACATGGAAACCATTGGCGAAATCGCGGCAAGCCATAATTCTAATCTTATTTTATAGAGGGCCTTATCGCTTCCATGGCCACAAGCGATTGAAATAAATATATACAGAACTTTATTACCGTCATATAAATTGTTATTTGTAAGAAATCCATACTAATATTATAAAAGTGAAAGTAACTCTGTCTGTCTGTCTGTCTGCTACTCAATCACGCCTAAACTACTGAACCAATTTGCATGAAATTTGGTATGGAGATAGTTTGATACCCGAGAAAGGACATAGGCTATATGTATATCATCACGCTACGACCAAAAGAAGCAGAGTACCAGTAAAAAATGTTACATAAACGGGGAAAAATTTCACCCATTCTCTCTTATTGGACGCAAGCGAAGTTGCGCGGGTCAGCTATTATTGATATATTTATGGAACAGAAAATTATGTCATACTTTTACTTAAAGTAAGCATTTAGGTTGAGAGCTTATGTCAATTTGATTATGCGCTGTGACTTGCCCTGTCGTCCTTTATCAAATAATTTGTTGTTAATTTCACTGCTAGGTTTCGTTGTTCCCAGAGTTAAAATTAGTATTGACAGTTCAAGGGAGCGACTTATGGAAGATATTGAAAACAGTGTTTTGTTTTTATGAACGATTTAGACGATTTCGTCTAAAACGTAACTTGACAAACTTGAGTATTCAGGAGAGACTTCATTCAAGGGAACACGATTCAAGGGAAACTGTCTATGCTACGGCCTTCTCGATATGTACGGCATGTCATTAGTGAATACGATCAAAAATTATACTTATCTCCTGGTACAAACTTATGATGATATTATATTTACGTTACGTTAGATGTTGATATTATATTCTGAGTTGGACATTTCAGTAACTAAAAAATTATTTTTGATTGTTATTCTATCATCACTTAATTTTTTTTCATCTAGTCGCCCACAAACTAAATCGAAATAAAATCCTTTTGAAACACATTTTTTTTCATAAAATTTGTCGGTCCAAGGCTTTCATCCCGGCCCCCGGCTCCAGACTGGCGGGCGGTTCAAGGCCCGGCCAGACGTCTGGGCGTCGCGCCCTCTCGGAAGGTCACGAGGTTCAACCGTCGGAGGTGCTCCTCGAAGGTGTGTGAACTGGTTAGAGGTTGTTTAAAGTACTTCCCGAGAGGTGTGGCTGTAGGGAGGACGGAATATTTTTAGGTAGTTATTTGGGATAAAGATGGGTGAGTGGGATTTTAGTGTGTAGTGCATAAAGTTTTTTGTTAAAACTAAACGTTGATCTTTCATTGTCTATCCCGCAGCATTTTTTATTGGTGATCTTGAAAATCTTTTACCATTTTGCCCCTCTTGGGGGATTTTCAAAAAATGGTGCGGAAAATCTCTTGGTGCTCCTCTACACTGCGTATGGAATCTTCATACCAAATTTTAACTTATTAGCTTCAACTGTTCGTTGTCCATCAGTCAGTTATCAACAGTTTCATATAATAATATATTGATCTCAAGTGGAAATTATAATTAGATAGATTATCCGTGCCTGAAAGTTCTTGGATTAGCTTTTAAAGGGGTTTCATATTTGATCGCGATAATATTAGTTTTTTTTTTGTTTCAAGAATTTATCGTCATAAAAGAGTTCTCTTCTGTAACCAAAAAGTTCTGTCAAATAATTCTCTACATTTCACCTTCACTGGCCAATTTTACAAAGAACATCCATTTCTTCAATATCTTATCAAGTGATAAGATCAGTCTAGAGTCTAATATAAAGCCAAACCGAATTAGTAATTTAGGTCAGACAGTGATATAGAATACTGAAATTAATTTGAGCCATGACCCCTTTTTAAAGTCAAGTACTATATTGTAGATAGGCTGAAGAAAGCCGGAAATTAGATCAAAATGAGACTGAATTTGATTTCTATTATGTTTTGTCCATACATAAACAATGAATATAACATTTTTTAACACTTCTGTAACCCAGTCGGTAGTGTAACCGAGTGCTTAGCGCGATTCTCTACATTCGGCACCATCGAGTATCGAGAGATTGTCATTTAAAATATACTACAAAAATAGTTTCTATGACATCCAATAGAGGCGCTGATAAATTACTCGAACAAAATTTCGCGATAGCTATTCGGTTGTCGATAGTCAATAACGGTAGAGAACCGTTTACAAGGGATTTCAACATTGTTTAGGCGCAACGTGCGTATATTTCATATACTTACTTACCTTTGCATACAACTTTGGGTATAACAGGCGTGATATTATGTATCTATAGTATTTTCTGTAGTTTCTTAGGAATAGATTCACTAGAGCTTTCTTGAGTTTCTTCTTAATTCAGAGAACAAACTATAATATACAAAGCTATAAAAATATAGAACTCAATACGCAACGTTATTCGCATAATAATAAGCAATAAATTAATTATTATATAAACGGTTAAAGAAATTACTGGAAAGACTTGAAGTAATAAACCAATGATTAAGTTGGTATTTACTTGCTCAATATGGATTTTCATGTTATTCATTTAACATGAAACCTCACCGATATTATAACAACTAAAATGTAGCTGAATGACTTATTAGTCATAACAAATAATTAAATCTTAACCACAAGTAATGTTTCGGTCTGAATTTAGCATGCATTATAACAAACTAGCGGCCAGCCCTGGCTTGGCCCGATTTAAACAATTATTTTACAAAAAATACTTTACGACTTTTACACATAAACCTTATTTTTGAATTACCCTATCTACTATCTATTAAAAAAAAACGGCATCAAAATCCGTTACGTAGTTTCAAAGATCTAAGCATACAAACATACTTACAGACATAGAGACAGACGCGGGAAGCGACTTTGCTTTATACTATGTAGTGATAAATGACGCACATAAGAATTAAAGCAATGGTTTCGGGAATGTTGTTACTAAATATGACTATCTAATAATAATACCGTGGTTTTCCTTACCACAACATACAGGGTTACATACCTGCTTTCAAGAATAGCTGCTACTATTGTTTATTCAGTGAGTATATTAAGTAAACACTCTTATAAAATCACGGTTTTGCACTGACAGTCTATACCTCTAATCTAAGCCCAGGGTCTCTCACTGGAATCTTCATCAAATTTATTTAAGGCAGCATTTAAAAAAAACCTTTTTGACAATACAATGTGGATCTTTTGCTATGTTTTTTAAGCATGTTGCTTAAAAAATAAAATCCTACGTACCATATAAATTTGAATTAAAGTACTGTTAATCAGGCCGTAAACAGTTATTCCTAATAACCTAAATAATGTCCTATTTGACTGTAAAAATACCGCTTTGTTATCTACTTTGTAAAATATTTCACACAGCATGACTCACTAGTGATGATTTCAATTCACACATTTTGCTATATAAGGCAAGAGGTCACTTGTTCGTAATACTGTTTTATACAGTTTAGGTACATAAGACAGTTACATTGTTCAAACTTTAATATGAATTGCTGGGTTTTAACTTATAACTTCCACAGTTGATCATGAGCGTCCTTAGATTAATAAAAGTCGGACCTTAGTCTATCACGCCATAGTCCGAAAACTTAAAGAGACTTAATTGAAATTCAGGATTTGTCTAGATTATAGTTTAAGTAATTATTATTTTCAAAAAATCTCTTTATAAAACAGGTCACCGTCAACTGCATAAGCCTGCGGATGATTGAAGTTCAATATTCTGAATTGCATACAGGACTTTCTACAAAACTGCGGACATTATTTTAGAACATCAAAATTAATCTTTCTGTAACTCGATTCTCTACTACTATTGACTACCGACAACCGGCTAGCCATCGAAAAATGTTGTTTGACAATCGGTTCACCGCCTCTTGCGAGCGTCGTAGGAACTATTTTAGCAGCATATTCTAAATGTCAAACGTTTGATACCCGATAGTGCTGACTGTTCAGAATCGCGCTACTGAACTATTATCCAACAAACAGTAGAGCTTAATTACACAATATGCAACGCATTACATAAAATGATAATGAAAAAAGTTGGAAAACGTAACGAACATATTTTTAATTATTCTATGGGAAAATGTATCGACTGAAAACTCTAGTAGTTTCCCAAGATCCGTAATAGTAATGGACAAGCCCATTGTAATAGAGTTAGGTCATATTTGTTCGATAAATTGTAATTTTCTTAGTAAAGGAGTGCGATTGTCTTTAAGTAATTATCACCTCCGTTTACTGCTATTATAGTTCATACGGTTTCTGTTGCAGTGATAACGCGCTATAATCAATGTTAAGTAACACTGTTATTACGATGTGCTTAACATATTTGTTTTTTTTTTTCAAAAACATTATTGGGCACTTTTTAAACTTTCGCGTTATCAGATGTTTAAAAAGACAAGTCAAAATAAAATAAATTTAACCCAATAATGTCCCACTGCTGGGCAAGGGTCTCCTCGCGTAATGAGGGAAGGGTTTGACCTGAGTCCACCACGCTGGCCAAATACGGGTTCAGGACTAAAAAGACAGGTAGTACCTGAAGAATAAACTCGTCATAAGATTACTAGAAATAACATTATCTTAAAAGTATATTTATTTAAAAATGTGGATGATATCTCGTTATTGGGCCCGAAAGGGTCTGTGTCAAGAGTGACACAATTAAAAAGAAAATAGTTCCTGCGACACTCACTAGAGGCGCTGATCTTCTAGTCTCATTATCTCAAGTGAGTACTGAAACAAGATCTGAGAAGTGAAAAACATATTTTCTTACAAAAGTTGTGATTCGTTGATAGTATTGGGAAATCGCTCTTATACAGTTGCTTTCATAAATATATTCACTAGATACATAATACCAATTTAGAACGATAGAACAGTCTTGTTGGAGTTAAACTTTAACAAAATATATTCGAGTACTAAAACACTCAAAAGATTTTTTGTCTAACTTCAGTCGTTGTCACTTAAATTAATGGTTAGTTAACCGGGCCTTTCAACTAGTAAATGGATTATAGTTAATTTTAACTGGTCAGTATATTAGTTAACTACTTTGCAATGTTGTAAAATATGGATGTCTGTTACCAACTCATTATATTAGTATAGTAAGTAATTTAACAACAATATCAAGATATTTTTACGTGTCGTATAACGTGCATCCGTGGTCAAGTTTTTTTCTTTAAGTTCTTTTTTAAAAAGATGTATGGATGTGAATGAGGCAAGGGAAGTTTATAAAGATGTACCAAGGGCGATCTTTTTTCTCTGCCTACCCATACGGGAAAAAGACATGATATTACGTGTATGTCTAAAAACATAAAACAATTTAAAAGTTCATACTGAAGCAGTCTTAATACAATGTTTTAAAATTTTTAATGGTTCGTAAAAGTAAACCAATATTTTCACACAATTTGCTCAAGATTATTATCTATCCCCAACATCCAATCCTCAAAACACAATTTCGAGACACATAAAAACCCAGAGCCCTATTTTTTTCCCAAAAATCTCACATTACACCTGTATGTACAACACGTTTGTTGCTCTCCATCTAAAAAACAGAGATCAACCCTTCATAAATTTCTGCACCCCTCTTTATCAGAGGGTTTTAGGGTTGGGGTTACTTTAGGACCCTCTAGGGGTTCCCCGACGTTTTATTGTAGATATTTTGTGTCCTACTATATTGACTCCGAGGGCAATGTAGGAAAGAATCAATAATATATGAGCTTCGAGAGAGACGGATCAAGAAATGTATTTTTCTTTGCCTTTGATGTTTGGTGGGAATTTTGGATGATATAAGGGTTTTTTTGTGTGGTTATAAAATACTTGCGTTTATAAATTTCCCATATGTATCACCCAAAAAAAAATCATAACATAACAATAAAATGTTTTACGTATTTATCAACGCTGTATAAATTAATATTATTAAAGTGAAAAATATGTCAATTGGTCAATTGAATTTGATTGTGCTGTACTTCCTACTTATAAGATCACATTTATTGTATTACCACAATTTTAGCAATAAAGACATTTGAATTTGAATTTGAATTTGAAAAATTATTAGCATGATCTGCCAATTTATAACCAAAGTTTATAACCTAATAAATCTTTAACAAACAGAGTAAAGCCACGGGTATAAGCTAATGGATCCATAAAGTAAACTTCTTTACAGAGTAAAAAGCGTTGGTTTTGTCACTTTACCTACTATTCATATTTTACTAAGAGTACTTTAAACAAGTATTACTACTATGTAGTCTTACATAAAAGTGTATTTACACACATTATGTTACCAAGACAACTCTAAAGTTAACACAATTATTACAATAGAATAATCAAAATACGAATACAGCATTCAATCACGCACTGACCATTCTATTACAAAACACCGAAATCGGACTATGTTCTCTCATGTATTTCTCATTATATATTATATACGTAACGTGTATGTATAGGAAGTAAACAAATAAAGGTCGTTGGCCTTACGACGTAGTAATGTCTTTACATATGCAATTTACTTTAATACTTATTTACTGCGTCTTAGCTAGCTCTAGCTGTGTGCTCTTTGTGTTTTTCACTGAAAGTTTTAGGCGTTTGACATTCAAAATTACTTGTAAATTGTTGCGGAATATGTTAGTAGAGTTAGTTTCTAATACAAGGTTTTTTTGATCTGGATATACCGAAATGGGTATTTCATCTTTTAAAGAATATTACGTAATATTGTACACAATTCAACGCAAACGTGCATTACATTAGATCGCTTGACACTTATATGTAGGTCACATTGACCGTGGTCTTGTGTCTAATGCCGAAACATCCAGTGTGTGATCCCTAAGACATGTTAATTCTAATAGTTGATAATAAACACGCAATGCGAAAGTTTAAAAACCTCAACAGTAACTCTATATTGAAATAAAAAGATACAGTTGCAAAGTAAATTATTTTTCTCGAATACAATTTGATTAAATAAACTGTTTACGGAACTAAAACAAATTTAAAAGTAACCTTTAAAATCCTTTTAGCACGTATTTTTATAATTAGTTCAATTAGTAGTTGCAATAACAAAGTGCAGGGAATGCCGAAACATGAGTATTTACCAGGCGTGGGTTTTACCGACGGAATTGATAGACATACTGACGGAACTTGCGTTAGTTAGACAATTTTATAGATATACTAGCGGACCCGACAGACGTTGTCCTGTCTACACGTCAAAAAAACATTGTCCAGCGGACAAAATTGTAAATCTAAACCATTCTCAGATCCCCTTGAACACACACAAAAAAATTCATCAAAATCGTTCCAGTCGTTTAAGAGAAGTTCAGTGACATACACACTTACGGAAGAATTATATATATAAAGATAATATACAAGCATACACTATGCTTTTGTTTTATGCTAGACTATTAGTAATTTTTTTAGTAGTGCTTACTTCTTAACCAATTTTACGAAGGCACGATGTGCAGTTTTACCGACCAATTTTAAACACAATAATTTGTAACGCATAAGTTTGCATCATATTACCAATCAATGAATATTGTCAATTTTCAAGAACTTGTATCTGGCTAAATGGCCTGATAATTGACATAATATTTAAAACATTATGTAAAATGTTACCAATTAACGTTTATGACCGAAGGCATTTAAACTGCTATCTAAATTAAATTAAAATTTAATCACAAGTTATTATACAATCAAACAATATTTAATCTGGAAAACTTTTCTTCTCCATGCTTCTGTGGACGGATGTGGCATGCAGGAAAATTTCGATGGGGTTTTCCGATTCTTGACCGATTTTTTCTTAATGGCATATGATATGGCATTAGGCTTACTTTCTATTAATCTATCTACTGAACAAACTAAAACCTATCTACTGAAATTATAAAACATGAAACATGATTATATTTCTTTCTATACACAGTCAGTTCGGCATTAAACTGCCTAGCCGGGTGACAAAACAGAATACGTGAAGATGAACCCAACCGACAGTCAACCTAGCTTACGATACACCCGTGCCTACACCTTCTGACATAGCAGGTGTGATGAAAATCGTTAAAATATGTTTAATTATTTATTGTATTGTTTCAATTTCCGAAACACAACACAAATTTAGGTCATCAGTGCTTATCAGATTGTTGTTGTTATCAAAATAATAATCTTAAAACTACTTATTTGTTATACATTAATTTTTTTAATTATCTAGATGTATGTAAAAGTGAAGTAATGTTTCTATAATTATCTTTATTATGAGAAATAGATAGTTAACTATCTTGTATGATTAGATCAGGGACTTTTTCAAGACATTGAATGTGATTGTGAAATTTTATTTTTAATTAGTTTAATTTAAATATTATTCTTAACAATCTATTTTTACGAATTTCTTATTAATTAAGTTATTCAACGATAGTTAAACTAGTAGTCCGCCTCGTCTTGCGTTACATAACAGAGCATGGGTCATAATTTTCCCTGTTTTTTTTAACACTTTTCAGTGCTACTCTGTTCCTAATGGCCGTAGCGTGATGTTGTATAGCCTTAAGCCTTCCTCGATTAATGGTCTATTCATCACAAAAATATTTTTTCATTTCAAACCAGTAGTTCCTGAGATTACCGCGTTCAAACAAACAAACTCTTCAGCTTTATACATAGTATATAGGGTATATAGGGTATAGATATCAGTCTATACTATAGTCCTCTGGTATACTATTATAGTATCTTTTAAATAGTGAACGATATCTCTAATATCAGCGGAGATTCGAAAACCTTGCAATATTCTCATTCTCTCTTCATAATAATAGTAAAGATAAATAATGCACCGCATCTGCAGTTACATTAAATAAACCTCTAAAACACAAATTAAACAAGTCTATAATTATTACGAGTAGCATAAATTTTCGTCCAGCGCAAATAACACTAAGTTTGACGTCAGCACAATACAGCGAAACCCTTATGTACTTATACACATATATACTTTACGAGAGGCTGCCCGCGACTTCGACTGTGTGGACAAAATAAATCCCAATCCCAATACTCCGTGATAAAAAGTACCCTGTGTGTTATTATGGGTCTTCAGCTACTTACATACCAAATTTCATCGTAATCGGTTCAATAGTGTTTGCCTGAAAGAGTAACAAATATCCTTACATACTCACAAACTTACGCATTTATAATATTATTACATTATAGTAGTATATATAGTATAAGTATATTAGTATATAGTATACCTGCACTAAACAGGGCGAACGTTTTCGAGAACCGTCTTACTATAAATGCACCATTAATGTGCAATGTGCAAGGATCAGTGGAAACATGACGTCCATTTGTATTCGAAGGTCAGAAAGCCGGTGGAGTGTTACCATCCTCACTTGTACGGCTTCAAGCGAAGCGGGTCAAGCTCAGCGCATTATGCATCTATACCTGCCCATCTCCATTATGTTGTAAGGTTAGATGCATAGAGACACTGATTTTTTATTAGATGTTATTTCGTGTAGTGTCTTTATTCAGGTCATAAGATTGAAGGAAAAGAAAATGGTGCCAGCTTCCGACAAAGCCCCTAATTCTCTATAGGAAGTCAATTAGGAGTAGGAAATTACATGATCGATTCCTCTCGCCGCCCAAAACTAATTTAGTTGCACTACCAAGAAAATTAGCCGAAATCCGCGCACGAAAATCAGACGGAAATCCCAGCTTCCTCGTAGACCGCGATTCGCGTACATGAAAGTATAAGAAGCAGATGTTCTGAGAAACTACATTACAGCAAAAAGGCAATCAAGAAACCACGTGTTTACGTTGAAAAAAGACGTAAAAATATAACAAAGGTGTGTTCTGCGTACTACGAGCGAAACGGTTTTTACACGGCTCAAGTGAACGCGAACCTTAGCGTAAACACACAGACGCGCTGTGACGCCAGTCGGAGTGCACACAAACCAATTTATCACGGTTGGCGAGAGGTATAAATACGAGCGCCGCTCCGCCGCCCCGCACTCTGCCACGAGCACTCGAAGAGAGCACGTCGCGATCTAAAAACCTTTCCCTTACATTACAAATCACTCTAAGTATCCAACATGGTTGTGAAACTAGAAACTGTTGCCGCTCTGTACGCTGATGTGTACCCGTCGCTGAAGCACCGTGAGATGGACTCCATCGCCACGGACTGCCCGAGGAGGCAGAAGCTTCGCGGCACCGCGTTACCCGCGCTAGTGGAAGATGACTCCGAGGAGGTGTTCGAGCAGGAGCAGCGCTCCTACGTCCTGCACACCGAAGGCCTCCGTCGTCAGAAGTCCATCTCCCCGCAACGGCGTGAGAAGCTGCGCCGCACCTTGGCTCTGCCGTCCCTGTCTGAGGACGAGGAGCCTTGATCGACAGGCCGCTGAAGCACGGATGAAGTTATGAAGCCCCGGCCGGCTGTTCGGCTTCAACCCTCGGGCCTTGGAAGCTCTGAAGGTGGACCGTGAAGTTAGAACCGCCAGGAGAAGTTTAGTGAACTTGACGCTCACGGAAAAAGTGTCGGAACAATTGTGAAGTGAAACCAAATAACGCTGTAACGCCAAAGTCTATGCCAATGTAGGTGTAAGTTAGAATAAGTTTTTGAGGAATAAAAATGTGTTTTTATCTGATTTACGTCTTTACTTTATTACTACGTAAGTACACCTTGACATCATTCACAAACATTGAATAAAATCAAGGGCAGTTTCCTTTTTCGCTCAGTTGTGCTAAAGAAAACACAAGTGCATTACGCAGTTGTATTTTATCTGAAACAAGGTCTATGAACACTTGATTAAAAGTTTGTTTACTGACAAACAACATTAACACTAATGATGAAATAACGATATCGGAATAACTATTAACACACACGATTAATTACACAAAAACAAGTAAACAATTTATCAATGTCAATACATAAATAATCAAAGTAAGGCAATCGAGTATTTCACAAATGATAGGATGGCGCAAACATCAATCTTCTGTGACTTAGCGACGCCTATTTGTAAACCAAACAAGTTAATAATGTCAATATTATGAAAGAAAATAGTATTTAGAGAATTTTGCCAACATCCTACTTCGCATTACACAGAAAAGACTTAGATAAATCTTGTAGTCAAGCAAGATAATAGTATCGATACAAATCAATGTTTTGGGTCAGCGCTCTCAAACAAAAGATCGTTTTGTTTGTATGTTATCTAACAATACAATAACAACAATTCTTATGCAATTTAACAACAAAACACACAACATTAAGAGCGGTAAAGAAGATGAATAAAATGTGAGCAATAAGGTAAATTTCCAACAACAAACATAGTCAACAAAACTGGGAAATTACACTTAATAATAGAGAATGATATTCACAACAAAATAATTGCTTTATTGTATACAAATGATTCACGATCGTTATTTGTTATATAAAATAACAGTAATAAAACAAACTACATATTCATATTAATTATGCGAAATTAATTATTCGATACGCTTTTACAAAATCATTGAAACGATTGTCATTCGGAAAGAAAGAAACGTTAATGAGTTTAATCCCTGACTAGAAATGGCCTAGGAATTTAGCAACTACTTTAGTAGAGAGTTATGTATGTAGAATTGTAGATTTCAAGCGGATTTAAGACAAAACTGAAACGAGTGACATTATCTTCACCAATTATAATATTTTCCTTTTTCTTTTTCTCATAATATTTTTGATAATTTACAAAAAATCTTAGTAAATTATTTATCGCAACTTTTCTCATTAATTATTCTGATCTACTCTATTGATGAAAACATCTTGCAAATATGTTCAGTAGATTTCGCATTTCTCGACAACAGTCATATATACGGGATTTAGAATTTCGTTATTAAATATTATTTTATATTACTCTTATCTTACGTATTATAATGTATTGATATATGAAAGAAGTCCCTAGCATTAGCTAGTAAAATAATATACCTACCTATTAAAATTCTCAACAATTTTACTGACATAACAACGAATAGAGGTCAAGCCTGCAAATTACATGCAAACAATTACATACATGTGAAATTAAATATAATAGCCACAAAGAATAATCTATGTTATGTTAGCTTTGTGTCACGGAAAAATTATAATAACCTGTTTGATATAACATTATGCAAGTCATCGTAAAACGATCGTGTTTTGGGAAGTATTTTATACGGAACAACCATTTTAGAAATACATTTAGATATAACTTGGCTTTTGCTGCGACTTTGTTTACATAAATTATCCGGGTTAAAAGTTTCCTATGTGTTAACTTAAGTTTTAGGCTATCCGTGTACTAAATTTTATTACAATCCGTCGAGTAGTTTTTTTGTGAAAGAGTAACAAACATACATACATCCTTAGTTACAAATTTTCGCATACAGGTTAGAATAATTTTATTAGGATTTAAATGAGAATGGAGACTTATCTGGTGGATTTATTACCTTTAGATAACTATTTGGTATTTCCGTGCAGTTTTATCAGATAGGCAATTTTATAAGCGATTTTTTTTATTCAAATGAAATGTTGCTCTCAAAATAATGTAAAAGTGAGTGTAATTTTTTAACTGTAGGTATAATTTCAACGGTTGAAATTCGATAATATAATTAATCTAACAAAAACTAACACATTCTTATCGCTCTACGATAGTGGAAAATTTACTAAACCACAGTTTATTTCGGTCATTAAAAGTATACAATAACATCACGATATATAGATTTATAATCGACCTAAAAGAAAATTAAGTGTTTGTTCTTATGACCGGATTCAGCACTGTTTAATAAATACTAGATAGTTTATCAACGGGGTTAGTTGACAGTCATGTTTTTATTCATTTGCTGTCATGAAGTGTCATGCTATCTATGGGATAGGTAATCAAGTATTTATGCATAAGCTGTGAAACTGTCCCTTCATTTATAACACTAACAATTATTAACAAAAAGTGAAATATACGTGTAATAGTTTTTAAAGTATTATCTCTGAAACCACTAAACCGATTTTAAAAATTCTTTCATCGATAAAAATCTAAATTATTCCGTAATAAAGTAACCTATATTTCAGCCTAGGAAATACTCTAAATATCACGATATAATACTATTAAAATGAAGACGTAAACAGACGCAAACGCGCGGGGGATTGGCAAGCAACGTATAAATGCATTACAGACATAGCACAGAGCCACACCCTCTGACCTTTGCTACATCTACTTATAATAATAATACTGTTCGATGGTACTGTATGTTTATAGGAACGATGTGCTCTATGCAATTTGATTGATAGAGAGATAGTACTGTTGACGTTATTATATATTTATTTCAATATACGTCATAATTCTTAATACTGAAACGCAGTATTGTTAATTTTTAAAATGAATTGAAGCGAATTTAATTGAAAAAATACATACCATTTCATTATTCATTCTTTCATAATACCTTTTATAAATTTGCTCTAATTAAACATGCTGCATATTATACAGGATATATCCATCTCGTATAATGATTTACCTTTGACCTAGTGGATGATTTTTTACATGAATTGAGTCACTCTGTTCAGTAGAAGAAAAACACAAAAGTATTACTTCCCTTTCTATTATTATACACAAGGCATTCACAGAATTACTCGCTATATTTATGTATTACATAAAATCGATCGGATAGCAACCGGCTTACATCTATACATAATAATATAGCGTATTATATGCACAACTGTGTATACATATGTATGTATGTATGTACCTATATCATAATACACGTAGACAGCACGATTTGTGTGCACGTGGCTACGAATGTGTCCTTCTCGCGTTTCTATTTGTTTTTTACCTATAAAAGTAGAAATCAGCATATTCTCGAACGCTTCAAGCCAGTGACATTATTTGAAGAGCGGAATTTTCCTAACTTTTTTAGGATTGTCAGGTTTCTGTCTCACTGCTGGACAAGGGTTTCATCCCGAACGAGATTTACTATTTCTAAATTTTTTAAATATTAAATGATAACCTTTTAATTAAAAAGAAAATTACGTACGCTAAAAAAATATGATAATGTTCAAGGGAAGACGTCTATCATGAAGAGTTCATTGAACTAAAATAAGGACAGTGGGGTAAAATGGATCCCGCTTCTATGATCCTTCAAAGTCATTTCGAAGTTTCGTAACTGGGGGGAGAAGAGGATAAATAAAAAACCATGTTTCTTTTATTTCTGTTCGTTGTTTTAGGAAAAACTGCTTTAGCTATTATAGCATGTGATTGTTACAATTTTTTTTTTATAATAATATGTAAAATATTCTTTAACTATTACCTATTAAAATGCACTATTTCATACATTTTTCTAGCTCCTTAAGGCACTTGGTAACAATATTGTTAAAGAAATCATCATAACAATAAATCCATCTTCGTCAAAAGATTGCAATCTAAGATCTTAGATAATGTACCAACAAGAGTAGGTGTAGTATTACTATATTCTTATCTTTGTGTAAAACCCAAACTAATCTAACTAACATCTGCAGACAAATCTCAAGATGTCATCTGAACGAGATATCGCTATTTTTACATTTACACGCATTGGGAAAATGTCGATATTGAAATATACAGTGTTCAGTGTGTACTTAGTTACAGAGTTGAAGCTATGAATTCTGTTAAAGATAATATTTTGGGTACTTAATCTACAAACATTGAATTTTTAAGATAGTATTTTGAGAAGTACCTTTGTAGAACCGATTCGATCTTCAGTGCGATTATGAATTCTCAATACTTCTTTGTTACCTTCTTAAAAAATTAATGTAAAATAATTTGTACTTAAATGAGGTGAGGGTGAAGGTGTGTGTCTCCATAGTGACAGTTAAAAGACGTTCAAAACTGTTAGGTTGTTTCTGTTTTTAGTCGTACTAGTAAAGGAAATAATTTCCTATTGTCGTCTATAAGAGTCGAATTAGTGTCAAAATAAATCGCGCTGCAAACTATTCGCTATTGTTCTGAAAATGATTGTAAATGATGACCGAAATTCATGGTTAGAACCTAACCTAGCTTGGTAGTCGCCTAGCTTTGTTACTAAAAGTCCTCTTTTAAAAATACAATGGAAGGAATACAAGGGAAGTGTCGTAATTATCTAAAGGAACATCTATTTATATCCATTATTTGTTCGTCTCATTGTTTTCGGCTAACGGCCTTGTGAAAGCAGTCGCAATGTAAACATTGTCTCTCACTGTTTCGGTACAAATGACTTGTAAATTCAAGATGAAGTATAAATGGACTTGTTCTTACGTGTAAGTATAAATCACGCATGAATAAACGGAAGAAACAGCTTCTTTCCGACATTAAGATTGGACTATGGGCAAAAATGTATGGGCTCCGTCCCCACCTACTAACAAACATGGAACTGATACCAACGCGTTCATAAAGTGCCCCCTATTTAATTAAAATCCTTTGTTTTTGATAAATCAGTGGGAATATATATTAAAAAAAAAAACAATTTCTAATTATTATTTAACGTATATTTTTATTTTACATTTGTAGGTTATTTTAACATTATTGTTATATTACAGTACTAACTCATATGTATAATAATGTCCTCCTAGCCGATATACGGCTACGGCGGTCAGTTTCATTGAAACTGGCCATCTGTGCCGGACTTTGTTTATAGTGTCCAAGTGTGTGCACAATACACAGGTACACTCTCTATTCCATGTTTGTTTGTTTGTTTGTCGTATGGTTAGTGGTCAACCTAGTGTCAAAGTTGTTCAAGCCGCCCGAGAGGCATTTGACGTGGCTTAACGACTGTTATCTTAGTAGACAACAACCGGGACCGACTTTTAACGTGCCCTCCGAAGCACGGAGACGCCCAGTTCAAATACCACTATGCGGTCACCCATCTATGGAATGACCGCGCCAATGGTTGCTTAACCCACAGATCGTTTACCGACCGGTGAGCGCAACTGGCTATGGGCGCCTCCATCACTCTCATAGTTTGGTGGGACGGATAACCGACACGACCAGTGAGAGGTCAAGCGCAGGACCGACGGCTTTACGTGCTCTCCGAGACATGGAGGTCTTCGACCTCAACTTCCTAACTCCGGGCAATCTCTAGGAAATTCTTAACAGAAAATCTCAGAAAATACTGTTTGGCCCGACCCAGGATTCGAACCCGAGACCTCTCGCACCGCAGTCGCATATACTACCGACCGCGCCACAGAGGCACTCATATGTATATACTTATATCATTTCCATTATATGGTTAATACATGTTATTGATTTCATATTTCAATAATTATTTTTACTCGTCAATTATAATGCTGTCTAACAGATGCGCTGGCAGATTAAAATCTGATCAGATCTAAAATCGTGGGTTGGAGAGCGGGGGGAGGGGGTTATTTTGTACCCAGCTATATATATACTAGCTAGCAGCTATATAATTATATACCCAGCTATAATAAATAAATGAGCATGTATTTTGGAATTAGTCGTCAATAATACGTTAACGAGATATTTGTTTAAACGTAAGATACTATGAGAACTGCATTTGGGCAATGTCGCCATAGTATAAAAATATCGTCTTGCCAAGATATATCAATTGAGCTACATTTCATTTTTGTTGATGGGTGGGGACGATTCCGCCCATAGTCCTTTGCCTTAATAAAAATATGGTTTAACAGTGAAAGACAATGATAGTCTTGATTTCCTGAAATTAAATTGATTTATTAGTCCAGTCTATATACATATAGTGACATAAAATAAAATAAATAAATCAGTGACATACAACTGATTGTCTTTACTACTTTTTAAGTAATATAACAGTTTATTTATAAATATTATAAAACCTTAACGCCTATCAATGGCGAAAAGTGGTTCAACAAAGGGTTAAATACGAGGGCAAAACTGTACGTACGTAATAAGATTCAAAAATTTTATAACTTATCGACAAATCCTCACATCATCTTTGATATTACGTTTCAATGACACATCTTTTAACAGTCAATAGATTATAACAAATCATTCAGACAAAGTCTATGACAACGTGTCCTTGATTGCGTGTTAATGACGTTAGTTACAACAAACAAACAAACATTATGTCATCGTCAGCTCATCACAGAACGGGGGAAAAACTGAATGTTTATGAGTTTTATTATAATTACACTTTGTTATGTCAATAGGGAAAACTAATATTGAATAAAGGAGTTGCCATTTTATTGCATAAAACGTTTATTTTTATGTTAACAAATTAGGGATGTATTTCCCCGTTGGATAGGACTGAGTAGACGCCAGGCAGGTATAATCACACTTTGAAGGAATGTGATATCAATGCCGGTTTTTCATTCCCAGGTACTGCATTATGCATACATATGTATGTAAATATACGACTGGAATATAAACCCTTCCCTCGTTCGGGTTCGGCCCTTGCCCAGCAGTGGGACAAAGATGGGTTTTAAAAAATATATATATTAACGTTATTGTTATACGTTTTGTTGTAATTGCTAGGGGTTAAAAATGGCCAACATAATAAGCTATAATATTGTTCTCTTTTAGAATGAGAAATGATTCAGATTTTGGTCGTGTTCACGTATTCCAGGTGCGAGAAACATAAATTTCTTTACAAATCGAATAATATAAGTTGTACATTTTTATTTTTAGTGACAAATCTGTTCCACACACTTATTACCAATGGAAACCAATTTATAATTAGCCACCTATATTTACACAGGTAAATAAGCGGTTTAATTAAATAAAATTAGCATAAAACATACATTTATAAAGTTAATTATAAATCTACATTGACTTGTATTCGCAACGCATGTCCGTACGTTGACCTTATTGTTTTCTTCGCGCTGATAACTCTAGTGATATATTGACATCGTCACGTTATGTGACGACAAATAATATCTTTAATATAATTAATGTATTTATTATCTTATTAATATAATAACTACTTAGGTGGTACATATAATATGTTTATGTGCTTATTCCGCAACTGCTAACCGTTGAGTTGAATCGGATAAAGTATTTTTCGCCCTCGTTTTAATATCAAAAACTCTTGAAATAGCGGGATCTTTTCCTTATTCTTCTTTTTCTTGTCCTCCAAGAATCTTTTCTCTATTTTCTCTGTCTTGTCCTTGTCCCACGTTAAGAAATGTCGGCACAGCCTGTTTTATTTTTCAATAACCGATTTCTGGACTTCATACTGAATTCAGCTGATGTTTTTTCAACCGGCCGGGGTGATCCGGGGGCATTATTTTGGGTCTTTAGGCGTTTCGCACCGCAAGTGATTCGCCCCGCGGTGCGAATCGCCCAAGTCTCATTTCTGAATGGGTCATTTCATACCGCGGTGCGAATCGCCCAATAACTTCTTACAATGGGTCGATTCGGACCACAAGTTTTTTATTGAGTTGTTGAATGCATGTTCTATGGTACAACCGAACACAAAATATTACTCAACATAACAACATAAAATGTTAAAGTTAGTTCCTGTGATTTTGAAAATTAGACTAGTTATAAGAAGATTGTAATGTACATCATAATCTGTGATTATCCAAAGTTAGTTAAAAGTAGCCATATTACTAAAACTTGTGTTTTTTTTGTGTTGATTTCTCTTTTTGTAGTATTTAAAATCATCATTATCTAATAAAATCAATACGACTATGCCATGTTTAAATTGTGTTTAAACTTATGCCATAGGAATTTTTCTCAGCTACCACTTTTCTTCTCACCTGTATGAATTGTCGATTGGAATTTTATGAGTCCAAATCAGAGCTACTTAAGGGATATTGATTCATTTTGTCATCGGTCCGAATCGACCTATTCAAAAATATACCTTAGGCCATTCGCCCCGGTCCAACCACTGCGGTGCGAAAGGACCCATTCAGAAACAGTACTTGGGCGATTCGCACCGCGGGGCGAATAGAGTGTGGTGCGAAACGCCCAAAGACCCATTATTTTGACACGATAAAAGTTTTATTTCCAGAATCAGAAGACGGACAATATACAGGCCCATCTTCGTTTCAATTGCTTTCTGCAGATCTAAAATTGATTCAAATATACTGATCGCTTGATCGTAGTTAATAACATTTAAATTAACAAGTAATTATAGTATAATTAATTATCTATTATAAACTATAGGTATTAGGTTTAATTGTGCGCTGACCTCAACATACTTATGGAGAAAATGACTGGCTATTAGCTTTTTACTTTAATCGGAGAAGTAAGTTACTTTGCGACCTTGAGAAATGAAGAGCTCTGGTGGATAAACGCTAAAATTAGGAAGATAATTTTCTTTCGGTAATTTTATCGTCATAATTAGGTTTAAGGTTATCTACATATATTTGTGCTAATCCCGAGATTGTGGGTTCGATTTTCGGGTCGGGCTAAGTGCAATAGACCTAGTTTTCTTATGTGTATTATAGTATTTCTTAGTAATGGTCCGGAGCTTCGTAACTTGCCCGGTATATAGCTATCTCCCTATCACACGGGTCTAATATTGTACCAAAATGCCAAAATGTGGGTGTGTTCTATACAGTTCTGCCTAACACCTTCAGGTAAAACAGGCTTGAAATTATGTATGTATTTATGTCAATATTTTAACATTTAATTTATTACAGTATCTTACCTTATCTATACCTACCAACAAGTTATAATTGAAATGTATTATGCAATATTAAAACAATGCCTTCTTACGACATCGCACACCACGTGTAAGTGTTTCACGTGGACACTGCACTCACTTGTTATAATAATAATATTATTATAACCTTTTTTCCCATATATTGATTTATTATGTGCCTACATTATTTTTAATTTGTTATAAAATAGTTTTTTATAAACACAAGTGGTATAGGTAATGGCCTCTCCAAAGTTATGCAGAAATAATTGTCACTTGCTTTTATGCTGAAGGAAAATAGCTGACTGTCTCTTTGGCGCTGTCGTTCGTGTATCCGACGGCTCATCATGAGGTCTCGGGTTTGATTTCCAGGTCGTCCAAAGTGCTATTTGGTATTCTCTTTACATTAGAACACTTACTAACAGTAGCTTGGAGTTTAGTAACGTGCCCGGTTACTAATATTGTGTACGGGGAAACGTGTTTTAAACCTCTGTTTACACCTTAATGTATGGCAGACAGTGATACTATGTACGTATAACACAAAAATCGGGGTGTGAATAAATTGCAACTCATAAGAAAAATAACTACTTTTTTGAATAATAATATAGTAGTAAATACACGTGGAGGAACAACCGTGACCGTAGGTACTACAAATGCATTAAACGTGAACTCTAGGTAATAAAATACCTAACTATTGAGTAACAGTATCGTATACTAAGTACGTTGTAAATTGATTGTTTGAAAACTTTCCTATACGATTAACATTTTATTAGGTTCGGATTTCAATAAATTATACTGTAGGCAAAACGTGTGCTTTATTTGAAATTGGAGATACTCGTTTTCTGAATTGACTAGGTATATATTTTGTCAAATTCACTAACAAGTTGGTTTATTCGGAAAAAAAATGCATATGGGTTTCCGCAGGTACTGTTAAAACTGTGAAAATTAGTCAAGAATGAATGCGATACAGACAGGCCAGTCAATGGCGCGGCGCTTGGTAGACGGCTAGTGAGATAGGTAAGTAACATTTGGGCTTGACTCAGTCCCTAAGATCAGTGGCCGCATTTATTACTTAGCCTGTAACTCGTAATGGGCAGTCTCGTGTGCCTGAAACTAAGTGGTGACGAATGGCGTTCTGAAGACCTATAGGAAAGAGGCATGAGGTCCATGATATAATATAATGTAGAACGTAGATACTATATTATAATGTTTTGTTATAGAAATTTTCGTTCTATAGTATAATATTTTCGTAAATACCTTTAGTTTTTTATGCCAGTATTTTTACAAACTTTAGGTACTAAGCACAAAAATATACGAATTCGCATGCGACGATAACATGATCATATTCATAGAACAGATAAAATAATTCTATTCTTACGAGAAAATATCACCAAAATACCCTTTTGACGTACGAGCATCTAATTTAAAACTACACTTGTCTAGCCGAATCACAAATAAAACCTCACAAGATCGACTGAATCTGATGCCGATCCAAAAATAATATATCATAGTTGAATAAAATTGTATGCAGACAATGTTGCCCGCTTTTGGTTAGTGGCCAAATCCTGGGGCCGAATTCTGCTAATGCGACCCATGTTCTATCGCGAAAAAGAGACGGCGCTATATGGTTTGTATAGCGCTATCTCTTTCTTACGGCAGGTCTTGGATCGTTTTGGTGTGTATGAATACGTCCTTTGGTGTAAAGTTTAATAAATATGTGGCCATGTGATATTTACATTTATTGTTTGGTTTATGATCTGTTGTTGTTGAGGTGGAAAGTAGGTTGGACTGATATCAGAGTCCATTTGGATGGCATCAAGAAAGTCACGATAAGTATAGGTACGTAAAATCGCAGTATAAATTCGTTGTCCCTACATTTGAAAGAATTCCGTCACGATCGACTAACGACAACCCGCTAGCTATTGAGGAAAAAATTGTTAGTACCTTTCGTCGTAGAATTTGTTTTTAAAGTGCATTTTAAATTGTCAAATTTCTTATAGTTGATAATACGGACTACAGAGAATCGCACATTGAAATGCAAAATATTGTTTTTTCATAAATAAAACTCTAATATATAATTTTATCTATTAAAGGGCGAACTCAACAAGCCAAAATGAGTGTCCTAACCACAAAAACTAAACGGTAAGTGCCACTATAGTTACGATATTTGGTCTCTTAATATACATATTATTATGTATAGTATAATTAAACTTACCTTCATAACTTTTCTCAGTTATATGTCTGCCATAACATCATACATGCTTGTTCTATTTCATAAAGCCCAAATCCAGTAGACCGTGTAATAAGCTGTTATTGTCTCTCTCATTATTAGCTCAAAGAGGTCGCACGGCCATGTTAATATGGTTAGCATTTAAAGAGGTTATAAAATGTTCTAAATTGTATATTCTAATTGGGGCTAATTGGCAATTTATTGATAGACCCCTGACTGGAAGTGATAGGTCAAATTTTGAAGAACGAAATATCTACTGTCAAAGATCTCATGCCCATGTTAGGTACCTTAATCACATTTTACTTGATTTTAAAGGTACTACCTATAAGACGGGGGTTCCCAACCTTTTCTTAGTCCGGGACCACTTTTATATTAACAGGGGCCACTGTGTAAGTATATTAAAAATAAAGTGTAATTATCATCCTGAACATTTAAAATGTTAAAATCAATCCCGGACCATATTTTGACTTCCATGGATCTCTGGTGGTCCGCGGACCACTGGTTGGAAACCACTGGTATAAGGGGAAACTCCCAGATTCTTTACTCGGTCATCACTCATCTGGTGTTGGAAGGTCAAACTATCTGTTTGTTAGATTAACTCCAAAGAGAGTCTATATTAATACTTCTTGGTCACAAAAGTTGTCGCGGCTGATAGAAAAAAAAATTGAAATATATTAGTTTAATTATTCTTACTTGTACATGCTATAATACACCAATAAATCAATTAATCTGCTTTCTGTCTTGTGAATTATAATCCTATTGAATGGTGCTGATCAAATTACTATTCACGTCAGTCACTTAATCACGTCACATGGTAAAATTTCAAACTGCTACCTTAAATTCTTAAAGGTATAGAAATAATCTGTTGTATCACTGTGAACCACGATAATATCAGTAAAAGTAGTTTAATCAAATGTGTATTCAGTTAAACGGTAGAAACCGTGTGAATTTCAATTAAAATTTCGCTATCCACAGTTGAAAAAAGTCGTAAGTAATCTCACATCTTTACACTACTGACATCTTTTTTCTACTGAGCACCTTTGCATTCATTGAAGACGCTTTACTGCTATAGAATCATAACGTCTTAAGTGATCTAGTTTTCATTTCGTATGTGTCTTTTTGGAATTATAAATGTTATGTTTGCTGATCTTTCACGCAGAACCGAAAGCCCATTTAAATACTGCTTATAACCGGAAAAATCTGCTCATTAATAACTTCTAATTAAATTCTATGAAAACATAAGCCGGGTTTAACTGGCTCAAACATATTTTAATTAGTTTCAATTGCCCAAAGTGGTAATGTTATTGTTTAAAGTCGTCACTAAATAGACAGATATTATTCCAACATTTTGTATGGAAGTATTTTTTTATGCTTTGTTTCCATACATATGGTAATTTGGAAACAGACGAGAGAAACGTGTAAATGTTTCTAACGTATGCTTTGTGTTTATTTAAAATATTTAAATTGGTTGATGTTTTTTAGTAGCTAACTCAAATTTACTGTATTTTTTAAGATCCTTTTTGTTCAACGCGTGTTGTCTATGGTTCTAATTATGTATAAAGCTGAAGAGTTAGTTTATTTAAACGCGCTAATCTCAGGACCTACTGGACCGAAATGAAAAATTCTTTATGTGTTAAATAGCCTTCTTATTAGGAAAGGCTAAAGGCTATATAACATCTCGCTATCACTAATAGGAGTGGAGCAGTAACAAAGAATGTTGTGAAAACTTTAGTCCACGGAAAAAGTTAAGGACGATCGCAAGTTACTTTTAAACTACTACTATATACCACTACTACGCTGGTTACTTTTTTGTTAGCTACTGTTAAAAACAAAGCAAACAATTCGTGTGTTTGTGTTGTTGGTATAAAACATCAATGTCATAATCAATTCCATTTTAAGCATAATGAATTGATTTTTTCATCAACACAACAGCTTTGTAATTGGTGTTGTTTTGGATGCTTCATTCATGAATTATTGAAAAAATATTAAAGGAAATCACGATTATAAATAATTTAATTTGTTAAGCTATCCTTGGCTTACCTTTTCTAACTAACTAACTAATAGTAAATCTAGATGCAGAGGAACGCTTTTCAACTTTTATCAATAAAGGCAAACTTACTACAAATTGTGTATGAAAAACTGTACCACGATTCTCTGCCACTGTCAACTATTGACAACCGGCTAGCTACCGCAAAATCCTTTACGAAAATATGAACAGCGCCTGTAACCAGACCGTATTAACTATTTCTGCAGAACATTTTTAAGCCAAACTCTTGATACTCAATAGTACCGACTGTAGAGAATCTTGCCACTGATTAGCGTCTCTACTCTCTAGCACGAAACGGACCCCATTTTCAGTAGAACTTGAATGTATTTCTGCCACTGCAACATCATATTATCAGAATTTACTATCCAACCATTATCGTAACTCACAAATCTTCCAAAAAAACCAAAAAAAAAATCCCCAAATCTTTGCTGCTTTTTTTTCCATTCACTTTCGTTATCCCTTACTCTGTTCACAAAAGAATATCCTAACAAAAGTAGACAATAACCATTGAGATTTCGTCCAGGTGTTCGTGCCGTGGGACTATCGTATGAATAAAATATCGTAACTGTTCTCCGTGATATCAAGCGTGGTCACACGTTGTGTTAAGTAACTCTTAGTCATACGGTATACGTTTTGGAATATTTTATGGTAAAAGCAAAAATTAGATACATTGGAAACGAAGATATTTTTTGTTCATAGATTCATGAAAAAGAAATCGAACTACTGCTTGCTCAACGGTGATACATCGATATCATAAGGTGATCTAAATAAAGAAATCCTTATCTAAAAGTGTCTATAAGATACTAACATGCCTAAAAGTTTTGTTAGTGCGGGCTAGGTCTTTAACCCTCGCTTGGCCAGCTTGAGGGACTGAGGGCCTAACCCCTCCCTTGTTCGGGATGAATTCTTTGTCCAGCAGTTGGGTGATAAAGGGTTAAAAAAATATTGCCTCTTTGATCTAGGTGGTAGTGTATATGACTGCTAACCACGTGGTCTCAGCATCAGCATACAAATTTAATTTGTACCAGGTGGGATTCGAACCCACCACACGCGGTCACACATAAGCTTAAAAGAAATAGACGTCTAAGTTACTGTTATATTACATAGAATTTTCTATTATTTTCACATTTATTCTAGGCCTTCCGGTTTGTCGGTATAATGTGTATATTTATACAAAACACGTTAGTTTATAATATAGGTAATCTGTGCATTAATATTTATTTGTTTTCTTCTAGAGAATACAGAATTTACAGCTACTTATTATTACTGTTTTTTCTTAGATTGGTTTAACATACATTTAGCTTCATTTGGTTGAATAACAATTGAAATGCTGTTATCTAACTTTAAACAATGGTAATAGGTTGCTAGGATAAGTTTTGTTAAATTAGTTTTCAATTTTATTGAGAGTTTATTTTACATTACATGTCTTTTTGGTTCCAAATAAAGATTTTTCATACAGTACAATTATATTTTTTTAGAGGTCGATTTCATCATCATTACATCAAATTTCAACATAAAATTAAAACCGAGCCTGTACGTTTTACAGAGAAGTTCTACAGTCAACATACTCGAAAATAAAATTCTATAGTTTTTTATCAACAACCATAATATCTTACAACACATTTTACTTAAAAACAATCCTACAGAATACTATAATTAAATATTTACTTTCATTGAGCATCAAGACTGCAGCCAAAATTAACTCGATAACCAAATAAGGCCGTGTGTACACAGTCGATAAGCCGCTGCGACAAACTTGACCTTACCTTTATTGGTCCAGTGCTGCGCGTGCGCACTTTTACTTACGCTGATCTTAATGTTTATAAACATTACTTTATTTGGTAAGAAATCTGTATTAACGTCATAAGAATTTTGTTTTATTTTTAAAAAACTTATTAATGCTTTTGATAGTAGTTTTTGATAAATTTTGATATGCTATCGACTTCTGACGATCGGCCAGCTATCGAAAAGTTTTGAATAAAAATCTGACCTCTAGCGGCAACGTGGGAACTATTTATGCAGTACAATTGATATGTCAAACTCTTAACCTAATCGATTCTAGAGAATCGCTATAGTCAGATGAATTTCCCCGTAGAAAACTATCCGTAATAATCATTATTTTTACATCTAAATAAACGCATTTATAAAAACTAATAGAGACGACGATAGACCGCCAAAAAGACTGAGTTACTTTCTTTTTATATTGTTAATATCAGTATACGTCATGTAATCGATTATATCTCCGAACCTATCAAAATTCTGACTACAATACGTTGAAGTATTCAGTAAACTCATCTTTCCTTCCATTCATCATAATATACGTGCTTTAACCAAATAATGACTTCACATTATCACTTATTACATCAAAATACCTTGACAGTATAGCACGTTTCTTTGTTGTGAATCATTTCATTCATTCACCTTGATAAAAGCCTTATTTACGTCAAAATTGTCCTTCTCAATACGGTCACTATCATGACCAGTGCGTCTGCTCCAAAAATATGTCGCCCAAATACAGGAACTATATGCAGTCTTAAGTTACTTATTATTTCTGTCGCTACGATACAGGTTAAAATGATAAAGACTGACTTAAGTACATGTTGAGGTACATAAGTTTATATTTATCTTCTTTCTCTTTTCTAGGATTTCTTGCAATTTTTCTGGACCATAATTTACCTACAAAATTCTAAGTAACATTATTCCTATCTGATAGTGCCCGGTGCGCGTGTATGAAAATAAACAGTAAGGAGATAAAATATAATATATAATTTATAAATGCAATATCGTTGTAGAATTTTGTAAAGGACGTCTATGTCCAGCAGAGGATGTCTTTTGGCTGATATGATGATAATTATCATCATGCATGAAAGACGAAAGTAGAGTAGAGAGAAGAGTAGGTCTAGAAATGTTTAGCCTAAACCATCTAAAGCACACTCAACTAATATTTCGTAAAACAAAGCAGTAAAATCCACAAAAATAACAAATAAAAGTATTCGATAAATACAAATTTATCCTCCACGCATATCTAAAGGCTCAACAGAACCTTCTAAAATACCTAAGAAATAGCGATAAGTTCCACCAAAAAGGAAATTGGTTTCCTTTGACTCTGCTTAGTTAGATTCCACGAATCTTTCGTATATTGACGATTTTCTTTGATCCGATGAATCTTGTAATCCGAGGCTTTACCGCAAACGAATTCTGAGAATTTATCTTTGTGGCTTCACTTACTAGGTAATGGTAAGTATGGTACTGTCATTATGTATGTATGTTTGTTTGCTAATGACATGAATAATGGAGTACGTAATGGATAATCCATCTCCATGATAATAAGCATAATGATTTTATTCCTATAAGCAAAATTGTTTTTTCGGAGTTGTGAATTTTCGGAGCTTTAAATCAGTTCTGCGCATAAGCCGTGAAAGACTAGGGCTATTTGCTGAGAAAACATCAAACATGTACTTTTATCACAATGATATTATTTCCCTGATTTCTCTCATAGAATAGTTATTTACTAGGCTAAAAAGTCATAAATTGATATCCAGGTAAAATTATTTTAGCCTTAGCCACTATCACAAACCATTATATAGCTGATTCCTTAAACAAAATACTAAGGACCTATTTTAAACACACTCGTTTACGTAACAGACATACCTCTGAACCTGCTTAGAACATAACAAAAAAGGTTATCATAAATTCTCAATGATATAACAAGCAAAAACCATTCAAAATAATAAAAGAAAGTAACGTATTTTTGCAGAAACGGTGACCGTATGTCCGGCCCATTGTTCCATTGTTATAGCCGAGTTAATGTCGCATCTGGCGGCTGCCCAAATAGGCAATAAAATGGGCCACGTGTCGCGGATATAGGTTACACCGTAATTCGTAGTATAATAGGCATTTTCGCAGATTATTTTTCGTGAAAAACGTGGTTTAGCATGTGGGTGTCTTGTAGGTATTCCTTACGAAATATTGGAGTTTTCTTTTAAAGGAAACATAGTCTTATATGAAGTATCTATGTTTGGTCATGTAGATTGGGGTCTTTTCCCTTAGGTAGTAGGCAGAGACAAAAAACGTCATTTGTTGCAATCCTTACAAACTTCCCTTCTCTCATTCTCATCCATAAATCTTTTCACACAGGACCACCGATTATGAGTAGCACGCACCGGTTACGATTTTTTCATGTACAACATGACAAAAACAACAACACAAAAAATCAAAATAATTTTGGGACCAATGTTATCACAGTTGTATCTCTGCACATACTTTTGTATAGTTTTGAGTGTTACAGGAGTTATCATTTATTCTCATTGTTGAAACACAAAGGTAGCAGTGATAAGAAGCCTATATGAAATTATATCACAAACTCAAGTTTCACATCCAAACCGAGTTCTCTTCATAGACCCAATCGATTATCTAAAAAATAATCGTAAGAACACGTCATACTAATAGCTGTAATATGACACAATTGCAAACAAACAGACCTTAATCCATACGTCTAACGAGACATACAAACATTGACGCAACAAGCCAAATCTGTACGTGAAGAAAAAAACATCACGATATTTCGGTATCATCAACTATTAATACCAAACGGTGACGTCATTGATACTCGTGGCTAAGTTAACAACAACCACGCGGATCGATCTCTGAGGTTAAGCCACGCTTGCCGAGATTGTTCTGTGGATGGGTGACCATCTTATACATATCGAGTTCCTCCGTGGATGGCACGTTAAATAGTGGTTCCCGGCTGGCTTCATTAAAATATCTTTGACCGTTCTTAAAAGTAGTCAGAAGCTTGAATGTCTGACAACCAGTCTTACCGAAGGGTATCGTATTATAACCCAGGTAACTGGGTTGCGGAGGTCAGATAGGCAGTTGCTTCATGTAAAACACTGGTACTCTGCTGTATCGTGTGAGACTGGAAGCCAACTCCAACACAGTTTGGAAGAAAATCTTGGCTGATAATAGTGACGTCATCGATACGTCATAGTTCTAAGATCAGTTGCGAAGGTAGGGTTCCTTGGAGCGTGAACAAAAGCCCTTTGTTTTAAATGTGTATTGTTTGCCGTATCTCCGGTAGGATTGTTTGAGCTTTCACTGAGGTATTGTGTTTATTGGGCCTGCTTTGTGATAGTTGATATAAAAGAATTAACCCGTTACTGTCCTACTGGGCACGAGTGTCCTCTCGGAATGAGAGACTAGGTTAAGCCTTAGAGTTCCATTATTGGAGCCATGTTTCAAAACGAAACTAGTTTAGGTATGTACCTGTTGCACCTAAATTTTCACTTCATTCTTTTCCTTGTGACAAAATAAAAAGATGCAGCGTTGTAGAGATATACATATGTATATTTTTTGGAGATATTACAGGAACACTGGCTCACCTGAGAATAATTAAAACATTTGTAAATACAAAGTCCTCAGCCAACATTTGAACAGCATCATAGAGACGGCCTAAATTATATAAACCTATATACACTTACATACAGTACGAGACAACTTTAGCTGTGGGACAGTAATTGGAGTATACATATTTTTTTTACAAGACAACATATAAATTTAATTATGTACCTAATTGGAACTGTAAACATTCTAAACCCGGCTTTTAACTGTACTATTAGGCTCCTAATTGTATCAATAGTGAACAGACCAATTCGTTTTTTTCATAATACCTTAGTATTGTTTAAATACTTTATCCGGAACCTGTTACACAAATAACAGTCCCTAGTAACAGTTCCGCGTACAGTTTGTTTATTTACGCATAGTACTCGTGATCAGATCACGATATGCACCCACGTACTACGTTCAATTATTATTAGATTGTACGTCAATAAGCTTTTAATAGACTATTCAATTAATATAGGTAAGAGGAAATGTTTTATGACAATGTAATTGACGTAAAACAACAGCGCAGTTTATAAATAAATAATAAATAAATATCATTGGACAACTCACACGGCCGGCATCTGATTTCAAATTACAAGGTATAGTAACTGGAGTTACGTTCTTATCACACAAATATACATATTTGTCTTGGGTGGGATTCGAATACAAGTTGGAGATGTCAATTCTTTTGCTAAACATGCAGACAAATTGAGGGTAAATCCCGATTTCTGTAGCTCGATTCTCTACAATTGGAATTAGAACCATCGAGTATCGTGAGTTTGACATTGAAAAATGTACTGACTAATAGTTACTACGACGCCAGCTGGACGCGCTGAACGGATTGTCATACAATTTTTTTTCGATAGCTAGCCGGTTGTCGGTAGTGGTAGTAGGTCGATAGTGGTAGAGAATCGCGGTACCGTAAGCGCTTATAAAAAAAAATGAGCTATTCAAGTTACTTTCTTTCCGTGACCCATCTTTTATTTTCACTCCTTACATGTGCTACATTCGGTGAGACTGGAAGCCGATTCCAAAATTGTCGCAAGGAAGGCTATACCAATGATGATAAGTTTATCTCAGAAATCAAACTTTAGACACAAAGATCTTAGATGGTTTCTAAATCACTAACCCCGATTCATTCAGAGGTTCATTAAGCAGTAGTTTATCTATTCAATAGCGTTTAAACTCATATAAAAAAAACGCTTTTGAATATATAAACTACCGCTAAATGTACACAGAAACCGGGCATATATCTACTTCAATATTTATCACTATCGCTAAAATCAAACAGGAACAGCTATTTCAGTCCCTATCTATTTTAAATAAAGTATTCGTATCCAATGATATAACTGTTACATCGCACAAATAGCCGCCAGTTTCGCTCTAAAGGTCAGATGGGTTCAGACTTGCTGAACTTTAATTCACTAAATATAGGACTCTACCTGACTGTATTTCTATTCCGATTTATTATTCTTGGATGGTGTTAGATAAAGTTATTTGGTTTCTAAATGTCATGACGTCTTGAATAAATCATCGTTAATATCGTATTTTAGGACTAGATTTTTAGATAGGGAACCGTGTTTTAGGTGGGAATTAGGAGAGTTTAGTTACGTAAATGTTTTGGAGAAATAACACTTCTTGATATTTTTACTAATTTTGAATTACATATAATACTGAAGTGTGAGGCTACTGAAGAAGATAATTGCAATGGCGTAAAAGCGTTCAAGTAAAATAATATTTATAATACTACGACTGTTAATCATACAGATATAAGATAACTAGTAAGTAAGAAAAGGGAATTCCCGTTCCATATATTTATAACAATCGAGTATCTTTATTTATATTAACAATTATTTATTGCAAAACTTTATAATCTAATAAACTGCAGACCGTTGCCAAAGTTTATAAATTCCAATACTTACTGAAGTCTAATATTGATCGAGGGCCTTCCCATAACTTACACAGCTTACTGACTTAAGCTGGACTTAAGTCGATCGACAAATAAATTTAACCAATAGCTTTATAAACATTGAACTGGTTAACTTACAGAAAAAAATAAAACAAAAAAAATTCTAATATTTTCAAAACTTTGTGAACCAATCAGTCGTAATGACATTAAAAGTCATCGCGCGATTTCACGGTACTTATCGGTACTTTGTGTTTTGTGTATCTAAAGTACTTGACTTTCAAATTGCTTGACAAAATAGTCCTTTTCTAAAAACACTTGTCTTCACTTAGATGGTATGTCACTACATAATCTAGGATATCACTCGTAACTACATACCAATGATAGGACTTCTTGTCGAGTATGTATTAAACCTTTAAATTACTTGACACAAATAATAATTAGTCACTCAGTTACCTCAGCAGTAGAATTCAGATTCCTCCTTTAGGTCTCGCTAATCGTCGTTCTTTAGCTTCACTCTTGTCCAGTGTATCGACACACTAACCTACTTATCATTGCAATAAATAAATACGAACCAGACATCCTTATTACATTACCAGATAAATAACAGGCTATTGAAGCCGAAACTGCGCATAAATACAATAACTTCTGACGTCAAGTGGTCACTTCGCCGCCAGGACACGATCAGAGACGGTCAGATAAAACAATCATCATTCAATTGATAAAAATAGGATGTCTAAAAATAAGATGATTGTTCTTAGTGAATGTTTAGGGCTGTGCTATTTTGGTTGGCTTTTTATTTTAGCGAAATGAATTGATTGAATGAAGTGAATCTGGAGATTTTTTTAAAGATGGTTTCAAATACGCGATGGTTATGATTTACGCATCACAGCAAATTTTGGCTTTAACTGCTTTTATATGAAGGCTTTGGCAGTGTGGAGCATAAATATATGATTTAGATCAGAAGAAGCACATGACACAATGGAGACAAAATTACGTATTTGATCGAAATCAGGGAGTAGATATGAGCTGGCTATATATTTTAATTTATCATACAAAACGAAGTTATTAGGACCTATGTGCCTTCGGTACTACCTCTCACTAGATCCGTAATTGAGTCTGCTAGATTCAATGATTTAAGTTTAAATTTTATCTAAAATCTCATGCTTCAAACCCCTTGGATGGCTTATAAATATCATGATAATACGCAGTCTTTATCACTTCAGATGTTAAAAAAGCTGTAAGCCTATGTCATAATGACGATGTATTCCATCACTTCCTTATACGCAACAATGGTAGTTTTTATCATCATACTGCGACACAGCCGGTGTATAAAATTGATAAAACATAGGTTTTTACACCAAACGTTCAAGGTTATGTTATCTAACTGATTGGCTTTTGTTTTCCGGTCATTTGTGGCCACTATGGGAATTACATGTGGTTTTAACGTGTGTGTTTCCTTGGTTTTGTTTTATTAATATTTTGTTTAATTGTCTGGAGGACGTAATAATATATCTCCAGAAAGAATTAAACTAATTAAAACACATTTCTTGCAAAACTGTTCTATTTTTTTTTCTGTTGTATTTTTTTACTATAATGATATCTATTACACGAATAGCAGACGTAATATACTTATCATAGTGAAATCTAACAATATGTAAGTCTAGAAGCCCTTTCTGCGAAGGTCTTTCTTCAAGAATGATCAAAATTTAATTGTAGATTAAGCTGGTAAAAAAAATCTAGTACAATTTTAAATTCCTAATATTTTTTCTCCTGCCCAATGTTATTTCTAATGGGTAGTACGGCGATATGGCTTTTTCAACACGAAAATTAGATGGTGAAAAGATAAAGTAAGTCTGTAAAAAATATCGTTGGTAGAAATTATCCCGAAATTGTCGACCACCATTGTTCAAAAGTTTCAAACATTCGACTAATACAACATTCCGGAAACGGGTCAAACAATGTTACATTGTTTCCAAAAATATTTGAACAATGACTGACGGTAACGCAATTTTGGTGACCTGACCCCACGTTATCAGTTGTCAAAAAGTTTTTGAAAAACATTCTGTGGTGTTTTGGTTTCTCGATTTGTTATCCGGCGCCAGACTTTCATAAGATAATATTTGTATTATTATCTATACGTATTATCATTGCAACTGTAAAATATTTATGCTGGCGATAAATATCTATAGTAAAATTGTGACGAATCGATATTGAAATAGGAAATATTTGTTTTTAAAGCTAAGTCACGCTGTTAGTTAAAGATAATGATTTTTCAAATTTTTGTTTGTAATTAGTGTAAATCACACTTCACCAATATTAATTAACAGTTTCAAAAATTAATAATCATTGTAAGCGATATCTCCTTTTTTTGCAGACGCCTTTTTATCTTTACTTTTTGCAAGTAATCTGTCTAGTTACTCCGCAATTTTAAAAATATTATCATAATATTTACATAACTTGTAGGGCGGGCGCTATCTATCGATTAATTTAAGCCATTTATACCCACTGTTAAATAAAGAATAAAGCCTTCCCTCAGTACGCCATTTTTGCGATTCTGCGCTTGTTTCATCCATTTGATGACATTTGTTTCACATTTCATACATAACTCGTTGTTGGCTGTTTTCTATGGCTTCTTTAATTTTGACATCGACGAAAATATAATTTAGGTGCATCGCGGCTCTCTACTAAGTAATAAAACCAGACCTCGATTCATTTCTATGGAAAAATAAGAGAACGTTTCAATCAACTATATTCATGTCGGTATTTTACCGTTATTATATATTTGCCCCTACAGTTTTATACTTACTGTCGTTTGGTTATAACCAGTAACAAACCCATTCAATCATTCTCAAAAAAAAATAACCTACCTACTTACAAAATTGGGTTCAATAACTCCATACCTATTCTCGTCGTCTCGTCGACGTCACGTCGTCTTTACAATAGCGCCTTAAATATATCGTTCAATTTCCTTGATCCTAATCAGACAGGAACTGAAAGTGAACCGGGTCTCAATACAGAACTATGTAGGACAATAACTCTGCAGAAGACATTAGTCCACACTAGTGCACTTTCCTGTTCATCTAAAATTTAGATTTTAAATTAATTTTTAGATGTTAATGACCACCGTTACCACTCGTTACCAGCGTTACCACTCGGTAGACATTAAAGTGCATTCTATGGCGCTAAAATTTTACAAATGACTTAGTGAAATTTTACCTGAACATTTTTGTGCTCATGCCTGATATGGTCTGTCGAGAAGGGCATATTCACAGTCAAAATCAACCATTTTAATCACGAATAATACTAGAAGAAAAAAATATTCGTCTTGCGTCACGCAATAAAGGTCACTAACAGCTTATCGTCCGCACCTGTGCGTTTTGGTTAGACGTCAACATGCACCGTACGCGTGTGCTCTGAGCTTATCAAAATAATTCATTAAAATGTTAAATTTTTAGGCCTTAGCTTGCGTTCTTTGAAGGATGCAATTTTGTATTGTTTAATGTGTATTGGGGTGCATCTATTTAATAGACTAAAATTTTGATTACGAGCTTGCAAGTGTTAAGATTAAGGAAAAAGCAAAAAGAAAAATGAAAGCGCACTAGTGTGGTCTACAGGACAATGACTTAGTCGCTAAAATGAGACAATTGTCTCAATGAGTCCCGTGACAATGATGTCTGACCTTCGAGATATTGCTGTCATATCGATTTCGTTTATCAAGCTCTAGGTCATGGCTTTGATAACACGTGGTGTGGAGTAATCGATGTTTTGTACGAGGTGTCATTTTTTTAGCAAATTTTTTGTTGTGGTCATATTTTAGGTTAAAGACTTTTTGGGTAAATACCAAAAATAGGCCGAATGTTTTAATATTTTATAAATGGTTGCCTGTTAAGTCAATTCGTTGATTTCTTATGAGTGAAATTATTTTTGATGATCTACATATATCATTGCTTGTTGATATTATCATGATTCTTGTTTAAGACCATTGATCTTTTTTCCGTACTTCTGATAGCTAAACGCAACCGAACTCAACAAAAAGTTCAGAAAGCAAATGCAACGATACTCGGCATGATTAAAATGGTCTTATACTTTGTAGTACTCATATTTCTACAGCATCATCTGACACATGGTACTCTAGATTACCAAGCTTTTCAAAATTATTTCTCACTGCCTTTCTTTATACGGACAATTTTAGTTACCTGAGGCCTCAAAGTTTCTAATCGTTTCGTCACCAGACCGTGTCAAAATAAGAAGGAATTCCTCCCAATCATGACTGGAATGTAGGCTCAATGACATGGTTCAACGCACACGAGATCCCTTGCAACACAGGAACTAAGGAGTGTATTCCTTGAGTGCATGAATGATTCATCTATTGTAAGAGCTTGTTTTATTTCACCGGCATTTATTCTTTACGGTTGATTGCATTGTAAACAAACTTTGTAGATGGTGTGGTATGGAAGGTAAATAATTGAGTAGTGAGATGGTAGAAAAAATCTAATCATTAATTCATTTAGGTAAAATGTTGACACTTATGATAGTCGTTACAATTACTGAATCTACCAATAGCTTGGAAAGAGGCAGAGGTAAGGTCGAAAAGTATCGTAAGTAAACAAAGGATAAATTCTTGTATGACTTACAGATAATTAGGTTTCACTATTTGCAGGACAATGGCCGCTTAACTTAAATCACAATAGTAATTTGTTTTACAGTTCCTGAATCTATAATTATTATTGTATTCCTTAGCATTATTCCTACCTACCCATTACAAAGAGGTTGTCATGTCAAAAAAAGTATTGCCGTTTTCACGAGCAAAGAATTGATTTTGCGGACATCTAACATGGAGATGATTTATCAGTATGCGTATCACGTATCTGTGTTGACAACTAGTGTACGTCAAACTAGTGGTGTCTATACAGTACATTGCTACTTTGACGTAACGTGTTAATCACTTTATTTTAAGGGAGAAAACAATGTACAACAGCATAGTGGCTTTCAAATATTTGTTAATTGAGATATGTGATTATCACCCTGGTAAAGATAGGATTTTATAAGTTTGTGTGAAGCTGCGCAAGTCATCTAGTTCTTTTCTACAAATCTAATATTATTATCTATTATGTTATGTCCGTTGTTTGCATAATGGTGACGTCCTCGCGACACAAAACGTTCATCTAAAACAGTTTCAGACTACATCAAAACATGTATCGAGGGATCAAACACGTTATTCAAGAAACGATCACAAGAAATGTTTTATTGATCGTCTATTGAGATGCAGTGACGAGAGCAAAGCACCAACACACTTAGGTTACGTTACACCATGATGTAATGCTTCGTGACATGACATAAAACATGTGTAATCTAATTATTAACGAAAGATAATAAGTATAATATAATTACGGTTTTTATTTCTAAATTGCTTTTGCGCGCGGTTCTCGTGGAAGTTTGGAGAAAAAGTGTTTGTATGACCCGGAATGTAGTTTATCGCATATATTGGCTTAATTGGTTATGTATTTTAGCCGAGAAAGTGTTACACAGACGAACGTAAAAAGTTTTTTGGGGAATGTATTCCATAACCGTCACCAGGATATTATAGATGTCGCTGTGCTGACTTTCATCAAAATTGGTTTGTAATTTAACCGTAAAAGTATGACAAGTAAATAGATTGATAATTATAAACGGATAAACAAACTTATAGATAGAAAAATAAAGTAAGTATTGTTATTTTATTATTAGGGATTATTTATTTATGTTATTAACACTGTTAATAGGTGAATATTAGATATAAATAATTCAAAACTGTAGCTCGATTTTCTACTTCTTTCGGCTATTGACAACCGCTATCGGGAAATTTGGTACGAAAAACTGATCAGCGCCTCTAGCGGGCTCTGTATAAACTATTTTGGTAGTACATTTTAAGCTTCAAAGTCTCGATAGTCGACAGTACAGACTGTTGAGAACTGCGCTACAGGTAAATTGCGTAGGAGGACAGACAATAAAACGCTTTTATAATATAAAGTTTATGAAAGTGGCAACTATTATTATTAAGATGACTCACTAAAACCAGTAAGTTATTATATTATTCAAAGTGTGAACCGGTCTCACGTGAATTAAGAATCATTGTTAATTATTATTTTTATCTTAACTTTCAAACTATTATATTGCATGATTATTAAATTACGTTGCGAAGTACATTACTTAAGCATGCTTTGGACGGAGTCACGTGGTTGCTGGTGTATCGTACAAACATTGGGTTTAACCAAGCGATAACGTTTATTTATTACGATTTTTCGAATTAAGCATAATAATTATCTGAAATTCATATTGAATAGTAGTGGGACAACCAAGCGAGTAAAGGGGATAACATATGTCCATCTAATATAATAATTATATAACTTAAACTACAACTGTTATAAACGTATTGTTAGTTAATTAGTAATATAATAGAAAAGTTTTTACTGAATTCTTTCATGCAAATAATTTTTCTGGCAAATATACATATCTGCAAAGGTAAAATTACTAATTTAATTTAGCTACCGTATTTAGCTATACATTAATTCAAACAAAGCGACCAAGTTTACCAACCTCAACCCCATAATTATTCTCTGAAACTAATTTCGCGCCAGCAAACTATGCACAATGGAAATTATAACCTTCAAATTCGGCTTCCTATACTAACTATAAACCAAAGTTTATATTAAGGTCATGAACCCATAGTTCGAAATGACCTCTATAGCCAATCAGGGACAGTTATTTGACCTCAAAAGTGACCAAATAGTGACGTAAGCTCAGTGTGTTTTTTATAACGTCGATTTTCAAATTCATGTATTAAGGTCTTCTACGTTTTGTGATAATTTTCAGTTGGAGCCGTTATCCAACCGTTAGTAGTTCATACGGTGCATTTATTAACATGTTGCTTTGAAGGTAACCTATAAAACATGTACTGGAGAAAATGTATTGTATAGATTTGCTCTATTTATGGAATTATTACGGTAAATCCTGTATTATCGGGGACTCTTGACACTGTATGTATGTGTGTTTACGTCATAGAGGTATTTTTGAAACTGTAGTTATATCATACATATTTAAGAAACGGTTGGAAAAGTACTTTTTGTGATTTTTCAATGATTGATATTGATGATGATATTGCTGGGAGTTTTAAAAGTGAGAATTTTGTCTTGTGAATTTTCAGTGATTGCTCGAATTCTGGAAATTGGTTTGAAAGATCTCCGTGCTTTGTAGAGTACGTAAAGTAGTCGTGTCGGTACTGCGTCTGACTTTTCACCGGTCGTCTCAATTAATCGTTTCATTGGGATATGAAAACAAACAAAAAATGGAAGAAACTTATTTATGACCAAAGTAAAACTCCTGCGCAGTTGTCTAGTTTCAATGAAACTCGTCATGGCTGAACATCGCAAGGACACTATTTTTATTCATCGTATGGTTAGTGGCCAACCTAGTGTCATAATTGTTCAAGCCGTCCGAAGGCCTTTGACATGGCTTAACGATTGTTATCTTATTGACTACAACCGGGATCGATTTTTTACGTACCCTCCGAAGCACGGACACGCTCAGTTCGAATACCACTATACGGCTACCCATCTATGGAATGACCGCGCCAAGGTTGCTTAACCCAAAGATCGCAATGAGTGTAAGTATACACGTGCGGCTGGAAGGAAGGTAGGACATTAATAAAATGTTACGAAATAATACAATTTGATATATACTTTAAGTAATGAATTTAAAATATTTATATGTGTACAAGTTGTTCACACGTATATTTCTCACGGTACGTCCTTCAATTCAAATAACTAATTATAAATAATTTTGAATATGCGCAATGATTTCAAAATTATAAAGATTTCGTAATTTTTGTTAGTTGGCATTCTTTTGGAGTTTAGTAATTTTGTCGGTATTAGACAATTATTTATTTAATGATTAAAGAATTTTACTCCTTAAATATGTAGTTAAGTATTAGTACCTATTTATTAGTTAGATTAAACAATCTTCATACCTAACAATAGATAGCATTCATGTTAAAGAAAAAATATTTTAATTTTTTTATGCAAGAGTAGGTATCGTTTTGGGTATTCCTTGAAATGAAAACGCATACATAACACCATTTTTCTGACACAGATTTAAACATGGTAATAATGAAAGACAATTTTAGTAAATATTTCAGCAAAGGTATTTGAAATTTCGTATTCCTTTGTCGGACAAATTACAATGACAGAATCTATTAGTATCGTACCACTAGAAAACTTTTAAAAGAATCTATGAATTGCTTTTATAAATTCTATCTTGATTTAGCTTTCCCGAATTGTCTCTTTATTAAGGCAATTGAAACACTAGCATAAGCAGTAAATATGTAAAGTAAACTTTAATTCATCAATATCTGCTTTCAATATAAATTCCTTACTATCTGTCAGCCCTACATCCAAATCAGTGGTGGACATCCTGGTTCTATTTCGGTCACGACACTGACCCATAACGCGCGAGGGTGTGTCAGCACTGAGTTACTGGCGAGGATGTGCGCACTCCACACGTAAGGAGCCTGGGAATATTCGCGTCACCTTGGACCTTCGCAAGGTCTTAGTGATATAAATATGTGCCATGTTTGTTTAAATATATGGTTTGAATAGCGTGTCTTGTATTTAAAGGTAATAAAATTATTTGTATTCTTGTTCAAGCTGAATAAACCAAAAAATAAAATCTTTTTTTTTATCTATGGAATTTTCTTTTCGCAATTTTTGTTGAAACGCATATAACCCAATACATTTTAGTAAATGGTTAATTCTTAGTTAAAAACTGTTATGGATCAATGGATACTTTTTCGAATGCAAATTGTGTAGACAGACATGACATGACATTATAGTTTTATTTATTCCATACAAGCTTTTGACTTCCCACGTCTACGAGAAATAACCAATTTTAGATTCCTACTTTTACTTAAATATTAATTGATTCTCGAAACCTTTGCTTCTACAGATTTAAATCCGTGGAAATTTTCCACATCTACTTTGCACTCAACGATCACTGAACGTTAAAGCAAATCCTCTTTTTGGAATTCTAAAACATAAAATTCATTGGTCTTTAACCAAAAAAGTCACAAACAAAAACCGTAAAGCATACAAATCAGGTTTTGTCTACAATTTGTATGTAATCATCTCGATTCAATGTCAAACCGCGTCTCGACATTCAGACTTTTGTTAAATATTGGTTACCTACTCATTTAAATTCTGTTTCTTATTATTGTTATTCGTATAGGTAAGTCTAAAGGTTTGAGACAACATAAAATATGGCCCAAGATTTTAATTTATGCATGCTTTATAAAAGATGCGCTCTTGCATAAATTTATTAATACAAAACTATTATTACATGTTCAAGAATATAAAAAAAAATTATAGTCAACTTTTGTTCAAAAATTTACTGGATCTGTTGTGTCAGCAGCTGTATCAATTCAGCTAAATTGTCCGAAAACTAAAGGCAATGAATAAGGTTTAGATACCCTAGGAATTACAAGTCTTTAAGCGCTTAAAAAGAGTCTATTTATAATATTGTAAGTTAATTAGGTAGGTTAAAAAATGTTTCATGTAAAACTACTGTAAAGATTTCAATCAAAATTATACCCGTTCATTAAACCAACACTAATGTTACTTATCAAAAAGGTCAATTACCCCATCGGCAAAGTAATTACTTAATTAAAGTATTTTATCAAAATAAAAACGACATTGTTTTAACTGAGAACCTCAAACACAAAACATTAAACCTTTTAAATACAAAATGGAATCACCGCAAAGCAGAATTAAAAACTAGTTCAATTAAAAACTTATTTTGTAAAGAAATACCTTCGTCTAGACGTCTAGTCGTCGGCATTACGACCTTTAAGGCGATAGCTCACTGCACTTCAAACGCTGTAAAGACGCAGAGCGAACGCTACTGAAACGATCGACAAACGCAGTGCAGAAAGACAACGTGTATTGCTGTCATGAATTTTATGAAGTCTTTGTTTTACTATAACTTGCCCCAAAGAAACTTAATTCCTTAAATAAAAAAGATTTCTCGTTCTTGTACTCCCTTATATATCAAATCAAGTAATTGATTGTGATTTCAAAATACAAAAATGATTTTTTTATTTTATGAAACTGTTTCTATGAAAATGTTCAATCAAAATTTTTGATAGTAGGTTAAACTGAAATCCAATATAAGTCTTTTCAAATGTAATTTCTGCACAGAATTCGGATTCATCAGCGTATTATAATATGGACCGTTAATATTAAGATGCCACAACAAAAAAAAATACGCTTTTAAAAGCGATATCTACCCGTTTTAAAACGTCATGTGCATTGTGCACACTCCATAGTAACTGAGTCATACCAAAACTAAAGCATTTCATCCGGCCTTCATCCATTGCTTCATTACTTCATACATGTTGGGTCCATTACTTCATACGCATTCGATCAACTGAATACAATGGATTTGCGCCCTAATAACCTCTCAATGTTTGGTACCAAGGGCACTTATTACTTTGTTTTTATTGATTCGAATAGGGCTCTTTATGTTTTTCTTGATTGATAGTCTGCAGAGTGTGGATTTAACTGCAAAATGAGAAGGAATTTACGTCATCTTGTTGGCTAAAAGTTTCTTAACCTCTTATTTGTATAAGACTGTTCGATGTTCTCAGTATGCATTTGATAATTACCGATCTTTGTTCGTTAAATCTACTTTGTAAAATGTTCGTAGTTTCGTATTTGTTATGTCAAAAATACTTACTTCTTTCTTTCTTTTTAACACCAATTATTCTGTCCGCGTTTTGTGATCCGATTCCTGAAAAATAGTTATAAATTCGTTGTTAATTTTAATGAAGTACGGCAGAAATATGACTAGTTAATGTGTTTATGATAACTTCTTGCATGTGTAGTTGTTATTGTGCATAAGTGGTCTGAAAAAAACAAAATACATTTTCAATAAGTGCAGATTCTCCGTATTTCAAACACATCGGGCCAAGGTTTTGAAATAAACGAAATGTTTTGACACAAAATTGGCACATAATCACAACATACTCTTTTAAAAAGTTAATATGAACCTTAATAAAATGCTGTAAGGTCTAAAATCGCATTTTTTGGTATTTTTGTAGTTTTTTCTCTCGAGGCGCCTCGTGACCGATTGAAATATGTAAAGAATGTTATGAATGACTATAATGTATTGTTTTGTTGGGACTACATGAAATATAACGAACTGTGTATCAAATGAGTTTATATACCTACTTCAAAATTAATCTTGAAAGAGGAATATTTTTAAAAAACAAATACCAACAGTTAAGCATTTTTTTATCCCTATATTATACCTTCTTCAAAAAATTACCACGCATTTAGGAAATGTAGTAGGTTAAATTCCTAACCCTCTCTTGTTTTAAAAGAAAACTCTTACCGAACAAGAAGAATCCTTCCCCTAGAATTTATACAACAAATAAACTTAATTTAATAGGACCTAACTCAGAAATCGAACTTGGTCCATAGTCCATAGTCGTAAACAAAAAAAAAGATTGACGCTGTAAATTTCTACGAAGATATTTTATTTCTCACCTAAACTCAAATCATGTGAAAGGGGAATTTTATAACTAGAATCTAGTCAGTGATGTTTGGTATTTATCAATGGGCGTTGTTACGAATTGTGAGGATATTTCTCAAGATATGTTTACTTCGAGGTACGAAGAATCTCCTCTCGTCATCCGTGTGAATGTCAATAAAGACATTGTTTCGGCCATTACGTAATTATTACTAAACGATGTGTCATGAATCGTTCACGAGACCGTTTGATGCGCGGGTTTTCCGATACTGCTACACCTGCAATAATTAAGGGAAAACACTTGCAACTTGTTATTATTTGCTAAAATGAATGATCGCGTTTCTGACCATCATTCTGGGATGACTTAAAATATTTAAAGTTAGAAAAAGTAATTCGTAGAGTTCGGAACGCAACTCGCAAAAGCTTGAATGAAGATCTATTACGACAGCGAGACGAGTTTTGTCATTTCGTTCGAAGGTTTGGAAGGTTTATTCCAAAAACCAAAAAAAAAATATGAGACCTGGAGCATAAAAGATATTTAAAAATCGCATGGGTAGAAAAAAAAGGCCAAAAAGCCGTTGTACTTGATTAATTTTAATAAGCTTTTCTTTTATTTTTAATATATTAAGGACTTTTGGAGACAAACTCAACCAGAACCGGAGTGTCTGGGGCTAATATCTATAATATATTTCTTAATATCCTGAGGTTAAAATTCCGCATGAAAAATTTACTATTTTCGTAATATGAATCACACAGCTGAAAGTATACCTGTATTACTAAGACAGACAAACAAAAAAGTATATTTAAGCCCAGTGACTTATCACGTAACAACAAAACGATTTTATTACAGAAAATATTTGTTTAAAAATCCTGCCGTGAGTCAGAGCAATAAAAGATTTAGTCCGCGATAACCGAGGTTTTCTTAACGGCATTCAATTTGCTATCTACGGTAAGTAAACGGAGATTAACTACGGTTGATTATGTTTTAAATCCATGATTATTTAACCTGATAACGTTATCTTTTGGTGACGAGTTTTTACGTTCAATTATGCAAGGGAAAGAAAATACTAGACGTAATAAAGTTCATTTTTTTTATTCTTATTTTATAGATCATTGCCACCATAGCGCTATAGGTAGAATAGGCTGTCTGTAAGTGGTCTCGGTTTTGATTCCCCGGTCCAGCAAAGAAAAATAATATTTCACAATGGGTGTATTTTCGTACACCTCTGCCTGCACAGTCGGGTATAATAGGCGTGATGTTATGTATGTATTTATTATTATTATTATGCTAAACTTTTAAAAAGTTTAGCATAATATGTCCTTAGTATGTGAAAGTAAAGCTTCAGGGTAGACGTACCTGGAATATAAACGAATAATATACCTATTAGGTCTGGGAAAAAGTCTTTTCGCATTATAGTATGTATGAACTAGTAATAAAATCTCTTTGGCTTCAAGAATCACAAATGAGTACACGGTTCATTAGGTTTCTCTCAGTGAGCTTGTTAAGTACCCAAAATATTAAGCTTTTTTGTGTAGAGAAAAGATTTTATTACAAGTTCATACATACTATAATGCGAAAATACTTTTTCCTCGACCTAATATTATATTCCTTGACTAAATATAGTATATGAATTTGAAGGCGTTGATGAGTTCTATCGGACACGCCTATAGCCAGCATTGATGTGCTGATAATGATTTTTTGTTTGTCATCCATCGTGAGAAACCTTGAAATCACTAATAGATTCATTTTAAACGATTAGTAAAGGCCACAGTACTGATTAATTATCGTTTACTTTGTAAGGGCATAGTTGTCAATATCGACAAAAAGTCGTTTTTAATATTCCCATAAACTTAATAAAAAATATCGTAACGAATTGTGGGCCATTGATTGAAGAGACAAACTAATGTATTTACGTGTATGTGTACCAAGATGGTTTATACGAGATAAACTACTTTCTGAGGCATTTGTGAATTTCGATTTTTGACAAATAACTTAAGTCCGTAAAAATAGTATGCATCTGAAATTCTCTACACGACGGTACTATTTATACTACTATAGCATGATCTAAGCGGCGGCTTTTACATTTGGTGATTAAAAAAGCAATCAAGATTAAAATGTATGAAAACCAATACAGTTTTTTGTATCAATAAGGGTTTGTCTTCGTTCTAAACGATGAATGAACGTAATAATCAGAATCACGGGTACCACAGGGTCATGACAATTATAACGCAATTCAATAATATTCATTCAATGAAACTTTATATTTAACCTTCAGAAGACTCAGTGTTACGTCGCAGATAATTCTATAATCATACTAGCTGACCCGCGCAACTTCGCTTGCGTCACATATGAGAGAATGGATCATAATTTTCCGCGTTTTTGTAACACTTTTTACTGGTACTCTGCTCCTATTAGTCGTAGCATGATGATATATTGCCTTATAGCCTTCCTCGATAAATGGGATATCTAACACTGAAATAATTTTTCCAATCGGACCAGTCGTTCCTGAGATTAGCGCGTTCAAACAAACAAACTCTTCAGCTTTATAATATTAGTATAGATTTCATATCATAGTTGACGAATATGATAATATAATCTAAATCAAGTTTCGTAATTGCGTATGAAACGTAGTTTGTTAAATAATATGCGATTTTTAATTCTGTTTGGGGTCAAGAATCTTTCAAGGTCGATATACTTAACATGTACAATAATTACTCCTATATTTGGTTTTTAATTAGGCGCTCGTTCCTCTTTTTTAAATTATAGTTTTTTATTACGTAACGAACTGGATGCGGTCAACTCTTATTTAACAAAATTGAATAACCAATTAATTTTAGCGAATATAACAGTGATTGTTCACAACTTTATCGTTGAGTTTAATTTGCTTGACTTTGTTTCACTGATTAATAGAGAAAAAAAGAAGTTGGGTAGAAGTTATTTTTGATTTATCATTGCAGTAGTCTGTTTTTTTTTATGAGCCCCTTATGTGTCCCACTGCTGGGCAAAAGCCTCACCTCTTTCCTTCCAAGCCTGTCTATCCAGTGGCAGAGCTTGGCACAGGATATTTTGTTTATAAATGCGTAAAAAACAACGAATAAGGAGCTATTTCTGTTTCCATAATAATCAGTAAGTCTGGTATGGATGGAGTGCAAAAGAGTTGAAAAATTACTTAAATAGCAATTAAACAAATTTCAAACAACACGAGAGGCAAATCGGCAGGAGGCAAGATGTCCTTGGCTTGTCTGATAAGAGAAATCAATTAGTACGGTACAAGTATCGTTATAAAAGTATCGTAAAACTGTGTAGTTATTGTAATCGTACACTCTCCACGTGGTAGGGGCAATAAACCGTGAACACACGTGTCCGTAGTTCACTGGTTTTGGCACATGCACTCAGGTTTATAGTTATAATAAAAATGAAAGTTGTGTTATTGGGGTTATGTTGTAGAGTTATTGGGCAAAATTACAGGTAGGAAAAATATTTTTTGGAGTGAAAGCAGAGATGATTCCACTAGACTAAAACTTCTAAAAACGGTACCAATGTTAAAGAAAAAGAAGAACGGCATATTATTGCTCAGGTAGTAAATTGATAGGAATATTATATTGCGGCACAAATAGTGGTAAAAGATTGGGAATGAAGCTGCTATCGCTTTTCCATTGCTTTAGTATTCATAAATTTAATCTTGATTTAGGTGCTTCTGTTCTACCTGTACGTAATTTAAGTTAAGTATATAAAATAATTGAACGAAGAAAATTTCCTATCTAAAATTATAAATATTATTTTCTTTTTGCCATTGTAAGTAATTATTGTGTGAAAAGAAACAGTATTTTTTTCAGAATAACTACAGTTTTTTAAAAGTGCATTTTAACATTCCATTAAAAGCCTTTCATCAATTAACAACCAGGTAATAAAACAGGTACAATTTGTAAGTAAAACGTCAATTACTAGTGACCACTTACTTCACCATTTTTGGTACCAAACTCCTTTCATTTCTTTCTTCAGGACCCAATTTTGGGCATGTACCAGTTATTGACACGTGCCTTCGTAATATGAGACGAGACATGCGCAGGTACAATGTCCGGATATACACTTGACGCCGCTGAATTGCAATAATTGCTATTAATTTAATATTACGTAAATAAGCATTAATTTGTACAAAATTATTTTTGCTGAATTTAGGTTTCAAGTGATTTTGTTTAGGTTTAAAAAAGACTTGTTTATGCTTTTGGATTTGCTCGTTTATATTTTTTTTTACAACTAGATAGGGAGGTTTTTATTTAATTGCAATAGACTTCCTAAAGGCCAATTTCAACCACAATACTGTCCAAGATAACTGTGATCTTACCTAAAATATTAGGTTCCTCAAAAGCGTCGAGCCTTAAACATCTTTTGTGACTGTTTTTCTTTTTAACAGTGTTGTTATTTCCTTATCCGTTGCAACAAAACCTCAATTTTCAATGTTTTTATATCATTGCATTCTGAACTGAACTATAAGCTGTTTGGAGTAAGGAAAACTGTCCAATATTCCAAAACAGTCGATAACTAAACATTAACGAATGCCTTATACAAATCGGATAAGCAGTTCTTGCGTCAAACTGCGAGCAAAAATAACAATAACATTCCTGTTTATATATTTAACATTTTGTAAGTAAACACCTAGAATTATGAGGAAAAACAGCACTTAGAAGGAAAAAACACCTTTTGTAAGGTTCTATTTTCCTTGATATGTTCGAAAGTAGCATCCTAAGCAGTACAAATATAGTTCAACCATTTAGTAGAAAACCTATTATGCAACTAATGTTATTCAGTCCTAACTCTGTTTTTACTGATCGCAGGACTTTAAATAGGTCAATAATTATTGGGTACTTGTTAACAGTCAAATCAGCTACTATAGAAATATAGTGCAGTGACGTCACGATTCCGTATTTTCGTTAGTATCAAATAAAATGTTTCAGTATGTAATAATTACAATTCCAACATTATTTACGAAAAAAATAACGTGGCCAGCGGGTTTTTCACGTATCTCATTTGACAACTAGTGTACGTCAAATTGATGGTTACTATTGAGTACATTGCTGGTTTGACGTAACGTGTTAATCATTAGTATCTAAAAGAGAAAGCAATGTACAGCATAGTGGCTTTCAAATAATTGTCAACTGAAATACGTGATAGGCCCCCTGATCATTTTACATGAACCTTTTACGAGTACATGTTTAATAATTTTAACCCAGTCAAGAACCCAATTGGTCATTAAATTATTTGATCTTAAACAAACCGGTATGCAGTCAAAATATTAATTATATTATTAGTTTTGTGTCGATATAAATAACTTAATGATGAGGTAAACCTTGTTTGTACAGTACAATATCCAAAATTACGGAGTCGATTTTGAACCTTTTATCAAGGAAAAAATAATCTGTTTGTGCTAAATACCTAATTTACAACTGAAAATGTACTGTAAATAAGCGTTACTTGAAATTGAGATATTTTTCAGTATTCATCCTTTCACATTATTATGCATACAATGAATGCAATTTTAGTTTTTACACAAAATCGCGCCTTTTTCCATAGGGTAGGCGGAGACTAGGAAACGCCACTTGGTACGAGCCTTGCCAAAATTCGTTTGCTTCATTCATATACCTACATCTTGTCATACATAACATTATAGTAACTATACTTATACTATAAACAGAATTGTGTATTTATTTACCTTTAAAAGGATGAGACGATCATTCTCTGAGTCATAATAACTACTTACTACTAGTTTGAGGACAGGTAAAAGAAGCAGCATTAAGGAAAAACATGGTAAACAAACTTGCATACCTAAAGGTAATTTAGGAGGAAAATTAATACTTAGTTGTGGTAAATGAAAACAACTTGAGGAAACCTTTATACTTAAATAGTCCTTCACATAATAGTAGGATAACTACTGATAAGTTCTCTCAATAACTTTCAAAGATCTTTGACAGTCGATAACGGTAGTCAGAAGCTTGAGAGGCGATAGGAGATAGGCAGTCGCTCCATGGGAAAATAGTAGTATCCAGCACCATCTGTCGAGACTGGAAGTCATAAAAGAATCATAGGGAGCTCGCGGTAGCTGTCAACGGTCGTGGGCTGTATATGACCATAATGAACCATAATACCATTGCCTGGCCAAAACTAACCATACAGACAGAACCGTAGCACAAATCTCTCCAGTCAGTACTGTAGAGTATCGAGTGTTTGTCATTTAAAATGTACTGCCAAAATAGTTATTCCGGAGCGCAGTAGAGGTGCTAAACAGATTTTTGTGTAAAATTTCTCGATGATTGGTCAGTTGTCAGTGGTCGATAGTAGTAGAGAATCGAGCTACAGTATTCCGGAGAGTTTATGTAATTTCTAGACACTAAACAGCCACGCTTTTAAGTTTTTGGGCGTAAAGTCCACAAATTTTTCAACCATAGTCTGTTTAAAGTCTCTGCCAATCATAAAATTCCTAGTTATTTAACTATACTCTGCTTCTAGCCATGCAGTACTAAGCCTATAACGACAAACACGTGTAGCTATGATCTAATAAGCCTAGCAACAAGTGCTGGCGCCGCAATCTGACACATGTCACTAAACGTATTCAATTACTCGTGGATACATTACTTGATTATGTGAACACTGTAACTTAGTAACAACGGTAGGGTACGGATTCTAGTAAACAGCCAAATGCTATCGAAAATCAGTTCAAATTATTTGGTGGCAGTTGCTCTGGTTTTTGTTTCAACTTGTCAAAACTTACCTTTTCTTCGATTAGCTGGTTTCGGAGGTATATATGAGAGGCCAGCCATATAGTTATTTACCAAACACAGCTCCGAGTAGTGAAATGAAATTGCCTAAACAAAAAAATCTGAATAAATACCTAGAAAACATAACTTTTATACTTTCGCGTTATATATTACTTATCTATAACTAACACTAACGCAACATGCATTTTACTTTGATGACGCTGGCCTCAAGCTAACCTGTAAGCCTGTAACAAACATTTCTGTGTGAGATTAAGAAATAATATGTTAAACAAACAAACAAACAATCAATCAGTCATTCAACTATAACAAAATAATGCTGTATCACCTGCGCCGGCGCATGTCTGGCATCGAATTACACATAATCGTCATTGCACTTGTCTCGCTGACTGTGTAGCATAACTGGATTATACTAGATTACGTAATCTGTGATTAGCTGACTAGGTATTGCAGTATTTGTATATTATTTTAATAAAAATTGCATTGTAGATAAATCTTTGGTAATGATGAGTCGCGACCTTATTCTTTTGAGGCCTATTTCGTTATCTCCATTTATTATATTATTGGCAGATCGAGACGTGATTTGAAAAACATGGAGTATATTTTCTTATGGTATCACTGAGAAAAAGATTATTTAGACTATTTAACTGAATAAAATCGTAACTCACGTTTTGTGCATTTTTGATTTAAAGCTACGCTGCCTTTATGAATTGCTGAAAATTGATTTAAATAAAAAGAAAAATTTATAATCACCTACTAAATCGTAATTTCAGTTTTGTTCATTTTTTCATAGTTGTAGTACTATTAGTATAGTGTCTTTCCTAAGAAAACTGGAAAATCTTTGAAAAACGTCAGAAGATAAAACAAACCCATCACCTTTTCAAAATACAATGAACATAACCTTGCATCTACGTTATTACTAAACAAACTAATTAATGAATTAAAACACGATACAGAGTCAGCGTCAAGCCAGTTATCTCAAGATTGTACAATCAACTGTGACGTGCGATACTCCGCGCACGGGACAAGCAGTTACGTAACATACACGTAACACACATACACACACATTTTATCAACGTTTTTTTGTTAATATTATTATTTTTATTGATAAGCAAAGAATCTAAGTTATTGTTTTGTGATTTGCGTAATTGGTTATGAAATATTTATGCTTTCAATGACGTCCGTTAAATGCATTTCTTGATAATTTGGATATTTATGACTTTAAATTATGCTATCAATGCAAATTATTTCGTCATAAATACCGTAACTTGCTTCTTTTATATTTTCTTTATCTTGTTTTCTGGAAATGTTATAAACATTTAGCAGCTAAATATATGATTATATACATAATATCACACCTGCAGATGTAAAGCAGACTGTACACCGTCTACAATGTTAGTCCCATGTAAATTGGGTCAAGCCTATGGTCATAAACCAGGCAAATAACCTAACTCCGAGCTACTATTGATAAATATTCTAATATCAATAACTAATTAGAAAAAACTAATATAACACTTTGCTCGACCCGAAAATCGAATCCTACTAACAGATTAGCTTAACTTTTGTTAAGTTTCTCGAAGTTTCCATATCTAAGACTCCCGGATATTTCACACAGATTATATATAACCTTAGGTTATCATTACCAATTGTTCGGCCGTGAAGGTCGCAGCGTCACGACGTAGCGTCTTAAAAACATTGCTAATTATATTCTTAGTAAAGATTTACTCAAATAAACTTAAGCTTTTTATTTAAAAAATAACGCTCCCTTGGTTTTTCCAAAGGTATAAGCAGATGTGAATAAAGTGTTCGTATTTGAGCAGTGATAGCCAAGTGTTATAAGTTGGTACCACGCAAGTGGTCGCAGGTTCGAACCCAAGGCAACGCACCAATTACTTTTCAAAGTTATGTGTGTATTAGAATTAATTATCAATTGTTCCAACGGTGAAACCATCGTGATGCAACCTTGCATGTCCGGGAGATCTTTAAAACAGTTCTTGAAGGTATGCAAAGTCCCCAACCCGCACTTGGCCAGCGTGGTGGACTCAAGGCCTAACCTCTTCCTCATCACGGGAGGTGGCCCTTGTTTAATTAAAAAATTAAAATTATTTTTTTTATATTTGAAAAAGGGTGGCGCTTTTCTAAAATCGGCCACTTAACTCCAGACTAGCATGTTCTAAAAGATTATGAAAGAAAGTACCTAATTGCCGTTTACCTTTCTTGAGAATCGAATCCATAACTGTACACACCACGTATTTATTAGACTTATATCTAAATAATCAGAGGAATATATAAAAATAAAACTACTCAAATATTATTTCTAACATAACACCTTTAAATTAACTTATCACAAAACTAAATTAATTAACATTATCAAAAGCCGAAAACCCATGTAATTAAAATGTTGCCTCGCACAACGGTTTTCCCATAACAGTATATTATTATAATAATTAGGATAAAACAATAATACTAGTATTATCCTTTTATCCCAATGTAGTAAATTCCTATGGAAAACCCTGTGGTTTGTTTTGTAAACATATTTTTGTTTGTTATTATTATTCTTATCTTATCTATACTAATATTATAAAGCTGAAGAGTTTGTTTGTTTGTTTGATTGTTTGTTTGTTTGTTTGTTTGAACGCGCTAATCTCAGGAACTACTGGTCCGATTTGAAAAATTCCTTCAGTGTTAGATAGCCCATTTATGGAGAAAGGCTATAGGCTATATATCATCACGCTACGACCAAAAGGAGTAGAGTAGCAATAAAAAATATGACAAAAACGGGGAAAATTTTGACCCATTCTTTTTATCTTACGCAAGCGAAGTTGCGCGGGTCAGCTAGTTTGTTTATAAATCGGTTTAGAAACCGCGGCGAAATCTGTGTACATACATAAGAAAACAAATATACATATACCAGCCGAATTGAGAACCTCCTCCTCTTTGAATTCGGTTAAAAATCAGGTGCGTGGCGTAAACGGCGGTCCTGTATGACAAGATGTATGGATGTGAATGAAGCAAGTTAAGTTTGTAGGGATCTTACCAAGTAATGTTCTCTCAGGGACAGAGACAAGGAAAAAGACGTGCTTTGTATGAATTTATTTATGTATATATAAATGTATAAATAAATGTATCTAATTATAGAAAATACGAAAACTTCGAATGGAACCAGTTTTTATTGAAGATGTATTAATTAAATCGTTATAAATCATGCCTTCATGAGAATTAGACGAAATTAATCACATATTTTTTTGTATGTGCTTATGATTGAAACAACAAATCTTGTGCCTCTAAGTGTCACTCTTCTTTTGCCGCTAGCTCTTAACTTATTGATATTTTATTTACCACATTGATGAACCAACACAACTATAAAATGAAAAAAAATCTGTTCCTTTGTCATGAATATTTTTATAAAAAAAATCTACTACGGACCTTACTAAGTATTTATATTTTATAATTCGTTTTACTTTAATATTTTGGTAAATTCAGAACCTGATGCATTCAAATTAGATTAACTTTAAGGGACCCTACCAATTTCTTAATGAACTTCAATTCTCATCAATTGAAAGGCTCAGAAAACATAAAAAAACAACACGTTGTTTCATATTTATAGCCTTAAGCAGGTATATTAGACATTTGACAGGCCAATAAATAGCTGTACAGTTATAAATAATGTTTGATTGCAATCGTATCGGATGTTTGATAACTATCAACAAATAGTTTGCGCTCCCATCGATTGTTAGTAGCACATCCGTAGGAAGTTTGACTTCATTTTATACTACCGTTCCGTTCATAATTACTTGTAGGTAACTTGTTTATTTAGTAACCTTATTACTTCAACTTCTAAGACTGCCTCTTTGGCGCATTCGGAAGTGTAACCGGGTGCTAATAGTGAGGGCTCAGGTTCGATTTCCTAGACAACACACTGATCCAAGAGCCTCTTCATCTACACCAGAAGAAAAAAACGCATGGTAGAGACGCGTTATGCTTTCGAGAAGTTTGTATGAAAATCTAATCAGCACCTCTAGCGGACGCCGTAGGAACTAATTATGCAGTACATTTTAAATGTCAAAATCTTGGTACTCAGTACAGCCAGCCAACTTGGGTAATTTTTAGTGAACACACCACATAGCCTGAATCACCCCATATGGAAATCGGGTATCTGAAATATTTTTCCAAGTTTTATAAGTCAAAACACTCTTATTTTAAAATTGCATGACAGTTTTTTTATGAGTTGTTGAAAGAAAGAAATGTTTTATTCTATATGACCCGTGTCCCGCCACGGGCAAATAATATAAAATTTAAAATCAGTAACCTTTTAAAGCTTTCATTCTTTGTATTACAATTTCGAGTCACATTTCAACTCGCATGGTATTATAAAATACTAAACCGACACGTGTACAACTGTAAATAAAAAATAGGCGATATAGGCCAATGTATTATTTATTTAACAACATACGATGTTTCATATCTCATACGTAATGGAAAACTTCGCTTTATGTAGGTATTTTATTTTATTATTACTATGTTGATAGCGGATTCAGATAGTAATTGGTCAGTTTTAAAGTTAATATGAGATTTTTATTAACAACAAGTATTTAAAGTGACGTAGGTGCAATATGCGTATCACGTATATCAGTTGACAACTTGTGTGCGTCAAATTGATGGTCACTATTGAGTACATTGGTGATTTGAAGTAACGTGTTAATTACTATAATCTAAAGGAGAAAACAATGTAAAGTATAGTCGTGGTGGAATAAATCTATATATAGCCAAATTATAGTAACATTTAATAAGTACGTCAGTAGACCAAATTGACTTTTTTTAAACAATGTACATCGTGTGAAATCGTATATTAATCTAGCACCCCTCCACATAAAACTATAAAAATATCTAGCGCTATAGTACTATTCAACTATGTATTATATTTAGTATCTATGTATATTATGTATAACCACGCAAATAGTCCCATCAGCATAATTTACAAGCATTTTAACTGTCTACCATTAATATACCTGAATAATAAAAATGATTTGCATTCCCCACTACCCATTTAAACAACTTAATAGCACAATATACCCGTATATTTAACTATCCATCTCATAAAATACCCAAGAAACATCACAATTAACTGAATAATTCTTGTAAAAACCACATAATTTATTTAATAAAGTAATTTTCAGTAAATAATAGCGTCCTTAAAATTTTAATGTGAACTTCAAAGCTAAGAAAACAAAAAATACTCAATTCAAAAAGGTAACATGTCTTATAACTGTCAAAGTAAAATACGCCCTTTTCAAATTAACACCGTAAGAAAATTCTCCACGTTGTTGAGGTCAATGAACTCTATGACGTCATTGGCGTGTGAGACGAAGTCCAGACTCCTTGGTGCCTTGTTCAATTGGTTGTTATTTTTGAGTTCTTTATCAAAGTAAATGATTTACGTGAGAATAACACTTCAAATAAAAGGGTTCAAAGAGTTTTAAAGTTATCTAAACAACAATATGTTTTAAAACGTTTTAATGTATGTATTTTTGTTAAGAGTATAATTCGATATATTTTTGCGGGCAGAAGACGATGCTGCAAGAAATCATAGTAAACAGACCCCTTGACAGACAATTATTACATGAAGAAATAATGACTAAAATTATATGCCTAGTGTATCCGACTATATCATAATAATATCCATACAGGATAAGGAAAGGATAGAAGAAGAATATATTCTATGCGAAGACGAAATTAGATGGACATTATCGTATATTGATACATTCGTGTAAAATAAGGCAACTCGAACGACGAGGCGGCGCTCAATCAATGCCTCACCAGCAAACTGTTCCAGCGAAGATACGAAAGCTGCGCGAGCACAGAAAATCACTATTTGACAGTCATAATTGTCTGCACCCGAAATTCTTTTAATATAAACATCTATCATTCCAAACAAGTTCTACGAATTCGCGAATATCAACAGTAAATCAACCATTCATAAGAAAAATGGCATAAAATCACGTATTTTCAAAGGAAACCATCACCGACGTTGACACATTACGATCGTTTCTCGCCATCATAACGAGATCGACAAACGTTTGACGTTTTCTCAGAATTTTCACAAAACATTGACCCAGAAAATCGAACACATTTAAACAGTTCGAGGAATATGTTGCTTGTAGTAATAAATATAGAGATAAAGGTGTATTTATAAAGTCACGGATTGGAATGGAAAATCGCTAAAATGCTTTCATTAACTTGGAATATTAAGCTAAGAATCATTCAAAAGCTTTCGTTAACATACAATATTAAGTTAATTATTACATGCATAAAACAACTATTTCCCGTTTCACAGAAGTAGCTAGTAGGTAGTTTCACAGAGAGCGTCAACAATTTATTATGGTAGAGAAGAAAATAGATAACTATTAATAATCAATATAAAAACACTAAACTAATTCCGTAAGATATATACAGGCTGTCCCAAAACTCAACGATAATCCGAGACAGGATGAAAGGCCAAGTCATACCGGTTCTAGGAAAAATAAAAAAAAAATTCCATATCACTTAGTTCAGCAATAATAGACATTTTTCAAAAAAGTTAAAATTCCACACCCTTGGTCGCATTTTCAAGTCCTGTGATCACCAATGTCACAATTTCGCTGCGTTTTTTTTTATTTCGTGACCTTTATTAAATATGCTATTAATCGTAAAACAAACTAATGCACTAAACATTGTTAATTTTCTAAAAAAAGTTAAGTTTTAGTGAGTCATGGTTCACAAAAATATCGTTAGTTAACTTTGACGCTTCATATTAGAAAAAAAATGTACTACACTACCCTTGGCAAGTTATTTCAAAAGTTGGCGCATTTAATCAAGATTACAAAATGGTGCAACACTTGCCACTTTTCTTGCCAATAAAAATGTTATTTTTATTTGAACGAAGCATGTCCTCACAGATGGATCGGACGCAGTGGTTGAATTTTATGGCCTCATCGCTGCCCCGATCTAAACCCAGAGATATTTTTGACTGGGAATGCATAAAAGAGAAAGTCTATTCGAAATAAATACAAAATCTATCAGAACTTCGCCAGAAAATTGACACAGCGTCAGAAGAAATAATACCAAGGAATTTTGCACAACTGGTGAAAAGGTCTTTTTTAAGGCGTTGCAGAGCCTGTATTCGTGCCAGAGGAAAGCAATTATTTTTAGTAAAGAGGTAATTGAGTTAGTCCATAACCAATATTTAATGTAATAAACATAATAGGTATTAATAATTAAAAAAAATTTTGAACGACCCATGGTTCTTATTTAATTTTTCTCCATAAACTAAAGTAATTCCGAATTGTTTTCCTCTGGCACAAATACAGGCTCTGCAACGCCTTAAAAAAGACCTTTTCACCAGTTGTGCAAAATTCCTTGGTATTATTTCTTCTGACGCTGTGTCAATTTTCTGGCGAAGTTCTGATAGATTTTGTATTTATTTCGAATAGACTTTCTCTTTTATGCATTCCCAGTCAAAAATATCTCTGGGTTTAGATCGGGGCAGCGATGAGGCCATAAAATTCAACCACTGCGTCCGATCCATCTGTGAGGACATGCTTCGTTCAAATAAAAATAACATTTTTATTGGCAAGAAAAGTGGCAAGTGTTGCACCATTTTGTAATCTTGATTAAATGCGCCAACTTTTGAAATAACTTGCCAAGGGTAGTGTAGTACATTTTTTTTCTAATATGAAGCGTCAAAGTTAACTAACGATATTTTTGTGAACCATGACTCACTAAAACTTAACTTTTTTTAGAAAATTAACAATGTTTAGTGCATTAGTTTGTTTTACGATTAATAGCATATTTAATAAAGATCACGAAATAAAAAAAAACGCAGCGAAATTGTGACATTGGTGATCACAGGACTTGAAAATGCGACCAAAGGGTGTGGAATTTTAACTTTTTTGAAAAATGTCTATTATTGCTGAACTAAGTGATATGGAATTTTTTTTTATTTTTTCTAGAACCGGTATGACCTGGCCTTTCATCCTGTCTCGGATTATCGTTGAGTTTTGGGACACCCTGTATATATCCCTGATGAATGGTAACATCATAATAGGTCTAAATATCTATCAAATCTCTATACCATAGAGGTATATTGAACTTGAACTTATTTCTTCAAAATCGATAAAAGGGCTTCTAATATAACGTACCAGTAAACTCAAATAGGTACGTGACTGTAAATGAAAATATTTTTCGTTTTTTAAGGCAGTCAACTTAGAAAACATCCTTCTTCATTTAAAGCAAAATCAAAACGCCGAAGATTACAAAATATGGCAAAATTCTTAAACGTGTATTTGAAAAGGATAATATTATTTCTAAGTAATACGCGACTGATCCACGGATTCGAAAGTAAAGCTTCTCCAATCTGGTAAAAAATCCGACTTAGTATTAATACGCCTTAATCTTTTCCTTGTAAATTTGCTGAAAGTGGTACAAACATAAATCTGGGTAGAATCTTGTAATCTATACTAATATTATAAAGCTGAAGAGTTTGTTTGTTTGTTTGAACGCGCTAATCTCAGGAACTACTGGTCCGTTTTAAAAAATATTTCAGTCTTAGATAGCCGATTTATCGAGGAAGGCTACAGGTTATATATCATTACGCTACGACCAATAGGAGCAGAGTACCAGTCAAAAATGTTACAAAAACGGGGGAAAAAATATACCCATTCTATATTATGTGACGCAAGTGAAGTTGCGCGGGTAAGCTAGTCATACTGATATGTTTGGTGCCATACAGTCTTAAGTGTTACGCGTTTGCTATTATTTTATTGAGTGTCCATTCATTTTCAAAGTGTGTATTAATGTTTTGAAGTGCTTTGAAATGATTGTTGTGAATAAAATAATATTGTTTTCAATCGTGAAAAGGATTAGTCGATGACTGGTGTTTTGTTACTTTCATTATCTATACTAATATTATAAAGGTGAAGAGTTTGTTTGTTTGTTTGTTTGTTTGTTTGTTTGTTTGTTTGTTTGTTTGAACGCGCTAATCTCAGGAACTACCGGTCCGATTTGAAAAATTCTATTCTCAGTGTTAGATAGCCCATTTATCGAGGAAGGTTATAGGCTATATATCATCACGCTACGGCCCATAGGAGCAGAGTACCATTGAAAAATGTTACAAAAACGGGTAATATTTTGACCTATCCTCTCTTATGTGACGCAAGCGAAGTTGTGCGGGTCAGCTAGTTGAATATACATCGTTCAATTGTAGGTAACATACATTTTTTTTATAGTATCAAATTATCATTATTGTAAGTAGTTGAAAACCGCCTTTTACAGATCAACGTTGAAATTCACACTAAAGTTTAGTTAACTGCCAGTCTCAATTACTTTTTATATGATGTAAAAAACACATTTTAATAAAGAGATGGGACATAGTGACACCATAGTGCCTTAGTGCTTCTGTCTATCACAATTTTAATCCAAACATTTTTAACGAAAATAAAATACACAACTCAAGCATTTTGGTTGAACAATTCACGACTTAACAACCCAATTAAGAATCGAATTCGATTTTCTCAGTAAAAGAACAATCTTGTAATAATGTTACGAATAATTAAAATAAATCAATCGTTCTTTATATCACAGTTACAAAAATATAATTGAATACGAAACCAAAACATTACATAATATTAAAATATTTTGTTCTGAATCACGTCAAACGTTTACCGCACGATTCTCATGACGTATTTCTTCCCCCTGTTGCTTTCTTTTCTTTAGGTAGCCTTATCAAAACCGACGTATTTTTACGACAAGTCCTGTGACTGAAAGATAAGAAAGGTTATGACGTATCCTGTTTTTGAAAGAGGATATTGTTGTGGCATATTGCTGTATTTTACTCTTCTAATTTAATCAAATACAAAATATCCTTTATTTCTTAGCTTGCTGCTCTTTTTGTTCATGTATTGCTTGTCTAACTGATAAACGTTGTGTAAACTCTAATTATATTTATTTATAGTGTTTGGTCTTTTTCACTCATATACAGTTTTAAAATTGTTTGAAAGTGACAGAAAACGGTATAACAAATACGAGACGTTTATTAGTAAGACAGTGTTTGTATACCTAAATCATGGTTAACACTGTGTACAATGTGGATTTCCTGTCAGTGGCATAGTCTCTATCGATGTCAAGATGGCTTAGAAATTAAGAAAATTAGTGTATGTATTTAAGGACTTACACAAATTAACCTCTATGAGCAAAAGAGATTCGATTTTCCAAAATTGTATGATAAATTCCAGAGACAAAAAATCTAGCTCCACATTTTCACGAATACAGCCTTGGATTATAAACCACTTTCTTAGTATATTAATATCGAAACTCGCATTACTATCGCCGTATTAACCAGTTTCTGAACATAATTATAACTTGCTAAGAACACTTTTAAAGTGAAAATAAGTGAAAACTAGATGGACAAGTATCAACGGATATGATCTTGAAAAATGATTTAATAACTATGTCACTGTTGCTTATGATAAACGGGAAACGATGCTCTAAGAACCTTCAATGTAATAAAGCAAGGGACACAATAATGAGAAAGAAGGCTTTGATTATATCATATTGCGGATAAGTCAACCTCAACGAATTTCTATAAGAATTGTTTTAAAATCTTCGAGAGTTTGATAATTTACGATATTTGTTTTAGCGAACTAAATAAGTTACGATAGTACCTAATACACCCGTGGGTCACTGGTATGTTGCTTCATGTTTAAACCTACGACCACTTGCGTGGTTAGTTTTGCCACTGCTTGGAGTTTTGTTATAAAAATATAGGCATCTTTACTGAAATAAGAAGAAAAATAAACATAGCTTTTCTTACTAATATAACATGTCTGGACGTAAGACAGCAATTATTATACTCCATAAACAAAATCAAAAACCTTGACACTAGCTTGACCGCTAACTACCAAATAAAAAAGCCAACATATTCTCAGCATCTTCTAATATCTTCACGTAACACACAACAGCTAGAACCTATAAATCAGTGGATATGGCAAAAATCCACAGACTTGCGGGGGCCGTGGCTGACTCATACACAAGAATTGAATAAATATCATATCTTACGACATTATTTTTATACACCTACGTTTTATGTACATAATGGCCATTTATTAGAAGAGATTCATGATGTCTGGGTGAAATGGTTTGTGGTATAGACCAAATATGAGGAAGTGGGGTTGGATGAGTGCCATTGAGTTACAAATTGGTAATGGGAGTTAATTTGTAAAAAATACTCTGATGACATAATTAAAATGACGTAGTTTTGACTTACGTTTAGTCCGTAAATAATAAATGCGAATAAATGCAATAATGTATTGTTCATCTTGATTTTTCTTGTCAAAGCCCAGGCAAAGTGAAAATTATGGTTTCTCAAAGTGCTCTAGATTTTAATTCATTCATAAAATAAATTAATCTCATTTGACAATTCACACATTCATCACACAAAAAAATATCCCGGTTGAGATTCGAACCCATCACATACGGCGCTACGGTTATTGCAGCGAGGTGACCACGTTAATCACTGCACCAAACGTGCACTTAAGGTTGGTAATATAAAAGTCGCTTAATCATATATTAAAGACGACATACCAAAATAAAAAGTATAAAAATCTAGCACATAAAATCAATTTACATAGTAAAATTATTAAAGAAGTGATATTATGAAAATGGACGAATTAACTTGCAAGTCATTATTATTATATCAAGAAAATGATAATGACTTGCAAATGTTTATATTCTTGCCAGGCCACTTCTGTGCATATCATCTGGAACACCAAAGATTGTAGGTATCGTTTCTAGGTCCTCTCTTGTTTGCAGCTCGACAGAACTTTAAACAACAATGAGGAAAATAATATACTGCCAATATTTGACATTATCCGGAAACTGCGCTGTTTCTTGTATCACTTAGAGCCAGTTGCGCTCACCGGTCGGTAAACGATCTGTGGGTGAGGCAACCATTAACGCGGTCATTCCATAGATGGGTGACCGCATAGTGGTATATGAACTGGGCGTCTCCGTGCTTCGGAGGGCAAGTTAAAAGTCGGCCCCGGTTGTTGTCTACTAAGATAACAGTCGTTAAGCCACGTCAAAACCTTTCGGGCGGTTTGAACAACTTTGACACTAGGTTGACCACTCACCATACGACAAACAAACAAACAATTGTATCACTCTTTATGTAGGTACTTAATGATGAGGTAGACAACATGGCTGGCGAGAGATCTAGTGCAAGGCGGAATACTCCGAATTTCAAATTAGGCAATCAATATTACTTAGTGACAGAGTAGACTAACGTTATTGGCGTAAGATACGGTAAAGGGCGGAGAATTTCAAATGAGGCAATTAATAACAATATTATCATGGCAATAATACCGTATGCATTTACGTTTAAGCGAATTGTAACAATGTATCGCAAACATGAAATCTGTAGCAAACTACAAAGTTAATTCAATATGACAGCATTTATGCCTAAACGCAACGATTTGACAGACCAGCAATCTTATTTTTGTTCATCACTTAGTAAGTAGCCAATGGCTTACATATTCATACACCTTATTTCACCCATGCTCGACTTAACAACTCGTAAATCCTCTGAATGCCTCCCAAGACCTCCCATATTTCTTTTACCGTTCATTACACTTGTTCTTCAACGAGACACGTGTGCGACCTCGACTCTTCCTGGACAGTCATCTCAAACACAATTACTCGTAGAAAAATATACTCTGTTTGTCAACACACGTATACGTCACATTTATTGCTGTTAATACGATACATTTATCATTACAAAAAAGTTATTCTGTCTGTTTGTCTGTTACATTTATACGGCTTAACGACTGAACCAATTAACTTAAATTTTATTTTTCAGACACACACTAGCCTTTGCCCGGAATAAAAAGCTATTCTACACAGAACCTTCCTCTTCCTCGAGAACTGATAGACAGGGATTGATGAAAAGTGAATTGGGATTGTTGAAAGCCGCATGAAAATCCGATATCGATTACTTCGCGAATAGACAGACACCCAGAAAGGATTTCATCTTATATACTTTCTTGAAAATCATTTTATGCCGTTGCGGCTTATATCTATACTAATTACTAATTACTAATTACTAATTAATAATTACTAATTACTAAATACTATGTATAAAGCAGTGATAGCCGAGTGGTTTAAGTTGGCACCTCTCACGCAAGTGGTAGCAGGTTCGAATCCGAGGCAACACACCAATGACTTTTCGAAGTTATGTGTGTATTAGAAATAATTATCACTTGCTCTAACGGTGAAGGAAAACATCGTGAGGAAACCTTGCATGCCTAAAATTTGTTTAATACATTTATTGAGGGCATGCAAAGTCCCCAACCCGCACTTGGCCAGCGTGGTGGACTCAAGGCCTAACCCCTCCCCCTCGTTTGGGAGGAGACCCTTGCCCTGCAGTGGGACAGATATGGGTTATTAAAAAAAAAAAAAAAAAAATTACTAATTACTAATTACTAATATATATTATATATATTATAATAATAATAATATAATAATAATATTATAAAGCTGAAGAGTTTGTTTGTTTGATTGTTTGTTTGTTTGTTTGAACGCGCTAATCTCGGGAACTACTGGTCCGATTTGAAAAATTCTTTCAGTGTTAGATAGCCCATTTATCGAGGAAGGCTGTAGGCTATATATCATCACGCTACGACCAATAGGAGCAGAGTACCAGTGAAAAATGTTACAAAAACAGGGAAAATTATGATTCTCTTAAGTGACGCAAGCGAAGTTGCGCGGGTCAGCTAGTCATATTATAAAAGCCATAAGTTATGCGGCTTACTAAGCTTAAAGCGGCTGAAGAAAACGCTTAAGACTATACTGGACAGGGTAATGACATTATACACAGGGGAAGGACATAAACTTTAAAAAGTCTTAGTAAACAAATCCGCGTGCAAAAGCTACTCATCATAACTCAAGTGTTTCAAATCAGTAACAAATATACTAAACATGTTTACAATTTACATATAACAGCCAATGAAACTCACTGCCAAGAAATCGATGTTTTTATTAGTTTTTACACGTTTCCTGAACAATCTGTTGTACATGGAGTGTTGGATTCGAGTCAATTTTTAGATATACAGTAATATACAAGTATTATGTGACTCAACTTCCAGCCCACGATGTGTTACACGTGAGTCTTTAAAGCTTTTTGTAATGGGCTAACAAACGTCTGAGTTTTCGTACAATACGTCTCAGAACTTTCCTCTGTTGTAAAATTTTGTGTCTTCTAACGAGTTTTGATGTTTAAATTGGTTGGGGATAGGAAAACTGGTACACGAAGTTTCGTATCGCAAACAGTGTTAATGTTTAAAAAGAACCATTAGTCCTAGTCCAAATGTATGAGAGCAACCGAATAGGAAACCACGAATCTTTTTCATTCAGATACTTTCAGAAAAGGTCGGGAAAATATCTAAATCAAGACAGAAATGAACATACATATTGTAATCAATCTAATATTTTTAAAAGGAAGAAGAATATATTTTTCACTAGACATTTGCTAATAATAATGTACGAATGTCATTCCCTTTGCCCTTCCCAACTAACGTCAAACTCACATAACAAAATGTATGCAACCTACTTGCATCCATATTACATTGTATTTCACCTCCACCCCGTGTCAGTTTATTCCAGGAAAGGACAGCAAGGGATGCTTTAATCGATATCCTCGTCTGTACCACACCTTCTGTCTCAGTCCCTCCTGCATGAGAGAGGGAGACAGCAACACTGACGTACATTTCTGCATTCACGTGTCTAAAGTTCACGAGGTTAACTTGTTCGGAATATTCGAGATTTATGACGTAGTTTTGAAACTACAAAATTAACTATATAAAACTAGTGCATTGGCCCACTTTGTCTGGGTATAGCACTATTTTATACCGTTGATTCCATTCCTATGGGAATTTTGCTCCCATCGATACCATACAAATCTAGTCTTGACAGTTACAAACATTTACAACAAAGAAAATAATTATACAATTTGTTGTTCTAAAGTTATGCATACATTTCAATGATTTATTATTTATATAGATACCTTTCAGAAAAGCGTTATACTGGTTCACAACTTGGTTGCTTACCAGTCCAATTATTGTGACATGGAAATATTCAAAAAAATATTTTTACTACCTACTGTGCTAGGTACTGTACTGTGTTACTGCCTAGTTCGGAATCTGATATAAATCTAGGATAGGTAGAAATAGCGGTAGAGATAGATAGGAGGTCGTTAACGTAAATTAAAGAATCCTCGCAAGTAGTATTCCCATTCCCGTCTATATCCATGGAAATAATACAAAAAAAATTAAAGACAGCACGAGTACTCGTAGATAGCGATATAAAATAAATAAAGCAAAAGAAATTTATCCTTTTCCAAAAAGTTTAATCCTGTTACTATTTTTTTTTTGCTCTCAGAACTTATTGTGTATGTAGGGATCGTAGCAATTGATGTCTCTATATACCTGATACGAAAACAGTTGCGTGTATGTAATATCTCTTAAAACGGGTACCAAGGTAAATTACAGGAAAATTTCACGAAAACCCAAATATTTTTCGCAAAATATTTTGTTTACAAAATAAATTCGGTTACACAAGACAGTCGTAACGATCGCACTTGACCCATTTCCACTTCAGGTCATGAAGGTCTTAAGTTTTAGCAGGAAAATCCGTATTTTATCTGGATTTGTTAAAGCTTTATATATATATGTGTCCCTGTTGCACTTATTGATTTAGTATTCTGCGTCTCTTTCAGCTAGCAGGACAATTAACAGAAAGACGCAGGATTATTCTTTATTTTTTAAACTACAAATTATCGAGCCAGTTTCCCTAGCTGGCAGCTTATCACGTATCTCATTTGACAACTAATGCACGTCAAAATGATGATCATTATTCAGTACAATACTGCTTTGACATAACGAGTTGATCACTATAATCAAAAGGAAATAAGCAATGTACAGCGTAGTTGCTTTCAAATAGTTGTCAAAACTTGCAAAAGATTAAGTTGTCTATCTATCTGTTGGTCCTTTTTTGAAGAGTCAGAATATTGAACTTCCAAGGATTTTTAACTTTACTGTTTAATGTTCAATATTAGCAAAACTATACGAAAAGTAATAAATGACAACGTAGATGAATGAAGATAAAATGAAATGAGAAGATGAAGACTATATTCCAATATTACATGGGCTAGAATACAAATAACATATAACATGGCAATATAAACTTTTATATACCAATTTAAATAAATTAAATCATCAACGGTTTAACATCAATCCGTAACTAACTATAAATAGATTTCAAAGAAACGACTTCAAAGCGAACCTTGAACTCTAAAACAGAGAACGATTAACACGAACACTAAAACTAACACAAACAAAACAATTTAAATAGAAACAAAACTATAAGATTTGTATAACAAACAGTTAAATTATTACAAAGTAACACCTGCTGTAGCGCAATTCTGTACAGTCGGTACTGTTGAGTATCGAAATTTTGACGTTTAGAATGTACTGCCAAAATATTTCCTACGACACCCGTCAGATACGCTGATCACATTTTCATAAAAAAATTCTCGATGACAGGTCGGTTGTCGGCAGTCGATAGTAGTAGAGAATCGAGCTACTGTATGTATTTAGAATACCTACGAATTTGATGTCATGAATGTTTCTACAGATTTGGAAATAGTATTTAAAATTCATTTTTATATTCTACTAGCTTCTGCCTGCCTCCGCAAAAAAAGGTTACCCGAGGTTAAAGGAGGAACTATTACTATCACCTATTAATTATTGACTTACTTACTACTTCTTTAAAAAAAGATAGCTCCGGCACTAAGAATCGCTTTTGGTTTGAACTTATACAAACATACAAACAACGGACACAAAGTACAACCAGACTCAAAAAAACTATTTGTGGATTGCAGAAATATTAGTTCCGTGTAGGAATCGAACCCATGACCTCTCGACGCATGGTAGTGGCGTGGCGACCACCTTAACCTCTACCAATGATCATTATGGACTCATAAATCATCAACGATTATAAAATAATGGTAAACGTCGCCTTATTGAAAACTTGACCTGAAAAAAGCAATTTGAATTTGAATGAATGTCTTTTCATTACAGAAGCTCTGTTTATACAGCTGTAAGAATTGAATCTAAAGAAACCGAGAAGTAATTCACGGATTTTACAAAATTTCGATCAGTCAGTCAAATACATGTAATTTTTCATATTACTTATTGAAATTTTGTATTTATTTTTGTTATAATTTGGTGCTGAATTTTCTATTACTTTGTAGATAATAGTGGCAAAATATTCTATACTTTTCGATAGGTGTTTCCTATATTGTCCCGTTTAAATTTTATCTAGACAAGATTTGTCCAGTGGTTTGTGAGATATCCTTACAATGTGTTACTTTGTCAACATCAACGATATTTATATTGTTTGGTTCGTGATGCTAAAGTATTTTTTTTTCGAGAACCGGATTTTTATAATACATGTTTATTAATTATTATATATCACCCTGATTGATACATGATTATACCTGAATTATTAATAAAATACCCTGACGAAAATTGCAGCGAATATTCATCAATCCCTCCCAAATCTCATGACGGATTCATAAGCTGCGTAAGCTCGCTTCTCGTACTCTTACGATGTCAACACGACTCATGATTGTCACTACGCGTCCTCGATACAATTTTAGACAAGACAGCTGAAATATTGGTTTAGGAATAAATGTGGATTTGCGTCATTACGATTCTAAAAAAATATATCGCTAAGGTCATGCGGACGCCGCGCTGTCTCCGAAATGGGGTTATTTGTGGATCCTGGGATATGGCTTCGATCAACGTCTGGATGATTTTAAGAAGTGAAAAGAGTAATGAACCTTTGGGGATTTGGGAAGGTATTAAATGTCTCGACAGATTAATCTCCAAATGACGTCAAAGAACTTTTAACGAGGAGGGAGTTTGGTGTAGTGTTTTTTTAATGATTTTGGTCGGGTGTCTTGTACAACTCAATTTGCTAGTGGTATAAAAATTTAAAAATATCGTACCACAAATCTTACACGTTTATATAAAAGGAGAAAAACTGATCATGGTCGTCTATTCCCATTGGCAAAATATACATGTAGAAAAGACTATGGTAATATTATAACAGCTCGAAAGCGAGTTTTGCAAGCCTTTTGAAAAGGCACGTAGTTGTGGCATAAATGGATTTAATACCGTCTGTTGATCTTTGATACCGTTAGCTTCTTTTCAAAAGTTTCCATGACGGAACACTGATCATATTACAAGCTTAGTACTGGTGTATTTCCCACCATAGACAATGCCAAACCACAACAAACATGAACATTTGGAACAGAGGAAACTCTCCAACCACCTGTTCAAATATATAAATCAAGTTTTAAAGCCTGAACACGTGTGCGAACAAAAACTGCGAAATGATAAAATATGGTCATAATAAATTTAGTTAATAAGATATATGAATACATAATATCATGTCTTTCTCCCATAGGGGTAGGCAGAGACTAAAGAACGCCACTTGGTACGATCCTTAGAAGCTTTCCTTGCCTCATTCGAATTTCACATCATTTTAATTGTAAGATTTTTTTTCATAAACTGTAGAAAGTTAACCGCTTAGTAGTGATTGATCTAACAGACTATCTTCAAATATGTGATATGTCCAGATTATGGTTAGTTAATCAAAGGAATTCTAGATTCGATTTAACACAGAAACTTTTACATCGACCTAATGGAAAAATCCAATGAAATCATGTTTTGAAGTGTGTGCAATTCAGCCAACATATCTTCAAATCGTATGTTATGGACCGTTATGCACACAAATTACGTTCACCTAGACTTTGAACAAATCCCGCTAGACTTGGCTAATATTTGTCTTTCTTGAGCGAGTGTTGTGGCTAACGTCGTATTTAAAGCCTAATTTTGAAGCAGCTCCTAAATGTCTGCAGTCTCTATCCATCTAGCTGCTATAGTACGACCACTTACTTGAGAACCTTAGTATCCGCGCTCTGACTGGATTATAACTAAAATTATTATGTATTTTCAAATAAAGTAGCTTTTATCAAACATCCAAGCGTTAGTAGCGTAAGTCTACGTGTCACTGATCTTCTTAATTCTGAATTACAAGGATCTCTACTAATTTGTTGTACACCTTGAATAAAAAAAATGTATTTTGTTTTCAATAAAATCACCTACTAATTTATTTATTAACTAAAGACAACAAATCAGATATAATCCTCAATACGTTCTTTCGTTCTTAAAAGCGGTGGTCCATCCAAATATAGAACAAACCTTACATCGCCGTACCACACTGATCACATCCAAACAATTAGGCCACGACCACTCACAAAAAAGTACCAAGAAATATAAAGAACTCACTCAATTATAAGGAGATGAAAGCTTTATATAAATACACAATAATAAGTGCAATATATTTTAAACCAGATTGCTTTGAAATCAACACTCAGGAGTGGAGAATCAGCAAAGAACGATGTCAGCTCTGTGACGCAAATGTTCACGTCAATTAATGTAGTTTATTGCAAATCGTGAGGAACTTCAAGGTATTATAATTGGGGCATTGACTGTGGGATATAAAAAGTTTTGGGAGTGATTGTAAGGCATTGTACATACTGTGCCAGCGGGACAAATAGCAGACAAGACGTCGCCAAGACTAGAGCTGTGGTGTGGACAATTTTGCTCAGTATATTAACCGATGAGTTTTTAGTAAAAAGCGACTAAATGTGCTTTCTTCACTATTGTAGATCGTAACGTCGTACAGTAGTTGCCATTCTTAGCAAAAAAACCGGATACAATAATCTTAATTTTCTTCGAAAAGTTTATAATCCAGGCTACAAAGAGTTAGCCTGAAAAACATACTTTTTGTGGTTGGTAGTGTATTCAATTGCTGATAATGTGATATCAAACACCTTCGAGTACAACAGAAGTGACAATATGTATATACTATACACTATATATACGTATTAATTCCGAAGACTAGTGTATTCAAACAAACAAAACCTTTATAATTTTAAACCAGATTTATAGGTATGTACGATATATCTTAAGACCACTTGTGTATAAGATTAAATGCTACAAACAGAGTTTTTTGTGAGACATAATAGCTAACGATAATGTTTAATCCGTCTGCTGATATTTGACCTAGACAATGACCTCAAATGACATTGAACACTTGTGGTACGAGCGTGTCTGTTGATCTACAGTGTTTCTTTATGTGTTTATATATTTATATATTATATTGAAGTCTAAGGCATCGGATAAAGAGTCTGGTTTACTAGACCCGCTCGAAGTGAACCCGCGGGATTATTCATGACTTTCATATTTTGTACAGGTTAACAGGACCAACTTCTTTATTTTAAGGCAATTCGCGCACTAGAATTGCTCTTGTGTCGCAGGGACTTTCACAAACATACAAACAACGGACATAAAGTACAACCAGACCCCAAATAACGCAAAAATAATTGTTCTATGTGGGAATCGAACCCATGGCCGACCGGCGCAATGGTAGTGGTGACATAAACCACTGCGCCACGGAGGCAGGCACGCTTCTTTGCAATGAGAACTCGAAATTGTATTTTTTTTTATTGAAACCACTAGTTTACGACTTTTTCTAGTATTTCTATATTAAAACTTAAAAGTAGGTATACTAAATCATCTCAAGCATTTATTAATTTAGCACAATATAAATAATAACACTCAAACACTCGTAAACACGAATCATCATATAGAATTAAGAGTAATATTCCGACAGTAAACGTTTCAGAAAAAGCGAAAAAACAACTTATTTATTTGATAAAAACTTGCACTATATAGTAACGCCCACGTTGAGTGTTAAAATAAAAGCGAAATATTCCACCATTATTGTTAATCTAGAATGTTCAGAGATAAAATCATATATCGGTGTTGTAAATGTAAAAGTTTTTATGAATGGGCAAATGTGGGTTGGAGTTGAAACCTGTATGATGCATTACAGGAAGACCTTTTATGATAAGATAGGTATAAAAGTAAATATAGTAGCTGATGTATTTTACGGGCATATTGTGCAATACATGAACAACGTGAACCAAACTCATGATTATGCCTTTATTTCTGAAAGAATTATAATTTATATTACCTAAGAGAAAGCAACCAGCTTGGTAGGCAAAACCTTCTTCAATCTAGGAGGAGACCCTTGACCAAGTAGGTTAGTGAGACATTAATGGGTTAATTCAGTTAAATATTTTTTGTTTGATAATGGTATTTTGAATTAAGCAATTTAGTTTTTTTAAGTATCTATAAGCTTTCTAGTAGTTAGTCTGTGAAATTTCCCGTCTCTTACACTGATCTGAAGGCTTGATTTCTCCAAATTATTGTAAATCTCTCCATACAAAGACCTATCATTACATCAAAATGCTATAACTAATTAATAGTTGGAATCGTACTCGGCATGTGTAATCGATACTTATTCTTATTTACAATGTACAATAACAACGATAAAACATTATCAAACAACACGTATCTAACTCAAGTGCTAATCGAGACACACCCAGTAAGATAACGCATTATAGATTGTCAGATTGTCTTAGACAGAGAACAAACTTGCTTACAAACATGTGACCTGCTGGGTTACCACCGATACTCGAATTCGATTCCGATCGTGTCGGGTTCGAGCTTATGTCAAGGCGTACACTTATAAAACTCCCAAATAACCTTTGATCAACCTTGTTGTATTATGTGAAAACAATAAGATCAAATGAAATCATATTTTATTGCTTTGTTCTAAATTAGGGTACACTGTACAGGTGACAAACTTAGTATCCCCTATCAGGTATTGCACTTTTCCAAACGTTAAGTAAAACCGGGTATTTAATGGTTGTGCAGCTTAACGTTGTGAAGCTTTTATATTGTGTAAACAAAGATTGTTTCATTCGGATTATTTTAATTCTCAGTCAGCATTTAATAGTATACTAGTTTAGAATTTAAAAGTACAATTTTGACATTCAGTCGAATCCGACACGATTGGAATCGAATTCGAGTATCCAGAGTAAACCTACTGATAACATAAGACCTGAGACATCTGACTAAGATTTAGGTATGTGGGAAAACAAGGAATTTGTGATAATGATGATATGGAGTGCGAAATTCTATGTTCTGTACTATATCTCGATACGTGAGATAAAAACTGTCTTGTGACTCAAGTTTTGGCATATTTTGGTATCGCTGGAGGTATTGGCAGTAAGGTATGTTATGGAATAAAACTGGGTTGAATTGCGAAAACGAATACTATTCTTGTGCTCAGCTGTGAAAAAAAAATGAAAACTTTATTTGTAAATGAATTGCGCTTTTTTATGTACTGTCTTTTTAAAGATTGAATTGAAGCAAGTAGGATCATTTTTTAGATCGCAAGTCAGAATAATTACATACATACATAGAGACATAATATCGCGCTCTCTTCCTATAGGTATTGGGGAGACCAAACAACGCCACTTAGTACGACCCTTACAAACTTCCCTTACCTCATTTGCATCCAAAATATACCATTAAAATATTATTTTTTACAAAAACGAATTACCCATACTGCACACTCTCTCAATCAACACAAGCATATCAACATAATCCAAATAAGATCCCATCACATTTATTTTTACAGATTTCCCTGTATGTAGCCACGATGTCTGCGGTGCTTGCAATATGGCTGACTGCCAAACTGTGAGCCAATCAGCAGGACCATTAAACAAGGGTACCTTTGATCTACCAACTGATTTATGTACTGTCAAAAAAATACGGTACTGATGCTAATATTGTAAGACTGTGTGTGACGTAAGAGGATCAACTGGTTGAATTTGAGTAAATGTTTATGTAGAATGTATGAACTAATGTGTAGTTTGAATAGAAGTGGTAGGTACTAGTGATATTATGAATGCGACGTGCGCAAATTTAACTATAATATAGAACATGTAAGGGTTTGTCGGTCGTTGAATATTGAATAAAAATATTTGACGCTTCTGACTGGCGATATAAAATTTGATCCTTAGAGTAAAAGAAAGATAACTCATATTCGTTTTCCAGATGTTTTCCGGTATCTACCTAAACATTTAATTCTGACAATGTATTCGAAAAGTGTCTAACGTTTCAGCAACTGAGCTAGGATGGAGATTGGATTTATAACTATTATTTTTGTAAACTTAAAAATTTGATATTGAAGTTATTCAGGACATAAATACGGTAGTATTCAGTTTATATCACACAATAAACGTCATGTAGATATTTATATATATTTATACGTAGTTCTAACGATATAAGTCGTAAAAAAATATTTAAAATTTAAACAAAACTCCTTCCTTTAACATGCATTACGGAAAAGATTTTCCATAACATATACCGATATAACTACAAAAATGTATAAATCCGAGAGATAATCTTGATACTTCACAGTACACGATAAGAAACAATTGTTACAAGTCACAAGATTACATTTCAGTGATCATTATCTAATGAACACGTGTTTGTGTGTTTTTGTTTTGGTTTTGGCATACTTTGTTATATTATCGTTCAATCTGTAATGTTTTACATGTTTTGAATTTTATTTTTGATATTATTTGTCCGAAAATAGGTTGTTTGTTTATTCTGGACCTGAAAGTTGTAGAAAAACAATAGGATAAAGGGTGGACTGTCGAAAGGTCAAAATTTCCCTTTAATTAAAAACTGAAAATATTACCTCTAGCATTATCACTTCATAATCCAGTAATATGATTTTCTACCGTCGTTACTATCTAGGGTAGAAAGTTTGAAATGTAAAATGTACTGATAAAATTGTTCCCACGGCACCCGCTAGAGGCTGATCAGATTTTCATACAATATTTCTCGATAGCGATCAGTTGTTGAAAGTCGATGGTGATAGAGAATCGTGCCACTGCTTTATATTGAAAGCTTTTGATAAGACAGGTACCACGTATCAACGCAGTCGACTTCGTCTAGCAGACTTATTAGTAAGTAACATTATATTTAATTCTAAAAAAAGAGCTTGAAATTTCACTGATCTAATTTTCATTACGTCTTTTATGCTTACATTAAAACCATTGTTCCTCAACTATCTTATAAGGGTAATTTACTTCTTGCTATAACTATCATTCTGCATAGTTCTTCCCTAAGAAAAGTCCGTAGCAAATTTCCTTCTACAGTATTCTACACGATCACGGAACCAGTAAACAATAAAGTAAACAAATCAAGAAAAAAACAATGAGAAGCCTTAATAGAGGATAAGATTAGGAAGGTCTCTATAATCTGCATATTTACAAGTATCTACAGACTTTGTGATTAAACGTTTTCCTTGAATCTTTCTAGAACAGTGTGTGACATACTTTGGTTTTCCTTTTAGTTTATGTGAGGTGATTTATTAATTAAAGTATGAGTGGAAGCGGAATACATAGAGAAATATGAAGGTTTAATAAATAATGTATAAAACTAGTTCTATTTTAACCCATGCACATACTAAACATCAAAACAACAATTACATAGTTCCCGGAGAAAACAATTAAATAATAATTTCATTGCCATTTAATATAGAAAATAATAAAATATAACGTCTATTATGTTAAAAATCCTACATAATTTTGAATTCTGAAAAAAATGCCTTATACAAAAGTGGGCTGCAGAATATTTATCGTTGCATCAAAATCTGTACTACAACTACTAAGCTAGTTTTATATTTATGTTCGACGAAACCATTACTCAAAAAGGTGAACGCTCTCTTTATTTACGGAGCGAAAAGCCAACCTTTTTCCTCAAGGAAAATTTCAACAAAATAATGAAAAAATACTATGAAAACATCAATATTCAGTTACTTTAGTGGAGGAAAACCTTTACTCATACAAAGGTATTTAACCGAACATTTACAATTCAAATGCGATCCAATTGCGGCAATTGTTGTTACCGTTTCCCTATAGGCCTGACCTACCGGATGTACAGTTGTGAGCAAAAATATCTATTCACTGTCATAAATTACAAATGAAATATGTATGTATGAAAAGACATAGTGTTATTATTTTCAAATTGTTCAACGTTCAACTATAAATGGTTAGTGTGTAAGTTTATATTGAAGGTAACTTACCATAGTAATTTTACTGTGCGATTTATTTATACAAACTTGATATCGACATCTACGTATGTTCTTCAAAGTCAGTCTTCTACAAACCACTGACATGATTCCTTTGAAATAAAGTTTCACCAACATTATGCCGGTGGGTCGGTGACTTTGCTGTTAGTCCATGACCGTTTTTACGTTATTACGGAAATTTGAGTAGGTAATCAAGCAGGCATCACGGTATATTTCGGTTTATAAACTATCTGTCTACCATGAAAATTCGGTCTGTCGTTTTGGCGACATTGACTGTCAACTATCCATTCAAATATCGCATTTATAATATAAGTCGGATCTTCGCTCGTAACTGTGTCTCCAACACAAACTTGCGTAACAATTAATATTCAATCACTTAAGGAGCTATAATCGATGATTGAATGTCAAATAGATTAGTCATAATGTCTCGCCTTGAGGAAAATACGGCTTGACCACTTGACACGTTTCGTATCGGATTTAGTTCAAAGGATCTTTGCATGACTCATGTAGTTGTTATTTTCGTGTAGAAGGTCCGTGACTTTAACTAATGCTAATAGCCTAACTTTGATGTTGTTTTTGGACGTTAGAATGGCATAAGTTGGCCATTTGTGTATTTTTTTGTAGTTGTTTTAAAAAATTGCGGTTTTAAAGTGAACTTTAGACAGTGAATAAGATGTACATATGTCGGGTTTTTAAATCAACCTTTTCTAGAAATATTGGTACGGAGCATATCTATACTAATCTATACTAATATTATAGAGCCGAAGAGTTTGTTTGTAAGTTTGTTTGTTTGTTTGTTTAAAAGTGCTAACCTTAGGAACTACTTGTCCTATTTGCAAAATTCTTTACGTCCAATAGTTGCAAAGTGCCAGTAAAAAATTTTACAAGAACGGGGAAAATTTTGACCGATTCTCTTTTATGTGACGCAAGCGAAGTTGCGCGGGTCAGCTAGTGATAATATACTAACAATGTTGTTGTTTTTGGACTTTAGAACGGCATGGGTTGGCCCTTTTTTGTTGTTGGTTTAAAAATATGCGGTTTTAAACTGAACTTTAGACAACAGTGAATAAGATGTACCTATTTCGGGTTTAAAATCAGCGTTTTCTAGAAAAATATTATAAACATACTTTAGTTACAAAAGTAAAAGAAAAAGAGAAAGGGTGATGCTTAACATTTGTACAATAAAAATAGAAAACGTCTCTTCAAGTTTGCTATCGCAAACCTATTTCAATACTAATCTAGAATTTTATACAATGCTTGACTTGTTTTTATAGAGGTATAGTAAGCTTGAATCATCCTTTAACGAAATGTACAAGGTTCATGTTAATGATATAAATTAGTCATCATCGTCATTTACACATACACATAGACATGCACAAAAACAGTAGTAAAAGAAAATAAAAAGTTTTTATTTCTTTACCATTCAACTTTCCTTGTTTACAAAAAAACTTGGTCCCTGATTTTAAAATTTAAAGATATTTTAAAAGAAAAAGTATTGGTAAAAATGTTTTTTTGAGGATTAAAGTGTTGTGATATAAAAATAAACAGTCAACTTATAATGAGATATTGGGTTTCTCCCAACTGCGCAGTTAACGCTTTATCGCAAAAAAAATATTTGCGGTTCTTTACTGTCTAAGGTCAGTAATTACTATTACTATTACTTTACTTATTATAATTGAAATAACTTACAAATATTTACTTTTCTTGCCTGGCCTCCTCAGCTTCCGAATTCCCGAATTTCCTAAATAGCGATAAGTTCTGACCCGTCGTTCTGGAACGCGTTTTGATTATCCAGCCATCTCTGATTTGATTGAATAATACAGCATAAGATTAGAAATGCGATGACATTCCAATGATTGGGTATAGGGTTTATGATAAAAGCGTAAAATATAGCATGGATTCTAAAACATATAGGAAAAACAAAACTACGGGGCTAATTTACACTCACATCTTATTACTATCGTCACAGGTAATAATATGTAATTATATAAAATAATACAATTTGCAATTGAAACGTAAGAATAAATTATTTCTGGACCCGTCCAATAACTACTCATACCCAAATAAATATTGTTCACCGAACTCGAATCCAATAAGGATGTTTTTGGTCAAAACAGATAATAATATTATGTTGTTTTGACTGTGGGTACAGAGATAATATTAAATAATCTAGTCACCGTCTGGAAACATACAATAACATAACCTGTGGAAGGAAAATGTATTATTATTTAGGGGCTATAGACTCCAGATTTTTGTACTATACTAACGACCCCGGCATTGCCCGATTTAAAGTTATTTTTCAAAATACCGTTACTCTTTCAATTAAAAAGCCGCATCAAAATCCGTCGCATAGTTTTAAAGATCTAAGCAAACATAGGGACAGACAGTGCACGCAACAGACTTTGTATTATATCATGTACAATGTACCGAAGTTTTACCCTAATTAATATTCGGCAGTAAAGGAGTTGTAGTGACCAAGTGCACGTGCAATTCACAGAAACACTGTCTACTTGAGAACAGGCGTACATAGTGTCGAGGCCGTCAGCTTTTCGAGTATTACGAAACGCAAAGTTACTAGTTTCCAAACTCTCGGGAAATTACCGAGAAGTTTTTGACGGAAAAAGTGAGAAACAACTTTTAACTGAGTCTTGATATTTTCTACAGTAGGTATTTTCGATTATCAAGAGTTTGACATTTAAATATAGCTATCGAAAAAAAATGTATAAAAATCTAATGACTCTAGCGGGAGCAGTTGAAACTATTTCTGAAGTACATTTTAAATGTCAAAACCACGTTACTCAATTTTACAAACTGTAGAGAATTACGTTACTGGATTCAAATACGCACCGCAGTCGCAAACTCTACTTAAATGTCATATTTTATTTATCTGCCATTTCCCGTGTTTCTTTATAGGTGTAAAGAAAACAGGTGTAGTGTGGTCTTAATAATGTTATAGGTAACCTAACCTTACAATATTAAGACCACACTAACCTACACCCGCTAACATTATTAAGAGTAAAGGAAAAATAATATATACGACTGGTCCCTATACAAAATTATCCAGCATATAAATAACTCATTAAACAATAGGTATCCACAAGTGAGGCAAGGTCAAACAACACGCGATAAAGTAAAACTTTCTACTTGATAAGCGCTAGTAATAATATTGTTGATTATATTCACATAGCAACCACTTGTTATTGTAATATTTCGATATTGTACAAAAACATTTAATAACGAGTTCTGTGCTATAAATAACCGCACCGGACTTTATTTGCGAAAATAACGGGCATGCACAATAACAAATATGTATTTTAAGTAATTGAAGTTTCAATGCTTGAACAATAAAAGGGATAATTTTTTTGATAGATGTTTTATACGATTTACGTAAAATGCGGCTTAAATCGAGGGTTAAATATAGTACAATTTGTAACGTTTTATATAGAATTGAGTCTTTTATTCCGAATTTTGAGTTAATTATTATACGATAACGATTTTCTTTATTTACTAGCAGAGAACAATGTTAAAGAAGTTTGTAGGGACTTTAGCAAGTGGCGTGCTTTGGATTCTACCTATCTCTTAAATATGCGTGATTTTATACATATAACAGGAAATCTACCCAAATTATTAATTCAGATATATAGTAAAATAATACTATGGTCGTACACTTAGTAGGTATTTTATATAGTCCAGGATATTATCACAACCATTCGCTAACTACAGTTATTAAAGTAGATAAATCTCATGGCAACACCTACATAATTGCGATAATACGGAGTGGACACTAAAAATAACATGCCTTTGTTTATAACTCTGTTCCAGTAAGTTATTTAAATAGCAGATTAAATTGTTAGTTCTGCCGTAACTATATACCTACTGGTATTCGAGTTATATGTTTCTTAGCAGTAGGAATTGTTAATATGTAGCTAACAGCCGAAAGAACAATTGTAACATTTATGTACTTTGTGCAACCTATTTTGAGCAAATGATGTCGGTTAAAATTAGAGATTATCATCGAGGCGCAATGGTAAAATTAGATGCCACACCGCTACCACTGCGTTGGAAGTCGTAGGTTCGATTCCTAATCGGACCTACGACTTTACCAAAGTATTTAGACTCTTTTTGGCGCAGTATGTCGGAAGGCAGACAATAAAAGTTACAAGTAGAGGCCAGATTTATCGTGTAGTACAAAAAAATATTTCATGTCAAAATAAACTTATTAATAATATCTTCTAGCGAGTTCCTATTGAAACAACAATATGACTCTATATTTCTTACTATAGCAAGTTACTCAATAATACTTAAGAAACCTTAAACAACTCATTCTAACCTATATACAATATAATTAAACTAAACCGAGTGCTATTTTAAACACAATCGGCACCTTAACCGACAATTACACAAATAATAGGCGTTTTTCTTCACGTGATTCTCAAGTAAATGATAAAAACAAGTAATTTAGTACATAATAGTTGTTATGTACACTTATGTTAATCTATTGTTAAAGGACCTTGACTGAGAAAATTATAGAAATTATACAAGGCTTTGAGTAATATTGTTACTCCTTATGTAGTAAATAGAAGGAAAGATTAAGGCAGTGTTTATGTAGTTCGTTATGTATAGTTGTTAGTAACTTATGCATTTCTTATTATATGACATGTGACTGCCCTTGTAGTGATGTTGAATACGATAGATCGCATGAGCAAAGATCGATTTCAAAGACGAGCAAAGTGGTGTTGCCTTTTTCCAATTTGTGATGGAATATTATCAATAAAAACCTGAGAATTTTAACTACACAGATATTCGGTAATAATACCTGTGTAGGTCTAATATATAAAGAATGAAGAAATTATATGAAGCTGTCGAATAGGGATTTCTAAGAAAAAGGTGGGAGCTTATGAAAAATGTTGAACGTTCTTCTCTCATTATAAGACATACCTAAATAATATGTTGACAAAAGGATGGTATTGAGGCCATTACCCTACAATAAGACCGTAAAGGCTGATAATAATAACATAACTGCATACTAACAACATCAAATTCACACTCACGTCACATTCCCTACAACAAAGTGTCAAAACGCATCGAACAATAAACAAGCAGTGCCAATAGCCCATCGTTCAACACCGCAGCATGAGTGGCAACTAAATGTCAGTATGTCGGGTGACAGCTGCCAAGATGCGTGACTTCATCACGCAAATATCCTCACGCAGACAACAAATATAATAATATATACAAACTAGTATCTGCACAACGTACAAATTTGTTCGTATGCACTGATTACTATAATAAAGTAATTTAACGTCTTCTACAGTAGTGCGATTGTTTAGGATCGGTGGTATCGACAGTTTGACATTTAAAATGTACTGCAAAAATAGTTACCATGACGTCCGCTAGAGGCGCTGAACAAATTTTCATGTATTTTTCCGACAGCTAGCTGGTTTTCGTCAGTTGATAGTAGAAGAGAACCGCGCGACAGGATAAAATCGTCTATTCTTAAAAAAATGTTCAAGATTGTAGTTATTGTAACAAAATAAAATTGATAGAGGTAGGAAGGATTAAAGGGTTATCAAAAGTGTGACGAAGTTGCTCACGCTTACAAGAATTTATACCCTTTTCTGTAGACAACTATAAAAGTACTTCGAACACGTAAAATGTTAATGACCGGATTGTTTCACAGGTGGAGACTAATTTAACACTTGATGACAAAAGTTGAACTGACAGACAGGCATTTTACATGACTTTGAATATTTTCCGTCTAACTACATAGATTTAGGTTATTGCAAATTTCATACACATATATCTTTTTCACATAGGTTGACAATTAATACCAAAGTAATTTCCAAATTATCATAATAAACCATTTTATTTAATATACAACCTAATTTACAAGTCGGTCAGATATTTATAACAAAAATAAACTTTATGATCTTTGTCGCGGCTATATATTTAAGAACTGCAATAAAATGTTTAATGCTTGTACCTAAATGCTTAAAATACAATTATTACCTAATTTCGTCACGTTTATTTAAAGGTTTTATGGGCTTTCACATCTTTTTTCAGCTAGTATTTTTCCCAAACTGTTTTAGTTATACAGAGTTCATCATTATAAGTTTGCATATCTTTTTCAACCTGCTGCGAGGTAGAGGCTTCCACGCGTCATTTACGTCAAAGTTTAAAAAAAAAATGGAGCGAGTAATGGTTGAAATAGCTTACCATCGTAAGAACCTTTCATTAATAGAAGTAATAACTTCTTAAATCCCTAGAATTTCCAGAATTCATCGAAAGATCACGCGACTTTAGTTTACTAAATTCATTCGTATTATTATTTAAATGAATCACAAAATCCACCGTCTGACCTTTACAGACGGAATGGTGGCCAAAACTAATAATATAAATCTGGAAATGTCGATAGAGTGTCAATAATATCTGGTGACGAAACGCGGCGTGTGCCAAAGTCGCGCCATTACGCTGACGGGCAGACGACACGCCCTCCAAATATATAGCTATTTATACTATACTAATATTATAAAGCTGAAGAGTTTGTTTGTTCGATTGTTTGTTTGTTTGTTTGAACGCGCTAATCTCAGGAACTACTGGTCCGATTGGAAAAATTCTTTCAGTGTTTGATAACCCATTTACCGAGGAAGGCTATAGGCTATATATCATCACGCTACGACTAATAGGAGCAGAGTAACAGTAAAAAATGTTACAAAAACGGGGAAAACTATGACCCATTCTCTCTTATGTGGCGCAAGCGAAGTTGCGCGGCTCAGCTAGTTATAAATATACGTATTATTGCTATATCCACACGATATTGTCTACATTGGTCACCCAACCCAGATTCGCTAGGTCATTTTGATAACATTTTAACGCGTCCTGGCGTAAATTTTATTCCATTCCGATTTTTTGTAAGCTCTACAAACTCTTGCAGGATACGTCCTAGTGTTTTTCTTACCAATTTGGCAATAGCACCTCAACCAAAATATCATATAATTACATAATGTGGCAAATAACAGTAGACCAGTATCTATTGGAAACGAGTTCGCAAAAACTATTAAAACTTCCTTGTTTAAAAATTTCACCTGAAATTTAATTTCACATTATAATTAGATTCATATTTCTTCACCCGTAACATAACCGGAAGTAATGTTTAACTTTTTCCTGACACAACAATGTCTTTGAAGTTCCCTGAAGATCTTGACAGGATAACTTAATTGCATAATTGCATAATAATATATATAAAGCTTGCGATGATGAGACAGAAAAACAACAATTTTCCTTTTATCATACCACTTGAAACCAAAAAACAATGAGTCAAACATTTTTCAAAACGCATATCGTATATAACAACCTGTGATGATACAGCACATAACGTACAACCCATCTTCCATCTCTCTCATATACTGCGCAGTTTGTAAACGACAAAAAAGGACAAAAAACAAACAGTTCACTCAGGGTTGTCGTTTAAATTAGTTTTATTTTCCTGATGTTTTGTTACATTTTTTAGTTATTTACTTTTAACATGCTTTTACTCCACTGGTTATTTAAAGGTCACTGTGATGAAGACTGTAGTTTTTGTTTTCTTTTATAAATATTATTTGACTAGCTTTGCTCTACTGTGTTACTCTATATGTATAGCGGCTAAAGTGTCTACTCCCTAAAGACGTAGTGTGAGTTAAATAGCCAAGATTTGTGATGAATGTGGCTTTCATTCTCAATGTATTCCTCTATCTATCTATCGTTTGGTTAGTGGTCAACCTAGTGTCAAAGTTATTCAAGCCGCCCGAAGGCTTGATATTATTCAATGTATTTCTCTTATTCAAACCAACATAATATGTATCTATAAACTCACCCCGCGACTGCCTCTTCGTGTAATTTACAAATAAATGCATAGGCAATTTCACGAAGATGAACACTCAAGATTTATGTAACTTCTACAATTTTATGAATTTTCCAAATTGGACCAGGAGTTCTCGAGATGTTATTGTTCAAAACCAACATTCAAAAAGCTCTACATCTTTATTGTATCAAAGAACCAATGTTTTTTATTAAATTATGGAGGTCAGACGGTTAGAACCAGTTGTAAGTAAGAATGAAAATCGACCAAAACATTGAGGCAGGTCAATGACCAGGTGTACAATAGAGTGACGCTTTGAACAAATTCCTTCGAGCGAAATACTTAACGGTTCTTAGTAAACAGTTTTATACAAGGTGTACTGTCATGGGATACCTATCATAATAATTGTACAGATTGTTCTGGAAATTTAATTTGAATTAGTTTGTTTACTTTTTTTGTGTTTAAGCGGCTATTTTTGTATTCTCTGCTTTACATTAATTAATAATATATATTTTGCGATACTTACTAGTATCTTATATCTTATATTTTAACTACGCATCAAGTTTAATTGCAATTCGATACATACTTACATATGAAGGCAATAGATTTTCTTTACAGCTGTAAATACATTATTTTTTCCACAAAAAGTGTTCATTACTATACGTATTGATCACAGCAAAATCTATTTCACTAGTATACGGCTTCACACGTCATCAAACCTTAATATAATAGGTGCTATATTTTCCCGAAAAAATGGTCTCAAGTGCATTCGATTCCCAATAATATTAATAATTCCACATCCCTGATTCCAGTATTTTACCCCATCCTGGCAGTATGCCAGTATCTTCGAAGGTAAACGCCAAATTTACTACTTTCCGGTAAACACTATATTAAGTCTGGAAGCTCGGCCAAATGTTACTCAAACGGGAAGGATTGTCCAACATCGTCTCTTTACAGTGAAGGTGTGTGTGTCTGCCAAGTGGGATAAGGGCGTTGAAAGGTATATCTGAAGGTGAAAGAGAACGTGATGTTTGTAGCGTATTATTTGAATGTACTGGTAGCCATGGGACGTGTGTCGTGGTGATGATTCTAGAATGGTGTACATGAACTTATTAATGATCCGGTTAGTTATTAAAGTGCGTAACTCCAAAAATAGGATTTAGACAATTTATATTATTTTGTGTAGTCTTGCTCCTAAATAAAGTTACCAATTTTAATAAATAAAATTTGGCAATCGTAATGGGTAGTTACTAGTTAGAACTTGTGCTAGAAACGTCGTGGCTCTGATTTTAATATGAAATAGATATTATGCGTGATCCATAAATAGTTGGGTTTAGTTTTACCTACTCTACGTTTGCAGTGAGACACATTTTATAATTTTTTTTAAGTTGTGTACTTACTAAATTAGCGAAAATAAAGCCTCGTGGGACAGCAAGCAACAAAATAGCAGGAATTATTCTCATTAGCAGAAATTCTATACAATTTTGATCAAATAAACGTCTTTATTGAGTTATAAACATTTTATTGACCTCTACTGATCAATTGGGGTTGAATAGTCATAGTAAAGACTACCACAAAAGAGCTACGATGTTTGTCGCGGATTTTTCCACCGCTCGCTACAAAACGTGAGTTAGTGGATGGACCCTGGACCAAATTGATACCCCTAGTTAACTGCCGTATTTTTATATTGTTGGTATGCCAATTACTATTAATAAAATGCCACGCCTTCGCGACTAATATTCCCGGTAACATAGAAGAGAAGAGACATAGAGTTTTTTAATTTTCGTAAAAATAATTTTAGAACATACCTTTTGAAATGATGAACTTTGATTTTATTATGTAAAAATGGGTGTTTTAGTCCGCCCATTTTTTTTTGTACCAACAAAAAAAATAAACAATTTTAAGACTTTGAACTTAAAGAATCTCTGAAAATGTCCTAATTTGAGTGGCAGGGTACTAAGGTGTCGCAAGCAGTTCAGACTAGATGCCTATATCGATAAATATATTTGGACAATCGTGAGCCTAACACACTGTGTAGTGATTGGTCCTAAACATAAACAAAAATACAAACAAAACAAAAACAACCAAGTAATCTGTTTAATTACATCACATAATTATTTCGTAACATTTCCCGTATATATTATACAACTGCGCAGTCCAACGACATTCTCAATTCATCATTCAATGCACTAACAGCCAAATTCCCGCGCAGTACCGAGTTACTCGACCTAAATAGTTCAATGACATTGACTTTGACTCCGCCAAGGTCGGGTTCAATTCCCGCGCCAGTCTAGAGGTTGCTTGGTAATGTTGCGAGCAAAAATATGTATATAGCTTACATGCCTGTTTATGTTATTATATGCATAATGGTAGGTTTGCAAATTTCAGGCATTCATAGCTAATTGCGTTCATCGATCGGTAAAGTTGGTTAAGCAGCCTAAGCGCGGACATTCTGTAGATAGACAGCCGCAGCTGACCGTCTCCGTACTTCGGAGGGCATGTAAAAAGATGTTCCCGGTTGTTGTCATGAGATAGCGGACGTTAATCCAACAGACGTCAAAAGCTATACGGCGGCTTGAACAACTTTAACACTATACATTAAGAACTTATTAGAGAGATAACAAAGTTCGCACATGGCGGAGGAACACACCATTCAGAATTTAGTAAGTCAGTGACCCGCAGCCTTTATTTAGTGAAAGGGGCCTATTTGATACTGCTACTTTATCTTAGATATACACAGAATTAAGAATTGAAGTCTTGATAGATTGTAAAGACATAGGTTGACCGCTAACCACGATGAATGAAAATGCTTGTGACTATACTTAGCCAGTGGCGACACTAAATAGACACTTTGTATGGAGCAAAGATCGTGTTACGTTTTGAGGTTGGTAACCTTGTTGTATGGGGCCCTTAGACAGGTGGCAGTTGGCAAAGGTAGACAAATAAAGGTTTTTTGGATGTAATAAAATGTTGTTGAAACATTAAACGCGCCGTAAACGTTTCCTTTATGTATTTTTTTTAACAACTGTATTGTGAATAACGCACATGTTTTTTTGCCCGAAATGTGTTTTACGTTATAGAACGTTTTAATACATAAATAAAATCTATTGCTATTTTTCTCGCGATATAGAGTTATAGTGTAGAAAATGGAATATTTATCGATATTATTTATTAGGTAAGAAAATATAAACAGTGTTCTTAACATAGTCTAAAGGTTCTTATTTTTCTAAGTTGCTGACCACTCTTGTAACTTTCCCGTTATTTTTTTTCAGGAGGGTATGAAATACAGTCCTCACAAAAGGCCATTTTCACAGTTAATAAATAAGTTTAAAATATTCCGAAAATGACCTGTATATAAAGTGACAAATCTAATACATATTTAGAAGAGGGGAAATCGGGCCTAGACTTTTCCTAGTTACTTTAGATTTTAAACTAAAATTATCAAATTTTAGTCACCATCGCCTACCGTCCTATAAAATCTAGCAAAATATATCTACAACGTCTCCAATATTAGCATAGCAACAGTCCACAAGTTTACACAGGCACACACGAGGCATTCTATTTTCAAACCAAACAATCACTACTGGCTGTTTACAAAACATCCAACACACTGTGATTTTTTTTTCAATTGTGCGCAACGGAACGTTCACACACTTCCCCGCTTCACACGGTTGTCATTTTAAATAAAGTTTTTCAAACGGAAAACTAATTTGTTTATGTAATACTTGATTAGTTATTGTATGTACAGCACTGTGGTCCGGCAATTTAATAGAGAACTTTGTGTGCAAGGTTCACCGCGGAAGCATGAAAAATGTATAAATAAGAACTTCATTCATCCGCTAATGCAGTGAAAAGTTGTCTGTTTGCTATTTGTCATTGAACTAACACTGAAATGTTAATTTTTATCTAGATAAATCGTATACTATAGTGTCAATGAAAGTTTTGAAACTGAAAACTTTTGATAAGTGCCACTTTTCTGCAGGTAGTTGCATGAAGCAACTAGTTTGAAAAGCCTGCAATGCCAATCTCTAGAATTTAGAATAATATTTGTAAACAGCAATTCAAAAACAGTCGCCTACAAAATCTTATTTACTTCACAGATAAAAACATCGTTAAAGAAAACATATTATGTAGTTAATAAAAATAGCACGATATTACGTAAATTACACGAATTCTGTTTTGAAATAAATGCTGTAAATCGTTAGTCGGTCAGGCCAAAGATAATTTTAACACATTTTAACGAAAGTAATGTTTTCATTCAGCCATTTAGTACGATAAAATAATGCGTTTATGTAATACAATTGTTATTATTTACTTGCAAATGGGATTTTCAGTTTATATTTTTGTGACATAAACCCACTAACCGACTAATTTGAGATATAACTCGTTATCCCTATGTACCAGTCAAACTTATAATTGTGATATATGTATATACTTACATTTATGTACCGCCAAATACATAAAATTCATTATATACAAACAATTATTTGATATTTGTGTCTATATACGTGTGTTATGTGCGTTTATATTAAAAACAATAATGACTACGTTATATTTAATCAGTGTCTCTCATCTCACTCATCAATTATTTAGTTTCAGTCGACAAAGATTACGTATCGAAAACAGGTGTTAATTATGATTTATCAAAGCTTATTTGTTTAATTACTTTCTGTTAAGATAAATATTGACGTCAGTAATTTGTCACCTGAATTATTGCGATAAAAATGGGACCAGAGAGCACCACTTGGTACGAGACTAACGACAAAATGTCTTTACTTCATTCACGTACAAACATCTTGTCATACAGCACCGCCGGGTACGAGTACCACGTACCTTATCTTTATGCAAGACTTCACCAATATGATTGAGTGTGTAGGTATGTCTGGTCTCCTATGCGAAGAAGCTAAAATTTGATGTATTCAGTTATTGCATTTTTTAATTATATATTTTTATACCTGTACATATCTTTACTCATTTTCAATTTTTTGGTATTTGGAAATGCTTACCAAAATTACTCGCGAATTTTCAAAACGCCACCAAACCAATTAATGTTAAAAATAAGTCTGTCTGATGCCTACAACTGTAAAACAGTTACGACCATAAGATAAATAAAAACAATAATAAAATCTCAGTAGGTAAGCTTTCTTTCTATTAAAAATTGTACTACATTTGGCCGCCCGCCAGAACCTGGATTTCTGGTCTATTTAGCAAAACATTCACCCTTCCATTCGATTTACTTTTACGATTTGTTTGGGACCGTAAGTAGCAGACATAGCAAAACCTTATTCTCATTTGGCTCTATAGGCAGAATATCTTATCTCTATATAGGCTCTATAGTAAGAGGTGACCGGTGTCTGAAATAATGACATGAGCAAAAAAAAAGAATTTAGGCGGGAACTTTGACAACATTCTTGACATTAGAACAACATTATTTGCCACCATTAATTTTTCATCGACGTAACGTAGTAGTTACCTATTTAAACATACATAATATCACGCCTGTCTTACCTCTATGTTTAGGCAGAATAGTGTATGAAACATACCCAATTTTCGCCATTAACGATGTTAGTTCCATGTCACAGGGGTGAACCTATTCCTATTTGCCGGATACATTGCCAAACGAATAAGAAAAATTCTTACTTAAATTAGAAAAAAATTCCAATAGAACTTTACTTGATCCGGTAATCGAACCCGAGACCTCATGATCAGTAGTCGGATACACTACCGACTGCGCCACAGGGGCAATCAAAGTAGTTGTTAAAACCTATTTAATAACAATACATTATAAGCTAGAAAGAATAAACCATTCTAAAAGTACTTATAATAATGTTTGCAGCTGTCACAATAGTCTCGGATTATTTTCGAATACGAATTAACACATTACAATCTCTTTAATGTTTGTGGGATATATGTAGATAACATAAAAAAATAATTACTGTAATAAATCAGAAGTACAGGCAGACCATTTTATTTTTAATTTTTATCTCTGGATTTACCTACATACAAGAAAATGGGTAAAGAGAACTCCGAATAAATGTCAGGTCGACTTTAATCAATATGTATTAACACATAGTAACGTAAAGACACGTGCCTTTAAAAATAAAAAACAAATAAATTTGGGAATCAATCTTTTTCCCAAAAAAAAACTTTTAACAATTTCAAAATAGATTATAAATGATTCATATTTCCACAGACTACGCATTATTCTTTTTCATTTTATCGAAGTAGGTCAAGGCAACGGAATAGACATGTCTGCCTATTTCGCAGTTAATAACATTAATGACAGTTCAGTTTACTCCCAGTTGACGTCACTAATTAGAGGTGGGACACATTTCATTCACTTGTTCATTCATTAAGCAGAATTTATGCTATGGGACCACAATTTACGAGTTTCGTCGAAATTCGCCCTTAATTGACTTTCTGTGAAACGCAAATAAGGTGTGTTCCATAACATCGCTAATTTACTTTTAATTTTCTGCGTAATTTAAGTGTGTAATGATGGGCGGGACTGTTGATTATGGCTGACAGCCGCGTATTCTTTTTAACTATAAAAATATGTTAAAAGAATTTCAACATTACGCAATTGTTTCAAAACGAAACAAAAGTTTTGCAATAAAATTTGAAAAATTATGCGTAGAAGAACGATTTCGGGAAAACTTGGAATATTAAAGATGTTTCAAAAAGAGGGCTTTTTAAAAAATAGGTAGAATGAACGTAATAAAAACTCAGACATCAGCTACGGTTGAATGAAATGAAGGAAGTTTTAATCATTGGATTTATAAGTATTTATTGCGTAGTCGAACAAAGTATTTATTTAATCTTGTAAAAGGAACTTATTGTAATTATTCTTTTATCACTGCGTATTTACTTTGTGATAAGGGATAAGATTGCACTTTTGTATCAAATGTACAGTCGAGGAGAAAGTGGACTATAAATCCCTTAAATTGACATTTTAAAAAAAATCTTCAGGGTAAGTAATTTTATGTTCATGTAGTTGGATTTTCTATTAGTAGATAGAAGAAGATACAAGCCCGTAATTCAGAACTTTACGTGTCCATAAATAGGAACACGCACCCTTTCATATAATGTATCCAAATACTAACTTAAAATAATTTTAAAGTCCACAGAGACATATAAAGAAAATTCTTTCAGTGATTCAGCTAAAGGAGAAATAGGTAACAGTCCTACTTCCAGCACAGCATTGGTAGTGCATAGCGTCAATGATTTTCAATCCAAGTAACTCGTACAGAGTTAAATAAAGTCACTAAAATGTCACTTTAAATTGTGACAGCTGTCATTTTTAATTAACCTAACTCTACTACAGTCGATAAGAGCCTAGTTTTCTTTAAAATAATTTGTTTAAGACTTTTGTGAGTAACTGTAGTTATTTTAATACAAATGCGACGTAAAACTTTCTTTCTACGTACTTATATTTTATTTTATTGGTTTAAATAATCTTTGATCGAACGACATAATGAACTGTGTTACTATGTATTAGTGAAATCTTTATTGATAATGAGTTTATGGGTTCGGCGGAATTTGGAAATATGACTAATCGTTGAATCACTGTGAGAATGTACGATTATGTTTTGCTAAGGTCATTGTCACGACAGGTTTGGGTGATATTTGTATATGGACATGATTCATTTAGAAATATAAAGGAAAATAAATATACAAAAATAATCAAGAAAGGGGAAAATTGTGAGAAATAAACCTAAAATAACATTTCCTTCTTTTTTGTCCCGAAATATTTATGACTGAGAAAAACCACCTTTTTTTTGTATTCTAATTCAAATATCCTTTACCTTATAAATTTATTTCGAGTATTCAAATCGTTGGCTGTTTAAAATTATAATTATAATTTTTAACGCATTTCCTCCATTCTGCTTAAATTTTACCTTCGCATAACATATAATACAATTATTAATTCACTTGAATTTAGTGTCGATTTTCCAGCTCTTAACATAAGCAGTGTAAAACCCCAGCCAGATAAAAAAAACAGAATCCTATTAGATTTTGACAGCAAACAACCAAATCATTCAGCCTTGACTGTCACTTAACAAAAAAAAACTACGTTTCTACGAATCTGCCTGTTTTAATTCCCAAGGAGATCGTATACGTTTGTTTTTCTTTGCAAATAGTTTGGTACAGTTGTTATTGAGATAATCTTTGTGCACGTGCATTTAGCCAATGACAAACTATTTTTATATTGCTGTTATATTTAGAACTCCATTGTCGGATGACGCAGGGTAGGATTGTATTTTTTTTAGTACTGCGCATCAGCTTGTTTTTATATAAGCTTAGATTTTTTTCTATAGTGTTAGAATCTCTGCTGACGTATAAACGGGAATTGAATTTATAAAAAATACAGTACCCGAAGTATAATATTGCAACATTTAAGGAGTTAGGACGATTTTTCAGATGCTTTCTAACATTTTTTAATTTGGTTTAGACTTAAACGAAATCGATAGCAGATCGTAATCATATTTAAAATAACTTTAAATAACGATTTAGTGACGACTTTAAGGTTTTAAGAGTAGTGGTAAATTCACAAGCTAAAACAAAAGTCTTTATTAACTAAAGCAAAAAACAAGTAACTATAAAAAAATATCCTTCGTTGTTCGTCTTCGAGATACAAGTCTGATCAAAGCAAAAGGGATTCTGTAATCAATGAATAAGCAATACAATCGTAAAGGTCGAAGAAACTGCGCAATATTTTAATTATGTTCACGATGAGCCAAGTCCGTCCCTCCGCTCGGTCTATATAGAGCATATTATCATAAGGCGAGGCCACACCGAACGTAAACTATTCTCATCGCGTGCGCTATTGTTGCTGTCAAGCATTTCCTTAAATAAAGATTTGTACACAATGTTTATTTGATCTGAGTGACAATAGAGTGATGGCAATATTACGATAAGACAGTGTCGCATTTCGATCAAATTTTTGATATTAATTTTAACTTATTTGATGGTCCTTGACTTACAAACATTGGGATTTTTTTGTTTACAATAAAATAAAAGTTTGCTGGATTCATAATTTTGCACAATATAAGCTTAACGATCAATCATATTGAACATTACGTTATATTGTACAATACTATGTATAGTAGAACAGCAAATACATATGATTTTGATCTTTGATAGATAGGTACTGTCATTTAAATAATTTAATGCATATACAAATCGTATCAGAATTAGAATAATTTGTAGATAACACAGATATTTGATTGAAGCCAGTTCCCAATTATTTTAAAAAAACCTAATGTAAGTACATGCTTGAAATCCATGGAATACCAATTCGATGTATCTTCAAAATGCTATTAGCACAATATTTGGCACGGTAGTGGTATTCTAATCGTTTGTAGGCATTCTACACGTGATGAATTAGTATCCAACTACTGTTGTGAAATGGTCACGTTTTCTGCAACACACCGCTCTGAATTGTTGCCATAACTCCGGCTAAGAGACGATTGATAACATGTCAAATATTTTTGTCCACGAGCGCTCTGTGACTATTTTAAATTCCCGTGTCAAAATATGCAACTGTCGATAACCAATTTAAGGCTCATATTTTCCCAAAGTAACGTTGGTCCCTTTTTCGGTAGAAAGGGATAAACACTACCATTTATGGGACACTGCTAATTATATTAACGTAAGAGGGAGATTGCCACAATACAAGTATAGGTACCTACTGACGGACCATAATTATACCGCGATTCTCTATCACTATCGACTACCTACAACTGGATAACTATCGAAAAAATAAATGTATGGAAAGCGTTTCGGCGCCTCTAGCGGGCGCCGTAGTAACTATTTTTGCAGTACATTTTTAATGTCAAATTTAGTATTCCTTAGGGAAATTTCATGCTTTACCATTTCTACCTATATGATCTACACATTTTACTTTGACACTTTGACACTAGGTTGACCACTTACCATACGATAAGAAGAAGACAAAAAAAGCATGTTTGACATCTCGTAAAGAGCTAATTGAAGAATTTTAATCACCTTTGCTACCACCTCAGCACTATATACAGCCTGCGAGTTTATTTTATATACATAAATTGCGTAATTTACTTATATATTTCGGGAAATTCTTACCAATGTAACCAAGCCTTAACCATCCGGATATTAGGCGCAAGCTTTGACTTGGCCAAAGTGTTAAAAGAATTACAGACACTTCCTAGTACTTAGTGGTACATAATATACACGGATACATATGATAAATATGTAACGACAATGCGGGTATAAATAACAACAAGTTAAAATTATATTCCGGTATGTGTACTTACATATTAATGATGATATTATCATATTGTATGTCTTATGATCCGTGTTAATTAGTCTTTATGTATTGTTAATTGAACTTGAAAGTTAATTTATGCTGATAGTTCTTAAAAGTGAAACGAATTCGAAATAAAATAATTTTCAGTCATAACTCTCCCACTGCTGGATGAGGGTCTCCTTCCGTAATGAAAAGGGGTTAGTGCAAGTGTGCGGTTAGGGACTTAGCATTTATTTAAGAACTGTGTTATAGTACTCTCATGCCAAGTTACCGGTAGTTTAGCTATTAAAACTGTTTTTTTTATATGAGTTTAAACGGTACTGAATAGATAAGCAACTGCTAAATGTACTTCAGAAACCGGGAGTCAGACATGCAAGGTCGCATTACGAGGTTTTTCTTCACCGTTGGAACAAATGATAATAAGATATAACTAATTATAAAAGGAATTCGTTCATTTTAATTTGAGCTAATAATTGTGGGGGAAAACGATAATTTAATCGAAAAAATATCATGTGAAGAAAAATCTACTTGTTTTACACACACCTGAGTGTTTTCAAAAATATACTGATAGCTAATTAACATCTGACGCAAATATTGGCTGGAGGAAGTGATACAGCTTTTTATTTTAAGACAAGATGATTTGATGCAAGCGAATAATAAGCTTTATGACGTCAAGTAAATATTTCTGTATCTTAACTACAGAAACCTTAACTGACAGCCTCTTTAAAACAAGTTATTGTATAAGACTGCCATTCTCACGAAATGCGTCACATTCACAACCAAAACTTTAGCGAACCACGTCAGTAGAACTACTTTCAGTGTATAAGACTGCTATTACTTGTTCTTCTTACTATCAAATGTTCCTATTAAACGATTTCCTTTAAAGATTTTCCGATTCATGTTGGTATATTCCCAATAAAATCCCGCAGTTTCATAAGGTCTGATTTCCGATATGTAACGATAGGCCACAGCTCAAATATACAATAAATAACCATTTGTAAATAGATGGACATCGCAGACGCGGGAGACCCAAATAAAGATCAACAACTTCAATTGGGTCAAAATCAAACCATTTATTCATTTAGGTCTAATATTGACACTTATGATAGTCGTTACAATTACCGAATCTACCACTCGTATGTCGGGATGAATGATGCATTTGAAAAGCACTGGTCGGAGCTTCGGAAGAAATGGGTGAGTGAGACATTTGTTCAGCAGTGGGACAAGATAAGCTATTTGTAATGAATAAATTAGCTATTACTAAGACAGAATTTTCTACCAAAAGCTGCCTACACCTTTCGGTATAACAAGATCTAAAAAACGCACAATACAAAACTACCTCATTCCTTTGCAGCAAAACAGTAATGGATTTAATTTATTTTTACAAACGCACAGACGTAATCAGGTAATGTTATTATTAACAAAAGTAACGAGCCTTTTGACGTCAAATAAATTATTTCTGTACCACACCCACAGAAAAACACACAAAAAGGTGTGTCTGAACAGATTCAAGAGTTAAATTTAAAAATATAGTGTTCATGCGTAAATTGGCTTTAAAATAAAACAGTTGTTCGAATTTCTTCCGGCATTTAGTTGTGTTTATGAATGAGACAATTAATTCTATTACATTAGACGTTGTTAGTCTGTTATCACTGAAATAAACGGTTTTCAGGGTCAACTAGTTTCAGAATGTGAAATTCTGCGCGTCAATTGGTGTAGAAAGTTATGAGTACAGTGCTCTTTGGGTGGTACACGAGTAGAATAACTATTTCGGTTATAAATTAAGCATTATAATGATAATTACCTTTTGATATGTAGAATTGAGAATTTTGTAGGAAAACGTATGAGTGGTACATATTAGGATGAATAAAGTAATTGAGAGAAGGCACATGTCTTGCAGACTGTAGAAACAAATTGGGAATGATGATGATGATGGTGTTGATGTAGAATTTTATTTATTAACGCATCTGGGTTTAGAACAACCTGCATAAAAGAAAATAAACAAATTTCCTGTGCTAATATAAAAGACCTAAGTTTACTACTATCGTTACTATATCTCTATCATCACTTGAAGAGGAAGTGTTTCACTTTTCATTTTACTAACCTGGGGTTTATCAAGCATCTCAGTTGACAACTATTCGAAAGCCAATATGCTGTACATTGTCTTCTCCCTTAGACTATAGTAATTAACACGGTACGTCAAAGCAGCAATGTACTGAATAGTGACCATCAATTTGATGTACACTAGTTGTCAACTGAGATACGTGGTAAGCATACTGGATGTAGAGAAAGGGAAGCACGTGGCCATCCATGAGATCTTTTAAAAACAAACAGGACTTTATCAAACCAATATTAAACTTTACATCTATTATTTCCTCGATCCACATAATATTATGTCCCTCACGTGTAGACGAATTTCCTTAAAGCATTACAATAATATTTAGACGTTTTAAAATAAATTGGCTTGGGTAATGTTTTTTTAATTTCACGTGACGGGAGAGAAACAATGTGAGCGGTATTTTTGCAAGCCGCGTGTTGGACGTCACGTGGTAGATAGTACTACGCCTCTGCGTACAGTGTAGGCGACTGAAAGGCCGTCATTTTTTGTGGTTTATTTGTTACGGGGTTTTGATTGTTTGACGGAAAATACGAGAAAGTGGAGCAGGATGTTTCAAAACGTTACGTTAGTCCTTTAGATAACTTATGATTGCTTTCTGAGTACATTTGGCGGTAGTTTATCTATTCAATAGCATTTTTTTGTACGAGTTTAAACGCTATCGAATAGATAAACTACCGCTAAATGGACCCGAGAAACCGGGGGTTAGTGAAGTCATAAAGTGCAGATGATATACTACTAATAACAAACCAGCGATCGATATTTTCTTAATTTGGGAACTATATCCGTACTTCTGGCTGGCGAAATAGCGAATATTTATGAATCACAACTGACTTGTGCCTGAACTGTAAGCAATACGGACTATATCCGATTATAAAAGAGCGCTAGTCAGACAACGAGTTAAAATTTAAATCCTGTAAACTATTTAACTATCACTATACTATGGCTAAAAACACATTTTCTTCAAAAAAATGTAATAACGAAAGTTCTTAAAGTAATCAATTGTTATTTTTTACTCTAGACTATTATCACTAGATTAGATTGAACAATAGTATTCGTTAAAGCGTATCTAAGGTTATCATTGAATAGATAAAATGGATTTAATAATAGTCTACTACAGTACCTTTCGCTTTCATTCGATAATTACAATATATAACTATGTATAAGTACTATAAATATCAACAGTATAATCAGGGTTGGCGACTTCAACAAAAATATTCTAATATTTTTTTAACCCATTACTGTCCCATTATTTTCTATGTAACTTCAAGTTCGAGGCAGTTTCTGTAGCCTGTCAGGAGGGAAACGAGGTCTCAGGTTCAATTCCAGAGTCTGAAAAAGTGCTGTTTATAGTTTTCTCCAATGTTTTTGGATATATTATAAGCCTATACCTTGGATATAAAATATTAAATTGGGTAGCCTAAGGCTTGCCTTTTCTACAGCTCATAGAATAAAATAGAAAATAATAATAAATTTTATTTGTTTGCGTATAATATGGCAACAAATGATATCAAATATTACTTATGAGTAGGTATTAGATACATTCTCTATTTTCGATACTATTTAAAGTTTACCCATAATAGCTCAGCAATAGACTCGCCCCCTATTACATGTGACTTTCATCACATTCGCAAAACGTGGGTGTATGTCATACACCTCTTAAGTGTCACTTAAGTATGTATCCGACTTACAGATAAGAGCTTGTTAATTCCTAGAAATGTTCGGTAAACATTGTTTTGGAAATATTCCATACAGTAGGTCATGAAGTCGTGATAAAAGTTGATAAAATGTAAGAGTTTAATTTGTAAACAAGTTTAAAGTAAATCACCCCATACTCAGAGACACTACCGATTGGACCTATTCACAAATTATTTTTTGGTTACTATATAAATATGCCAAATAGTAATGTATGCGACTTATGACCACAAAGTCTCACGTTCAAGTCCAGGGCACAGCAAAATTTTATTCTACAAAAAATTGTGTCTCTCAACAGTCACTTGAAATTCGGTTTCTTAACTAGTCAATTATCATGGAGAACTAGGACGGACTCGCCTTTTACTATATAAGATCAACCATATAATTGGCGAAACGCCGATTTAATTCTTACTCCTGAGCTTACAACTTGAAGTATATCAGTCGTTATATTAAAAAAGTGAAACAAACCCGCGAGCATGCTCTAGTATTTAATAACAAAGTTTGAAGCAATTCCAATTTGTATAGACAGATTATAACCGCTGTAAACCGGTTACAAGTGGTTTTGTTAAGTGGCTGATATCTGGATACTACTGGAGCACACCGCAGGCTATATTGATACGAATTATAACTGATAACACATAATTAGAAGTAATCGACGAACATTTTGATTGTGTAACGTCATGGCGAAATTGGGAGACTATTTTTAGGATTGCTGAAATGATAGTTGATAAAGGATTTGTTGTTTGTTACAGGGGAAAATTATTTACTGAGTACTGAAAAAGTCAGACGGGTAAACTGTACCGATATGTCAAGTCTAGGTAATACGTTAAATTTTTATGCAATATTATATCGTAAATAACCACAAATTCATATGCACAACAGAAAAAACTGTTAATAAAATGGCCACCCAATACGCGAGGTCTCAAAAAAAAGGACTTTATTTTGTGACAGTTATTTATTTGTATGTTTGCAAGGTTCACGTGAATTTAAAATAATACTGATTTTGTTTAATTTTTACTAGTTTTCTAAAATTTTATCAAAACGCATTTTTTCAGCTAGGATTTTCCAGAAATTAACTTCATTAGCAACCAGACCTTGACAAGCAATCAGGATGTGTTATTCAATCCAGAACTAACACGTGTTAACATGTGAATCACCTACATAGCTGTTACACAACACCACATAATTATACGACAAATTATAAAACATGTTCCGTAATAATAGAGTGACAATCATATGTACTGTATTTCCTGAAAATGAAACTATTAAACATATTATACTATATAATAATATACATTACCTAATACTGCCCCTCCGCTAGGCAAAGGTCTCCTCCCAGAAAGAAGGGAAAAACTACTCAAACCAATTGACTGTTGATTTTGCATGCCGCCAAAAACTTATTTAGCAATAAGATTGGTCCATGAACTGTGATTAGAACCCTAAGGTTAGTCTTTAATAAAAACACACCGATAAATTGATCTAGGTCTGTCTTATAATAATTTTACCAAAGCTACTTCCTGCTCCGTATAAGTTTAACAAAACTAATGGATTACAAGCCAGAACTCCAATCCAATTTAAACTACGCTTTCATTACAAACGAAAATCGAACTACATTCTCAATATACCTTAATACTTATTTTACGTCAAAAGCATCCCATAATCAAACTTATCTTCATCCTCTTAAAACTTGCAATATCAAGCGATACTCGTCAACTATACAGCCGCAATAACTGCAAGCCAGAAGGAGGTTACATGAAACATTTTGCATGAAAATAGGTGAAAACAAAGCTGTAACCCAGTTGTAGTAGCCCAGTTACTGGTTATAACGATTGCTGACGTAAACGGAAAGAGGACTGATTTGAGATCGTAGCACACATATATCGTATCATTAAATGTATCCTTATTATTTTTGATTTACATCAAAAGGTTACAAATTTGCTGAAGTACTCAGATTTTTGAGCTTTAAATTTTTAAGTTTGCGCTAAAAGCTAAAACCTGCTAGCACAGGTGTTCATAAGTCCACACAATAATAATCAAAATCTACTAAAAACAATCTTAATTTTAGGTCCTTTTTAATGTATCTAATTATTTTAAAATATGTGAATCACTTCGCAAATGTGAATCTACAGCACTGATAGACAAGTTGGCTTAGTTCTTCTGGCTCACCACTTGTTGACATCTAGTTATTGACCTGGCTGGTTGACGTCTAACCTCCAACAGCCTAGGCACTGAGAAATGTTTTTAGCATGCTAATTTACTATTCAACATTGCAGTAAAAAATATTGCACAGAAAATATCAAACAAGTCGGTGCTATTTACAAGTTGTTATGTGTGCAACGAACCTAACACTTACTGTATCTATTTCGGTCGTATGGTAGTTATTTTTGAAAGGAAATAATGGATTGGATAATCGGACTTAATGGTGTTGTATGACGTCCGAGACGAGGAAGCGGATCTGAGGGTTTCCGAGCTGAATCAATCATCATCAAATAGAGTTGAACGTCTCGCCTTTGTCTTTATTTAGAGTTCATTGTCTGGTAGTACTTTACTCTTTATGCGTCGTAGCAGATGAGAAAGACTACGTACCTTAATTCATATCAAGCGCTATTTATGTGCAGTTTTGGTGGTTGAAATTGGGAGGCATTATCGTTTTACAATGCAATTGTGTGATTTACAGATAGTAGTTTTAGAGTTACAGTCAAAGCTAAAGTATTCGGTATCTTCTAAGACCGAGGATACCGAATACGTACTACAAGACGAATTATGATTATAAAAAAAATATCGTATTGAAAACCTACTCCTTTCTACGAGGTCGGTTTAAATGATGATCCAACGAGGTTTTTTCACGAACTACGGCGTTGACTTTGGTAATGTTTTACATGAGTTACCATCAACTTAAACTTTAACTCGTGCAGCAAAATGAAAATGTTCTACACTGTACCACCTCAAAACCCCATTCGTAATAAACCTGAGGCTATTTTGAGCAGCGCAGCGCAGCCAATTTGAATTATAGATAGCCTCCAGGAACTGTGGCCTCAATCCCATGTATATTAGATTTTGAAGGCTGCTGCCAAACCCAGGGTTTATTCATTATTGTGTTAGAGCCGACGCAGACCACAGACTTTGTTATAAATGCGGTTGAAATACAGCGCCCATAATCACATGATTGGTTTACCGGATTTCTTAAGGTAACTAACTTCATAGTTGGTTTTCAATTATTATAATATTTTTGATCACTGCTCAGTATCTTTCTTTACCGCCATATTAAAAAAATATGTTCAAATCAAATTACAATTGAACAAAGACTAAAGTTTAGACCACTTGTCAACTAACTCAGTTATCCAGAAAAGGGGCTGATCAGTAACAAGTAGAGCACAGACCATACAATTTGTTTAAATTTGTTCAGCTTTTCAACGTATACATACAAAATTGACAGAATGCACTCACACAAGTCTTTACTCTTAAAATCTCGAACCATCATTCAACAGTCGGTAGTCTGCAAAGGTTCTTAGCACTACCGGGAACCGTATCCCGTGATTGGGTAACGTAATCTAGTTTACATCAAGCGGTGGACTAAATACGAGCTCTGACGTAAGAGAAGTACTCACGTGTGGTATCAAACGTATGTTTTATGTATGTACTTACAGGTATTTTTGGATGAGTTACTCTTGGTTATTTAATGGAGTGATATGGGTATTTCTTCGAAGATATTTGTTACGTGTCTTCGAATTGAGGATGTTAGGTACGTTTTTGATGAAGTTTTGGCTGAAAGTAATGAAAATATTTTTTTAATAATGACACTGTACTATTTGAGTAAAAACCAAGTTTGGGTCCGTACCCAAACTTGGTTTTTACTCAAATAGTAACCTAAGTAACCTTTTTGGATAGAGGTGTCTGACATTCCGAACCCGTGTTCGGAATGTCAGAAATCTCTATCTAAAAAGGATTTGTATGATCTTTCTTATTTCACCATACTGCTAGTAACTATCATAAGCGGCACAAAAAAGTTGGTAGATAATACAAGTGTTTCTTACAGTACAATTTAGCTTTGATCTAAATAGTGATATAAGAAACATTTAGAGCAAGGAAAGATTTGAATATGAAATGTGTAAAAGTTTTTTGCGATCCGTCGTCAATGCTGCGTCGTCAAGTTTTCATGAAAGTTTTGCTTTTTTGTATTGTTATAATCTAGAGCTAAATGAATTACAAGCATCTGAGTGCATCAACAAGTTAGTTAAGTATTTGAAATAGTCACTTCTTATCGAGTAGTCAAACTATTTTAACAAGATACTCCAAATTTCTAGGCTAAAGTTATATCATCTCTATTTATAAAGGTTATACACATGTATTTTACGAGTCGTGCACTAGTCATGATGTCATAACTCAACACCATTTATTTATTGTACACGTGAACGTGTGATCGAATGTTATTGAAAGATGAAGAGCTATGACATCATAGTCTTCTGCTTAAAAGGATTAGATACCTGATCTTCTTTGGCCAAGGCTTCTGTTATGGAGCGTTATAAATATGCAACAGCAGATTTAAATTGTCACTATTTATTGACGGCAAAAATTAACATTGGTGGTACATGAACCCATGAGTGTCACCCGCATAAACAAGGTTGAACCACCAATAGTGGGTCTCTGAACCAAGCCAAGGAATAAAAATCTTTAACCAAACTTTCATGACTCTTTAGGTTTTTTAAAATTGTAATTAATTAATAATAACAATACTTTTACATTACTTAATATATATTTTTATTAAAGTACCTTGCTTCATCCGTTTAGCTTTAAGCCTTCAACTCAATCCCTACTTCTTATTTGCAACTACTATTACGTGATTATTGATTTCAATTCACTATCGGGCGGGGTACAGTAGTACTCATAAAGAATATATACCTATACAGTACCATGGTATGGTACCAAATCTTCAACTCATAAAGTTAATCTGTCCATTATTGATTCTGCTCCATGTGGACACGGTCTATAACAATGTACGAAAATACTCCTTACACGTATCCTTGAACAACTGAAGGTTCATTAACCCCCTGGTCTATTCCCATTACTGAACTGGATCACGACTGACGTAACAACTGTTATGTTCTATCATAATCTCAGTATTCAATGAACTTTATTGATTTTACTATGAAAAATGTTTCGAGGATTTTTCATTCAGTATTTTTGTACCGAAATGAATTGCTTACGTCAAAAATGAAAGCAATCATATCTATATTTTCTAATATTATAAATGAGATATTATTTTTGTTTGTCATTTAGAAACGAATTGAATATTAAAATGTTTCTGAATAGTAAGCCCGGAATTTTGTAATGTGCCCCATATTACATGGCAACTGGCTCACCCCCTATTACACAAGAATAACGTGGATGTATTTGTAATATATCTCCGTCTACCCCTTTGCCTTGCCTTTTGTATGTATGTATGTAATAATGATAAATTACATACTCTTATTTCAAAAGAGACATTTTCTCATATCTTCTGTTTTGTTTTTTGATATCTACTTTTGACCTACTTAATGTTCCCATTTGATGTCATATAATTAAATGCAGTCGTGTTTCCACGTTGACTAATTTCATGCGTGTATTTCGACCACGCATTGTCATCAACCGTGAGTCAAGTGACACAAATATGTTTCGGGATATTACTGAAATTTAACACGAGTGTGAACGCATTTAACTAATGCAGTCTACGTATCAGTATAATGGTACATTGTTTAAGTTTTCGGTCTAACATTAGTTGTTTCTGTGAACGTAGAAGGGCGAGTTAGTATCACTATTGACTATCGACAACCAACTAGCTATCGATACATTTTGCGTGATATACTCGTTAGCACCCCTAGCAGATTTTATAAAACTGTTCTTCAAGTAATTTTAAACGTCAAAAGCTCCTAGTGAATAATATCGCCCTTAGAAAATCGTGCTACGAGTCTTTAGCCTGCTGAAAATTGAAACGAAACGTATACTATTGTTATTTTCCGATTGTTGGAAAAAAAATAGTGGTTAAAATGACTTAAAGTTTACGATGTTAATAAATTTGTTACTTTTTTAAATAACAAAAGATTTACACCGTATTTTCATTTATGAGTACCATTCCTAAAAACATTGGTACCGAATTTCTAGTTCCCTTTAATAAAAACTTTGCAATGACAACTACGAAATCCTTTCTTAGAAGTAGTACAATCAAACTTTTATATTTCATAGCGGAAAGTCTTGGGTTTATCGTGAAAGTTCGACAAACTTGTAAAGACGATGCTCGTAAACTTATATATCGAGATAAACGGCTTTCAAAGGTAGTTTCTGACGTCAAATGTACGTTGAATCTTTAGAATACGATAACGTCATGCTTGTTTTAACACTGGTGATGTCAGTTTACCTATGGGTCTGGTGTACCTAAAAAAAGAGTGTAGTTGGTAGAAAATATTGTTTTATTATAGGAAGTTTTATTGTGCTAAATGATATAGAATCGAGCAAGATTTATGTACCTAAATGAGCGATTATTGATGAGCACAGTATGTATAATGTCATACTAAAGAAATTTATATGTTTTAAAACTTGTAGTTATGAATAACTAGGCGACTATTTTAACTACAATTATACAATTATTATATTATTTATTTAATATCAAAAACTACCAGCTAAGACCAATTTAAGTCGGTCGAAACGTCGGGCTTAAGAAAAAAAATCTTATCGCGTTTAAGATCCTACAGACAAGCCACTACAGTTTAAAAACTCATTTTAATATTTTAGATAGCTTCAATGAACGCAAATCAAAAACAATAGACTCACACGAAAAACACACAAACTATTAAAACGTTTTATTAACTCAACGTATCTTTACTATGACAATGAAAATTGTACGAAAACATCGTTAATTTCGTCTATACATACTTAACACAGTACCCGAAGTAAACAATCTATATTATACACCTAGTGACTATGTTCGGATGTGGTGTATGACCACAATTCCGTCGTTTGAACCTGAGTTTGACGCAATACAAATTGCGTTTTAGCTTTTGATTTAGTTTTCAGTTCGTTAAAGGTTGCGGTAATGGTTTTTGGTTAAACTTTATGCACGTGGATTTGTTAGTCAAATGTAGGTTGCTGTATGTGGGTAGATGCATAAACATGTCTTTTTAAATTGTTTGAAATTCATTCAAACAATTCATCGTTGTTCTATGTTAGAAAATGTTGTATTTTTGTATTCCATGTCTTATGAATTAAATTACAGTCAAAAGATTATATACATAGCAAAAATCATACAATTTTCCCATACGAGTAAGCAGACCCCAAAAAACGCCACTTGCTCCAATCGATACAAACTTATCTTACTTCATTTACACCCCTCTTATCATAAAAAAATCCAAAAAACATTAAATTAAAAGCATAATGGTGTTTATACTTCTTTCCCAGTTAAAATCGAATCGTATCACTTTTCCTTTCGACGAATTTAAATATTTATCTTTACATCCAAATTGTTTTGACATCGCAATGCTTGTCAATATGTTTGTTTTCCTCATAATAACTAAATAGTAACAACTTCTAACCAAACCTGGATATCACGGATTTCTTAAACACATAAATGTTCGCTACTACGCAGTACACTACACAAATAATCGTAAAATGTAACGATTGAGCTCAATCAGGGCGCGATATGACTTTATGTTCCAGTTATAAGGTAAACAAAGGGCTTCTACGCACTTATGCACTACATATAGGGCTGTGGGAATGCCAGGAAATACGGTATTTTCCCGGAATTCTTCTCCTTGTTTCGTGTTTAAGCATAAAGGTTTTATTGTTTGATTTATTGCGTGTGGTGGGTTCGAATTCCACCCGGGACAAATCTTTGTGTGATGAGCACGAGTATTTGTTCTGAGCCTGGATGTCAATTTATCTATATAAGTATGTATTTAGAAGTATATAAGTATGTTTATCAGTTATTTGGTTACCATAGTACAAGCCGCTCATAGCCAGTTGTGCTCACCGGTCGGTAAACGATCTGTGGGTTAAACATCCGTTGGCGCAGTCATTCCATAGATGGGTGACCGCAAGTGATGGTTGAACTGAGCGTCTCCGTGCTTCGGAGGGCGCGTTAAAAACCGATCCCGGTCGTTGTCAATTAAGATAACAATCGTTAAGCCATGACAAAAGACCCTTAAGGCTTGAACAACTTTGACACTGGGTTCTTTATTTTCCTCTTCTAAAATCAGATTTTACTCTATTTCGTTAAATTAAGTTGGCAACCTTAACTATAACTATCACAAAGTATTAAGATGTTTCTATCGATCGACACAATATACACACAATATTGACACTTTGGTCCGGATTTTATCACTGTATTTAGGATTTTACGACAGACATTACGGAAATACGGACATAAAAATATTATTTAATGTGTTTTAGTAGAGTAAATGTAACTAATTGGGTTTTTTGTTTTGAAAATGTTTTTGGAAAGATAGTAAAGTAGTTTTAATTTCACTAATTAATTAACAAGCTTAGACAGCTACGCTACGTCAGTAAAAGAGGGCTCATAGTTACTAGATATCATTTCAACGTCCACGTAGGGTGCAGGGTCCATATTAACCGACTGAGATTTAACTTGAAAGTAAGGTATAAAAAAATATTTCAGTATGTCATATGAGCTTTTAACCGTGCTCCTTAGCTGGTACCAGTCTAGTTTAATGGACATAACAAATTACCTTAAGCAGCAGGTTTCCTGACACGTAAACTTAAAGTCCCCAACCCACACTTGGCCAGCGTGGTGGACTCAAGGCCTAACCCCTCCCTCATTACGGGAGGAGACTCTTGCCCGGCAGTGGGACATTATTGGGTTAAATTTATTTATATTATAAACTTAAAGGAATATCTAACCCTTGTGGTTGTAGGAGACACCTTTAAACATGTTGGCGCCGGCGCGACGTAACTTCGTCGCCGTCAATGAAAACCACGCGATCGAAATCTTGTGGTTTCAATTACTCACAATATCATATGACAAAATATAGAATACTCTGCTCATGTGATATTTTTATTAATATCTTACAACATACTACAGATTCATTGATTGTATTTATTTTGATTCGACAATTGCCTGGCCCGTGACTCAAGTCGCGTGAACTGTAGTTACGGGATTAATGCGGGAAAGTCTGTTCCCGTGCGATTTCCGGGCTAAAGACTATATTAAGTCCTTTTTAAGAAAATTGTTTAACACAATACATTACTTGAGGGCATGCAACAAAGTCCCAAACCCGCATATTTAGCAGAGTAAAGGACTCAAGACGTAATTACTCTCTCGTTTGGGAGGAAACCCTTGCCCAGCAGTGGGACTGCTACGGATAAAAAAAATGTCCTTTTTCTTGTCTCGAACTATCTTTGCACAAAATTTCATCCAAATCGATTCACCCCCGGTTTCTAAGTATATTTAGCGGTAGTTTATCTATTAAATAGCGTTAAATGAATAGATAAACTACCGCTAAATGTACCTTATAAACCGGGGGTCAATGGTTTAGACGTAAGGAAGCGACAGACAGAATTACTTTCGCCCCAGCAGTGAATTATTTGTATTTCATGACATAACATCGTGATAGACATGACTTGCTGTATGCCTATTATAGATTGTATGATCCCAATTCATTGATGACATTTATTTTGATACAATCAATTGTAACAGACAATCATTCGTGTTTTGTTTCGAAAGTTGACGATCAGCGTGACTTGCTGTTTAGACTGTTACATCTAATTTATACAAATTTGGACCACATTCATTAGTATTTAGCCCATTGTATATACAAAAACAAATGTAAGTATATTCCTAATTACAGATTATTTTATTGTAAACATCCTTAGATATTAGGAAAGTAGTTATTTCAGTATTAGCGTTAGTCCCTTCGATGGGGACAAAGTAATTTGAAGAGAAGAGATATCAAAGTTAAATAGATCCATTTAGTTTACTTCAAATAATAATTGAGGTATATTTAAAAAAACGCTAATGAGTAGATAAACTACCGCTAAATGTACTCGGAAACCGGGCAATAGTCACTTATTGTAGTATTGTTGTCTAATATAATATCATAGCTACTATTTAAAAACAAGTCACAACGGAGCTAACATATAACTGTAATAAAAGCCTCTAAATAAAGAAAAGTTAAATTCGAATCAGTGCACAAAAGTGCTGACAGGAAAGTTTACTATCAAATTAAATAAGACGTTGAATCAAAAAGGTTAAATAATTAATGTAGTTTCCAGTACATCGATTCTCTACCACTATCGACTACCGACAACCGGCTAGCTATCGAATTTTGACGTTTAGAATGTACTGCCAAAATGTTTCCTACGACACCCGCCAGAGGCGCTGATCAGATTTTCATACAAAATTTCTCGATGACAGTTCGGTTGTCGGTAGTCGATAGTAGTAGAGAATCGAGGCACTGTAACATGTGTCATAAGTAGGTCAGTTACCTAATCATGTACTATAAAATAATCGTGTATTCAAGATCAAACTTCCAACCTGTCATCCTTCATAACTAGGTGAAACGAATTACAATACAAAATTGAGTGGTCCTTGCATTATGATGCTGAATAGGTAATAACGTTACGAGCTCATACTAAGGTGTTATTTGTTAGTCGCTTGCGAGTGTAGTACATAAATGTATAATGGTTTTTTGTAAAACAAGAGTTTTACTTTTCTTACGATAGGCAACTTTTAGCATTGGTGTATGCAACTGCCGATTTTGAACTCTCGGGTTTGATTCCCAGGTCAAGCATTATACTTTTGTATGATTAGAAATTATTATGTATTAATAAAATACGAGCATTACGTGTTTGATATATTTATTGACAGAGAATGCCAAATCGTTATATGATTAATATATGGCATCTACCATAGAGTAGAAGGAGTTTAGGTGGAGTTTAGGTTCACCACATTTCTCCCCTCCTAACCTCTTAGCTGTTCTGCTGAATATAAGATGCAGCCAACACCTGGTTGAGGTGTCGGCGCCAGACATCGCCGTTGTCGGTGCGGATCTCATAATGAAGTCGGCCTAGACGTCTTGTGATAGTACCAAACTGCCAACGGTGCGAAGCACTCGTGTAGTCACGGGCCTGTACACGTTCGCCGACTTCCAACTGTCTGACCTTGATCTCTTGATGTTTTGATGTAGTTTCCTTATGGGTGTTTAGAAACATGCAGTGTAATGCTGTTCGAACTTCTCTTCCAAACATTAACTGATAAGGTGTCTGACCATTCAAGTTTGGTGTCCGTCTGAGGCGAGTTTTTACCATAACAAGTTTCTCTTGAAGATTACCCCTTTCTCCCTCTAAGCTTCGTAAGATTCTCTTGACTGTTTGTACGTATCGTTCAGCTTGTCCATTGGTTGCAGGGTGGTATGGAGCAGAGGTTTTGTGCGAAATCATACAGTCTTTTAGAAATTTTTCGAACTCTCCCGATACGAATTGTCGGCCATTGTCTGAGACAAGGAGTAGAGGTGTTCCATAGGTGCAAAATAGTTCTTTCAATTTTTGGATGCACCAAGAGCTTGTCGTTGATTTAGTAGGTATAATCTCTGTCCATTTCGAAAATGCGTCTACAACTATTAAAAGATAGTATCCGTAAACAGGTCCGGCAAAATCAATATGAAGCCTTTGCCAGGGGCCCTTTGGGTGTTCCCAGTGGTGTAGTGGTGCTTTCTCTGGTTCATTTTGTTGTAATCTACATGTTCTACAGGACTTAACTTTTGTTTCGATATCATTGTCAATTCCTTTCCAGTATACAAAACTGCGGGCCAGTAGCTTCATTTTCACAATGCCCGGGTGACCGAGGTGTAGTTCGTCCAGCACTCGTTCGCGTAATGTTTTTGGGATTAAGACTCGCGTTCCTCTTAGTATACATCCATCTTGTAAAGTAAATTCATTATCATTGTAACCGAGCGTTTTAAGTGATCGGCCAGTTTGTAATGCGAGTACTAATGGTGTATAATCGGAATCAATACTTGTCTCTTTCGCTATGATATTTGGGTTGACATCAATGGTATGTATTTGTTGAAGTTGAAAGCTGTAATTCTGGTCCATTTTGTTTGCCTTTGTGTTTTCTACTGGGAACCTGGATAGGTAATCTGCATTTGAGTTGTTAGGCGAAGTTCTGTATTCAATGTTGTAGTCAAATCCAGATAAGAAATGAGCGTAGTGGAATAATCGCATTGTACTCATTGCTGGTAACGTTTGATGTGGGTGGAAAATTATTGTCAGTGGTTTATGGTCTGTCACTAGGATACATTTTCTACCGTAACAATAATAAAAGAACTTCTTCAATCCCCAGTATATGGCAGTAGCTTCTTTGTCAATTTGGCTGTACTTCTTCTCGCTATCCGATAGTGTTCTGGAAGCGAATGCTATCGGTCTTTCTGATCCATCTGGGAGTCTATGTGATAGTACTGCTCCGATTCCCAGTGGAGATGCGTCTGTTGCAAGAACCAAGGGCCTCTTGGGATCAAAATGTATAAGTACTCTTTCGCTTAGAATTTCTTTTTTAATGTGTATAAAGCTCTGTTCGCATTCTGTAGACCATCGAAAACTAGATTCTTTCTTGAGTAAGTTGTTCAGTGGATTCGTGATCGATGATAGGTTGGGTATAAATTTGTTGTAAAAATTTGCCATTCCAAGAAATGTCCTCAATTCTGCGGTGTTGACTGGGCGTTCTGTTTTAATTATTGCGTTAATCTTTTCTCTGTTTTTGTGTAGACCTTCTTTGTCGATAGTGTGTCCCAAATAGTCGATGCTTGTTTTGAAAAAGTGGCACTTATTTTTGTTTACTCGTAGGTTACTTTCTTTTAGTTTGTCTAACACGAGCTTAAGTCTCTGTAGTAATTGTTCTTTGTTGATGCCTTGAATGATGATGTCATCAAAGAAACATTTTACACCTTCGAGATCTTGAAGGAGTTTATCCATAAATTTCTGCCAAAGGCTCGGCGCGACCTTAACGCCGAACATTAGGCGGTTCACCTTAAAAGTGCCTCGATGCGTACTTAGTGTTTGTAGCATTGCGCTTTCTTCATCCATTGTCATGTTGAGATATGCCTGGGTGATGTCGAGTGTACAGAATAGTTTACCTCCGTTCATCTCTGCAAATATATCTTCTATCATAGGTATTGGATATTGTTCATCTTGTATGACTTTATTTAGTGTAACTTTATAATCAGCGCACAATCGGATACTCCCATTCGGTTTGACAACTGGTACCACTGGAGTACCCCAATCAGAGTGGTCGACTTTCGTGATGACACCCTGTTTGCATAGTCGCTCGATCTCTTCATCCACTTTGGTTTTTAAAGCGTACGGTATTCTACGTGGTTTGATAAAAATTGGTCTTGTGTTTTCTTGTAGATTTAGGTGTCCTCTGTAATTGGGTATTTCGCCTAAGTCGGATCGAAATACTGATGTCTTGTAAAGTTCCAAAAGCTGGTCTAATTCTAGATTTTCTGATTGCTGTAAAGTTTTTATATCTGCTAAATTTAGAGTTTCGAGTTCTTTCATCCAACTCCGGCCAAAAACGGGGTCAACGTTGTTGTTGATGAGGTATAATTTACCGTGAAATTCTTTTCCTTGGCATCTGCATTGAACGTATGCAACACCTGCAGGTTCGATTACTTCGCCGGTATATGTTTTGAGTTTTATATTAGTTTTAAAGATTCTTTTGCCGATTTTCAATTTTCTGTAGTCTCGTAATGACATAGAAGTAAGTGTGGCTCCAGTGTCAAATTCCATTTTCATCTTAGCATGTTCAATGTGTACCGTTATCATGTATTTTTCGGATGTTTCACCAGATATAACATTAATATCATTCCATTCATCATCATCGCTTATCGCTGAGTCGTTTAATTGATTTATATCCGGTGTAGTCTTACTGGGCTTCGCATCTGAGCGCCGTTGTAGACACACACTAGCTAAGTGTCCGACCTTCTTGCATTTATAGCATGTTATGTTTATAGCGCTACATTTCTTGGTTTCGTGATTTAAACCACAGCGGAAACATTTCCCTTTTAAATCTCTTGGTGTGATTCCTCTAAAAGGAGATTTTTTTGAATTATTGTAGGAATCAGTGGAAATTTTATTGATATTGTCACTACTTGGTTGTTCATTCGGAAGCATTGATGTATTTTCTGCTTTACTCATTTCAATAGATGTTGCAATCTGTGTCAGGTGTTTAAATGTACATACTGTTCGGTCTTGTAAAATTTTTGTACGTGCGTCGCTATCTTTCAATCCTCTTATGAGTTGAAGAGATAAAAAGCTTTCTGAAATGTTTTTCTGGCAGTGTTGACATTTAAATTCGCAGTTGGTAGTGAGCTTTTTTAAATCTGCGGCGTGTGTGCGTTCGCGCAGCGGAATGTTGTTGAATTTAAAGATATTAATTATGCAGATATTTAGTGTATGACGTCGTATAATTGTGTATGGTAAAAAAAAAATTGTGTACGCAGCCATTGTGGAGAAATTCACCAAAAACTGATTCCGCTGGGCGAACGTTGTCCTGGCGGAACTTATTTTAATCCATAGACTTTAGAAGAAAAGAGGTGTGTCCAAAAATTAGTGTGTATTTGTGTGTAATTGTGTATGTATGAATAAAATGAGTGCATGCATAAACTTCGGAGAAATTCAAGTTTCCGCTACGCGAACGTTTGGCCATTAGCTAGTTTTCATATAAAGCGCTTACATAGAGAGCTGTAGATTTTTACATACGTTGTTTTGAATTTGTTTATATTTGTTTAAAAAACAGATTTAGAAAAAATCGTAGGGCTTAAAAGATAAAAATATAAACGTAAAATACACTTAATAGGTCTTAGTTCTTAAAGTATGCACTTTGGGGTCTAGATTTTCACGTTTATACAAACCTTGTAAGTATCTGAAACATGTTGCCAAGTATCAATGATGTTCCGTTAGTAATTAAAGAGTTAAAGGACAATTTTACCATGAATAGATCACTGTTTACAAAACAGTCAAATATCACGACGTTCTAAAGGAATTGCATGGTAAAATGTATGCCAAAAATTAGTTTATTCATTCAACTATTCACATGCAAAATTTCATGTCATTAAATTTAGTAATTAAAGAAATCAATTAAAATACTGACGAAGCATCGAAAACCTACATAACCCGACCAAGTTCGGATAGCTACAAAAAAGCGGCCCAGCCATATATCTAAGAGACGTTCTTAACCTTCCAATATAGTATTTACTAATATGGTACAGTTCCGTACACAAGCGTTAGGAAAAAATAAAACAATTGCATTTCTTGAATTAAAAATATTTTTTTAATAATAACCCAACTATCTACGATAAAAACAAATCTTCAATTAACAAGTACTTTTCTATTTAAATATCCGTGTACAAAAATTTTTTTTATTAAGTATATTACATATTATTGCCCTCTCTTTTCTTCAAGGATGGAAGTACCGTTTCAAGCGGGAAGCCGCGCGCGTCCTGTTCGACTAGCAGTTTGTGGAATATTCCACAGACGTTAAATTACGTGCGTTCACAAGAATATAATTAAATCAAAATATTAACTTTTAAAAAATGTGAATATCTATCGGAACTCCGGAATTATTCCAGTCAATTCTGGAGCTGAAAAATCAGAACAATTGAACAACAATTTGGTGTACAAAAATAAATGACCTTTAAATTATATTGAAACAACAATTGTGTTATCACCTATACCAATTCAATACCGGTATTATACGGTAAATTTTGGGATGTTACCTAAATATATTGCATGGACGCTTTTTTGTAGCTATCCGAACTTGGTCGGGTTATGTAGGTTTTCGATGCTTCGTCAGTATTTTAATTGATTTCTTTAATTACTAAATTTAATGACATGAAATTTTGCATGTGAATAGTTGAATGAATAAACTAATTTTTGGCATACATTTTACCATGCAATTCCTTTAGAACGTCGTGATATTTGACTGTTTTGTAAACAGTGATCTATTCATGGTAAAATTGTCCTTTAACTCTTTAATTACTAACGGAACATCATTGATACTTGGCAACATGTTTCAGATACTTACAAGGTTTGTATAAACGTGAAAATCTAGACCCCAAAGTGCATACTTTAAGAACTAAGACCTATTAAGTGTATTTTACGTTTATATTTTTATCTTTTAAGCCCTACGATTTTTTCTAAATCTGTTTTTTAAACAAATATAAACAAATTCAAAACAACGTATGTAAAAATCTACAGCTCTCTATGTAAGCGCTTTATATGAAAACTAGCTAATGGCCAAACGTTCGCGTAGCGGAAACTTGAATTTCTCCGAAGTTTATGCATGCACTCATTTTATTCATACATACACAATTACACACAAATACACACTAATTTTTGGACACACCTCTTTTCTTCTAAAGTCTATGGATTAAAATAAGTTCCGCCAGGACAACGTTCGCCCAGCGGAATCAGTTTTTGGTGAATTTCTCCACAATGGCTGCGTACACAATTTTTTTTTTACCATACACAATTATACGACGTCATACACTAAATATCTGCATAATTAATATCTTTAAATTCAACAACATTCCGCTGCGCGAACGCACACCTGCGGCGTATTGCGCTACTGTTTCATCCGATTTTTGAGTTCTCGATATAAATTTATGTTGTAGAACCCATTTGCTAGGTTTTGGGTCTAAGTAGTCGTCAAGTGTTTCAGTAATTTCGTTAAATGTCTTATTCAATGGTTCGTCTGGTGCTATTAAATCACATAATTTTTCATGGAGTTCTGGTGATAATGTAGACAGAAGAATATTTGTCTTCATGTGGGGCTCAGTAATTTCATTAAGTCTAAAGTACACTTCCAGACGTTTTTTAAAGTTATTGAACGTTTCTGATTCATGTAAAGGATTAAATTGTATTTTTGGTATAATCTTATGGTATTGGTATATTCTATGTTGGTCTTCCTGTCGCTGACCTTGAATAATGGTTTTTTTTGTTAAAAGTTTTGATACTAAAATAGTGTGAAGTTCTTCGAATTCGTAGCCGTAATTTTGTTCGTGTAAATACGCTGTTTCATCGTTATCATCTATGGTTTTGTTTTCTATCTTCTCTTGTAACTCTCGCAGTGCTGTTATGGTGTCCTTCAAGGCTGCGGAGCGAGCGGTGATGTCCTCGTCAGACATCGTCGCCCTCTGCTCGATGTAGATATCGAGTCTGGTGAGCATCCCACGTAGGGTGCTCCGTTTTTTACGTAGCTTTTCCATTTAGGTTCAGTTTTTTCTCGTCGCCAATATTATGTATTAATAAAATACGAGCATTACGTGTTTGATATATTTATTGACAGAGAATGCCAAATCGTTATATGATTAATATATGGCATCTACCATAGAGTAGAAGGAGTTTAGGTGGAGTTTAGGTTCACCACAGAAATTGTGTTGGAATGTACGTCATAGTAGCATTGAGTTAAGAAACGTGTCCAGTATATGGCAAGCGGTGCGCCTCCTTTTACATGGCACCAATAATATTAAAAGCAAATTTGCACTGAATTTCTTAAAAGGCAGCCTTCACCTTTGGGTTCAATGTACAATGTTTAAAATGTTCACTATTTTATTTGCTCACCATTTACCATTCTGCGTTATTTTTCAAACCACATAGCTTAAACTGCACTGCACAATATAACATATTATTATTTAGTCATAGCCTTACGTATCACTAAACCTAAACTACAGCTGAACAAAACCGATGGTAATTCATCTACACCTTAGAGGTTACGCAATAAATATCTTATGTGAGTTATGTGGGTCACCGATCGATGCTGATCAAGGGTACGCCATGGACGATGGGCTGCCGCTGCCATGACCTATGCACATGGTGTATTACATTATGAATAGTGTATATATTTGTGAAGGCTGATGTTCATCAAGGATGGAGTAATTTCCGAAGGCAAGTGAATTGTGGGTCTGTTTTCAGGGCTGTATAGTTATTATTCGTTCATTTTTTTTTTTTTAATTACGTTTTTTTTTTGCCGTAAATTCAATGCTGATACAGTACTGTATTTCGGATCTGAAATAAGATTAATAAGCATCATAAAGTTCATCAATATTTGTAGTCATTTTAAATTCTGTATTAAACACAAAAAGTTATACTTACAAGCGTGGTGACAGACAGACCGACAGCGAAGTCTCAGTAATAGGGTCCCGTTTTAATCATTTGGATACGGAATCCTAAAAAAAAATGGTTTTCTATTACTGTTTGGGGTTTATTCTTACAAACACAGTGTTTATATTGACACATACCTAGAACCAGATGACCCAAGAGTTATAAACCAAAGTCCATATAAATACGCTTTAACAGTTTGTTTTTAATCAATAAACTATGTTCATAGTACTAAGATAACTGAATAGATAACTATTTATGGCCTATCATTCACGTGTGCGGTTTCGGACGGCCACGGGTGGGACTATTCATAGATAAGAATGTTTATTTTACTCTGCCCAGCTTCCTCACGTGAGAAAGTAATGTGGCCTATTTTATATGAAACGTGGATTATGTTAACCTAATTTCAAACTTTCGCTTTACAAATTAAAGGTTAGTCTATGAAGCCAAATAGAAATACGCAAATCTATTACTTTTTAATAGAAATCTAAACTTTTTAAAGTTTTTATATAAATGTAGATACTATGAATTTTAACAATACGTAAGTACGCCTTCAGTTTCATAAAAAAATATTTTACTCTAAGAATTTTTATTAATGTATACAACTCAGTTCTATTTAGTGGAGCCTTTATAAAAATAAAGGGAATTTCTTTTTAAAAATACATAGTTACAGGCGGAAATTTATTGACATCTGTAGCTCGATTATCTGCTACTATCGACTACCGACAACCGAACTGTCATCGAGAAATTTTGTATAAAAATCTGATCAGCGCCTCTGACGGGTGTCGTACGAATTATTTTGGCAGTACATTCTAAATGTCAAACTTTCGATACTCGACACTACCGACTGTTCAGAATCGCGCTACAGAGCGACAAAGTTCGCCATTTTAAGATATACGTGGTGTCCTACACCGCAATAACGATACCTACAAAAGTAAAGCGTAGTTAATTTACAGTTGTGTACAAAAATTGCATAAAGTCAATATTACATGTACAAATTAGAATGAAAGTCAGACGCTCGTGTCGTGCGGCTGTACAAACATACAAACATACAAACATGATGCTTGTTGATTCTGTCTGAGAAGGAGCCTTGATGGAAACGTGATCTTTCAGTTTGAAACGCCCAAATTACCGTTGTTTCTATCACTAGTTCGTGTTATGATTATTATGAAATGTCATGAATGCATTGAGTGATAGGTATCTTGTTGATGACGTTCACCCTTCAGTCAATAAGAAAAAAAACAGAGAAATGGAAAAAAAATATTTTTTGAAGTGGTTGTAAGTCTATCTTGTACAAAAACGTAGAACGTACAATATCCCGTCTAAAGCATGCCATTTCAACTTTAAGTAGAGTTGTACAAAAGTTTTTAAGATTTCTAGAGCATAGAATTTGAATTTTTAGTATTTGTTGTTATAGCGGCAACGGAAATACATCATTTTGAAAATTTTAGCTTTCTAGCTATCGAGGTTTATGAGATACAGCCGGAAGACAGACAGACATCGGAGGCTTAGTAATAGGGTTCAAGACATGTTTGTCAGTATTTGCATAAACAAAAATATCAATGCGTGTAGGTACATTTTGAAGAAAGTTATGACGTTTACAAACGCCTAGTTTTTTTAATCTTCCGTTATTTTATCGAGAGTCCTAGGTTTCTCAAATGGACAAAAATTAAAGAACCAGTTTTAAGTAAATATGTATAATCTACGAATAACTCGTTATCAGGGTCTATGACCCTACGACTCTTACCTATAATACCTACGTCAGAGATAGCTGAATTTACCTAATTATATCAAAATAGGCTATTACTATATTACCTACACGATAACGTGCGTAGGTATGCGATGACCTCTACTTTATCTGGAACAAAAGATACGTAAGTTCTGACCCGCTAATCATATGATTCGACTACAATGTATACCAAAATATAACGAATTATGTTACCTACAAGATTTTTTTTTGGATTCCATCTCTGTCTCTGCCATGAATCCCAAAGGGAAGTGTGTTCTTAGCTTTCTCCTCCAATTCGCTTTTTACTCCTAAACAGCTCTCTATCCTTTCTTTTGTAATATTAGGTTATAAAGACTCCTTACTTAACTTGCACTCACAGCTAAATACTCTCTGGTAGCTCAAAAGTCTATTTTATTGAAATACGTCCGATTGATCTAGTGCCTGGAGGATACAAGTCTAACTCTAGGACAGTCTTTTAATATTTTTCATAGAAAACTGAAAATTAATATTTGACCTGAATGCCTACCTTAATCACCAGGGTCAGTTCTTTGTATTATTGACAGCAAGCATGTTTTATAACAGAAAAAAGTAGTTTGCAAACGGATAAACGACTTTACTCCCTGAATTCACGGGAACTCTGAAAATAATAACAGCCCTCGAAAGCTTACGTATTAATTAAGAACATTGAGGCCTTTTCAGTTAACTTCTCATCAAATTTCAAATTCCTCATGATTACTAAACAACTATGCGTCATAGACGAAACATGTCATCTCAAACAATTTGTGTGTAATTGTATCTGTTTATCCTATTAGCGATCACGTTCGTACATTATGACGTACACTCATGAATTACACTTTCAGCCGAAACTAGTTCTGGTAGACTAAAGGCAGTTCGTGTATTGTGACGTCATAATGTATGCAGTTACTGTGTGTATAAGATTTTATTATACGTACATAATATCACGTCTGTTATACCCGAAAGTGTAGGCAAAGGTGGATGAAATACAGGGTGTATTTCATCTACCTTTGCCTATTTGTTATTTAATAGATTTTAATAGATGTTTTGTTCTTTACAATTTTAGTCCCATGTAGCAGGAGGCAAGTCATTTGCAACCACTTTACTAAACTCCGAGCTACTAATGAGAAATAGTCCCATATAAATAAGAAAAGATCAATAGCACTTTGTCGAACCCCGGAATCGTACCAAAGACCTCTGCGTGGCATTGGCATAAAGTCAGTTCATCTGTGACGTCATTATATGTGTAGTTACTGTGGTGAACCTAAACTCCACCTAAACTCCTTCTACTCTATGGTAGATGCCATATATTAATCATATAACGATTTGGCATTCTCTGTCAATAAATATATCAAACACGTAATGCTCGTATTTTATTAATACATAATATTGGCGACGAGGAAAAACTGAACCTAAATGGAAAAGCTACGTAAAAAACGGAGCACCCTACGTGGGATGCTCACCAGACTCGATACCTACATCGAGCAGAGGGCGACGATGTCTGACGAGGACATCACCGCTCGCTCCGCAGCCTTGAAGGACACCATAACAGCACTGCGAGAGTTACAAGAGAAGATAGAAAACAAAACCATAGATGATAACGATGAAACAGCGTATTTACACGAACAAAATTACGGCTACGAATTCGAAGAACTTCACACTATTTTAGTATCAAAACTGTTAACAAAAAAAACCATTATTCAAGGTCAGCGACAGGAAGACCAACATAGAATATACCAATACCATAAGATTATACCAAAAATACAATTTAATCCTTTACATGAATCAGAAACGTTCAATAACTTTAAAAAACGTCTGGAAGTGTACTTTAGACTTAATGAAATTACTGAGCCCCACATGAAGACAAATATTCTTCTGTCTACATTATCACCAGAACTCCATGAAAAATTATGTGATTTAATAGCACCAGACGAACCATTGAATAAGACATTTAACGAAATTACTGAAACACTTGACGACTACTTAGACCCAAAACCTAGCAAATGGGTTCTACAACATAAATTTATATCGAGAACTCAAAAATCGGATGAAACAGTAGCGCAATACGCCGCAGATTTAAAAAAGCTCACTACCAACTGCGAATTTAAATGTCAACACTGCCAGAAAAACATTTCAGAAAGCTTTTTATCTCTTCAACTCATAAGAGGATTGAAAGATAGCGACGCACGTACAAAAATTTTACAAGACCGAACAGTATGTACATTTAAACACCTGACACAGATTGCAACATCTATTGAAATGAGTAAAGCAGAAAATACATCAATGCTTCCGAATGAACAACCAAGTAGTGACAATATCAATAAAATTTCCACTGATTCCTACAATAATTCAAAAAAATCTCCTTTTAGAGGAATCACACCAAGAGATTTAAAAGGGAAATGTTTCCGCTGTGGTTTAAATCACGAAACCAAGAAATGTAGCGCTATAAACATAACATGCTATAAATGCAAGAAGGTCGGACACTTAGCTAGTGTGTGTCTACAACGGCGCTCAGATGCGAAGCCCAGTAAGACTACACCGGATATAAATCAATTAAACGACTCAGCGATAAGCGATGATGATGAATGGAATGATATTAATGTTATATCTGGTGAAACATCCGAAAAATACATGATAACGGTACACATTGAACATGCTAAGATGAAAATGGAATTTGACACTGGAGCCACACTTACTTCTATGTCATTACGAGACTACAGAAAATTGAAAATCGGCAAAAGAATCTTTAAAACTAATATAAAACTCAAAACATATACCGGCGAAGTAATCGAACCTGCAGGTGTTGCATACGTTCAATGCAGATGCCAAGGAAAAGAATTTCACGGTAAATTATACCTCATCAACAACAACGTTGACCCCGTTTTTGGCCGGAGTTGGATGAAAGAACTCGAAACTCTAAATTTAGCAGATATAAAAACTTTACAGCAATCAGAAAATCTAGAATTAGACCAGCTTTTGGAACTTTACAAGACATCAGTATTTCGATCCGACTTAGGCGAAATACCCAATTACAGAGGACACCTAAATCTACAAGAAAACACAAGACCAATTTTTATCAAACCACGTAGAATACCGTACGCTTTAAAAACCAAAGTGGATGAAGAGATCGAGCGACTATGCAAACAGGGTGTCATCACGAAAGTCGACCACTCTGATTGGGGTACTCCAGTGGTACCAGTTGTCAAACCGAATGGGAGTATCCGATTGTGCGCTGATTATAAAGTTACACTAAATAAAGTCATACAAGATGAACAATATCCAATACCTATGATAGAAGATATATTTGCAGAGATGAACGGAGGTAAACTATTCTGTACACTCGACATCACCCAGGCATATCTCAACATGACAATGGATGAAGAAAGCGCAATGCTACAAACACTAAGTACGCATCGAGGCACTTTTAAGGTGAACCGCCTAATGTTCGGCGTTAAGGTCGCGCCGAGCCTTTGGCAGAAATTTATGGATAAACTCCTTCAAGATCTCGAAGGTGTAAAATGTTTCTTTGATGACATCATCATTCAAGGCATCAACAAAGAACAATTACTACAGAGACTTAAGCTCGTGTTAGACAAACTAAAAGAAAGTAACCTACGAGTAAACAAAAATAAGTGCCACTTTTTCAAAACAAGCATCGACTATTTGGGACACACTATCGACAAAGAAGGTCTACACAAAAACAGAGAAAAGATTAACGCAATAATTAAAACAGAACGCCCAGTCAACACCGCAGAATTGAGGACATTTCTTGGAATGGCAAATTTTTACAACAAATTTATACCCAACCTATCATCGATCACGAATCCACTGAACAACTTACTCAAGAAAGAATCTAGTTTTCGATGGTCTACAGAATGCGAACAGAGCTTTATACACATTAAAAAAGAAATTCTAAGCGAAAGAGTACTTATACATTTTGATCCCAAGAGGCCCTTGGTTCTTGCAACAGACGCATCTCCACTGGGAATCGGAGCAGTACTATCACATAGACTCCCAGATGGATCAGAAAGACCGATAGCATTCGCTTCCAGAACACTATCGGATAGCGAGAAGAAGTACAGCCAAATTGACAAAGAAGCTACTGCCATATACTGGGGATTGAAGAAGTTCTTTTATTATTGTTACGGTAGAAAATTTATCCTAGTGACAGACCATAAACCACTGACAATAATTTTCCACCCTCATCAAACGTTACCAGCAATGAGTACAATGCGATTATTCCACTACGCTCATTTCTTATCTGGATTTGACTACAACATTGAATACAGAACTTCGCCTAACAACTCAAATGCAGATTACCTATCCAGGTTCCCAGTAGAAAACACAAAGGCAAACAAAATGGACCAGAATTACAGCTTTCAACTTCAACAAATACATACCATTGATGTCAACCCAAATATCATAGCGAAAGAGACAAGTATTGATTCCGATTATACACCATTAGTACTCGCATTACAAACTGGCCGATCACTTAAAACGCTCGGTTACAATGATAATGAATTTACTTTACAAGATGGATGTATACTAAGAGGAACGCGAGTCTTAATCCCAAAAACATTACGCGAACGAGTGCTGGACGAACTACACCTCGGTCACCCGGGCATTGTGAAAATGAAGCTACTGGCCCGCAGTTTTGTATACTGGAAAGGAATTGACAATGATATCGAAACAAAAGTTAAGTCCTGTAGAACATGTAGATTACAACAAAATGAACCAGAGAAAGCACCACTACACCACTGGGAACACCCAAAGGGCCCCTGGCAAAGGCTTCATATTGATTTTGCCGGACCTGTTTACGGATACTATCTTTTAATAGTTGTAGACGCATTTTCGAAATGGACAGAGATTATACCTACTAAATCAACGACAAGCTCTTGGTGCATCCAAAAATTGAAAGAACTATTTTGCACCTATGGAACACCTCTACTCCTTGTCTCAGACAATGGCCGACAATTCGTATCGGGAGAGTTCGAAAAATTTCTAAAAGACTGTATGATTTCGCACAAAACCTCTGCTCCATACCACCCTGCAACCAATGGACAAGCTGAACGATACGTACAAACAGTCAAGAGAATCTTACGAAGCTTAGAGGGAGAAAGGGGTAATCTTCAAGAGAAACTTGTCATGGTAAAAACTCGCCTCAGACGGACACCAAACTTGAATGGTCAGACACCTTATCAGTTAATGTTTGGAAGAGAAGTTCGAACAGCATTACACTGCATGTTTAGAAACACCCATAAAAAAACTACATCAAAACATCAAGAGATCAAGGTCAGACAGTTGGAAGTCGGCGAACGAGTACAGGCCCGTGACTACACGAGTGCTAAGCACCATTGGCAGTTTGGTACTATCACAAGACGTCTAGGCCGACTTCATTATGAGATCCGCACCGACAACGGCGGTGTTGGCTGCATCTTATATTCAGCAGAACAGCTAAGAGGTTAGGAGGGGAGAAATGTGGTGAACCTAAACTCCACCTAAACTCCTTCTACTCTATGGTAGATGCCATATATTAATCATATAACGATTTGGCATTCTCTGTCAATAAATATATCAAACACGTAATGCTCGTATTTTATTAATACATAATAGTTACTATGTATACAAGATTTTATTATTTGGATGATTTGTTTTGTTTTGTTATAAAAAGTATATAATTATGCTAAGTGCTTGCATAAATAATGCCTGTTTTATCACTTAGATACACTTAACTGATTCTTTCTTATTTGTAGCTACTAAATGTATGAAAATGTTGCGAATTTCCTAATATTACTTTATAGGCGTAACCGGAAATGAAAACTCAGGTCAGGAGATGAAAAATATAGATATTGAATCAAAGAAAAGTTGGAATTCGGTTCCGAGTTTTCTTTGCTTCAATATCTATATCTTCTAGGCTCCACTCTTCTCTAATTCTTAAAATAGAAGTGAATTTTGCCAAATAATTGCAAAAAATAAGCAGGCTCAGTAAGGCCCAGCGCAGACAGACCGGAATAATCCTCGCGCGGTCTCGAGCATTTTCTTTACGGCTCGCGGATGCTCGAGCATGCTCGCGACTGCTCGAGCCTGCGCGAGGAAAGCGTTCTAGGTTACCATTCTTCATTAAACAGGCCAGCTTTTGTGAAAATTCGTCAACGATAGTAGACTGGGCCATGATTATAATTGCTCTTTTGACTGAAGAAGAATAAAAATGACGTTCTCTCTCTTTAAACTCAGTAACATCATTGAAATTTTTCGTACGATGCCGGCGGCGGCGCGATGCCACGCGGGGATACCCGCGCATCCTCGAGGACGCGCGAGCATTTTTTGTCAGGTTCAAGCAATTATGCACTTTATTTTACTAATTTAAAGTTGATTTTCTAGCGCGTAAAAAAAATCCTCTCCGCTGCGCTCCTCTTGGTCTGCGCTGACCCTAATACTATTGATTTGTATCAGAATACCATAATAATATGTATTTTATGTATTGCAATCAACTATGAATAACGGACATCAATTCAAAAATATTTACATTAGCCAAAGAAATTTCCACACGAACAAATGATAGTTATCTTAAGTAAATAAAAACTTATGTTGACCTTTACCCCGACCGGTTACAAACAAACATTAAGATAAAACAATAATATTTTTAACAAACAAAAGCAAAACTTGATAGTCGACATGGTAACTAAAATCTTCAGTTTTGATAAAACTCTCTTTTTAGTAGATAATACTCACGCACTTTATAAAAGAAAGTATTTAGCGAAAATCTTAGACTTACGAAAAACATTGGGACGCGGAGTATCCGATTGGAGGTACTGCGCCCTGGCCACCTTATGGTAACCTCAGAAGGAACATCGTCAGGTTTTTAGTCGGTATGCCCAAGTTAGCCGGAAAGTCTAGCCGAGCCCGACAGACCCCCGCTTTCCTTCCTGGTGGGCGGGCCATGCAGTAAACATGCAGAAAAACATGTCATACACTGATTATTATTTATAATGTCTGCTTTTATATATTTTACGGGAATGCAAAAGGTGTAGGTATGTCATTTCTGACTGATTTCAATTATTATATCAGCTTAGCCTTTCTTCCAAGCTACGTTGGAGTCGGCTTCCAGTCTCACCGGATGCAGCTGAATACCAGTGTTTTATATGGAGCGACTGCCTATCCGACACCTTACTGCTTTCATATAATCGAACGTGTAGCAAACGGTCTAATTCAAGAAAATATTGTACATTCATAGCTGTTTAATCATTGCCGTCAACAAAAACCTACGTAACTGACCCAAATCATCAAACTTTTTGTTTGAAAAGGGTTTTTTTTAGAATATTTGGAATAAATATCCCTACACTAGCTGACCCGCGCAACTTTGCTTGCATTAGAGAGAATGAGTGAAATTTCTCCCCGTTTTTGTTTCATTTTTCATTGCTTCTCTGCTCGTATTGGTCGTAGCGTGATGATATATAACCTATAGCCTTCCTCAATAAATGGGCTATCTAATACTAAAATAATTTTTAAAATTGGACCAGTGAGAGACCACTGAGATTAGCGTGTTCAAACAAACAAACAATCAAACAAACAAACTCTTCAGCTTTATAATATTAGTATAGATTATATAGTATAGATTGCCCGGCATTGTATACAATTATATCAACGTAGTATGAAGAGTAAGCACGATGGAACAGACACGCGTGCCAAATCACGCCAGAAACAACGTGATAGCGTTTATCTACTACAAATGTTTACATCACAATAATAGATAGGCCTTGAACGATCTGTTACAATTAATGTTCTCAAGTGCTACTATACTATGAATTTAAAGAAAGAAAGTCGTTTCAAATTACAATCATTCTAGAAAATAAACTTTATGAGCATTTATTGTCGGACATGAATGTTACAGATAGACAACTATGAAATTATTATTAGGAATTCTTATTATACATTAATTCATTTTGTTGTTACTTATCTGAAACTGTTATCATACGTATCATTTTTACTAAGTTCTTACTTAACTTGTTCTTCCATCTTTTCAGACTGGGTAATATGGGTAGAATTAAGCAACTAAGCAAATACAAAAATCAATCCTTTTCCTTGTCTATTGTTTATTAAAGATGCCGAAAAATATCAACGAATCAAACCCAAACACATAAAACATACCAAGAAACCCCAAAACCAGAAAAATCCTGCTCATAACCAATTAAAACCACTTCCTCCAATCCCCAAGACTAAAAAAACCCAGTCATCATTCCACAACGTCAAAAATAATTTCGTAGAAGCCTTGATTGTTTCGCCTTCATAACCGCATCAATCTGAACAATCATCATCAAGCATAGAGCACGCAGACCTCGACGCTCAGTGACTAAACCACTGTAATGAGTACAAATTAATCGTGCTCATCAGAACACGACATGCCGTCATTCAAACATCAATTTAAGTAGCTTGAGGTTGAATGACGAAATTACCTTATAAGTATTGGTTCTAAAACCTGATACAGTTGTTTGGATTTCTTGATGTTTCGGCACAGGTCATACTAGCCATGGCTGCCAGCTAACTGATTTTTTAGTTTTTAATCTACCGCAGTTTGTACGCATTATACAAAATTGCTAACGGGCCTTAATACGTTGAAAATTTTAAGGTTTCGATTCTTTATATCGATCAAATTGCAGATGGATACGTCAGGCAGCAAATATGGCCTCAAATTCGAATCGTGTTAAAGACCCGTTATCAATCTTGTATTATATGTACAAACTGCGAAAGTTTAAAGACCTTAAAAAATCAGTTAACTGGCAACCATGCTTAGTATGACCTGTGCCGAAACATCAAGAAATCGAATGTAAAACATGCATGTTTAATTTCTATCCGCATGTCCATTTTGCAAATAAAGTACTTTAAAGTGAAACTATAGAACATTTTTTTATTTCTATTTTGCTAAGACTGATTTGTAAAACAAGTGCAATTTTGATATCTACCTAAATATGTGAGAATTTGTTCAAGACATTAAAGATGTCTAACGTGTTCTGTTTCCTCAATTAGATTTATCAAAATTAAGGAAATGAGACGACACTTTGATATACAAAGTTTTATGTCTTATCTTTATTTACACAAAATAATATTTATTTATGTGGAATTTTAAAATCTTCTTCTTCAAGACAAATCGTCCCAAATTTCCTGTTGATTTCGTAAATATAGATAATACATAATATAATTATAAGTTGTGGTCAGCATCTCTAAAATACTCTCACAATACCTTCCTTACACTATCTTTGTACTAAAATATCACTTTGAAAAAAATTTATACCTTTTTCGTTTATTTTTAACTTTAGTATCCCACTGGTGGGCACAAGCATTTTTTTTTCTGCAAAGTTTTCAACCTTATGTGATTACTCTCCATCCATCTAGTATTATAATTAATGTCATATACAATTTCATCCAATAAAAACGTTCTTGTCATATCATATATCTTACGCTAGGTTCCTCTATAAAAAACCAGTGTTTTCCAGTGTTGGTTGACTCAGAGGGGATTCTTACGGTCATAGCACACATATCAACATGGAAAAGCATCGTCACCGTATTGCCTTTCGCCTCACCGCCATCAGAACAAGCGTCGAACTAACGTAAGGACGTCAGCAAAACGAAGACTCGGATATAGAAACGATTCTCCAACACTGTCTTACACACCGACTAGCTATTGAGAAAATTAGTATGAAAATCAGCGCCTTGGGGGGCGTAAGGACTATTTTTGCAGTAAATTTTAAATGTCAAACGCAGGTAGTACCGATTGTAGTATATCGCGCTACAGGTGACACCGTGCTTACGGTGCTGCACCGATGCTGCTTGATATTGGATTCACAGGAGATACAAGCACAGTGCTTTTCAGTCAATAGTTTCATACAAAGAATCCATACGTATATTATAAATGCGAAAGTAACTCTGCCTGTCTGTCTGTTACTCAATCACGCCTAAACTTCTGAACCAATTTGCATGAAATTTGATATGGAGATATTTTGATACCTCAGAAAGGACATAGGCTACTTTTTACCCGGAGAAGATTCAGGTGGCGGACGAAGTCGCGGGTAAAAGCTAGTAGCTAAATAAATAGCTATGTGTGCACCCTTACCCGTTAATTAAGGACTTTGCAAGCTAACAGATAATGGTGATTGATGTATCCTCGAATTTGTGGCTCGCCACTCGTTTGAATCGGTCTATAATGGTCGTGAATAACTGCGCAGCTGTCATTGCCCTTGGTTGTGGCCGAGTTTTAGTTAATAGTTTCAGGAATTGTAATTGCGCTACTTTTGTATAATTGACAGGTAATAATGTCGTCCTGACCGATATTTAACAGTAGTGACTTTTTGCATACATAGTGTTAAAAAAAACTAGAATGTTCAAGCTAAGCTCTTGTTTTCTGAATTGCCTTAAAGGTGCCTTGTTAAGTACTTTGTTGCAAAGGCATGTTCCTGTGGTCTTAATTATTGTTAACGTCGAAATATCACTTATTTTTTTAGGGCAACATCTTTTTTTTATGAATTATAAAAAGCTTTGGTTTATTTGTAAGTTTGACCTTAGTCTCAAATACATGTTTTTCTAATATTACTGTGGATGAGTAACCCATATCTAAATCTTTGGCCACGAAACAGGCTATGCCTAGTGTGGCTTAAGTTACTGATCTTATGTTTGTACAACTGTGGACTGTTAATAAATGATTTTTATTTTTTTTTATTATATTATTACCTGAAGGTCTACCAACCAAATCTAGTTTACCTAAATTAGTCCATCTATTAGTATCTCACGTTCAGAACCGCTAAACGGAAACACAAAGTCTAGAAGGCCAACACTCTATGCACATATTTTTGTATTCTGCAAAAATAAATATGATAATCGCCATTGTATAAATAAAACTGGTTTTCACGATATTCTAGATCGAAAATTTATGTTAAATTAGATATGCAAATACTTATTTTGATATCCGTTTCATATTTGTGTAGCTCTTTATTTGTTGAAATTGATTCTCGCGAGTATTAATAGCAAAATATACAAAATAATAAACCAATACTGTCTTACTGTTGTCTTCTTACGTGATGAAAAAGAGCTAGAACTGAATCCACATCGCTGACCAAATTAAAATTAGTACTTTACATTCTTTAAAGAACTGTTTTGAAGAACTCTATTCTTCTCGACGTTTTGTTTTCATCGTTAACACTAATGCGACACGAATGCGATAAATACTTGTTTGAAAACTGCTTTGTCTCGAAAACTACTTTTCCCCAAAAAAACTCCCTTAGTAAAAAAACTATACTAAACCTTGACTAGAAATTGATTCACCAGGAAGTCTTCACTCATAATTATTTTTACTTCAAAAGAAAAAAATAAACACAAACAATCTCCCACGCATTTTAAAACACATGTAAAGTACATAGAACACCTGATTGAAGGCAATGACGTATATGTTTAGTGTCGACATCAAAAGGTGAGATCACGTCATATTTACTGTACACCAAAATATTGTAATTTGATGTGTAAACAAATTGTTGCCCAGGGAAGCAGGGCTGTCATATCTTGCTAGTTTTATTTTGGCCTTGGGTATCTTCATAGTTATTGTCTAGGTTTTTTCAATGATTATTTTTTTTGTATACGGTAGATGATTTGTTTTCTAGAATTCATGATGAATCTGAAATGTAAGGCTCAAATGATGCTTAGCTTATACTATTTTCCCTGAAAAAATATCTTGAAGTAAAAAGCCGTAAATCGTTCACGTATAAAATCAGAGATAGCTGCATGTTTCTTTACAAAATAAATCAAAATGCCTCAAAAAAAATGCAAAATAGCACTGCTTATTAACTTTATTAGCTATTATTATTAACTATAAAGATCCAACTGATTCATCTCATGTATAAATTATCACAGTGGAACAGTAGCAGCCCTGCAAACGAGAGCAATTGACACTAATTTTGCACATTCTAGGACAACTCTAAACAAACCTTGTTTCAAGTAAATAGTGAGTCATGCCGTCATGTCGTCATGCCGTCATGCTAACAACTGAACTTTGAACCTTTCAGCTGTGAAACAGGTTACTGTGTCATGACGTGGAAAGCGAATATGACAAAAAATTGCGTACAAATTTGTTTATAACCATTTAATGCCATAATATATGTATGTATTAAGTAATAATGGTATGCCATTAATACATAATAATATACTTATACCATTTACTCCCGGTTTCTGATATCTATTCAATAGCGTATTTTTATATGACTTTAAACGCTGTTGAATAGATAAACTACCGCTAAATGTACCTACTCAAAAAACCGGGGGTGTAGCATTTCCTCCCTCTTCCTTTTTTCTCACATTTTTTCAGGCTTACGTAAAATGATTAAATCCTTACTGGGTAAGTTACATAACTGGAATTGGACATTTGTAAACGATAAAGTCAATTAAAATTTCAAATACAAACGGTAAGACCATTAACGACCATTATTATATAACTTTTTGTAAACCGTTTAACACTGCTCATTTCTAAAAACCAGAGCACATTTTCTCTCTTCGCAGTAACTTTTAATTGTTACGTTCTCTTGATAATTACAATTTAATTGTATTTTACTTATAGCAATGAGTATCTAGAATCTGCTAGAACGATAACAACGGCGTAAATTCTGTCAACAGACTGAAACAGCAACATTTAACTAGTTTACGAGAAACTGTAAATTGCAGGTAATTCGACTTCCTATTATAAATGTAAAAAGTTAGGATGGAATTATGTATGTTTGTTACTCTTACACGCAGAAACTACTGAGCAGAGAAATGGACACATATAGTTTATAACCTGGATTTACATATTAATATGGTATACTCAAGAGGAGAGGAACTCGTGGCTTAGTTAACAACAGCTGAGCAGATTAACCTCTGAGGTTACGCTACGCTTGCCGAAGTCTTTCTGTGGATGGGTGACCATCTTTTAGTTACATATCGAGTTCCTCCGTGTTTCGGTAGGCATGTTAAAATGTGGGTCCCGGCTGTCATTATCAAAGATCTTTGACAGTCGTTAACAGTAGTCAGAAGCTTGAAAGTCTGACAACCAGTCTTACCGAAGGGTATCGTGTTATAACCCAGGTACCTGTGTTGTAGACGTTTGATATGCAGTCGTTCATGTAAATATCACACACTGGTATCCAGCTGCATCCGATGAGTCTGGAAGCCGACTCCAGCATAGTTGGAAGAAAAGCTATTCTGATATGATATAGTATACAACGGTATACTCACTTATACCAAGGGAACTCTTTTCACGCGAACAAGGAAGATCTTAGTTATTCATACGCTTGTACACAAGGTTTTAGTCCCAGAAGGTCACAATTAGAAGTTACAGACGGATATAATAATGAAAACAACATTGGTGCGGGAAATACGTGCTAATGTTACACTTCACACAGTTTTGTATACGGTGTGTCATTCAGTTAGTCATCTCGTTTTTTACACAGCAGCTGTTGCCGTACCACAAATTTATGTCTTTTTAAATATTATACAAATAGATTTTCAGAAGATTTTCTGTAGTTATTACAACTAGAAAGAAAATCAAAAATAATTTAGACAGGTGTTTTTAATATAAAAGGGATTGGATGGGGGATAAAAAATACATAATTTAAATCAAACTTCGTAAAACACACTGAAAACACTTTTTCTGTGTAAAAATTCAACCTATGGCAATTTTCGCAAAGGTGGTTGTATGATAGCGGGTCAATTTTCACTTGCTTATTTACAAAATATGTGAACATAGTATTTAGATAATTGATGCAAGGCAATCCAACAGACTGGAAGATATATTTATCCATTTCAAATAAAAGACAGCTTTCCTAACTTTTATCCAACGATTGCATTCATTACACACTAAAATATAAATCTGCAATAATCTTGTCGCGGGTAAATAAATATCTTCTCATGCAGTTATATACACACTATCCAGTTATAATTAGGTATATTGTAAACGTAGAGTCACGTTTGGCACAAATACGATGATGAGTGACCGACAAAGTTGCATTAAGTGATGGCGAGGTGCCAACGTGCCAGGTGGCTGGCTCATTGTCTAGCCAGTACTATACCTACTGGCAAATATACCTAGAGCATTTCTTGACAACTATAAACTACTATAAATTCTATATTTACGTTATAAGGTATGTTTATTAAAGACAGTCAAAAGTTTAGAATCAAACTGTGCTTTACACTACATACATTGTATATTTTTTTCTATGAAGGAGAAGGGAAGAGGGGTTTAGAAAAAAGAACTTCAGTGAAAAGAGTAATTGATAATCTTGCTTTTAAAAGTTCAATGAACCTGACTTTTCCTTTATTGGCATTGCTATTACTTAGGTACTTATGGATATTTATATGCTTGTTAGGTATATGTAGATTAATTTACTTGTTTATTTAATACCAAAAAATATGTAGTTACATATTACGACTATTATAACATAACTTGAAACTAACAAAATTCAATCAGATATCAATAGTTTAATGAAGGTTTAGAGTCGCAGATATGCCAACTTATGTGTTAACGTCCAATCCAAGCATTTACCTTAGCTCCCATAACATAACACTAAAATCTTTACAGAAGAAGAAAACCAACGAACTAAAGTTAAATATGACGTAACAGCATATAATTCCGGTGACCACACAAGTGCTGTGATGACATGCACTCACGAGACCGGCGCCAGAGTGTTGGCACTATCAAGGAAAACAAAACACATGTGGCCGCGCCGCGCCGGTAACCTGATTAAAGAGATTCAAGCTTTGACTGTTCCGCATTTTATATATTGTTGATATTTTCATTGCAAATTGAATTGTAATAGATCTTGGATTTAATGACGCACATGATTTTTTATTCGAAATATCAAAAAATATGATGCAAGATGTCATTCTTTTCGTTGTTATGTGCGTTGTTCTAAGTACGAGAATATCGTATTATAAGATGGCATGGTACCAGCTACCAAGTCGTACATATGGATAGACCAGAGCTACCAGAGGCATTATGAAGTAACCGTGGAATACCTAGGTGACCTAAGATGGTCTACCATTTGGTAGTAACTTTGCCAAGCAAGGCAATTTCGTATGACAATCTTAGTGAAGGAACATAAAATTAAAGACAAAGAAGGAATGTTTTATGATATAGAAAGTTAAAGAATTATATCAAGATTTTACTATCAAAGTCAATTGAAGAAACAACCAAACCAGATGAAGAATTCCAACACCTAAATGATGTAACTCTTCACATAAAACAAAAATCACTATTACATCAGAATGAAACAATCGACTACATTGAACTAAAGAGTCAAATCAATAATGATGACATCTAACAATGTTTTAAATCAGTCCCACTTTAGAACTACAACCAATGCTCTTGGGAATTAATATCACATACAAGAATAAATTAATCGTTGGAACTGCTACACCAAAATTGATAAACTATTTTAAGATGACACGTGACAGTGCGGAACACCGAAATAGACCAAAATTGACCTGTCAATTGACACTGTATGAGCTTGGAATGTGATTGAATTTCAGACTTCAGACAGCTGATGCAATGTGGTTGTGTTCTTTCACATTATATCTTGCAATTCAAATTGTTGTGGTATTTAAAAGGAATTTGATATTTGATTGTTTTGACATATTTTAGGAATCAGTTTGATCGTTGATAGACGCCATGGCGACGCTCAAAAACATGCATTTGTGGTAATTTGCCTAATCTCTTTAGGACTTAAGTTTTGAGCAATATAATATTTAATGAGACTTTATAAGTTGCTATATTAGAAGTTCGTACTGTGACACATCTTCATCTAGTTTGCTAGTTAGGTGGCTACATCCATTCCATTTACAGGAATTTATCTTTATTCAATAAATCTTCATTATTAAGAAAAAGAGAAAGTTGGAAAGAAATGCTCACGGCATAAGAACACTTCACTGGGGTACACCTAAATAAGTTCTAGCATTCAAAAGTGACAATCTTCCTAATTCGATTCCGGCAATTTATTTTCTCCGTTATAAAATTATTTCCAACATTACTAGATCGATTTAAAATATAAATAAATGAACATTACTTAAACTAAAAGCAAGAACCGAAAAGCCGATTCAAAGAATGAGTGTATATTTGTTTCCTCGATTGTAGATTTATTGGCCTATTTTTGTATACGTTGGTGCCTGGAGAAATTGGGTTTGAAAAATAAGTTGTTTTTAACCTAGAATGATTAAATGAGTATAAAGTTCAGTATTGTGGTAGTTTGTTTTTGTTTAGGCTTAAAGAATAATAGCAATTCATCCTGTTTGTTTCGTAAGAAAATAAAAAGTATAAAATTCCGTTTTTTATTTTCTAGGTATTTTAGATGATGTTGAAACAAATAAAATGAAATCACTCTCTTGAACTGAATTTACTTCTTGGATGTTAAAATATGTTTTGCATCTATAGAGACTAGAATATCAATGCTGATAAATTAATAATTAATTACTAATTTGTTATTATTTTTGTAAGCCGAATTTTATAATGCCCAATAATTTAACGATATACATATATTATTACATACTAGCTGACCCGCGCAACTTCGCTTGCGTCACATAAGAGAGAATGGTTGAAATTTTCCCCGTTTTTGTAACATTTTTTACTGGTACTCTGCTCCTATTGGTCGTAGCGTGATGATAAGATAAGAGATGAAGCTATAGCCTTCCTCGATAAATGGGTTATCTAACACTGAAATATTTTTTAAATCGGACCCGTAGTTCCTGAGATAAGCGCGTTCAAACAAACAAACTCTTCAGCTTTATAATATTAGTATAGATACACCTGATTTCGTTACGTTTCTTTGTATAAACTTTATAACAAAATATCCTATGCTTACTGAAACGTTTACACTGACCCAAATGTATTCCTACACCACCCTTACAACATAGAAATGACATCCATCTTAGAACTTATGAATAATACATTTCGCATCTTGTCCTATCCTTTCTCATTTACATTCAACCGAATCAGTAATTACTGGTTACCGTTGGTAAAAGCCCACAAACCAGTACGAATTACGTATTTCATTTGACAACTAGTGTACGTCAAATTGATAGTCAATATTCAATATATTGCTACTTAGACGTAACGTGTGTAAAAAGAGAAAACAATGTACAGCATAATTGCTTTCAAAGAGTTTTCAACTGAGATACGTGATAGCCGCGCAGAAGTGCGATTCTCTACCAATATTGACAATCGGCAAGCTATCGAAAAATTTTGTATGAAAATCTTATCAGCGCCTCTAGTGGGTGCCGTGAGAACTAATTGTTTAGTCATTTTAAATTGACAAACTCTCGATACTCGATAGTTCATTGCTGCTTTAATGTCATGTGTTAATCACTATAATCTGCAAGAGGAAACAATGTACAGTACAATTACTTTCAAAAAGTTTTCAACTGAGATACATGATAGCCCAACATGCGGGTTCTCCCTAAACTATTAATTTGCGAGCCGGTTGTGAAAGTAGGCCGATTGAAAGTAAACATGAATTAATGATAGACGTGTAACAAACTTGCAAATCTACTACACCCTAATACTATAATTATGTTATCTATTACTAGCCGGCTAATATAACGTATTATAAGTTTTCTTGGATTATGCTAGGTGTAGCCAAGGTATTTTTAACTTTTGTGGTACACAAGTTACGATTAGCGTGGGAAATTATCTTTCCCAGCCAGTGTCTAAAGGTCAGTAATTTAATGGTTATTCTAGCCTAATTCATTTATTTAGACTAGACGTGAGATGTCACCCAACCGGCACTTTGTTGACATGTTGGATTCAAGGCGTAACCCCTCCTTCGATCGGGTAGTAGACCCTTGCCCAGCAGTGGAAGGTTATTGGGTTAATCTCTTTTCAATACCATAGTATAAACAACCGTCAACCCAAAACAGACCTCTATTCCCGAGGAGTATCGAGTGACGTGATTCTCTACCACTATCGACTATCGACAACCGGCTAGCTATCAACAAAAGTACGAAAAAGTGATTATCAAATCTAGCGGACGTTGTAGAAACTATTTTTACAGTACATTTTAAATGTCAAACTCTCGATACTCGACAGTACCGACTGTAGAGGCTCGTGCCTACATGTTGTATTTATTTGAACAAGCATATAAATGTAGTAATGCAACGTTTGCGTACAAAGCGTAGCGCTCGATCGTTACCCAGCGGTAAATATTTATGCATCCAGGTCGTTCCACAAGATTCACGTATGTGGCGTACGTGATCAATATAGTGTGCATTTTATTGTATTATTAAGATTATTGCGCACGTTTATAGGGAATATCTATCGAGTATTACGTAAGGTGTGAGATCAAATCTAGATGTTTCTTCAGGGCTATTTCGAATAACAATTTGTAGTTATACATGGGCAAGGGCGCAAAGAAATCAAATCCTTGGGCTTAATTATATTAAGTACTTAAGTAGTTTCAACACAGGAAACTTCTAAAAGCTTAATAAAGTTAGTTCTTAATTTTGTTAACTTCTTAATTTTATTTTTCGTCCCTTGATGAAGTTCATAAAGCCAGACTCAATAAGCCAAGCTTTGCAGGACCCAAAAAATCTTCGCGTCAGTATATTTTAACGTGACTCACCTAAAAACATAGACTTTAGTAGATTATAATTGTTTCTCAAAACTATAATTATAGTAGAAAACCGTCGTGAAAATATGACTAAAGACTAGGTGTGGTTGCAACACGTATTTCATATTTTCTATTATAAACAAGCTGTTATTCTAATACTAAACATAAACAGATACAAAGTACACTGTGAACTGAGGCTACTATCACTGGGTCACGCAAATATTTATTCAATGTTCGCTTTTAATAGTGTTCTACTGCGTACTGGATGTTTCTATAACTATATTTTACTCATCTATACAAAATTACTACTACGGAGTGGTAAGGCTCATCTTCATGTTTCAGGTAAAGCTATGTAGGTAGAGGTAAAGAACTCCACTTTCAACTTAATGTGAAAAAATTCCGCGCCGTGTCTACCTGTTCGCGATAAGTACAAAAACTACGAAATTTTGTATGGAGGTTTTTATTTTTCTAGTTTGAGCAAGATGTAAATTGGCTGAAACACGTTGATCTTTAATATAAAAACTTAAATAAAATCAACCCAAAGTACGACTATTATATGGTCTGATGTATGTATGTAATCTTTCACGGAAAACGACTGAACGGATTTTAATGGAATTTGATATACAGATGGTCTTTACGCTAAACTAACACATAGGATACTTTTTACCACGGGAAAACTTTCACGCCGACCAAGTCGCCAGCAAAAGCTAGTCTCTACTAAACAAACAGCAAAAGTGATGCATTTGTTTTGAGCCACAGTAGATCTGGCATAACATTAGCTGCAGCACGTGTTGAATGACACATATGAATGTGACATGAGGATGACACAATGTAATGTAATGTGATATCATCTGGAGCAGATGGTTACTCTGTCTTAAAACGTTTTGCAAGTAACTAACTACAATACATATCGAGTAGATTGCAATATTACACGATTGAGCTGAAGTTTTGTGTTCTTTTTTTAGCCGATTTTTTTTTCTTAACATCCAGTCTTGGTGACTAAAAACATTCTTTAAAATTAATTCTAGATGTTTGACATAAACACGTCGAGGTGTCAAAAAGCGAAGATAGTTCATTTTAGCTATCATTATATCTATATATAAATAGGGATCAAAAGATAGAGTCAAATCTATTGGTACTTAAAATTTATATATAAAGGGGCTTAAATAGTTTGTAAAGATAACGTATAAAAAGAACAATTTGCTCTATTCCGTTTACAAAATCCTAGCAACTAAGAAATTCTCTCAGCTTTTAGATCATATCTTATTTCTTCACCGCTTGACTCACAGTCATATGAATTCATCAGAACGTCCACATCACGAGTATTTTTAAACAAAAACAAACAAACCGATGATTTACTTACAAACAGTTCATATTTAAAATTAAGTGTTGAAATAAACCCACTCAGCTTTGATTCAATATTCACTGTATTTATTTGAAGCTTGTTCTGAAGTCTAAATAAACAAATGAGTGTGCTTACGACATGCTACTGTGTATCTGTGATCATCTATTTTAAAGTAATTATGATAGAATTACATAAGCAGCGTGGTGGACTCAAGGACCCCTCCTTCGTTCGGGAGGAGACCCTTGCCCAGCAGAGCCACGGCAACGAGAGAAAAAAAGCAAGAATAATAGGATGACCGCACTTAGCACAAATCAGAAACCTAATTACAGTACCATGTTTTTTCTTTAAGATATTAGAGGAGTATATTGTGCATTTGGCGATTGAAAGAGTGGCCGTGAGTTTCTTGCTAGCTCTTCTCATAAGGCCCTACTCCCTTTCCCAGCTAGTGGTAGATTCAGTAATTGTAACGACTATCGTAAGTGTTAATATTTGACCTAAATGAATAAATGATTTGATTTTGATTGCATCTTTTTCCGTACCCACTGTAGGCATAAGTCTCTTGTCATATTATTATACGCCAATCATTCCTATTTTATAGTAGCTATCCCTCATTAGAGAAAGACCCCAAACTTGTTATTGAATAATTTCATGCATTTTCACATCTGATACAGATTGTAGCCCATGCGTATACTGTTTGCAAAATCTTAACGGTTTAAGAAGTTAAAACTTACTAAAAAAACGTAAACACAATAAAATTTCCACAGAGTTACAAATAATCACGTTCATTGTTTTAAAATGTAAACAAGGTGTTAAGAGGGACTCGTGACAAGTATCATAAAACGTGTTTACATGTCAACTGGAACTGACGATGTTGGCACTCAATTTCATTTAAAACTTTATATGTCTGAGGAGTGACGTGGGAGGGGCTGAGAGTATGTATGTATATATCATAAACATAACTCCAAGAGACACACCTCTAGTATTGTATGATGTACCCAATTTAGACGTTAGTAATAAATAAGGTATTGTAATCTTTTCACCGTGTGTACGATCTGTTCTGCATTTTTAACTAAGATGCAAAACATTTTTTATAAATTTTCCTCCTAAGAAATGTAGGCGCAACAAGTGCCAAAATGAATAAAATAGAAGTAAGTAGAAATGACTTCTTACTGGAATCATAACAAAGAGTGCCAATTCTATTAAATTATAACCAGTTGAAAATCCAAAGTGAAAAAGACCGAGAGTTTGGATTAAACCTACCAAATGGTGTACCCAAATCGAAAACAATACCAGAACACATAATAACACCTTGAAAATCAAACAAACCTATGACCTCACAATAAATTCTCACAATAGAACAAATTATTACTAAACAATAAATGATATAGTAACAAACAATACATAAACCGAAGACCTACATAATACAAGTTTTCAGCCAGGTAACGACTGGTCATGTCGGGAGGTCACGGGTTCACATCCAAGTGGCTTGAACCTTACACTATAACCTTAATTGAAAGTCATGAGTTCGTGTATTATAATAGTTATTATTTTAGGTGAGTGTTAATTTCTTTTTTTAATTATGCCTGAGAGAACTATTGTTTTAGCAAAATTAGAAATATATATTTTTTTTTTTACTAAAGCTCGAGAATTCTTTTTCCCAGGTCATGAAGTTCCAAAACTCAATCATTTCCAATAGCAGTGGCAAAAAAATTGCCAATAAATACTTTATGAATCACATAAAGTTTCATCGCGTCTAGGATTTAAATCCAATATAAATGATAATACCTATTCTATTGAAAGCATTACCAATACACCAAGCATTTCAAAAATCTCTCTAAGAATAGAGAAACACCAAGAAAAATAACAATAAAACAATACGGAATCAATAACAACATTACTACTAAACTATCAAAAGGAAAAACCCAGCATTCCAAAGCGGCCATCGAATTATTACCTCCTAGAAACTCTTCATCGAAAAGTAAATACAAATAATCATTTTCCTCTATTCCACTATTCCAATGAACATATTCACCCGAAATTTTGTTAGTTTCCTGAAAATCTAATACAAATTCAATGGGTAGCTTGCCAATATTTTGTTTGTAGTTAGTACAATCCGACTATTTCGTAGAGAACCTCGGCATTCACAATTTATAAAGATTATAATTACCAATTCTGTGCATTTCCAAAATAAAATAGCTGCATCAAACAGGTCACCGTCAGCTGTATAAGTTTACGGGTCACTGATGTCCCAAATTCTTAATTTTGTATACCTCGGACAGCCGCGAACCTTGCATACAAAGCTTTCTAGTAAGTTGTTGAATTATACATACGTAAATTGTTTTCTCCGAACCTCATATAAACAGCTTCGGGAACTGTATTAAAGTGTATCTATTGTTAGGCATTGCAATATTGTAGGTAAACAGGTCGTTAACGTGGTTTATCAAAAACGTTCTGAGAATTGCAACTCGTGAATTTATGGTCTGATTTTACGTATATTCTAGTAAGTTGCATACTATGATCTAATATTACTTATCTTTCATTAACCTGGGGGGCTATCACGTATCTCAGTTGTCAAACATTTGACAGCCACTATGCTGTACATTGTTTTCTCTCTTAGAATATAGTGATTAACACGTAACATCAAAGCAGCAATGTATTTTATAGTGACCATCAATTTGACGTACACTAGCTGTCAACTGAGATACGTGATAAGCCCGCTGATCGACTATCGACGAACGGCTAGCAATCGAGAATATTGTATATACATATACTTGACCAGCGCCTCTACCGGGTGCCGTAAGAACGAATTGCTCAGTACATTAATTGACAAATTCTGGAAACTCATCAGTACCAACTGTAGATAATCGCGCTGCAATTCAGTTAGGTACTTGTACGTTTGTGAATCAAAAAGCATAAATGGACCCTCCATTTATGCTTCCCTGGGGAAAACCGCAATGGTTAAAACAAAACTTAATGCTTTTGCCACGCTGCAGAATAATATAATCCTAATCTTCGGGAGTTCCTATAAGGATTAAAAAAAAATGCAGAAATAGTATCTGTTTACTGATATTTAAAACGATATAATTTTACAAGTCTAATCAACCTACCTATATACAAGTAATGCAAGAGTGTATAATATTCGTTAAACATTTTAAAAGCTGGTATCAATTTACATGCCTTAACAAGGCTAAGACCACCAGCCTAAATAAATATAAACACACTAAATGAATCAAAAACATCGTGTAAGATAAAACATTAGCATCCTACACATTTACACACATTTTAACTAAATCAACTAGATTTTTCCCAAAAAATACAAGCAAATTGAGATCCAAGGAAGGCACATGTAACAAAACAGAGTAGAGTCTTTATGAACAAATAATTTTACAAAACTAAGATCCAGTTTCACCACTTCATAACATAATATCAGAAGCCATTTTAAGTTTTTATTAAAGAGATATGAAACCTATCCCTTTCCCTTCTAATCTCTTTATTTTTGTTTAGTTTCCTGGCGTTTCTGGCCTTTTGCCTCGCAATAACACAATATTAAATCAAGTAGGTATTTTAACAAAAAAAAACGTTGCATTTTTTCGACTGCTAAGCAACCATGTTGAAATAAAAGTCCAGTCTCTTGCATCACTTTATTTAGCAAATAGTTTCTCAAAAATCTTATTAATAAACTTTGAAACACTCTCTAAATGTTAAGGAAACATTCTTTGTTTATCTGCAATTCGTTGTAAGACTATAGACAGATGTTTCCGTGTATTAATTCTTTGAACAACACCCACGCGGTTTTTTGGGATATCCCACTGACGCAAGTTTGCCAAATAAGAAACTATTACACAAAGACTTGGGTTAAAAACAATATTTTGACCTAACTTAATACAACTGTTAAATGGAACATGAGTAGGTAGTACGCTCTCTGTCATTAACGGCCTTTCTCTTTCATATGCGAACTTTATGGATTGAATGAGACGCAGTTTTCTAAAATACTTCTCCGCACGTTTGTCGCTCGGTTTAGGATGCTTTCAAAATGTAGGGCGTACTTGAAGTTCAATGACCCTTTACATTACTTCTGTACGCGAGCTATATGTACTGAAAATAAGGACACAGTTTTCCGAGATGCACTTCTATCGCTGACTTTAGTTAAAATATTTCAGATTATTAAAGCATTTCCTTATTTGTAATATCTTATCTATCTTTCTATTATTATTTTAGTATGTCAGTTACCCCTTTCATGTTAAACTACTAATCGGATTTGGATGAAAGGTACACAGATAGTTTACCAACTTTTAACCTTGAGAAAGCTTTTTATGTGAACAATGTCGCGCACAAAACCTAAGCTATAATAAATCCAAAAAAGAGGCGCACATTACTGAGCTTCTTTTCAGAAATCTTTTGCTTATTTTAGAAGGAATTTTCCCAAAGCTCTTTATCTAAATATAGTCTTTCCAAACTATCAACCTGTATTTACAAACATTGAGATAACATCTATTTATAAGCTACTACTAAATATAAACGAGTACAAACAGTTTGAACGCGTAAAGTGCGTAGTGTTTTCCGAAATCGTTTCCTTTGTCTCTTATGTTGCGTTTTTGGCAAGAACAATGTTGATATTTGAGGTTTCTGTTCACATTACTAATTGTTTGTTTATTGTACTGTAATTGAGAATGTTTGGATGTGCTGACACGCTGTGTATGACGCAATCGTAGCAATGGTAATCGTCACTGTATCTTGAGACATGGGTGTGTGCTGTCTTATTATTATGACTTTTGATGTCATCAGCCGATATAAAAAATAATAACTACAAAATTAACAAGTCAGATATATTTAGACGTATTTAATTTTTTACTTATTGACCGTAGATTATGAAGCAATTTAAAACGAAATTAGCACTTGTGATATAAATCGCCCGGAATTGCAATATGTGCAATGTTTATGCAATTTTTATATTGACTTCACCTAATTTTGTTGTTGACTTTATTTATTTCAACTACTCAAAATCTCATGTAACAAGAACATTCTATTTGTGAGGATGGATGTATGTATATTGGTTACTCTTTCACACAAAAACACTGAACGGATTTTGACGAAATTTCATACACTCTTATTTTGTACCCTGGATAGACATGCGGACTATATCACAGGTAGAAGCTAGTGATTTCTTAAATCTTACTTGAACTAGATTGTCAAATGTGAAGGACTGAATAAGGGGCGTGTCAAGGGAGTCTATAACCAACAGTAGATAGAAGTCATCTGGATAGAAAAATAGATTTAAACAACATATATTTCTGTCTTCTATATCTTCTAGTCAGAATTAACAACAGAAACCATGATTCATTTACAAAGTTGGCTAGTGGGTCATTAAAATCACTTTGCATTGCATTCGCGTTTACGACGGTGCAAAGTGCAATACTGTATGCATATTGCTCAATATTTACTTAGAGATGTGAAGACTGTTTCCACCTCATTTGATGTGAACGCGTCTGGTTTGTTGATAAGAGTGTTAGTAATGGTATCTAGTTTAGTTGTGTTATTTTATGATTTGCATTTTCTGCCTTAATTACTCTTTAAGGTTTTGAGGATATATATTTCTGTTATTTGCGTAGTCCCAATGATAATTGTTTAGTTATAAAGTGTTTAAAGATAACCTCCTTTCATGGGCCATCGTTTTTTCGACCTTGTGTACTTTGTATGAATGTAGTCCAATATAAAAATGTTATGCATACTGACCTTTTTGATCAAGAAAAGATCTGTGTACGTCTTTTTAGTGCGTAGATTCTGATTAATTGCTTTTTATTACCCCTGGATTCAGTTTTATTAGTAGAGACACTATAATTATCAAAAAAATATTGCCCACTAGAATAATGTAGCTGTATTGATCAGTTTTCGTCAGCTGCATAAACCTGTAGGTCATTGATGTTCTAAATTATGAATTTGTATACCTCCAACAGCAGCGACCCTTGCACTCTCTTCTAAGTTGTTGGATAGTAAGATAATACATTTAACAGGTTTGAGACTACTTTAGAACAGCTTAGATAACGACTATTATGTACATAGTACGGTGCATGAAATTACACTATTATCGTGAATTACACACTTTGTTCGTAACTATTACTTAATACGACAAATTATTGACGTTTATCATGTGTGAAATGTCCTTGAAAAATGTAATAAAAATGACGTTTTATGTTGATTATAGAAACATGCCGTAAAGTTAACTATTATTTCGAGGTTAGTGGATAATTAATCATTTTTTGAAGGCTACAAACAAATTAATCGGTGAATTACGATTATAAATATAAGGTATTACTAAGTCTGAATAGTTCGCAAGTTTGTAGGAGTACATACTAACCATAATTGTACCGCAAACAACTCCTTCCGTGTGGATAGATGATAAAGGGTAAAATGTATAGTAAGTGTAAATCCCGGCTCTAAAGTATTTCCGTGGCAATTATTTGTAAAATCCTGTCACTGGCTTAAAAATATTCTTAAAAATATTCATTCATACATACATTTATCTTAACAGACTTTCCTCATCTTCATCATCTCAGCCATGGGACGCCCACTGCTGAACATACATAGGTATCCCCCATAGATTTCGTGAGTGACCGATCTGATGCGGCCTGTATCCACCGGCTTCCTACGATCTTCCTCAGGTCATCTATACACGTTTAAACATTAGAAGTATATATATCATTGCAAATTCTATCCAATCAACCAAAATCCGCTTCCCGAATATTAATTAAAAGTAACTCAATCAATTCTCAATTGAATTACGGAGTAAAGTTTTGTCTTCTCTTAAGTAATTTATTCTCAAGAGACTCGTTACTTAGGTCGTAATTAAATCATCCTTATTGAGAGAAAATTAACAAGGTATCTTCATCCGATTCGTGGAAATTCTTGAGCAAAAACAGCAAGAAATTGTGTTATCGTTGACTAATCAGGAAATTATTGTTTCTTGAGAATAATAGCAATTGATGATGAAAATTTTCAGTAATTTAAGTCATCCATACAGACACGTAAAACGTCGATCAGCTGATCGCTGATCGCTCAGCTCAAAACACGACTATGCCGCCACCGGTGTAATGTTTAGAATACTTTAGAATATCCTCGCTAAGGTTATTTCACCCACTCGATTGTTCATCGACCAGTGAGCACCATATAAGTTCTGGTATAGATTGCTGAAGTTTGTTTAGAGCAGCCCATGGGCGATCATAGTCGAGGTTATAGGAAACCTAATGTGATGATGATGACGTTTTACATAATAGTTGGACACTGGATGTGTAGCATAAATATGTTACTTTCGTGTGATAAACAAATAGGTAGTTTCCGCGCATGTATTGTATTGTATTATATTTTAGAAAATAAATATGCTCCGTATATTTCCTCAGTAACTCTATAATGAGGTATGATTTCTTCCGAGTTTCTAATCTCCATTAAACGTGTTGATTGAGTTATTAAACACGTTTCTACACGGACCATACAATAATATTATAACTCCTATTTTTCCTGACGGTTTAAATCATGCTCTAATTGTTCTAAGTCATGAATAACGCGTGCACTAACCGATTTAGATATAACGTTATAAATAACTATAAATTATAACGGCGATTGTGATAATAAATAGCCGTTGTCGTTTTGATAATTGCCTCTTAATGAGGTCGAAGGACTCGGTAATTTAACGCTACAAATAGCGAAGTTTGTAATGTACTTACTCTGATTTCTGTACCACAAGTTAAATATAGTTGTAAAACTTCGGAAAGAGCTTTTTCTTGCACTGTAAATCTAGATTAAAATTTATCGTTTTGGTTACTTTACACTTTAAATAAGCTATTCTAAATTTTGTTGTAGTTGTACCCCACCAGCTGCCAATCTTCCATACAAGGCTAAATACTAAGTTTTCGGAATATATTGCCTGATAGAAAGACTGGGAACCTTATAGTTATGTTAACTATCCGTCACTAGTAAGTAGTCAATCATCAGACACAGCCAAGCAGTCTGCAACAATTTTAATTGTTAACTATTTCTCCTTCGATAAGGACAATCAATATAATGCCGTCGGTACTTTCTCACGCTTTGCAAAGCAGGAACATTTTTAGTTTTCAAGTAATTATTTGGCCACCAATCTGCAACTCGACCGCACTGATGCCTACAGAACTTATTTAGTTTGGTAACTAATTAACGCCATAAGTATGACCAATACACTACATCACTTTACATTATACGAAAGCAAATATAGAAAAACATTACAATGAGATAAAGTTCCAATTAACAACATAATCAAAGCGTTACAATTAACTCTTAAAATAACTGTTATAACAACAGTTATCGCATCGAAATTTTCCTGTAATTTTGTAGACCATGAAATCGCTCATGGAAAATTGTACTTAATTACTTTGATTTATAATTAGTTGTGCTAGTTGTTAGTGTTATCGGAGAATACAATACCATCAATATGGACTTAATAAAACACACCTTCAGATTTAAAATGTCCTATGTTACCTCAAATTAATCCCATTTTTAGCCTTCTGCTCTGTAAACGTCCCTTCCCTATGAAAAATAGATTTAATTTTAATACAGACTTATATTGTGTTTATTTATAATGTGTATTTTAACTACTCTCCGACCTACAGGTTTCCTTACAATAGCGTTATGGCAATTGCCACCCGCGATTTCGTCATCATTTTTATTGCTGATCCATTCCTAGTAATCATACTTTCTTAATAAATAGACTATTCAACATATTTTTTGATCCAAACCATTGGTTCCTGAGATTAGCACGTTAAAAAAACTCTTCAGCTTTATATATCTTTCCTCTAACAATAAATTGATTGCACAATAAAATATTTATAAATAAGATAATACGTAGAGAGTTTCCCCACGCAATATGAATAGTCATGATATATCATAGAAAGGGCTCGTGTAGGCGGACTTAATACAGATCATATCCATCTTTCCGAACATACGTTGCATTACGTAATTTCCCAATGGACAAGTATTGAATGAAATATATACACGTGGTTTGAACGTAAGCTTCAAGACGATTACGTTACTATGTTTAGATCGTATTTTCATAATAGATTTGTTTATTCTTTCTTTCTTATACAAATCTTTTAATATCACGCCTGTTAACGTAACGCTGTAAAAGAGTAGGCAGACATGTATGAAACACAGTCCCATGTTATAGGGGACCAGCGTTTTGTTGTACGTAGTCTTATTTCTCCTATAAGTATATTCTAATTAAACAAAAAAGACTATTAGTAATTTGATCAAACCGGGACCTCGTGGTCAGTAGTAGGTTACACTACCGACCGCACCAGAGGCAGTCAAACAGTCGTTGCTATAGGTTGATTCTAAACTGCCTGTATTCCATTTCAATTAACAACAGACATTATTTCCGTACTACACCATGGATGGCGGTGTATAAACCTCACAATAAACAGTTTACAGTAAAATGAACTACAAAATTTTACAAAGTAAAATACTTTCAGCACATTTCCTTCCTTTGCAACAGTCATTCTAGGTCTATAAATATACACAATCGGCCGACAAAAGCCCTTGCATGTTGGAAAAACATTCACAGAAGTTACGAACTACCTAGAATGCCTTCTTTACCTAGAAATCTAGTTCCACAATACCTTTGTTACCAAGAATTGCAAACATTCAGGTAGAAATTCAGGCAAAATTCCAATTACGACTGTGTAAAGGTTCTCGCTTTGGGAAATAAAGCAAAAGAGTTTCCAGTTTTCCAAAGCGTATTGTTCTGGGAATTGTGGACAAAGCTATTGATTTACTTTGTACTAAGCAAATACGTAAAGCAATTTTCGAAACCTAAATCCGTTTTCTTTTTACCTTTGATTTTAATGTTGTATTGTCTTCAGAGACTCTTGATAATGACGTAAGAAAAGTCCTTTATTTTTAGTTTTCTTTTTCGTCCTGATTCTAGTTCTTTCAGTTGTAGGAGATGAACCTAAGTTACAAAGGACCTTTGGCATGTTACGAGTCCGTTATAGACTGGTTTGATATAATATAAAGTGTTGATCTTGTGACCGCAATTTTTTTATTGCGGTGCTGTTTTTCTCATTAATTTTAGTTTATTTGATTTGATAAAATTAATGATAAATTGTGTACTTTAAAATACATATTACATTCCATATTGAAACTATGTTTTAAGCAAAAAATATCGCACTCATTTCGTTGCAATAATATATAGCTTGTACTAACATAAACTTGTACACATTCCCAATATTTAATTATCTATTATAAACGGTATTCTTGAGAACGATTCCTTCCACTTATTGCATCAATTGATGTCCTAACTACATACTGCACCGATATCGATACTAAAACAATCAGTGTCATTTCAGTCAGCCATACTTAACGGTTGCAGACATTGTTATGAGATCGGTTGAACGAAGTATGGATTACAGTATTTATCACTGCACTCGACACGTTTGATAACATATTTGTTGAGAACAATCTTGTTGCCACTTGTGAGACAGGTACTAGATTACGAACAAAACAAGAATGGGTGTTCTGACTCATTACTAATGTAATAAGTGTACATGTCTGTGATTGTACATTAACTGCATTAAACACTGAATATTTCGTACTAGCTGACCCGCGCAACTTCGCTTGCGTCACCTAAGAGAATGGGTCAAAATTTTCCCCGTTTTTGTAACATTTTTCGTTGCTACTCCGGTCCTAATGACCGTAGCGTGATGTTATATAGCCTATAGCCTTCCTCGATAAATGGGCTATCTAACGTTGAAAGAATTTTTCAAATCGGACCAGTAGTTCCTGAGATTAGCGCGTTCAAACAAACAAACAAACAAACAAACAAACTCTTCAGCTTTATTATATTAGTATAGATTACTAATAACTAGCTCATAGATACATCAAGTTGTACCTAACGTATTTCCAGTTTTACACCATTTATAGATTTTTTTTTATTTTTTTGATTTGATTTAAATACAAAGTCAAGATTTTGTATTTAAATCAGTTTAGCAAAACAGCGACCTGTGTATTTAACTGATCTGATAACTTGACAACTAGTGTACTTCATACCGATAGCCACTATACAATACATTACTGATTTGATGTTACATGTAATTGTCCCTAAATCCCTATTGTCTAAAGGAGACAATGTTCAGCATAGTGGCTTTCAAATAGATGACAACTGAGGTACGCGATAGCCCTTCTGGTGATGGATATCTTTGCTATACCCCCCTGGTTAGCATCTTCAGCAAGGTTTAAATTTTAAACAAAATGTTACAAGTCCTTTAGTATTTGCTAACATTAATTTTCAGATTACAAAAAAACCTAAAAGAGCATCTTTGCATTACACAAACTAAGAAGGCACTGGTTATTGAGTTGGCAACCTCCTTGACCATGACTCCACCCACTATCAAATGACGAATCTTTCACAAATCTATGATTCAGTCATATATAAGTTTTATCTTAAACACTTGGCCCAATCAACTGACAACAAATCAGTATGTTTTCATGTGATTCCTTTATCAAAATAGTGCTGTAAATGTGACTACAATTTATCTTTCTCTCTGATAAAACTAAGAGCCAAACAAAAGGTTATGTAATTCTAAATCAATAATAAGAAGGTAAAGAATTACAAAATAATATAATAGAACTTAATGTGAATATTTTTTATTAATATAAAAATACCTACCTCTATGGGAAAATGGCGTGATTTTATGTAGAAATGTGGAATGTATATGTGTAGCGCAATTCTCTACAGTCGGTACTGTCGAGTATCGAGAGTTTGACATTTAAAATGTACTGCCAAAATAGTTCCTACGGAGCCCGTTAGAGGCGCTGATCAGATTTTCATACAATATTTCTCGATAGCTAGCCGGTTGTCGGTTGTTGATAGTGGTAGAGAATCGAGCTATTGAACAATAATAATGATATAACTGATCTCACGGGCGCTAAAAAGTATGTGTATGATTAATCGGAAGAAAACTATGTTATTTGACTCTTTGTTTAACGATTTTTACTTGAGGAACTAATATCGAGTTGAGACAAACTAATCAAAAATACACTGAACGGCTGAATATAAGCACGACTTGATTAGTAAAGTTTTTTAGATCGAGCATGTCTTAATGAGGTAAGAACTTTTACGCAGTCTCGGGTAGAAACAACGACTTTAATCAAATACTGATCAAAGTATTTAAAATGAAACATAGGCAGCAACTATAAAGCATTCCGATACTAAATTCGTATTAGTATGTACTCAAGAAGAATAAAAGGCAATGGAATCAAATGTGAGTTGCGGAATTTTATCCCGAAACGTTTGGTTCGCATCACAAAAGAAGGCAAATACGCAAGTAAATATTGTACAATTAATTACTTAATAACATATAATTGGTTTTACATATGCAAGTGTAACACATTCTTGCTTTAAAACATGATGAAATAAAGATTATGCCATCAAAAACATTCTGTAAAAACCTCAAGTCTCGCCGTAAAAAGTTGTGAGATCTATATAATACCAAGTCGATTAATCTATTTAGTCTCTACTTAAAGGACCTTCTGTCTTAAGTTATTACGTATGTTATTATCATGCCAATTTAAAAAAAAATACCTCTAAAACAAATAGACCGACCTGGCCATCGCATGATTTGATTATTAGTATGTATCACACTACACAGCACGACGAGAAGTTAATGCTCCTGAAATGTTAATGGCGAATTTGTGTTTTCTTGCGATGACCAAGTCGATCTATTTGTTTTAAAGGTATTTTTTTTTAAATTGGCATGATAATAACATACGTAATAACTTAAGACAGAAGGTCCTTTAAGTAGAGACTAAATAGATTAATCGACTTGGTATTATATAGATCTCACAACTTTTTACGGCGAGACTTGAGGTTTTTACAGAATGTTTTTGATGGCATCTCACTTCTTTTTGTAGAGCGAATAGAGCAAACATAAGTCCAATTTGTATGGAAAGCCGTATTTTTTCATAATTCAACATATTTTCCTATGGGAATGTTGTTCAGTTTCATGGGCTAAACACCCTTACCCACCCTATACCCCCTCCCGTTATGTCTCATATAGTAGATACATATTTACACCTATTTATTTTATTTTCTACAGAAATAATAATTTAATTCATTAACTGCAAATTTAACCTTGTAATCTTATACATTTATATGGGATTACAAAGTTATTGTTGCAGTTAGTGTATTTAGAAAACTTGACCGAAATTAGAAAATATTTAATTTTTCCCATGATTAAGACACTAAACCCTATTTGTATTCTAAATTTTAAGCTTCTAAGTCTGCTAGAAGTACCTTAGACTTTTGATGATCGGTGAGTCAGTGAGTCAGTGAATCAGTGAGTGACAAAATTCAAAATTTTAACAAGTTGTCATTCTTAAACTACTGGTTCAAATTGGCTGAAATTTTAAATATACCGTGTTTATACAATGACTGATTAGTTGCTGAAAATCCAGGCTTCTTGTTTTATCCACTACGAAATTATAGGGGTGTCAAAAATAGCCCGAATTGCTTCGAGAAAAGGATGTTACGGCCGTGCCGCTTTTTTTTTGCTCGACTTGCGGGGGCACTTCCGTGCCCCCAGATACAGATAAATGCAATGTTATACCTCACCGATTACGGTGCCTCGATTCTCTACTACTATCGACTACCGACAACCGAACTGTCATCGAGAAATTTTGTATGAAAATCTGATCAGCGCCTCTGACGGGTGTTATAGGAAACATTTTGGCAGTACATTCTAAATGTCAAAATTTCGATAGCTAGCCGGTTGTCGGTAGTCGATAGTAGTACAGAATCGGAGTACGGCAAGTGACAAATAACGTTCTAACACGCAAACAGCCGCAGTTAGCCAGGCTTCCGGAGGATTATGACGTACGAGTAATCTGGTCTAGGAACTGAGATTGACACTAACAGATTACCTAATTTATGGATGCCACCTAAAACAACTGTTATATAAGACTCGTAAAGCTCAAGCAAAAATAAAACACGTAAATTTGCATAAATCCATACTAATATTATAAATGCGAAAGTAACTCTGTCTGTCTGTCTGCTACTCAATCACGCCTAAACTACTGAACAATTTGGATGAAATTTGGTATGGAGATATTTTGATACCCGAGAAAGGACATAGGGTACTTTTCACCCGGGAAAATGACGCATTTCTATGAGAAAACTCAGGTGGTGGACGAAGTCGCGGGTAAACGCTAGTACATTATATTACCCGAAGGTGTATGAAATACACCCACATTTCGCCATTAACAAAGACAGTCCTATGTAAAAGGGGGCAAGCCTTTTACTTGAGCCTAGCTTTTCTTCCAAACTATGTTGGAGTCGGCTTTCAATGTCACCAGATGCAGCTGAATATCAGTATTTTACAGCGCTTTAGAGCGACTGCCTATCTAACCTCCACAACCCAGTTACCTGGGTTATAACACGATACCTTTCGGTAAGGCTGGATTCAGACTTTAAAGCTACTGACTACCTACTGTTAACGTCTGTCAAAAATCTTTGACAATGATTGGGGGTGAACCTTTTGTTCCCTAATTTTAATAGCATATTTAACAGGCATATTACCGCACTCCAGGCTACTACTGAGAACTATTTTAATATAAATTAGAGAAGACCAATAGTACTTAACTCGACCCGGGAATCGAACCCGAACCCCCATGATCAGCAGTCGGTGACACTACCGATCGGGGCACATAGGCAATAAAAATCGCTAAACTTATTTACTTAATTTCTGTATTAGTTATAAAGAAAGCAGACATTTTGTTTTTTTTCTATGTATATTATTAAAAGCCTAAGTAATCAGCTTTCAAGTGTAAGGCTTTGAGAATTATATTTTTTCAGAGATTTCTCTCAGCAAAGAAACGAAATTACTCTCTTACACACAAATTCTAAATATTAAAATCTCTTTGATGTTATCAAAGAGCAATCAAGTACTTAAAATCAAGGTGAAAGGGTCTTTAAACCCGAGTAAAATTAAGTAAAATAAAAAATTACAGAATTAAATGGTCTACCAAACGTCTTACACACCTTAAAGAACTCTTATGAGCATCAAAGTAAGGTGCGTGCCCTTACGCGGGTCTAAAATTGTTGGCTGTCGGAACAAAGCAGCGAGCTGGAACGTGTAGGACTTGATATAGATTAAGTTCATGATTAATATGTAATTTATATTTATTTATACTACTACTATAAAAATAAGGCCAAAAATAAACAAGCACGGGTTATGGAGCACTGCTAAGCAACGGTCACTTGGATTTCCAGTCCACTCGGTCGATTGCTGTGTTGCTATCTCCGTTGGGGCCTTTCCCGACTCTGCCGATCAACTTATAGTATTGCTATAAGGGAATGCAAATCTCGCGAGATTGGGGTTTAAGCTCCTCAAGATTATAAATAACAATATTGAGAGATCTCGCCAATTTTGAGATCTCTCAAGAACAAAATTGTATTCTCTACTCCCAGGTCTCCCTTACGTTCAGGCCGAATGTTGTTTAGCGTGAACTATGCTAACACATTCTTCAACACGCGACGTTTATCCCATAAAATCCGGCTAAAACCTGCCACCGTAACAGCCCTATATTAGCAAACGTGGTGGCACACGTGGCCGAACGACTATCGTCACGAATAGATGGTAATCGTGCAACAACCCACCGCACAAAACTGAATCAAATTGTTTGGAAGTGCACCATCGTGTTCAACACGTGCTTTTAGCTCCAACTGAATGGAACTGGAAATGATTGAAGCTTGTTCTTTGTTGTGAGTTGGGTGACATGTGGTTAAAAACGCTTTTGGATACTACTTGCTATGATTATTCATATTTGCTATGATTTGAATCAGAATCATTGCAATCAATTGAAAGTGGATGCTACGATAGTACGTTCTATTAATGCAATTAGATTGGATTTTGTAGCTTAATTTGTAAGAATTACCAATATCGATCTAATCCATAGAGACGATGTCTATACGCTAACAACTTTAGAGGCTTACAAAATTCAGAATTTAGAACATTAGTGACGCTGCTGACTGTGTCTTGACTATCTGGTTAATTTCAGAAATACACGGGTTAAATCTAGAACAATCATACATGCCGAAGCTATCTACTAACTTGTCATTTTTATGAATACCAATAAAAATCAAAACCCAGCATAATATACCTAATATTTCAAGTTTCAATCGAGTTAAGTAATCGAGTACTCTACAAATATTAATAGAACATTCAGCTATTCTGTTATTCCTTTATTTCATTGTCACGTTGTTATCGCAAAATTGTATAACAATATTGAGTCTGACATAACCCAAATAACAAACACTTATATATCTTACGCAACAATAAGTTTTATCCAATTTCCCGCCTTTTCACACGTCCCAAGCATATGACACACCTGTCAGATTTAATGATCGATTTCCGAACGATAACATTGACGTCATAATGCTTTTTAAATCAGCGTTGAAACAAATCTCTGCTTTTGATCTGTTTGTTTTGTTTGCTGAAAGTTGACCTATATTTTAAATGCTAGAAGGAAAAATCACGTTTTCGTCTAGGAAAAAACTATATGGGAGATAGCTACTTTCTCAGTTACCATAAAATCATTTACGCCTTTCTAGCTCAAAGAAAAATGTTTGCTTGATGATGCAGTTCTCTTCTGAAAAAGAAAGAAAAGTCAATTTTCTATTTCTGTACGAGTATCAGTTCCGCGTTATCAATGGTTGCCATGACCATAAACGCTATCATTAAATTTCAAGCAGGCACCTAATTTATAAAAACGCAGAATACCTCGTCATTAAATTTAATCTAGTAGAACTAAGTTGCATGGATAGGTATCGTGAAAACCTCAAGTGCCACCTATTTCAATAGAAATCTATTATTAACTTGCGTTCTCAGAACATCGACATCGATAAGGCACCTATAATAACCGGTAAAAACAGTTTTTTACATTGATTACTTTACCAACTGTTCATAGAAGTAAATAATTCTACGAATAAGGAAGGTAGGTCGATAAAAAATGGTTGACTGTGTAACTGTGTATGCATAGATTACGTTTTTAATCCTTGAAATACGGATATAGATACGATACTTTTTTGTCTTTTTTAATGCAGTGACGGTAAAGCTAGCAACTATCAATTTCTTTTTTAATTTACTTTTTACCCGGCAGACATTGTACTGCCTGAACTCCTCAGTCCCAAATCAAGCACATTTTTTTAACATATTACACTCAATCTGGGTAACTTTGATTAATTTGGGTCACATTGGCAGTGAGAACATGAACTAGTTTCAATATTTTTTTGTATGAAACCAACACAATTGATAAAAGTTTATTTTAGTTTTGCAAACTTTTACCAATTGTGTTGGTTTCATACAAAAAAGTGGTTAACAATTTTAGAACAGGCTTTAACAATTTTACAGTGATACTTCATCAATCAACCAGTCTATTGGTTAGAATCGCCTGAAAACCTGAACTAGTTCAGCGTCTATGTTCTTTGATCTTCTGTAAAGTTTGAGAAAACCGTACACTTATTTGTTACAAAAGGTACACTTTTATCATAAAACAATAACAAAACCAAACATTGTTATCAATACTGTAGGTATTGTGTATTCATCCATTTAAATCAGATGTTTTTTTTTATCAAGAAAATCGTGTTTTTAAAAAGATAACCTAAAACATGATAAATATTGGCGCCAACTTTTACTCATCGTTGCTAGGCACAGATAAAAAACAAACAGCCGCTTAAAAAGGTACGTGTTGCGTCAGCTGCAATTCTACGAAGGATTAACAATAAATAATGGAAATGTGCACTCTATGGTCACGTGTAAGTTAAAAGGATTAAGCAAGACTTGTTTATATCCTTTTAGAAAGTCATCCTGATTCCGAAAGTGATCCTGTCACTGTCCTTATTTCGCATTGTTAGTCCTTAATGAATCATTGTTGCGAGATTATTCTAATAGAATGTAGTCAACAATTACGGAGATATTTTTATTGTTTCCAACTGAAGTGCTAATGAAAAGTGATTTGTTCAAAAATACTAAAATTTTTATTTTAAAATTATTAGTTACTACTTATTTAAATTGATATTTTACAATAACATAAATTTAAAAGTAATGTTATAGTAAACCTAAAACTCCGTGCGTTAATTCTAACCAGACAATTACCGTATAAAAGTACCTAAGCGATTGAATACTGATGTTACTAAAAATAGCATAACTTCATTAAGTAATTCAACGAAGAACATAATACTGTAATTAATCAAATAACAATTTGGTATTATCGTCCAACAATTACATTAAACAAAGCTCAAATGTTTCGCCGAAAAGGAGTGGTGATGACGTTATAAAACACCTAAAATTAGGCGGGAAAAGCGTTCCGTTTTACGCAATGATGCGATGATTCTACGAACGAGTGGGCGTATAGCACAGTTCGGGTATATTCCTGAACGTAGATTATACGCTTTCGTTTAATTAGTTTGTATTACAATTGTTTATACTTCGGGATGTTTCTCGTACAGTAATTAGTGTTTGTCAGGATTAAACCAGTTTTGTTTTGATATTTGAGCTGGTGATGGCGCATTCCAACAATTTGATCCAGTTACGTTTTTAGAAGAATTAATTGGTTGTGTCTGTTTTAGCAACTATTCGTATATTCAAAATAGCCGACTAGGTTCATATAAAAAAGCTTTAGTAATTGTTCTATAATCTAGGATTTTTTTTTCAGAAACAGTTTGCTTCCTTGTGGGTTTCGCCTAACTACTTAAAATATCATAAAACTCAATCAAGTCAATAATGTATTACCAGCTTTTCCTGAAATAGACATATTATTTATTGCGTACAGATACGCACTTTATATAGTCTTATAAGCGTCTATTTACAAATAAAAAATGGAAAATACGATCATCAACCAAACTTGGAAATTTTGCGTAAAGCATTAAACCACATCGCGTGAAAACCCGTGTCCCAATTATCTTATCCATCCACGGTGAAATTACACCCGTCACCATAAACTAACCTTGAATCATATGTACAAGTCACAGTAACTACCATAGACGGCCACCTTCTAGTTCACAGCCGAGTGTCCTTCACCTAAACTGTTAACGCGGTCAAGGTAGTCTATGAAATAACTTCCGTAATTCTTCCGTGTTGAAGAGAATACAATAATAAACAAAGAAACGACCGGGAGAATTTGTTATTTCGGATTTTCAAAGCTGGGTTTCCCAATACATTTTTTAGGTTCATACTATAGTGGTGCCTATACTTTGTACTTTAACCCTTTAAAACATAACTTTACTGTTAGGAGGTTAAGCACTTTTATGAATTTAGGTCAAAACACCTTTTATGACTTTATAAGATCAAAATCTTTTCTTATGTCAAAAAAATCAAGACTGCTGACTGACAGAGGCTCAATTAAAAAGCAAATTTTAAAAGGGAAATCATTTTATTATTTGTAGATAGGCGAAAATCATTCCAAAAAGGTATAAAACTTTACAAGCAGCAACTCAAATGTAAAGTAAAACTTGCTATTTCTCAGTTATTTACTTCTAAACTATGTAACTTTAACATCACCTCATACATTACTAAGAATTATCAGAACCATGTCGTTACCATGTCAATATGGCGAGACTATTTACATAGCACTGACTGTCGTTCTAGGAAACAATACAGCAATAAAATAAAACATACGTAATTAAATATAAGCCGCCACTCGCGACGTTTTCTCTACGTGTTTTATTTCTGCTCCATTCCTATAAGCCACAGCTTGATGTTATATAGCGTTTAATCTTCTTCAATAAGGAGACTATTCAATACAAAAATAGTTTTTCAATTCAAATCAGCAGTTCTTGCTAACTTTGCTTGTAAACTAGCTGACCCGGCAAACGTTGTTTTGCCATATAAATAAAAAATGTATGAAAATAGATGTTGGCCGATTCTCAGGCCTACTCAATATGCTCACAAAATTTCATGAAAATCGGTCAAGCCGTTTTGGAGGAGTACGGTAACAAACATTGTGACATGTATATTTTATATATTAAGATATATTATGTATTATGTGAAACACGCTCCCGTGTCATGTACGATGACGAACACTATCGAAAATGGTTTAGCGTTAATCTGTATCAATATTGATAACTTTGATAAGACACCCTCCGTATTATTGCACTTGAATATTCCATTCAAGTTTGCTAATAAGAATAATAATGCAGGAAAACAAAACAAAAAAGAATCTCACTTTCACAAGAACCTTCTAGTACGTTTGATTCTTGAAGGTTTAAAATTTAATTTAACCCTTTTTTTTCTGCAACGCGTGTTAAAAGTCCAACGACTAAGCAAAGGCTATTTTTCAAATCACTATATTCGCCGGCGAAGTATCTTATCCCAATTCATTTATTTAAAACTCACTATATACAGGCCCTTCGAAGCAAAAATATGACTTGTTTCAACTCACAGTATATTCAGATTTAACTATGTAACGTCCTTAGCACTCCAGAATATAGTTTACCTAATAACAATGTAAAAAATCTAATATACTAATCACTATGTTCAGAACAAAATCTTTCAAAAACGATTTGGTATTCCCATTTACGGCTGTCTGTAAACAAAAACAGTCGAGATACAAATGGTATAAAATTCACATTTCACTGTAATCTGTCTAGACTTTAAAGAGAAACAAAAAACATCCTAGAAATGCTTGAATCTGAATATATTTACTGTTTTGTAAACAAGGTAACGTAAACACGAGATACATGTAAACAAACCTAATAAAAACTTAGGTACTTTGAAATCGATTACATCAGCAATCGTTGTTTACTGAACACAAAAACCACAGGTATGTGGTACCAGAGGTACTGTCCTACATAAATACCTGCACAGGTATATTGTCCCTCGAAACAAAGTATTTTCCTTAAATAAGAAATTGTAATAAACAACTTTTTTATAATTTCTAAGCTTCTATCCGCGACATATCGTGAAAACATTTATCTGAAAAAACGTGCCCGTTTGTTTATTCAATTAATGATCATCTGTGTGCCTATTTTCATATAAATCCATTCAGTAATTATGGATTCAATAATATACAAACTATCTTGCCCTGTAACTTAAAAAAAAGCTTGTAAAAAGTACTTCCAAACAATACATTGTCTTGCATTGATGAAATCATCATGACAAAACCTAGCAAAACTGCAAGACTAAGTTCTTCAAAATAATTCTTGAAGGTATGCAAAGTTCACAAGACGAGGAGTCCACAGGCTGAGGGGCTCATACCCTGCAGTGGAACAGCAATTGCAATTTACTTCTTTACTTACTAACTTCTGCCTGCGACTTCCTCCGAGTAAAAATATTTCCTGAGGTTAATACTATCGTATGTGTTAATCCAGGTTATAAAATCCCAGTATACCAAATCATTCATTCTTTAAAATCCGTAGAGTATTTTTTTTTTAAACACAAACACCATCCGTACTCAGAAAATTCCGCATTTATAATATACACTAGCTGACCCGCGCAACTTCGCTTGCGTCACATAAGAGAGAATGGGTCAAAAATGTTCCCCGTTTTTGTAACATTTTTTACTGGTACTCTGCTCCTATTGGTCGTAGCGTGATGATATATAGCCTATAGCCTTCCTCGATAAATGGGCTATCTAACACTGAAATAATTTTTCAAATCGGACCAGTAGTTTCTGAGATTAGCGCGTTCACACAAACAAACAAACTCTTCAGCTTTATAATATTAGTATAGATAGTATAGATACAAGTAGGATTACTTATAACAAATAGTATATAAAAAGGTTCATAATAAATAGGTAAGTGCGTATAATTTTCCAGTTGATTGCATTATTGGTACGTGTATGTAATTAACATGTAAAACCAGCGATTGAAACTGGCATAAGACGGAAACACGCAAAGGTTTTTATGATTACCCAATCATGTATTAAGTATAAGTATGTATTAATGAAATAGTTGCGTAATATGACATTCGTTTGGCTATTGAATGATAAAGCGTTGAAGATGAATGAATGAATGTTGTTCAATAACGGTAGGTATACTGAACAAATGAGAAGAACGAACAGACAACTTGTATGCTGTTTATTTCAGGTAACGATTGAAACATCCCATGAAAGTCTTACCACACTCATAGGTACTCGATAGTACCATACTTGCTTATACTTACTTATACCATACTTACTTATATGTTTAAGTTATAGGGTACATTAAATTTACCAAATAGTGGTATGCATATGCATGTGTAAATGAGCCAAACCCAAAGGTGTGTCGAGCCGAGCTAACGTAAATTGTTAAAAAAATACATTAATTCTGAATTCCTTAACGTCATTTAACTATACCGAATATCCCATTAATGACGTAACTAATTTATAAACAAAAAACATGATGCAATTTCCATTAACCTTTAAAATAACGAAACAGGCCACAAGCCATAGGGTCACTAGCCATTTAAGATGAATGGTCAATAGCAAAGGTATCAATCATGTCTCGATATCTTTCAACAGTAAACAAGCCATAATGCTTGTTACAATGCTATTATAATGCTGTTATCATTATTTATAGTTGTTTAAACATTAATTTAGATGTATGTAGGTACTAAATGAAGGGACAATGTGCAATATTTTGCCGAGAACTTTCTTCGAGAATGTATTGTGACTGTAAAATGTCTTTCGTAAAAGTTGTTACGTAAAATTTATTGTAGTAGATTAATTGTTTGGTGTTACAAATGTAAAAGAAATAATATTTAACCAAGAACCAATTAATATAACACACATAACTACCTTCATATTATATTAATGAAATATGTAAGTATGTTAAACATGTCTATTGTCCATCTTTAACAGGTATTATAATATTTGTGTACCTAGCTAATTTATAAGGCATTTGATTTACTCTCTCAATATTAGCGGTATGTAGGTACTATCTATGTATATGTATATCCTGCAAAATATAGCTAACTTTATGACTATTACCTTCTAAAGATCAAGAAAATAAACACCAAAAATAAGTGTGAATAATTTTATTAAAAAAAAGAAAGAGACACTTATAAAATACATCTTAATTACATGTAACGACACTTATTTACATATCACAGTTTGACATAACTACTGATGCATTAAATACATACATACTTTCAAAAAGCCGAACGACCACCGCCGGATAAAAAAACACTAGTTAAGTTTAGCTCCACCTTACTTTCCAATTAATTAGCTTAGCCAGCATAGTTTGCGGTGAATGGATCATCATCAGCCTATCCTTCCAACTATGTTGGAGTCCCCTTCCGGTCCCGCCAGAAGCTGCTGTATACCAGTATTTTACATGGAACGACTGCTAATCGGACCTCCACAACACAGTTACCTGGGTTATAACACGATACCCCTCGGTAACACTGGTTGTCAGACTTACAGCTGTTGTGTACTTATCTGGCTTAACTTTTTAAGCTAAAGTGACTTATTTTAGCTGGCGGTGGACGTTCAGCTTAAAACAGTACACATATTATAGTGTTCAAATATTAGCATTTACTACAAAAACAATTGCCATGACGCTGTTGAAAGAATCAACAAATTTTAGAGAATTTTTCCACAATATTATCAACTGTTAGACTAAATATATTTATCAGTAAGAAAGCAAACACAATTAGTTTACATATGGCGAGTTTTAAGACGTGAAAACATATTTTATCATGAAGATAATTAATCTAAATTATGTCAACTATATTCAGTTGCGAGGCAAGATAAGACAAATGCAGAAAATAACAGTTTTTTATAGACTTTTCAAAATTTCTTTCACATTTTTATTGCATATTCATATTTACGCTTTAAACCACGGACATTTTAATCTTAAAGACATATTATTACAGTTTTTATGACAGAGTACTTCAACTCAACATGTAATTATGAATAACAACTCGTAAACAAACTTTTACCAGTGATTTCACACTGTAACTATAATTATTTATTATGTGCTTGGATTACATAAACAAAATCGAAGCTTAATATTGCTCAATAGAATACATTAGCATTCGTATCTACCTACACTCATTTAACATTTCACCTTGAAGCTATCAATGTCTCAGTGCCATGTCGACAATTACACATCGATTGAATTCTTCTTCAAAGTTAAATGAATATCAATTCAATATTCTATTCTATTTTATTAAAATACCAAATACAATATCGCACAAACTCCCGCCATTTTTATCTCAAGTAATTTCAATATTTACTTAGGCAAAGGAAATTTTATACATAAGACTATACTTAACTATACTAGCAACGATATTTATCAGCCAGATCTAGGTTTTAACATATCAAAATAAATAAAATATAGGCCTCAACTTTACACACAATAATACAAACTAAAATATACATTAAATATATTTTCTGTTGTAGAACTTTACACAATCATCTAATTATAATCAGAAATCTTGTATGTAACTCACCTAGTAGGATTCAATTATGGTTTTTGTGCACCTTTAGCGTGACTAGCTTAATCACAAAACACTTGAAACCTGTTCAACAACTACATACTTTCACCGGCTTGCCGACAGATAATATAACGAACATTTCTAACAACAAACATTACGAAATACAAACTGACGAATGCACTATTAAATAAACTTAATATCTTGTACTTATTCTATCCGTTTGGTATTTTAAAAGGGCCATCTCGGCGTGGCAACACTGCACGTGACAGGCAGACGCAGCAAAATTGGAAATCCTTCCAATACAACAGGAACAATTCAACATTCGTCGTGTTCCGGCAGTGCTGGTAGCTTTAGACACTGTTTTCTATGTTTTCGCCTCCTGTGCACCATCTTGCAAGTCTTTTTCAGCTCCGAATTGCTGCATTCCTTGTCCTCCGGCAATGGCGGGAGACTTCTTTTCGGGCGACGCGGCAAGATGCACTCGGTGGCAAAACTATTGACCTCTTTGCACCTCAACATGTCGACGTCCGGGTAATCAGACGATAACGTTGGAAATGCGAGTTTCACAAGCATTGTTCAATGCGTAATACACATGCGTTCACTACGAAAGCAAGTTTATGACTGAACGTTGCAAGTGATAGTCTAGTAATTTTATTTTTAGACGAACAAGTTTGGCGTGCATTAATGGGGTTGTCGATAGACCATCGTAAATAATGGACGATGCCAAGTGAACTGAATAAAGTTTATGCGTAATTTTTATATTGCGTATGTGTTTGAATATAAAACTGACCTGCATCGGTCGTTTACTGTTTATTATCTTTATTACATAATTGATTTATAGTATGATATTGGCATTATTCTGTTCTCAATTGCTTGTAACATATTGCTTATGTTTAATGCACGTTAGCGAGCCATTAGAACTGTCGTACAGGCAGCCAACGATTTGATTTAGGGTTAATATCTTCATGATTTTTTGCCCAGTGTCCGTTAATATGTATAAGTCATAACGTGCCTGTTTAAAATGTAATTTATTGGTTATAAACATCATATTTATTTCTAAATATTTCACCTTCTTAATGTCATATACAAATAGATTAATTTAGTTATTAGTTATGTAATTCTATGGTCATTAAGCAATTATTTGTTTAATAAAGAATGTAGATTACAAAGCAAACGATTTATTTAATTCAAACAACGCTTTTCGCATAAGATATTTAATCACGGCATCTTGTTTACCATAAAACAGTCTGTTCGTTTTGTTTATTTTGGTCGTGTTGACCTCATTATGGCCGAAATGGCCTTATTCTAAATTCTATACATAGCACTTGCCGATAAGAGTAAATGGTTTATTTTGCTTGGGATATCAAAAACGCCTACATTGCATAAAATATCACAAAAAGTCGTATTTTACTGACATTAAAAATGTGCAGCAGCGGCCATCTTAAATGCGTAATCTTGTATGTTTTGGTGGGAAAATTCTTGTGACAGCTAGATAAAATATAGCGCATTGTTTTTAATAGCAATAAATCTTATCAAATTAAAAACTTACCAGTAACTTTATTGTAATGCGAATAATAAAACTACTTCAGTATGTAGTTTAGTAATGATCATAAATATTATTTGAATATTTCAGTGTCTATTGTTGCAGAGGAGTTTTATTGGTCAACTTTTAACATCATCACTTATCTTTATTCTAAGAATAATTTTGGCTAATTCATCATTCATCTATCAAAAGTCAAATAAAATATAAGAATACCCTTATGATGAAAAACTCAGCTCGTAAAAATATTTTAGTATTACTCGACAAGGAGAAGCCCTAAATGAAATACCAAGAATTCACCGAAGCGTTTCAACAGTATTGCAATATTAGATTACCTATTCATAGACTCATGAATAACTTTTCTAAACATGTAGGTAGTTAACGTTAAGTAACTGCTTCTATTTTCATATTGAGTTAACCTAATTGTTTTTTAACTAAACCCTAATTTGAATTAAATTTCCTGGCGGTTTGATTGGTGGTCATTTATTCAAACAACTCGGAATATCATCGTTGAGCAATTATTCCTTTACACGTAATTAGTTGTAAAGCAAGAATTTACTTTTCTAAATCTAAAATTTGCGCACTTACAAGTATAAACACTAGTAGATCCAAAGAAAATCTAAGTTCCTAAGAATTGTATTATTCAACATGAAACCAAAACGAACATGCTGCAACCGCCAGAACATTTTTTTACAAATTCATTTCTTAGATTGTATCAGACAGAAACCTGTAATCCCTCTTATAGCGTGTATAAGCATATTTTTTCAGGAAAGAATTTTTATTTAAGTTCAAGAAGATGAGAATGATTCTAGCGCCTGGAGACACCATCCATATGAAAACATAATAAATTATTCGCTAACTACACGAACTTTACTCTTATTAACCCATACATTTATTAACATATTTCACAAGTTCCAAACAAAACTGGGCCAGTTGCACAAAACTTTACACAATCGAACATCAGAAGAACAAAAGATTTACAGAAATAACTTTAAAAAGAACACAGAAAAAGTGTCAACATTTATTAATGTCGGCCGTGTCAGATCTAATCTGATTCTTTGTGATGTTTGCGTGATCCCAAGGATGTCGTAAGATACAATAATGCTGAGATTGTTGTACTCCTCTTATTAGTGACCTCTTTTGAGTACAACTTCTGCTTACGGTAGAGCAGATATTTTAATCGTCAGATAATTTTATATAAAGAATAATTTAGTCCGATCCTTAATGGAGATAATGTAATCTGACAATTTATAAATTGTTTCTTGAATCTTAAAATTTTGACGGCCTTTGTGGAGCAGTGGTTATGGTGGTCACCACGCCACTACTATGTCATCGATCCTTATTTTACGGACTTTATCCCTGTATTAAAAATAACAGACAATCAAAGATAATTAATGCCGGTTTCATCAATTAAGTATCGCTTAACTTAACGAAAGGAAGATAGGAAGAAATGACAGAATACATTTGCTGTCACTTAACCATCGGGTAGGTTATCTGTAACTTACCCACGAGTCGTGCACTGGCCCTGAATCTATCAGTTCTCATTAAAAATGTACGTTCAACAGTTTTAAAGATACCTATTAAATAACATATCTACCTAACGGTATAATTTTAGTCGATTTTTATCTCCGACCCACTTCGTTAGTCTAGCGACTAGTCTTATCGTGGGATCTGGCCTACAGAGTGCAGTCCTAAATCAAGAGTTGTTGACCTTTTGTAAAGATTCCCGCAGACAGGAGTTTGGAACGGAGCCGAGTGGATGACAATAACAACAATGATTGCTGAACACGATTGTAAAGACTACTTACTACAAGGTAATATATACCTGCGTAGTTATTATCTTCATAAAGTAAAGTATAAGACAAATAAGAGTATCCCTGAAATGTGAATCTATATTCAGGCATTTTGTTTAATATATAATAGAAAACGGGAATTAACGCGAATACCTTACCTTCAAATGCTTAACGTTTCGGCGCAGACATTTTGTTTTTTGGAGACAATCTTCGCGATAACACTACATCTAAATTAAAAATATAATTTGACAGCGTCCTTCAAAAAGATCAGGTATATCCCATATCATGCGTCCTGTATGAAAAGTATAGATAAGATATATATATAAGATAGTAAATGTAGCCGAACAAGTTTGTAGGAATCGTAGCAAATGCCGTTTGCTCTGTGCCTGTCCCTATGAGAATAAGCGGTGATTTTGTTTATCTATATCTAATTACACAGACTACTTTACGACGCAGTAAATCACGGGAAATATTTCAACTAAGATGAAGTCACGGACAGACAACTACGTAATAAAACCTCAATGGTATCATCCATCTAAGGACATCACCTCGAAACTGGTTGTAGGCAGCTTCTTCGCTCCCAATAGGTCAGGTCAACGAAGGTTATAAGCAACTGATTAGATAACACGATTTGGCAAGTGTTTATAAAAATAAACAAACAAAGATAACCTATTATAAACTGGTTGCGTCTCGCAACAGTTTGGTTGGAATAAGTAATATCTCGATCGAGTCTCAATATCTCAGTATCTCAGTTGACAACTGTATTGAAAGCCACTATGCTGTTCATTATTTTTTCCCTTAGAAACCTTATGGTGATTAACACGTTACGTCAAAGCATACTGAATAGTGACCTGTGTATTATACTCACAAGAGCAAAAAAATGGACTCAATGATAAGAAATAAGTCTAATTTTACGACGAGGGATAGGAGCATCACGCCTAACTAAATCGAACTAAATAATTAAAAATATCTTATTATCTTTTGGAAAACCTTTGTAAACACTTCTACAGCAAGTAAGGATTTTTTGTGTCTCAAAGGGGAAGGTCAGGTCTTATTCTGCCTGTAACCGGACTTTAATCAAATAGTTTTTATACTGATCAGTGTAAGTTGGTACTTGATCTAAAACTACCTATGTATTTGCAGCTCCAAGGCTCTACGTAACTTTATAAATCACCTGATTCTTCCTATCTCAGTCTATCTCACGTCTGCATTAGTTTGTTTTACCAAAATTATATTATGTTTGGTAAATAACGCTATCTTGCCGAGGTCACGAGACTTAGGCTTCACAAACTTTCCACGTCACTACACCTACAACTTAAGTAAATAGTCTGATGAAATATTGTTTATCTCATTATCATTTAATTAAGAACAATGCAAATGTTTTATCACTATTTTTGGAAGTGGAAACTGTAAAAATAAACTTTTCGTTGGTAATTTACACAGCTAAGAAGTTTTTCCTGTTTGCATATTTCTGCGGCTATTTTCATGACTGTTTTGAATTATCAATTTTGTTTTATAACTGCTTCCGTGGCACAGTGGTTTAGGTCGCCACGCCGCTACCATTGCGTCGTTAGGTCTTGGGTTCGATTCCTACACGGGATTATTATTTGTGCGATCCACCAATAATTGTTTCGGGTCTGGTTGTAATTTGTATTTGTAAAAGTCCCCGGGACGCAGGAGCAATCCTCAGTACGGGAGTTGTATAATAAATAAATAGTAGGTACTTAATGCGTTAATTACTAGGTCCTTCATTTGTTAGGTAAAATACTACGACTTTGGGCTCCTGTCTGGAGGGTTGGTGAGTAACAGCCAGTGACAGATGCTGTTTAAGGAATCTTTAGGAGACTTTTGCCCACGAGTGAGACAGGCCGAATATACTCATAGAATAACTTAATAGGTTAAAAGAACAGTAAAATTATTATGAACTTGATCATGTTATGTTCCTAAGTACCTGAATAGTATGATGAAGAAATTGTAGGAAATTTAATCTCAAGTTTAAATAAAAAGGAAAGCAATAAACATCTTAAAAATCGAGACAGAAGGTTTTGCATGATTTATACGCATTTATTCACAGTTACATATATAGATGAATAAAACTATTTCGAATCCTTTGTTTTATATTTTAAGTTTTTATTTATTTCTACTGCAACCTTGAAATCTAACAATGAGTAATTTTCCATAACGATACAACGTTTTATTTGCGGATTTGATAAGTTCCACGCGATAACCTCTTCGATAAATAAATGTAGGTAACACACTATTATCGAATAAAAGTAGGCATGAAATTGTTATCACAATGCGTTCTGGAGGTAATAAATATTGTTTATAAAGTATTATTTTGTATTTTATATACATTGTTGTGTATACCTAACTAAATTTGAAAAGGAAGCCAAAAGGGAGTCGTTTTCATATCGTATGGCATTTTACTGCGTAGATCGGACCCTTAAAGGTAAGAAAAATAAGATACCTTATTTGAAGAAAAATTTAATGTAATAAAGCAAGTGGGTTGATTTATCTGTTTGTTTATAGAATAAGAATGTAGCTAAGTATGTAGTTACCTTCTTTAAACTGCTTTCTACTTTTATTAAACTAAAATAATTTGTATTATCCTTAATCGTCGGAAAGTCCAGCCGTGAAAAGAATGACCAACATTACAAAAAAAAAATTGTATAACGATCAACGAGGATAAACGTTTTCCTTCAACATCTTAAAGAAAATCTTACACTGTCTGAGTCATATGTTTGAAGAAAAACTCAGTAAATAAGGTTAATATACCTACATGTAATAAATGAGTCCTTTTGCCAACTCGTTTCCGAGAAGAGGATGAATACGCAGAATCGACTAAATATATCTCGTTTCACTTCACTTAACTAAATTAATTGAACGGGAAAGTGTCGAAGGGAATTTTTACGAAAGGTGATCACAAACTAAGAATACACATGACTGTGAATACGTAAGGATTCGATACTCTTTTGTAGAATTCGTTGAAATGATTCTATAATAGTAAGGAGTTTTTTAAGTTAAAATCAATATTTAGATCAGATTTTCGGTAGGCAGCCAAACCAAGAGAGGTGAGAATAATATCTACATGAAAATACATAAACCGTTAAATAGCTATAAAAAACAATCTACATGGTCATAGACCTCTTTGGACCTATACAGACGACCAGACTGTCATTATCATCCGTAATATAAAATAAGGAGAAAGTATCTTTTATTCGGCCTACATCTACCCCGATAGACAGAACGAAAACTATAAAAAATATGTCTGATAAATCTTACTCTGCTACTTAAATTAAATATTGTCTACCACAAGTCCCTCGTATTTAACCCAAGAATCGGGCCAATGTTTCAAACGCCTGCGTTTATCACGCTTTATATGAATCATCGCAGATTTGATAAATATCGCGTCATTATCTCGCACGTGACAAACTCGTGATTTATATGAAAGTAATTTTGTATCTTTTTACACAACAATACACTTCATTCAGGAATTAAGTTCAGTTTATTCGATTTCGATTCAGAAATAAATTAAACGGATAAAGATTATTTTTAAATTCTGGATTACTGCTTTTACCCGCGACTTCGTTCGTGCGGAAAAATCTATGTACCTGTCTGTACCTACCTTATTTACCTTATACCTATGTAGCTTTAGGAATAGAATATTCCTATATCCAATCTGTAGCATTTTATAAATTTAAGTATGATTATATAAGGCAAATGAAAATATTTAAAGCCATGTGCAAGGCAGTAGTGCGAACATTCACTTCAAAAATGCAACAGTTTCCAATTCGCAATACCAACAGGAAAGGACCTTTACCTATATTTTTTTATTTGCACTTCTGATTACATGTCCGTTAGCAGGCCGGAAGTAATTTTCTGTTTGAAAGTGGAAAATGGCAATTTCCTTGACTGAATGTAATGAGGATGTTAAACATGCTGAAAAACATGTGTTTCCATTTTGTGATTCATCGACATTTTGGAAAAAAAAATAGTTTTTATACACAAAAGAGATGTCACTGACGCCATCTATTATTCACATAAGTATACTCATGCCAGAAAGTTAGGATTGTTTCTTTTACATCGCATACTAACGCTAAACTAAAGAATCAAGAAGGCTTAACGAAAAATAATACAATCTTCTCTTCCTTGTAAGACTTTTTTATTAAATTTAACCCATTACAATCCCACTGCTGGGCCAATGGTCTTCCTCCGGAATGCAGAAGGGGCTAAGCCATGAACTTCCCACACTGTGAAAGTAAGACTTGAAGACTTCAAGGAGACATTACAGGAAATATTTCAGTACTAATGTCGCTAATTAGTTACACATATAAGTATACAAAACTCATAAAGAAAAACGTGTTTCCATGCGGCAACAATATGCATTTATTTACTTGAACAACAGTACCTAACTCTTTATGTAAACATGTCCGGCGTCCACGCGAAAGACACGCACACCTCATGCCGGTGAGTGTCATTCAGCTAATTTAATTATGGCCACTTATCATTATCGTTTATGAGTAATTGAATTAAAAATAGCATAATATAGAAGACTCTTTAATGTTTACTTTTCAAGGCGTAGCGTGTTCCTATTATCTTCATGCGTGTTCGTGGAGTTAGCTGCAGTTGTAAATAAATTATTGACTGAATAAAACGGATGCACGATTTTTTTAATGAAATAAATGCGTAAAGAAACGCTAGCCAACTTTTCGGGCTCACTCAACGGCCAGCGGCTTTTTGCGGAAATTAAATACTTGTTTAATAATTATTTTTTCACGCAAAGAGAATAATGTTATCCAAACGTTACTAAGATCGTAAACAAAACATTTCAGTCACGTAACATTACCGCGACCTAGGGCAACGACGTTTCATTCAGTATTCGTTACATAAAACTATTTATTTCTTTCGTAAGGGGATCGATCATACGTAACAAAATAATAGCTGTGTGATAATAGCAGTCGATCGTAATGGAATAATCTCCTAGTTTATGTAAGAAGTTTGACCACGCGATACCTATATGGTACCTACATACTTCGTTCACGATTGTTCAGTATGCTTGATACTTACCTATAAGATGCTTAGGTATTGTGCTCCACCCAGGGCGCAGGGTACGCGTAACGCATTTCCCCAAGAAAAAAAAAGGTATTGTGGATCGGATTTATTAATGAAAGGAGGTTTACGCATTGTTTTGGGTTCGTTAAAAGATTACTCGAGTTGGTTGCTTCCTTATACTTAAGAATAAACAAATTCTAAGATTCATAAGTCCTACGTGTAACCAATTTCTGTAACATAATCTGGTTTGGTACTTTTAGATGATGAATATTTAAGCATGAGTTGAATAATTTAATATTTTTCCATAAAACAAGTTGTAAATCAATTTTGGGAATGCAATTTTCCTTCATAATTTGTTCTGCAATACTTTTCCTTTATAAAAGACACCATTTTGCTTGTTATCTTGTATCCAAAAATTAAACCACAAAATCAGAACTACGCAGGGAGAGACGTTTCCGGAATTTCCAGTTCTTATTTAATTATACCGTGGTAAAATGCCTTCTGCTACAACTAGATACTTACAATTCAGAAAAAACATAATACACCAACATAATATTACAGTAACTTTAACTTAAAGTGCCGCTACAGTTTCCTGCACAAAAACAAAAACAATAAACAAAATTGTTCTCGCGAGAATATTCGGACAATGAGAATGTTTTTTTTGTGACCCGGTCACACGATATGTAACAAAAAAACTGTGTTTTACGCTACAAATGGATGGGTAGTGGGTAGTGTCATTGCGGTCTGTTAAATATGTAGTTTAGAGGCCAAAAGAACCGCCTGTTTTGTTACTGTAACATTGCGTGAGATATTTTTTATAGGATCTCATTGTATTAGTTTCAATGCCTACAGGAATTAAAAAGTTAGATTTTAGAGGTCATCTAGGGTGCTTTATAACAGCTTGATTGAACTGTTATTAGTACCGAGCTTTAGATAAATGTAAGCATTAAGCGTAATAAAATTGTCGAGTAAGATTTACTTAGCGCCTGATTATTTTTTACGAGTATTTTACTGAACTCCGAAATAGGTGAACGTTTGATAAAGTAGGATAGGTACTTACTGATCTTGAAAAGCGTCAGACTTATTATGCTTATCTAAATACGTGAGTATAATTCCACAAATTCCACGAATAACTCTAATACATACCTACCTACTTTCTATATGTTTTATGTACAAATCGAGACTCATAACTTGCTATTATCATTATTGCCTTGGACCTAATCATTTCGAGAGAAATCAAACAAACCAAATGTCACCCGGTCATTCGAAATCAAAATATAGATCGACATTTGCAGGTAGGTAAGTAGAACGGGTGTCAGCTGGTGTGTATTTGGCTGCAGACCACAATTTGTGTATAGAATACGTGCCAACTTCCGTATTTTTGTATCAGAGCACAATATTAATTGCGTGTATCTGCATTACTACCACAACAGAATGAATCGGTTTAAGGTGACTGAGAGGTCAATTTCAATTTAATTTAGTGCTATCTATATAATCTGCTATATCTATATAATCTATAATGTAACGCTTCTTTCAACTATCTTTATCCTCTCGAGCGCACCAACATCAAATTCAAATTTACCGTTAAGCGCGCAAAATTGAATTGGCGGTCGGCGTTTAAGCGCGGTTTTCATCATATTTTAATACTAACATCCTAGTCTTATCATATCTACATACTTCTACCTGTATTTGAAATCTACATAAAATTTGCTATAGCTTAAGAAAATAAACCACTAATAATATTTGATAGTAGGAACACAATAGTCGGTTTAATTAGAACATTGTGTGCTTTAGGCGTGTGTTTGAAAAAAATCTCTTATAAAAAATATGTTTTAGTAAAAAAAAATGAAGGGTCGTATCATGTAGTTAATAACATGAAATTCAACTGTAAAACCTACTGAAATGCTTGAAATTAGAAAAAAAAATTAAAATATTGGTCATAAAAAGAACATGTCCGTCCGATGTATGTTTAAGCCAGTTTAAGGTGCTCTCTGGTCTAAATCAACCACTTAAAGATAATTATTTTGTTTCTTCTTTATAGTTCAACTTTTAAAAAACCCCTTTCATAACTGATTGCATGCTTTAAACATCAAAAAACTATTTGCATAATCTGGGAATTAATTATATTTTCAAAAACTACGTAAATACGGTACCAATACAAGATACCAACACATTATTTCTAATTCAGCATTAGGATTTAATAAAATTAGAAGAAATATTTACAAAGGGGAATGCCCATTTGAGGTCACCAGTGGACAGCAAACGAGAAAAAAAATACTTTAAGCATAAATTAAGCTATAATAAAATATGAACTTACTTTTTTTCAAATAAGCGCCACAATAATATATAAGAATTCTTTTAAAAAAGTAACATTATTGAAAAAGTTATGGTTAACGTTTTTGATTACGACGTTGGCAAAATATTGCCAACTTCAAAATCTTATTAATTTATAATCAATTATCAATCGATTAAAATCGGTTAATAAATAAATAAAATAACTTTACCGGTAATTTCACTGGACTATACTGGTATTGTAACATAAAACCAACTCAAATATAACAGAATTATAACTAACAATCGTGCGTTGCGGTGCGCAATGCGTTATCGTAAAAAAAAAATATGTATCGATTCTTATATGAAAAAGTAATCGATAAATCAATTTAATGTTAGAATTCTTTTGTTATACTGACAACACTGAATTGCATCTGTGATCTGACACTTCACTTGTTTACGCTCAATGTGGATGCTGTTTAGATTTTTCTTCGATTTCTTTTACTACGACCTGCTTTTGTTATATGGACTTGATTCAGATTTTTACCAACCTTTATTGTGTTTTACGAATTTTGTTCTCACTTTCAACGACAACTTTGGCTCGCATCAAGGATCACGACTGCATTCGATTTTGGATACCGGTCGATAACGTTTTAGACAATGACGGCAATAAACGTAATTGAATGATCTACCTATATTAGGAACGCGCAAACACCTATATTATCATAATCAAAAAAATAATTAAGCATTTCACAAAGGAGAACCTTATGTTATAGTCTAACACTTTTTCTCATAGAAAATTAACCTCAAAATGTTATGTTGTTTTAAAACATTTTAAAAACAGTGGCGGCAATTAGAATGTATTTTTCAGATATCTGATACTATTAAGATTTTAAAACAACTTTTTAAAGTAATATTTGATGTCCATCTTGGGCCTGGAAGAGTATGGAGAGTGGGCATTCCCCTTTGTCAACTGTGTCTTTCGGAACAAAAACATGGAGTCGGTGTTGGTACATTTTTTTTGGTTATTACAAAATAATGTGAGTTAGCAGTGAAACAATAGAACGGTTTTATAGCCGGTATATTTGTAAAATAAAAAAAATAACTTAAAAATTACCAAACTATAAGTAGCATACAAAAATAAAAATTAAAAATAACATTATTTTTCGCGATGGTACTGCGCAAAGCACGTGAATGCGCAGAGAGTCGCATTACAACCTGGGCAGTATGTGTTTGTTCGCTTACGGCATTTAACGCAAACCTTGCGCATCTTCTCCCCGCCTCGGCCTTGAAGAGCTTGGTACTGTTTGGGAAGATGCATAAAATACTCCTCTGAAAAAACAATACTAGTGCAAGAGGTGATTGCACTAGCAAGAGTTTGAACTTTTCTTTGAAGTAAACTCTTTATTAGTGCGTGTCTAAAGTCTATGTGAGACGTATATCTAGACGCTGAATGATTTAGTAGTGGAGATTCCGAGTGTAAAATAAAACTGTTTAATACACTCACATTAAGAAGCCGCTTAAAAAGTTGTTTGTGCCATACACGAGTCCTTTTACGTTCTATAGGAAACATTGCCAACTTCTGGTCTTTTCTGTCGACCCCACCCATACACAAATTATAGTCTAAGAATGCTATGGGTTTGATTGTGTTGTTGATATTTTGCACTTCGATGCCATGATATGTGGATAACATGGCTACCTTGTCCTGGTCTCGCCAGACTAAAATGTCCACATCTCCTGAAGTGCAACCTTGTATTTCCCCGACAGCCATGTTTGCTTTTTTCAAAGATGCTATCTGCCGAGGTACATGCTGTCGGTTTGTACGTAAAGTACCTACACAATCAAATCCCATAGACTTTAGAGTACGAGCTAAAGCCGGGCTATTGTAATAGTTGTCCATCCATACGCAATGGCCTCGATTCTCAAGCCCCTGCAATAGACGGAGAACTAATTTGGGGATTATTCCTGAGACAGAAGTAGGTGGCTCTGTGATGTTTTCGTCTTTTTTCCCCGCGTGCGCTTCGAATCGCCAAAGATAACCCGACTCAGCATCGCAGACTTCATATGTCTTGATGCCGATTGATGCCGCTTTGTTCCTAATACACTGGTTGATAGCTAACCACCTCTTCCATTGTGTAAGAGAATCGTCGATACAAATGTTTTGTCTCAAATTATATAAGGTCTGAAATTTGTGGTTGAGGTGGTCAACTATCGGTTGTATTTTGTAAATTTTTGCCTCTGACGCACTCAAGCCTAAAAGGTCACTATTATTAGGTGCAAAGTGCAAGAATTTATTTATTAAAATAAATCTATTATATGACATATATTTTGTGAAATTGGGTGTGTCTGTTATAAAGTCATTGCTATGCCAATATTCTTTAATATTGGACTTTATGCAACTTCCCATCGCCAACATTACGCCAAAATATACGAAGAGTTCATCCACGTCTATTGGCGTCCAGCGTTGTAACCGGGATTGAGGTCCTAGTCCACTTGTCCGCATTTTGGCTAGCTCTACCTCGGCATAGTTGTTTGTCTCGGAAACAATATGGGACATGATATCTTTGTCCCATATCTTCATAAATATGGCCTCAGGTAGTGACTGTTCTACTATGCTGGAAACAGGCCCTCCATTGGCTGTGAAAATTTCTCGCCTGTTTTGTGGAGGAATCGGCGTCTCGGGAAAGGCTTTCCACTCAAACAAAAAACGCTCGGGTCCAGCGGGCGTGCTGTATTGAATACCCTCGCTAGTAAACCCAAATGCTTCTGTGGTATTTGATTGAGCTAGCGAAGGAGCCATAGGAAAAGATGGTTCTATAACTACTATTTCTGCATCTTCAACTTCAAAGTAATCCATGACGAACATTCAGAAGCATGGGGAATATTATATACCTACAAGAAAAAATCTGTTTATAATAACTTATCGCAACAGGTGAGTAAGTAGTGTTATAGACAAAGTGTTGAAATATTTACCTAAATTCACCAAGTGATCAATTTCTTCGTCGTGTCAAATGCGACGTTTCTTTAAAGGGACGGCAGTTTGGGATTGAAAGTATCTACTGGAGCGTGGTAGATCTGCTGTTTCCACATTCAACGAACCTAGTAAGAAAAACATATATATAAACTGAATGCTCAACTAAATGTAAAATGTGCCCGGAATAAATAGTCATTATAAAAATATTTACAGGCGACTCCACTATAACCTTGTTCAGTAAGTAAATCTGTAGTCGAAATAGCGGAGCATCCCAACGCCGTGTCACAATTGAATGCAACATCGTTGTATTTTTTTTGTTTCTCACACTTAATTAATGCATTGGTTAACCTTTTTTAAGTCGTATACCAATAGTTTATGAATTTCTTTACCATTATTAGTAAATCTTCGGTACAAATACCTACCTTTAGAATAAAAAAATAAGAGGTCAGAAAATACAGCGGTCTTGTTTGGTTCAGCACATAGGTAATTTTAAATGTTGAAAATTACTTAATACTAAACCATGCCGACAATATTACACCTTTAGAATAATAATAACATAAACTACTCACCAAAAAATCCTTAACCTCTCAAGCGCCCGGCCACCGTTTCACGGTTGACTTGACTGTTATATTACCCCCGCTAAGCGCCCGGCCACCGTGGTACGACAAAGCGATCTTTCATTTAAAAAACATGGAAACGAAATGCCAGAAAAATCTTTATCCCTTTCAAACATATTTGACATTGAAGCTGATGAAACGAGACGTCGATCTAGCACACACACTTAAATAATTTCGTTGGCAGTGTGTACATTATGTTATTCGCCTCCAGAGTATTAGTGCCCTTTGAAGCGAATATGCGAGCACCAACTTTAGGTTAATTATCATTATTATTATTAATATAGATCTTAAAGAATTATAATGAAAGGCTTGCGGGCGCATAATATTGAACATTATACATGTAGTTTCTGAAATGTGTCATTAGGTATTTTAAAGTACTAAGTATGTTATATAGTAATGTAGTAATATCAAAATCCAAATCGACTAAAATGTTGCTACACTAAATGTCAAACTTGTGTCAAATACCTAAATAACCAAAATGGCTGACGTAAATATGGCGTCTTGCTGAATGGAAAGCGACGCTTGTCGTAGTTTGTCTTCGTAACAGTTTAATAATTATCGTTCTATTTTCAGGTATTTGCCTTTATCGATCACCAATAACTGAAGAAGCCCCACAGGTAAGATAAAAAAAAGAAACTTTAAGGGAGCAAACAGCGATTTCTTCTTTGTTATTGGCACTTTTCTAACCGGTAGTTGCAACGTTTGGTAATTCCTGACTGAACCTCGTTCCTATTATTTGTGAAACTCATTACAACGTTCACCATAGTTATTATACTATCTATTATATTGCATTTCATTCGTCGGTATTATATTTCAGGGGACTTCGTGTTATGGCTGCTCCAAATAGTTACAAACAAAATACATCGATGTCGATGCCAAGCCCGCAAAGCAATCCGCGTTTGTATTCCATATTTATACTTATACGTAGTATTAGATTAGAACATAATATATATAAACAATATGAACCCATTACAGCAAAGCATAGATAACAGTTTGGCTGAAGACACTCACAGCATTTGAACTGTTCTGTATTTGAATGTTGTATTAATATTTCTAGAATGTTGTTAGATACTAACTTGTAACGCGTACGATTCGATGCCTTTGCAAGCTTAGCAGGGCTGAGAACTGTTGGTAATGCTGGTATCTAACTGCTGTTATGTCCCTCGGCAGCATGACTCCATTCTATGCTTGTTTATTTCAAAATATATGCATCAGTAACATACTTTTTATTTTCTCTTAATTTGTTCTTTACCCATTAGACTTACATTTTACTCTTATGTTGGTTTTGTTTCATGTTTTGTTATGTTGAAACAGACTACATGATTGCGGGGCCCCCAATGAGTTTCGGTATGATGAAAGGTAATGCCACAATCTGATTTACTTTTATTTTTCAAAATTGTTCTCACACCCTCATCTGTTTTGGAAACTAGGTACTCTGTGGGGTTTTAAAAATTGTATTTGCACCAAAATTTTCTCTCGTTTCCACATCACAGACCATCATTCTACTATTCTACACACACAATCTCTATTTTACTCTTGATTCTACGCTAATTAAGCCTACTAAATACAACTCGCTAGTATTGCTCGCTCACACTAATAACTTTCACTTAACATTTGATTTGAATTTTTAGAAGTTGTGCATATTTGATTATTCTTTTGTTTTTCCCGCCCAATCCTATCCTTCCCTTATGCTTTTTGTTTTTTTTTCTTTCATTGTATTGCCGCCCCGCTGCATTGCTTGAAGGCGGTATGAATGCACCGCCGCCGCATCATAACCAATACCAGTACCACCCGCAATACCAAGGTGGTCCTTCGCTGGGCCACCCGGGAGGGTACGCGTGGCCGCAGAGTCCCCAGCAACAGCGTTTCGGTGCAGAGGGCGCGCGGCGCGCCGCATCAGGGGCAGTGGGCGCCCAGTCGGGCCAAGCCGCCAAAGATGATAAGACCAGTCCCTTCGTATCCACTGTGCATTCTCACCCTGGATTTCAGCCGCAGAAGATCGGCAAAGGTGCCGGTGCGGTGAGTCGATACTATGCGGTAATATTTTTCTACACTTTATTACTAGCAGTAGTAACTTGTTATTTTATAATCTTACAATCGTCTTATTCTAGCATTCAAAACCATGTACTTTTCAGGCATACAGTTGTATAAAAAGCATCATTTTCTGTAATACAAAACTATCAATACCTGAATTACATCTTAGCTGTAACATTCCAGGGCGCCGGCCTGCCGAAACCGCCGAAGCCCCCAGAAAAGCCCTTGATGCCATACATGAGGTACTCCCGCCGAGTCTGGGACACTGTAAAGGCAGCCCATCCGGACCTAAAGCTATGGGAAATAGGCCGTATTATCGGGAGCATGTGGCGAGATCTGCCAGAGACAGAGAAGGCTGGATATGTTGATGAGTATGAAGCCGAGAAGGTATGGATTGGTATTCTTTTTGTCGTATTTTGTTTTAGAAATAGTATTTTACAGGATTGTGTCTTTGAACACTGGAAATATAACATAGGAAATTGCAGTCTCATGGATTTTTAAATACAGTAATTAATTCTGTAAAATACTATTTAATTGATTAACATTATGTCTGTTTCAACCACGCATTTATCGAAATTTTATAAAGCAACAATGCTTGTATGAGGCTGATTGGTTTAAAAAACTGAAGCGAGCCAACTGGCCAACAAAATATTATGCCAATTAGAAGCTGTAATTGGCAAAATTATAAAGAAACTTCGCAAACTGGCGCCGATATTTCGCAATTCCGAAAGATACCAGGTTGATATAAGTTTTCCATTCAGGCGCAGTACACAGAAATGTTGAAAGCTTACCAATCGTCGCCTGCGTATATACAGTGGCTGGCCCACAAGTCTAGAGGTACAATATAGAACCTTACGCCCATACACATTGGGTACAATTTGTGTATAATCCACGCCATCACGACACGGCTTAATTTAACACGGGGTTTTACAGGCACTCGCCTCTTGCTGTTTTGTGACTATTGTTCTTGAAAAACTGGCTAATGAAGGCCTATATATCTAAAACCATTAAAATTACTCTTTGCTACTTCTTGTGAGTGTTTTATGCATATTATAATAGATTATTAGGTGAAAATTTATTATTTGACTAAGTAATTAAAAATTATTCCTGTTTTATATGGTAATTATAATTATATTATTATACTAGCTGACCCGCGCAACTTCGCTTGCGTCACATCAGAGAGAATGGGTGAAAATTTTCCCCGTTTTTGTAACATTTTTCACGGGTACTCTGCTCCTATTGGTAGTAGCTTGATGATATATAGCCTATGTCCTTTGTCGGATAACAAAATGTCTCCATACCAAATTTCATGCAAATTGGTTCAATAGTTTAAGCGTGATTGAGTAGCAGACAGACATACAGACAGAGTTACTTTCGCATTTATAATATTAGTATGGATAAAGACATCATATTTGTAACATTTTCTACTGGTACTCTGCTCCTATTGGTAGTAGCGTGATGATATATAGCCTACTAGCTGACCCGCGCAACTTCGCTTGCGTCACATAAGAGAGAATGGGTCAGAATTTTCCACGTTTTTACTGTTACTCTGCTCCTATTGGTCGTAGCGTGATGATATAAAAGGTTTTTTTCACGAAAAATATTCTTAAAATTATTTATATCTCTTATAAATAATATAACGAAGTCGCGCTAAGGCATATCCGCCATTAAAACAGTTGCCATGACAACGGAATTTTGTTAATTTAATGTCATTATTATATTGATTATTCGCGACTTCGTTCGCCACCTGAATTTTCCCGGGAAATGCGTCATTTTCCCGGGGTAAAAAGTAGCCTATGTTCTTCCTCGGGTATCAAAATATCTCCATACCAAATTTCATGCAAATTGGTTCAGTAGTTTAGGCGTGATTGAGTAGCAGACAGACAGACAGACAGAGTTACTTTCGCATTTATAATATTAGTATGGATTATCTTATAATCATCTTGTTTTTCTGATAACCACTTTATCAAGTATAGAACCATGTGTTTTTAGCGGCTAATACACTTGTTCAAAAAAGCACCTTCACAATATTGCATTAACATGGTTCTTAAACATAAGGATTGTATCTCATATTAGAAATAGAGCAATAAATAAGTAGTAATGTTGGCACAAAATCAGCAAGAGGCCCAAATCAATGTTGGGATCCATTGACATCATCATGTAATTGTATGGAAAGCTCGGTAGAGCCACTGTATATTGAATGCACTGGGACAGCTCATAAATCCTGTTGAGATAACGATCAGACCCTTCCCGGTGGGAGTTTGTGTTAATAGATTATTTGTTATGGATTTTGGAAATGTTTGGACTGAGAGGAGAATTGTCAAAATAAAAACCAATTGAAACACTAGCATAGATAATAAATAGTACATAAGTTCTGATGTCATTTTTGTACCTTTAATAGGAGACAAGAATGCAAATAATATATTAATAAAATATTTTACGCACTCCCTCATTATTATCATTACTGAATTGGTCAATAAATTCAAACCCTACATTCATTCTGATGCAAGTCTACAATCCACAAAATAAATGACGTATATCACAGACCTAAAAGAGAAAGTGCAGCTCCATCCATTTCCAAACCGCGCATACCGTGACTAACACGCACTAAACGCTAATTTTGTCCTCCCACATGCACGTCACCTCATATATTGCACGCACCGGGTACACCATGTCTCCATGAATACAGTTGGAGTACGAAAAGTCCTTGAAGGCGTACCACAACTCACCAGCTTATCTCGCGTATATTGCCGCGAAAAATAAAGCTGTAGGTAAGGGACACGGTGAGGATGCATGCGTATAAAATAATATTTATGTTGTGCACTTCGCTACACATGAAAAAATATAAAAAAACAACAAGTTAATAATACATTAAAGGTAGACTAGTCTGTCTCAGGAATAAAAATATTTTTTCTCTGTTGGCTGTCAGTGTTGCCACAAAAATGATGATTTTAACGCTGGCTACTCTAGAACATAATTTTTAAATTACACATCTTTAAAATGACGATGCTTTCTGTCTATCATTCTTCAAAAACCTTTCATAACACTAATATTTATGTTTGTTGCTAATATTTGTTCATTGTATGTTACTAATATATGTTTGGCTTGCATTTTTTGTTGGAATGTGAATTAATTCGTTTTTGTGTCAGCAGTAGGCAATCTTGAAGAAGAAAGTTCAAGCAAGAAGGGCAGCTCACAGAAGGAACAACAGCAACAAGACAGAAGAATTGACATACAGCCTGCTGAGGATGAAGAAGGTGAGTTACTTTTAACATCTTTTAAACTATGTACTTCTCTAGCAATGATGTCACAAAATCTCGTTATATATTTCTAGATCTAAGATTGGTCTAAGTCTCTACCTAAAAGTCCATGGTGTCCAAAATATTCTTGGGTATTTCTTTTTGCCAATTTAGGAATTGGATATCTGCCTTTTACCACCAGGAATGATGTGGATGATGGATGTTTCCAATTTTTTCGTGTGTCATACTACACTAAAACCAACAAACATGGTGTTGAAACAATGTAATTTCATGAAACATATTGTTCAAAAACTTGAAAAGCAAACAAAAATGTATATCAAAATCGTTATGTCTAGTCTTCCAAAAGACAATTTCCAGTCCATGAAAAAGTACAATACAATATTAACGCTTTCAATATTTCAGATCAAGACGAAGGCCTATCAATTAAGCATGTGGCTTACGCACGCTACTTGCGTAACCATCGGTTGATCAATGAGATATTCTCTGATACCGTTGTGCCTGATGTGCGTTCCGTCGTCACCACAGCTAGGATGCAGGCAAGTAGCATAACATAACATTACTGGAACAAACTAAAAGAATTCATATCTAAGAATTTACACCACTTAAGGACCGGATCCTTAAATTGGAAGCATTTTTTTTTTGTCAGAATACGGCCATATTAGTAATCTTACAAATTATAAGCCTGCTAATATTGTATTAGAACTTCGAACGTATACATAAATAGTTATCTGTAACGTATACATAATATATATATATTTTTGTTATAGATATTGAAAAAACAAGTGCAGTCCCTTACCATGCACCAGAAGAAATTGGAAGATGAACTTCAGCAAATTGAAGAAAAGTTCGAAGCTAAGAAGCGCAAGTTTATTGAGAGTAGCGAAGCATTCCAAGAGGAACTCAAAAAGGTACAATAGTATTTCCACATTCTATTTTAAGGTGCTTGTATACTTTCGAATTTAATTTCGCAAGATTTAGTCATGTAAGACTGTTAGTATTATAGTACATTTATACGTGTATGTAAGCTCAGGTTCGCGAGTGTGCACCTATCTGCTTGAATCTCATAATACGTACATTAACGAACACAAACATGTACGTTAATGCACGTAAGACTGTGTGTTTATACTGAAGCTAAATAAACTTGAGGCTTAAAAGAAATCTATAGACCAATTTTACAGCTAGATGAAAGAGTTTCATTTCAGTACAAACATTAACTGCCTTTCATGACTCTCAAATATACAATGTATTATTTGTTGACCAGCACTGCAAACCAGCGGTAGACGAGGATACATTCCAGCGTATGGTAGAACGCGCCATGGAGCAAATGCGCCGCGGTATCAACCCCGCCACACAGCCGCTTGCACCACTCAACGTTACCGAAAGGGCTAAGGAAGAGGTAACATAATATAATCTTTATTTAAACATCAAGTATCATGCCTTCAAGTTTGTTTCCTGATTAGAGATGAAATACACAATATGTATTTCTATGTTCTACCGAGATTAAATGCAATGACGAATAATAACATTATTCCTGATAAATGCAAGGCACATGACTGCTGTGGGAGAATTGATAACAAATAGCACTATCACCTGACCTATGACAGAGATAAATATAGGAAGTTGTAACATACATTGTTGCTTGTAAATCCGAGACCAACTTCAGTTTAGAGTGACATCAAGGAACCAAAGATTTTCCTTTTTCGTTAGTTTCTCAAAATTGGTAAAAACAATGCTTTTATTGTTTCATATCTATCATGTTTAATTTTGCCACAGCCAATGGACCAAGAGCCGACTCAAATAAAGCAAGAAACAAACGGACCGAACCTACCAACACAAGTGGACAAAGTATCTACAACTGAAGTGAAGACAGAGGGCGTCACTACTGAGCTCAAACCTGAAGCTGAAAATAAAGAGAAAGAACCTGAAGAAAATACTACCAATCATAATGGCACTGCTGAAACTGAAGGTAAAAATATTATGATATTATTCTTCTTACCAATTGAAAGAAAATGTAGCCTGATTTTCTGACTGATGAATATGTTTTCTTGATCTTCGAGTGGCATTTAGGCCTAAAAGTACCTGATGCTAGTCAGAAATTGTTTAGCTATGTTAAAGAGGTATAGACATTAAGTATCCAATTTCAGATATTACCTTTTTACAAATGTCGTCCACTTCTTGCAAGTTCCAAGTAAATCAGTTATTTTTTATATCATGATTGAAAAAAACTGTTTATCTTCTGTAGGCGAGCGCAAAGAAGAGAAGCCAGCACCCAAGCCTGAAAATAAGGAAGGTGCACCTCCTGGCGCCCCGCCACCACACATGACATCGCCGCCGCATCACCGTAAGTAGTTTTTTCTTATGACTTTAGCAACAAAATGTCTTTAAAAACGATAACATATAGGTACCTTTATTTAATTCCAATATTTTCAAGCTACATTAGCAAATACCAGTCTAATATAGCTTGATCTTCACTAAAAATATCTTGCAGCAATGATGATGCCACCAAACCCCAATGCTCCAGCACACCCAGGACCACCACACGCCGGACCGCCGCCGCCAGGTAAAACACAACCTTACTACCATTGTAATATAACCCAAATTGTCACTAAATCCACATCAATGTCACTTGTCTAACATGTTTTGGTCACATTGAATCGCTTACGGGAGAAATTCAAGGTTTCTCATGATGGTTTTCACGATTTGCGGGTTTCGTGCAGGTTTTCACGTTGCACACGGTTGCTCGGGTGTATTTAACATGGTCTAACAAATTTTGTACTTTCACAGTCATATGAATCATACTTGTACAGTCATTCACACATTGCTGCAATCGATTGGTGTACAATTTCGACCGTTACTTTATTAACTTTTATCGGATTATTGTTACTAAAATCAGCACCGAGTCTTCTGTGTTCTTCAATTCTGTTATTGGACTTTTGAAAGGTTGCATTAACGTTTGCGTCCGATAGGCTATCATAGGCAATCATTGAAGCGTTAGGCTGTCGCGTGTCTGGTGTGTAACCGGTGGTATGTGCGCAGTGGGCGCCGTAGCGGGTCCGGGCGGTCCGGGCGGGCCGGGGGGGCCGGGCGGGCCGGGCGCGGGCGCGTACGGGGGCGGCTACGGCGCGCGCTACTACGGCGGCTACGCGGGCGGGTTCGGCGCGGGCTACGCGCACTACTACGGCGCCGCGCCGCCCGCCGCGCCGCACGCCGCGCCGCACCCCGCGCACGCGCCGCTGGCCGGCCACCCGCCGCACGCGCCGCACCCGCCGCACGCGCCCCACCCGCCCCACGCGCTCGCGCCCGACCACTACGCGCACCCGCACCACGCGCCCCTCCACCCCCCGCATCATGACGCCAAACGTGAGCACTCATCGCATCACCCCTCACCCACTACGCTTTGTGTGTCCGCCGTCCGCATGCGAGCATGTCTCTCTGTGTTCGTCTTACTGGTTTCGTATTACAGATACGCGAGTATCCACTGTATTTTGAGAGTGCTTGAACAGACTCGGATCAAATCAAAAATTGATTATCATACAGTTCATAATCGCGTATTTGATAAATGGTTTTGGTTTAGGGTGTCGTTTCTTTAGCACCGCTGTTTTCTTTTTCATATTGCACAGGGTTTATCTCGGGACATATGTAACGTTTGCATGCTTCGACTGCTTTTATTTGTTTTGGCTTTACGTAGATGTTAGGCACATATTGGCCTTATTTTAAAATATAACGCTTGTTACAGAGGAGGAACCACAACCGAAGAAAGAGGGTGAATGATCGTCACCAAAACGCGTCGTCAAAAGACGGCGCAAGTCCTCTTCGAAGGACCAACAGTGAGGGAATAGCGCGTTCTACGTGACTATGAAATAACAAAAAAAAAATTGATGCCATTTCAATACCAAATATTCCATGTTTGGTAGTGACATCAAACCTCACTGTGACTTTATGGACGCTGTAAAGTGCGATAATATTAGTGCTAGTTTTAGGGGACGATTCGATTAGGTTTAACATCTTTAAAAGTGAAACTATGATGTGTTTCAAATAAGTGTTGACATGCAACTGGTATTATCAAAGAATATACTCCAGTTTTAGCAATGTGTACATTTTGTGAGATTTAGAATGAAACATTCGTGATCAAGGAGATAACATCTTGACGTGATTCTTCATATAACAATGTGTAAGTGAATGTATGAAATCATTAGTGTAATTTTTCTTCATTATCAAATAAATTTGTCTAGAAAATTCTAGATAATGGTTGTAGGTAGAATTAAATATTCATAATTTGTAAGTGCTGTTTTTGACTGCTATATGCTAGTAGGATTTTTATCATGAATCATCAATAGCAAATATCTTGTTAAGAACGTAATATCTATTTCATTTTTATAAATGTATCTTTAGGGATAAATACTGGTGATGTAGATTTACTAAATAGGTGTTATTATAATAAACTTAAGTAGTATAACTGTAAAACTACACTTTGTTATTTGTATTTGATTAAATGATGATTTAGTGATGTCATACACCTCTATCTACGCCTTTTGGTTCAACAGGCGTGATATTATGTGTGTGGGTGATTTAAAAATGACGAAAACAAATAATAAATGCAGTCTATTAGAACTTACTTTTAAATTTGAAGTGTCAGAAAGGTATGAAATGATACTGGTTAGACCAGTTACTTCGAAAGATAGGTAATATAAACTGTATGCATTTTTGCAGGTAAAATAAAACATACACATAAGACATCTAATAAGATATAATTTTCATTAAATATTATAGAATAGTGAATACTATTATAATCTTAAATGTAATATAATAATTAAGAAAGAAACGCCTGTTTTGACACCCGTACATTTACTGTCATTGTGTTGCTACATTATATATTAAAACACTATAATATTTTGATTGGTATTGCACTATATGACTACAGATATTAAAAACTACATATAAATGAATGTATATACTAAACTTGTCTTATTATAAACATAATGTCATAAAAGATAGAATATATTAGATAGTTTTGTGCTTCATAGTGGGATTATATGATGATTGAAAAACCACTTACATTTTGCAAAATACATACAAATGCTACACAATTTATGGTAGTCTTATTACACCTATATATAGATAATTATAATATACTGAGACAATGAATAATACTGGTGAGCTTGCAATCTGCTTCTGCCTGTGAATGAGTTGTCTAAGTAAAAATGAGGGAAGATCCAACACATCTTATCGTGATCGGAAACGATTGTATGCGCACTGTATAGCTGATATCATAGTTCAGCGAATACGCGCGCAATACGTATCATACAATCTCGTACATTGCAAACGTCTTCATAATCGTACATACTTCGTTTCTATGGCAACACCAAACAACTGTTATCGAAAGAGCAAGAAAAGAAGAGATATGCGCTCAAAACATGAAACTGTAAGATGAGACTTAGACTTACCTACCTATACATTAAAATGGTTAAAATTTATGGACATGACATTCCATTATGATTGCAAGTGTGGTACAGGCTCATATATACACATAAACCTTTAGGTAATACTAAAGTAAGGTTAATACTGTTTATCTGTGGTCGTCCTGTATTCGATTGGTGTTCCTCCCGAACTCTGCGATCACGGGCCGTCCGCTGAGAATCGTGCCATTGATTTCTTCCAACGCTTGGATAGCTAGCTCCTCATCTAGACATAAAGGTAAGTAGATTATGAATACGAGAGTCTTGAAATATTAAATTCAGTAATGAGAACAGAATGAAATGGTCATAGCACATACTAGAATAAGTGTTTCTGGATGTTTAAGTGTCCAGCATTTTTATGAATACTGGTAGGAGCAAAAAAGTTTGTGGGGTTGGAAATTTCTGTAAGTATGAGTAATTACTTACGTTGAAATGCGACAAAAGCTTGTCCCCTCATGCGGCCGGACATCATACGCAAGTCGACTGGGCCACCATTGGCCAACACAAACTGGTTGAACAGCAGAGATATCTGCTCCTGAGTCACTGCTGGGGCGATATTCTTTAGATAAAGTACCTGAAAAGGAATGTCATCATAAGAGAGGTTCAAGCATTATTTTGTCCTCTAAGTTTATACAACACACTTAAGGCAACTCACGACAACGAAATAAGCTTTGAATTTGTTTCCAAAACTTAAAAATGATTTTTGTAAGGATACATTCTAAGAGAGTGTTAAACTCTCCCTAACATTGAAAAGGAGACCTGTCCTGGGAGTTAGTGTTAAAGAAACAAAAGACTTTTAGTGAAACTTACCTTTGAAGGTATTCCAGGTTCATAATCTTTGAACCTATCAATTTTCTTGATGTCATCCAAGCACATCTTAGTGCCTTCCAACAGTTGAGCTTCAGCAGCATTCACTGGCATCACAATATCAACAGCTCGTAAGTCTTCAGGCTCATCCTGTACTGGCTCCAGCCTCACAATTCTGTTGTCTTGGACAGTATACATTGTCAGTGGCTTAGGACCCATGGCACGGCTCTCTTCTTCATCACGACTTGTTATAGTATGTGGTATGAGTCTTGGAGGCATTTCTTTAACATCCCAAAGAGTTCCCGGTCTATCCACCTGTGAGGTGCTCGGTTCAATAGGAATATTAAGCTGCTTTTCCTGTGCAAGCATTCGTTCCTTTTTACGCTCCAATCGCCTCATCATTTTGCGCCGTTTTGTAATAGGTATTATGTCATGTTTTAAGTGTCCAAATAGGCTCTGTTCCATCTCTTTTAGCTCATTCATTGGGTGTCCCTCAGGATAAAATGTGATTGGTTTTTGCTGGAGTCTATTTATGAGGTTTTCTGGTTCTGAAGATGTGCCTGGCTGTTCAGGCTTTTGAGAGCTGTAATCATTTTAAGACAATTAAAAACTTTATTATTAAAAAAATATTGGTTTTGCTATGAAAAAGAAATGTTTTGAAAATAAACTTTTGGCTAAGGATGTCTCCGCAGTTAAGTAGTTGCAGAAATTATTTATATTTTTCTTGTCAATAACGATCAAGAGATCATCAAGAATAATAGTATTTTGGTCTAGGTTTAAACCTTCAGTTAAATGTACCTAATGCAAAAAAATACCTTTTCGTCTCATTATGAAGATTATTGATTTTGTTATATATTTCTTCTAGTTTATCTTTCAAAACTCCTGATTCTATCTTCTTTCGCTGATCCAAAAGCCCCGCCTCATTTTCTTGGTATAGTTTTATTTCATCGCTCGTCAACCCAGCCTTCTTCAACCATTCCTGATGGTGGATGTCTTCTTCGGCTTTCCTATACTCTTCCACGGACGATAGCCCATATTTAGTAAAAGGTAAAACCTCAGTTGTCTTCTCGAAGTCTTTCGGCAGCGACTCCGAACTAAAATATTCATTATTTGAGATTGAGATTAAACTGGACATTAAATACCGTGGTGAAGCGTACTTAATACGTCTTATCTACTTACCACATCGCGACTTTTCACTGTTTTGGTTTAATTAATTTCCAATCATGTATTGTTACACAAAAACCACTATTTATTTTATACCTCTGAGCTCGTCCCTTGACAACAAAACGCTGATTTATTGACGCACTGAAAATATTGAATCAGACATTTGTCTTTTGAGATTAAAAAATAAACTGTGTGAGATTTATTTCTTGTAAAAGTCAGTATTTTATAAATAAACTTAATTTAGCCAAAAAATCACTACATTTATTATTTAATTGCTTAAAAAAATCTTGTTAGAATTTGGATACCCCAAGTCAAAGTTGGCAACACATATTAAAGTCTAGGGATGTTATTTTCGCTCGATATTACAATAAGAGCTGATTAATAAACATATTTAATTTATAAATCAATTCTTCAATTCGTTATAATTATAATTGCATTTATTATACAGGGTGATAGGCAGAGGGCTGTCCGAACAATATAGGCATCTGATATAGACTGTTAGGTATGCGCTAAAGATGTTAATGTTTATATGACAAGTGTGAAAGCAGTTATTTCCTAGCGATTCGGATATCTGCTGAATATAAAATACGAGAGTTAGATTACATACAAGTCACTTCTGCTTGCAATCTGTAATGCTCTGAAAATCAGATATTTTTCCACATTTCTATATCCATAATTCTGAATCGATAATCGATAAAAAAAAATTTAACGATTTGACAATCCTTTTTAGGCGTACGCGTCCATCCCTAGTTTCAAATGTTTCAATTGCACTCAAGTATTTCGTAGTAAATAAAAGATACGATTACGAATAGAGCAAACGGCAGCAAAGTAAACGCTTAGATTTACCAGTTGTTAGTAGTGGAAATAATTATGCAAACTCGACAGTAGTCAAAGCAATCCAAGTATCTAATTGTTAAGTACTTAGTGTCGTAATAGATAGTGTGTTTCGTATTAACAATGAATACGTGGGGAAACGAGCAATTTGCTATGCCAAATATGATGGGCATGGGCGGGATGATGCCTAACTTGATACCAGGCATGGGGCCTCCCCTTGTTCCGCCTTTCGGCATGATGAACGACGTAAATCATCAGATGGTACCTCCTATGGGTCACTTAGCTCCACCGGGAGGTCATATGGCTCCACCTATGAATCAAAATCCCGCGGTGAGCCAAATGGGTGTTCCGATGAATAATTCGCAGCCTCTCATTGGTCCGGTACAGCCGGAAACAAACGAAGGTCAGCAGATGACTGAAGCAGACGACCAGGGAGCGGAAGACATGCAAATTGTAACGCCTGATAAACCGTCTCGCTCGAACAGGGATAGAAATGATAGGCGAGGCCGTGATCGTGAAAGGGGTGAAGGTTTTCCAGGTAAATTTTTAAACATTGAATAATGTACACTTTGTTCTTCCCAGATGCACTAACTATAGTATTTAATGAACTTAATTCTCATTAAGAAACAATCACTGCATAGCCAGGCTCTAATGGTTGGTGACAAGTTCAATGTTCAACCTCAAAATTAACAAACTTCGAAAATGCCTTAGATACATATATAACTTCTCTAATTTGTTATAGAGAGACGTCGTCGCTCCAGGACCCGAGATGATCGTGACAACTACAATAAAGACCGTAGCAACCGGAATGACCGAGGAGACAGGCTCCGCAGTAATCATAGAGAGAGACCTACCAAGTGGGACAATGGTGACAAATACAGTCAACAACAAAATGTCTCTAATATCATGATGCAAGGTGAGAATACAATGTTTTAGAAAGATGAGTATATCCTGAAAACTTCTGATTTCTCTGTTTGTTTGTGTGTATGTATGACTAGGTATAAGAAAACCTTTCCTGGTAAAAGGTTTTCATACAATTTTTGTATAGGTATGTGATAATCAGATCAAAAATATGTACCTGATACCATCATTTTTAGGTTTAGTGAATGTGAAGGCAAAACAAATCTTTGTGTTAAACAAGAAAATCAATCAGTATCTTGTGAACCTGGCCACTAACCATATGACAAACAAATAACAGTCACTTGTAATGGTAGAAGATAAACACAATTAAATCTAAATCTGGTCATCTTTCTAGGTCACCCACAACAACCGCCTCACATGATCCAATACGGCAACATGATGCCCAACCAACTCCAGAACCACATGATGCCTCAACAAATTGACATGTCTAACATCCAAATGATGCAAGTAGGCATGATGCCCAACATGATGATGATTAACACACAAATGCATTTACCAAACCAACCCATATACTTTAGCACTGGAGTTATACTACCTGCGTTACCGGGAAGCTCAACGCCACCAAGAAGGGAACGTCCTCCTGGCTGTCGCACCATATTCGTTGGTGGTGTACCCCAAGGCATTACAGAAGAAGTAGTTATGGATATATTCCAACGGTTTGGTCCGATAGATGAAATTAAACTTCATAATGGTGTGTGTCATGTACGTTTTGAGAAGCAAGAGAGTGTTGAGCCTGCGTTTTCTGTGTCCGGGTGCCGTCTAAAGGGCCATGATCAGAATGAGAATGAGGCTACTACTTTGTTTATTGATTATGTTATGGTAAGTTATTGCAAGTATTTGGCGTCATTTGTATAATTGGCATAAATCACATTTACAAATATTATAAAAATCTTAATTTTCAGTTCTTAAATCTCTTGATTTCGCCTATGTGTGCTTGAAAATTCATCGAGAAATATATATCGAATTTCGGGTTTTCTTATTGACTTATAAAAATAAACCAAAATTCACATGAATTCCTTAAATAAATTATGCAAAGAGATTGCAGAGATTGCACAAAACATGCATCAGTATATATTTTACATAGTCGACTTTAACATTTCTTTAGTTATGTATTATCATTTGCACTACTTACTACTATTTAAAAATATTATAATTCTTTCTTCTAGAACCGAGAAGACCAGAATGAGTTTGAGAAGAACAAGCGCAAGCGTGAGCCCACGCCGCCTCGTATCGAGTCATACTCGGCTACTACACTCACCTCAATCAGTGATAAGATAAAGAATGACACTGAATTTGCTGATGCTGCTCCTGTAAGTATATATTTTAGAATACAAGTTATTGGATATGTTTTTCAGCTTGTTATTAGTGTCTATTATCGTACATCTAATATGTTGATTTGGGAAAAAATTAGACTTTTAAAATTGTACTTTCAAAATAAGTTACTATCACTTTCTGTGACCCGCGATTTATGGTGCTGGCAATAAGTAGTCTACATTTTATGATTGCTGAACTTTTACTATTTCTCTTCCCCTTGGTACGCCATTTTATAGTGTAGGTACTTAACTAAAATTCATTATGAAAATCTTAATGCTCTCCAGACTCTCGCCGCCTGGCTGGAACGCGGCGAATGCAACAAGAAAAACGCCAATGCCTTCTACTCATTGATCCAAGCCAGCAACAACCAGCTCCGAAGACTGTTCAACGAGAAGATGCAGATTGATGAAGAGTTCCAAACACTCAAGAATAGCATGAAAGATAAATTCGCGCATATTCTGTTGCAATGTAAGTACAATATAGTGGAAAACTTTTCAGGTAACCTAGGAATAAATGTTGGCCGAAAGTTGCAGTAGCAGTACTTGGGCGATGTTGGTTTGGATCATAGGTTCCCAATGGGGGTACCGCTCCTTGCTGGGCTCTGGAACTGTACATGATCGGCGGTAGCGGGTCCGACAACAAACGATAAATTAAAATAAAATGGGTACTTACACTATTTTCTATTTTTTGCTTCCAAAGAGGGTAGTCCATAAAAATGTTGGGAACCTATGGTTTGGATTAAAAGAGAAAAGATTTCAGTAGGTACCGGTGTCCACATTGTAATCGACGTTGCCGGAGAACAACTAACTTCATCTACTTGAGCTCACTCTACAGGTTGACAATATTTATTTCATGTTGTATACAAATTTAGGTTTATTAGGTGGGTATGGCGACACCACGGGAAGATATATGGCGACCAGCAGAATTACCAGCGGGGAGCAGCTTTTTCATTTACAAGTGCAGTTTAATAGGTGCAGCTAAAGTTATCATCCCACTTCGTAGCTTCTTCGTATATGACACGGACCTGACTGCAAGTTCACCAATGTAATTGTTCTAATTCCTTGTTTGGTCACGGGAATTTTCAAGGAAGCAACTACAAAAGATGTCTACGAATGCAGAAGATAATCCTGTAAAAATATTGCTCGTGTAATGTCGCTGAGTTTTGAATATGGCGCTTGTTCAACGTGTTTCTTCCCAGTAGGTCTTTAGACCCCATGTTTTGATCCAGTATAGGTATTTAATAAGTATAAACGCTTCATTCGGGAAACCTCTTCGGAACATTAAAATTTTAAGTAAGTATCAGGTAGGTAGCTACGCGAACCACTTGCTGAACTATCGACTTATTTCGACGAAAAAAGAAAAGGTACCGCTCAGAAGAGCTTCATGTGATGGTAGAAGAAAATTTTGTGGTAAAAGATGGAGCACTTCAAAGTCCTGCCTCGCATTATAGCAGGCAAGTCAACGATCAAAAGCAGGACTGTCTTGAACACAAGGGTGCTGAGAATTTCCTATGAAACCTTCACCACCCAATGGTGCATCCGTAGTTTAAAAAATACTTCGATCCAAGCCGAGTTTGGTAAAACAGTGTTAAACCTTGTAACAAGAGAGTACAGTAGAAACTATAATATAGCAATCACAAATGGCGATTCGGCAGCGTAATTTGAAATAATACAAGATTTCGAAATCTTAAAGAGATATGAAAGAAACCAGGTTTTTCTTAAAAGGTTTTCCTAAAAAACAATGTCGTAAAGTCCACCTGACATTTAGAACGGTACATAATATAGTTTTAGATCACTAATTTTGTAATTTATTAGTTACTGAAAAGACATTTTGTATTTTGATCAAACTTTAGTTTAAATTCTTTTAACCTCGTTGATGAGTTGATGAGAATAAAATACATAAAGTAGAAAATAGATTTTCTGGTACCAAAATACAAAATGTCGATAGCTTCTGTTAATATCAAACGTTTGTCAACGGCAGTCGAGCAGGTAGCGAAAATTCTGACAGCGGCCAAGCACCAGCGGGTGTCTGATCATTTCTCGAAGCAGCAGCGTAGAAACATCGAGATGTGGCTCAAAATGACCGAGGTACGTACGGGCTCCAACTGTACTGCAACTACTGAAAGATTTTTATCTCTCTTTAGTCTTCCCGATTTTCTACAGTCACTACTATCGACTAGCGAGCGTCTGACATTTAAACTTACTTGAAGAAAATAGTAGAAATGCGGGAGAGAGATAAGAATTCTTTGGCTGCAGTATATATATATTTTTATTGAAAGTACAAAAAGCTATAGCTGCTAGGTGGCATCACCTGCACTGTGTTCTATGTCAAAATCAGAATTTTTTATAAGTATTTAGTCATTATTTCTTACACGGTCTCCAGTGTTTTGTACTTTCAATATCCTTTACGATTTGTCATTGTTCTATTTAAAGAATTTTTAGAACAATGATAAATCTCTCGATTAAGTAAACTATTTTTAGTTTGAGGTAAGTTTAGGAATACATTTTATGATAGCAATAGAGGCACAGATTGATCCTGTCCCATCAACTGGTTAATACGTGCGGCGCGGCGATTCGTTTGATAGAATTGGAGAAAAGGAAGACTGGGAAGTAAAGCTCCTTCAATACGTAAAATTACAAAACGTTTAGTAAGTTTTTGAGCTCAGTGTTCCGAGTTGAAAGCAACGCATTTTGCGACTGCGCGTGCGCGGGCAAAAAACAGAAGGGAAGCTGTAGGCGCCGTGATAGCACGATCGTGACCAGCAGAGATGTATGTTTCGTCGCTGAAAGTTGCTTTTGCTCACCGCAGTAGCTCTATCGCGGCTTTTAATTAAAATGAAGACATGTGAGAAAGGCTAGTAGAGCAATCGACAAGTCTAATACGAGAAGAAGAATTTTTTACAAGTTAGAGTGTATTAGTAAAAGCGGAAATTGGGTAGAAGTGCAAGGTAAGTAACGAAGGATTGGGGTACCACGACGTTCCAAAGTACGGTGAGTGGATGATCTACAGAACATGTCTTCGTTTTGGTAAACACATGGGATTGTTTAAATTGAAGAAATTGAAGAAATCGTATTGAAGGAGTTTACTTTAATCCTACAAACAAACAAGTAAAAGTAAGTACTCGATTACAATCTGTCAAAGGATTTACTTATATTGTGTAAGGACTTCATGTTAGAGTCAAATCATCGCTACGAGATGGCTACGCAATTCTGATTTATGAAGACTACAGCTGCTCAAGAGTTATGCAGTGAGAATTTATAACAAAAGCCTTTAGGGTGTACGCTGAACGGGAACGCTGTATACGTGTTCGTGCGCTACAGCGTGTACTTATGTGTAATAATATGTGCAGAATGACAGTAATCTGCAGGCGCATGTATTCTCGCGGGTTAAGGTAAGTATTAACCATCGGACAGCGAAATTAAGAACGGCAAGAGTCTAGCGTACGCCCTTAAAGGTTTCAGCGGGCATAATGCTAGTTTTTGTTTTGCTTGATGAGGAGAAAAGTCTTTTTTTCTACTAGGTATATTACAAGACCGCTTTATTGACATTCTCACTGAATATATTCTTTGACCTAATATGAAGTCCACGTCTACATTATAACAATAACATATTTTTTTTATGGAATAATTTTTGGTCTTTGTTCATGACAGATTGTAAATACCCAATGATTATTTTGCCGCTAGAGTACTCAAAGGAAGATACAATGAATGCTGCAGATACGTTTATTTATTAATATTTTGTATGTAATAACAACAATGGTGTATGTTACAGGAACTGGAAAACATAAAGGAGGAATTCAACGCAATCTTCGATGACGAAGAAACAGAAAGGGGAAGCAGAAATGTTGTTTCTTTGGAGAAATATGAACAATTGAGGGTAAATATGACTTATATTAAAAATTCTAAAAAGCTTCCAGTACGTGTATATATTTTATTGAGCGCGTCTTAGCACTGGGGTATACAAATTCCTAGGCCCGTGGCGTGGAATCCCTACCCACTGGCAACAAAGAACAGTGATCGAGAAATTGTGCTTTTTCAGTTAGCTGTCTGTACTTGGAGTTAATAATTATTATTATGAGAGATTGATGATCTAAAATTTGCTGTAGGTGTTCTTAATAATTAAGGTTGTAGTTTTTACAATAAAACTATTAATAATATTTTGTTTAGATTGAAAACGAGAACCTGTCCTATGAGTTGGAAGGTTACAAGAATGAAGCTCATTTAGCCAAAGACGAGGCCGAAAGAAAGTTTGAGAAATTCAAGGCGCATTTCATCGCTCAACAAGCGCTGCAGAATAAACAGGTAATAAGAAATCTTTAACACTATAAATCTTTATTTAAGGTTTATTGTATCATTTAACCGTTATAAAACTCTTGTACCAGGCAACATGCAAGCGACAGAAGCCTTAGACAAGTTAAACGACAAGTTAAACTACGCTCATAGTGATTACTAATAAAAACAAAGGTACTAAAGTAACTAAAGATTTTCTTGACGGCGTGTAAAATCGTGAGCAGACCCTTGCCTCGCATTGGAACAGCGATAGGTAAGAAAAAAACTGACAACACTATTTTATTTTACGCAGGTATACCCACCACTGCCTTCACCGCCAATGCCGAAGCTTTCCATGGACTTTAACTCGAGCTCATCAAAGCCCAAGCCACCTCCACCACTACCCGAAGACAAGAACAAATTATCAACGCCGTCGGTCCCTACTTCAGACGCCAGGCTCATCAGCATGCTGTCAGCATTCCTCATGGTGCATCCTCGGGGCGCTTCGTTAGACTATCTCGTCTCTTACATCAAATCCATGGTGCCTGCTGCAACGCAAACATCGGTACATGAAGTACTGAATAAGTACAGTGATGTCTTCCACCGTAAGACCACTGGGGTCGGCGCGTGCATTGAACATAAGTGGCGTTTTATCTCCTTTGATTCTGCACAAGACTAGTTATATTAAGTAGGTACCTACATAAGATAGCTTTTAGGAAAATTATGATAAAATAAATTTATTTTCATTGCAGTACGTTGTTTTTTTAATTAATTCATTAGTGCACAAAGCACTGGTTTATAGCACGACACTAGTTTGAAGTTAACTAAGTATTTTTGTCTAGTCAATAAAATGCACTTACTTATTCATTTATTCCTCGTGTGACGCACAGTACGATACTATAATAACCAAGGTATTTTCAAAAACAACCTATTACCTACCTGCAAAATAGTAAAAATATGGTAACACGTCCAAATCGAATGTCAATGTCAAATCGTCGTTATGTCAAAAAGTGAAATGTCAAAACAGTACGATAAGTTTGTTTTGGTTGAGTGGTTGTGTGTTGTTGTTTTAAAACTTTAAACAAATTAACTAAATCAAAATGAAGAAATGGTGGAATTGGGTGCTTGGTTTTTCTCTGTGTTGTTTAGCGTTCCTAGCGATACCGCTGACACTGTCAAGGCAGAAAAGTATACAAGAATTGAAACCTATGTTCGACGAATATATTCAAAAGTTTAACAAAAGTTATAGAAATCCAGAGGAATACGACACAAGATTTCAACATTTTGTGGTAATTAGCTCATTTTATTTTATATTTAAAGCATTCACAAACTTTTTTATAAGTTCTTGCTACGAATTGACCATTATCATGTTTATTTATTATGAGTCAAGTGATTTATCTTTTCGTATATTTACATAAATAATGCACACGATATTGCAGTTTGTGCAATATCGTGTGCATTATTTACGTACTCTTTATTATTAAAAAAAATACCGATTTAATAAAATATTTTTTCTATTTTTATTCAAAAGGGTGATTATTTTCAAAAATCTATAGGAAAAAAACTACTTTTATAATAAACGATGCCTTACTCATATGTTACGGCTAGTTTTAACTTAAACTTAAAATATCGTCATTGACTCACACATTTAAATGAGCTTCATTAACATACCTAGCTAAAAAAATATTTTAACATAAAATGTACACCTACCTAACATGTTTTTTATTATGCAAAGCTATAGGTATTATGAGCTTAGTGTGGGAGTTGTTTTCTTTTTTAAAGAAAGAAAAGTACCTACATTATAAATTCCTCTTTCCACTTCTCTTATTAAAAAATCTAGCTTTAACACAAAACAAGCAAAAACAACAGCACCTACTTTAAAAAGTCTTTAATTAATCTGAGGCACAGGTATAGAGTTCCATTCAGCCAAAAAATTCAGGTTGTAATACACCCTTTACACTGACTAAAATAAGAATATAATAAAGTTGTAGTGAAGTTCTAAGGAAACTATTAATATCTTAGGTAATCTTGGAAGGGAGACTATGAAGTCATTTAGAACATCTCAATGAATATATTATTATACTTCCCGGACAGTTTGGTAATGTTTGATAAGATATGAGTCAGTAATAGTGAAAGTCCAGAGAATACTTGATTATGTTTATTGTTTTGTTATCTTTTATTGGCATTGACCCCAAGTCCTGTGTGTCAGTATTTATGGCTTTTATTATATTATGCAGTATAAAAATAAAGATTTAGAGCATTACAACTTACTTATATGTGGAATAAACTCGAATTACTTGTCTCTATAAATTTAGACCCCAATTTGGATGTTTCAGATAGTATAATTATTTTCATGATGGTTGAATAAAATTAGCTGTATGATAAGTCAATGGCTGTAGCCTGTAGAATAGATAACTGACTGCATCAAAGACGGCGCAAGTAGCTTCGCGATTTTCATATTATATACGTTGTTCTCGCGTTTCTCTCGTCTTACTTGGGCTACTTTAGAACGCGCCACCGTGTATCGCAGCTGAGCCATCAAGGCATTTAGTAGCTATTCGCAATTTTACACATTCTCCTTCCTATGAATCAGTGATTAAGCATATTGATACAGGTGTCCTCAGGTTCGACTTTGTACGAGCGATGAATGCTAAAATCTACGACGATAATCTATGGACCTTATATCGCTGTGAGACGTCCTTTGACCGATGCGTCGACGCAGTGATGTGGCTTCGCCCTAAAGCTGCAATTACGATGCGACGCGAAGCTATAAACGTGATAAAAGCGACACGTGATTCTTATATCGCATCAGAGCTAACAACTTTTCTAATAATTACTTTCGCAGTTTGCACACAATCTGCTAAACCTTATTTAATCATTGTGGTCTCCGTCACGTTTTTTTTAAACAGCTTTTAAAAAAATATCTTCAGTTTCAAAGCAAATGCATAATCATCCAATTACTTTATGAGTTGATTCATTAAGAGTAATTAGTGTGCGTCGTCACAGTCAATTATGTTATTCAATTTCTGATAAGAGGGCAAATGCACTAAATCGATGAACTATATTGAGGTTCTTACGCAAGTGTTTGCAATAAATCAATCGTAGTTTACTGTCTTGGGTAGTCTAGGTTTAAAAATAGTTAACCTAGATTGACTACACAACATATTATTATTTTGCTTTTAAATCTACTATTTCTAGTGATAACATAACTCTAGTTCCCGTGGTAAAAAATACCTGATAGAATGGAGTAGGTACTGATTTTTACATTTTTTCACGAAAACATTAATAACATTTTTTTTTTGGATAAACGCTTGAGATTTGGTAACTATTTTTTATCATTAAAGATTGAAAACAACAACAAGTAGTATTTTGGAAGGTAAACAAACTCATTAATTCGTTGTTACCTGACGCTGTTAGGGCATTCACATCTGCACAAATAGAGCACTAAGTAAACGTCCTTTAAACCTTAGTAAAAAATTACATCCAGTTCATAGAATGATTGGCTGACCTGATTGACTCTGTAGTTAGGGCGGTACGTGCTGTATACGATTGTCGACCGTTGATCACGAGGTCTGGGGTTCGATTCCCAGAACTTTCCTAATTAATTGTTTTTTATTAATATTAACTTGGAGAGTAACGTGTTCGGCACTGTCCAGTATATAGCAGAGGGCTTGCCCCCTATTACATGGGTTTTCATATGGTACATAGCCTATAGCCTCCCTACCTTACACCTTTGGGTATAACAGATATGTTATTTAGGTAAATGCTAGACTATTTACAAAATTTTTCTCCGTTCTACAGGCATCAGTACGTGAAATAGAGAAACTAAACGCGGGCTCCCGAGGACCTGATCATTGTAAAGCGAAATACGGCTTAACGAGACTCTCGGACATGTCCAAGACTGAATTCAAAGAAATACATTTATCAGATGAAAGGCAACACAAGTCTCCAAACCAATATGGCAAGAGTTGGAGCAAAGGAAGGGAGGTGAACGATGCTCTGAGGTACGACGTAGATGAGGACCATAGACACAGTGACCATGAAAGGCACAGGAATCCCGGCAATGAGCCTCATAATAATATTTATATTATTATAAGGAAGAAACGCGCGTTGCTGCCTATGCAAGTCGATTGGTAAGTATTTTTTAAATACCTACGTGAATGGCTGTAAAAAACATCTTCTTGCTTATCAAAAATATTTTTTTCTCGTAACTATTATGATAGCCAGAAGACGTTTTTATACGTTTCTGACTTAGTACGTGCTAGTTTTGTTGCTGTCCATCCTGCGCGATGATATCTCTTTTGAGCTAAAAAGTTATAGCTTTTTTCGGGTTAAAAATTAAGCTCTTATTAACCCGTTACTGTTGCACTGCCGAGCAAATATCTCCTCCCGAATTGAGGTAGGGGTTAGGACTTGAGTCTACGCAGGTTAAGTGCGGGTTGGCGACTTATGAAGCTCTGTAAAATCAAAATAAAATGAGTACTAAAACAAACACGTATCAGTAATCACATCTTAATGAGTTTACAACTTGCATATAAATTATCATTAATGCATCTGCACTTAAAACATAATTTGACACTGCGGTCACCCGGCCACGTGTAAGATCTTAATAAAAATAAATAATAAAATCTATTTTTAACTTTTTAAAATATTTTGTTGCATTAATTTGCATGAATAATGCAAGGAACTTTAGTAATAATATCTTATTGGTATTTATATCTACAGGAGCAAATACTTACACATAATACACATTATCACGCCTATTATAACCAAAGGTGTTAGTAGAGGTGAATGAAATACACCCACGTTTCGCTATTAACAATGTTAGTCCCATGTAATATGGGCCGAGTTTATGGTCACTTACCTGGCCCGTTACTGACCTTCAGGCTACTATTCAGAATAATCAAATATCAATTTGAAAAATGCATTCACACTGTCCGACTCAGTACTCGAACCCGCAATCTAAATGCGAATATCAAAAGTATATAATACTAGCCGACCCGCGCGACTTCGCTTGCGTCACGTAAGAGAGAATGCGTCATAATTTCCCCCGTTTTTGAAACATGATAAGTTAAAGACGCTATGGTACCTTTTTTATATAATATCGTATAACGCGTTTAAGTTTACCCTTGATCGTATCATTGACATAGCAATGCACATATTAGTAGTACAAATAAGATAACATGTCAATGCACCTTTTGACAGTCTATCGGCGAGGAGAAATCTACTTAGTACCTACACTTTTTTATAGTTACTTGTCTATTGAGGGATTATTTAGCACTACCCAACTAGCACACAAGCGCTATAACAAGCTGCACAATGGCCGGTTAAAGGATTTTTATAACGCCTTAGGCTCCTTAGTAAGAAGTATAGTGGTTCTATAAGCGGCTACAGATCTCTTGTAGCGTCAAATAGGCCCATACTGTCCAGCTTATAGCTCGACATTGGATCTACAGTGGTCGTAAATAGTAATTATAATAGTACGTAGTATAGTAGTAATACAGGGGCGCTAAAATAAGATGAAGGTGGTATAATCGCGCTACAAGAGCTTTTTCGCAGCTTCGTGGCGCTTACCAGCTGTTGTACAGAGGTGGTTAGCGCCACGAGCGTTCGAAAAAGCTCTTGCAGCGCGATTATACCACCTTTACCTTATTTTAGCGCTACTGTGTAACGGTTATAAATGCTAACGCTCTAAATTAGTAATATGGTCGGTTTATTATGGTGTAAACTAAATATATTTTTTTTAAATGAATCATCAGTGACAAATGAGGAGACATTTTATTTTTACGGATTTGATTATTAAAATAACAAGTAGTCTATCGCTTTTATTTCTTTGTGTACGTGATATGAAAGTGCGAGTTCCAGTTTGCTGTCAATATATATGTATATTATCGTCAATATTTTCATGCGCCCTCAAGATATTCAGTTTTAAATGCAAAAATTATATAGATATGTGGATTTGGAAATTGTATTTTGAACATAAATAAGACTTTGAGGGTTACAGATAATTTAATTAGGGTTATAGGTAATAAAAAATGATTTTAATTATGTTAACGTTACCAGGCTATAGATTTATATGATCTTCAAAAGATCGTAATAACCTCAAAAAATATGTTTACCAAATGCTATAATGGCGTCTCGATCAAGCAGCTCTCAGAGTTGGTTACATCTGCTCTAGCGCCTTAAGCTGTACAAAGGCTCTAGTGTTTGCTGTTGTAGACCTCAAGGTTTTGCAGTTGTGGCATAGGAGTGCTTCAATATAACTGTTTTGGTCGCACACCAGCACTTTACTCGTACTTTCAGGGGTCAGTCGTTGAATATTAAAATAGTTTGAAAATAATTTTCTTTTTAAATTTTATTTATTTTATTTATTTTATTTATTTTATTTATTTTATTTATTTTATTTATTTTATTTATTTTATTTATTTTATTTATTTTATTTATTTTATTTATTTTATTTATTTTATTTATTTTATTTATTTTATTTATTTTATTTATTTTATTTATTTTATTTATTTTATTTATTTTATTTATTTTATTTATTTTATTTATTTTATTTATTTTATTTATTTTATTTATTTTATTTATTTTATTTATTTTATTTATTTTATTTATTTTATTTATTTTATTTATTTTATTTATTTTATTTATTTTATTTATTTTATTTATTTTATTTATTTTATTTATTTTATTTATTTTATTTATTTTATTTATTTTATTTATTTTATTTATTTTATTTATTTTATTTATTTTATTTATTTTATTTATTTTATTTATTTTATTTATTTTATTTATTTTATTTATTTTATTTATTTTATTTATTTTATTTATTCTTTAAAAACAGTTGACAGACTGAACCACCACTGCACCTATGTAAATATATTATGATAATAATTTTAAGCTTTAGTATAAAGGTATATTACTCGGTTATAGCGCTTTAGGTGCTTAACATAATTCTGTAATCCCCATGGCTGTAAAAATGTTTCGAATGACACCTTATACATCTATTTGCCGTACAGAAGCCATATAAATATGTGATATAACGCTCAAGGCGCTATTAAAGACCTACGCAACTCTTTTATAGATGAGTAATACACTAGCCCTAAAAAAATCTGTTATAGAACCTAAGGCATTACAAAAAGCTTATTTACGCTCTTGAGCGCTATAAGCGCAACGCATAACTCCGTTTAAACTCCTTTATCTCCTAAAGTCCCCTTATACAGTTAACGGTGTTATAGAAGATTCCATTAACTCAGTTATACTTCCCTAGGCTGTCTAGCGATGCAATTACATGCTCATATATCACTATAAGTCATTAGTTTCCTTCTAAACGGCTACTGTCCCGCCTAGCTGTTAAAGGGGTTTTTAAATAGCTAGTATACAACTTATAGAGAATTGTACAGCATTTGAACGACTCTTATGCAACTATCAGGCTGTATAACGACTGTATAAGCAGCTTGTGTGCTAGTTGGGTAGCTGACCCGCGCAGCTTCGCTTGCGTCACATAAGAGAGAATCGGTCAAAATTTTCCTCGTTTTTGTAACATTTTCTACTGGTACTCTGCTCCTATTAGTCGTAGCGTGATGATATATAGCTTATAGCCTTCCTCGATAAATGGGCTATCTAACACTGAAATAATTTTTCAAATCGAACCAGTAGTTCCTGAGATTAGAGCGTTCAAACAAACAAACAAACTCTTCAGCTTTATAATATTAGTATAGACTCCTAGTAATACTACCTTTTAATTATAATCATAAGTATTCATTAGAACTGTAGAGCAACACAAAGTAGAATTTGGATTCCTACAGGTGTAATTGTGAAAATGAACATGTTGTCTTTTCATTCTACAGTCAACCCGCGGCTCCGCCCGCAGTAATGGTATAGTCTATGTCCTTCCACAGGATATACTCTAGTATCATGCCAAATTTTATCCAAATCGGTTAAGCCGTTTTGATTTGAAAGAAGGACAAAGAAACACATTTATAATATGAGTATAGTGTATGAATATTTTGTAAAAGTTCTCTCGGAGCTCGACTCAAATATCATTAATTTGATTACGTCATTGCAAACGAGTCTAAAAATAGTTTCAGATCAATCTTATATCGACTTAAAGGGAGGTTATTGTTCTATGCATGCATATGGTATCAATATCATAAAACTTATGCATATGCATGATCTTTTTACGTCTTTTCTTATCAGGACACTTAAATTCGATCAGACTTTTAAGATGTCTACTTAAGATAGCAAGATACAAAAAAACATTGTCGATCAAAAACATAAACTTAATACCTAAGTATCACACGGTCTCGAGAGCATCCTGAGCACATTTTTGTGTAAATAAATGAACACTAACATGGTACCATCTTGTAATAACTTTCTCCTTTTTTGGAAGCCATGACTGTCCCAGTATTGGGCAAGGGTATTCACCCGAATAGGAGAAGGGTTGGGCCCTGAGAAGAATAAACCTATGTTTTATTCCGACAAGATTATTTTTTAGAAGCCGGTCGAATACCCCATGGGAGCAGTGGGGGTAGTGTAAGCTACGTAAGTGGTCAACAGTTGGATCCATTCGAACCCGAGGCAACTTTTTTCATTTCACTATTATAACTTGTTTTTGGTGAAGGAAAACATCGTGATAAGGATGAAACCCTGCATGCCTAACAGTTTTGTAACATATTTATTGAGAGCATGCAAAGCCCAACGCGCACTTGGCATGTTTGGTGGACTCATGGCTTACGAAATTGGCAAATTCCCGGTTCGGGATGAGACCTCTGTCCAGCAGTGGGACAGTAACGGTTTAAATAGTCTTTTTCGCAATTTTGATTGCTAATAGACATATAGCATTATAAAGTAAGTTAAGCGTTAAAATAACGATCTACTTTCGAGTTCATTCTTTGGCATGAAATAATTTACATTATTTTATAGATATGTGTCGAACAACTGGAACTGATCTCAGCTATTCGTATAATTAAGTATGCGTGTTGCGTAAACAACGATATTTTAACATACCTGTTAGAAAAGGAATCCACATTTTTGACGTCAGTTTTAAAATATTTTACTTTGTTTAAAATATAGGCTTTATGCTAAGCGTCACAATGCAAATATATAAACAAAAAACTAGTCTACCTTTTAGGGTTCCATAATCAAGGGGTAAAACGCTCCCTATTACTTAGACTCCGAAATCAGTCTGTTCGTCTGTTTGTCTGACAATTTGTCCGTTTGTTCGTTTGTTTGTCTGTTCGTTGCCAGGCTTGCCAGGCTTGCCATCTCATGAACCAAATGATTGTTAGAAAGTTGACATTTTCACAGACGATGTATTTTTGTTGCTGCTATAATAAAAATTACTAAAAATATGCTTAAGTGGCTACCCATACGACATTTGAACCGTTTATTTATTCATGGTGGTTTCCTTCGTTCGCGAAATCTGACTCGCTCTTGGCCGGTATTTTTGTTTGTTTACGGTAAATACGTCATAGAAATTATTACTTATGCAATTATAATTAGTTTATTATTTTTACGTCAATAAGTGACCTTTCCTATGTTAGAATGACACGTTTATGTAAAACTGGTTGGTTTAAAAGTACGTCATGCGTTTTTGATGGATTCATTTTTAGACATCAATATTATTTAAATTTGTAGGAAACTAATTAGCTATTCTTGATTTGTTAGATTAGATAGCTGTTTGTTTCTATTAAAAATGGTAAATTAGTGATTTAAATTAAATGTCATCATCAAACAAAAACAGTGATAATTAATTTTGAGAAAGTTTAAAGTTAATACATGTACCTATACCTAAAATCCCATGCTTACTGAATCTATAAAAAACGGACTTTACACGTTCTCTGTAGCTTATATCTGTCAAAAAAATTATAACTATTTCTTAAATATGTTAATTGGATTAGAAAAATTTACCGCTAAGAGAAATCAGGTATTATTCCTAATGACTCACAAGTTTGATAATATTTTTGACGAAAAAAAATTTCTAATAGGTTCGCTATGTAACATTTTTTTTATTTATTCGTGCCATTTCTAAAAGTTTCCAAAACCAGTCAGATGTCCTTCGGATTTTAGAATAAAAAAATATTTATTCATAGTACTTACTTTAAATATGTGGGTCTGTATAGTTGGTAGGTATATAAATACAGCAACAGGATTCGTTATCAGTCATCATCTTTGATCATTATCTATGTATGTTATACGTGAAAAACCACTTAAGTTTAGATCTAATTTTGATAAATTTTTCTTGTTTTATCGAAGTATCTAGAATTTTCAGAGGTAAACTATACTATACTATACCTTAAAATCATCCCAACTAGCACACAAGCTGCTTATACAGTCGTTATACAGCCTGATAGTTGCATAAGAGTCGTTCAAATGCTGTACAATTCTCTATAAGTTGTATACTAGCTATTTAAAAAACCCTTTAACAGCTAGGCGGGACAGTAGCCGTTTAGTAGGAAACTAATGACTTATAGTGATATATGAGCATGTAATTGCATCGCTAGACAGCCTAGGGAAGTATAACTGAGTTAATGGAATCTTCTATAACACCGTTAACTGTATAAGGGGACTTTAGGAGATAAAGGAGTTTAAACGGAGTTATGCGTTGCGCTTATAGCGCTCAAGAGCGTAAATAAGCTTTTTGTAATGCCTTAGGTTTTATAACAGATTTTTTTAGGGCTAGTGTATTACTCATCTATAAAAGAGTTGCGTAGGTCTTTAATAGCGCCTTGAGCGTTATATCAGATATTTATATGGCTTCTGTACGGCAAATAGATGTATAAGGTATCATTCGAAACATTTTTACAGCCATGGGGATTACAGAATTATGTTAAGCACCTAAAGCGCTATAACCGAGTAATATACCTTTATACTAAAGCTTAAAATTATTATCATAATATATTTACATAGGTGCAGTGGTGGTTCAGTCTGTCAACTGTTTTTAAATAAAATAAATAAAATAAATAAAATAAATAAAATAAATAAAATAAATAAAATAAATAAAATAAATAAAATAAATAAAATAAATAAAATAAATAAAATAAATAAAATAAATAAAATAAATAAAATAAATAAAATAAATAAAATAAATAAAATAAATAAAATAAATAAAATAAATAAAATAAATAAAATAAATGAAATAAATGAAATAAATGAAATAAATGAAATAAATGAAATAAATGAAATAAATGAAATAAATGAAATAAATGAAATAAATGAAATAAATGAAATAAATAAAATAAATAAAATAAATAAAATAAATAAAATAAATAAAATAAATAAAATAAATAAAATAAATAAAATAAATAAAATAAATAAAATAAATAAAATAAATAAAATAAATAAAATAAATAAAATAAATAAAATAAATAAAATAAATAAAATAAATAAAATAAATTATTTTATTAACGACTGACCCCTAAAAGTACGAGTAAAATGCTGGTGTGCGACCAAAACAACTATATTGAAGCACTCCTATGCCACAACTGCAGAACCTTGAGGTCTACAACAGCAAACACTAGAGCCTTTGTACAGCTTAAGGCGCTAGAGCAGATGTAACCAACTCTGAGAGGTGCTTGATCGAGACGCCATTACAGCATTTGGTAAACATATTTTTTGAGGTTATTACGATCTTTTGAAGATCATATAAATCTATAGCCTGGTAACGTTAACATAATTAAAATCATTTTTTATTACCTATAACCCTAATTAAACTATCTGTAACCCTCAAAGTCTTATTTATGTTCAAAATACAATTTCCAAATCCACATATCTATATAATTTTTGCATTTAAAACTGAATATTTTGAGGGCGCATGAAAATATTGACGATAATATACATATATATTGACAGCAAACTGGCACTCGCACTTTCATATCACGTACACAAAGAAATAAAAGCGATAGACTACTTGTTATTTTCATAATCCAATCCGTAAAAATAAAATGTCTCCTCATTTGTCACTGATGATTCATTTTAATACAATATATTTAGTTTACACCATAATAAACCGACCATATTACTAATTTAGAGCGTTAGCATTTATAACCGTTACACAGTAGCGCTAAAATAAGGTAAAGGTGGTATAATCGCGCTGCAAGAGCTTTTTCGAACGCTCGTGGCGCTAACCACCTCTGTACAACAGCTGGTAAGCGCCACGAAGCTGCGAAAAAGCTCTTGTAGCGCGATTATACCACCTTCATCTTATTTTAGCGCTCCTGTATTACTACTATACTACGTACTATTATAATTACTATTTACGACCACTGTAGATCCAATTTAGAGCTATAAGCTGGACAGTATGGGCCTATTTGACGCTACAAGAGATCTGTAGCCGCTTATAGAACCACTATACTTCTTACTAAGGAGCCTAAGGCGTTATAAAAATCCTTTAACCGGCCATTGTGCAGCTTGTTATAGCGCTTGTGTGCTAGTTGGGATATGAATAAACGTTTTACAGAGAGCCTGTTCAAAGGGTACACCGCTGGTGGAGGTATAAAAAATTTACCCTTTTATTCATAAAAATATATGAAGTTACGAAAGGGTTATAAAGTGTTTTGTTTCTTTCACTCCTTAACGAAATAAAAACATATTATAGTAGCTTTTTGACTAAAATAGGTTTATAGTGTGTTTATGAATAAGAGGAATTAGAATTTAGAATGTGAGTGACCCGCAGGCTTACGTAGTCGACAGTGGCCTGACTGATACAGCTATATTATTTTGGGAACACACCTAATTATTAATTACTAGCTGACCCGCGCAACTTCGCTTGCGTCACCTAAGAGAATGGGTCAAATTTTCCCCGTTTTTGTAACATTTTTCGTTGCTACTCCACTCCTAATGACCGTAGCGTGATGTTATATAGCCTATAGCCTTCCTCGATAAATGGGCTATCTAACACTGAAATATTTTTTTAAATCGGACCAGTAGTTCCTGAGATTAGCGCGTTCAAACAAACAAACAAACAAACAATCAAACAAACAAACAAACTCTTCAGCTTTATTATATTAGTATATATAGTATAGATAATCCAAGTTATACGTGTATGCTAAAGCTCTCTACCAAGTTTTCGGACTATAGTAGTTTCATTGTCATTGCCCATGCTGTATTATACCACTCCCCTATATCTTACAGGATAACAAATCTTGTGTCGCGAGTATATTATTATAAACATACAAACTACAGACAAATAACAACAAGACTAGGTACTTAAGGATTACACAAATGTGAATTTCATATAGGAATTGTATCCACAACCACCGCACAGTGTTAGCAATGCTTTAAAATTATGATTTTAATCACTGTGCTACGGGTACGTCCGTACCTGCTAAGTGATTTAAATTTCGTTGTACAGGTTAAAAATGTGAACAAACCGAAAACCGGTTCATCGCTCTAACTAATCGCAGTAGTGACTTGACCAGAATATTTCTATTTTTATTTGAAGGGCAAATCACGGCTACACCTACATTTTTCGTTGATACGTTTGCTTTTTGTTGAAGTTAAGTACATAAAATCAAAACTTGTGAATCATTAGGAATAATATCTGATTTCTCTTAGCGGTATTTTTTTCTAATCCTATTAACATATTCGAGAAATAGTTATATATTTTTTGATAGATATAAGCTACAGAGAACGTGAAAAATACGTTTTTCAGTTTCAGTAAGTATGGGATTATATGTTTTGGTTCCTACGCTTAAAATAAAAGAGCCTATGTGGATTTGTTGGCTTTAGCTCGTTTGTTTATATTACGGGTTGTGTAAGTTTAAAGAACATTTTGAACTTAATAGCGATTGTACCAAAAATAATAAATTAGAAACATAAAAGGAATTGCAATTGATCCGTTCCTAAATGTTTATTATAGGCTTCAAACGCATTTAAACTTTTGTAAGTTTCTGCTAATGAGAATAAGAATATTTCTATTAGCTAGCTTATCTCGGTCGCCTGCGCTATCGTTATGTATAACTAGCTTTTACCCGCGACTTCGTCCGCCACCTGAATTTTCCCATGGAAATGCGTCATTTACCCCGGGTAAAAAGTAGCCAATGATATGTCCTTTCTTGGGTATCAAAATATATTCATACCCAATTTCATGCAAATTGGTTCAGTAGTTTAGGCGTGATTGAGTAACAGACCGACAGACAGACAGAGTTACTTTCGCATTTATAATATTAGTATGGACTAGTATGGATAGATCAATGTAACAATATGTATATAAATACACTTCATATGTTCCTACTTTTAGATACAGTTTGTATGTTTTTTATAGCCGGTTGGTAACTTGAGACGCTTATGTTAGCCTTGGTACACGAACCTACGTACAAGGTATAGTTTTTGTTCATATAATTAAATAAGAGAAGCCGTGGGCTATGTATACATTATGTATGATAAACTTTTAGTATTTTGTTGATAGTATAAAGTCTCTAACCGGCACTTGGTAAGCGTGGTGGACTCAAGGCCTAACCTCTCCCTCGTTTGGGTAACTTTTGCCCAGCAGTGGAACAGTAAAAGGTTACAAAAAAAATATTTGTTTATGAAGTAAAATGCGCTTTTGTTCTCAGGAAACTCAGGAAAATTATTAAATCGTAATATATTGATAGAAAACGGCTTTGAGTTATCAGAGCTGTATAGTCTGTATACTATCAATCTATTACGAGTTAAAGCATGTTAATGCTTGCGTAAGATTGTGCAACCTACGCCTCGTTTAAAAGTTAACACAAAAAACACCATCCATGTGTTAGTTAGATGTTATTCGTAAAAAAACCTCTACTAGGCTTCTAAATTGTATAAAATTATCTTTAGGCTACCTACATCTTTTATTTAAGAAATTCTATGTTCGTATAATTTTAGTTCTATGTACGCTCTTGTTCAAAATATAGAGATTCGTAATTAAAATAGTAGTAGGTACATGCTCAATAATACGAGGGCAATTCAAATTAATAGTAAATCAAGAACTCGTAACGGCGGTCCTGCATGACAAGATGTTTGTATATAAATGAAGCTAGGGATGTTTGTCAGGATCGTACGAAGTAGCGTTGATTGGTCTCTGCTAACTTCTATGGAAAAAGGCGTGGTATTATGAATATATTCATGTGGTTATTAGATAACGAAATATAAGTATTCAGTATAGTATATACGCTGCATTACCATTAAAATTACCATAAAAAAATCAAAATACAGTAAATCGAAATATTTATTCTTTAAAACATAAAGTTCTTAATTAAAAAATCAGTGTACATATAAAATTATACGAGGGCAATACAAATTAATATTTGACAACAACTAAAACAGAAAGACTACACACAAATCTCGCTCTAAATAAGGCTAAATTGTCCAAATTCCAGGAGAACAAAAGGAGTGATAGGACCAGTAAGGAACCAAGGTCTGTGCGGTGCTTGCTGGGCGTTCAGCACCATCGGCACCATGGAGGCCATGTCTGCCATCAAGACTGGCAAGTTGGAGACGCTCAGCGTGCAGGTAACACTTATTTATTTTTTATACCACTTGGTAAATATCATAGTTTTAGCCGCAAAGTTAAAAGTATGGAAAATTAGCTCATGTTTTTTTCGTGTTTACTGTACGGGTGTAGGAATTTTTACCCATATAGATCCCGTTTGATTTTTGGGATAAAAACTATCAAAATATGTCCTTTACCGAGTGTCAAACTATCTAAACTAAAACTCAATTGGTGCAATGGTTTAGGCATATAAAGAGACAGGCAGACAGAGATACTATTAGAGTTACATTTATTTAAATTAATAGGAAAGTAGGGATTTTATTATTTCTACGCCTTGTATACTGGACAGTTCTTGAAAGTGTGTCATGTTTTGGCCAACAATCCATATGGCTTGATTGGGTTTTCGATTTGTAACATGTAATGAGTTACAATACTGCTATTGCTTTAAGAAACAAAGTATCCGATGTAACAAATACTTTTTATCAACCCAATTGAGATACGACTACTCCACAGGCCTATTCGCAGGCCGATTTACACTTATTTGAATGGATGAGTAATAGTTGTTTATAATGAAACATTTCCTGAGTTCAATTGAGTAACACTCCGATCGTTGTAAGAGGTCCCAAGAAACGATTGAGATGTTACGATCTAAGCCATAAGAATATATTTAATATTATATTTAAATTGAATTTGTAAGTGACGGCGACGTAACCAAGACCTTTCGTTATTTTACCTTTCTACGTTTCCAATTCGCTTTTTACGAAGTTAATGCATACCTTTTCTCAAAAGGCTAGGCAGAAACAAAAGAGCGCCGCTTGGTATGATTTTTACAAACATCCCTTGCTTCATTCCCATCCACACCTTGTCATACAGGACTATATTGAAAAATAGAATCTCTTTCTCTCTAAAAGTTTGCAAAACTAAAATGAATCTTTATCAATTGTGTTGGTTTGTGGTGAAACTAGTTCAAATTCCTACGTTCAATATTACCCAAATGATTCAAAGTTACCCAAATTGACTGTAATGTTATTGTTCTTTATTTTTAGGAAGTAATCGACTGCGCCGGCCTAGGAAACAGTGGTTGCGCCGGTGGCGACATCTGCCTGCTACTAGACTGGTTGTTGATAACCAACACGCCTGTGGAAAAAGAAACAGAGTACCCTTTGCGACTCACAGATGGACTTTGTAAGGCGAAGAAGAATACAACAGGCGTTATGGTGCAGTCTTTTACTTGTGATGAGTGAGTTTGAAACTTTATTTTATGGATTTTTGAGGAGTATATACTCCAAAGTCACTTAAGTCACCAACTCGCTTTTCATTTATTTGTCGTATGGTCAGAGGTCAACCTAGTGTCAAAGTTGTTCAAGCTGCCCGAAGGCCTTTGACATGGCTTTACGACTGTTATCTTATTGATAACAACCGGGACCGACTTTTTACTTGCCCTCCGAAGCACCGAGACGCGCAGTTCAAATACTATGCGACCACTCATCTATGGAATGTCCGCGCCGAGGTTGCTTAACCCACTGATCGTTATACAATATCGTTTATACATGACGACATATTGATGTTGGGGACTTCATTTCAGAAGTAGACAACAAATTGCTGACTTGATTGATTTCAAACAAAAATCCGGCGAGATCTAGTCGCTTATTATACGAGAACGTGTTGTTAGCAAAAACGTGGATATATAATACGTTTACCATGAATAAAACATCCATTAGCGGCGAGATTTAGTGAACATATCTGCGTCCTATAGCGATTTAAAAATGCGTTGCTACAATAAAAAATATTTATTTCCAGTTTTGTGGGTGCTGAAGATAAAATACTACAAGCGCTGGCGACTCACGGGCCAGTCACGGTGGCTGTGAATGCTCTAACATGGCAGAACTATTTAGGAGGAATTATACAGTTCCATTGCAGGTACATAATAACACTCTTATTCATAAAAATATATGAAGTTATGAAAAGCTTATAAAGTGTTTTGTTTCTTTCACTCCTTAGTGAAATGAAAAAGAGAAATCATTATTATAGTAGCTTTTTAACTAAAATAGGTTTAAAGTGTGTTTATGAATGAAATGAAAGGAATCTTATACTGTTTCACTTTTACATACAATAGTATTTTCCTAAGTCCTAGTGCCATCACTTTTGAATAAGTGGCGATTATCTTATCAAGTGGATTTTGATAGCTGCTTTCATACATTTGCTGTCTTTTGACGGTTCAGTTTTACCGCTTATAACGTTTATTTACTGAAACTAAACCTTAGTGTTGCAAACGCTCAAAAGCTTTGGAAATTGAAAAACAAGTTTGTTAATACATATGTGCTAGTTTTCAAATGTGATTAGTTTCTGTCTGAAGATAACGCGAACACAGGTTTTTTTATTTCAGCATAATATAATTTTTTTTAGAAACCAAAATTCACAACATGCTTTTCCGTTGCGTCAATAATAGTATTTTCGTGTCTTTTTTACTTTTCGTAGACAGCATTTTTCCCCCACACCATTTTTACATAATTACTAGCTAGCACTTAGGGGCATGAATAATATGGCCGATTCTCAGACCTACTCAATATGCTCACTAAGTTTCATGAGAATAGGTCAAGCCGTTTCGGAGGAGAACGGTAACGAAAACTGTGACGCGAGAATTTTATATATTCGATATTTATTTCGACTGATGTTCTTTACTGCTATCTTATTCCAGTGGCGCCCCCGCGGACTTGAACCATGCAGTAGAAATAGTCGGCTACGATCTAACAGCTGATGTTCCTCACTACATCGCCAAGAACTCCTGGGGCAAAGACTTCGGCAACGGCGGGTACATCAATCTAGCTATCGGCAGTAATATTTGCGGACTGGCCAACGAGGTCGCCACTGTCGACGTTAAGTAAACTACGTTTGATGTGATTTTGATTGTAGTAGCGCGATTCTCTACAGGCAGTACTATAGTTCAACTACTAAGGGCGCGTTCCCACTATGTCGACAGATAATCGTGTAGTTTTAAGTGTCGTGGCTTATATGTTTTAATGGAGGTGTTCACATATAGAACGAACGTAATTATTACAGACTGAAAAAAATAATTTTGCGCTCATTTAATACCAACGTAAACACGGACTCTACAACACCTAAGAATTAACATAATTATTTTATAAACGATTTTAAACTATCATGATTTGAACACATAATACATTATAGTATTATGTGTTTATGCAGGGGTATAAAATACATCTATAGGAAAACTATAAATTTAAATCTCTCATAAGACTATTTATAACAAGTGCCTAAACAGCTAGCCTAACAGCAGCTTTCTTTTTGCCAAAAGATTTATCTTATCTATTTGCCTTATATCATGGTAGCTACATAATACAAAACTCGAATTTATTATAAGTGCCTTAAATAGCAATAACTATGTAAAAGAAGTGCCGAACAAATTATTCAAATTTAGGGGGATATTGTGTATCTCAGTTGACAGCTAAAAAGCCACTATGCTGTACAATGATTTCTCTCTTAGATTATAGTGTAGAAAACATAAGGTCAATGCAAGTAATGTAATAAAGAGTAACGAACAATTTTAGGTTCACTAGTATTCAACTGAGATACGTAATACGCATGAGCGTTATCCGCTATCGCTGTGGGAAGCAAGACAACTACTGAACACGTTTTGGACAAAAAGTAGCTTAACTAGGGTCTGAAACTGTGTGAAACGGACTCCCGTGTCGTGCACCCATTGCGTAAACCGTAGTTCCAACTGCTCGTCACGGAGATTGAATTATTACGCTGAGATCAGTAGAGCGTTGAAATATATATGTTGCAATTGTGCATGTCTATGTTACTGTAAAAGCCCGAACTGTGGTAAATCCTAAGATTTTCCGGTAAAACTTGAGATTTACCAACTCTCGATGGTAAAAGTCCGAACAATTCTTTTATTTCGAACCTTTACCACGATTCACTTATCCCCGACGATAAGCAATATCGTTTTCTGGAATTTGAACTGTTTTAGTGTAAATATTAAGCATACTAGTAGTATTTTATATCGCAGGCGATAGCGGATATCCTAGGAAAAAATAGGGACCAAGGGAAAACGTATTATTTTTCTGAATATTTAGTTAATTATAAGTACAACATTGTCTTGCCTTAATAGAATTAAGAGAAAATAAATTAAAAAAATACTCATATTTGTCTGTCACACATTATTTTGTTCCAATACTAGTAACATACAAAATTGTATTTGTTTTATTTATGTACAGTCAACTCCAAAAGTCCATTAACATGTAAACATATAAATGTTTAATAAATATTTTTTTCGAAACCCTATATTTTGAAACATGTAGGTACATGCATGCATGTTATGTTTAATTTACGACCACTTAGTAGAGAGCAATGGCATGCACGATTTATCCGATGTTGTTCAATTTGAAGTTGTTAAACGTAGCTGACTGTAAAATGCCATATCTTATATAAATGCAGGGTAGTTATTTGTACCCTCATGTAGAATAAGTCTTAGCAAAAATAAGTACAACCAGTAGGTACAGATAATAGCCGTTTGATACCACACGTTTTATAAAGAAATATAAAAATTTGAAGTTATATAGTTATTTTATTCAATACTAATTCATATCTTTCCTATATCATTCAAGTTGCCATTATTCAAATCATATATTCATTTAGGTCAAATGCTGACACTTAAGATAGTCAATGATACAGAGAGTGAACTTACCGCCAGTTCGGAAGGTAGGGCCAATGAGAAGAGCTGGCAAGAAATCCCTGGCCACTTTCAATCGCCAAATGGTTTTAACAATACTTCTATTAGTATAAATCATTGATGATGTAAGCTAGCTACTGAATCAATCAATAATTCTTATTGCGATAGTTATTTTAATAGAAAAACAGGAAAATGTTATTGAAATACATACATGACACAAGTAAAAGATATCACAGGAAAAACAAAGCTTTAAATAAATCAGTCGTGCCCGAAGCTTTGTACAAACACTTCAATATGAACATGTTTCTACAATTCCTAGTTATATTAATACTACTGTTTAATATATCTATTTTACTAAGACTGTGGTACGAATCTCGTAATCTTCGCAAGTCAGCACATGTGGACATTGTTGATGTTCATCAAATTAAGTTTAAATACTACTTGAAGCAGTTCAACAAAAAATATTATGCTTATGAGTATAATATGCGGTTGCAGAATTTTAAGGTATGTATAAATTAAATGTTGTCACGCCTTGAGAGAGGAGATGTTCCTTCCTTACAAATGTTCCTCTGCCTGACGCCACCAGAATTATCAGATTCATGTTCAAATGATTCAGGCCAATGATGATGATAAATTAAAATATTATTGTTGTATACCTCCACCAGCCGCGAACTTTGCATTCAAGTCTTTCTACTAACTTGTTGGGCCATATATCTGTGTCAAATTTTAGTGAAATTGGTTTTGCAGTTTACTTAAGTTTGAAAGCATATTAGGCAGATACCAAATGGCTAATTCTTAGGCTCCATCCATCTGTAAAGATTTCCCGGCGTAAAAAGTATCCTAACTAAATGATAATAGAAGTGTACCAAACCTTTGTACCAACTGTCCTTAAATCCGTATAGTAGTTTTTGCGTGATAGATCAACCATTGTACATCTATTCACATTAATTGCATTTATAAACGACGATATCACTAGATATATTATATTACGTTCCTTTTCCGCAATATGTACGTTATTTGTACATCTGTTATTTCCTACACACGGTGCTACGGAGAACGAGTTAGCGACGTGTTTTTTTATTTAATATGTTTAGACAACTCACACACTGATTTCAAACAATGCATAGCTCATACTATGGTAACTGGACAATTCATAAACATATTTACTTCTTAATAATGATGATTTACCCTCTCATTCATTAACACACTATAAACCTATTTTAGTTAAAAGGCTACTAAAATATGTTTTCTCTTTTCATTTCGCTAAGGAGTGAAAGAAACAAAACTCTTTATAAGCCTTTCATAACTTCATATTATTTTATTTTTATGTATAAAAGGGTTAATGTCTTAACATGATGCCTCCGTAGCGCAGTAGTTAAAGTCGCCACGCCGCTACCATTGCGTCGTTATTAGGTACTTTCTTTGTCGTATGATTAGTGGTCAACCTAGTGTCAAAGTTGTTCAAGCAGCCCGAGAGGCCTTGGACATGGCTTAACGACTGTTATCTTAGTAGACAACAGCCGGGACCGACTTGTTACGTGCCCTCCTAAGCACGGAGAAGCCCAGCTCAAAGACCGCGCCAAGGGTTGCTTAATCCTCAGGTCATTTACCGACCGGTGAGCGCAACTGGCTATGAGCGCTTCTAACTAAAAAAAACTTTTTCAACGTTTCAAAATATTTTTAAATTCCAGGTATCTCTATCCAAAATAGCAAGAATGAATGCTTTAGAAGGATACCCAGTGTTTGGGCTGACACAGTTTTCTGACATGTCGGAGCAAGAGTTGGCTGACCACGTGGGTATAAAGCCCGAAGAGAAAGAGTGCCGTGCTTTGAACATAACATGTGACTATACGCACAGCCGCAAAACAAATAATGATTGGATCAAATGCAGCGATAGTAACGCCGATATACCTGACAAATGCGATTGGTAATGTCGAATGGGTTGTTTAAAACAATTCAATCCAAATATGATTCCATAAACGGGTAGCTGTACCAAATAGCCCACTGTTAGCTGCAAAAACCTGCACTGTACCTCGATTCTCACCACTATCGAATACCATCAACAGGCTAGCTATCGAGATTTTGACATTTAGAATGTACTGCCAAGAAAGTTTCTACGACGCCCGTCAGAGGTGCTGATCAGATTTTCATACAGAATTTCTCGATGACAATCATATCGGTCGTCGGTAGTTGGTAGTAATAGAGAATTGAGCTACTGAAGTTCTAATTTCTGAATTGTGTATCCCTACGATAGCAGCGAACTTTGTTTACAAGGTTCTCTACTAAATGTTGGACTGTATTAGTAAATGGTGAATTAATGTTACATTTCAGGCGAAAAAAGGGCGTTATCGGTAAAATAAGGGATCAGAAGGAATGTCTTGACTGTTGGGCGTTCAGTATTGTAGGATTGATGGAATCAATGGCTGCCATACAGGGTGTAAGCCACAAAACATTCAGCGTACAGGTAAATACTTGTATAATAACCCTCTTATTCATAAACACACTATAAACCTATTTTAGTTAAAAAGCTGCTATAATATGTTTTGTCTTTTTCATTTCGCTAAGGACTGAAAGAAACAAAACATGTAAAAGCCTTTCATAACTTTATATATTTTTATGAATAAGAGGGTAAGTATCTATAAGTATATAGCTATAAGCAGTGATAGCCGATCCGAGTGGTTTAAGTTGGCACTTCCCACGCAAGTGGTTGTAGGTTTGAACCCGAGGCAACACATTCGAAGTTATGTGTGTCTTAGAAATACAAATTTTCTCTTGCTCTAACGGTGAAAGAAAACATCGTGAGGAAACTTTGCGTGCCTGAAATTTGTTTAATACATTTATTGAGGGCATGCAAAGTCACCAACCCGCACTTGGCCAGCGTGGTGGACTCAAGGCCTAACCCCTTCCCCCTCGTTTGGGAGGAGACCCTTTCCCTGCAGTGAGACAGAAATGGGTTATTTAAAAAAAATCTTTACTTAACTAGTTGATCCGCACAACTTCGCTTGCGTCACATAAGGGAGAACGGGTCATAATTTTCCCTGTTTTTGTAACATTTTTTACTGGTACTGTGCTCCTTTTGGCCGTAGCGTAATGATATATAGCCTATAGCCTTCCTCGATAAATGGGCTATCTAACACTGAAAGTTTTTTTCAAATCGGACCAGTAGTTCCTGAGATCCAAACAAACAAACAAACTCTTCAGCTTTATAATATTAGTATAGATATTAAATACCTCTGTATGACAAGATGCATTGATGAGAATGAAGCAAAGAAAGTTTGTTAAGATCATACCAAGTGGCGTTCTCTAGTTTACCCCTATGGGAAGAAGGTGTGATTGTATGTATGTAAATGCCTCTGTGGTCTCAGCGGCAGTGTATACGACTGCGCGGGGTCTCGGACTAGATTCCCGGATTGGGCTAAATACTTTTAGATTTATCTTAAGCCTGAGGTTTGGTGGACGGTGTATGGCAGTAGGCTCACCCCCTGTTATAAAATAAATTTAATCCATTACTGTCCCACTGCTGGGCAAGGGTCTCTTACCGTAATGAGGGAAGGGTTAGGCCTTGAGTCCACCACGCTGGCCAAGTGCGGGTTGGGGACTTTGCATGCCCTCAATTAATGTATTAAACAAATTTTTAGGTATGCAAGGTTTCCTCACGATGTTTTCCTTCACCGTTGGAGCATGTGATATTTTTTCTAATTCACACATAACTTCGAAAAGTCATTGGTGTGTTGCCTCGGGTTCGAACCTGCGACCACTTGTGTGGGAGGTGTCAACTTATATACCACTCGGCCATCACTGCTCTGCACCCCCTGTTATACGGTACTTAAATAGTAATTGTCGTAATGTGGGTGTATTTCATGTACCCCTACTATACCTTTAGGGGAACTACGGTAACTACAAAAAACTACCTGCCAGAGTTTAATCAAATAAAATGATACTACATAGAAAGCTTTCAGACAAAAAAAATCAATCAATCAAAACCGATCTTCTAATTATAAAGTGAACAAATAAAAAAAAATACAATGACTTGATATCTCCTCCTTTTTTGAAATCAGTTAAAAAGAAGATAATTACTGTTTAGTTTATTTTGGAACTATTCTTTCAAATGTGGTTAAATTGCCTAAATTTAACTTTACAGGAACTTCTAGACTGTTCCTTACTTTACAATGGATGTTTTCGAGGGAGAGTGGACTCTGCCCTCAATTACCTCTGTAACACTGAACAGGGGATAGTCAGTGAGGACCAGTACCCACTTACTGTAATACGAAGGTACGGAGGTAGATACGAGGTACCCGTTAATGGCGTGAGGATCAAACAGTATTGGCATCAATGGTAAATACTTCTTCTTCTTGTCGTATGGTTAGTGGTCAACCTAGTGTCAAAGTTATTCGAGCCGCCCGAAGACCTTTCACGTGGCGTAACGACTGTTATCGTAGTAGATAACAACCGCGACCGACTATTTTACGTGCCCTCCGAAGCACGGAAAATATAATCATGCATGGTAAATACTAATCACAAAATATTATTTTGATATATTTCTTTTCTTCTTTAAGAGGACAAGTCCCGCACTAACAATTGCTCTTGTGTCGCCGAGTCATACAAACATGCATACTTACGGACACCAAGAATAATCAGACCCGAAACAATTAATTGTGGAGCGTACAAATAATTGTTCTGTGTGGGAATCGAACCCTCACGACGCAATGGTAGTGGCGTGGCGACCACCATAATCACCGTTGTACACAGTATTGTGCCGACCGAGTTCATCTCGTATTCGGTTTCCCGCCCCACTAGGCCGATTAATGCCGAACCGAATATTCGCGTAGCAAGCCGAAGTTATGTGTGTATTAGAAACAATTATCACTTGCTCCAACGGCGAAGGAAAACATCGTGAGGAAACCTTGCATGCCTAAAATTTGTTTAATACATTAATTGATGGCATGCAGTCCCCAACCCGCACTTGGCCAGCGTGGTGGACTCAAGGCCTAACCCCTCCCTCATTACCGGAGGAGACCCTTGCCCAGCAGTGAGACAGTAATGGGTTTAATTTATTTTATTTAAATTTATTACGGGAAAGTAGGACAAGCAAACATATTGAAGACTAAGAAGTGATATTTTTCCCATTTATTTTTGTCTATATTTCAGTAATATGAAGGAGTCAGACATACTTCGCCTAGTGGCACACCATGGGCCAGTGGCAGTGGTCGTTAACGAAGCACCCCTCTACCACTACGTCGGTGGAATCATTCGGAGAGCTTGTGTGTAAGTATCATTTATTATATTAGGTCGGGGAAAAAGTCTTCGCATTATAGTATGTATAAACTTGTAATAATAGTGGTATAAGTTGATACCTCCCACGCAAGTGGTCGCAGGTTCGAACCCGAGGCGACACACCAATGGCTTTTCGAAGTTATGTGTGTATTAGAAATAATTATCACATGCTCTAACGGTGAAGGAAAACATCGTGAGGAAACCTTGCATGCCTAAAATTTTTTTATTACATTTATTGAGGGCATGCAAAGCCCCCAACCCGCACTAGGCCAGCGTGGTGGACTCAAGGCCTCACCCCTCCCTCATAACGGGAGGAGACCCTTGCCCAGCAGTGGGACAGTAATGGGTTATTCTTTTTTTTTTATATTGTGTAGGTCTGAAAATCGGCCAACATCTGTTTTTCATACCCCTAAGTGAGAAAAGTTGTTCACCATTAACATTTTTAAAAATTTTTGGCCAAAATTTTTTTTTCTATCAAGTATGTGGCATTTAAACACATACAACCCCAAATTTTAACCTTTCTATCACCTATCCCTATTTTTAAATAGTCATTTTAGTATAATTTATAAGGCAAGACAACGTTTACCGGGTCAGTTACATAGATGTTTTAAAATTTAATTATTCTTTATTGTTTCAGCCGGGGTAAGGACAGTATCGACCACGTGGTTCAGATCGTAGGCTTCGACCTTACAGGGATTATACCTTACTATATAGTGAGGAACTCTTGGGGTACACATTACGGCGACAATGGATATGTTAAATTGGCCATTAATTATAATGTATGTGGGTTAGCTGATGAAGTCACGGCTTTAACTGTTGAGATGTCTCGCTAATGAATCAAATAAAGGATATTTAAAAATGTACTAGACGATACCCGGCTGCGGCGGTCAGTTTCATTGAAACAGGACAACGGTACAGGACTTTGTTTATAGTGTCCAAGTGTGTGTACAATAAGCATGTATACTCTCTGTTCCTTAACTCTCATAGCCCCGTGGGACGGATAACCAACACGACCAGTGAGGGGGCAGGCGCAGGATCGACGGCTTTACGTGCTCTCCGAGGTACGGAGGTCTATGACCTCAACTTGCTGACTTCGGGCAAATCTGAGAATTGTTATCAGTAAATTTCCGAAAATTTTTTTCGGGCCGACCTATCTTTCTAACCCGAGACATCTGGCGCGCTGTATTTATATTATTGTTAATTTATAAACGCGGTTGAAGAGGAGCTGGTGGCTTCGTAAAACCTGTCGCCTGTAACGATCTCTTAGGTTAAGTTTCGCTTGCCGAGGTTGGTCAATGGATGGGTGACTAGATTATACATTAATGCCTAGTTACTCCGGGTTTAGCCACGTTAAATTGTGGGTCCCGGCTGTCAAGCAGTCAGAGGAATTTATGAAACCAGCAGTCAATATTCACTCTGATAAATCTATCTAATAAACGGCAAGAGATGGTAAAACTTGGCCCTAATCTTTTCAAATTGTAATTACGTATTTGTAAATTGTAGGATTAAAACTAAATTAACATTTTATTTTGTAACGTAACTCTTAAGTTTAAGTTAATTGTATTATGTAAACTGGTTGTATATTTATAATAAATATCGATGTTTAAATATATTACCGTTTTATTTATTTTCCAACTGCGAATATGCAATGGGATAATTTATACGACATACCTATTTTTGGGAGGGAAGGAAAGTACAAAATGCTTTGCCATTTAGAGCATATTATAATATTATAATATTTAACTTGCTCCATCGGTGGAGGAAAACTTACTGCTGAAACTTTGCATGCCTGAAATATGTTTAAACCATTTATTGAGGGCATGCAAAGGTGGCCAACACGCACTTGGCCAATATGATGGACTTAAGGCCTAACCCCTCCCTTGTTTGGGAAGAGACCCTTACACAGCAGTAAGACAGTGATGGGTTAAAAAATATTTTATAACGACCTATCAACGGCTTCAAATTTATAAAGTGTAGGTATCTATATAAATGTAAATTGGGACAAGATATTATGTGACCAAAGTAAAGTTCATTATAATAATATTAAGTATTATTTCAATAAGGATAAACACTCATAATTCGTGGTTTTATCTGTGACTTCGGCCGTGTAGCGGGATTCCCTCTGTAAACTCTATTTTAAGCACTGACAGACTACAGACTGACAGTACTACAAATCTGTGTAATACCCTACACACCTATTAGACATTACGCCCTGACTCCCGTGGTAGGGTAGAACCTGTGTTACAGTGAGACAGAGAATATGGCCGTCAGTGAATGCTCATAGTTACGCGCATTGCCGAGATAAGATAAACAAACTCCACGGCCTGTGACGCGCAGGATTCAGGGTGCTGCAGGGCAAGAGCCTATTGCAGTCTATCTAGTCTTGTCACAAACTGAAAAATGTTGTCCAACGACCGTACCATAAAAAGTTTATGAATCTTTTTTTGTAACCTATTGAGTTTTGTCAAAACTTGTAGAACAAAAGCTGTTCCTGATGTTAGTTATCTATTGATTTAAGGGTTTTTATGTTTAAAATTTAAATTTAATATAACCCATTAATGTCCCTCTGCTGGGCAAGGGTCTTCTCCCGTAATGAGAAAGGCGGTAGGCCATGAGTCCAATTGCGGGTTGGGGCAATTTGCATACCTTCAAGATCTGTTCTAAAGAACTCTCAGGCATGCTAGGTAGCATCACAATGTTTTCCTTCACCGGACAAGTGATAATTATTTCTAATACACACATAACTTCGAAAAGTTATTGGTGTGTTCTTCTTACTGCGGGTTCGAACCTGCGACCACTTGCGTGGGAGGTACCAACTTTTACCACTCAGCTAACACTGCTCTCTCTTAAATAATGTATACTTACATGTTTATATCCATATTTTATGTATTTTAAAACAATAATAACTTCATACAAACACGTTAAACACTAGGAAAAAATCCTGCATAATTGTATTATGAGAGGAAAACTGATTTTATTTGTTCATTTTATACGAACACCAATCAATCCATTGTGCTTCATTATTCATAAAACATGTCTAATATGTTTACAATAAAGCTACCAGCACTTCTGCTGTCATTATTAAATGTTTTGATATTGTTAAAAATATATTTAGATTCTGGTACATTGTTGGGGCCAGTCAATGTGGAAATCTTGGACGTGCACCGACTCAAATTTGAAAGTTACTTACAACAATTCAATAAGAGTTACAATGCAAACGAATACAATCTAAGGCTGCGGAATTTTAAGGTATGTAGTAAAAATAGTTCTTTATGATATTTCTCTCAACCTGCAACAGGCCAGCGTGGTGTACTCAAGGCCTAACCCATTCCTCATTACGAGAGGAGGTCCTAGCCCTGCATCGGGACAGTGATCCGCGTTCTGGCCACTTTATGACGACTGTTGAAGGAACACCGTCAGATTTTTTGTCGGTTTGCCCAAATGTAAGGCCGGAACGCCTAGCTGGCGGGAGAGCCCGACAGACCCCCGCTTCCTCCCTGGAGCGGGACATGCAGTAATGCATTTTTCTGACAAAAGAAAAAGGGTCTCCTCCCGGAATGAGGGAAGCGTTAGGCCCTGAGTCCAAATATTGAATACGTATTATTATTTTGTTACGGTATTGTCTTTATAATATTCCGTCATTCTGGGACACGTGTCTGGTCACCAATGAGGATAAATATAACTACATAAAGTACTTCTCTCTGCTCAGATTGAATATATTTTATTGTTACATATATAAGTTTAATGTAGGTACCTATATGATTCAAATTAGTGCAATTATATTGTTTACTAATTAAATTAATTACCATTAAACTTATTAATATAAAATACATACCTACATTCGTTGCCTACATAGGGTTGCCTCTTAAAATTTGGAAAACCGGATAAGACGCGTGAAAACCCCGGATTTTAGAGTCCGAAAGCCGGACATGTCAATAAGAAGAGCAACCGCGACGGGGGTAGTGGGGGAACGGTGAATATACTTGGTTCGTCGGTTGATCGTGGTCTGCGAACATAGTGCGTGTCTCGCAGGCGGCCTAATTTTTTTTATTTATAATTGTTTTTAAACCCGGTCTACAAATGAAACCTTCTCCGGACGCTCCCCGGATGCCCTCTAAATTAGGACAAATCCGGGGAAACCCGGACGGATGGCAACCCTACCAACAGTTACCGTGACGTCTGATATTTTAATATACTTACTGCATCGCCGTCGTTCGCCATTATATAAGGAAAAATGGAAAAATACATAACTATTCAATATTTTTCAATATTCTGCATTAGGCTTTAAACTTTAAAACCGGCCAAGTGCGAGTCGGACTCGCGATCGAAGTTTCATACCATTATCTATAATAGAAAATCACGTTTCTTGTTTGGTGACCCCCCTTAATACTATTTGTTGTTATAGCGACAACGGAAATACATAATTTGTGAAATTTCAGCTTCCTAGATATTACGGTTTTTAAAATACAGCTTGACAGTCAGCAAAGGCTTAGTTATAGGGTCTAGTTTTTATCCTTTGGGTACGGAAACCTTAAAACGGTCACCATTAATAAAATTGCGTACGATTAACGCTTAACGTCACCCTTTTTATATACTCATTTATAGGAATACTAAATAAAAAAGGTGTTGGAAATATTTATCATTATCTATTACCACTTTTTATTCGTTTTTGAGAGTTTCGTATCTAAAGGGTTTAATCGGGATCCTATAAGCCTCTGCTGACTGTCAAGCTGTGACTTCGCTGTGTGCCTGTCGGTCGGTCACCAGGTTGTAAGAACCGTGATAGTTGGATAGTAGAAATATTTCACACAATGTGATGTATTTCTGTTGCCGCATTGCAACAAATACAAAAAAAGACAGAATAAAATAAAACTTAAAAGGTGCTCCCATACAACAAACGTGATTTAAAACGTTTTTATAAACAATAGCCATCTTTACACACACACTCAATCGCGCATGAAACAACAATCGCGCGTGAAAGAGCACGCGTGTACAAGGAAAAAGAAAAGACCACGCGCTCATCAGTCAAGCCCGCGACGAAAATAGAGAGCGAAGAACGTGCAGGCTTTTTGCGCGTAATCCTGTATAGTTGCCGCCAAATAACTTGAACAAATTCGCTATATCATAAGGAACGATTTCTAGGTCCGTTTTGAAAGAATAGCAGAGCGTGACGGCTAGGGCTATAGCGCTTCGATCGCTTGTTTGGTAGAACAGTCAACCGAGAGTCCTCTGCACTGGGTCTACGTTTAGTTTGCATTCTAAAGTAAGTTCTTGTGTTCAAGTTGTTTGGCGACACCTAAGTATACGCTCCTAAGAATGCGCGATAGAGTGTGCGCGTAAAGCTGGCTAATGGTACGGAATCCTTCGACCGCGAGACCAAGTCGCACTTGGCCCTACAACAAAAATGTATATTATATACTCAAAATAAATTTATTTTTGTAAAAAACTTTCAGGCTTCATTGAAAGACATACTAAGATTAAATGCTATCGAAGATCACGCCGTTTTTGGACTCACGCATTTATCTGATTGGTCACCCGAAGAGATTGGACGAGTCAGGTCCAATTTAGAAGGAGATAAATATTGTGTATTGCAGAACAAAACTAAATGTTTAAAAAAAAATGTCCAAGACACTCATGTAACATACAAGGACAGGCTCAAATGCACTGACAACTCCAGTGATATACCTCTGCAATGCGATTGGTGAGTTGTCTCAATAATCAAAAGGTTTCAAGACCTCAGCGCGGCTGTCGCATACACTACCACAACAGGCATACGTCAACTAGTAATACGTAAATAGGAATGACAACGTCGGGAGGGGACGTCCTAGAAAATTTTAACAATTGGAGAACAATTTAGCACTTGGCGAAGCAAGGAAAATGATTATAAATTAGTAGTGTTAAGAGAATGAACAAGTTTGTAATATGATTGTAGTCTTAAGGCACCAAGACCCGCCGGCCATGGCGAGGTGAACCCGGCATTAACAGCCGCCGGCTTTGCCACACCCAGAAACCGCCGGCACGGCCGCATGGGCCGGCGAGTAAGGGGCTTGCATTTTTTTATATAAGTTTAAACGCTATTGAACAGATATAAACTACTGCTAAAGTAGTCTAAAATCGGGAGCTAGCAATACTATAGTGTTTAAATTTTATTTAAAACTTACATATTCAGGCGAAAAAGAGGAGTTGTCGGCGCAATAAGGAACCAGAAGGAATGTCTTGGATGTTGGGCGTTCAGTATCGTAGGAGTGATGGAATCAATGGCTGCCATACAGGGTGTAAGCCACAACACTCTCAGCATACAGGTACGTTGATCTGTATCAGATATATCGTGACAAGATGATCTTTTATTCATACACAATATTTTAAGCCATTAAGAATTCGAACGGTCTCGTTAACTAAGAACTAAGAAGCACATGAAATGACGATTAATATTATTGTTTTTTCAATTTGAGTAGACTTCCGCACGCAGTTGGAAATCGCATAACGAATGCGATAAAATCTCATAATACGAAAACATTTCAACACATTGAACGCACTTTTATAGGAACTTCTAGACTGTTCTGCACCTAACAATGGATGTCTTGGAGGGAATGTGAACTCAGCCCTTAACTACCTCTGTACCTTTGGACTAGGGATCGTCAATGAGGACCAGTACCCTCTTACTCTGAGGAACGGAGATGGATGCAAAAAAGATTTACCCTCAAATGGACTTCGAGTCAAGGAGTTTTATAACTTGTGGTGAGTGAATATCTTTATTATATTTAGGGTCTATGGTTAACTAGTATAGTGGTTTAAAATCGCCTTCCATGCAAGTGGTCGACGATTCATACCCGGGGCAACACATCAATGACTTTCAAAGTTATGTGTGTTATTCTAACAGGGAAGAAAAATATCGTGATTCAACATTGCATGTCTGAGAGTTCTTTAGAACAGTTGTTAAGAAGTGTTCAATATCCTTAACCCGCAATTGGCCAACAGTGAGACATTTTTTTTTAACCCATTACTGTCCCACTGCAGGGCGAGTCTAGTCCGAGTCTACCACGCGGGCCTAGTGCGGGTTGGGGACTTAATGGGTTAAATTTACTTATTATTATATAATGTAATTTTTACTGCAGTAATGCGTCATCGACGGATATCCTACGGTTGGTAGCACATCACGGACCTGTGACCACTATCGTCAACTATGGACCACTTATTAACTACTTAGGAGGCATCGTGCGAAGAGCTTGCACGTAAGTCTTTTGTCATCTGATTCCAGACTAAACAGACTTTGTATTACGGTAAATCGGCAACTGATGAACATACTTATAGACTTCTAAATACCTATATATACAGATAAATTTACAACCAGGCTCTGAACAAATCTCGTGCTCATCACACAGATATTTGTCCCGGGTGAGATTCGAACCTGCCACACACGGTGCTGCGGTTATTACGGTGACCACGTTAACCATTGCGCTATATTTGTGGGAAATGATTCTGCCTTCATATAAGGGACACGGGTATAACAATGTTCTAACATAATACAATATTGTTTCAGTCGGGGCTGGGACAGTATCGACCACGTTGTTCAGATTGTAGGCTTCGATCTCACAGGGAGTATACCTTACTATATAGTGAGGAATTCGTACGGAGTACTGGCTGGAGACCACGGATACATCAATATAGCGATTGAGGGCAATGTTTGTGGCATAAGAGATGATGTTGCCGCCATTAATGTTACGTAAAATTTTGTTGATTTTTGTTTGGACGTAGTTAAGCAGAAAGGACTCAGTCCACACTTTGGCCACCGTGGATTTAAGTATTCAATCATTCTCCTGAGGGTCAAATCTATGATGTAGTGAAATCCCTATTTTTAAAATGTAGATGGACACTACTTTTCTTACTACCTCAATCAAACTCAATGAAGAGTGTCAAAATCTTCTCTTAGCAGAATGCTAACATGCTTGACTCCATTGTGGTGGGAGTGTGGATTGGGTCCTTTCTGCTTAACTACGACCGTTTACGTTCTTGTCAAGGCGAAGAAACAAACCAAGATTTCAATGCATAATCACTTTTATTCCCATGTGGTGTTATTCATCTATAGATTGTATAGTCATGAAACTCGAAAGATCCTTCGAAATCCCTAATGATAAATAAATAAAATCAATCAAATATATTATTTACCTTTACTTTTTTATTAGTGTTATTAAACTATAGAACTGTATTAAATAAGTAAATAGTTGCGCAGAGGCGAAAAATAAACTAAAAAAGAAAACTAAGAACGTATGCAAGCAGCATAGATTATAGCCTTCTACTGATAGCTGGTCCGCATGTAGTGCGTGTAACGGAACAGAGTACCACAGTATATCTATACTTAATATAATAAAGCTGAAGAGTTTGTTTGTTTGTTTGATTGTTTGTTTGAACGCGCTAATCTCAGGAACTACTGGTGCGATTTGAAAAATTCTTTCAGTGTTAGATAGCCCATTTATCGAGGAAGGCTATAGGCTATATAACATCACGCTACGGTCATTAGGAGCGGAGTAGCAACGAAAAATGTTACAAAAACGGGGAAAATTTTGACCCATTCTCTTAGGTGACGCAAGCGAAGTTGCGCGGGTCAGCTAGTAGGTTATATGTAGTCTAGTTTTCTTGATACCCTAGATAGTATATTATGTATGCAGTCATACCGAAGTTTTGATAATATTAACCACAATTTCCTGCAACGTATATCACGGTTCATTCTAATATATGTAAGTATATCGTATGAAATCAATACTATAATATTATAGTGTTGTTAACCAAGTGTCAAAGTAGCTTTCGACATAGCTTACTGCCATCTTACGGCCGATTTTATTAATCTATCTATATATTGTATAATAATTGTAAATATTTTGTTTTTTATTAATTATTTATAGTTTAGTTTAGTTTAATGTTAAAAGTTATTCATAGCTTAGTTTTGTATAATGTTAATAATACTTATGTTAATTGAAAATTATAATGTTTAAAAATTAAATTGTGACAATCGTTGTTATCTATCTATCCACTAAGCAATGATAGTAGAGTGGTATAAGTTGGTACCTCCCACGCAAGTGGTTGCAGGTTCCAACCCGAGGTAACACACCAATGACTTTTCGAAGTTATGTGTGTATTAGAATTAATTATCACTTGTTCCAACGGTAAAAGGAAACATGCAATTTTGTATGCCTGAGAGTTCTTTTGAACAGTTCTTGAGGGTATGCAAAGTCCCCAGCCCGCACTCAAGGCTTAATCCTTCCTCATTACGGGAGGAGACCGAGTGGGACATTATTAAATTATTTATTTATAAACTGATGAGTTCACCTTTAATAACAAAATTATACCGCAATAATGTAACTGAAATTAGGCACGAATGCTATCTTCAAACAGAATATAAACAGTGAACTTTGTCATCAACGGCAGTCGCTTGATGCGCATCGCGAAGTGACGACGTTATATTGGTGAGTAACTTCATAAATTTTAACTATTTTCTGATAAAATGTACCCATAGTTGCTATCAAAACCTCTTTTAACAATGGTCCATAATTGATAAGGTATCTGCGCAGTGTACTTCGATAAATATTGTGAAGTGTATGACACTTTATTGTTTTGTTGATAACAATTCGCGTTTGTTATCTTGATGTAAGTGTAGGAATATCGTTGTTGCTATGTTTTATGTATAATTTTGCTAATGTAACCTGTTGGCCTATTATAACCACAAATAGGTAATATATAAGTGTATTTAACTTCAAAAGCAGTGCATTAACCAAAAAAGAAATAATCCCGGCTATAATTTGATAGGTTAGGTCTATTACCGTAAAACGGGGTGAATAGAAACAATTTTCAACTTTGTCCTAAAAATTTGTAGCGAATAACTTGTTATTTTTATTGTCGGGTTATTTTATATCATGTCCGGCGCCATGAAGAAAGAGTTAAAACCATATTTGTCCAAAAATATGCATAGCTTTACGATATTTCATTAAAAAAATGGTCAATTTCTATTCACCCAGCGATAGGGGTGAATCGAAACGACCCAAGGGGTGAATGGAAAAATTGTGTTTTAAAACGTTTTTTCAGTTAACAATATTGTATCTTTATAGATAAATATACACCTAAAGAGATAAACAGTCCAAACAACTCATTAGAAAAGAAATTCCACTTTAAATCCAAAGTTTTGAAAAAAATGTATGGACCATTAAGGCATTCGAGGACGGTTGACTTTGAAGCAATTTTTTGGGTATAAATATCAATTTAAACATTTAAACAATTATGACACCGCAGAGAAGTAATATCGACGTGTAACATTTCAAATATGAACAAAATTCTTAAACGAGGAGTACTCAAATATTGGACTTGAAAACTTTCCTGATTTTTTTTCTATTCACCCCGCGAATTCTATTCACCCCGTTTTACGGTATCTACTTTAAATATTGCTTGATTAAAATGTCAGATGTCAAACTGTACGGACTAGGGTTGGGAAAGTATTAGTCATAATCGATAGCAAAATAATCGAATATGTGTTTCTTTTTCTTCATTTTCTTGAATCTGATTTTAACGACTTTATTGTTGTGTTGTGAATGATATTGTTTGAGTAAATATTTTGTATAGATGGATTAGCCTTATTATCGTCGCGCGGAGCCTTTTTTTGTGTCCCCTAACTATTTTGTGTCCCCTCACTGAATATTCTGTACGACTTAACCTTGTAAGGAGGTTGCTTAAAATTAGGATTTATATTTAAAATGATGGAATGATGTAGTAAGTACTTATTGTTAGTTTAAGGCCGATTGTTTTAAAGTTATTTTAATTTTTAATTTGAGGATTTGTATTTCAAAAATCTAAAGACTACAGAATTTTTGTGTACTTATTAGTCAACTTAGTTCACGATAAAGTTGTGTCACCAGTAATGCTATAATTTTAATCAAGCTATTTTTAAGCTCTTTAGTGTCCAATAATATACTTTCTTTATATAAAGAAAGTATATTATTGGAAAGTATAGTGCACTGATAGGCAGTTAAATATAGAAATTAGGTAGGGATAGGGTTGCCACCCATCTGGGTTTCCCCAGATTTGTCCTAGTTTAGAGGGCATCCGGGGAGCGTCCGGGGAAGGTGCCATTTGTAGACCGGGTTTTAAAAAATTGATAAATCAAAAAAAATTGGGCCGCCTGCGAGACACGCACTATGCTCGCACACCACGATCAACCGTCGAACCAAGTATATTCACCGTTCCCCCACTCCTCCCGTCGCGGTTGCTCTTCTTGTTGAAATGTCCGGCTTTCGGACTCTAAAATCCGGGGTTTTCACGCATCTTATCCGGTTTTCCAAATGTTAAAGATCAGGCAACCCTAGGTAGGGAAAACATCCAGCAGTCAGACTTTTGGACATTTCATTTTGATTTACCTGTTTTGAAACATACAGGAAAATCTAAATCTTAAACATTAACATTAATTGCTAGGTTTAGGCATTCTAATTTTAGTTGTTATAACATTATTGTCAAATATGTGCATTAATTACGATCTAAACTTAAAAACTCTTGTATGTAAAAGTTCCTATAATTTTTTTCTTAGCAACTATTTATAATAGCGCGATTCTCTTCAATCAGAACCATCGAGTATCGAAAGTTTGACATTTAAAATTTACTGCCAAAATAGTTCCTACGACGCCCGCTTAAGGCGCTTATCAGATTTTCATACAACATTCCTTGAAAGCTAGCTGGTTGTCGGTAGTCGATAGAAGCAGAGAATCGAGCTACAAATTAAGCATTGCATTAAATTAGAATATGTGTAGGCGTTTCTCAATCATCTGCAATAGATGAGCACAGACCAATGATGATGAGGAGGAGTTATTAGTTGCAGACATGGTGAATTTAACCGTTGAAGACTTTGGTTTCCACCAAGAGAAAGTGGTGAAGAAATTCACTTGGAGCTTGCCAACTGGGTTCTCATTGACTGCTATTTCTTATGGCGCGATTATTCAGTCTGTTAAGGTGGGTTATCTACTTTTATTATTTACCCAGCTTTCTTAGAGTTTTTTATATATGAGCTTAAACGCTATTGAATAGATAAACTGCCGCTAAATGTACCTCAGAAACCGGGGGCTATTCGTCGGGCATTAGACAAGCATTCAATAAATAATTTATAACAGTCGTCATAGTAATTAAAATAAAATTTGTAAAGGGTTGTAGAATCTAATACTGTAAAATCCTTTATATTCACCATAGATTTACCGTACTTACTCATAGCCTAGTTTGTCAGTTTAAGGTTTTACAGTATTACAGTAATCTACGTGCTTTCGCATGACAGCTGAAAGCATATTTTGGACCGGAATTTTTTAGGCAACCCATTCGCAATAAATAAGTATATTTCTTAACATATTTTGTATGATGAAAAAACCTTTCATCCACTAAGCTGCTTAGTGGATGAAAGGTTTTTTCATCATATGGTCGGTTGATGTATAACGAGATCCTATACTATTACTAAGTATAATCAACAAAAACAAATATTCGTTCAAAATTTCGTTAGTTTCTGTTTATTTGATACTGTCTGCACCGTGTCAAAATATAATAGAGAAAAGTCTTATACAATCACCTTTAATATTTTACGAAATTTAATTTTCACGTACTATAGGTAGGTCCTCAGAACCGTCTATTCAAGTCTTTCTCTCCTGCCATATTGTATTGTACATTTTTTGCAACGAGCTATAACGCTATTAACACTTTGACCGCCATGGTCGGCTATACTCGACAAATCAGAACGTGTTCACGCCGCTATATTTTTGTCAACATTTGGCGACGAAAGTGTCGTGAGCACTTTCTGCTTTGTCGAGTATAGCCGACCGTGTTGGACAAAGGGTTAATGTTGTAGTAATTATTTAATTTCCAGGTGCCAGACCGCTACGGAATTGTAAAAGACGTGGTTCTGGGTTTTGATGACTTAGAGAGTTACGTGTCAAGAAACACGCCGTACCTCGGTGCAGCTGTCGGTCGGTGCGCTAACCGGATTGCTAACGCGACCTTTGATATTGATGGAAAAACGTATGGCCTTGCCAAGAATATCGCTGAAAACCACCATTTGCACGGAGGACTTGTTGGTTTTGATAAGGTAAGAGAGCTTTGAAGACTTTTACTTACTACAAAGAAATGCTAAGTGAATCTAGGTGATGAGTGAGGAGCGTTGATGATAATATCCTACTAGTATTGTAAATGCGAAAGTTTGTGAGAATGTATGGATGTTTGTTACTCTTTCACGCAAATACTACTGAACCGATTATGATGATATTTGGTATATTATAGGTAGCTGAAGACCCAGAATAACACATAGGCTACTTTTTATCCCGGATTTCCCGAGGGATCGGGATTTACACGACAAATGCTTCAATGTCACTATGTAATTAAAGTATAATGCAATAACAATAAAAAAAAATTCAAAGTAGTTGTTAAAGACCATCTCATTAAAAGGGGTTATTATAAAGTTGACGATTATTTAATGGATAAGCAACCCTGGGATTAGTTGTGCGTTCTACACAAATAAAGATTAAATATCTATTTATGTATATATACATCTTTGCATTGTATAAATATAAATCAGTAATTTAACTCTGTAACAGAGAGGTATCGCACGAGTCTCAGTGGTATTCATTATCTTTTTTTTTTTTGAAATGGTGGGCTCCCATGCCAAGGTTCGTCATGCTCACTAAAATGTCATTGCTTGCGGCGGCGTCGTGTGCCGGGTCACCCCCTTCCCTCTAATATGTGCGAAGGGGGTGATGGCTGGTCCATGCGTCATACTCGTGAACGGGTGCTGCTTGGGGTGACTGGTCGTCCTGGTTATGGCGAGTTTGCCAAAATTTACAAGAAAATACATATAAATCAATATAATTAATTCATTGTGCCATAGTATGCTCTTGAGATGCCTCTTATGATTGCAATACTATCATTGTGTAGGTAGATGCTCCCATCATGTTTCCAATACACTTGTTATCGTGCTTACTAGCACCTTAATATTATATTGATTTAATTTAATTTATCTTATGATCAAAGTGTTTTCGGTGGTGTTGGTAGCAGCTCCTTACATAATCAATGACTTATACCAGACATAATTATGTTGTTAAAACCATTTGGCGATTAAAAAGAGTGGCCAAGAGTTTCTTGCCAGCTCTTCTCATTGGCTCTACCTTCCGAACTGGCGGTAAATTCACTCTTTGTATCATTGACTATCATAAGTGTCAGCATTTGACCTATATGAATAAATTATTTGATTTTGAAAAATGCTGACACGCTGCGCAGATTACGGAATATAAAAGCCTGAAGGTGAAAATAGAGATGTATGTAATACAATCCACCTTTCGCCATTTAGGCATAATATTAGTCTAATGTAATAGGGGGCAAGCTAACCTAAATAAGTGCCTAAGGGCACGGACCAAACCAAACTCTCGACTACTATTAGAATTATAATGACAAAATCAAATTCGCTTTTTACTGTCTGTCCCTATGTATGCTTAGATCTATGAAACTTCGCAACGGATTCTGATACAGTTTTTTAAATAGATGGAGTATTTTAAGAGGTAGGCTAATGCAAAAAGGTTTTTGTAAAATAACTTTTGGGGCGAAGCTGGGGCGGTCCCCTATTATAACATAAATTAGAAAAGCCTTATAGTACTTTGCTGACTCAGGAATCGAATGCTAGACCTCGTAATGTGCCGTCGTACACCCTACTGCCGCAGACACATTTACAAACAAAATGTAGAAAAACTTGGTCTATTTTTAAAGCAACTTAAAATAAATTGCTGTGAGGATTTTACGCCATCATTGAATTTTAATAAAATTTTGGTACTTTCAGGTGGTATGGGAAACAACAGTGGACCAGAACAAAGTGATATTCAGTTATTTTTCTAAAGACGGCGAGGAAGGATACCCTGGAGATCTTGTAGTGAACCTGACTTACGAAGTGACGGAGGATGCCAACCTCTACATGGATTTCATAGCTACGACCACGAAGAAAACTGTTGTCAATCTGACTAACCATTCGTATTTCAACATGGCGGGTCACGATGCCGGCTCGGAAGAGTTGTATAACCACTTGACGCTTATTAATGCAGATTTGTAAGTATTGCTTTTGTTCCAGTCAGGTGTCTCTGCTTTGGGACACCGACTATGCCAATAGAGGCACCGCGTTCCGCCCTGTAGCGCGATACTCTACGGTCGGTACTGTCCAGAATCAAGAGTTTGACGAGTTTCTACGAACTCCAGTAAAGGCGTTGATCAGTCTTTCATACATTTTTTTTAATAGCTAGCCTGTTGTCGATATTCCATAGTTGTACAGAATCGCGCTACTGCAGCATAGTTCTCTACAGTCGGTACTGGCGAGAATTGAGAGTTTGACATTTAAAATGTACTGACAAAATAGTTCGTGGAATAATTTCTCGATAGCTAGCCGCTTGACGGTAGTCGATAGTAGTAGGGAAACGAGCTACAAGGTATAGGCTGTAACGCCTTCCCGTATATACTCATAAAAATATGAAAATAATTCCTAATTTATTCAGTTAAAAATGGCCATTGGCCGTAAACATTTAAGAAAATGATAAAAAAACACCTTTTCAGCATCACGGAGACGGACTCCAACTCGATACCAACTGGGAAGCTTTTGAATGTGAAAGGTACTGCGTACGATTTCACCACGGAGAAACGTTTGGGTGATCTCTTGTCCGGGAACTTGTATGATGACAACTACTGCGTCAATTTGGGTGGCAAGGTTAGTTATTCTATCTATACTGAGGATATCAAGCTGAAGATAGAAATAAAACTTCACTCAAGTAATGAAGTTTCATTTCTTTTAAAGCTGAAGAGATAGGATGTTTGTAAAACAATGTGTTTATCTCAAAACTACTGGTTCAAATTGAATAAAAATTTTGTGTTGAATTGGCACATTCTTGAGGAATGCTGCAGAATATAATATAAAGCTTGGTAACATCCTAAATTTATTGACAATAGAAAATATTTTTGACAATTCCAGAATCCTGAGACTCTTATCTTCGTAGCCCGCATGACCCATCCGTCATCGCTTCGCATGCTAGAAATTTACAGCAACCAGCCTGGCGTTCAGTTCTACACAGCAAACTTTCTGCCATTACCTAGCGACGAAGCCTTGGTAGGAAAACAATACGTAGGGTACAGGAAACACGGTGCATTTTGCTTTGAGACACAGAATTATCCCGATGCGGTCCATCATAGCAACTTTCCCAGCGCCATTTTGATTCCAGGCCAAGTTTATAAGCATAAAGTACTGTACCGGTTCTCGGTGGACAAGACCCGATCAGATCCTACAGTTATTTCTGCTTAGAAAATCAAATTACAAAATAAATATGGTACAGACTACAGATACCAATGTCAGTAGTGAAGATCTTTTACAATTAATCCATTATTTAACCATTTATGTAACGGGGTAGACTTAAATCAGTGGCTCCCAACCGGTGGTCCGCGGAAGTCAAAATGAGGTACGCGAATGACTCTAAAATTTAAAATTTTCACGATGATTATTACACTTTATCTTTAATATACTAACATAGTGGTCCCTGCTAACAAGAATAATGTCCCGGACTAAGAAAAGGTTGGGAACCCCTGATTTAAATGGACTTAAAAAGTATCTTTGGTTTCTATAAAATTTGGGATTTAAATAGCAGCAATGTAAAAATTGCTGGATGGAATAGTGAAGAATTTGCTTTTTGAATATTGCAAAGTACGATTATAAAAAAACCGTCTTTTAGAGTTTTCCGTAATATCTGTAAAATCAAAATCAAAATCAAATCATTTATTCATATAGGTCAAATGTTGACACTTATGATAGTCAATGATACAGAGAGTGAATTTACCGCCAGTTCGGAAGGTAGGGCCAATGAGAAGAGCTGGCAAGAGCTGTACATCATCATCATCAATAACTGTACCTATTTATTTAGTAATACTTACGACACTGGCTGTTTTATCTCAAGTGCCATTATTATGAATTTATTATCAAAGTATATACTACAGATAATTTTATTTATGTATAAGTAAATGATTATTGCGCAAACGATCGGTATATTTATTGAAATAAAGCAATCATATAATCAACATTGTAATTTATTTTCTAAAATGTTATATTACTAACATAACAATAGATGCTTATTTGATATTTCATTGAATTTATACAAAATATAATGTCTGGAGTTAAAAACAATCAGATCTAAAATGTGTCATATAAATCTGCAATTAAAGAAAAACTGTGTTAAGGAACTTTTTTTTTATAAGTCGGTTAAAAAGTAGCGAATTAGAAAGATTTAATATACTGCCTGTTGTTGAGGGTGGGCGGAAAAAATAGAACAATGATAAGGGAACAATTTAATTTTTTTTGCTAAAAGACATTTTTAGACAAGAAAAGACCTTCTGTTATGTACTGTACAGGTACTTATCCTTAGTATAATATGTCCTTTAACACTTAATAGCGAGTACACACTAAAGATGTAAAGACACGCCGAGAATTCGCTCCTAGAACATAATTAACTAAGTGACCATAAGGGAAGGTTCATATCTGGCGGAAGATGCGTCGGGCGTAACTTAATTTGTATGGGCTTCGCACCGATGCGTCATCGGTTGAGTGTGAACGGTCGAGTGGTTTTCTATACATTTGTCTGTTTTGGCGTTGCGCGACCGATAATACGCGACGCGGCGATGGATCTTATGGCGCCGCGTCGGTCTGTAGGCGGCAAACTATTTCGCCCTTCCCGGCGAAGACAATATCTCCAATAAGGTAATAACTCCTTCACTTTTCAATGACTTACCTATTTGATTCTACAAAACATCTTTTACAGAGCGTCATTTAAAAATAAAAGAAATCTATTACGTTTAACATTGGGTTGGAAAAACCCTTAACAATTAACACTGGACAATTACAAACTAAGAAATAATACACCCCTATAAAGATGCCTCTAGTCCATTCTGACCGTTCTGACCGTTCTGACCATTCTGTCCATTCTGACCATTCTGGCCATTCTCACCATTCTCCCTGGTATCCCCCCAAGTAAGGTTGAGACTCTTCTTCATGCCGTCGTCCAGAGGAGGGATGAGGGAGCGAGGCAGCAAGAATGTTGATAAGTTAAATAAGTCCAGAAATACCTTGTAACGGTCACTGGAAAAAGAAAAAAAATAGTGTCATAATAATATTTAGATACATACAATACGCTTCTTATATCTGAAGGTTAAGGCAGAGTTTCGCTATTAACAATGTCAGTCCCACGTAAAATAAGGAAAGCCTTTTATCATATACTGGGCTGGTTACCAAACTCTGAGCTACTATTGAGAAAAATAAATCAATCATCAATCAATATACATAAAACTCTTCCGCTACTGAGTGACTGAAAAAGATGAAATTTTATGCAAAGTTTTCTAAGGGAGTGTAGAGGAGCACTGAGGGAAGATTTTCGGAATCCCCCTTCCCCCGAAGGCTTAAAAAAGGGAGGGGGGGGGGCAGTAATAAAAAATTGACAACAGGAAAACTAAAGGCCACGCCGACCTATTTATTTACCTGAGAGTAGACCTAAGGTACTGGTACCCAGAAGAGCCACCGGTACCGAGCTGCTGCGAGCCAATCATGCGCTGGACCATTATCACGTGGTTGTCTGTAAGGAACAAGTTACACAAACAACTTAATTTGGTCAATCTTTGAAACAAAAAAGCAGTGATAGCAGAGTGGTTTATGTTGGCACCTCCCACGCATCTGAGGCAACACACCAATGACTTTTAAATAATTATCACTTGCTCAAACGGTGAAGGAAAACATCATGAGAAAACCTTGCATGCCGAAAATTTCAGCTTTCTAGCTATCACGGTTTATGAGATACAGCCTGGAAACAGATAGATAGACAGACAGCAGAGGCTAGAATAGGGTTCCGTTTTTACCTTTTAGATACGGAACCCTAATAAAAATGTGACATCGAAATGTACGTATGCATAGCTGGACCAACTGCATCGAGTTTCACTTCATGTGCTATAACTATACCCGGTCGCAGTGGGGCCATGCAGCTAGTCGAAAATCGTTTGAGGTACTTACATCTCCACTTGGTGATGAGGCTGTCCATGTCCATGAGTAGTGTGAGCAGCTGATGAGGCTGAGAGAAGCGCGGCTCGTCGCGGTAGAACGTGATCATAATAGCGCCTTGCAGAGCTTTGTGGGATAACCTAAAAAAATTACAATTTATGAATTTAATTTTTAACTGCACGTTTGGCGCAGTGGTTTAAGCGGTCACCTCGCGGCAACAACCGAAGCGCCGCGTGTGGTGGGTTCGAATCCCACCCAGGACAAATCTTTGTGTGATGAACACGAGTATTTGTTCTGAGCCTGGATGTTAATGTATCTATATAAGTATGTATTTAGAAGTATATAAGTATGTTTATCAGTTATTTGGTTACCATAGTACAAGCTCTGCTTAGTTTGGAATCAAATGACCGTGTGTGATTGTCCCAAATTATTTATTTATTTATTTTATTTTTATTTATTACTAGATTAAAACTCAACGCTTCGCTTAGGCCAAATGGTGGACAAGGCCTTATCCCTCCCTCATTACGTGAGGAGACTTACTACTTGACTGCCTCCGTGGCACAGTGGTTAAGGTCACCACGCCGCTACCACTGCGTCGGGAGGTCTTGGGTTCGATTTCCACTATTTGTGCGATCCACAAATAATTTGTTCGGGTCTGGTTGTAGGTACTTTGTATCCGTTGTTTGTATGTCTGTAAAAGTCCCCGCGACACAAGAGAAATTCTAATGCGGGAGTTGTCTTTAAAAAAACCCCGCCTTATTTATTTTTACTTGGATAGTTTAGATAGTTTTACCTCCTCTCGCCCCTGGAGCGCAGCGCGTCATGCACGGCTGGGTCGAAGATGGAGCGGTAGATCTCACGACGATTCTCCGCATCTTGCAGCCGATGACGACGGACTGTCTCGTTGGGCTCGTGCTGGAACAAAAGTACCACATTATCCCACTGCTGGGCCAATGACGACTACCTAGAAGTGTACTTATAGCCATAAGGGCATACCCCGTCATACCCGAGCTACTCCAGCCTTCAACAAGTCCTTTCCCACATTTTTATACCATAAACCTGCCTTTTCTCTTCCACTTTCTACATAGACTTCCAAGAAAGGATTGACGATAGGCAGGTTGTAAAAACATCAGCCCACGTGGGATAAAGACAAGAAAAAGTAGGAGCGACATTTGAGTCTTATAATTAGTTTAAAAATCAAGTAAGTAGTATCTATCTGTATCTATAACTTCCCTCTAACGGTGAAGGAAAACATCGTGATGAGACCTTGCATGCCTTAAATTTGAGGGCAAAGTCCCCAACCCGCCAGCGTGGTGGACTCAAGGCCTAACCCCCTCCCTTGTTTGGGAGGAGACCCTTGCCTAGCAGTGAGACAGTAATGGGTTAAAAAAAATCTAATATGATGGCTTACCGAAGCAGCATCAATATCTTCCTTGATCATCTTATTGACGGTGGCCTGGAACTTGCCCCAGAAGTTGAACCCGTGAGTGTTAAGTCCCGGCGTGCGCTCCAACCACCGCTCTATTAGAGCTAGGAGAGCTGGCTCTTGTTCAGACCTGAAGAAGAAAGAAATTTACCCTCTTATTCATAAAAATATATGAAGTTATGAAAGGCTTATAAAGTGTTTTGTTTCTTTCACTCCTTAGCGAAATGAAAAAGAGAAAACATATTATAGTAGTTTTTGAACTAAAATAGGTTTATAGTGTGTTTATGAATAAGAGGATTAATGTTTAAATCCCCAAATGCGACGTTTCGGCGTAGGTTGCACTCGCCGTGGTCGCAGGCGCGTCACAGTCAGCCTGAGACCACCGCGAGTGCAAATGGCGTTTACTCCTTCGACAAATGCATTTGTAAGTGATACTTACTTCTGTAAAGACTCCATAGCTTCAGGGTCGTCACCGAACACTGCCTGATAACTCTGATTGTATTTCACACGCAGCGCTTGTTTTAGACCCAACTGAAACCATAAATATTATTGTATATACAACTAGCTTTTACCGGCGACTTCGTCCGCCACCTGAATTTTCCAATGGGAACGCGTAATTTTCCAGGGGTAAAAAGTAGCCTATGTCGTTTCTGGGGTATCAAAATATCTCCATATCAAATGTCATGCAAATTGATTCGGTAGTTTAGGCGTGATTGAGTAACAGACAGACAGACAGAGTTACTTTCGCATTTATAATATTAGTATGGATTTTTTAATAGACTATGCTGTGCTAAATATATATAATGTTTAGGGTCTTGTTGTACATTGTGTCCGTTGTTTGTATGTTTGTAAAACTCCTCGCGACACAATAGCAATGGTTAGTGCGGGAGTAGTAGTAGTTGGCTTTTTATAATAATAATAATCAATATAATAATTGAATTTCTTATAAACCATTATTTTATTAACATCTCGTAAATAATCAATCGGATGCATCGCATGTTGTATGCTGACGTAATTTGCAAGATAATTAATTATTTAATGGCCACTTAAACAGAACAAATTAATAAATTGTTATAAGACTCGACAACACACTTATGTTATCTTTAATTTTATTAATAAATGCTATTGAACTGAAAGATTTATAAACATTTTTATTACTATTCCTCGTTTAACTTGCCGCATTATGCAATTTGTAGATATGAAACCTTATTGTAAAACACTTACCCCCGGTTTCTGAGACTACATTTAGCAGTAGTTTATATATTCAATAGCGTTTTTTTTTTGTATGAGTTTAAACGCTATTGAATAGATAAACTGCCGCTAAATGTACCCCAGAAACAGGGGGTTAAACTTCCGGAAAACTGTACAGCAGACTTACTCCCGATAGAATCGAGTCAAAAATCTAATTCGATTGGTTTGAACAAATGTCTTATTGTAGTTTTAAATTTCAAACTAGCGCATAGTTGAACGCTAGTTTAAAATGAAACTAACAATAATGTTTGATGTTAGACTATTTTCATTTGAACCTGTGTTTGATCACGCGCTAGTTAACTATTTAAAACTACGACTTGATAAATGTCAAATCGTAGTTTTAAATAGCCAATTAGCTAACGAACGAATCCGATTTGATCGTTGACTCGATATTGTCGGGGATAAGCCTGCAGAACAGAATTCAAATCCTTAATGTACACACCAACGGCATCTATACAGTACACACGTACAGCAATTATATATTTTATTTCTGATGAGACAAAGATAGATCTGTTTTAAATAGAAAGCATTTTAGAACTCCCAACATAAGTAGGTATGTCTTAGTTTTCTAAACATCTTGCTTTTTTTACTACTAGATTGGTTTTATCGGCATTCATTGGTGACAACAAATATATTAATAACAATTTGTAACGCTGATTCAAGTCCAATGCCGAATCCATTGGAGATTGTCAACAAATTTGTTAAGATATAAAAACGTCTGTTCAGTAGTCATTAATAGAAAGAAGTAAAAAAAGAAATTCCTTGGATAAGAGCATCACTACACTGCATTAATTTGCGTTAAAAGCTAAATAAAAGGATTAAAGGTGGAAAGAGATGCTAAAATCTAATGCTAAAATAAAGCATCATTCTATTTTCATTATTCAAAGACATTAGCCCCTTTTACAAACACACTCTTTCGCGCATGTAACAACAATCGTGCATGAAAGAGCGCGCGTGAGAGGGAAGGAAAGACCACGCGCCGCGCTCATCTGTCAAGCCCGCAAAGAAAATCGCGAGCGAAGACCGCGCTGCTTTCCCGCGCGTAATCCTACACGCTCCTAAGAACGTGCGATAGAGTGTGTGTGTGTAAAGGTGGCTATTATTTAACACTAGCTGACCCGCGCAACTTCGCTTGCGTGACATAAGAGAGAATGGCTCAAAATTTTCCCCGTTTTTGTAACATTTTTTACTGGTACTCTGCTCCTATTGGTCGTAGCGTGATGATATATTAATATAGCCTATAGCCTTCCTCGATAAATGGGCTATCTAACACTGAAATAATTTTTCAAATCGGACCAGTAGTTCCTGAGATTAGCGAGTTCAAACAAACAAACAAACAAACTCTTCAGCTTTATAATATTAGTATAGATACAATATTCCTTGATGGTACAATATAGCTAGTTGTTTTGTAAATACCTTGTTTTCAAGTAGTCGGAACTGTAGACTCTGGAAGCCGGAGGCAGGACGCAGGTAGTTGCGGAAGTCCATGAAGTCCAGTGGAGTCATAGTCTCCAGGATCATCACCTGGTCCACCAGCAACTGGAAAGTAAATGAGTCTTATGTAGCGTCTAGTCAATGCCTTGTAAGAAGTTGCGAGAATAGTCTATGTAGGTTCCCCAACCGAATATAGCGCAAAATCCTCTTTACAAGGATAAAAGTTCCAATGTCCCTCGATATAATGATAGCTGTATTTTTTTTTGGTAATTTATATTTTGTGTTAAGACCCGCGCATTAGAGACCCGGTATGAACAAATCCAAAGACTAACCCCCGGTTTCTGAGGTACATTTAGCGGCAGTTTATCTATTCAATAGTGTTAAAACTCGTACAAAAAAAAACGCTAATGAATAGATAAACTACCGCTCAATGTACTCAGAAACCGGGGGTAAAACAGTTTGCCTTAGCTATAGAAAATTTAGTCCAAGTTCAAAGAGCATTAGCTAAGTGTTAAAATTTTACTTATTTTTCTAACCAATTCCAACCAGCAGTCTTGTAGGAAATCCGTAAACCATAAACGAATGCTATGATTCAAAATATTATATTTTGTATGATAATATTCTACGAAGCTTTAGATTTTCTACCTTCAATCCTAATAATGCTACTTAATATTATAAATGCGAAAGTTAGTGAGTATGTATGGATGTTTGTTACTCTTTCATGCCAATACTACTGAACCGATTATGATGAATGATGTATGTAGGTAGCAGAAGACCCAGAATAACACATAGGCTACTTTTTATCCCGGAGTTCCAGAAGGATAGGGATTTACACGGGAAGGGTTTTCACACAGAGAAAGTCGCGGTTGGCCTCTACTATTAAATAGGCCCGCTTTCCATGACCTTGATAAGTCATAAACCTTATCTCTTCTATACTAGAAGTTGAATAGTAGTTGTATCCAGATTATGTCACCGTGGGTCATCGATGCATGATAAATAAATATCTGCACACGAAGAAACTTGTATTGAGGGAAATTACACTGATCGTAAAATAATATTTATATTCAAACAAGTTTTACAACAAAGTAGACATCATAGTAATTTGAATCATACGAATTAATTCATCATTTCATTCATCATTGGGCAGCTCACACACGGTTATTTCATTCCAAAGTAAGCAGAGCTTGTACTATGGTAACCAAATAACTATAAACATACTTATATACTTCTCTAAATTCATACTTATATAGATAAATTAACAACCAGGCTCAGAGCAGACAATTGTTCTCATCACACAAATATTTGTCCCGGTTGGGATTCGAACCCGCCACACGCGGCGCTACAGTCATTGCGGCGACGTGACCATGTTAAACACTGCAGTAAACATGCATTTAAGTAGATAAAATAGAAAAAATAAGTTTTATACCCAAACAAGTTTTACAACAAAGTAGATCGTATATTAATTGTGAATCACACGAATTATTTATACACGAAATTAATATGAATTTATTCGAGGAATCGACCAAACGCACGGGTTATTCCAAGCTTCTAGTGAAATGCAATCATGTGGTAAATGGAAGGAAATATGTTTAAAAAAAGGACATATGTTTTTTTGATCTGCTGATCACGAGTCTTGGGTTTGATTCCCAGCGAATTGCTGTTGGTACTTTGTAAGCTATATAATAATATGAATATTTCGTAGTAGCCTGATAGTCTAGTAACGTGCATAATAAAGATTCGCCCCCTATTATACGGGACTAATATAGAGTAAGATCCCAGAGCTGCCAGACCTACGTCATTTTAGCAAAGCTGAAACTTTGAGGATTGTTAGTATAAAGGGTCTGTTAAGAGGTATGCACATCCACTACCTTGAAAGCGGGGCCGTTTCAGAGGTAGCGCGGAGTGAAGGTGCGTAAAAAACGACCCAACCTACGTTATAGTAGCAAAGTTGGTTTTCAGATATGTTATTAATGATATTATGTAGAATTAAAATTGACTATTGCCAGACCGTTTCCCGGGGCCATTACTTCTGCCAGACGCCTTAAATGTTATAAAAAAATGAGGTCAACTACGTCATAGTAGCAAGCCTAAATTTTATATATGTTATTAAAGGTACAATTTTAAGACCCCCTGTATGCGGACAGACCATTCCGCAGGGCCCTTCGTCCCCTAGACGCCATTAAACTTTCCCTATGAGTGCGAGAGTAAGAGCATTATTCATACGTATAAATGAAAAACAATTGAATTAAAAAAATAAAAATTGAAAAATTATTGAATACTAACTGACCCGCGCATCTTTGCTTGCGTCACTTAAGAGAGATAGGTCAAAATGTTACATAAACAGGTTATGTAACATTTTTCACTGGTACTCTGCTCCTATTGGTCGTAGCGTGATGATATATAGCTTATAGCTTTTCTCAATAAATAGGCCATCCAACAGTAAAATATTTTTTTATTCGCACCAGTAGTTCCTGAGATTAGCGCGTTCACACAAACAAACAAACTTCTCAGCTTTATAAAATAAGTATTGATTAAAAGTACTTGGAATGTTTAGGAAGATAAGTAACATTATTTTAAAAATAGATATGGTTTACACTATCCACAAAAATTAGGAAAAAAAAATTGTAGTCATTCATCATCATCATCATTATCTGAGCTCTTACTTCCCTCATCAAATTGAATATTTAAATCATCTCCACCATCGTCTTCATTGTTACTTGAATTCTCTGTAAAAAAAAATGTAGGTAATGATGTTGAAAACAGTTACAAGTAGGTATATTGAAATAATTTATAGTTAAAATAAAATACCTAGTTCGTTTTCAAGTGATTCGCTTACGAAACTTGGCAATTAGTCACCATCAAACCACTTAAAATGATAATGGTTATCCTTTAGAACCCACCCTTTATTTGCTGGGCTTAAAATGCTAGGACGCTTTATATGAGCATTACTCCAGACACCCGCAATATAATTTGCTCGTCGAAATTGTTGAAGCAATTCAGATTTACAAGGAGGCAAATTACTTGCGTCGAATTTTTTAACATTTTGCCGGTGGAATTTCTCATTCACATCGCCGACTGTATACGTGTTAATGAAAAGTTGTAGCCGTGCAGCATCTACATCAATTAATCCGGGAACATTATATAACTCGCAGATATATTTTTGAATTACATCAAATATATTTTGTTCCTTCGCTTTATCAATAGATAATTCAACTTCTCCGAATTGAACAAAAGCTTCTTGATATTCTGGCGATTTCTTTAAAATTTTAAATGGTCTGAGCTGAATTGATGTAGATGCTGCACGGCTACAACTTTTCATTAACACGTATACAGTCGGCGATTTGAATGAGAAATTCCACCGGCAAAATGTTAAAAAATTCGACGCAAGTAATTTACCTCCTTGTAAATCTGAATTGCTTCAACAATTTCGACGAGCAAATTATATTGCGGGTGTCTGGAGTAATGCTCATATAAAGCGTCCTAGCATTTTAAGCCCAGCAAATAAAGGGTGGGTTCTAAAGGATAACCATTATCATTTTAAGTGGTTTGATGGTGACCAATTGCCAAGTTTCGTAAGCGAATCACTTGAAAACGAATTAGGTATTTTATTTTAACTATAAATTATTTCAATATACCTACTTGTAACTGTTTTCAACATCATTACCTACATTTTTTTTTACAGAGAATTCAAGTAACAATGAAGACGATGGTGGAGATGATTTAAATATTCAATTTGATGAGGGAAGTAAGAGCTCAGATAATGATGATGATGATGAATGACTACAATTTTTTTTTCATAATTTTTGTGGATAGTGTAAACCATATCTATTTTCAAAATAATGTTACTTATCTTCCTAAACATTCCAAGTACTTTTAATCTATACTAATTTTATAAAGCTGAGAAGTTTGTTTGTTTGTGTGAACGCGCTAATCTCAGGAACTACTGGTGCGAATAAAAAAATATTTTACTGTTGGATGGCCTATTTATTGAGAAAAACTATAAGCTATATATCATCACGCTACGACCAATAGGAGCAGAGTACCAGTGAAAAATGTTACATAACCCGTTTATGTAACATTTTGACCTATCTCTCTTAAGTGACGCAAGCAAAGATGCGCGGGTCAGTTAGTATTCAATAATTTTTCAGTTTTTATTTTTTTAATTCAATTGTTTTTCATTTATACGTATGAATAATGCTCTTACTCTCGCACTCATAGGGAAAGTTTAATGGCGTCTAGGGGACGAAGGGCCCTGCAGAATGGTCTGTCCGCATACAGGGGGTCTTAAAATTGTACCTTTAATAACATATATAAAATTTAGGCTTGCTACTATGACGTATTTGACCTCATTTTTTTATAACATTTAAGGCGTTTGGCAGAAGTAATGGCCCCGGGAAACGGTCTGGCAATAGTCAATTTTAATTCTACATAATATCATTAATAACATATCTGAAAACCAACTTTGCTACTATAACGTGGGTTGGGTCGTTTTTTACGCACCTTCACTCCGCGCTACCTCAGAAACGGCCCCGCTTTCAAGGTAGTGGATGTGCATACCTCTTAACAGACCCTTTATACTAACAATCCTCAAAATTTCAGCTTTGCTAAAATCACGTAGGTCTGGCAGCTCTGGGATCTTGGTCCAATATTGTTTAAGGCGAAACTAATATTGTTTGAGTGTATTACATATATTATGTACATCTCTGTCTAGTGTCTACACCTTCGCGTATAACAGGGTATATTAGTATCTATACTAATATTATAAAGCTGAAGAGTTTGTTTGTTTGTTGTGACAACTCCCGCTTTAAGAATTGCTCTTGTGTCGCCGGGGACTTTTACAGACATACAAAATCAACGGACACAAAGTACAATCAGACCCGGAACAACTATTTGCAGATCGCACAAATAATTGTTTCCAGTGGGAATCGAACCCACGACCTTCCAATCTGTAGTGAACTTAACCACTGCGCCTCAGAGTCATTTATTATTTACAAAAATATAGTCATATAATATTTAGAAATGCACATGCGTTGTGATTAGAACGCGAGTACATAAATAATGTGAAAGTGAGGGAAGTGTGAGGGAAAGTCGTCACTCGATACTTTGTACGATAATTGAATAACCACAACTTATACTTTGTGGCTTATTATATGCAAGTGTGAAATGTCCACTGACATTGTTCACGCCGAGTTAATTATATTGTTAAGGTTTTGTAGCCCTAGGATCGAGAACATATTATTATTATGTAGCTTTTGTCAAGATCGTTCTTTGCAGCCTTAGGATGTAATAAATAACACTTTTTGTTTAAAATGTGATAATCTTAGTGAGGCGAATGGCAGCGATTTACTCCCGGTTTCTGAGGTACATTCAGCGGTAGTTTATCTATTCATTAGCGTTTTTTTGTATGAGTTTTGACGCTATTGAATAGATAAATTACCGTTAAATGTACCTCAGAAACCGGAGGTTAATGTAGTTAATTAGTGTTTTGGGAAGATGAACATTGCATAAGAATTAAGGGTTTAGATACTTATTGAGTCAGCAGACGTAAATTTATAAATAACTTTTCTCATGAAAATGTTGATTCGAAAACCACACTCCGGTAGTTTTTTTTAATCACTATTTTAACATAGACTGCTGCGGCGGGCTTTATTTTGTGATGTGCGTGACAACAAACGAATGCCAAATGTTGTTTGTATTGGGTGACCTCTGAAAATACTAAAACTGCCTAATTATAAATCGATAGTAAAATATATCAGCCTAGCCTTTCTTCCAACTATGCTGGAGTCGGCTTCTAGTCTCACCGGATGCAGCTAGATACCAGTATTTTACATGAAGCGATTGCCTATCGGACCTTCACAATCCATGCAGTTACCTACGTTTTATCATGATATCTTTCGGTAATACTGGTTGTCAGACTTTCAAGCTTCTCAAAGGTCAAAAATGACAGCCGGAACCCACAATTTAACGCGCCCGAAACACGGAGGTATTCAGTATGTCTAAAATGGTCACCCATCCACAGAACAACCTCGGCAAGCGTAGCTTAACGTCAGAGATTGATCCGCGCGCCTATATAACTAAGCCACGAATAATAATGTCAAACCTCGTGACTATACGCATAATACTCTATGTTACGTACAATTCACAAATTAGTTCTCAACAACTCAAACGTTGCTCTACTTTCATCATCATATCACTAAATCCATACGTAATTAAATAGCCTCATGTATATAAAAATATGTTGTGCCTTCGGGTCGTATGTCATGGTCTCGCTATCTGTAGTTTTTACGTTCATATTTAAGAATAATGTAAACAAGCTCTAGTGACGGCTGTCTTACGTAGTTTTGTATTACGCATTGTTTTTGATCATGTTTCTTTTGTGCGGAATTATAATGGGCGACTATTCTTTATTTAGGTCAGAGCGAAATTGCTGAATACTTCGGTCAAATTGCAGTTGCCTAAAATGCCGGTCGAGTCGAGTGTACCGCTTATAAAATATAAAAACACGAAAATGCATATATTAATTCTCGGCATAGGGGACACGATAGGATATGTAACCTGAAGGTAGGATAATCTCATCCAAAGTGGGATGTATGCTCACGCTACCCGAAAACCGTTTCAAATTATGTATGAAAAAAGATGTCGCTTGTAGAACGGTGACTATTACGTTTATTCCATCTAGTCCTACCAGTAGTTCGATAGTCGAACTGTTTGGATGTTTTTATTCCAATTTGTTATACTGACGGATCGAACTATTGGGAAACGCGGATTTTATTCCAAATAGAGCTACTGACTCCGATGTACAGTGAAACAAAAAATAAAACATCACCTACTTATTTTTCATTTTTTTTTATAAAATAGAAAATAAAATAGTTTGAAAGTCATAAAACAATCATGATGTTTATAAATGGTGACATCTGTAGGACGTAGATGGATCTCTGGCGAAAGAGGTGGTATTTGAAATTTTACCTCGAAATTTCTAAACAATGTCAGTGATAGCCGAGTGGTTTAAGCTGACACCACCCACGAATGGCCCCCCCCTTGGCCAGCGTGGTGGACTCAAGGCCTAACCTCTCCCTCCCCGTTTGGGGGAGACCATTGCCCTGCAGTGGGACAAAAATGGGAAACTAAAAAAAAATTGTGAATAAAAAAAATCATTGACATGTAAACACATTTTCTAACATCCTTCACAGAGGATTGATAAGAAATAATAAAATAGACAATTTCCTCTTCCTACATGACTGTACCATTATATTCACAATAGCACTATTTGGAATAAAATCCGCGTTTCCAAATAGTTCGATCCGTCAGTATAACAAATTGGAATAAAAACATCCAAACAGTTCGACTATCGAACTACTGGTAGGACTAGATGGAATAAACGGACTATTTAGACTTTTGCTGCAGTGCAAACTTTACTTGTGCATTGTAAAGTTGCCTTGCTTTTGAGGATTGTATTTGCGTTTGTATTCAGTCGCTATATCTATATTAGAATACATAAAAAAATTGATATACTTATTAGACGGTAAACTTGTGTCATAAATTTGAGTTTGTGCAGTATTTATATCAGAATCGATATTCGATACAGTTAACTAACTACCACTTCCTTTGCATGACTATCAACCCAGGTTACAATAAGGGTAATTTACCCAGCAATGTGATTCATAAGAGACTGTGCAAATGTATTTTTTAACTTCTTTTGATGCGTCAACCCGTGACCATGAAATGCATTCGCGTTTATTTCCTTAAGTATAGATTGTATTAAACTTTTTTTAACTTATTGCTGTCCTACTACTGAAGGGTCTCCTCTCGAATTATAGGATGGCTTAGGCATTGATTGAACTACGCTCGCCTTGAGCGGGTTGGAGAAATTGCATTCCCTCAATCACGGTGATTTCCTACTTAGTTGAAACAAATGATATTCATATAGATTATTTAAAAATCATTAATTCCTACATAATAATATTTAGTTATTAATAACTGGCGTGGAATATTATTGACATTTAAACGCAAAAATACATAGCGGAAACAATATAACATAATTATTATAATAACTTTGGGAACAAGTTTGGTGACGTTTCTCTGCTAGATAAACAATTATATTATCTGTAATAGGTTATGTGAACTTATGTCGAAGCTCTGATGTAATGTATCATGTGTTTGATAATGCAATGTACTGTAAATAATGTATGTATTTGTAAGTAATCTGACGCCGAAATATGAAGGCATTGAATCTAATTATTTTGTACGTAAGACATTCTTTAGATAAGGTTTCAGAGTTAGTTTAAAGAATGGGGTCACATAGCATGCGCTAAATAACTTTGTATCTCTGAATATAGTCTCAAGCCACTGAGAGAAAACCTAAGTGTTCTTTTTTTATTTTATTTTCATTTTGTCGTCGTCATTTTGTGTCGCGGGGACTTTTACAAACATACAAACAACGGACACAGAGTGCAATTAGATCCGAAACAATTATTTGTGGATCGCACATTGTTATTGGAAGTCGTAATTTTAAGGTCTTTATCACGTGTGTCTTTACTATTGTAAAGCGGCTTGCGGCTATATTCAGACAGTCAAAGTAAGTTTCCGCTTGCTAAACCGCCCATATAACATGGACATCTTGAAAGACGTCTTGTTTACCATACTCACAGTAAAATGACTTGTACAAATCTTTGAAATCATTAAAATATATATTAGGATACGGGAATTAACGCGAACACGCATTTTACCTTAAAATGCCTAACGTTTCGGCGCAGGTTGCACTCGCCGTGGTCGCAGGCACGGCATTACATATTAAACATGCAACGCGAGAGTTTAAAAGTTAAGATCATTAAAATATATTTAAACTAGTAATAATATGATAGAATAAAAGAAAACTAAATGGTCTGAAGGAGCTAAACACTTGAAAAGAAAGAAGTAGCTACGTGTCGCGCGCAAACGGTGGACACTTGATATCAAAAGCAGGGTTAATCCTATTAAGAGGATCACATAGAAACTATACACGTAGAACGAAATTATAAAACGGCTCGTCTGAAACTTTACACTCGAAAGCTTCTTGTGTAAAATAGGCCTATACTGCCGGCTTTCTTTGCGTCGAATAAGATGGAACCTTTTTTCGACAGAGGACAAATCCGATGTACGGGCGCGTTCCCACTATGTCGTGACAACAGATAGTCGTGTAGTTCAAATGACGTCTCTAGCTGCTGTTTCCATTATAACGACTGTTTGTCGTCAAAAATTGTTATCGTGTAGTGACGACGACATTTTATCGTTTGCACAGCATTAGCAAGCTACACATCTAACGATTTTTTATCGGTTTACGACTGTCGTGCTAGTCGTCCCCGCTGTCACGATAATCTGTAGTCACTGCAAAAAAATGTCGTAGACGACAGTAAGTCGTGTCGTTCTATATGTGAACACCTCCATTTAAACACATGAGCCACGACACTTAAAACTACGCGACTATCTGTCGTCACGACATAGTAGAAACGCGCCCTAACTCTGTGACAAAAAATAAAACATTTTCTAAAACTCCAAAAACTTAATTCTCCTTCATTCCAAGCAGATTTCAATGTTAGTCTTTGCATTTGTTGATCATAATGCATAAAAAAAGTTATTCTTATCAAAATAATAATTTCGCATTGCATGTTTATTATTTACACATAGTAATTAACTAAAAAACAGCTGATGACGACAGCCAATGAAATCAGCGCCGAAACGTCAAGCAATCAGAGGTAAAATTGTAAAATGCAATGCCTTAATTACCATAAAATTTAACCACCACTACCTCGATTCTCTACCAGTATCGACTACTGACAACCGGCTAGTTATCGAAATTTTGACATTTAGAATGTACTGACAAAAAAGTTTCTACGACGCCTGTCAGAGGCGCTGATCAGATTTTTGTACAAAATTTCTCAATGACAGGTCGGTTGTCGGTAGTCGAGAAAATAAAGAATTGAGCTACACACCAAATCTTTAATCATCATAATATTCTATTCTACCAGATTATTAGATAACAGTATCTTCATTTATAAATCTTACCTTTAGAATAAGGACTACTCGGTTTAGCCTCTTCAATATTTCCATGGTGTGACTCTCGTCGAGACCTTCCACGTCCAGGAGTGACCGTACCGAGTCTACTTCGAAGATTATCTGCTTGAACCACAGTTCGTATGCTGGAAACAGGAGAACAATCTTTAATTACAGTGATTAAAACAATAACAGAAATGTATCAATAAGCATATATTCTCTGAAAAAATAAAGTAACATGTTTTAATAACTAATATATTAAGACACTTATTTTCCGTGTTTCGGAAGGCACGTTAAATTGTGGGTTCCGGCTGTAAATTTCGAAGATTTTTGACAGTCGTTAACAGAAGTCAGAAGCATGAAAGTCTGACAACCAGTCTTACCGAAGGGTACTTTTTTATAATCCAGGTAACTGAGATGTGGAGGTCAGATAAGCAGTCGCTCCATGTAAAACACTGATATTCAGCTGCATCCGGTGAAACTGGAAGCCGACCCCAACATAGTTTGGAAGAAAGGCTAAGCCATGGTAATGATATTATGATACTTACTAGCTGACCCGCGCAACTTCGCTTGCGTCACATAAGAGAGAATGGGTCAGAATTTTCCAAATTTCATGCAAATTGGTTCAGTAGTTTAGGCGTGATTGAGAAGCAGACAGACAGACAGACAGACAGACAGACAGACAGACAGACAGACAGAGTTACTTTCGCATTTATAATATTAGTATGGATTTATCGGCTAAGTCCAAATAGCTACGGGATTGACTTAATAAAAAGTTTATGTAACACTTCTGCCAGACTCAAGTACCGGATCTGACAGAAATGCTACCAGGAGTATCCAGGGTTATCCTGGGCCGGATAGAAATAATAAATATGTCAGAATGTTTTCCAGGACCCTCAACTTTCGATGGACCAGGCGCGAGCGTTACAAGCAAACTATCTTTCTAATCTTACCTTGATGAGTAACAATAAACAAATGCTCATCGTGCACCGGCTTGGAGGATTCAGCGCTGAGCATTCTCTGAGCAGACAGTAGCTTGTCCAGCATCAGGTACTCTCCGTACAGCATACCAGCCTCGTTGCCGAGGTGGTCGCCTTCTTGGCCCATGTTCTCGTCTATACCACTCCTGGGAACAAAGAATTCGATATTATTGACGCTGAAGTACTCAGAGCCAGTTGCGCCCACTGGTGGGTAAACGATCTGTGGGCTAAGAGACTCTTGCCGCGGTCTTGTCATGGTTGGTACCTTTGCTTCGTGCTACGGAGGGCACGTAAAAGTCATCAAAGACATAAAAGTCGGACCCGGCTGTTGTCTACGAAGAAAACGGTCGCTAAGCCATGTCTAAGGCGAGTGGGGCAATTTGGACAACTTTGACATCAGGTTGGCCAAAAATACAATAAAATAAAATGAAAACACTATTATTTCTTTTCTGACTGGTTTTTTTTCCTAAAAGGGAAAATTTTCAAAAGTAAAATTTGCCATTGCCATGTTTTAAGTTATGACTGGCATTGCTGTCTTTAGTACGAATATTGTATTGTGGTTACTTTACGATTTACTTCTTTGCAAATCAAAGCGGCCGAAATAATACAAAATTAAAATGCGATCTCTGATTTTATTCTGACGTCGCTTTTGCATATTTCTTTTTCTAGCCTTTTTTTATGAATCTGAATATTTGAATCTTAAATCCGGATCTATATTTATACCCTATTTGCATTTAAACATGTTACTAAATATAATTTACTTAATTTATCAATAAATAACGGTAAAAAAATCTATAGAAAAAAAATATTTTTATTATTTGTTGCGAAAATAAACGAAGTATTTCGCAATATTTATAACTGGTTTCACTACATACGCCATTTGTTTATTAATTATAAATATTTGGTCCAAGATTCTACGCTTCTTTCTATAAGTATGGACGTATAATCGTGTAAAATCAATTACTCTTTGGTTGTAATGTTAAGGCCATGGTTATAAATGGCGATAAGAAAATGCCATAACAATTTGCAATACGAGTAATAGGTACGACACGAAAATCTCAAATGTTGTAAGCAGGTAGCTAGTTCTCAAAGTCTAATATTTATACTATTCTGACGACCCCACTTAGTACTTTTTTAACTGGGTAATTGGGAAAAGACGGTATAAACACAGGAATCTATCTACACAATCTAAGTCATAGGGTCACTTGTAGTTATAGCCCAATAATTGAATTGTATTGTTTTTGCGTATTGTGTGAGCTATGAGACCCTTGTACTAAAATTTCACGGAAGGGTTAAACAAAATTTAGGATTTAGAAAATCAGTGACTCGCAGACTCGCAGCCTTATGCAGCTGCCTTTGGCCTGTTTAATACTGCTTCTCTCTCTGCTTCTTTATTTCCGAAATACACATATTTATTAATAAGAATCCAGATTTTCATGACTGCCACAGCTCTCAATTAAATTGTCATACAATACAAGGTGTACGTTACGCCAGCAAGAAAGTGTCACCTAGAGTGATATAAGTAGAACGTATAATTAGTGCGCAATCTGCTGTAAATGTGCGCCGCATAAAAAAATTGTGCATGTTGTAGTTTTGAAAAAAAAACGTAAAAACGATTCCTGCTGGAGTAACGTTGTTCTAGCAAGAAAATTCTAGACGAATTATCGGAGAGATAAAATACATACATGGGCAGAGAGCTTATATTTGTGCAAGTATGTGCGCCATAAATATAATTTGTGCGTCTTCAGGTTTTCGAGATATTGCGTTTCTCGCTGCAGTAACGTTTTGCAAATTCGTGTATCTCCAAGACCATTTTATGTGCGCCTGTAGAATGAACATACACGAATAGCTCTTAATTTGTGCATATTTGTGACATAATTAGATGCCAGATAATATTTATAATTTTCAAGTAATCGCGCTTTATTGAAAACTTAAAAAAATATTGTAGCGCCTAAATGAGAAGACGTATAAGCTCGCTAAAAACTGTATTCGTTCCATCTTTTTGTTTATAATTACCATAAAAAGTTTCAAAACAGAACCTACAAGCGTTAATGAATAATATTACTAAAAGTCGAAACGACGGCATCATAACTTTGACGCCAACAAACAAGAAACTGGCTCAACCTAAGATGTGTAGATGTAAACCAAAAATTAGTGCATTTATCAAATAATATATAGTAAAAATATCCAGCTTCAACTGTTTCGTGTTAAGTAAATATTAATATCAAACCAAAACAGTTATTCAGCGCAGGTTATCCGACCAAATTCGAATGACTACAAAAAAGCGACGGATTCATACGTGTCGATGACCTTCTTAACTTTACTCGCTAACTGGTTGAAACGTATTGTGCCCGAGTACAGTGCAGTAGAAAATAGTTAAAAATAAATAACTTTTGATTAAATTAAACATACCTATTCTTCTATCATTCTATTCTAGCTGTTCCGGTAACTTTGCGCACGATTATGTACATCATTTGTTGGCCGAGATATAATTTAGTTTTGGGTATGATAGTATGATACGCGAACGTAGTATAGACCGGTTAAAATTATTATTCTTTTTTATCCTTTTATTAATTGCCTAATTTGAAAACCCAAACCTAAGCAGCCCGATATGTGAAACTTGAGTTGAAGTTTTCAAATCCGGCTATTCTTTAAAAAACATAAATTGATAACAAAATATAACGCTCTATAGGTTTTTATTACGTTCGCGTACTATATAATCATACCTAACCAAAACATAATTATATCTCGGCCAAAACAACAACTACTTAATATTTAAATTTCACGCCATGATGGTACTGAACTACTTTAAGTGATTTTATTGTTTGTGTACTTAAGTAAATGAAAAACTGATCTGTGATTTTAAATAATACCAAATGACTATACAAGGTACAAATAGTTTAATTGAACAATGTTTGTTCTAATATTTATAGGTAGAAAATTTGATCTGTGATTTGTTGCCATAATTACTTTAAGAATCATGATTATGATAATAAAAATAATATTTTTTTAAACCAACAAGCTCTTTGATTTCATATGATCAGAAAGTACATTTAATACCTAGGTATATTACATATATTATATTTTTATTAGGTCATTGTAATAATAATTCCCAACGAACATTTGAGCGTGACTGTACGAACACAGTTTAGGTGTAATACGTTTAATAAAGGAGGTCATCGATACGTATGAATCCGTCGCTTTTTTGTAGTCATTCGAATTTGGTCGGATAACCTGCGCTGAATAACTGTTTTGGTTTGATATTAATATTTACTTAACACGAAACAGTTGAAGCTGGATATTTTTACTATATATTATTTGATAAATGCACTAATTTTTGGTTTACATCTACACATCTTAGGTTGAGCCAGTTTCTTGTTTGTTGGCGTCAAAGTTATGATGCCGTCGTTTCGACTTTTAGTAATATTATTCATTAACGCTTGTAGGTTCTGTTTTGAAACTTTTTATGGTAATTATAAACAAAAAGATGGAACGAATACAGTTTTTAGCGAGCTTATACGTCTTCTCATTTAGGCGCTACAATATTTTTTTAAGTTTTCAATAAAGCGCGATTACTTGAAAATTATAAATATTATCTGGCATCTAATTATGTCACAAATATGCACAAATTAAGAGCTATTCGTGTATGTTCATTCTACAGGCGCACATAAAATGGTCTTGGAGATACACGAATTTGCAAAACGTTACTGCAGCGAGAAACGCAATATCTCGAAAACCTGAAGACGCACAAATTATATTTATGGCGCACATACTTGCACAAATATAAGCTCTCTGCCCATGTATGTATTTTATCTCTCCGATAATTCGTCTAGAATTTTCTTGCTAGAACAACGTTACTCCAGCAGGAATCGTTTTTACGTTTTTTTTTCAAAACTACAACACGCACAATTTTTTTATGCGGCGCACATTTACAGCAGATTGCGCACTAATTATACGTTCTACTTATATCACTCTAGGTGACACTTTCTTGCTAGCGTAACGTACACCAATACAAGTGTATCTTAGAAAAATATGTTGCCCATTTTGACCTTTTCCTGTGAGTAATTTCAATTGACACCTGTCTCCCACCTGCTCAGGAGTGCAGACTGTATACATAACCAATTATTAGATGTGGTATTTCGGTAACTGGTATTTCGGGTTCCCGTATTCAGTTAGACTGGTTCAATTGCAACATGGACTTAATTATTCACGGCCCACGTGGTTTAAGTGATGAATGGTTATTTCTTTAGACATGTAACCAAATATGTCACAATTACCAACTTGAAAATGACGATAAGTTAATTAAAGTGAATGGGTAAGCTTAAATGAATTTGGATTCATGTGTATCCACCATTGTTTATTTTATAGTATACTAGAAGCCACCTGCGACTTCGTTCGCGTGGAAATCTTTCCCGTGTAAATCCCGATCCCTCGGAAACTCCGGGATAAAAGCCTATGTGTTATTATATTCTGAAATTCGTCATAATCGGTTCAGTAGTATTTGCGTGAAAGAGTAACACACTCAACTCATACATAGGTACACAGATACTCAAACTTTCGCATTTGTACCTAATATTAGTAGGATTGTAGGACTAGCTTCGTCCACGAATTCGTCCGAGTGATAGTTTCATCTTCGTGCCAAAATCAAATAGGAAAATATCATAAACCTTTTATATTTGACGATGTTTCCTTTTCACGAACACAGTGGCCCTCAATAAATTGGTAATAGGAAAACAAGGTTTACATCACTTTAGTGTTATGCATAACACTTATTGTTGACAGACCTTAGCGACATTTTGATAACGCGGTAATATATTGGATCGCCGGTGCTACAGTAAACAAATCAACTTCTATGCCAATATTACTATTATTCAATATTAATATGAAATGAATATTCATTGGTATCAACGCGAATTTAACCAATTTTCATAATTAAAATTTATCAATTTTAATAGTAGAATTACTTATTTGTGTAAAGTTTTTGCACTTGCACGGTAGCGGGATAAAACTCAGATAGGTCTAGAGGGATTTGTGACAAAAAACACAACCCAGAATCTATACTAATATTATAAAGCTGAAGAGGCTGTTCGTTTGAACGCGCTAATCTCAGGAACTACTAGTGCGTATTGAAAAAAATATTTTACTGTTGGATAACCTTTTCATTGGGGAAGGCTATAAGGCTATATAACATCAGGCTACGACCAACAGGAGCAGAGTAACAGTAAAAAATGTTACAAAAACGGGGAAAAATACGACCCATTCTCTCTTATGTGACGCAAGCGAAGTTGCTCGGGTCAGCTAGTGTAGAATATAGACTATGGTAGAGCTTTAGTGGAATGCTGTGAGGTAATATGAGAAATAAACAGTTATAGAAGAAGTACAAGAGAAGGCTTAGTCCAACAGTGGGACGTTATAATAATAATAAATATATTTATATGAAAAACATTACGTCGCTACTTTATAAAATTGCATGGCCCATTGGTGTAATTTTCATCATAACACATGTTGTTTTTATTTATAATCACTGGTATATTATAAGCAGCTTCAATACGAATGTAAATTAGGCTTCAGAATTGACTTTTTATGATGACTTGATTATTATGGAGCTACAAAATTGCTTGAGCCCAATTAAGCAAATAGTTTGCGGAGAAGCCAGTTTTGAGAGTGTGCATGTTAGCTTTCTTGCATTAATTCAAAGTCACAAATTTTGTTTTGTTTTTGTTATCCAATGAACATGCTGGCTACTTAAAAATGGTTCCATGGAAATGTTAAATTTTGCGATAATAATTCGTCAATTTAAAACAAAAAATCACTAATTTTTTTTTTATTTTTTTTTTTACTTTTTGCAGTTAACCTTTTTTAGTTACTTCCTATTTTCTTTCCTTAAAAATACTGGTATTCAACTGCTTCCGGCGAGACTGGAAGCCGAAGAAAGGCTAGGCTGATCAGTAAATCAGTAGTGATCAGTTAGTTAAAGCTACCAGTGTTTTAGATTTCGAGTTTTCGAATGTATATCACCGAGTTTATCAAAGTGCAATAAGGATTACGACTTGACAACAAGCAATAACTGATCAGTGTATAAACAATAATAATATTATTACAACGCGGTCTTGTTTTCAATGCATTCTGTATAACGCATGAATTGATGAATTTTGATCAGTCGTAAAGTTAGTAAAGTCATTGAATGTTAAACATTTTATTAGGTAGGGATCCGTGAGAACCGGAAGTTCATAAAACTATTAATTACCTAATTCTTTTTCTACGAATTTGAATTCGACTATAAATGGCTTTTAATGTTTACATTAGATTTTTGTATTTTTTAGCATATTTCGTGGCTCAATACCGAGCAAAGACTTCTATGTTTAATTAAAGACGAAAAAAACTTTTTTTCATTACCAAAACAGAACTGAAATATTTATTGTAATTTATAATAAATATAACTAGGTACCTAAATATTTTCCGGTAAGTTTTCACGATGTAAGTACCTACTTAGTCGGTAACTTTAATAAATACAAACAACAATTTCAATTTTATTTCACGCTGTAGCAAAGTAAATAAGGCAAAAGAAACCATGCCATTTTTATTTTATCTATAGGTAATAATAGAAGAAAGTTATTATTTACATGAAAACGTTAGGTTATTATTATTCTTAGATCCAACGGCTTTTTTTCCCCGCACCATGTTCTTAAAGACTGATTTATTGTTGTAATTATTTTAAATATTACTCAGAGGGTAGTAACGACTTAACAATTAAATTCTTAAAATGATTATTTTATCACACTATGATAGCCTTTAGTATCGGGAAGTTAAAACATACATTGATAAAATGTATAAATACGTCAAAAATCTTAAAATTATTTTTTAAACCATTTACATAAATATTTTCTAACCTAATAAGTAGTTCAAAAATAAAAAGTCACTTTAAAAATAAAATGCACTCACCTCATAGGGCACGCCATTTTCGGATATTTTTTTAAAATTCAAAAACAGAAACTAGTGATGCGCGTGTGATACGCGCTTTCGCAGCGCGAGCCGACTCGATACTGAGTGCACATTGGTTTCGATTTCGTCACTTACTTGAGTACTGATAATGTAACTTAAAACTGTTGTTTAATTCGATCGATTGACCGATGGCTAAGCTAATTCGTAGTGGCTGTGTCAGCAACTCGCAGTTTTAGCGGGAAATTGTGCATGTGAAACTTTCCTTTATTATTTGATGCTAATGTAGTAGCTGATGCAATATTTCTATTGAGCGGACTCATTTTGTCGCATCTTGCTTGTGTAGTTTTTTGAATTTTAACCGCGATCGTGGGTTATTAATATATATAACTGTATAAAATTAACTATAAAATTTGTTTCCTTTTAAAAATAACTCCCACAATTTATAAATTATTATTAAATTAGCTTTTATTGCGAGATCTTTAATAATCAAAATAACGGAAACCTATTATAAGTAGGTACCTACAAACATATTCCGTATGAGAATCGAACCTTTAATAGTTACTGGTGCACACACCAATCAAATACATAGCCTGCATATCACTGCGCTGCGCCACAGGCTTCCAGCGAAATAATGAAGAATACACGTGTCTCATTATTATTTTTACTGGAGTATTATAAGTAAATACTTTGTTTATAAAAACCTCCTTTTTATAATTATTGCTTTAATTATTTTTTTATTAATTATTACATCATCACAAATGAGCATATTTTTTCAATGGTAAAGGTTAATTATTTATTAAAACAATAATCAAGTTGGACTCGTTATATTCCTGTTATGACCAGTTTTTCGTGAATAGAGATAAAACGGGCTCATCACTATTATTTATCTTTGGTGATAATGATTCATGGGTTCGCTAGTTTGTAAGGAAATTAGATTGAAATGATACACATGTCATTCATTTACATACTAATATACATAATTGAATACCTACTACATAGTTTTGCCCGCGACTTCTTGCGCGACATGCGTGCAAAGATATCGCGGATAATAAGTGACTGTACCTATGTGTCAGTCAAAAATAGGACCTAATTCTACCTAGGTATGCTGTTTCAGTTGCTTTTGCGTGAAGAAGCAACAAATACTAATTCAACCTAATGAAATTCATTACATCAAGGTCACGATTTAACGGGCTTCAAAACTATCACAAATTATCGCATAGGTACTTATAATTTTCTGGAAACCTGCAGAACGACATTTTGATATGTTTGACTCGATTCAAATTTTAAACTTTATAGGTAGGTAGGTACCTACCTAACTCTGCGCAAGAGTCGTGTTCATTGCCGCCAAAGCATAAACAAAATTCTTATTTATGAATGTAAGCAAACTCTTATTAGTGGCCTAGAAAAATGTCTATGCAAATAACTAGTTTATATTGCCTCAGCCGCTTTCTGATGACAGAGTGGCCATGATTAGAATCAGCTATTTTGTTTATATAAGATGCCTAGGTACTTATATAGGTAGGTATAATATTTTAATAATCATGTAACGATAAAAAAATATATTATTTAAATCAATTTGTTATTAATGCCTATTGCTAAATATGTGTGCGTTGTTTGCATATCTAAGTAGGTAGGTCTATTCCTGAACATTTGCTCTAAATATTTTATTTATTTGTAATAAGTACTTCGCATTCGCATTACAGTGTCATTTTGCAATAATGGTAATGAAAAGCGAGTACCTACTCTTATTATTAGGCACCTTTTTTTAGACCCGATTGTTCTAAATTCGCATCTTCTACGATCTACATTGACTGATTGCAAAATTGTCTGAAGGGGTGCTTCTTACCTCCCTGCCTCTTCAACGCATCTCAGTGCGTTGCGAATAAAACCTCCCGCTCTATGGATCAAGTAGAATTTAATAATCCTTTTTTCGTTTAAATTTATTTGATTACTGGCAAACGAAATTATGTAGTTACGGTTGCTGTCAATAATTTATAAAAGTGTATATTGTACACAATTCAGCTTTTTGCTAATTTTTTCGTAAATTTACGTGCTATCATACGAAAACACAATCAACTTCACTTAATATCTGTGCTCTAAATAAATTGCTAATAAATAGTAATTATAATTTGTTGTAATTTGTCATTATGTTTGGAGTATCGAAAATAATAAGGCAAGTGTTTTTTAATCGTTTCATATATAATATTCTTGCCAAGATGTATAGACTGTAAGTATCTTCTGTTGTTCGTAAATGTCTTCATACTCCTCAATTTATTTAAATAACGCGCCATATTACAGTTCCAATACGTAATCGTCCTTTGTTATCTGTATTTGCCGCACCAGAAACAAAACAAAGTATTTTGCTTTATGGTTTTGCTCAGAGTTGCCAGCCTTAAAAGCCGTCATTTCCCAAATCTTATCAAGCTGATTTAATTTAACAGATATTTAGGATCATGGAAATGAAGCATAACCATATTGTAATTAGTATTTTTCTTTTAGTCATATTTATTTTTAAGGTTATTTGACTTAAACTTTGCTATTAATATTCACGTTCCACGAGGACTGTATCTAACAACCACTGTATTTTTTTGGCAGTTCGGTGGTAAGAATTAAGTTTTTGCAACACTATTACATCTGTCAGTGTGACGTTTCTCTATCTTTGATTTTATTTACCTACGCATATTCGTGCGAATATAAAAAATAAACTTTGAATTGTCAAGAAAAGAAAACACTAGTTATTTAGAGACGATTTCCTAGCATTCGACACAACTGTGAGTAATGAAATATGTAGTTTTTGTAACATTAGTGATTAACAGCATCGAACGTAAGAGAACGATTACCTTATCGTATTTGTTGTTATAAACGCGATAATTTCAGTTTATTCTGTGCTTAGTGGCAGATAAATAGTAACACAAACAAATATAGTGCTCAGTGAGTGTGAAATTGCATTGTACGAGTGGAGTACATAGTGTTTAAAGGTGATCTTATAAAAGTGCTTATGACATCAGGAGTTAGTCATATCACGATGTTTTACCGATATTGGAGTCAGTTTACGATTTCCGACGATACCGTCACGTTTTACGACTCTCCTGCTGCATTTATATGGTTCAATTTATAAAGCTATTTATATTCTGGTCATGTCATTCACAGTGCATTTAGGACATGAACTGATTTGATAAACAAATGTCATTGATACGTATTTGTCGATATACTTCTGCAGTACTCTTTGCGTTGAGAATTTGGCCCTTTTTCGTGTTTAATAGATTCACAAACATATCTCTACAGCTCTGCAAGCATATTAATCATATTTATAGAAGCAAAATGCCTTAAATTTCACCCTTACTTCTTCAAATGCCTGTGTGAAAATGAATAAAAACCAATTCAGCAGTTTAGCTGTAGTAGTGTAATAGACAAACATACATGTATTTATACTCAAGCAGTTTTCTTTTCTTAGTAACTCTCAGTGTATGTTTGTTTCTTATCTAGTTGTATGCTTAGTTACAGAGGTTTGTTAGCATGCCTCATTAGAGTTTAATTTGTGTTACTCTATTCTTTAAGAATTTATCATATGATCTGGATATACTTAAATAATTTAGTCTAGGGTTTAAACTAGATAATACGCAACACATGGCTGTTTTTATTTAGTACAGTAAGGATATGTTATATGTGACAGAGTTCTAGCTAGCTCCTTCATTATAGGTAAAAACTGATGTATGGTTCACTAGCAGTTGTGTTCGGTCAAGTTGAACTAAGTGTCTGTTGTTTGTATTTTTGAAAACATCACTGAGTGACTAGAAAATTGGTCTAAGGTCAGGAGATATATAAAAAAAAGTTAGTAGGTTCCTTTGTGAACAACTGAAGCCCTAAATTTCTTGCTTAAACATGATGAAAATATTTCCAGTTTTATATTAGTGTTTTCATAAAGTTAATCAGCATTTATGATAAAAATACAACACAATCAGAAGGTAGTTACATGATAAGCTATGATACAGTCAAATATACAAACTCAGACTAACTTGCTTTTTGAGATACATTTAAAACTTACTATGCATTCTTTTCTATTACATCATATTTTAACTGATATAATTATTTCTTATCCTAGTCATTGATAACTTTTTATTTAAGTAAAGATGCAAATTCATCGCCAGTGTTTCCCTGCAGAATGTTGCAAAAAAGTTAATATTAATTTAAGATATTCCTGTGGTGCTGTTTGTAAAAGAATTTATAAAAAGAAACCATAATCAAGAAATACCATAATCACAACGCATTGTTATTAATTATTATAAAGTAAAGGGCCTTCACCATGTCTTTTGGTCTGTTTGCGTTAAACTTCAAAGTGTTTGAATCTGAACAGATTTAATGTAGGTTTCGCCAATATATTGAGTGATTCTAGAGGACATTTAGGAGTATAACTTGTTTTAGGTAAACCTAGTGTAACTTTTGCTCCAGGCAAAGCTAGGGTGCGGGCCCTTATTATCTCAATAATGAATTACTATTTTGTTTCAGAGTAATGGGTCAAACCCTATCTGAGCCGGTGACGGAGAAACAATCGTCAACATGTCAGGACTCCCGGTACCTCGTCGGTTCCTCTTGCATGCAGGGCTGGAGGGTGTCCATGGACGACTCTCATACACACATACTGTCGCTACCTGAAGATCCAGGGACAGCTTTCTTTGCGGTTTACGATGGGCATGGTGGTAAGTTAAATTAATCTAATTTTGGGATGGATAAAACTTTATAACAGTATTGTTAGCAACGGCATAGTGCGTAAACGGTAGTCTGATGAGTTGCGCCTTATAATAAATAAATTATAAAAAAAAAGTCGTTGTATTGAGTGAGTGAGAATGAGTTGGGCCTTATACCTGGAGGTTTTGCGTGACACAGCTAGTGAAAGAGTCAGATGGAAGACTAAGATAAGACCTTTGCCTAACAGTGGGACAGTACTGGTTAAAAAAAACAGTGCATTTTGGTAAGAATGGAATAATTTAAATAAATTTAATTTATATAAAAAACCCATACTGCATTGTTCAAGCAAAATATCCAAATGTTATTAATTTCAACTATCAAGTTTGTTATTGGCATTGCCTAATCCCTAAATGAAAAAATAGAATAAATACAAAGGCTTCATATTTCTTATTTGTTTTCAGGAGCAAACATAGCCGAGTACGCTGGGAAACACCTCCACAAGTTTGTGACGGCCCGTCCAGAGTATCATCTAGGCAACATAGAAGAGGCACTGAAACAGGTAAAAGGCATCATGTGACGTCACGGCACGTTTCCCAAACACGTAGAAATTTGTCCCTTTCAGGATGACTTTCAACCTTTGAGTCAACGGCAATTACGCTTGTTTGTCTTTGTCATCGGTAGAAATTACTGTCGGATTTATTGAGGTATGACTGATCATTTTTCAACTACGCAATTACAAGTAGATTTTATTTATTTATTTATTTATTAGCAGGCATGCAGTTGTATACAACTGGTTAATGCCTGTATCCTGGTAATTCACTATGATGTATTCATTCATTAAATAAATATTTGTCCAGTCTATTTTTGAATTGATTGACAGTTTCAGCTTCGACAAGCTTCGTAGCTTTCATTTTCGATGTAAAGTTGCAGAATTTGGCGTCAGATCCTTTGTAGTAAAACAAATTTACTAAGCCCGCGCCGTAAACAGGCCAGTTGACTACCAGTCAAATCAGCTACTCTTTATGATGTGTCAAAATCTCATCTTAGTATAGAAATGCGACAGTGACGTCGCAGGCTTGTATTTTCGTTGTCATCAAATGAGAGCCTTAAATAATGTTTCAGTCTGTAAAAATTTGAATGCAAATATTACTGACGAAGAAACATGACATAGAAAGAGCATTTTGCAGGAACCTTTTACAAGCACAAGGTTAACAATAAATTGTAGGTTAACCTACCCTATCTTTTTACAAAAAATAACTTAAGTACTTCCATTTCCGTCCTCCAACTACCTCAATGCAAAAAGTAAATTTCAAATCATTATTAAATTTTTAACTCAAAGAGTTAGAAACAAAAATACCTATCTTCAGATTTGACTACGAGAACTAAAGAAGCTCAAGGCGTACACAAGTGCAAGTATTTCAGCCTCACTGAAAGATTCCTACATATCGTAAAACAATGTATTAGCGTGCTACAGTAAATTGGCTATTAGTGTACAGAAATAAACGATCTCACGTGTTTCATGTTACTGAGGTGCTTATTAACATTTGTAGTTTAAGTATTTAACATCATGTTTGATTACTTCGAACGGTACAGTAAAAGTCATGTGACCATTATTTGTCTGGACATTAAACGATTTTTGAACAACTGAGTGGGAGAAGGTAATAGTGCAAAAAAACTTATTTTTTTACTTAGAGTTATAGATCAAAGAACATCGTTTGCGACAATCCGTAAAAACAGCTTTTGCTTCATACTTATTATTGAACTAGCTTTTACTCGCGACTTTGTCCGCCACCTAAATTTTCCCGGGGGAATGCGTCATTTTCCCGGAGTAAAGAGTAGCCTATGTCCTTTCTCGGGTATCAAAATATCTCCATACCAAATTTCATGCAAATTGGTTCAGTAGTTAAGGCGTGATTGAGTAACAGCCAGACAGACAGACAGAGTTACTTTCTCATTTATATTGTTAGTATGGATTATAATAAAAGATAGGCAAAACTATAGGTAACTTTTAAAAGCTTGCTGGCACTTGTCTAAAAGATGAACATTTGTCATTAGCTCTTTAACTAACAAAAAGAATCGCACCTGATTCCAGAAAGACGAGATAACGTTATTGAATGCGGGATATTTCTGATGTCATTGGGTATAGCGGGACGAATTGATCGAAAAACGAGACAATTTTGACTAAAACTGAATGCATGTTCATTATAACTATCGACTAATGATTTTTTTTATGGCGACTAATTACTTGTTTCAAGTTGCTGAGTTGTCGAAAGTGTAGCTTACAAGGGACGTATTGTTTTAGTGTTCGTTTCACATTTGTAAAATGTTTAATTAGTACTATATACTACCCAGTAGTTCAATCTGGACATTATAAAAATTATAATATAACAACCGGTAATCGTACACACCGGACGTATATTTTTAGTGCGTAATACTATTGAACTATGACCTTACCCTTTATTCTAAGAATAGGCTCGAGACCCACGTAAAACGATATAAAAATAACACGATGAAATAAGGAAAATAAAGCAACTAGGGTAGAAGTGTAGGTCAGACAGAAATAATAAATTATGTGTCAGTTTTCGGGAATTCCCTTAGAACTTTAACTGTCGTGGTCATTGTCGTTTATTGGTTCGATAAAGATTGATTTATTGCAAATTTCAATCAATTTTTCTACTCCTTTTATCTATTTTATGACACGGTTTGTAATATTTTAGAGTGTTTAGAGAGCAACAGAATTTCAACTCGTATAAAAATTATTATTTTCATCATTTATTTTGAAAAGACGATGATATTGTATGTATTGCTGCATGCAGTTGTTTTAGATACTTTGCTCATAGAATCGATTAATTTTCTGATGCAAGTTTCAGTATCTGCGTTAAATCTGTATGAAAATAAATGTAGGTATGTATTCAGAGAATAAAATATAAGTAGTTATCGATAACCATAGCACTAGGTAGTACTAGTAAAGGCATCAGATTGTATTAAAGTTGTACTAAGATGCGTTTCATTTTGCACGTAATGTAGGTGACGTAACAATTGTCTTATTCTCGACCTTTTCTCCATAACGTTCATCCCCATAAGCAGAAATCCTTCATTATTATGCAAATTACATGCCCAAGTTCATAATTTCTCCATAAAAACGTCGCTAGCAGTTAAAATAAACAATGAACGTGACCTTTATTAACATATACATATAATATTATAACATCGCATGTCGGACTGCGGTATGTTTCATATTAAAAACTTTTCTTCGCTACGCAAGAACTCGCACGTCACACTATGGAGTAATTGTAGGGTTGCTTCTAATTATTTGATTCACAATTTTTATTATAGTTACTTGTATGTAATTAACTATTGTAGAAAATCAGCTTATCCATGATCTTTATATTGATTTGTAGTGTTAGGGGAGCCGTGACCACTTTATCTTCCCAGCTCTTTAGAAAAGATTCAGACTATCTTAGAGACGGATGCGAGTAAAAACTTCAAGTCTCTTTTGAAATATTATTTCTTTGCATTTGCAAAATATTTATTCTAATAGTGAGATGTAAATCTCATTAAAAGCTGCAATTTTCGAGTCTGTCTTTGCATCATTGAAACTGAATAATTTTCCTACTATAAAACTTTCAAAATAAGGACAATAATTACTTTTACGTAACGTAAGTTGAAAATGAGTGATTTCTCCTCACGTGCCAACCCTAACGAATGACGTTTAAACCTATTAGTAGGTGTTTGTACAGCTACAAAAATGTTTGCTTAATTATATGGTGTTAGGGAAAACGTTATTTTTAACTTTCGTTTATTTTATCTAGCGCATTATAAACGGATTACTATTATAGCTCTTACTAGCAGAACGATCGCGTTTTAAAATACTTTTTAAATAGTAGGATAGAATTCGGTAAACTTACGATAAGGTTTCATGGGTTCAGGCATGGTAGTGTATAGGTACGATTGCTGATCACAAGTTCTTAAGTTCACGGGCCGGACAAAGTGCTATTGGACTTTTCTAATTTACATTAGGCCGGGGAAAAAGTCTTTTCGCATTATAGTATGTATGAAATTGTAATAAAATCTTTTCTCTAGACAAAAAAAGCTCGATATTTGGGTACCTCACGAGCTCACTGAAATAATCTAATGAACCGTGTACTCATTTGTGATTCTTGAAGCCAAATGGATTTTAGTACAAGTTCATATATACTGTAATGCGAAAAGACTTTTTCCCCGACCTAATATGATAATAATATGAAATGATAATAAATAGTAGCCCAGAGTTTCGTAACTTACCGTTGCGATATACGGCATAGTTGGCTCGCCTCCTATTACATTAAACCCCTACAAGTTAGAAAAAGGTAACTTTCATAATTTTAGTATACATTACTATGACAAAAGGCAATATTCGTTAACTAGTTTGTTGTTGCAGGGTTTCCTCGACCTGGACCAGGCGATGTTGGAGGAAGACATGCTGCTGCAGAAGGTGGCGGGCAGCACGGCGGTGGTGGTGCTCGTCAAAGACAACACGCTGTACTGCGCCAACGTCGGTGACTCGCGGGCCATTGCCAGCGTGCGCGGCGGAGTATGTACCTTAAAAATCTCGAATGATCCCTACTAATTCCTGTCTGCCTGACTTGTCCTCATGTCTAAACTACTGAATCGATTTGGATTAAACTTTTGTTAAATAAATAGTTCATGATCTAAGAGATCGTGTGGGTGCTTAATGCATAGGTATACTCTCCATTCTATCACTCTCATAACCTGGTTGGACCTTTTCTTCATGACTGGGCAATCACTTAGATTTTATCACGAACTTATGTAATTATAGTTCTCTACTATGATCGTACAAGAGTACGTAGTATGAAGGGTGTGCGAATGGTCAAATTTAGATCATCGTCCTCGTCATCATCGGTCGTCCGCTGACTTGCGATTGATTTGATTTTGCCTTTAAACTACGGATGCTTTGTGCACTATGCGGTCACCCATCTATAGAATGACCGCGTCAACGTTTGCTTAACCCACAGATCGTTTACCGACCGGTGAGCGCAACTGGCTATGGACGTCTCGTCTAGTCCAGTGGCCTAAGATATACACGGAATTCTTATATACGAAAATCTAAATGGGAACTTCTTGTAATCGTTCAGCAGGTGGAGGTGCTGTCATACGACCACAAGCCGAACAACGAGGAGGAGTTGCGTCGCATCACGGCCGGCGGCGGCTGGGTGCAGCTGAACCGAGTGAATGGTAACCTGGCGCTGTCCCGCGCGCTCGGCGACTACGTGTTCAAGAGGAACTACAGGCTTTCGCCGCAAGAACAGATCGTCACTGGTAAATAATACATACGTAAATTATCACGCCCTTTTTTCCATAGGCAGAAACCAAAAAACGTCATTTGGTACGAACCTTAAAATCTTCCTTTGCTCATATCAATGCATCTTGTCATACAGGATAATGCACCTTATAGATCTCGTTTTTTACCGATAATCTGCTTGGAGAGTCAGTATCGAAATATAAATAATTTTGTTTGTATTCTGTTGAAGAAAATAAATTGAAATTATTATTATCAGCGTAACAACTTGTACGTGCACGTTCGCGTAGCGTGCACGCGTTAGTTAAAGATATTTTTTTAATAATCAATAATTTTGCTTATCTACATTTTTGTATTGCAGCATACCCTGATGTTCAAGTAAGGCAGCTGAACGACGACTGGGAGTTTATAGTCATAGCGTGTGATGGCATCTGGGAAGTGCTGTCCAATGAGGTTTGTTGACTGTGTATACTACGCCCAGATTTTCGTGCTCTTATATTCTAAATGTAGGGCATTACTAATCTTCTTCTGTTCGTTTATTAGCTTGCGGATATTTGTTCAATTTCAATTGAAATAAATTTAAATCTTGATAGTCTCAGCATTTGCGATTGAAATTACGAGTTGTTAGATGCCTGGGAAAATCGGGATTTTTGTAGAAAACTAAAAGGTTGATTATGTACTTTAAGTGAATTTCGTTAAATTCTAATGGGACTGATAAACAAACTGCAGTCGCAATCTTGGATTCTTCAGACGTTGACGTTTGGCGAAAATGTTGTTTTTGACAAGTGTTGCCATTGTTACGGCAACTGCTGTGATAACTGTAGCAAAATTCACCCGAGCGAAGTCGGGTTTTTATCTTTCTTAGTTTTAAAATGTTGTTGTTGTGTTGCAGGAGGTGGTGTCGTTCTGCCGCGTGCGGCTGGTGAGCGGCTGGGAGCCGGCGGCCGTGTGCGAGGCGCTGATGCAGCGCTGCCTGGCGCCCAACTGCGCCACGGGCGGGCTGGGCTGCGACAACATGACCGTGCTGCTCGTGTGCCTCGCGCCCTTCCCGAGGATCGACCCCGCCGTGAGTACACACATACACTTGAGCTTTATCATTATATACATTGTCATTTCTTTTTTATAAGTTGGGTGTATTTTGCGAAACGTATACGCTCGTAAAATATGTACGTATACGTACGTGTTTTATGGACACTTAAAGTCCAAAGCTCTATGTAAGTTTGTGTTAATTAAGGAAACGGTTCGCAAGCTAGACCGAAATAGGAAACCGAGACTTGAGATCGTCTAATTCCGTCGTAGTCTCTGATCGCGGTCTTGCTTGCGAACCGCCGCCTTTAGGCAAATTTATCTAAACAGATACGATAGGTACTGATACGATCGTTTACGCACCAAAGTACACCCAGCGTGAAAGAGATTTTATTCTACGTGCTTGCATGTCTGGAATGTTCATTTTGCATGATTATCATATATGGGGACTCATTATATTTAGTACTTATACTTATTTTATATATAATTATATTTATAAAACAAAATTTACTCATAAATAACTGAACATTGGGTTTGGGGTACTTAACTTTTATCCAGAAATCCAGAAAGTTTTGAAGTAAGGATTGACAGAAAATACAACTACGCAGTATAATAAAATATTAACAGGATAGCCCATTTAATCTCCCTCCCACTTTAGAGGAGACAGTGGGATAGAAACTATAGTAGTTAAACAATATACTAAGGTATTTGTTACCTTGCAGTTGGCATACAAGTGCATCGACCCATCACGTCCGAACAAGTACTGGACGCTGATGCCGTCGCGGCGGTTCTCTTAAGTCCCCCCTCCCCTCACTGCCCCCCTTCTTGCACAAGTTTTATACTTCCAGTGTGCCTCTGTAACTGTGATCTGTGCATAATGTAACTTGGTTGGAGACTTCGTATTCACAAATCTGTCATTTGAGACTGATGTCCGTTTTGTTTAAAATTTTTGTGGAGTCTTATGTGTAAAGTAATATTAATAGTGTCGTTATGTTTCTAAACCAAAGCACAATACCAAAGTTAAACTCAAAGTTTGTTTTGTTTAACAGTCTTCGGTAAAAATAGTATCATAAGTAATAAAAATAGCATTACTCGTCTCACTGGATAAGGGCCTGGCATTTAGCGGACAGCCCTTCGCGGTAGTGCATTTTTCCACACTACGCGATACTATCGAGAATCGACATTGATGTTTAAAATGTATCTTAAAATTAGTTCATACGATACCCGCTAGGGGCACTGATCGATTTTACTTCAAAATTTGTCAATAACAAGCCGGTTACCGATAGTAGTAGAAATTCATCTGGTTAACTAACCAGTATTTTTTTCGAAGATTGTTTGACGAGTCCATGCAGCTGTTCCGTACATTTTTGAGCCGCGTTTTTTATTATAATGGATCCCAACCAAGTTACATAAAATAAAAGAAAATATCTGTGTAATGTTTCTGTGATTTTATGATTTAAAAATTTTGTTAAGTATGTTGTAAATTTGATTGACAACTTGTAAGACTGACTGCGTGCCATTGACGGGGTTATATCAAATTTTACGTACCTGATTATGATACCTATCACTAAAAGGCTTATTCGGCTGCAGTACTGTGAGGTTTTAAGGCGTTTTAAATATTGGATATTTGTGTATCCGTATGTTTGAAGTTTAAGGTTAAAATAAATATAGAATTACTTCTTTAATTCTCAAGTTTAACCTTTAACGTTAGTTTTCTACTGATTTTAGTTTCATTTTAAAAGCGATCGATGGGTCTACTCGTAATCTGACAGATAGCCGAATATCCGTGATTTTCCTGGAAAAATATAAAAATCTTTAATTTATATTTGTATGTTATACAATTACATATGTTACAAAATTAGTACTGCAGTTTGAGTAAAGCCTTAAATGATAGATCAGGAAAAAATATATTTGACAGAGCTGTAAGCAATGTTATATCGTTATTGAAAAGCTGCGATTATTATACTAAATGTTGAAAACAGGATTTTACCAATAAAATGTGTGCGTGAGTTGTCGATTTATATCCATAACACTTAATTGTAGGATAAAATACAATAATCTAGCCTCAAAGTGCTAAATAAACCTAAAATGGTACTTGTTTTGCTTCTTAAAATTATGCTATACGTTCATTTTTGAAATGTGTTTATCAGTACAAATAAATCTTGATTTTTTTCTGGTAACACTGTGTTTGATATGGCAACACAGTTTTCAGTGTTGCCAACCGTGTGTTGTTGTCGCTTTTTTAAACGTAACAAAATGCTTTAAGGTTTGCAATGCAAGATTTTTTTTTATATTTTTCGTGTCGTTTGTCAAATCATGTTTTAAATGTTTTGTCTATGTTCCAAGCTTTATATAAAATCGTATGGTATAAGTATATGTATGACGAGTATAATTACTTTGCATGTTATATAAAATATTTTCAATGTTGCATGAAATATAATTGCATGATTATTATATATTTTTACTACATAAATATAAAATTATAATTTGTTTATCCATGAATTCATTACTTTCAAGTTTATTCGCATGTAAATCTATTATTTTGTAACGTTTCGCTTTTATATTTACTAAATATTTGACAATATTCCAAGTTTTCGATATTATGACAGTCGCCCGCTCAATTTTTGCAAAAACAGCGGTTGAATACAGAAAAGTCTTTTGACTTAGCAAATACTCAAAAGTATTTCTGTCGCAACAATACAAGTTAAAGCGATAGAGACAGCAAGATTCTCAAGAGTTGCTTATAGTTGAAGCACTTTTCTGCATTCAGCCGAAAGTGTCGTATTGCCTTTGCTTATCAGTTTTTATTCATCAAGTAACGTGCAGTTTCCCAGGTTGTGAATAAGTGTTAGACAAACTATCTGTTGGAGAAAGTCACAGCAGATATATAAAAACAACTGCCATAATTTTATCGAATGAGCTCAAATAAATCTCATACTTATCTGATATAAGATCCAGAGTCGGAAATAAAAATTTGAAACCTAAATCTATGATATAATTTTGCTATTTATATGAATCAAAACTTGATATATTGTCAAATATTGATACTACTATATAAAATTATAGTTAACACTGCCTCTTATTGTTCTTGTGTCACTGTGTTCGCTTAATAAAATACTTTTGGAATGCATGTGCCTGTTTTATTTATAAACTATATATAACTATGAGTATTACCTTACTATGTTGTTGTTTATGAATGATTTATTGGCTACATAATCTACATATGATATGAAGAACTATGAAATGCAAAGCTCATTGATAGGTCTCATGGTAGATAGTTATTTTGATATCAGCCAGATAATGCGTAGACATGTTACAGTTTTGATACTTAGTTAAAACTTGCGTTGTGTTGGTTAAGTAAAAATACACAAGTTGTTAGAAACAAAATAAATTATTTGTCAAAATTCAGATAATACTTGCCTGTCTGGCCTGTAGAATCAACTTTTAAGGTTTCTATTGTAACAATCGAAGTTTCGTCGTGGAGGTTTAAAAATACTAATTTAACTTCTTTATGCCGATTTTCATTTTAAGCAACATTCAAGCTATTTTCTGTCAAGAAATTACCTGTTACATCATTGGTATGTGTACTTACTTTTGTTTCTTAGTACATGTGACTAACATAGATCCTAGTCTAACATCGTAGTATTATTCTATATAATTGAATCATTCAAAAATTGAAATAATTATCACCTTTTCACATTTTCAGGATTCACCCCTCCCCGTAGAAGAACTAAATAGTAAGTTTATGACCAAAATGGAAGACCTATTATACGTAGAAGATGAGGAGGAAGACCTTAAATGAAGCTTATTTATTAAATAATATATTATGTAAATGTGTGTACATAGATAGGTTAGTGGTGTTGAACTTTAGCGTCGAAATTTTAAGGTTGAAAATCGTCTGCAGAAAATATAGATTATACGCTGTTTAGAATTTGTTGCGTTATAATGCTGTTTCTTTCTTTCTGATGTGAATAGAAAAGGATGGCTATAGACGGCTCTATGTTATTATGTTTGACTGAAGGCGTAATGTTGAAGATTTTACTGGTTTGGTGTTGTTTTCATTATATGATCATTATTTTGTATGGGCTATCGAATTTTAGAATTTGTTTTAATAATTATGCTTGATGTTGAAAAAATTGCTAATAGCTCATCATTCATGTGTTTCGGTCCCTGTGTCTTAAGGTATACTTATTGACCAAAGAGGATCCCATACATTTTTAAAGCTATTTATAGGCCTTAGTTAAATTAAAAAAATCTATACGTGTTATGTAAAATCACAGCCTCGAAAATGACAATTTCGGTCTGTGCCCTTACATGCTTCGTAAAAAAGATATGAATAATCCGATCGATTGTTTCCAATATCAAAAAAAGTAAGTTTTAACCATTGAGTGCTGCTATTTTATCACAGTGTTGCATTACTAAAAAACGTCGCGTAAGCTTGGTTCAACAGTATTTTTTTCTTTTTCACTCAGATATGGTTTCAAATATAATAAAAAGAGACAAAACATTGAAGTAATCCGTGCTTATCCTATGTTTTTTAGTAATATTCTTGTTTTCAATGATGACGTAATTTATTTCTAAGGGTGATTTTTTTTTGTATGGAAAATGGATTGTTTTATATATTTTGTAGTTGATACGTGTCTTAACACTGATGTGTTTGAAAAATAGTTTTTTGGTTTTTTTAATGAAAATTATATTTATGTTAGGTAAGTTTTTTATTGTAAAATCGATGTTTTAAAATTGTTTTTGTGGTTGTGCCATCAGTATTAAGTTGCGTGTTGACATATTTTAATAATTTTAATTTTTTATTGTAAATAATTGATTTAGTTTCTAATATAATCAATTTGCTTGTCACCTATGAATCCTGTGATAAAAAATATTAGATATTATTTTTTCAAAATTTATTTAATACTATATTTATTTTAAATTGCATTTCTTATTTCTGGCGTAATTGTTTTTTATTCGCATTTAAAACTATGGTGCTTTGGACGCGAGGCGTCGTTTGCCTTGCACGTATTGTTGTCTGTTTTAAGGCGTTTTATTATATATCTATATACCAATCTATCTTTAGCTACGGATAGGCTAACCATAGTAAGTCTATCCTTAACTAACGATAGGTTATTGAAACCGTAAGCGTCGTATATTTTGATGTTTATGCGTAGGAATCACGTAAGAGTTTTATTGTTAAAGCGAGATGTAGTTATTGGTTTTATATTATAAGGGCATTTCTTTGTAACACATTTGCTGTAACGCGTAATATTTTATTTGATTCTGAGTAACTTGTGTTTAGTATTTGAGATTCAGAGCTTCATACAGTGGGTATAATAAGAGCATTATTATATATGCTGTTGTCTTTTTATCTTACATAATATGAGAGTATTCAAACAATTGGACTTATATCTCTTTACTTATGTCTTATACCCTAGAGCACGTATACGTACGCGCTCGTATACGCAAAAATATGCACGCGAGTGGCCGTACATGTACATTATTAAATAAAGTATTCATGTGTTACGGTATAAGCTATAATTATTATTGAATTCAAAGAAATGCCTTTTACGCTATTTGTCGATCAAACAAGCTAATATAGATGTTATTTGTGAATATGTTCTGGCAACTATGTAAAGCACAATTAGTGTAGTTATGACGCGTGTGCTATGATAAATATAATTAAGTCGCACAATTTACTTATAAAATGATTTATATAATGTTGTATTAGTGACGCAAGGATACACGTCACTGATGTTAAGATAGACCATACTAAAATATAATATTATAAACATCCATTTTTATTGACTCACGGTCGTTTAAAAGTCCTATCGCCTAAATTGAAGTCCCAGCACGCTAATCACATACGTGCTTTTCTTATATATTATATGTAGTTGTTTAATTTTGCCCTTAATTAAGTCGGTCTTAGAATACTACTAACTGTTGATGACATGTAAAATTCTAAGCCAAATCGTGACTAGTATTAAAAACTACGACTAGCTAGATAAAGACTGTAGGACATTTAGTAAGGGAGTAATATTAGGTAATACAATAAGAATTGCCTATGAATCCCTCGAAAGCTGCCTCATCCTAGCTACCAGAAACTTAGGTAATGGTTTTTTGTAGTCTCTGAATGCAAAATGTCGATATCTCGAAAGTGTTTTAGTTAACGAACAATTTGTCTTGTTCTGGACGTCAGTGACGTGTATATTGTACAAACATCACAACGAATGTGCAATTTTTGTCGTAGATTTAATAAACAATTTTAATGTGTAAATACACGGTGAATTGAATTATATTGACAAATGCAAATGAAATATATGTTTATTAATATTTTAACATAATATATGGTTTTAAGAAGGACGGGTCTGATGCATTGATTTTTTTACGGGGTGGGATTTTGAATATTTCTTCGCTTGAGGTTAATTCGGGGTTAAAACCCCCTCAGCAGAATAAATCAAGTATTTTTGGGTTGCAATAGTTATTTCAAAATAAAGAGTGGGATTATAAATTAAAGTTCATTGGTTTTTCTTTGGCTATAATGGTGATGTATATTCAAAACTGATTGTAAGGTTAATGTTATGCGAATTGGGCCAGTACGATAAAACTACGGTTAAAAGATTTTTTACAAAACGCAACTCGTAAAATGGCCTGTTCTTGAAAAGTGATTTTTGTAAGGTTACTTGCGATGACAGGATTATCACTGAATTTAAAAGAAATATTTTGTCTTAAGCCCGTTTATAAAGTCAATGTTTTCGTTTGTTTGATGTTTGTCGAAGTTGATATTGTAAATATCATGTAATTAGATAAATTATCAGCAATAATATTAGTATAATAACACAGTGTAATGATAGTACAGTGAATTGGCTTTGTACAGGTAACATCTATTTGATACACAGGTATATTATCTGAGAGACTTTAGTCAAATATGTATAAGTCTTTAGTCACAAGCGTTAATATACTGTCATGTTTTCAAACTTATTAAAGGTAAAGGGGCCGCCAAGTAAGCAATTAAAAACTTGAGTAATAATGCTAGATCGCTGTAAACGATTTTTAGATTGAGTTAGGCGAGGGTCATTATCCTTTGAGTGGTTTCTGCACTAAGTTTACTTTAAGCTTACCTGCTACGGAAATAATACGTTCATGTTGTTTAGCGGCAGCTATATTGCAGAAATAGAAAGTGAACGATTTTACGGTATAACAGCAGTCTTTTATTTTTACGTTTACCCGCAAATCAAATCTTTTGATAGTGTGACTTTGGATACAAAAAGTCTTACAAGGTCTTACGGCTCCTATATAATAAAACTTATTGTACCCAAATTACACTAATAAAGAATTTATTAATATTTGTAAAAGTGTAGTGTAGAAATTTATAAGTTTTAAAATGTGACAGTGTATATGTATTGGTAGACAGACAAAACCTACGTACATGTACGTATACGTACGTGCGTATAAAGTTGTTTCACTGCAAAATATTTTACTCTGTGATAATACTTATAAACCTCTAGCTTTTATAATCAGGGAAATTATTCTTTAGTTTAGTTTGTTTATATATGGTTATGAGGTGGTTGTTTTTTCTTATTCCTAGTCCTTACAACTTGGCATTTATGCTAGTATTTTTGTGCAACGTGTGTTTCATGAAATTATGTATTGACTTGAAATATTTAGGTATAATTAACAGATGGGCGATAGTGTTGTAGCTCCATGAACATTGAAATGCCGTTCGAGTGGCATAATTACTTGATAAAAGACTAAATCGTAGTTAGTCTAGCGTTTATAATAGGACCGAACAGACTATTTTTTGTATATTGCATCCAACTCTAAATTTCACTGCTGTTATAATTAAGTGCATTACCAAATAATCAAGATTTTTTTACCGCTAAACTGTATACAGGTATATTATAGTGCACGCTTGCGTGCGTTTGAGATTAACTTTTCAGGCATCTAACTTTTTAGTTTCTTTCGATTATTTACATCATATGTTTATAGCATATTTTACAGTTTTAAATGTATCTGGACTTTTTAAGTTAAACATAATTTCATTAAACTCTATAGTTGTACTACCGAACTGTTTCCCTGATTGTATGATTGTAATTAAACAGACAGTTAGCATGTTCAATCGTTCATGTGTAGCGGAGTTATGTGACATATCTGGAATTGCACTAGTCGTTAAGTAGTCCGGTGTGTACAGTACCTTATGTTGAATTTTGAGATGTAATAAAGTTTTACATTTTTATTGGTGTGTTTTATTTATTATCACCTTTTTGTTGGTAACTTGAAAGTTACCTTTTTCATTTATTTGCAGTAGCAATATTGCCACGCAATAACTAACACTAGAATATTGCCAACATCAATGCGGCTCTTGAAAGATCTTTAAAGGGTTCAAAATCATCAATATATTTATGTTTTTGATTACACTTCATATGTAGCTACTCAATAGTGTAAAAAGATATGTCAATTTATACCTACCGTCCCTTCAGCGTTTAATTAATCTTTAAAATACTATCACTTGTATTATAAAAGAATAATAAAAATTGCTACGTTACTTAAATTAGTAAGACGTTTATTATAAAAAATGTTTAAAAATGTCTATGATTACAAGTATTCCAACATTGCAGAAAATAAATCTTAATTCGTAAAGTCATAAAGCTAGTTCTTTTACAGCTCAATTCACAAAATAAGAAATAACCTGAAAATTATCTATAGATGATAAAAAAAAATATAGGTACCTACTTAATTCTCGACTTAGCTACAACATGGGACGCTAAGTTTTAACGTTACCAAATGTAAAGGCAATATTTAGGTCAATGAAACCTCTCGTTTTTATTATTATGCATGTTTTTATTATACACATAAAGTGGCCTCCGGAGCTTTTTACTAGTGTTCCCGGTTGTAATAAAACAAAAATCGGAAAGGACGACGAAAAATTCCTTAAATGCGTTCTATATAATTTTTCATTACTTTCTTGACCTTATTTACAGTTTTTTTTGACAAGGTATATGATCATTGAATAAATACGTAATGTTATCTAAGGGGTACTAAAGAGATAATGATGTGTAGTGCTATTTATCATTACCTAACTTTTTTTTAATTTCCTTAACCCTTTGACCGCCACAGTCGACTATACTCGACAAATCAGAACGTGCTCACGACGCTTTCCTCGGCAAATGTCGACAAAAATATAGCGTTAACAATAAGTAGGTATAGTAAGAAGTCCAGAAATAAATCAAACTTTTTTTATTAGATTACCATATTGTGATAGGCCAGGCAAGGAATAAGGCCTTTTTGTTTTAGCAAACGTTTTGTTTTTAATAATTAGTAGAATAACTACGTACCGTGCTTAAATCCGACGAGAAAACACTCAAGACCTCAGTAGTGTGAAAAAGGTTCATAGGACGCGGGGACTTTTAGAAACATACAAACTATAACCAGAGGCGAAACAACTTGTGGTTCGCACAAATAATGTCCCGAGTAGGGATCGAACCCACGAGCTCCATACGCAATGGTAAGTAGGCACTTTAAATTTAGAAAATACAAATTTTTGAACTATAACTGCTATAAATATCAAGGAACGTGGACCAATCACCTATGCATTTATGAAGATTTCATGTCATTCATACATCATAAACTGAGTGCCATAAAATATTGATAGTTATGTTGATAGCTGTCTCGATTCCTAGACGAATGTCGATTTGCGAGATTTGAATTTATAGTGTTTCGAAGTACCTATACTTAAATAACGGTCGGAAATTAGGTATTGATGTTTTCAGCAGTTTTTGCCTTTTCATTGCCAATAATATTAGTAGCTTCTTTGATCTAGAATTGCAGTAGGTGTTGGGCAGATGGTTATCCAAACACATCTACGTAGTAACCACTTTTATTTTTAACTTTTTCTTTTTGAAATCTAAGCAAGGATGAATTTTGGAATTAACTGTAAATAGAATATTGTACTTAAAACCATTTTACAAAACAAAAGTTTCCATAACCCGAAATCGAATACGTTGCACAATGGAATACGTGGTCATCATTAACCAACTTTTACTTCATCGTATGGTTAGTTAGTGTCATATTTGTTCATGACTCTCGAATGCTGAACAATTGTTATCTTAATTGACAACAACAGGACCTACTTTTTACATACCTCCGAAGCATTAAGCGTTTTTTTTATATGAGTTCAAATGTTATTAAATAGATAAACTACCACTAAATGTATCACAGAAACCGGGGGTTAGACGCTCAGCTCAAGCCACTACTCTGTCACCCATCTGTGGAATGCGCAACGAATGCTTAACACACGGATTGGTGAGTGCAACTAGCTACGAGCAGCTCAAAATAATAAATTATAAACTAACAAACGTGACATGAACAAATCCTTCAGTAATTCCAGTCTCGCCGTTTGCCCTTGATTCATTTCAGTTGTGTACAAACATCACGCGCTGACATCGAACCGGGTTCATCCGGGTGACACTCCTAATTGGATCTAGGGGTGGTTTGGGGGCTAGGGGGGAGGGGTATATAAAGACAGGGTGGGGTTGCCTCAGCGCAGGAGTGGCGTCGCGTCAGCCTTGGCTTTCGTTTTCTCCCCGTAAGTATCATTTTAAATATCTTTTCTTATAATTAAACACAAATATTCGCGATATATTTAAGTTAAATCTACACACAAATAACGTAAGTGTTGGTCAAAGATAAAAATGTGGTATAATGCAAAAAAATGTGTTTATATAAATGAACAATATTCGCGTTAATATCAGAAACTGCAATTTTTCATAATAAACTGTGTGTGAAATGTATGTGGTTGAAGCAAAAGAAGTTTGCAGGAATTGCAATTTACTCTAATTCGTCTCAGCTCACTGTGATGACTATGTACCATGGAAATAACAATTGCTATTATATTTTTCATTTTAAAATGTGTGATAAGTGATTGATGAAACAAAGAAGTTCAATCGTAGCAAATAACTTTATTTATTCCATCGCTACCGATTTTCTTAACCATTTTGTTTAACGTTTGAAAGTACTTAGATATTTAGTTGTAAAAATGTTGTATGTCTGTAAACTGAGTTTAAAAAACGCCTGTAAATGACAGTTAGCTAGAATTCTCGTGTGGAAAGTTAGTAGGTTAATCGGATGATTGGAATTAGGTGAAGGTGAGTGGCATGTAGGTTATAATGTAATTCATGGGGTTTGGGTTACTTTTGAAGGGAATTTCGAGTTTAAAAAGCGTATAGTGTAGTTAGTTTGGAGTGTGTGTGGTTGTGTGTTAGAAAGTTTGTGCAAAGAACAGTAGCAGGTAATAAATAATCGTTTGTTTAATGAACTGAAACGTCGAAAGTATGGATAGTTCATTCATGTGTGTTTTTTGAGATTTATGGTTTTATTTTCCGTTTTTAAGTGCACGGAATAAGATTTTTTTTCAAATATTTTTATCGTAATAGAAAGATTTTATCAAGAACGAAAGTGGTAATTAAAGTTAAATGCTTTAGATTTGAATATATTTATTCAGAAAATCTATTTTATTATATTATTTCTCACCTATCGAAAGTAATATTATAATAATGTTTTAAATAATTTACAATAACAGGATAGCAACACAATAATAGAAAAAATAATGCAACACATTCTACCAGCTTACCGCTAATTCGCAATAATTAAGAGTGGAAAATAAACAGAGCTAATTACGAAGTCTACGAAGTGCTACGTTAATTCGTAGCGGCAGTGCTACGAAAAACAAGAAATATCTGCGCGAGTGAGCTTGCAATATAACATTTCATGGAAAAATTAAACACACTTTTTAAAGGGAAGAGGAAGATTGCACATGATATTATTATTTTTAGTTTTGTTTTGATTGTTGTTATTAACTTGCAGAGATGATGTTTATTAACTTGCAGAGAATAGAATAAAAGTTAAATTAATATGTCATCAGGTGCCTTTGGCTTGAATTCGCTCTTAAATTGAATTTTATAAAATACTACTATCCTACTAATATTATACGCTTTCACGCAAATACTACTGAACCGATTACGATGAAATTTAGAATATAGGTGGCTGAATACCCAGAAGATAAAAAGTAGTAGTATGTTAACACATAGGCTACTTTTTATCCCGAAGTTCCCGAGGGATCAGGATTTACACGGGAAGGGTTTCCACGCGGACGAAGTCGCGGTCGGCCTCTAGGTTATACCAATTTATTTAGTTGTGTTTTATACTACAAGATATCTGGCTTTCGTAAATATACCTATGTATTGAGATATATACTTCAATGATTCTTAATGTTTGAACTAACTTTGAACATTTCTCTGAATTGACTTCAAACGATATCATGCTTGTATATCAATATGTAGTTCAATATATAGATAGTTTACGGTCTGCTAATTGAGCAATTTGTCGTCTAATTATGTAATTACGAAACGATAAAAAAATCTGCTGTACAAATTAGTCGAGTTTTCTTATAACATAACTATACATAAACTCAAAATCAAGAACCAAGTTACAAAGAATATACATAATTAAGCATTAGAATAACCCAAGCGTTCATTCAGTATCAAATGACACCTAACTTATGATACCTGACCATAAAAAGTGCCTATAACCCAGATCCCCATCTGATATTAAACTGAAAATCGGATAAGCACCAATCGAATTATACGTCGTAAGGTTATGTCAGCGCAAAATAGGTGACGGTCGTTACACGGTAAAGGAGATTATCACTTGAATACATGTAGGTAGCCGTTACTAAGGCTTCTACGCGTGGCCTTATGTAGGACGTGTGCGTGTGTACGTACGATTCGGTTAGCAATGTATTTGGTTACTGGGTAGTTGCGAAAATTTAATTTTGTTTGTACGAAACTTGTGGACAATATAAAAGAGGTAAATCTTGTTTTTTTTGGTTAATGTGTAAGTTTGGAAACTTGGCACTCTGAATTATTTGTTCCTATTTTACTAATTATCTATGCTCGGCTATAACACATGAAAGTTTTTGAAACAGGAAACACTCGTTGGGTTTCAAAAAATATTAGAAATGCCAAAAATATTGCAAGTTCAGAAATTGTAGATAGCACAAATACTAGTGCCGAGAGGAAATTAAACCTGTGAACTCTCGTATGTGATCTACCATTCTGGACATAAGATTCGATTGTTGCATGGAAAGGAGTTTGTAAGAAAAAGATGAATAGACACGTATGTAAATCTTATAATAATCCCTTGTTAGTTTCTCTTACTAAAGTGCAAATATTACAGCGTATCGATTTGCAGAGAGATAAATAGTCTGCCAGAGGGGACGGACGTCGCTCCAGAACAGTGCGGGGTAAATCGCCGTCATGGCCGAGAAGAAAGACCTGGAGGCCGTGAGTACCCATACTTATTACTTGCTTTAGACAACAGCATCTACTGACGTCAAGCTATGGAGATTATGTACTATATCTTCTATCTCCCCGCTCAACGATCCTAAATGAACTCTTTACTAAGTTGTCGGACTATAGTACGACTATAATTGTATTTGTTGGTAAGAGTACCTACTAAACTTTTGTCTGAACATGTATTTAAGCTGTTGCTTAAGCAATTTGATTGTCAACTGCATGCCATAAAAAATATTACTTATCTAATTTATGCCCACGATTCTCCGTGTAACGATTTCCCAGGACACTTCGGTTGTTGTTTAAGTTTATTAATTTTCCACGAGCATCTCATCAAAATTCACTCAGTAGATTTGTGTAAAGTAAAATATACCTATACCTTCCTATTTTTATTTACCCAGGGTGACCCCGAGCTAGAAGGAGGTCGGAAACCGATGGACCTGCCGACACTGCCCAAACCCCTGACCCTCGAGGAAAAGAAGTACCTCCTCGCAGTGGAACGTGGTGACATGGGCAATGTAAGACGGTGAGTGAACACAACTCTTTTGCTTTCATATCAATTTACACCCGTCGAAAGATTTTATAAAACTTAAAAAAAAAATTTGGAGAATTTTCGTCAACTTTTAATGATCAAAGCCTTAGTTCTAATGGCATTAAAAATACCCTTTGTGACGTCTTATCATTAAGATATTTATTAAAATAAAAATGTACGTAATTTTAGGCGGCTTAAAAAAACAAGCTGTTGAAAGCGGCTTTTAAATTACGTTATGTAACACAAAGAAAACTAAAATATAATTTGATTCAGACACCCCGCTTTCAGCAAATTAGCGTACCTACCAAAACAGTCCCGTATCTTTGACTTTCTATTAAAAATAACATCGGTGCGTGGCTATCTATAACAAAACGTTTATTTTCTCTAACGAAATTAATAGGTAATATTTTATCTTTCGTATATTTATTGTTTGTGGAAGAAAATTCACTTAACGTCCAATTATGTTTAAAAGCCAATGTAAACAGGGGTTGGACAAAAAATGGCCGGTCCCATTTAAATGCTTTCATTAAAAGTAACTCGTTTGATATTATATTGGAAGTACTTCAGTCAATTGTGCGTGAAAATGTAGAATTTTGGGGAAATCGAGTGCGTAATACCCATAATTTCTACTATTATTTAATTCAATTTCCTTCTGAACAAAAAGAAATGAATTTGTTTGATCCTCAACATAATTGAAGTACTTAGACCCATATATTTAATCGACTTGCTCTTAACCCGACCTTAGAAATGGTAAAACATAAAATGTGGCGCGAATCATTCCTAAAACAAATCAGATCAAAGAGTTTGCATAACTTTTTTTATTTCAAAATGGCTTCCCGCGATTGTCGTCGGAAATGGCGGCAAATTTAATTATTGTCTATATTTTAATCGGATTGTTTTGGTATTAACTTTGTGATTCCTATTCTGTGTTTGACAAAATAACAACACAATCGTTTGTGAGATTAAATTGATAGCTTTGCATATTTTGGAAACTAGATTTTGATGGATTTAGCAGACCGATTCTCTACGATCATCGATTATCTACAACAGTAACTGGCTACGTATAGATAAATTTTGTGTGCATTTGATACAGATAGATATCGCGCCTAGATTTTACTTTTAACTTTGATTGAAATAGAAGTTATTGTAGACGATAATAATGAAGAAAGTTTTTACATTAGAATTGTAAAATCTAGTTTCTAATTGCTTGTGGAGGAATGATTATTTTCGGTTTTAAATAGTTTATAACGGTGAATAAATTCGGGATAAAATCAGTCTTGTGGCAATTTATTACAAGTGGAATTATTTTTTGTACATTCATTATAATAAATTCTTTGCTTAACTGCTAAGCCGTCACGGGTTATCGTCTTGACTTTTAAATAGATACCTACTAAGATTAAGAAAAATCGATGAGCATTACTTTTTCTACACTACCAATCTTAGACAATATTGATAGTTAAATAGGACCGCAAAAAATGGAGTATTCTACCTAGACAGTTTCCATACCTGTTGTAAGTCACAGTTAACATTCAAAACGGTTTCATATTCGTCTTCCACCAGAATACTCCAAAAAGCCCATCGCAAGAAGCACATAGAGATCAACTGCGTGGACTCGTTAGGCCGAGGTTCCCTGACCCTGGCCATTGATGGAGAGAACCTAGAGATGGTGGAACTGCTGGTCATCATGGGGGTGGAAACGAAGGATGCTCTGCTGCAGGCCATCAATGCAGAGTTTGTGGAGGCTGTGGAACTGCTCTTGGAACACGAGGAGCTGATTCATAAGGAGGGAGAGCCATACGTAAGTGTCTAGAGAACTTTGAAGACTCAAATGTTTGAAAAACGGGGTGAAACAGGGTCTTATATGAAGAGAGGACTTGACATTAACTTACTATACCTATACCTTGGTCTTATTGTAAATAGCCTTCTTCGAACAGCGGACCGTTGCCACTCTGTTCCTGTCAAATCCAAAACGGGTTCAAAATGTTAATAATATTAATAAAAAAAAAAGTAAAATGATGTTATTTCTACTCCTGTTGAACTTTATTTTTGTGCCTGGTGGATTTGTTATAGCCTTAGTACATTTATAGTGTGGTAGTAGCCTTCTTCATATGGCCATAGTATTTTCATGTTATTTTCGTTTCTTCGGTACAGAGTTGGCAGAAGGTAGACCCAAACACGGCGATGTTCACTCCGGACATAACGCCGCTGATGCTGGCGGCGCACAAGAACAACTACGAGATCATCAAGATACTGCTCGACCGCGGAGCCACACTGCCTGACCCTCATGATGTTAAGTGAGTATACACTCTATGTACAAAAACAAAAGGTTTATTTTAGAATAAATATGTTGAGCTTTAACCGTGGATTGTGACTGTCAGATCTACAGGGTGTCCCAAAACTCAACGATAATCCGAGACAGGATGAAAGGCCAAATCATACCGGTTATAGGAAAAATAAAAAAAAATCCATATCACTTAGTTCAGCAATAATAGACACTTTTCAAAAAAGTTGAAATTCCACACCCTTGGTCGCATTTTCAAGTCCTGTGATCACCAATGTCACAATTTCGCTGTGTTTTTTTGACTTTCGTGATCTTAATTAAATATGCTATTAATCGTATAACAAATTAATGCACAAAACATTGTTAATTTAATAAAAAAAGTTAAGTTTTAGTGAGTCATCTTTCTCAAAAATATCGTTAGTCAACTTTGACGCTTCATACTGAAAAAAAATGTACTACACTACCCTTGGCAAGTTATTTCAAAAGTTGGCGCATTTAATCAAGATTTCAAAATGGTATAACACTTGCCACTTTTCTTGCCATTAAAAATGTTATTTTTATTTGAACGAAGAGTATCCTCGCAAATGGATCGGACGCAGTGGTACAATTTTATGGCCTCCTCGTTCTCCCGATCTAAATCCAGTAGATATTTTTTACTGGGAATGCATAAAAGAAAAAGTATATTCGAAATCAATACAAAATCTATCAGAACTTCGCCAGAAAATTGACACAGCGTCAGAAGAAATAAATGCAAGGAATTTTGCTTTTAAAGCAATTAACAATTTTTAAAGCGGAAACAACATTTCAACAATCGTCATCTGATAGAGTAGATTCCTAAAGCAGGTAGACTTTAAACAGCAATGATTTTAAATCTTTCTTTTGTCCCAAGGTGTGGTTGTGAGGAATGTATCCGCGAGTCAACCGAGGACTCCCTGCGTCACTCGCTGGCTCGCCTCAACGAGTACAGAGCGCTTGCGTCACCGTCGCTCATCGCCTTGTCCTCCACCGACCCCATACTCACCGCCTTCCAGCTCTCCTGGGAACTAAGGAACTTGGCTTTTGCTGAACAGGTAATACGGTTAATACTCTTGGAATGGGTCTTTTAATATAAATTCTCAGTTCTGAGTGGTTTTGATATGTAATGAGAATAGTAGCGAAATGGCTTTAAAGGGACTTCGATTCAGGATTACGAAGTCAGAAAGTAGATTCGAGGACAGTATTATTAAAAAGAAATAAAATAAAAATAAAAAAAATACAAATATTGTTATGAACAAAAAACGTGCAAGTGTGGTTGGTTTTTGTAAAAACCAAAATAAATGAACGAAGCAAGGGGTTGGTATACACACATACTCGAAAGTTTGAAATTTGCCATAAAAGTTGTTAGAAGATAGGTATTTCAGTTAAAAACACAATATTTTGTTTTAACCCTAATAATGGCGTGGAACTATGTCTTTCGTCTTACAAAACAATTTCAATATATAAAAATCGTTCCTATTGCCACTAGGAAAGTAAAGCTGAATACCTAGAGCTGCGTCGTCAAGCGCAGCTGTTCGCAGTAGACTTGTTGGACCAGTCGCGCAGCTCGCAGGAGCTGGCCATCATTCTCAACCACGACCCGGACGAGCCCGCCTTCGTCGACGGAGACCACATGAAACTCGCGCGATTGGAACTGGCTATTGATTTTAAGCAGAAGAAGGTGAGGTTTTTTGTGATAACCTTGCAAGTACTCTATAATTGAATAGTGTAAAGTAATTATAGATTACTACAACCAATTTTATCCTTATAATTTGAATAAAGACAGAACTCAGAACTTGTTTGTCGATACTTTTATAATAACCGAAACAGTATAATATTAATATATACCTAGTTATTTTTTTTAAGTTTCTATTCCAATTACCAATTTTACCAGAGGGTATTATAATCCAGGTAACTGGGCTGTGGAGGTCCGAAGGGCTGTTGATCTATCTAAAGTAAAGTATTCAGCTACATGTGATTATGTTGTGCATTATGTAATTTAAATTGTTTACCTTGTTCGACAACCTCAGATATGCCACTGAACTTCGTGACATAATATACATCACTACATAAATTTTCACCTCCCAGTTCGTAGCCCACCCCAACATCCAACAGCTCCTGGCCTCAATCTGGTACGAAGGTGTCCCAGGTTTCCGCCGCAAGACCACGATGGAGAAGATAATGATCATCTGCCGAGTAGCCTTGCTGTTCCCCTTCTACTGCATGCTGTACATGATCGCACCGAACTGTGCCACCGGCAAGCTGATGAGGAAACCGTTTATGAAGTTCTTGATACACGCGTCCAGTTACCTGTTTTTCTTACGTGAGTGGTTTTGCTTGTATTTTTAATTAGAAGACGTTGTTACGGTTATGTGTAGTTTTATTAAATTAAGACGTGCTACATACTAAATACTTATAAGCAGAAAACTATAGGGTATTAGTTATTTAGGAAAGGGTTTTAAATTTTTTATTAGATCATTTTATTAATTTAAGACGTGCTAAGCAGAAAAGTATAGGGTACTATTTAGGAAAGGGTTTAATTTCTTTGATTAAATTATTCTCAACTAGCTGACCCGTGCGGCTCTGCTCGCGTGAATTTCGTACTGTTGCTTATTCGTACGACCACGCGAATTGCGAAGCACTCGATACACCTACACATAAAAATGCTAACAACTCTTTTGTCATCTAATGGTTATTTACGAAAGGGACCCGAAGGACACACAATGTGACACAGTGAGCCTGTGTCACATTGTAAACCAACATTTTTGTGTAATATATCATACAACATTTATGTTTGAAAATCTTATAAATGTATAATAGCCTGTTTCAAAGGTATTTTTTTTACAATTAAGCCACCAAAATAAATCAATAAATAAAAATATGCTTTGTCGCAGACTATAACGCCATCTATTGGTTGGTGCGACAACAGGTGTCGATACGGCCGGCGCCGCGTTCACTATGCGAATGTTGTGAAATGGATTGCAACGCCATCTATGGTCTCTTTAGGGAAACGCAGGTTCAAACGATTTCTACGTATTTTTTTCAATTTTCTAAAAATATATGAAATTTTATGCGATAAAAAGTATCCTATAAGTTGCTCCACCACTTATTCTATGCATATACCAAATTTCAGTGCATACTAATCGGTAGTTTTTACGTGGCAGCGTAACATACAGACGGAGGACAGACAGAAAAAAACCTGACCTTGACCTCTCTACAGATTTATTATAAGTATAGATAGTAGCTTAGAGAACGGGAACGTTACCGGTGTATGGCAATGGGCTCGCATCCCATTACATGGGATTTATACTAAAAATGGCATGAGGGCGTATACACCTTAGACTGTAATTATATGGGTAAAACAAACGTGATGATATAAATATATGTATGTATGTAAAGCGTATAGTTACTATCGGACACTACTGCGTATAGCTAAAACGTTACGAACAAAACAGAATCTGACTTTTCCGGGAAGGTAACTCGAGTAGCAATGATGGACATGTCCGGATGAAATTCGAATATTGTACTTGTTTTCAGTCGGTTTTATATAAAAGGAAAATTGGTTATCCGGTAGTTTAGCTTCTGTGTATAGCAACCCTAAGATTTTAAAGTAAGATTAAAGTTTGTAGTGTTTTCTTACCGCTTAATTGACTTTATGAAGATGCAATTATTAACATCTTCTTACTTTTCTGTGTAAAAATAGGAAGTTATTACTGCACTCTAGTGTTAATCAGGAAACTTAATAATTATTGTTAAGTAAAATGTAAGGTAATTTCATCTTTACAGCTGGTGTCCTAACGGTTTAACAAGACTTTTAACTAAAAGAGCGCGAGTTTCTGGTATTACCAGTAGTAAAAATATAAATGAAACTTTTGCGGTGCATAGTTATTAATATGTACTAGCTTAGTCTATTATTATTATGCGGGAATTTACGAAATCAAACGTTTTATCTTGAATACGAACAAACACCATAGTGGTTGTAAACATCTTAGTCGCAAATTGTCTAATAGTATATTAATATATTCTCGCTTTCTCACAAAAACTCACTTTGTGAAGATGTATAGATGTAAATAAAGCAAGGGAAGTTTGTAAGGATCGTAGCAAGCAGCGTTTCGTGGTCCCTACATACGGCTGTAAGAAAAAGGCGTGATTGTGTATGTACTCGTATGTTAATATGACACATTATTTTATTCCATAGTGATTCTTATCCTGGTGTCACAAAGAGCGGAGGTGCAAGCGATACAGCTGTTCGGTCCGGAGTGGATGGTGAAGGAGCTGGAGAAAGAACTCCTCAAGCAGAGGGGCAACGGACCCACGTACCTAGAGCTTGTCGTCGTGGTTTATGTACTTGGTAGGTATCAAATAAATTAAAGATAATATAAGAATTTATAGATACGTTTGATTTGTGAAGTTAAAATTAGACTAAGCGGTGGCGTTTTGATTATCTGTCACGTCAAGAGGTCATTGGTTCAAATCCTGGGTCGGTCAACTATTTGGCTTGTTTGGAGTTAAATGGTAAATTGCCTTTTTAGGGCATTTTTTATATTATGTTATTGTATATTAAGTAGCGATAGATTGAATTCCTTAAATACACCTTATATTTGTTGTGTCTATAATATTTTCTTCCAACAGGATTCATCTGGGAGGAAACACAAGAAATATACATAGAGGGCATTCGCTCGTATCTTCGTAACATGTGGAACTTCATAGACTTTACAAGGAACTCTCTGTACGTGGCGGTGGCCGTGCTGCGGTTCGCGGCCTACTTCCAGCAGACCACGGAGATATGGCGAGACCCTCAAACTAAGTTCATACCTAGAGAACAGTGGGACGCGTTCGATCCTCAACTGATCGCTGAAGGACTTTTTGCCGCGGCTAATATTTTTAGGTTTGTAGTACTTTGTATTGTTGATAACCGTTGTTATCTAAGGGTTTTTTTCATTAAAAAAGATGTCACAATCTGTTGTAAAATTAACTGTAGTAACATTTTAAGTTTTGTGAAAAAGAGCCAAGTTTTGATTTTCATGAGACAGTCCTAGATTTAAAGCGTTTATGGTTTTTCACACTGTTTCCCTTTGTTAATAATTGAATGTTCAGGATTGTAAAGTACCTTAATTCTCATATAAACAGTAAAGAACATTGTATTCAATAAAAATAATTTCAATATTCATATGTTCTAAACTTGATTCTGTATAAAGTTCACCGCATCATACTAACACACATCGTGTACGATATAATGTAATTTGGCCATTTATTTGTCCCCAGTGCTTTGAAGCTGGTCCACCTGTTCTCCATCAACCCTCACTTGGGGCCGCTGCAGATCTCTCTGGGCCGCATGGTCATCGACATCGTCAAGTTCTTCTTCATCTACAGCTTGGTACTCTTCGCCTTTGCTTGTGGTAAGTCTTTACACATAACGTGCGTAACGTCTTAACTTAAATGTTCGAGTTCAACTTTATTTTACGTCATTTTTTCTCACTTTTGCATAGTGTAAAATTTACACTGTTATAATCAACTACGGTTTATTACAATTTTTTTAAATAAATGTTCAACAAAATAATCTATAAACTTTACACTGCGTAGTTTTAATTTTCCTATTCGTTTTTTTACTATTCAGAGGTGTAGAAGAACACCAAAGAAGACAAATAATTCCTTTTCAATTTTTTGTAGTTGAACTTGAGGACTACTATAATATTATAAACTAAGTGCCAAATAGAATTTGGCCATGCATTACATTCACATTGTTTGAAGAAAAAAGTCTTCAAACAATCGCGTCGTCATGATAATTTTGTCTTCAATTTGGTAGTAATATTATAAACGTAGGTCTAAATCAACTGCTGTGGTACTTCGCCGACCTGGAGAAACGCAAGTGTTACGTGTTACCTGGTGGTCTACCTGACTGGGACAATGCTGGAGACTCCTGTATGAAATGGAGGAGCTTCGGAAAGTCAGTCACTAGTAGTTGGCTAGATTTGTAGCGGATAAACATAAAGCTAGCTGTTTTGTGATATGGATCAATGGTTTTTTGTATTAATAAAATATTGAGTAATTCGCTGGCACGATGCTCATAACTTCGCGTTAAAGTTCTAGGGATCCAGTTGAAATAACATGGATTTTGTAAACGTATTATTCTTAGTGTCTGGTTTTATGATTCATAGATCTGTTAGCGGTTTAAAATAACTTCATTAATTTCGTATTTATTCGTAAAAGAAGGATTTCTTTACAATTTATAAGTAGAACCTAATTTTGTACAAATACACGGGATCTACATAAATAGAACATAAAGAGATTGAAAAATGCTTATAAGCGGATATTTATTTTTCAACGAATTACCTAAATACCTACATATTATTATTTATTCGGGGAAAATCGATTCCCCTTTCCTCATGATTAACTTAAACGAGTTTGTACGGAAACCATGCAACCTATTTGTTTATTACAACTTCGAAACCGTCTCCATAGCAACAAACAATTATATCAATATCTGACGATCATTTGACATCAGTGGGATCGGAGCAATTTTGTAGAGCTTTTATTTTAGATATTATTTAGTTTGTAAAGATGGGGGAGGCGCAGTTTGGCGTTAGGCATGTTATTGGGGCGCCTATAACTACCACTAGGCTTGCAGAACAGGCTCTAGTATGTATGCCGCCGAGGACTGCCAAGTTCACCCTCGCGGAGTGGAAGCTCAGCAACGACCAGCGATGCAGGAACACCGAAGACCAACAGCAGCTAGCAGACAGGGTCCTGGGAGAATCAGAACGCGTGAGACAAGAAACTGCCGAGCGAGCCGAAATCATGAAAGCAACATCAGACAGACGTATCGAAGAACGTATCGGAGACATCGAGTTCAATAAGAATGAATTGCAAATACAACGCAAAGAAATATGCTTGGAACTTGAATCTCTTGGTATGTACAAGGTGAGGCTTCTTGATTGCCTGTCTTCACTCCAGTCTAACGCTTTGACCATCTGCCGCAAGTGTCTCATGCTTCGAGATGGGCGACTCGGTATCGACCTGGTGGTAGACGAAGTCGAATCAGCTCTGCAGCAAGAAATTACTACGATTTTAGGCGGGCAAAACCTTCTCAAACGTGTGTTGGAACAACTGAATGAACAAATGAGAAGACTTCGTTCGACTCGCTACCTTCTCGATAGAGATCTGCAGTACAAGCAAGCAGCTATTGACTTGGACAAATCGAACCTATCACTCAAACCTACAGACCTTTGTCTTTCCGTGTATGAAGGTTACACCAGCCTCGATCCAGCGAACATTTCAGCCGAAGAATACAACGCGTACTCTCGTGATAACATCAAAATGGCTGCGAAAGAAGTGACAAGCGCGCGTCCCATCAGAATGTTCGTGGACACTATTCTCAAACAAGTCATTGATGATCTCTGGAATGCTTACAAGAAGTGCAACCACGCATTCCACGAGCGTATTGAGGATACAAAACGTGCTAAGGCTAAACTGGAAGACATGCATTACGATACTACTCAAAAGATTTCTGATATGCAGGCGAATATATTGCAGTTGCAGAAAGCATTGTCTGATAAAGAAGGTAACACCGCTTTAGCTCATACTAGGCTTGGGAAAAGAGCTCAGCGGGTTGGCGCTGAGTTGGTAAGAGACCCTGGAGGCCAAGCCTTGTATTACGAGAGTGAGATGTTACGTCACAGCACTGAACAGTTGCAACAGATGCTGCACGAAGCCTCGGCCTCTCTTCGTTACTTGCTGCAAACTCAGATACAGTTGGAGGAAGATATTAACGTGAAGATGAATACTTTGAAGATAGACGAGGTTGATTGTATGACGCTTCGGGAAACTATGGATTATCATGCTTACTAAATCACCGCCTTCTTACTAGTGGAAAGTTTAGTTTATAGAATGCCACTGCCATTATATCTAAACTTTAGAATATTATAGTTGTTTACAGACTGTTTTGTCCAAAAACGATTAAAATTTGTAAACTGTTCCTTGTTTGTAATGTGAAAGAGCGTTAAGTACTCTTGAACTATAAGTATTTAGACGCAGATGATTGGAATCGTTTCTGGATAAGGCAGTCTGTTGGTAGTAATGCTATGATAAAATTTTTGTGTTTTAGCAAAATTATTCGCTAGTGGTAATAAAATCTATTGGTGTGTGTATTGTGGTAAAAAGTCTATCAATGTTGCGGTCGTGTGTGGTTTTCGATATCAATTTAATTGTACGTGCAAGTGTGTAATTTGGTTTGTGCTTGTGAATAAATCTATTGAGTTATTATAATCTGTTTATTTCATCGTTAGTTTATTAGATTGTGTGTTCCTGGTTGTTATTTAATTATTATTGAGGGAACCGATAGTACATTATATACAGTATAAAGTAATAAGATTAAATAACGCTACTATAAAGTTCATGTTACTTAGTTATGACGCCTACGATTCAATAAGCAGTGTAGCGTATTGCTCTAAGTAAAAGACAAGGCGCTATTTGGGCTATGTACGCACTGGGAAATAGTTTCCTTAATGCAATAATGAATAATGAAAATAGCCAGTGTCTTAAATCAAAACGACTCTGAGCACATTTCAAACAGTTAAATTAATAAAATAAAAAGCCTTTATTGTTGATTTTAGTTAAAATAACAAAAGATTTGTAAGTATGCCTGTGAACATCAAATTCATACAGTTACGACTAGGTACTTAATTTTTAGATCATTATTTTAGTAACATCTTGCTAGGGACTTGCTTCATTAGTTTCTAGATACTAAGTAGGATACTGTCTGTGCAACCGTAGTCTTGCAGCTCTATAAACCAATAACTGACATAATTTATGAATTCGTCCATATATTTTTATTGCAGTTATGTAGGTCAGTCCACCCAAGGCCCCAATCCGCGAGTTCGTGCCAAAAAGTAATGAAAGGATTCATGCGGATGTTGCATTTTATCCAAACGATTACTGCAATATCATGTATATGACTATAACAGATTGAATTATGATTTTGCTGATTACTACTACAGCATAATATTATGTATACGTTTATAAAGAAAACAGAAGAAATACGTCGGCTTGAATATCAAACACGGTGCAAATTTTTACTGGTATTGATGTTAGACAATTATTTTTAATAAACTTGGCAAGTTTAAAGAATATATTCTTATAGGAACACAAAGATCAAAACGAGACCTAGGAACTTTTTTATACAAGTACATGAACTAGTAAGATAATAGGATATTTCCTTTTAGCCATCGTAATACATACATTTAGTATAAATACGATAGTTTTCAGCATCGGAAGGAAGGCAAGATGAATCGTGTCTTATCCAAAATGCTACGAAAGTTTTAACGATTGACGCGAAAAATTGAGTTGTAGAAGAATAGAAAATTCTCGTTGCGTTAATTTGAAAACATATCGCGGTATTGCTTCGTTTCGCGGTATACCGCTGTTTTTTCATTGAAGCTTCCCATATAAAACGTTTCTAGGTCAGAAATATTGCGTTTCATAGTTCAAACAGTGGACGTCAAAACGTCGTTTTTTTCATAATGTCCATAAATACAACTGTTTTGTTTTGTTATATTTCTGTCATTTTTCTCTAGTTCGATTTCATAACACTAATTCTATTCACAGAAGATTATATCTTACCCGCCACCATCGCTCGAATTTACGGTCAAATGATTTTCCAGCACTTCTAATGATTTTTTTATCTTATTTCATAGATCATATCTGATATCACGACAATCCGCAAATAATTCCATCGTTGAAAAATATCTACTCTACAGCATATTCATCACCAAAATCAAATCAAAGGCCGTGAAACTAACAAAAGTTTTTCCACAGCGTGTTCGAGGCCTCTCAATCTCTCTTCTGGGCGTCGTTCGGCATGGTTGGCTTGGAGAACTTCGAACTCGCCGGCATCAAGAGTTACACACGGTTCTGGGGTCTGCTCATGTTTGGTTCATACTCCGTCATCAACGTCATCGTGTTACTTAACCTGCTCATCGCTATGATGTCCAACTCTTACGCTATGATTGACGTAAGTTATTTTTTTTCTTTAGGTAAGTAAGAACTGTATTATTTGGGAAGTAGGAATAAAGAACTAGTAATAAGTGAAACTGAAAGATTTACTACTTTTGAAAGAAGTTGGTAGGTCCTAGAGTAATTGTAGTAAAATACGGCTAAGTGACTTTTATTATCGCGACATTTTGAATATTTCAGTTAAATATTTACTAATTTTGAACTCTTAATCCACTTCTTCAAGTTATTGCACGAACGCTTTCAAGTTTTATAAGATTCAACTCCGAAAATATTGGAAAACTCGTTAATTATGACGTGCAATTAGTTTCCCAATAGTTGTAGGTACATTCAATTACTGCAGTTTTCCACTTCTTTAGAAAGGTTCACCGTGTTCAAAGTTCAAGCAAACATGCCAATCAGAAGTTTTATATTTTTCCGATGACATACTTAGCGAAATTGTCTATTGTATTCATGGAAAATTATTTATAGGCGTTTTGTTTATTGACCTTACATAAATACAGGGGCTCTTGAGGGCAGCAAAATATTTTTTAGGCAAAATGATGGGTGCTTACGTATTATGTTAGATAGTTTGTTTCGGATCTTGTGTGGTATCAATTTATAAAACCGACAATTTTGATCCTAAGAATCAGTCGTTGTTAATGCACATGTCAATGATTTTTTTATAAAAACATACTAACTGATTAGGGTCTTATAAAACATGGAAATAGAAAACAAACTTGATAAATTTCAAAGAGATTGTTTTTTATAAAACATTCTCTTTTAGCAGTAGCAAAAGCGGTGTAAATTCTTACATTATTACACGGATTTATAATGTAAGCACGTGTATGTTGTGTAAGCACTGAGTTACAAGCGTTATTGAAACAAATAGCCGGCTATAACTTACAATCACTTTACTGTCTGAAGTCTACTCATACTACCAATGAATAAAATATTCTTAGCTATATTCAGTGATATTGACGTAATATTGCTAATATTGCCTTTATATACCGGCCTTAGATAATATTTCAAAATTAGGTTACCAATTCTATTTTTATCAGTCTAATCTTTAAAGGCCTGTACTAATACTTAACTTTACGCCTATCAATTGAATCTTGCTTTCCTCTAATAGTTGGGTTTGAAGCAAGGAGGGTTTCTGTACGATATTTTTTCCAGGGCGTTGTTTAAGATATATTTAGTAGTATAGAAACCATCAAATAATTAATTAACTGGAATAGTATTTTTATTGTTCTTATTTTAATGTTCAATATTCTAATAATAAAGCGGTTTATTATCGTTTTTTTTTACATTGAGTTAGTGTGCCTTTTGGCAAAGGCTTCTTCTAGCGGTTTCCGATATTACCAGAGTTTTTTTTGTTGATCTATTGTGTTTCTGTTTATTGAACTATGAATCGCAAGCAATGCTTTACTAATAAGAACCATAAAACTCTTCCTCACTAACTTGAGATATTTTTTTGTAGAAAACCATGTTGTTCTAAGCCCAATTTACCTCATCCGATTTTATTTATTGAATTGAGTAGTTCGGTCACGGAGGGATAAAAACTGGCCAGTGAAAAGACTGATGGAATCACCCTTTTATATCAAACTAATTCAATATACTTACCTATTTCGGTGTTGATTTTTTGCGAGAAAATATATAGCAATATTGTTACGCATGTTTTGACAGAGCAATCTCCAAAAAGGAACAGGTATATGACCTTAATTTAGTCACTGGAAAATTACTAGGATACCTAGATTCTAGGCATTTAAATTTGAGTACTTCTAGTTCGTTATAACACCAGTAAGTTATTTAAAAGACAACTAATTAAGTGTCAATCGCTCCGGCTAGCCATAGGTATCTATATGGAAAAGTTTGCTGTGATAATTTTCGTAGGCGCTTCAATTAATATTGTCACTGTGTAGTAATAAAAATTAACGCATATTTTGTTTTAAGAATAATTCTAATTTTCCTTCAAATTATAAGCATGATAGAAATAAAAGTGTTAGTATAAATGGTTAGAGAGACCAAAAAGTCATGTCTGCCGAAACCCGGGATTGAACCGGGGACCTTTAGATCTTCAGTCTAACGCTCTCCCAACTGAGCTATTTCGGCCATGACAATGAGCGTAAAATTATCACTGTGTTTCTTTTAACAGCAAGGTGAATAATCTTAAGAAGCAGAACAAGAAAAATAGAGTTTTATAAGAAGTTGTTATAATTATATTTCTTCTTACTTATTAATATAGAAATAAGATATATCATTATCATACGTTAATTACTTGGACCAATGTAATAACTACTGACTCATATTTTACTTCATTTGCATTGACCTTATACAATATTCATTGCTTTTTCTTTGATAATTATAATTATTATTTATATGAACACGTGTACGCGCAACGGATAGTGACGTTTACCTTATATTTGTCTTTAAGAACATATACGCTCGTGTTAGTACTAACTTGTCTGTATCTACAAACATCACTTACTTAATAACTTCAATATTTCATTGAAATACAAGCATGATGTTATTAGGTTGCAAAAATACTCATTTCTATTATACGTGTAAGATACTATCCCGCATTGGTACGAGCAAGGAACCCAACTATTACGTCATCATTAAAAACATTAAAGTTACTAAAATCTAATAATCATGTCAAAGATTTGCATTATTTTTTATTAGTTGTGATACTATTGTACTGTAAGTATGCTATGTAGGTTGGCCAAAGTTACTTACGGCCAAAACCCTCCCACATTGAGAAAGTTCATTTGAATCCTACTCTTATTAATACGAAAGTTTGTAAGGATGGATGTACGTGTGTTGTTACTTTTTCACGCAAAAACTACCCAACGGATTTTTATGAAATTTGTTACACATATAGTTGATAACCTAGACTAACACATAGGATACTTTTTACTTCGAAAAATTCACGCAGAGAAAGTCACAGGCACAAGCCAGTCACATTTATAATACACAAAACCTACTTTTCCCAGGAACATTCGGACGTTGAATGGAAGTTCGCCCGCACTCGTCTTTGGATGAGCTACTTCGAGGAGAGCGCGACACTACCGCCCCCATTCAACATATTCCCGACGCCTAAACTACTGCTCAAGATGATGGGCCTGAGGAAGAAAGATAAAATAAGGAAGATGAAGATGAAAGTAAGTACTTATTAGATAGGCGTCCATAGCCAGTTGTGCTCGTCGGTCGGTAAACGATCTGTCAGTTAAGCAACCGTTGGCGTGGTCATGCTATAGATGGGTGACCGCATAGTGGTATTTGAAATGAGCGTCTCCGTGCTTCGAAGGGCACGTTACATGTCGGTCCCGGTTGCTTGCTTGAACAACTTTGACACTAGGTTGACCACTAACCATAAGATAGATAGATTAGATTAAATTCGAAATATATAACAGAAATCTAAGATAACGGCCTTTACAATCTGGTATAAATGTATCAATAACAATTAACGTTTATCCCTCAAATATAAATCGTGACATCGAAATTTAAATTATTCTACGATGTCTCAAATCATCGACGAAATATCAAATAATCGTTTAGAAAAGAAAAAAAATACGAGAAATAATTCGTGAGAGAAGCTGCGCTAGCCAGCTCGTTTAATATAAAAATTACGAACCTCTGCAATACGATAACATTTGAACACTAGCTAGCTAATAGCTATTTTATTTAAAACTAGAATATGAAGACCACATTCATATTTTCATACACCCACTACAAGTTACGTTCAAACCTATTAAAGGTTATAATATCAACATAACCGCGCCCAGCGTGTGACCTCACCCTAATATCCGGCGAAATTTCAACAAAGCTATTATTTATCTTTCGTTAAACACTCTTAATTAAAAGATGGGAACATTTTTAATGAAAACTTTTACTTATTAAATAAACAGGAACGCATTTCTCTTTAAGATTATGAAAGTTGTAATGAAAGAATTTAGCCTTTGATCAAACTAAATAGGATTATTCGATTATGGATATTTTTTTTATAAAACTATGATTTTAACACAATAAAAGTATATCGTTACTACGTTAAACTGTTTACATTGCTGAGTAGGTATGATGAGTTGAATTCATAAATATCACGTTTATGATAAGGAGATCCATAGCGGAATTATGCCCCATGTGTCTGATGCAATGATTTTATTTTATTTTTATTATATTCGATATATTTGGGCCTGACCAAAGATTCTGTAGAAAAAAAATACAGGATCTATGTTTCTTGATACTCTACAGCAACAAATCCACTATGAATTTAATTTTTCTTGAAAGGTGAAAGCTTTTTTTTATTGTTTTAACAAATTCTAAGGTAATTTACCTACACTAGCTTTTAAGTTCTAACAAGTGGTATGTAATAAAATCCTGAATATTTAGTCGTATAAAAAAGTAATTAACTAGTGAAGTGAGGAAGTTTGCTGACGGAAATACTCTTTGTAATAAAAAGAAGCCACTTACACTTTGATCTGAACAATGGCTGACATTTTTACGTTTTATAATGATAGGTAAATACTAAGTTAATGAGGTAATTAGCAAATGGATATTAATTTTAATAAATTTAAATACACATTTTAGTGGATTATCTACGCATAGTATTCATTTTTGAAAATAAACACCCCAATAGTATTGCTCGGCTTTTGTGTCAATATATTTGAACAATAAAATTTTGTGGTGGTATGAGTTTATCTGCTTTCGGTAATATAGGTAACTCCAAAAGATTATGATTCCTTTCTTCATATTTATAGTTTTTAAGTTTCTTGGCGGTTATCTCATAACCACAGCCTATGCATAATGCATAGATATAGCAAACACCTCAATCGACTCTATACTCGTTTAATTACTAATTTTATCTAGATGCTTTCTGTATCAAGATTCCAAACAAAAGATGTCTCTTCATTAAAAGAAAGAAACTACACTATATATCCCTATCTCTTTCCACAACATAGGAATCGAAAGAGAAAGAACACGACGTGCGCTACACCGCAGTGATGCGTGCACTAGTATGGCGTTACGTGTCCGCGATGCACAGGAAGATGGACGATGAGCCGGTCACGGAAGATGACATCAATGAGCTGAAGGGAGACGTGTCGGCCTTGAGATATGAACTGCTGGAGGTGTTTGAGAGGAGCGGCATGGATGTCAGCTTTACTGATAGGAAGGAGAAGAGTGAGTATGGAATTAGTAGTGTTTTGAGACAAATATTGATTGAATAGTACATTACTATACAATCTATACATACAGTGACATTGTTTTCGCTCTGGTGGTTTTTACCTACTAAGGATGGTAAAGGGATGTGTGTATTTATTGCTTCTAAAGCTGGTTTTGTCAGTTACTTCTTACTGTCATATTTTAGCCGTAGTTTAAAGGCGTTTGTAAGACTAATGTAATGTCTCCAGTCCTCCCACCATGCTTTTATTAACTCATTCAAGTTACAGCTGATAAAAACAATAATAATATAATTCAACAACTGTTTTAATTAAGTCTGTTGGTCAGTTTCTTCAAATTAATATCGGAAGGTCTGCACCGATTTTGAAAAGCTTTTCAGTGGTAGCGCATGTTCTTAGAGACATTTTTACGTGAACAAGATAAATCAATTTATCAGAACTTGTAGATTATTTTAAATCACACCTATCTTCACAGTGGTGCTCGGCAAACGCATGAAGGTATGGGAGCGTCGTCTCATGAAGGACTTCCACGTGGCGCCGGTGGCCCTGGAGGAAGAGAAGCCGGCTGATGAGGACGGACTGTCGCGGTTCAGGAGAATCGCTAAGTTGGCGGTGGCCAGCACCACTAATGCCAAGTGGGACCAGACGCTCGCCGCTTCTGGAGTTTCGTGCGTACATGTTTGACTTATGGCGTTGTTTGGTTTACTTCAGTGCATTTTTAAAAGTATTATGGAAAATATTTTAAATCTTCAGTTTATCTTGAAGGGCCGAAGCTTAATTCTGACATTCAATCTTAGTCGATGGAACAATCGCATTTAGTAAAGTTGTGATTCACGTGTTTCGAATGAGAGATAAGTCTTTGAGCTTTGTGTCACAATCTACGCGTAATTTTGTCATAAAAATATTGAATGATACTATCGGCATTATATTACTGTAGTAATGCGTTTTTGTTTAAAGTGGGAGTCAAACACACGACCTTTCGAATGCAAGTATGCGTGTTTTCTCACTTTAGGAGAATTTGTGGGCGTTCTCAGAACGTGCTCGCGTACGCATTGATAACGTCTACGTATACGTCACTGCGACGTATTGTTTATGTTTCAATAACATCATTAACAAAATTGATTGACGAAACTTACTGTTGACTTAAGAGTTAATAATATCGTGACGTCATTGTCCTTTACGTTGATACACGTGTATGATACAGGTCTCAGATCGGTCGGTGTCGTAGCCGAGAGTCGTTTAAGAACCAACAGAACTTGCAACGTGCTATGGAAGAGGCTAGGAAGTTGGTACTACGCTCACCACTACCAGGTAATGTTATTAGTCAATTTTATAATCCTGGTTGAGTGTCCCGCTGCTGGACAAAGGCTTACCCCCTTTCCTTTTAAATAGCTCTATTGGAGGCAGGATCCGACCAGTCCTCCTCAATTGCGCCCAGGTCATACCGCTATATGCGTTGGGTCGATTCGTATTAGTCAAAATTACACAAGTATAATTATATAGCTTTAAATAATTTCAAGATCGATAGATATGTTTCAAATTTTTATAGTTATTTGTTATGCAATAGACACATGAACGAGAAGCGTTTTCACCCCAGAAAATATCTTAAAAAACTGATCTTGGGCACAATCTCTGTGTCAACTGGATACTGTTCGACGATTTTGAATTCTTATACTTATACTGTATGTATTCAAGTACATACTAACAATGTAGTAGGCTGTCACTTTTTAACTTGCGTGCTGTTTTACCCGTGAGATAACTTTTCAGTTCTCTGACAACAGATGTTTTTTGTCTTAACTGCATCTTTTACACTCGTAGCCAGATATTGTAACGTGCAATGTTTCAGAAGGTTCCCGAAGTGCTACTCCTATTGAGATGCCTATAAGTCCTGGTCACACCCTGCTGGAGCTGATCAAGGATATCTCTACCGAAGTCGGGGAGACTGCTGAACCGGTTGCTTCTCCAGTACCGTCCAAAGGTAAATCTTACTAGTATTATAAATGCGAAAGTTTGTGAGAGTGGTTGGTATTAAAAGTATAACAGATTTGGACTGAATTGGGCACGCATATAGTTTATAGCCTTGATTATCACTTAGAATATGTTTTATCCCGTATAATCAATTCAAGCGGACGAAGTGGCGGGTATTTGTACTATAATAAAACTAAAAATGAAAATTGAACTTAATCTCGGCAATTTTTTACAGTATATAAATATATCTATGTACCGGCCAATGTTTATTACAATTACTCATCCGATTAAAATTGAGAAAAAAAGGGTAAAAAAGTAAACATACACAATGCATTTTATAATATCTTATAACTTTGTTGAAATCCGTAAAAATGCTCAGTTTAAATATTCTTCGAATAGCCAGGGGCTATTTTAAGCAGGAATTTTAATTACTTCAGGGTCAAATATTTGGCGTGAATTTTTCAAAGGTTACTGGAGCCTTCCTTTATTAGTACAGATAAAGGTTTTTTGAACTTATTTTCTACTTTTAATAATGTTAATGCATCTTTTTGACGACGTTTGTGTGAAGTAACACATCATCTGGTTCCTTATCTGCTAAAAATGTTCTGTTTGGAATTATATTTCAGCATTTTAATTAAGTTTGACACAAAAACATAATGCAATAAAAGCTATACTTTTGAATTTGTGAAACAACGAATGATGTTTTTTTATATACTGACTGAGTGTGGCACATCCGGTAGTGTACGCGACTGCCGCGTAGAGGTCTTGGGTACGAATCCTGGGCTAATAAGTGTTTTCTGAGTTTTTCTGTTAAGACTTTTTTAGAGATTTTCCGGAGTTAGGAAGTTGAGATCGTAGACCTTCGTGTCTCGAGAGCATGTAAAGAATTCGGTCCTGCGCCTGACCTATCACTGGTCGAGTCGCTTTTCCGTCCTACCGGACTATGATAATGAAGGCATAGGTAGTGTGCACGCACTTGGACACTATAACCAAAGTCCTAAAACGTTGGCCGGTTTCAATTAAATTGACCGGCGTAATCGAATACCGGCCGGAATTAATCGGAATTTTTCTACCTTATATTTTCATAACAATATACCTTACATACACTTTACAATTATCGTAAGGTACGTTCTCAATATCTTTACGCGTACCAGTCTTTCTAGACTAAACAGTTCCAGTTTCAAGTCATAACTAATAATATTATAATAAACAGAAGAGGTGTCAGGTGTGGGCGCACTACTCACGGCGGCGGGAGCTCGCAGCAGACCGGTGTCGCCTAAGCCGGCCACGCCTACTCCTGGAGCCAGTGCAGTCAAGGTCTGTACCTAATATGTGATACAATTTTCTTTTGTAAACCACCTCTAGAAACAAGTTTTCTGCAAGTAAATCTTTATACAGGGTGTAAATGACAGCTAACCGAAAACTTTACTGGTAAGTTTGTGACACTGTATGCGCGAAATTTACTCCAACGATATTTCTCGGATATGATTGGTTCCCGAGTTAGTCATTTTTGAGCGTTCAATGTATAGTGAACAACGCGATGTATCTCCGCGCATGCCTACGAGACTTCTGGGCCTGGCGGCGGCGCGCTGTGCGACGACATGTCGCGACGCGTCGCGTCGTAGGTACGTACGCGTACCACCACGTCTATGCGCTCACTAGTATGCAACCCTATCATTAGATAACAATCTTATGTATCGTTTATGGTATCGTAAGTAGGCCCGTATGTTACAATAGCTCATAGTAAAATTGTAAGTAGGTAGGTACCTACTTGGCTTACGTGAAATCAAACAATAATAGCAAAATGCAACCAATAATAAGAAAGTGCTAAAACAAATTGTTATCAATGTCTATCAACACGCAAATACCTGGTGTATGGCGAGAGTTTGAGTACCTTTGGATCCGGACGTACAGGTGCAGAGCACGCCGTGCACTTCCACGTGCTTCACAATACATAACACATCAACATTTCTTCCTATTTACGAACACAACTGCACTTCAAAAACAATAACAACAAAAATAATAACAATAAAAACACTAACAACTCAAAACCGAAACAGTAACAAGTAATAATAAACAACAGTTCACACACGACACGAAGAATAGGACATAACGAACAACACCGGTGAAGAGCTTCCGTCTTCCGCGAGCGAATTGCTCGAACTATCAAAGAGAGCCGCCGGCGCGGGCGCCTCTCCGCTCACTCGCGCCGCCCCTCGCCCGCGCCACCCGCTCCCTCCGCGCCGTCCGCGCGCGCGCCGCCGATTTGGTGACGAGCGACGAGTTAGGATCCCAGCGAGAGATTAGATTCAATAAAATATTGATGTGGCATTACTATTTTTACTTGTCACAGTTGTTACTGGTTGCATTGTAGTTTTATTCAAATACCAAATAACATTACAAACATTATTGATGTAAGTTTAAAATACTTTGATATTTATAACATAAAATCAGCTTAAAGTAAATAAAATAAACACGAAACGTTTATTTAATTAAACCATAAAAAATGTAGGTACATAACAATGATAACAATCAATATCCATTAATATTCTTAACAGAGAAACTAACTTATCATAATTCATAATCCCCGGAGAATTACTTAGCATCCATTTTGTCGCATCCCATCTATGTAACATCCACGCGCGGTCGCGGCGTCACGCGTCACTACGGCCATCTACTTTTCGAGTCGCACCGCGCTTGTATGAAGTATGAATGAGCGTGTAAATATCGAATAGAAATTTGCAAGAACAAATGGAACAAAGCGACAATACATGTTAAATTGTTTATTAGAGATTTTTATAGCGCTAAAGAATATCAATAGGATTTTTTGTCGTTCTGTATGTATTTGTACGTGTAATAATAAGATATCACACATTTTAAATCTTATGAATTTACCTTTTATCGGAGAGCGGGATAATTATGTAATTTTCATTTTTAACATAGAACAAATACTAAGTAACGCTGCATACTAGTGAGTGTGAGGCTGACAGCTGTGTGCGTAATCGTGTCTGTGTGGCGCGCGTAGGTACGCGGCGCGAGGTCGACCGTCGCGGCCGTTGTCGTTGGCCGCGCACAGCTGATAGCGAATTTATACGTTGTTTTAATCCATGGCTGTTTTTTGTGAAAAACAGTAATATGACGGATTTTTTTTCATATTCATGTTGCATTGTGTAGTATTATCGAAATACTACCAAAAAAAATTAAAAAAACGCATAAAAAATCGGAAAAATCAAGAAAAAACCGATGAAAATTTTCAACGCCATAAGCACCAGAATCGTGTCTAAAGTCATTTTTTTTCGTTTTCGGTAGGCTGTCATTTGCACCCTGTATATATAATTCTTCTGTAAGTGTGTATGTCACTGAACTTCTCTTAAACGACGGGACCGATTTTGATGAAATTTTTTGTGTGTGTTCAAGGGGATCTGAGAATGGTTTAGATTCACAATTTTGTCCGCTGGACAATGTTTTTTAATTCATTTTTAATTTATTAGACAGGACAACGTCTGTCGGGTCCGCTAGTATAGTATGAATTTGAATCTATGGTAATGATTTAAAACATTATAGATATATTTCACATTGTTTAAAAAGTATAGTGCGTAGATAATTTGACTGGTGGATTCTCCATGTTTAATGTATGCGGTGTCGTAGTTTTGATCAATATAAGGATTTCGGATTTAAAGTAAGTTCGTACGTTTAAGTTGGTCGTTTAGTCAGATAGTCTCACAGTAATTAATAGTGGTTCTATAGCTAGTTGTTTCAATTCCGTTTCATTTTGCATTAGGTTAGGTGTAATTAAATGTTCTAGACTTTTCTTGATCTCATAAATGTAGGTGTATTTATCTTACAACAACGACAACATTTTACGTACCTAACTGTTATAAAAACGAAATATTTTTTACTTCAGCTCCAAATAACATGTTTCCACAACCTACATTATAATTAGCAAACCTTTACCAAATTAAAAACTAAAATAAGGCTTGTAATAACGTTGTTAAACCCAAATTTAAATCCGTGAAGCTTTGTTCATTATTTTGTCAATGTTATATACTACAGTAAAAGTACTAATTAGTTTTGTTCAGAAATGTTCGTTTCTGAAACAGTGATATGAAAGTTTTGAATTAAAATGCATTGCTGCGGAAGTTTTGGGCCAGATTTAAGTCGACACTCTCGCGTTGTCACATAGTCTGTTACTAAGAATAATTAGTGAAACATTCTTTGTGAATGCGGTTTTTAAATTAAAAATATTTTTTGATGAATATGAATTCCAGATTGTCTGTTTTTAGGTACTGTACGCAGTGGAATTGCGTTGTTACGCTTAGCAATAAATACAACTTTTGATTATACTTGCCAAAGTCTGTCCAATTATTATTTTATGACCCGCGCAACTTCGCTTGCGTCACATAAGAAAGAATGAAAAAAAATTTCCCCGTTTTTGTAACATTTTTCGTTGCTACTCCGCTCCTAATGGCCGTAGCGTGATGTTATATAGCCTAAAGCCTTCCTCGATAAATGGTCTATCTAACACTGAAAGAATTTTTCAAATCGGACCAGTAGTTCCTGAAATTAGCGCGTTCAAACAAACAAACAAACAAACAATCAAACAAACAAACAAACTCTTCAGCTTTATAATATTTATAGTATAGATTAGTATAGATTCATTCCTAGATTCGATTAACATTGAGCCCTAAGTTTACATTTTAAGTTTTTATTAAAGCGTCACTATTTTTAAACACAAAAATATCATCAATGATTTATATCATCAGTTGTTGATACGAATTGTTTCATATTTAATAACCGCGTAATTTAGCCTCACAGCAAGGGCTGTAGCTTCTTCAATACTAATATAAATATCTTACTCCAGACGCCATCCAAGGCTGCGTCTCCAGTGCCCACGTCCCGCGTGGCGAGTCCACTGCCCACATCGTCCAGCCCACAGCCGGGACCTGCCAGTCCCACGCCTGGAGCCACCAGTCCCACTGGTGAAAGAACTATATCTCCACAACCTGGTAAGTTATTATGTCTTTCTTTCAATTCTGTATCAACTTAAAGTCAAAGTTTTATAAGCTTTGCTAAGGTTTTAGACATATATTAGGGAAGTAGCATTAGAAATTCGATAATAGACATTAGCCGCCTCTACACACTCTATCGCACGTTCTTAGGAGCGTACAGGATTACGCGCGATCTTCGCTCGCGATTACCTGGGCTTGACAGATGAGCGCGGCTCGTGGTCTTTCCTTTCCCCATACACGCGCGCTTCTTCACGCGCGATTGTTGTTTCATGCGCGATAGTGTGTGTGTAAAGGGGGCTGATTTCTAATTACTTTTGTTTCCTGCAGATCCAAGTCCACTAAAAGCAAAACGTGTGCCAGGAGAGTCGAGTCCACCGAAAGTGATCAAGAGGAAATCACCAGGACCTCCATCACCAGGCGGTGATGAACAGGTGAACAAACTCCATTATCCATTGCATTATCCATAGTTTTGCGGATTATTCAACTAGCTTAAGGTAAATTAGTTGGTAAGTTAAAACTGAATGTAGAGGATTTGAGGCTAAATGATTATAAATACGTAGATCGAGTATGTAAGACCATGTTATAGGTATATTAGGTATAATAAAGTCTTCAATTGCGTAATATACCTTTCTTGTTAATAAATCTAGGCACCCGACAAAGCCGATACAAAGCCGGAAGCAGATTCGAAGCCAGCTGAGGATATAGCGGTGGCTCGTCCAGTCGCGCCTGAGATCAAACCTTCAGAGGGAGCCATTCCTCCTCCACCGCCCGTCAAACCTAAGGTAACGTTGAATGACCATGAAGACTTCAGCAAATATTGAAAATGTTGTAACTATCTGAAAATAATCATATCTAATGTGAAAATAAAAAAAGACTAAAGGGCTTATAGCACGGTCGGTAGTGTGTCCGACTGATGATGAGGTTCTAAGTTTGATTCCCGGGTCGGAAGAAGAGCTTTTGGTTTTTTCTATTTTTAAAATATTATAACGTTTCTCAATAGTACCCCTGAATTTGGTAACGTGCCCGGTAATAACCAATAATATTGCATGGGACTGACATTGTTCATGGTGAAACGTTGGTGTATATTTCATGCACTTCTGTCTACCCCTTCGGGTATAACAGTCGTGATATTTATGATCGATATTACGACATACTCAAAGAACACATAATTTAAGCCACACTACGACGCAATGGTAGTGGCGTGGCGACCACCTTAACCACTGCGCCAAAAAGGCGCCTTCTGAAAATGAAATTGAGTGTCGTTTGAGTCTTCGGCCATTAGTCACGCAATTTATTCAAATTAATATCAACTTGTCCGTCACATAGCAGTGAGTGTTCTATAATTAGAATTTGGCATTAGAATCGAAATACTATAAGATTTTTAATTTGGAGACAAGGACGTCGCTATATTTAGAAAATTCAAAGTAAAAATATAAATTGCGTCATAATTCCTAGTCATTCGTCCGTATGGACCGGTCGCGTTGGAAAAAAGTGTTATAACATCAACAAGAGAGTACATAATGTTAGAATAGTGCCTATGTAATGTAAAGTTTTACTTTCTTTCAAACCCATTAATATCCCACTGCTGGGCAAGGGTCTCCTCCCGCAATGAAGGAGGGGTTAGGCCTTGAGTTCAAGAGCTGTTCTAAAGAATACTCAGGCATGCAAGGATGCATCACGATGTTTTCCTTGACCGTTGGAACAAATGATAATTATTTCTAATACACTCATTCCGTAATTATTTCTAATACAAATAATTATCAATTTCAAGTCATTGGTGTGTTGCCCGGATACAAACCCTTGACCATTTTCGCGGAAGGCACAAATTCAACCACGGTTATCACTGCTCTTTACTTATATTGTCATAAATAAGTTTCTTGCATTAGTTTACGACGCTAGCCTAGTAACAGACTTGACACTCTGGTTACCCAAATTTTCTTGCGTATTTTTCTTCGCGTTATTTTCCTTTACTCTAAAAGCAAGTGACATACATTTCTTGTTCACATAACTTCAAAAGTAAGAGGTTGATTTGAACTTGAATTTCCTGCGTGGGAGGTAAATGCTAATGTCACTAAAGTGTTACTTTTCAGACGTAAACGTTTTACCTAAAACCTAAGCAGGTCACGCAGGAAATTTATTTTAGACTGTTATAATATGCAAATGTTTAAAAGTTATTAATATCATATATTAATACAGTTCAATATAACATTTTATGAAAGACCTTTGCGTAGGTACTTGATAGTTCTATAAAGCAAGAAAATCTCTTGAAGGGGTTCAATTTCCCCATATCGCTTTATTTGGTGGACTCAAAAACTAACTTAATAATCCTACTTAATTCGGGAGACGGTCTTACTTCATTTCTTGTTTAACAAGTCCCTATAATATCGGTTATTTTTATTGTTTCACACTTTCTGTACCTTGTCTTGTTTATTTGTATGCATATGTATTTTCCGTTATATCCGAATGATTCTTAACGTAGGAGGTTTCTTGATATGATTTCTTCTCTAGGCTCCAGCGGCTCCCACCATGGAGGTGACGCCCAGCACGCCGCAGCACACTGCATCGGTGCCTGACGCCAAGCCGCCCTCACCCCCCAAGATAGCCCCTCCCCCGCCAAGAGTGGCGTCTCCACAACCTTCCACATCTAGCGTCGCTGCTGCCGCGGTAAGTTTACTTTAATAACCTTAGATTTTTTGTTTATACGTATTATTCTTCATTATGAGGTTTGACATGTAGTGTTATCCTGTAAAGGAGGGTTTCATCCAAGGATTATCATTGGTTCTTTGGAATCGATATTTACGGAAGCAAATGCCTTTGCCTGACACCGAGGTAAACGAGGCAAAATCAACCTCATTCCGTAATAAACAAGAATAAAAAGACCGAAAATCCGTAGTAAAAAGACATAAAAAACCTATGTTATAGTTGTTTTATAGAAAGTGTAGAAGTTAGACGGCTGTCAAGAGCCGAATATGACAAAAGATTCTAATTAGTTTAAATGATTTTCGAGTGAATCATCACATTTTAAGTTCAGATAACTGATATCATTCAAAACGATATTCCAAATTCTTTGTACCTATATTCGTTGTAAATAAACAAAGGTAAAACAAACAAACATACAGGTAAAAACAAAAGCGTTGCACCGAGTTTCAAGGATATTATGATATATGGCGGCGTTAAGAAATTGCGTACATGTGTATGTGTTATAAATCCTTATCTTACTACAATTTATTGCTGATATTAATGAAAACACAGCAGGATGTTTTTAATATGCCAACTGCGAAGACAATGTGATATCTTTATTAAAAGTAAATAGAATATCATTACTGTAGATGTTAGGTAATATATTAATTTAGTTTATAATTTAGATCTGGAACAGTCGGGTACCTAGTTGTTTCTAGATTAAATGTAGGTTCAATAACAAAATATGAATATTCTTTTATTTGCAAGATATTTAGAACTTAAATTTTAAGGTTAATAATTTCTCAAAACCAACTTTTCTAAATAATTATATACATTTCCTTTATAAGCCTTCGATAAAAATATGAATTTTCGGGCGTTTTTGTTAGTTGTAGAATTAATTTAAAACTCAAATGTAATGTAGGTACAAGCGTACGTAACATACCCATTGGCAATATTCAGCAGTTCCTACAAGCATAAAACAAAACAGAAAAGTAAAAATATTTTGACGAATATACAACATAAGTCCTTAGTAACAAAAGGACGCAGATGCGGTCTCTATTAACTTGTTCCACATATACCGATGGAATTAACTCGATAAAAAGTACTGTAATTCACTCGAATGTTAGTACAAACCGTCATAAGCCTACTTTACATATTCTGTCCCTTTTGTTACGCGTATCTGTCTTATTAGGCTCGCTACACTAGGTTTTGCTATGAAAACAATTTGAAAAGTTACTAGAATAAAGACAAAAAGGTGCTTTCTAGATAAGGCGTGAAAACAGACTAAATGGTGACGTAGTTTTTTAAGATGGCAACTTGGATGAACAACTGATGTTTTAATTGGCAACACTAGGGGTCGACTTTTAACTCATTGGCAAAAATAGGTACGTTTTTTCGACTTAGCGTAAAATATAGCTGGTTTCTTTTGATTGTTAAATATGTTATTTAATAACATATTTCATAATTTTAACAATCAGAACTCCAAAATTGCTGTAGAAATATTTATGAAATTTGGTACACAGCATTCTGCTTGAAAGAAAATACCTTACGTACCTTTAAACCGCGGTAATCGTGTGTGGAAAACAAGCCTACATTTTATTTATTATTTCAAAGTGAAAATTATATCACACAATGTTTTATAACGCCTCGAGCTAGGATTTCAATTTCAAGGTGTATTACTTACAACGTTAACGCACTTTCGTAATTTTCTCGCAAATCTAAACTGTAGGTAATTGTAGGAAAACATTGGTGACTACATACTTACGTACTTTCTTTCTTAAACTATAGATTTTTATTAACTTATGTTCACGGTAGCCTTGATAGCTTTGTTTCTGGTCCTGCGATTGTCGCTAGTGCGTAACGACAATTAATTGAAATGTTTTTTTTATTTGAGTTATATTATGTTTACGATTTATCGGAATCTGTTTTGGTAAATGTTAATCGAATACTAATTAATAAGTACAAGACCTTTGTAAGCGTATTTATTGTTTGATACAAAGAATGCCTTTTTCTGAGAACCATTTTTACCTGGAAAACGTTTGAGAAGATTCTTTAAATGAAGGATTAGAAAATGATGTTTCCAAATAATTAAATTATGTAAAGTCTATGTATGGTACTCTCAAAAATATAGACAAACGTATATTATAAATACACTTCAAATTCCTTGACGGAAAACCCCGAAACCGCATTCCCAACATAGGAATAAGCCTTATAAACCGATATAACCGCGAGCTTATTACCAATTACCTACAGAATATGTTTCAAAACTCGCAACTCAGTATTGAGATTTGTCTTAACATTGTTTCATCAGATCTAATTTACACACAGTTTAGACTTTTACGTACAGCTGAAAAACGGCTACCTACTTTACTTCCTTCTTATTCATCTTAATTAAGGCACTGAACGTAAACGATCGACGATGATATCATAGTAGTTTAAGCAACCCTCAGCTCAGACATTCCATGGATGTATGCTCAATGTCTTTCGAACTCAGCGTCTCTCTGTTTTGGAGGTGCTTAAAAAACCATCGTTAAAAGGGGACAAAATTTTGGTACGATGTTAACCTTTAACGAAACTATCTTTTTTATATTTAAACTTTACTAAAAAGAGACTTTAAAGAGTTTTTTCTCATATTAAAACCTTAAAGCTAAAAAAAGCGATTGTCCTTGAATGTGCATGAGACTGGGGGCAACGTTAAACATTTATTTGTTTATTATGTACTTGTACGTTGTATATTAAACCCTGATTTAATTTTATTGTGGGAAGTACACGGCTTTTTATCGTTAGTAGAAGTACCCACGTTTGTTATTTTTGTAAAAGGCTCCCTGCTTTAGGGGCTCAATTTGTGGGGTAACTTATTATGGGAAGTTTTAAAGGGCCGCTTTCATGTAGTCAATTTCGGTACAAAATGGTCAGTCATCAAGTATTTCTACAAATTAAAGACAACAAAGAAAGAATTTCAAAGATTTACTTTAGATATGTGAAATGTATTTCTCATATTACCTAAAGATTTCGCGAGAAATATAGATCGATTTGTTTAATATTATTGTGAATTGTTAGTAGTACTGTTTTCTATACAGTTGTAGATATCAATTATTTAAAGGTAATTTAAGTTTTAGTGCCTACCTATTATTTTGAGGAGATAATCCACTTAAGTTTTGCTTCAAATCTCCTTTTTAAACATTACAAAAATCTGCAAGCAAATGATTCAATTTTTCACTTTTATAATAATATTTAAATCTAACGATTCCCTCCTCCCACCAGCCTTCGCCCCCGCCAGCGGCGCCACCGTCGCCTCCCAAGCGCCTCTCCTCCACTTCAAGCACGGAGCAGCTGATACCGCCATCATCTCCCGAACCACTCCGCCCTGCCAAGAAACTCGACGACATCAAGACCATCAAGCGACAACCTAAGACTGGCTGGCTTTAGTTTCACTGCCTTTACTTTGATATTAGTACGGTAATTATTGACTAAAGTATATTTTCGGTATAATTCCCTGGTAGCTGTGTCCTATGTTAGAATTAGGGCTGGTTTTATCACTACTGGATAAGTGTCAGATAGCTTTTCTGAAGGTATTTCGACAGCTGTTTTTAAAAATCTGTTGTCATTATTTCTGTTGGTTTGGTTATCGACTCTTATTCATTAAATAAGAAACTAGCTCATACAGTTTAGTTTTACGTACAATGTCTATTACGCTACCACTGTTAGCTTGTGATACATAAATCATCAGTAAACGAAGTGATTTAGTCAAGTAGCTTTTACTCATTCTCAAGTTGAGTTTTATTTAATTTCAACGCAACACGCGTGTTTGCTTAGTTCCCGTATTCTATTAGGTATATAATTAACATGCAACGCGAAAGTAAAAAAAATATGATAATAAAATTACAATTCTGTTGAATAACTACGTTGATGATTACCGTATTAATAACTTTACAGTAAAATCTTCCTTAAAAGTTGCAAACCGAAACAATTTTCTACTTAGATGTCTTGTTACACAGGCGTGAACAACTCACGCAACAAGTTTCCAACATCGACGCGACTTCGTCGTAGTTTCGTCTCCAACTGATTTAAGTTTCGGTTGCATGGGGAGTTTACTTAATACTTAATTTTGTCAGTTGTACTTTGTTTATCTATGTCTGGGTGGATTGTGGGGTGTTTTGGCGGTTGTAAAAATAAGTGTACCTAGTCCATGTCTATAAAAAACTTAAAAATGTAAAAAAATATTGTAAAGTACGTTTTGATTTTTGAATTTGAATGAGATATTCAATTTTCAACCTATTAGTAATGTCAGAAAAAGCCAGTTTTCGAATAATTGTACTTTTTTATTGAAGTGCAAATTCCTTAAGATGTTGCTTTTTAACAAAACTTTTGTTTACCTCAATCTTTGAGATAAATCTTCTTATTTTATCAATATTAACTAGAAACAGAAATAAGTCAATTATCAAATAACTTTGGCATTGCTTAATGAAAAAACATGAATTGTACAAACCTTAGCTTTTCTCAATGTTTCAGATTAATATCGTAATTGCCTCAACAAGAAACAAAGTTAACATCAATCTGTTAATTTTTAACAACTTTCATGCAAAGTAAGATAAAAAAGAGAGTAAGAGAGATAGTAAGACAAAGTAAGGTACATAAGATAGGGACAAAAATAACAACAGAAAGAGCCAGTGAGATCAATAACGCATCATATTCTTATATAGAGCGAGCACTGCGTAGTTCCAGAGCGTCAAATTCATGACTAATATGAATGTCTGATAGACGCAGTCGTCCCTATTTGTTATACGATACGCCATTGATCTAATGGCCAACTGTAGCTTGATTCTCTACTACTATCGACTACCGACAACCGAACTGTCATCGAGAAATTTTGTATGAAAATCGGATCAGCGCCTCTGACGGGTGTCGTAGGAAATATTTTGGCAGTACATTCTAAATGTCAAAATTTCGATGACTAGCCGGTTGTCGGTAGTCAATAGTGGTAGAGAATCGAAGTACTGTTCTCTTACTTTAAAATATTAGAGTTGCAAATATCGAATAGAAAGATAGTAATTGAAAGTTTTTGAGGTTATGCCAGTGTTTTAGTTTGATTTAAAATTGTTATTGAATAGTTTTGACTTGTTTTCATTGTGAACAATTTGATTCTGCTTTTATTCTTATACTATGCAGTAATATTTGTGTAAAAGCTGTTATTTCTTGTTGAGTTGAAGTAAATGGAAAATGCAGAGAAACAAGTTTAACTGTCAGCAAGTTGTATTATACTTTGTTTTTAATCTTAATAAATTTAACCTAATTGTGTATCTATTTGGCAAAGTGCACCACTTATCGTATACTGAAATTGTAAGTTAAAACAAAAGCTTTGCCAGTTACATTCGAATTCAATAATTAAAGATTTGGATCTCATCCAGGCTTTTACTATCTGTCCTAGTTTTTAAGTTTTAACAGAACAATAAAAACGACATAAATTTCGAAAAGGAAACGTGAAATTAAAACAGCTTTGTAATAAAAATATCGGTTTATTTGTTACTTAAATCTAAGCTCTATTAACCTAATCTAAGAGTCCTATTTCCCATGCACTAAAAATATGATTATTTTGCATTTTACGTGTTCGGAGGTTCGGTGGTAAGGTTTGAAAATTGTCATACGTTTTGTACCAAATTGTAATACGAGAATAAATATGATCACAGTAATTTGTTTTATTTTTGTCTCTTTAAGAACATGTGGGTGTATGAAGAATATGAAAATATATTTTGGTGTTCTATAAACGATTTAGTTCCGGGAAAACATATGAGTTTTATAAGAAAGTCTTAAATAAAATGTTATTGAAATGTTCGATTACTTTTGGATAGGACTCGTTTAAGCAATTACTTGCATCTTTTACCTCTTACTTGGTCAAAGCTGTGGGTTTTGATGAAAACTAAAACTTTAAAATGGGTTTTGCAGTGCCGTAACTGTGCTTTCTAATAACTAAAAAAACATATTCACTTTACCTAAAATAGATAATATTATGATGCTTCACTTTAAATTTCAAATTTAGGTATTTATTTGAATTTCCTATATCAACATTTTCGTGGTATTACCCAAGATATGTACACTTAAATAAGAAAGTAATATCATACTTAGATAGCTACTTCTTATATTTTCTATCTTAATACATAGTTAATAATCCAGTATCCGTCCAGTTAGTTAAGTACGTCTATAAAACAATTTACACGCATAGCCTTGACGACAAAGTGTACAACAAAAAATGTGAAATAAAAAGCGAAAATATAATAGATTACGGAGGGTGAGCAGTTCTGCAGCTAAATTAATACGAGACGGAGCCCGGAGGCCGCTTGTCAAAGGAGGAAATTCCTCTCGAAACAACACTAACGATTGTTTAGTGCCTCAGGCGGTGCGGCGTGGCCCAACTCCACGAGCAAATCAAGCGATTTATTGACCTTCCCTGCTTTTTTGTTATGACGTTTTGGAGAAAATATATATCGTTATCTTTCAGTGAAAATTAGGGGCCATTGGAGATTGGAAGGTTGCAGCTGGGGTGTCGAAAATTGGTGCTGTATTGAATTATGACGATGCGAGGTTGAACTCAATCGCAGTTGTTTTTCTGTATATAAAAACTTTACCTACAATGACCAATTTTTATGCTTTAAATTTTATTTGTAAAAAACATGAAGAAGGCTTTAATTATGCAATGTAAATAAATGGCAAAATGGTTCTGAGATAGGACACATTTGTTTTACAATCATTTTTTATTCTAAAGCATAGTTTAGAAAGCTGGTTAAGCTACCTACATGCAAGATTGTTATCTCAACTTTTATGCTTTCAACAATGTTTGTAAAGAAGTTATAAAATTACTAGTTGACCCGCGCAACTTCGCTTGCGTCACATAAGAGAGAATGAGACAGAATTCTCCCCGTTTTTGTAACACTTTTTACTGTTACTCTGCTCCCATTGGTCGTAGCGTGATGATATATAGCCTATAGCCTTCCTCAATAAATGGGCTATCTAAGACTGAACGAATTTTTCAAATCGGACCAGTAGTTCCTGAGATTAGCGCGTTCAAACAAACAAACAAACAAACAAACAAACTCTTCAGCTTTATAATATTAACCGATTCATTGCCACCTTCATTTTCGTGAACATTTCAGCCAGGCCCCATTCATTGGTCGGTGGCTCACCATTTGAGCCATCGGCCTCCCTGAAGGATGACTCAACTGATGAGTCATTGGCTCCTTGTAATGATTTAATGCTTTTCGCCATCATTCGAGCCAGTCTGACAACCAGAAACGTGTTACTGTGTTCTCCTATTCGAATTTGTGGATAATAAAAGTTAATATGGCGTTTCAAGGTAGTATTTGTTGGTTTTAATGAAATATTGCAGAGGTAGTAAACATTTTAGTAGTATTCAATCATTATTTATTATTGTAATATTATTTGTAGATAATCAGGACTACGACGATTTTACTGAATGTAGCCAGGCAATGTTTACTGATTTCCATGATCAACAAATTGAAGATAAAGAAAATCAAGGTTTTCCAAGCTGTAGTCAATCGATTTTACAAAAAAGTGTACCAAAGAAGCGTCCATTCTCTCAATCTCGTAATAGTTGCAATGTAGTTTCTAACAACAGTTCAGATACTAGCATTGAAGAAATTTTGGACTCTGATGAAGACGAAGATAATAAAAGAAAAAAAAATAGTTTCCATATGAATGAAAAAATATTCAAGATGTTTTGCGGCAGTTATACAAAAGGTTTATGACACCTGACTAATAAAAATATTCTCTAAATTGAAGGGCCAGGTCTGATATTCACGGAAATGTTTAATGAGATCTGAAAAATGGTAGTTTAAGTGTTTTTTTTTTTTAATATCCGTTTTTATACAATTTTGGTTTGACTCACCAATTGAGCCATCGGCCTTCCTAAAGGTTTTTTAATGACTCAACTGTTGAGTCATTGGCCATGAATCGGTTAAGTATAGATTTATTTCCCAAATACTTGTATATGACACACTCATAACACTATATTATTACGCTATGAATCGGTAAAAGTTTGTGTACATTTATTTTATAGCTGACCCGCGCAACTTCGCTTGCGTCACATAAGAGAGAATGGGTCAGAATTTTCCATGTTTTTGTAACACTTTTTACTGTTAGGTACTCTGCTCCTATAATTGGTCGTAGCGTGATGATATAAAATATGCTTTTTTTTCACGAAAAATATTCTCAAAATTATTTACATCTCTTAGTATACCGAAGTCGCGCTAAGGCATATCCGCCATTAAAACAGTTGCCATGGCAACGGAATTTTGTTAATTCAATGTCATTATAATATTGATTATTCGCGACTTCGGTGGCGAAACCTGAATTTTCCCGGGAAATGCGTCATTTTCCCGGGGTAAAAAGTAGCCTTTCTCGGGTATCAAAATATCTCCATACCAAATTTCATGCAAATTGGTTCAGTAGTTTAGACGTGATTGAGTAGCAGACAGACAGACAGACAGACAGACAGACAGACAGAGTTACTTTCGCATTTATAATATTAGTATGGATGCAACATTTCAAGGCTTGTATATGTACGACGTGTAAACAAATCTGTCATAAGTTTGTTGTTAAAAGGACTTTACATAGTCCCTACCAACCCACGGAAGGATTTTCATTTAAGCAGGCCTTGAATATATTATTTAATTACGAGTAGGTACCTACAATTTCATCAGTAAGCACATCCCAATTTTTATACTTACACTACCGCACTGGCCCTACTTCGTCCCAGTTTAGTGCAATTTTATCCCGTTGATTCAATTCCAGTGGGAATTTTGATCCCATCGATCCCATACAAACCTTGTCCCGATAGTAAGAAACAGATTTAAAATACATTCATTCATTTTAGTTAAGTTGTTCAAAAGTATGCGCGTACATAACATACATACATTTCTGTGATTCATTTTTATTCATATAGATTGTCCTCACTGCTATTGTGAAAATCATGACTTAACGTATCAACTTAGGCTCTTGTTATTACATCAATTCCGTATTTAAAAGGTAAAAATAAATGACGGATTCAAATAAAATTTGTATAATACCGTAACAGCTAATGACCTGCTTACAGAGGATTTTATAAACGTCCCTCTCATTTAAAATGCTCTTATGTTTAAAAACGATTACGCTGAATAGAAAAGCAGTCATGTATGAAAACAATTTATAAAAATATGGAAACATTTTTTCGCTATACACGGAAAGGTCGCTTGATAACAGGGTCTTACTGTGGCGTAGATGCCTACAGAAATTAAAGGACTAGTTCTAAATTTAGATGACAATTATTATTTAATACAAATAGTTTTCTTTTATTCATTATTGTCCCACTAATGGGCAAGGGTATCATCCCAAATTTGAAGGGGTAGGCGTCGAGTCCACTTCGCTGGCCGAGTGTGTAACAAAAAAAAAGCAATTGAATATTCTACCACTCATTTTTAAGATTGGCTAAAACATTTACATGCATTTAAATAAGTATTTAATTTTCGAGCAGGTATCTTTTAAAAAATATTCCCGATTTATTTGGCTACCTAATATTTCAAGTCTCAGTTTCTTGTAAGTATGATTACTTACCCTCATAGGAGTTTAGTAAATCTCTGATCGCTTACGAATTGTACGGCGTGGGAGCTTCATTTGGTGTTTCATTGCGTACCTCGGCGGCCCACAAAGAAAGGTTGTGTTTAATAAAATAGTGTCAAACGTAAACCAAACATTTTATTTCTTTTATTAACTAGATATAAGCTTAAGACTATGTCAACAAACTATGTGTATATGTGGTCCTTTCAAAGGCAACTGTGTTACTTTTATTTTGTGTGCTTGTCAAAGAAATGCTACTTATTACGTGTAGGCTATTCTACGTTTTAATTAAACATTTTTTTGTAAAGATATTGTAGATATTGTTTGAAGTGAAATTACATTTGATTTTAGATAGGTAGGTACAATAAAATACAAATAAACATTCCAATAAAGATGAAAGAGCAGAACATGTATTGTATTTTTAACAATTATCATCATTTTCGACTGAAAGGACAGAGATAATAACAAAAACATAGTATCTATCTATTATTTAGATAAAACAATTTTATATCGTTAGTATTTCTTATAGATTTGTCAGGTAAGGAAGGAAATATATTCTAAATTTGCTCTTTCACCAATTATTTCGTAAGAAAAAATATTTAAATGTTCAATTTGAATGTTCTTTACAATGAATAGGCACTTTACTGATATTTTTAATTTCTAACTTAGCTTACACTTGTGGTGTGCTCAGCACCTCCAGATATGGAAATTGAGAAAATTAACTGATAGTGACTATTTCGAGATTTTCTATCACTTATTCTATGGTATATCTTGAACTATCTGTAAGTATTGAACCAGAATACTTTTATCATCTAGATACATACAATATGATATATTTCTGGCACATTAATGACTAGAGTTCCGTTGAATTATAGAACCTACAATATGGTAAAAAATAAATTCTGCTGATCTTAAACAAACTTAGTAGGTAATATGTACCTTGCAACTGTTGCTTTCACTCGGTTAAAATATTCTTAGTTAGTTGCTACTATTTTAAACTACTCTTAAGTCTTACTGACGTAAATATGAACATCAAAATTAGTAGGTACTTACATGCTGACTATATATTTTACTTGTAGTACGACTACTTAATAATACTTTATTCGGACTATCCACACATCAGAACATACAATAATATTGAATATTTTTTGCTGCAGGATCTGATTCTAAATATCATCATTAACCTAGTCTTTCTTCCAAGTATATTGGAGTCGCCATCCAGTCTTACCAGACGCAACTGAACTGAAATAGTGTTTTTCTTGGAGCGACTGCCTATCGCCTGGGTCATAAAACCATACCCATCGGTAAGACAGGTTGACAGACTTTAAAGCTGGTAACGACAGTCAAAGATCTTTAAAAAATGTAAATTGAAGTTTAACGATATGTGTGGATAAACCGTATCACACGGTTACGTAACTAAAAATGTTTTTAAAACAATATTCTTGGTACTGCGAAGCTTCTTTACAAGCCTGAGTAATATTCATTTAACGCCTGTAGGGAAAATATGAATCTTAAAATGTTTAGTTTAATTTATTAATACTAGTTATTGCTCTATTCCTATCAATATCATATCTCACTAATACGTCGACTTGCAAATAACACCCAGTGCACAACAGAACGAGAATACTTACAATTTACAAACAAACATTATATTTTTATTCGAACATTACGTTACATTTCAACGAAAATTTAATTATTTTTTGATGTCTTAATAAAAGAACCATCATTATTACTTGGGACTGACTGGCGATTGTTTTACGGCACTTTTCAAGTTACAAATTCGACAGTATTTAAAAAGTATTTAGTACAGTTTATAAACCGATATCTGCGGCGTAACGTAGAACACAAAAACGGTAGTGAAAACTAAGGAATTAATTTTAAATACATAACAAAAGTCTACACTTACAATGCTGACTAGATCTACAAATTTCTTAAACAACAGCTCAAAGCCATCCAGAAACTACTTTACCAGTGACTACAGACTTGCCTTTATCTCTGCCATAACTTGGTGTAGGTGATGGACTGACTCTTGCAGACCTCGGAGTACTAACCGAAGCCCTACTTCTAGGCCTATCTTCACTAGGGTCTGGAGTAACAGTTACAATAGGAGCTTCCACCATTTTGTTATATTCCGTTTCTAAGTTAGAAGCTGAAAGGATTTGTTCAGAGTGGACACTTGGTGTAGGAGTGATTGGTTTTTGTAGATTGGAATCTTCTTCTTGTGTGATGTAAAGGCTCCTGGTGGGGGTGTCTGGTTCGATGGTGATGACGTGGTCTGAAGAGAACTCCGCTGGGGGAGGGAGGCGAGAGCCGCTGGCCGGGTCGTACGCTGGAGTACTCGGCTCTGACGGCTCCTGCGATGATGATTTCAACGGACGAGTTTGCTCTGATCCGCCTTCTGATCCTGGTGGAAAAAAAGTTTACATTTTATTGCAAGAAGGGGTTGAAAAACATGCAATATAGAGGCTAGTGAAAACCGAGCTACTTCTATGTTTCCGTAGTTCTGTACAGACATAATTGCTGGTATAAGTTTTTAAATAAGAATTAAGTAAATTATATTTTCTAAAATTTATGTTGACACACTCATTTTAGTACTCGGAAACAATGTTATATTTTTAACCAGTTCATTAAGCTAAAGATTTACAAAGTGGTTAATTATTACAAGAGAATGAGTTAATTAAGTCTGTAATAATATCTCGTCTGGAATAACAAATAGCTTCGTGTTTATTTGTGTGGTCTGTTGCGAAGGTCAGGTTTTGCCATTTGTTTGAATTGAAATAATATTTTAATGACAATATTCAACTAGTTGCTTTTTTATTGAACAGGGCCTTCTGGGTGTGAAAACACTCCAGACACATTTTCGTTAGGTTAAAATTTCCTTACTAGAGATAAGTTTAAAACGGGTATAAAAGGTACTACATGGATGCTTTGGGATGAGGATATAAAAGTATAATTTGCATAGATTTAGGTTGGTATTACCACCGCTCATCTTTTGTCTGCATTAGTATTATATTTTTAGTAGTTATTTACAGTACCAACATTAATCAAGTTATTACAATGTCATGCAGCTTTGATCTTCACTTACCAAGCTGCAAGCTTCTGACCGCTATACGTAACTATCGGACCCTCGACCTGGAAAATCGAACTCTCAATCTGACTGGAATCCCTATATTAACCGTCATTAATAAATTTTATATTTTTAACCAGTTAATGTCCCACTGTAGGGCAAGTGTCTCCTCTCAGTATGCGGGAGGGATTAGGTCTTGAGTCTACCACACACTTATTTTTTAGTCCATAAGTGCAGGTTGGGTCTTAATCATTATTGCTGTACAGTAAAGACTGTCTAAGGAGTTTTGTTGTTTTTGATATAAAGTAAAGGAATCTCTGCCTATTCTTTAAAAGTGCAAGGATAGAAAATAGCCTACCTTTGTCTTCAATGTCCGCTTCAACTTCGATTTCGTTGTCTTTCAGCCCTTCGTCGTCTGAGGTCTCTGGGATTGGCGTTCTGCTCCGGAATGATCGCGCTGTTGAATATATTTGGTTAATATAGATTTACTTATGCCAGTTTATTGTGAAATTATTATGCGAAAAGACTTTTTCCCCGACCTAATATTATTGGTTGAGGCATAAAGCATTCTTTTTTTACAACAGTAATAATAAATACGTATTTGCAAGGTCAAGAGTAACACAACGGCACAATATTTAAAGTTTCAACCAAACCCTTAATAAAGCTTGAGCCCACTGTAGCCAAACGACTACCTAACATGGAGCTACATAATACATTGTGTGTAATAGATATAGATTGGATATAGTATGGGTAAGCATCTAATTGAAAATTATTTATTTACAACGCGAACCGAACGCGTATACTCTATCTTGCTAATTCATAAAACTAAACGATGATAAGTACTAGAGCCTAACCTTTTCGTTAAAGTCTAACCGTGTTACTCATAAAAATGTATAATATATAGTTATGAAAGGCTTAAAGTGTTTCTTTTACTCTTAAGTGAAATTAATAGTGTGTTTATGTACATTTAAGTCTACAAGCAACGAGAAAAAGGATAAAATAATAATTTAAATAATCTTACGAAACTTTAAACTTTTATTGCTTAGTACACATAATATATATGTACTGGACGCAAAGCCTAACAAAGAACATCTGCCGGAAGAAAGTTTCCTCGGGTTTGTCATATCAACAAAATGAACCTTACCTGTACATTCCCCAAATAACTGCTTAATTACTCAAGTTCAGAACTTATCTCAACTAAACCAAGAGCCTGTGAGGGTTCATCTTGTTTTACAAGATGGATGTTTTACTCGTATGGATGTACAATTTTATTTCTACGGTCCAAGTTTAGAGTGATTATGTAATTTCTATTAAAGTGTAGGGTTGGTTTTGTAGTTTAAATTAGGTCAATCTGTATCAGAAACTTCCGGGTCTTGAATTTTGTATTACGGGGTCAGTAGTACTATTAACCGGCGGTACTGTATGACAAGCTGTATGGATGTGAATGAGGCAAGGAAAGTTTGTAAGAATCTTATAAAGTGTCGTTCTTTGGTCTCTGCCTGCCCCTGTAGGAAAAAGGCGTGATGTTATGTATGTATATTGCATGTAACTGTTTTACCTGTTGATTAAAAAAAAACCTTTCGTTTACTTTTCGGCACTTATTGGAACTGTTATCATGGGAAACTAACGTATCGAGATGCCTGTCTAAACTATGGTGTTGTCTACACTTATTGTCACTTATACATACTAAAGCTAAAGTTACAAGATATTATATTAGGGCGACATATTTCTTGGTAAATGTAGATTTTATTACATTTCGAAGCAGTAGGTACGTTTATCCTATTCATATTCAGTAGTTCAAGTAAGTAGTGTTAAATAAACATATCGTTTCAAATACAATAACACAGTAAGCGTAACATTAATGCGACGGATCGATCATGTAAATACTGTCGCTTTTATAATTGAATCGCTTGTTTGTGCAAACCTATGCATTTCATATTAGAGTCTGCTATTTGTGCATTTCACTGAAACTTTTTGTTTACGAACTGATACATTGGACTTTTGTTTTTGCTCGGTTGCTTAGCACTTGAAATAATAGGACTAAAATAAACCACGCCTACTGTGGCTAATATTGTTTTAAAAATATTGTAAACATGGATAAAAGTAAATGTTTTTTTTTTTTTTCAATATTTTTTACAGTTTTTATTAACTTCTGTTATTGATAGAATTCGGTTTAAAACTAGGATAGCCAACACACTAAACAAATAAAAACGAATTCACTGTTTTACAATGATGACAAGATGTATGGATGCGAATGAGGCAAGGGAAGTTTGTAAGGACCGTATCAAGTGGCGTTCTTTGCTCTACTCCTATGGAAAAAAACGTTAAAGTTACTCACCACTACATCTCTTACAGCTGGCTCGTTTCTTAGGCGTCTCGAACACTTCGTCTTCTAAACTGAACTCGCTGTCAGACCTGCCTCTGTTCTCTCTCTTTATGAACTCTGCCTTGATCTTACTTCTCATGAACTTGGCGTATGCCACCCGCGTTGTTGGCGATACGATTGAAAGTTGCGGGTTGTATTCTGCGAAACAATTTGTTGGTTAGTTATGGAGTTAAATACTACTAACGAAAAGTACAACCTTTAAAATAAACTAGCTATGTACTATCGAAGATGTTGCCTTAAAGATATTAATAAATATTCGTTGGTTTAACACTATCCTTGATTGGTATTTGATCTACATTTTGAAAGAAAACCTTTTATTGCATGTTAAGTTTCTAAGTGTTTGTGAATTATATGTAGAGCAGTTATGAACATCGTACAAACAGTGTCATAGCGTTCCGTAATGGAGACTGGCTGACCAAGCATTTTGATTTCATGCATGTATTTCCCTGGATCCGCCAAAGTATTATTTCTTCTATATTTTAGCAATATAATTTGGATAAAGTTTAAGTACATCCATTTGAATACCATAATAGTTATATTTTGGGACATGATATAGTATATCTTACCCAACAACTTCTGTGGATCAATAGTCCTAGTTGAGATGTTCTCTAAGATGTGAGCTCGTAGCGACTGTCGGCTGCGTCTCGTCTCCGCCGCTTCTGATGTTCCTATAGGGTCCCTCCGCACTGTGTTGGTACGGACTAACGCGTTCCAGTCGCGTTTCTTACTGAAATGTTATAATTTATATTAGTTGAATCGCTTTCTTAAACAATTAGTTTGATTTTTGTACGATTAATAGTGCATTAAATTGTGAAGTATTACTAGTTAATAAACAATATCCGTTCTTTATGAGATATTCGACTAATATCTAGAACTAATAATGAAGGATATTGCTAAGATCCAAAGTATATCACTGATAAGATCCTTAACTCTTTTGTCCATATTGTTACTACTTCTAAATTGAATGTATTATTTGTCCGAAGCGCACTCATTTCTAAATGTAGGCTATATTCGGTCTCCGCCAAGCCAACAAAAACAGAGATGAAATGGTGGAAGTCTTATTAATAAGGTAATAAAATAACATCATCTTTAAGGGCTAATCACAGTATATTTACTACAAGGTAATTCACAAAAATTACCCATAATGTTGGGATTTCCGTAAAAGACTGTGTTGTATTTATTCAAATAAATTTATTGACTAGCCGCTTTAGTTATTTGTACCGAGGGATTACCTTGGTTTGAAGATATAGCCGGAGTGAAAAAATGTTCGGGGATTTTATTGTATAAAGAACTTAGGTCAAGGTTTTTATTTAATTCAAAATGTTAATTTTAAAGCTTTGATTATTTTGGATGCTTTTTCACTTCAAGTGTGTAGATTTATTTGTGGTTAATTTTATTTTTATAAGTAGGCGGGCCGCGTCGAACCCCGAAAGATGGGCATGGATTAGCACTCAATCGGTGCCTACAAAGGCCGTCGGAGCAGACCCAAGAAGTGCTGGCAAGACGTTCAGATGCTTTTAATATTAATTGGACACGCATAACAGGAAATAGGAGTGGAAAAAATGGGGGAGGCCTTTGACCAGTCGTGGGACAGTAAAAGCTAAAAATAATAATTATAATTTGTTCAGATAACTAACCTGTCAGTACTGCCTCTCCTAACAATAGCCTTAGCTATTTGACTGAACACATCCTTGGGCTTGCTCTCCTTAGATATCACGTCTTTTATAATACCCTCTACTATTCCAATGTGGAAGTCTTTTAATATTCGCCTCTCCATTACTTTGCCTTTTTTACCGGCGACTGTAAGAAAATTATAAAATTATATACACATACAACGCTTATACGACACATATACGACGTGTTTTGCCATAAACAGTATTAGTCGCATGTAATAGGGGCTATCTTCTGGGCACGGTAACAAACTCCGGTCTACTATTGAGAAACAATTTAATGTAAATTACAAATTACCAATAGCAATTTGCCCAACCCGGGAAACGAACCCAAGACCTCGTGACAGCAGTTTACTGAAGCACGATTCTCTACAGTTGGTAATAATAGGTATATATCAAGAATTTGACATTTAAAATTTATCAAAAATTTGTTCTTATGACACCGGTAAGCGCGATTCGATCGTTATCGAAAGTTTGACATTTAGAATGTACTGCCAAAATAGTTCCTACGACGCCCGTCAGAGGCGCTGATCAGATTTTCACACAAAATTTCTCGATGACATGCCGGTTGCCGGTAGTCGATAGTAGTAGAGAATCGAGCTACGGGTATTCATACAAAATTTCTCGATAGCTAGCCGGTTGTCAATAGTCGAACGTAGTTAGTTTGCGAATTGCCCCTTATCTGAAAAGAAAATTCTAAACTACTCACTAGTAGCATCTTGCATAGTAATCCTTGGTGTCTTCATGCCATTATTGTGCAGTATATCAATGAGCTCGTATCGTAGCGTGGAGATGTCTTGTCTGATCTCCATGACGTCATCCTCGGTGACGCCGACCTCGTCGCGAGCCCTCTGTTCCGCGGTGACGTACCGACGAACTAACACGCGCATTACCGCTTCGTGCTCTTGACGGGCTTTTTCACGGGATTTGTTCTGTGAGACATTATGTTATTTATTTTTCGTACAGTTTTTTTCCAATTTTAAAGTTTAATCAATTCGCAGGCCATTAACTCAAAGACAAATTGCACTTATGATACAATTAATAAATTTACCACTAGCTCGGAAATGGGTCTTTGCTCCGATCACTCACACACAGCATTGTTGAAATAATATCAACTGTTGTTTTAATAGAACTATGCCTTATACCCTAATATCATCCTATAAGTTTGCATGTTTTTATTTGGTAACTAATCATAATAAGCAACATTTAGGAGAAGCTGGTGTAATGATTAACTGGGAAAACTGACTATACTCTTTGCATTTTTTAGGCTAATTTATTTGGAGTTAAAATATATAATGTGAAATGTGGGTATGTTAGTGTTGACGAGGGTTTTATTAGTCATTAGTATAAATAATTTGCTTTCGGACAGTCAGAAATACTGTAATAAATGATTACTTACGATGATAGAGCCACGATCTCTATTAACAAAGCACTGTTTGATCCAGCCGGTGACGTGTTTTGGTGTAGGGATGATGTTGAAGGGAGGCGGCACTGTGTCACCGTCTTCAAAGTAAGACATCCACAGATTGCTGCGGGCAAACTTCCATTCGGTGTCTGATCTTTCCTGTAATAAAAAAATATGAATAATCCTTTTCTGTGTTGTAGACGACAGTACTGACAAAAAAATGCCTGCAAACATCATCATCATTATGCCGGCAAGAAATTATTTTTGATATAAGTTTGGTGAATGATGTTTATTGGTATGTGACTACGTATGTTTTTTCTAAGTCACAATATACAAGGTTAATTTTAAACTGCTATGACATTCTCTATAAAATAAAACAAAGCAAATTGACCATATGAGTTCGAATCAAACTGTGATCTTGAATTTTATTATGAGCCTAAACGTTTGTTTCAATGACAAGTTAATTCACTACGGCTGAATCTTCTGAAAATCAGGTAACAAAGGTTATACAAACAATCAAAAGTAAGCTTTAAATGCCTTACCGAGATGATTTGGTAGGAGTTAGACATCATAGCAATAAGCATGTTCAGCAGCACGATGATATTGATCACGGAGTATGATCCGAAGGTGAGGAGTGCCCAGAATCTGGTGAAACTCTTGATGCCGGTCAGTTCAAACGTCGTCAAGTCTACTAGACCGAAGGACGCCCAGAAAAGTGATTGAGATGTTTCGAATAAGCTGCAAGAAAAATAACATAAGAGATGAATTAATTCTTTAATGGCGATTTTGATATCGAAGTAGATATATGATTAATCCAAAAAGGAACAATCTTTGTAAGCCAAGATCATTGATATAACCAAAATATTATAATATATGTAAGTATAAATAAATAAATAAAATATATTACTTAGCATATCGCCTCCATATAGTACAAGCTCGTTCTTGCCCGTCGAAGTCCGGAAAACCGTTTGGAAGGTGATAACATTTGTTTTTCTCCAGTTCAGCGTAATACCACATCAATTGATTTAAACCTGGAAGTTTGATGAAAGCTGATACATTGTGCGCAACGCAAGCCAGAAGACAGGGTAAAGAAACTGCTTCTTGTGGTCTTGATTCCTTCATGATAACGAGGATGACAATATAAAATACGATACTGATATACTAAAGCGAGTCCCAGTTGTCCCCTATAACACTGTCCCCCGGAGTGACAACTGGGAATACAAGTAGGAACAAAATTCCAGGAACAAAATTAAAGGGGACAACTGGGAATTTACCCTAAATTCAACACACCGTATGTCGCTATCTCTTTTTCACGATAGATGTTGTTTCATTTTAGCATGTCAGATTTACAAGGCTCAAATTTGCATATTTTTTCAAAACTCAGAAGCTTATAAAGACTTAAGAACATAATAATAAACTTACCACATCCAAAAGCAAACAACACCAGCATATAAACAAAGAAGAACTTGAGAATATCCAGTATCATTCTCCCGAGAGAGACCTGAAGGGGTCCAAGGTACGGGTTGATGGAGAAGATATGCACAAGCTTGAGGAATGAGAAGATCATGCCAGCCGCGAACGCTCCTTCGGATAGGAGCATGGGATCGTATGAGTCCCATTTCTCGCGGGGGTACCAAGGGTCCATGCCGCTGTTGTAGTCACGCTAGAAGAAAAAAAGATTGTCTTCTTGATGTAAACTTTGGTGAGTATTATTATTGTAATTCCTGCTCATAAATTCTCTGATAATTTATATTTTGTTATTGTGAGTTTTAATTTTTACCAACTATGGATAGTTTATCCGAAAGATAAAGTTACAACTATAAAGAAACCCGTCGTTGTTACACTAACTGTGACTTTTTCGGAGATGATAAAATCAGAATAACTATTCAGATATTCATTTTATTATGAGGAAAAATAAAATGTCTACTTAACTAGGTACGAGTACATCAAACAGGATTATTAATATTATACAGAGCAGAAAACAATCAAAGGACTACTAAAGTTCCGAGTACTATTTCAAATGGATTAAAGCACCTTGCTTATAATATTACGAAACTAATGACAATCTTAATTCATATAATATAATCTCTACTCTACGAAATTAAATACACAAAAGTAGAATAAAAACAAATCAGATTTCTAATAAAGCGATTAACTTCCCACCCACGTAAGGTACTCATAATAAACTTACTTGAACAATATACCAAGAAGAAAACCGTAGACTGATCCATGCGATGTAAAACGCATTTGTAATAAAGTCCACAATGTTCCACAAATCACTGATGTATTCTGTTATACCACCTGTCCATAATGATCTTATTTCAGCCCATATAAGACCTGTAAATAAACATACAGTTTTATTTCTATATAAATAAAAATGGCCATAATGTGACCGGCAAAATTTCAGAATGGTTCGACGATACGAAAATATATTATATACACGTGAGCGGATCCGGATTTTATCAGCATTGATTCCTGATAAGAATAATAATTGACAATTGTTTTCAAGGAAAATTTATTGCATTGTGATTTTACGTTATCTTCATAATAAGCTTGCTACGCGGCAGCGTCGTATTGTGATAGAATATTTTGCTGTATCTATAAATCAACGTCCAAATCTTTGACTAAATAAAAATGCTATTGCTACCATTCTATTCATAAATGTTTTGTACTGCGATTCTCTACCACTATCGACTACCGACAACAGCGACTCTACCGGGCGTCGTAAGAACTATTTTATCAGTACATTTTAATGCCAACCTTTCGATACTTGACAGTACCGACTGTAGAGAATCGCAACTGAACTTAAGTACTTAGGTTATGTTTTGAAAGGTTTAAAAAAGTCAAGGCGAATTAAACATTTATTTTGGCTGCTACAAACATCATTATATATGTTTCTAAAAATAATTGCCTAGTAAAGTTTGTTTGTCAAGACTTCTCATATAATTTATTTTGAGATAACAAATCTTACTTAGCAAGCAAACAAAATCTAATTCTGTCTATTTGCAGATATAATATTGAACAGCCATTAATAATCTTACTCTTATCAAAATAAGAAGAATGGTGTTTTCTTACACAAAGTTTTTTGAAAAACTCTCACACGGTCATTTGAATCTAAAGCTCGTACTATGATAATAATATGAAATGATACCAGACAGTAACTAATAAACAAACTTGTAACCTTCTAAATAAATATTTATAAACTAGCTTTCTCGCAGCTTTGCCTGCTGTGGAATTTCACTTCCTCCGGGGGAACTTCCAAAAATCATCTCTTAGTGCTCTTCTACACTTCATAAGGAATATTCATACCAAGTTAAAATTTTCTACGCTCAGTACTTTCGGCTGTACGTTGTCCAACAGTCAGTCACTCAGTAACGGAACAGTTTTATAGGTATGTTTGTTTATTTTTAAGACAACTTCCGCAATAAGAATTACTTTTGTGTCGCGGGGTCTTTTACAAGCACACAAATAAAACTTTTACAAATAAAACAAACAGAAACCAGATCCGAAACAATTATTTTTAGATCGCACAAATTCGCAATTATCCCGTGTGGGAATCGAACCCACGACCTCCCGAGAAACCAGCGTGATGACCTAAACCACTGCGCCATGGAAGCAGTCAAGTCAGTAATATGTTGATTTATAAAAAAATGTAGAGGTAAAAAGATAGTCCCTAGTCCTAATTCTAGTGAATAAATAGTTTATTTCGCATTCTCTGGTCCATAAGTCACCGTAGTGATTCTGATTAATGAATATATGATTTATATTCTAACCGCGATACGTATGGAGCATATAAAAATATTTTGATGGAAATAGAACATGTTTGGAATACAATATAGTATAGATAAGTGATTTTTGTGAGAGAATAAACAATAATAATCATTTTTCTATTAAGTAACGATGTAATAGGTTGATGATGTGAACAAAATTCTTAGTATTGAAGACTTTTGGGTTTTAATTAATATTCTGTACGTGAAGTTTATTAGTGCGGGGTGACTTTGACCGTTTATATAATTCTGATATTCAATTTTATACATACATAATATCACGCCTTTTCTCATATGGGTAGGCAGAGACCAAGACTTGGACTTCCTAACTTCCACTTAATATTTACTTTAGTATTTATTATAATTCGAAAAACATAAAAACGTTAAAAAATAACGTTGTAATTCGATGCTTACGTAAAAGATGATAGCTTAGACGAAAATATATTCTCGTACATAATCCATATAGTTATAAATTATAATATTGGAACCTTCAAAATCACAAAAGCTCAGAAAAGGTAAACGGAATTTGTTTAAAAGTAGTATTTAAAACGTAAAGTAAAAAAGATTATAACACCATGCCTTCAATATTCTTCATAAAATCTTATTACAAAGATAACCCCTCTTAATACTAAAAAAACTATAAATAAAGCATGCCAACAAGCGCAAATTTACTTGCTATGTAGATGATGACGCTGAACTCTATGATGCTGGGCAGAGAGCCTCGCTCGCGCTCCTTCCAATAGTCCACTAAGTCTTGCAGCCAGGTGATGCCTGACCATTCCAGTACTAGGTAGTCTGCGCGCTGGGATGCTAGAGATAGGAGAGCTGGAATACGAAAAATTTATTTTAAAATTAAGAATTAAATAGTTCATGAATAAAATATACTTATAACATACAGTTTTCTTAGTGAAAGTTACTATATTTTATTTTATTGTATGGTTAGGTCCCTAGCGTCAAAGTTGTTCAAGCCACCGGAAAGACCTTTTGACATGGCTTAACAACTGATACCTTAATTGACAACAACCGAGAACCAGGTAGACGCTCAGTTCAAATACCACCATGAGGTGACCTATCTATAGAATGCTTAATCCACAGATTATTTTCCGACCGGTTAAATTTAATCAGATGCATTTTATAGATACAAAAACCTTAAGTGCAGTTTAGCCGATACAAAAGGCAATGCAAGGGCAATGCATGCTCGCCATCATTACCATATAATGTTAGGTAATAAAGTTGCAACCCGAAAGTATCAAAGAGTAGATACAAAAATACCCAGTTTAAATTTTATTCGGGAACAAAAATCTCATTCATCAACAAAATCATTGTACCGGGGAACCGCAACTTAATAATTCTAGCATAGTTGCAGAGTATTTTATCACTATATTCTATTTCTAGACATCAGTAAAGTTCCGTTTATTCAGTCTATCTCTTAGAAAAATCATAACGAATATCTAATATTTACTTTTCATTAATTTACGATGTATGTGAATAGGTACGGTATTCTTTGAAGTTATTTTTAGATGATGTAGTAGATACACGGAAATTGTTTAAAACTTAGTTCTGATTTTGATTATTTAACTCATATCGAATGTTTTTCAGCAGTTCATTGAACTCACTAAAATAAGTACGTAATTGATGTCAGTTAATTGGAGCAATATTGATTTGCGAGACTTAACAATTTTACAAATTTGCCTCATTTAGCTAACACCATTTAACAAAATTGACATCAGTTTTTAGGTCTAATATAAAAATATTATTTTGCTTATTTAGTTCTGTTGTAGAGGCTTGTGAAAAAGTGTTTTCACAGCGAGTAATATTTGCACATTATAAATGCATTTTAGTAGTGAATAATAATTATATTCGTTACAAATTTAATATTCCTGTATAACAACCACCTGAAACGTCTGCACTGATATAGACACAGGCCAATGATTATGATAAATTTTACTAGTGTGTTTTGTCCTCCAAAGATAAGGATATTCAAGAACTGACACATTACCTCGGTTTTACCGTTTAAAAAGCGCCCGTGTATTTTTAGCTGCGTATGAAAGTTTCGCGAAACTAACTTTTTCATTTCATATTCGTATGAAAGCATCCATTACTGGACGAGTCTGAGTATGGCGGATTTGTGTCATTCATGAGATGAGATTAAAATCTGAGTACCTCGCGGTTAATCAGGGAATGAGTCGTATGAATTTGGCGTCATTTGAGTTAAGACAATTAGTCTCCGGGTCTAGAGGGTAATATCCTGAACAGGACTCTGTAATTGAGTAATTATAGCCGTTTGGGTCAATGAAACTAATTTTGTATCGAACGTGACGAGACTGATAATATTGTAGACGGAATTTTGAACGGCAGTAGCTTGATATAAAAGAAAAGACGTGGACCAAATGCCTTAGACTGTGCAGGTTATTACGAGTTTATCTCCGAATTTTAATAAATAACTGTCGGTCACTATTCACTCTCTCTTCTTCATAGAATATTTCGTTGATTTCTAGTTATTCTCAAATGGAAAACTTTATTTACTTTATAATGCTATCTGACCTTGCTTACCATTTAAATGTTTTCTAAGAGAAACACAAAAATGTCTTTTAACGCCTCGCGATAACGCAACGGCATTACAAACGTCAGCCCGTAACTTAAACGTTTCAGCGCAAATCCCCATTTTACGTGCATTACGTGCGTGTGTTTGTTTAACTTTTTATTCCAGAAAAAGGACTACCATTTAGTTCTTATAACATACGTAATATCATTTCAAAAGTTACTCTACTTATAAAATTATGGGAAGAGATTAGTATCTTTCGAAATATTTAGACACTACTGAATGGCGTTCGATAGGGCTTGCTTAAATAAAATCTGTAGTGGTTAATGCCAAAATATAATATTACGTGTATCAAGTTTAGTAAATTCTAAAAGAAATAGGAAAAATACTGAAGAACCACCCACGTTGCTATGAGCTACACAATTCATTTTCAAAGTTTTAATAGCTACTGTATTGGCACATACATAAGTGAATCATCGCAAATCGTATATCGTACAATCAACAAACACCTATGTAGGTGTCGACAGGACGGTGAAAACTAGTTTCTATCTACATAATTCTACATCAGTTAACAAAAGCACTTTGTTTTGAGATTATATCAATTGAGTATTTATAAATATGTTACTGTAAAAGCCCGAACGGTGGTAAATCCTAAGATTTTCCGGTATAACCTAAGATTTACCAACTCGCAATGGTAAAAGTCCGAACGATTCTTTTATTTCGAACTTTTACCTATATTCACTTGATGATGTCGAGATGTCGCCGGAGCCCCGCTTCGCGGGGCTCCTCCTTCTGGGTGGTTAAAAAAAAATAACCACGAAGGCTAAGGTGGGAGCTTCGCTTCGCTCGCTCCCACCTTAGCCTTCTAACCTAACCTACCCATGTCGCTTTGCCCAAAACTCCTTCTTTATAAGTTTGTCACAGTATATAATTATACCGTGAAATGGTTATAAACATAGTTATGAAGAAGGATTTTTTTATATATCGTAACATAGTTTTTAAACTCTGGCTTGTTCGGACTTTTACCATTCAGAGTTGGTAAATCTTAGGTTTTACCGGAAAATCTTAGGATTTACCACAGTTCGGGCTTTTACAGTAACATATACAATGTATATCACTGTGACTAATGTTAGCTGATAGTGTATTCAATAATAGATTTAAAAGGGCACCCACACGGGCAAAATTCTATGAATTTCATAGGGTTTTCAACTTTGTCCAAATTTTTCTTAGTTGTATGTATGACTAGCTGACCCGCGCAACTTCGCTTGCGTCACGTAAGAGAGAATGGGTCATAATTTTCCCCGTTTTTGCAACATTTTTCGTTACTACTCCGCTCTTAATGGCCGTAGCGTGATGATATATAGCCTATAACCTTCCTCGATAAATGGGCTATCTAATAGTGAACGAATTTTTTAAATCGGACCAGTAGTTCCTGAGATTAGCGCGTTCAAACAAACAAACAAACAAACAAACAAACAAACAAACAAACTCTTCAGCTTTATAATATTAGTATAGATAGAGTTGCTGTGAATAACGAAGTTTTGTATGTTGTCCCTGAGTACTTTTGCATCCTGTTTTTGAATTTTCGTTTTAATACTTACCACATAATAAGAAATTCACATTCATTGATTACCTAAAAACAATTATAATTTCTGGTCTCTGGTTTCCTTGTCGCCTTTGATTTCGTTATTGTTGCTCGCTTTGTTTTTGTTAGTAATTTAGGCATATCTTAAATTAATAATATTGAAGTATAATTCGAGATAGACGTTATATGACCGTCAGACAGGTAGTTGCCAAAATAAGTTCAAGTTTTCTATAAACGCGAATAGCTCTTTAAAAGTAAAAAATAATAACGGTTAAGAATACTTACTAAGGAATAGCATGTAAGAAGAGCTATGACAGATGAACTTGACGAAGGGTTTCTTCATAAACCTGCCGTACTCTGAGTTTGGTGCTAACATGTAGATAGTGCAATATACCGGGAACATTACGCCTAGTTTCGCCACCTACGAACAAAATAAAGAAGCATTGTATCTTTAGGTTTAGCTGAAATAGGGTTAAAGGATTGATTGTAACCATCATGAGAAAAAAGCTAGAAAAACATCTATCCCATGCACTTTGCAAATTATGGTCATTTAAGAAAAACCTAGAAATTTGGTCAAACTGGGTGTTTTTGTTCATTTAAATTTTGAATCCCTTAATACCTAGGTTTTTCTCAAATGCCCATAATTTTCAAAGGGCATGGGATAGATGTTTTTCTGTTTTTTTTTCCTTATGGTTACCAATCAATCCTGTCACTCTGATTCAGCTTGTCGTTGAGTTCTGAAGCACCTCATTCTCATAAAATTAGGAAAAACATTTTTGAGTGACCTCTGAAAAAGACTTTATACACGTTACAAGAAACGACTCAGATAAAAAATGTTTCGCTTGCAATCATTTTAGATAAAAGAAAAAGATCTTCTATCCTTGTATTATGTTAAACACATTGCCATTTGGAGAACACGTCGTTTTCCTGTTTCGTAAAAAATAGGTTTCACCTGTCAGTATGTGGTTCGTAATTGGGTCAGCGTTTCCAATTATTATTCCTTCACGAAAATTGATTCCTTCTGCTGCTATTTCACACTAGTCATATTAATTAAGCTTGTACTGTATATAATTATTTAGTTACCTGAATACACTGTCCAACGATGTTTTTTCTTTTGAATCCAGGTAAGCCTTCGTACCATATCGCTCCTAGTAATTGTTGCACGTTGGGGTGAGCTACGAACTGAAGAAAACAATACGTTAATATACAATATACATGTCTAATAGTTAATTATCTAATACGACGCTAGATGGAGTACATTATAACCGATTGTATCGTTTCGAAAACTACAAATGTTATTTATATATTTTAGAATATAGAATGCGCTGTCACAATTTTTTATTCAAGTGCAATTCTCATAAATGTATCATTCAGATTGATGCCGCAGGCAGGGTTAGATAACTGGGTGTTCAATATCATTTAACTGCCCCAGTGCTGGGCAAGGGTCTGGGACTTTACAAGCCGTCAATAAATGTATTAAATAAATTTTTAGGCATGCAAGGTCCACGATTCATCACGATGTTCTCCCTCAGCATTAGACATTCAATACCAATAATAGTATTAAATTCAGAGTAAGTTTTGAACTCGTTACAGTCAAATAGATGTTGCAACTATAATATATTTTCTGTGACATTGCAGTTCTATTCTCTACATTTTTGTTCGTAAGTAGACATCCCCGGAGGTCATTTCTCAACAATGGACAGTTGAACGGAGTTCAAAATGTCGGAAAATGTAAAATGTTACGACGAACATTTTGTACGTTGTTTTAGAGCATGTTACAAGTAAATATAGGAAGTAGTTATTTCACTTTTATACTTATTCAGTCACTTTTATATTGTTCTTCTTCTTGAATCCTATCCTATATCTATCCTATTATAAATTCCGGGTCACTATTAATATAATAGATCTAAAGATAAAAATAAAAAAGAGTTGGATTTTTTAATGCAAATATCTTTGACTTTAAAATACAGGTCGAGTTGAAAAAAAAATGTGCGTTAGCCATTTTTATATGGCAATCTAAAGATTATCTAGCATCACGGTAAAAATAGTACTTTTTAACATAATAAACACCTCATCACATTAAACAAGAGTGAGAATTAAAACAGGTAATTTAAAAGTAAATTTAAAGTATTTAACGAGCTATATAAAAGAACTAATCTTAACGACTATCGCAGCATCTGTTGTTGTAAAAAAAAACGGATTGTTTAATTTGTTCATTGGCAGTGATCGAATAATTCAAAGTTCATTTGTTTAGGCTGCTCCGATACGAGATAAAAGGAAAGCGTATATAAACTATTAATTCAACGTGCGATGACGCCATATTGTTTTTTAGTTTTTTCTTTGTTTAGGCCGTTACAACGGTAGCTCGATTCTCTACCACTATTGACAACCGGCTAGCTATCGAAATCATTTGAATATAAAAAAAATGACAAGCGCCTCTAGCGGGCGTCACAGGAACTATTTTTGCAGTACATTGTAAATGTAAAATTTTCGACACTTGATTATACCGTCTGTACAGAATCGCGTTATGGATTGTTGCATATTTAAAAGATTTAGAGAAAGATTCATGGCTATTGGATAAGCTTCCGATAACCTATCCGGAAGATAAAATGACAACAAAATTTCACCACATAATCTATCCTATACAGGAATTCAAAAGTGGCGAAATCAAGGCTTATAATTTTGCCTTCCTTGCTTATTTTATAAATTAAGATTGGCTACTCCTTTGTAATTAACTTATGAGTAAGGAACTAATTAGTTTAATTTTTAATAAGGTAAAGGCCGGTGGATTTATTTAATATTTTCATACTTGCTCTCTAAATAATAAATAAGTAAGCAACAAAGTGACTTCAAATAGTCGGTGTAAATAATTATATTATTTATATCGTATGGATACAAAAAGAGAGCAAAAGGTGATTGACACTTATGCTATAATTCCCCATCCGTATGTTTTCAAAACTGAAATAAAACTGAAGTGTACCAGAAAAACAATACAATATTATTTTAATCCCAAATCGCCGGCTGAAAATATTTAATTCCGTAAAGTGTGTTCGTCGTTTATTCTGCACGACCATTAAAAAATGAACGCATTTTTGTGATTGGTTTTAATTTATTACCTACTAGCTTTTACCCGCGACTTCATCTGCGTGAAAATATTTCTTGGGGCAAAAAGTATCATATGTTATATACTATGTGTGTTCATAAAAATCCGTTCCGTGGTTTTTGCGTGATACAGTGACAAACAAACATAGACAATACATCAAGCCTTACAAACTTACGCATTTATAATATTAGTAGGATATGCACTATAGAGTAATTTATTGATTGTAATGTATCTTACTATGAACGTATTATGAGCCTTATTTACACGTGTTACATTGTTGGATCGATCTAATACTGTCTAAATCACTCATAATAATATAATGAAAATACGATTGCAGTAATATTTCTGGTAGGTTATGGGCCGTTTAGAAGATCTCGTTAGTTTAACAATAATTTAGGTTTAAGGTATTCAAAATGCATTTCGATGTGAATAGCTAGTCATACAAAGTAACATCCTTCTTATTCTCATATTATGTAGAAGCACACAAACATTTACCTTTTAGTAAAAACATAAAATCATTTTTACCAAAAAAAATATTTTACAAAATTGAGATTGAGAAACGTAGCAAGCTGTATCACTTTTTGGTATTTAAATAATACTTTTTCGTTTATTTCAAAGCGCTTTTAGCATTTGTGTAAACACGGTTTTACACAGGAAAAGTCCTAAATAACATTTGGTTTCGAAATCCTTTTTGAAAATACATTTTTGTTGACACACTCACTTGACCATTGAACCGTTCTGCTGAAATTCCGAACATGAAAAATGTATTTTTATTTGGCTTTTTAAGCTGATTCTTATTGCTCTCTTGAAATTGTACTATTTACTAACATCTAACGATTTCTATTATTTAAAGATGCGTGGAGATAATGATGGTCGGAGATTATAATGCCTTGATATGGTTAACGTTTCTATCAGGTTATACATCTACTGTAGTATTTACATAGTTTATATTTTCACGGTAACAACTTAACTGTCTTAACCGCGCAATATAAAGCGAATCATCTACTAGTCTTTATACCAATATCAAGATACGATTTAGTACTAAAAGATCTTAAAAACAGCTTCTTTATATATACGCCCTAATTTTAGCCTCAATATACGTAAATCGTTATAAAACTAAATGAGTTATTACATGAATTGGACTCAGTTATTTTCGGTATTTCCTTGCATTTTGCGGCTTACTGCGAAACACCTGGTGCTTTCAAATATTCCATCTCTTGATGTGATCACTTAACCTGATTTGCGAATTAAATATAGCGCTTTCATATTTTTTATTGGAAACGCGTCATATTTTTGAATATGTGTTGATTTTGTGGGTTAAAAAATTGGAATTTTCGCAGGAAACTATACATACCTACTTGTATGTTATGAGTGCTAGTACAATATAGGGCTATTTTTTCCGTTTTCTGTGGGCCTATTTGCGTATCGTATTATGTACATAAGCTTACAAAAAAAGATAAACATACAAAAACTATTTAGAAACACTTACGGTTTTAACCAGTCTAGCTAGTCTACTTTGAGGTAAATGCTACTCTTTCTTTTTTTTTACAAAAAAATATGGCATCGATTTTAAGTGTAGTAGTACGTAGTTAACTATGAAATGTTAGCATTTGCATATATACCATTATTGTGTGCTGGTGCTTACGTTTCATCAGCTGATCGCAATCGGATGTCCATACTTCACGCTTACACTGAGAGCATTGTATAGGACTCCTAACACCTCACGTCTAAGATGCCAGTAAAATGAGGACTGACGATACCACAGCTATAGTGAACTATGGATACAGGCGAGAAGAAAAGTCAATAGAGTGATAGCAGAAAGAAAACAAAGACGTATCAGAATCACAAACAGTTTCTGAGTACATTTAGCGGCTGTTTATCTATTCAATTGCGTTTTTTTATATTAGTTGAAACGCTATTGAATAGATAAACTACCGCTAAATGTACCTCAGAAACCGGGGGTAAATATGTTCCATGATAACAAAAATGTTCTGTAATTAGCTTAGACTTTCTTCCATACTATGTTGGAGTCGGCTTCCAGTCTCACCGAATGCAGCTGAATACCAGTGTTTTACATGGAGCGACTGCCCGTCTGACCTCTATAACCCAGTTACCTGGGTTATAACACGACACCCTTCGGTACGACTAGTAGTTAGACTTCCAAGTTTCTGACTACTGTTAAAAATTTTCTGTAATGAGCTACTGGAATACGTTACACAAGAGTAGATTTGAAAAATATTAATTTAGCACTCACTCACTTCAATAGTCACTTTTGTTGCTGATTGTATCTATCCACATGTGTGAGTGCTGTCTATTTGTGTGTAACAGTTATGAGTGTTGATTGCATGAGTGTGTGTATTTGTGTGTGTTCGTGTGATGTGCATCGTAGATCTAGAATTAAAGTAGTTCGAGTAATAATATTGTAAAGTAGAAAGTTGGGGTTCTTTGTCTTAGTTTGACGTGATGTAGGTGAATATTGGTTTTTCTTTTAAAAGCTTTCGTGATGGATATTTTGCGATATCTAGATTTTTACACGCTTCTTTATTTACCCATCGTTTGAAAAAAAAAAATACATTTTTCGCATTCTTGTGTAGCGAGGTCTTTTACAAACATAGAAACAACGGACATAAAGTACAGCGAGATGGAAAGCAACAATTAGTGGATACCACAAATTTTTGTTTCGTTTGGAAATCGAAACCCCGACCTCTCGACGCACTAGTAGTAGCGTCGCAATCTTCACTAGTGTGCCACTGAAGACATCAGAAAACTTGTCAGTTTTTCAACAACGTTCATATACCCAATTATGCTATTATATGAAATTTAAAAAATAACAATTTATTTCTTCTTATAACGAAAAGTCAGCTCTTAATGAAACATATTCCTGTCTCAGTAGTTCTGTTATTAAAGTTTGAGTAAGCCCAGTTCCCGTAGCTAGTTTCATGTTGTTTACAAACAGCACCCTATTTATAGTCGGTCATTGTCTAAGCCGCGGTAATCTACTAAGCCATGTGGCGGCTTACGATTAATTCTGTCTTCAACACGACAAGGGACGACCGGTGTTGACCAAAACTTGTCATGCATTAAGTAGGTATTTAGTGACCATAGTAACTAGGTAAAGGACCAAAATGTTTATAATTTAATTTTGACCATAGTTATCTGATTAAGAAGCAAATTAGTCAAGGTATCGATTTAAATTGCATAGTCGTACAATTCTCAAATGATCCATGGGATCTTTCAATAAAAATTTACCATGATAAATTTTTAATGAAACTCACCGATTACTACCGATTTTTGGTCTTATGCGATTTATTTTTACGGTTATCAAATTTTCGTATGTTTAACACGTTATTTAGGTGTGTCTCCGTATACCGTTAAGGGTGCGTAAAAAGTATACGGTTATGTAGCATTTCAAAAAGGTGTAAATTTTCTCCTTAAGTGTTCTGAAGTCTAGGTATATTCTGGACTACATACTCTAGTATGCAAAAATATGCTTAGGTAGTCTGAGCTGTAGTCGTAAGATCTAGAGTTATATTCAGTAAATATCTGGGCTTAGTTCGTCTTTACTTTTGAAGGTATATTCTGCCAATTCAAAAACTATCTGGATGATAAAAGTAAAAGTTTTACATGCATTATATTTGTAGGAAACAAATCCCTTAACAATGTCTTTGTATGAAATCACGTATTGTCATAACTAAAGCTTCTTCAGCTGTTTATATTTACATACATAAACACTCAAGCTCTTCACATGCAAAACATATTTGATAGGCCCTTCTTATACCTAAATAACTTATCAAAATCAACCCTTTCATTAAATTGGGCGTAAAAATGGTAGGTTCAATTTTCCGGTCAGAAATACCCGAACTAATAGAATAGAGTACGATGAACGACGTCGAAGGATAAACGTATGTCCATTTACTGATTGATAACAATCAATCAGCCAATAAGCTTTACACAAGTTGCGTAAACTGTGATTTAGTATTGCAAGTGTCAATTAGTAGCAGTTGTAATAACAAATTGTAAACAATATTTTATGACAAAAATTATGCGATGTTTTTTTAACAATGTTATGGTTAAAATTCACTCATTGTATGGGTAAAAAACACCCTTGTAATTTGAATCTCCCTTAAGGTCGGGCGTTGGACTTGTAACTATATTGAAGCTGGATGAATACAAATAAAGTAAAATAAGTTTACAGTAATTTATTATCGTAGCAAGTTTCGTTCTTGTCTATTCCTATACTAATAGAAATATGGTAAGACTTTAACGTGTAGAAAAAATATAACACTCTGAAGTACAGACATATTAAAAGAGGTTAATAAAATACTCATTAAGAGGAAGTGTCACTTACCATTTTCTGCTTATACTTGATAGCTAGTTTCAATCTGCCGAGGGTCTGTCTCTCCCCTGGCTCCCAGCAGTCCACGTCCCAGGGGTTGTAGTTGAGCATCGTCTCCAGTTCGCGTGAGGTACGAGTGTGGTCTAGTAGGGAAGTCGCAAATTCTTGGCATTGTTGACGAAGAGCCTGGATAAATAAAGCTTGTTATAGTGCATTACCGACTATGTAGGTGAGTGAATTATAGTACCTTGTTATTTAAGTAGATATCTTTTAGACGTTGCACGAAAGAATACTCTTGTGTCACCGTGACTTCATTTTAAAGTGGGTTTCAATTTTGCCGACTTTTACTAATCTTGAAACCTGCTACTTCTGCGCGCAATGGATTGCGACAATTTTAACCAGGGACGTAAAGTTTCGCATACTTTTATAAAAACAGAAATAAAGGTTCCTAAATTATTTCAATAAAAGTAAATAATGATTGGGGTTCACCTTATACTCCACCCGAAACTCCGTCTCCATTCGACTCAGCCGTCCCAATTCCCAGGAAAGCTGAAAGGCTGTCAGCAGCGGGTCAGCTGACGACAAGGCGATGAGGGAGGGCGACGAAAGGGCTCGGTACGCGTTAATGCGAGCCTGAGAGTGCCGCAGGGAGTCCTCTTGGGAGGACTTCACGCACTCGTCACATCCGCATCTGGGGTACAGTGTCTTGTGGTGATTGATGAATAGATCATTTGTCTTTACTGACATGTAAAATACGTAATCTATGTGACGTAATGTGTGTAGGATAATGTGAAAAGAAAACCTATACTATCACATAGCAGAATATGCTGCAATAAACATGATTATTTTCTTTAAAAATCGTCTAAATTATACATCCATATGAAGATAAATAGGATATAGTCTATTTAATTCAAACTCGGAGATATTTTTACTCCTCACCGTAATCTTGTAGTGTAGTTAGTCTTGTTAAAATTACTGGTTGTAAATAAAACTTAAAAAAAAAACATTAAACCATTGAAAAAGTATTCTTTACAATTAAAAAGTTTGATAATACGAATCCTAAGGTATGACATGGATAAAACAAAATGTCCTGTACCTACTTGACGTCGTGTGGCACTGGCAGCGTGGCTCCTCGGTCCAGTAAGATCTTGAGGATCTCGTAATGATTCCTATGAGCCGCTAGAATTAATGGTGTGATGTCTGGTGTGAAGGTCGCTGATGCTGGGTCCACGGACTCCCAACTCTGAGGACAACGTCAGTTTAATGGTATCTTTAATTCGCCAAAGTAATGTCATCATAAGCGTTTTTGACAGTTAATATATTTTTTAAGGCAATTTGTATTGTTATTGTTTATTTTATTTGGGGCGTATTTTAACTAATTGTGTTTAGTTCTTATTATTAGTATGAATAAAAAACTAAGCTACGGCCTCCGTGAAATAGGAAATTTGAAGTCCTAGGTCCTACAAAGTTCTCGGCAAGAAAATACAGTTATGTACTTGATTTATACAAAAAATGTGGTTAATTTCATGCACAGGTACATGATTATAATTATTTATAACTGCCAAAGTTTCATAGTAATATTCGAATACAATCCTGGTGTTTGCTAGATAAAAAACGTATTTCAAATGGACAAAGCCTTCAGTTTTAATTCAGTAGACAATAGCTATATGATAACTCCACGCATGGATTCATATAACTTATTGAATTTTGGGATTCAAATTATTTCATGAGAGATTCCATACGCTGGATTTAAAGTTTATTTGATTACTATTTATTATCTATACTCTTTCTTTTAGCTGAAAATTAATATATCGAACGTTGGGTCTAAGCCGCGAATTCCGTTAGATATTGCCCTATTATCAGATAATCTTGTTGCAAAATTCAAACTGCAATTTACTGTCTCTAAGATTTTGCGATGAATATTAGTTGCAATTACAAAAACCGATCATATATATTTTTTAAAGAAAATTAGTAATAACAGTTAAGTACAAAATATATGAGTTGTTTTTAGATAAATCCTTAAAATGTTGTATCTTTAATCAAACAGAAAGCTACTCTATTTATCTCATGAACCAGTGTGAAGTTCAAGGAAATCGTAGAGCAAGTCACGGTAAAAGTTAGACAATAATTTGCATAGCAAGTAAACATCGCAGTCAAGGTCCGATCGTATAAACTTGAACTACGTAGTATGTATCGATTGTGAGTACTTGTTTACTTAATTAGAGTGAAAGGAACTCTCTCGTTTGTTCTTCAAGTGACGTATTTAGTTGTATTTATTGATTGATTCTATTTATAAATGCGCCCTAAAACCTGCGATAATATTAAAAAAAAAATTTTTCTTGCATTATTCGGGAAAGAAAATTATCTTCTAGTAGCAACTTTAGCTACTTTTATACTAAACCGTATTCAACAATGTTGTTTTTCCGTTCATAATACGACCAAGTTTTGTAAAGTTTAATCCTAAAAGAAAAGATTCCACGCCAAATTTTCTGATGATATCGTCAAACTTGCCATATTGCAAGCACCAAAAATGACTGTATATTTTGACAGACCAGACTTTAGATCAAAGTCTACTGCCGAATAAAGTAGTTATAAGTAGATTGGTAGAAATAATTGATAGTATCCTAATAAAGTAACTGTAGTGTAAATACTTACGTAAGGTTCTCCAGACACGTGATTTTCCTCTTCCCATTGCAGAAGCAGTTCCACAGCTTCCACGTACTCTTCTTTGATGGCGTGGAGTAGAGCATCCTGGTAAAGAAAACATGAATAAGTAACAACATTAGTGGCTTAGTAGGTACTATAGTGTGTAATGCTTGCTGCAAAGACTTTTAATGGGCCCTTACGCAATATTTCATATTATTTCAATCGAGAATAAAGAATGCTCTGATTTTGCTTATGATTAATTAAAGGTAGTAACTGCAATCAAAAAATCGAATTTTATTGTTTCATCGAACTTCGAATAAATCGAGCATCAACAATCCAACATATTATTATAAGTATATAATGTAGTGCGTTACAAACACAAAGAAAAGTGCTAATTAGTTATATCGGTTTATCTAGACAAATGGCTATAGGGGAGGCCATTTACCACGAGGGCGACATATGACCATCTTCTGTGATCGTAAGAACTGAGGGATTGTTCTATTTTTATCACAAATTAGCAAACATCGACAAACAAAAAACTTTGTTTATAAGTCTATCTGTCTTAAGATGCCAAGATCACATTTTCAAATCGACCACAAAATGGTTTTTTCCATTGTACTTAATTGTTGCTGACAACATTTTGTTTCAGCTAACAGTATAATGCTTTTTATATAGTACATATCAATATGCAGAAGGCCAAAGGCAGTATATACTATATAACTGCCTATAAGATGCTTACTATTATACTATATACAAGTAATTGCAAAGCTTAAAAAATAAGTTGAGCTACAATCTAACTTAGTGAAACCATACATTGCCGAATCACCACGAATCACATCCGAGCGTGGGTGTATTATTCTAAACAGTGTAAGAGCACAAATAGAGGAAATACTCCAAATGTATAAACATTGAAACTTCCGCATTAATGAACTACGATAGTTAATTCAAAGATTTCAAATAAACTTTACAAATGTATTCTTTACAATGGCCTTCCGAACGTACATACATATAGGATCTATTTCTAATACGATGACGTGCATTGATTTAGGTATAGTAATAACATTCGGGTTTTTAGCATCGTAAAACTGTCTGCGATGACTTTCAAATGGATTGATATTGCTTGTACGACGTCTGTGATTAGTTTTGAATGTTCAATATTTACAGTTTAAGGTTTTTATTTCGATGGTGGAAGAATTTTTTGAGAATCATTTATGGCTGTCACAGCAACCACCGAGTATAAAGACTATGTAAACTTTAAACAAAAGCTAGAATCGACTAGCCATTTATCTATAACTAGCTCTAGTAAAAAGTATCCAATGTATGCTATAAACTATCTGTATTTAAAATTTAATTTAAATCCATTCGACATTTCTTTCGCGTAAGGGTCACAAACATACATACGGGATGTAAGTATGTTTGTTACTCTTTCACGAAACTCTCTTGCACCTTCCCCAAGTTTTCCATTTATAATATTTGTAGATTTTAGAGTATACATATACAAGTAGACATATTTTTAAAAAAGAAAGGCCGAGCCGAAGGTACTGTAAAATGCACTGCTGGCGTTGAAATATAAAATTACTAAACACAAGAACATTCAATTTCACGAGAATAAAAACTGCAGCATTAAATTTTTCCGCATATTTCAATATGATTATCGTTTAACATTTGATATTAATGATGAAGCAGAAAATTTTAAAATACATCGCATAAACGGCAGCACGTGTTGTCAGAAATAAAATTATCGTCCTACCGTCATAACTCGGTTAGGTTAGCTAGGGCAAAATAAACTCGTTGTGTGCATATAACCTGCCATTTTATAAGTTAATATGGACATGTAAACTGCTTACAGCATTGTTTTTCTTTTATATTATGCGTAAGAGTACGAATAATTTAATATAAGTTGGAGAATAATATAATTTATTTATGTATTTAGGTATAATTAAAGTTAAGAATGAATGATGAAAATAAATGGGAACATTTATGTTATTTTACGTAGCGTATAAATAGGTATAATAATTACAGTATTTGTATTTTGAACTAGCGTATTTCTTTGCGAGAATAATAAGTATAAAAACAATCCATATCTATAACCCGATTAATGAAATGAATTAATTATACTTTAATTAATTTTACACGTTAAGTACATATTTCATAACATATTGATGAATAATTGACCTATTTTCGATGCGTAATATGTAAATGGTTAATATACCCCTGAAATGCCATTTAATAGGCAATTACTTGACATGAAAAGAAAAACATCACCGTGTAAGAATTTTCAAAGTAGCTTTCAAAGTTTATACGTACCTATGTAATAATATAAACTTGATCATCAATAGTAATAATCTAATCAATAATTACGTAAGCAAAGTCAATCACATAAATATTTAAAACTTCACTACACATAAAACAACTGACTGCTCGCGTTATTGTTTTTTTCGCGCTCTTCGCGATGTTCCAATTACAAAACTTTCATGGCTGCATGCTCGTGTAAGAAAAAAGAAAAAATATTCGACCAGTATTTATGTACGTTTCACAAAAAAGTTTTTAATGTAAATTGATTCACTTATGTGTATACATTATGTTATTGTATGCGTATGTGTGTGTGTGTGTGTTGTCACATAAAACAATATTCGTAAGTGCGTAGGTCCTTCTATCTATTTCAATTCACCTTAAACAAGTCAATAACGTAAGACAACCTAAACTCCGACCTTACGCCCTTCGTGACTCCCATTAGGCCACCTCTAACCCAGAAGTTGGCCATTACTTACATTTTGTATGTCACCATTTACGATAAACTATTGCTTATGGATATATACGAGCGATTTGATCATGCAAACTATGCCAGCTCTGATTTCCCGCGGGACACGAGTATTATTTCGACGTCTTTTCTTTATAGACTTTTTTTCATGGATTTCGTAGTTATTTAGAGTTGCTTTTTTTGTTAGAATGCTTTCTAGGCGTGGATGTTGTACAATCTACGATTGATAGAAGATCTAAAATATGAAACCTACTAATATAACGAAAGTGTTATTTACGTAACTGATTTAAATTTGTTACAATGATGAATTTTTGACTGAACAATAATTTTAGCTAAACTTATAAATGACAACATCGTCTTTTTTAAAATAATCATGAAAGATTGTTTGAAGTTTGTTTACATATGTATTTACTGGTACATTTTTTTTGTTACCTAATTTTAAATTTATTTGTACCTTTAAAAATAAAAGTCGCACATCATACAGGTTTCCTACCTTTTTTGTACTAACCTTTACTTTAATCCCAGAGAGAAGTAACAACTTGATCAGTTCAATATTCTCGTTTTCTATGGCGGCGATGAGTGCTGATCTGTTCAAAGGATCCACACAGTTGATGTCCAAGATGTCAGGCTGGGAGGTGAATTGTTCTATTAACCTGTAAAGAAGTAGTTTGTATGAGCGTTTGTTATAAATACGATCAAAATTTGTAAGTTTACGTTCTGTTTTCATGGGTAATAATGGGTATAGGATAATAGAAAACAGACAATAACAACAACACAAAATAAATACTTTTCATATTTTTTTTGTAATCTTAGTATTCTGCTCCAATAATTTCAAGTAGGTAGTTACTTGCTTGTAACTAATAAGATGCTTATGATATTTGAAAAGTCAGTTGTTTCGCAAGGTAAGTTAAAAATACGTAATTTATACCATCAATGAAAATGTGCTTCATTAATGCTTTTGCATTGTGAGTCATAATATGAGTATGAGCCTAATGTTTTAACTATAACAAGTAATTCATCAGTAATTAAAGTAGTGACTGAAGTATTTTACTGTCAGATACCTATTCTGGATAAGTATATAACGATTTTTAAATCTGCACGAATTGAAATCGTCACTAAGCCCAATTCGGCTAGTGTATAAGTAGTCGATTAGAGAGAATCACTATAAGTGTCTTTTCAGTCGGTAATCCTATTTAGTTACACGAGGCGCGTCCTAAATATATTGCAGATTGTGGAATTTTGAGGTCATGGGCAGAACAGTGTTTTAGAATTTTTGGCTGTTGCTAAGGCTTTAAAGACTCTTTGCAAATAGTGCCTTAAACATATTTATAGTCTGGTGTTTTTGCCGTAAGCGTAGGAATGTAAGAATTTTCGAATACAATATTGTCTTTTTTAGAATTTATCAAATTTGTAAATACATTTTTCTTAGACGGAAAAATTGTATTTGTATCGATATGTGAACCGGAATTCTTTATCCAAACCACGATGGAGAAATACAAAGAGAATGAATATTTTTAAATCATAAAATATATTGTACTGTGCAAGACTCGAACCCAATACCTTGGGTGTTACATGATAGCCCTTCAGATATACTATCTGGTAGATATAATAAGACACAGTAATACCGGGCCGTAGCATCTGCATTATTTAATTCCTCCATTTTCCTTCCGATTCTATTGAAACGTTCGTACAAAAATTATAAAATTCGTTGAACTATTAAGAATGAAATAACTTCCAGTTCATTACATGTTAAAACAGACTGTATTTTTAGCCGTATTCGACACTATAAAGGTTACAGGGAGAATCTTTGTATTTTCATATTTATATTGTATTCCTAACCTTTATTTAGAGTAGGCATTGAAGTTTGAAGGCATAATTTACAGTAAGAAGTTTGTTCAGATTGAAATTTACGTTGTAGTTTTCATTTGTTGATGAGAATATTAACTATTGTAATTTAAAAAAGTAAACGTAAAATATAAGTACCTACTGTAAAATATGATTAATATCGGATAATTTTTTTAATTAGGTATAATAATATGTCAACTGTTTCTCCTTTCAAAATCGCAATTTATAAATCTTTTCGATAGTCTATAAGTAAAACAATCTATTCCTAAAGTTAAAGTATTGGCATTTCATGAAGTTAACTAAAACTAGTAACCTAACTGATTTATAACGTCTTTCGAATGCTTACATTTTTTTTTGACAAAAACAATGACGATATCCTTTGACGAAACGGGCACCTAGCAAGAAAAAAATCAGCTCTTTAATACTCTTTCTTACTTCTTAACAGTAGCATAATCTCCTCTATCAGCGTGCAGCAGAAAGGTCTTCTCTTCTTTAGTGAGCGGTCTTTCGTACACCTGCCGCAGATCATTGTGGCTGTTCCTCAGGGCCTCCTGGGAGCTGCCCAGCAACTCCTCGCGGGAGCCGCGGTTCATGCCGGTCTGGAACAAACACATGGGTTAATATATTGATGGTAAAATGAGATGAAGAAAGGCATGGTTCAAGGAGGCTTCAAAATAGTTAAAGTAATTAAATTTATACAAATATCTATTTATTAATGTCATGTTAGTGTAGGTAGAATATTTTGTTTTTTTTAATTTAATTTTATAGTAGAATTATTGATATTTTGATGTTCAACAATAGCTATCAGAAGCACAAAAGTACAATAAAGTGTTCATTATCACACAGTTAAATTATAATTTGCATTAAGAATTTTTAGAAATAAAGAGATAAGTTTTTATCGTGGTAAAATATTCGATGGTCACCACCTTCCTCGTGGACGGTATCGTTTACAAAAGCTAGTTACAAATTTATGATTTAACATTGTAAATGAAAAGAAGTAAATAGTATTTACCACATTATTTAGTAAACATGCTTATTAACAAATGCTTCAGCGTTATTATTTTATTGACAGTTAATAGCAGTTTGCCGAGCTATAGTTTACACAAACATTATTAATGTTTTCCGCTATTTAGTCCGTCGTAACTAATAGCTAATATAATGCTTTAATCGACAGTTATTGTACCTATTTATAATAATACAATGCAAACGTGACAAGATGAAAATTTACACATTACTCGAAATTTAAGCTTACTTGGTTTGATAGCTGTTGCTTTTGCAATCACAGTTTAATATGAACACTTATCAAGAAAATTTAAATGCCACTATTTGCTTTTTACATTAACACAGTTCCTTTTCAGTAAAATAAAATGTATATAACATACGACTATGGTTTCCTCCATGGCCCTTAAATTTACAAGTAGCCTCAATTCTACACAGACGAAATTGCGGACAAACCTAAATATCGTAAAAGATACAGCTTGCAAATTCTTAAAAACTATTCTAATATCATCCGAACTAGTCTAAAATTAGCCTATGCTCGTAAATAAAGGTCATACATCCACTATACATATATCAACACATAAACACGGTATAGTACTCATAGTAATTAGTGCACAAATTAGCCTAGAATCAGTCCCTGAGTGCAGGTTGTACTAAAAGGGGCGTCTGATTTATTTACTGGTATTTACGAATTTAACCTTGCAAAAAGGTCTTTTTGGACACTATATTTATACGAGTGTTATATGGTCACTTGGTTATAATTTCCCTTAATACGACGCCAGTCTAAAAAAAAAAACGAGGCAAACTGCAATGGAAATTTAAAAGTTACGATATTTGGCTGAATCGTCAAATTATAAAAAAAAATATCCCTACTTTGCATTGTAGTTATATGTGTACTCTTGTCGTGACAGTTTAAATACATAAAAAATAAAAATAACAATAAATCTATTAAAATGGCAAAGAACTTTACCTGGCAACAAATTCTCGTAGACAAAATATAACCAGTGTCACAACTAACCCTTCGGCTGCTCAACGTTTACTAAGACATGTTACGATCTCAACCCTTCACTGTCAATAGAACAAACTAACTAAATGATATACAAATATTGTGTAACGCGAATATTTGGGGAGTAATGAGCACGCCTTTACGATTTATATCACTACTAGTTTTTACCCACGACGTCGTCCGCCACCTGAATTTTCCCTTAGCTATGCGTCTTTTTTCCGGGGTAAAAAGCCTATGTCCTTTCTCGGTATCAAAATATCTCCATACCTAATTTCATGCAAATTGGTTCAGTGGTTTAGGCGTGGTTGAGACACAACAGACAGACAGAGTTACTTACGCATTTATAATATTAGTATGGATATATAGTATATAATAGTATGGATGTATCATATACAGTCCGCCACCTGTGACTTAAGTCGCTTTTCAGTTTAGTTTTCAGCTCCACTGTATCATGGCTTTCCTCAATAAATGAACTCAACAAAAGATAACTTTTCAATTCGGATCTGTAGTTCCTGAGATAAGCGTATTCAAACAAACAAACTAGTAAGATTTACATTATTAATCTTGATATAGATTATTAAACAACGAAGGTGCCTTGTCTGTCTGTTTGTTAACGATAAACTGAAAAAGCTTCAATCAGAGTAGCCCTGCACTAATAAAAATAATGATAAATATGAGGTTTTATATAATTACTTGATTTGTGAGTTTGCTGAGATATGAGGACGAGCGTTGAAATCGCTGCAATTGAAACAATGTTATTTTGCTAGCTATAAAATAGGCGGGTTGGCCTTGTGTAAAATTGCTTTTTCACCAACTAGTCTGTCACGAACAAGTAAATATTTTGTATCATGCATACATACATAAAATCACGCCTATTTCTCCATAGGGATAGATATTTTTTATCATACTAATTACAATTAATTCTATTTGACTGCCTCCGTGGCGTAGTGGTTTAGGTCACCACGCCACTACTATTGCGTTTAGAAGGTCGTGGGTTCGATTCCCACACGTAACAATTATTTGTCTGTCCACAAATAAGTAATTGTTTCGGGTCTGGTAGTACTTTGTGTCCGTGTTTGTATGTTTGTAAAAGTCCCCGCGACACAATAGCCTCAAGGCGGGAATTGTCTAAAATAAAAATATCACTAGCAGCATAGCATCTTAGCTGAATGCACATTGAACTAGAATTTCAGGGAATCACATAATTTTCATGCGTAATCGTATGGTTTTCAAGCATACATAATATCATACAGTTTATTACTAACGTGTTAGTTAGTTCCACGAATTAGTTTATATGTAGAACTGAGCATTTTAGACGTCCAGATTATTTCTAGGTATTATTTATATTTACACAATCTTCTTATTGCAAATATTTTTTTATGATTTCCGTTGAAAAATTACGAAAGAAATAAATACAGACAGAAGAAACTAAATTTTGTGACTTCAAACTGTAGTAATAAAGAAAGATAATATTTTGTGTTTTAGCAGGAAGGAACTTATATACCATAGATAAAATATGGAAGGAATACCGTGAAAAGTTAGTTTATTTTATAGAAGCTACGTGGTTTCAAACGAAATTTCAGCCCTAATTGTAACCGCTTAAATGTTGAAAAATACGTAATTTACATTCGATATAGGTAGGTATCATAAAATTTTACTCTGTGCTAAACTTTATACAAATCAGTTCAGTGAAATCGCCTTGAAAGCGTAACTTAAGCATTTATAATTTTAGTATGGCAAACGAGGTAAAACCAGATTCTTTTCTTTTAACCAATTTCGCCTTCGCATCGTTACGCCTCCGCTCTACCACTACGTGACGCATCTTAGATAACATAATTGTATCAAGAAAAACCTGGCAACCTGAGAGCAACCTTTAACATTCAGCGATAGAAAATTCGCAGTAATTTATAAGTCAATGCGAAGTAAATGACCTACTACGAGTAGCTTGGTTGCCCTCACACCTACACAGTGAAACTTTAAGCTGTACGATATAATGCTTTATCTATGTCTACCTAGATATAGCCCGTTATATATTTTTTGATGCAGATAATAATATTTTTTGACTGAACGTTTTTGTAGGAATACTCATTTCTTACCAGCATAGAAGGTATAGAGATATAGACCTCAAATATAACCTCTCTCTCATGCCAGAAGATACTAGTATTTGCCTAACAGTGGAACGGGGCTTTAATCAATTGTTAGAGCGCTTAAGCGTGCTTTATAGTTATAGCATTTGAGTTGTAGCGTCTATAAAAATAATCAAAGATTGAAAAAAATATTGTTATGCTTAGGCCGTTATAAACGTGCGAACTACGTCATAACCAAAAGAATATAGGAATGTGACAATGTGTAAGTGCGAGCGAACGGCGAAGAACTCCGAAAAAATGACATGACTTAGTTCGCACGATTGAAATAGCCCTATTATAGTCAAAGTTACGGGGAGCAAATAGTATTTTTTACTAATGTTAATGTGATCATAATTTGGTCAAAATATAATTTGAGTCGTCAGTCATTATTTTCATTGATGACACAGCTTATGGCTACACTAGACATCATCTTAATACAACCATAATACTACACAAAAACCTCATAAAACAATGTCGGTCATATTTCCAAGGTTTTCCTACAATGTACGGTTACACGTTGCCTTGTCCGTGTGAGCTCTCGAGATACAGCGCGTATCGTGACTCATGCCAGCTTTCATGAGCACTCCTAATCCGACTGATTCATGTGATAGCAAATCTATGACTCGAGTACTCACTGTCGTTGGGATGGGATTGAATTTAGAGGTTTGAGGGAAATTCTAACAATCGTTCTACTAATAATGACTTACTGTGAAACTGCTAGATTCTGCGTTAAGTAGAGCAATTTCGATTTACTCTTTCCAAAATTCCCGCCATTTGCAAAAGTATTCTTATGATCATTTCTAATTTACAAGAGATAGATCTACACATACCATTATAAAATATATTTAACTATCTACTATTTAAATAGATCTATATATTTAGTTTAAGCTTTTCCTTGTTCATACATTTCTGATTTTATACATGTTATGTAATTGAAAAGCTCTAAAACTGTTTTCAAAACAGATTTTTGTCAAAAACGATGTAAGTACATTTTTTTATACAAATCACAGTTTACGGTATTATTTCTCTTTGTAAACTCAGTTGTCATCAGTAGTATGAACAAAGTGCAATAATCCTTGCTTATGACGTCCCTGTGATGTACAAACTTTGGCTTATTAATGCAACGCACAAATCACAGCTCCTAACGTTTTGTTGTTCATGGAGATTCGGTTATTTTAGCATCTGTGTATATCCGGAAATGTTTATCCGATTACACAATACTCCTCATTGCGGATTAAATAATAAAATATATGGTGTCTAAGATTTTTTTTTTGCTCTTTATGTGGGTTTCCAATCATTTAAATAAACAAACTTTTCTCAGGAAAAATAGCGCGTAGGAAAACTATAAGTCAAAAATATTAATTTAATATAAAGGCAAGGGAAGTTTGTAAGGATTGTACAAGTTGGCATTCTTTAGTTTCTGCCTACCCCTATGGGAAAAAGGTGTGATTTATGTGTGTAAAAAGTACTATTGGGGATGTGACTTATATTTCGGATGCTGATTCTAATATCCTTATTTTCATAATCTGTCCATTTAAACTACAGTGTAAATAATAAACAAATTCAATAAAACCTACAATAATATTGACAATGATGTGATGTTAACCTTCTATAAAACACATTTCGTATATTTTCAGGGTTATCGAATCAGTCAGTTATGACTGAGCTCAGTGATGCTTGACCGTATTGATTGATCAATCTTTGTTTACATTTAGTTGCGAGCTTTTCATTACACTTTTAGATACCAAATGTTATATGCTAGGCAAGGAATTTTCATTTTAATATTTTAAAGTTATTTGAAACACTAGCTGACCCGCGCATCTTCTTCGTTCCGCGTAACAGACTATCCAACAGTATTTTTTTCTCTATTCGCACAAGTAGTTCCTGAGATTAGCGCGTTTAACCAAACAAACAAACTCTACAATTTTCTAATTTAGTACAGATACTCAACATAACTCGATAATCGATATTTAGTGATAGAATGTCGTAATACTTTATCCTAGCAGTACAATAAAGTAAACTCTACCTGGGACATTATTTTCACAACACAGTTTATATTCAACACACACAACATTTAAACTAAACTCTGCACACAAACAAAACCTTCTTTCACCTACTGTCGGGTAAAGAAAGCTATCCACACTCAGGTGTCAATAGTACCAAATTCACTTTGGAAACATTAATTTTTAATTTTCAAACGATTTTTTAATTAAACTAAACTAACTCAATGTTGCACTGACTGAATGTAAATATGTACTGCTACACTTTTTAGCGGCAACATTAGTTAGTATTAGTAGGTGTTCTCATACGAGTGCCAAAATCTCTTGTACAAATAAATAATTCGAAGAAACGTATAGAATTTATTGCTTCAAATACAACGGTTTGTTTTATCTTGGTTTTGTTTTAACTACCATTCTTAGGGAAGGAAATATAGTGTTTAAGAAGTGAATTTTAGGAATTTGAATGAGAAATTGTTTGAAGGTTGAGTTTATCAAGGTGTTTGCTTTTTTATCATTAGCTTATAATAAATAAATAAAATAAATTTAACCCATTAATGTCCTACTGCTGGGCAAGGGTCTCCTCCCGTAATGAGGGAGGGGTTAGGCCTTGAGTCCTTAGCTTGCTGTGTTAAAATTATTTATGTGATGTGGGGATCTGTGATCTCCAACTATTTAATTCTTGTCTTAGTAACTGTGAGTGATCTTTTATTTGTTTATTTTTTGCACAAAATATGAAAATAAGTAGTTTCCCATAAATGGGCACGGTTTTCTTCTGGGCTCAAAAATATGTCATGCAAATTATAATTTTGAATAATAATATTTTCAAAAAGTCATTGGTGAGTTGGCTAAAAACCACGGTTTCATGTTTACAACATTTTTGCCTTCAACTAATAGTTTTATTTTATTACATGTCTGAAATACGGAGTTGTTTCGATATTACTTTCAAAAGTTGTACTAAAGTTGAAAGTTGGTTCGAAACGCTTGAAATTTTATACGTTGCCGGATGAAACTTATACGCGGTAGGAGGTAGGTAATGTAGAGTTACATGCGAACTAAGTAATTCTGTAGGAACTAAAATGGCATTACGTTGTAATTTGATAGTATTAGTGCTGAAATGAATTCTAATGCTGTAATCTTTTTGTATTCATAACTAATTTCATTCTTAGTTGGTTCAAAAAATATAATAACTTAAAGTGATATTTACCTACGCATTTCTTGAGGGCAACCGTAAGTGCAAAAATAAAATGGAGCTGAGATGACACTGCGCTCATATTACCTACTGTGAATTAGCGCATTGTATACTTACCACATTGGTGATGTTAAATCTGACCCGAACCTTGCTGTCTTTTTTTCGTCTTTTCATTTTTGTCAATTCACTATCTGTCTATCGCATAGCACTTAACCCATCACCATATACAAGTTTAAAAATAAGCTACCTTTTAAGCAAGCTTTTCATTATTACTCAATTATACAAAACTTCGATTTACAGTTAAAAATTTTCCTGCGCACAATCCGAGTATTTTTTATTTACAAAATGCGTACAGAAATTTAATTCGAATAAATATTTATCGAATCGATATCGAACACAATAAACAGCCTCGAATAAAACCCGCAAATATTTAAAACACATTCGAATTTTAAACAAGTCAATTCGAGAGCGAGCCGTTACTGTTTAAATTACGAATCGATGTAATGACGTCACTAATTGTTATAGACTTTTTATTACACTATGTTATTTAACCCGGGTACGTTTGCTAACGTAGTTGGGAGCGCGCGGATGATAGCGAACTAAATTGAGAGAGTAGTTCCATACGATCAGAATCTATTTTTAAATAAGACTTGGATTTGTGAATAAATGTTTGTTGGTTTTGGTAATAATGGCGATGGTGGGGAAAGTACTTAGCATAAGAATTACAAACATATGAAATATTACGAGTGTTATACCCGTAGATATATAAGGTACACTCTAGTTTCGTCATTAATGCAATAACAACGTCAGCCTCATTTAAGTCCCAAGTCTATTGCCAAATACCGTGCACGTTACCAGGCTCTAGACTTCTATTGTGAATAATAGAAAAATACCAATGGCACTTTGTACCTGGGAGTCGAACTCAGGAACACTACTGAACGCGCCTCAAAGGCAGCATAAAAAGTAAAAATAAAAAATAGAGCTAAGGTATTTTAAGTTTCAAAGACAAAAAAAGAAAAAGCAACATAAGATATAAAGATCAATTACAGAGAAAAACACGCAAGATGAAGACTTATTTTTTCATTTACGAAGAATCCTTTGACATTTACACAAAAATCTAGAGAGTCCTTTATTAGTTAACCTTAAAATAAAAACAAAAATTACAAGAGTCCAAGTCGTAGACTGAGAGTCGCCTAGAGTTGTCTAAGTATAACAATAAATATATGTACAGATACTTAAGACTCAAGTAGGTATTCAGTCTATACTTTCATAGATCATTACCGTTCTATCATTAAACCTTTAGAAACTATTAATCAAAATCAATTGAATAATCTATACTAATATAATAAAGCTGAAGAGTTTGTTTGTTTGTTTGATTGTTTGTTTGTTTGTTTGTTTGAACGCGCTAATCTCAGGAACTACTGGTCCGATTTGAAAAATTCTTTCAGTGTTAAATAGCCCATTTATCGAGGAAGGCTATAGGCTATATATAACATCACGCTACGGTCATTAGGAGCGGAGAAGCAACGAAAAATGTTACAAAAACGGGGAAAATTTTGACCCTCTTCCAATTTTGATTCTCTTAGGTGACGCAAGCGAAGTTGCGCGGGTCAGCTAGTGTTTCAATATGCTTAAAGCTAAACGTACCAATCTATCGTTGTAGCTTAAAAAAAGTAGCTTATCGACCGTACGAAAGTATATAGTTACAAATTACATATTTCTAGAATACTTAGTATTTGCCGATTCTTTAAAAGAGTTTGAATTGATTTTGCGCGCTGCTGATATTTCTTCCAGTGGCCCACCTGATAAATCAAGAATTATAATCTCAGTTACCATAGTTACATATAGCTCTTTTAAAAAGGTTGTACAATAAGATTAGCTAAACTTGTACATAATTATAGAAATACAGCTATCTAACGATGGAAGATAGGCACTAAAGATTGCCAACTAACCTATCCTTCGATAACCGCATAAACTACTATCAAGCGTTATTAATACCCAATAAATAAACTATCTGCAACTAAAGTTTAATATATCACATCGCTAAGTGGGTATGATACAAGGAGGTATGTTTATCGGCCGTTCGAGCCAAGTATCCGGGGCCATACGTTTTTAAAATATAAACAAATACACACGAATGTCTGGATCAAAGACGACTAAATCTCTTGCAACGATCGTGATACAGATATAGGAATACTGGAAGCATCATTTGCTTTGTCTTACTATTTGTGATGGTGGAATTTTGAACGAGCGTGGCTAGATTATAGGGTAAAAAATATTGATCTTTACAAATCGGAATCCTAAAAGATTTTATTTCTCATTTGTTGTTATTTTATTACTGGGATAGGTGACGACAGTGACGAGTCTAGCAACTCGGCAAAAATCATAAAGATAACAGACGTTCATTAATATTATTATCATGTGTTGCCTAATTATAAAATAACGCAGCGTCCTTTTAGAAGTAAGTAAACTTCGTTTCAATTAGATAAAACTCGAAGACCGAAAGAGGAAAATCCTGGTTACTGTTATATTCTCTTTTTATAAAGCAGTTCTTATAGCACTAGACTCCACAAATAACTTCTTTTAATAAAACCAGCACCTTCCAGTAGTCAAAAACATCTTTGCCACCGTCTTTACAATGGCCGCTTAATGACTAAACGAGTAGGTACTTCGCAGTGCGTTTGTAATATACAAGTTAACTTGATTCTTATCCAACCCATTACATGAAGAAGGAACTCATTTATCCTACTAATATTATAAATGCGAAAGTTTGTGAGTATGTATGTTTGTTACTCTTTCACGCAAATACTACTGTATCGATTACAATGAAATTTGGTATGTAGGTAGCTGAAGACCCGGAATAACACATAGGCTACTTTTTATCTCGGAGTTCCTAAGGGATCGGGATTTACACGGGAAGCGTTTCCACCCGGACGACATCGCGGGCGGCCTCTAGTATGAAGATATTTGAGCCAGTTGATGACAGAAGCTATACCACTAAATGATATTTGTTGACTTGCATGTTTATGTGAAATATTTTTTTATCGTAATGATAATTGATATAGTATAGATACCTAACATCGTTAGTATTAATTAACTGTTGCGTTTCTGTAGCCACGTTTCGTAGCCATATTTGGATATTGTGTTTTCTTGTAATTATCTAGTGATCGTTGGTTTATTTTTTTTTGTTGTAATTTGCAGGAGACTAGTCCTATATTAAAGTCTATAATAATGATATGGATTAATTTGCTTTCTCAAACATCCTGGCTATAAAACGTATGAAAACTTTGGTATTGTTTCAAGCATCTTTATCAAATCGAATGCAAACAAAATAACAAAAATATCAATTATTGTGACATTTAAACGTTACGATGACGATGGTATCGAATCTTTATAATTGTGCTGCAGAACTTGAAACAATTTTACTTCTTTGAACTCTAAAATGTAAATTATCAAGTGTAATATAATTTTGTATACAACTAGTTACTTAAAGTCCAGGAATAATTCTACATAACAAACTATCAGGCACATATACCTAGGTTAGTAAATCGTTCACTAAGAATACAATCTAACAAGTGCTCTAAAAGCGAACGGTATTTACGAATACCGTCGCAGGTGTTTTGACACGGTGCAAATTGGGACCGATCGTATAAACCTTGCAACTATACCTACTAAAGATCTCTGCGATCCTTTTCATCCACGTCTTTTGAGTATGGATACAGATTTCTTGTTAAGTGTTGATTTATCAAGTCCAGTTTGCCTCCGTGTGTTGCAATGTTGTTTGTCTACCTTTTCTACTAATATCCCTCCTACTAATGTTATAAACTAGCTGACCCGCGCAACTTCGCTTGCATCACATAAGAGAACGGGTCAAAATTTTCCCCGTTTTTGTAACATTTTTTAACTGGTATTCTACCCTGCTAGCCTTCCTCGGTAAATGGGCTATCTAACACTGAAATAATTTTTCAAATCGGGGCAGTAGTTTCTGAGATTAGCGCGTTCAAACAAACAAACAAACTCTTCAGCTTTATAATGTTAGTATAGTATAGATGTGAAAGTTTGTGAATATGTAGGGATGTTTGTTACTCTTTCACGCAAATACTATTGAATCTATTATGATGATATGTACTATGTAATTTGGTATGGACGTAGCAGAAGACCCAGAATAACACATAGGCTACTTTTTATCTCGGAGTTCCCGAGAGATAGGGATTTAATTGGGAAGGGTTTCCACGCGGACGAAGTCGCGGGCTTACTCTAGTGTATTTATATTCGTTGGTTCTCCATGGTTTGTAGTTTCGGGTATTTATTTATTATTTGCTTGTCTTGTCCGAGATTAATTTTACTTTCTTAATGAAGAAGTATTCTATGACTGAAATTATTTATTTATACCAGAATTTTAAATATTTCCATTGAAAAAGTTATTAATTTTGTAGGTATTTAAAGCGTTACTTCTGACTCATTAATTTAATGTTATTATTTAAATTTGACATTTTGTATTCATCTGATATCCAATTAATTAATTTAAATTGCAGCATCACTTAACCTTATTATCGCAATTTACATATTTTAATAAGATCAATTTCTCTTCCGGGAAAGGAACCTAGTATAGTGTGGGCTCTAACAAATACAAAATACTCATTCAATACACCTACAGGTGTAATTATTGGTAATTATGTGCGAATTACGCACATAGTATAGCTTATTCTGTGTGGGTAACAAAACACGTGATTTTAGACCTGACCTGAATATCTTAAAGGGGGCAGTTGTATTTATTATGCACCGAGTGCTTTTTGATGAAGATTTTTGCACTTAAAACTATCCATAGTGGCATTGGGTACTATAATTAACAGTTATATACGTAGGTATAGTTCATATTGTATTCAGTATCCATAACCTGTGTAACTTCAGTTAAGATCAATCTAAGCAAATTATATAAAACATTATTGTGTTTATTCTTGTCCTATCTGTTGATATCAATTTAACAGTAAAACTCCGGAACAATATACATATATTCCGGCAAAGCAAAAAATACTGGTATAATGAAAAAACATGCATGATAGCGAGGTTGCAGGAAAAATCTAGTATACATACGTTCATATCAGAGCTAGTATTAAATACCTATTACACAAAAGCTAGAAAAAAATAATGGAAGATCCCGTTAATCCTAAGTCTTAAATCTTGCAACATTACGTTATTACACCACCAAAATAAATGATAATCTAAATAAACAGTTTGAATATCTAATTTTGAACTGCATGTCATCATTACGCGTACGTTTTGCGGGTAGCGTAATAAATATATGAAGATTTACGAGTCGGTAGTGGGCTCATTTCCAAAATGGTGGAGCTGATACGTTTATTTAGAGTAAACTGTGCGAAGTGCACTTGCTTTTGGTTTGTACGCATCTGTTTTGGTTTGACGAAACAGTAGGACTACTATGTTTCTGTTATCCGATGTTTCGATAGTAGGTAATTTTGATGTTAGACAATCATAGATATATGATATCATGATTGTTATATGTGAAGGTATAGGATAGAGGTGTACGAAATACACCCAACTTTCACTATTAACAATGTTAGTCCCATATAATAGAAGGCTGTACCCTATTGCCATTTTACTGGGCGCGGAGCAAACTCCGGGTTACTATTAGGAAATAGTCTAATGTAATTATATAAGACCAATAATACTTTTCTCGATTCGGGAGTCGAACTTAGACCTCATAATCAGCAGCCTATCCATAAAGACGTCAGGAGGTGTCTGCTAGTTCGACAATCATGAGTCGACAGTCTCAACAATCTTTCGGTGAACTTTTGTGAAATAGGCAAAGTAGGTTTAAATGATATATGTTCCACTAATTCATTGAATCGCAGCTTAGAAATGAATGGACTTATAGCAAGAAACATTAAAAAATTGGTGATATATTTCACTTTTCGTTAAATTAAAGTAGGCCCCCAGTTATTTGGCTAATGGATGTTGTGGTATGTAGTACAATTTTGTCAATGAGATAGTAACTGATTCATTGGTGATTGCTGGCCTGATTCAAACGGCCCAGCTAATTTAGAAACTAGAGGTCGCTTGCGACTAGGTCCGTTTGAAAACCCTTCCCGTGTAAATCCCGAATCCCCGGGAACTCCGGGATAAAAAGCCTATGTGTTATTCTGGGTCTTCAGCTACCCACATACAAAATTTCATCGTAATCGGTTCAGTACTATTTGCGTGAAAGAGTAACAAACATCCATACATACATACATTCTCACAAACTTTCGCATTTATAATATTAGTAGGATAAAGTAGCTGTAACATTCAGGCTACCGTCAGTTGCACAAGTTTACGGGTCACTAAGATGTTCTTAATTTTGTATACCTCTGATAGTGGCGAGGTGTGCAAAGCTTTCTACAAATTGTTGGACTATAGAATGTGCATATTTGTTATTACTAAAGGCATATAATCATAATACATTTTTACGTGCTTCTTCTTCTTATCGTATGATTAGTGGTCAACCTAGTGTCAAAGTTGTTCAAGCCGCTCGAAGGCCTTTGACGTGGCGTAACGACTGTTATCTTAATTGACAACAACCGGGACCGACTCTTACGTGCTCTCCTAAGTACGGAGACTCCTTAAATACCACTATGTGGTATTCATGATTCACCCATCTATGTAATGACCGAGCCAAGGGTCGCTTAACCCGCAGATCTTTTACGCGTACAGCGCTACTGGATACGTGCTAAAACGTTGCTTTTAGGTTCCACTAACAATGACAGCATCAGTCATGACTCAAAACAAGCAGATATTAGTCAATTGATGCTAATTATATTCAAACAAGGCATGAAGCTCCTTGATGGATTTGTTTGTGAAACAAATACATAATGAATGAATTAATATCACTCAGGCACTACGCGCGCCCTCTACAGGGAAAAGGGACAGTCAACTTCATTGCATAAATTGAAGTGATATTAAAAGGTATTAAATAACTTTGCAACGTATTACGTGACGACGTTGCGTTTAAGTTTTTTGTGTACTACAGTACTAAAACGCGAGGTTTTCATATACAAGTAATTATGCGAAATAACTGACATGTTTGTAAAATATCCTTAAAAAAGTACTCCCACTAATGGTGAAATGTGTATGCGTTTTTATTTGATCAACAAATAACAATCATTGCCAAATGCATGATTTGCAAGAATTAAATTCGAATGGTGCTGGAAATAGCTTTCCGCCAAAACCAAAAAAGTATGGAGTAGGTCATTTAATTTTCTTTTTAATCAATTGAACAAAAGAACTCTTGAAGAACAGCTCTTGAAGAAATGCATAGTCCCAATCCGCATTTGACCAGCGTGGTAGACTCAAGGTGTAACCCTTATTCCGGGAGGATACAATACCCAGCAATTGAACAGTAATGGGGTATTTTAATATTTGCATGTAATCTATTTTTGAAAGCGTTACAAAGCAAATTAACAAATTTTCCATAGATTCAAAACGTCAAAAAAAATCTTGGGGATTGTTAGCTTTATGTAGAGCCAAATTGATTTGAAGCCAACGTCCTAGAGTATAAGCAAACGTCGTTAGTAAAAACTGTCAACCGGATTAGAGATGACACGATAGGATTTCAGCGAACGAATCCGAAACATAATCCATATGGCCTTGCACTAACTGAATCGATATAGGCCTAGCAATCTATTTACCTTCAAAATTTACAAGTTTTTAAGTGTTTTTTTTATAGCATGTATTGTCCCACTGCTGGGCAAAGGCCCATTTTCTTCCAGTCCTCCCTATCTTCTGCTATGTGTAGGTAAAATTATTAAGGCAACCAAACTTGGTGTTGAATTTCCTTTTTATCTTGAGGTAGAACCATCCAGCGCCTAAAGAAGAGTATAGGTCTTCGGTGTGGAAAAAAACAATTGAGGAAAATAAGAGTAGCGTAATTTACTTTTTAACTTGAGGGAGGTCCATCCAGCACCTAAAGAGGAACCTAGATCTTCGGCATTGAGTGAACGATTACGAAAAATAAGAGGCAGGGATGTTTATTCTGATGTTCCATCCTAATCTTTTCTACCTTTGGTTTTATGGAGAGGTAAGCTTTCACACCTTACCTCTACATTATTACATATTTGTAAAGCATAATTTACAAAACTAGTAAACAGCCTTTTAAATTCTTTCGTGAGCAGTCGTCGTCGCATTATACGATAAGAAACATTGGAAGTTCACGGTTACAGCTGAACTATCAGAACAATTCTTATGTTGTCTTGCTTCATCAACTTCTTGCTCAAAACATTTTATAAATAAATAAATTCATTTAACTAATTAAACGCGGGAGAAACCTTGGCGAAGCTAATCTTATAAACATAGAGGACAATTCGCGAATAAAATAATACTTAAAAAACTCACCATTGAGATAGTATCAGGAAGTTATTTTTAATACATATTCACACACAAAACAGTAAGTGAATGTGGCAGTCCATGTGCTAGTCCAACGGGACACTGGACTGACAATATTGTAAATGTACACCACGTTAATCGAATTTTCAAAGAGGGCTCGCCGGTAGTGAGGTGCACGATCAATATCGATAACTTAATTTGCGTAATCTACGCATTATTATGCAGGGCGAAGAAAAACAGAAATTAACGCAAAAATGCATTTTTAACGTGTATGGCCTGATTTTGTCCGCAACCAGTGCTAACCTGCGCCGAAACGTCGGCCAATTCAAAGAAAAAAAGTGTATTTTCACATTAATCTAGGTTCAATAACATTCGATAATCTGATTTTTAAGAGTTTTTTTAGTCCAAATACTACTATTTATGTGGTCGTCTACGTTTGTAGTATGTTTCAGTTATTTACGAGATGCTGGGTTGCATATACGGAGGTTCAAAGGAGGCTAAATTATTATTAGGAAAATTAAAAACTGCCTAGTTTTGACCAGTATCGGCCGATATTCATTCATATTTTAAAATTGCAGAGCATCTTTTATAAAAACAAAATGCATCAAGCAATTTCATAAAAGCGTTTCTCGGTATATTGTATTTGAATTAGTTCAAATCACGCAACAATCTGTTCTTAAATAAATGCTTCCCACATGTTTATATCACTTTCACGAAACGAGATAAATACGGAATCAATATCTAGCCCCGATGAGTGTCGAAAGAACATATTTTTAGATACGTTTCAAATAAAACAAACAAACTGACAGATTGATATTAGTGTTTTTCGCCAACGAATTTGCAAATAATTTTCAATCGTATGATATTTATATGATACTAGCTTCTACTCGCGACTATGCTTGAGAAAAGTTTTACTGGGCTAAGTATCTTAGGTATAAAATCAGGTTTAAAGATTTCATTAGTTAAGTATTTCTTGTATTTACCCAAATTATAACTTCGAAGGAGGTCGAGAGAGACAGTTTCCCAATTACAGGAAAGTTTAGGTTAAGAAAAAACCTATTTAGTACTTAAACTCATCAAATCCGTTTAGTAAGTTTTTGCGACAAAGAGTAACAAACATACATCCATCCTCATAGCCTCATATATTTATAATATTAGTATAGATTGAAGATGCGATGATACAATAGACGTTTAGAAGAATAATGTAAATAAATGCTTTAGTTCTGAAAACATACAGTTGTTTTTCAGTGATTGTTTCATCAGTTAGTTGTGGGCGTGCTGTTTCACAGCTCGTTTAAATTGTTTTGAATGTCTCTAAAAAAGGTTATAAGCGAGATCTTGAGATCAGTAATAAATAAAACGCTTTTGCATTTTTTCAATTGACGGTGTATTTATAAGCCCCTTATATGTCTCTGATTACGGGAGTCAAATGTCTGATTACGCAGATTAGATATAATAATAAAATGGCAGTAAACTCTTCTTTTGAATAGAACCACCATTAAAACAGCGATAAAACGATAAATTATAAAATTGTAATCAATCTTTAGTTATCAGTTTTATCAGAAAAGAAGTTAAAAATAAACAAATAAGTTATTATAATATTTTTGTAAGGCAATATTGTGTGTGTACGTGTCCCATCACTACAAAACGCTAATGTCATTAATGTAAGTCCGCCGGCCGCCCTATGTCGCTTGTTTAAGTTGTCTGAATCGCCATAAACGAGCGGATAATTTATTAATTGAAATGTAAACCTTGATTTATCGATATTCGTTGTTTTTTGACAAACACGCACATGACGTCATTGCTTATAGATATATCATGTACATGCATATATTATATACTTCGGTGCTAGGGATATAACGTATTTTCTGCGAATTGGTGCAAAACAAAATCAAGTACTTCAGTATTATATTATATTCGGTATTATATGATATTATTTATTTACAATGTATCCAATAATACTTCTACATCATCTGCGCATGGGTCTCGAGCATTTGTGCGAGACCTGTACCTCTTGTCCGAAACAAAAATTTGTAATGTTCACAAATAAATGCTTAAAAGTGCCTATATATTTTGAGTTTTTAAAATTCTTTATCACAAAGGTTTATTTCGTTGTACAGCAGTTGTATGAATAATACATTTTCTATACGAAATTATTTTCTTGATTTTTGGTGGCCGCTAGTCAATGATATTCCGTCAGGTGAGCGTAACGTAACACTGATCGTCTCAAATACTAAAACTATTAATAAAACCCTTCAAAACTTCTTCACTAACTTTACTAGTAATAACTAAAAATATCGTTATCATACAACAATAATATTGATATTATAATACGAAGGAATGACGTTGAAATTTGTAATAACACGGTGTCTGTTTGTGTAGGACCGAAAAGGTTCTTTTGTCGTAAAGTGAAAGAATTCAAAGGTTACGGCTAAGGATAAATACTCAATTTGCGAAACATATTTTTTGTGTTTCTTCAAGATATTTGTATAATTTCATTTGAAGATATTGACCTCCCACTTCCTGTAAAAAATAATAGTTTTTGTCAACAATTGATAAATTAAGTGGTCATCATTTAAGTTGATACCTACTTTTCAGCACATTTCAGCTAACCTGTTAAGTTCTAAATTACTACTCCTGTACTCAATCTGTGTGTTCTCACTACCTACAACAGACTCATATTAGCCATTATCGGATGCGTTATGAACTATTTTTAAAAGCCAAACTCTCGATAATCCATAGTACTGACGGTAAAATTGAAAGTCGTGCTAGAGAAATAATTAAATAACTACTACATTTCTTTTGCAATTAATTTTAGTTCTTATTGTCCCTAATTGGTTGAATATCCAAAGAAACTAGATAAAAAATCTCAGTCTGTAAACCTCAATCAAAACCCACACTTGTGTTCCGAAAATCTTTTCTAGACTTGTTCATTATCTAGGTCAACGATCGGTCTGTCTGGTATTCAAAATACTTTCCGTAGCCTTTGTTAGGGCGCCTCACATGAATATTGAGCTATGTAAATTACACTTTTTGTACGACGCATGATCTAATTTACCATTACAAAACTTTTCTGATGCAATTTGTGCTATTGAGACAAGAAGTTTGTAAAAGTTTTAGGTGTGCGATGTATTTTCTGATATCATTAATTGTTTTATAGAATTATTCTCGCAAGAGGGATTCAAGAGTTAAATAAGAAAATAGGATGACTGTTTAGTATAGTTTTGTAATTGAACTTGATTTTAAGTTGGAATTTATATAGAATTAAACTAAGAAGCATGTATTGTTTTTAAGCTGATCAAAATAAGTGTTAGAATCAGTAGACCATTTTAGTTTTCATGGCGAATTTGTCCAAAATTTGTTTATTCTTAATATGCATGCCACTGTTTATCACACGCACGTCTTTGATAATAATCGTCCACTTTTAAGCCTATTCTCAGTAATCTATTTAGATCTTCAACTGATAATGTGTCAAAGGAGCATTTGGGTTTATTATAAACTTACATAAAATCACGCCTTTAAATTGCCGAGAAGGTAGGCAGAGTCCAAAAAACAATCCCTTATACACAATAAGAAGAATCCATTATTACGATTCTTACAAACTCTTGTGCTTCAAATATCTCGTAGCCATGGGGCTATAATAAAGTAACACTTAAAGTAAAGTTATTTTTAATAGGCTTTCATATACATGTCAATCATGTCCAACCCTCATAGGTTTTCATTCACGTAACAATGACAACGGTACATAAACAAAGTAGTGTGTAACAACTAACCAGATTGTAGTCCACGCATCGTTTACATAAGAGCAGCCTCCGCGTCCGGTGTTGAGCCTTAAGCTAATTATACCTGCGATATGGTGCTCAAAGTTATATCTCCTTTACCGTTATATGCATTGCGTTTTAAAATATGTTTTAAAATCCTACTAATATTATAAATACGAAGGTTTGTGAGTACGTATGGATGTTTGTTACTCTTTCACGCAAATACTACTAAATCGATTACGATGAAATTTGGGTATAGGTAGCTGAAGACCCAGAATAACACATAGGTTTTTTGTCTCGGAGTTCCCGAGTTATTTACACGGGAAGGTTTTCCACGCGGACGACCTCTGGTAAGTTAATTAGTTAAAATAACATGATTATGACTTTTATGAATTTAAATAAAATAAATATAAATTAAAAATTTGTATTCATATTAATTTAATTAATATGAATACAAATTTTGTCAATAATTCGAGTGAATACAACACAGGGCATTTGGTTTTGTAGTAGTTTGCCGCTATTTTGCTATGCTACTTCTAGAATTGAAAAATGTCTTTTTCAGCCCGTGTAAAGGTAATGCATAATGTTTTTAAATCCGCCACAATCCACACGTATTTTTCAGTTTCCCCCTACAGCGTTTCCTATATTCATTACTTCAAAAAGTCATTCTGAAAGACCGCTGAAAATGTTTATAAATACTAGTGAGGTAGTAAGCTACTAAGCCTATCTCTTATAAAATCGTCCATCGGACTAAATGAATATAAACGAAGAAATCTAGTTAGTAGTTGTATGTTTGAGAACCACATTTAGTATCGAAGGCGAGTCGGAGTGCGTCCGTTTCCGTACACATAGTACTGTAGGTACTAGCTGTTCTAGCTACACAGTGCACCGTCGCCTCGCCTTATTAGATTATATCACACGTTGTATGCACTTCAAGTGTCCACTCAATGTGCAATGGCAAGGTAAGTTGGCAAAGGTTATTTGTAAGGATTATAATGTAGAGATTGTTTAGAAAATTGTAAAAATACAGAAATTTTGTTAATGATTATGACGTGTTTGAGCCGTTTGGGGTCGAGACGCTGGGACCATGGGGCCCGAGCGACCACTTACTCCCGTGACCAGAATGCTGGCATTTTCTTGGGCCAAAGATTGAGCATTGCCATACAACGTGGCAATGCTGCCAGAAAAACTGCCTCTGTGGTGCGGTCGGTAACGGTCGGTGACTAATTGCTGATCAAGGGTTCGATTTCCAGATCGCACGAAGTGCTGTAGCTTGGTAACGTGCCCGGTATGGTAATAGGCTCTGTCCTTATTGCTTATATGGGACTAACATTGTTAATAGCGAAACGTAGGTGTATTTCATACACCGCTGCCTACACGTTCGGGTATAATAAGCGAGATATTATGTACCTATGTGTGTAAATGAATGTATATTATTATAGCGAATTGGGAAAGTTATAGGTGTTTTTTTAAGATATGTAGCTTGGAAACAGATCGTATCAGTAGAGTGACTTTATACATTCAGTGCCATCGAGAAACAAGCGATCAGTTAAAATAACTTGAAGAAACAAAATGTTTTAGTTAAGGACGTTTAAAATGTACTTCAAAATTAGTTCTTATGGCACCCGCTAGAGGCACTGATCAGATTTTTATACAAAATTTCTCGATAGCAGATTGAGAGATCGGTTGTAGATAATGTTTATAATAGTAGGAAATTACCCTACATATCGATTAATAAACTTCATTAATAATGCATAATTCAAACTAATCGTCTGTTTATGCGTGTATTTAATTTCGTAATTATTGAGTTCAAAATGATTGATTCAAAGCGATAGGATCAATAAAAAATAATAGATTGATTACCTGTTTCCATCATAATGAGGTTTCATTTACATTGTATTTGATATGTAAATCGAGTTATAATTTATGCGAGCATAAAGGTTTCAACTCAATTAGCTAGTAATATTGTTAAGTCTTGAGAAATGGTTTTCAATTATAATGATGATATGCATAATTTCAATAATGTAACACTCTAATCTATTACTACGACTCTCTACCACGCGACTGCTGCTACAAACAGGATTCTTAGGTTTATTTCCCGCAAGAAATAAATACTGTATGTGCTTACGACCTTTAATCAACTATATACGATAGTTAATACTGGCAAAATCAATCATTATTTTATGTTTCACAGCACTTTCAGAAATGAATAAATCTTTGAATATTATGAATCTTCAAACCTGTATAACTCGGTTCAAAGCGATCCTACCGGTTTCGTGCCATACTAACTATTGCTTCAAATGGCTAGCTCTATTGATACATGCCACTTTTTTGTTGGCCGGCACTTTGAAAAAAGGCCCAAAAATGTATGGAGCCTGGATGATCTCCTTTGACGAGTTCTACCACATTGTTGATATAGGCGTCGGTGTTAGAAAATCGCGCTTCTATAAAAGTCCCACGCACAAGGCTCTCCTATAACTTCGTAGTACCTTATTTGCGTGATACTAAGTAATAAAGTATACATAACTACGCACATACATTATCAATTAAACATAACTTGACTGTGCTTGATGCATATCATGCAGGTAATCAATGAACCGGGCTCATTTCCCTACCACTCATTATTTCGTGTTGTAATCAGTAATTGTCTTTAGTAATTAGCATTTTAGAAGTACTTTCCGCACATATTTAATAGTATGAATGCAAAAATTGGATGTTATTTACTCAAATATGCCAAAACTAAGTTGGCACTGGGAGGATTTTTAAGAATTTTGGTATGGTTAAAATTTATAACCTGGATTACAACATACGGTTTTAATGATGGGAAAACTTTTGATGCGAACGAATTCGATTCGATTCGATTCCGACCTAAAATGTGTATGCGGAGACAGTTTTTTGCAGTAAAGTTAGTTAAGTTAGCATAACATTTAATAAATGTTTTTATAATTATTACAGGAAACAAAATTGTTTTAATAATAATAATATAGTCGCGAAAACCTTAAAGACGGGTAGAAGAACTTTCGCTATGATTACAATGCATTTATTTTAGAGTGCTATTATTATATACTACTACTAGTAACATGCTGATAAAAGAGTAATTAAAAGTCACAAAGTGCATGAATATTTATTAGAAAGTTGCATTGACAAAAACAGTAAAAATATACACACGAAGGTTATACAGAAAGAGGTAACAAAAGTCGCTTATTAATTCTTCAGTGGTATCCAAAATCGCAGATCTTGCTTTGCATAAAAACGGAGATGTATATTGGACCTTGCGATACCATTCCTTCTTCGGCGCTTAAGGCAGAATCATCAAACCATTTCTTGTTGGTATAGTAGTCTGAAAAGTTAGGAGTATGATTTTTTTTTACTTAGTTGTCTTTCGAAACCTAACAGCAATTTGTCTGGTATAAGAATTGAACACAGACTATTGACTATTAATTAAGACAGACACACTCACAGTATAGAAGCATTTAGGTATTTGAATTTTTTGTCCTATTATTTATTAAACGTTTCCTTCCAAACTCTCCTACCGGTCTCTATCTCTGGCTATAAGGCTTGCTACATATACACATATTCGGCACATATTCACCTGTTCAGCATGTTCGCTTCGGCAATATTTATCAAACAACAAGACCGACCTGACTCACTCGTGCCGATTGGGATCATCTACACATATTCGGTTTTGTTACCCGGCTAGGCTGATTAATGCCGAATCAAATATGTGTGTAATAGCAAGCCTTACTTGCCAGCAATATATTTAGGTGTCCAGTTAGAATTTAGTGTAGGGTTTTAAAGAAGATATCAAACTTACCTCCTTTCGTGAGCCCGGGTCCAGCAATCAGATGTGGTTTATTTGTCATATAAGTGTACACATGACTGTGAGCTAGATCAAAGCCATTATGATATGGTATTGTCAGCGTTAAGGACATGTCGACTGCAAAAAAGTAAGTAATTATGCGGTTAGAATGAAGAACGTAACAGTTTTGATGTCTTATAGATTAACTCTCTTATTCATAAACACCTATAAACCTATTTTAGTTAAAATCTACTAAAATATGTTTTCTCTTTTTCATTTCGCTAAGGAGTGAAAGAAACGAAACTCTTTATAAGCCTTTCATAACTTCATATATTTTGATGAATTGGATGGTAAAACTGCTGGAATTAACTGTAATGCACAGATTGAGAATGCAAAGGCGTAGGCGCCGAAATGTCAAGCAAACGACGGACAAGTGTGCGTTGGTAGACTTATCGTCTGTTCAAGAACTCTTTAAAAATCTCCTTTCTTTCAATTTCCAGTGCAGGAATGGTATTAAAATAACCATCATGAATGGGAATAATAACTAGAAATATAGTAACATATTTAAATGTTAAATTAAACATAAATAGGTGCATAGTTTAAAAAGTTTTACTTACTAAATTCGATGTTAGTAAAGTCTGCTCTTTCTTCAGGTTCTCGACCTCTTAGATGGTGAGTCACTACTGTTCTTGGAGAGTATACTACTATTTTACCAAACACCACCTCTAATACCAAAACTCCTGTTTTCTTGTTGATACTAAAAAGATACAAAATTCTCTATATTATGGGAAATATAATTTAAAAAAACAGAATGGAATTCATTATTGAAGTACGATTTGTCTTTTCTTTGTTATTGACAATGTAACGTTTAAACAAAAAATTATACCGTTTTCTAATAATATAATCAATTTGTATAATACTTAATTACGCAATAATCCGGAAACACATCTTCTTCTTATGTAATAAATTACAATTCATAGTCTTCAAAATTGCAATTACAAGCTTTTTCTTGTAAAATAAACTTTTAATACGTTAATAGCTTACGTATTTAAAATATTATAATAACAGTCACACTTATACAAATATTAAACCTAATTTGCATTAAGAACTTCACCCAAGCACTCAAAATTCCCAACCACAGATCACAGCTATACAAAACATTGAAATCAAGGACTATTCAGAACTACTTACTAAAACTCCTTAATTCGTCCAGTATTCAGGCCTTTCAGTTGGGCATTATTGATAGTAATAGTGACGTTACTATGAGGAGTTTCTATTGGGCCTTTCTTGATGATGTAGGGATCTGGAGCTGGACCGTGCACGGGAGTACACCCTGAGTTCCGCGCGAAGAATTGTCTGATGCAGTTTGTGTCGTGGAGATGACATGGTTTTTCAATGTGGGCATGATGGGTTTCGTGGCGATTGACGACTGAAATTTAATTGTTTTAACGGGAAAGTTACTGTAGATGATTTTACGTTTGTTACACTTTTTATGAAAATTGGGACTATAGGCTCGCCTCCTATTACATGAGACTAATATTATTAGCTGCGAGACATGGGTGATTTTGTAAACAACTCTACCTAAACCTTCATGTATAACACACAAGATATTACGTTAGTATGTACAGAATTCCACGCAGAATCTAGTTTTAATTAATATGACTTTTGTATTTGTATGTACTTTTGTAGATCCCACGTGTATAAAACATTAAAAACTTGTGATTTGAATTCATAAAAATATGTACAAAAAAAAATCAATATGATAGGTCCTCTAAAAACAACAAAAAAAACATAACAGTAGATTGACTACGGTAGAGAATACATTTGGCATTAAGTCTGCCTTTATATAACTTTTGTACATGATTTATGAAGTTAATAAATAAATAATATCTTACCAGGAGACCCATAACCATCTATATGTCCAACCCAATAATCTCCGTTCCCTTGCACCAAGCCAAACAGGAATATAAAACACAAAAGTCTCTTCATGATTACGCTTATTTAAATGAACCATCTTGATTTTATAGGCAAAGGCAAGTTTCGCGTGAGATCCTGTAGGAAGTCTACAATCACATTGTTCACTGATCGTGGCAAATTGTTCGGATCAATACAATAATTAACTATGTAATTGTCCGTTTCTATTAACTATTAGTTACTTTGATGTTTTTAATTGACATGTAAAGTGTGTAGTTGATTTCAGAGATAAGTAGCCACTAAGTCTTGTTCGAAATCATTTCTCTGTTCAGAAACCAAATGAATAAGACACGCCCTAAGAACACCTTCTTCATACAATCGGGTAAAAGACATGATTTTTGTGGTTCAAGATTTTTTTCTGCTATTTAACAAGAATTTTAATTCTATGGGCTTAAGGTAGGGGGCCATTTCAGAAACCACATATCGTATTAGAAAAATCCTCTTATAATTTTTGATATGTTGTATATAACGCACATACATAGACTATATAACTATCATGTATGTATGACGTATGTATAGATATTGTCAAACTATGGTTATATACCTAATGGTTATTCCGCAACTATGACGTATCATAAAAGTTTCAGAAAATAGGTACTACGCTTCAACTACTCAAGATAAAATCTGTACTCAGAGTACATACGAAACAATATAATGAGTGTCGCTAAGTCGCCTGTTAGTATTAGCTAGCGACGCACGCTGAGAGCTTCTACACATCGACGCGTCCCGTCACATAACCAGCCAGTTTCTTAAGTAATGAGTCAAGTTCAAAACAGTGTCGTGAAGTGTTCAATCGTCTGTGTATTTAATACAATACAAATACAATGGATAATACAATGAAATACACCGGCCAATTACCAATGAGAGACTTCCCTCCAGTAAAGAATGGAAGAATAAACTGCAAGGAATTTCTCGCTTCTTCATCTGATTTGGTGATTGTTTTACACAATTTTGGAGCTGTTTTCACGCCAGTGAGAGTGGACGTGCAAAGGAATGTAAATAAAATGAAGAAGACTTTTATATGTGATGAGAATTCTTGTCTTCTAGAACTCATGACTGAAGCACATGCAAGAGGTGATTATGAGGCATTATTAGCGTGTTTATGGCTGAACAGGGGACTGAAATTGATAGAGCTGTTTTTCGAACAAATTTTAACCAATTCTAAAGCGAATATACATCCAGAAGATATGGATACGTTAGAAATGTTTACGAAGGCGTATGACGGGTCGTTAAGAGAACACCACAATTGGATAATGCAGCAATTATTTGAGTTCATCTGTAGAATGTTCCCTACTTTGTCTCAAATGATGAAGTCTGTAGGAATGGGCGACCATCCGAAGGAGTATTTAGAAAATCTAGAGAGGTATAATAAAAGTCTTACTTCGATCAGAACTAAGCTAGATAATTACTTTAAAACTATTTTGGATGATTTACCTTTAAAATAGGTGTAAGGTTGTTAATATTAGGACTGTATTTGATAGTTTTTATACGTAAAATGTTGTGAGTTTAGTATATTAAGATTAAAATACGAAAATTGTGTTCAATTATAAAAATATTTTTGTTGAAATGTGATATGCTATTAGATTTAATTCGTGTTAATAATATTATATTATGTTATAAAAATGTGTTGTTTATTCATTTCCGTGGATTCCCCGAAACCAGACGAAGGTCAAAATAAAAATAAATTTAAAATATGTTGCTAGCTCTATAACAACTACCTCATCTACTTAGTATATTATTTAAATTATGTTTAAAACTGGTTTTGTGTTTTTCTGTTCTTGTGACTCACCTTTGCGTGTTATGTTAGTATACAAGATAAGAACTCTATATTACGTACATATGTATATAATTTTACCTTAGTTCAGAACACTGACTAAGACCTATGTAATGTGGATGACTCATCATTTTAACAAACACTAACTACACCATGAGTTTTGCACTGTTCCAAACTTAGTTCTGCTTTTAGCGAATTCTAAATTTTATTCTTAATATTGTCATGCGTTATGACACAAAATAAAATTACCTCAATTTCTTTAACAATATTTTTATGACGATAAATAGGTTTGAAGATTATTTAACTTTTTGATAGGTTTTTTTTTTATATTATAATCTTCCTAAATTATTCGTTTATAAAGTTCATAAAAGCTAATAAAAAATAGTGACAAATTGTATAAAGCAAAACCAGACCGAATTATATTCTCTTTCAAGGAAAACCAATGTAGTCTGTGTATAAGGTCTATTGTAAATATATATTAAATTATTAAAATAAATTATTTTACATCATGAGAGCAGTTTTGACGCATCTTGAGTAATATGACTTTATAATATTCAATTTATTTTGTTAAAATATATAAAATAATTTAACATGAATAAGTAGTATGACTAACTGCAAATGTTCACGTCATTCTGATAACATTACCCTATTTGGCAACAAGGAAAATTTAATGCGTCAATTAAATAATTATTAAAAAATGTATACGAATATTTATTTACATTAATTAATAAACAATAAATTTAGTTATAATTAATAGTGGCAGTCTTGCTTTGTGGAGGTCTTTGGTTCAATTTCTGAATTGAATCAGATATTGAAAAAACATTATATTTATATATTTATTGAGAGTGTCGAACTTTGTCCAAGTTTACATTTGCAAATATCAAGATTAACGTAATATTATTATGTTTAAATCTATACTAATATTATAAAGCTGAAGAGTTTGTTTGTTTGTTTGATTGTTTGTTTGAACGCGCTAATCTTAGGAACTACTGGTCCAATTTGAAAAATGCTTTCAGTTTTACATAGCCCATTTATCGAGGAAGGCTATAGGCTATATATCATCACGCTACGACCAATATGAGCAGAGTATCATTAAAAAATATTACAAAAACGGGCAAAATTATGACCTATTCTCTCTTATGTGACGCAAGCGAAGTTGCGCGGGTCAGCTAGTGATACCATGAAATCTTAATCGTCCCATTACTACAAGGTTACAAGATAACTGATAATAATCTTAACCGGTTTTAACTACCGTTCGTTAGGCGTAATTGTTGGTTGTAGTTAAGTACTTATTACATACATAATAATGTATGTGTTGTTATACTAATAAATCATTTTAATAGTTTTGATGTAAAAGATGTACTTGTTGCTCATACGTAATATCACGCCTGTTATACGCGAAAGTGTATGCAGGTGTGTACGAAATACACTCACGATTCGCATAATGTTAGTTCCATGTTAAAGGGAGCGAGCTTATTTTCGTTTACCGGGCACTTTACCAAACTTCGGGAAACAGATACATTTGAGAAATATTCTAATTTAAATTAGAAAAATCAATAGTAGTACTTTGCCCGACTGGAGAAGCGAACTCAAGACCTCAAGATCAGCAGTTGACCGACCATGCCATAGAGACAGTCTACAAGTAAATTAGTCTATCATATTCTTAGATAATTATTGTTTCGAACTCAAAGGTACTGTGGGTAGTATCTATGTGCATTCCTATTGTGTCATGGAGGCATTGTTCATTAACGAATGACGTTTTGATGCTCTCTGCCTCCCTTTGATCATGTAATGAAAGGTTTGTAGCTGATCCAGTAGGTAGTAGTTAGTCAGATACTATAGTCACTTTAATAATGCTTATAGAGTATGAATTTGAAGCCTAAATATGAGATATTGAGATTTGTTCAAAATAACTCTGACTCAACAATTCCCAAAATACCTAATATTATTGATTTTGTGGGACTTGTACAAAAAAAATTGATACTAACTAATACTAACAATAATTCTATATCGCAGGAGTTTCGTAAGAAATAAAAAGCATAGTCTTTAAAAATAAATAATTTATTCTAGCCCACTGCATTCCCTCTGCTGGGCAAAGATCTCATCCTGGAATGAAAGAGAGGTTAAGCTTTTCACCACGCTCACTATTTTCCAAAAAATCTTTAATTTTATTTGAATAAAATTCTTTATACTGACAGTTATGTATGTCTTGCTCTCGTTTCTCAGAAAACACCCCAAGGGTGTGAGTTGTCTTCATCAAAATGTGGCCTCTTAATTTTTCACCCCCATGTTTTTAATTAAAATGTTCTTTTGTGAATAATTTAAGTAACAATGGCTTAATAACAATGATCAAAAGATACTCAAATAAAACTGCCTGATTTCTTATTTTTTCTACTTTAAAGAAAATCTTTGTCAATAAAAAAATGCTTCAAAATATGGATGTTAGTCTTTAGGTAAATGAAACAGTCGTAAAGTAAATTACATAAGATTTTTTTTAGCTTACATCGGCAGTAAAGCAATAGAGAAATTCAATCCATAATTACTCTACAGGTATACAAAAAAAATATCTAGAACTTCAGTAGTTTGGTGGCATTTTAAAGCCTTTTTATTCAAACTATCAGAACTTAATTTCCAAAAATATAACATAGAACAACAACTACATACGAACTTGGGCCTCAAAACAAAGCATAACTCTTAATTTTTTAAAGTAAAAAAGTGCAACAATAAAATAAGCTTTGTTCACAGACACAAACATCCTTTTCTATTTCCTATAGAGTTTCCTGCTTCGCGGGGAGTTGACAAGCCCTTTTATCACTGTACAATAGTGTGTACAATACACTGAGCTGTATAAGTAAATGGTATTAGTCTTTGAGCTTATACCGCCAGCTAGCTTAGTCCCGACAGCATCGAGGCGAAATTAAAATTCGATTGGTTTAAAAAAGATGTCACATCGCTGTATTAATAGGATTACAATAAAAGTATTTAAAATGAAACCAAAAATATTTCAGCAATCAACTTGTTGCTTTTCTATATTACAGAGTAAGTATGTATGTCATATGTATTGATACTAAAACATAATAGCTTAATATCATACCCCGTACAGACACTTATAAAGCACACTTCTTTTCTTCAAATTATACGTTTAAGTACGAACAAAATTGCCAAAAAGTAGTGAAAACACCTGCACCCCTCTACTCAAATCTATTAATATACACATTATCATATCGAAACAATATTGCAAAAGGTTCTTTCACAACTCCATACAATTTTCGTATACGACCACGCGTTTCGAAAGGACAGCCAACAGCACTTCGTATCTGAATAAATTTCGTTCACATAACAAAATGATGACAATACGACGGTATAATTTTGGCCAAAGTTTCAATGACCTGTTTGGTATAAAGTTTGGAATTATCATTTTATCCTACTAAATATTATAAATGAGAATTTGTATGTATGGATGTTTGTTACTTTTTCAAGCAATTACTACTGAACCGATTAGGATGATATTTGGTGTGTAGCTGAAGACCTAGAATAACACATAGGCTTTTCATTCCGTAGTTATATTACTGAGGGATCGGGATTTACATGGGAAGGGTTACCACGTGTACGAAGTCGCAGGCGGCTTCTAGTTATTAATATGTCATTGTGAATGAAGCAAGGGAAGTTTGTAAGGATCGACTAATGTGCTGTGTGTGATTAAGTGACATTCCCGTGTCTTTGCCCACGCCTATGGAAAAAAGCTTGATGTTACGTAGGTATTAAAATGTGTTTTGTATTTCCCAGCAGATTTAAACATAGATATTATTATGTCAATAGTGTATCTAGATCATTCTAAGGCCATAGTGAATAACTCGTTTTAACCTTGAAATTTAGCTTTAAATAGAGTTTTAGAATCAAAATTATAATTTTTGGCAGCTAAGTTCGCCTTAATTTTTTAGACTAGTAGTATTATGAAGAGTAAGCGGGTTCGTTTGTTTACGCATGTCGTTCGTAACTATACCTTTTCTTTTTTATTATCTTTTCCTTTACCCCATCATTTTGTGGTCTTATCTTGCTTACCCCAATTTGTACTGCAATGATCTTTCGTCTCCCACGTCGCAATCCAGAGGTATATATGTAGCTGTCAATCAGTAGAAAGTTTAGCTTCTTCTTCTTGTCAAATGGTTAGTGGTCAACCTAGTGTCAAAGTTGTTCAAGCCGCCCGAAGGCCTTTGACGTGGCTTAACGACTGTTATCTTAACTGACAACAACCGGGACCGAGTTTTTACGTGCCCTCCGAAGCACGGAGACGCCCTGTTCAAATACCACTATGCGGTCACCCATCTATGGAATAAAGTTTAGCTATATGCTGTTCACCGATTGTCTCGTCTTGCTAGCTTGTATGTACCTATTTTGCTCTTATTTTGATTTAATTAACATTAACTTACACACAGGTATATTCCCCTACAAATTGGAACCAGGTACAGTCAACAAAATCATAAAACAAAGACATAAAATATTTATGAAAACTTTCCTTTCTATATTTCATTACTAACTTAATAATAGTTGGAATTGGGCAATCAATCCTAAGTATTTTTGTTTTGAAAACAAATATTTGTTTAGTTACTTTTGTAACTCAATTTAAATTAAGTTACGCACACATGAAATGTTTCTTTTTTTATACAACTCCCGCAATAAGAGTTGCTCTTGTGTCGCGGGGATTTTTGCAAACATACAAACATCGCACACAAAGTCCAACCAGACTCAAAATTTTTTTTTTGTAAATCGCACAAAAAATGGTCCCATGTGGTGATCGAACCCACGACGTCTCGACGCAATGGTAGCGGCGTGGCGACCTAGACCACTGCGCCACGGAGCCTTTGCATTCAATAGGGAACAATATCGGGCGATTTTGTTGTTCATATATAATAATTGATAGACTGTACTTGTATATACAGGGTGTCCCAAAACTCAACGATAATCCGAGACAGGATGAAAGGCCAAGTCATACCGGTTATAGAAAAAATAAAAAAAAAAATCCATATCACTTAGTTCAGCAATAATAGACACTTTTCAAAAAAGTTGAAATTCCACACCCTTGGTCGCATTTTTAAGTCCTGTGATCACCAATGTCACAATTTCGCTGTGTTTTTTTGAATTTCGTGATCTTAATTAAATATGCTATTAATCGTATAACAAATTAATGCACAAAACATTGTTAATTTAATAAAAAAAGTTAAGTTTTAGTGAGTCATCTTTCTCAAAAATATCGTTAGTCAACTTTGACGCTTCATACTGAAAAAAAAATGTACTACACTACCCTTGGCAAGTTATTTCAAAAGTTGGCGCATTTAATCAAGATTTCAAAATGGTGCAACACTTGCCACTTTTCTTGCCATTAAAAATGTTATTTTTATTTGAACGACGAGTGTCCCCGAAAATGGATCGGACGGAGTGGTATAATTGTTTGGCTTCCTCGTTCCCCCGATCTAAATCCAGTAGATATTTTTACTGGGAATGCATAAAAGAAAAAGTATATTCGAAATCAATACAAAATCTATCAGAACTTCGCCAGAAAATTGACACAGCGTCAGAAGAAATAAATGCAAGGAATTTTGCTTGACTGGTGAAAAAATCTTTTGTACGCCGCCGCGCCGTTGCAGAGCCTGCATTCGTGCCAGAGCATTCGTGCCTAAGTGATATGGATTTTTTTTTTATTTTTCCTATAACCGGTATGACTTGGCCTTTCATCCTGTCTCGGATTATCGTTGAGTTTTGGGACACCCTGTATAACTGATTGTACTTTTAAGTAAACGGTTCTTAGTATTCAAGCTTGTGATATTATAATAACTGGTTTCTCATATGTTTGAAGGCCGGCACGTGTCTGGTTTTCATTTCAATCCAGGAACTCTTGGAAATCTAGTAAAAACCACGAAGAATTATACTAAAGGCAACTTTCCATAATTAATCAACTTTATAAATCCCACATGGAACATATAAAGATATCTCAGCTTAGCAAATCATAGGTTTTTAAGAAAGGTTTTTTTGTTATAAGAACTAAAATAAGTCGGCTTCCAGTGTCACCGGATGCAGTTGGATACCAGTATTATACATGGAACTATCTATCAGACCTCCACAACCCAGTTATCTGGGTTATACCCTTCGGTAAGACTGGTTGTCAGACTTTCAAGCTTCTGACTACTGTTAACGACTGGTAAAGATCTTTGAAAATTACAGCCAGGACCCACAATCTAACGTGCCCTCCAAAACACGGAGGTACTCGATATGTATAAGATGGTCAGTGGTCACCCATCCACACAACAACCTCGGCAAGCGTAGCTTGACCCCAGAGAGCGTGAGGTTGTTTTTAACTAACCCACGAGCTATCTCAGTACATATCTGGTAGCAAAGCAGCCTAACATTCATAATCGTTACAAAACTGTGTAGTAGCTCGTAAAACCGATAAACAAGCGTTGTATGTCAACAATATAAAACAAAGGCGGCATTACGAGCCTCTTAACGGTTTAATTGGACCATTCTACGGGAAAAGATCGTCTTACATGCACTTAGATGACTTACGAGCTTAGCTCGTTACGCTCAAGTGTTGAATTTATCTCTGTGTCTTAGAAACAAGCGGTCGTGTAGTTTACTGATTGTAGTGCGATTCTGATGCTCGAATTTTGCATAAACTTGAGGTTTCTGTAAGGAAATCACGGAGATGAGTATTTAGTTTTCGAAGTCAGCAAGTCAAATAGAGTAAGAAAATTCTCATTGGCGCATAAAATACTTTAAGTGCCCTTTGCAATAGTTTTCATTGACAGCTACGAAAGTTCAGCTCAAAATAGTAGCATCGTGGAATAATCTATCGCCCTGTCAAATCGTCGCCAAATCGGTTCAGTGGTTTTGATATGAAATAACAGTCATTAGTCAACAACTTTTATAAGATGTCTTTGTTCATTTTATACCGAATTATATTTATTACAAAACTAGATTTCGTTTTATTGAATCCTTGATTATTATTTATGTTATTAAAATTATGTCGTCAACTGTGCTACAAATTGATTTTCATAATCGAGTAGTAAAATCGGGTCTGTTGTATCTAGGCAACAAGGTGCGAACTAATAAAAACGCGCTTTTTTACTTACACGTCACGTAAAAACTACAATAGTTATGGTGGGAATCCCATTGTTTATTGTTTACATCGATTAACAGTTAACTGACAATCCCAAGTGATGTTATCGATAAAGTGGGATTAGATAAAGACAATCACTTTTCCAATAGCCAGTTAATAAGAGATGAATTAAAATACCTTCGAAACCCTCTTTTTTACCCAACTCATGGAATAATTAACAGTACAAGTACCTAATTCGGTAAAACAAAGTGGTTTAATTATTTGTAATTATGCAAATTACTGCGGCCATGCATTTTTGGGATCATATTCCGACTGTTCCTTTTTTATTCTAACTAAGCATTAGTTAATATTTACGCAAAGCGATCCTGATAGAGATGTACAACGTGAGAGCATAGCCATAACTATAGGTTTAGAAAAAAACAAATGATTCACCATTAAATTACATCGAAAATAATTCTCAAATCTCCAGAAAATACCTGTTTAAGTGCTATTTTAGCATTCTAAAGTTGACCAGTCACGTATGCATTCACTATTACTGGGAAACAACTCTCACAATCTTAGCGGTCAGTGTATAGACTTATGTGCTAAGATGCATGAGCTGATCGTCTCCGTGCTTCAGAGAGCACGTAAAACATTGCTTTCTTGTTAGACAGCCGAGTTAAGCCCTAAGCCTTTGTACAGCTATACGACTGGTTTATAAGGCGTCAAGTATCAAGAATATAGTGTGACTGTGTTTAATTGATACTTTTGTTTAGTTGAAGCAGTTTTTCTGGAATATTGAGAAGTGTAAAAATTGTTAAACAGTTTTCTATTGTTTGCTTCCTTATTTTACCAGTAGGTCAGTATTTTTCAAGAAAAAAAATATTTTGATGCAATAAACTTATCTTTTGAAATTATAAACATATTTTTTAAGAATGTGTTTTAAGGTTCTCCCTTATGGTATTTTCTTCGCTTTGTATACCGTAAAATAGGTACTATCTCATGAATAAAGAGCATAAGTTATTTTTAACGTTAGACAGGAAAAACCTTTTTTTATTCAGTTTCTTATTGTTTCCTAATTTGAACCCATCACAAAAAGCTAATTAGATCAAAACACAGCGGTGTTTTCCATTATTTTTTAAGTAATTTCTTATCAATAACCAAATTATACACCCTTTTAACTAAAAGGTATCTTCAAAATGTAATTAATCAATTTGTTTCCGAGACAAGGTCGATTATGAAGTAATCAAAACCTCTTTGGTAAAGTTCATTTTATTTTTCAAATAAAATATGAAATGAATTTTCAATGATTACACAATAATGCTTTATTAGTATTGCAACAATTCAATACATACTATTTTTAACATCGATTTAACATTTTAAATACATAATTAGTTTTAAATGTAACTATTTCTATGAGTGTGAGCATCCGAAATTGAATTACACCCAGCCTATATTTCAGATGATTACACTTTGATGCTATTTCATTTACAATAAGAAGATAATTTGAAAATTAAAATAAAGGTAACATTCAGTTTCAGTTCTTCATCATAATAAATTGTTGACTAAGGTAGATAGTTAAAATGTACATAGCTTAATAACTTTAGATATATAGAAAATAATTATATTCACGTATCGAGATCAAAATATACATAGGTATTTGTAAGCGCATTTTGCTTTAAAATGAGTATCAATTACATGATTTATTAGTAAAAATAATTTTAAAATGTAAGTTATTTAATTGTATTTCTAAAACATTTTACCTATCATAAATACTTATTTCATTTTTTATATTTTTTAAACATCAATGCACCACATAGTTTAGCCTCATTAGAAATGTTTAGCCCGTAATAAAATGTTTTGGGAAGAGAAATCTACGAACCGCAGGATGAGATACGCGCTGCCCATTTATTCCACATTTACAGTTTTAAAAATTGACAGGTTAAAATCAAGACAATGCATAACAGTTTCATTTTGGTCACGCACGTTGATTACGGCCACAATGAACCATCTTATAAACAACGGTATCAAAAATTAAACTACTATCCATTGCCCGTTTAGTTTACATTAAAATCTCATGCTGTGGTTAGAACGGCGATGTAAACGTAACAAAGAATTACGACTGGCAGTCATGGCACGCTTCAGCGGACCTCTTCCTTCTGCTATCCTCTTCCTCTTCGAATTCGTTCTCGTTGACCTCCTCGCTGTCCCTGCCGAGTCTGATGAAATGATCCCTCGCTCGGCTTTTCCTCTGAGGATATCCGCTTACAACGAGTTCGGAGTTCTGTTCGTAGGCGCTCTTATCATCATCAACTGACCTTCCGAAGCGAATGAAGCTGGGATCCCGTCCGAATCGAACAAAACTGGCTGATTTCTTGGAGACAGGGATGTCGTAGTCTTCTTCGTAGGCTTTCAGGAGTGACACGAGGTCGTCGGCTGAGAGGGTCAGGGGCTGGTTGCGACCGAATCGAAGGAAACTGTTACCTCTGCGAGTGGGGCGCTGGAAGGCTTCTCGAATATCGGCGGCCGATGGTTCTGGAGGGTAGGATCTGCCGAACCTGTTGAAGGGAAAAGATTTTATAGAACTCGTTCTAAATGGTATTACTACACTATTCAATAGCATATGTTATGACTCTGTATCACGAGCATTTCCACAGATTTCTTACAAATTATAAAAACTTAAAAAAATATTTATTGATGCCAAAAGTTTCTTTCATATTCCTTTAGTATGATTGCGTCACTCTCAAACCTCTAGGTTACAAATACACCTATCCAAATGGAAGGTAATTTTTTTAACGATGTATTTGTAGTCCTCTCACCTGATCATACTCCGGTCAATAGCACTTCTGCGTCTAGCTTCAAGGTCGGGAGACCTCCGGACAGGCGAGGCGGTGGCTACTACCAGCCACAGCGCCACCAGCAGAGCCACGCAGCGGGAACTACTCATGGTTGATGGGGAACTGGAAAGAAGAGGCACATTTGAGTCACGAGGTAAAATATCTATCCAATCTACCAAATGTTTTACTGCTGCATGTGTTATCGTGAACACAGCGCCGCAATAGCCGTAGCGCCGGGTCTGGTGGGTTCAAATCTCACCCAGTTCAAAATATTTGTGTGATGCGCAAGTGTATCTGTTCTGAGCCAGGTTGTTAGTTAATCAGTATAGGTATGTATGTAGGTTGTCCAATGATACGCGTAACAATTAAATTATGTTTTGAAGAATGATGAACTTTTGGTAGCTCTTATTGTTAAACACGTTTTGAACATAAAAACTGAATCCTAATAATTGACTATTATTTATGAGTAACATCAATTACGTAATACTACGATGGTATGTTATAATGATGGTAGTTTAAACTGTAGTAGTTGCAATATTTATCTTGAAGGTCGACAAAGACAAGCCGTTTATTTACGTAAGAAGATTATAACAGGACTAAGTTAAATAGTTTTTATCAAGCCTTGTTCGCTCATTATGTTACTTGTACTTTTGTACTTTACCCGTTTCAACATGGTTCTTGGTTATTTATTTTTAGTATCAAGAACTTAACTATTTTTCGTTACGGTATAATATTTTTATTTTATAATAATATTTTTTCCTATTTAGGGGACAGTTCCCAAGACTAATGATGGATACTTTAGGAATTGGAGAAAGCCTTATCATCAATCAGTTTAGTCAGTCAGCGTTAAATAGTTTGTCACGAGTTTGTCGATAACTATTTGGTTGTCGATAGTAGATAGTCGTAAAAAATCGCCCTTTAAAATTCGGTAAAACTACGATAATGTAAGCTGTGGGCTCTTATTTAAAACGGTTGTGTATGAAGAAACCTCCAAATAAAAACATTCGCAAATAAAGCACAGCAGTAATACCGGATAATTCGTACGTCTAAATACCTAAGTAAACAAGTCTAGGATATTTTATGGTTTCATAAGACAAATCCGACGTTTAATATAGCACATCTCTACGGACGAATAAACGCAATATACGCGCGTTCACGATTTCTTTACATATGTTACTTTGCTACAGGGAATATTTAATACAGGAAGGTTTGTGCCTAAGAAAAAGTAAGTGCAAGAATTTTCACTGTTTCAGGCTACAGATACGGATACAGTAGCAAAAGGTTAAGTGTAAGTCGGTACTGTAATTTTACTAATTTGTATCAACTAATTATCAATAGTTTTATGTGCAAATAAATGTTAAAAACAAGCATTTATTATGCAATTTTTAAGAACACAGTTTTTTAATTACATTATCTAAATAGGGGATGACGCAGAAATTGTGGAAGATTCATGCCAAACCAAATAATTGAAAACTTTTTTTTAAATTTATTTTTACAAAATATTTTTTTTATTCTACAGGTATAACTTAGTATCTTCATCTAATAATTAAAATTAAATTATTTACAGACTGCCTAGCAAGGAGTTACTATTGTCCTTAATCTTGAAATTAAGAGAGAATAAAACATAAGCAACGTCGTTAAGGAATTAAACATGACTTAAGAAGTATTGTAATATTTAAATAATATTGTAAGATGGACAAATAATTTTCAATTGTTGAACGACAAGCTTCTTTTTATAATATAGAATTATGCAGTATTTCTGTAGCTACGTTGACCGTCAGTGTTAGAGACGGTTTGAATTTTGAGAGTTTTCTTATACATAGATGAGGGACGTTTCTGATTTTGACTAAGTTAACTAACTTTGTCTACGATTTTTACACAAAATATTTTTTTTTATTCAGACCGAGAACATTTAAATTCCGGATTTGGTTGTCAATTCTATTTTACTGTCGAGAGTAACTTGCAATTGGTAACTTCTTGGTAACTTGCAATAGATTCTAGCCTCCTACGTCTAATACAAGAATAATTATTGGTGATAAGCGTTTTTATTCAGCCTAGTCCCGTCTCCCGTCAAGGGCTATCTCATTAGGTAAGGTATATAAGTAATTTAAACGCTTTTATATTTACAAGAATAATATCTTCACAACACTTCCCTGGCAAAACAATATCTACAATTTTAAACAGCAATTAAACAATTCTACAAGAAATTCCCAACTAAGCCACTACATCAGAGCTAGGTAACAAGTTTGTTAAATGCACTACATCCCAGCAGACTAACTAACATAGATAAATGTTCACACAACAATGATATACTCCGAGCACAGACTTACGTGCTAAGAAACTGTAAAACAGGTGCACTTATTAATTATTTAGAAGGATTAAGCTATGTTTTTATCTGTCTTGAAAACAGCTGGGAGTCTGTTACCTTGTGTAGAAAATAATTTGAACTACTTCTTATCTCTTAACAATTCGTATAAATAGTATCTATCTTAAGTAAAACCTGGGTAGGTATAAGAAAGTGCTTGTGCTACATTTATTTAGACTATCTCTGTGGTACGGTCGGTAGTGTAAACGACTGCTACAACACGAAGTCCTGGGTTGGATTTAAGACTTGGGCCAAGTGCTTTGTTTTTTTTCGTAATACATATTGATGATAATAATTCCATTCGATATTTTATTTCAACATTTTTTTAATATGTGACTCCTAAGTTATTATGACTAAGTACTTATAACACTAATACTATGTTCTGATTCTACAATATTTTTGTCAAGTCATTGTCTTCACCTTGTCCGACGTTACTTTGGGTGGGTACAGCTTGTTACGCTGCAAGGGTATTTGGATGATTTTTACAGCTAGCCGCCTGACTTACGTGACTTTAAGTCCCCTTGGCAATCCTACGTTTAAAGAGAAATTAGGTAGTGGTTCAGATTTGGGAGTGTGGCATAGAAAATTAGGAAGCAAGTGGGGACAGGATTTTGGGTCCCTGCAGCTGTAGAGAAGGTATTGGTGTAGGCTGCATTAGCTCGAGTAGGACGGGTTCACATAGGATCTCTCTTTTCAATGATCGATTTCATACATCGATAGAGAAAAGACAGACAATCCTTCTTTATTTTTTAATAACCCCTTATTACTTTTAATTCAATATTTTGTATAATTACAGACAACTCTAATAACAGTTCTATAATAAAATGAGGCTGATTTATAAAGCAGCCTCAATATATTAAAGTTATTTTTATAATTACTGTAATATATTAATATATAATTAGGTCTATATTTACTTTGTATGACGGTGTCTGCCATGTTAAATTTGTTTTAGGGTCAGTCTTTTAATACTTTGTCCTTTATGGTACGATAAACCCTTAAAATATATTCCATAAGAGGTATAATTAAAACATGTATAATAAGTTCGTATCTATTTTAGACAACACCTTGATTTTTAATAGTCGAACTAGACAGTTGAACTTTATAATCAGTGGATGACACATAATAATTATTGCAACAATAAAATATTGCAGTCTTCGTTTTTACAGTTAAGCAGTGAAAGTCGAGTGGTTTAAGTTGGCACCTCCCAAACAAGTGGTCGCAGGTTCGAATCAGAGGCAACACACAAATGACTTTTCGAAGTTATGTGTGTATTAAAATAATGATCACTTGCTCTAACGGTAAAACATCTTGAGGCAACCTTGCATGCCTAAAATTTGTTTTACATTTATTGATAACATGCAAAGTCTCCAACCCGCACTTGGCCAGCGTGGTGGAATCAAGGCCTAACCCCTCCCTTCGTTTGGGAGGAGAACCTTGTACTGCAGTGGGACAGCAATGGGTTAAAAAAGCCTTCGTTTCGATCTATTACTATTAATTGACTATCGAGTAACTATCAATAAGTAATATATTTAACTACGCAACAACGTCTTAAATAAATGCTTAGAAACTATATTTTCAAGTAAATAATAACTGTAGAACTAGATATGAACTAAAAAGCGATAGACACAATAGAATTTGTAATTCCGCCTTAAAATAAAAAAAAACTTGTTAGTCCATACTCATCGTTAAACCTCTTTTGAATGCAGTGTTGATAACAAGCCGGAGTTTGGTAACGTGACCGGTATACAGCAATACACTCGTGCTCTTTTACATTATATTGCATTAACAACATAAACGGAAAAATTCTGGTGCATTCCATTCGCCTATACACTTTTATAGAGCACAGCTGACCCGCGTAACTTCGTTTGCGTCACATAAGAGAGAATGGGTCAAATTTTTCCCCGTTCTTGTAAAATTTTTTACTATTATATAGCCTTCCTTAATAAATAGGCTATCCAACAGTTAAAGAATTTTTCAATTCACACCAGAAGTTTCTGAGATTAGCGCGCTCAAACAAAGAAACGAAGTCTCCTTCCTTATAATATTAGTATAGATTAAGGAAAAATAAACTGTTTACTCAAAGAAAAATCTGTTGACTTCTGTAGTGTGTCATATATTGTGTCACATATAGTGGGTAAAGTATTACGTTGTAAGAGGGCGATGAACAGATAATGTACTAAACAAACAACCATTAATCTAAATCACACATGTATTTATCATATTCACTTTCCTATTAGGAAATAACTTACTAAGTAACTTTGGAGGGTTGCTAAATATATCGTTACATGGTTTGTTTTATAACCACATACTTATTGGAACTAGCTGAAACGCATATTATGGCTCTGCATGCTTTTATTTGTTTTGCCTCCAATTTCAGCTTTCCAGGGCCTGATTTTAAAAATAAATTAGCTTGTGCTTAATTTCAGGTCTTAAATTATATCCCTGCAAGTTGATCCATATCGGTTAGGTGGATTAGTCATAAAAACGTAACAAAAGAATAACAAACTTTTGAGTATGAAAGTATAGATTTAATCTATATGTAGGTATAATTTGACATCATGATTTATTAAGCTAAAGAATCGCTCTGTCTCTTTCTCTCTCTCTCTCTCTCTTTCTCTTCCTGGCTATTCGTCTAATATGGTGGTGGGGTCAGCCTTCACGCTTTTCATCCACTTTGCCCTATCCTTGACATTTATTAAACTAAAGAATAATTGATAAAAAAAATAAACTGGTCAAGGGAATCCTTTTGATCATTTATCAATCCGGAATACTAAAAACGACTAGCAATGAAGCCTTATCTTTACCTAGTTCACTTATTCTATCATTACCTACCTATCTCGCTTCAGCAAACATTTTTCAAACCACAAGCTCCTATCCAGAAAATAGCCAAAGCTGATAGGCCGTCTGACATTTGGTCGTACTAAATTATTCCACAGAAATGCCTGATATACCAAGAAAAGAATTACAATAGTAACTTAATAATAGATTGACATGTTTCGTAATTAGCTTAAATGATAATGACAGGCATGACAGCTGTCTGACCAATTATATTAATTCAATATATTAGTGTCTGTAATGTAATATACTAACCTAATGTATCCATATTGGTCGGTAATACCATTGGTACGCTACTTACTGGTAGAAAATACAATTGTATTGGCAATTGACCAAACCACTACAACAACTAAAGTTGTTCATTTGCTAAATTCTAGGTGAATTAGGACAAGTGAATAATATGGTAATTGATACTCGAAACATGAACTAGTTAGAGGAAATAAAGATGGAACTTGTTGCGGTAAACAATATCCGTAGAGGTAAACTTTAGTGTTAAAATAAAGTACTGAAATATTTTTAAACTTACAAGAAAAAAATTAAAAATATCGGATACTGGCAATCTACACCCAGAGAGGTCCTTAATCCTAGAACCCTAAAAATCGGCCATAAAAAATAATGCATAAAGGATTTAGCATAAGAACATATTTTTCAGTAATGTTAAATGTTCAAAATCGACATAGCGCAGTGACGTCACAATTATATCAGTTATAAATGACTGATCACGGAAAATATATCTCTAACAAATAGAAGTACCCAATGAAATCAATAAGTTATTCCCACACAGTCTATCAATCTACCCACAAAACTTTCTAATTACCATATCAGCAGTATTGTAACATAAACGCAGCCATGGACCCTCAAGGTCGGGAGACCAGACACTTCGGCGCCGGTGTGGAACGACCGTCTGACTCATGCCGCAGACAACACAGAAGGACTATTACGAACAAAGTTACTAACTGGATTACAAGATTGATGTTTTAAGATGCGTTGTTGAGATTTCGTGACGTACTTGCTATACGTATAGCTATGTATTATATACCTTGTGGATACTATACACCAAAGTCGCCAGTCCGCCGATCTGTGATACAACGACGAGCGATTTGCTATACTATATCGACTATGTCGACAACCGGCTAGCTATCGAAAAAAATTGTATGAGTATGGTCATCTGATCAACGTCTTTGGTAGGCGCCATAGTACCTACTTTTGGAGTGTATTATAAATGTCAAAATTTCCAATAGCGGTACTTTATGTCAAAAAAATTAAGTCACCAACTTGTAGACCTTTTAAATATCGTTGCCCTCATATAATGCGGGTCGACGATTATGGTGTATAGACATAGTAGTGCTATCTCTTTTCACAATATATATTTAGTTGCAATAATAATATATCAAAGTTAACTGAGATGGTGTGATTTCTTATTCAAAATGCTTTAATATCATTTTGAATGGGATTTGAAACGCAAACGTTTTTAGTTGTGTTGTGTGTGGGAAGGCCGTAATAGGAACCGCGTGGGTTGTCCAATACAAAAAGTACTTAGAAGTGTATCTTCTTTAATGTACTTTTTTATAGATACAAGCGCACACAAAACAACACGGGCATAATGTCGCAAAGATTTAAAAACAAACAAAACACGATCATTTGTTCAACCAGGCTTAAAGCATTTTTTATGAAAATAAGATTTTAATTTACATTATTCTTTCGTTTCTTTTTGAATTATTTATCTATAGAAGACAAGATATCTCTTGCTTCTTTGAGTCAAACATTCCCACGATAGTTTTTCCTATACAAATGCAAAACTTTCTATTCTTATACTTCTGTGGAAGAGCCATCATAGTGTCTTTAAGCCGTGACTTAAGTGTAGTAGTTCGTAAATCGTCTGCCATGTTTGTTACGTTGACCTATAGTTTTGGCAAACATTGAACATTTCCGTTAGATTACACATCTTTGGTATCGTCCTATGGCGATCACTCGTAGATGGGTAAACGAATAGAAATTTCTTTCGAAAAGTATTTACATAAACACATTCTAGTTTCGCGACATTACCATTATGATACATATATTAGAACGTCTTTTCATCTCGGAATTTCAAAGAGTAATTAAGTAGCTTGAATGGTAAGTCATCATTATCATATCATATATGTATATGCGATATAATGCGAAAAGACTTTTTCCCCGACCTAATATAATAATATATTAAACTATAAACATGACATTTTGAAACTCAATAACTAAATAATCCAGATTACTTGGCATATTCTTCTGACCTCTCTCATAGAAGGACAGGTTTTTACTCCCACCATTCATTTGTATAATTTCACTATGTTTGTTCTAGGAACACCTACAGTAACCAGATTGTACGGACAATGAAGTTTTCTCTTATTTCATTGATATAGATAAACGTGTTTCCGACAGGGATAAAGCCAATTCAATACCTTAGGAAATCTGATAGACGTGAACTAAAGCCTGTAACCTATATTTCATTAGTTAGGGTTTTTTTAAGGGTTACCAAAACTAGGGCCCTTCATTAAGAGATAAGGAAGACTAAACTAAAGGAAAATACAAATTATTAGACTCTAAATACATAAATAGATATCTTAATTTTTTTGAAGGAATAGTTCCTACTGCATTCAATAGGAGCGCTGATCAGGTTTTCATACAAAAAATCTCAATAACTAGCCAACTGTCAATAATCCTTACTAACTATAAAATAGAAAGTTGCGCTACTGATAGGCAGTTTATTATAAAAATGAAACTGCATTATTAGTTTGTCTGTAGAATTGTTTGCTTAATAATATGTAATATTATTTAGATAATGAAGTCGCAAGTGTAGACAGGCATGTCTTAAGGTAGCATTCGGTTCTTAGCGACCGCGACGCGCGACCGCCACCCGCGACCATGGTCGCCTGTCGCGAGGCGACCCTAGCTTTCGGATATCAGCGACGGCGACATCGTCACTCTTCCCGCAGTTGATCGGGTGACGGTTGTGTTCTAGTGCAGTACGATATGTCGGACAATTATTCCGCAGCTAGGAAAAAAGTTATTCAGCAGCTATTGGAGGATGAAGAAGATGATGATATTCTTATTATGCTATTATCTATGCCTCCAGAAAAAAGAATGAGGATTGATTCAATCTTCACATCGCGTGAAGAAGAGGGTTGCTTTCAAATACTCATAAAACAACATTTGAATAATTATAAAGAAGAAAAGTTCAGAAAATATTGTTGGTTAATCATAAGCAGTTTTTAATAACTAATTCTATTAACTTCTCGTCCTCGTTCGGTGAAAATGCCGCCATTTTGATGTGCTTCTCGCCTGCGTCGCGTGACGGCACTGCCTCCGATGCGACCGAGTCGCTGTCGCCACGCTGCTCTCTAGCCACGCCCACCGGTCGCGCGTCGCGGTCGCTAGATTTGTTTAGTACTCCATATAAATCCATACTAAGCAGTGGGCCGCGCGACCCGGTCGCGGTCGCGGGTCGCGGTCGCGCGTCGCGGTCGCTAAGAACCGAATGCTACCTTTACGCTACCATAGCTAAACCACAGAATATTTTTTTATCCAAAATCTAAATTTCTTGACTAAAATTACACGCGGGTCTGCTTGTGTCGAATAACCCTTGAACCATTGCCACCCCAATCTTGTTAACCTTTTTCTGAAGTATTTTTCTATGGGACCACTAAACGTTATAAAAGTCACCTAAATAAAGACATAAGGCTTTTCTCGTGACCATCAGAGGGTCACATTTTTATACGCTTTTTATGTTTTCTTAAAGAAATCAAATAAAATGTTTATGAGGCGATTTGAACTTTAGTAGAGTCTGAAAAATGTAATTGTGTTAATGGATGTTATGGTAAACGTTGTATTTTCATTTTAGTGCATTATTTTAAGAATTTTCTTCATCGAAAGTTTGGTAGCCAATTTATTTATTTAAATATTATTAGCGCTTGTTAGCTGTTATACTGCTACTTACTTAATGATCTGATTTCATGTTATTATTTCAGTCACTTCTCACTAGTAGATTTTAAAAAAGATTTAGTATTAGTTATTTACATTAGTTTTTAATATGGTACGAAACTCTGGTTTCTGAAGTTCTTATGACTTTCCAAAAATAAACGTCTACGAAACCACTTCTAACCAGTTTCTCCAAGAAAACACTGAACAAGAAACTTCTCGACTATTTTACTCGCAGATTTCCTTAATGTGATTGCCCTGAGACACCATTTACTGGACACGCGAGGTCATAATCAGTGTAATGTGTACATTATCTGTGACTAAAATTAGTCTCAAAAATATTGGGACACTTGCAAAGGTTATTGGCCAGAAAAGCTATATTTTTCTTAATTTTACCCGGTTTTTTCAAAATTTGGATCAACTGGCAAATGACGTGTAAAGTGAAATAATACGCTATTTATGCAGTGTTGAACTGAATAAGGACAAATTACTGTATTATTCTTTATTCGTAATATTACCCCTGCTGGTATCTTGTTATTACCCAGGTAAATGCGTTGTGGACATCCATAAAGGTTAGTATCCCTTTGCATCTGGTGAGATTTGAAGCTGACTTCAACATAATTAAAAAGAAAGGCTGAGCTAATTGATTGAACATTACTCCTGCTATACCTTATGTTATACCCAAAAATGTGGACAGAGGAAGGACCAAACATAGATCCACGATTCACGGGCTATTTTGTTAGTCGAATAGAAAGCAATCATATTGCTATTAGGTACATTAAAATCTTTTTCAAAACGCAATATTCCACAACTCAACTTGGAAACGAACCTCTTTCTACGAACAAGCCAACATGACGACAATGACGTCACTTTAACAATGTAAAAAAATGATCTACTACACTATTTTCCTTAAACGTTTAGGCTAGTGACGACTATTAGTTAATTATAAAACATATATTAAATACGTAACAAACAGCTTGCTCTGTCATAATACGTAGTTGCTATGCTTGTTGCTATAATAATTGCGTCACAAGAGTCATACAACATCCTACTATCCTACTAATAGTATAAATGCGAAAGTTTGTGAGAATGTATGTATGTATGGATGGATGTTTGTTTCTCTTTCACGCAAATACGACTCAATCGATTACGATGAAATTTGGTATACAGGTAGCTGAAGATCCAGAATAACACATAGGCTACTTTTTATCCCGAAGTTCCCGAAGGATCGGGATTTACACGGAAGAGTTTCCACGCGGACGAAATCGCGGGCGGCCTCTATATTACAATAATAAAATGATTGTCTGACCGCAGAGTAACAGTGTTTCCTCACACTATCACCACAAAGTAACACAGTTTAGTTTGACCACAAGTGATAAGCTACGTCACAGTTGCTGACCATTGACAATGAATTTGAATTGCATTACTTAGGTTACTTACTCTATTACTCTCAAGGACTATATTCCTAAAAAAAATAACTAAGTGTACTTTATTCCTATAAAAAAATTGTGACTTACCTAAAAAATGTCGAGAAATCACAGAGAATAATTCCACACATACAATTTAATAGTTGCAGGCAGAAGTCATTTTCTACTAAGAACTTTTCCTTGAGGAAAGCAAAGTGTGGTTAGTGGTGTGACTACCAAAAAGCCAACCTGATAACAATCTACTAAATAAACGGATGGAGGAACCCCAAAAATACTTAAGTATTGTGGTCTTGTATGACAAGATGTATAGATAATATTGGCGTTCTCTGTTCTCTACCTCGTCCCATGGGTAGAAGATGTGATTCTATGTATGTATTATATTGTGGTCAAAGGTCTACATTGCTTAGATTTGTATTTGTTCACCTAAATCTAGTACCTACATATATATTTTAACCCTGAAATTGTCGTGTAAGATTTACAAAACGAGTACAAAGTTAGTACCTAAATCGTTGGGGACACAGAGCTGATGTTGACATCACAATTCTATACAAAACGAGACATCTACGTGATTCGTATTCATATTACACGACCTTACGATTTTTGTATAGAGATGGTTTACAAAATATTTAGCTGAATACTTAACTTGATCTAAATATTTTTGGTGATTTTCAGATGCTTCATGATATTTTTTATTATGTATTCATCAACACTTACAATGCGTCTCTTTAAAGTTTAATAATGTTTTTATTTTGTCTAATAATTTACTTAACAAAAAAGGCAGAATTGAACAATTAAAATAGCAAAAAGTAGGCGAAGTAAACTGTTAGGAAGATAATACTTTAAATAGACGCATTACTTGGGTACCATAATCCTGAAATGTTTTTACTAGATCTGAGAGAAGACAATAGGTATTGTACAAAGGATTCAATTAAATCTAATGATTAGTTTACATAAGTTCTCAGGGTATGTAAAAAGTTAGACCCAGTTGAAGTCAATTAAGATTTATCATACAAACGTTACATGAGACACCCAAAAAATATTTTGAAAATGAAGCCGCATATTATATGTATTCTTTAAGAATATCATTTGTAATTAAATTCTTTCACATCTTCATTTCGCCGAAACTAAAACATCTAGAAAACCGTGCAGTCATATTAATTCTTCGAATTACTGTTTTTATATTGAAATGAATTTGAGCATAGCCAGAGGGCGGAATATGATCAAATAGAACATTTAATATCTACATAAGCTTTGACATTTATTTGTAGTTTACAAACGAGTGGTGAATAAAATAAAATTGTTTTGTAGACGTAGGCGTTATAAAGTATCTAATTGGTTTGGATCTACTTAGTAGTTCATTCATTGAGTACCTATGTTGAGAGTAGACTGTTATATTATTATTATACTATGTCGAATAGTTTGTGGTTTTCATGATTGACAACAACCAGGATCGATTTTTACGTCGCTGCCTGTAAAAAACCAATCAAATATTACCATTACAAAAGAATTAAAGGTCTTTTGACTGTAGAATACTAACCTTAAAAAAATTTTTCGAATTATCATCTCGTTTCCCAGCGACAGTTATTTAAATTCGTTTCAACCCATATTACACTTATTTATTTACGCAAACAATATCAAAATCTGATTTGAAATCGCTTTATAATCAATAGTAACTATATCCAAACATATCAAGCCCCAACCAGAACACGATGATTCGATTTATAATTCGCAAACGTAGCAAAACTATCAGCTAATTGTAACTAATGATCGTTTGATCGTACACGTTTCATCACTGATTCGACATGTTCATATATTATGTAGCTTTTCGATAAACCTCTCAATGCAAACTATGTGCAAATACTTAGTGTGTTTAAACATTGCTTTGAAGCATATCCTTAAATAGCACTATATCCCCCGATTTCTGAGTACATTTAGCGGTAGTTTATCTATTCGATAGCGCTACTTTTATTTGATTTTAAGCGCTATTGAGTAGATAAACTACCGCTAAATTTACCTCAGAAACCGAGGGTAAGTGATATTACAGTCCAGCTAATATTTGTTTAAACGTGATCAGCATTAAACCAAAAAACTGATAACAGACTAATTCGGAATTCTGCATTGTATCAACTTAATTACCTATAAGCTTAATTAACATTGCTGCCTGATTTTCCCAGAAATCTTGTGAAACGCACCACGCCCATAGCACCTTTATAGAATACATAAGGTAAGTAAGTAAGTTCCCATTAATATGTGATGATGCTGATCAATCTATTTCCGAAACGTGGAATATATTTAAATTCGACCACAAATAATTAATAGTACATGTGCTACCTCAATTTTAATGACGTCACAGTATTGAACTAAATCGTGGTGTGACGTATATCGATGCTAAAGAACATGACATCCCAAAATATGTGAAGCTTACACGTGCATATGATTTTGTTCTACCCACTGAACTTGGATTTTTACCCGTGAAATAACAGATATTTTCGGACAAAATTGACTTAGGGACACATGATACAACATCGACTATTAAATTCGGACTAGAAAGGTTGATATTCGACTAGTTTTTTCAACGGAATAACCTGAAAGGAAAAAGCTGGTATTTGCATTTCATATTTATTATGAAATATTTGAATGTTTTGGGAGTAACCGTGATCCGTGGCCTCCGTAACCTGCATAAAAATGCATGTTTCCGTTAATATCCGCATAATATTTGATAACTTCGATATCGCCGAAAAATGAAACAAAATAGACCTAAAGTATCAATGCAATAAAATTGTAAATCAATCAGTTTGTCTTTCTTATCAGCAAGTGTTTAAAATATCCAAACCTAAACCGTACGTCTTTCATTGGCTAAAACACATTCAGTCAAAAAATATATATTGTACGCAAATTCTTCGTACAGTCGTAAACCTCATTAGCCAACACGAATTCTCTTAAAAGAAATATATATTATTCTGCTAAACAAAGTCACAGCAGAAAATCTATTTAAAACCAATATCAGAATAGTATTGTAATATTGGTAACAAAGTCCGGAGACGTGGTTCAGGTAATACACAATATAAATGCAAGTCTTCGCGACGTAGCGGACGCGGAACCCGTCTCAAGATACCGTTGACTCTTAGACAATGCCGTGAACTGCTCTTGTGTTTGTGATAGACTTTATATTAGGTCACTGATCAATGACAATCTTGTAGTATTGTTGGGACTAAGATTTGTTGTTTTATAGGTGATATTAAGTCTGAAAAAACAATATAGTAGTATTGTTTATAATATTTGTAGTTTGTTAGTTGATATTAGGTTTTCAAATAGACCTCAATTTGGGATTCCATTTGAAGTAAACTTTGATTTTCCGTTTATAGAGGATTTACCTACGGAACTTGTAAAAAAATACAGTTAGAATGGTTTCTGGTCCTTAGATAGATAGTCATTTAACTTAATATTTCACAGTTTCTTAAAAATAGCCGTGGTACAGAAAAAAAAATGTGGAGTTTTAATATTTATTTAAGTTCATAGTACCTATATATCGATACCGGAAATTTCAATTGTCGTAAAGGACATTTTGACGAAAATGAGTTATATATATGTTACTGTAAAAGCCCGGACTGTGGTAAATCCTGAGATTTTCCGGTAAAACCTAAGATTTACCAACTCTCAATGGTAAAAGTCCGAACAATTCTTTTATTTCGAACTTTTACCCCTATTCACTTGGTAAATCTTAGGATATACCTCAAGGGCAGGTAAATGTAGGTAATATAAAGTAAGTTAATAGTTATAAAGAAGGAGTTTTCGGCAAACCGACATGGGTAGGTTAGGTTAGAAGGCTGAGGTGGGAGCGAGCGAAGCGAAGCTCCCACCTCAGCCTTCGTGGTTATTTTTTTTTAAACCACCCAGAAGGAGGAGCCCCGCGAAGCGGGGCTCCGGCGACACCTTCAAAATCTCATTATAACTATGTTACAGCATATAATTATATCCCTAGCAATATCATTATATTACGGCTCAAACACATTATAATATGACTTTATCGACTTTTACCGTGTCATTATGTAAATCCTAAGATTTGCCAATTAAATGGTGGTAAAAGTTCGAAATAAAAGAACGTTCGGACTTTTACCATTGAGAGTTGGTTAATCTTAGGTTTTACCGGAAAATCTTAGGATTTACCACAGTTCGGGCTTTTACAGTAACATATATATTCGGAATCAGCGTTGCGAGCTCTATCGATTGGTATATTTAACATAATCCTATCTTTAAAAAAAAGTCCCTTACGACCTGGATTTTCAACAGCTCTAGCTCTTTTTTTTTAACTATTTGGGATGTATCGTAAGACTAATTTTCAATACAGGGCGTAAAGTCATGTTTTAATTATTTATGAGGTCGTAAAGGCCTCTGGTGTAAGAAAAGTTAATAATCATTTTCGTAATTATATTTTATTTAAAGTTTAAAACTGTTTTTAAAACAATTTTAATTTTATCGAGTCATTAATAAATTATTGACTAGTCTATAGATTACTTAAAATACTGATTGTTCTAAAAATGGACACTAGTTTATTACTAATAAATAAGATTATTTTACAGTACAGAACTTATATAACTAAATATTTACATTAGATTATTAAAATTAAAACTATATATACACATTGACGAAAAAAAAACAAATAAATACATAAAAAAATCTATACTAATATAATAAAGCTGAAGAGTTTGTTTGTTTGATTGATTGTTTGTTTGTTTGTTTGTTTGAACGCGCTAATCTCAGGAACTACTGGTCCGATTGGAAAAATTCTTTCGGTGTTAGATAGTCCGTTTATCGAGGAAGGCTATAGGCTATATATCATCACGCTATGTCCAAAAAGAGCAGAGTAGCAATAAAAAATGTTACAAAAACGGGGAAAATTTTGACCCATTCTCTCTTATGTGACGCAAGCGAAGTTGCGCGGGTCAGCTAGTAAAGAATATAAAAGAAGGGAAGCGCGCGACGCGTCGTAATACTCCTCCACATCGCTGTCTATCGGGAACGTTCCCAGAATGCTCGCAGCATTGCCACGTTGTATGGCAATGCTTAAATCTTTGTAAAAAAAAAAAAGTTATTTTTCAGCATTGCAGCAATGATTGTTTACGATTTAAATAAATAAAAAGCATCACATTTTGTTTAAATTTTGAGTTTCTGTTAAAATAACATTTTTTGTCACTTTTGTACTAAATATTTTGATTAATAAATACAAACCAATCGAAAATCTTTTATTTAATATACATTTACTACCTATTGTAGGTGTTAATTAGTTAGATCTTCAGGTTTTTTATTCCTTTTACCCCCTTGGTCTTTAATTTTATTACTTGCACTACCCATTGATGATCAAGATTACTCCTTTACGACACATCCAACTTTATCATATCCAATTTTTCGTGGCTGTAAAGTACTTCAGTTCGATTTTTGTGGGCTGTAAAGGACTCTCATTTTCGTAAATAATTAAGTTTGATTTATTTAGTTAAATTATAAGGATAGAACATGAAAAATTAGTCAGAGTGTCTTTTGACATCATAATTATACTATTTTGTTTGACAAAGATATTACACAAAAACTTTTTTTTTTTTCGTTTTTTGCCTCTACTGAAAACTCGTGTTTTGTCCTTTACGACAATTGAAATTTCCGGTATCGATATGTATTTACTTGAATTCTAAGAATCGTGTTAACAAAATCATGTTCAATAAAAATAGTTTTTCATTATTTCAAGACACCCAGACGGCTGTACAGTACGTGATTTTCTAGATATTAAGAATTGTTATTGAAATTATGTCATTGTAACCAAGCAATGTCAAGATAAAATATAAACTAAATATAAGGTACACGGGTATAAAGTAACACTCCTTTATATTTCTTTGCGACTACTTTAGAGAGTGATAGAGTAGGCACGAAAATTGCCTAAAATGTTCGTTAATTCTACTCTGCTAATTCAATTGACTACTTACGTACATAATATCACGCCTGTTGCAGGTATAGGCCAAAGTACCTACCTATATGAAAAAGTAAACTGTCAATTGTTTTTTGAGCCAAGCTGTTCTTCCAAACTATGTTGGAGGCGGCTTCCAGTCTCACCAGGTGCAGCTGAATATCAGTATTGTACATAGAGTGACTGCCTATCTGGCCTCCACAACCCTGTTACGAGTTTAGTGACTACTGAACCAGATAAATAATTTTGAGGTACAACAAACATGAAATAAACAATAAAACGCGCTTCAGCAGATCTTTTATAAATATTTTTTCACGAATTCATCTTATCATTTTTTTTTGGTATGGGAATAATACATATCAATTTGTTACTGTCAAAATTCATAGGATTAATGGGGTTTTAGGTACGAATACAATTGTACAATGTAGAAAACAATGCCATGACGTCACATGTACAGTACATCCGACCGTAATGTTTATCGTACCAATGCGAATAATTCATGTTTTATACGTCGTTCTCACAATATATTTATGTGTTATTAATCTCTTAGTTTTATTATAGTCGTGAAATATTATCAAGTTGTTCTTTATGATTTCCTCAAGATTCACCATAAAATCTGGTGTTTGCGATGAACGTAAATACGTAGTTTCAAGGATTTTTAAATTGAAGTTGGTTTAAATCTACACTAACAATAACGTATCGAAAGGTTAGACAAACAGCCTTTGAAACTTTCATGGATATTAGTCGTCCTTACTCATTCGATCAATGTGAAAAGTCAGTCTGTTTCGCTGTCACGACTAAACTGACGAACCGTTTTTTTTAAACAGGTCTATAAAATATAGAACTATGAACGCATGTAGTGCCGCGCTGGTCAACTATTTGTTATTTATTTATTTTTATCACACACTAATATAAATCTTCACTATCAAGCTTCTTACTCAAGCTTACTTACTTAGAAAGACGTTTCGAAGTACGAAAACCTTGGAAATTCAAATACATTCAATTGTTTCAGTTTGAGTAACAAACACGTTTCCATACAAACTTTTCCGTTTCAGTCGTACTATGTTTAACCTAATGGCTAGTAATGCACTGCAGGCTAGAGAGGACCTCTCATAAATTGTTATCATTTATTTGATCTGAATCACGTAGATATTGTTCAAACTTCGTTACGTGACTAAATGTTCATAGCTTTCGATTGACTTATGTGCTGAATCTACCATTATTGGTTAGACTTTCTGTAATACAAGACGAAAATCGATCTGATAGTTGTCTGTTACTACGAATCACTGAATTCCATTAGCCTGACTCTTTACCACTATCGAGTATCGACCGGCTAGCTATCGAAGATTTTTGTATTATTAAAATCTGATCAGCGCTTCTAGCGGACGTGATTGAAACTATATTTGCAGGACATTTTAAATGACAAACTCTCGATACTCGATGGTTAAAATTGTAAAGAACCGCGCTACAGGGCTCAACTTCCTTTATTTATTATAGAGGCTTATTTTTATTTCTTGTTGGACAAAAATGTTTAAAAAGTAGTAGATTTCCAACATTATTAAAAAAATCGATTTTGAGATTGACATAAAATATTAATAAAACCCCTTTCTTGTATTCTATTTCCACACGTATTATTCACAAAATTTATAGCTTCATATCATTTCAAGTTTACGATATAAGCCAATTAGTATGATACGGATGCTGTCTGAAATTAACCAATCTACCGGTAGTGAGGTAAACTGAATCATTCATAACTATGACAGACACGTATTTGATGTAACGCAACGTAATTGAAATAGACAAAGTTATTATGGCCGTCTTCAATCTTAAGACTATTTAGTACAAGAGTAATAGATCACATATTGTCATTACTGAAAGTATAGTGGCGCTGTGGTTAATGTGGTCGCCAAGCCATTACTAGTACGTCGGGTGGTCGTGGGTTCGGTTCCCACATGCAACAAATATTTGTACTTTATGCCCGTTGTTTGTATGAAGCGATGCATATTTTAGCCAGTATAAGACACGATAAGAAGTCATTTTAAAAGATAAGAGATTTTTGGAAATAAGTGTTACACTTTTTTGTATCCACAAGAAATGTGTTTCCTAGTTTTTTTAGCGATGAAAAATATTTGTTCTGTATTTTCCTTTCACTCATCGAAACCAGTTGAAACGAGTTTAAAGCAGAATTTCAGTAGTGAAAATGAACTCCATTGAATAAGGGTAGCGAACCATGAAGCTGCAGTATTGAAGATTGCTCACAAAATTGCTACGTGTAGTCATATCTCAATGATTACATATTTGAAACACATGGATAGTTTTGTTTCTATAAACAATATTCTATAACCGCTTACTACATAGATAAAATTGAAGATTTTGTTTAAAGAGTAGTAGCGCGATTTTTTACAGTCTGTACTTTCGAGTATAGAGAATTTGACTTTTAAAATATACTTTAAAATTAGTTTCTACTACACCCGATAGAGGCGCTGATCAGTTTTTCTAACAAATTTATCGAAAGCTAACTGATTATCGATAGCCGATTCTAATAGGGACCTCTCTGTTCAATAGAAATCTTAAGCATGCAAGGTTTAAATGTTATCCTTTACCGTTAGAATAATTCTGATTATTTCTAATACACACTTAACTTCGAATAGTCATCGCTATGTTACTTTTCAGCCCTAAACTTGCGTGGGAGCCGAATGTTTATACCATTCAGCTATCAGTATTCTTAAGAACATATACTTGATAAAAATCTACACGTACTTAGATAATAGGCTTTCAAGGTAATGCAAAGTTAAGCTCTCACGTTAAAGAAATAACCGTTTTATAAATAGGTATTTTGATATAATATAGAACGGTATTATCTAGATGAGATTTTTTGTTACTAGAATTGATATTTAACTAATACGTGTTCAATTTTGGTGCTTCTCCTTGAAAACTGATATACATACTTTAATTTAAAGACAATCTATCTACTTCAGAGCATGAATTTTGAGTAGCGAAATAAAAAATATTGAAAACATTCACATTATGTAGACCGATTACGAAAAGACTTGAAAAATCTGTTTTTTATTTCCATTAATATAATTTGTATGTACTTATTTATTTACATAAATATAATTTGTTTCGTTATTTGAGAACTAACGGGAAGGCGTATTTGGAAAGAGACATCTAGATTTGCTATTCAACTTTCATCAAAATCGGTACGTGAAGGCCACTTTAAACATAGTATGATCATAAGGTTTATCACACCTCCCTTAAAGTCGTTGGAATTACACAAAAGTGGTTAAGAGGTCCAAATACTGTAATAGCAGTCGTCGTTTTTTGAACGGACATTCTAACAGTGCCTCTAGCGAACGTCAAAGGATCTAATTTAGTATGGAATTCTCGAATCCAATAGATTGAGATTTGAACGAGAATTGAACTATTGTAATGAAAGTTCCTGATTGCTTTATGTTAAAAAAATACTCCGACTATCGACTTATTAGCAGAAAAGTACCTAATTAGTAATGCAGTTCATCGTAGAGTAGAACTAAAACGTAATGTCATTTTATGTACCATGAATTGATTTGATGTACCATGGCATCTGATATTAAGCACGGGCTTGTCCTATATCTCTTGTTCTTATTCCTTTTATTTCTCGCAACGGCTTGCTGATTTCAAATACACAAACATTTATTCAGCACGTCATTTAAATACCTAATTGGTAAATCATAAAAACAGTTGCCAGTGAAACATAATTTGGGAAGCCGATCAGCTCTCGGCTTTATTAAGACTTTCAGAAAGATGCAAATTAATAATTTATATCTAGTTTAAACTCCCACAAGTGTCGCAGATATTTGATACAGGTTCTAGGAAAAGCAAAGCATATAGATTCAATATTTATTGGAGCGAATCGAGCGAACCACGAAACTAATTTGAACAAGTTAGCGACCGTGCATGTCGGCAACGTAGTTTAATTATGAGAAGCCCAGACGGCATCATTTGTCCACATGGGTATATAGAATGCATGTAACTATTTTGGTATACTTTGACGGATTTGACTTGACAGAACGGTATCTACATTTTTTTAAACCGTAACTGTTCCTTTACGTTATAAAAGAATATTCATATAGATAAAGATTTTCATATGAGTCAGGTTAAATTCTAATTTGCAATTTCTAAAGACCTAATGTCGATATCATTATCCTTTAGTAAAAATAAGCATGATATCATAGATCAAATAGTACCTAAATAATATCTACGTACAGAAAAATCGTCTTTTTACTCATGAAGTCATAAAGACCAAAAAACCTTTCTTATATTTTCAGTTATCTATTGAACATTAATTAAAAACGCTGTGCTTATTTTGTTTTAGCGTCTTTTATAATACGTTCAAGATTTTCCTTAACCATAAAATGACTTTGAAAGCATGTGTTTTCAAAACCTCTTTTCTGTAAGCGAAAGTGAAATCGGCTTAAAGTGATTACGTGCAAGCCGATACGGGGTTGGATTAATTATTATGATAAAGAGATTTCGTTAATGTATGAGAAATATACCGCTTTGAACATATTCTAAGAAGAATTGAGTTGCAGCAATGTTGAAGAATGTTTCAAAATGAGAAAAAAATCGTTTTAATGATGACGCCATGCGGCAACTGTGGTTTGGGCGAGAGAACTTTGGCTAAGTGCGAATTGAGAACTTCGTAGCAGACTAGGCTTAACAATTAAATCTTGTATGTTCTAAGTGTCGTATAAGATAATAATATTCTAGCAAAGTTAAGCCAAGCATTTGTTTAATTTTGTAAAGGGCATAAATATAATTTCTAAAATTAAATCGTTTTAACATTTTATTGCGGAGTATGTAGTTCAATTTACAGGAATGCTACATTAATTTAATTTAGTATTAGTTTGTAATTGTACTATGAAATCTTAATTATAGCTTTTACAGCGTTATCACTATATTTTCCCATTAATGCAGAACGCCTTAGGAATTTTTCACAAATGAAATAATTGTAATTTCTAAAAACGGTTTTAAACCCCATGATTTTCGTTGGAGGCAAACGCTCTTGTACCACTCTACCAACATTAAAAATCGATCCATAAAAGCCTCTTTTACCCTATCAAAGCAACATAATAACTTGTACACATACATACGTATATAGAACATATTTATGATGTATTGTGCTAAACTTGTAACTCGCGACCTCTCCGAATACGCTTACAGAGCCATCTATCAAAAGTTGTGAGCAACTTTCAAACGAATGTGATTATTATAAAGCGACCCTTATAAACAGATTAAAGAATAACTACATTCTTAAGGGTTGTTCAGACTTTACAAAGAGTTTGACCTTTAAAGAATATATTTACCTCATTTATTATTATTATGCCTTTACTTAGATTTATGAATAGTGCTTACAGACTACTAGTCTACGTCTAGTCTCAATAAATTTAAATTTAAATATTCTACCGAATGCGAGATTCTCGATGCTGTGTAGTTATTTGTTCCCAGACTGACCAAGAGAAGAACATTTATAACCTTTATAACTTTTAAACTCTCGCGTTGCATGATTAATGTATAATAGAATACGGGAATTAACGCGAACACGCATTTTACCTTAAAATGCCTAACGTTTCGGCGCAGTCAGCCTGCGACCACGGCGAGTGCAACCTGCGCCGCTGTGTTCGCGTTAATTCCCGTATTCTATTATACATTCATAACCTTGAATCCTTGGTGTTACACATGCCGTATCTTTTAAACTATTCTGTATGAGTGTTTCGCTGCTAGGCAAAGGCTAGCCTTTAAGCGTACCTTCTAATCGACAGTAGATAGTTTACTTAAACGGTCATTTTGAAATTGATGCGAAATATGTTTCAAAAGTATCAAATTTAATGTATGTTTGCTCTGTATGAGAGTCGAATCTAAAAACAATGCTAGTCAGCGCTATAACATGAAAAGGCAATTAAAGCTAGGATTTTTATATTTACTAACGGAGAGACAAAAACTCATTATTTCTAAGATCTCAATAACGCGTAGACCATCATCTATAACTAGTTTACTTTCACTGTTAAATAAAAACATCTGAACTTTACAACACATATTCATTTTAATTTCCTCTTTCAAACGAGTCAACAGCTGATATTACTTGGAGATTGAAAAACTTGTTGTAGATTTACATAAAGTATTCAACTCCTAGTTTTATCTTTGTCATCAACGCTTGAAACATTTTGCTTCTTTGCTTTTACTTTAACCCACTACGTCCTTTTTTCCCAACTTTATTTCTGCTAACTGTTTATCCGAGATACAAACGGGTTAACTTTTTTTTATTTGTCGTATTCATAATACATTGGAAACGACCGACTGAGAAAATGTGCATTTAAAATGGTGAAAGACTTTTAGATACACTTAGTTATGTCGGGAATCATCTCATACAAAAACTTCACAAATCTAAGCTTTCTTACAAAAACAATCCTTGATCGTTGGATAACAAAGTTCGGACACTGATTTAAAAAATACTTCATAATATATGTACCTACTCGTAGTTGACGAACACTCGGTACTAACGAGTATCGAGAATTTGACATACAAAATGTACTGAAGAAATAATAAATAGTTCATACGGCACCCAGTAGAAGCGATGATCTGGTTTTCATGCAAAAATTATCTATCTATCGATAGTCGATAGTAAATAGTAGAGAATCGCGCTACTGTTCTCACAGAATACGTTAAGGGCGCTTATACGCGAATTGTATGGCTTGCGCTATAGTCATCAAATCTCAAGCTTTTTCTAATTTGATCTAAAGTGCTGTTGTTTAATTATAAAAGCAGTGATAGTCGTAACCTTTAACCTCCCACGCCGAAGGATCGAGTTCAAACCCGCACCTCTGACTTTTACAAGTAACGAGTGTGTTATAATTAATTGTCACTTCCTTAGCGGGTTGTTTTATTAAAAGATTTGTTGCAAGAAAAGCTGATACTATTATAAGGTTACTTTATGACAATACCGTAAGTGGTAACAATTTGCAAATTGCGAGATTGATGATTTTAAAATATGGCTTGTATACTTCTAAATACCTGTATTTCAATAATAATTGGATAACTAAATGAAAATCTGGTATACTGTCAAGTGAACGCAGTTTGAGCAGACTAAGAAAATAAATACAATTTGTATTTTCCAAAAAAATGGTCTTTTGCAATTCTTTCAAATCAAAGAGGTAATATCAATCAAAAAGTTTCCGTTACTAAAGAAATGTTATAAAGATAATAATATAACGAGAACAAAGACAATTAGACGGTATAATGAAGCCTCATTGTTCTTTCTTGATAGAAAAAATCTCAAAGGATAAGATGAAAACCCTCAAAATCTTGTGTTGCTCTAATTAAGTGTACTGCGAAATATTTTATTATTATATTACTATTACGTAATAAATATTCTCAGAGGAAATTTTGGGTTTCTTTTAGTCCGATTTCTATGTAAATAAATATTTCTTCTGGTTTTAGTTTGCCTTAAATAAAATTAACATTGTGATATTTTCGTCAGATCAGAAGATACTTTCAAAAATGAGCTCAAAATACGCATCGGAACTACTATGAAATTAATTATTAAAAAATAGAAAAGATACTATATGAACTAGAACGTACCGTAGATATTTTTCATAGCATTTTTTTGCGTTACGTATTTACACTGTACCTGCGTTTGAAAAATATATTTAAGGAGAGTTTTACCTTCCTATTCGTACATTTCAAAATCCTACATTGGCGTCTACTATCCGGACCTTGTCCATAAGTCGCAAAGCAGACCCTTAATCACATAATGGTTTGTTAACTTAATTAATCGTCGCAATAAAACAATTAAAACACTTAACTTTCTGGACAGACAGACTGACAAAAGATTCCGCGACAATATAAAACGATTACCATTTAGTAATTAAATAATTGTAGACATTGTCTAAAAAATATATGCATTTAGAAACTTTTTAATTTTTTTGTGTTGTTTTTCAAAGTTCATTAAACAACGCTAAGTAAAAACAATGTACATATTTTTGCGTCAGGTATTGTCCAATGTCTACCAATAGTCATTTAGTTTCTAATTTCCTTGTATCTTACTTAGCAAATTGTGAAGTAAAGTCTTAATGCGGGAACTATTTATTATCTATCCGTACCGGACTTATCAGTATGTATTCCAGGATCCTCACTGATATGTACAATACCTATAAAATTCGTCTCTCAATTCCATAACAACTTAGTAGGTCCTTGGTATACACAATATATCCAGATTATCACTAATAGCACTTTGTATTTCTAAAATAAATTCGCCGTATTAAACAGACTAACATAAGCTGCATGTTTGTCTATTTGTCACTGATATTTTAAACTCTAGTTGGGTGTACCTCCATCAAAAACCTTGCATCCAGGGCTCTCTACTAAGTTGTCGTATTATAAGGACCTATTTTAACTATACTTTAAGTTAATTTTAGTAATTCCATGCACAGTTCATGCAACATCTTTGAAACGTTAAACGTAAGAGATTAAACCAAAGGATTTAAAAGTTCAAAGTTCTTAGTGGTCCTGACAAGTATGTAATCGAAAGCATCCCTGTGTTTACCCTGTTGGAAGGTTAGTCAACAACGTAAAGGGATGACAAGTCAGTTCAGGTGACAGTGACATGCTTGGGAACGTTCTTCTAAACAGGTTTTGTAAAACAGCTGTGCAATGTCTAGGAAAGTTGTCATGAAACCGCTGACTATGTTACCGATCAATATTTTTTGCATAGTAACGGTAATTTCACGACCTTTCTAGACAAATGAGAGCGTACGTCAGGAGTACTAGCTTTGTATTAATTTCTATGACGCCGATATGCCGATTTCGACGCAGTGAAATCGAAGAATAGTATTTTGAAACACTGAATATGTTTTTTTAGAGAAATAACTATGCGCATTATAAAATATGCCATTATAGACACTCTGATATTCTTAAGTTACTCATCAGTGGAACAAAAAATTTTATATACTGTGACTACGGGACTTAATGTTTTATAGAATTAAATTTGTCATTGTTATCATTGTTCACAGTAACAAGACGCGATAAAATATGACATACTAGCTGACCCGCGCAACTTCGTTTGCGTCACATAAGAGAGAATGGGTCAGAATTTTCCACGTTTTTATCACACTTTTTACTGTTACTCTGCTCCTATTGGTCGTAGCGTGATGATATTTAATATGCCTTTTTTTCACGAAAAACATATCAAAATTATTTAAATATCTCCTAATATAACGAAGTCGCGCTAAGGCATATCCGCCATTAAAACAGTTGCCATGACAACGGAATTTTGTTATTTTAATGTCATTATAATATTGATTATTCGCGACTTAATTTGCCACCTGAATTTTCCCGGGAAATGCGTCATTTTCCCGGGGTAAAAAGTAGCCTATGTCCTTTCTCGGGTATCAAAATATCTCCATAACAAATTTCATGCAAATTGGTTCAGTAGTTTAGACGTGATTGAGTAGCAGACAGACAGACAGACAGACAGAGTTACTTTCGCATTTATAATATTAGTATGGATTTCTACTCTCAAACTTGTTTTCATAACGGAAATACAGTTTCATCTTGTGTTTTATCAAATCAGGATCCGAGCCGAAACTTGTATAATTCGACTATTATTTCCTATCTTTGTTGAGTTTCACAAGTTTCCACAAATAGCTTTGAAGAGAATCGCCCATGGCGTTGATGGAGAAGTGTAACGGTAATTTAAAGTAACATTACGATTGGGACAATTGCTTTTGTAATTTGGTCATCAAACGGAACGTTTGTTTATTAAAGAGTCACTGAAATAAATATGATTTGCATGGGACTTTAATTTTCTTTTTAAACAAAAATTAAATTGAAAATTGATTGAAAATTACTATTATTTATCTGACATCTTGAAAGAAGGAGTAGGTATAAAAGATCGATCCTTAATTTACAAAAAAATCTTAAAATTTGCTTATTTTTTTAACATCAGCGGTATCTTCGAGAATTTTCTATATTAATACCTATAAAGGATTGATTTCATGTCATTATTTCACACTTTATTTTGGCAATCGTCTTTACAACTCATAAGATCCAGCATCACAGAATAAACCACTACATTATCAGCCTGATAAAATAACTTGAAGTGGATACAGACCACTGAAACGACAGAGTAGAGCTTCGGGAGAGAGAAGAAGTAAGGAGGACAACAAGGGTTAGTAACAGTGTTAAAAAGAGTGGCCAGGAGTTTCTTGCCAGCTCTTCTCATTGGCCCTACCTTCCGAACTGGCGGTAAATTCACTCTCTGTATCATTGACGTTCATAAGTGTCAGCATTTGACCTAAATGAATAAATGATTTGAATAACAATTACAATTTCTATTCAATACATCAAATCGTTTCACCAGAATCATGGCAGACAGTTTACAGGCGTGGCGACGAATGAAATTATCTTCAATGATAGATAATTATGAAGGGTCAGTGGGCCTGTCATTTATTTGTAAAGGAATAGATCTAAGGTTGTGTCGTCGTTGCTGACGAGAGGAAATGCGATTATAAGATGTATGATGGAGATTAGATTTATCTTAGTTGACCTTAGGCCGACTCTGGACCTTCGACAGTATTGAAAAATATGGCGGGCGTATTGTCCGTTTAGTATTTTCCAATATTTTTGTCAGATTTCACAGAAGATCGCGTTTATGTTAGGTATGCTCTCATAGCTACTAATTCAGATATAGTAATAGTAATATAGTATATTTATAAAACACACATAACATTTTGTTGGAAGTTCAATTTAGTTACAATTTTGAATTTTGGTACTAAATATTTTAATATTTATTTTTTCAATCGCTTCTAAAAAACATTTTTTTCATGCTAATCCCAAACTTGTAAGTTATAAATGGGACATAGCCAGATCTCTTTTTGTTGCTATTCAAACTAGACGGTCATAATATGATAGATTGAGGTGGTCATTCTCCATCAAGATTTTCAAAGGATAACTCATCTTTTATCACAAGTTGCTTTGTAATCCTAATCTTTCTTATATTACACTAGCTAACTCCGTGGCTCTGCTTGCGTAAAACTGACAGGACACATTTCATAAAATAATAACATATTGTCATCGTCACTTGTCGAAACCATTTAATTATGGATATCATTCAGTCCATAATATAACTTTTATCTTTCTCTAAAGTCTATATAAATAAATATAAATCACCGAAATGTATGTACGCGCACAAGTTTTGAACAGTCAAACTAATCTGCATAATTATAATTTAATGTTTGTTACTGTCGGGACAAGGTTTGTTTGGGATCGATGGGATCAAAAATCCTATGGGATTGGAATAAACGGGATATAATTGTACTATATCCGGAGAATGTCGGGGCAGTCCACTAGTAATAAATGTCTCTGATTTTCAACGATTTTCCGGGATCATTTGGCTAATTATTGACACTACAGTTATCTCATTACAGTCGGGACCCATTACATGGAAGAATTTTCGTTTCTTTGTTACTTAGTTGTCGATAGTGGTATAAAATTTCCTTAGTAGCTTTTGTAATCTTAATATTTTCTTATAATACATTTGCATCAAATATTCTTTACCAACAGTCGGATAAAAGGCTTTTTCTTCAGCAATCTTAACCGAAGGGACTAAAGGTACTAATAATCCTTAGATTTCTCTCGAAATTGAAATAATAGGGTCCTGTTTTCTTTTATTATTGAGGTCAATAAGTAAAGGAATAAAGAAAATATTATATAGTTCATAAATAGGGGAGATTATGGTTCATCTCTCGTTTAGAGGTCGGGTTTGGTTCCGTATTGGTCGTAATTTTATTCAAGCGTTAATTGGAAGGTAGCCTGGTTACAGAGTGTAGATATTATTAGGTATGTTAGTACCTAATAAAAGTCAGTAATATCTGAAATCACTGAATATTACTATTTGTGTTTATGTCTGTGGATAATTTCGTAACATCATCAAAAGAAAATTTGGGAGAAGAAAATTATTTCACGTTTATCACTTGAAAATGTTAGTTAGTTGTTATATTTTCTGTTTTTTATTTTATATATTGAAATAATATCTCACAGTTTGAATTCTCCTAAAAACTGTAATTTACTGGCCTGTGGTTATTTACAAAAAGAAGTCTTAAACAGCTAGCGACATCTATGGATAAACTTTTGTAAACAAACAGCATAATACTTTTAACTCTAAAATAAAATAACATTTTCGGACCACCGTATATATTACCATTGCGTCTATAATTCTACGTAAAAATACGAGATTTTTGAAAGACTTTTTCAACCACATATAACTGTTAAATTATTCCGTCTGATGAATCACAATCTCAAAGGATTTTCCGTGTGTTTTTCAAGCAAATTGACAGAGAAAACTCAAAGAGCAAGGTCACAATTCACATCAAAGAAATTAAAGTTCTTGAAATCTGTTCCAAGTTTTTAGCGTTAAAGAATGTAGTATTTAAGAGCTTAAAGTTTTCTGACAAGATCTATGTGAATGAGGCAAGGGAAGTTTGTAAGGATCGTACCAAGTGGCGTTATTTGATCTCTACCTACCCCTATGGGTAGAGCGTGATTTTATGTACATATATTTACTAAAAATACGTCACTATACATATTTTAATGAACTGAAATTTAGTCTCTCATTTTGAAATAGTTTGTTCAAAAGTTCCATTTTATAATGAGCTTTGAGTTCGTCGTAGGAATGTTGTTCTATAAACTTTAGTGGTCCACAGCGATATCATTTTAGCTACCGAACAAAAAAATAATTTGCAACTTGTACACATAGCATTATAATACAACGGGTCTTAAATTGAAAATAAAAGGTTACTATATCTATACGTTTTTTTGGGAATGATACTAATCGAAGTCCGAAGGTGATCAGTGTAGAACATCAAATTGGTATCTCGGCGGGATGACTTGGTATAGTCATAATAGGACTATGCGGCCTACGGATCAGGCTAGGAGCCCAAATTACGAGGGTCGGAAAACTTGTAAAAGAGGAATATGTAATACTAGCTGACCTGCGTAACTTCGCTTGCGTCATATAAGAGAGAATGGGTCATAATTTTCTAACATTGTTTACTGGTACTCTGCTCCTATTGGTCGTAGCGTGATGATATATAGCCTATAGCCTTCCTCAATAAATGTGCTATCTAACACTGAAAGATTTTTTTCAAATCGGACCAGTAGTTCCTGAGATTAACGCGTTCAAACAAACAAACAAACAAGTGTGAAATGTATAGAATTTAGAAATTACTATTACCTGTACATACTCTTCTTACGCTGCGATTTTTTGGATAATTATTATACACGCGTTTCCGTCAGATACGCAATCAAATAGAATGACTACGTGATATTTGATAGACGCTTCCTATATCTTCTATTTGGGTTAAAACGCTGTAAAAATGAACAGTCAAAATAAAAAATATATTTTTTTGGCTTTTACATTTCTTTTATATTGCACAAATAAACTTCAAAGACATTAACAAATGATTCATAAAAAAAATTACTCCAGTTAAGTAATTTTCAAGATTCATAAATCAGATTTCAGTACTAGTGTTATCTTTAAATTAAAGTTTACATCTATGTGCCTATAGAATACCAAAGAAGTGATGACAATATTTTATTGAAAAACTTTTATGTTATTACATGACTTGTACTTTTTAGTAGCAAGGTGACTGTATTGAACGATCGACAGATAGCCGAGTGGTATAAGTTGTCACCTCCCACGCAAGTGGTCGCAGGTTCGAACCCGAGGCAACACACCAATGACTTTTCGAAGTTATGTGTGTATTAGAAATAATTATCACATGCTCCAACGGTGAAGGAAAACATCGTGAGGAAACCGTGCATGCCTAAAAATTTGTTTAATACATTTATTGAGGGCATGCACAGTCCCCAACCCGCACTTGGCCAGCGTGGTGGACTCAAGGCCTAACCCCTCCCTCATTACGGGAGGAGACCCTTGCCCAGCAGAGGGACAGTAATGGGTTAAATTTATTTACAATTTTAACTCAATAAACTACTATAAGAAATAAAAATTAAACCTTCATACATAAAATCAAGCCTATTCCCGTAAGCTTTAGCAGATACCAAAGAACGCTTGTTGCTACAATCCCTACAAACTTTCCTTGCTTTATTCACATCCATACATTTTGTTATACATTACAGGGCCGCCGGTTACGAGTAGTAGAGAGTATCTGACTATTTTGGAAGACATCACTTTAGTAAATAACATTTCTTAGAAACACTTTCAAGTAATCCTAGACGAATAAGGTGACGAATAATAGCTGTCTGTCTGTAATACTCATAAATAAAACGAGAAATTAAGATTAATATCACTTAGTTTCATGTCAAAGATATCTAGAAAACCTTGGAAAATTTATTTCAATTGTATAGTAAGTAAATTGGCGTGGGTCCAAACATAGTGTCCTTGTTTTATGGAATAATGCGGATACTTTAAATGTCTCTCGGAAATGTAAAATGCCATCTCGATTTTGTTCAAATTTCTCGGAATCGAGACGTTTGAAAAATACGCAATTTTCTTTCAGCGTCATCGTTTTAAAATTGTCGTCAAGTTAAAGAATATTTCTAATCGACGTATTTTTTTTAATTTTACATAGGTACACATATAACACTACTACGCCTGTTATACCCAAAGGTGTTGATGTAAATGTATGAAATACGCCCACATTTCTCCATGAACAATGGTACTAAATAGGGGAGAGCCTATTGTTTTAAGCTTATTTCTGGAATAGAGCTATTGCTAAATATATCTGGACAATTCACACGCGGCTATACGATTGAAATCAAACAGCCTTATGCTTTATTCCACTGCTTGGCATCAAAAGCTTAATAGACAAACTACTGTTCCTACAGTAACTTCTTGTTGTCGTATGGTTAGTGGTCAACCTAGTGTCAAAGTTGTTCAAGCCGCCCGAAGGCCTTTGACGTGGCTCAACGACTGTTATCCTTAATTGACAACAACCGGGACCGACTTTTAACGTACCCTCCGAAGCACGGAGACGCACAGTTCAAATACCACTATGCGGTCACCCATCTATGGAGTGACCGCGCCAAGGGTTGCTTAACCCACAGATCGTTTACCAGCCGGTGAGCGCTACTGGCAATGGACGCCTCAAAACCTACAGTAACGATGAAGCTAGTTTCATTAAGACCTAAGACCTGACTAACACGGTGATCTTCATACGAAATTATTAATGTAATTTGGCCGTGTATTATGTGTAGGAACAATTATTGTGCACTGCAGTCTGATACATAATTTAGTGCTGCGCATATCTTACTAACATTGCGTATGTAAAAATTGCATAGATTAATGAATGTTCGTTACTCAATCACGCCAAAACTACAAAACGAATTTTGAACACATTTAGTGCACGAATATTTCATAACCCGTGTGACACGCAATTTTTTTGCTCCCGGTTTCTTTAAAATCTTTTCTTAGTGCTCCCCTACACTCTTCAAGGACCATACATACCAAATTTCTGCTTCTTGCATTCAATAGTTTCAGCTGTGCATTGTCTATCATTCAGTCACTTATTCAGTAACGGAAGAGTTTTTTGCGCAAGTAAAGATAATCCCCGCACTTGGTCAGCGTGGTGGACTCATGGCCTAGCCCCTTTCCCGATTAGAAGGAGACCCTTTTCCAGCAGTGGGGCAGTTACGGTTAATTTTAATCCGAGGAATTTTTTTTGCGTGAAGAAAGTCGCGGGACAGAAGCTAAGTTTAAATAAAGTTAAAACAAAAAGTAGTTCTAACTGCACCTGTCTTATCATCTCTCACAAGACTGCATTGTATAGACGTATATTACCTCCAGCCTAACACAATTAACATCAGATATTCCATCCCAATGTTCTGAAATTTCGTTAACTTAGAGCCTATTAACTATTTAGCGTTGAGTTCCCGTGAATCGTGCCACAATTTAATGAAGAACTAATCCTTGATTTACTCGTTATGTCGTAAGATTTCAGTCTCTTTTATACCCGCGGTGAAAATGTTTATTAATATATTAATTATCTTTGTTTTAAAACCACACGCTTGTGTAGTCTAGAATGAAGAGTATTCAAAAATAACAAGAATCCGAAGCTTTTTTCCAACAAGAAGTCCGTGATCTAGTAATTTGCAGCCGTTTAACGTTAAATCAAATTCAAATCTAAAATATCCATTATTTTGTTATCTTCGTATGTGGATAAAATATTCGAAATAGTTATAACCGTCTTCGAAAACGTAGTTCGTTGTGAAAAGTCACCGATAGATATTCAAGGCTTGCTGCAATATGTGTCTATTTGAAAAAACAGAAAATAAACCAGGATAAGTACTTATTTTACTTTTATTGTGTTTTACCAACAAATCTTTGCAATCTTTACCAATCGCTCAGACCTTATTAACGCTCATACTTAGTTACGCTCACCGGTCGGTCAACGATCAGGCCGTTTAGTGGTATTTGAACTGACTATTTCCGGGCATGTAAAAAGTCGGCCCCGGTTGATGTCAATTAAGATAATATAATAAATAACATTAAGCCATGCGAAAAGCTTGAACAACTTCGACAAATTAATTCGTGCTTATTTCAATAGCAACTTTAGTTATTTTTTACAAAATTACGTTTATTTTACCAATTGATATACAGAAATGGTTTGTGATTTATGTTGAGTTACTTAGTCATACGAAAAAAACAATTTTATTGTATTACGCCGTCGGCTCTGTATTTATAACGAACTGTTTGCTGAATATTTCCTTCGAACAGATTTTTATATCGAGGTTTTGATATTGATATATACGTATTAAGTATAACAAAAGTAAAACATTAAATGTAACTTTTTTGCCTATTTCTATTACCGAGTACGATCGGGAGGGACTTCTTTTACTTATATTCAAATAAGGTTGATTGCAATATTTAGATTTTTCACATCCCAAAACGATAACCAGTAGACGTTATATTTATAGAAATACTGTTTAATCAGTTTTAGAATACTTGAGAGAGAGTACTGAATACAATAATAACTTACGTCGATTTTTAAAGAAGAGACCGACGGCTAAGCGCACTCCTCAAACCACAAGAATTAAACCAGCTTTTGCTAACAGTTACCTATCTATAACTTGACTCGATTAACTCCCGGTTTCTGAGTACATTAAGCGGTAGTTTATATATTCAATAGCGTTTTTTTATATGAGTTTAAACACTATGGAAAAGAAAAACTACCGTTAAATGTGCCTCAGAAACCGGGTAGATAAATGAACCACGACGACACATTGTCGCAATAGATATTCTGTGAATAGGTAGCAAAACCGTTTAAAAGATTAAACGATTCTTGTGACTGAAGTAACTTGTTAACAACAATATATTTCTTTACATCACGCAATTGGTTAAAATCAACTAGAATATATGTAAAGCCGTTATTATTACTTAATTAGGTTTAAAGTATTCTAGAATAATTGTTCAAGTTTATTACTATTTAATCGTATTATTCAGACACATATAGCGCGGTTTGTCTTAAAATATACGACGATTAAATCTCAAAACGGTTTTAAATAGAAAATCGTCCCCTAAATAAATACTATTATAGATGAATTATTAATATTCCGGAATGGTTCACCAATAAAGATAATAACAATAATTATAGATACAATTATCCATGTATCACTAGACTATTAAAATAGTATTTTAATTGCATTGTCTACGTCAAAGTAATTATTGATGTATTTTGTTTTGAAATGAAGTAGTTTAGATTTTCTATTTATATCTTAATAACAAGAGGTCTGTGGATGATTAATAAATTAGTAGTTAATATTTTAGTTACTAAGTCTTATTGGTAGAATTTTGGCAATAAATCGTAACTATTCCGAGTTATTTAGATTTTGTAGAGATTAAAAAGTACGGTTTTTGACCTAAGTAATATACGAAAATTATTGAAGTAGTTTCGGTGGAATCTTATGTATATATCATTTATATACCATTAACCAGTCTTCTATTTTTCTGAATTATATTCTATTGTTTAAAAGTGGAGGTCAGTGTTTATTTTATAAAAAAAGTGGCCTGATTTTTTTCTAGCAATGCAAAAATCATATTTACCTATTCAAAATTCAAAAATGTTAAATAAGTTAAATTAATTTACCCTTCCGCCGTTCTCAAAATATTTCGAAAAACCTTTAAACTTTCTATACACTTTACACTTTACTACTAAAATACACTAATATATAAAAATACACATACCCGAAAATGCACTAAAATTCGAAGTTCGAACGAAGTTTGCGCGGCCGTTGCGTAGCGCGTCTACGTCGTACGGACGCTCTACGGATTTGGTGGCCGTAGCAGCGACGCGTAGCATTTTATGTGGTGGAGAGAAGCAGGTGTGACGTCATTTGGCTACGGATCAAACCATGGACGTGGGCAGGGGGTACAGTTGCACACATAACTCTTCAGTTATGGTATAATAGTACAGTTCTGTACTCAAGTTATTAGAAAATTATTTTTAGTTTTTTGAGATACATTTTATTTTTTTAATTACTTTTTCCAGTGGGTAGGTAGGAATTCAAAATAATGTGCTTGTTTTATGGTTTTGCGTATTATTTAAATAATATAAATGTATAAAAATATATATGGTTCTAATGGCTTAACGGAATGAAATGTTTACATATTGATAAAGAGTTTCTTGTATAATGTATATTATTTACATTCCAGTTAATTTTGTATGTATAATAATTACAGTATTGTATGCTTTAATTAATATCCACCTTATAGATCCAATAAAAGAATATTAATAACTAAAACCGTCGTAGTAAATATTACTGACCCGTAAACCTACTTTAACGACTTATTTTCAGTAGTAGAATTTTGCCTCCTATAATTAACTAGCGGACTCGACAGACGTTGTCCTGTCTAATAAATTAAAAATTAATTTAAAAAACATTGTCCAGCGGACAAAATTGTGAATCTAAACCATTCTCAGATCCCCTTGAACACACACAAAAAAAGTCATCAAAATCGGTCCAGTCGTTTAAGAGAAGTTCAGTGACATACACACTTACAGAAGAATTACTAAAGATTTACTAAATAGTTTTAAACATATTATTCTTTACATACAAGCTTTTAAATTCACAGAGCGTGATTGTGACAGGAATAGTTTTTAATAAAGGTGCACTGAACGACTATCAAAAGACTTCAACGGAACGCACTCCGAGCACCATTTTTTTTTAGGCGTAGAAACACATATTTGCATAGAAATGACATTATGTGAAAAGAGGAGTAAAATTTTCTGTGTTATTTCAACAATTAGGGTTTTAGAATAGCAAGGTAGATTCAAAATTAGCACTGTAAAATGTAGAATAAATTCAAATGGCCATTGTAGGTTTGCTCTCTCGTTGAAATGGATAGAAAATACCTGTATTCGAAATATATTAAACTTCCTACTAGTGAAATGATTTATCCAACTCAGACTCGAACATTCGAATAGTACGTTATAAATAAATTAACATTAATATAACAAAACTTTCATATGAAAATACTGTACATTAGGTCGGGGAAAAAGTTTTTTCGCATTATAGTATACATGAGCTTGTTATAAAATCTCGTTGGCTTCAAGAATCACAAATGAGTACACGGTTCATTAGGTTTCTTTCAGTGAACTCGTGAGGTACCCAAATATCGAGCATTTTTGTGTACAGAAAAGATTTTGTTACAAGTTCATACATATATACTATAATGCGAAAGGACTTTTTCCTCGACCTAATGAATAGTTTGCATTGCTCTTACCTAATTATTTATTATAAATAAATAATACAGGTATTATAAATTTAGATATCTTAGTATTGTATATTATATGGTGTCCTATGAATCAGCTAGACTGTTGAGAAAAATGCCATGTCTGACGCCCACTGGGGTCGAGTTGTTGAGCCATTGAATACGCGATTTAGCTTTAGATGATATACGCTATATCATTGTTATAAACAAAAAGCTTGTTTTCATTTCTAAATTGAAACTTTCATTACTTGCTAGTACAAAATTATATCAACAAAATAAAAACAAAACCTGATTTTTGAAAACTGGATAAGTTTAAATAGTTCAGTTTTGTTAACTAATTCAATAATTCTTTGTAATTTCTGGAAACGCTATAAGTAACAGGGTATTTTGTATCAGTAACTAATTTTGTTCAATTTGTTTGTTCTTGATAAACATGTCTTAGATGATTGGTGAGATGCTTTTAAAAAATCCTAATTTTACAGACGGTTCATATAATGGATGACGACGAGAAAACTAGCGATTCTGTACCTACAATCGCTAGTTTTAAAGCCACATTAGTATATTATCAACATATTTTTGTAGCTATAAAATTGCTTTCAAAACACAGATTCAGGGAATTTTCACTAGTTTATTGCCAATACTAGTATAACTTTACTTTTTTCTGTAGTTAAAACTTAGAATCGTTCAGATAAATCATAAGAATGTTTCTATATATAAACCTACTCTCTATGATGAAGGATTCTTATATATGACCACTATCCGACCTAATTGAAAGTCACAAAAAATAAATCAAACAATTATAAACTACATACTAATTGATAGTCCCTAATCAATAAATTAAAAATGCTACAGCAAACCAAATCGAGAAGGGGATAAAATCTATATTTCAACGTTGCAATCGAATGGACGTAAATTGACTCGCCATTTCAGTTATTAATGAATTGTTCAGCAATTCTTACAAGTTCAATTAGTCATTCGTTTGGCTCTGCTCCAACTTCGAACTTATGAATGAAAAGCCCACGTCTTGTTTTTTTTAATACGTCAAAAATAATCCTTGGTGAAAGTGCTTTGTAAACATAAATTAGTAGTTTTCTTACTGGATATTTATGCAAAAGCCTAAGCCCGCGACTTTCGTGGAAAGCCACACATTGAGACACATGTACACATGACACGTGCAAGTGTGCTTACAGAATGTAGTCCATCATCCTGTCAATCATCTCTATTTGTTCAATCATTTTAAAAGTAAAAGCAACAAAGACAGCTATTGACACTTAATAAAATTATATTGATAAAGTAGAAAGATTTATAGTTGCCAATTTGAAGTGGGCCATGCAGTTTACACTGCTTTGTGTTAGTGCCTTTGTTTGCCCTAGCCATGAATGAAGCACTTTTACAACTTTCATAGTCAACGTCCGTGAGGCATTAGTGAAATGTGACTAAGCCACTTTTACTGCGCGCCAGGCCTGGGTTTGATTCCCACACGGAACAAATGTGTAAGCGTTATTCATGAATAGCTGTTTTGTGTCTGCTTTCTGGCTCTCGTGTCTACTATTTGTGTGTTTATAAGAGTAGGATAGAGGAGTTCTTAGTGCAAGAGTTGTCGGTCGTTAAGCGACCTTTACTAACAATACCTCAGGGGTTTTTTATTTCGTTATGCAGGCGAACCCATGGTGCTGTTCTTGTATATTCTTAACTATAAACGTCCGCCTACTTCCTTTACTATGTAATTGTACATAACTTATTGTTTTATACATATAAGGACGTATTCATATTGAACTAGGATAATGCGTAGATAGTATTGTTGTCGACCTGCAGTAATTGACCCTTGGAAGTTTTTAGTAAAACACCTGTTTTGAAAAAATGTCTAATAATTTTATTTAAAGGTATATGTGATTAAAATAAACACCAATAAAATTTATTGCAAATCGTACCAAAAGTTAGTGATACTTATAAATTATTTGAACCAGATATTTATTCAAATTTAAAAGTTATTTTTTAAATTCAAGTCCATTTAAATCCATTTGTTATTGATAATTATAGTGTCTGATTAATAGAAAACAATTTGGTTTTCTGAATATTAGGATCGTACGAAGATATACCAAGTAGCCAAAAAATTATTTAATTTTTAATGGAAATATTGAAGACAAATAATGTCACAATGGTAAATCACCCGACAACTTAAAATATCATATTTTAGCAAATCAAAAATACTATGATTTAATTTTACTTTACCCTGAGTGTAGCATAACTTAATACGTACAACGCCATCTATTGAGGAATTTTTGAACTTTTATTTTGCACCCAAAGACTGTAACGCATAACTTTAAAGGCATTATAGATAATTATGTTTTGATGCAAACAATAATATTATGCAATATTGTATTAAACTGTAGTATGCAGTTTCAGTGGTTCTTTTCGTAAGTACCTTACATTTAGTTAGGGGTTCATTCTAAAGGAAAACCTAACCTGTTTAAAAAAGCTGCTATACTTAATTAATCTTACATTGTCTGCCTACGGCTTTATGAAACTATCACGTTACAATAATGTCCTAAACTACCATCAAGACTTAGTAATTATAAGTAAGTGGTTAGTCGGCGCCGCAGGGACGGAATTCGATGCCCGGGTCAGTAATTGTCTAAGATTGTTAAATATGAAGACGTTAACGGCTGATAATGACACGTGTATTTTAATTGGGGTTGATGGAGTGACGTCAGATTGGAAAATAGAGGCACAAGAATATGGTATTAAATAAATACTACTAGTCCTACTAATATTATAAAGATACTAATATATAAATTGTTACTAATAGTATGAAATACACTGACATCTAAGTAATGTAACTTTGGAAAAGCATAAAAACTTTTTTAAAGCTTCGTTATTCTGCAAAATGATATGAATTTTATTATTTATTGTATTAAATTACAAAAACAAAGCCACAAGGTTATCCGTGTCTTTCCATTCATTGTACCACCCACAGCTAAATACATATCAAGAAATAAATAGTAAACGAAATCTAAAGTAGCAGTAAACGCATGAAAGTAACGACTATCAATCAAAGTGGCGTAGTTAGTGGTTTCTGACAAAAACTAGATAAGTGAGCATTCGTTAATCGGAACGGAAAAGATATTCGCTATCTCTTACTTTCGGTTTTCCTTTTCTAAATGCTTTTTAATTTGCGTATTACTCCGATAAGTGTGTAGCTTGTGTGCTATTTGATAGTAGGTAGGTACTGGTTGTACCTACGGGAAAAGGTAAAAAAAAATTGGATTGTATTGGAGTATTTAGGACCTGTAGTACCTTTACCTATCTTTATTTTAATAAATACCTGTGTATAATAATTGCCTAGGTATATTTTGTACTTTCATTTTATTTCTGTATTCCGGTAAGTTGAATGTAGGTAAATAATGTAGCAAAACAAAAGAAGCTTGAAACCAACAAGCCTGTTTTAAATACAGTAGACGGTTTGAAGTAGAACTTACATAAACCTAATTGTCATTTTATTATAATGAGTTTACAAACTATACTGTGGTGGTACTTACCTGTTCATTTGGCCCCAAGTAAAATTTAAAATATATTAAATTCGAGATAACATAATAATATGAAGAACTTTTCAAATGCATAAGTACCTTTGTCTGTCCATCTGATACGGATTCACGATTAGACATAACGGATTTTTTCTGGGGTGGGCTGAATAATTTACTTACTTATATTTACGTCCTAGGTACGTATGTAGGTATAGGTATTCCTTTATATCGGTGTGGGTACATACTTATCACGGGACACTAAACTATGTATTAAAAACGGACTAAGAAATAATCTTGCAATAAGTCATTCATAAAAATAAAATATTTTTCTGTTGACATTCTCATTACGATTCGCTGCAAGTCTTGGCTTACAGCATCCATTACTCAGGATACACACACAATGGACTCGGCCACGATACACTTGTCACGTAATAAACGTCAAGTGAAAAAGTTTCATGAGAACAACTATCAGTCAGTTGGCAAGGAAAGCCGCCACATACAACTTCCAGGATTTTTTAAGCATAGCATTTAAGCTTAAGGTTGCTATATAAACCATTGAGGGATTGGTCCTCCTGTTAAATAGTAATTACTCATTGGTCAACTTAAAATTTACCTTTACATGTCTAAGTGCGTTAATCTTTTAAATTATCCCATCATAAAAAAATAACTTAATATGACTTGACACTCGAAGCACGATAGGTAGCCTCCTAAGTGCTTAAACGGTCAGCGACATCATAGGTGCGACGGCTTTACGTGGTTTTGAACCGAGGAATTCAGGGATCAAAGTCAGTTTACTTATTTATAGGCACTACAAATTTTAATTAGGTATCTACACGTCGGTATTTAAAAATTTTATTTAACTATAGGCGATTTTGGAAAAAAAACACCTTTTATTTACAATGTTATCTAGTTCGTAGCCCTCAAGAGTAAATTCCTGGTTTTCAATTAAGGAAATGCTTAGCAAATTAAGTTATTCAGTTGTCTCATAAAGAGTAATTTATCGCCTTACCTACCTATGTAGGTACCTACTGTAACTAAAACCACAATTAAAGTGGTGGGTTGCTTATAATCATGGGAGAAAAGGCTGTGAAACAACATTTACCTAACAAATAATTTATTTTGATGATAAATGATTGATTAAAATAGTGAGCTACATTTTAGTTGTGGTGCAAGAAAATATCTTTAAATTATGTAGATGTGATTTATTATTATTTGTTACATTTTTGTAATCCTTTGCAATATCATTAATGATATTATTTTATTTTCGTAAAATGCGTCATATTACTTGTTTTTAAATAGACATTGTAGCCCACCATAGCAAATCAAAATAAATAATTAATAGAAGAGTACGTAGCAATTCCAATACACAAAGTAGTCGAAAACGTAAGAAATCAGGTTAAAACTTCTGAAAACTGGTTGAAATTAACGCGGTTGTTATATTTTCCAGCTTTATAGCTTGCACAGAATATATGCTTAAGATGTAAGCATACGCGATGGGAACGCGAAGCGAAGCTAAATCGGCAAAATGACAGATCGTGACATTTAGATTTGACATTTTCATAGTCATCGTTCTTTGCGGCTTGGCTTGCTGCAAATTGGAAATAAAACACTATTTTTCATTAAATAACTCGTATTCAAGACTTTATTCAAAATGGTAAGTCACATGATTATCTAAATGTATGATAATAAGCATTTTATTCACAATACATTTTGTTCAAAATAGTTTGATTGGATTGTGCCTTGTCATTTCGCCCGGAACACAAATCTTTGTAATTCTGAGTGAATATGTCGATTACTCTTCTGTAATATTCAACCAGACTTGTAAATGGGACTTTACTTGAAAAGTTAACTGTCTATAATTAGTGTAATTACTTTTTGTTTAATTTTTTGTTTTAATATAACCTATTTACAAACTTTCTGACAAATATTCTAATCCAAGCGACAGAAACAAGATTATTAAGTACTCTTAAATTTTAGAAGCTTTCTTTGTTTCAAGAGTAATTTTTATAATATAAAGTAACACACTTTCAATCCAATGACATTATTTATTTTACCTTTTAATCCAAGTAACAAATTCCTCCTTCAAAGTATAAGTAATTACATTAGTATCCAGAAAGTTAAAGAAAATACGGACCTTATAACTACTTCTATCCTTAAATTAAATGTTAATAAGTGTAAATTGTACACAAAATTATCAATAACCAAAATTATAAAACATTTCAATGCTTACGTTTTCAGTTCAGAAACCAGTACGACAGTGACGTCACAGTATGGAGTCCCCAAGGTCGTCTTCATCAAGTAGAATATGCCATGGAGGCAGTAAAGCTTGGCTCAGCAACAGTAGGTTTGAAGAACAGGCAGTTTGCGGTACTTATTGCTTTGAAACGGGCTGTGAGTGAGTTGTCCGCTTATCAGAAGAAGATCATCCCTATTGATGAACATATTGGCATCTCTATCTCTGGTCTGACTGCTGATGCAAGGATGTTGAGGTAGGTTCTGAATTGTAAGCCTTTTATTGTTAATTTATTTTTATTATTTATTATATTACTATAATAAATGAATATCTTTGGATAACTGTCACATAGTTATTTGTTTTCAAACTAAGAAGAGCTTGCATTAGGAACTAGTACCTAATAAACATACTACATACACATGTATTACTCTATTCTCACAAAGCATTAAGACTGCACACCCTTTCCCTGAGGTCTCACCAGTAATTAATACAACTGCTGATCACAAGACCTTTGGTTAAGTTCTAAAGGGCCAATATTTTTTTCCAATTGTTGCTAATTTCTTGACAATAAAAGTGACAATGGCACAAGGAACCACTGTATGTATATTTTAAAACCGTTAGTTAACTAATAGGACTTTATTTAATGTTGGTTTATATATTTATGATAAATCTTTAAATTCCAGCCGTTTCATGCGTACTGAGTGTTTGAACCACCGCTATGCTCACGACGCTCCCATGCCAGTCGGCAGGCTCATCGGACTTGTTGGCAACAAGATGCAGATCTGTACACAGAGATACGACAAAAGACCGCTTGGTGTCGGCCTGCTGGTTGCTGGCTATGATGTAAGTATCTTGAGAGTTATATTATACAGTCTTTGTGGACAAAAAAGTAAAATGTCTCACTGCTGGGCCAGGATCTCCTGTAATGAGGGGGTTTCAGGACTGGCAAAGTGCAGTTTGGGACCTGTGCATACCTTCAAAAACTGTTTTAAAGAACTCAGACACAGGCATGCAAGGTTGCATCATGCAGTGTTTTCTTTCACCATTGGACAAAGTGATTATTGTATGTAATACACACATAAATTTGCAAAGTCCTTACTGTGTTGCCTTGGGTTGACACCATCAACCACTTGGGTCAAAGGCACGAACATACTGCACGGCCGGCTAGCAAACATAAGTATCTATACTAATATTATAAAGCTGAAGAGTTTGTTTGTTTGTTTGAACATGCTAATCTCAGGATCTACTGGTCTGATTTGAATTCTATCAGTGTTAGATAGTCCATTTATTGAGGAAGGCTATAGGCTATATATCATTACGCTACGACCAAAAGGAGCAGAGTAGCAATAAAAAATGTTACTAAAACGGGGATTATTTTTACCCATTCTCTCTTATGTGACGCAAGCGAAGTTGCGCGGGTCAGCTAGTATAAGTATGTTTATCAGTTATTTGGTTACCACAGTACAAGCTCTGCAGGCTTAGCCATAATACAAACGTATTTTATCTATTCTATTTCTACGAACGCTATCGCTTTAGCGCTGGCGATTGTAGAAATCGATAAGTTGGTAGCCATATTGACACAGTTACGTCGATCGTTCGTTCTACACGATCGATAGAAAAAATCTTGTTTCTACTCTATGGTTAGCGATCTATGAAACGTCAAAGTCAAATATTCTATTTTCAAAACATTGTGCGCGGGTGAAGTTTGAAAAGTTTCATTTGTTTATAAAGTGAAGATATCAAAAAATGTGAGTGAAATAATCAATAATCTACTTATTTTATTAATTGATGATAATTTTATAATATGGAAGCAAGTGATAATGTGATTTCAAACAATGTTTGTACAAAATGAATAATATCACCCATATCGTAAAATAATGGGTGATGTTATTCATTTTGTAGGACAGAACCTAGATCACGAGCTAGTGCAGAACAGTTTGCGACTTTACTGGAATTTATGGAAAGGTACGTACCTAAATAATTAGTATTTACATAATTATGTTGCTGGTCTCAGAAACTTAAAATACGTTCAGAATTTGTAACATAAACAATGACGTGATACCCAATTGGTACTTGATTAAAGGTTGTTGTATTCATGCATTTGATAAATGAATAAGTCTTTGTTGTTCTAAAATAATGAATTGTTGTTTTAGTCATGGTGACATAGCGAGGCCCCAACAAGGTGCTCAGGGGAGAATAAGGGCTGAGCAATTATGGCAGGAGCTTGGAGAACTCCTGAATGCTGTTGGTTCAGGAGTTATTAAGACCATAGATAAATGGAAGAAAGTAAGATTATTATTTAAACCATACTCATTAAACTTTGATATAAAAAAGGTTTGATTAATTGGTTACCATCTATTTTCAGATCACTCATATGCATTTTGGTGAATGTGATGTTACTACTGCATATAGAATAATATTAACAAAATATTATATTTAGGTTTGGACAGATTGGAAAGCCAAAACAAAGAAGAAAGCTTTGGCTATCCGTCGCCATGCAGATGGTACTGGTGGTGGCCCAAGCAGCAAACAAACCCTCACACCGACAGAACAGAGGATACTGTCAATAATGGGTTTGAATGCTGTTGTTGGCCAACAAGAAATTGATGAAAGAGGATTTGATGTGGGTTATTTTTTATACATGGGATAATGCATTTCATGTTTCTTCTAAAATAAATTATTTCTGCAACTGTTTTCATACACAGGTATTACCACAGCAAGTAAATATACCACCAGATAACAGTGCCACACAAGCATTTTCTCAAACGGTACCGGAAGACATAGTTATTGATTTTGTTCCATCATTTTCTGTAGAAGGTAATTATGGCTTTATTTTATTTGGATTTGGTTTTTTTTGTAAAGTGAACTACTAGAATCACCTACTGATATGAATGATGGGGTGGATTAAAGTACATAAATCCTCAATCAGTTACTATCCATTTATATTTTCTGATGAAGAAATAATTTAAATAGTTGTATAGATTATTCAATACAAACATATCTTTCCTCCATATATCATTATTATAGAAAAAGCATGTGTAAACCTAAAATATAATAATTACTTACCTATTGAAAAATTTTATAAAGAATTTAATATTTTAATGTAAAATAACATGAGTGTAACTAATATATATAACTTAATATTTTTCAGGAGAAAATTCAGCCTTAATTCAAATACCACCTCCTTCACAATTATCACACCTCTCTCCATCACAAGTCAATCCTTCACCACCCAACCCAACAACTGATCACCACATTATATCCCCGGTCGCGACATCACCAATCCCGTCCACTTCGCGAGGAATAGCACGACGACGACGTCTTGCGACATCCCCCGCGCCTGTGCCATCGCCCACCACATCTACGCCGCGTCGGCGAAGACTACTTCGAGCCCGAACGCGTAGAATACGGACACCCTTCGACCGAGCCACCAGTGAATTTGTGGACGTCGAGCATCGTCGACTGGACCTCGAGGAAATTCGAGAGCGCCACAAGTACTCGACAAAGACAGAATCCCTCCGCTTAGAGGCCCGTAGAATTGAAATATACGAAAAATTTATACCAGTACTTGAAAATTTAACTAGAGCGATAAATAATATGACCCAAAACCGAACATTTTCATTACCTTCCACAGATATTTTGCCTTAAAATCTAATTTAATGATGTTATTAATATATTCGATTTAAGGCAACATATCTGTGACTAGCTGACCCGCGCAACTTCGCTTGCGTCACATAAGAGAGAATGGGTCAAATTTTTCCCCGTATCCGTAACATTTTTCACTGGTACTCTGTTCCTATTGGTAGTAGCGTGATGATATATAGCCTATAACCTTCCTCGATAAATGGACTATCTAACACTGAAAGAATTTTTCAAATTGGACCAGTAGTTCCTGAGATTAGCGCGTTCAAACAAACAAACAAACAAACAAACAAACAAACAAACAAACAAACAAACAAACAAACAAACAAACTCTTCAGCTTTATAATATTAGTATAGATGTTTTCTTTTCTTTTATTTTAATTCTATGTATCTAATAGGTTTTTTTTTTATATTTGAAGAAGATTGAGAGATTAAAAATATATCTCAAATGAAGAGATAATAAGATCTCTTCATTCAAGATAAAAGACTGTTATCAATCTTGTGTCAAAATCGAAAAAAAAACTAATCCTGTTAACAGTTATAATAAAATTAAAAGAATGATAGTGAAATCACTGGGTATTTTATTTATGACATACAAAGCACTAATATTTCAGTGAAATTATAAAAAAAATGTTTGCTTAAATATAATTGACAATAAATTAAAAATTATATTCTATTAACTAAACAATTAAGCATGGCTCTGCCTTGAATCACCTCATTCTGGGTACCAATAGAGTTGGAGATGGAAGGTGGTAAAATGTCATCTCCTTCCTCAGGCAGCAATAAAAGTGGTTGTGGTGGTGGTAAACCAGCTTTAATAGTAATGTTGTGTAGCACACAACAAGCCATTGTGATTTTGCTAGCTGCCTTAGGATGATAATGTAATACTCTATCTCGGAGCAGACATCTCCACCGCGCTTTGAGCAATCCAAAACAGCGCTCAATGCAGTTTCGTGCTTGCACATGCCTCTGTGTGTACATTCCCTCTCTTGATCCTTGAACTGCATTAAGAATAGGAGTCATAAGCCAAGGGCGCTGTGGATATCCAGAGTCACCTGAAAATTATAGTATTTTTATAGAATAAAAAATGAATACTCCCCTAAGTGCTCATTGACTTGCGGGCACGGTGGCGGGCGCGGTCGCGAAATATCAAACATATGGCGTAGTTCCAAGTGTTCACGTACAAACCGTTCGCGCGGTCTAAGTAGCGGGCGAGCTAGCGGTGTCGCGCGCGGCCCGCGCGGCGCGCTCGCGGCAATATCAAACGCGTGAAGACGTTCGTGTGTGTTCACGTCGAACTAGCGGTGGCGGGCGCAATTCACTCGCGAAGTCAAGTAAGTTCAACCAGTTTGAGCCAAACGCCCGCCTGGCGGCCAACGTGAACACAAATCGCCACGTCCCCGCGCTCGCGACCGCCACCGCGCCCGCGAGTTTCAACGTGAACAAGCACTTACTTATCTCCGCTCTCTTATATGCAATTATGTATTACCTAGTAACCATACATGTTCATTATTTTGGTGTAGTCCACGCATGTAGGATTCTACTCTACTTGAAGCCCATATGTGTGAATCATGAGTGGCTCCACCAAACTTGGCATTCACACTCATTATTCTTAGATTACTGTCACAGATCTGAAAAACAACAAGTTATTAGCTAATGGTTTCACATTTATCTTTGAATATTTAAAGAAAAATAATATTACCATTTGAACATTCAAAGAATGAAATCCTTTTCTGTTGTAAAACAGGTGTTCTTCCTCTTTGGGTTTCACTAAAGCAACATGTGTGCAGTCTATGCACCCAATTACACCAGGCAGGCCAAACTTTCGTTGGAATCTAAAAAAAAAATTGAAATGAATATACCTAATTATGTATTACTTATGTACATATATAATTGTAGATAAAAATGTCACATTCTCCTGTTTAATGAATGATCTCTCTTGAATTGTTTTTGGAAATACAATCCATTTCGCCATCATAGCTTGGTGGTTCAATGCATCAACAACTTCTTTGATGCAGCGACTAGTTGTTCGCTGAGGAAGATGTTGTGTCATGCCAACAATTCTTTGATAGGATCCAGTGGCCAAAAAACTAAGAGTACACAGCACCTAAAAAGCCAAACCAAGTTATCATTTATACAAAGTAAACTATGAAACAATTTGTTATAGGTAGGTAGGTACCTACCCTAATAATTTAAGTGTGTGCATAATTTGAGAGAATATCTTACCTTAACTTCCACTGGAATCATGTTGGACCCTTTCAAAGTTGTTTTTCTTTTTAGTTCTTCTACAAGAGCTCTAAAAGTAACTTTATTTAATCTAAATCTTTGTATAAATGCAGTGTCCGACAACTCTTCAATTGTTTCCATGGACTGACGATATAAGTTCCTTTTTTGTCGTTTTAATAGTACTTCTTCATTATGGGCACACCACAGCATATTTAATGTATGCATTTTTAATACGAAAATTTAAAATCAGCAAATAACCAACAAGACTTGAAAGCGCTTCCTAGTCGTGGAACAGCTGATTCAAAAGTCGCCATTTTTTTTGCGATTACACCGAGGTTTGGGCGATCGCTTAGTTATCGATCACTACTTTAGAAATCTTTGCGTTAGCGATTGTCAAAAGTGTAATATGGCTACCATTTATATGGGATTGTCGATTCAACTTGTAGAATAGAAAACGTTCCTTTCTACTATCGTTAACGAATCGTCAATTTGTAATTTTGGCTACCAATTTTCTATTCATTTGTTCTGACCACGTGACTTAACGAAGTAGAAAGCCAATTCCCATACATTTTGATAGATTTCTATAGCGATAACGATTGTAGATAGTGAATATGGCTAAGCCTGCTGTATAGTTTGAAATCAAATAACCGTGTGTGAGTTGTCAATAATATGTGATATTTAATTACAATTTCAGGACCAAGGCCCCCACATCTACCAGACATGTCCCTCAGCGAACTACTTCGACTGTCGTGCGATGGCCATCGGCGCTCGTTCTCAGTCTGCCCGCACGTACTTGGAGAAGCATCTAACAAGTTTCATTGACTGCGACCTTCAAGAGCTGGTGGCTCACGGCCTCCGTGCATTGAGAGATACACTGCCTAATGAAGTTGATTTGAATACTAAGGTAAGAATTCCCAAATGGATTTTGACTATATACATTGTTTTGCTTGGTGCGGTCAGTAGTGAAGGACCGCTGATTATAACTGGGTTTGACTCCCAAATCGGACATATTACTATTGGTCTTCCTAATTAATTCTTGAATATTTCTCTAAAGTAGCTCAGTTATCATGCCAAGTTAATGGCTAACATTAGTGGCGAAACATTGATGTATACAACGTGCCGCTCCAATGGTTTATTTCCTTCAACCTATGGGTAGGGTTAGGGCTTATAAACATGTAACAAACAAAAAAATAACAGTTGATTATGTACAGCCTGTGGAAATTTGTTAACACGTTCGCTGCCCCCGACGCGTATGTGCGTTTCGTAAAACGCACATACGCGTCGGGGGCAGCGAACGTGTTAAAAAAGTTAATTGTTGTGTCGGTAATTAATAATAATAATGCAAATTGTTGTACTTTACATGACTAAGGACCCCTAGCCCTACCCATACGTTGAAGAAAATAAGCCATTTGAGCGGCACGTTGTATACACTTCTACTTACACCATCGGGTAAACATGTGTGACGTTTGTTATGTTTGACTTACAAAGTATGTTTTAATCGTTGGGTACCTACAGAGAATCATAAATATTCGTTTCTACAGAACGTGTCAATTGCCATCGTGGGCCCGAAGACTCCGCTGCGTATTAGCGATGAGGAGGAGTTGACTCGTTACTTGGCGCTGGTGGAGGGCGAGGAGAGGCGCGGCGGCAGCAGCTCGGCCACTGGTGACGCAGCCCCGCCACAGGACCGTGACGCGGGGGACGAGCGGGAACCACAGCCGGGCGTGAGTGTATACAAAATCTATACTTAATATTATAAAGCTGAAGAGTTTGTTTATTTGTTTGTTTGAACGCGCTAACCTCAGGAACTACTGGTCCAATTTGAAAAATTTTTCAGTGTTAGATAGCCCATTTATCGAGGAAGGCTATAGGCTATATATCATCACGCTACGACCAATAGGAGCAGAGTCCCAGTAAAAAATGTTACAAAAACGGGGAAACTTTTGACCCATTCTCTCTTATATGACGCAAGCGAAGTTGCGCGAGTCAGCTAGTAAATTATAAACATATGATTTGTCAACGTGCACCGTGTACGGACACGCTCACACAAAATATAGAAACCCAAAACAAATGATTGGGAACATTACACACAGGCTGAACGATAAATAAATAAAAATTAAGGACATCTATAGAAAGAGCATTTAATTATTCAAGATTAAATGAATACAAAGAAGGTGTGGTGCACATCGTCACTGTAGGTCTCCGCTCACGCTTGGCATCTGTCACAGACCTCTCATCATCTGGCTTTAGTATTATTATTGGCAAGTCGTCAACATCAGCGACATAAGCCCACTTTCTATACAGACTCTTAGCCAATTCTTTCGTGTCGCTCCAACGGTATGTGTTTGGATAAGTGACTCTCCTCTCAAAGCTCATTGTAGTGTAGGGAATCTCGACTGTTGCTGTAACCACACGTTTCGTTCCTTTCTCATTAAACACTTCACCGGCTTTCTTAGATTCTAGTGCAGCGGTTAAGAACGTATGCCATCTCGGACGATAATAATCCCGGACCACCTCCGCCCACTGCTTACACGCATAGTCGGAAATTTCACCCTTCGGTCCCCATAATGTGATCTGATTTCTAGCGTTCATCTCGTACAAATACCTCTCGTCATCATTCGTTCCAATATCACGAGCTTGTGCGAACGAATTCGCACGAAAATAATCACTTTCCTCCAGTATCGACGACATATCGTCCAATGCGCTGAGAAAACGATTGATGGAACTTTCGAAGACGAATCTGTTATTAAATCGGTCGCCGACCACGTTGATATAAAGTTGCTCGGCTCTGTACTGCAACGCTTGTCTAGTGACATCCACTACATCATATCTGTAACCTTCCGTATTACACATTGTGTCGTTGATAAAAACTAGTTTCTCGAAAGCCTGATATAAGTCGTAGCTGCTGTACCAGGCCCAAGGTTTTATTCTGAAGCTAGGTTTCATGGTTACAACATATTTCCCTCTAATTCTGTTTAATCCGTTAAAACTGTAAACACTTTTAAGTAAATACTTCCACGCCTCGGCACCTGCATCACATCCGTATCGTCTCCGAGCGTAGTCCGCCGCCCACGCCTCCAGGTCCTGGACGGGAAACTTGCGCCACGCAGACTCCAACATCAAGTCATACACCACATAGTTCTGATTGATACCTTCAGGAGTGAGTCCTACACCGATCATAGTGCTGTTCTCACGAGTTCTAACTTCGTAGACGTCTCTGTTTATAGTCACCATGTTGCCGAACATTCCCAGAGTGCCGCCAAAATTGTGCAACATGCACCAAATGAAAGGTTGTCCGAAGTACATTTGGTAGAGATTATATTGTGGCCACTGTTCTGACTGTAGGTCTAGTATCAACATTCTGCCGCTAGGTACTGCGTTTATAAAAGCCTGTACTCTAGTCAGTGGCCATATTAAGGGGTCGTGAACAAACATCCAATTTTGTAGCAGCCACACTGCATCTTCATCGAAATCTGACAAAGTAGAATATATTGCTGCAGCTGTATCTTGAGCGAAGGGCGTAGAAAAACCTTTCAATGTTACCTCATTAAACGGATCTGCTGTGTAAATGTGAACACCTGTCATTTTCACTTCTCTAAGAAACTTTTTACCAATCTCTTTAAACAATGGATCGTTGGGGTCTATGAAGTAGTCGCAACAATACTCAGTGTTGAATTTATTCCATTGAGTGACTTTATGGAACTTACTGTCAGGATACTGTCTTAAAAATGCTACCGGTACGTGTCCATTGAACGCAGGTAGCACAGGGACAATGCCCAACTTCAACATGGCGTCAATAACAGTCATTTGTATTTGTGTTTGTAAGTCATGCCACGATTGAGGTAGCGGGCCGCCCCAGCCGTGAACGTTTCCCATTCTCAGCCAAGCTAAAAATGCTGGTCCGGTTGAATACTGGTTTATTTCTTCATCTGTCAAGCCAATCGATTGATAGATTTTCTTCCAAATTGCTTCTTGAGCGACTGGCGCCAACGACAAGTTGATACCATTCAACGCCATCCACTCCAAGTGGTCCATCCATTGTTCAGGTCGCCACCACACGAAGCTGTAGGACGCGGTGCACACATTCTGATAGTACCGGAACCTGTCGTTAGCTGTCACTGTTTCGTCCACGTCCGGGAGCACGTCAGGAATACGGACATTCTTGGTTTGCCACTCGATTTGACTGTTGCAGTACTTCTTGAGATAGTAATTGAAGCCCCACACGGCCGCTACTCCAGTGCTCGCTTTTATGTACAATTTGGTTTCCAAAGTTTTTAAAGAGAAGCTGTCTTTGTTATCTTTGAACCACAGTGGATCAATTTCCACGATCAGATTATCTCGGTTGATATATTTGGTTATTATTTCAATGGCCGCTTGTTTTTGAACTTGCGTCGGTGTAACAGTTTGTAGTTTTGTCGGGTCTAAGTATTTGAGGTTAAGTGCCGACGTGTAGATCGCTCCTATAAGGAGGAGTAGTGCAACGGACTGCCTCATAGTGAGGCTAAAGTCTCACTGACGGGCGCGATAATTCTAAAATACATACCGGCTGCATGTAGTAGTGATGAATGAAAACCAGCTGTTTGAAATAACGTCTAGTAATTTTTTTTTTGCAAGCACCTCATCTCTGTCAACATATTCCTTATTATAAAGATATGAGAATGATATGAATACGACATTTTTTATGTCTTACGCAGTTCGTAGTAATAATTATAGTTTTTGAATTATTTTAGTGAATATGTCCGTTTTTTTTTTAAATTAATATTTATATTTTAGCCGCAGTTAAAATAATAAAATGATGAATAAAAATCCGAAAAAGCTAAAAAGCCGTAGATTTTACGTAGTAATTCTGTAAAAAGTCGGGTGGCCTCCCGTGTCCCCCGGCCGCCATCTTGGAAAAAGGAGTTGGGGCCAGGGAACAAGGGTAACCCTATAAACTACACATAAAAAAAATAAAATCGCGTACTCTGAAAAACGTAAGCCAAACCTGGAAGATCTAACATTTCATTGGACAATAGAGATTTCTGAGTGTTTCTGACATGTAACAGACGTTTCTGAGTACAATCGTTAGACGTTTAACAAAACATCTGATTTAAAACTTTGTCTGCTACATTGTGTTGACGGTTCAATTGACCCTTGCTCCATGTCGCTTGATAAATAAATGATGGAGATGTAATTTGTTGAATAATATTATCTAATCTGTTTCTTGTGACCTCTTCACATCATTTCACTTGTCACTGTTTTTATACATTACTAGCCGACCCGCGCAACTTCGCTTGCATCACATAAGAGAGAATGGGTCGTAATTTTCCCCGTTTTTGTAACATTTTTTTGCTGATATTCTGCTGCTATTGGTCATAGAGAGATTTTATATAGCGTAGTGTAATATTCTTCCAATTCGCACCAGTAGTTCTTAAGATTAGCGCGTTTAACCAAACAAACAAACTTTACAATTTTATAATATAATATTAGTATAGATAACTGGAGAATGAAATAAAAAGTAATTATTTTTTGAAGGTCAAGTTATTAATATCGCTGACGCGACACTAATATCGCTCATTCGGGGAAAAACCATTTTGTTTGTCATGTAATTTATTGGTTCGGGACTTTACTTCGCCAGCGTGGGGGACTCAAGGCCTAACCCCTCCTTTTTTCCCTTGCCAAACAGAGAGACTGCAATGCATTTAAAGAAAATGCTGACCTCTGTCGTGGACAAAGTGCTATTGGTCTTTTTTTCACATACCTACTAGTTTTAATAACAATATTAGTTTGGTAATTAGTAATCGATATATGGCAATAGGCTCACCCTCAATTACATCGAACTAACATTGTACCTCTAAAAGGCGAAACACGGTTGTATTTCTTACACCACTTCCGATTACGAGGTTGACGTTTTGAAACTGGTGATAAAGTGTCTTATCTATCTATCTACCTATAAATCTATTTAATTGTATGGTTAGTGGTCAACCTGGTGTCAAAGTTGTTCAAGCCGCCCGAAAGGTCTTTGACATGGCTTAACGACTGTTATCTTAATTGACAACAACCGGAACCGACTTTACGTGCCCTGCGAAGCACGGAGACGCTCAGTTCAAATACCACTATGCGGTCACCCATCTATAGAATGACCGCGCCATCGGTTGCTTAACCCACAAATCGTTTACCGTCCGGTGAGCACAGCTGGCCATGAGCTCCTAAATTCGAGCTGTTTACAGCAAAAAGTCCAAATATCAGCTTTATCGATTGACCTCGAACCCCAAGCTGTTAGGACTCAAGACTATTTACGGTCATTCACTCCAAATTACATTAAACTCGAGTGCATGTCCTCGTAAGATTGCAGAAATAGTATTATCACAAAATATCGCTTTGGTTTCGTCAAATATTTGAGTTTTTCGAAAAGATTAATTTCTTACGCGATTTTAATTAATTAGAAATTAGATAATTATGGTTTTCAAACTTACGTTATGACACTCAGTGTTATGACTCTCTCTCATGCTACTCATCTGCTATGAAATCTACACATCAAAGTTAGCCTACCCCTGTGACACCTGGCAATTTCATGTCGGCAACTACTTGTTTCTTAATAATCATTCGTCGAATTGATCGATGATCGAAGTTGGTCTGTACACTTACCCTCTTATTCATTAACACACTATAAACCTATTTTAGTTAAAAAGCTACTATAATATGTTTTCTCTCTTTCATTTCGCTAAGGAGTGAAAGAAACAAAACACTTTATAAGCCTTTCAAAACTTCATATATTTTTATGAATAAGAGGATTAATTTCTTTCGATGACATATGTAAAAACAAAGATCAATAATTATATCGACTCCCAATACTTTCATAATGTTTAATAGGCGAAAAACTAAATGTAACACTTTTTCCCAGGTGGCGATGGACACAGAATAAACCATGAGCGTCTCCAGGGTTTAGACGGCGATGACGTCACACACGACGAGGACTCCAGCCCCGACCATCGCCAACACCGAAACCCTTCCGTTTCTGAAGATCTTGGAACTTCAAGTTCCATCGACCTTCTGTTCTTCAAAGACTAGCCTTGGCCAGTGTTTTGATGAACCATTAGTTTAACGATACGTTGCTTTACTTACTAACGCCATCTATTGTTGCGATACTGAAACACGGTGTGTTTTTGGCTGTTCGTGTTTTGTTCTCTTTTCCCTAGATGGCGACACATTGAGATAAAAGTTGTCTTTTGCACCTAGGACTAAACTTCTGTTTTTTACAGTTAAATACTTAGCAACTTGACGTTATTCGTGTTTATCTGAACACTGGCCAAGGCTAACAAAAGGAATGATGTACGCATTTTATTATTTTTTTCAATTTATTCAATAAAGAATTCGCTTTACTAATCCTGAGTATCACTACTTCAAAAATGTTTTAGAAGTTCCAACACTATATAAATCGTGCTTAATACAATCGTCTCAAGGAACAGGCGCTTTATCAATACTATTTCTTGTTGAAGATACTTTAGAAATAATGTTTATTTCGCCCCGGATATTCAATAACTTCAAGCTAATTTCATCAAAATCGGTTCAGCAGTTTAGCCGTGAAAGCGTTACACACATTTAAACTATTATAATTTTTAAAAAAATCTTATTCAATCCGTGGGCAGCCAGCAATTATTAATTTAGCCGTCACTTGTTGTTCGCAAGTAAAATTTTATGACTTCATAACATAAGGCCATCAAATTGTCAAAAGCAAAATGGATCGTTTATACTGTTGAAGTCAAATGAATTTGACCCATCGGACGATTTAATACACTGAATGTTGAAAGCAAACTTTGTATTGGGCATTTCACTCAGTACCTACCCACCTATAGAAAAAAAAAACAATATTTTGATATAGTAAGAAATAACTTTATACAATAAGTATGTTGTACGTATGCGTTGATTTAAGTTCGGAAAACCATATTTTCTTGACACACGTATATTCGAGTCTGGTTGTACTTTGTGTCCGTTGTTTGTATGTCTGTAAAAGTCCCCGCGACACAAGAGAAATTCTTAGAGCGAGAGTTATCTTTTTGAGAAAAAGAAAACGTTTCAAAATTCATATAAATGCCTACTTGTTTTTTATCTACCATTCGCTCTCGTTGTTTGTTGAAGACTGACCCAAAATAAATAAATCTAGACGTTATTTGGTTAGGCTGACTTACGATTGTTTCTGCTACATACATTTTTAGATATGCTGCAATATGAGAATAAAATCGTTTCAGTGTTATCCCAACCTCAGCATGAGGTGGCTGCTACCAATAATACTCCTCATTGGAGTAGCTCTTTCGTCGGCTTTCAATCTCGAATACTTGGATCCAACGAAGCTGCAAACAGTGCAATCAGCGCAATTTCAAAAAGAAATAGTCGTCGAACTATTAACGAGAAAGTATGTACAACCTTCAGAACTGGATCTAGAAATCGATCCGCTCTTTTTCAAGGACAAAAAAGATACCTTTTCTCTACAAAAGACCCATGAAGATGAAAAACTGCACATCAAAGCGAGTACTGGCGTAGCAGCGGTGTGGGGCTTCAACTATTACTTAAAGAAGTATTGCAAGACTCAAATCGAGTGGCAGACGGAGAATGAGAACATCCCACGCCCACTTCCGAACGTGAACGAAACTATAACAGCTAATGATAGATTCCGGTACTATCAGAACGATCGCACGGCGTCAATAAGTTTCGTCTGGTGGAAACCCAATGAGTGGTTTGTTCATTTACTATGGATGGCAATGAACGGTATCAACTTAGCTTTAGCGCCAGTCCCCCAGGAAGCAATTTGGAATAAAATCTATCGTCGACTTGGTATGACTGAAGATGAAATAAACCAGCACTCAGCCGGACCGGCGTTTTTATCGTGGCAAAGACCGGGAAACTTAAATAGCTGGGGAGGTCCTTTGTCCGAGTCCTGGCATGCCTTACAGTCGAGAGTAGCAAATCTGATGGTCCCCGGTATGCTGGCGTTAGGTATTGTACCAGTGTTACCGGCCTTTAATGGACATGTACCAGGAGCCTTCGCAAGAGTTTATCCTAACGCCACGTTTCATAAAGTAAGTCAGTGGAATAACTTCGACAGTAAATACTGTTGCGGTCTCTTCATAGACCCTAATGACCCATTGTTCAAAGTCATCGGAAAAATGTTCCTCGATGAGACAAAGTACTTTGGAGTTCACGTATACACAGCAGAACCTTTTAATGAAGTATCTTTGCCCGCGTTTTCAACTGCACTGGCTCAAGATACAGCTAAAGCAATATATTCTACTATGTTAGAAATTGATGCGGACGCAGTGTGGCTGCTACAGAATCGAATGTTTGTTGTTGATCCTCCGATGTGGCCTCAAAGTAGAGTACAGTCATTTATAAACGCAGTACCAAGCGGCAGAATGCTAATACTAGACCTACAGTCAGAACAGTGGCCTCAATATGACGTCTTTGGCATGTACTTCGGACAACCTTTCATTTGGTGCATGTTGCACAATTTCGGCGGAACTCTAGGAATGTTCGGCAACATGGTGACTATCAACAGAGACGTCTACGAAGTTAGAACTCGTGAGAACAGCACTATGATCGGTGTAGGACTCACTCCTGAAGGTATCAATCAGAACTATGTGGTGTATGACTTGATGTTGGAGTCTGCGTGGCGCAAGTCTCCCGTCCAAGACCTGGAGGCGTGGGCGGCGGACTACGGTCGAAGACGATACGGATGTGATGCAGGTGCCGAGGCGTGGAAGTATTTACTTAAAAGTGTTTACAGTTTCAAGGGTTTGGAGAAAGTGAGCGGAAAATATGTTATAACCATGAGGCCCAGCTTCAAAATAAAGCCTTGGGCCTGGTACAGCAGCTACGACTTATTCCAGGCTTTCAAGAAACTAGTTTTTATTAACGACTCGCTGTGTGACACGGAAGGTTACAAATATGATGTGGTGGATGTCACTAGACAAGCGTTACAGTACAGAGCCGAACAACTTTATCTCAACGTGGTGAATGCTAAAAATGCAAATGTATCAGTTTTTAAGAGTTCCATCGACCGTTTCCTCGACGTAATGGACGATATGTGGTCAATATTGATAGAAAGTAAATACTTTCGTGCTTCTGAGTGGTTCACTAAAGCTGGAAGTATAGGAAAGAACGAAGAGGAGCGTCTAATGTACGAGATGAACGCAAGAAATCAGATCACATTGTGGGGCCCGAAGGGTGAAATGTCTGACTACGCAGGCAAGCAGTGGGCGGAAATAATACGAGATTATTACCGTCCGAGGTGGAATAAGTTTTTAACTGCGGCATTAGAAGCTAAAAGATCTGGTGAAATCTTTAATGAAGAAGAAACAACGAAAATGGTTACGGAAACTGTAGAAATTCCGTATACGAACACTAAATTTGAAAAAGGTCGTGGTACTTGCGGTGATTTCAAATGGGAAGATACTAAAGCATTGGCTCATAGGCTCTATGAGAAATGGGCGGTAGCAGATGATTTAGAGGACTTACCGATGTCTGTAATGGAGATGGATAACTCGGGACTAGGGATGTCTGACATTGAACGCGATAATGACATAATGTCTGAAAATTTTTCGGTTAATGATGCATACCGCGCCAACTGAATAATTTGATTTTAAAGTTAATTTATATAAGCAAATTTAATCATCAAAATGTATGTACGCGCATCACTTTTAAACAAGTAAACTATATTGGATAATTCTTTAAATATGCGTCTTTCAATAACTGTCGGGACCAGGATTTTATGGGATATATGGGCTCAAAATTCCCACGGGAGAGGAATCAACGGGATAAAATTGTAATATTCCTGAAGTCAGGCCAGTTCGCTACTATTTTATATAATGTATCTTCATATTTAATCACATATATAGGTATAATGTTTAGAGAGTGTAAATGTGGCTCATATAATCTCTTGCATGAAAGTTGCATGTTAGTCAGACACAATTTTATCTTACATAAGGTTATCTAATGTTAAAGTTCAATAAAAATATCACTTATGCATTTTTGTTTTTGTATTTAGATAATGAATTGTGGTAAATAAAAGCTGAATTGTCGAAGGTAGCCTAGAAAAATAAATATTACCTATATCATTATTGGTTCAATAAAGTTAACCTATCTATACTCTATACTAATATTATAAAGCTGAAGAGTTTGTTTGTTTGTTTGTTTGAACGCGCTAATCTCGGGAACTACGGGTCCGATTTGAAAAATTCTTTCAGTGTTAGATAGTCCATTTATCGAGGAAGGCTATAGGCTATATAACATCACGCTACGGTCATTAGGAACGGAGTAGCAACGAAAAATGTTACAAAAACGGGGAAAATTATGACCCATTCTCCCTTCGGTGACGCAAGCGAAGTTGCGCGGGTCAGCTAGTAAAAATATATTTCTGTTTTGATACTGTAAAACTCTTTAAAAGAAAGAAAAAAGTAAGTTATGAAGTAATTTATAAGTCTATCTAATTAAATAAATATGAATATTTTTTTAGCTCATTAGTATTAATGATCATCGTTTGAAAGCCAAACGAGTACGGGAAGTATTTGAATGTAATTATAAAATACCGGTTAACACGTAATATCATGCGAATATAATTTTACGTGAACAAAACTTATGTAAATGTCAAGGCTTACGTAAAGAATCTTCATTAACTAACCAGTGTTATTTCGGCGTTACTATGAGTCGGTCTATTATAGTTTTACTACTCATAAAAGCTGCCTTCACAACAGCTCTCGATCTACAATACTTAGATCCAATAATACTGCAAACGGTAACACCGGCGCAAGTTCAAAAACAAGCAGCCATCAACATAATACATAAATATATCGCCCAAAACAAAGTGACAGTGGAAATTGATCATCAGGGGTTCCAGGAAAATAAAGACACTTTCCACTTAAATACAGTGGATGGAAAACTACACATAAAAGCGAGCACAGGAGTAGCGGCCGTGTGGGGCTTCAATTACTATCTCAAGAAGTACTGCAACAGTCAAATCGAGTGGCAAACCAAGAATGTACGTATTCCTGACGTGCTCCCGGCCGTGTACGAAACAGTGACATCTAACGATAGGTTCCGGTACTATCAGAATGTGTGCACCGCATCCTACAGCTTCGTGTGGTGGCGACCTGAACAATGGATGGACCACTTGGAGTGGATGGCGTTGAATGGCATCAACTTGTCGTTGGCGCCAGTCGCTCAAGAAGCAGCCTGGATAAAAGTTTATCAAATGATTGGGATGACGCAAGAAGAAATAGACCAGCACTTAGCCGGACCGGCATTTTTATCCTGGCTCAGAATGGGAAATGTCCACGGCTGGGGCGGCCCGATACCTCAGTCGTGGCATGACTTACAAATGGAAATACAACGTACCATTATTAGTGCTATGTTGGACCTCGGCATAGCTCCTGTGTTACCAGGTTTTAACGGGCATGTTCCTACAGCATTTTCAAGACTGTATCCTAACAACACATTCCACAATGCATCTCAATGGCACGGATTTGATAGTGAGTATTGTTGTGGCCTCTTTGTAGATCCGAACGATCCACTGTTTAAAGTAATTGGCAAGCTATTCCTAAACGAAGTTAAAACTCCAGGAGCTCACATATATTCTGTAGATTCATTTAATGAAGTAACGCAAGCGGAATTCTCCACAGCCTTTGTGCAAGACAATGCTAGAGCAGTATTTACTACTCTTTTAGAATTTGATGCGGACGCAGTGTGGCTACTTCAGAACTGGATGTTTATCAGCGCTCCACTTATGTGGCCACTAGATCGAGTGCAAGCCTTTCTCAATGCTGTCCCAAGCGGCAGAATGCTAATACTAGACCTACAGTCAGAACAGTGGCCTCAATATGACGTCTTTGGCATGTACTTTGGACAACCTTTCATTTGGTGCATGTTGCATAATTACGGCGGGACCCTGGGAATGTTCGGCAACATGGTGACTATCAATAAAGATGTTTACAAAGTTAGAGCTCGTGAGAACAGTACCATGATCGGTGTAGGACTCACTCCTGAAGGTATCAATCAGAACTATGTGGTGTATGACTTGATGTTGGAGTCTGCGTGGCGCAAGTCTCCCGTCCAGGACCTGGAGGCGTGGGCGGCGGACTACGCTCGGAGACGATACGGATGTGATCAAGCTGCCGAGGCGTGGAAGTATTTACTTAAAAGTGTTTATAGCTACGAAAATAAAAATCGAATGAAAGGAAAATACGTGGTAACCAGGAGACCCAGTTTCGAAATAAAACCTTGGGCGTGGTATAGTAGCTATGACTTATTTCAGGCCTTCGAGAAACTAGTTTTTATCAACGAAACAATGTGTAACACGGAAGGTTACAGATATGATGTAGTGGATGTCACTAGACAAGCGTTACAGTACAGAGCCGAGCAGCTTTATATCAACGTGGTTAGTGATCGATTTACAAACAAATTCATTTTCAAAAGTTCCATCAATCGTTTTCTCAGCGCATTGGATGATATGGCGTCAATATTAGTTGAAAGTGATTATTTCCGTGCGTCAGAGTGGTTTGGACAAGCTAGAATTCTAGGAACAAGCGATGACGAAGAATATCTATACGAGATGAACGCTAGAAATCAGATCACATTGTGGGGACCGAAGGGTGAAATTTCCGACTATGCGTGTAAGCAGTGGGCGGAGGTGGTCCGGGATTATTATCGTCCGAGATGGCATACGTTCTTAACCGCTGCACTAGAAGCCAAAGAAGCTGGTGAATTATTTAATGAGAAAGCAACACAGCGCGTGATAACAGCTACTGTCGAGATTCCATATTCTACATTATTTCCTCGTAACCGTTTCTTTGGCAGTGTAGTATATTTCTGGGAAGGCACAAAGAATTTGGCTAAGAATCTTTATAGAAAATGGGCTTATGTAGCCGATTTGAAAGATTTGCCTCAAAATATCAAGCTAGATTGGAGTGGAAGACCAAAGGAATAATAATTAAATAAACTTTAGAGAAATGTTATATGGTCACAATGAATAAGCAGTTTTTAAACCCATGTTGTGTGTTTGCAATAGATGATAGAATAAATAAAACAATAATTTAGTCGTTGTATATTTTTATTATGTACATGTTATTATATAAACATTATTTATATAAAGATAACAACTAAGGTTTTTGGATGGTTTATTAAATGTCTGTAGATTTTAATTGAAAAGTATTTGCTTGAATAAAATCATACATTGTCGTATTTCACATTCGGTTGCCTAAAATGAAAACCAGACAAGGATTTCAAGCTGATTATGATTTTCCTATAGTTGTGAATCATATAATTTTGTTAGATTTTTTTTTACTTTACTGGTATAAGGTACGAATTGTATTTTTCCTTCTTGTGATTTCATTATTGTCTGTCAAAGCCGAATTGCTCTTTTCACATTAATCAGGTTAGAGAGCTTTTGAAATTGTATTGTGTACTGAGAAATTTGCAAAAACACATTGGTGATTTAAGACTGGGACAATCTTTAAGTACGTTGTTGTTAGAATATTTCTATCTATCTATCTAATCAGCCCGTATCCACCCGCTGTTGAGTATAGGCCTCTCCCTCAGCACGCCACTTTATACGGTCCTCCGCTTGTCTCATCCATTTCGGCTTATTTATTAGAATATTTACGTGACCGATTTTACCGTACTACTATGTTTTTGCTATAATAATTCGCACCCTGGTTTTCACTCTTGGCTGTTCCGGCACAATTATAGGCTGACTTTTACAGTACAAAAAACTATTTAATCGGAAAATTGAATTTGACTAGGTTAAAATTAATATGAGCTGTGATTGGTGGTCTCCATAGATTTTTGGCATTCGAATAAATTTAATATTAAATTACTAAAATTATACATTTACATTTGTATGAAATAAGGGAGAATATGCATATTTATATAGACAACATGAATGAAGTTTAGTATTTTTATGAGAAATATATAATCACAGAAAACAAAACTGTAAACTTATTTCTTAAAATGTTATAATTTTGGTTACATTAGGTAATATCTTATCGTCTTAGCACCACTATTACCTTATACGCGATTAACATATCAGATACACGTGTAAATAACGTTGATAATAAACTAAATATATCTAAATATAAACTAAACTTTAAAGCAGGTAAAGTTGAGAACGTTATTATAATCGTCTTCTACTAAAATATTTCTTTATTCCTTGTCAGGTTTCTTCATATTCCTATATTTGAACAAACTTTCTCGACCAACATTTTCCAAACAGAGATCTTCAGCTCTCGTCGCCTTCAGCCGAATCCAGTACACCAAATACAATATCTTACTTCATTCCTATCTTAGATTATGGTAATTTCAAAATAACATCTTTGGGACAATTATTCCAATTTTAATCCTATGTCATACGAGAGTATCCAGCGCATAGCCCGGGCCCCCGTAACTAAACGTTTGATTTAAGTTTGTTTGGTCTAAAACAGGTACGTAGCTATCTTGTAAAAGAATTGGCTGGCGACTGGAAGCTTCGTTCAACTGCCTCTCAAGAACAGCATTCTGAAGGTCCTCTTCTTCCAATTCCAGGGTGAGTTCATCGAGTAACTTCATTCGTATTTCTATTTCTCTTTCAGCTTTCGTCATCTCCACAGTGTTGTCTTGCATCTCTTTCGCCGTATTCATCAAGTCCTGCTCGATTTTGTCCAATAGCATGCGTACTTGGGAGGCGTTTTCGCAGCTATTAGCTTTGTTCTCGTCCATATAACGTTTGACTTTAGCCGTCAGTCGTACAACGAGTTCCTCCTCGCGATGCAACCTTTTGTTTATGATTGCTAGTTTCTCTAACATTTCGATTTCTTCCCGTATCCTCGAAAGTTCATCGGCAGACGCTTCGGAATCTGTGTCGTTTTGTGTTTGCATCAATCTTTCTGAGTTAACTTGACAGATGTCTGTGAGTTCTTTAGTAAAGTAGTGTTCTCTCATGAGGTGTCTTTCTCTTCTTGATTTGTGTTTGGTGTGTCGTCTGGGTGGGGTTCCACTGCCTACTCCGACTCCGCTGTCACTGTTCCCAGCTTGGCTGTCGTTGACCTCGCTGCACCGGCCGAGGTCACGGAGGTACGACTCTAGGAGGTAGTTGGTCCCGTGTTTTTCCATTCGACTTTTGTGCGTCTGGTCTTCCAGTTGGTCGATGAGTTTCTCCTGTTCTCTGTAAAAGCATAACAAAATACATAAGCTTACTTCAAAGAATAAGCGATCTAAGTTAATCATGTCAATAGAATTACTTCGATTAATCGTAGGAATAGGAGTAAGTAATTGTAATTTGAAAATATTTAGACAGTTATATTTACAGACCTTGCTAACACACCAGAGGTTTTTACTTATACTGTACACAATGTACACTTTCACATGTAAAATAGATTACCTTAGTTTATCAAGCTGCTGATGTATTGTTCTGCTTTGGTGCTGTATAACGGAGACGAGCCTGGCTGCTGGGTCCTCGCTCTTGGCTCTGGGAGGAGGCGTGGCCGCCCTCACCCCTCTCCGCCGACGTCTTCGAGCGCCGGCGCGGCTGCCTCCATCACTGTCCCTACCAGAATCGTCTTCTCCACCACTTGACACGCGTCGGAGAGCTAACCTGACCTAAAGCAAAAAAATATGTTTGTGATTATTTTTTTATCTATGAGTCCGTTTTTTTTATTATACTAGTTTACAGAAGCAGGGATAATTTTGTTAATTGAATTTTAATTTATTTAGATGGTATTTTATGACAAATTAAAGTATTCACCGCGCATAAGAGCCGTTTGCCTCTTAGAATTATATGTACATGTACAAGCCAAGATAAATTAAAAACGTTAGATTATTTGAAATCCTAGTAATCGAAAGTGGTTGACGTAATACCATCGGCTGATATAGTGACAATAAAGACGACATGTAGCCAATCTAATGATAAATTGATTGTTACATATTAATAATAATAAATAATAATAATATTGTAAAGTACCTCATGTCTAGCATCTCCCCACGCAGCCAGGACATGAAGAACCGGCACGTCTGGAGGCAGTGGTCTCTCAACTCCTCGCCATCGCTCTGCCAGCACCCATTCACCATGTTCGCTCACTGCACCACCCGCTGTACATAGAGTAGGTATTAATATTTGATCTTCTATCCTCCGAAACCTTATATGGTTTATGAAATGAAACTAATTTTTGCTTTTGTCTTACGGTTATCATTACCATGAAACAGAATGAAATACCTACTTGTTTTATAATGATTTAATTCAATTATTATTTTCGTTAAATAATTCTCTGGCGATGGGTTGTAACTAATAATGTCCAATTTATGTAAAATCCCGCACTACGTTTTTATTAAAAAATGATAGTCACTGTTGATAATCGTTATAAATGACAAGAATATGTCCTGTGACTGTATTACTATTTATTATTACTTATGCCTACAATAGATATAAACTCAGTAAAGTTTCATAGAGTCTACCGGTGGAATCGTGTGTATCCACATAATATTTACGGTATAGAGCTACAAAGAACTACACTATTATCTGAAATGACATCATTTAAGTTAAATTATACGATAGTATAAGTGCTTGTTACCTTCGGGCGCGTCCTGTAACGCACGAACGATGTCAGCACACGTGGTGTGAGACTTGACCCCGCGAACCCAGAGCTTCTGACCCCTCGCCAGCACCCCCACCTCCTCGTCGCTGTAGTCGGACGATGACCCCTCCATGTTTCGTTAACTGGGGGACAATTACACGAGACATGTTAAAAAAGAAACATCTAAAAATTGTTGGTAGGTAGGTACAGAAATTTTTATTCGACTTAAAATTTCAAAGATTTGCATTATTTTTTTGTTTAATATGTACATAATGTTAAACAAAAAAATAATGGTAGGTATACAAATATTTGTAACAAGTTTTGATGAAATTGGTTGTTTAAAAATAGCAACAATAAAAAGTCATATTGTTTATACCCTACTGTTAATTTAGTAATTATTAGAATAATTTTGCAATAATTAAAACCATTTTGTTGTTATTCGGATTGTATTGCTTAGTTTCCAATCAATAAATCATATTGTGTATAATTTTTAAACACAGAATGACCCTACTTCAAGAGTATGAAGTCAATGACCTGTATAATACTCATGTAGTGCACTTATCCAGAATCTAACCATTTCGAACTTTCAACCCTTTTAATACATAGAAACCGTATTTTCCATATAAAATCGTAAAACCGTAGCGTGAGTTGGTACCCGCAGGTACGGTTGCTAAGGTAGCCAAGTAAAATACAGGCTATCAACATCGTAACGACTTCGCAAAACTTTTCCCCAACGAACACGTAAGCTATTGCATAAGTTTTGCTCAATTTCGGCGCCCGCCCCGCCTGGCACGGCTAAGGGTGGTTTAGATAGCATAAGGAGAATTTACCGTTACCTTACAATGTATGCATTTCGAAATTGCGAATAATTTAAGGAAAATTCGCTGTACAATTTATCGAAGTCAATATTTTTACTAAAAATTTATAAGATATTTTAATGTAAATGTTTTTCTGTATTTCTTTATGTAAGCGTTTTACCGATTCTCTAATGTGTAATAAGTAATTTAGAAAAACCAGCAAAGTATGCTAGTTTTTCAAAATGTTTAATGAATAGAATTAGATATGATGCTACGAAAAGCATTCTGCTATTGCTTTTACTTTAGGCACTGACTAAAATTGTACTAACTTTCTTGTTCACTGATTAAACTTTGTTTGTTGAAATGCATAACTTATTATCAATTTGTTGTTTTATTTTAAAAACTAAAGGCAGATTAAATTATTAGTCAGTAGTCTATGTTATTATCGTAGCATTTAAGTTGCAATCCATTATAACACGTTTTGATTAGTTCAAGCAACAACAAAGTAACTATACAATACACACAGTTTTTCAAATAATTACACGTAGCTTTAAAACAGTATTTTTACATTAAAATAACCAGTAATTTTCCTCACTATTACTGTAAACTCAATCACGAATGTCGTGTCGAAAATGCTTAACTAAAAATAATACATAAGTAGTAGAAAAAAATCTATATAGCTCATATATTCGTTGGGACATTAGCATGGTGGTAATTTTCGTAGTTCGTGACAGGGTACCATTAGGGGTTTCCGACGCCACCCTCTGTTACCAACCCTATTTGGGGCGCCACTACGTCCGACCGTGTTTTTATGTTAAATATTTTCTTAGGGGGTGTTGAAATTTTACCTGCATTTCGTTTCGTTTGTTAGATTTTTCGTTTAGCTTTCGTATATCCTACTAGTAGTAAGAATGTATATATATATGATGATTGTTACTCTTTCACGCAAATACTACTGATCCGATTACGATGATATTTGGTGTATAGGTAGCTGAAGACCCAGAATAACACGTAGGCTACACTTTTTATCGCGGAGTTCCCGAGGGATCGGGATTTACACGGGAAGGGCTTCCACGCGTCCGAAGTCGCGTATAAATTTCCCTCTGGGGCATGGTCACTAGTGTATCCGACTGCTGATCATGGGGTCCCGGGTTTGACGGGTCGGGTACGAAACTGTTGGTCTTTTCTAATTTTTATATAAGAATATTTCTCAATAGTCGCCCGGAGTTTGGTAGCGCGCCTGGTAAATGGCAATAGGTTCGCCCTCTATCACATTCTACTTGAACTTGTACTATGGTAACCGAATAACTAATAAACATACTTATGAACTTTTAAATACATACTTATATAGCATCCAGACTTATATAGTATACATTAACATCCAGGCTCAGAACAAATACTCGAGCTCATCACACAAAGATTTGTTCCGGGATTCGAACCCACCATATTACGAATAGATTTAGTTAGAATTTGAAGAGTAATACGTATGCAATGTTAGCGAGCTGAGATAGCTAAAAAAAAGGTTTTCTGAATATAACGTAAAAATAAATTATACATACTTATATTTTGTTAAGCTGACGACTATTAATGACGTACAAACCGACAAAATCACAGTTATCAACTAGGTAAGGCACTCTTTACTCGTATATTATTATGCGTATAAATGTATAAGTACAGATTAGAAGTAGCAAACTATCTGCTACAAATGGATTCCGTAGCCTGTGGCTATTATGAGCTAGTGAAGTAACAGTGGCGATATCGATAACGACGTTTAATTTTCAATACGACGATTTTCTCATATCAATCTTATATTAAAACTGTAAACACATATATATATATAAACACATAACGCTTGTAATACTCGTAGGTGTAGACAGACATATTGTATGAAAATCACTCAGGTTTCGCAATTATTAATGTTATTCCCATGTAATAGGGGGCGAGCCTATTGTCATTTACCGGGCACGTTATCAAACTGTGGGTACTGTTGCGAAATATTCTTCAAAAATTTTCAAAAGACATTATAATACCAAGTGGCGTTATTTGGTCTCTGCCTATAGGAAAAAGGCGAGTTTTAATATATGCATGTATTTATGTATGTAATAATACAATCGAACCCCAGACCTCGTCCGATCAGCAGTCTGGGACTCTACCAATTGCATTATAGGCAGTCATTTAAACCTATAAATAATATAATTAATTTATCGACAACGCACAACACTATCAGCTAATTATTCTTTAGTCCTTGCCCGCTGCGTAATAACAGGAGTCGCGCTCGTGCACGCAAGGACGCCCTGAATTATAACGGACACACGGTCTGATACACTTGGCAACAATACTGCATTACTGATTTTTTTTCAATTATTCTCTTTTAAGTATTTTTGTTAAGGATCTGTTCACCAACTATGTTTAAGTGTCAAAAGAGAATTTAAGAGTGACAGCTAATGTACGAAAATGCTGCCAAAACTTTATTTGATAAGCTTTCTGCTGCTTATTCAAAACGGGTAAAACTGGGCTTCAATGTTATAAGCGTTTTGTGTTAAAAAATAATTAAGGTTTTTTTTTATTTTCGGCGTTTTAATTTATCAGATTATTTTAAGGTACGTACAGCAGGCAAGGACATGTTATTCGTCTAAGCATTTATGGTCTACGTTTATACGTTCAACTATTACATATTATTAGCAGGATTTGATTCCATTTTTGTTAAAAGGGTGAAACATTCAGAACATTTTTATTATGTTTCTGGTTTAAACAAGTTCTCCATATACACGTGTTATAACCTAGACTAATTTTATTGCAAATTAGCAATAGGTACATTACCTATGTACATAGCATTGACGTCATATACCGTGAAGTTGAGAAACATGATACATAGTATTGATCGAACCATTAATACAGCCAATTTGGTAAATTAAAATTTTGACATGTTTGTTAAGGGATATTGATGTGTCATATACACACTGCTTCAGGGCAATAAAACAGCCTGAACTGAGAGAATCGTAGGCATGTGTTTAGTAGTTTCTGCGAGGGTAAGAAGATGGTACTATAGTAACGCAAAATTATGCTTGAAATATCTATGAAGCAGCTTAAAAAAGACATAACTTTACAAAAAATTGTCTCATCCAACTGCAAGAACCAACATATCAGTCACTAAGCTTGTGGATCTTTAAAGCAGTGTGTCACAATAAAAAATAAATAAGTACTGTAAACAAAGAAATATGAGCTTATAATCTGCAAGATAAACGTACGTTTGGAAGGTTTGAGCTTCAACAGGTGCATCCGGTGTTAAACACAGCCTCCGTTTTTCTTAGAAATCAGGTAAATTCGCTTTCTTTACTGGCAACCCTGTTTGAAGCCGCCCGAGGACTTGAAGCTATTACTCTTGGTGCAAGTCTTAGAGCCACGGATATCTTATAATGTGCTGATAGAGCGTGTAAGTGGTTTGCAGCCTAAGGATTCATGTTAGATGCGGTAGATACACTATTATAGTCTTAAATGGTATTAAGATATGATCTGGGCGGCTATCACGTATCTCAGTTGACAACAATTTGAAAGCTACTATGCTGTCCAATGTTTTCTTCCTTAGATGATAGTAATAAATACGTTACGTCAAAGCACCAATGTACTGAATAGTGACCATAGATTTGACGTATACTAGCTGTCAACTGAGAAACGTGATAAGCCCGCTGAACCACCTTCTCATGTCATGAATTGCAAGAATAAACTCTTATCTATACACGAAAAAGAAATTTGTCCTTAATTATTATTCGCTATTTACTATATGTTAACTCTCATAGAAATCTGGCTGAACCTTTTCTATAATAAATGTGAAAGATTATAAAGATATATGTTATTACAGTTAGGTACGTTTGTTAAATCAAGCTTAAGCTACACACCGACTGACAGATTTATTTGTTTGTATCTATACTAATCTATACTAATCTTTACTAATATTATAAAGCTGAAGAGTTTGTTTGTTTGTTTGTTTGAACGCGCTAATCTCAGGAACTACTGGTCCGATTTGAAAAATTCTTTCAGTGCTAGATAGCCCATGTATCGAGAAAGGCTATAGCTATATATCATCACGCTACGACCAATAAGAGCAGAGTACCAGTAAAAAATGTTATATTAACTGAAAAAATTTTGATCTATTCTCTCTTATGTGACACAAGCGAAGTTGCGCTGGTCTGCTAGTCTTTAAGAATTGGCAAACAAGTTTATAATAATTAGCGAAAACAAGGCTCACTACTAAGTAGTCAGACTATAATATATCTATTTCAATAATCAATTAATCTCAGCTATAACACTACGAAACTAAACTAACCTTGTTCAAGGAGGTCTCAAAAATAAGGTAATATACCAATTAGTAGAATCGTTAACTCAAATTGTAACAGTTTCTCGGAAGACTAATGGCGGCTACAATTTGGCTCGTGCGCGATATAATATAGTATTTTACTTAATTAACCCCTTCTAAGAAAGGTTTCCGACAGTAGTTGAGAAGGATTTTTGCTATAATCGATTGGGATTTTCAAGTTTCTTTGACTACTTATTGATTTACGCTTTTATGTGAACACTGGTTCTTGGTAAGCAAAATAACCCTTTTGTATTTCATAAATGAATCTAGCACATCTATAATTAGGTATTTGGTACCTCTTTACTTGTGATTTGAATATATATCTTGTGATAACGATTTTTTTTGCTTCTTTTTCACATTATGTCCCCTAAAACTCGTAAATTTGTTTAAATTACTTTCTCGATACATCACTTACAATGGCTACTTTTATCTAGCCTTCATCCACATTATCAAGGTGCTGTAAGCTACTTTCTCAGAAATTGAAAAATCCACTTTGTACGACTCGAGTATCGAACCCGAGAGTTCATGATCACCAGTCTCTACCACTATCGGACTAACAACACAGTTAGTTAACAAGCAAAAATTTTCCCAAAATTATGATTGTTCTCATATAGAGATGTCGGCATACTTTTTTATCGATATCGGCATTTCCCAGCGAATATCATTACATCGTCATTAGGCCCTTATCTCGCTTATTACAACCGTACTTAGTGTGATCTCAGATATGAGGAAGTCACAGCATTGTGTACTAAACTAACTCCCATCCGTCTTGTGATCGTACGCAAAAAGTCGTCCGTGTGGGCTATGAAAACAGCGAAGTTATGAGGAGAATTAATCAATATACATATAAAAAAACTCCTCCGTTACTGAGTTATTGACTGATGGACAACGCACAGCTAAAACTACGGATGGCAGAAAGTTGAAATTTGCTGTAAAGATTCCTTAAGAAGTGTACAGAAGCACTAACCCCCAATTTCTGAATACATTTAGCGGTAGTTTATCTATTCAATAGCGTCTAAACTCGGGGGATGAGAGAGGATTTTTGGAAATTCCAGCCCGAAGGTAGTGAAAATTTCACGCGGGCGGAAAGCTAGTCTCTAATATTACGTGTTGGTGATGTTCAAAATATTCGTTGTACCTGCTTGGTCATTCATCAAATCCTCAATTCAATGAGCTGACACCACACTAAACAAAAAAATACTATTCTATTATCACATTGTCCATAAAGTTTACAAAATCATCATTAGCAGTCATAAAACACACTCATACAATACTAAAGTTAGTTTCAAAGTCAAAGCTATTAAGTAATAAAGCCGTACTAGATAGTATCGCTGTTCTAACGGCCACACCTTTCTATCGAGCGGTTGATGACATACGTTTTTCGTTAACACCGATACGTCATTACGCTTCCCTATATTGTAGGTAAAAACTATTAATAATCACCGGTGATATTCAATATTTCTGGATATTAATATGTTATTTTATCGCGAGGATTTTATTTCTCGAAGGTTTTAAAATAGTAAATCAGTAACTCGATTTTTTACGGTCGATAATGACTAGCGAGCGTTTGACATTAATTATAACTTAAAGGAAATAGTTCCTCGAAAATAAACTAGAGGCTGATCGATTTCTCATACAATTTTTCCCCATAGAACCCATTTCACCTAACCACTTTCTATATGACGATATCAACATTTTCTAAATGCTTTAATGATTTAACAAGGTCAGTTTATAGCAAGTTGTGGTTATTTCAGTTACCTAGCTGCGACATAATCTGCATTTCTTTAATAACTAATATTAACAATTTGGCACTTCTAACGTTACAACGATATTTAGTCTTTTAATCTATACTTACTATAATATAATATTTATATAATATATATAATATATCTATACTAATATTATAAAGCTGAAGAGTTTGTTTGTTTGAACGCGCTAATCTCAGGAACTACTGGTTCTATTTGAAAAATTCTTTCAGTGTTAGATAGCCCATTTATCGAGGAAGGCTATAGGCTATATATCATCACGCTACGACAGTTAGGAGCGGAGTAGTAACGAAAAATGTTACAAATACGGGGAAAATTATGACCCATTCTTTCTTACGTGACGCAAGCGAAGTTGCGCGGGTCAGCTAGTATAATACTATAAAGCTGAAGAGTTTGTTTGTTTGTTTGTTTGAACGCGCTAATCTCGGGAACTACTGGTCCGATTTGAAAAATTCTTTCAGTGTTAGATAGCCTATTTATCGAGGAAGGTTATAGGCTATATATTATCACGCTACGACCAATAGGAGCAGAGTACCAGTGAAAAATGTTACAAAAACGGGGAAAATTATGATTCTCTTATGTGACGCAAGCGAAGTTGCGCGGGTTAGCTAGTATAAAATACATGTAAAACATGTGAGACGATTATCAACAACTGTATCTTAGAATTTTCTAGATTTATCTTAAACACAGACTCTAGGGCTATTAATTGTTTAAGCATTTGTCACTGAGCTATATCAAACCCAGAATACGTTTATTCCCCCATGTCTCACGAGTACCACAAAAACGATAGACAATAAGCAACCGTTAGCAGTAACGTTAGATCATCTGTTACATATGGATTACAGACTAACCAATGATTATCTTTGAATAGGTAACAATCTTCGTGAATAACTGTTGCGGTTCTTTACAAGTTGTAAGAAGTAGCGGGTGATATAACAAGAGAATGGACGTATAAAGGCTTAAAATATGGTGTATGGTATTATTTCTCAAGTCATTTAACAGTAAGTGAATTATCGAATTTTAATTCCAATTTACTTAGATCAGAATGAAAGTAGTTACTTAACTATGGCAATCGTTTTAGTATTTGTCAAGAGTTTTGCAATGTCGCTACTAGATGTCGCTACTTACAGTTTACTATCGAATTATCGATACATTTTAGCTACATAAGTCATAAATTCAAGTATATTTTGATACGTTTGTAAGTGGAATTTTGACAGATTCTTTCGTACATAGTGTGTATCAATCTGTTTTTATAATTGTCTACGTATTCATGGTAAAACTGACACTAAATGTGCTTCAAATACATATTTAAGCCAATTTATTTATTAACTTTTAATATTATTGGACACAATCTACACCACTACACAATAAATACAATCTTTCAACTATTACACATATCTGTAAATACATTTTATCTAACACTTAATTTTACATTACTCCTGTAAAAAATACAGTAATATGAATGGTTTGCAAGAAAAATCGCTATTAATCCAATCTTGTACCATACTAATTCCAGTAGCATCGGAAGACAATGTGTGGAAGTCAACGTATGCGGAAACAATACGTCACACACGGTCGCACACGACGTCGCACAGATTTGTTCGTCGTTTGTTTGGCTTTTTTATCACGATCGTGTGTGGGATTACTTATACAATACTCGATTTAAATGCTATAAAAGGTGATGAAGTATTACTATTGTAGAATGTATGTAGTTACTGCCTCCACGACATTTTAATCAACATTAAAATCCATTGGAATGATTTTCAGTGTTTCTAACCCCAGACGCAAAACGTAGGGTGTTATAAGTTGGACGTGTCTGTCGGTCTGTGGCATCATAACTCCCAAACGAATGCAGCGATTTCAATTTAGTTTTATTCTCATCGACATATAGTTTTAAAACTCGATTTAAAAGAAAACTAAATAACTGTGGTTAAGACATAATAAAAATAAACTGATTTACTACACTGCAGTTATGGTGAAATACGCTTGTATTGCAGATCAGTTTTCAATACAACATTTGTCGAAAGCTTCTCAGTTGTCGGCAGCAGACAGTCAGACAATTACATAAACAGGAAAGTCTCTTTTTAGATTAACACATACTATACATTTTAATCCGAAAAATCTTTATCTTGAGGTCCTACAGAAGAACTAGTATAACTACATTATAAATATCTTCTCAATTCTTCTTTGTTCTTTCTTCTGCTGTTGTGTTTGACCACAATGAGCTAAGGCATCAGGAAATTCACGGGTATTAACACAACTCCTGTGAATTCTCCCAGTGCCAAGGCCCAGTGTGATCGTTCTCTTCTCTTCTCCATCTTCTTTCTTCTGTCTTCTTTAACACGTAAGCTAAATAAATGTACATACAATTTACACACATACATAATATCATGTTATACCTGAAGGTGTAGGCTGTATAAAATATATCCACTTCTTTTAGGCCCATGTAATAAGAGGCGATCTTTTACAATTTATTTCGTTTAGAAGTAACATTATTTTCAAGTGCAGTGTAGCATAACTTTTCTATATTTTTTTATTTGCGTTCAAATAACAAATTCTTAACAGAGTATAAAGTTATCTGACAGTTTTGAAATCGGTCAAAATCGAAACTTGACATCAATATTTGAGTTTCCAAAACAAGATAAAACACAAAACTACATCCATAACCATAGCTTTTCTAAAAAACCGTCAAAGTGACGATTCGGTAATCAGTTACGGTTATACGGTAGAAAACCGCAAATTTCCGTATCAACGCTCTTCACAATTGGAGCGACATCATTTTCGAAGCTTACTGAGGTAACTTACCTGCGAGCTGCGGTTAGTAATTGACATCGGCGGTATAAACTTATGCTGCGGTTGCACCCGTTATAGGGAAACAGTGTGATTTATCTTTTTTGATGTTTGGAAATTTAAATTAAGGAAGCGCTGTCATATCACAATATACATATTCTTTTATAATTCTTAAGTATGTAAGTATATTTTTTTGATTATCAAAAACATATAAATAAGTCTTTTCTCTTATTAGGAGAACTTAGTTAGGTAGGTATAGCTATGTCAACTGTTACTATAAAACGTCCTTTATTAACTATCTTTAGAATCATTTTTTAAGAAAGGAAAGAAAACCTTATTTAAATTATACATGTATTTACCTCATATGTAAGCTGTTGAAGTATTCAAAATCTGTAACAAAGAAATATTAATGATTAATAAAATTTTTTATTATTTTAACAAGTTTAAAACGCCAATCGTTTTTTATACAAAATGAACAATAGCTACTCTTCAATTCGTGATTACTTATATATTTATGTATTATAGGTATAGATATAACTCGCAAATTGTTATTTTAGTGAGTCTCCTAAAAACGTGACAAAAAGAAGTTTTTTTTTATTCTGTATGATACAAAAGTAATCCATATTATGCGAAAGTTTTACGACATTTTCGAACACGTTTATTAAAACCCAATATCTTTGTTATATACTTATTAATTGGTACTATATAGTGGCTAATTGGTTGTCGTCTCGAACGTACCGTGTTGTATCTGACAAACTGGTGTAGTTCAACATAATTTATGAGTTCTCACATAAATATGTATGAACGTTAGAACGGTGATTAGTGTCAAATTAGACCTCATTTGAATGTCTTGCGTTGAATGTGAATTTTTATTTTGATTTTTTATGATATGATTATGTGGTAGGGCTTTGCCTAAAACATAGTCAAGTAAAGAAATATCTTCAAATTTGATTTAAATTTACAACGCCATCCAAATATAAATGTTATATTGATAAGAGATGTAAGCGATCTAGCTATACTTAAAGTAACGTAACTTTTGACATACAATAGTTGAACAGAGAGATAATATCGGACAATTGTTTAATCTACAATCTCAAACTATCAACCTTTTATTCAAAAATTAGACAGCGAACTTAGCGTCTTATGAAAGTCGTAATTCATGAAGTAATTATTTGTCATTTTGTATAATCTTATTTCTTCAATATAAAAGTTTGAAAGAAAAATTAAGTGTTGATTTCCACCTATGCTGATATAAATTTCAAATCAATTTTGGGTGACTCGATAGAATCCTAAATTCATAATCGGTGTAACTTAATCTTCCTTTTTAAAGTAAACATTTCTAAACACGTATTACCACTACCTTAACCAAACCAATCCATTACTTTCCATTTATAAGTAAAAATAGTCACTAATGCACCCCTGTGCGTCAGTGATGCGTCATGCTATCATATTAGTGGCAACCCTATTGTGTGCCGACCCTATTGTCGCAGTGACTGATGGTCATGACAAATGTTTATAGTACGACAACTTAGTAGAGAGCCTTGGTATGCACGATTTATTTAGATTATAATTAATAACTAGCTTTCCGGCCGTGGCTTTGCCTGCGTTGAATTTCGCCCTTTCAGTGCACACTCCTCTCTTAGTGCTCGTCTACACTTCCTAGGAATCTTCATACAAAGTTTCAACTTTTTACCCTTAGTATTTTCGGCTGTGCGTTGTCCATCTACAGTCACTCAGTAAAGGAAGAATTTTATTTATATTGATGATTGTGTTCTTCCAAAATAATGTCGCTGTATCAAACAGTAGTCTTTTTTATAAAGAAGGTATCTTTAATACGTTTTTTTTATTCTTAATTTTAAGCTTTCATTAACACTGTTCATCTGTTTTCATTAATAATCTTGAAGTCGTTTTATTCTACTCGTATATAACGTTTTTCATATCAAAATACAAAACCTTTCACAAGCCATTATAACTAATTAACAACTCTAAATAATTCTACCTTTCATTCTTATAAATGGGAGGCCATTATTTATTAAATATACTACACAAATCAATGTAGAAACAACCTTATAACGTCCACATAGAGTTTATTTTCTATCAGCAGAGAAGTATATAGTGTTGTGGTATTCGTTGCCATGGTAACCGTAGTATCGGCTCTTGGCTGTGTAAATCAAGTTCCTAATGTTTATTCAAGCTTTCCTTTTGATATTTCAAAAGGTTTTTGTTCGCGTCCACTTGTCAAGGGTGAAAGATAAACACGTACATTTATCAATGGATATCTTTCTAGCGCGAACTTTACTATAGATTTTTCTGTGCTAAAGTAGTTTTAAACTCATTGTTAATAGAGTTATAGCGAACTGTCTTGTTTTTTCGGCTGTAAATCGCTCTCAGCATGAGAAAAGTTGGGATAGAATTTTTTTGGTCTCTTTCAACTCTATAAATTCTATTTAATAAAAAGTTAACTATGGTTAGATATTATAAAGCACTAAAAGTACCTATGCTTATTGCGCTTCGTGTAAGTCTTTAAATAAAAAAGATTAAGTGATAATGGAATTATAAGTATTTTTAATTAGCTTACGAAATTTCATTTTGAAAAGCGTAAACAAACTTGATTAAGTTACCTAATGTAAAAATATGGTTTCTCTCGTTACCTGTTTTATTATTAGGTACTTAAGGCAGCTAAGCTAGCATGTCATCTTTTTCATTTTACCGTTTGTATGGGAAACACAATCTCTAAAACTACTTAACCTAGAAACCTGACATTAAACATATTTCAAAGCGGAAAAACTCAGTTTAGGCTTGCTAAACCGAATATGTGTAGAATAATGTTCGGGAAAAATGGCGGTCGACATCGCTGCGCCTGAATGTTTAAACCTAATTGTGACGATCGGATCCGAAGACTTACTATTCGGCACAAACTGAACATGTGCAGTAATTGCTTCGAGTCGGTTTTGTTTTTGGGTACAACCTGCCGAACCGGATTTACCGACCGGAATATGTGTGTAGCAGACCTTACAAAAGCTATACCATAGAAAAAATAAGGCTTAGTTCTTTTACTGGTATAATAAAAGACCTTTCCTTACTTCATTAATCATTCTGCCCTTTTATCACCAAATATACATAAAACATTAAAAAAAGGTTGCGTGTTCGAAATCACAGGAACTGACCCCCAAGCCACCCCTTAATGGGGGTGTTTCTAGGTCAACCGGCCGTTACACCCAACAGTGTTACCTTAAAAAATATTTGCCGTGATTTACTGTAATTTATTTTTTATGGCAACATTTTTGGACTGCTTTATTATAGAAGATTGTGATGGTAAGTTTTATTAAAAAAAATAATTATGAGCAGTATGAAAATTGTTCTTGACTAAAAAAATATTTATATTGTACTGAAAATATCTATAAAAGTTATTTTTTACCGCCACTAGATTTAGAGGACTTGATTTCTTGACACAAAATGTTATTTCATCAATCACAAAAACTAATTTCGGGACTTCCACTGAACGACTGAACAGTTTTCTAGTAGTTGCAGGAAATTAAAAAATAAACGTTTGTTTTTTATAAAATATATAAAAAACTGTGCTTACACGTAGTTAAAAAGGACCGTTAAAATTTCCCAGGATTAACAGTACGTTAATTAAAACCGCCCCTTACGTGAGTTAGGGTAGATACCCTTATCACCACTGGAGTGGAACATACCGTGCCTTATTGCATGGATGCACAACGTCTAGAAATAGTTTTAAAACTGTCGCGACTTGTAATATAGTGCCTATTTTTTATAGCGTATTATTTATGCGTTTTTTTAGCTTATGCTTGCAGTCTTGTTTGTAAAAGTAACCTGTTTTACCTAAGATATGGGTTATCTATCACCATAACAAATGATATGACGGGTCAGCAGTTTTATCGTGAAAAAATAACTGAAAAAAAGACTACAAAACTTTGGAAACTAATTTAATATTTTACCTGACTGTAAAGAGAAAATTATATTTTTTTTAGAATCTAAGAACATAATTTATATTTCGTTAAACAATGTAGGTAAATTTTTAACTGCTTGTTACTGACTGTAGTTTTTATCACTAAATTGTTAAATAATGTATGATTATTAAAATATTTTATAACTAGAACATCAAGCTTCCACATTAAGTAATAGTAATAGTTATATAAAGTGCTTATCTTCAACAAAAAGTGGCGTCTGCCGAAACCCGGGATTGAACCGGGGACCTTTAGATCTTCAGTCTAACGCTCTCCCAACTGAGCTATTTCGGCCATGTGATTTTTTGCGAAACAGCTGTCCGCTATACCTACCTACTTTATTTAAATATTTTGTATGAGGGTGCACTTCTATAGAAACTAAGTTCGGCAGAGCAAAGAACAACACTGTCCACATACGTGAAGTGGAAGATTCTGAGCACTGTCGTTCCACGGTTTGCGATTTTGTATTAAACCGGTTGCTGTAGTAACACATTCTTTTTTTATCATAATAAACGATTTGTTGAAATTATGTCGCGATTAAAGTAACTACAAATCGACATACAATGAAAGGTGAAGACTAGTAACGGATAATAAAAATAGGCTTAATATTTTTTACGTTTGTCTTAAAGTTCAAGGTAGCTGTATTCCAAAAATTCTGGAGAAATTCATACAAAGAAATGGCTTCTCAGTTTCTGCATTCTTGAGAATGCTATCATCTGCTTACAAGTAACATTTAGTCTTGTTTGATCAAGTTTTTAATAAACAATCTATTTTTAGACCGGCAGATGTGAATTTTTGGATCCCAGTGATGCAAGGAATCCAAAAAATTTGTTTTTTATGCCGCAGTAATGTTATTTTGCGTAATAAAGACCTTGGATTATATTGATAAATGTAATTGGCACCCTGTCATTACAAATATACTCGTAATATTTTATTTACAATAAATTGAGATAATCTTAGTTCTAGCTTTTTGTGATTTTAGGCCTTTTAAAAATGTATTAATTTCATTGTTTTAATTATGGTACCGATTTGGTTGCATTCTTTTGTGAGAAACTAACATAAGTTAACATAGACTGTTTGACACCTAAACTTTAAATCAATCTCTTTGATTTTCCGAAAACGATGACCTCTTGCAATGTGTATTCTATAAGATTACTTATAATTATATGTATGTCTATATTTACGTACAATTTAAAGCATTTTATGAACTACAATGTAAGCAGGACAAAGTTGGAAAGTAATAAAATAACCGAATTTATATGGAGGCTATAAAATTGAGTCGTAAAGATAAAATCTGCACGATATGGAATCAATTTCAACCCTATACCATGATGTCATGTAAATATATAGGTAAGCAGAGTGGATAATAATAACGTGGTCTTTGTAAGAACATACACAGACCTCATAGTCTAACACGTAATGTTGATCGGGAATACCGAATTGTTCTTTTATGAAACGGTTTTTAAATCTGCTTACAAAAAGTTGTTTTTCAGTTTTCCCTCAAGAAATTCGTAAAAATATTGTAAAGAAGTCAATCAAATCGTGTGATTAGTATATTTTTGACGGAATCATGCTGTGGTGACTCCTCGTAGGATTGGATAAGGACAAAAGAAAAATGAAGGCAATATTTTTTTTTTATTTTGAACGCTTAGAAGCTAGTTACTTTATTTATTGACACGAGAAAGAGTAATATTTTGTCTTATTCTGATACCGTAGTATAGGTATTTGATAACTCGAAGTGTAGATAAGCATGATAAGTAGAATACAGTACATACATTTTTGTGTATGAAACACAGCCGAAATAGCTCAGTTGGGAGAGCGTTAGACTGAAGATCTAAAGGTCCCCGGTTCAATCCCGGGTTTCGGCAACTTTTTGAATATGTTATTTGACCATGAAATGCCCAATTTTACCAAAAACATTTTGTAAAATATAGCCAAGTCTCGATCGAGCTGCTTGCTTACTTCTAAAAAGTAATGAAATCTTCAAACAAGTGGAGCAGCGTCTAAGGTTACTAATTTTTTTAATTATTATGTCTAACTAACTGCCCCGGCGGAATTCGTCCGCCTATTTTTTTTTTTCCGTATTTCAAGGGATAGGTATTATAAAAAAAGAATCAGCGAAATCGGTTCTGCTATTCTCGAGATTTGCGCTTAGCAACAAATTTTGCGATTCACTTTTATATGATAGAAGATATATGACTGACTATTGAACATTTTTCACACGTTAATGGGTACAGATCAACGGCCAAGGCGTCTTTGGTGCAAAGGACTGCCGCTTTTCATGTTATAAGCCCCTTAACCAGATAACCATCTAAAAGGCATATCTAATTTAGTTAAATAAATCCTATGCATCATTACGCATCGGAAATTGAAGGTGTAGCAGCTGACATTACCGCTACACGCAATTATAAGTAATAACGGTTATCTACATCCTTTGAGAGGTCCTTACACACCGACTAGTGTATTTACAAGTTAAATATAGCAAATCTTGCCCCCACTTGTATGCTGAGATTGGTAAGAAAATTACGAATTTCCCGTGTTTTAAACTATTACACACTATTATTCTTTTTCACTTTAGTTTTTCGATATTTATAAATCCTTTTATAATTATTTTCTCTCTTTATTACCTTGTCTAAGTTCAAATTTCAAAACATTCAAAATATCTCCTAGCCAAAATTTTCTTAAAACAGTTCAGCAGCTTAGTCTTATAAACATAAAGTTAAGTAATATTGGTAAATAAGTTGTTTTTAGCTTATAAAAAGCATAAAAGCGTATAAAGAACAGTTCGACAGCTTTCGTTTTTATAAAATTATTTTGGATTGGTAGATCCTCTAATGGTCTTCAAAAGTCATTGAATTAAAATCCTCGGTTCAAGTTTATACTAAACTTGACTTGAGTTAGTTAGAAATATATTATATCGACAGTAATTATTTTCACAAACTTACTGTATATTTATAACGATTGGAGTGCCGCTATGCAGATGAAACGCAGAAGGTCAATAATAAAACGTTAGGCGGATTAATTGTATGACAGAAATGGCCTTTTTAAATATTTTGCAAACAAAAGTTTTCATTTTCTCTCTCTCTCTCTCTCTCATTCTATAAATCCCATATATGGTAGTAGGTTTAGCCTTCCAAATATTTTCCCTCTAGTTCGCTCTATCCTGAACATCATTAACATTATTGAAAAACACTAACAAATTTTACTATTTGTATGTCAAGAAAAACTCGTTTAATGTATGTGTCACAAAAGCAATACTTTAAGTATCAAAGACACCACTTAACAATATTACATAATACAAGCTAAGAAAATCAAAACAAAATAAAACAAAATAATCCTTCTGCCGCTACATTTTACAACGGCAATATTGCTTGCGTTCGCGCACCGTATAATTTAAGGCGCAGCGCTCGGCTGACATGTGTTTCCTTCAGATAATGTAGAGAGCTGTCAATAATAATAAACCACTCTTAATTGTGTTAGCATGTTCGCTAATAGTACCACTAGTTAAGGGGTAGTGCTACGGAGATTTACACTTCCGTTGCAAAGGAAATGGTTGGTGTTTATGCTTTTTTTTGCGATATTTTTAACTTAAGTGTGGGCTAAGTGTGTCTTTAAAAGTTTCTATACTGATGTTAACAATGCGAAGAAAGAACTTTTTGCTATTTTGAATGCGAAAATGGCTTAACCGATTTCTTACTTTGTCTTAACTTAATATTAGAAAGAAAGATTATAAAAAATACTATTAATAGAGTGATATAATAATGTACCTATTATATAATGACAAATATTGGCTACCATTTTCAGCAAAAAAATAAAACCCAAGCGAAGCTGTGGTCAAACGACGTAATTAGCTTTTATAAATGAAGTACTGTTCTTTCGATCTTCTATTTAAACTCACATTTATATTGTTATAGTATTGTCTGACTGACGGACTTACAATTCTTAATTTTATACTCTGAAAACTTTAGTAAAAGATCGCTTTATTAATTACTAAGTTGATTTATCTTCGGGAAATAATATACTACTGCTACCAATATACAATACTATCGTAATTACACCGTAGTGTAAGTAATATTGTGAAAATCATTGTAACCAAGAGTTACTTTTACTAGGAACTGTTAACTGTTCATGATAAGAGGCCATAAATATAGAACTACACGGAAAACTATTAAAAACTTATATTACTAAAAACTTCCACATTACTGCTCGCGTGTTTTATATGAATCAGTGCGATTTAACACTCAAGCATAGATACATAGTATACTAGCGTATTCCCGCGACAATGTCTACGTGAAAGGATTTTCCGGAGCAAGAGTATACAAACTTTCGTAATAATATTATTATGGGTCAGTTTCACAGTATATATTTAGGTGACAGATAAACTGGCTGCTAACTAAAATGACAACAGACGAGATTTTTTTTTTCCGTCGGATAAATAAGACATTTAAAAGGGGTGAATCCCGGTCTAACCAGCGTTAATTTTTCAGTAAAGTATAGTATTATATGATCATAATTAAATACACCACGGCATAAACTGAATATCACTGCGGTAGTTAATTTATTATATGCATACATTGACTCATTAAATGCTCCTGTTTATCAATATTTACGATAACACATAAAAATCACACCATTTTTATTTTTAACATCGTAAAATGTCCTCGTTACAAATTAAACTTAGCTTACAAAAACAGGGTTTTATTACTTAAAACTTTAATACCTGATAAATTATGGTTTATTTTTTATTGCACACCCTCAAACTAAGTGGTTAGTTCAATATAATTTCAGTCTAATGACTTTAGGACTTAATAATGTTAATAAACGTGTTTTACAATTATTTCATAATTAGGTATTTTAGGATATTGGAGATCTTAATGTGATTTAAAAAGCAAATATTTTGTAAAATAAAGGAATCTTTTCGTTGACAAAATTCAAATACATATAAAATTTTTGAAGACAAGGGAAATCTTTTATCTTCAACAATCTTGCAATATTTATCACAACCGTAGTAAATTTGTATATAAGTAGGTACCAAAAAATTCGAAGCATTTCGGAGGGCTGTAGTATAATAATATCGCAGTTGAAAGCTATTTGATAGCCGCTACGCTGTACTTACTTTCCCAACTGCTGGGCAAAGGTCTCCTCCCAAATTTCTGAGTCCACGCTGGCTAAGTGCCGGTTATCTATACTAATATTATAAAGCTGAAGAGTTTGTTTGTTTGTTTGAACGCGCTAATCTCAGGAACTACTGGTCCGATTTGAAAAATTATTTCAATTTTAGATAGCCCATTTATCGAGGAAGACTATAGGCTATATATCATCACGCTACGACCAATAAGAGCAGAGTACCTACCAGTAAAAAATGTTACAAAAACGGGGAAAATTATGACCCATTCTCTCCTATGTGACGCAAGCGAAGTTGCGCGGGTCAGCTAGTATATTATAAGAGAAATACTGAAAACGACTTTAAAGCATGCCAGGTATCATATTGATCTACACTTGTCGTCAGCTGAGATACACAATACGGCATCCTGTGCCTCGATTCTCTGCTACTATCGACTACCGACAACCGAACTGTCATCGAGAAATTTTGTATGAAAATCTGATCAGCGCCTCTGACGGGTGTTGTAGGAAACATTTTGGCAGTACATTCTAAATGTCAAAATTTCGATAGCTAGCCGGTTGTCGGTAGTCGATAGTGGCACAGAATCGGGGTACTGATCACAATAATTAAACATCTGTTAACCAGACTTCGACCTTTTAAGGAAACAATTTTCTTACACATCGCGCAAATAACTATCGTTATCTCAAATAAGTCCGTAGGCGGAAGCGAGATAGCATATAAATTAAAATCTACATGTCACATTGACAGGTTCCTGTCCTAGATCAACGGCAGGTGTTGATAACTAGATCAATTATCTTCAAGATATACCGGTGGAGCAGCTGACAGTTGTAAACTTAATTCTTTTAAACGTTTCTTTAATGAGATATTGTTGTTGCGGTTATATTGTAGAGGATATTTTATTAAGATGAAGTTGGACTATGTAGCTTGTTCTACAAAATTTTTGCACGAATTCTTGCACTATGTAAAAGAAAGAGTTAAGAGTACAATAGTTGTAGTAAATATACAAACAATAGACTCAAGGACCAGATTGTTTGTTTGTCGTATGGTTAGTGGTCAACCAAGTGTCAAAGTTGTAGCAGATTGTCATGTTACCTAATCGAACACTTATACGTACATTATGGGTGTTGAACCATAAAAACCACAGCGCAGAAGTACCGGAGTGATAACCATCTTACCTACTACTAGGTACTGCCCAATTAAGAAATAATTTAAAGGGTCTAGACAATGATGTAATTATTTTAAAACTTTTTATTTTATTTTTTTAATCAGAGGAAAAGTTTACGTTTAGTTTAATTCAATGCAAAATAAAACAAAATTTTCTACAAAGTTAAATTACAAAACCTTCATTAAAGGTAGTGTTCACAATAAACTAGTTAAGCAATGCAATTAATCACTAATTAACGCGGCATCTAAGAGTATTTATATAATTGCGTTCATTGATTCATACCGCTAGTTACTGCTAACTGTAGTTTAAAAGTAATGCGCATTGTACTAGATACTTTAGTGAAGTAAAGAATTTAACTCGTGAGATTAATGACCGTTGTATCTGCAATAACTTAAAAGTCATTTTATATTTATTTATTATATTTAATAGTTTTAAGTTATCTCTTCGACTTAAGTATTCGGATTAAAGCCAAGGCTTACTTATAACATTTCTACGTTATTTATATTTTATGTGTATTATAATAGTTATTTTTTGGAGGTTACGTGAAGGAAAACATATTGAGTTAAAAAACAATGTAAACTGCAAAAATCTAAGCTCTTCAAATTAAGATATTACTTCCTTGTCCTCAACTCGCAAAAAGATTTTTTATCCGACTAACTAAAAAAAACTGATTATTGTTTAAGCCTGTAAAACAAAAAAAAATCCATGCCCCCATTGCAGGGCAAGAGCCTCCTCTCAGAATTAGAAAAGTTTTTATGCATCAAGTACATTCATCTATCCAAGTGTTGGTTGAGGTCTACTAAACCTTTATACCTAATTGCGTCACCCAAGAGAATCACAATTTTCCCCGTTTTTGTAACATTTTTTACTGGTACTCTGCTCCTATTGGTCGTAGCGTGATGATATATAGCCCTATCTAACACTGGAATAATTTTTCAAATCGGACCAGTAGTTCCCGAGATTAGCGCGTTCAAACAAACAAACAAACTCTCCAGCTTTATAATATTAAGTATAGATTTATTAAACACTATTCATAATGCTAAAACTGACCCCAATGTATCCATACATAACAACACTAGAAAAAAACCCACCGTTTACAAAAATCCTTGAGAATCCAGATATAGGCAGCAAAAAGTCAATCTGTGTGCCAATTTAGCGCAAAAGATGAAAGAGTTGAGTTAAGCGAAGTCGGGGTATAATAACGTGGCATGTAATTTGCGGGCCTGAGCAGTTCACGTGATGTGACGACCTCTCAATCAGTTGGGTATAGGGTGTTTTCTTTTGTTTATTTCGACACTATCGAGTTAGGTAAAGTTGAATTAAAGTTATAGAGTAAATTGGGTACATAATTTTCTCAATATTTTCTTGACTATGTTCACTATGCTTTACCGACAAGTCGGCAAGCTAACGAAACATTTTTTATGACGATGGTTGAGCACCTCTAGCGGGCGTCGTGGAAACTATTTTGGCAGTAAATTTTAATGTCAAACTCTCGATACTCGATGGTTCCAATTGTAGAAAATCGTGCTACTGCTAGTTAAATAATCGATAACCTCTCAAGACTCGTAAATAATTTGCAATTAGACATAATTTATTGCATCGTAAAACTGTGTACATCGGTAGTTACATATAAAACTTGACCCAAGTGACCCGTTTGAGTCTGTTACTAGTAAATTCTTTATTAATTTCTAACTTGAGCTACACTCTTTCTTATAGCGTTTGATAGATTTTTTAACAACTAAACTTAATTTCGACGACATCTTTGAAGAAGCAACCTAACTGTACCGAATATATTATTTTATATACATATATACGACTTGTATTATTTTAACAAATTAACTTAATCTAGACGACTACGTTAAAATTTTACTGCACGTTATAATTCAGCAATACTAAATCAAAATGTAGCATCATCAAACATTTTTATATCTTAATCAAAATATATTACAACTCATTGAACAACAAAACCACACGCTGTATCTAGCCCAGTGTGCCGTCGGTCCAGTTTTTGTTCATGCCCTGCCCCAACCCGCAGCGCGTTGCACTTGACCACTGTTTATATAAATAAACATTTTTTTGTCCACGACTCGTGTGTTCGCCCACTGTGCAGCTTGATCTAGATACGTAAGTCATAACCCTTTGTCTGAATGTTTTTTGTTTTGTTACAGTGGGCAGATTAACGGGAGTTTTACTGTTGTAAATGGTGATTTAATTTGGAGGTCTTTTGTCGTGCTGTAGAGATATTTTTTTAGTATTTGCTGCTTGTACAGCTGACTAATGCTGCTTTATTTGTGAAGACAAAATGCTCGTGTGTCTCTAACTCCTTATGATGCGAACTTAGTAATACTTAGTATATTTTTAGTTGCGCAAGAATTGTTTATTGAGACAACTTTTAAATATGTTTTTAAATAGAATAAAAAATCCTTTTTCGTAACATAAAATATGATTATTTTAAAGTAAGTTCTTTCTTATGGTTCAATTCAAAACTTATGCTAAAATTTGATTGTTCCCTCCTGTGATTAAAATAAATTATTATATTTTCTTACTCAATATATTAATTTGAATAACCCTCTCGTTCGAAGGTAAAATATAAATATAGGTAATACAATATTTAATTTAGTGCTTTTGAAGCAAACTAAATCTTTATCGAACCTTTGTCAATAAAATGTTGCTGAACCCATCTAAATTATCTGAATGCAAGTTTTTATACAATTTATATGTTTTTTAACTTGTTATTTTTAAGACGCAAAACCAACAGGACCTTTTTAACACAATAAGAAGAAAAGCAAATTAGTCATAAATAAATGTATTTATTTGGAGACAACATGCATTACAAAGTAACCTTTTGCTACATTTTGAAATTTGAATGAAGCAAAGGAAGTTTGTACCGATCGTACCAAGTGGCGTTCTCTGCTCTCTACCTACCCCTACGGGAAGAATGCATGATTTTATGTATGTTTGTACATTTTGAAATATGAAGATTGATTAAAGGTACCTACTTGTAATAATTTTGAGGATTGAACTATCGTCCGTTTTGATGACTCAATTCCATTAAGACAGTTCGATATTGCTTATGGTCTTTATAAAACAACACAAATTATATTTGAGAATTTTTACGTCAAGAAGAAAAACGTTTTTTTATGTTGCCTTGTCCGTAGTGGCCGTACCTTCCAATTATTTTCTTTATCATGATTTCCTATCGTTGGTATGACCATAGTATTAAAATGTCTTAAGTTGTCTATCATCGTTTAAGGATTTCACCTTTTTAGCATTGGAGACAATACATCTACGAAAGTACTCTAAAAGTTGCTCAGTAAAAAGCGATCACCAATTGCAACACACCGATTACATAAACCTATTACAAATACCTAATTATACATGCAAAGCTAAAATTATAATAATGAGTAACGATTATCTACATGTCTATCTGTTGGTTTAAATTTAACGGAGACAGTATCTGTGACTTTAATCTATGAATATCGAAGGCCGAATGTAAAGTAACTTGGTTGACATAATGATATATTTAGAAGCTGTGAAGGTAACACGTCTGTTAAGCTGGCTTTTAACTATGGGATATATAATAACATCTTGACATATCATATTAGGTCGGGGAAAAAGTCTTTTCGCATTATTGTATGTATGAACTTGTAATAAAATCTCTTGGGCTTCAAGGATCACAAATGAATACACGGTTCAATAAGTTTCTTTCAATAAACAGGTTCTGAAAAACTGCTTAATTTATATTTAATATGATTGTAACAGTAACCACCTCGCATCATTAATTAAACATCACTCGTTCATATCGTTGCAATTTCCTTTTGATGAAAAATATTCCTCTTCAAAATGTTTTAAAGATAGTTATTTCTTTATTAAACAGTACTTACCTTGATGTTCTAGGTGTCACGATGACATTTTGCTGCTTGTCAAGAATAATCTGCAAACAATAAAAAAGATTCGTTATTATAAAAAGTAATTCATAAACTTCTTAGTCTGGTGACAAAATAGAGTGCCTTTGTTTTTTAACGCGCTTATCTCAGAAACTACTAGTCTGATTTTGATATTAATGTACCAATAGAAAGCGACATAATCTACGAGTACAACTATATGTCATCCAGAATTGAAGGATTGCTAGTAATTCGATAGAATTCAACGATTTGCGATTTGATATTTTATGCGTGTTATCATGCCTTGTATCAATCACGTCTTGTAGTTTTAGTGAGTGGATAACAATCCATTTTCTGACCATTTTATGTTTTGAACAATAAGTAATAAACAGCGAAGTCCAACTAATAGGATCTCGTTTTTACCCTTTGGGTACGGAACCCTAAAACAAGATAAAACGTTGCGTCAAGACCTACCTCAACAACAAATATTAAAGCCATCGTATTTTATATAGAAATATACATAAATCCTTGACCTCCATAAAATAAATTAAATAAACTATATCGCCGTTCACCGATCGAAAGGAAACGGTGATAAATAAAAGATTTTCCAATCAAACGCTAAAATCAATTAGTGTTGATTGGATTGCAACATTTTAAGTTAAGATCTTTAAATGTATATGTCCTAATCGTGACCAGATGGACCTTACATTTTTGGAAACAAATGTCAAAAAGGGCTTAAGAGCCAGGTGAGTCATATATTATAGGTAGTGGCGAAAGCGATGCGATGCAAAGGCGTATCTGGGCGACTAAAACATCGGCATAAACGTCATCAAAGATTTTATTTTTATAAACTGTAAGATGTTTTCAATAGGTATAAAACATGGCAATGGGCTCGTCCCTTATTATATCAGACTAACATTGTTAATAGCGAAACATGGGTGTATTTCATACCCCTCTACCGCCTCTGCCTACAACTTCGGGTATTACTGGCGTGATATTATTATTATGTATGTAAAACGTGTTTCCATTCGCCTCAAACTTTATCACGAGTCAAGTTAATTTAATGACAATAATCTCAACCCTTTACATTGTAACCGTATCATATTTTATGTTATAAATACGTGGGTTTTTAATGCTAATAAATTCGCAACTTTTTTATCCTTTTTGGTTAAACACAACGCTCAATTTTAACACCTAAACCCGACATACAATGTTATAATGAAAATTTTAGTAAGACATTCAGAATTTTTAAAGTTTAAACGCTGCTTAGCAGTTAATTTGCCATTATGAATATAAAGAAACCAGTAGCTCCATTCTCTACCATATCAACTACCAACCAGCTAGCTATCAAGAAATGTTGTATGAAAATCTGATCAATGCCTCATAGGAACTATTTTGGCTGTACATTTTGAATGTCAAACTTTTGGTACCCACTCGACAGTACCGACTGTTGAGAACCGCGCTACAGATGATATGGTTAAAGAAAACCTAAGCTCCTCAACTCTTTAAATCCGCCACAAGCAGAAGCTAAATAAACCTCAGTACTCGTAAAAACAACAGTCAACATTATCCAGAAAGGCTACTGCAAAAACTCCAGCTAAGTTCATCAGTAAGTCCACCCGGTGTCTACTTAACATAGTTTTGTTCACATTCCTAGACCGGTGGCGAGTCGGCTCTAAAAACTGTCACACATTACATCTCATTTGAATCCTTGTGCAATATCCGTCAGTATCCTCTAGTCAGTAAGGGTATAACCTACATACTGTCCGTTAATAGCTTGTGTAGCGTCAGCAGAAAAAGGCTTCAAAGAGTTAAAATTATATGCGATATTTTTGCCAGCAAAAATTGTCGATACATCCAAGAATCGTTTGTCGTTATGTTGCATTTAATAAAGTTATCAAATTCCTGCGTTCAGATTTGCAAATTTTATTTGAGCTGCATTTTAATATGAAACTGCTACCCACTTTTCTAATTGCGTTGGAACGATCGAGACGATTCTGCAACGTTCAAATAGTCTACTATTTTTTGAGTAAATATGCAGACTAAAATCAAAATTAGAACTAAAAACATGTACAGAAAATTTGCCTTATCCGGAACATCAATGCTTCAGGCACATAGTTTTCGTTTCTTTTGATTCCGATATTAAAAAAAGTAGAAGCAAAAAGAATATCGTACTCTTTTTAATACCACTCATAACTTTGATATTGAAGAAAAAGTATGAAATTTTTCTGTCACCGCTACAAACTAACCAAGTCGGGCAATTTAGAAATAGTGAACTTTTTCATCACCAACATTAAACTAATTAATCGAGATTGCGATAGAGCACCGGTAAATAGAACTCGGAATCGTCGGCCACTCGTTTATTACCCGATTCTACTCGATTCTATATAAAGGCATTACGAGGTCGATTTTATATCGATTATTTATTTCTGGAAAAATAATTATAGGAAGTTGTTATTTTAAATGTAGTTTGTATCTTGTAGGCTTTTCTAGTAGTCAATAAAATTAATGTATAACATGAATAGAATACAAATTATTGTGGAAGAAATATGGTGTACGACATTAGTTATCTTTCCCTAGTACCTTGTTAGACCTGAAATAATTTTAAAAGTATCGTATGTTATGCGAAAAATAAATCAGTTATTTTCTCAGGCTTTTGTTTTTCAGTTAATATAACAATATTAATAATTAAGCCGACTAATTAAAAAGTCATTTTAGGAATTGGGTGGGTACTTTATATTATTATACAAAGATAAATACATACAATGATTGGTGCATAATAGTTTGTTAATTTTGTAGTTATTATGTTATGATACAGTCAAAGAAAAAGTTTTTTGAGCATTTGTAAGATCACTTCTTGATCCTTCCAATACAAATCGCTTGTGTATAGCCAGCTTTCGGTATCGAGTTTCATTCGATTGCGTAACGATAGTGGCGAGTTCTCGATTATAATCGGAGCGCGTAAACGGTTTTATGTCTCCACTAAATTCTCGAGAACTTCATATTAATTATGCATTTAATCCTGACTTAAATTGACGACTGTTTAAACCGCTTAAATAATTGTGTATATTATAATTTATTTACTGAGCTTCCACTAAACTAAGGCTTCTTCTTGTTCTTCCAAAGATCGTTAATGTATCACCTAAGCCATAATAAAGAAAAACAAAAAACTTTGCTCAATTTTATTCAGTTTCGGTAAAGTATGTTTATTTATAAAAGTAAGTACAACAGACTGTCTGTCTGTCTCTTTCATATTCACGGCTTAACCGCTGAATTCATTTTGTTGTTAGATGCTAATGCTTCAAATATACTTAGTTTTTCGAAAATACATTTTATTTCACTCCAATAACACCTAAGTGAACCCGCGCCGGTCGTACAGTCGTTAGTATATTTTAATAGAAATATTGTAAAGCCAATAATCCTTTGACATAAATATGTCAATAACTAAATCATTACTAGGCCGAGTATGACATAAAACGCTCAATAAGGCAAGTAATTTAATAAAACAGTTTTTGTTCCATAAAACTCCTTATAAAGGATTTATAATAGAAGTGGAATAACTTCTATCGGTTTTACGATCAACAAATCAATGTCACCAATTTTGTCACCTCAAAATACATATTGCACTCCCAATAATATAAAGGTATAATACGAAAAAGTGTTTTTTCGGAGAAATCAGCTTTTATTCAAAGATTCTGAATTTTGGTATCTACTATCCCGGCTTATTTTTGGAGTGAAGTGCACAATGTTTAATCTGGAATTTGTTCTTTGTTATCTACTGATTTGAATTCAAATAACTAATAATGTCGAACGTTCTTTCTACATATGTACATTACTTAAGTCATGCTTTTTTCCCATAGGGGTAGCATATAACTTAAATCACGCTTTTTCCCATAGGGCTAGGCAGAGACCAAAAAATACCACTTGGTTCTCTCCTTACAAACTACCCTTCCCTCATTCACATCCATACATCTTGTCATACAGGACCGCCGGTTACAAGTACTATACACCTGACCTATTTTCAAGACATTCAATTAAAATTACAATTTTGAGAAAATTTGACTTAGGCCTGTATACTTAAGGTATGATATAATTCAATGTCTCATAATGTCTTTTGTAATCTTAAAATCTTTGGCCTACATACGTAAGGACCAGTTTCGAAGACCTGTCTAACGAAGTGAATTATATGAAGTTTCAATTACAATTCGCGACTTGAGATGTCAGTTTATAATGGTCATTTTCGATGTGATATGTCGATACGATCAGTCTCAAAGAGTTATGTCAATGACACGATCTTACTATTATTAATTGAAATGTTCAGTGTACGGTAATTAAGATATAGGCTTAAAGATATTTTATCTTATAAAATGACGCCTGTTGTAACTGAAGGATACATCCTTCAGATTTTTTGTATAATACATCTCCTTACTAACTTAGAATCTTGTTAGCGGCTTAGTCATAAAAGTGTAATAGAAACACACTTTCGCATCGATTATAATATTAGAATATCTGTAGATTCATATCAATATTTTTCAGTGCGAAACAATTTACGATTACAAGACCAGCTTATGTTAGGCCACTTTGCAAAAATATATCCTACTAGCTGACCCGCGCAACTTCGCTTGCGTCACATAAGAGAGAATGGGTCAGAATTATCTGTTACTCTGCTCCTAGTAGTCGTAGTGTGATGATGTACTTAAAATATGCTTTTTTTTACGAAAAATATTCTCAAAATTATTTATATCTCTTAATATAACGAAGTCGAGCTAAGGCATATCCGCCATTAAAACAGTTGCCATGACAACGGAATTTTGTTAATTCAATGTCATTATAATATATTTATTATTCGCAACTTCGTTCGCCACCTGAATTTTCCCGGGAAATGCGCATTTTCCCGGGGTAAAAAGTAGCCTATGTCCTTTCTCGGGTATCAAAATATCTCCATACCAAATTTCATGCAAATTGGTTCAGTAGTTTAGGCGTGATTGAGTAGCAGACAGACAGACAGACAGACAGACAGAGTTACTTTCGCATTTATAATATTAGTATGGATAATTGCAAGTGAAAGAAATAGCGTGCGATAACGTTATTTAATAAAAACCTTCATGGTCTCTTATCTAGTGCACCCTTGGCATAGATAACTGATTATTTATGCTATTTAACTTAGAACTGTGATCAAATTAGCGGCAATTTAAGTTTCTTTAAGATAATCTAATGAATGGTAATTCAGTAAGTTAAAATTTTAACTCTCTTAGAATTCAGATAAAATAACAATTATCTCATCATTTTGTTTATCGATACGAATCGTAAAAAGTCGGTTTTACTTAGTAAAAAACGTAATTTGTAGAAACTTAAGTACATAAATAAGTACTTAATTTAAAATGCATCGACTGTACGATATAAGATTCACATATATTTTTTGAAATCGAATAGAATGCCAAATTAGTACAATTAAAAGTCTAGGTATTAAAAAGTAAACCATTATTAAATAATTCCAAAAAATTTAAACATGAAGGTGCTAAAATACTAAGGTGAAAGCACCAATTATCGTCCGTCTAATTAACATACACGTTTTTTAACTAAACGCAAATCACGCCATAGCACACACTACACAAAATCACACACATGACGTAATTGACTTAAATCAAATGTATCATAAAATAAAAAAGGCGTCTGTGTGGCACGCGCCCGCCTACGGCATAATAAATTATATTTTGACGCATAACTTTTCTACAGAAACCATATATGACCATAAAGTAGTACTAAAATATTAATTTGGATGTTCTATGCTAGAAATATAAAAGTAAGTAATTTTATTTGGTATAGTAATTTATCTTTTGTAGAGATTTTAGAATTTTATGACTCCTAAAATGAGTAAATGTTATACTTATTGACTTTTTCTATTAATTTTATTTGATTTTTATTACTACATATTCGGTTATGAACTAGTTAAATAGATCTGGAATGTTATGTAAAATTTTGACGGTACAAATCGTACGTAGTATAGTACATACAATAAACGTAATACTACATACAATGGTAGGGTAATCTTATATAAAATTCTCGCGCCACAGTTTTCTTTGCCATACTCCACCGAAACGGCTTGACCGATTCTCATGAAATTTGGTGAGTATATTGAGTAAGCCTGAGAATCGGTCAACATCTATTTTTCACACCCCTAAGTGAAACAATTTTTTTCAAATTTATATGGCAAAACAACGTTTGCCGGCTCAGCTAGTATTAATTTATAAATGTGAAAATATGTTGGTTGGTTTTTACCAATTCACGTCAATAGGGTTATTCCGATTTGGTTTATTTTCCGCAGGTAATCACGAGCAATTAATAAATATTAAAAGTATGAAGTTATAGGCTCAAATTATTTCAATATTACAATTTAATGCTATTTAAGCGCATAGGTATTTATTGATCGTAAACCAAATACAAAGTCAGATTGCTTCAAATTACCCACAGACTTGATACAGTTTCGATTACCATTTTACGACATTTTAAACCAAATCCCGGTATCAAATGTTGAATAAATTAAGATTAAGATCGATTATAATTATTTATCAATGATTCTAGTCCATTGAGGTTTATGTGACAATGCAGTCGATTTAATAGACTCATAAAATCGGGATTACTTTAATAATTTAAATTATTAAACTTTGTTCCTTTATTATAATGCAAATATTTCATTTAGTCACTTGTTCTATAAAATCCGTATTAAAGTGAATTTAAATATAGCTTATTTGCTTTATATGATGTATGTTAAGGTCTGTCCGTAAAGTTTTCATTCAGGTAATCAATTTTAATGAAACTTGGTAGTGATGGAAATTTTGAAAGGATCAAGCAAACTACTTTTTGCCCAAATTTCACGCAAGCGCAGCCCCAAAGTACAGCCAGTTAACAATTTGAAAACGTGGGATTCAGAAAAAAAAAAATATCATTGTTGCAATAAATCTAAAAACATTAATGTCATTCATAAAGTCCATTAACCCCAAAGTAACGATGTTTGATAAGCAACTATCATTTTAATTATCTACCTCCATAAAAGGGTGACCAACCCTAAAAGGGTAACCCCCCTACGACTCAAGCAAGGGTTGCAGTTCAAAACTATAAAAATTCGGGTATAATACCCTCATGGAAACGCCCTTTAAGTACGAAAGGTGAGTCTTTAGAAAAATTGCGTGTGTGTTTCAAGCCTTTTTATTTGAAATAATATACAAAATCTGTGTATGTACAAATTTAAAGTTAAGTTTAGGTGCATTAATAACAAAAAAAAAAGAAAAGTAAGTATGTACAAGTGTTACAAAATGTTAATAGCAGATCTGTGGCTATTATCATATCATTTTAAAAAGTAAAAACAAATAAACTGCCTAATATTGTTATTAAAATGAGTAATAAAAAATTAAAACATAAAAAAAGCACAAAAATTAATCCAAATCACTCATTTGCGCAAAACATGATTGAAATAAAAGTCGTGTCGCAAAATCGTTGCAGTGGAAGCCATCTTTATAACACATCTTACCGATTTCCATCGCCAGGCTTGCGTTGTTCTGTGAAAATGATGGAATTTTAACAATTTGATTTCGTAACCTCTGACATTTTGAAGGACAAGTACTGGGACATTTACCCTACACATTTAAGTACGATTATGGTACAAAAATACTCCTGGGTTACACCTTGGCATAAAATTGAAAATAAATATTGATTTTTAAATGTCTTTTTTAGAATAATATCTAAAGTAATTGCATAAAAACATTGCTTTCGTTGATTAATTAAATTATATTTTATATCAAAGAAATGTATTTAAAGTGACATAATTTGCATAGAACGCAGTAATCGACTATTCAAAGTCGTTACGGCGCATGAGTGCCACTCAAAATGGACGATGTCGGAAAATGGCGCACAACTTAACCTTTTACCGTGAACCGTAAATAAATCATTAAGGAAACCATTAATTGTATTTACTATTAACCAAAAAACTCAAAAATTGAGTGTTGATTTTGAAAATTTAAAAAGAAATGATGTAAAAAGTTACCTAACAAGTACTTACATGGTGGTTTAGAAGACCAAAGACAGCACTCCCGGTCCCACATAGCGTACAACTTGTCTTCCCGAGTTTCCATACTAGAATGAGCCGTGGGTTAATACCAAGGTACGGAGCACCTTGTGGGGTAATACCACCACCACCAGGTGAATACCACCACGCATGCGCACTATGGGTGGGGCAGAAAAATATTGATTATTTCAACCCCTATTTCCATGATGGTCTGATAAGGACAGCATTCACGGTAAGGCCGACAAATTGGTGGTAGGGGGTGATTCTTGAAGGTATTAATTATGTAGTGAACGGAATGATTGATTGGGACTGTCCTAATCGAAGTTGTACATAGTGGTTTTTTAAATATAACGCGTGAATACATAGACTGATTTATCTTTGATTTGGGGTGGTTATAATTGGGTGTTGGTTTGAGACCTTATTTGGGTACAATTATTATATTTGATAGCATAAATAAAAATAAATTAATCTGCAGTAATATGTACAATGTACGTGTATAAAGATATACATGTACAAAGACTATTCTGGATACGCCTACATAATGTAAAGAAAGCAAAGCTGCAATATTATATCATTTACTCATTTTAAAATTTTATTTAATATCTATTTTTCACTTTAATTTCATTAAAAATCCTAGTATTCTATTGAAAGATTTGTTCTTTCTCAACGTATATTATTGTAACAACGTATATCGTGAATCTCTGTACATTATATGGTATATGTCGTAGAATGGGTTACGGGTGTAATCTCTACGTCAATTGATATCGTGATAATTTAACAAACGTTTAACTTTTGAACCTATGGTCAATTTTAGCAGTGTTTTAAGCTAAAATATTAAAAATTTATAACCACTTATCTTATTATATAAATAATGTTTACGGGGAACTGACCCTGTGTGAATATGTTATATTACTTTTACAGTTGAATTTAATTTGGTGGTGCGATTAATAAGCTATTAAGTCTCCCAAATTAAGTTTAGGATTTATATACATTCCAGGGACAAACGTAGTATACCTTAATTAACTCGAAAGTCGTCGTGAGCAGAGCAGCGCAGTCAGCAAGTCTTCTACATAAATATTCAAAATAGCTGTGAATAAGTTTTTACTTCTAATGTCTACTAGAAAATAATTTTGATAAAAACTCAATCTATATCCAAGAACTACTTTACCTAGTTCAATTGATCTCATGAATCGGCAAATACAATAATATAAAGACAGGATTACCATCCGTTTTTCTAATATATTCACGCGAACTTCGCAGTTCTGTTATGAAGTAAATACGATAGGTTTTATTCTACATACCTATTCCATCTACGAAAGGGTTGATACAATCACTAACCCACTTCAAAAATCGATCCCAAGAACCTAATTTCGTGGAAAAAAATAACCCATATTGTCGATACACAAGCTAATTGCCCAATTTGACAATAATGGTCGTAGCCATTGATTTACGGTCACCATAGTGTGGTAATAAGTATGTATGGGTTTAATTTGAATAGAAAAGAAGGTGGCGTCAGTGTATTATATTGGGTGATAGAGCGCCTTTGATTACGACTGACCGAAATAATCACTGCCTTATTTAGTGAAGGAATTTTTGTTTGAATTTTTTGAAGATTGGGGTTATTGTTTTTATATTAGGTATTATTTTTGTGGAATAAGTTAAGTCAAGCTTCGTTTGTAGTATTCTGTAAGAGGATACGCCTGATTCTTAATATTATATACACAGTATTCATAAGGGGTACGTTTTTGGGAGTCGTATCAAGTGTAGCTCTTTGGTCTCAAAATTTTTTGATTTTTAATACGTGAAGTCATAATTTTTGCTTTAAAACAATACACCTTACTATACTTTTACTGAAACAACTACATATTACTAAAAGAATACATTTGCAAAATCCCGCCAATTTTGACAGCTGTCAAACTTTATTTTTTTAATTGACACAGGTCATCGACAATCAGCCAATAATATTCCGCGTGCATAAAAAAAATATTATTCATCGTAATTATTATCGAATTAAAAAGAAATACACTATAATAATACGCTTCCCTGTTAGTTATTACTTGTTCTAGGAAATAATAGAACGATCCTTTGACCTCGGTTGCCGCAATGCGCTTTTTTGAGGCTGAACTAGTGTTGTGACCATATTATAAGTAATGCCAAACACGAAATGGTTTTACGTAGAAAAATGAACGAGTAACGTGTTATTTGATGTTCTGATTGTTTTAGTTTGCAAGTTTTTTTGTATGAAGGTTAATGTAGTATTAGGTAAGACTTTTTCTAGATATAGTCTAACAACTTAGTAGAGAGGTTTAGCATGAATAGTTGATCTAGATTATAATTAACAATTCTGTATGTATAAAAAAAACTGAATCACACAGACCACCGCCAGATCAATAAGCTCAATTAGTTCCAAACTCTGAATTTCGTGTACCTTCTCTAGCCACGAACCTCCCAAACAAGCTTTCTACAAAGTTGTAACAATATAACAATCAATAGTAAAAAGTTGTAAAAATATGGATACATAAGTAATACTGAAGGTATGTTACAATTGCTTTGATGGTTTACCTGGTAGTAAATGCTTTTTCAGATTCCAAAGATTCAGGTTTGATTTGAATACGACATACATAAGTTCACAAGTCTGATTCCTATATCGAATAAATGGCATTAGATGTGTGTGTGTGAAGAAAAACAATGTAACAGCTTTAAACTTAGTAGCGTGACCTGTAATTGGCATTAATAGTCGATTACACGAAACTGCAAAAAAATTGTTACATGTGTGATTATAAAGATAAAATCACTTTCCTGCGTCGGTAAAGCGCCATTGGTCTTTCGTTATGTATACTATATATTAGTATACATTAGTATACTATAGATTATTTTCAACGCTAGCCCGTAGTCTGGTAATATATAATCTGGTAAATCCGGGTAGGTAAACGGTATTAGGCTCGCCCCATATACATGAAACTATCATAGTAAATAACGAAATTTCGGTGTACTTCATACACCTCTGCCGACAACTTCGGATATAACAGGCATGATGCTATGTAGTCGAAGACCGTTAACTTTTATTATGTCATCTTTATATATATAATTCTTCTGTAAGTGTGTATGTCACTGAACTTCTCTTAAACGACTGGACCGATTTTGATGAAATTTTTTGCGTGTGTTCAAGAGGATCTGAGAATGGTTTAGATTATTAAAAAAAGTATAAAATTTTCAAATTAAAGACGTGTAGACAGGACAACGTCTGTCGGGTCCACTATATGTATATATTTGTTTTATTTATACCTTTCGTTTAATTTTCCATTCTCTATTTAAGGAGTTAACAAAAAATTGTGCTTAACATAATTAAATACATTGTAAGCATCGTGATTACTGAACAAAAACTGTTGAATTTAAACTCGTCGGCGCCTTTGATCGTACACGATTATTGATGAGGTAGGTAAGAAGATGAGTGATTCACTCAGAAGCTAGTTTGCACTTTAACTGTCTTGAATATAAGAAAGAGCTTTATGTTAGGTTGTTCGGAAAGTCATTTAGTTTTTTTATGGAAAACAAAAGATAGTTTAGAGCTTCGAGGATAATCCCAGACTTTTCAAGTGGTCATAAATTGTTGAAATTGATCAATTTTAAAATCACAAAATAAAGAAATGTCTTTCCGACCCACCATGTTAATCCAGGTTATAATAGTAGTTACATCTATACTAATATTATAAAGATGAAGAATTTGTTTGTTTGTTTGAAGGCGCTAATCTCGGGAACTACTGGTCCGATTTGGAAAAAAAAATTAGTGTTAGGTAGCTCGCTTATCAAGGAAGGCGACGCTACGACCAATAGGAGCGGAGTACCAGTAAAAAATGTTACAAAGACGGGGAAAATTTTGAACCACACTCTAATGTGACGCAAACGAAGTTGCGCGAGTCAGCTAGTAAGAAATATAACATTTTTGACTGATATGAGTAAAATCTTAGAACCATATTTCGCAGAATTTCTCATTGATTATATTATCCAATACAAAAAGCGCTTAAAAGGACTACCAAAAATCCCACGTAAATATTATTCATACCCTTAAAATTCCTTTACCATATCGAACAAAACAATCCGACCAATTTAAAACGTTTTTTAAACGATCACAAGTATATAGAGTTCTCTTCATTTTTAACTCGGCGGTGTTGGAATATTTCTCGGTACTGTACAAAAACTAAATTAGCAATACATTGGATAGTGATACTTTATCGTGGATTATTTAAATTAATGTAATTAATGCGAGCTTTATGTTACAGTCCGATCAAGCGCAGAGTAGTAGTTTTGTACTGATTAAAACACGAAGCACCAAGCTTTTGTTAACATTATTTTTCGAAATAATTTGTTTTATGTAAAAAAAGCCATTTATCAGGGACCTAACACTGCTTATTCCAACTCTGACTTAATCCAACAAGTCGTTTAGAGAGACGCTTACTGTGTTGTAAGATTGTTTCAAAGTTAAAACTAAAAGTTAAATGTTAAAAAGTGTTCCAAATGCTGCCCTACCGTTCAACCAAACCTGTCTTAAATTAAATTGCAGGTGATTCCTACCCATAATCAAATCTAAAATTAGTCGGATAATAAAATCTTACAGTAAGAAGTTGCAAGCAAAGATTTGTTAATAGCAGAAATATACATAAATTGTATACTTAGATAAAATTGTGCTTAAACTTTTCCATTTCATTAAGTTAAAAGTCGTCCCGATATCTTCATTGCTTTGAACACCGTGGTTATTGTACTGAGTACACTGTGTGTTTGGTTAACAGGTGCATTATACATTTATGGCGATCTTATACTGGTACTGACAAACTTAATTGTTTATATAAATAGTTTCGTTTGTATATCATTAAATAGCAATGATCTGCTCAATTGCTGGGTTAATCATTTTAATTCAAATTGTAGCTTCTTCTAGAAAACACCAATGATAAAAACTCTACAAAATATTTAAATTACCTCTAAGTTATTTTGTGAGAATGTTAGGCTTTTCGACATCAAAACCATTGATGGATTTTGATGAAATATTGCAGATAACATATGTACTTTTTAACTTGGATTACTACATTATATACTTTTAACCTAAGAAAATATTTTTACGCCGACAAATTAAAACAAATTAAGTGTGTTAGTAAGATGGTGAATACTATTTATATTTCTAGATTATAACAACAAAGTTCTATAACAAAATTTACAACGTATGGTCGTCCACCATAATAAGGTGTCACAAAAAGTATCCACCAATATTTACATAACAGTACATATAAAAATACACAGCAAAAACTTCCTAACTATTTTTATACCGTGAGTCACTCATCAAAATTAAATTTATTTAAAGCAAATCAATATTTTTTATAAATATTTGAACAACTTGGACAGCGGTATCAACCATCTCAATCATTCGGAGCACGCTTTCAAGCAAATTAATAAACATTTTAATGTTTAGATAAGAAGACATAAACATGAGAGAATTTGTGGTTATATTAACTTTGAATTTAAGGTCTTTGTATATTGGGTATGCGTGTTTACAGCGATTCTAATAGATTGCAAAAGCACAGACCTTTCTTGCACCCTTAAAGTATTACAGAGATTTTAAAACTTCTAACTATTGTTACACAAGGATTAATAATAATATGATAAAATTTAGCCGTCGAAAAAGTACCGTAGTACTTTTTCGACGTTTCAGCGCAGTTTGCATTGGCCATTGTCCTGAACTTTCAGTTTGCTCTGTATTAATAATGCGAAAATCTGTCCGTCTTATACATTTTGACTGTGAAATCGCTGTAGCGCTATTCATAAAATTCAAGACGCGAACTTTTAAACGCAACGCAACGGTTTGAAATAATAACCGAGTATATTTAATAGTAACAATTATTTTTCCTTCGTTCTATTAATGGTTAAAGTTGCAATTTAGTTATCTGATATCTTAAAAGTTAATTATTTATGCGGAATTTATTCAATAAATTTGAATGGAAATGATAAAGTTTAATCAATATAACAGAAATCATTTTTTTTACATTGATGTGCTAAGTTATATGTATAAGATATATGTATGTTAGCAATCCTTGCTAGATGATGACCAATTAAATGAATCAACAAAACTAGCCTACTTATATCCTATTTAAATTGCTAAACCATGTGCTCAATAAGTCTCATAACTAAGCGCTAGGTAGCCCAGCCTTAGTAATAAAACTACGACATAACCCTTGCATTGCGCATGCGTATTTATTGAGTGCAAATCGTTTAAACATATGTTCGTTATCTTTACGTTATTATGCCTGGTATTGATAGTGGAATAGGGTTTACTCACACGACACTTGCTTAAGAGAATATCGCAGTATTCTTGGTATAAGTCTAGCAGACCTTAAAAGACCATTGCCTTGTAGTGGGACAGTCACGGTTTAAAAAGGTCTGCGATTAGAATCATAAGTTAAAAAACGAGGAATACTATCCTATATAAGAAACTAGCCTAAAAACTGTCTGAATATTAAATGAAATAAAAATGTATTCAGTAGTTTTTTTGTGAAATGGTTGAAAATATTTATGTATCTATACCGTCTTTCGTATTAGTAAAAATGAATTAATCTATACAGCTCACATTAATCGTGGATGTACATATGAGGAATGATCATATTATAATTTCGTACTTAGTGGCAAGAGGGTCGACGAAGACGACGTCAAGGATAAGGCGAAGTGGAGGCAGAGTGTAAGGAAGGATGAACCTACCACCATATGCAACAGAAATAGCCTGAAGGAAAAAGAGAGAGAGAGAGAGAGAGGGGCAAGGGTTGTACGAGTACAAAGGTACAGAGTACAAAGAAGAGCGCAAAGTTACTCGTATTGGCACTAGTATTTTTATTATCTATTTCTATTATCTGATATTTATATATGATCTACAAAATATAGTCATAATTTTTATCAATAAACACCTCCTACATATTAATCAGGAGTAAGTAAAATGTAAAGATATCCGTTTCTCAAAAAAATAGTATATCAATAATATTCAATCTGCATTTTTAATTTGAACACGGTACATGTGACTCTATCAAACAGGACCAGTAGCCGATTGCCCAGTCCGACATTAAAATCTAGCTAATGACACAATGTTAATCAATACGAATCAATTTAAATGTATTTCCTATCAAATATTACTTTAGCTGTATGTCTGGCTAGTGTTGGGACTGTTTATTGAAATAACCGGTACGATTAGAGTTATAAATTTTAAGCTTTGATGTTGCATGTTCAATGTGTTCTAGTTTCTGCCTGCGTCTGCGTGAAAATAATGATAATATATATTACGGACAAAGCCACGCACGAGTAAAGGTTGGCATTGCTATATCACGTATTATTCTGGTACTTCAGCTGTCAAGTTCCACAAAATCTGAAGAAGTCGAGGTGCTTTGATGTGATTGAGTTACAAACAAAAATAATGTATAATATAGGTACAGAAATTATACATGTATTTTAATTTACATTGCTTGACGTTTTGGCGCAAGTTTCGCTGGCCTGGTCATAAGACTGTCCAGAGACCAATTAACTATGGTTCTAACTAGGGCTGGCAAATACAGACATAAAATATTGCACACATTTATCTTAGACTAATTTTAATTAATCGGAAAGACCACTCTAGACTGGGAAGTGGGTAGGGTTACTAAATGTTCAAATCTATATGGTTCCGAAATTCTAGGTTAACTGATTCACCGAAGTTTACGGGGGAAAAGTGGGTGGAAAAGGCTTAAACCGGAGTTTGTTTAATGGAAAAACCTATACGGGACGTAAAGATCTTATTACTTTACATGATACAAGAAGCAGAATGGAGGCATCCTACGTCCTACTAATATTATACATAAATGCGAAAGTTTGTGAGTATGTATGTATGGATGTTTGTTACTCTTTTATGCAAATACTACTGAATCGATTACGATGAAATTTGGCATGTAGGTAGCTGAAGACCCAGAAAAACATAGGCTTTTTATTCCAGAGTTCTTGAGGGATCTGGATTTATCGATCGAGATATCGGCCTCTAGTAATATCATATTTTCTGTTCAACTAGCAGCCCTAACCGATATAGAAATTTATGTTCTAAGCTGAAAAGTTGCAAATCTTGGTATCAAAGGGCACTGTGAACGGAAAGTTAATAATTTTTGTTCATTATTACTATAGGTCAGGATTACGGGTCGCGGATTCATATTCATTTCAATTTATAGCGTGTAAATTATTGTTTATTCAATTATTATTGACTTCGAATAGAAACTTTAGTTTTGAAATATGATTATTAAATGTGTAAAGTAATTAGGAAGCGTATTTGTATGGATGATTTCCAAGCAATATAAAATAACCAATTAAAATATAATGACGTTTCCTGTATATACATATAAAGAGACATTACGTTCAGTAGCGCAATTTTCTTTCGCTATCAACTATCGTCAAACGGCTATCTATCAAGAAATTTTGTATGAAATTCTGATCAGAGCATTTAACGGGCATATTTTACCAAAATATAGAACGATTCTTGAGGAAGATTTTGATAAATTATTTGATAAGTTTAGCCAAATAAAACTAGGCGAAACCGAGATTCCGTATAAAAAAGCAAATTAAAAAACCGCGATATCCGTCAAAACCGAAATAAAACCGTTTCCCCACACTAATCTGCACTCATATAAAATTCAACAGTGAATAAAATCACTCTTTAATTTTGCATAATCACTACAACTAGATTGTATAATTTTAGGTGTAACTTAATGAATAACAAGCCGTGTATCAATTTGTTTAAAACAGTAGCCGAACGTTTAATGTATTAGCGAATTGATAAAAATAGATATGAGTATTGATTTAAGTATTTGAACATAATTATTCATAAATTATTTATATATTGAGCGGTGAATATAAATGGGTATATAAGTGAATGACTCTAAGGCTTTTACTGCATAGTTTGACAACATTGTAGGAGTATCGGAATGACATACATGCATACATACATATATAAAAAGGAAAATACTGCCTCTGTAGCGCGGTGGGTAGCGTATTCAACTGCAAATTATAAGATCTCGGGTTTGATTCCCTGGTCAGGTAAGGTGTTTGTTAGGGGTTAGTTTTGGGTATTTCTTATTGACTTATATTAGGTTGTTCTTAACAGTAACCTGGATATTCACAACGTGTCCGGTAAATGACAATAGGCATTATTCCGTGGGATAAAAATTGTTAACGGCAAAATATCGCTGCTCTGTTGACTCTTTCGGTTATACTAGGCGTGATAATAAATGTCTGATAAAAAGCTAGAGTTTGTAATCATATCAATCTATATTTAGCATAAAAAAGCATAATTATCTTAGATCTAGCTAGCTAGGCATGATTTTTTCTCACACTTGATCACGAATACCGTTAATAAAAAATCCCTCCTAATATTATAAATGCGAGAGTAATTCTGTCTTTTTCTTCTTCATTCCTAAACCACTGCACTGACTTGGATAATATTTTGTACAGAGATAGTAACCCGGAAAATTATATTATATACATAGTTTTTTCCTGGAGATCCTACAGGAACGCGAAGTATAAGCCATCAAACTATAGACCACGCGGACGGAATACTCAGCAAAAGCTAGCTTTTAATAACTTGCCATCATATTTTATCATTCATAACTAGACCAATTACCATTTTTTTACTATTCATAATAATTATAAGTAATTAATTAATGACGTTCAAGTAAATGGTCTATAATTTAATGCTTATCATCATATCCTTAATTACATCCTGATATGTAAACTCGTAAGACGGAGCAATCATACTTATATAAGAAGGCAAGACTGTTTGTTAGTTTGGATGCACTTATACCAGAAACTCCTAGCCCGCTTTGAAAAAAATATTTCGTTATTTGGTGGATACAAAAACCACTAAATTGTTAAATTGAAGTGATACTTTTTTTTACCCTTAGCTATCCCAGGGGAGACCCCTGCTGGGCAAGGGTTTCCTCCTGCTTCCTCAAGATTTTAACACAAAAAAGCCGCGCTTTTGATCCTTTATACTATTGGGAAAAGTCTGTTTGGATGAAATGATTTTCATAAACTTTTATTCAGTGACAGTATTAAAATTATTCTGGATGATCATGTAGGATGCATTCTTGCTATAGGAATGTTTGGACTCCGACAAAATCGTGGGATAAACTAGTCTACTCAAAAATAATATCAATTTTCAATCCGTTAAATTCATTAGTAGCCGGATACGTTGCAATGAATAATTATTATTTAACGCTCTCTCATGAATTATGTGACAAGTGTGAGAAATCATTGGGATTCATGTTATGTTCGTGTTGATTCTGTTGTATGGAATAATTGGACCGACGCTTGTCTATTATGTTGATGTAAAGATTTATGCCATCGGTTATGGACACCGGGTTTTGTAACTGATATACTTGTATTTGGAAGTGAATAATGATTTTTAAATGCGTTTAATATTACTCGTGGACAATAAATAACAAATTAATAATAATTGTTAATCTTACGGTTAAGAGTATTGTTGTTCCTTATGTTAAGGCAATTATACGTAATAAACACCTTATTTATCAGATGCAGCCCATTTATAGCTTAAATAAAGATAATACTTACAAAAAAAACATACTTACGCCAAGACGTAACAAAAATAAAAAATATAGAAAAATTTAGAAACTGCTTCTTTTTTGAAGTCGGTTAACAATTAACTGTTTCGACTGGATAGCATCCCATATCAAACGTACTTATGTCTTTATTTTAAAAACATAACGCCAATACGAAGTGCTAGTTGAAAAATATTGTAAAAAAATGCACGTGAAATGAGCTAAAGATAGTCTAAGATAATCTAAAGCAGGGGTTCCCAACCTTTTCTTAGTCAGGGACCACTTTTATATTATTTTCGTTAGCAGGGACCAGTATGTAAGTATATAAAAAATAAAGTGTAATAATCGTCCTGAAAATTTAACATTATAAAATCATTCGCAGACCATATTTTGACTTCTGCGGACCACCGGTGGTCCGGGGACCACTGGTTGGGAACCACTGATATAAAGTATATCTAGTCAACATAAATCAAAAGTTAGAGGTAAGTTTGATAATTTACTACGCTATACATATTCAAGACTTCAAGTACATATCAAATATATGACAATCTCATTAAGAATTCGTCGTATAAATATGCATTAGTCGCACCTCACAGCTGTATCGTTAGATTTCGATACATACATACATTCATTTGTTTATCGTTCAACTAGTCCGTTGATCATTACCTAGTTATAGGTTTATAAATTACTCTTGATATTCTACCACGGTGGCCAGTTTCATTGAAACTAGCCAACTAAGAAAGACGGTAAAGGTAGGTATTTTGTACTCTCAATCATTAAGTAACATTTGAACGACCTGAGAGTTTTAGGATGTCTAAGGATGAGACTGTCTTGCAATGATGAAATTACTATAAATAAGCATCGATTTTCAACTTAAATATGACTAAGAGGTAAGGAATCATTGTTTTAATCCTACTAATATTATAAATGCGAAAGTTTGTGAGAATGTATGTATGTATGGATGTTTGTTACTCTTTCACGCAAATACTACTGAACCGATTACGATGAAATTTGGAATATAGGTAGCTGAAGACCCAAAATTACATATAGACTTCTTTTTATCCCAGAGTTCCCAAGGGATCGGGATTTACACGGGAAGGGTTTGCACGCGGACGAAGTCGCGGGCGGCCTCTAGTCATTTATAATTTGGCGGCCTCCGTGGCGCAGTAGTTATGGTGAATTTTGACAATCAGCCCTATGGACTAAGGTTCTTAAATATTAAGAGTATATCCGTGTCAACCAGTGAAACATAAATGTTATCAATATTAATTAAAAATGAATTATTCACACCTACAGACATAATTGATCGAACCGTAATACTACATCCATTTTGATTAAAATTTTGCTAAACGTACCTTAGATTGTTGCAAGTTAATTCAACAGAGATTTATAGAGATAAATATCGTGAATAAATTACAGCAAAAACTTAATGTTCGAGGGCAAGGGGAATGGAACCCGAGACCTTTTGGTCAACTATCTACGTATTGTAATTTGCATTCTTTACGTAAATTATAATATTTTGTTTGGTGATTGTATTTTTGATTGGCAGCTGCGCAAATGCGAAGTGATTGCTGCTCTAAAATTAATACTCAATTTTGACAATACATATGCATATATTTTAATTTAAAATGTGCTTCAATTACAGTTTATTGAAATGAGATTAAAGCGCGTGCAAAGTATTTGCATCATTTTTTTTGAGATAGGAAAGTGAACTCTCGAACTGAATAATATTTAGAACGATACATTTTTATATTAATCATGGACCGGAGTCATGTTTTTTAAATTACGAATTAAAAAGGATAAAATGTGTTTTAATTTGAAAACTATCTGTACTGTAATTACGCCAAAATCCAAACTTGATCGTTTTTACGTCCCAGCTATACAGTTGCATCGTAGTAATTTCTTGTATTTTGCATTTAAAACACGAATAGAGTTTACAACTTAACGTGTCTTAGCAACCAAATATTTTTTTTATTACCAGCAACCAAATATTCAAAATAGTTATCTTCGATATTTTTCGAAAAATTCTTGAAAATATCCAAAGAAAATCACAATTACTTTTCTCTACATGTCCATCTATCCGCCTTGTAAACCCCTAACAATGGATATGAATCAATCAAACGTTTTAGAAAACGCTTCCTCTGTTACAACTGTGTGCTGAATTCTTAGGGACCATTGTTTCATCTTTAGGGTCACAAATGTGAAAAGTGAGATGGGAAGAACAATAAGCCTGAGTATAGGTATCTTTGTCACTTTGTTTGTGACCTTATAAACCCTTTTTTGACTCCCTTTTGTCTTTTAAGTGGGTCTGTGTTTAGGTTTTTTGGTTGGAAAATATGAAACTTCAAATTAAGAATCTAGTTATCTGGAATAGTCTAGAATTGATAATGACAAAATCATAGGTATTTTATTCTACTATCAATTGAATTTTACTTTAAATTAATTCCAACTGCTATAAAACCCATTTTCGGTATCGCACTAACATACAATATGCGTGTTCTTACTAAATAATAGGATACAATATTTAAAAATACTCAAATCAACCACAGAAAGTAATTAACAAAACCTTTAAATCCCTTGAACCATCGGCCAACGCGTGCCATGACCCTACACTTAACAATAGTTTACAATCAGCCGCGGCAGGAAACCCTCCAGCATTGTTCGACGTCCACTGCATCTTAACTAGGCAGAGTACACGTCTTTCACCGAACCATGGACACATGTCATATGCTACGTATGCTATGCATGAGACGTTTGAATGAAGCTTTCTAAGTTTTTAGAGAAAAGGAGACCGTGATTTTTGGGAAACGTCAATGGATGGTAGGTAACAGGATCTAAGCAGTATTTATTGTTGTTTTTCAAAGACTTATTTTTTTTCTCTATTTTTTAACTCATGAACACTTAAAGCGCATGAATGTTTGCCTTTTATACCAACAAAGAATAAGCATTGATAATAATCAACGTGGCTAAATCGATAAAGCTAGCGAAAGTACATATACATTTTAGTCGTTTCATTGATGCGCAGCGGAGTCAAATTAGCAATTATTGTATAATATTGGAAACTGGTAAGTTTGTGTGATCGAAAAACATTGGGCTAAACTTTCAGTCTTCTTGCCTTCAACCAACATACCTTATTTTATAGCTGAAATTATAATACTAGTATATTCTTACTATCAATCGTATATTAATGTTCCAAATTGTACCGACAGTATCACAAGGTAATAAACCATGTTGCACAGGGTTTTCCAACTACACATGCTGTGGGTGACGGAAATTCTCCGCGCGTTTGATTTCTATACAGTTCACTTTCTCTGCAACGACGATGACAGTGGGATATGTAAGTATGAGTGTTCATTTAATATGTTCATGTAATAAACATTCATATTTATAGCTAATTTTACACTTACTTTATTTTTTATATCATGGTTTGTCTGTTTCCGTGATTTGTGTGTTTGTGAGTGAAATATGTGTGAGTGTATTTTTATTTTATGTCAGCTGTATTTAAAAGTTGTGAACAAAATTGGGTATTAGAGAGAACAGGGGCCAATTGCATTACATTTCTTAATCTAAAAAAAAAACATTTATTTACAGAATGTTTCATGAAACTTTTATGGATGAAGGCCAAGGTCAATATTCATCAACAAACTTGGTATGTACTTGGCGAGGTTTTACTGTTTTCGCGCTTATAACGCAAAACAACGATTACGCTGCCACCTCAGCTCACTATAACAGTAATTTCTCTCCACCTAAAATCCTAAACATGTCAACAATTAGACACAATTTCCCACTTGGCAATAGTAAAAGCTATTGTGAGGAAGTAACACAGTGTGTTGTGTTTGACAATAGACGGAAGTGTTTGTAAGCGGCCCACATGACGGCCAGCCGTGACAAACTTGCGAAATGTACGTCGCACTCACGCGGAACCGTGAAACTGAGGGTTGTAAATGCTTACAAATGTGTTAATTTATTGATATTGTTGATTTCGTTGCAACTTGAATCATTAGCCTAGCCTTCCTTCCAAACTATGTTGGAGTCGGCTTCTGGATGCAGCTGAATATCAGTATTTTATATGGAGCGACTGCCTATCAGACCTCCACAACCCATTTACCAATTACATTAATGCAACATGAGTGATGAGTTAAATTGTCGCGAAAAAGTACGCATGAGTCATGATATGAATGGATGAAAGTGAATCCAGAGGCAAGACAAGTACAATTTTTAATCAACAATGGCAATAGAATAAAACTGTAACATACTTTGGGCGCTTTATCTCCAAACAAGAAAAAAATCATTGCAGTATCGGAGAGTCTTCTATCAAAAAATTCTGTCACACATGTTCCTATAATTTTGATCATATACTAAACTAAATGTTTACTATACTTTTCCAAACGAAATTTATATTATCTTCTTATGCTTCACTATCTAAAGTCAATAAATGGCTTCGGAAAGGGAGGTTCAACAACCAATTTAAAAAAAAGTAAATAACAAACGTAAAAACCAACAATTTTCACAACCACTGCGAAAAATTCCGAAACGTTTTTGTGCAACATTTTATTTAACGTACGCCACCCAACTGTGACGTGCGTCATTGCGAAAAACGGAGATGCGGTCCCGAGATGCGTCTACGCATCGGCGCGCGCGATACAAAACAATTTGCGAAATTACACCTTATTCATACAGCTATAAAGTCTGTATTGCTTTACACTTTGTTAGTGAATGGATTAGCTCTTGAAATGGACTGTCATTTTACTGGGATTGGTATTTTGATGAATTTGTAAATAGAAGATATGATTGCTTTTGCATTTTATTCAAATGAACGTTTACTTTATGCTGAAGGCCGCGAATAACATATTACATTTATATTTCTATTGGTTTCCAAAAACAATTATATTAATACTAGTAGTCTCCCGCAATCACGTCTGCGTAGAATTAGGTTTCCCGTTTTTACAACGTTCTTATTGCTCTCTCATATAAAAATGTTTTTCCTCGTTTAGAAGAATGTTATGAGAACTAGCTTTCCGCCCGCGGTTTTGCCCGCGTGGAATTTAGCTCCCTTCGGACTAGTGTTTACACTTCCTAAGGAATCTTCATACTTAATTTCAACTTTCTACGCTCAGCAGTTTCAGTTTCAGAAACGTATGAGTCTTATGTATTTTGATTATTATAGTACTAGTATTAAAGTACATACATAAAATCACGCCAGGTTATCACACAGGGTAGGCAGAGATCAGAGAAAACAAAGAATTAATTGTATTGCAAATGAATTTGTTCCTTAAAACTAAAATAATGAGATGATATACTAAATAATCTTGTTGAACTGACTTAACTATTCGTTTACGAGCTATAAAAGCTCCAATTATCTTTAATATCCATTAAACGATAGTCACTAAGGATATTGCATATAATGTATGTCGTTTATATATGTTGAAATGTTGACTAGAACGGATTAACGCGACATACTAATCTTGCTTATGTAGTAGATAAAATTTGATATGAAATTGTGAAAGACTGTCTATGTGTTGCGGCTTTGGCTATGACGGCTTAACTGCTGTACCGATTGCGATGAGATTTTCTTTGAATATAGTTGAAGATTTTTTTTCATGAATCATCGTTTATTATATGATGTTGAAACCTTACATGCCTAAAAGTGTCCAAACACAATTTTTAAGGGCATGCCAAGTCTATAACCTTAAAAATCCGAGATGAAAGTTTTTACCCAAGGGAAGCCGCGCGGGTAAACTAGTATCTTTTGCAGTATCCCTAACTTGTCGAATGTAGAAATATACTCTATATTTCTTCATTGACAACTAATTATTATTTTATTCTGACTGAGGTTTCCGAGTTGTCATATCCTTTGGTAAATGTTATTTTGTAACTCGACATCCGACTTATTGATATAAATCTGTACATTACGTGTATTTGCTAATATTGACAGTTTATTAAAGAAGTTTAGTTCTTTGTTTATTAGTGGACATGAATAGTTACAGCAATCGAAGTTACTAATATAAATAATGTGAAAATTTGGTTGTTTATATGGTGTTGCTACTTACCCCCGGTTTCTGAGTACATTTAACGGTAGTTTATCTGTTCAATAGCGTTATAGGAGTTTTGACGCTATTGAATAGGTAAACTGCCGCTAAATGTATCTCAGAAACCGGGGGTAAATCATGTAAAAGCTTATATCCCAGGCAATATTTAATAAGTCGCATGCAGAAGCTAAAGCTCAGAACTATAGAGTACCTATTACCTATGCAATTATGACGGCACAGATTTGACTATGGTGAGGAAAAGAGTTCCAAAAATTGCAAAATTATTGATCCCATATCACTACCTTGGGTGAAACCCAAAGCAAACTATGTGACAGACTATATCATGTACAATTGATATTTTTACAATCTGGTAAAAGTATTATCCATATACCTCACATATAATTTTCCCATTTTAGAACGGAAAATTTATCAATACATTTCCATCTTCCCTTCAACAAAAAGCTTTCACTAGAACATGAATGGGACATAAAACGAACGGCACGTTTTCAACGGTGAAAATTACATTTACTATAACCGGTGTTGCTAGTCGTAAAAATAGGGAAATGTTGGAAAACATATTATTTAATCATATTATTTATTTATATATTGATGACCACTTTACATTAACAGTATTTACTACACATGTAAGTTATAGGTACATTAAAATTTTCTTAATAAAATATTTATAGAACATAGGTATCTGTAAAGTGCACCATTTATGACTATTACTAGCTAGCCCGCGCAACTTCGCTTGCGTCACATAAGAGAAACATAATTTTTCCCCGTTTTTGTAACATTTTTCACTGGTACTCTGCTCCTATTGGTCGTAGCGTGATGATATATAGCCTATAGCCTTCCTCGATAAATGGGCTATCTAACACTGAAAGAATTTTTCAAATCGGACCAGTAGTTCCTGAGATTAGCGCGTTCAAACAAACAAACAAACTCTTCAGCTTTATAATATTAGTATAGATATAGATTTAGATAACGACCTCTATGGCGCCGTCGGTAGTGTATGCGAATGCTGATCATGAGGACGCGGGTTCGACTCCCGGGTAGAGCAAAGTAATATTAGTTTTTTTTATTTATATTAATATATCTCAATACTAGTAGTGATTGTTAACGTGCCCAGTATCGCTTCGCTCATATTAAATGGAATTAACATTACTAATGACGAAAAGTGGGTGTTTTTCTTAACCTCTTCCTACATTGTCGGGTATAAATTTCGGGATATTATGTATATGTATATAGATAATTAAATGAAGAGTCAAATAAAGCAATCATTAGAAATTAAATAGCTAACGGAATAAAACTCAAGTTATGTCTTCAATAGTGGAAAATCCATTTAGTCCAGTGAAGTGTATGATCGTTTCTAGGAAATGATGGCGGGCAGTTATTTCCTCAATATTATAAATCCAAAACAATATTATACTAGGGAAAGCGATTTCGCTTGTCATACATTAACAACTTAAAGAGAGGACCAATTTTATATGATCCAGTTCGATTTTAGATTACATCTCTAGAAAGAGCATATTATTATACAGACCTAAGTTAGTTTGATTGCTTGAATAATAGATTATATCCAAAAAAGGGAAAAGTTTAGCCCACCATGCCAATACCAATGCGTCGGGAGGTCGTGGGCTCGATTCCCACACGGAGCAATTATTTGTGCGATCCACAAATAATTGTTTCGGGTCTGGTTGTGCTTTGTGTTCGTTGTTTGTATGTTTGTAAAAGTCCCCGCGGCCCAAGAGCAATACTTAGAGTGGGAGTTATCTTTAAAAAAAATGGTACTTAAAAAGTTTCTCTATTATAAAATGCAAATCTCTACATCACCAATTCAAAAAAAAAAATCTTCGACGTATATTTTTTATCTCTGGAAATCATTTTACCTACGAACTCGCGAGTAAAAGTTTGTACTAAATAAAATAACTTATTCAAAAAACCATAAAAACGTGCAAAAATATGAAAGGAAATAATAAAACGTGGCACCGTTATCGGCGATTGTGTGAAACGTCTATTTTCCTATTCACAATCGTTAGGTTACCGACCCGGTACCGACAAGTGCCATTATAATGAGTTGCGTACTTATCGACAGTACTAAGTGTTTTATTAATATAAGTGTGACTTTAAGTTGGTAGAAAAAGTATAGTACGAAGTTAGGTGACAACTTTATTAAATTGTCTTCATGTTGTAAAAAAGGCCACACATTTACGTGTAGATAGAGCATATATAATAACATTTAGGTTTTAGAATTCAAATCATTATCTTGCCTTGGAAAACCTTTCAAACAAAAATGATTTTGGTGTGATTGTCGATTATGGCGATAGGTAGGCACTATTCGATATGGCAAAAGTTTGTAATCAACAAATTAGTATTACAGCCCTAGGCTAAAAGATCGGAAGAAGAATAAGGTTCCGAATACTTCCTCGATAGAATTTAGGTAGAAACACCAAAGGCATGAGATGTAAACCTCTCTTAAACGTTTATCTTGCACTGTCGCCATTGCCTACCTTTAATTTTGTACCAAAAGCTTCTATATAAAAAGAGTGAAAAGTGGAATACGTATCAAAAACAGGACTTATTGTTAAGTTACAACGATCATTAGTAGCAAGCCATTAAAGCTACGAGTTTAAAAAACAACATTTAAAATCCTCGTCACCACTACAGCACATTAAGCCGTGATACGAAAATAAACAAGTCGATATCCACCATTAGGGTGGCACCATTGATATAAAGTAGGCTAGAAATGGCAAACTTCAGGTCAAAGCACCCTAACTTTAAGAAGACAAACAAATTTGACTCAATCGCTTCTTCGCCTGCAAAGAAATCAGTGTTGACATGTCAGCTTGCTATCAGCTTTTGTACGGCATTAAAATACTGGCGTGAAGATACTGTCATGTTCATGTCGAGGAGGCCAGTTTGTAATAAAGAATAAGCAACTGCCCAGAAGATAGTTTATAGTAACAAATGACCCAGAAGCTAGACGCAACACCGTCATTTAACACGGCAGCGTAGCTCTGCGGCATTATAACTGGAAATATTTGATAGTTTCTTGACAAAATATATCGGGGAAATGTTTTTGGGCTTAGATTAGCACTCGTGACGAACGTACAGCAGTCTCATATTAATTCACTATCATTGTATTACAGAGGCAATCTTTATCAGCGTAAGTGTACAATTAGTGTCACCCACAGTACACTACTAAACGGGCAATATTTAGCTGACTCTATATCTGTGTACGGCAGCCATTAATATATCGAGCGAGCAACCTTTGAGGCAAACACCGTTGAATATTTGACATGCTGTTACTCGCATGATTTGAGCTGCATACTTTATGAATCGAACATGTTTACGACTTGCGACTTACTGAATAATATAACTAGAAAAGTCTTTGATATCTAACTCTACTTTGAAGTCGTTTTTAAGGAAAGTGAATACTAATTTAGTAAGTTATTATGTGTTGACGGCTGAAAGAGATGTGTGTATGAAGGAAATATATTTTAATGACCCCACTTCGCGTTAGTTAAAGATCAAGGACATGATACTTTATATTTTTTAATTCTAGTCATTACTGCTCCACTGCTAGACACAGATCTTATCCTAGAATGAGGAAGGTCCAAGTCTTTTGAATCCACCACGGAGAGCAAATACGAATTGAGGTCTTTTTGTCCCTTAAAGAACTATTTATGCAACTTTTAGACATGGCTCCCCTTGAGCTTTATCTTTACCAAACCTTCTCTGATGTTCAACCTATCTTCATCCTTTAGAAAGACCCAACCAAGATTTACAATCATATCTTTATCTTTCTTATTAGAGAACAAGTCTTGGCACCATCCACACATATCTCACTCCATTGAAACGTTAGCGACTCTTCCCACAGTGACTTCACAGTAATTATAATAAATATTTAAACAACACCGTTCCATACAGATCAATGGCATCCCTAAGCGACCTTCGTGGAACAGACACCGAGAGATTTCGATGATCACTCTCGGAATGAACAAGTAGTAGGTATTGTATGAAACATTTTTCAAGCATTTTATTCGATTGTGCGAAGTTGTGAACGGAAATTCCGAATTAATGGCCAATGAAGTACTTGGAATTGCTACTTTGTTTTGTTCGACAGTTATTGTAGGTACCGCAAGACTGACTGCTTATAAAAGTTGCAAACATGCATACGTTTGTAGCTTTAGATATTCGTCGTATTATGTAGTTCCAAAGACTTAATTTGTACGGCGCATATCTTCCCAGTAGTATAAATTCAAAACTGCATAGAATTTAAGTCGGTAACTTAGCACAGTTAACGTCACGACTGTGATATATGTATGTTTTTCTATATGTATTGACTATCTCTGCTCTCTTAAAAACCCCCAGTTGAATACTCAGTGTTTACAAACGAAATTGCTGCACAAGAGAGTCGATGTGAGATCTATTCATTTTCTTATGCCCGGTTTCCGAGTACATTTAGCGGTAGTTTATCTATTTGTAAGCGTTTTTTATATGAGTTTAAACGCTATTGAATCGATAAACTACCGCTAATTGTACCTCAGAAACCGGGGGTATTATTATGTACCTTTAACATCACCAAAGTAAACAATAAATACGATCTGAGCTAAGAGTTTCCACAGCATTAGTGAGTTCCTTAATTTTATCAAAATTTAGACCCTGATTCCATCAACCAATATTCATATCAACAGCACAATATCTTCCTACATCCATACAATAAGATGATCACTTTCGCATTGCTCAGCGGCAGGCTCCCACGCGTGACGTCATAGTACGACACTCGCACACTAAACGCCTCCGTTCATCTGCTTGAAATAGTTTGAACCGTGTGTGAACTTTATACAATACATCGTCATTGATTTGATTCTTCCGAGAAAGTGATTGTGGAGTCCCGAGTTCAAATGGCAGTGAAACTATGATGTTATGTAATCTTGAACGATTTTTGAAGATTATGTCCATGTCATAGCCAAAAGTTACTTAAAATGTTTTTTTTTTTATATTTTACAATAGCACACTTTATTTCGCACTTAGTCTCAAATGATTCGATTGGCAACCTAATTTTAGCAGATAGCATTGGATAGGGCGAAGTGGAGGAAGAGTGTAAGGAAGGCTGACCCCACAACCATATGGGACGAATAGCCAGGAAGAGAGAGAGAGCATTGGATAATGAAAATAACATAAAGAATAAAAACTTGCGAAACACGAAAAGCGCTGATTAGTTTTTGATACAATACTAGTCGATAGTCGACAGAAGTAGGAAGTCGTATCACAGTTTTATACATATCCTAGATTTTTTGTCATTGACCAGGTATATTGGTTATGAATAACCATTTTCCTAAATCAAGAATTTTGAATCTTGTTTTCGCAGCCTCATAAGCTTATATACTAGCTACCTATAACACTAGTACCTTATCTTCAAAACACATTTCTCCTACGAAACTTTCACACTATCAAAGGCACTACAATATGTAGAATGCAAATAAAATGGCGTTTCACACAGTATTGCAGTAATAAAATAACATAAAATACTATCACTTGTTAGCCTTACTTTCTTGTACGTACGCTGCAATACAATTTATTTGATTCGCTATACAGATTATGTTTTCCTATCTTGAAATAACATGGAAATATACTAAAACTATCGATGGCTTCCTTTGCGTTTTAAATATGTTATAAGAATGAAATACGATTCGTATTTTGCCGAACAAGATTAAAATCCATATAAAAAGTAGGATTTGAAAAAAAATACTAGTATATCAACCCAGATTAATACTTAGTCAAGGCAATGATGATTTTTTTAAAGTTCTGTATATTAGAAATAATAATCACTGTCCTAAACCTAGAATGCCTAAGTTTTTCAAACATTTATTCAAGAGATTCAAGGCTTAACTATGCTTTCATTCCGAGGAAGACCCTTGCCAACATTAACAGAGATATGAATGTATTTATATAAAGTGATCGTTCTTCATATTACTATTTCGCAAACATCATAATAATATTCTCTAGCAATAATTTACACGTTGCAAATATCTAGCGTGAGTATAAACAATAATATAACTTTCTACACACATCATCGAATAAGCATATTGGTGACGCAAGCGCGGACATCACACGGTAAAGCTGTAATTGTTGCGCGGGCGCATGCTATTCAATACTGTGAAATCAAAGGTTGTAGCTCACACCGAAGTGAAAAATTATTTTGCTAGTGAGATTTGGCAATTTAGAGTAGACGACCCGTTCAAGACTTTCAAGGTCTTATGTGCTTATCTTGACGTAACGTCAAGAAAACTAGCTCTAATGGTAAGGTGCGTTTGAATCAATAACCATCTAAACTATTAATAAGTGGTGTTCCTATTACCTATCAAAAAGGAATTTTGTAGATCAACGTAATGGAAAACCTTTTTCGTTCATTTTAAGTAACCAGCAGAAATTCTTTCAAATCTCTTGTAGTGTACTAAAAATTTTGTCTGTGATTTTATTCAGTAGCAAAATCGTGCAATTTTGTGTGATAAGTCGGTAAGAGGATCAACGGGGAACAAGTATTTTACCTAAATAAAATAATCTAGCGTTTTCACATTACACTAGAAAAAATATACTTACTTTTTAATTCACATTGCGAAGCATCTAATATCTAAATAAGTATTCAATTCAGATAACTTCGCATGTTAATGAAGAACATACTTGAGCGTACGTCTGACACCGACAGACTTAGAGAATGTTTTTAAACACATTATGTGCAAGTTATGTGTGTGTTTCGGTTGCGATTATTCAACATATAGTTGGTATTCTTTGAGAGTGTGGTTGTTAATTATGTAAGGTTTTTTGTAGAGGTCAATGAAAGGAGTAAGGTCGTAGCTTGGAGACAAGAGTTTGATACATAGACAAATAAAACGCGTTTACTTTTCATGATTCCTATAGATTTTTATAATGATATGGTTTAAAAAGCGTCTGAAAATAATGTTAGCTTTTTAAATAACATGTAAAATGTCAACCACAGCCTAAGGTATTAATGTAATTCATTTATATTTTGCCAGGTAGATACTAGATTTGATGAAATATCTCTTTTTTCAGTGGCCTTCCTTACCTTTCCCTTGCTGGCTCTCTCTCTCTTCCATGCTATGAATTCCACATGGTGGTGGGGTTCCTTCCTGATCTTTCTCCTCCACTTCGCTCTGTCCTGGACATCGTCTTCGGAAACCTCTGACTTCATATTTTGTTTATTATTTCCTCCTATTACCTCTACCTACCTACCGATTAACTCTATTCACTAGTAATAAGTTGTCGTTCGATTATTCTTTATCCTGTTTTACCTGAATTATCTTCAACTATTTTCACATTAACTTACGTATCGGTGTAAACGCAGCCGAGGTTAATTGTAAGCCGTGTCTGCACGCCAAGCTATGATACCAGTAATGAAGTAACCAACATCGTGATAGAGTAAAGTGTACTACGTTCAGAACATTCGTCAGGAAATACACCACTCCGTTGAGACTATCGTGATCTCGTTGCCAATGATTTGTGTGTTTGATATTAATTAATTGGTTTAAAAGGTTGTTGGGTGCATTGGTTTATGATTTGTTTTTAATTTGGCGCAGAAATAAGATTATGAAAACATTGGCAAATGCCCTCAACTTCTACTATATTGTCTATATATTATTACATTGGCAAATGCCCTCAGCTTTGACTAGATTGTGTCTAAATTGAAAATAATCGTCTAGCCAATGTCCTTACCTATCACCGTGCAAATATTTTTAGCTGCAAAAATACACGCAAATATTAAAATAAATACTTATGGTATTAATTAATAACAATATGGGCTGGGTCAATTGCTTAGGTCCAGCATAAACAGTAGCTGTTTTAATAGTCCAAGCGATACTATTGTTCCACTGGGATTATAGTGTCGACATATAGTCAACGCAATGACTAGATGAAATACACTTACGCCCTTCTATAACCCCCGGTTTCTGTGTACATTTAGCGGTAGTTTATCTATTCAATAGCTTTTTTTGTATGAGTTTTAACGCTATTGAATAGATTAACTACCGTTAAATGTACCTCATAATCCGGGGGTTAAGGTGATTACAGTTCTTGAATTGTAGTTTTGGAAGCCAACATCTTGTATTTCAAGTCAGAATTGCCAAGATTTTTTTCCCATAAAACTGATGGGTACACCGTTACTCCACACAACTTTCTATAACAAATGATGCACAAACTAACAAATGTTAAAGAATACGCTAAATCGTTTTGTAAACATTCACGTTCTCACGTCATATCTCGGAGGTGCGAACTCATATGTAGATGGTATCTTTATAATTAGTTGCACTGACTTAACAATGGAATTGTTCATTTGTATGTTTAATTAATATTTTAGATTTTATTGACTCAGTAATGAGCTAGGATCTTCTAGAAAGAGAGTCCTCCTTTAAAGTTTAGAACTCTGTAAATTAAATAGGCATCTTAGGGCCGTTATTTCTATCATCACATACGTACTACCAAAGCATAATTAGAATTTCTTGATAGATTATTTGTTTACGGTATCTTTGTATATAATATATATACAAAGTCGCCAACTTGCCGATGCGTGTGGAGGACATGATGGCAACGACTTGCAGAAATCCTTTGAAATAATGTTAAAGTGACTTGGATAACTCTGTCGAAAGTAATTTTTCAAAAAAGCTGACAGCATTTGAATGTGGACCAGAATTTTTTTTTTAACAACTTTGTTTTAACTTATGTTTTTTGACCTAATAAAAATAATATACCGTTACAAACCTCCAAGATTTGGTAATATTTTGTATATTGTGTTAAAAATGAACTATCACATACAAAATCAGGACGGCTGACCATTGGCTTATTAAAATACCATTCAGCGTGACCTCAGCAGGTAACCTCTGGGCTCAAATCTTCCTTTCCATAGTTGGGTAACAAAATATATTGTGAGAAACAACGGGCATACATACGGGGTGATTTTAAACAGGCTTTTATTGTAGAGTTGAGTGGAGCACATTTTTAAAGTAACAATGTTGCCTTTGAAAAATAGAATATTATTTTAAAAATACTCTTTAAGCAAAAGAACATAAAGTATCTAAAAAGGATATGTAAGCCTTTTGGTGTACCAAATGACGTATAAGTCTAAAATAATTTTGTCAGTATGCAGATCCTTACAATATCGATGTATCTGCTTGTCAAATCCGTCCTTCAAATTCAAAGTTCAGAAAATTATTTTTGCAGGACGATCAGGAGCACATTTTGTAATTTTTGCGGTATTAAAATTAATTAAATAGTCAGTATTTTAAATAAATAAAAATATTATTTTGGAAAACACTAAAATAGCTTCAACCCGTGTAAATAGTTTTGAGAATAAAACAAAGTACACATTCCCCTTAAGTGTTGCCGTCCTCCGCGTACCATTCAGTTGTCTGGCAACACAACACCACCTAATTAATTGTACCAACATCAAAATAGAAAACGTGTGACTTATTATATCTGTTTGTTTATACCTTTTATAGTAACTTTTAGTCCATGGGAACCGAATTTTGGGTTGAATTTTACTTATTATAAAACCCTTTTGAAAGTCTATCTTATTCTACTAGCTTCTGTCCGCAATTTCGTCAGCGTAAAAACATTTTCCGTTGAAAATAGTATCTTCTGCATAAATCCTACATATAAACGAACCCTCGTATTCATAAGAATATATGAAGTTATGAAAGGCTTATAAAGAGTTTTATTTTTCACTTCTTAGCGAAATGAAAAAGAGAAAACATATTATAGTAGTTTTTTTAGCTAAAATAAATTTATAGTGTGTTTATGAATAAGAGGGTAAATGTTTACCAAATTTCATAAAAAATGTTGCAAGAAATATAAGAGTCATACCTACATACATACATCCTCACAAACTTTCACGTTTCAAATATTAATAGGACTAACAAAATATTGTAGAAAAAATTTCGACAGCCAGTACTATAAAAAGTTGACATTTAAAATGTACTTAAAAAATAGTACCACCAGCACCCGCTAGGGTCGCTGATCAGGCTTTCGAACAAAATTTGTTGATATTCGATATTGGTTTAATATCGCGCGTCTGATCATTAGGTATCCAAGAGAGCTTACTTTGTAATCATTTTCCTACTAATAATAAAAGCTATCTATAGTTTATTATTGATTGGTCAATATTAGTAACTCTAGGCCACCTGTAAGCTTGTAGACCAAAAATAAATGTCAGTATGTCTGTAATAGCCTGTATGTAGTTCATAAGTTATTTTCAATTGTAGCTATAAATATTAGTTGAACATTGACTTTAGTCTATATGGTACCTGTATAAATTAATTATCGGATCAATATTTAAATGTATTAAATTTGATTTAAGCTATAGTGTACGAAATTGTGTACCTATGCTTTTAACATGTCAGCGTATTCTTTAACATTGTCTTTTAAACGCAGAAAAAACCAATTATATTATTGGTCTTCAAAAATGTAAATACTAATCAGCCTAGCCTTTCTTCCAAGTATGTTAGTAAATACTAATATTAAAATGAAAATTTTGACGATAATTGTAGAAAGAATTGTAGCAGTGCACATGCTTATGATTAATTTAATATGATTTATTATTGTTAAACAAGAACCGTACACAATCAAAAGTATCCTAAACCACAAAATCTATTCAGCAATTAATGAACATAAAATAATATTATTTGTACTACACGCAACAAAAAGGATAGTTCCATAACCAACAAAGACTGTATCGTACTTAGTTTCGAATCATATTATACCGCCGGTTTCTAAAGTACATTTATCGGTAGTTTATCTATTCAATAGTGTTTAAACTCATATAAAAAAACCGCTATTAAATAAACTATCGCTATATGTACTCAGAAACCAAGGGTAAGTCAGGATAACTAAAAGATTAATGAAATCAACTCCATAATAAATCACATCTCCATGGAACGTTTTTTAACTCGCGTGAAGGTTTTCTATAGAATATTTAGTACCATGCATTGTACATGACAAATGGAGTCCGTTCCCATCGTCTGTGTTTGTCCACTCAAGGCCGATGTTTGTATGGTTTAATTAGACTTGTGTGTGCTCAAATTGTCCGTTAATGTGTGTGTGTATGATTTGTCGTAATGATAGTGAAATACAATAGTGGTCGTAGGTTTTACGACCAATGCGTGGTGTTCATGAGAAGAATTGTATGTTTCTTATAACAGATACTTTTACATAATATTGGTTGCAGTAGAAAAATTTTAAAAAGAGGGCGATTAAAAAGAGTAAGTACCCTGGAGTTTCTTGACAGCTCTTTTCATAGGCCCTAACTTTCGAACTGGCGGTAAATTCACTATATTTGATCATCATAAGTGTTTGTACTTGGTTTAATGAATAAATGATTTGGTTTTGATTTTTACTAAGCGTACCCACATTACTTTTGGTAATCATTTTGATTACATGAGATAGTTTTCCTTTTGATTTATGTTTTCACACATTTATTTGACTAGTTATGTAAAATATTATGTAAGGCTCATAAAATTTAATTTAATATCAAGGGCTTCCAAATCGATTTCACGGCAAATATTGTTATTGAACTAACGAACTACAATTAAATCATTGAAAATTCAAATACTACCATATTTGAAATACTTCAAATGTTTTTTTGGCCTAATATTGATAACTACTACAGACTGTCTCTTGAGTATGAGCTATGGTGCAAGCTATAGGACTGCTGATCACGAGGTCTCGCTTAGCCTGACCCGGGAATTTAACTAGGGACTTCTAGTATTCTAGCTTTTCCCCTCTCCGAAGGGGCCAAATTCTTTATAAATTGACCCAAATTGGGGTCAAAAATAGGTCAATCAAATTTTTTGATTTTTTTGTAGTTTTTATTATTTATGTTGCAACTATACACTAACATGTTCAAATTTAAACCTATAATTAAACCTAAAAAATAAGAATTAAAATAGAAACTAGGGACTTCGTGATCAGCAGTGTATAACCTACTGCTCTAGCATAAACCTAGCATAAAAACAATTTTAAATATTGAAACATAAAATATCCGTTAGCGAATAGCATAGCGTTGAATTATTTATTAACTCATATTACCCGCATGATATCACGGGCTAACAATACGCAAATATGTTTATAGTTCTAGCTATTCGTTTACAACTGTAGATAATCTATATACTTACCAATACATCGCTAAATAAAAATGACGTAAATACTTTAGTATGCTCGAGATTTAAGACTTTCTTCTACTAAAGTTTTAAAGTCTACGCTACGCATTTTACTTAATTAATACTTAATGAAAAGTAAAGAAAATATAACAATATTTTTGGCGTCTCTTCTCGTATTGATAAACTACTACTGGTGCTGGCAAAATGCAAGTTGAGGACTTGTCATATTTTCCGAACTTTTTTAAAGAACTCTCCTAGATGCAAGGTTTCCTTTCATTGTTTCGCTTCACTCATAATTATGTGTGACGCTTATCTAAACAAACATATATCGTTTTCCTTTTCCTGTTTCAGTGTATCACCGCTGAGAAAAGGCCTCTTCCCTTCGAAATCACCCCAAACAAATCAATCGGCAATATTTTTTTTGTAATCTATAAGATTTGCCTAATATTTCACTAATTAGGTAAATTAATGCTAGTACTACTAGTTTATCACTGCTATATAGTAAATAAGTAAGTACATTTAATATTTAATGTTACCGTTAGCGTGGTGCAATGAGAGTGGTCACGTGGTCGCGTCACGATACCAGTGCACCACGTGTATTGATTTTAAGGCGATACAACACTTTGTGCCAATAGTATGTACTGTGACTATGTAGTAGTATGTGACAGTGATTTTATGTCAACGTTTAAAGTAATACCGTTCTACATATTTATTAAATTTGCCCTATTTTAATTGAAGAGGGACTTTGAAAACTATGTTTATACTAAAAGTAGCAGACTACGTCCGAGTATTATTGTACAATTTTCCCGTTGATTCGAATTCCGTGGGATTCCGTGGAATTAGGACTACTTAAATCATTTTTTTGCTATAAGAGCGACAAACGAAACTTTATCAACAAAATATAAGTCGAAACATACATTTAACTCATAATTTTTTCAATATTTTTTCAATAACCAAATTCTACCAATGCTATCCCTGCTTAGCCTCACAAACTATTATGCTTACCCAAAAACAAACTACCCATACAAGCAAACGTACTCTATTATCTAGAAAATTAGCATTCTAAGCATGAGCAGTCTCTTTGACAAGCATTGAGTACAAAAACCTATTGAACAAAATCATCAATTCTATTTGCGACAAACCAAATAGTTTTTTAACCAAAACTAATTCACACGCTGACGGTAGCCGGACAATAAATATGCAAATCATAGTAATTTAAGTCGGTACTGTACTCGAAATTACGTTGGTTTGCTATGATTTATTATAGTAAAATAATATAGGGGAGGTTTGGATTTATTAATATTAATGAATATTTTTGGGGTTTATAATTCAGAAGGCGGCAGAAATTATGGTGTATTTTCCAATTTATTTGAAGTTTTTCATTAACTTGAAATATCTCCAGAAAGTTCTTGAAGGGAACCATATTTTGTCGTCAATGTGAATAGCAATCGTTCTTGCTGTCCCACAGGATACTGCAGAACTGGAGTAGCTAAATATAGACTCCTCTGTCTATATGATGAGCTAGGGATTTAAACAGTCTACAGCTTCCCTCTAATGAAGTTCTTTTTTTTTTCGCACTAAGAAATTGCTCTTGTCTCGCGGTGGCTTTTCCAAACAAACAAATAACAGACACAAAGTACAACCAGACCCGAAACAACTATTTGAGGATCACATAAATAATTGTTCCGTTTGGGAATCGATCCCACGACCTCCCGACGCAATGGTAGCGGCGCCGGCGTGGTGACTTAAACCACTGCGCCACGGGGGCAGTCAATTCTTATTTTATTGTGATCTTATGAAAGAAAATCAACCACCAAGGAAGTGGTATTCGTGTTTATTATCACAAATTTATATTATAATACTTTCTTAGGAATATAATATAATTTAGAAGTGGTTAATTTCTTTCTCTGTGTAACAAATTAAAGAATTTTTACACCTCAGGCAAAAAAGAAACATTTTCTTTCTTCCCACAAAAAAAATACACGAAGTGGTCTTACTGATTTACTTCAACGATGTCCTCGCGTATAATCACGTGCTTACAACACACATAGCGACACGTCACCGTTGCTAGGCAACCGATAGCAAAGGATAATCGATGTCACCTCACAATGACAAAACTATTATACAAGTCACCTTCGTTTTATTGTTTATACATATTTGCTTGTTTTTGTTAGATAGTATATAAAATATTGTTTTAAACCTGTTCGAAGAGGAATTAAAATGATGCATCGATTTTATTACTCACTCGATCCTTTTTCGATTAATTGGCTGTTGTTGTTATCTGTCCTTACCTGAAAAAGAAAAAGAAAATGAATTTGAGATGACATATTAGCACTGCATATGTACCTACCTAATATGATAATATATATTATACCTACATACATTATGTGCAAACATAAAATCACGTCTTCTTCCCATAGACATAGAAAGAGACCAGTAGCTCTACCATGAAACACCAACACAAACACCACTTGGTACAATCCTTACAAACTACTTTTGCTTCATTCGCATCTATGCATCTCGTCGTACAGTAACGCCGGTTATGAGTACGCACATTACATTTAGTAATCACTAAGATTATAGTGTCATGGAGATTTTACAAGCATACAAATCTATCAAAATATTACAAGACTATAACTCCATCACTTTCTGGGGTCAGCAACACAGTTTGTTAACTGTAGCCGACACGGGCGCAGGTCAAGTGCCTATAAAATTATACGTTCAAAATAATTTGTACTGAAGATAAGTTAATTACATAGTTACATGCTATTTTAACGTAAACAAGTTGTAGAATATTCAATATTTTGATAAGCTTCTGGTAGATATTTTTTAGTGTTGAAAAATTTTCCGGCGACTTTTTAATGTTGCTCGGTAAACATATGATTTAATACCTATTTTTGTAATAGGATTTTATTTGCTCATATTTATAGGATTTTTACAAAATAGCACTTTGTAACTTTACATAAATATGTGTGCCATTTATTAACATAAAAATTGCTTAAGCGATTGCAATTGCAATAGTTCTATCCTAAAATTTACTATTAAAATTACTACGCACCTAATCTTTTACCTTGCACTTACAATATTATATAAAATAAATAATTTAACCCATTAATGGCCGACTGCTGGGCAAGGGTCTCCTCCCGTAATGAGAAAGGGGTAAGGCCTTGAGTCCATCACGCTAGCTAATTGCGGGATGGGGACTTTGCATACCTTCAAGAACTGGTCTAAAGAACTCACATTATAATAGTTACGACTTTTTAATTTAGTAGCTAAAGTTACGTTTTAATCAAGAACCTCAAGCAAAAACATTTCAATAACATTATCAACGAAAGTCACGTCTTGTCAAAAAATTGATAAAACATTTTAAAACACTTTTTACTCCAAAACTATGTCACACAAAAAATAGCACAGATGAGTAAGTAAAGCTACCTGCTATTTTTAAATAGCTGATAAGCGTGAAAAGCGTTTTTTATCGTTTTATTTTAATAACGACTCGTGACAAAATGCGGGGCACGTTCCGAACATGGCAAAAAATATTTTTACACTAAACGGTTTTTTCTATTTATACCTATCAGATGAATCGGGCTGATATTTTAATTTACAAAGATGTTGCTAGGTAGAAAAACGTCTTTATTCCTATTATGCAGAAGTTCCCTACTTAACATTTATAGTATTCGTAGAGGTAGTAGGGCTTCCAAGTCGTCATATCTATGATACTCTATGATTTGATACTATATGAATTTGAGTGTCTGTATATTTGTATCTCAATTACGCAGAAACAATTGAACGGATTTGCACGACGCATAAATAATTCATAATAACATATACTAGAAACTTTATCGTATTATCATCACTTAAACCATGAAAACAAAGAGTTTATCATTATCTGTTCAAAACCAATCGACCAACAGTTTTGTTAAGCAACTTTAAATTACCATAACATCTTAGCCAATATGACATAGAAATCAAATCCTAGAATATTTCTATCGCAGACGCATAATTGGCCATCCAAAAAAAACCTAACACTCCGTATTCGGCGTTAAAATTAACAAAACGAAAGTTTTACTGTTTAAGGAATAAACAACATGCTATATATAGGCAACATTAACAGAAACATACGAACTAAATACATTACATCAGACGATTAAGGACGTAAGTGCATATACAGGCTGATTTATATCTTAATTCAATCAATTTTCTATATTTATACTGTTATAAAATTGTAGGCCGTGTGTATGTTTGTAAGAAAATATTACTAAAGTCTAATATTTATATTTTAGCTTACATTATGTTTGTTCAATTCTTACTCAGTTTTCTATAGATTCTTCATACATTATCTATCAAAAGTGTTCAAAACCTTTTCTCAGATAAAGTTTAATGACGATGGAATTATTAGACCCTAATTTTAAGATTTTTTATGACATTTCTGTTTTCATTATAACATTGCTTAATGATTTTGATTGTTACTTATTACGCGCAGTCATTTTGAATTCATTTTACCTTAAAATCAATTGTTTCGGGTAATATATATAATGTATATATCGCTCCTTCAATGCAAAAGGGCCACAACTCAAAAAAAAATGAAAATCGTTTTATTGCAAAAATGACACCTGAACCGACTATATTTTATAGTAAAAAAAAACCCCCATCATTTTTGCTTATATTATGGCTGCACTGACTTACTGCCCTTTTTGCATTAGCTCACTTTGACAGGTAATGTCAGTGCAAAACAGCCACTTTGCGAGTTGCGCCCGGAGATTCAACGCAAATGCTCGTCAGTTGCATGAAAAAGTGCCACAATCCATAATATGTCTGTGTTGGGTGCAAAATTTCAATTTAATGTGATTATATTTTACAATACAAAACTGCCATATTTTGGAAAACGTCCTTTTTGCATTCTAACTATAGTATTTGTTACCATATTTTGTAATACAAAAGTGCCATATTTCTGAAAACGACCGTTTTGCATTCAAACACTAGTATTTGTTATTATATTTTGTAATATAACAGTAGCATATTTTGAAATACGTCCCTTTTGCATTAAATTATTGTGGAATAAATAATCATTTTTAGCGTGCTAGAATGGGAAAGCCAGAAATATGACCGTTTGGTATGATAATAATTTTAGTTTTCGTTACAATTTTAAAAATAAAATAATACATTTTGATGCAGGCAAAGTAAAGAGGCACCCTTTCCTTTCAAATTCCTCTTTCAGGGGCAAGATCCGACCAGTCCTTTTCAAATGCGTCTAGGTCATCCCGCCATCTCCATTTAAGTCTACCGCGTCTGCTATGACCATCTTCTGGCATCCAGTTGGTAGATATGCGGGTCCACCTTTCCGAATGCATATGGATAACTAGCTGACCCGCGCAACTTCGCTTACGTCACGTAAGAGTCATATTTTCCCCGTTCTTGTAACATTTTTTACTGGTACTCTGCTCCTATTGGTCGTAGCGTGATGATATATAGCCTATAGCCTTCCTCGATAAATGGGCTATCTAACACTGAAAGAATTTTTAAAATCGGACCAGTAGTTTCTGAGATTAGCGCGTTCAAACAAACAAACTCTTCAGCTTTATAATATTAGTATGGATATAATATTAGTATGGATGTGGCCGGCTCAGTTCCATTTCAGCCAGGCTGTCTTCTCCCTTACATCGGCTATGCGAGTTTGGGAGCGCAGTATAGAATTTCGGACGTGATCTGTTCTTTTGATGCATAATATACTATGCTCCATCGCTCTCTGGCTCTTTCTGGTTTTCCGTAAGGGATCATGTTTGGGCAGCGTAGGTAAGGACGGGTAGTAGGTATAAACATGTCGACGAGCTTTCACTTCAGTGACAGTGGAAGGTTACCCTTCATTAGCTCTTTCCTGGACCAGGATCTCTTTCAGGCACTTGTGACACGTTTGTCCAACTCTTTGTCCCGTCAGATGTTAAAAGAGGTTATCTGGCCCTAGCAAGTGTACTCGTCGACATAGTCTATGACGTGCCCGTCTACCTCGACCCTACGTTTTGTGTTGTTGGTCATAACCTGGGTTTTTGTACGGTTCTTACTCAGTCCAATCTGAAGGTTTGCCGTGCTCAGATCTTTGAGCATTGATTCGAGTTCCGATGCCGAAAAAGAGAAGAGGACTATGTCATCTACAAAACAATGGTTTGTTAACTGTTTTCCACTTACAACTATGCTTTTGATTGCCATAACACCGCCAAGCTCCTGAAAATTTCTCTGAGGGTGCTGGTAAATAATTTGGGAGATAGCGGGTCTCCCTGTTTCACGCTTGGAATGATATTGTTGTCTATTGCTTTGATGAGTTTGATGTATGAAGGTTCGATTCTACATAGTATCTTTAAGTAGGACTTGGATGGAGTGATGATTCTATGGCGGAATGAGTAATGCTGTCAAAAGCTTAAAGCAAATACTCCTGCTGCACTCAGTCTACTCGTCACGTTACCCATTGATTGATGATGATGATTGATGTTTAATTTTACTAAATAATGAAAGTTACGCACAAAGTTAATCTCAATAATTTTACTTACTTAATAAAAAGTTAAGATTTTTTCATTTAGATTGTTTAATACAATGTTTTCCTGGTCTATTCAGTTATCGTTTTACTTAGTAATTATTATTAAACTTTTTGATACGGTTTTTTTTACCAAAAAAGTACAATTAACCATTTTTATTTGTAAAACTGTGTTTAATTTTTGACATATTTCTCATAATATTGGTTCAAATTTTGAATGCAAAAGGGACTTATATGCTTTTTTCTCTTAATAGGTAACAGCTATTACAAAATTTATTTTGTAGAAAGATAGAGCTAAAAAATACGCATCTAATGATATATTAACATCTTATATTTAATAAATAAATATATGAAATGTTATAAAAAAACAGTTTCAAAAATTTGTTTTGGCTCTCGTGTAAAATTTATAGATTTCGATTTGTGGCCCTTTTGTATTCAAGGAGCGATATATACCATGTATCCTTTATTTCTACGTCTATAAAACCCCTCTATACCATAAGATTAAATGCAGCTAAAGACTAATGCTACTGGCCCCGTACTGATGCGAACGAGGCAAGGAAATTTTGTAAGGATTGTACCAACTTTTCTTCTTACTTTACTTACTGTCTTTGGTCTCTGCCTACCCCTATGGGAAAAAGGCGTCTTACTAAAAGATTTATAGTTAGATAATAAAACAAATAATAAACCAATGAAAAGCCGAGTAATGTACTAGTATCAAGTAGTATTTCATATTTCTATAGGTTGTTCTAGATTACGGCCCTTGGACTTAAGATTTATTGTAAGGTAAGCTTGTACTAATAAATTCTTTTAGCTCGAACTGATTGTGATTTATTTGTGGGAAATTGTATTTCAGGGTTATTTATAAATGCTACTTCAGGCTGTTTTTCGTAACTAATATTTTTTCGTTGTTTATGTGTTTTCTTTCCTTCGTTTCATTTTGTTTCTTCCTCATTTTGTACAATGATAATGATGACTATAGCTTGATGTAGTAAATTGATTAGTTAAGAACATATTGTATTTGTTTAAAACTTTTATTGAGGGCATGCAAAGTCCCCGACCCGCACTTGGCCAGCGTGGTGGACTCAAGGCCTAACACCTCCCTCATAACGGGAGGAGATCCTTGCCCAGCAGTGGGTCATTAATGCGTTAAATTTATTTATTTAAGAACATATTGGATGAGCCGTTTAAGTGAAGAATTTTTTATACTGTACCATCGAATATTACCTTACATTGCCTTACATCCTCTTAGTTTGACACCTACTGGGCCAAAACAAAGGTCCATGCGAGACGTTAGGTGATATTTCATCAGTCCAGTATAATGTTGATCAGCCGTAGTCCACTTATTAAAATGTCACTAGATCGTTCCATCATAAAATCAGCTCAATGATTACTTAAAATTTTTCAATATGTTACTGTCCTAATTCAGGACACGAGATTCCCACTTGTGCATTTCAATTCATAATGAAAGAAAAACAATAATTGGCAACCCAATAAAGACAATAAGATTAAAACATTTATATTTATATATCCACGTTTACCAATTTTTTTATACAATGATAAACACACTAGGCTTTGCCTGTGTCGTAGTATTAATTTAATACAGTTTATTACCAAATTAGTCCTGTGTTTTGATAAGTTTTCTGAGACAATATAAGAGTAATTATTTACGTTCATCAACAAAAGTAATGTACAAAGTTCCCAAGTAAAACACGACATAATAAAGTTATACATCATATACCATGTCTTGTAGTCCCGTTAAGATTTTTTTATTTAGATCTCCAAGTGCCGACCATTATCTACTAGACACTCGTCCTATGGGAACTAGTTGTTGGCTTATTCTGTAACTTTTTATCGAAAACTGGTAGGACGAAATTGGTAAAGCAAAAACTAAGGCTATTTTTACGTTTGGGCTAGACTTTGTTGTTGTTAGTCTGGTTTGAGAGCTAGGTTTGTTTTTAGCTTATAATTAACTAGGTTTTAACACCGGTTTAGTTAAGTAAGGTTTGTTTGGGATGCTGCCAAGGTAAACGACTGTTTTTATATTGTGTTTGATGTTTAATTGTGCAGTTATTACAATTTAAATAATTTCTGTCCTTGACTCCACCAAGCTGGCCAAGTGCGGGTTAGAACTTTGCAACATGCCCTCAAGAAATGTGTTCAACAGTTTTTAGGCGTGGAAAGTTTCATTCCGATGTTTTCCTTCACCGTTAGAGCAAGTGATAATATAAAATTATTTTAACAACACACAAAAAATACACCTTCTTCTTATAGGGGTAGGCTGAGACCAGAGAGCGCCACTTGGTACGATCCTAGCAGACTCCCTTAGCCTCATTCAAATCAAAATATCTTGTCCTTATTATTTCGAGTTATTATTAAAGTACTTATATAACAAATTTTAATATTCTTAACTAAGGAGAAATGTATAATGGGTAATCGGTCATAAATAACCATGTTTTATGTTTCTAAATGAAGACATACTCGTATTTATATAGATAAACATACATTCAAATCGGGAAAAGTGTCAGGGATTTTCCAACAAGTATTTCTTGGAAGTCGTTCAGGGGTTGAAGGTGCAATGGCCGCCTACGAGTATATCGCGGCTACAAAAGCATAAAAAGCAAAACTTACGTGTGATTTATTTTGTTTTAAGAGTAAAGTTAAGAGTAAGAAGGAATTATAACTTAACTACCCGACCCGCACGTAATTAGGGGAAAAAAATACCTAGCCTATGACTGACTCTACTGTCTCCATGCTAAATTGATTATTTAAAAATATCTCATTGAAGGCGTAGAAGCGTAACGTAGATAGACGGTCAAATAGACATACAGACAGATGAACAGACGCACAGACTTACGGACAGGCCGATAAATAAATTTTCATATTAATATTAAGTCGGAGAAAAAGTCTTTTCGCATTATAGTGTGTATGAACTTGTAATAAAATCTTTTCTCTACACAAAAAAGCTCGATATTTGGGTACCTCACGAGCTCACTGAAAGAAACCTTAGGAACCGTGTACTCATTTGTGATTTTTGAAGGCAAAGAGATTTTATTACAAGTTCATACATACTACCTAATGTGAAAACACTTTTTCCCCGACCTAATGTGTATGGATAAAGTAAATAATAATATAATCTATGTAAACAAGAGTATACAGAATAGTCTCCCGTCCCGTTACATCGAGACTGGTACATTATCGTATTGTGGCTCGATCTGCTCCATGCTGATCGGGTCTCAACAAAAAAACTATTACTACGTGTAGACAGCTTATCATACCTGCAGTCTAGGGCTGACACACTATATTTACAATATATTACATACTTATGCAGTGCAGTTATGCAGAAAAAGTGCAGTATTTTTTAACTTGAACTAATTTCGTTGTAAACTTGTATCAGAGTAATTTTATGTTTTTTGATAAGGTTCCTCTTTTTGGGGGTGGTTTTTTAATGCTATAGATTTTTTTAGATTAATAGTTTATTAAAATTATTTTGTTGGACATATATGTACTTACTTATATTGTAAAAAATATATGTTGTTAAAAAATGAATCTGCTAGGACAACCACTTCCTAAGCACACTACCATAAGCCACTTTGACACAAGCCACATGAATAGACAGATCAAGTGGTTGACAGCCCTACGTATAAGTTGATAAGTAAGATCTTTCCGGTATTAAATTGTTTTAGCTAAATGCGGTTTATGACGCTACTGTGGTCACGATTCTAAAACGTTGCGGCTTTTTTCTATTATTTTCAAGGAATATTTTTTAAAGTTTGTAATATCAAAAAGAGACTGGGAGGGCTAGGAATTAGATATTTTGAATAGGATTTCGGATGACATACATTATCTATTAACATAATTTCACACCTGTTATACTCGAAGGTGCAGGCAGAGGTGTATTCAGCCACGTTTATGTTAAAATTCATGTGACAAAACGTTTTTTGAGAAAATTTCAGTCATTCAAAAATCAGGTTCTATTGCGCTATATAAAAGTGGGACTGTAAAAAATATAGTTACTTGTTCATTATGGTACTGTTTCAGTGAATCCTAAAAATACAACACCTGAACAACTGGTTTCAATTAACAAGGTGAGGAAAACTAATTTTAAACAGAATATTTTTTCAGTAAGTTATTTAATTTAAGTCTATGTTTTTAAAAATACTGAATAGTCTTTTACGTTATACTTTTTTTTAAATAGAATTAAATAATGGTTGCCGGTAGGTTTTAATGACCAGGTGGTCAGTTCCATAGTTTTTTAATTGCTTATTATAAAATATGAATACGCTTTGGAATAATAAAAAGTAAAGGCGTTGACCTCCGATCAATATGAGTTCAAATCATTTGAACTATTGCAGTTAAAGCTCACCACAGAAGTTATTAGTAGTTGTTTATTGAGCATTTGTAAAAGGAAGTTTTTTTTCGACTACTGTTTTTGTTGCTATTTATTTGATAGAATTAGGTACATTCTATTATTACTGAATTTTCGGAAAAGTAATCCTTGCCCCTTTTTGTATGTCCTTAAAACTACAGCTATAGTTTTGTAGTTAAAGTACAATATCAGGAAAGTTAAATTAATATAAAGACCATGTCATACGTACTTCTATTTCTCCCTAGCTATTTCTCACATATGGTAATGACATCAACCTTTCTTAAACTCTCCCTTCACTTGGTTCTATCCTTGACGTCGTCTTCCTCAACCTCACACGCCTATATTTCAAACCTACTTATTACTCAAAAAATATCAACACAGTTATATTCCACTACATACTTTGTCTAGTTATTCATATTAAATACTTTTTGACGTGACTACGCACTTATTTACTATCCAAACAAAAATACAACACTCTGTATAATAACATTCGATAAAAATCGGTAAGCTAAAAATAGAATAAATACATTGACACACTACACATACGGCACAAAATCAATACAATACTCATACAAATATTACTCACGCCATTATTCATAGTCTGGGCATTCGGGCTGCATCCACACAAATATTAACATCTCACACAATGGAAGCGTATTCTGAATTAATGAAGGCTTTATACAAAAGCCAATTGAAAAAAGATTACTTCAAATGGATTTTTGTAGTGAATCACTATTATTGTGTGAATAAATAATGATCTGAATGATGACAGTCTCTTTGAATCAAAAGTGTCATCACCACTTTTGGTTCTATACCCGGGTAAAATTTATTTTGATTTTTTGTGTTTTTATCGGAATGCTTATTATATCAGTCAGTAAGTTAGTTTTAATCCTGCTATACATATAATTTAGTTGAAACCAGAAATATAAGCGGACAGGGAGCATTTTATATACCTCTTTCCTACCTTTTATTATAACATGCGTAATCACAAACATCTTTCAAACAAAAGATAGGAGACATTTTGTAAAAAAAACTACTAAAATATCTTTATAAGTATCTCGTAAATATACAGTTTAGCTCACACTCGGCTAGCGGAGTGGAATATAAGGCCTATTCTTCACTCAATTCGGGTATAGACTCTTACCCAGCGGTATTACAGTAATGGGTTAAAAAATATAACCTTCGTAACTTCTAGCAACCACAATACACTCAAAAACTCATAAAACTCACTTTAGTCACACGCCACTGTACAAACAACATACATACATACATACAAAAAAACGCATCAAAATACATAGTACCCATTCATGACTCGTTAGCCATATTAGTTGGGGTCAATGAACTCGTGAATTGTGATCGACTCACGCGCGTATGCGTTGTATTGTTCTAAGTTATGGATTATGATTTAATAAGTGTTGTTATTTGACGCGTTTTAGCAGCGTTCTGTAGTTTTTTCTTGGTGACAATTGACTAGAATAAGTGATAATGAAAGCCTTTTTCCCTATAATATAATTTTTCAAATGTAAAAAACAGATTTAGTGGTTATTCATGAAAACCCGGGATTCTCGGGAAAAATTTAGGATTTTAGTTACTGCTGCGCTTTTGACCACAGTTCCGGGATTCTGAATTTCCAACTCCGGGATTTGGGAAGAACTCTTAACTTTATGAACTATGAATGTCTGATAATGAATACTTCAGAAATCAGCCTATAATTTAAAACCCTATTCGAACTGTATCAAAAACTTCACTAACACGCTAACAGCTCTACAATTTCACTCTACAATCCCTCAAATAACATATCATTACTACTACATTACAGTAGCATTAAAAAACCTCAATAAATACAACATTCAAGGTTACATACATACATAAAAATGCAATTTTAACCTAAAATAAACACAATAGGTACACGCTGACTGCACATGATGATTATCAGACATTATGGAAACAACGGGGCCATGAGAACAGCGACCATCTGCCGCTTCCGCTATCTCTTGCGGCTTCCAATATCCGCGAGTTTTTGTTGCGAAGATTATTGGTTTAACAGCTGTGATCCGGTGGATGTTTGGTCGACTGAGATTGGGGAATGGAGGGCTGGAATTTTGAAAGTGATTCTATAAACTCAACGGGCCTACATTTTGGTCGCTATTACTTCAAATTCGCTCGATATTTTTGGAAACTAAGTAGTGATTTTTAAGTAAAAAGGACTTTGTTGAGTATTTCATTTTATTGTATAGTTTTGGCAACCAAAAAACTATTTTACGAACCTAATTTAGCACACATTTTTTATTTGTGCCAAACAAATTATTACTTAAAACAGCATCGAAAGTTGTAATTGTTTCGATTTCTATCATCCAAATGACGAAACCTAGATAGTTACAGTAAGTACTTTCTTATTAATGTAACTTAAATTAGTTAGTTCTTTATATAACCTGAGAGCGGAGGAGGCTGTCTTTACAAACGTACTCGCTCAACTCAATATATTTTTGTGTTCTAGAATTCGTTATCATTGCAACCACGAATGCAATTATAATAGTGTTTCTGAATAAATTATTTATTTATTCACATTACATGGTGATTATTATGTGGCTTTTATCAGCGGCGAACGACTCCCATCGACACGGTGCGTGCACGAGATGATTGTGGGGGCATTATGGTCTTGCCACAGTGTGGCCATGAAAACCGCGAGTATTAAGTGCTACAGGTAGATGACAGTTGTGGCTGGTTAGTTTTGAGTTCATCTTGCAAGCTAGATAGGCACCATGAATTGTTCTATTGTAACTGATATTCTAATTTTAATATCAGTTATAAATATTTTTCGGAAAATCTCATAGGTTATCTACAGCCAAATGTATTTGGCGTCTGAGATACATATGTATATAAAGTTAAATGTAAAGAAAAACACCTGAAGCACAACAAAGAAATTGTAGTGCGACGATTGCAAACCTTTCTCTATGATTGGTATGAAACGCAAAAAAATTGAGACAGGTAAAAATAATTTAGTTGATAGGTCTTCCCTTAATTTTTATGTTAACCCTCAAGTATGGACAAGTATGGGTATACTAATAAAGCAATTTGTAGGTAAGATTCATAAGAATTTCCTCATTCAATTGAACAAAAATCAAAAACTTACCCATGAATCGTTTATTTTTATTTTCATTCATACCAGTCTCCCATGAGAAAACGATATTTCTACGGAATGTGGAGTGTTGGAAACTCGTCACACCGATTAAGATATCATTTCTCTTCGCTTGTGTCACGCTAAACTGAGATTATTTTTATTGTGTCACGTTTAATAGAACAATGATATGAACAAAGCATTTATTGTATGGCTACAGAAACAAGAATAAAATGGATCTTTGGTATTTATTTCTGAGCGTTCTTTAGTTTTTGTTCATTGTTGCGTATAATCCAGTGATACCTTGTTAATAGGGAACAATTTTATTAACTTATTGATTATATATATTGCTCAGGCAAATTTTAAAAATTACTGTCGTATTATGTGTCCACTACTGGACAAAAGCATCCCCTAATTTTTATCGACCTAGATTCTTTTCTCAATGGAGAGCTCTTTTCAGTCAGTACTGCTATTTTCATAAACGATAAACTACTCTGTCCGTTGCTACTAGAACCCAACCACCAATCCGATATTAAACACATGAGTAGGGAAATAGCCAATACCAAAAATGCGAGATTTTATTAATACTTTAACTCCGAAAAACTAATAAATCCATAGCCAAGCTTTACAAAGTGACTCATAATAACATAGAATCATTTATCCTTCCACTATCTCGCCTTCAACAAACAGTCCCTTTTTAACGTAATTTGACAGTACCTTTGTATATAGTTCACGACCTCGTTTCGTCCTCGCCCCTTGTCCCATTACGTCATAGGGAACCTTTATCTGTACAGGGCAGGATTTTAGACGAAAAATACGTTTAAACCACACCTTTTGTGTGGTTAAATGCCTACAAATTTGAACAGGTTTGACCACAGAAAAAAGGTTCAACCCCAAATTCTGATTTGCCGTAACGACTTGTATAATACGAATTTCTTGCTGTTATTAGGCAAATTCAATGCGACAAAACGTTGGCGCAGGGTGTACTGGCCGAAGTTGTCTCAACAAATCCTAGGTTTTCGACTCATCAGTTGTTTATCCTTTCCGGTCGTTCCTCAATGAGAGACGGCAATTCCGTCTCAAGTCGAGCTTAGACCACGCCAAAATGTTATACCACGCCTAATATTTCTTTAATCGTAAACTGAATAACACTAATAGATCATCAACGTTTCCATATTTACATTGTCATCGGAAACTAACAGTCTTTCTTATAACGTAGTTTACCCATATAAAGTGAGTTACATCTAAACCCCTCCCTGTATAACACTTGCACGGATAAGTGTATCAGGTTATTATGTGTCGTGTATGACATTCTGCAAATTAGGTCGTCTCGTACTGAGTGCAGGTCACACTTGATGCTTTGTTGACATCGTTGAGATGTCTCGGCAACAGTTTTAGGAGTCTAGATATGTATCAGTTAGTTTTGGGTGAGGATTATGAAAGTTGCTTTGAGTATTTCGACGGTCCCTACGTACAATAACCTAATTGCAAAACGCAAATTTTACAGGAGAGCGGTTTGAAGTTTCAAACACTTGTATCTCAAGTTCTATCAATCGCAGAGCTATGAAATTTTGCACGAAGTCTTTATTTGTTGTCTTTTATGAGAAAATAAAATAAAAACGTTAAAATATATTCATTTTATGTTCCATTGGTCACAACCGTCGTTTTAGATCGGAAACATTCCGACTAGCATTTACCTAAGTGGTACTTACTGATCTTTACTTGGGGGATTGAACAACGATCTAAATTGTAACTGCCTTTTACTAAATTTTACGTTGAGTATAATATTGAATTACGGTGTTTTCATGCTGGAAGCCATTAGGTAAGGGCTGATAATAAAATAAAAAGAAATATTTTATAAACTTTTTTTATTAAATTCACAATAGGCAACCTTTTTCTTCGTCATAAAGATATAAAATATTACATAGTAATAATATTGAGCAATCATAATTAGGTACTTGTTGAATATGGTTGCTCGAGAAAAACTGTTTCAAGTATACATCAACACTTCCAAAGAAGATATTGATGATGAAGCCGAGATCGAGAAGGATCAAGAAGCATACACGTTAATATGCCTTTACTTAGAATCTCATCTGTATCCGTATGTTCAAAATCTTACTTACGCAAAAGAAGTGTGGGATGCATTGACAATAATTTTTGAAGACAAGGGAATAAATAGGCGCATAACTCTGATGAATTGTCTCTTGGATGAGAAGCTGGAAAACCACCGATCTGCTGTCATGAGTCACGCTCAAAAGCGTAAAGAAATCAATCAAAGTTTCGATGACGATTTGGTTGCCGTGGTACTTTTGCGAGGTATACCTGATGTTTACCGACCATTACGGATGGCACTAGAGCATTCAAGAATGAAGATTACTTCTCAAAATGTTCGGCAAAAGCTTCTACAAGAAGATAGCGCTCAGAGCTCTTCAAATGAATCCTCGTCGAACTCGGCTTTAGTAGTGAAGAAACAAAACAAAACAAACAACTGCTTTTAATGTGGAAAGAAAGGTCATAAGAAGTCCGATTGCCCGATGCTGGACAAGGATGTGGTGCACGCTTACCAACGGTTTCCTCGAAGTCGAAGAAAGTTGCGTTATGCTGTTCAAGTGTTCACTGTCGGTGCACAAATCCTTCAGCCCCTCGACGTTTTATCTCGATAGTGGAGCCTCGACACACATGAGTTTTCAGAAGCAGTGGTTTAGAGACTTTAGGGTTACTGATAAGAATGTTGTGACGTGTGCAAATGATGATAGAATGTCAGGTGAAGGCAAAGGTGATATTATAGTTAATGTGAAAGGAGTTTTGTTAACTGTAAAAGATTGTTCCTTTGTGCCTGGCTTGAAAGTTAATCTTTTGTCGGTATCTAAGTTGGTACAGAATGGATGGAGAGTTATTTTTGATTCTAATGGCTGTAGGATGTTTCACCAATCGATAAGCGAGATAACAAGTAAACTTGTGGTTACTGCTAGTGAAGTCTCAGGTTGTTGTTTTGCTATTGTAGATGGTGCTTTGGCTACGGTTCTAGTTGAAGACTCGTTGGCACTTTGGCATCGTAGATTAGGGCATGTTAACTTGAATGATTTACGGAAGTTGCCTAACATCGAGGTTGGAGGTAAAAGTGTAATGGAACTTTGTGCTGCTTGTATAAGAGGTAAGGCACATAGATTACCTTTTCCAAAGGGTAAAGCAAGGCGAGCGAAAGACAAACTCAGTTTATTACATGCTGATTTGTGTGGTCCCATGTCGGAACGTTCTTATGGTGGAGCTCGTAACATGTTCGTAATAGTAGACGATTTTACTAGTAAATTTCTTTCTCAGGGAGAAGTCTCAAGCTTTTAACTTTTGCAAAGACTTCGTGAGGCATGTGGAGAACGAAACACGTCTGACAGACTCAGACAGTATTGAAGATGCGGAGGAGAGCTCAGACTCAGCAGATGTGGATACAGATCCTTGTGTTGAATCTGTGGAGCCTGTGAATTCAAATGAATCTGATGCTGAACATTGTGATACAAGAGTCAGAACAGTAATTGTGAATATCGAGGAAGAGCCTAGGTATCCTTTGAGGAATAGGCTTCGTAGCGTACAAAGTGGACTATATTGCTACAACAGTACATGCAAGTTAGAGGAAGAACCACGTTCGTACAAAGAAGTCCTTCGAAGTCCTGATAGCCATGAGTGGATAGCAGCGATGAAGCGGGAGTTGGAGTCCATGAAGGAACACGATGTTCGGAAGGTGATTGAAAAACCCCCTGGAGCCAAAGAGAAGACGTCGGTTGTGGCGATTCCAATATTTCTGCTATACTTGAATCTGACAGTTGTATTTTATCACCGAGCAAATTTGAAGCTAATGGAGCCGAGGGTGGCGTAGGACTCATTTTTGCATGGATTTGAGCCAGATCTTAGTGTTCATCTTTTGATGCTAGCGAAAATGGACCCGAAAAAAATAACAAAAAACAACGTAAAATAACAGAAATGGTAATTACTTACATTTTAAATTAAATATTCCCGATGTAAAATAACTTAAGTGGCAGTTACTTAAAACAGTAGTATATGTTCTCCCACGTAAAAACACTTATGTAACACTTAAGACTTTTTGATTCAAAACATTCCCAAGTAAAATAACGTCACTACCAAAAGCGACTAATTACGTCGGAATTGAATAAAGCTTGTTTAGATTACCAAAAAAGTAATTTAAGTTGATAATGTAATTAAAAATAAACTTTTTACTGACTAATAATTAAAGTTAAAGAAGGTACAATAAAATAAAACGTCAAATTCAACTTACCTGATGATATTTTGATGGTTTTACCTTTATCTTTTACATTTTTCATTTTCTTTTTTGCGCGAGCGCAACAAGCCCGCATGTGGGAGTTACGGGGGAGGCGCGCGGGGGTGTTGTTGACTTGCCAATGTAAAATGTCTTAACTCTCACTAGTGACATTTTACATTGGAAGTGTTGTAGTTCTGGGGTTTGTCGAGTGTTGATTTAGGGTAGAATTAAAGCATTTTTACTAATTTTTCTTTAATCAATCGAAAGTATATGACAACCGGAAGGTCACGGAAACAAAAAAGGCAAATCCCGTAAGTACCACTTGAGGGAATGTACGTAGGGACCGTCGATTTGACAGTTTGTCAGACGCTTAAATTATCTGGTATTCATCACAATGTCGTGAATATCAGCTGTTCATCTAAGTACATATCTAGTTAGAATAAAGTATTTGTTTTTTATTTTTTGAAAAGACAACTCCCGCACTATGAGTTGCCCTTATGACGCGGGGACTTTAACAAACATACAAACAACGGACACAAAGTACAACCAGTAATAATTATTATTAAAATTTGGGGATCACACAAAATACTTGTTCCTTGTGGGAATCGTACCCCCGACCACCTGACGCAATGGTAAAATGTAAAAGTGCGTTCTTGGATTTGTGCTTTTTTTACATTAAAACAACTGAACAATTTTGTATCAAAGATTACAGGGATACAATATGAAATACCTAAAATCTACTCATTTACGAAAGTTTTACTTATACAAGTCAACAATCAAGTAGCTTTTCCGAGTATAGATACTGTTTAATAATGTCGCTCATTATATATCATTACGTAAAATATCCACAAATAGAAAGAAAAATAACACTACCAGGAAATTTCCTTTCAGCATAGAAAAATAGTGGTGACGTGTAAAATCAATAACGATGGTATAAAAGGACACTATTTCCTGCGAACTGACACACCTGACCATGTACGCATAAGTCGCATAAGCATTAAGTTTTATAACTTTCCCACTGAAACTTGGCATTGTTTTGAAAATGCATTGTGTATTTGATAAATACAATGCAAAATTGAAAGATTTATAGGTAATAGTAAAAAGACAATTCAATATCATTGCCACAAGGCACAGGGCCACATTTCCACAAGGCAATGATGATGAAATAATTGAAGTATTCATTGCAGATTTTCTTTCGTTCGTGGCTCAAACTCTTTTGCGAGTATCAACTGCGATGAATACCTGCGATAGAAACCTACCTACCTAAAGAAATTGCTGTAATTAAGAATGTTCAAAATATCATTCCGGTTTAAGTCAAACATCACAATTTCACAAATCCCAAAATAACTCTTGTAATAATATAATTTATGCTTAGCAATCTCATCTCGGCTTCATATCATTTTCAGTGACAAAAATTTGTAGAATTGGCCTTTAGTGGAGCAATTATCGAAATTATTTAAAGCAACATTCTACATTCTATTATAGTAATATCCCGGAGTTTGGCAACATGCCCTGCGTATGGCAATAGACTCACCCCTTTTACATGGAACTAACATAGTAACTGACCAAACGCTACTGTATTCTAGACACTTCTACCTACACTTTCGGGTAAAACATACGTAATAAAAAAACCTTCACAGCCTATAGTATTGCAGTATAAAGATTACAGAACACATAGTTTCGGTCGGTGGCCACCATTTGTCGAGTCGTTGGAGTGCGAAGCGTTTGTATGGTGTGTTTGAGCAATATCTCCTATTGTCGGTGGTCACACACCGTTGTAATGTTGCTACATACGATGGATTTCTATTCGGCTGTTTCTTGAAACTTACATTGTTGTTTTGAAATAATTTCAGAGGCTGTCTGGCTAAACTTTCTGTCGTTTTTCACATTGTACTTACTTACAAGTTCATACATACTATATTGCGAAAAGACTTTTTCCCCAATCTTATATTTACAGCGTGAAAAAAACTGAAAGACACACAAGGAAGGTTTTACTGCTTGTATATTGTTGTCCCTTTCTCACACAAGAAGTAGAAGTGCTTTAAATTGCCACAATACTTTGTAAATTGTTGCCCCTTTTTCACACAATAGAGGTGCTTTAAATTGCCACAGTACTTACTACCTCCGGTTTTTATAAATTTATATATTTCACCCAACCCGGATTAAGCAACTACCCAGAGTGGTGTACTCATGCCCTAATCCTTCTCTAAGCCCCTGCCTAGCAGTGAAGGAGTTATGATATTAATTTGCAAAATGAGTAGCAGAACACCACTCAAATTATTCGATAAGTCTCCTAATATTCCAGGCTGATAAAATTAAATTCTAACAATACTGAAGGATTTTTTTGTATAACAGCTACCACAAATTATGTCGTCACGCATTAAGGACTTCACATGTACCATAGTCCTCAGCACCTACCCATCTGTCAAGTGTTTTACGCACGCATGCACACAAATATACGAACACACACACACACAAACATACACACGCACATACACAAACTCACACAACACACATGCTCCCAAGTAGTCCCAAGCACACACCAAGTTACGTTATTATAAAATTGTGTATAAAAACTAATTTTCACACTATAAAATTATAAAGTAAGTAGTATCTTTTAATTATGGTAATTATAAAACATGAATTATGACGTCACGTAATTGTATTTTGTACAAAGTTGTACGGTGGCCTGCTTATTGCATTGTTATGGTCGTGTAATGGCAATAACAAAAGCAGGCATAGTTTTAATTAATTTTATGGGTTTCCATGCAAATATTTTAAGCAACTTTGTTTCATATCACTTTAGGGAATAAAGAAACTTATAGGAACATGACCTTAAAAAATATGTCATCATCAGCCTAGCCTTTTTTCCAATTATGTTGGAGTCGAGTAACTACTGTCAAAGATCTTTGAAAATGACAGCCCAGGCTCTAAATTTAATGTGATTTTCAAAACACGGAGCAGCTTGGTATAAGGTGGTCACCCATCCACAGTTCAACCTCAACCAGCGTTGCTTGACCTAAGAGATAGATCCGCTTGGCTGTTGTTACTTAGCCACAACGCTCCACAGATTCAACGTATTTATAGTATGAATAGTAATGCGGAAATTAACTTCATAAGTATAATGTTTTCATTCATTAAATACTTCTCAAGATCCCGAAGGCATTACGGGACTTACTGGTCAATTAGGCCCCAAAGCTATGTGTCAGAGAAAGTCGATAACCGCAGTATATAGATGGCACAGATAAACAATGATTTATATCACATTGTTTTAATTGTGGACGGGAGATTAATGGCATCGGTTTTGGTCGAATGCTACTGTTTCGTTAAAATTTATTGAGTTTTATATAGGGCAGATGTTTTGAAATACTTTCTGAACGATTGTGTAGTCCTTAGTTTAAAATGACTTGAGAAACCATGTTTGTCCGTGAATTTAGAGTGATTAGCTGATATTTAAGCCCTATACATATATGGCGTATTGTGGAGCTAAAGGTTCGCTTTAATAATATTATACTGTAATGAAGCAGATTGCGGCTAGCGTAGACATGGCAAAGACCTTATACGTTATTTAAATATTTTTGGCGACAAACCCCGTTAATTGTTTTTAATAATTATATTAAACTGGCAAAATTGAGGCTATATTTCATAACACATTGTAGTATTTAAATAGTATGTCGATGCCATAAACAAATAATCTGGATAAGTTATTTTTTTATATTATCACTGGTGTTAGAGTAAAACAAACCTTATTCCAATTTGTTACATAATTATTAAATTTATTTATACCCAGATCCCAATTATCTCGTAACACAAGAAACCAAAACAACATTCAACTTTCTTTTCAACTTAAATAACCAATATCCTCGTCAAGTACGACAGTAATCGGATAAAACCACTCCATCCTTATTGGTTCATATCAAAACAAATTAACTTTATGATATTGATACAATTTATATTGATCGGAGAACAGTTCATACGCAATGGATGACAAGAATAAATATAAATATTTAATTTATATACTACTTGAAATAAAAAGTGAATTGATTTTTCTGTACGTCTTACAACATTTTATTAGGGTATCTTAAAGAAAAACTTCTTATTGCTATCGCACTGGTAAGCACAAATCTTCTCCTGGAACGAAAGAGTTCACCACATTTGTCAAGTTCGGGATAAAATGTTCACATTTTTTTCAGCACATAAAGAAGGTACCCAACAGTTTCTCCTTTCGTTAAGGCAAGTTTAAACAAAAACAATTATATCTAATTACTAGCTGACCCGCGCAACTTCGCTTGCTTCACATTAAGAGGGAATGGGTGAATTTTTTCCCCGTTTTTGTAACATTTTTTACTGGTACTCTGCTCTTATTGGTCGTAGCATGATAATATATAGCCTTTGGCCTTTCTCAATAAATGGGCTATCTAAGACTGAAATATTTTTTCAAATCGGAACAGTAGTTCCTGAGATTAGCGCGTTCATACAAACAAACAAACTCTTTAGCTTTATAATATTAGTATAGATAACTTAACTTTGCAAAATGTCATTCGTATTGTGACCGAGTTTTAAATAAGCCCTTTTTTATTATCGCACATTACTAACTACAGCCTAAAGAAACTACAGAACCCACAATATTTAAAACAACCTTTATTTTTTATAATATTTCCGGTTTATAAAAACATGCTTCCATTTAAATAAGTCTGACCGCTCAAAACTAAACGAATGGACCCATATTTTATGATAAACCCGATAAGATTGTCAAAGGCGGTGAATTATAAACATTCAATACTTTGTTCTGTCCGCAACTTGTATATGTATTTGTAGACATCTGTTATACAAGATTTATTCTTGGCTTTATTTTTTTAATATTTTAAGCTTAATAGCAGTGATTGCCGAGTGGTTTATGTTGGCAACTCCCACATAAGTCAACGGTTTGAACCCGGGGCAACACACAAATGACTTGCTTTAACGGTGAAGGAAAACATCGTAACAAAACTTTGCATGCCTAATAGTTATTTTACACATTTTTCTTGAGGGTGTGTAAGTCCCCAGCCCGCACTTACCAGTTTGGTGGACTCAATGCCTAACTCCTTGACCATTGCCTATATAGTGGACCATCCTGGGTTAAAAAAAAACAATACTGGCCACTGATGTTTTAAATTCTGAATTTTGAATACTTCAGCCAGCAAACCTTGCTTACAAAGCTCTCGACTAAATAGTTTGGCTGTACTTTTTGCACTAATCTTAAGACTTCGTACGTTCGTACTTAGTATAATTAACAAGAAATATAACTGTTCAGTATTACCGCTGATCTGTTCAATCAATGTACGGTTAAGACACGAGTCATTTAACATTAATTGTTTTATATCAACGTAAAACCGGTACTCGTAGTCTAGACTAGACAACTTTGTCTTTGAGTGATACTATAAGACTATAACTACTGAGTAAGAGAGTATAATTAAGTACTTGGTTCACATCGAGACTCCAGAATTTTGTATGATTAGTGATTTCAAGTTATGAACTATCTATATGTCAAATCCCATATTAAAGTATTCTATAGTTTTTCAATGGTAGAGTACCACCATACATATATGGCGTCATATGTGGCGTTCTCTGGTCTGTGCCTATTATGTGTGTCGTAAAAAATATCCTTCTATCCAAAGAAACTTAGCATTTTAACCGCTAAATGTACTCAGAAACCAGGCAAAGCCTGCTCGGCTCCATTCGTACTTATGTTTTAAGTTGCCAAGTACGTCCTTTGGTTAGTCTTTCTAAATTTTAAGTAATTGCTTTCCGGCTAAGCCTTCGAAATCATTACAGTTTTGTTATCGTAATTAAACAATACAGATAAGCTCAGAAATATAACAAATATACATTTTTATAAAGGCCAACATAATATTATTGTAACAGAGGAAATATTATAATAATATTTAAAAGTCATTTACCCGGAAAGAAAAATATTCCACGCAAGTAAGTAATTATAAACATTCACACGTTAAAAATATAATTTAAAAATAAGTTATTAAAAAGTCCTAAAAACCGTTATGGAATGATAAATTGATAAATATAATCGCGGCATCGAATGCGGGGCTGCTCGGTTGAGCGCGCGCGCATGCTACGTCACTTCCGGCCCCCCCTCCCCGACTTCCGGCCGCCATAATGAGCCGTGGTAGGGCCACCATAAACTTTTATTGGAGTAACACCTTTTTGATTAATTAGTGTTTGGCTTTTTTCAACAATTTTATTACTGGCTATTTCGGGTTTTGTTTTTTAATGTTTTAAAATGAGATTGTTTCTGCTTATTGTAAGGAAAGAGTATTTTTGTGGAATATGTGTTGTAGTTATTTTAGTACTATAGTTATATTAACGCTTCTTCAGCTATTGTGTGTTAAATATGTTCCTGTTATTTATTCGTTTATAGTGTATTTTTCATGTATATTTTCAAAATATTGTACGATATCAATATTTTTGGATTTTATTTAGAGATTCACGTGGGAAGCCATGTTCATTTAAGAAACCCCTTATACTTTTTGAGTAACAAAATATTTTGTATTACAAAAAAAACATCAAATCAACGATGTTTTTTGATAAGATTATATGAAACAAATTTTATATTGACCTCTCATATTATTTATTATGTAAAACAAGATAAAACGCACATTGTGACGTCATAAGCTCCCAACCCTAATAAATTAATTTGCATTGTAATGACCACGTAATGACAAACATGAGTGGTATTCCATGTTCACAATGGACCGAACCATTGACAGTCCACTGTTGGAAAATGGCAAGTGAAATACGACTCTATATTGTTAAGAATAAGATTGACTTTCAGTTGGTGTTGTGTGAGAATTTGCAAATGAATTTAGCAGAAGAATGTTCTAAGCTTGCGGTTGTGATGTCAATGAAGGACTTTATTGAAGAAATATTTTGTTTAAATCATGCAGTATGATGTATTTGTATCTGATAGTTTGTATATTCTGTGCAATATAATCACTTGGAAGGTTTTTCAATTAATACTTTTAGAGTAATGAAAAATGGGCGTTTACGCAGCATGGGTGCCTTTTCACCTGGGATGGCTTCTTTATTCTAATTATTGTCAAGAAAATTAGACAGTAATAATAAAGTCAAAGGCATTGCGGCTTAAATAAGTTTGATACTAATATAATTACCCATCAATTTACGCGTGTTATGCTTCCATGGTTGGACCACCGATACGATTTATAGTTCAAAATTCTAGGCCCAATATGGGACTGCTTTTTTTCTAGTCACCTTCCATATGGATGGAGGTTTGCACACAAGGGGAGCTGCGCGAGACTTGTAGTCTAAATACTCATTCTGACATTTAATTTATAAAAGATGACAAATAATATACTACTAACCTGGGAAACCTTTTCACGCGAATGAAATCACGGGTAAAAGAAAAAAAAAGTCCACGTGTATCACTCAGGAAGACAATACAATCACACGCTTCACAACACCAAAAAATTCCTTCTCCAACACATGGTTGCGTGCAAGCTGTTCCGTTGTCCAACCCGTTGCTAACAGGAACGAATCGTTAATTCTTTCGAATCACACGAGAATCGAACCCGTGACCCATCGATTACTGAGATGCTGCAGCTATGGGATTAATTAGCGAAATGTTCCGGCTAATCGTGTTAAGTAATAGAATTTGTTGTGTGAATGTGAGGTTATGTGAAATAGATAATGGTAACTAGACTATTATTGTAAGGTTTTATGTTATTGTGATGCATACACAGGCCGCAATAAGTTTTAGAGTTTGATTCCAAGTTGATGTCATCTTCTAGACCCAAAATGTCATGTATTGTACGAAGGCAGTGGTGTCAAGGATTAAGCTTATTAAATCACAATTTCATATAGTTGTTACATTCTACCTTACAAACGGTAATAGATTTTTTTAATGAGATTATTGATTATTTAAACATAACACATCACACTCGTAGAATACCTAAGGGTATACAAGACAGCGGTAAACAGCCGCGATTCGTTTTAAATATAAAACAATTTGTAACTTGTAAATAAAATATTAGACTCATATAAAATTGTATTTAAATTACATCTACTATTTTAATGGCAAACTGCTGATACAATTAAAAACAATTTTTCAATCTTACACTATAATGATGACGTGTATAGTATTGTTCTTTGCGACTTGCGTCCTTGGTCAGTTCGTGAGTTTACGTGAAATCAAATACATTATTTGGAACTATTGTTAACCGGATTTCGTATGTAACGAATTTTAGTATAGGCCTTCAAGGGTATTAGGAATATTTTTTTAATATCCGTTAGTAATAAAATGTGATGGATTGATGATGAAAACGTTACGAACTAAAGTAGGTACTATTGGGTGTTAGACAAAAAAATCTTTTATTTACCGTAAATCTATTTCTTATTCATAAACACTCTATAAACCTATTATAGTTAAAAAGCTAGTAAAATATGTTTGCCCTCTTTCATTTCGCTAAGGAGTAAAAGAAACAAAACTCTTTATAAGCCTTTCATAACTTCATATATTTATATGAATATATATCAGAGGGCAATGGAGAGGGCTATGCTCGGAGTTTCCCTGCGAGATCGAATCAGAAATGAGGAGATCCGCAGGAGAACCAAAGTAACCGATATAGCCCTAAGAGTTGCGAACCTCAAGTGGCAGTGGGCAGGGCACATAGCTCGCAGAACCGACGGCCGTTGGGGCAGAAAGGTTCTGGAGTGGCGACCACGAACCGGGAAACGTAGTGTTGGCAGGCCCCCCACAAGATGGACCGACGACCTGGTAAGGGTTGCCGGAGTCCGATGGATGAGGGCGGCTCAGGACCGGTCCTATTGGCGCTCGATGGGGGAGGCCTTTGTCCAGCAGTGGACGATTCCCGGCTGAGATGATGATGATGATGATCTCTTTATTTATTTATTTTCTTAACTATTAAATTTTTAAATATATTTTCAATATAAAAGAAAAATATAAAAAAACATATTTAAAAATATAAAAATTAGGTGGCCACCGGTATCGGGAACAGGGTCCAAAGTACCGGCGGTTAGGACTCCAGGGCGAGGAACCTCCTAACGATTCGTGCCGTGCCGAGAAGAACCGCCTTCTGCATCAGGCCCTTGACCCAGCTGCCCAACGCAAGCCTCCGGAGATGTTGGTCGAGACTCTTAGCTATAAGTCCGTTAACTGACACGACTATAGGGACAATAATCGCGGAATCCACATCCCACATGTCGACAATCTCATGAGCCAGATCCAAATATTTAACTTCTTTATCTTTTTCGGCCTTCACGAGATTCTCGTCATGCGGAACAGTGATGTGAATATATTATTATTATATATTTATATTGATACCTAAGTACATTACCACTAAATAATATAATTTATAGAGAATAACAATATCGTTTTGTTTTGTAAGAGACCGCTAACGTGAGCTATGTATGAAGCAGGCATTGTTCAACAGTGGGATGATATTAGGTACATGTCACTAAGGATACCACGCTAACCATGTGCGGGTTGTAAGAACTGTTAATAAGCACTGTTTAGGAAATCTTGGGCAAGCAAGATTTCCTCAGCTTGTTTTTCTTCCTTCACCTAATACTGCAAACCTATTATATTATAGTTTAGTTTAAGCAATGACTTAGTATAAATAAATACGTTGTTTTTGTAACTAAATAGCCTGGCTGGTCAATATTAAAACCTACGTCAAAATACCTCTTGTCTATAAAATTACTACCTAGTTTTCAAACTATCAACCACCCACAATCTCACTCAAAACAATTGACTGTAACATGAGTACACAAACATTTACATTTTAAGTACATAGTAAGTGAAGTGTAAAATATAACGCCACTTATATTATCTGCATACATAAGCACTGTTGACCTAGTTGAAGTGGTAGCTACTAAAAATACTATGTAACTTCGATTACTTTAAGCTACGCCTATCTACATGTAAGCATAAACAAGTGTTTTTACTTATTTGGTGTTCGTGGTTTTCCTTGTATGATAAATAAGATGCTTATTAATATTTTCTAACAACTCCCCCACACTAAAAATTGTTCTCGTGCCGCGGGGACTTTTACAAACATACCTACACACAATGGGCACAAAGTAAAACCAGACCCAATACAATTATTTGTGGATCGCACACACAGGTTTTATTCCTTGAAGGAACGGGACCCATGACCTGAGGATTATCTTCTTTTCAAAGATCTTTGCAAATTGACAATCGGGATCCACAACAAATGGAGGAGCTCGGAATTTATAAGATGGTTACTCATCTACCGAACGACCTCGGCAAGCTTGGCTTAACCCAAGAGATCAATCCGCGCGGCTGTTGTTAACTAAGCTACGAGCTTCTCTAAGCTGTAATAAGATATAATAAAATACATGTATTTGTTATCTTACACGTAAAACAGCCTTCACAGTTATATCAGCCTCGTTATCTCATGTATGTTCTAAAGCAGTTGATAGAAGCTCATCGGTAGCGTACAAGCTTGCGTTATCATTGCAACGGTACTTTGTTATCAAATAAAATGCATGAGTAACGCCTAGCGCGGATATGTGGGCAGATATGCACAACACCTTGTTTAGAATAGTAGTGGAAACTAAGAGATGCGAAGCGATAGAAAACTTGGTGACTTTAGCGATATCTCGGCGACATTGGCTCAATAACACTGACTGAAACTACAACGATGATACATGACGAATAATGTATCGCCACGTAAATCTAAAACACACATCGCTTAAAACTAGATCACTGAAATTATCATCGTGGTATTGTATGCTATTCATCTTACATTTACCAAAAAGATGCAGAAGAACTAAAAAAATAAAACTGTTAATACTTATTTTTTGTAGTTAGACATTTCAAATGAACATTAAATATCAGATTCCATAAGAATAGATCAAACTTTGGACGCCTATTCTACTAATATAAAGCGTTAAAATACATATGTTTGTCACCGCTTTTATTTTATAATCAGTTGATGATCGTTTGTAGCCTTCCGCTAACCGCTCCGCGGCTCCAAGCCCAAGGCCTTTACTATTAAACTTATTCAACATATGCCTTATTTACACACGATTTCAATCTAATAGCTAAACATTTACATTTGCTAAATCTCTCGTGTCGATTACTATTCCGAGGTGTATAAAATGTGTGTAGTTATGGAGTAAGGGTACCGCCAAATTGCTTGAACAGCTAAAACGATGTAACTGTATGGATACTGGACTTGTTGGATAAGTTGCTGAACTGGTGTATGATGGTATAATGGAGATGACTGCATCTGTGGTGCGGTTTGTAGTATATGCGAATGCCGCGCACAGGTCTAGGATTCAATCCCTGGACGGGCAAAAATTCTTTCCTAATTCTTCCTGTTAACAATTTCTTCAGAGAGGAATTCCTCAGAGATTGCCCGGAGTTCAGAAGTGGAGATAGGCGTGTCCGTGTCGCGGAAAACACGTCAAGTCGTCGGTCCTGCGCCTTATCTTTCATAAAGCTACATTGGCCGAGGATCGTTAGTGGATGATCTTATTATACATTCCGAATTCCTGCGTTTTGCACCTTAAATTGTAGTTCCTAGCTGACATTTTCAAAGATCTTTGCAAGTTCTTACCACGAGCCAAAGCTTGAAAGTCTAACAACCAGCCTTATCGAGGGGTATCGTATTACGAATTACGATCCAGGTAACTGGGTGGTGGATGTCCGATAGGCAGTCACTCCATGTAAAACACTGGTATTCAGCTGCATCCTTGGAGATTAAAAGGGGACTCCAACATAGTTGGAAGAAAGACTATGCTATGATGATCTTGCATTGCATACAAAATTGCGTGAATGTACACTTAAAATATCACGTTACTTCATAACCTTTAACCAAATACCTACTCAAGTCTATTTCAAAGGTATGTACAATATGAAGTCCATATAATCTGAAGTTATCTCCATTAGCATCTCATTGCGGACCTCCTCAGAGCTATGCGTAATACCAATTATCTAAATGTTAACGTGCATATCCAATGAGCATACTATCTGTTGACGAAGCCCGTTTTATATTACTGTTAGTACTTATCGCAGGAAAGGTATGATTTTATTGAGCAGGGAGTTTTTCCTGTTAGAACTATGTTTCCGGAACTACTGAATTGAACTGATCGTTCACAACAGCTAAGGTCAATTTGGGTAACTTTGAATCATTTGGGTAACATTGACAGTGGGAATTTAAACTAGTTTCGTTAATTTCTTTATACGAAACCAACACAATTGATAAAGGTTTATTTTAGTTTTGCAAACTTTAACCCAGTTTGACTGTACTAACAGCTAGTAGCTATTTTTTACTTGAATCCTAATGCTCGTCACTCATACACTAAGAAGAAGATTACGTTCTGGTGCAACTTGAGGTACGTAAAGATTTTCAATCACAAGATTATCTATCTAAAAGAATACGACCATCTGATCATTTGAAACTTTATCTGAATTAAAGTTGGGGCAATAAGATAGGTAAATATTTTTTACCTACGATTTTAAAGTGAGCAAGTGACAAAAAGATCTGGAGAAAACGATACGTGAGAAGCTTTTACCCAGCAAAGGGACATTATCATAGCCTAGAAAAATTATGAAGTCAGCAAGACAAGTTTTTGAAGAAATTTCAAGTTCCTTAACAACTTTCGGTCAGAGTATTTTTTCTTCCTAACTCTTGCATCTTCAAGTTTATTGTACAGCCTTTATATACAGCCATTGGTAAGTAAATGCGTTACAGCTACCTTTAACCGTTGGCCATCATAAAGCCAAGTATACACAGTAACAAACTTCACGACTCATATCTCACTTGTACCCGTAAACATCACACACCGCTACATCTTATGTTCCACACTTTATTTTATTATGAATGAAGGAAAACTGGCGATTTTGTATGCACCGTTATTTTTATGGAAGGTGTGCAATTTATGATGCATACTGAAATTGTATGATGGATTACTGCTATAATCTATAAAACTGAATAATATCGCTTGTGGCATTTTTTTACTCAAGACTGTCCAACTGCTGGGCAAGGCAAGGCTTTCCTCTCGAACGAGGAAGGGGTTGGGCAGTCCATCACACTGGCCAATTGCGGTGTGGGGACTTTGCATGCTCTCGAGAAATGTGTCAAAGCACTTTTAGGCACGCAAGGTTGCATCAGGATGTTTTCCCTTCGCCGTTAGAACTAGTAATAATTATCACTTCACTTCGAAAAGTTATTCGTATGTTGTCTCAGGTTCGATCCGTCGAACACGTGCGTGGTAGCTGCAAGTTTAGACCATTCGGCTATCACTGCTGCTAATGACAGAAAGTTTAAAAATATAATTTTATTTTGTTTTTTTTTAACAATATGTTTACCAGACGTGCGTTCGATTCTCACATAGATTATAATAATAAAACAATATATGTATAACCCCTAGTTCCCGTGAACTTTTACCTTTTCCCACGATCTTAATCTCTGTGAAGATATTTTTAGAGCAGTAGGTACATATATAAACTAAAATATATCAATATACACATTATACACCAATGGCCCGTTTCGTTTCAATGTTTCTTTAATTTTCGCACAATATAACATTCATAGGGATAGCTGAGTGATTTAAGTATGTGCTTCCTATACAGGTGGTCGAGGGTTCGTACCCCAGGCAACATACCAATGACTTTTCGAAGTAAATCGTGTATTGAAAATGATTATTACTTGTTCCAACGGTGAAGTAAACATCGTGCTGCTATCTCACATGCTTAAGAGTTCTTTAGAACGTTCTTGAAGGTATGCAATGTCCCAAAACCGCACTTTTACAGCGTGGTAGACTAAAGGCCTAACCACTAATTCCTTTTTTCGGGAGGAGACTTTTGCCAGTGAGACATTAATTGGTTAACTTTATTTATTTTTTACATACGTAGATACATACGTACATAAATTCACGCCTTTTCCTCATAAGGTTTATTTTGTTATACATATTTTTTATTAAAACTTTAAGTAATATTTGCAAAAACACGCCAATATATTTTATTGAAATGTCTTTTCACAGGCTATTAGGATCCAACGTAGAGACCATATGCCGTCAGACCCGACATTGTGTTTCCGTTGCCACGGTCACTTCCGCCAAACGCTAATTAAATGGTAAATAAAATATATACGCCAATAACATTTATTAAAAACGTTTTAAATTTAATTTTATTATGTGATAGCTTAATTTAAGTTTATGGTGAAGATAGAGATTAGATAAACTGATTTATAAACTAATGTTTATGTTTTATTGAATTGCTTTGAACATTGAGATTGTATCTTATTGGATGTTCTGTGTTTTTATATAATTTCTATGTCAATATTATTTTAATACTGTCTTGTTGCTAACACATTCTTTTTTATTGTTAAGTTACCTGCGCCTATTTGAACTTAAGTACTTAAGATAACCCCTAACCATACGACAAACAAACAACAGTACTTAAGTCACGAAAATTATCAATCCCGATTGGATAGTCTACATTAAAATGTGTATTTAATTTAACTTGTTTTTACCTAAGATATTTCTAAACGTTTCGTTAAATAGTGGTCATATTACGTTTGACATAAAGACATACCCTCTTATTCATAAACATACTATAAACCCATTTTAGTTAAAAAGCTACTATAATATGTTTTGTCTTTCTCATTTCGCTAAGGAGAGAAAGAAACGATACACTGCATGAGCCTTTCATAACTTCATATATTTTTATGAATAAAAGGGTAAGTATAAAACACAGGGATTTTTGTGTTTTGCTTACTTACCCAATTACCCAGTTTGTTTTCTAAACTTGATATGATAGTCAATCAATCGAGACAACAAGACAAATACAAATAAACAAATGAAATCCCATCATCGAAACATACAAATCTTTGTTTCAAGACAACAAAACTAACAATCTCTTTCAAATGAAACCAATTGAATCAACTAAATCCATATATTAACTCTCAATATATAATTCAAGTAAATAGCACAGGGACAAGTGTCGTATAGTGATCTAGAATGATCTAGATTGTATAACAGCGGTAAAACGGACGCATTCGTATCGAATGTGTTTGTCACGGCCGAGTAGCGAGCCACGCCGGTGGGCGCGTCGATATGTGGGACATGACAGTCGGTCACCGTGTTAGGGCTGCAGTTCAATGAGACTATATGGAGACTTTGCCTTTTGTCAGAAAAAAACGGCACAATAAATCCTACTTTATTGTTGTCGTATAGTTATTTCTTGCTCTTACCGTTTTTGATACAAATTTTCGTCTGTTATCTTTATCCGTCAGTTAAAAACTATTACCTATATTTACTGTAGTTTTTAACTGTCAGTTAAAGATAACGAATTTGCCGTCAATTTGAAAAGAAGCCCGTTACGATGTTTTAGAATTTTAAGCAGTGAATTTTTGACTTACTGCTTGGTCCGTTAGATCCCGAAGTTCAAGAAAATGAGAGTGATATGCTTAACTAAGATGTGAAAACATCTACAGAGCAAGAAATATAGATAATCCCTAATTTCTTTATCAAATATTTTTCGAACAATTCAACCAGCAAGGCGGCGAAATTCTAAACAAAAAAAAATGTCTATAAAATTCCTTTATAGGTTATTGAGAACTCTAGTTAATCTACACCTTTACTCCGTAAAAACGGATTAATAGTTCGTTTTGTCGAATAAATATAATATTCCTTCACTACATAGTAGCAAATAGAGTTGTACAATTTTACGAGCAAACCTCTTATGATACAAATTAGAATAGTCGATTTAACCCTTTACTGCCTCATCTCCGTAATGTTATTGCGTTGTACAAATTAACATTGGTATGGGGTAAAGTGGATGTATGTAATTGAGGGAATATGAATACAGTAATTTATTTATCGATCCCTTGAAATGATTTTTAAATGTACTTTGTTTCATTTTTGTAGTTAGATACGACATTATGACTGTTCTGTCTGAAGGTGTTGCAGAGGTGCATGAAAAACTCTTCATTTACCCTTTAATATTGTTAATTCCTTTAGAAACCCAGCCAGTATAGCAAGTAATTTACTAAAGATCCGCACTACTAACGAGAGTAACCGAATAGAAAATCAAAAAATCGAATTGCACTTTGCCTGATCCGAGAATGAAACCCGAATCCTCGTGTTCAGTAATGACAGTAATCACATGCACTAATGCTCAAACTACAAAGGCAAGGGTCAAAATAATTACTGTGATATTTCTATCAATGCTTTACTTATTGGCTTATTCATCACAATTTGTTTGTCGTTCGTGAGGTCCGGTTACGTTTTCCAGTTCGTGCGTACGTTGTTTTCTTTCAAGACTAACCTAGTTTCATACATTTTCAATCCTGTTAAAGCTAAGCCTATAACTAATATATTTACCTACCAATTAATTGTTATTAGGTCGAGCAAAAAGTCTTTTCGCATTATAGTATGTATGAACTTGTAACAAAATCTTTTCTCTACACAAAAAAGCTCGATATTTGGGTACCTTACTAGCTCACTGAAAGAAACCTAATGAACCGTGTACTCATTTGCGATTCTTGAAGCCAAAGAGATTTTCAACCATCATATTATCAACTGGAACTTTACTTATTACTAAGCGATGATCACCCATCTATGAACTGACCTTGCATAAGGTAGCTCTGGTAATTAATTATCTAGATCAGTCACTATTTTAATGGATCCAAACAAGTAATTTTTCAAAATCTTTTTTTCTGCTCTATCGGTAATTGTATAGTTTGACCTATTTTCAGGTACATTTAGTAAAAACGTCATAAAATATTCAGTTTATTTACGTTTCATATCATAAATTTGGTGATCGAATACAGAGTAGTACAGTCAACTTGGGTAACTTTGAATCATTTGGGTAACATTGAACGTGGGAATTTGAACTAGTTTTGATTATTTTTCATATGAAATCAACACAATTGATAAAAGTTTGCAAAACTAAAATGAATCTTTATCAATTGTGTTGGTTTCATATGAAAAAATAATCGAAACTAGTTCAAATTCCCACGTACAATGTTACCCAAATGATTCAAAGTTACCCACCCAAGTTGACTGTAGTTTAAGTTAGTACTTACATGGAATTTTGCTATACGTGGAGAAGAGACCCGTGTTCATCATGTTCCTATCTCGTCTTTTTACTTAGCAAACACATAAACGTACCATCACAGACTAAATCAGTTTTTCTATTTTTCGTCGTTTTTTTTGGGAATTGTTAACTTTACGAACATGCTCTGCTTATATGCAGTAGTTAACTAAACTAAAAAAAAAATCAGCATTGACTTAGTGTTTGATAATTTCGGCAGCAAACGTATGGGTATGGAGGTCGATTCTCAAAAAATATATAAAGAAATTAAGATAAGATCTACAAAACAAAAGATATGTAGAAAACCGTTGATACTCTGTAAAATATCTACTCTGTGACACAACTCTCTATTTAACGACAATATTTTCATGTAAAATTACAATTTTAATGGAAAATTAATGGTGAACTTTGATTCTTATAGATATGGAAGTTAAATCGACTTTTGATTGTATGGGTTTCAGTACATAAGTAGGTTTCTCATTTTTATACAATGTATGAACGGTAATGAAAAATTCAATTTGAAAAACCTACTAGTATATGTACTCGTGGAATAGTTCTGATACATATCTAGCAAAGGTTTTTTTTTATAAATGTAAAGTTAATTTGTCTGTCTGATTAGCTATAACGGGTAAACTGCCGAACCGATTTAGTTGAAATTTAGCAAGAATATTCAATTCAAAGAGTTCGACGGTCCTTAAGACCGTTGGTTGAACCCAAGGGCCCCAACCGTCATATAACACGTAAGATCACATAAAAGTTATATTTTAAATCTATACTAATATTATAATCTATACTAATATTATAAAGCTGAAGAGTTTGTTTGTTTGAACGCGCTAATCTCAGGAACTACGGGTCCGATTTGAAAAATTCTTTCAGTGTTAGATAGCCCATTTATCGAGAAAAGCTATAGGCTATATCATCACGCTACGGCCAATAGGAACGGAGTACCAGTAAAAAATATTACAAAACCGGGGAACAAGTTCACCCATTCTCTCTTATGTGACGCAAGCGAAGTTGCGCGGGTCAGCTAGTAAATTCATAAAGGGCTCAAGTATGGATGAAACGCGTCACAAGTCATCGTGCCAATGAGTAATGATAAATTTAGAAAAAATCATTAACAGTACGACACAGTTCAAGTATGTATAACTACATATTCCACTTAACAACAAGATGATATCAGTACAGTCATGATGACAATTTTACGTGTATATCTCCTATAACGTATTATATACCTTTGTACATAGAGATAAGGTTCATACTGCTTTGCTATAGGGCTCTTAAGTACGGTGTATGATACGGTACTAGAAAAAGTGAAGGTTTCCAAGCTTTTGTAATTGTTCGTAGAAATGTTATCTTTGAAGTTTAGTTTAGTACTAATCATAATGGTTAAAATTGTTAACACGCCAGTATAATTACAGTGGAAATAGGTGGGTAGTTAAAAAAAAGTTTGCTGCAAAATGAGTAGTTTCCGCCGGTTCAAAAATGAAGGAAAATAGCTTGGAACCTTTTCTTTTTGTATCAAATTTCACGTCACCACAAATAAAAAATCACAGGAAATACAAAAAATTGCAGTATTTATATATGATTATGATGCAGTATTTTTTTTTTTATTTCGTCTTCAAGCCGAATTCTGCCAATAAGACGGCGTCGACTGGTAAGCGACCATTTAGATGCAAAAGTCTCTCAGCAGTTAAATTACAACAGCTGTTTATTGACTTCAAAATGATCGTATTTTTGTTCGTCATTTTAAATACTTCCAAGAACCAATAAACCATCTAATATGTGTAAACCACTAGTTTTAAATGAGTGAAGCTTTTAAGTCAACGATTTATGCTTAAACTTAGTGTAATGAGTATCGCTGTTTAAGTGCTTGTCAAGTCACTACTTAAATGTAACTTGGTTGAAAACTTCATCAGTTTTAAGTGTATTTTTAAGAAAATATTTGAAGTGTAATGACATAAGTGCTTTATTGTTGTGGCTAGTGTTTAAGGAATAGAGATTACGTTGAGAATGTAGGAGGTAGTTAGTACGGAATGCTTTCTTTGTCTGGATTGTTTTCATGTTATGATGTAAATAAGAATCAGAGGGTCTATCACGTGTTTCAGTTGGCAACTAATTGAAAGCCACTATGCTGTACACTGTTTTTCCGTTAGATGATAGTGATTAACACGGTACATCAAGGTAGCAATGTACTGAATAGTGACCATCAATTTGACGTATATTAGTTGTCAATTGAGATACGTGATAAGCCCTCTGATCCTTATTTACATCATAACATGAAAACAATCCAACCAAAGAAAGCCTAATAACTACCTCCTACATTCTCAAAGTAATCTCTAAATTTCAATGTATATGTAAATTCCAAAAGATAAAGAGACTTGAGAGATAATTCACTTTTCGCGCTTTTATAAGTCTGTAAGTATATCTGCGATATCTAAATCGTAAACAACTACTGTAAACTTACAAAATATACAGTATTTAGTTCCAGATAAGTATATTTTTTCTATAACAATCTTAAATTTTTCGAGAGAATTGAAGCAGAAAAGTAAAGAAGCCTTACCTCAAAAATTTGTACGAATGTGTTTATAAAACAAATGCATAAATCCCAGACAGCCGGTGACCTCATCATACAGTCAATAAATCAGTAGAATCCCTCATTTAAGTTATCTAAGATATTTAATTACCATAATAAATATATGCGCTATTTGTCATTTCAAATCACTTATGCAAATTTTAAATTAACGACCGCGTATTAAATGAAGAATAAATAATATTAGAAACTATTCTTTTGATATGTTGGTCTTGTGTTTCGTGGATTGCAATAAAATAAAATTCCTTTTTTGGATTATTCGTGCCAAGTATTAAAAATAGAGAGAGAGTAAAGATATAATGCTTTAGAAACTATTTGATGTTGGTGTTACATAAAAACGGTCAAGCGTGAGTTGTTTGCTGAAATAAGAACCATTTTTCACGTCAAGCTTTAAGTTAATATCAAAATTTCATCATAGAAATATAAAAAATTATTAGTCTCTACTGTCCAATAAAAAGAGACTACACAATACCAATGCATTGCACGGACTGGATTCAAATCTTGCTCAAGACATTTAGCAAGAATTATTTTGGAAGCCTAAGAACTATATTTACAAAGCACACGTCACCAAACATTAATAATACCAGAATCACACACTTTATTCAAAACTTAGTCTACACCTAGAAACAAAAATTTTAAAAATGACTCGAAATAAAAAAATAGTCATTTAAAACAGCAAACACATAATAAAAGATAAGAGAACACATAATAGCTACTAGCAAACCAGATATATAGTGTACTAGCTGACCCGCGCAACTTCGCTTGCGTCACATAAGAGAGAATGGGTCAAAATTTTCCCCGTTTTTGTAACATTTTTTACTGGTACTCTGCTCCTATTGGTCGTAGCGTGATGATTATAGCCTATAGCCTTCTTCGATAAATGGACTATCTAACACTGTAAGGATTTTTTAAATCGGACAGTAGTTCTTAGACACGTCACCACACATTAATAATACCTAACACGCTTCACTCAAAACTTAGCCTTTACTTAGAAACAAAATTTAAAAAATGACTCAAAAAGAAAATCATTTAAAACGGCAAACACATAATAAATGATAAGAGAACATATAATAGCTACTAGCGAACATATACAACCGCTAATTGTATGTCAAACCAGATATATAGTATATAAGCCCGCGGGGGGCTTGACACTTGTTCACTCCTAAGTAAATAGTCTTGTAATCAATAAATATGTTAATGTACTAATAAGATTTTTTTGTTGTATTTCTGTTTAGATCCGTCTGTGTCGGATAGTACAGGGATGTATTTGGGTAGGTGAGGGTGCAGAGAGCATATAAGCATTTTATATATGCTTGCATTTATATAATCATGTCAGAAAAGGGTTTTCTCTATGTTGCTTTTTAAAATCCTTTGCTTGGTTATTTTAAGGAAGTAGGTAATACTTTGGCGTAGCATACAAATATTATGTGTGAGATGTGAGACGACGTACGATTTATCAATTCGTTTTTTTTTTCTTTTTACTATAAATCAAGATCATTAAGAAATCGGATCACGTCTTTCCAATACCCTATCACAACTAAAATAATATTTGGATAACAGCAAACATGTTTTGGTAATTACTACCACTATCATAAATATCTGCTTTTTATTTGTAATAACGCAATTTTTACCGCTTACCGTACAATAATACAGATTTTAAGTAAATACTATGACATCACGTTAAATTGTGTAAATATTGACATCTTGTTAAACTAAATCTAGCGCTGGAAATTGAGACGAAATATATTTGTTTAACGTCTCATTGCTTCCAAAATATAATGGATGAGGATTCGTGTTCACAAATTTTACTGCTATGAACGAGTTTATTTTGTTATTACGAAATTTGGAGTTCATTTAAAACTGAATATGGTATAATATATAACGCTGCAATAAAATGGTTACATCGCCATTTATTGACAGAAGTATGTATTTAAAAGTTTAAAAGTATGTTTATCAATTATTTGGTTACCATAGTACAAGCTCTACCTTGTTTGGAATCAAATTACCGTGTGTGAGTTGTCCAAAGATATATGGATACTTTATATCATTTATTCAGACACAGAAGTGTGTCGAAAGAGTACAATATTCACTTTATTCGCACCCATCTCACCTAAATCCGACCCTGTATCCATTATCGATCGAAGTAATGAAGATTAATTTGAGCTTAATAAGTTTTGACTAGTAGCGAAATCTTTATGATCTATCAAATCTCTACTCACATAAAGCACTGCGGTTTTAGTCAGTTAATTTTATTAAACTGTTTATATTTACGTCACATTGTATAACCATATTAATCAGCAAATAATATACTAATATTATACCACCAAAAGGAATTAATTGCAAAATTACATAAGCAAAGCCACGGGCCCAACTTATCTCCTCTTAACAATGGCCATTAAATCTCTCCCACGCGTCAAGAAAGTTCATTATATTTGCAAATCCTTTATTTTATTATTGATGTCGATCGTTATAAAAACTTTAACAGCTTATAATAAATTACTTCTATATTTTGACAATGCAACCTATTGTTTTTGCATGAATTAATTAGTTTGAAAGGATTAAGTATTGGTATAATTTATAATGGGACGTTTCGACAGCTAATATTTGGAAAAAAAGGTATTAATAGATATAAAAGTTATGCTGTGAGGTGTCAGGTTTCAAACCTTAATAATTCCATTAAATATTTCACTGAAACCGACCATACAACACTAGTGGTGGGTCAGGTAAAGATTAATAATTTCCAATTATGTTTGATGTTTTAAAAACACCAGCGCGGATTTTCATGTTCGGGTTATGGCAGAACGTTCACATTTTTACTGCAGAAAACTGCATCACACGAATATATTTCTATCATATCTTATAATTCTTACATAATATGTCAATATTTTTAAATTAAACAATATAAACATAGTATTCTATAATCTAACAACCAACTAAAACGAAACTGCAAACCAATTAAGGAATTCCAATTACGTTACTATTTTCCAGAAATGTACGCTCTCACTTTTAAATATTTCTCGATCCTTCTCAGATATGTTAAATATTCCTTCTCCCTCTTTGTCGAGGGGTTAATGAGCTAATTAAGCAAACCTCTCCACTGTTTGTGAACAAACAATTAACTTCACACGACCTCACTTGGATAATAATAAAATCATACATCGGTAGTATGGCTGTCGTTTTACAAATTTCATGGATTTGTCCAGGTTCTGAATTAAACTACTTTTTTATTTGTACAGTCTAATTGCAAATTCGATAGAAATTAGAATTACTCATTTCGATGATGCTTGAATATCAAATTGTTTGTTTTTAAAATTAACCTAGTAGTAGTAGTAGTAGTGCAATAGTGTAAATTATAATCTTAGTCTTTTTGTTTTATATTGATAGCCTCCTAGAATAAGGAACTATGAAATAATAAAATATGGTTTAATATACCAGACGATCAGTTGCAAGGTTACATTCAATTATTTACCTCAAATAATGAATTAAATAATAAAATCAACACGCATCAGGAACATGCAAATATCTCACCCGGTAGCTGCATAATTATTCTTACCTGAAACATTAATTAAATAAATCAATTTAAAATACATACATAATAATATACATTAATATAAAAACTTCAAATCTCATTAAAATTTACTACCGCTAAAATGTGTTTAGAACACTACATATGCATCATTTGCATTCATTTGAAAGATAAAAATATAAATTAAAATGTAGCAATTAAATAATAAATGTAAAAATGTCGTTAATTTCTTATTTTTGAATTAATTTTGAGTTTGTTAACATTTTTTATTTTAGCGTCTATACATTTTTATGTGCTACATTAGTGTGTGTGGGCCCTTAGCAGTTTTTAAACACCAAAATAATTGTGTCAGAACCATTATTCAAGGTAATATCTATCATTTTGATATCATATAATTGCTAAAAAATAGTAGCCAGGCTCTTTGTGACTTTGTGAGATGCCGCGATGTGCCCTTCTACTAAGGGCCCAGGGCAATTTATTATTGATCTGCCATATATACTTATATATTTTTTATTATATAAATCTATAAAAAGAGAAGGTTATTGTCACACACTACATTAAACACGTCTTTTTCTACAGAATTATTCATTCTGTAGAAAAAGTATATACGTATAAAATATTTACAACTTCGTATCAATGATTCTAATTTAATTAATGATTAACTACTATTTCTATGTTTTAAAACAACACACATAATTTACACAGTGAATGTTAAAAGAATCACCTTGCCCATTTCGCTTGTTCCAGGGGTAGGAAAAGTATAATTTCAATCACGAAACTAACTAATTTGGTGACTAACGTTAGTAGAAGGAAATAAAAAAAAAGAGGTTTCTAGGGTATGTAACACGTGTCATGCTTTGGTCTCTGCCTATCCCTGTAGGAAAAGGCGTAATTTTTAGGGTTCCGAGTCCAAAGAGCAAAAATTGAACTCTATTACTGAGACTTCGTTGTCCGTCTGTCTGTCTGTCAACGTAGGCAGTATTTATCTGTCTTTATTCAAAGAAAGTTATCCCACATATAGATCATCCTGGGCACCCTACACTTTTCCATTTAAGAACAAGTAGTTACCAAACTATGACGTCATAACTCAGCAACGCTAACTCTACTGTTTGTCATAGTACCTTATTAGGTCCCGTCCCTTTTGACAGGTAATATCCAGTTTCTTGTTATGGTAACGTTGTACTTAACGCAAAAGTACTTGGTTTATGACTAACTTGAACACTATTTAGTTAAACCTTACTTTATTATGAAGAGAAGGTTTTGCTTATACCTTTTCTTTTGAAATTAAATTATTGAATATTAAATGGGCGAGAAGGGATATAATTAAGCCTACTTATTCTAAAATTAACTAGCCACGTGCGAGTTCGACTCGCGCTCGAAGGGTTCTGTACCATCTATACTATAATATTATAAAGCTGAAGAGTTTGTTTGTTTGTTTGAACGCGCTAATCTCGGGAACTACAGGTCCGATTTGAAAAATTCTTCCAGTGTTAGATAGCCCATTTATCGAGGATGGTTATAGGCTATATATCATCACGCTAGGACTAATAGAAGCAGAGTACCAGTGAAAAAATTTACAAAAACGGGGAAAATTATGATTCTCTTATGTGACGCAAGCGAAGTTGCGCGGGTCAGCTAGTTATTAATAATAACAAGAACATTTATTGTATGGGAGCTCCCCTGAATATTTACTTTATTATGTTTTTTACTAACTGTCTAACTTGCACGATTCATAACATACAGCATAGTAACAGACAGGCATTTTACCCTTTGGTTACGGAGTCCTAAAAAGTACAGCAGCTTGGCCGCGGAATTTTGTTTGTTAATTAATAACTAACAGTATCGCAGTATATCTTTTACCAAAATAGAATAGCTACAATTGATCGAATGTTACTCAACTATTTAGCTATCAAAGGTACGAAATATGATACATATTCACATAGTTAGCTATTAAAGGGACGGAATGTGACATATATTCACATAAATAATAACACCAGCAATGTAAATGACAATAAAATAGCACATTCAAGTACCCAATCTCAGTCATTTATCCAACAGATTGAATGAAGCCTCCAGCAGACAGTAGCGATGACTCAGGGGTCAACGGACGCGACCTCGGACGAGATTTATTAACGCTACTTAATATAATACGTCTAAGCACATTTGTTTGATTATCTAATGTGGAATGGGCGTGTGAACTCGTTTTCATAGATTTGGGTGAGATTTTGATTAATAGAAAGACTAGATCTTGGAGGCTCTGGGGTTAAAGTGTTACGTTGTTGTTACTATATACCGTCGATTCACTTGTGATAAATATGTATTAGTGCAGTGATTGCTTAAAAGCTGTTAAAAGTCTACTTGTACCATGTATTGTTCATAGATTTTATGCCTCTAAATTACAATGTACTATTTTCTTTTATTCCTAATCCTTCCCTCGTTCGAGAGAAGACACTTGCTCAGCAGTTGGACTGACATGGGTTAAAACAATCCTAAGCAGTGTTTCTGCGTAGAAGTTTTAAAAGAAATATAAATTTTGGTGTAATAGTACCTTTATTTAAACCACAGCAAAACTATGTCTAGAGATGTCGGTATTTTGAGTAGGGATCGAATTTTGGCCATAAAAGTAAAATGGTAGCTTATCGACTACGCATAATCTTAACCCTTGTACAATATTCCCTGTCAAAAGTATAAGAAAGCCTTATTTAACAATTAGAATAATACTAAAACAACAAACAAAGAACACTTCAACAATACCGTAAACGCTAACTACTTTAAAAATACATGCAATTAATATTTCATTTTCAAGTTCCGTACACAAAGTTAAAACAATAAAATGTTTCTGTTCTTAAAATAGATGTTAGTGTGAACTAAAGTGATATAAAACTGTATGTTTCTCCTCTTAAATGAACTATTATCATAGACATGTCTTAGAGGCAAATTATCCATTGTTCGCTAAAACAAATTCACACTAATTGAGATTAAGTAGCGTTGAGATGTAACTGTTGTTTTGGTTGTACAGGATTTATTAATTACTGAATTCTTACACGTGTATGTTTATAACGTGATCTTTCGACTTATTCCTTAAATTAAAAAAGGTTATATTAAGTTTTGCCTAAAAGAACAATCCTTTTAATTGGGAAAAGTTTTTTGAGATGGTCGAATATTTCCAGAGATTATATTGTTTTTTTTTATCATAAAATCTTATTAAGTATTACTGAATTCAAATCAAATCAAATCAAATTATTAAATTTTTTCAATTACGCTAAAGTGTCTATTATAATCTGGTGAAATAATAGGCTGCCCAGATTTTGACGAGAGATAAGACACCAAACGTAAGATTGACGGCTTAACGTGCCAAGAACCGAAAATGTATGGACAATAAAATCAGAAACCACTTAGTATGCAAGACTTCTGTGCTAACGACACATGGACTATCATTGCGTTACTAAAGCAGGTGCTTTATTGTGTTCTACTATTATTTGTTATTAAAAAAGCAGTAGCTAAACTTAAAAGCTCAAACCACTTTGCAAGTTAACGCCGCTAGATGAAGCAAGCACTAGGTTCTAGAACCTTCCAGGAAGTGTTAATAGCGGAAGTCATTTTCGATATAATATAACGATAGTACGCGTAGTGTGTTGCCATTTTGCATATCCTGTGTTTGAGCATAGACGATTAAAATGTGCTCACAGATTAATTTTTTGATCTTGTGTATGTTGTTGCTATTGTACGTCAATGAGACGTATGTATCAATTGATGCCCATCAATGAGAAGAGGGTAGAGGAGTTGGGTGAGGGGAGAGAAAATGAGTTTTTCATTGTCAGCTGATTTATGGAACAAAATTGTTTCACTATTATGCCCTAAAATCTTTTTTAACTCAAACCATCATGAACCCTAAAATTAACTGTCATCACTCATCGTGCAATAGTTAGCAGCGGTATAGGTCTAGCGTTTCGAGGTTCGATTTCTATTTAATACAAATGTCCATATGCGATCGAATGTCTATATGATTGTGATTGTATAACGGATTCTTTGTAGTTAAACCACCTTTTGTTGGTTATCCGACTCAGATATCGAACCAATAACATCATGATCCGCTATCACATCCTATAATTTGTACATTTGGTAAACGACTCTGCAACATTAGCTTATTTATTTTTACAAAAGCTACATTTGAAATAGTTTCCCGAACCAAAATTCCTTTATTTATCTGTCATACAAACACCTCTTATTAAGTAATAATATAATATATGTTAGGTCGGGGACAAAGTCTTTTCGCATTATAGTATGTATGAACTTGTAATAAAATCTTTTCTCTACAAAAATAAACTCAATATTTGGGTACCTCACGAGCTCACTGAAAGAAACCTAATGAACCGTGTACTCATTTGTGATTCTTGAAGCCAAAGAGATTTTATTACAAGTTCATACATACTATAATGCGAAAATACCTTGTCCCCGACCTAACATATTAATATTACGTATTATACACAATAAATAATCTAAAAGTATCGTGCTATAATTTTAAAGCTTAATTAATTATTAATCAGCTAGTTTTACAATCGCATTAACGACACACGCGACGTTAAACTAAACATAACAATCAAAGCAATTGACTTCTAACAATACATTGTAAAGTTAAGGGGTCGTTCTGAATGTTACGACGAAATTCTGGAATGTTCTACCCAGTTGAGTAATATATTTTAGAAGACATGGATATTATTTTATTATTGGAATTCTTTTAAATAGTTCTTTAAATCATTATTTAAAAAAAAAAGTTATTTATAGTTTAGTTTTAAAATAATTATTGTATATAGTTTTAATCATTATAAACGATAATTTATATTGTTACAAAAAAAATTGACTTATTACAGATATAATATCGTAAGAAGATTTACAATTGGTTTGTTAAAAAAATTCTAGAAAATATAAAGACGTACTTTTGTAGACTAGGGTTAAACCTTTTAGCAAAGTATAGGAAAGCCTACACCATTAAAAGATTTGCAGTCATATAGGTACGATAATAGTACTATGAATTAAAAATGTTTTCTTCCACGTGTTTTAAGTTACGAAAAACTTTCGTCAAAAAGAGCAACTGATGACTTCTTCTATTATATTTTCCTGTCGACTTATTCTCTTAAACAAAAAAAAATAATTTCTATAAATATATGGTATGCATACAATAACAATAAATATTTATATTTTTTTAAATAATTCGTCAGTTTTGATAGCCGTACCTTTAGTCAGTACATGGTCTGACCAAAAGCGTTGTAGCTCGGATTGTATCGAGCGATCGCCACGCGAGCTGCAATCGAGATCTCACCGCCTGATAGCGCGCACGTAATGCCGATAACGTATGGACGGATTAGGGTTCGTTCATATGACTTGGAAAACATTTGTGATATTGTGTACAGTATAATAATATTGTAAGTTGTAAATGGTCTGGATGATGAGGACTCCGGATAAAAGAGAATTTTTTTTTTTCTTTTATATCCTGCACCTCGGTATTTCAGGCGTGATGTTAAGTGTGTATCTGAATGTCGACTGTTGATTAAAGATAGATCACCCTCTTACTCATAAACACACTATAAACCTATTTTAGTTAAAAAGCTACTATAATATGTTTGCTCTTTTTCATTTCGCTAAGGAGTGAAAGAAACAAAACACTTTATAAGCCTTTCATAACTTCAAATATTTTTATGAAAAAGAGGGAGAGGTTATAATATGAGGAGAGCTAGTTTAAAACAGTCGGATAATAAAATACCCCGATGGTCTATGCCTTTGTGTATGCTACGACATCAAGAGGTCTCGCGTTTGAGTCTCCGGCAGTGAGTTATGGAGTACGACGTTTATCTTTTTAATGCATGTTCAAATAGAAACTTAAAGTTGCCACAATTAATATTCATAGCCAATAATTGAAACAGCTACTGAACGTCGTATAGAATTTATTTAAATTATATATTTTAGGCGTAGTATTTCATTTCAAACATAAATAAAATCCAATTTTACAACAAATTCCAAAATGCAAGGTACAAAAGGAATTTGAAATTGCTACACGTGCTTCCACATGCAATCACAACAACAGTGCAATACTTACCTTGTGTCAAAAGGAATAGGGTTTAAAATCGTATATTTATAGAAACCTTCCATGGTTCTTCAACTCTCGCGTCTGAAATAGGCCTTACTGCGCCATATTGTGGCCTACTGACCTCTGTCAAAGACTAGTTGTACGACAGATGGTCAGATAATGTAATATTGTAGAGGGCAAATAGGATATAATGTTGTACAGAATAAATTAGAATAAAATCACACGCAAAGCAAAATGTTGAATATGAAAAAGTACAAAAGAATAATGAAGAGCAGAGTTGCGAATATAGGTTCTAAAAACAATTTTAGAGCCCCCGGTAGTTTTGTTTCAGTGGTCACTAGAACAATAAAAGGACGTCGATGGGTGGGTTCGATTCCTAAATTAATATTTGAGTGATCTTTAAAGGATTTTTTCAGATCTTGTTGCATTTTGTATTTATTGTTAAAAATCTCCGCCATACAAGATTTATGATCTTCAGTGCAGTAGACGTCTTTAGAAGACTTTAATAATAAATTAAAATTGTCACTTCATTGTCAATACCGTTTTATTACGATTTAAGTAGTAAGCAGGATGCACACTAAGATAGCGTTCAGGATAGGTTGATGGAGATCAACCCCGCACGATCCCAAGCGTAAAATTGAAACGTCCACGATCCCGGATTTCGGAATACGGAGGCACCATTGGAAGATAGTTCGTTTGGTATAGATCCAGTTGTAGCACACTTACATAATCTACTAAAAAACGGTCTTAAAGAAGTCAAAGAAAAAAGCAGTTATGAATATACCAGTCACTGAGTATACAATAAATTATCAATTAATTTTACTATCAAGAAATACAGAATTCGTTTCGAGTTTTACTGCCGATGTGGGCGGTACTAATTGTCAATTTATTGAGCAATATATTGACCTGTGAAATATGACTGACGGTATACTGTGAAATGTGTGGATTATATTGTTTTCACGTATTTGTACTGATAAGTAACTTCTCGTGTTACGAATAAAACGGATTAATTTCGTACATTTTTATTGCGATGCGAAATTCTAAAATTAGTTGCGTTTTTGTTTGAGTTGTTCGTTTATTTATAATGCTAAGTTTAACGTCAATATTACGGCTTTACATATTGTCTATTGATGGCAATTCTTTCATTTTAAGATTCTATAAAAGTAGACAATGTCCCGTCAATTTTAATTCTGAAACGTTGAAACAATGACTCGTGTCGATTACAGTTCAAATTGAGTATTTTGTATTTTTTTTTTTATAAATTGGGTAAACTGGTACGGTCAATTTGAAACTGAACATGTCTATTGTTGGCTCAAAATTTAATTTTCTCCTATGCTCTTAAAAATAAAATGTTTAGGCAGAAACCTCATGTATTTTTGAGTATAAATTGCTTGACACATCTGCATAAAACTCTACAGTTAAGCTCAGCTCGTCGCCGCAGGAACGAACTCACCCACGATTCGCCAGCGGCTTCCCCTTGCTTTCGGAAACCCAGAATTTATCGTTAACACACATATATTTTAACTAGCGATGAAACAAGCCGAACGCTTCGGGCTAATGTAAATTTTTCAAGCAATTATTATGAAGAACTAGCGGACCAACGCGGCTTCACTCACGTTTAATTTGAGCATGACAAAACCAGAGATAAAACGGCTTATTTTTAACAAACAAATACACGTCTATGTGATCATAACATTCAACTACCTGTATAGAAAATTTTATCAAAATCGATTGAGCAGTTTAGCCGCAAAAGCGTAACACACAGACAGACTTTCTCATTTATTTTATGAATGGATCGCGGCGTTTCGACTGTGAAGTCGTGTAGTAATTCTTTGTAGGCGGCACCTTCGAAATATTCCAAAAGTTGCGGTATTTTTTAAAGTTATTGTGTGTTCAATAGAAAGATTACTCCTTGAGGGTGTCGGGGCATTAAATTTGGGTTGAGAGACGAAATTGCAGCGAGTTGGGAGGAAATAATTGGTTGAGAATGCACCCCGTTATGCCCCTCTGGGGTTCGTGCTCCGTTTGAATGGAATTCGTATGTAATATTGAGTAATGGTATCAAGCCTTAAATGTATTCAGGCCTGCCATATGGTATGATAATAACTGAATACGTTTAGATTTTAAAGACAAGGATTTCGAGATATCAGAATGGTTAAGGAGAAACTGTGTTTGTACCAAATAAAAAATTACTTGGATCTTTTACGTTATCATCATTATTGGCCTTTGTCCATAAAATGCAGATGATTAAGGTGGCTTCTGGCAAAGATATTTGGATCCAAGGAACATCTTCGTTCGTGGCTAAAAAGGTCAATGCGAAAGTGACAAACAAAACTGCAATTTTGGCAGATGAATCTGAGATCTGTTTGGTTGTAGCGAGTTTTGTATTGTATTTTTATTACAAAATCTTTTTTCTAGAGTTGATATAACGTTTGAAGATACTAAGTATCCCAGTGACAAATCAGTAATTAGGAATATTATATTCGTAACAATCTAACATTTCATAAAAAATAATCTCGTGACTACTTTTCTATGCGTAAAACACATAATACCTACCTACGTACAACTAACTGGCTTCACTAAATAGATCTTTCTTATTTACAAAGCAGCATTCAACAATACAATTCTATTACACACTAATTCATTAGTCAAACTCCGAATTGTGAGAAAACAAACGACTTTCAAACACTGCACTACAATTAAAAACAATTCACAAAACTCAAACATAAAGTAAACAATATAATTATTTAACAAAATGTTTTCGTAACGGATTAACAATTAATAATTCACTAACAAAACAATGGCTTTGAGTGATGTTTGAGAAGAAAGTGGGACTTTCACTGGCCGCCTACGCTCGTTGTAACAGTTTAGCCAATGCCCTTATGTAGAAAAATAATTGTTTTAGAGAATCATGTTGTTGTAAAAGTAGATTTTTGAATACGTTGTTTTGTAACAGTGTAGTTTATTAACAATGTTTAGCAGTTTTGAGTGTTTTGACGAGAAAAATATATCGAAATTTATTTTTAGAAATCGGTGTTAGAGGCAATTATAGATGGAATATAAGGATTGATGGTATTTTTGGAGCTGAAAATTTTTGTTTGTCTATTAAACACAATCCTTTTATTTCTCTTTAAGACACACATCAACAACAGACAAAACAAAGATTTAAATGTAAAAAAAAATAGATAAGAACCCGGCAAAGATTTGTTTCAAAGAGGAATAGAACCTTCAACCCCGTCCAAAGGCAAACTTTTTAATAACAATATTTCGGGGCCAATTTATACCCCACAGATTGAAGGATCTTACATAAAGATTTATTACCATACATTGTTTCACTATAGCATAAGGTAAAAGGCATAAAAACCTCCAGTGATCGATGTACAACTACAGGGAAAGTGGTCTCGGGTTAAGATAAGGAAAAAGTAAGGTATAATTAACTTGTATCAAGTTGATAATGGACTTGAGAGTTTTGTATCGATAGCTTTTACTTACGGCACGGTGTAACAATGTTGTTGAAGAATTTTTGACACATATTTATAGGAGCAAGTTTGTAAGGATCGTTCCAAGTGGGGTTCTTTGGTCTCTGCCTACCCCTGTGGGAAAAAGGTGTGATATTATGTACGTATATATTTATACATATCCATACTATCCATACTTAATATTATAAATGCGAAAGTAGCTCTGTCTGTCTGTTACTTAATCACGCCTAAACTACTTAACCAATTCGCATGAAATTTGGTATGAAGATATTTTGATACCCGAGAAAGGACACAGGCTACTTTTTACCAAGGGAAAATGGCGTAGTTTTCTATAAAGGAAACTGCCTCTGTGCTGCTGTTGGTAGTATCCGACTGCTGATCGTGTCGGGGTTCGACTGCTTGGTCTAGCAAAGTGCTAAGACACGACTCGACTGGTACAAGATCCTTTCTAATTTATATAAGAATATTTTTCAATCGCAGCCAGGACCCTGGGAACGTGTCTGGTAAATGACAATAGTCACACTACACTATTATGTGGGACTAACAATGATAATGACTCAATGAGTACAGATCCAAGCTTAAACCATTTGACGATTTAAAAAATTTGCCATAACCTTATTTCTAAAACTATAACGGCGATCTATATGAAAGTTCACGGTCCACCAAAAATGAAAGGTGTCGTGTAAACTGCATATTTCATACATTTTACATGTTTGTGCAGCTAAGTGAGTTGCGACATTGTCCCTCAGTGTAGCACATTAGTTTCACGTGCGATACTACGTCTAACACATGTGCAAGAAGACAAACTGACAAAGCAACAGCTTCATATTCTTTTTCTTTTAATAAATTCAAGATAAAAGGACCTCTGACAATTAACGATGGATTTACATGCAAATTCTCTTTTGTTTGAAAAATATTTATATAAAAATGGTCCTATTTTCAAAACAGTTTTTATCAAGATCTAATGATGTATTTTGAAGATGTAAGAAATACATACGGGTCATGTCTCGCCGTACTCTGGAAGTTAAGGTAATTACTCTTCATTGTCTTGTCCTTACTCCACGCTAAGGCTAATATGAAAATTAAGAAGGCTATATAACACTCCAAACCCATGAGCTTCAATCAACAGTCTAGCGGTACCACACGCAACAAACTTAATCTGTTGCAGCGTGACGTGAAAAAACATTGCACTTCATCACTGACGGTACTAGTACATACTGCGTTGTGAATAATAAATAACTGTAAAATAGGAGAAATCAAACCATGTATTGGACAGTTGCGTGATACAGTAAATCACTTTTTTTTGTTCAAACATTTTTTTTTATTGATAAATACAACTCCCACCCAAAGAATTGCTCTTGTGTCGTGGTGACTTTTGCAAACATACAAACAACGGACACAAAGTACAAACAAACCCAACTCAATTATTTCTGGATCGCACAAAATATAATGTCCCGTGTGGGAAACGAACCCACGACCTTCCGACGCAATGGTAGCGGCGTGGCGACCTAAACCACTGCGTCTCGGAAACAGTCATGTCACCGTGGTTGCTTAGCAGTCCAAATAATGCGATTTAAAAATATTTTTTACATATATTTAATTCCCTGTTATTGACGGAACAAGGCATAAAGCCAGGATTGCCACGGAAATACACAACAAGAAAAAATCACTTTTTATAAAAGTTGTCCATCCTTCTGCACAGTGTGTCACGCACGTGTCAAGTGTCCAAACGAGTAAATTCAATAATCCCCGCGTGTTTGTTGAACAGTTATCGTGTTCGTGTGTCGATTGTATCGAGTAACGGGTGTGTATCACGTTTTTATATGACGCTGCTAACATATAGATGATCGATTGTTAAGATAACTCATGCTTGGCGAGGATTTTCTAAAATGTTAGGTGAGTGACTTAGAACGCTAGATCGCTACTCTATCTTTTCAAAGTAATCATGAAAATTTTAATGAAAATCAAAAATGGATAATGTTTATTCAAAATCTGTTTTATATCAAAAGTAGCAACTATTTCTACACAAATTTTCTTTGGAAATCTATACTAAGATGAATAAACCATCATAAACAAAAACCTTTTTTAAGTAAGAACTTAAAAGTGGAAGTGCATGGTTGACTCAAAGCCTAACCCGTCCCTCGATTTGGAAGAGACCCTCGCCGGGCAGTGGGACTGTAAAGGGGATTTGATTAACTTATTTCTTACCCACTAAACTTACGGTGGTTTTTTGACTACTCAATAGCTCTAATTAAAATAGACCTAAAACGACCACCTCCTCTTTCTCCCCACACAACTAACCAAACCACCACAACCCTTAAATCCATCATTCACATAACTAGGCCTAACCTAACCATAAGGTAGTATATCATAATTATAATGGATTTTAAAGGTGTAAAGAACACCTTTAAAATCCATCTTCCAACATAGTTGCATAGAAACACACCCGTTCTAACACCAGTCGCGAGTAATAAACTAACAAACAGTCATATCAAGTCATATAGCACGGTGCGCGGGCGCATTAACATTCTGCGCACGCGCACGACGCCGTCACACACCGCACACCCTCCCCCCTCCTCCCCCGCCGCCTGCGCGTCCGCTCGTACCGCGCTCATGCGATACGTAGCCTAGCTGATAGTGTAGTGGAAGATATACTATAAAATGTGTTTTATAGTTTCGTGGAATTATGTTACTTAGTTGTTAGTTGTTGAACAGGGCTCTTTGGTACTTGAACTTAGTTAAACTTTAGTTCGGGCACGTCCGGGTCTTATGGTTGTGAATAACCTTTCATCTCCTTTCTTGACAAGAAGCTTTAACAACCTTAGGGGTGATTAAAAAAATGACACGTTTGATTCCAGGTTTTTTTGGCCATGCAATATTTCGTCAAGTTCAGTGGATTAGCCGTAGAATAGACCATGGACATGATGATGAACAGACAACTCTACATTTTTAAGTAATTACAGCTATTTTTATTATTTACTTTATTTGAACTTTTCATTTACAAAACATTTTTTATGTAAATCCAAACTCTTTACTTTAAATTTAAATCTATAGCATCGCTTTCGCAGTGCACGAAGTACCTTACATAGATAACTCAAACTAGTGGTAGCAACAAACCGACAATGGAATTCCCAAATTGTACAACGTTTCGAGTCCTGTTTTAAAACATGTAATGAAAACCAGTACTTGAACAGTTTGCCCAACACTGGGCCCACACTTATTCGTACAAATAGACCTGCTTCAAATAAAAATATCGTAAAATCTTTTATACTGAAGCATTCATATTTTATTTGCCATCATATTTATATAGTCCAAGATTAAAGTAATAACAAGATTACGTACAGTCACGAGAAATAAGCATTATATTTAAACGTACTTTTTTGTATGAAAATAACAATTTAATTATTGATGCTACGCAACAATAGATACATAGTAACTGTTACAATAATAATAATGTCCTCCTAGCCGATAAACGGCTACGGCGGTCAGTTTCATTGAAACTGGCCATCTGTGCAGGACTTTGTTTATAGTGTCCAAGTGTGTGCACAATACACAGGTACACTCTCTATTCCATCACTCTCATAGTTTGGTGGGACGGATAACCGATACGACCAGTGAGAGGTCAGGCGCAGGACCGACGGCTTTACGTGCTCTCCGAGGCACGGAGGTATTCGACCTCAACTTCCTAACTCCGGGCAATCTCTAGGAAATTCTTAACAGAAAATCTCAGAAAAGACTGTTTGGCCCGACCCAGGATTCGAACCCGAGACCTCTCGCACCGCAGTCGCATATACTACCGACCGCGCCACAGAGCTTTGAAGTTAATAAACAATGGTAATTTTATCATTATCATTGATTTAAATTCTGTCAAAAATGTTACTATAGACGCTTTTTGCTTTTGACTGTACATTTTGTGTTGTATAACGAATGTTAAACGTCAGAAACCAAGCTAAAACTACGTACTTGCAAAAGACATCAACGCGTGTCGTATTTTAGTGTTTTTCTTTAATTTTATTACACTTTATATAAAATACGACCAATGTAACACAATTACTGAATAATTGGATTAAAAACATATATTTTACTGCTAACAATAAAACTGAAAAGGTCTTAAAAGTTATGACACAGTTATATTTCTTGAAATAATTATTGAAATCGTCTTATAAAGTATCAGCCCCAAAAACACTTTTTGTACGCACAGTAATTTTACTAATGCAATGATTACGTCTCTCAAAATTACTTTATTGCATACAAGATGACTTTGAATTTGAAATGTTAATCAAATTTTAATGACACAGTGATATTATTATTACTATACGAATCATTAGTCGCTGGCTACGAATGCCAAGTTTATATATATATTCAATATACACTTAGTATTCAAATATTATTTTACTAATTACTATTCAATGTTAGTTAGGCTTCTAACTTTATACTAAAGTAAGAAACTATACTAAAGTTGATAACTATCAGTTAGCCTATCAAAGGGAAAATTGACATTCTGTTTCATACATTTCCTGTCACTATCCATGGTAGTTTATTCAGCACTTATTTAGAAATCACAAAAATCTTCTTTTTTAACCCATGACTGTCCCACTGCTGGGCAAGGATCTTCTCCCGAACGTGGGAGGGATTGGGCCTTAATTCACTATAAATAATCAATTTTCTACACAATTTATCTATCTCATTTAACAAACATACATACAAACATGAATTTTACAATAGTATTTTCGGAATATTCACAGTCATAACTAAGATTTCGTAATTGCAAACAGATTGCATATTGTGCGGTATTAGATTGCATCTCCCAATTGAAATAATAACCGATATAATTGCAAGTTTAGATTGTTTCAATATGTTTGTACAAATATTGAATTATTACTTTGTTGGGAATGTTTGAATTTGATATGGAAATGGTCAGTTATATAATATAACTTTAGACACATAAAGAATCTATATAAGATTCGAAGGTATTAATATAGAGGTAGAAAAAAATAAAATAAGCAAAGAAAAGAAATCGATGTTTCATTCTATTACTTAAAAAAAAAACCTGTTGGTTTTAAAAGGCCAGCCCTAGTCAGATGCGGTATGAACGTGTTAACATTTTAGATTTTTTTGAATAGTCTGAAGAACCCGCATATACATACAGAAGGTTTCTTTCCTTCAACAAGCGAAACTTTTTCAAGACACATTGTAATATTAAAAAGTGATTGTTTCTGTTCCAGGATTACGTTTTACCGTCTTGACTATCAGTGTTTTATGCTCTTAAAATGTCTGTATATTATCTATACTAATATTATAAAGCTGAAGAGTTTGTTTGTTTGATTGTTTGTGTGTTTGTTTGAACGCGCTAATCTCAGTAACTACTCATCCGATTTGAAAAGCTCTTTCAGTGTTAGATAGCCTATTTATCGAGGAAGGCTATAGGTTATATATCATCACGCTACGACCAATAGGAGCAGAGCACTCGTGAAAAATGTTACAAAAACGGGAAAAAGCATGGCTCTCTTATGTGACGCAAGCAAAGTTGCAGCTAGTCTTATTATAAGATTGTCACATCTACCCCCTTTTTTGAAAATAGGCCCCAAGTATATCAAAACAAATTTCGACAAAATATAGGTGTACTTCATACAATGTTACATGACGTAACAATCGGCGCCTTAAATTGACGCTCAGGGTATTAACAAGAGTACTTTACCACCCATTACTATGCTAATAGCAGCCCATACTTGGAACAAACCCAAAACAGTAGCCCAATGATTAACTCGACGTACGAAATAACTAAACTGCTTGAAATAACTGAGTCTACTGAATGTGCCATAGAAAATTGCGTTCGCGATTTGTTATTACAGGTCAAATATTTGTTTGGTGGGTTAAGCAATCTTTGATACGGGCATTCCGTAGATGGGTGGGCCACTTTGTAAAGTAGCACTGATTTTAAGATTGACGTCTCCAAACTTTGAGGAACAAGGTAAAGTCTAAAAATTCCAAGTAACCAACGAAAAAATTGTGTTATAGAAAGGTCGACAGCTTATGTCGTGCAGTGGTAATGATGGGCGCTAAGCCACTAGTTGGTATGTCGGGAGGTTATTGGTTTGATTCCCACTAGGAACAAATATTTGTGCGACCTAAAATACTTAGTTGTGACCGTTGTTTGTAAATTAGTGTCGAGCTGTTTTAAAAAAATAGATATAGTACAGAAATATACCTAGTTATTAAATTGAAAGCGTCATAAATAACCAAAACAGTCATCTAAACCGTATTAATCTAAATCTTAGCAAGATAATTAATCAAGCTCCCAATTACCGTAGCAAGAAGGACTTAAGTACCAGCACTAATTATTTGTATTGACAGTTGCGGTCCGGACCAGTTCGTGTGGTACTCGACAAGGCTTATGATAAATGACTCTAAACTGTTCGCCATTAACACTAATCACTTACATTTTGAAGGTATAATTTACAACATTATTTTGTGGGACGTTGGCGGAATAAGAGATCTAGTAGCTAGGTCTTAATGATCTCAATACCTAGGTTGTAATGCTGTTGATTGAAGGATATTTTTGAGAAACTGTTTGTAGTTAAATGCCTTCTAATCCCTACCTAATATTATGCGAAAATAAATTTATCTATCTGTATGTCTGTTACGTTTTCACTCCATATCTACTGAAACGATTCTAATGAAATTTGGCACAAAGATAGAACTAACTTTGAAAAGAACATAAGGTTACTCTTTGTGTGCACACATTAGACGAAAACGCTTTGGATCGTTAATTGAGATACGAAATACATAAGCTTCATTGGTATTAGACGTTTATATACTGAATAAGAACAATACTACAGCAACTCTAAAATTCTGTACGATAATACGCATTTAAAACAATCATTTCTTCTATATAATTTCAATTCATTTACAATAATGATGTACACATAATTGTTCTATTGTTATTCACAAGATATTATCAAAAGCGAGGAGATGACACCATCTTTACATTACTGAAGTACGGATACATTTACACACGTATATTAAGTATTTGAGCTACACTCAGCTTTGCTGGTTTCCTTACAATGTTTCCTTTAAAGGAAAGCGTATTTGAATAATGCTTTTGCATACTTATTTAGAGATGTTTAATCTTCTTAATTGTCTTCTGTATAATATAATAATATCAGAGAAACTCGGACTAGCTGATTGAGATGCGTTATTATGCTTTTTAAATACTAAGATAAATGTAATTAGTTGAGTATTTAAACAATTGACATAAATGTTTGAAAGTCCACTGCGACAATTTCAAAAATTAAAATATCGGTAACTGAAGCGAAGCCGCAAGGAATATGTAACACTACAACATAAACTATTGGATATACCTTTTCATATCTATTTGTTCCGAACATTCACGATTTGTTCTAAGAACCACACGACATACGACATTATAAAGCTCTCTGTCTTAATAATATATTCATAAACGATAAAATAAATAAAATTCATTATAAGATGAGTCGAATAGTCTATTATCATAGCAATAATCCGTGCATCTTGTAAGTGTTGCCAGGATATAAATAACAAACACTCCACCTACATACAAAATTTGCATATTGCAATACAATATTTTTATATATTTTATGTATTGCCATTCTATTTGGGTTATAAATTTAGAATTTCTTATTACCATGGCTTGTTTACGATGGTCCTGGGGCAATACAATCTAGTCTATACCTAACAAATGTATTTGTATTTGATATAGTGTGCCAATTTTGATGTATAGTGATGATATATTCTTTCCTCTTTCTACGCTTTCTAATTGTCTGACTAACAACTAATACTAGTGTTATAAAAGCTAAATATTTTTGGTTCATATTTGTTTAATCAAAATGTGTAATGTAATGTCGAATTAAATATAGTTTTACATATTCTACTATCATTATCTTAAAATTATATACTACTAGCTGACCCGCGCAACTTTGCTTGCAACATAAGAGAGAATGCGTTAAAATTGTCCCCGTTTTTGTAACATTTTTTACTCGTACTCTGCCCCTATTGGTCGTAGCGTGATGATATATAGCCTATAGCCTTCCTCGATAAATGGGCCATCTAACACTGAACAGAATTTTTCAAATCGGATCAGAAGTTCTTAAGATTAGCGCGTTCAAACAAACAAACAAACTCTTCAGCTTTATAATATTAGTATAGATTAGTATAGATTAATTTAGTAATCTGTTACTATCATCATCATATTATAATCTAAACTGCTGACGGGATTTTGATGAAAATTGGTACCCAAATAGTTTATAGCCTTTACTAACACATAACATCTCCACCGAGCTTAGGACAATTGACTTAATTTTTATACATGTTGCTTACTGACACTTAGTAGGTTCTTCTTCTTCTTACCCTGTCGTAGGTACCCTGTTACCGCATCAGTCTTTCTATCTTAGAAGCAATCTTGAAGGTTGCGGTGGTTCGCAGGTTTGATTCCCATACGTTACAATGTTACAAATATCTGGCAAATCCATAAATACTTGAATCTGGCTGTACTTAGATCCTTTCAGATAGTTAATCCCAAATGATACTAAGTTAATTGTTAGTGCAGGAGTGGTCTTTATAGCTCTTTCTATGCAAGGTCTTAGTTAAAAGGTCATATTTTAGAGCCAAGTCTCACAATGACGCCTACGTTAGGACAATGGTGGTTATTATGTTTCTCATTATTATTCAACCTTCTGTTGTGAAGTAATCATTTTATAGGGTCCCTTTCAAATAACCAATCAAAGAAAAGGATATTTTATGAAGTTTTGAAAATGATCATTGGTTCATTTAATGATCTTGGCATGGTGATTCCTGTGTTGTATCTTGTAGATTATTTTCTGTAAAAGGAAGTTGTATTTTTATTAATAACTACATCATGACCAACACTACAATTCATGAAATGAAGTCCCCTTGCCGCGTCTGTCTGTCTGTTCACGATAAACATGAAATGTACAGAATCTATTTTTATTCGATTTTCACCATTAGATAGAGCAAGGTTTTCGTAAAAAAAAATGTTAAGCTTTCGAGTAACAAACCTTTTAAATCCGGGCGAAACCGGGGCGGTCCGCTAGTTTAAAATAATGTAAGTAATGTAAGTCAGAAGAACCATTTGTAGTATAAATAAAGAAACGTACTCTTCTAGAAAGTTTAACCAAAAATTCGTGTTCTTTCTTAACCGAAAGAAAAGCAAACATAACACTACGCTAAACATTTTGACCTAAGAAATGTTTGAATGTTTGCTTATCTGTTACCGTATTCCTCAAGAAAAGCTGAACTAATTCACGTTGGGTACGAGATTCGGTCAGAGTAGCCACTGATCGAGTTTGTTGGTGTATAAACCGTTGCCATGGCAACAACGTGTCAACAAAGATCCGCCCTTACAGCAACTTTGAAAGATGATGTATTTGAAAATGTACTTTAGACTTCAATTCCATGAAAATATTCATAAACAAAAAAGGTTCTATCTGAAAAATGTTCTAGCTTTTAAAACATTTGGTAATAGTATCACCTGTTATACCGGAAAATCTATACGGCTATAAAGAATTATGTATGTATCTATAGCATGAATTGCACCCACGTTTTAAGGCTTAGCTTTAAAATTGATCCTATGTAACAGCAAAATACTGGATAATATTAGGTCGGGGAAAAAGTCTTTTCGCATTATAGTATGTATGAACTTGTAATAAAATCTCTTCTGCTTCAAGAATCACAAATAAGTAGGTACACGGTACATAAGGTTTCTTTCAGTGAACTCGTGAGGTACCCAAATATCGAGCTTTTTTGTGCAGAGAAAAGATTTTATTACAAGTTCATACTTACTATAATGCGAAAAGACTTTTTCCCCGACGTAATATGTAAACATTGACAATAACACAATATTAATTGGAAGTAAAAAGACATTTCTCTTTACCAATTCTCCTCCTATTCAGTAATTAATCTATAAATCAATTGGTATAAATAATGAAACGCTCGTCTAAACCGTGAGTGGTTTAAGATAACAATCTTTGGCACCGTGTGTAGTCACGTTGTCGATAGTTCAATCATTGTCTGTCAGGTGGCGCTACTGTCGTTCCTGGAGCAAATACTTGTGGTATTAGAATTAGTAGTAGTTTTGCGTGTACTCTATATATTTTATTATTGACGTTGAAAGATAGATTGATGGTAGACGAAACATATATTATTACTAGCTTCTGCCAGCGACTACGTCAGCGTGAACATGTTTCTCGGGGTAAAAAGTTAATCCAAATTTTAAGCTATCAGTGTATCAAATCTAATTAAAATCTGTCCAGTAATTTCATCGTGAAAGAGTAACTAAAATATGCACATACGAGTACTTCCATCCATACTTACAAACTTTTAAACTTAAAACCTTCCTCGATATACAACACAAAAATATTTTTTAAATTCGAACCAACAGTTCCTGAGATTAGCGCGTTCAAACAAACAAACAAACAAACAAACTATATAAGTATAAGTATAGGTGAAAACCCTAGTATAAAATATACAGTCGTCTATACGTAATTAAATCAATTATATCTTATTAATTCCTAGCTGTGACGTTAATTACATCACTAACAACTTGCTACATGCATATCCGGAGTCAATTTGCACTTATTTAAATGCAAATCAAAACGATTTGTATCGACATCGTTCATAAATAACATATTTTTAATGGTTCAGTTTATTTTTAATATCATTACGCCTGCTTTTAACCCCCGACGCAAACCGAGGGGTGTTATAAGTTTGACGTGTCTGTCTGTCTGTCTGTGGCATCATAACCCGAACGGACGCAGTAATTTCAATTTATTACATGCGACTAACCCTCGGTTTCTGAGGTACATTTAGCGGTAGTTTATCTATTCAATAGCGTTTAAACTCATACAAAAAAACAAATGCTATTGAATAGATAAACTACCGCTTAATGTACCCAAAAACCGGGGGTTAGTCGCATGTAATAGAGGGCAAGCCTTTGGCTAATGATAAGTAGACCTCTGCTAATATATCCCCGTAATAAGTTATATAAAGTTGAAAGTTATGTAGAAAAGTGCATTTCCTGCGTTAACTCGAGTTAATCTAGTTTAATAATTACTTGTAGCTACATAGTGTTTAGAAGTAAAGTAGTGTGTAATTATTCTTACACGATTTTATAACGACTGCAAATTTAATTTTCTTTCTAATTCTAATTTAAATTTCGCACTGTTGGAAATAGTAATAAAATTATATGAGAGACACTCCTACGGAAATTAATTCTGACTGTAATTTAGTTAAGGCTCCATGAAAAAAAATGTTTTTTTAGAAAATGTACTAATGCCTTACTAATAAACGCTGTTTAAGCTCTGAGCATACTCAGGGCTTACTAAAATTCGTGAAATCAAAATTCCGTAAAATATTAAGGGCATTCGATCTTTCTCTACTCTATTTTAACACAGAGTAGGCAGTGTCGGATAATCAGGCAGATTCAGCCATCATATTCTTATACCATAGTTCGATCGCCATTTAGCAATAGATAGAATTGTCATCGGAAGCAGACGAAATATCAACGAATATTCGTTTTTTTGTATGTCGTGCCTCTGATTATATTTTTTACAGTGTTTTTACTTACATACAGTTTAGTGTAGTGCAGTGTTTTCACTTAAATAAAGTTTCAAAATTACTTGACTGTATAAATAATCAGTAGCGCAATTCTTTATAGTCGGTACTGTCAAGTATCGAGAGTTTAACATTTAAAATGTACTGTCAAAAAAGTTCTTACGGAGCCCGATAAAGATGCTAAACAGATTTTTGTGTTAAATTTCTCGATAGCTAGCCAGTAGTCGGTAGTCGATAGTAGTAGAGAATCGAGCTACAAAACTTACATTTCTATGAATCCCTTAGAGTAGAGTTAGCCTTCCTAATCTTTCTCCTCCACTTAGCTCTATCCTAGACATCGTCTTCTCATCTCATTAATAGTCTAGCAAATCACAAACGCAAACAAACCAGCAAGACAAAGCCAGTTCTTTATAAATACAAGGTCGTCTTATAATACAGTCAAATGATCCATATTTAGTTTAAAAGTAAAAAGTGCCCTTCGCCATAGCAAGTTTATTTTATTCGCATCAACAGATGTTTAATAACATGTACAAGTTGAACCAATATATTATACACATAATATACTGGTAGTTGAGCCTTTATGAAACCGTGTCATTCTAGTTTGCATTGCGTAAAGTAGTTGTTTTGTTATTATGATCGTAAAGAGGTAATATTTAGGTACCCATATTAAAGTATTTTTGGCGATTATGTAAAAATAATTTTCGGCGGACTAGAAGATACCCGTGCCAAAATTCTGCAATATTTCTCTTCGACCGACCGAAAAAATATATATTTTAATAACAATATAATGTACAATGCACTTAATAACTCAACTAGATACAGCTCGTTGGATAGCCCATACGAGAGTTAACTATTCGATTCCTGGCTCAGCATTTTAAAAAAATATTGCTCTTCTTCTTCCAGTTTTTAACAAAATGTTATATTGGAAGTTTAATTTCGAAAATTCTCAACTCTATATTCGAACCCAGACCTCCAGCATAGAAACCATAATTACACGACTAATCTACTCATCAATTATAACTGTACTCCCTATTTCCATACACTGTTTACTTACTGTACCTCAAGTAGGCTAAGGCGGCATCCTTTGATCTTACCTACTAGTTAAACTACCGGTTTACCTGAACCTGGACTAACCGGGACCCAGCTACGTAAACACTGGTTAGACGTCCTAGGTACTAAGTAAGATATAAGTGGATATTAACGGGTAATTTTGAGTTAATACGATCTATGAATAAAATTAGCATTGTGAATTACTTTTTATCTCCATAACTTTGGTAAACTGAATGTTTATCAAAATGTCTTGAGTTTGTCTCCCGATTTGAGCATTAGTGTTCCACTCATAAGGCTTTTATCTAGGAGGTATGTATGTTTGTCAGTCTGTCACACAAAAAATACTCAATGGATTTCGACGTATTAAGACGCAGACAGTTTATCCCCAGAATTAATACTAAAGTCACTTTTTTCGTAACATTTTTCTTACTAAGTGTCAGTCAATACTACAATAAAATAACATGTTGCTATAGTACTCATAACACGCAGTAGTGAGAAGATGTATGGATGTGAATGAAGCAAGGGAAGTTTGTTAGGATCGTAGTAATAATTGTCGTTCTCTGGTCATTATACCTACACCTATAAGAAAAAGGCGTGATCTTGTGTTTGTATGTATGTTATCATAACAGGCGTGATAGTATGTATGTATGTATAATATGTTTGTATGTTACTGTAGGTCATATAACACGTTATAGTAGTAACAAAGTAATTATTACTACATATTAAACAATGAACTTTGTTCTAGTCCTTGAGTTATATACATTTTAATCGTTTCTTAAGCAATTTGCTGTTTTAATTCATTTTATATTACTACAATAGTAATATTATTAGAGTACCTTTGTGTCTTAGAGAGTTTTTTTTAATGTTATGAGACTTTTGTTTGTATGTATGTAAAAATAACCCCAGCACTTTTTATCTTTGGCTTTTTAACAGAATAAACAAAATATAGATGAACTAAAGGCACTTCATTTTTTGGCAATATTTTTGAGGCAATGGTTAAAGTCTAGATCAGTGTGGGTCGTGTACAAGGTTTGATTATCACTCTAGTCATATTTTATACGAAATTATATTTTGATATGAGTTAATGTTTTCGTATTTAAAAAATCATCTGTTGAAAGTTTAGTTTCTGAGTAATTATATGTTTGATTAGTATGTTTGTATTTGAATAGTATTTTTTGGAAAATTAAGCCTTAAATATTATGTTAAAACTTGAAAAATAGTACACGTGAAACGTAAACTTACAGTGAATAAATCTCTCACTAAATCTGTTTATTGACTTATTCATAAAATATGACGTACAGTTTTTTCTAAAAACAATTTATAAAAGAAGAAGTTAATGACGATGCTATTTAAAAGCTAGGACAATACCACCATCATAAAAATAATCGCGCGAGCCTTTCATGGCTACGAGCGTAATTAAAATCATTATCTCCAAGGAAAAAATATTTTCCTCATAATATAAACTGAACAAGACAACTAGTTTTTGTACCAAACAACAAATTTTCAACTATTTACAATACAGTAAAAAAATTACTTACCGAAAAAAAATCCAAATTAATTGAGTGTACGGAGAGAACGAAAAATCCAAAGAAAATATGGTCATAAACACAAACACATGCACACACAAATCAGTATTGCACACACACAAACACTAAGGAAATATTTTTTCTAAAATTCACGTGATTGTTTGGTTACGACGGCGCGCGACCGTCTCCCACGCAAGTTGAATAGAGACTGGCGCATGGCCGCTGCGCCCGCGCACCTGTCTTCTAAAAAACAATGGCAAACAATAAACATAGTAGTTAACTACAGTATTATAGAGTGCATAGTTCAATAATAATATTGAGTAGGTCATATAGATTGTAAACCTTCATCTCTACAAAGATACAGGTAGTTATAGAGATTGAAGTATCAACGAAAACGAATATTTGTTAAAATTTCGTTTGGTTAATTTTGTTTTTTGTCTTTGGTCTCTCCCTACCCCTATAGGAAAAAGGCGTGATTTTATGTGTGTATTTCGTTTGTTTCTTATCACGATTGTTTCCATTATATAATGCTAATCGATCTATGCTACATTTATCCGATACTACCTACTCCGTTTCAAAATAAAATAGAAAAAGGTCATTAATACCTTCAATATTAAACGAAATTTTCGTTTTCTCAAACCATAGTAAGTCTCAGGTCTTTTCGAGCGATGATGGATGGGTTAAGGCTACTTCTAATCTAGATTCAAAAATAAAAGATGCAGAGTTTTTTGTATGTGTTTCTAGTATTTCTTCTGTGTGAACTTTTGAAGCCTTGAACTTTGGACGTTTCGTACGTATAGACATATAGAGCCTACATTAATGGTCTAGAACATTTCGGTTTAAGGTCGCAGTCTTAGAAATAAGTTGAAGGATTTTAATTTAGGGCAAGGCTTTAAAGATATATTTATGATTTTGTACATTATTTTATAAATATTATAGAATTATAGTTTCTAATTTATACAAAATAGCACACACTTAATTTTACAAATGACACTTAGACTAAAGCTACTGACTTGAAAATCGAACCCGCTACAGGTGGTAGTCATTCAAGACCACTCGCTGTGAAGCCTTATACTAAATTACTAAATAGTTTAATAGTCAGTTAATTAAAACGAAGTATATATTTCTAATTCAGGCTACTAGTTAATGAAACCACCTGTCATATCTTACGTAGAATAAATTATATTGCATCAACATGGAAACATTCAACAAAAACAAATACACAAAACATTTGTGTATGATATTGATGAACATAATTATTGAAATGTCTTGTCGTTATTACTTAGATTTAATTAAATAGCGTCGAAATTGAAACTTTCAACAAACATGCGAAAATATTGTTTGTATGTAAAATATATTTTTCTGTAGGTACCCTTTTTGAGTTGATGTAAATACTTGGCGTTAAATTGTAGGTTAAATATAAACCTAAGAGTTACGGGGCAAAGAACTTTAAAACATGAGTCATGGCCTAACATTTAAACTACAGTTTTTATCTGTAACTATGTAGAGTTCACGTTGTAAAGAAGGCACTACTTATAGTACCTTGTTCTTATAGAGTAAACCTAAGATGTATCTTCTAAATTAGTCTCTAAAATTTGGAAATTAGGGATAAAATACTAATGTGCTCGTTTTCATATCGGAAAGCAGATATAGCAATCGGTTTAGTTGGATAAGAGTCATGCTTGGATTCTGCAGTCTTATGACTTTTGACAGCTATTCTGTGAAAATAAAGGCATAAGTAGACTGAAGGCGAGTTTCCTGGCTTATGAATTAGTGTTAGTTAACCTATACAATAGATAAACTGACAGACAATGCATGTAAATACCTGTGAAACCGTAAAGTAGTTTAAAAAAACTGAGGCCTAATGTTTAAGTTAGACAAATGGGTTTCATTATAAGTTTAATTTAAACAAAGACACACAAAAATTTAAAAAAAATCGATCAACACCAAACAAATGTTTCGCAAACATGTTTTGTTGATCATGAACCGGCTAGAATGGCATTAGCCGCAGCTGTCATGATCTAACATTGTATAAATTACTGTCCGTGTCACCGACAGCTCGGTAGCCTACGACTAGATAATTTATATTTGTGCCACCGCGGGATATGACTCCGAGTATAGCAAATCACTATATTTAGGTGTAAATAGGTTAGTTAGTTCGTATCATTCTATTTTATTTTATAGTTTGGTTACTGGTCAACCTAGTGTCAAAGCTCTTCAATCCGAAAGGGCCGTTGAAACGGCTTAACGACAACTGGGAGCTACTAATTTCGTGCCCTGCGAAGCACGGGGACTGCTAATTCAATTACCTTTTACCACACATCTGTGGAATAGCCGCGAAAATTGTTGCCCAAAGAATTTTTGGGCATGCAAAGTTTCTTCACGATGTTCTCCTTCCCCATTAGAAGAAGTGATAATACTTTAATTTTTTTTATATTTAATTCTTTAAAACAATGAACAGAAAATAATGCTTGTGCTTAATAACACTGAGCTAGCTTACTTTTTCTCTCATGCAGTTGAAGGTACAAATTTTAATAATCACCTTCTAGGTGACCAATGCGTATCAATTTCCAAATTTATGCGATGAGAGTACATACTCGTAGGTATGTACATTTTCACGATGCTTACACCTTCGGGTAGACCAGGCATTATGTTATTTACATAAGGATAAGTCATCTATACCAATAATACTAATAATAATACTAATATTATTAAGCTGAAGAGTTTGTTTGTTTGTTTGTTTGAACGCGCTAATCTCAGAAACTACGGGTCCGATTTGAAAAATTATTTCAGTGTTAGATAGCCCATATATCGAGGAGAAGGTTATAGGCTATATATCATCACGCTACGACCAATTGGAGCAGAGCAGCAGTAAAAAATGTTACAAAAACAGGGAAAATTTTGACCCATTCTCTCTTATGTGACGCAAGCGAAGTTGCGCGGGTCAGCTAGTCATTCAAGAAATGTGAAATTTCCTATTAATTATACTTATTGATCGTAGTCCTCAGTCATTGTATTACTAACTAAAGATTCCGTTAGTCATCAGTAAATCGTCTGGCTTTATACCAGTATTAACTACCTATGTATACATAGGTGTACTGGTGTACAATGTCTAGTGAACATTATGTACCTACGAACAAAAAACTTGCTTATCATGATCGCATCTTACCAGTAATTATTGCTTAACTATTAACGTTTATTTTAAGACCACACGTGAAATGTTAATACTATGTTTATATAACATTGTAGGTTCAGAAATAGAGAAAGTTGGTAAAAAATTATATTCTTATGTATATTATAATATTTCTTGACGGTAGCCCGGATTTAGGCACCGGTAAATGGCATAAGGCTCATTGTATAAGTGTTCCAGAAAAACTCGAAATTGTTTGTTTATGATCTAAATACCTATACTCTAAATTCCAGTGATCAAAATCAAACAGTAGCCCCTAGGACCTAGGAACTACACTTTATGTGGGCTACACAAATAATAGGGTGTCGTCAACGTTCATACATTACGATGTATGAACGGTACCTACAGTTCTCGCGGCACATCATTAGTTTTGAAATAAAAAGTACATTCAATGCTCTTTTCTAATCTTATTTTATTTTATGGTTACTAAATATAAGTGCATTTCAAGCCTTAATCTAGACGCCTACTTAAAATAATGTAACAAAAATCTAGTTTCAAACAAATCCTAAAATTATTAAAACTACATCTTCATTTGTTATAACTTATATTTAATAATATTTAAATAATCTGATAAATTAGCTCGTATTTCATTAATTCATATTATAAAAGAACTATCATATAATAAGACAAAAATATTTATCAAAATAATAGATTTTATGTTTCACACTATAAAATTACACAATAACTCAAGAAAACAGGTGTTTTCGACGCTCAATACAAATATTTGGATACTATTAATTTAATATATATTCTTTTATGAAAATATATAAAATACGTAATAATTTAGATATAACGAGAACATTTGTGTATATAAATATGCATAATGTATGCAATTTACATCGAATATTTTGATTACAATTTGTTATTTGAATTTTAATATAGATATAATTTTGTATAAATGATATAATGTTATACAGGGTGTTAGGCAGACGGTTGTCGAAACTGAATAGGTACTGAGATACTGGTACTGGCTCATTATTTTAAAGGAAAGAAAGTTTATGAAGGCTAATTTAGTCCACACTGTCTACTTACAGCCAAAAAGCAGCTCAATTTCAAAAAATTCAATTATCATATCTTTGTACATTGTTTCTTTTCTAAAATGATGGCGAGTAATATGTTATGTCAAGGCGGCAATGTACTGCAAAGTGGCTATCAAATCGACGTACACTAGTTGTCAACTAAAGTACACTATACGCACTAATGTAGCCTCTCTTGTTTGGACCACCGTCTGCCAATCACCCTGTATATGTTGCAATGACAGTTAGAATAATATAATAGTTTATGTTTCTAAGGATGAGTTTGGACAGGGTATTTCGTTATAACGATAATAGACTGATATAATTGCTTATTAACACGAACAGTCTAGCCAAATTAAATAACTGTTTTATGTAAAATATAATTGTGTAGTTATGCAGATTATTGAGATAATAATTGTCTACTTCTAGGGATTTCCCAATGATTTTACTTGTTTATGATGTCATTTTGGTTTTTGTAGAAGATGTGTGGATGTACAAGGATTATTATTATTATGATATATTTAGGGTTAGGTAACTATATATTAACATTTACAAATACATCTTACTTTCTATACTAATTATTTACTAAATTGCCTCTTTTACCCGAGATGGGCTGTGTTAATGCATTTTAAGTAGTTTCAGGTTCGATATCCGAGTTGGTAAAAAATACATTTTTGTTAAAATATTCTTGAAAAATAAATATATATGTGACAGAGGAAATATTTTACCTATACCTTCGAGTATAATACAGACGTATTATAAAAAATATACTATTAATCAATAAACTATATCTAAACTGATAAATTTTATTGTTTATTCGCTCAGGATGTTGATGCTCATATAAATATACCATTTGATTGATTTATCTGTTTCATTTTAATTTGACATCCAAATGTCAAATGTGAGCTCACATGTCATTGACTCATAAACTGCATTTCTGAGCTTTTGAAAAAAACTGTTCTCTATACATAATCCTACTAACATTATAAATGCGAAAGTTTGTAAGTATGCATGGATGTATGGATGCTTGTTACTCTTTCACGCAAATAATACTGATTATATGGTATGTGGGTAGCTGAAGACCCAGAATAACACAAAGGCTTTTTATCCCGGAGTTCCCGAGGGATCGGAATTAACACGGGAAAGGTTTCCACGCGGACGAAATCGCGGGCGGTTTCTAGTCAAATATAAATCTTACTGCTCTGGTTTTCTATATCGGCCATGTGTATGTCCCTTTTTTATAAGTCTGTTTTGAAATGTTTTCGAAAACGTTGATTAAGTGCAGAAAATATTATATTCGTGGGAATCGAATTGTAGCATATTAATAAGCAACATTTCGTTTTCAAAAATATATTAGTAAAGTTTCTCTAAGATACTGCTTTGTTGTTCTGTAACTATTTATTTAATCATATTGAGACGCGTTCACTAGTCGATGAGCGAGTTGTGTCATCGGTCTTCGTTCACAGTTCTTGATGGTGTGCAAAGTCTCCGACCCGCACTGGGCCGGCGTGGTGGACTCAAGGTCAATTTCCGAGAGGAGACTCGTGCCCAGCAGTGGGCCGATTATAGTTTATTTTTTAATCTATATACCTATTTGCTATCAAATGTTTATAGTCTGATCAATGATAAGTCTTTTACGGTATAGCCTTAAAGGGGTGACATCGTTTGAATCAATAATATAGACATAAAAATAAAATTAATGTGTCTGTATGATTATCTGCATATATAGATCGTTATTTACATATTAAATGAGGGGTCATTAAAATTAATTATGATTGGGTGCTCATATATGTGTATCTATGTACTAATATGGTGATCTATGCTAATGGAATTGATATAGTTATAAAGATTATTTGATAAGCACTTACAGAGTTACGATTTTGAAGTTATTGGATGACACTTCAATGCATAGAGTAAAAGAACAAAATGACAATAATAAGAATTAAAAAATTGGTACGTATAAGCTCGGGGAAAAAGTCTTTTCGCATTTTAGTATGTATGAACTTGTAATAAAATCTCACTTAAAAATTCGCTAGAGTGCTGGCTTATTTTATTTATTTATTTACAGCATACACTTCCATTATTACAGGTAAGACCCAATGCGACAGAATGATTCAAATTTACTTGCTAAAACTTTTTCCTCTTGGCCTGGCAGAGGATCACACAGCTAGACAATGCTTATTAATAAAAAAATAGACTATAGATAAGGGCAAAACGTTTCTTAACTCACTAGTTGTTAACTTATGTGTAGTATATTGTTTATATATGGGACTTAAAATATTACAGCTTTTGACACAATAATACGGGTACAATATACACACATACATGAACACTGTTTCAATAAAATAAAAAAGCATTAATATAAAAACCCTTCTTCAATCAACAAATAACAAGGAAACCTCCTCAAACTATAAAAACAATACACCACAAGTAAAGCACTATATAAATAAAATTTTACAATGCAATAATACAAATTACTACGCCTATAACAGCTTTAACCGCTAACACACAGTGTGCAAACAAACCGGGCTAATGTGTATTTAAGCGAGCTGGTTCGCGGAGAAAATTGATAATGACTGGATATTATCGTTAATTGAGTGATAGAAAGCTGAGAAAACTGATGTACCTTGTAATCAGGTAATTGTTAACATAAAATACTAATAATATTATAAATGCGAAAGTTTGTGAGGATGTATGTATGTTTGTTACTCTTTTACGCAAACAACTACTGAACGGTTTTTCATAAAATTTGGTTTAGAGATAGTTTGTATCCTGGATTAAGGCATAGAGATACTTTTTATGGCGAGATTTTTTTTCACGCGAACCTTGTCGCAGGCGACAGTGTGTGAGGATGTACGTATGCTTGTTACTCTTTCACGCAAAAACTGCTTTATATTTTTTTATGAAATTTAGTACACATATAGTTAACATGGATTAACACATAGGATAATTTTGACTCTGGGAAATCTTTTGACGCGGACGAAATCGTGGGCAAAATCCAATATGCGATAAATATGAGCACGCATTATCGGTGAAAGTTTTAAATCATATACTCTAGTCTCTATAAAGCCATAGAAGACATAATATGGGGACATAATGTTGAGCTTTACTATCGTCGTGATAGATAGTTACAGAATAATTTCTCTTACACAGTTCATAGATAATATTATTTTACTAAATAAACACATCATATAAGAAGTAAATTGGTTTTCACGATGAAACCAACTAAAGCCTAAAGCCTTGTTGTTTGCTCTTTAGGCAAAATATTTAATAGTTAGTTAATAATCATAAATATAGTGTTAATTTTCTTTTTAATAATCTAATGTAAATATATTTAGTAACAATTTATTGTAAAGTATAAAGTACAAGCATTAAAATTTCAATAGTCTATAGCATATGTACTAATCATTTAATTAGGGCAAGAGTTTTCTATTAGGAGCTAGCTATTTAGTTTACGCAAATGTGGCTTGAAAATATTTTTCTAAGCATTCAGTATTTTTACTAAACCTACAGTCACGATTATTTAAAAAGCTTGTTTCGGAGGGTAATTATAAACGGAGTCAAGCCCCAATTGTAACCCCTAACGAGGTTTCCAACGTACTTTTGTTAAAGCCCACCTGTCGGACCACGACCTCGAAATAGTAGACCCTTCCAAATTGTTCCTCCTGCTTTTTATGTTCCATCATACACCTGACTCCGACGTAATGACATGCATTTAACACTGTCCTGGGGTTAGAGGCATCTATTTCTACATGGAACTATTTGTGTGCCTCACGAACAGTTATATTGTCTGTTTATACTTCACAAGAATCTCTCAACGATTGTCCGGAGTAAAAGCCCTGCCTCATTAGGACGCCATGGCGGCGTCACTAGGAAGTGAGACAGGGGTTTTAGGAAGTTGATTTTGTAAACCTCCGTGTAACTGAGAGCACGTAAAGCTCATTGATCTTGCACCTGACTTTTCAGGTCGTGTTGGTTAGTTTTAGCACCAAATACCCGAAGGATTAGGCAAAGAGTAACATACCCACTTTACGCCCTTATCGACCTTAGTCCCACGTAATAGGAGTCGGGCCTATGCCTGGCACGTTACAAAACTCCGGGCTACTATTAAAAAAGGCCAATAGTTCTTTGCTCAACCCAGGAATTGAACCCGGTACCTCATGACATGACACTACCGAACGCGTCACAAAGACAGTCAATTTAAACATAACATAGTAATAAACAATTCCTACAAATATAATCTAAAATAAACTACAATGTATTCAATGGAGTAACATCAGTAGAGTCTGTAGTGAACAGGTGTCCGCGCAGCTGTTGTAGCGCGTGCTCTAGCGTAGATCCTCCGGGTAGCTGCCACAAAACGAGGGATACAGCGGAAACTCATTATATACACGTTTCAAAGTTATTCTAAACGCGACGGTTCGTCACTAATTGTCTGTCAGGTGTTAGTTTTGTTTTTAACTAGTAAGCTGGTCTTATATTTCAACGTGGTTGCTTCGCAGTCGAATAAACGCGATTTTAAAATTTATTTCACTTAATATTGGGTAATTAGCGGAATTTGGCATTAAATTGAGGACTGCCGCCATGCTAAACAAAAAATACTATCTGGTTATCCTTGCTTTTGCTTGCAGAAAAAGAGAAGTTAATACACGTGATACAACGCTTGTATTACGTTTCAGCGCTCCAGATAATTCTCTACGAGAGATTACATTAATCTGTCGCTGTATTTTGAGGTTAAAGAAGGATAAGTTAAAAACAAACACATATCAGATAGTATTAATATGGATTTAGTGTTACTTAAAAAAAATGCAGCAAGCAATCAAACGATAAGAGAGTGTTTCAAGCTTTAGGTAGTGTTCCACGCAAATGGTCAAGGTTTCAAACCTAAGCCACACCAATGGCTTTCAAAGTTGTATAAAACTGACATTTCTCTTTTGAATCTTGCTCTTTAAAAGTCTATGCTCTTTTTAACTCATCAAAAACAAATTTAATTATTATCAAAGCGAGCAAACTGAAATAACTGTGTCTTTTTCACATTTGAAACTTGGACCGTAGCCCAAACAGGCTCTTTCCATTATCTCACTAAAACATTCTTAGTGAAGGTGAAGGGTATCAGTAAAAGCATTAACATACAAATATAGGTCGTTTGGTCAGCTGTATCTATTTATATATTGTCATATTAAGAGTACACTCATATACATACATACACTGCCTTTGTGATCAGTACCTCGATCGCTGTCGAAAAATATTCTATGACTATCGGTTCAGCGCCTCTAGCGGACGTCGTAGAAACTATTTTTGCAGTACATTTGACATGTCAAACTCTCGATACTCAAAAGTACCACCTGTACTGAATCCTACTACTGAGTATCCAATTTCTGACAAAGAAGTTTGAGGATCGATTCCCTTATCGGACAAAGTATCATCTAATTGTCCAGCATCAGTAGTAGTAGTACTGGTTACGAGATCTCCGGTTCGAATCCCGGATTGGGCAAAGCTTTAGGACTTCTTTAGATTTTTTTAGTAACGTGCTCGGGATAAGGCAATCGGCCCCTAGCGCAGGTTTCATACACCTCTGCCTAATCCTTTGATTAGAACAGGCGTTAAGTTTTAGAAAATAATACATACCTATGAAAAAATGTATATGTTACAATACACTTAAAGATAGCGGACGTCCTATGTATCTGGATTAAAGCATTGGGTATGTTTAAAATATTCGACTATCCATCGTGGTATATAAGGTCATCTACACCATACCACCACTGGTCCCTGTCCGCTGTACCGTGGTACAATCATGATCATTACACGCTCCGTCCGTCTGTACACACCGTGTCCGTCGCGATGGTGACTTACTCGCTTGATTATTTACTTGTATTATATTCAAATGTTTGAGAGTTGTCCTACAGTTTTGGAGAGTACAGTAATATGCAAAAATTTTTGACAAATAGATATTTATTTTAATCCCTAATTAAAAGTCTGCCCTATTTTCTTTAATTATTTTAGGTGGAAGCTAATCTGTAATAGCAACTGACGTGAATATTCTGTGCCCTATTATTGATCTTTATATATTATAATTCTTCTGTAAGTGTGTATGTCACTGAACTTCTCTTAAACGACTGGACCGATTTTGATGAAATTTTTTGTGTGTATTCAAGCGGATCTGAGAATGGATTAGATTATTAAAAAAAGTTTAAAATTTTCAAATTAAAGACGTGTAGACAGGACAACGTCTGTCGGGTCCGCTAGTATATATATAAAATCTGAAGATTCCTCCTTTTAGCATTGCCAAAGGTTTCACTTTGTTCGTCTCTGTCATTGTTTTCCAAAAATAAGTACAAATGGAAGTGCTTCCGGTTTACAGAAATTTCCGTTCCTACTAATTGTACAGTAAGCTACGTTCCGAACTACAGCCTACTTATCTACTTTGTATGTTTTAACTTTGCAACTGTTCTATAGTGAAATTGCAATCCCTAGAAAATGTGTAACTAACAGGTGGACAGTTACATACACCAAACATTTTAGGCCTTGTCTATGATTGCCCTGTCTCTACCTTGTCTATTCTTAGACCATAAAACAGATTACAATAGTTTATAATAGGCTTTCTATGTTTTCTGTCAAACAAAAGTAAACCTCGATAAAATCTACAAAAAAACTCCAATTTGAACCAAAATAACACCGTACCATGGTAACGGATACCAAAACGAAAACAACAATAGAACACATCTATCAATATCACCTAAATTACTAGGATTATTTTGATGAAATTGCTTTCCACCATTACACGGATTTTCCTTTGTTGAAGTGATTAATTACATACGATTGTTAGGCTTTTCGTTCTGAAGGATGGCTGGCACCTTAATACGGGGTTGGAAACTATATTGATTGATACCTATTGTGTTTGTTGAAACGGAAATTTGTTTATAACAGAATTACTTAAATTAGGAAGTAAAATTTCTATGGCTTTAACACTGGCCGATGGTAACCTAGAACCTTCTGCGAAAGCTTTAATTTTCAGTAAAAATCTATTGTAATACATGAGTTCTTAACATTGAAAAGTTCCAAATTCCAAACGCCATAAAATAGGTATACGGATTTTTTTATTTCAAGTATTCATGAAAGTACGGAACTCAAGTTTTATCATTTTTTTTAACTAGCCTGTATCTGTGTCCCACTGCTGAGCAAAGGCTTCTCCCTTGGATTTCTAGTCCCCTCCCTGGCCATCCCACCAGGAACGAGTACAAGTCTAATCAAAGAATACAAAAAAAAAAAAAAAAAAAATGATAAGTTGAGAAGTAGTTTATTAGTTCACATGCAAGCCTTAAAAACCGGATTTCCAACTTTTGTATTATTTCTATGAACAAATAGTCATGTTTGTTATTATTCTGTGAATGCAGAACAATGTCAGTGTCACTATGTGGAGGTATTTCGGTACGTAATGTTTTTTTCAGTTACATAGTCTACATTCTTGTTACCTACCCACCTGTGGCTCCTCTCGTGATCTCGTCAGGAAGTAAGAACGCGAGACTAATTTTACAAAAACGATTCAAAACACGAAGGATCACGGACGTAAATTGTTGATAGATGAAGCTGTCCGTGTCACAACATTCTTTACGATCCTTAGATCATATACTAAATAGTTTTTTGGATCACGGATGAATTAATGCTGGCGTTTGGTACTTATTCATGCAAAAAATACTGTAGCTGTAGCGCGATTCTGTACAATCGGTACTGTCAAGTATCGAAATATTGACAGTTAGAATGTACTGCCAAAATATTTTCTACGACGCCCGTCAGAGGCGCTGATCAGATTTTCATACAAAATTTCTCGATGCCAGGTCGGTTGTCGGTAGTTATAATAGTAAAAAATTGAGCTACTGGTAGTGTTATTTACTAAAATTTGACCCATAGATAGTTTCTAATCTTCCAATGTATAGGACTGCAATGGATGAGACAAGCGCAGGATGGAAAAAAATGAGGGAGAGGCCAATACTCAACAATGGATAGAAATGGGCAGAAGAGACAGATAGATAGATAGACCCGCAGACCGTTTAAGACCTGGATTACAATTCTATTCTATTCTATTAACCATCTACAAACACAAGATTAAAAAAAACTGTCACAAGTAATTTATGCACTGTCATAACTAATGATTTCGTTCTTATTTACATAATATTAACACGACTACTGTTTTAGCGCTGTCATTGTGCCACTATAGAAACAATAAGCTAAGATAAAATCTTTCGTATTGCTACATAAATTATAATATCGATAAGTTATGCGAAAGTTATGATATTTGTTGTTATGTTGTGTAACTAAGACTAAATTAGTAAATCTTTCGTTATGAATTTTGGTATGTCTGATTTAATGCTTATTTATTGTGTAAGACATCATTTGTGTTAGCTACAAAGATTTGATATTTAAATTGTTATTGCGATCAACATTTACCTTACTTTGCAATCACTGTAAGAATTTACGCGGTTTTATAAATCCTAATTATACTTAGTAGTAAGTAATTTTATAGATGTAACCTTAACTTGTTATCTTAGACTTGAATCAAAACATATAAGAACTGTTATTTGGACCAAATAATTGCTAATGAGGTTTTCCATGCTAAACTACGAGATGATGTGAACTTTGTGAGCAAATATCCTTTTCTAAATGCAAAGACAACAAAACAAGCAGTGATAGCCGAGTGGTTTAAGTTGGCACCTCCCACGCAAGTGGTCGCAGGTTCGAATCCGAGGCAACACACCAATGACTTTTCGAAGTTATGTGTGTATTAGAAATAATCATCACTTGCTCTAACGGTGAAGGAAAACATCGTGAGGAAACCTTGCATGCCTAAAATTTGTTTAATACATTATTGAGGGCATGCAAAGTCCCCAACCCGCACTTGGCCAGCGTGGTGGACTCAAGGCCTAACCCCTCCGCCTCGTTTGGGAGGAGACCCTTGCCCTGCAGTGGGACAGATATGGGTTATTAAAAAAAAAAAAAAAAAAAAAAATGCAAAGAAGAAAAAAGAATAAAACATCACCCCAGCAGCTAAATTATGAACACCGCCTTCCCGGGAAGTGAAACAGTTCCTGATAAAAAAATAATTTTCCTTTAACACATTTCCATTTCATAATAATTTTACTTTCCAAGTATTTCACAGTGACCAAGTTACTTACATACTTTAGTTCGTAATAGCTTGAATTCAAGTAAAAAACCCGATTATAAGTTAAAACTGTACAGAAGTAATGCTCACACAAATGTTTTCTAAGAAACGTAGTAATAATTCAAAGCGGGAATGTTTCATATGATTGTTTGTTTAAGAAACGCGTGCTCATTGAATTATTGCACTAAAGGAATTTTCAGTTTGATTAACGATGATGAAGTACGTGTTGTATCAGGTTTTTTTAAAAGAGAAATGTTAACTTTACGATGATTTTCTTTTCAAACAACCAAAAAACAGTATTTCGACAATCTAATTGGTACTAGGTATTTATTTATAACGCGAACGCCAATACATACCACAGGAACGAATATTATCGACTGTCGATTGTATAAAAACTGATCAACGCCCTTAGCGTCAAGTTAAAGAAAACTTCTGAAGAAGAAATTTTAATGTCCTGATTCTTTAAAATAAATCGAGCTTTGGGATGGTAATAAAATAAAAGTTCCCATAAGATAGGATTTTTTTTTCAATTTTACCAACGATATTAAGGGCGATTTGACCAGTTACCAGAATAGTTATTAAATAGAACTGCTTTCATCCAATTTTAAATTAATTATTACAGAAACATCTAAACATCATACAATATTCAACCGCCTAAATCGAAACGCTTGCTTAAATTTGTCAAAATAGTATTTCCAACTAATTCGTCAGTACTCGTAATGTCGAATAACCATACAATGGCAGGCTTTATTGATAAGCCGCCTGCGCTGCGCCCGTACGAATGAGAATGAGATTTGCGTGAGATTTCCTACCGAACTGTGCACGTGGGTGGCCCCAGTGTTGAAGAGTTAATTGATTGTTTCATTAAAGTTATTGGAAGCTTGTTACCGTGATTTGATCTGATTTATTTATTGAAATTAAGGTACAGATTTGATGATACAGATTATAATTTTTTTTCTTCTTCTTCAAATTTTGTTCGTTAAAAAAAGTAAGTAATTTACGGGTAAAAAAGTTTCACAAGAAGAATTAAACGTGTTTTTTTTGCCTGAAATCGGTTAAGTGCAACTTATTTTCAATACTTATAAGCAGGACTAGCGACTGCGTGTAGCTGTAACATGATAATAAACTTTAAAATTATAGTTATGAAATATTTTATATTTATTTACCTACTAATATGACAACCACGAGATACTCATAAAAACCTAGTTGTATAAAATAGTTACAGGATTTTACTTCTGAATTAACCGATTACTACTAAAGTTCATAAATATTTTCTAAGGAAAAAATATCCTAATATTTTTGGTGATAAGTCTCGCTGTAACTGAGTCCTCACATCCAGGCGCCGTGGATCCGCGCCTGTATATTGTCATTCAGCCAGCGATCCCACATGACACATGCGACTATTGTGTGACTAGGCCATTGTGAGGACGCGCCACATATCTGACCATCACCGTTATGGTCTCAATTATTAATGGACTATATTCTGCTTGTAAAAATCATGGTAATTTTGTGATATGTATAAGTTTTGGTTTCATATTAATAAAAAAAGGTTATGAACCGCTGCTAGACATGGCAAGGATCAATGTATAATAGACCACGGGAGTTAACGCGAACACGCATTTTACCTTAAAAAAGTTATGATGGCAGAATCACCCTCTCAGAATAAGGGACAGGTAAGGCTTTGAGACCACCACGCTGTCCCTGTACCCTTTAAAAACTGTTTTAACGTCAAATATATGTTCAAAATGTTAAGGATTTTTAAACATTAAGACAAGATTTCAAATTACTCGATTTTTCGATTGAAGAAAAGTCATGCCCAGTAATAAGAGAGTAATGACGCAGATGAATAAACAATTCGACTCCTATAATACATTATTACTAGGGGCCGCCGCGAATTCGTCCGCGTGGAAACCCGCCCTGTGTAAATCCCGATCCCTCGGAAACTCCGGGATAAAAGAAGCCTATGTGTTATTGTGGGTCTTCAGCTACCTATATAACCTACCAAATTTAGTCGTAATCGGTTCAGTAGTATTTGTGTGAAAGAGTAACAAACATCCATACATGCAAACATTCTCACAAACTTTTGCATTTATAATATTAGTAGGATATGCTGTAACTGCAATGTAATCTACTAGGCAATGCACAGTATTCCTAATCTACTAACACCAAATAATATCTAGTTTTAAACCTACAAGTTAAACGTAACCCTGCTTCGAGTAAGATTTCGTGATCGTTTACAGATAAGCCACTACTCCTGCTATCTTAGAAGTTTAATAGCTTTGAATCAGAACACCATTCATTTACAATTATACGATTTGTATTGAATATCATGCCCTGAATTTAATAAAGGTTAGCTATTGTTAAAATTAATGAGTTCTATGAGGATTGTTACAATAACAACCTTGATTTACAGAAACAGATATTTTATAAACTAAATCAAAAATGTCAGTACTGTACGCTTAAATTTTAGGATTCACGTACATTTTTCCCTACTCAAGTTAGTAGTCAACTTAGTGTCAAAGTAGTCAAAGGTACCAACAGGCGTTTGACACGGCTTCACGACTTTCGTTATATCCGCGTCAAAAGGATGCTTAATCTACTCAATGCTTCGAGTGAACTAAATCGACACTACTACGAGTATCTCTATCCTAATAACCTTTTAGCTATACATATTTTTTTTGTGTGTAGTGTCCTGTTCAACTTAAAGGTACCTCATAATTTTAAGTCTTTAAAATATTTCCTTCAAAATGGTTTCAAAAAGCATTTTATCATTCAAACTATGTATAATAATATACTTTAACTATTACTACGAACCCTAAAAAAATTATTTTAAACGAGCCCAAGTATTTACAGCGCACTAAAAGCAGTAGCCATAACTAAACCATAAACCGCTGGCCAAGCCGTGGGTAATGTTACATAATTTCCATAATTCCACGTAAGTTCGGCCAGCGCCCCCCCTCCCGCCGCTAGTTCAGTGGTGTACCTCCCCCCGGCCGCTTCCGGACGAAGTCGCGCGTGACGTAGTGGTCACGCATACGTGTGGTGTGTGGCATAAGAGATAGCGGATCAAGTTGGTTAATTGTTGAGCTGAAGCGATGTGTAAGAGGTCTGGTATAGATGTGTTGAAGCAGCTACTCTTTTTCTAATAAGCTTTAGAGCGCGTGCAAAACAGCGTCTCCCATTGTCATTTTGATTAGTAGTTTTGTTAAATCTGAGCTGCTTCAATGACATAATGTTAAATCCAGGATTTCGTGACGAGCGTCCTTGTCCATATTTTTTCTGGACGTGTTTTAATTTCAGTTACGAAGCACAATATCACTTAAGTCAAAAATATACTAATCATCTTTTGATAACTCCCTCCAACATTACCTATTAACTGTTTAATAACTAAGCGTGTAGTGTAATTAACTTTGTTCGTGTTTTCTCAGATTAAGCAATAACAATAAACTAACACCATTAACATGAAAAATAGACTTAAAATTAATATAAATCTGGAACATTCCGTCGCATGTTTAATAATAAATCGATTTCATTTGACCCGTGGTTCACTCACCGTCTGACGCCGCTGCGTCGCGTGCTAGGGGCGGATTTCTCACAATTAGGTTAAAGTTTTTACGAATAACGTAGATGCTTTTCTTTGGCAATGCTCCTGTAATTGGCGTGGTGCGCGTGGAATAATTTCTATGCATATTATATTTTATTTTGTGGGTGGAATTGTCGTATAATTCTGTCGTATTTTATTGTTATGAAAGGAAATGCTTAATGATTTTCGTTATTCGTTAGGGATACACAAACTCAGTGTTGGTCTTTCTTATAGAATGTCTTGATATTTATCAGCTAGCTGATAAAAGAAACAATAAGTGTGCTCTGATATTCTTCAGATACTTGTAGAGGAAAGAGTAACAATGATGTCGCTATTGTTAAACAATCTACCAAAGAATTATCTGCTAAAATTTCTGACCATTTTCTTGGATGCACTACTTCTAATTAAGACTTCAGAGTTAAGATTTATCAATGTAACTAACCATATTTAAAAAAAGTGGTTCTGTCTAGTGGAGAAACCATACCATAGTTATTTTATTAATTTTCATGTTGGGAGATTAAGGTTGCAGTAATTCTTCATAATTCTACCTTTCAAAAGTCAGCATGGTAACTTAACCACAACAAAAAGCTTCAGCTATGATTAATGGTGTTCTCTTACGCATAAACGTGGCGGTAAGTGGTCGAAAATTCCTAATTAGTTCCACCTCAAGGTGGAGTGGTATAAAATTCTTTTAGCCACACAATCTGGGTTAGACGGAGCGTATCCTGAGCGGACGTGTGCGTGCCATAGAGCCGATAGACCACTTGTTATAAGACGTTCAATGGAATAGCATGCGACGAAAAATGTTTACTGGATTTATTTTTTATTTCAAATCAGTTTAGGAGCCAAAACAACTTGTTGGGCAGAACACAAATAATTTAAAGTTTTTTACTTTTGACCAGTTTAGGAGCCACTGCAACTTGTGTGGCAAAATACAAAGAATATAATATAAAAGAGCCTATTTTAAATCCAATTTTACAAATATGCTAACTTCTTTCTGTATACCATCCATTTGCTTAAAAATAACATTACTAAGCAATGGCATATGAAACAAAGTCCCTACAAATCAAGCAGATACATAGTATCACTGTATTATGAGCTATAGGAATGGAATCCTCAATGTAAAGCAAAATAACCCAAAAATACCTTACCTATTGCACCATGACCTCTTATATATGCTACTAAGGAGCAGTATTTTTTCCGTAATTTTTATAAAACATTGCACCATATTCCATCGTGCGTACATTACATCGTTATTTTCAAGTGTAATCTAGCCGATAGTAAGTCGCGATTGTAAGATTGAGCCCTTGCGTGTTTCTCAGAGGTTTAAGTACTCTACCTACAACACTGTTATACTTACTGTTATTTCGGCTCTGGCAACACTGTTATTAATTTCCCTTTTATTGTGATTTGTGATCTCGAATCTTACGTTTTTATCGGTTAATTCGTAGGTGGAGTGTTTTTATGAATATAAATAGATTTGAGTGGTGTTGGACAAGTTGGTACTATTTTTAACAGAAATTACTGTGATTTGTTGATAACATCTTAGGCTATTTTGAGTATATTTTTGTAATAAGTAATTTTTATTCAAACGGTTCTCCCTTTTAGGAAAATAACTGTAGCTATTGTTTGGTGTTACCCCTGGTAGTACAAATCGTACTGTTAATATGTTATTACGTTTTGCCGATAGGTTCTAATGGAAAGGCCAGTATTTATATTTTACTCAGAGCTATTCTATTTGCCAATTACGTTACTACACTAACCTAATACCTACGAAGAAATATGCCGTAGAAGGCTTGAGCTTATGAGTACAGATTCGCGAAACGACAAAACGCAATATGCACCAATAATCAAACACCGGACCTCATGATCGACAGTCATAATCTAGAATCGAAATAAACAACTATATATGAAAAACAGAACAAACATTACCATTACATTTTTGCATTTATACCTTCAATGCATGCAATACCGGATAAAGCGATACAATAAGTCAGATAATTATCTTATTTATCTAGTCTAGGCAGTGTAGTCGAAGGCCTGATGACAACTGTTAAATAACCGACACGAAATAACGAGCTAAAACTAGGTTATGTAGATAAATGTACCTGTAGGGTTTTGTTAGGACTGCCACGGTTTGCAGGTGTATAGGATTTTGCGTGCATATTATAAAGTAACTGCCTGCTTACTGCTTTTATAGCTAGCTATCTAGATCGGAGGATATGCTATGATACGTAGATGTATATCTATGATGTGGTACTAACCTAGGCTCAGCAGGACCTATTCTACACACACCACCAGAGAATTATATAGTTTAATTCTCTAAAAATGATCATATGACTCAAAATGCAGGTATCCAGTACCTACTAATTGCTTTGTCTTCGGATGTATTGCTTTAGTAGTAGTAGCAGCTTTTCTATAGAATTAAACAGAAAATTGGAACTAAAAAGAAAATTGGAACTTCACCTAGTTTCAATCAAGGTTAGTTTTGTTTCCTATGTTCTGGAACGATAAAGGCGCCCATAGCCAGTTGCGCTCACCGGTCGGTAAACGATCCGTGGGTTAAGCAACCATTGCCGCGGTCATTCCATAGATGGGTGACCGCATAGTGGTATTTGAGCTGGGCGTCTCCGTGCTTCGGAGGGCACGTTAAAAGTCGGTCCCGGTTGTTGTCTACTAAGATAACAGTCGTTAAGCCACGTCAAAGGCCTCTCGGGTGGCTTGAACAACTTTGACACTAGGTTGACCACGGACCATACGACGAACGAACGAACGGAACGATAAACAGTCCCATTACCAAAAAAATAATAACTGAAAATGCCGTACTTAGGTACGTTATATTTTAAGTCCAGTCTGTTATGACTTACTCGGCAGTTCAATATTTTTTTCATTATAATTGTATTTACAACCTAGTCTACTGTTTACTGTACTAACCATCCAATTACGTGGCTTAACTATATAATCTACGTTAGTTAGGTAGTTATATAAAGCAATCAGCGCAATAATAACGACAACACGGTAAGCTAATGTTTAGCGGCAATTGTCAACCTATCTCTTGATACGATCGCTAAATTGTGTCGTGTTGTGGGACTTTGTGTGTACATAGGTAAGACTATATAATGTGAACAGAAAATATAATAACTTCATGTGTTTGTAATGCAGGTTTGATCAAAAATAGATTTTATTACTAATAAAACTTAAGTCTAGTACCTAATTGATTAAATATTTTTGTGAAATTATTTCAATGAAAACAATTGCCGTATTTCAATTATTAACTTCGTTTATGGAAGATACGAATATTTTTAAGAGAGATTTCTATTTCGTGAACCAAGAGTTGTTAGTTAGACAGATTTATAAAGATGTGTAGAAATGTAAAGAATTTAAGATAAGGTAAAATTAAACAATGTAGTATTAATTTATAATTTTTATTTTCATTTGTATGAATTGTATTGGCATTTTTACAAAATATAATGACCCCTTTATTTTAATGGAAGAATTAAAACAAGGCTTATATTAATTTGGCAAATCCAAATTCACCTCAGTAACAATTACACTATGTATAAAAACTCCAAGTAAATAATTATAATAAAAATATACATTTTTTACAAAAATGTAACATTACGTAAAGATTACAGCTAGGAGACTATTGTATTCTTGATATAAAAATACTTAACATGGACTAATATTGCTAAATAATTAATAAGATAATAGTAATAGTCATAAAGTCAAAATTCAGATATGCAAATTCTTTCATTAAACATATTTTTATTCAGATTATTTACACAGATTTTTATTAACTAGAATAATAATATTAAATAAAGATATGTACAGAATGTACAAAATTATGTTTACATTATGATTGTTTACAAAAATATATCGATACGTTTAGAAAACCAGACATTTTTTTGGATATTTTTGTAAAAAAATGTAATTTAGTAAATTGTCGATATATTTTTGCTGACAAAATTATAATCTCTTCATTTATAAACGCTAACATAGTTCCTTTGCATATAAATTTGACAGACAAATAGATAGAAAGGAGTATTTAGGGGTATGTTACCCGAAAACAATTGACGTTTATAACTAAAGTAAGTTTTAACATACGAATGATGAATGATTGAGACAAAATGTTCAGTACATATTCAGATCTGAGAACGCAGCACATAATGGAATTATAACTAGTAAATATTGCACGTTTAAAGCTTCGATCACATCTGCTGGCGTGGAAATGTAACACAGACGTTAAAAAATACATACATATATACATACTATAATGGGCATATTCACGCCTAATAATGTTAAAGAGTTCTTGCCTGTATCTAGTTTTTGTGAAAGAAATTAATGAGGTATCCTATGTATTTGATTGACGGCTAGTTGTTTAAAAAATTGTCGTCTGTGTTTTTCACACGTTGAGCCGGTAGATGTGAATCGACTTTAAAACGACAAAGATTTTGCGTGTCAAAATATTCGGACCTAGAAAATTTGTAGCCGTTGTTGTAATTTTGAAATTTGTGAATAGATTTTTTTTTTCATTGTTATCGGGTTTTAAGTGGACATTTTTCTAGGTCAGTTTGAAAGACATAGGGCAATTACTCCACATAACTAAAGCCTTATGTACAAAGCTTTCTTTTTGGCCTTTCAAGTCCTATTTATTCGGTGGAGAGAACCCTAATCAGATATAACTTTTGCAAAAATCAAAAATTTGATTGCAATGCGGAATAAAGTTCTTCGAAATGCAGTTAAAATTGATAAATTGCAATTGCATTAGAAAATATTTTTGCAAAAATTATGTAGTTTTATTTTATCTACAGATGAACTTAGTCGGTGGGTCCGAAATTTTACGTATTTTTATTTACAAAGTGACCGTAACCCCACATTATGTTCTAATTACAATAAAAAAATATGTTTGGCATACATTTTGTGACTTGTCATACAACTACTTTGTACCTATTCACTCCCGTCTGGCATGCCATATATGGCACAATCGCAGGCTTTACATCAGGCACCAATCATTAAAAGGCACTACATTTAACCCCTGAACTATAAGTATATTTAAACCACAACTTTTATAAATACAAATGGTTTTTTGTAACAGTTTTTATCTAAATTTTTATCTATGGACGGGATTTTAGTAATACGAATAGTCAGGGGTTTGAATTTGTTCTTATATTTGTACATACAATACGATACATAAAACTGGTATAATGAATAAGATCAATGTAATCTTTATGGCACTCTATTTGCACACATACGTACATATCTTAGAGTCCGGATATATAATATAACCAATATTCTATAAGTTTTAGCTTCAGTCTTCGAACCAGAAAATCTCAATAGGCAATATGATCACAGTAAATTATGTTTTATATTTTTATGCAATTTTTATGGTGCCATATTTTGCCATAGGCCATACTTAGAGCTGTTTAAACAGGTGGTTTTGTTTGTAAGATTACTTGAATATGTGTCAAATAAAATTTACCACTATTGTGCAGAAGTCGATGAACAAAATCTTTTATAAAGGCAAATCCGTACATAATTATGGTACAGAAATAAATTTTACACTGAACTGTATATTTTTTAAAATCCCTACCAATATAGTCAAAAGTATCAGCCAATTCGTCCAAAAACATTTTAAAATGGGTACAATTTTGTACCCAACCACATTTTAAAAGACACAATTGTGCCCGATGATACAGAATCGGGTGAATTTTATTATTTATGATAAGTTTTGCTCATCAACTCCTACCCAACCCAATTATCTACAAACAAAACCACCTCTGACATACAGCTCCCCTTTCAAACTTGTACACCGAGTACTCTATCAACAACAATCTCATACCTTACTTCTTCAGTCTTAGTGTCGTCCTTGGGTTCCTCCAAGCAAGGGTTCTTGCACTCCACCACGTTAGCCTGGCCCTCTCGCCGGAGTTCGTAAGAGGTCTTAGAGGACCTACCGTCGGGGGTCCTCCGTTCTTCGAGCTCGTCCTCCCAGTCGTCTTCTGAGAGGATGTCGTCTCCCTCCTCCCCGGGTAGGACTGGGATGGTGGGTTTGGTGCGAGTGAAGAAGGCCATCTTTTCCCTGTTGATGAAATGGTTGGTTGTTAGAATTGATTTGGTCTTGCAAGTAATTTGTATGAAAGCTGGGTGGATTGCGATTTCAATAAATTGGTGAAACATTTTTTTAAACAGTCTTAATATAGCAATATGCCATTGGTAATTTTACAAGTTCTTGCACATAATGGATTTGTTGCTGGAGATAACTTTGCAACGCCGTGCTAAGGCAAGCTTTAGACTTTTTTTATATATACGATTTATATTATTTCAAATATGTATTCAGTCGTCAACTTGATTCTTTTGAAACAAAGAGTCGTCGACATGTATGGGCAGATTTGTGGCTTTGGTTTATAAAGTTAATAATGCAATAATCAAATATCGTTTCTTTTGAAATAAAGAGTTGTAGACAAGCATCAACAGGCCTGTGGCTTTGGTTTATAAAGTGAATAATAATATGTAGTGATGAAATACTAACTTGAAAGTGACGAGGTCTGGCTTCCTGGCGGGCTGGCGGCTCCGGCGCAGGCGGTAGATGTTCCTGGCAGTACGCGCCAGCAGCCTGGCGGCTCGCTCGCCCACGCCCGCGCCGCCCACGAGGCGCCGCAGCGTGGCGTCCTCCGCCACCCACGCCGCCACGCCCGGGTCGCCGCGGGAACACGCCTCCTCCAATCTGCACCACAAGTGGAGTTAGGTTAATACAGGTAACTTAGAAATGTGTGATGTTGCTCATGACTAAGGTTGATTAAAATAAGTAAAAGTAATATGAAAACTTCTTAAATATTACTAGGTATTGGACAAAACTACACAAAACCAGTAACTTTAGCTATAAAACAAATAAAACAGTTGTACTCATATTCATCAACATAATTTTTATTAATGTCTGATGGCTTGGAAATAGTAATGAAGCAGCAACATTTAATAGCGTTATGAATTTAACAATATACATCAATTAAAAAAAATACTAAGTATACTTAAGTCACTCCCATAAAAGAGTAATCCTTATTAGTCATCAATAGAAATATTATCAAGTAGAAACATTGCATAATGAGTCTGGGGAGCCTTTAACCCAACTTATAGGTCGGTATACGTGAAAAAAGTAAAGTTTGTTGTTGTTACCTCTTCTTGAGATGTGTGAGGTTGGCGATCTCAGTGCGCAGGTCGTGCAGGCGCGTGTGCTGCGCGCGCAGGTCCAGCGCCAGGTCCAGCGACGTGCGCGGCCGCGTCCAGGCGCCGCGGCCAGCAGCGCCCGCCGCCTGCACCGCGCCGCACGAACGACCCCATCTGAGACAAAACAACACATGTAACACTCTGTGCAGTCTAGAATAAAGTCTAGTAACCAATACGACTTGTTAGTAATCAAGCGCAAAAGAGTGGGCTTAATGTACACTTCAAAGCACACAGAAATACAATCTAAACTTACTTAATTTAGTGAAAATTTCTTCACAAAAAATCCCAAACTAAACCTGAGATTCGCACCCAAGACTACAGTGCGGTAGTCAAATTGAGCATAAAGATAGTCCAATGTTAAATGTCTGATGATACATACCTAAGTGATCGGCGTTCGCGCACGCTCCTGTCGAATGGTATGCCGGAGGGCGGCGGTTGTGACGTCACACGACGATACGCCGCCATTGATGAGTCCGACTCCGAACGATTCAGTCTGGACAAGAAAACAATGGATTTATAACTATGATTACATTTAGTACCTATGTATTTATTTCCTTTCAAGCAAACAACAAATCCTATATATTATACAACTCGCTTCATTATTTTTCTCTAGATAGAGAGAACAAAGCTAATAAAGTGCCTTTGTGGAATATTTGTTTTTTTTTAACAACTACCAATATTCATAAAATAGAAAACTGCTAGTAGCCGCCAAAAGTCTGCATATTCAATTGAAAAAGAGCCTATGTAGTCAACAACATAAATCTACTTAAGCCTTTTTTAACCTTTAAGTATTATTTTCCTATAATATAATAACAGTTATGTATATTACCTGCATATATACTGTGCTTTGGCGAAGCTCTGCGGTTGTGGAGAGAACGTTTGCGAGCGCTTGATGGTGGCCAGCGGCTCCGACAGAGCGTTCGCCTGTTCACTTTTTCTATAATAAAACATTTTCATATTTAGTACTTATTGAGTTTAGTGTTATTGATATTAGTAATATGTGTTTTAGTCAGATTTATAAGATTGATACTCTTGGCCAATATTGCATTAATTTTCTTATATTTCAACTTGTTTGACACAATATTATCAATTTCTTGAACACAATAAATAAATATACGAATATGAATGTTGCAATTATATTAAACAAGTCTGCAATTTTTACGTATACCCACGCCTTTGGGCTTTTGAGTGGAATAATTAAAAGTGATAAATATTTTTTGTATTTTATCGAAATAGGACCATTTACTGTTTTCAGTTATAAGCAACAATCGTAATTTTCGTAGGTTAAGATTGTTCGAAGTATTATTTTTTCTTATAAATCTGACTAGAACACGTGAAAAACAAACAAAAACATATACAATATGACAAGATACATCCACATTGTGCCACGTTTCATGCGTTTCATGCACATCACACTCGTGTTTATTTATTATTATATAAAACAAATCATGCGCAGCGACATACCCAATGGTAAACATATTATTTACACAAAAATAGTACTAAAAAGGAGTTCTATAGATTCCAAGAATCGAGTTACATTTTGTAATAAGATTGAATGGTATATATAGACTTCTTAAGGTTAAAATATTCATATTATTAAAGATTACTAGTTAATTTTATTTTTAATTACTGCAAAAGCTAAAACTAAGCTGAAGTTTAAGATTGTCTTGTAGTCGCTACGATTTACCAGGAAACAAAAAGAAATGTAGATCGATGTAGGGAAATCGTAGCAAGTGGCATTACTTTTATCTTTGCGTGCCCCATGGAAAAGGACGTGTGTGGACGTATGTATGCAAACAACGGAGATATTTTCTTACAGTAACAGTAGTTATGATATTACATTTTTTACTAACCAATTTTTAATCCCAGAAATATTGCTCAAGAAATTCTATCTATTAACACTACACCAAACAATTTTTTACAAAAAAAACGAATTCCCATTGAGTACATCACGTGTAAAGGTCCACATAATCGTTGTGTCACAATGTAAACATACCTATATACAAGACTATGTACAGTTAAACGTAGGGGTATATTATTTCTCGAGACGTGCCTCGTGAGGCCGTCCGTCGGCCGCCGGTCGCCTCAACTTCATATATCTAGGAGAAACATTTATAGTACAGTTTACCCATCACCCTTTTTGTTAGTAGACTTTAATTACTATAGGGAATACATAGTATATAATAATACTTCAAGGATTTGGACATATTAAGTTTATAAGTTGTTCTTCCAGAATTTTCTTCGTGTTATGTCGCAGTTTTAGTAGAATAAAAGTATAGGGACTTGAAGTGTTTTGATACTTGTAATGTTAAGTTATTTTTTGGTACATAATAATATAAGGCAATTATTATACAGCTCTGTACCTATAGACAGCTTATTGTAAATGTAATTTTTCAATTTATTCCCAAAATCCGATTAGCAAAATACCCTAATCTGAATGCCTTACATATAAAAAATTATAACAACCTACACCAAAAGTCAATCCATTTTCCCCAAAACCATTTAAATTACCCGCTACCAACAACTGTATTAGGAGCTTATTCAACCACCTCCAGATAAAACGAAAAAGATTTCAAACCTAACTACTCCTTTACTCTAAACATAGTCACTCAACCACATATATTAAAATTATTATGTATTGTATTATAAGCTTACCTTCTATGTAATTGCCTCGCGCCTTCAGGACAGAAGTTGCACTCGGTATTGGTCTCCTTCTCCGCGGTGGTGGGGTGTAAGAACTCCTCCTCCAGTGCTATGTCCTCCTCGGGAATGTAGTCCTCGAACGAATCCTCTTCCACTATCTATTGCCACAAATAATATTGAATGAGTGGGTGGAAGAATAGAATCTCTTAATTAATCTATCTTAATGAGAAGCTAAGGCTACAAATTATTTTTCTTCTCTGAAATTCTAAGAATAATAAAGAATAGCAGATTTTGTATTTGGTTTCGATTTCGTTGCACGCAAATGCGTATACATTTTGTTTACTTTGCGTACAACCTCGCGATGTCTTATACAAAATTGATTTATATAAAATTCTCATACCTTTAGTATTAAACTAACTTATTGAAGTAATAATGTAAGGTATATTCACCTGATTAAGTGGTTCTCTGGACTCTTCGTCTTCCGACGCTGAATTCTCTGCACAATCTACATTACACTCTGCGCCTGTCATACTTTCTGGACCTGCAACAAAATTAATACAATATTTTAATACACAGAGTAAACATTAGGTACAGTTTTATTAATAAAATACGATTTCATGTTTAATTGTAATTTAATTTTAGTGTAATAATAATCACATTAAACACCTCTAAAACATTTTAAAAAATTAAATAAAACGTGAATGAATTTATTTATCTCTCAGTGATGACTTACTATAGGTTGTACATTTGTTTATGAATAGTTTGTTTTATTAAAAAAAAAGTATCTTACCTCTATTCCTAGTGAGTGTGGAGGTCTGCGACGATATGACAGTACTCTCATCTGAGCTTTCATCCCTCCTCATACACCGGAAACTGAGGATGTTGTACCACTTTTGAGATACGGAGTCCGGCTCGAAGTCCGCTAGACTCACTTGGGCACAACCCTACAAGAAAAAAACAATATTTCGTTACTATTTGTGGGTAAATTATAGTTTTTAATAGTATGTGTTAGGGTTGTCAGTGTTAATCGCTCTCGCCTGTGTGGTTAATCACATGGCACTCAAAGCTGAAAGCCGAATACTCGAATTTGGCTAGTTGTCATCATGTTAGATTCAATTAAACTAGCTGGTTTTGTTAATGTGAAGAGTATGTTAGTTTTGTGTGTATCTAATCTAATGTCTAAACGTAAAAGTTACAATATTTCCGAACTCATTAGTATTATGTGTGCTTATTCTGTTGAAGTATATCAAATAATCGTTATTGCAAAAATACAAGATCAGTTTTATGACAATTGCATTTTTTCTGCGTTTATAATATAAACCAAAGAGAGAGACAATTTATCACGCGGTACATGTACACGTGTACGTTTGCCCGTATACGTTCATTACACACAAAGTTCACACCCTTCCTAATATACACTTTCAAGAGCAATTCTATAAAAAGCTATTTATATATCAGTAGTCATACAGTCATATCACGTTCTTATTATATGAGTATGAGCTTGAGAAGACATTGCTATTGCTTTGGCCGTGGACTCTTAGGAAACATACCCTAATTATGATCCAAAACATAAGATAACAAAAGTTTATCAATCTTCAAGTATAAGGTAAGTACTCACGAGACACTCATGGTGCGCGACCAGGTTGACCTGCAGCGTGGCAGCTCGCAGGTGCCTGGCGTCAGGCAGAGGTGCGCGGCGCGCGTGGCGCCACAGCACGGCGCCGCCGCGCCACGCCACCGTGTCGCTGCTCCACGCCACGCCGCACCCGCCGCCCACCACCAGCGCGCAGCGGACACCACTGGAGATAAAAGGATTATTGTAAATTTGGTACGGTGAAAAGTAAAATAATACTACCTATAAGGCCGCTAAATAGACGCTAAGTCTTAACACTCTTTCAAACTTTAGCAAGTAGTGAGGTAGCAATAAGTAAAATTGATAAGCTTTTTACTTGAGTCAACAAAAGTGAGTATTAAATATCGACAATAAAATTACAAAATATGAAAACTAGTCTTCTCTTTACGACACGACATTAAGTTTACATAAAGTCATTCAAAATCTAAAAACCTTGCAACTAGCTCCTTATTATCAAACAAAAGTAAAATCAAAAAGCAACCTATTTTTAAGTAAGTAATTTGTGAGTAAATAAGGAAAATTACACGGTTAAATAGACAAGTAATACTTACACTTCAGTGCCAATATCAATGAACAAGGCGTGCAGGTTGCGAGCGCGTACGATACCGATCTCCAACACGCTCTCGTCCGGACAGTAGCGCAATTTGATCTCAATTTGTGCACTGTTCACTATAAACAAAAAAAAAATCACATAAGTCACAATTTACACTAAAATACATGTAAAAAAAGGTTATTACAGTTGCACAGTAAGGATTTCAGATTTTGTATTTCAAAAGTTTCAAACTATCTTTATACCATCGTTGTATTGAGTGTCGCTGTCGAGTTAGTGACATATACGCGATGGGAACTCGACATGTTATTACTGCTTTTTGCAAACATTTACATTACTGTATCATACTTGTTTTTATATTACCTTAAACCCCAATTTCACCCCTTAATATACAAATAATATAATAAATACCTAGTATTGTAAATGTGTATAATAAATATTTACCAGCGTTGTTAGGATCGTTGGCCGCTTGCGCCGCCTCGAACACGCCGGAGTCGCCCGCCACCGACTCGTCGCTCACTGCCGCTGACACTGATCTAGTGTTTGTACCTGTAATACACAAATATACATTAAAATCTATTGCTCGCTTAGACAGGGCCAGAACAAAGACGATCGAAAAAGATCGAAAAGAATTTAAATCATAGAAATAAGCTTTTTCCCAACAAGGGGATGGACGCAGGCTAACACTGACATAATTTTTTTTTGTTGTTCATATTACAATTGTTCAAGAACAGTCGCTTCTTTGGCTGCGTTGAAAATAAACCTTTTCAAAACTACATTTTGTGACTACACTAAACACAAAAATATCATCAATTAATGGTAATCAAGTGGCAAGTAAAACCTAAATCCTGTCAATTTATAGAGAATCTTTATAAATCAATAAGTATTTAATTAAGATTCCTTCTTAGATAAATTCGTTGTTCATTAGGTAAGTTGTAAAGTAAGTTATTGTTGATACTGACCACTAGAAGAGGGAGTTCTCGGCGATGGCGGTGGGGGCGTCTCCGATATTGGTGATAGAGGCTCGCACGGCCGACCGGGGCCTTGCAGTTGTACTGGAACTAACACACAACATACATTAATCCTATGAAAAAAAATATATCTTAAAGAAAATAGCGACATTATGGGTAACACTATTGGTTAGCATACGTGAGGACAATATTAGTAAGAGTTTTAAGAATTGTATAAATGATATTTAAACTAGTCTACCTATACAAAAACGACTGAAGTATGCAACTGAGTTAAGTTAACTATTATGAAATGTTTAAATATTTTTTTGCCAACCGTATAAATCACACCTATAGAGACATAAATCTCGTATAGCACAAAATCTCTTGAACCAAATTATTACTGTTACAATTTACATTAAATAATATGAGAACTTATTTAGTAAAATATTAAGATGGAGGCATAATGTTGTTTGATGGTGTTTTTTAAAGCAAGTAAACTTACTCGTAGCAAGTCCTGTGACTTCATTAAGTCCAGTGGCGACACCTATCCTCATTTCAGCTAGTTTCTCCTCCAATTCTCTCTGTTGCCGCCTTTGTCTTTCCACCTAGAACAAAAGATAATTAATGTTAGCATGTTTACTACTGATCTATGAACGTGAATGAAGCAAGAGAGGTTTATTAAGACTTTTTTTTATTAATACTTTGGTTTAAGTCTACCCCTACGGGAGGAAGGCATGATTTTATACATCTATGTATGTATGTATGTCTGCTAATGTGTATGTCTCTGCTAACGCATAAGGAGCGGATCTACAGATCATAAATACCCAGGTTTGGTTCCCGGAATAGTGTATATGAGTCTACCTTATACAAAACGTGACATAAGAGGTATAATATGTTAAAAAGGAAAACCTATTTCTTGCTTTTTTGTACCCCATTATGTATACAACCGCAAGTTATAATTAACAAAGTAATTACACTACATTTATAAACAAGTCTATTTATTTTCAAACATGTATTAATTAGCCTCGGCATTCAACCACACCTCATACAAACCCATACATAAATAGAGACAGGAAAAGTCATATCACAAACATCCTCTGGCAAAGGAAATACCCGTACAGCCTAAACTGTCAAATTTATCTTTTGACGTATGAAAAAAATATAGTGGCAGACCGCGATCTCGCCCGTGTAGACTTTGATTTACCCGTTTTCACAAACTTTTTTTGCTCCACTCTTAATCATAGCGTGATTATAATATAGCCTATAGCCTTCCCCAATAAATGCACTATTCAACACAAAAATCATTTATCAATTCGAACTAGTAGTTTCTGAGATTTGTACGGTCAAACAAACAAACTGTTTGGCTTTATATTAGCACAGAAGAGCAAAATAACATGAGTTATCCGTTGATCTGACCCGCTAAAGTGAAAGTTTTGACGGACATCGCCGCAGGGCGTACAATGCTTTGCATAAATCTGATTATGTAGTTCTATGATAGTGAATTAAATTTGTAATGTAAGGAGATAAGAAAGAGTTATTTTTACGCTTCATGACCAATAACTATTGTTTAGTTTACAACGAGAAATATCGATAGAAGTTTTAATTCTTTTATATATAGGATCAACTATCTGTAACAGGTAAAACTAGCATTTAATGTTTTTAAAAGGTTATCACCAAATTTTGGCGCACCCATCTATGTTTGTACCGTAACCAAATTACTTTACTTAGGCACTACCTTTTTAATCGTTATAGTCATACTTTAAAATAATATTAGTAGAATAGTGGTACCACAATCTATTTTTACCTGTGTTAGATAAAATATTGTCAAGCCTAAAGTTTGTGTATTTCCTTTCACGTATGTAATCATTCTACGTGGTTTTTTCTTAGAAATACTAATGTTATTATGTTATAATGTAACTGTGTATAATCAGGTGTTTAATTAATGATTTACGCTTTCATCTTTAATGTTTGCTTGTTTTGTTTATTATTGTGTATATATGTTTTGAAATAAACTGTAAATTGTTTAGTGAAGATTATAAATTATTGATGTTTTCTCATTTTAAAGAATTAACCATTCTAAGGGTACCCAAACATAATGTTTTTGCATGATAGAAAATATTATAATATTCATTAGACCACAAAGTATTTTCTCGCTGAAACCCCTATCAGAGGAATCTAATATTCTCTTATAATATATCTAACAAACACACAATTTAAACAGTACCTGTCCATAAACCTTTTACTAATGTATTTAATACACATAGACAGACAAGAACACAAGACTCAGCACACCTTTTCTTCGAAATCAGCCAATCAAACATACATTTTATCCCAATATATGCGCTAAATAGTATTTCATCTAGTATTTAAATGTATTACCTGATTATAAGAAGGTGGCGGCGGCGGCGGACTGGCAGATGACAGACTACTCCTCGGTGATAAGGAAGGCTGTGAGGGAGAACTGCTGGCGCCGGGGGTGACACTGTCAGCGTTGTAACTCGTGCCGCGGAGTAACCTGAGAAAATATAGAGTAGGGTTAGTTATTACGCTTTTTACCCGTGGTTATCCCGCTTCTGTCCACTATTACACATGGAAAATTAAATATTTCAAATACATGGTATAGGTTTATTGCACTTATTATTACTTATTATTATCACCCTACAGGGCAAGACTCTTTATAAAACATAGAACATTTTATATTGTTCAATATTTATGAGAACAATGCTTAAACTTTGCGCTAGATATACAAGGTAGTATAACTAGATAGTTACGTTTGGTAGACTTAAGGCGATTTGCTGCCGTAAAATCGTGTATATGGTAACGATTAAGCAAATATCTTACGTTAGGGTATCAAATGGATAGAATTTCGGCACACTTTTATTAGTAAAGCCCAAGTAATAATCTCTAAAACCTAGGCAGCTCGGGACATCTATGCTTAGTTTATATACAATTACATGAACTGTCTTTAATGACCAACAGTTTCACTTTTTGAAGTATTAACACTAAACCTTACATAGGACAAAGTGAAGATATGCATTATAACGATTCGGTAATCCTAGGAGAAAGTACCGGCCAGTGTCAGCCATGCTCCTTTTTAGGCGACGCTAATATTTGGATTGAGAAAGTTGTACGTATTGTCTAACTTGGCTTTACTCCATAAAGGTCGAAATCGACAACGTTGACGTGACCTCTCACTTAGAGAGAGACAAAACAATATGAATAACACAAAAAATAAGTATAAGATGTTTCAATTACAAGTTACTGTGAAAGAGTGACATGAAAACCAAATTAGAAAAAAAAATGTTTTTTGAACTCACCTTTCAACTCTTCGATGTAAATCCACCATATCAATAGGTTTATCCGCTTGGAACGACGCAGCTATCTGCGGACCTCCATAGATATCAGTAAAACTAATACCTGAACTCAAAGAGCCTTTACTACTCGCGGTAGAAAGAGACCCTAGACTCGAACTACTCGACACAGACAATGTACTAGCAGACAACGTCTTCAACTGCCCTTCTAACGTCGTCATTGATGTTAAAGCATCTTTCAACTGCTGCAGTAACAGTCGCTTCTCTTCGTGTAATCTCAAACGATCAGTTATACATTTACTGGACATCTCAAAGGCACTCTTCAAGTCCTGCTCTAATCTCTTACACTCAATCTCGATATCACTCATTTCTTGCTTAGATCTTGTTCTTGGAGTAATACTCCTCAATTCTCTAAGCAACTGTTCTTTCTCCTGGAATAGTAGTAGTCTATCCTTGTCTGATTCCGCCTGACCTGGTTGCACTTTGTCTTCAAGATCAGCTAGTTGTTGTTGAATTTGTTGTATCCTCTTTCTCGCTTCATCGTACTGAAGGCGTACCCGCGCCATTTCAGCTAGTCTTGTACCAATAGGTACTAAGTCAGCACATAAGTCGGTTTGTGACGCTGTACTGAGCTTCTCTTGAGGAAGGGATAAGGTGGAAAGGTCTGGAGACGCGTCTCCTAGTTGCAGTCTCGTCAAATCATCTTTTAATTTAGCGAGTGATTGCATAAGATCTGCTCTCTCTTTCTCACCAGACGTGAGCGATTTCTGAATATTTTTCAATTCAGTCATGATTGCTTGAGCTTCGGTGATGTTGTAACAGCCTTGTTGAGCGCTTATTTTTTGCTCCACTCTGAAATAGACGAATAACACATGAGCATACGCAAATTCGTAGTAACGATTCCCTGAACGTTGATATCAGAATTAGACTTAGTCATAACACATAAGTTTCCCAGAATTTCTGCTATATTATCTAATCTTAACAATGAGATCATTGTGTATTTCATTGACGAATTATCTTCATTCTGAGAATGGAAAGCAAGATTAGAAGATGTATAATCATGGGCTACATTTCTTACTATCTTACTTTCAGATTCTTAATCCAATCTATAAAGATTACCTCCAACGGCGTCTCATGTAAATTCTAACATAAAACTAAGTAACATCATAGTATCATATTATACGGTCCTGTATGACAAGATGTATAGATCCGAATGAAGCAAGGCAAGTTTGTAAGGAGCGCACCAAGTGACTTTTTTTGGTCTGTGCCTACACTCCATCGGAAAAAGGCGTGATATTATGTAAGTATGTTTGTAATATACTCACTCAGTGAGCGTGTCAACTCCTCGCCTAGCACTGGCGACCTCCGCCCTGGCCTGCCTCAGCTCTTTCCTCAGCTGGGCCACTCGGCCCCGGGCTTGCGTCACCTCCGACCGGAGTAGCTCCGGGTCATGTCGTGACGTCGTCGACGTCGTTGTCATTGACGTCGTTGATGAACACACTACGAAGATAAAAAGGTTAAAATGAATGTAAGTGGTAAGGATGTTTATGTTATGTATGACGAACTATATGAATCAAGAAATAATGTTCAAATTTTTTTTTGTTTATTAGTTTAAATACGAAAACGGATTTGAAAAGGAAGCTCCAAAGCCAGTAAATCAAGTGACGTACAAAAAAATCTATTGTGAGGTTAGCTGGGCGTAGCTATCTAAAAATGGACAGCGTAAATCTTATTTGATTGCAAGAGAAATCGTAGTTACTGCCAAAATTACACGTAAATATTTGCACAACTGATTGAAAGGTTCCGACAATGTTGTTGTTTCAAAAAGAATTTAACAGACGGATGCGCATATTATCGCTTAAATGTGTGAAACTGAACGACTGACTGAATACCAAAGCGTCTTAAGACGCAAAAGATAAACAAATGGAATAGCACAGAACAAATAAAAACTTAATAAAATGATGTCGTTGGACTGTGCTATGGCAAAATACAAAATAACATTCAATAAACGGACACAGAGCATAAACATTAAGAGACGAGTTCTTGCGATAAAATGTGGACACTATCTATGGAATCAGATAAAAATAACGCTGCATACTCGTATACCGATGGTTTTATTGGGAAAAAATAAATTTTGAACTGAAGAACTTGTGCAAACAACATTGTATTTGACTGAATTACTGGTATCGATTTTGCACAATGTAGTTGCAGCTGAGGCTATGAAATAGATTATTTGAGATGGTTCCGACTAGTGATATTAAGATCCTAAAAAGTGGGATAACTCTCTCAAAATGGCGTAAGATGCTGACCGCAAACGGAACATATCAGGGCAAAACTGCTATCTCTGAATTCCTGAGTCAGGTCCACCCTACTAGGAATATGAATAGGCAGTTATTATTCCGACAGATGTGGATACTAAAGCTTTATTTATTAGTCCATTCAGCTTCTATTCTCTAATATACGAGTCGCTGTTATATTAAGTAGCCATACAATAACTTGTAATTTTATGACGATATTGTTGGGCCGGGTTAGGGAATACCTGAGCGTTTATACAAAGGCGAGGCTGGTTTATGGCCCTAGACCTTTAGCCAAGGTCGTACGATTTATGTTATCAAGTAAATTTTCTTTGAAGTTTAAGTATTATTTAACCATCTTACAATATTCGAAGATTGCTATTATTTTGTTTTCTGTAACATATTTGTTATTGTATAGTATCTAGGAAAAGAAATGTTTTTTTTGTTATAACTTTGCGCGTGAAGTTTAGGGTCTAATATTAATTTATGTCAACGGATCCCTAAATAATAAGGCTTGGAAAATGATAATTTTCAATTTATCCACACAGCATGTTAAGAATTTGCAAACTTTAATGTGTTTAGTAGTTTTGTATTGATTGCAATTTATAATCTGGTCCCGACTGGCTTGCTGCGTCAGTGAACTTATAATTAAAGGTATTGGCTTCATGTTGGTATGTTTACTGTTATTGTATACTTCATGTTTACGGGTGAAATAGAAAATATAATGCGTAATATACTAGGGTTTAAGATGATCTTTGTCAAGCTGAAATACTCTAAATTCACAATCATGTGAAATAGCAAGCCATATAACCAGGCTATAACTTTGTTATTGTTGATCATATCGAAGTCCTCAATTTCGCAATTTTACTCAGTAGAAGCATTAGGTACAAGATACAAAACAGTATGCAGCGAATTCTTACATTTAGTTCAGCCGAGATTGGTAAATATTTTGTAATAGTACTGTATACTTACAACTAGTCCTAGAGGCGGCGAGGGTGGAGAGCGCATTGTTCAAATGCTTGTACTCATCCTGCGCCAAACACAGCCTCTGCTTCTTCACATCGTACATCTCTTTCTTCGCCTGCACAATAGAAAGAGATAGAATTAAAAACTATGAACGAAACACTTCCTATGTAGAAAGCTATAGAGAATAAACTATGAATTATTGGTATGTATCGTATACATATATGTATGTATGTTTTGATATGAAAAATTAGTTTTATAGAAAAGTCATATTCCTACAATGTCAATCTAATATCCGGTTTCTGAGGCACATTTAGCGGTAGTTTATCTATTCAAACTGTTTTTATATGAGTTTAAACGCTATTGAATAGATAAAGTATCGCTAAATGTACCTCAGAAACCGAGGGCAAGAATACTACCCTGACACAGTAATAAATATTGTCAATTATCTCAATGTTTCGCAGACTGTAATACTTGTTAAGATCGATCGCGTTGCAATTATGCCGTCCTGTATATGTGCATAAAAATGAAGAAAAAACTATCAGTGGAATATCCTACTGACCGAATAATAATATCGGAATGTCGGTTCAATCAATCGATCAATTCATATATAAAGCTTAATGTTGTTATCTAAAACCTGGTGAAGATTAAAATTGCAAATGTTTTTATATTTGCATTTAGGAAAGCGAGCCTAATCTTTCGTTAGGTCCAAAGTTTAGAGTGATCTTTGAATCCAATTTAAAAGAAGTTTTTCTTGTAACTGTTGTTTGTTCGATTGTTGTTAAGATTTGTAGATCTAAATAAGTGTAACTTCATATATCCTAATGTGTTATTTTAGGAAATTTGAGAAGATTAATTGGATACAACAATCCAATTTGATTTCATAAAACAGAATCTATTAAAATAATAGTCGTCTAAAAAGATGATCATCAAAAAAGTTCATTATACGTGCGTATTAATATAATGTTACAAATACAAAAGCCAATTTCTTAGTACAAGGAAAATATAAAGCATTTTGATTTAAAAGAGGTACGTAATTACATTGACGAGGCTCCAAGAATTTAGTTTTTGTTAACATAAAAATTGATTGTGTTATGAAACAGAGCCTTACAAAAACTTAATTATTTCGCTACTGGCGCTTAACGATCCTTTATGTCAGATTTTATAGCCCCAAAATGTTTGATCGAGTGTGAACAATATTTTTACTTGTTTTTCCAGTAACTGATGAGGTTTTAAATAAAAATATTTGTACCTGCCAGTCATTTTTCGACAGCTCAGTCAATGTTTGACGCAATCGTAAAATGTGGGAAGGACGAATAATGTTTGGATTGGATACGTGTTCAGTGTAAAATATGTAAAATAACATATTCGCATATATCTATTTAGTTTAAAGAAAATAGTGTGTCGTGAACATCGTAAATGTGATAAAATTTACGTGATTTTTAAAAGAATTATGAGGTTAACATGCCTCACACATATATTCGAAATTCATCAAGTTACATACAAAATTGACAAGTCATTAGAGCAAAATCCCGAAACAACCATTTTTTATCTCAACTTTAAATACAGTATCATAAGTTGGGCAATGACTTTTCGGCTTTGGAATCCGTGTAAAAACACCTGCGTATATCATCGTACGGTTATATCCTGTTCTGTAAAAAATTACAATTAAATAACTACATTGTATTCGGAGAGATGACGTCAAGTGATCTAGCTGTAGTGTACATTATTTGAAGTGGTAAAACAAGTAACATTTACGGTGAAAAGACGTAACGATCCATTGAGCCTGCAGGCTTGCTGCAGCCGACTCCAGGTATGCGGCGGACACTGCGGGAAGGTTCCGTTCCTGCTGAGCACCTGCGTGGCCACGTAACCTTGACCTTCGTAGTAAGCCACTTCGGACACCGGCACTAAACGCACTTCCGCGGAACGTATCTGACGCACTGACAGTATGTTCTCGTAGATGGCCTCGTCCTCTAGGTTCTGACCTTCGGGACAGAGCCGGTAGCCGAACTCGCGGCTGATCTCGTCGAGGTTAGCGTACTCGGGGCGCTTGCGCATCTCGTCGATGTTCTGGTACTGCGGCTCATCGCGCACGCGCAGGCCAGGAGGGCGCGCGGACGTGGGCTCGACGCGCACGCCGTACTCGGGCGGCTGGCGGACCATGCGCGCGAGTTGGCGACTGCCGAAACAACCGCGGCACCAGGTGTGCGCGCGCCCGCGGATCGCCGGCGTTTCGGGCTCGGGCTCAGGGGGAGGCGGCTGGGACCACATAGTGAGCGCTCGCCGCAACGGACACATCTTAACCCCCAAAAGGGCGCGCGTCGACTGGCGCGGGCGCGCGGAGCTCGGATGGCGCGCAGTGGAATGCGCCCGCGCCGCCGAAAGAATGCAATCTCGGGCGCATTTCGGAGGTCGATCTCTCCGAAGGGCCGGGGTCCGCGGGCGCTCCCGCCTCCCGGGCCGCGGCCATCTGTCGTAATAAGTTCGTCGAATCGAAACGCACGGCCCGCCGAGGTGTCGGCGTGCGGCGACGCTCTAACGGACCCTCACTGACCTCATCCCGTGTCCTCACGCGAAATCATTCACCGAATTTTGTTTTCTCGTTTTTAAATTCAATTCGATTGAATTTAATTTTGGGGGTTACCTGTTGCCGATGTCCCTTAAGATTCGTCTGGGTGTCAGCTCACATTCCAATTTTTACGAGATATCCTGCTGTTTAAGTTTAGAGTCATCTAACTCACATAAAGTGAGACATAAAATAATCCTTTTTTGCCGTCTTATAAAAACGCTTTGCGGAATTCTGCGGCACCGGCAATAAAGCGGCAACCCTGCACGTAACAGTTGTTTAATTATTCAGAATCAGCTTAGGCTCGTTAACTAGGCGGCGATAAACAATCGTAATCGCTGCAATCCTCGGATGACCGCGGCGACAACAGCGGTGTGGAATGCAAAAAAGCCGAGCAATTTCACATGTGACAGTGGCAATGTAGCGGTCACGCGCCTGCAGCACTTAGCGCGCGATTTTCTCAGATTTTCCACGTAATCAATTTACATGGTTTAATGGTGGTATGCGAGGGGGGCGCGTTGCGGGTAGAGGGGGGCGGGGGCGGCTCAGGGCGCATCTGCCGGCTGCAGGTAGACGCATACATTTTTGTTCCGGAATTCCTTTACACGCATTTGCAATCCCGTCCCGACTCGCCTGCTTATTGAACCAAAGTTCGGAAGTAAGAAAAAAAATTAAAAGTAAGTGAATTCACGCAAAGTGTTTTTCAATCGGTACTATCCTGACGAGGTGGACCTATTCTCACGCTGGTCGTACGATGAAATAGCTTGCATTTTTTCTAGCTAACTAACCGCATGATTTCAAAGCCACACATGTGCGGGCGCATGTTTGATTTTTCAATAGACACGCAAGCACGTTGTTCTGCAATGTGATTTTATGTAAAATACACAATGAATATAATATCATGAATTGAATACAATGCAGACATTTGAGAAATCCTCGGTGGTATATTCTCGTTAGGCCCTTTTGTTTGGAGGCTATTAAAATTCAATTGAATACAGTATAAATCCGCAGATAAGTATAACGCGCCGTCAGCAAGAGCTACAAAATAGGCAATTTAATTCATAAAATTCAACGTTAACGAGTTGATGGCGTACAGACAGGTAATTTGGCACGGTGCCTACATTCCATCGTGCGGTATGTACGACTAATAGCACCATGTGTTTTTTGCTCACAAATACCGGTAAAATTTCAGGTAATGACGAAAATAACACGGGTAATGTAACTACAATAACTAGTTTTTGTGCTGAAGTCGAATTTCATCGGAATTTCATAGTTCGTAAACACGAAGATCGGAGAACGGGCCACAAATGATTCTGAGTCAACAAATTAGGTGCAATTATAGTAGAGAGGAATCGAAAAGTTAATTTCTTATTACAGTAATTTTGATATAGAAATATTTAAATAATTTTGAAAAGTAGAACTCGTTTAGGAGAAAGTGTTTGAGTTCTTTGAATTATGTCACATTATCCATCCATCAAAATATTTCAAATCACTGATAAAGTCGGCCTTTAGCCGGAATGCGTTTGATTCAGTCATCGTGTTCTTTGCACATTTTTGATCTTGCGACCGCTTGCTATAAAATGTAATATTAGTATAAAGCTTACATCATGCCTGCATCGTAGTGTGCACGAGATAAAGGTCCGCGCATTATACACCGTGAAAGGTAATTTTATTTCTCATGCTAAAGTCAGAATCTGGATAAAAGTTTTACTGGAATTGTTTTTAATAATTATTTTCTTATTGTTGGAATCTGTAAGTTTGCCGTGGGGGTTTCTAGAGAGAGCATCTGCCTCCCTTGGACCGGTTGCTTTTCGACTCACTCTTATACTCGCATCTCTTTCAATCTTGTACAGGTTTGCTATATAGCCGTCTTTATCATACCTGCAGCCTACGGAACTAATTTTACGTCTTTTTCTTCTCGTTGGCTATCTGCTGTAAACGACCGACACATTCGAGTTTTCTTTCCCTCTTAAAACTGTATTGTTTATTTAATTCCTTATGTACTAATCAAATACAATGTATAAACGCAGTTAAAAATACTAACAAGAATTTCCTTAATTTCAATAAAATATTTTTAATATTCAGATACGGAACTTTTTTTTCTAATTTTACGGTATAAAATGTATTGTTCACGAATTACATAAATGGTAATTTGAAACAAAGCCGAAGGTCGTTGCTAGTTAATGTCTGCTTATATCCAAAATTCAACCTGCCCGAGGTTCCAAGTTTTGTTTTTTTATTGCTTTTGGATGGCGAGCGGCGGCCGGGGGCTTGGATGCGATTAAAATTCCTCAGATACCTCACGCCTGCCGTCCCTTGGGCGCTGCGATGACCATAGACCGGACAAGGCGTGTAACTTTCCTACGCTATTGTTGCTCGGTACTAACAAATTGCTGATTTTCTGATAAAAATGTACCTTTTTATAAAACAACGTAGCAACCAGGTGTCTGTATCCACGCTCCGTTTTAGTTATTCGTGTTTCAAATAAGTGGAGTATAAAAGCTGGAATGTGTACTCAGATTTACAATGTACTTTACAGATAAAAAAAATGTATAAATATGCAGCGAGTAAATTAGGTTTCAATTCAAAATACCACAGTTGCAGATAGTCGTAAGTGTAAATGAAAAAAATATAATGTCATGTCTTTTCGTTGTGTAGTCAGTGCGCATGCCAGAGGCCTCTCTGAGAGCAATCTCCAGCAAGAAGCAGGCCCAGGGCAGGCACCGACATTACCATATTACAGAAATTATTACCATTACAACATAATACTACGCCACGGAGAGACGTGAGCGACAGCACTTCCATTCTGATTGTTATTATGTTTAATTTTGGAGAAATTTTATAATTTTCTTGACAAAAATGTTACAAAAAGTTTGAAAGTGTTGAAATGAAAACATTGGTAGGAAGTTATAAATAATTTCAGCAATATTATCCTTATATTCCAGTTTTTTTGTATAATAAATGAAAAACATAACAAAAAGTCGTAAACAATCACAAAAAATTAAATATTACAGAAATCTTTTCACAAAAAGTGAATTAATTAATAAATCAAAAATGTCACATGAATCCCTCTGAGATACACTTCTATGAAAGAAGGTATCACATAAGGAGAAACATATATTAATGTTGCATGTTCTTAGAAGACGATAGCTACAAAGCAATAGTCTGTGGAACCATGCCAGGTTTCGAACCCGCTACCATCTGACGCGAGCGCGTACAACCAAGGCTTTACCGGCGACGCCATCTGCGCTATCAGTCTCGTGACGAAAATTACCTCCTGCTTCAAAACTTGATTAGTATTCTTAATGCTTATTTGATGTTAACACGTTACTTGTAAATAACCTATTCAAAATCGTATATAAAAAGAAAAGTGAGTATTAGAAACCTACTTCGAACATCGTATGTTTTAATGAAAATAAAAATTCCACTCGACAAATCGATCACGTGTCAAACATACATTATTAACGGTGTTTTAATTAGACATTCCTGTATAGAGTTATTAACATGACATGTAATATAAACTCCATTAATTTCAAGGGAAAATAGAAACACGAGTTGAACAAAAAAATCGTGTTACTATCAATACAACAAAAAATCAAGGACACGCATTCACACGAACTTTAATCTCATCCATCATACACAGACGTACATACAAAGAGAAGAATGTACCGAATATTCATATTAATAAACTCGAGTCGAATGCGGTCTAGCGTTATACACGATTATCCTTCCAGGGGGAAAAGAAAAAACGTTTGTAAAAAAAATAATATGACAGAAGGCGATGGAAGGTGGGGTGGTGGGGGGCGAGGCGCGCGGGCGCACGAAACACGCGGTTTGACGTATTCGTTTTTTACGCTCATATTCTTATTATTGGGTCCAACCGCTCCCGGTGTTACGGGCGTGGAATGCGCCATAGATCAACTCTCGCGCAGACGCGGCACCATATTTTATATGCAGCATTTAAATTGTTTATGTTTTGGATTTTGTTTTATGTTACATTGGAAAGATAAATGTGGCGTATATTGTAGAGGCATGTTACAAACAGTGAAACGCTTGTAAACGCGTTCTTCTCGGGTGACTACTACCTATTACCGAAGATGTAGCTTTTTGCTTGTAAATACAAAGATAAAATAGCGTGAGCAGCCTATAATTAACTCCAACTCTCAACCTTTGAAAACTCATGAATAGTTTAGTCAAAATGACAAAATATGGAATAATTTACATAAAACCAATTACATCGGCATAGTCCTTAATAGAGTGTAGTTCAGTGCACCCTCATTACATGATTAATTTAAGTATACGCCTATTATCAGTTCCATAAATATTTTTACAGTAATCAACCTATCAGTTTGGAACGCCAGCACGCCGGCTATTACTAGATAATTGCACATACTAAACTTTATGAAATGACATTCATCACTGCATTTAAAAAGCAAAAAGCTGCTGCGCTTTATAAGTTTCCATAGATTTTCTATTCTTGAAGACATTAATTATTAAACCTAGTTGATATGCATCAACTACTCAAGAATATAATCATAGTACTTATCACCTAAGAGTTATATAACAGAAAACTAAACAAAATGGGAAAACAGTCCAGAACAGATACCTACGACCTTCATAACGTAAACATTTCTGGAATTTGTTTAAAAAAACAAACGAGCGAACACCCTCGTGAGAAATGGTTGAAAAAAAAACAGAGATCCCTTTGTCGTGGATGGGAATCGTGAGTTCCAGGAATTCGCGTGCCATCCATACAATAAATACGTTTGTTCATAGAACAGGCACCGCTTGTGTAGAAGAACGAAGAACGCACCGATGAACTCGAATCGTAGCCTGCAGATGAGTGGAAAAAATGTTCAGCCATTTAGCTGGTACATTCCTAGACTTGTTTTTCATTTAAATCCGTCGGGGCTCTTTGAAAATTGTTTGTGAAAGTATTTTAGGCATTAGCTGCAATGATACTGCAGTGTAACTCGAACAAACGTTGCGAAGAGAACACACGCAAATACAAAATATTAACCTCTCAGAACACTACTTCCACAGTCATCAATTTACTTCAACGAAAATAGAAAATCAACAGAATTACAATTTACATGGAACAGGCAAATTACACTATAGGTAACAAGCTCGTAAATCACGCGTTCGCCTTAGTAGGAAAACACGAAGACAGACAAATGCTGTAACCCCCGGGCAACACGTTAAGAATCCCTTTATGAGGCTGTTGTAACGGCCCACGTGAAAACGCCGGTAAACCTAGAATTTGCAACTAGTTGTTCATACTTTGAACATGATTCATCTTAAATTTCTAAATAGCGTAACTGTACTCAAATATATTATGCTTTAACTTCGCAGATCCTCACATTGCAATTAAAGATACTACCGTTTTTATTGAAAGTATAACAGACGTAGGTGCCAATGCTGTCAAAAATTAAGGTGTTATTTCTTCAACGGTCTAAAGGCAGACAACCTTAACAAAACTCAATATTGTGTAGGAGGCAGAGACCTACAAAAGGCAGCAAGTAAAGTCAGAATTAAGGACATACTTCACGGCATTATTTGTGTTACGTTTCAAGTTTATACTTATTCATACAGTTGTACTAAATACTGCCCACATACGCATAGCTCGCGTAACACAAAACGCGGTTAAAGGCATGAATACACATAATTGCGAATGCGCGTCTCAACGTAGGGTTACCAGATCAATGTTTCGGCAGAAATTATTCGTAAGATTCTATTTGGTTTTTATAATTTCAACATTTTAAATGACTTTGTGTAAATATAACACTTCTACAACGAAGAGAAGTCAAGCTATGGTTAAAGTATTTATGAATAATTATTCCACATTCCAAGAAAATAACACCTTACCCGCATTTATGAAAAATTATACCAGGTACTGAAGTTAATTTGTTAAACTCACGGAATTTTAAAGTTGGCGTGGCTGCATGTACAAAAAGCAGTTTCAAATTATTTGAACATCTGGTAACCCTACTCCAAGGTCCAGCGTTGAGGTCGTCTGCGCTTGCGCACGCGTCCCTCACTTCGAAAACAATCTCGGGTTACGGGCCGGGCTCGTGTGGGCATGCCGAAGTACCGCGGGACGACACGAACTCGCCCGATTAACATCCCAAGATTGATCGTGTACGTAAGTGCAAAAAGTTGCGACAGTGTCACGAAGATGTAGAGCCGATTTTGGGCAAGGGTTTTATTATCGAAGATGTTTTTCAAATTAATTTGGGTCTGACAAACGTGATCTGGTTCCAAATTAATTTATAAATCGGATTTTGTTTGAAAACCATGTAATCGACCTTAGATAAGCTTTTTATTGATTACGTCCCAGAAGGAATCCATTTTAGGTGCAGTTGCAGGGTATTGTACATCTCTTTATCAACGGCAATCGGGAATTCATAACTTATTGGTTTTCTAGCTGTATGTAAATTATTCCCAGTCTTTGCAGAAATAGGTTTGCATTCACAAAAAATCAAAACTGTGTCCGAGTGGAGCAGGAGCGTTGGTCACGGTGCGCGCACGCAACTTTACGACGAGGTGTAACATTAGCCGAGCGGCGGAACAATGGGCGCACGCGCTGAGGTCGCCGCGCCGGGTCGAGGACGAGCCCCGACAGCCTTCCCCGTCCTTCAATGCTGCCCGCTTTATTGTATGTTGCTACGGACTCCTTGCAAACTTTACTGAACAATTCAAACTTACTGACTTTCAAACGTTTCCAAACGAACTGCTCACTGTATTTTAGGAGAAAAGCAATTCTAAAGAATCTATCTCGATCACCGAAAGCTTATAAGCTTGAAAGTCTACATAAATTAGTTTCCTGAATAGAATTACTTATTAAAGTAGGCGTGTACGTAGAAGATCAAATTGAAAACCAGCAATCCAGGTGTGGAATAGCTTTGAATTCCGCAAGATTCATTCCGATATATATATCCTTTCTGAACTCCTTCAGCAAAAGATTTGAAGTAAATACCAAAAGAAATAATGTGACAAAAGCTGCCACAAGTGAAGTGACACAATCACGTTCATAATTCAATGTGTGTTGAAACATTTTAGAGTGTTAGTTAAAAATGTGACGGCCGGGACTCATGTCATCCGCTTATGATTGGACGGGCGCATTCCATCGCCTGATGCACGACCGACATGTCTTGTGGATGAATACAAATAAGATAGGACAACATTTTTTATTTCAATGTCGGATTTGTTATGCACATAGTGATGGGATAAATCATGTTACTTTAGATGTTTCTAAGGTGTTTGAAATATGCATGACTATTTCAGTTATTCATGAGAGAATCTAGTCAAAGAATTCGTCCGTAATATTGAGTCTGGAGTCGTTCAGACAAATAATGCTCACTGCCATTATACACTAGATCCTTTGAGTATACTGTGAAGGGGTATAAGATCCGATATTTTATAACAACACAAATCAAGTTTACGCTTTTACTACTAGTTCATTTCCATTACAACTGGGCTCAGTAGTTCCATGCCACGTCAAAACTTGTTTTATTTTTATGACGGAGATTTAAAAAGGACAATGTGTTTCGGCTACCGAGTTACGCTCTCAGAGATTAGATAATATTAAATGATCCTTTGTGTAAACTGCTTGCTTTTAAATTTGATTCTTTATGACTTTTATACCGTGTAAGTCAAGCGTTAATAAGGCAATGTACGACGGCGACATTTACTGAGTAATCTCTTTGGGAATTTCTTGTATATTACTGAGATATGTACTATCTCTAGATACGTAATCAGAAATATGATTTTGTAATCTATTTATTCTAATTGCATTTGGAGAGACAGTAATGTTATGTAATTAATTACTGCAAGTCCACTTGACGTTTTGTTTAAAGCGAAAATACAAAAAGACGTATCTAACTTTCACCTTGTGTTCGTACGGCTATAGATCATCGAGCGCCTACGGCGGAACAAAAGATGAACCCTGACGCACGACGAAATCTCTACATTCTACATTTCTAACAAATGCCTTACTACATATTCAATAAAACCATTAATACTTCTATTGAAACTTTTCATTTCTATTTATGCCAACCAACAAAATATCAAAATAATCGTATGCGCCAGTCTGACCTTTAACGGCGTACAGCTTTGACAGATGGTGTCATTAACTGCACCGGCCTATGCGTTCGGTGGAAGAGAGAAAAAAAAGCATTTTTAAAAAGTTAGGAACGCATCTATAATTATAATGAAGCATGAACGCATCAGGTCAAAAGAGTGTGGTAATGTCACTGGTTTAAAATAAGACGTATGGAATGTTTATCAACGGCATTCTTAAGTTTACGACCGGGGTAGGAACAGGCACATATGCCGAATTTGGGGTGGCTGTTGTACACGCAGCTTTAGGTATGCTGTGTGGTTATAACATTTTCACATTACTTGCGTGAATATTTAACGTGAAGGTTTTGAATAATATGCGGGCCTTGTGTAATGTTTTTAACTGTACAATGTTGCGTAATTATGAGTTTTCTCCGGCAGAGTAAAATAATTTATAAACAACTCACAAAGTCAAATTAAAGGCAATGTTTTAAAACATTTATTGCGAGTAAGAAAAGTTGTAAGCCAATCACTCCTGAGAATTGTATCAGTACTTAAATCTTCAACAGAACGAGCCAGATGCTCCGAACAGGTATAAAATTAGTGCAACATTTCTGTTCATACCCCAACCTACAATTATTGGCTAAAGAACAACCTGTAATTTATCTACAGTAGCCTGCACGTACGTAATAATTATATTTTTAAAATATTTTAAATATACCGGCTGATGTTAAAGTGGACGGTAAGAATCTTTTCAAGTTGAAGGAATCCTTACATTCACAGGTAGAGAGAATTTCAATGTCACTTTATTCATTTTTTATTAACCGTTGCAATATAAAGATTTTGCGCTCGCAACTGTATGAAAACCACACATCGAAAAATAGTGAAAGAATTTAATGGGTGGTGAGTTCACCCCAGGTAAGGGTGAAAGGAAGGCACCTGTTAAGAATACACCCCATGACAACAAAAGTATTGATCTAATAAACACTGGCAATGAGTACAAACACAAAATCAACAAGTTATAGAGAACTAAAACCAATAATAGTTTCACTAAAATTGCAGTAGAATGTGACTGCACGTAATCTTATGAAAACTATTAAACGCTCTGTAGGTATAAAGCGATGTTTACGTCAATAGTCAACAAACGTAACATATCAACTATGTTGGAATTTTCCCATAAAACTTCTAAGTAGATCTCGTTCACGATAATTTATAATTATACACCGTGTTACAAGTATTGTAGAAGGAATGCGATATAATACTCGTGACCCCAACGACCTGGGCTCTGTCAACATTTTTATAGATTTATACAAGTCGTTTTATGACAATCGGACTTTTAATACCGAGACGGCGTTAAGCTCCAGTCTTCATGTACTGTGGATATCATTTCATTTTCAGATTCTTTATATTTTTCAAATATTAACCAACAGAACTATATTTATTTTCAGACTGTAAACATTATTTTAGTAAGTTCGAGTGATTTATTATTCGTCCCTTCCTGTACCGATCAGGACGATTCAGAAAACGCACCATTAAAAACCAAGTTCTGTTTAATTTGATGGTACCTATACGTCCAATCGGTTCACAAAATACAATATACCATTGCCATATTTCATTTATCTTGAAAACATGGATCACATCTCTCGTAAGCCATTACCACAACTTTGGGCCAAGAAATATTCATTCAATACAAGGTGATTTTTAAAACGCTACCGGGCGAAACATCCCGGTTCACGCGACAGCATCGAGTGGTACTTCTTAAAAATTCCAACGTCTCATGATAACGATGGCTTTACTCGTTAATGTTATGGCCGTTACATGTTTTATACGAGCCAACGATAAAACTGTGGATTTTAAACAAAAGCCTTTTATATTTGATTGCACAAGACACTTAAGTTCGCAGGAAAAAATATGGGATGAAAGTTAAAATAAGTTTAACAGCTTATAGTGACCAAAATTTGGTTATTACAGGAGTTTAATTTAAAAGCTTATTAAAGCCAAGAAAATATGCAGTGGTTATTTTAACGACAGGCGAAACACTGTCGGAAGATTGTTTGGAGAAATATGAGCAGCTTAATATTCTAAGCGTGTAATTACATACTAATAGCTGTTTTGGCAATTAACAAAAACAATAAATCACCAAATGGTTTCTAAACGAATCATTGTTTACAAACAAGAATGGAAGCTAACATAACTGGCACTTGAAAAAAACGAATAACGTGAAATCTTTATTTAACATAAGAAACCTTTGAAGACTAAAACGTTACAATAAAAACAAGAAACAAAATGTTACCGCTGAACGCTCTGTCATCGTATAGTACTTTCAAGATTTTTATTGTACAACTGATCTCCATTCTGAGCATTCCAAAAGCATGAGTGTATGATGCACGTGTTTTAATGACTGCAAAGGATTGGAAATGATATTTGAATATGAACGGATTTTGTTCCCTCGGCTTTTGTATGTCTGTCAGCTCTTTGTAGTCGAAGCAATGACTGACATTCAACTAACTGGACCTTTAGTTATCTAAGAATTTAAATGCAGCCTCTTAAATAAAATGTATTAACACCATTTTATATTACGACACGTCGAATACATCTAAGAAAATGGATAACCGGATTTACTCATTTTACTCATTTATAAGAATGATGGAAACGAATTTTTCACAGTCGAATTTGTCAAGATACAAATATTTTAAGAATATGTAATTTGAAACTAACATATAAATTAGTCTGTACTCTAATGACTCAAAAAATCGGATTAAAAATATTTACTCAGCATAGATTACAATCAAATATTTAAATTTGCCTTCATTCGAACGAAGTTACGCTAGTATGGAGATTAAAATATACATATCATTGGAGTCTTATGACAAATGCGTAGACCCAGACGATTTATATCGACGGTATTTTAATGGATTTAATCAATTCCCCTTGTGCACTAGTGCGTTTACGATGAAAAATGGAAGAATCGCTTTGCATATTATCTAGATGTATCGTTTCCAACCAGCGCCCGGAACATTCATTTATTATGCGACGTATTAAAATAATGCTTTTAAACTTTCTACGAGATATGCGTGAATGATGTATTGTCCATTTTGGTAGCTATCGGTTGACCTGTGCAGTTTGTTAACTTAAATTTCCTTCTGCTCTGGACCATGAAATTGGCGTAATAACCCACGCATCCTCGTAAATTTACAGCCCGAAGGCTGCGCAGGGCGAGGCGGCGTGTAAAACGAGCGGCAGATATATCATAATCAAGCCAGCATCTAGAATCAATATATTATCTGGGCGGTAGCCAGTCGAACGGTAGCCCAACGTTGCATTACATTAACAAACGACCCGTTTCTAACTCAGCGCTCTTTTATTATAATATTATGCGATATTGTACATCCACTGTAATTACGTGTTGACCTGTTTTATGGTCAGCTAGTGTTCGACCGTCGCTTTGCTTATGCTACCATTTATTTTTAGACTACTATATTTCAGGTTTCAATGTTAGAGCGTTTTTATCTTTTTGCGTTTGTTTTTAAATCTCCATATTGATATGTACGCGTTTAAGATTAATGGCGTACATCGTAACCTTACTAGCAGACGTGTATAGAAACCGTGTATCTTGGCATGGGATATCGCTCAAGAAAGTTTATGCATGATACAACCAGAGACATATGTGTCCCAGCGACCAGAATGTCAACGTCGACAACTTTACGACAGCGCTCTTCTTTACGATTTCCGATGGACAAGACCAAGATCGGCTGTAGCCAATTAGCAGGTACATCAATTTCTGTGTCACGGTTATTACCGCCAATTAGGGATGGTGATACCTACGCCGCGAACGGGCGTAAATATCAGTTTTTAGAGCAAGTAGAGATAGATCAAATTGATATTTAAGTCATTAGCACGTGTAACTATTCAATAATGATATAATATATCACCCATTAAAGGCTTCTGACGCAATATTATTCAATAATTTTTATTTGTTTCATGTTACTATTATACCGACAAACAGTTAAAATATAATATCTTCTACTAGATGTTGGTCGATTCCACTCAGAGCTTATCTAATATCTCGTTAGAAAGAATCGATTTGAGAGGCACACGGAGAAAATTATTCAATTTATTACTAATTACAGTAATATCTGATTCTATTAATTTAAATGGTATGAAATTTTATTAGATAGATAAATTGGTAGCAGATTGCCGTACGCTCGGTTATATAATAAAAGTAACAGGATTTAGCTGCTTTAATGATTTTTTGATACTTGTTGATGCAATTTAAACAAATATGTGATCAATAACTACGATGACAAGTGACTTCCATACGCTCATAAAAATAAAATATCTTATAACTTTCATACTTTCACATAATCCTTAAAGCTTTACACTTTTAATAGCAAAAAAGTTAGACAACTTCACTTTTTAATAACAAATTCAGTATGGCTCCAGTAAGGTACGGGTTTCTGATATTGTATAAGCATGTACAATTTCCACGTGTTTTAAAATGATTGCGATAACATTCTTGAGTGAATCGTGTAGCATTTTACTCTGCCCGTACTACCGTCAGTTGTTCACGCATGTGTTATTTTATTACCTAATACTGTGATTGCGTAAACATTTTATGGGATTGACGTTCTAAAATCTTATCGCATATCGTAGTGCGACAATAGTAGAATGTTTAGAAAAACTGTACGTTTTTCAATTGAAGTATTTTAAGTAGTAGGTGTAACATATCGTACGATACGATTCCGTCTCGGTTGTGGCAAATTTGCCACGATGGTAGTACAATTACGATTACCTGCAATGTGGTAACCTTCGATTAATACTAGTGTTAATACAAAACAAAATCTTGGCACTACTTCGCGACAAAAATATTAAGTCCCGATTTAACCAGCTCCGAATCAGTTAGGTTATCAGGTAGAATTCTTACACTTGTATTCATATAGTATTAGTTTTAAGCAACGAAATTAACCCTCAAGCGTTTTACAATCAGTCAGTTTGCAACCGCGATCAATGTAAAAGTTTTTAGTCATCTAAAGTTTTGAAAGAGTCATCAACATTCTATGACATTTTAGAAGTTATTTTATTGTAACTATAAGCGTGACGAATCATTGAATAAACGTGCAATTAGTTCATTGTATGGGATTAGGGATTACGATATGACTAATAAACAACAACAATGATGCATCGGTATGTCACATCATCATTTGTATAACTTTACGTAAATTCTATTCAATAATATGAAAGAACACAATGAAGTAATCTAAATTCATTAAATTATAAATGAGGATATTTGTAATTGAAATATTAGGTAAAATCTTTTCTCTACACAAAAAAGCTCGATAGTTGGGTACCTCACGGGCTCACTGAAAGAAACCTAATGAACCGTGTAGTCATTTGTGATTCTTGAAGCCAAAGAGATTTTATTACAAGTTCATACATACTATAACGCGAAAAGACTTTTTCCCCGACCTAATATAATTTGAAAGAGAATTCGAATGAGACCAAAGTGTTCTAAAACTACGGCTAATAGCTATGTTTCAATCACAGTTACAGTAGCTACTGGAATATGTTTGAACGATTTTATACAATACGGTGAATTAACTCAAATAAACGAAATTTTGTTGAACCCCAATTTTGTTATCCAAAAGGCCGAATAAATTTTAAAAATCAATAGACTTAGGGATATCCAAAAGCTAACTCATAAGTCAAACTAAAACTAGGCCCACGAGAAACCGCCTTGGAATTCCAGACAGTAATAATTGATAGGTGGGAATTTTATACGTATTTCCCGCTAGTTTTGAATTATTGCATTAATATGTGAACACATTTGTTTATTGCATTACATTTGTAATGATCTGTTTTATAGAATTACAGTATAAAATGAATATAGACTACCTACCTATCTTCTCAAGAATGACCACACATTAAACACATTATGATGTTAGAATTGTACTAAAAAACGTGTTCAAAAAGATGCTAATTCCATGTCCTACAGCTACTATAGGTAAGTTCTAAATCTAATTTCCTATGTATGTTTAATGTCCTTGCAATTCATCAATACAATTCATCTGCCAATGCGTTTATTTCCTTCATACGAAACTTGCATATCGACCCAGAAGTTGTTGCCGTGACTCATGTCTATTTTAAATCTATTATAAGGTCAAGTACACAATTTTTGAATACGCGAAGATGCATCTAACAAGAAAGCTTTGTAAATATTTTCTACTGTCTTTATGGCTTTAAATAATAGGTCCATAAGATAATAATATACATCAAGTCCCAACCACGCAAATAAACCAATGATACCTCGTTTCATAAAAACTATACAAGTTTGCTCGTTGCGTGGCTAATTTTCTTTTTAAACCTCTAAAATTGCCTTCGCCAGGAATAGAACCTGTACATTGTACAATTAGTTAGCACGATAACCGGTTGATCGCATGGAGCTCTGATTACCCCTTCGGTAAATTAAGTATCCTACATGTCATAATATTGTAATTTATCTTGTCTGGATATTTCTTACAAAATATTATGTTACGGCATGTAATCATTTTGTACAACTTAGCATCTTACAAATCACTTGTTGGTATGTGAATATGTTAGTATTATAAAATATACGGCTGCAGCAAATTGCAAACAAAATCATTTTCTTTTAGCAACTAAGAAATTCTTCTAAACGTAAGTGCGTTTTCGTTCCCTTTTTTCATGACCGCAACACCATACAAACTAACAAAACTGTTGCAACCAAACTCTTAATTACGTCAAAAAGCAAAAGACCCATAAAGCATCCAGGCATTGGACATTACTGCTTTTTCAATTTAAAATATTCCGCGTTCGTAAGCCGAATGCGGATTCCACGCCTGAAAGCAATACTTCTGATAAATTATCGGTCGTGTCGTTTATCATTCGATACATTGTAAGGGTAATAAAAGACTGTCGAGGATAAGATGTGTATCTGTCGCAGCAGCGTTCGATATAGGAAGTGTTGCAAAAATTCTGACGTCCATTTTTTATACTGCCGGTAATATTATATTTTTTAAGTAATGAAATATGACTTACAACGTACTGCTACTATAAAACGTGTAAACTACGACAGGAACGACTTCAGCTGTATATCACACTTTTTAGGACAATGTATGGATATTGTAACAGATTTTATGTCAATAAAATATTTTAGATTTTTACAAACTAATTTTCTTTTGCTGATTATTTTGTGTCAGTTTCTTCCTTCAATATTTTTTTACAGAATCCTAACATGCTTCAAAGAAGGCAAAATAAATGTCTTCTTAAAGTTTTACATTTGACCATAAGGCAGGTTTTACACCATGTCAGCAACAAGGCCCTTGCACGTCGCTTACTCGAACAGCCTACACTTTTTGCTTGCAGCGTAACTTGGTGGCTGGATCATAACTATTATTTATGGTCGGTTTGTTTCGTTTTAAATTTTGTGTAATGATGAGTCTTGGCTTGTGGAGGAACACTTCACTTTAATCGCTACAGGTATTCTGTTAGTCAACTTTGTTGATAGGATGTATTGATTTATTTTCGAACCTCCCGCAAACGATAGACTATACCTCTATTCTGTGTTGAAAATTAGTGGAATGTAATCACGACTAGAACTTAATTGCAAGTCAATATATTTTTCTTTGGTCTCTGCCTACAGCTATGGGAAAAAAGCGTTATTTTATGTATGTATGTATAAATGGATATTTGGAAAATATTGTAAAATAAGAGACTTTTCCAAACCAAGTCGGCTTGTTCAAGCAAATTTAGTTTCTTAAGCATTTACTACCAGTTCTGTATCCAAAAGGATAACCATAAAATTGTCTTGTGTATGTTTTAAAAGCTGTTGAACATTTCCATATTGTAAGTCCATATAGGTTTTACCGTCGTATTCCTACCGTCATTTCCTTTAGTGTTTATTTTATGAGTTTCGTTCTGTACGTAGCGTGTACAGCCTGAAACCAAAATAGCTTACCGAACATTAAAAACGACTTCCATATAAGGAATGAAAAACTTGTAATTTGAACATTATGAAAAACTCATCACATTTTTTTACATTAGGTAGTTATTAAAGTTTTAAAAATCGCTTAATCCTAAGCTAGTTCATATATGTGTGAACGTCGAAATTTGATGTCTGTAAAAAGCAAAACTAATAAAATTATTGTAATGATGAAATGATTTCAAGTGAACTTTACAATTATATCGTTAAACTCAAACACTGGCCATATGTTTGCATAACGTTTAGTAATAGGTAAAGTTTATAAATAGACATTATCAAAGTTCATGCAAAGCCACGCTGTCTCATTGGACAAAGATGAGTCTGGAATGTCGACACTTCCTGTTATTTCATACATATTTGTTAATTATTATTCAAATTGCTTGTTTACTCACAACACTGTAGCTTGCGGTTCGGTATTCTTAATAAAGTATGCTAAGTTTATTGTAATAAGTTTGCAAATTCAATGAGAAGCAACGGCAAGAAAATCACAGCTTGCTCTTTTTATGTCGTCGGTCAAACATCGTTCTTGCACCCTTCAGTCCAAAAAATAGGGCACCGACATTGTTTTAGGGCCTTGCTTTCAAGATTAACCACGTCTGTTGACATTTGTCAGTTTGTAATGATAATGACCGTAATCGGGCGTTTCCGAGAATGTGGACGGACGGTCCTCACAGGAAAAGAGCCTTAAACAGAATTCGGAGCGGTCATCTTTCATCTTGTGTATTTTTACCACCAAAAAACATTGAGGCAGGTTAAGTAAAGCTAAAGTTTTAAAAACTTCAAACATCCAACCATCTGTTCGTAAGTTTTACAAAGATTTTATACTCAAAAGAATCATAGGAAACAGGTTCGGTCGGTTGTACCCAAACATGCTTCTACAAGCTTCGAACCATATCATTATAGTTCATTAAACAAAAAGCTACCATAACCGTGTTCCCGACCTCCAAAACTTCAAAATAACCTTGTCTATCTCAAAAAAATATCTGGAAGCTTAGCCCCTCCCCCTCATCTATGCCGCCCGAGGCTGTGGTTCACGTCGACCTTGGTTCCAGGAACAACCCGGGTCAAAAATAATAACTGTTCAGCAACCATCAATTTACTACCATCACAATCAAAATAATACAAATTATACGTATCCCTTTTTAGGGTTCCGTGAGAGAAGTAAGAAAAAACTCAGATGAATTTTAAAACACGCTATTTTTCCTAACTGCCTCAAATAACATGAACTTTGGATATAAAATAAGACTTAAATAAATTACGCGGATATTCCAAAAGGATACCTACGAGACATTCTTTTAGGTTTTAATGTAAACAAATTCATTGGTTTTTCTACTGTTACGATTTATGGAATGTAAAATGCGTCAGCAATGAACTTTTTACGTCATACAACCTTTGTACTTCGTAACGCCAAAATCAAAGCTTACGGATCCCGAAAGCCTTTCTAACTTACGAGGCCATATTTTTCGAAAATACGATTTGAAAATTGTGAGCCACATAACCAGTTGTTACAGCGCATATAAAATGTATAGGGCGTGCTCAATTAAATATGTATTAGCGTATGTTACCGCTCAGCATTTGAATAAATGCAATGCTAAACAGAATTTGCGGTCGCCTGCTGACAATGAAGCCAAGAGAAGGCTTCGTTGAATGGCAAAGTTTGTAAATATAGGGAACAAACATCCGTGGAGAGGTTCAGAATGCAATTGTATTAATTAGACAAATCTTCACGGTGCTAAACGCAGTCTATATCTTTATTCAATTAGGCAATTAGAAGGGCTTTTGAATAATAATTTGCTATCCATTTGTAACTGACTTGGCTAAATGTCAAATGTAGAAAATGTCCATTGTAACGAGTTATAGCTAAAGGTCCTAGAGTAGAACTTGGAATAGCTGCGCCTACGACTTCATTTAACTAATATACGCAATACGCATGCACGAGCATTCTGAAACTAATAGACCCTTTCTACCAATACCCCTACATTTATATTAATAAAGTTAAACAGACCAAAAATTTACAAACAAAGAATGCATCAATACAGTAAGAAAATCTCAAAACAAACAAACAACAGTTAGCATCACAGTAACAAAGTAAGAACAAAATATATGATGCTGTCGATCACAATGTAACTGATAAAGAGTAAATATAGGCTCTATCTATTGTTAGTTAAACAAAGGTGACATCATGGCACACAACCGAAAGTAATGCTCGATGATCGAATTACAAAATGAGATATGGAAACAATAGGCCCTCGTATTACAGACTTGCAACTGTAGGTCATTACATATCTTAATAAGAATATAGCTGTTGCCCGCAACTTTGACTTCGTGGACTACATTTCTAAAGCCAATATGTAATTTCAATACATATGCTACAACATTGCAAAGTTTTATGAAAAACCGTTCAGTATTTTGGGGTGTTTGGGTACAAACATTCCGAAATTCAAACTTTCCCCTTTTATAGTATTAGAATTATAAAAAGTATAGATAATCATTATAGAATATTTTCCTTTTTTAAAACTGACGTAGCTAAGTATTTTCTTCTTTTTATTAAAGAAAAGGGAAATATTTGACATAAGTATTGTCATTGCATGTTCTAGGTATAAATTGCAGTAATATATCAAAGGATTAAAACCAAATAATAGGTAAATTGATGACTCAAAGTATTCCAGGAAGGAAATAACGCAATAATTTACATAAAAGAGGAATAAAAGACAACTTAAGTCACCAAACAAAAGCATGAAATGAAATAATACTTTTGTAACAAGGGCTTATTAAAATTGTGAAACAACTAAGCCTATTTTTGTTTCTTAAGTAAATATTCTCTTTAACCCCCAGATTCTGAAGTACATTTAGCGGTAGTTTATCTATTCAATAGCGTTTAAGCTCATATAAAAATGACAGTTACAATAGATTAACTACCGCTAAATGTACCTCAGAAACCAGGGATAAGTCTATTTTTGTTTCGAAAGTAAATATCCTCTTTATGTGATGTAGTTGCTAAGCTACGAAAATCCTTGTCTTAGAAGTGATTTAGGTAGAGACACGATGTAATCGGATATCAAAAACGACGTGCAGAAGCTCACTCGTTTCGACGAATCGCCAAACCTGGCTGGAACCTTCCGGGAAATACTTTTGACTACTTAATAAGATGATCCAGCTACTGGACCTTTTATAATAGACCTGTCAGATGAAAATATAAGCAGATAGATACAAGACAGCCTATTTGAATGACGTTATTGAATAAGGTGAGGTGTTCCTCAAGGAAATAGGTGTGACTTCTTGAACGGTCAAGGCGGTAGACGACGCATTACATTTTTTCCTTCTCGAAAGCCTACCTTCAATACAGTCATATACCTACTAAGGTACATATTTTAAAAAATATTTTTGTGTAAAGATACACGCAACCGCATTCCTCGATACAAAATAAGTGGCATGAGTGGGTTCTAGGAAATGTCGCGAGAAATTTTATGCTTCTACGAAGGACCGTCTTACGAACTGAAATTTCTACTTCTATAATCACCAGAGATATAAAGGAAATACCTGTTAATGACGCAAATTATAGCAAATACCATTCAGATGATGCAATATTAATTTTCTTTAGGAATTTGATTCAAGATATTTATTTTACTTTTGTGGATCAAGTATATAAGGAATGCAATAGCGGAAAAAAGGTATTCCGAAGCGCCTCTTAAGTTTTAAATTTTTGTGCCATTACCAAACAGTTTTTTAGTACCTTTCATTTTTATCTAAAACAACGTTTTGACAGCTAATGAAGCAGTAGGTGGAGAATGAATAGCTCTTAATAAAGATTAATCCGTTAGTTTATTTATCACCAATAACAAGAACAATTATCAGTCAGTATCTAGGTTACGTAGGCGACGTTCTAATAAAAATTCTATACGAAAGCTTATTTGCTAATTAGTAAACACGATTTTATTCAGATTGCTAAACACTCTTTGGGTATAGCTAGTCACATCTTCCTTGCGCAAACGTCCATAGGCATGTATACGATTGGACAACTACTATGTTTGATATACGAAACTTATACAATCTCCCTATAGCTAGAGCAATAAGGATTATTTTTGCTTGTTCCTAGTATTGCATAGTGGCAGAGAGTCTTGTTTTAATTGTGTGCACATGCTTGCACGTCCCCGCACTGGCGCGATGCTTCTGTACTATGGCGAGATAACTCGATGAATTTTTATATGCAGCACACATATAGCAGTTGAAATTGAATTACTTTGTTAATATACGCGTCGGACGCCTCATCAGATATGCGTGTTATTCAGCATTGTGTGAACTTATTACTTTTAAAACTTTATACAACATTACATTGTAAATAGAGGCGACTATCTCGAGACTCGAAAGTTCACGATTTTATCTCCTGAGACAAATGTTACGTTATAAAACAAACAAGGGACCTCGTAAAGAGAGTGTATAACTTATTCTAGTTGCATACTATTATGCTATCGTGAAGAGCTCTAAGTCGATTTGCAACTATGCCAGACGCCGCGTATCTCGAGGTAAAGTGACTTTGATGGCCCGTTCAGTCTATCTGCTATGATAAAATTCTCGTAAACCGTACAATATGCACAACTTTAGTGCCTATGTCTTTGTTATCTTAAAAGTATGAAATGGGGCATCGAGTGTCGATACGTATTTACGATGTGCCGATCGTTTATGAGGCACATAAAAGAAGCCAGCCTATGGTTATTGGTGCTAATACATTTTTACTTTCTTTAAGTTGTTTCAAGATTTTAAAATCAACACCTTGCGGTTGCAACGTCTTAGTTATGAGGCGATATTATGTTCTTCAACATAAGATGTTTTGAAATGAGACTGCATATTTTATTTTACAAGTTATCTGTTAATCCAAATCTAAACCTGTCTAACAAGACATTTAGAGTTAGACGCAACATAACACTTGTATTTATGGATCAACTCTTTACGTTATTTTCCTATTTTGTAAACCTAAGACTATGATACACGTTTGTGGACCTAGAAACAATACTAAAGAAGAAAAAACTGCATGTTTACTGTAACTAAAACAGTCGAAATTGCGCGAGCGCAGGCGTCTATTCGCGGAACACTCGCTACGCAGAACTGGAGCGGCTATCGAATGATTGACTCACGCATCGGAACGCAATATCCGATCATTGGAGGCACGCAACGCAACTAATTCGTGGTTAACGCGTTACAATGGTATTTGGGTGTTACTGTCCATGTATATGCGGATGATCTATGATTGATTGAATGTCTACTGATGACTGTTATTACGGTATGGTACCTGCTATTAGTTTTCAAATTGATTCATATCATACTGCAATCTGACCTGTGTAACTTCGATTAAAACGGGTGTAACAGCACATCTTTCTAAATAAAAATTATTGTATGTAATCATAAAATACATATGATTTTGCATTTTCGGTGTCATAATACGACAGACATACAAAAATTCTATTAAACATTTCTTGCAATATTTATCAAATACCGTTAAACCGATTTCAAGTCCAACCAAAACACTCCTTCCTTTTCATTTTCCTACTCCACCTACAAATTGTGAATCAGTGACGCAAATAACAAACACACCAACTTTTACATCACACGGGAAGTCTCTAAAAATTTCTTCATCAGAAAATTTAGTCGTCAAGTTGACGGCTTAATCTAAGACAAACACTTGACCACGGCCGTGTCATAATCCTTGACCACTATTTCCTGATGGCTTTTACAACATATTTGAGACTGAGTCATACAGGTCAAGCGACTCGTAAAGGGATTGTTGATTATAATATAGCTGAGAGTAAGCTGTAATTAGAGCCTTGGGATTACTTTACTTAAGTTATTTGGTACGATTTTTGTGGAATTTGTTTGTAGATCAATGGCTGGATATCTACTACAACTATAGTACAATAAGCTCTTTATTATTAAGGGAAAGATCTTTAAAGACGAATAGGATTAGTGAAATACAAAGCCTTAAATCAGTAAGCAATAGGACAGGATAGTAGTCACTTAACTATAGATATTTGCGAAGAATCAAATCTTTACAGCATCTATCTTACATAACACGCTTACAAATATTTGATCTATAACCCAATTTCATCACATAACGAAATCTTTACCAAAATCAGCTGACAACGGTTAATACAGCCTTAAGAAAGGCATTCATATCTTTTCCGGTCACAAACTTACAACCACTGTTTACATGCTTTGAACGGTCAAACACGTGGGGATTACATAAATGATACTGAAACGCTTTATTCTTGGTATTATGACTAATCAAACGTGTTAGACGAGGTTTATAGCCGTATGGAATACCTACAGTTGTTTGACGCTAAGTAGTATAAAATAAAATAAAAGAAAAATAATGAATCAGCTTAGTGGTGCATTCTTGCATACATCATTCGTTTCGTAGAAAAACATAAAGGTATCATACACACATACATAATATCACGGCTTTTTCACATAGGGGTAGGCAGAGACCAAAGATCGCAACCTGGTACGATCCTTACAAACTTCCCTTGCCTCATTTACATCCATACATCTTGTCATATAGACCTTGTTTAGTTTTTTATAGAATAAAATATAGTTAAAATCTTCAAGAGTGTTATTTTCCACGGAGGTTTTTATTTCATACGGGCATTCTCCAATGTAATTGGTATCAGCGAAATAGAGATTGTGTAATACATAACAATGATTTATGAGATCTTATTACACCTTTACAATTATATTTGATTTGATTATCCAATTGAGAACTTTCACTAAAGTATTGAAGCGTCAAAAAGCAAATGAATATACCAAAAAAATATAGTTAATAATAGTTTTGTTTTTTTGTTTTTTTAACCCATTACTGTCCCACTGCAGAGCAAGGCTGTCCTCCCAAACGACGGGGATCGGGTTAGGCCTTGAGTCCACCACGCTGGCCAAGTGCGGGTTGGGGACTTTGCATGCCCTCAATAAATGTATTAAACAAATTATTAGACAAGCAAAGATTCATCACGATTCATACCTAGTGTCAAATGGATAGTATTTAGCAGATAACCGAGAATATTTTTGAAACAGATATGGACAATAACGCAGTTAATAATCTGATAGATCAACATCAATTTGCGCACACTGAGGTCTTAAGAGGTCTAAGGTCTTGGGTTACGGTAATTGATCATTCTAACGTATCTTTTTGTTTACTTGCACCCATTATCAATCAATTGACGTCAATTGAATGAAGGTTATCACTGATGCCTGGAGCTAGTCTATCGTTACTGACGTCTGTCGCATTCCTATTGAGAATTAGCGGGGGATTGATAGCTGCTTAAGGAGATAACGGATTGTTTTGTTATGGAGATACATTTATTCATTGGATAATTCGTTTAGGGCTACCGTAATCGACCAATTTAGGTATTTTATTAAGGCATTGTTTTCTTAAATCTACTAGTTTCTTATATTATGTTTTGTTTGGTTTCTGTTGCTTTATTTAAAATCATTCCTACCCGGATATACCACGTTATTAAATTACTTTAAAACAGTTTTAATGAAAGAAATGTTTGCAAAACCTTTTAACTTAAAATATGTTATCAACGTCGCAAGCAAATTCCGAAATGTCTTGGACATAACAGCCTCAATATTTTGACAGTTGCGAGCAAACTAATTGGAGGCAAATATCAAGGTTCACGTTGAAACTGTGTTAATTTAAATATCATTTCCTTCATACCAATGTACTGTTCAAAGGTATATTGTTAGTAGTCATTAAGTTAAATTGATATTACGACCAAAACATGTGAATGTTGAATCGATTAATAAATTATTGGTTAATAAGGCTTAAGTATTCGAAGTGAATATAATTTGGGACATTACCACGTGTATAATTCTAGATAAAGATCTCAAAAAAGCTAATGTAAAGGCAAAATCACGTATGTTCTCGCCAAACGAACTCGAGCTACGTTTTGATAACGGTATTCACACAGCGAATGTGGACGTGAGATGTTTTTACAACTTCATAGCCTAGTATTCGTACGCTGCAAGAAAGTGTTTGATACAAGCTTTCCATATTATTTTATCACTATCTGTAACTTTAAACTAAGAAATCTTAAAGATTTAGGACATCCAGATACTAAACAAGACAAAATATTACTTAAATTATTCAGAAATTAATCTTTCAACATTGTAAACAGTAGCAATGACACAGAAATGAACAAAGCAATAAATGTTAATTGCTGTAAAAAATATTTTTGTTGTTCAATTATAATCAGAGTAATAATCAACAAGCAAGGAAGTATTTTTTTAACCTTTGCTTGTCATTTCAATCGCGATAATGTTCAGACAAAATATTTTATTTAAAACCCTTATATGACTGTAGTATCTTAGATTACCCTTCACCGTTCGTTGTTGGTCATTCATACGTCTTTTATCATTTTTCACTAATCGATAATTTTATCTTCAAACTAAAATATTCGTATTTCTTCAAATGTTAAGCTGTCCAAAATTTGTGTTTTAATATAGATTCGTTCCCATGCAATCTTTAATCTTCTAAGATGGACGTGATTTTATTGCCCTATTGAAGTTTTAAAAAGAGTTAAAGCAGTTAACTCGGCGTAACACAAAACAAAGCGGCTTTAAGTGTTTCTTTCCATTTCATGTCCAGAGACATTAACTGTAAAACATCCATCGTTTCCTTACTGAACTTTGATCCAGCAGCTCTCATTGCGTGCTCAATTCGAAACAATACCGCGGCCACTTATCTCTTATCTGTGTATCAGGGCACGATCGCATTCCATCCTTATCTCTCAGAGAAGCCACTAAACGAGTGTTTAATGTACTCTAAAGCACATTAATTATAGATAACCGAGTTTCATTTAATTTCATCACATGTTAATTACCTTGCTTGACCTTTACTGGTCTTTTTGTTCTTGTCCCGTTGTCATATTTCTTGCGTTTTATTCGAACTTTGTACAATTATTTCAATACAATATTATCTCGTTTCACGCAACTATATTTAGCATACGTATGTACCTACTCTTTCATTTCTATTACTATGGATCTCTCGCGTACAGATAAGAATTTAACCTTTGACAATGGCAATATACATTGTGTACTATAAACTGTTTACTTGCATAATAGACAGACGACTGATGCTATCGTATTTTCCACTCGAGATAACGATTTTAAACGAACCGTGCTTGTAGCATGATTTTACATTCACAGCCACCTACAGGAAATACTTCACTCGAGCACCCTCAAAGTTTTGAAAAAGTCTGGCATAAACAATGTTAAACACATAATAGAAAGGAAATAACATCTTTATGATACAACAGTAATGTTACGGTGAATATAAATGAAAAGGGCTACGTAATGGCAAATGACATTTAAATCCATGAACTTGATGGGCGAGTACCGCTACAGAAACTCCAAATGACACGCAAAATGAGGCTAATTCTGTTTTCTATTCCCAGCGCTGTCAATATATTGTATGAACGGCGTACGTGTACGAATACACTCGCCCTTTATGGAATTTCCACAACTTCAAATGCCTATGACTTGCGTAAACATTTCTTAGATGTCCGTTTGAACTTACGATAGACGATTTACTATTTTTATTTAAACCAATTCTGTTACTACGATGTATAAGAGAAACTAGCCGTCTAGTGCCACTAGTTAATTGAGTTAAAATTAAATCCATTGACATTGTACCAGAGATACGAGTTAAAGCGTTTATCGATAGATGTCCGATAAGTACCGGCTGCATTCGATAGTCGATGAAGCCGAGTTAAAATTATCGACAACATTGCTTTCGTATCTACACATTAAAATGAAACTGATCGATGGAAGAACGGAGTAAGATAAAAGTTTAATCGATGCAGCGTAAGTGGTTTGAGGCAGGACGGCAAATTGTCGCGGGATATACACCCGCGGCTAGGTAAGGTAATTTTTCAGATCGTATAATTAGCGTCGTGTCTGCTACTGTGTTACGCTGAGGCTAGCGTTAAATTGTACGCTGTTGTTATAATTGTTTCTCATTATCACATTACTATAAAAAACTGCGTCATTAATAAAGATTATCTGAGTACGCACGCACGTATAATGCACTGTATGAATTGACAATATTTATAGCGTTTTGTTTACGGCTTTCGTTGACAAGGTGTAATTTTATGAGTAATGTTGGTTATTGTAAAAAGTACATACCTCGAGAGCCTCCTGCGCTGTGTGCAGGTACTCCCTCAGCATCGCTTCCTGGATGCTGAGCCATTCTAGCCTCGGGTCTTCTAACTGCGTCACCTCTGTAACAATACAACAATTACGTTTATTTATAGAACAGAATATTACAGGGATTTATGGACTAGGAAAAGGTATTGACTTACAACAAATACATTATTATGACCTAAATAAAATTGCAAATGAAGTAATGATGAGTAACGCGAAATACTATTTATTAGTAAACAAGTATTGAACATAATCCATATTTCAGTGTAATTCTATAAAAAGAGAAACAAAACAAATGAGCGTAATAACAGTCCATACAAATTTTCCTCAAGTCTGGTACTAATCGCAACAGTATTAACGACTTAGATTAAGGTACGTTTACTCATCACAAAGGAATGCGATACGGTTGCCGATTACATGCCAATTATTGACAAGTACATTCGAGTGTTTGATAATGCTGGCATTCAATAAACAGTGATAGCGATCACTTTAGTAGTACCAAATTCGGCACGAGGTTTCAAGCGTGATTTTTATTTGTTTGATACTGATAGTAGAGTTGACAGTAAATTGAAATTGTATAATAGTAAAGGAAAGTATTGACTATTTATGATGTAACTGGGTGGATTAAACTCTCTGAGTAACTGCCAAATTTTGTGACAAATCAAACTTTTACAAACTCAGAATATCATATAGCTGAAAGAAATATACGTACAAGTGCAACCAGAGAATATGAGAACCGAAGCTAAACTACTAAGAACCAATAAACAATACAACACAAACGTTGTACAAATGAGGCCATAAAATAAAAGATGAATAAGATTACAAGAGTCTTAACTAAAAGTCCCAGCGCTAAGCAAGTGATCCTAGATTGTAACAGCATAGCGACAGGAACCAATCATAGAGCCAGTCACAGTGGCAGCTGCATTCCTCCATCATTCGCACACCGCGTGACATACAAAGTGCGCACGCGGCGATCTTTCAATTATTATTCTCAATTCTGAACCCGGCAAGGCCGGAACGATTCTACAGACTTGATTGTTACTCACTTATATCAGATTAGAGAAACAATGCCGTCGAAATTGCTATGTAATTTAGCTACTGTTCGCGATGAAGGTAAAGTGATAGTGGTTAATCAAATAGGTAACACAATCTCGCAACTCACGGCTAGTGATAAGTTTAAGGATTAGAATGTTCGAAAATTTAGAATGGTCAAGCAGGTGGTCTTAACAGGTCTCACTAATTAATCGCTACTAAAAACTTAATGACTCCACTTGAAAGATGTTGAAATTGATATGAATGAAACGTAATACGTGTTATTCAAGATTTGTACTGTAGTTTCCACTTAATCAGGAAAAGGTTAAGAAAACAAGCGTGGTTAACCAAAAGAAGGAAACAAAGAGGTCAATAATATTGATGATTTCTAATAAAGATGTTTGCCCTCCAATGTCTATCGGGTCATAAACAAAGCAGAAGAAATGATGCGCATTGAACACAATGCACGTGTTTATTAAACATTGGCTTGTAGACAAAGAACCGAGAGTCACGTAACACTTAATTATTCATAGAGGACCTTTCGAAAACCTATAATAAATAATATCAAAGTTAAATCAAACGCGCGTCTCATGACAAGCCTATAAAGGAGCGATGCACGTGATGTCGCTTCGTTTGACAGTAAAATTTGACCACACACAGCCAAAATATTGACATTCATTAAGGCACATAAGATAGGTGTATTAATAAAACTGTTTTACAAAAGTAGCACCTATAAAAATGCTATGTACAATATTAGAAGGAGGTTCTATCTACCGAAAGATAGAAAGAGTGCAATCCCAATACCATCGATGAAATTCGTAAAATGTTTAGGTAGAAGTTGAAATACAAAAAATGATATTAAAATCTTACAATCGTATAAACGCTCTCATGAACGAAAATTGACAATATTAAAACCCACGCATTAATACGGAACGACAGACATGAAATAACATTATTCGCTAAATGTGAACACTCGGTTCCAATTAAGCAAGAAAGCGAACCCAAAGTATCAAATGAAATTCTCAACAACGTACACGACTCGGTGTAAAATAAAAGCTGGTATGAGGCATATAAATATTGCGGGCTTATGCAGAAAATAGGTATGGGGGAGATCGCATACCTTGATAAAGAACATGGATGCTGTAAACTAAATATGTAAAGTGGAGGAGGCATTAACAAAGTAACGTATGCATATTTACAGAAGTATGCACACACTGCGTGCGAGTCTCAGACTTTACTAGAAAAATATTAAAATTAATTGCAGCGCTCATTCCAAACAGGTTCCAACGCCATTATACCTTGTCCTTTTCTATTATAGAATTGTGATACGATCATTAATGAGTGTGTCGATGTTTCGTTGATCATGTAAGATTATTTCATTGCCAATTTGTCTATAAATCGCTGGGTTAATATTTATATACGCTTTTAGTATGATAGTCTTTTTGATCAATGCCATGGGATTTAAATGTCAACATCACATTTGCTCATTCCTGTCATATTTAACGTATACTGATGCACGCCTGATGTTTCAGCACATTGAGTTTTAAAACTACGTGAAAAGAAAACTACTAGTAAGTTATTTCACTGTATAAATTAATTCCAAATACATTGAAATCCTTAACATCGTCGCAGCTTGTAACGCCAGGACTCCTGTGAATTTATATTCATTCGCATGCAGTTTCTAACAACACCAACTTAAAATATATTGGTGCCGGTAACTTGGAAAATAAATATAATATAACGAGCTATAAAACTTACGATGTGGCTAGTCCAAAACCTGTTGATCCTAAACTCGAATATACTGAAGAAGACATACTTCTATTTGAATGAAAGATCAACATCGCGAATACTCAGAAACATGAACTGGACAACGTCCTATTTAATGTATTATTAAATGCTCTTTAATGCGAAAAATTTCTGCCTAGAGGAGCTTCTATGAAAAGTGCTTTTATTTTCATTATTAAGTTAACGACTGACCGCGTTAGTGGTGAATAATGGGCTATCCGCAAGGCATTCTTCAAGAAATGAGCTTTTAAATGACGGGCAAAACATTTGTAATATCCTGCATGTTGGTATCTAACCTGACCGCATTATTTAGCCGCTTTACTACGGCACTTCGCATGTAATTCGTATGGAAACGTGCTTAACTACCAAACAGATATAATTCTCCGTGTACGTGTTACTGTTTTATCTGGAATTTCTTTACGATTGGCGTATATTATGATGAAAGTAATTGTACAGTTAAATTGTATGTCGAATACTTTCGCACACATAAACCTTAATATCCAAAGAGGGCTTTCATAACCGAAAAATACTGCATAGGTACTTTTAAATTGTAAAGACTGCCAATAAAACATAAAAGAAAGCGTATAATTAAAACTAATGAAGCTACTAAATACATTCTCTGCATCAGTAATACAACAACAGAATAAAATCAAATAGATATATTTAATTATCAAATAACATGGTCTAGAATTTATGGGTTGGCAGCCCATAGGTGAGCTATCGACGGATCTACACGCGTAAAACACCATGGTAGGACCTTAAACGAGTTAGTCATTAGCATATTGTATTGAATATTGCAAATGGACAGTGTAGAAGCTACTGGAATTTATGAATATACAGAGTGTTTTTGAGTTATTTTTGTACCATGTCATTATATTGCTTTTAGTTTTCTTTAACAGTGTTGCAGCGCAACCGATTCTTCTCATGTTTACGATGTTTCATGAAATTACTAAACTGTTTTTCTTGTTAGACACTACATAATTACACATTATTTTTATTGAAGCAATTTCAGAGAAAACTTTAAAGGCTGCGTGAATAAAATGCAAACCTTAAGTGTATATTATTTACATACATTTGTGTTCTATATAGGAACATAAATTGCGTAATAGTAATGCTTTAGAAAACAAAATGTAAATTCTAGCAATAACTTCCCTACGACACACACCAGTTACCATATAAGAAGCCCATAGCAACAGTTCACTACACGACGGAATAGTAAATGTGACGCGCAACTGCACATACGCATGTTAGTCGCAAGACGCAAACTTATGAGAATGGGCTCCAATACATGCACGATTTACATCAAACATGTTTAAATTAAATTAAAATACTTAATCAATGGAATAATGCCATAAGTTACTTGTATAAAACACTGCTAATTGAACTGCGTATAATTTAAAAAGAGCGAGAGCCTGTTTATCTATCGAGATAACATCGAATAAAATGAGCAGTAATGAAACCCATTTGAATCTTTTAGCATAATTTGTTCTGGATGCGTGAGTATAAATTTGCTTAAAAGACAAATATTCCAGTCGCCGTATGGTTTAGCGAGCAAATACTTTTAACGAGGTTTAATTTGTTCTAGCAAACATGAAGAAGACTACAATTTGCATACAGGCATGTGTTTAATTGAATCATTAATACCTAGACTATTTTATAGAACTTTCTGAATAAGGCACTTATGAGCACGATTTTTCGTTAGTAGTTGGTATTTCCCTTGCCGAATTTATTTAAGTTCTTTAGTATTTTCAACATTAATGTCATCTTAATTGAATAAAATTATAAGGGTTTTTACTAACTTCAGGCGATTCTTAAATATAAAAGGGACACTTGCTATCTGATTACTTCTACGGTGAGTTTAATTAGTCACATCACACAATCAAGATTAAAGGATATCCTCAAGAAAATACTGCCTGGAATATTCATGGACTTTTAACAAACCATGAAATGAGAGTTTCCTTATAAATGCATTCATTAAAGGGAAAATATAATAGGAAATTCTACTTTTTGTGTCGAGAAGGTCGTAAAATAAAACTAAGAATTTAATAAAATAAATAACTGATAAAAAAATATATATAACTGCAACATGCTTCCAAACTTGTATATACAATCAATAATGACAACAAAGTTTTTATCCAACTACAACGGTCGCTATTACTTGTAAATTCTAAACGTACTGTAGAAAACCCTCGGTACCGTCGCTTCCTCAGAAATTAACACCGAAAATACATAAAAACTAACAAGGTACGATCAAAAGGCGATGCGATCAGCTTCACTTGATGGGTGGTCTTGAAAAAACTAAGAAAATGGTGGAAAAGTTCTACGTGCTTGATAAATAATGCATAGGAATGCGTGCGCGCTGTGCGAAAATGTACCTACGCTTGTGCGTTTGCGCACACCGTTATCGGGTGTTCGCAGGTCGTCAGATATCGCGCGTTTTCCATCTTATAGCACAGTCATTATTGCCTTTTTACCTTTTGTAGCTAAGTGTGGATTGGCGATAACTACAAAACAGGATAAATATTCTTAACAAAGCTTTTTGAAATTGACTAGAAAATAATGACAGCTTTTTTTAAAATAATTACACGGTTACAGTTTTGTAATTAATATATTTATGAAATCAAGGAACATTATAAATCTACAATTGGTATTTATGTTTACGTATCTTTACCATAGCCTATGTGTATGAAATTAAGTGTTTAGTTTATTAACGATTAAATGCCTGCATGTGAGATTACACGGTAGCAAAAGCAATGTCTATGCAACGACTAATCAATTCAATACGACTCACGAAGATACATTTGCGTAAATAAACGATACGTAGGCATTCCATTCATAACACGACTTATTTAGTGTCCTCCCATAGAATAATCTAAGGATTCACATAAAAAGATATTATATCTGAGAGTCACGACTCTACGTATGTACAGCTGAACATACGCGCAACGCCATCTATTTTTCGTGGTGTGACGTTAAAACTCTTGCGCATTTCGATTTCAAATATTGAATCCAAGATGGTGGCCGCAACAGTCGCAACATTCTATAGACTAGACATGAATCAACCTGTTCAATAATTCATAGGGAATAACTAAAGCACCGTGGTACTTCATAAGCCCCCCGCGTAGAACATTTTTCACCCGACATACTGAATAATCCAAGGGATAATAAATAAGAGTTAGCTTGTTGTAACCGGTACAAACAATTCATTGTGCGAAAATGAGTTATTGCATTATTATTACAGGACCACAATTCTGAACACTTGATATGATAAAATAAGTATTATACAGGAGATAAAATTTAAGGCTCTACATTAATGAGTACCGAAATCGTAAACTACGTAGTTTATATCAAAAACAATCCATCGAGCACGAAATGCATGCAATAAGAAAGCAAAATATAATGTGAATTCCAATATGCCAAGATCGAAAATGATGGAAATGTGCCGAATAAACAGGTGTTACTCACGATTGACATGATTGATGTAATAGCGTCCGATCTGTGGATCGTAGGCCTCCTCCCAGCCGAGCGGCAACTCATTGCCGATGCAGTCCGCGAACGTCTGTGGCTTAGTATATCTGGAACAATCAAAGTTTTTGTTGAGTCTAAGAAACGCTGTCAATCCTAGAAATGAGGACAACATTTGAATTGTTTTTAGTGAAAAATATCTTGACGGACGTTCGAACTTTTAGTATTCTTTTTAACAGACTAAAAAGGAAGGTACTCGTTAAAGTTTCACAAACTTAAACAAAAGAACAACATCATGTTGTTATATAAAAATAATTGAAAATGCTTCTTTTAAATTACTTGTACTGTGTACTTATTAAAATTTCAATACACTTCAGAAAGTTTAAATCAACATAAAAAATATTCCCATAGAAGGCCTGCCATACATGACGTTTTTCCCACGAACAGGGGCGAGCCTATTACGCTGCTTCTATAACTATCATTAAGGCGAAATAATAATAAGCTCCAGTTATTATTTCGAATCTTTCGACTGGATAATTTCACTGGTTATTCGGTAATGTGAACTGGTTAGAACGATGCCGTATATACTTTGTGTGTAAACATGCAACTTGTAGTGCGATCACGAACTTTCGATTCAATACTATCAAGCTTTTCTCGTCCACATATCAATCATTTGGCCGCTTGACATTAGAATGTTACAGGTAAAATTCTGTTTTAGGAATAAGTCGAGGGCGGATTCGTGTGTGAATTATGTTTGTTACAATTGTCTTCAAAATGTAACTAATCGACGTGATTTTTATTTGTAACTAACATTTAAAATCGATATTTAACAGTCTACGTTTCTAAAACAGATTAATCACGAGATTGTACCAATCGTTTAGCCTTCAATTAATTTAGAAGCTACGGGATCAAGAGGACGCGGTCAGTATCATTGGATTTACTCTAGTTGAAAGAGCATCTCGTTAGTCAATCACATCATTCAAAATACGAGGCAATTAGGTCACGATATTTTAATGTAAATATCCATAGCCGAAGAAGTTACAAGTGTTGCGAACGAGAATGAATTTTAATAAAGATCTTCCGATTCAAAATGCAATATTACAAGCGCGATGGAATTATAGATAAAACATGGTATCGAACAAAAAACAGGTGCAAGTTTCTAGATTCAAGTTGTGCCTAGGCGTGCAGATAATACAGGCAGGTTGTGGCATGAGAATAATTAATGATGGTGGACGCGGGTGCCCGGGAGCTGGCGCGCACGCAGCCGCACACAGGGCGTGGTGCGCTGGCGCCGCCGACCTGCTCCACTGCTGCTACAAGTTTCGATCATGATTCACGTACCACGACCCGTCCACCGACAAAAAGCGGACACACTCGCATTTCCGATGGTGACGAAATCGAACGAACGCCGCGTCTCATACGCATCCCACTTAACGGTTTTCGTGACTTTAATATGGCGTTTATACGGTAGTCGGTTATTAAATAAGATTCTTCGGTTAATTGGCCACGTTTATGTCCAGTTCGGTGTACGTGCAACTTTTGAAATCGACGTTTTCGATATTCGCGTGATTCTGTTTTACCGTTTGCTGGTTGTTTTACAGTAAGCAATGAAGTAAAGGCTGCTTAATGAGTGCGTATAACTTCGTGTAAGGTTATATTCACATGCAATTACACGAAACACCTCACTTCTTAATTCAATAGCTATTCATTTGATAGATAAACTTTACTTTAAACAAACAACAATAATGCCTACAAAGACTTTCTTATTAGATAGGTATACAAAAACAAAATTCCAACAATTGTTTATTTTATGGCTGTGAAAACAATTTATTGTGGCGAAGTCGAGAGGGGTAAATCTTCAATGGGAATTCGTTACTCCTTCCGCACACGGCTACCGAATGCGGCGTCCATTTCAAAACACGATCACTCTTATCGAGGTGAGGGGATAGAGGGCGCGTGCGTGTGCGCATCCAATGCATCGGTGCGGGAGCAAGAAAGGTATATAAGTGTAGTAAAAGTAAGCGAGACAAATAGACAACCAATGTTGCTGCGTTATGGGAGAACGGCAAAACCAGTCCTGTCAGCGGGACGTCAAGACGAGTCGAGTTCTCGGAAACGGTGACCCGTGTCACGGAATCCCTAGCCGCACACACACACACAAACTTCAACACACACATAAGCTTGCGCCCACGTAAACGAAACACTGACTCCAATCAAATGCCATTGTGACAAAATTATTGCTTCTAAATAATACCAGATAAAGGTGTAGTTACTTGTCAATAAGTTTCAAATTTACTAGAGAAATAAAAATATTGCATAGTTCAAGATTATCGGAACTATACAACTTTATTCAGATAAAGGTCACATTTTTTAGGTAATGACATAGAATTATTTATCATTGATAATGAAATTGTTGCTGTTTCCGTTGATAGCAAAAAAGGAGTGTTTCACAATCTTTGTAGATAAGATTTACCGCTTGTTATCTACAAATCGAAGAATTCAGAATAATTCTTAAGTGCTTACCTAAACAAAAAATGCGTAAAAGTACAAAACAAAACATCACTCAAATAAAGCGTGTTATTTTAAGACAACGCCATCTATTGAAACTTTTTAGAATTTAGTAACTGATTGAAGCGCGAAAATTTAAACTGTGATCATTATGCTGGGGCTACATTAGCGAGCGAAGATTCGTATGGTGTTGGCGCGACAAAAACATCGTGTTCGGGTATGGGCGATGTTCTTGTCTACATTAAGGCGGGCGAAGATTCGTGTCGAGTTGACGCGATGCATCGTGCCTTGTGCTGTTCAGTTTGTTGTGCGGAGACGTGAGCGGTAAATTACTCCACTCCATAGTGTAAAAAATTAAATGCACGTCCGTCTCGCTTCAAAGTCTGGACGACACTGAATTGACGTAGATGTAGCCACCTAAGCGAATATTGGCGCGACAAATCCCTTTGATTCGCGCCAGTTTACCGACAGCTCCTCGATACTACATCGTCTTCGCCCGAATACTACGCGATGACACGATGAACCCGGCCACATTCATCGCGTTAACACGAATATTCGCCATAGCCCGCTAATGTAGCCCCAGCATTAGATAAATCTTTTGTTGAGATCCATGCTTGTGATTAAGGGTCAGCGCAGACCAAGAGGAGCGCAGCGGAGAGGATTTTTTTAACGCACTTGAAAATCAACTTTAAATTCATTAATATAAAGTGCATAATTGCTTGAACCTGTCAAAAAATGCTCGCGCGTCCTCGAGGATGCGCGGGTATCCCCGCGCATACTCGAGGACGCGCGAGCATCGTATGAAAAATTTCAATGTTTTTACTGAGTTTAAACAGAGAGAACGTCATTTTTATTCTTCTTCAGTCAAAAGAGCAATTATAATCATGGCCCAGTCTACCATCGTTGACGAATTTTCACGAAAACTGGCCTGTTTAATGAAGAATGGTAACCTAGAAAGTTTTCCTCGCGCAGGCTCGAGCAGTCGCGAGCATGCTCGAGCATCCGCGAGCCGTAAAGAAAATGCTCGAGACCGCGCGAGGATTATTCCGGTCTGTCTGCGCTGGGCCTAAACCAAAATTGGCTATTTAAATCAACATGACAGTTATTTTATTCAAAACATTACCTCAACACTAACCTGGAACAATGACCAAAGTTTCTTGTTTTTAAAATCTAAATTTCAAGTGCAGTTTGATAAAAATACTATTTATTTATTTTCAATAAGAGTATTCAAATATTTGCGACCGTTCAAATATATGTATCATAATGATTTTATATTATAATATCCATTTATCCAGAAGGTATTAAATGATCAATGCAATAGGTAAATATCAATTATAAGCCACGAGGAAGTTGCATGACTTATCTGACTTACAAATAACGGCAACTAAAATTATAATTCAAAATAGCTATTAGTACAACGTACAATACTATTATATAATTTGTTCTACTTTACCTCGATATCCGTACATGTTTTCACATATAATACAGTTCGCTACAGAATTGAGTTCACACACAGCTGTATCGCGTAATCGATGCGAATAAATCCGCGAGCTATGCCGTGCGATATGCCAGTGCATCTCGGTCTCATTGGAAAATAGCGCGGGAGAAGGCCAATGTACCGCCGTTCAGCAGCCGCAAATAGAAACACGAAGGTTGCTGCCCGCTTTGGACTATTTAGTTATATGCCTCTGCTGATTTCAACGCCATTCCAGGTGTACAAATCACAAAAATGTTAACACCCTCAAACTCCTTTCAACATTAAACACCACTTAATTCTCATAATGTCTCCAAACAGCAGAGAACAAGCGTCTCACCGTAAATTAAAATGATTAGACTATTAGTCATGTCATCATGTGTTATCCGAGAAACATTTCGAAAGTCCAATGACCAAGTCCTGGATTACGACAAACTTGGAGCACGTCTGGTGGGAGGCGGTGCCATGCTGTCTCACACATATCGACCGACCGACAGACGGACACGCACACCTACTAATGCTCTATAAATACCGCCAGGGAAATATTTTAATCCGGATGGCCCGTTTAATGCACATTCCTTGGGCTTCGGAACAATCTCGATTTTTTACTCCTTTACTCCAAGAGGGCATTGCCCTACTTAAATTTTCGTTTGTAAGATAATCTGTCATGAAACTGTGTCAGTAGACACGGTTAAGGATAATAATGTTAGGTGAATAACCTGTTCGTTACAAAGTTACAACTAAATTCCTACTGCGTGATGTCACGTAGTCTAAACTCTTATTTGAATATAGCCTCTTGCTTTGTTAAAATAAACTCAAAGACAGGAAGATAACAAGCCATCCGATGGCCAGAAAAGGAATAGAGTTAGGGGTCAACGTGATTTCCTCTCGCATTCCGAATCGCTGACACATTCGTAAAACGTTATAATCGAATTAAACACAACTTTCAATGGATTCTTCGAAGCATGCCGACCGGATGATCCAATGCGTGAATATAAAATTTCGTATCTGATCCGAACCATGCATTAAAGTAACCACACATATAAACATTGTTCGAGTCTTGCGTCACGACTAATCACCGAATTTATCCACCAAATTGCCGAGGCAATCGCTCGAAAGTGGTAATTATGTATTGATGGTAAACGCAGCGGCTAATGTGACGCTATGACGTCACGCGTTATTCGATCATTGACAAACGACATTCCAACGCCTAGTGTGAACTGTGTTGTTGAAACGCACGTCACGTCATACCCTCCAAGGTCTCATGCTCGTCTTGAGACTTGAGAATATACACACATTAAGTGCTCCAATCTGAATAATAAAGATCTCTTGACACTAACTGCCTTTAAAAACTCGAAATCCTTCTTCTTATTTCAATGAGTTACGAGCTTCATTTGCAATATTTCAAGTGCCACAAATGTTATACTGTTAATTATAAGGCAATATTTCATTTAATTTTTATTATACGTCTTGGATTAATTTGAAATGCCGTCAAAATAAACTGGCGTAGTGATCGAAGGTAATTTACACAATTCAATGTTGCATGGTGTCTGTAGAAGTGACGGACGGACGGACAGCGAGTTGCATAAACACTGAATATATAGGGTTTCCGTTTGAATCACGCCGCATACCAGCCGCCTTCGTCACGCCGGCAGCCGGCGCGTGCGACACAATATCATGAGTATCACGACTCCGCTCACAAACATTCGATAATACGATACCTAGTCTAAATAATGTCTATACAGAATGACGAATTGTCGGCCGCCGCTTATAATATCGCAGACTCAGGAATTTCTAATTGATATTGCATTGTGGTCACTCCCATTCTGTTGCTTGTTTGAGTAATAACTACTTGCAGACTGATGAAGGAGATTAAATACTACAAACCTAAACGGAACATAGACGACGGAGACATTGTAAAATATTACCATTGTAAATCATTCATACTATATTTGCTTTTTATTTACAATAACATAAATAACATAACTATGTAATCTGTATAAAATATTTCTGTGTTTGAGTTATTTTTAACAATGCATATTAATTTATTAAGCGAATGTTGTAAAAACCGCTCATTCATCAGATCACCTGACCGGTTTTAAGATTTACATACATAAAGCACAAGGGTACGTCTAATATTGAGACAAAACTCAGATGCAACAAATTAACTATATCGTGGCATTCAAATCTTCTCATTATGCAAATATGCAATAGTTACAGAATGTAGAAAAGCAATCACAAGCAGTTGTTGGTAGCGAGTTGGAATACCGCCCTCGAAGTATGGCAGAAATGTTGCTAATGGCTTGTAACGATGTTTGCCGGCAACTTCACGACTGCACAAATGATACTTTCCCAGCGATAGAAAGTCAAACATTAGGTAGGAATGGCACCAAAGCGGCTCCATTCACATATCGTTGTTATTAGAGCGGTGTCAAGACCGGAAAGTATGGATTAAACAGAGGCCAAACAAGCAGATATCAATGTGCGCGAACGCACCGCCAATGAATGGGAGGCGCCGGGCTTCTGCGAATGTTTGTTGAGGAACAAAATTCCTCGCCCCATTGTTTCGTGAATGATCGACCGCGCGGAATGGGGTCGGGGAAATATTAACAATTTTTACTGAGATGCATTACACAGTTGCTTATTTATTTGATCATTCTAGAATAGGGAACCAGAAATAAAAAAATGGATATTATTGTAATTTAAAATTGAAATTAGTTTTCCAAAAACTATAAAGTGAAATAAGTTTTTACGTATGGGTGTTTCAAGAACAGAATGAATCCATTCATGAAAAAGCCACATCTGAACTGCCAGAGGCAAACAAATGATTAGATTATATAGAACTAGACTAGATATAAACACAATCCATCGACGCAAACAAAACACTATCACCTAATCGCTATTAAATACAGGTGTTTTTGCATACCACAGCGCTTACGATCATTTGCACATTCACAAACCTAAATAGCTTAGTATTGCTAAGAAACAAGGTACATATTGGAATGAGAAAATTGTTTATTATAGTCTGTTGTCGCATATTTCGCCCACGCCCAAATGGCGGGTCGTCAACAATTTATTCAAAATCAAGGATTTGTGCCAGTTCGCCTCACAGTGCCTCTATTTATGGACACCTAAAAATTAAACCATTCACGGCATTAATATAAGCAATAGGACAAGCGGTTTGAGTGGATACAAGCTACGCGATTTGCGTTCAAATATTTTGGATGGAAACGAAAGCATACGAGCCAATCTGCATACGTTTATAGTTCGTACATCAGAGACTTGATTTACATCCATTTGAAATATGACTGAGATTTTACTATCAGATTAATATTATATCTTTATAAAGTCAGAATTATTATTAAAAAAGAATGAAAACATAAAATACGATCATCTACAAAATATCGCTGATGTTCACCTTATTAAGTGCGTCGTTAATTACTTTCCCATAAAAAAAGAACTTTCTTTAATGAATACGCCAGTAAATAACGATATTAATTTTTATTAGACGTTTTTAAGTCGAATAGCGGTAAAGTATCGGTTTCGTTCCATCATCCGACAGATTGGAATCGTACGTTTTACAGTGGACATTAAATCGTCACAAACATCTATAGAGGAAATATTAAATAGGCAACATTCTTTAGTCAACGACGTCTGGGCGTCCTCCGATGGCTAATCAAACACTCTTATGCAAATCAAGCAAATAGTTATACAATTTTATGAGCGACGACTATCGTCAATTTATCACTCCCTATATGGGGGGACAAACACGCAGAAATTCCATCCGACCATTCCGAGGCCCGCTATGTCGACATACCATATTTTGCAAGTTTATCATTGCTTATGCCGACTTCATGGAGTTATGAGGTGGGCCCACTATACGTGTTGGACCATTTATAGAGCCAGAATGGCGAAACTAAACAATAGGTACAACGTAAGGATACAAAATACTAAAATAGATGTGCATAACAATGAAAAAGTCGTTACAAGTAGGTAAACAACTGCTTTATGACGGCATATAGATAAGAGAGGAATGCCAATTTTGATTAGAAACGAGAGCAGTACAGCTTTATCGCATACTTACATAGATAACTTTTAAACATGCGTGATTTTAAACACATTTTCATTATTATAACGATAACGTAATGGATTTCGACTCGCCTTCGATACACGTTACACTATACTAGGATCCAACTATTGCATACTTCCAATTTACGAAATAATTCATCCATTTCCTTCGAATTTTGCAATAAGTCATGTGTGTAATAATGAATTGGATTGTCGAAACTACTTTTCTAAAGTTTTAACGAGACTTCGCCTTGTTCGTAGTTGAAATCAAAATAAATGTGCAGTCTGGCCGATGCCGGCGGCGGGCGGTGTCGACGCGCGTCTGTCTGAATAAAATCGCCAAGGACATATTTATCTGAGAGGAATGCGTAGAATAAACAATGTTGTACGCTATTTCGCGTCCGTTCGCCGCCACGCGCCGCACCCTACGGTACCTACACACTCTAACAAATGTTTTGTAAATCTTCTCCATGAAACATACACAAACTTTACGTAGCACCTAATCAAAGTGAATGGGTTGAAAACTGAGCAAATAAAGCTATTTAAAACGCACTCGATTTAAGTCAAGAAACGTTGTAAAATGCCCAGCCCCTTTAACGTTACGCATGAGGGAGCCAGAACTTGTGCAGTGCGTGGGAAGCACATACTTGGGTTACACAATCTTGTGAAGATACCTTCGTTAAACACGATCGATAGTATAACAAAGTTTTTGCTTTGAGAACGCTGACCATAATCTATGCTCGAACCTTCGCGTTATTAACAGTTTGCAGTATTACATAGCAATCGAGGCAGTAAATACAGGGTGCACATTACACAGTTCGTATTTACATTATTGTTTTACGGCCAATGCTGATCATATAAGGAACAATTACATTATTAAATTAGCTATCACGCCACAAGCTAGTCGACCACAGACGCGCAGATCGCATTGAAACATTCCAACGCATCCTTGTATTTTCCACATACAATGTGCCCGCACCTAGTCGAGTACGCATAGACACCTAACGCAGATTTCACTCGCAACATAGAATTATGCATTAACGATCAACGGAACGCAACACTCTGGAATGCAACAGAACAATGTACCGGCTTAGTGAAACTGCATTCAACCGATACAATTAAAGTAATAAACACTGGCGAACACAGGTATAAGTTCCCATTCGCTTGTTAATCGACGCTATCATTGTCTTCGCTGCTTCCTTGCTTAACGACACAATGAATAGTTTTTCCTCTATTCACAATGCGTAGCTGTCGAACGCTTCTATGTAGTTTACTTTTTTCTGCGACTATTTACGCTCCTCATCTAGTTACGTATCACACTTGTCTTGTCTTGAGATCTGCGAAAACCGCAAATACCCATTCGCACGCAACGTCTCGTTACAGAAGCATTTGAGAAGCCACTTATTACCGTAAATGTATAGTATCAGAGCACAGCGACACCATAAAGATCTTTATCTTCTTAAAATAGCCAATGTAACGAAATAATTCAAAGGCAAATAGTTCACATTAAAAATGATCTTAAAGTATGGCATTTATCTAAACATGAAGAAGCAAGACTTGCTACTCAGACGACATTCTTGTGTGGCAAGTAAATAATTGCATTCTGCCAGAAGCAATGACATGAAGACACATTTTTCATAGCACAACATTTAGGTTCCGTATAAGGTTAATAGCGTCGTATGCGCCCGAGACGTGGCCGGGTTATTTTTAGCATTAATAAATTGGCTTAGTGGCTCGGTTTATTGTGTGCGCGTTTCGCACAAGTAGATGTCGACGATGGAGTGACATCCGCGGTACCTCCGCTCCACACACCAAATTCTAGGTCAGTTTTGACTGTCGTTACTCTTTTACTATACACTTAGCGTTCTTTTCAAAACAATGCGCTAAGTAGGTGATTTGCTGTAGGTAATTGTACATTGCAAACTTTATTGCCTTCGTATCTGCCAACCGCAATTCACAAAAACTATTTGAAATATCCTACTAACACATGGACAAACTTTGAGTAGGCCTTTTAAGATTTTAGTACTATAATACAGACATTACGTTTGGATAATGTAGTTTTACATACCAAGTTAGCAACCACGTCTCAAATATCAAACTGTAATGTCGACCGTATGGAATGCAGTTTGCCAAAAGGTTCAATAAAAATACCACATTATGTTTCCTGTGTCAGCGGCGAATTTTATTGTGGTGTCAATGTACTGGGACCAGATTCTCATGTGCCTTCTCAACTTGAATCAATTTAATCCACATTCGCATACAATATTACATACAATATTTGTTATAGTAATTTGGTTATAAAATGGAAAACTACAAATTTTATTTTTGAGACTTCTTCATTATATTTCTAGTGCACTACTGACAGAAAGTCAGGCTTATACAGCCTTGCTTTTGAACAAACCTGATAGTTAACAATCGTAAAAATCATGTATCTAATCGTTTCAATCATTAACTATGAAGTTTTCATTGATTGTGCATTTGCACTGAAATTGTTTTGCAATTAAAACCGTATTTTATGCTGTCCATCTGCAGAGCGTATAACGGTACCCTGTATTTTTTTATTAATAGAACTGTTTATGGCGAATCCTATTAGCCCGTTATACAACGAGCAAGTGCCATCAGAAGCAGACAGTTAGCCTTTTAGGACGACTTATTTTCCTAATAGAACAGACATCACTACCGCTAATTGTTACGCCATTTATCATCACCGAAGTGATAATTGACCGGTTTTAACTGTAACCGTGCATTTTCAAGTGCAGGTGTACAGTTTTTAAGGTTAAATTTTTAAAACAATGGTGCAGGTGTCGGATTAACTATGGTAAATAGATACGGCTAGAGACATGATCGGTATTTAATAGGGATGTGTTGTGCAGCACCTGCAGCTTGCTGAGGTGGTGAAGGAGGGTGTGGGGAGACGGCGGCACGGCGGAGGGGAGGGGGAGTGCGCCGCTTTAGAAAGGCGCGACCATCGCCGCAGGCCCGGGCCGCATTCTACGGCCTGTCATTCACACCGCGCAACTTGCCTATGCATTGCATTCCATCTCCCACCGCGTTCTCCACGCATCGGCACCATACACACACGCGCACCTTACGAAACCACCGACCGCACCAGCATCTAGACAACATGCCACACTCATACTTAACACATAAACGCTTCATCGAATTATTTCTGCGCCAGTTCAGCCACTAACATTGCTATGAACCAGTTCCGTGGCCTCATTAGTCGCGTTCCAACTTCGCCGCTCACCAAATACGACCCCATACGAAAACAAGACCACAGTATACATTCCAAAGGATAACAAATGATAACCATAATTTGTGTTTAGCTCATTTGTTGTCACTAAATTGTGGAATGTCGTGTGAAATCGAGGTTGACGCGCATTCTTACCACTAGAGAGCAGCAGCGTCGCGGCGACGGAACACTTTGTTTTTCACGATTTATTCTATTTTAGAGTTGCGTTTATCACTTGTAACTTCATCACGACCAAATATATCATTAACACTCCCGATATTTATGTTCACAACACTCAAATTCAATCAGAAAACTATAGAAATAGCATTGGAATGTAAAGTTTTGACATGGGGCTCTTACGGGTTAACACTTCTCTTTGGAAAACTTACCTGTCTCGCGGGTCGATCCACGTCGTTTTTCTACTGTTGTGGTCGATGAAATACAGTTTTCCGTCAAAGTCCCTCGCGTAATCCCATCCGTCGGGCAAGGGTATCTCACCGTTTCGTCTCCTTGGCATATTTCACTGATTAAATCCATTCAAACGAGTAACGAAGCACACTCGCGAACTAGCTACACGGCCATGTTGAATACCTCATTACGAGGTGTGACGTCACGCGGGATCGGCCAATAGCGGCGAAGGGCCCCCACGATGGAATGCGGCGCGTACGCGAGCGCGAACACACGAAGCGGTTCCGTACGTCACTCCTCCGATAGCAACGATACACGCGACCGCACTACGCGACCCCGCGTCGCTGACTGAACCCCGCCGACTCGTAGCCACGTTATCACCGCACATGATAATATTCACTACCAGCACCTACTGTCTAAATGCATTCCTCGACCATCTAATGTTTACATTACATGGTCTACTAGTGGCGACTGACTGATGCTATGTACGGTGCGGAGACTGTGAAACTGGCAATGTAAGCAAAAAGTAGGTAGGTACATACCCATTCAATCTATTTACGATTCCGCTGTATAAATATGTATAGACGGGCGTGTATACGTATAGATCGCATTCCACAGCGTATGTATATACGAGCATACATACAAATTACTGATATGTACCTACGGAAGTACGTATGTTTATCTGTCGTTATTATAATAACGTTACTACATTAGAGCACATTGTCTCCTTGTGTTATGATAATCTAGTCATTTTATGTGACCTACTAATTTTAACTTAGCTACATAAAAAACTTCGAAACAAGGTTACAACTCAGTGATTCCAGTAGCGGAAATGTTTTGGCATCAAACTTTGCGAATTCTTGAAATATGACGCGTTGGAGTTTTTAAACTGTTCTAATGAGGTTTAACAAAACAATGCTGTGTTTTTGAATAGAGCGTATTGTTTATCAAAATAAACCCTAACGAGTTAATCTGTTAGGTAATGTTTTAAACAACAATTAAAACAAAAGGCTCTTATCAGCCGTCTCAAAAATGCTATTGTGTAAATAAAAATACTTTGGTTCGTACACGACTGGAATGGAAATTATTGTATGTATATTTTTATTAGTTTAGCCAATCGATTAATAGCTGTAAAATACGTGAACGATTGTGGAGACATAAAGCTGATTAATTTTGTGCTGTAAACCGTCGCTTCAATTAGTTCAACTATAAAAATGTTATTGACTACCTTTTAATTCCTCAAGAATGATTATTTATATTATAAAAAAGACAAAAGTGAATTGTGTTCAAAAATGTACTCAATCAATCGCTTGTAGTTTTTTTAATGAATACGTTAATAAAAATACCCTCTTTTTTGTTTTAATGTTTCCCTAACACTTAAAATCGCGACTATATTTTTTATAGAGATTAACATAAAACGTATTAATACGTCTACATTATTTCGGCAGTTATTTTAAGTCCTACGTAATATGGGGGCGAGTCTACCAATAATCGGGCAAATTTCCAAACGCACGGTGCTGCTGTGGATTATTCTAACAACAAAGCCAGCAACACTTCGCGACTACGGAACCAGTGGCTAAGCAGCAACACTTGACTAAAGAACTATTAGTGCATTACCCAAACAAACAACTAGGTAATTTGATTTGGCACTTCCTTTTGGATAGAAGAAACGATGAATGAACGGTGTCTCTCTTTTTGTCATTTCTTAGCTTGTTTACGAGTGTCAATGACACAGTTGGAAGCGACTTTTTTCTAATGAATAGGCAATCTTGTCTCGGTATACCTAGTTTCAGGTCACTTAAAATATTTATTTACTCGCAGTATGAAGAAGTGCCTATAAGATCAAGCGTTTCATTGTTGTTTCAGAACGACACGATAGGTACTTTTAGAAGCACTAACGTCTACCTATAGAGACCTACGTAAGCAGGTAGGTAGGTAGGCATATAGGTATTAAGAACTCTCAAAGTAAGAACTATAGAATGTGTCCGTATGTCTCTTTATGGTATCGAGTAAATCCTCGCAAAACGTTAAAATTTTTGGACTAAGTCTAATAAACTTACGAGATTTTTGTGATTAAAGATCATTGACATTATAATTATGATCATCTCTTGGTGTATGGAACGAAGTCGATGCAACTGTACCTACTTATTTTATAGACCTAAAATTATTAAAATAAAGCTAGGAAGTTAAAGTTTTACAGTGCATAAAACTTCAAACGTAGGTAACGTTCGAAATCAAAACAAATATGGCGACATTACGCGGATTTTTTTCGCAAACCCCGAAAACTAATTTGTACATTCCCAAACATTCAATATCCACTATCACGGTACTAAGTTTAAGCTAAATATTATATTAGGTATATACCTACTTCCCACATAAATATTATTGATATGAAACAAGTTTCCACTTACCGAAAGGTCCAAGAGTTCTTGTCTTCAAAATGGGTTGGTGGGTAGGTACTCTTCGTAGACTTACTTCCGTACTTCACTTATTAAGTTGGGTATCTATTTCACCTATAAATCAATCAATAACACTAAATACGAGTAATTCTACATAAAACAGGCAGATACCTACAAGCAAAGCAACTGACGATCAAAGCATTCGGAGCAAACGAAATTATAGTCAAATTAGCAACAGGCACAACATAAAAGTTTTATAAAATAAATACTGACGCATAATCATGATGATATAGTAACAATAAAATAACTTATGCCATCAAAAACATTCTGTAAAAACCTCAAGTCTCGCCGTAAAAAGTTGTGAGATCTATATAATACCAAGTCGATTAATCTATTTAGTCTCTACTTAAAGGACCTTCTGTCTTAAGTTATTACGTATGTTATTATCATGCCAATTTAAAAAAAATACCTTTAAAACAAATAGACCGACCTGGCCATCGCATGATTTGATTATTAGTATGTATCACACTACACAGCTCGACGAGAAGTTAATGCTCCTGAAATGTTAATGGCGAATTTGTGTTTTCTTGCGATGACCAAGTCGATCTATTTGTTTTAAACGTATTTTTTTTAAATTGGCATGATAATAACATACGTAATAACTTAAGACAGAAGGTCCTTTAAGTAGAGACTAAATAGATTAATCGACTTGGTATTATATAGATCTCACAACTTTTTACGGCGAGACTTGAGGTTTTTACAGAATGTTTTTGATGGCATCTCACTTCTTTTTGTAGAGCGAACATAAGTCCAATTTGTATGGAAAGACGTTTTTTTTCATAATTCAACATATTTTCCTATGGGAATGTTGTTCAGTTTCATGGGCTAAACACCCTTAACCACCCTATACCCCCTCCCGTTATGCCTCATATAGTAGGTACCTATTTACACCTATTTATTATTTTATTTTCTACAGTAATAATAATTCATTAACTGCAAATGTAACCTTGTAATCTTATACATTTATATGGGATTACAAAGTTATTGTTGCAGTTGGTGTATTTAGAAAACTGGACCGAAATTAGAAAATATTAAATTTTTCCCATGATAAAGACACTAAACCCTATTTGTATTCTAAATTTTAAGCTTCTAAGTCTGCTAGAAGTACCTTAGACTTTTGATGATCGGTGAGTCAGTGAGTCAGTGAATCAGTGAGTGACAAAATTCAAAATTTTAACAAGTTGTCATTCTTAAACTACTGGTTCAAATTGACTGAAATTTTAAATATACCGTGTTTATACAATGACTGATTAGTTGCTGAAAATCCAGGCTTCTTGTTTTATCCACAACGAAATTATAGGGGTGTCAAAAATAGCCCGAATTGCTTCGAGAAAAGGATGTTACGGCCGTGCCGCTTTTTTTTTGCTCGACTTGCGGGGGCACTTCCGTGCATTTTAAATATACCGTGTTTATACAATGACTGATTAGTTGCTGAAAATCCAGGCTTCTTGTTTTATCCACAACGAAATTATAGGGGTGTCAAAAATAGCCCGAATTGCTTCGAGAAAAGGATGTTACGGCCGTGCCGCTTTTTTTTTGCTCGACTTGCGGGGGCACTTCCGTGCCCCCAGATTTCAAAATCTTAACACAGAAAAGTAAAAACAATCAACAATCAAATGAAAACGTTTGAATTTTTTTGTTTCTTTTTCGTTTAGAACCTTTAAAACTTATCTTCTTTCGGCCTGTACCTAATACATAGGAATCAATTATTATATTTCTTATTGAGTATACCTATGTTATAAAATTATATTTATTATACTTTTACCAAATAAATCAGATATTAATAAAATATCAATGTAGAATAATAATCAAAACTACATTCCCTTGTTTGATCGGCTTACCTGCTTCTTTCTACCTTGAAAGACAAAGACAACATAAAATTTTTACAGGTTATGAATGCCTAAAACGTAAAAATATGGAACGCTATCTGTCAATGTCATGTGTTGGCAATATTGACAAGTTGACAACACGTACTTCGTATTCGTAATTCGTATTGTTTCCATTTTCTCAATAAATTTATTTAAATTAGCTAATTATCGTGTGATAAAAGAGTAAGCGTTATATTACAATGCCAACAAGCGATAGTGAGGATTTTGAGAGTGCTGATGAGGGCCATGGCACTCCTGACAAAAAGGGAAGGAAAAAGAGACTATCTTCCTCTAATTACAGTGACAATGCACTGGAAACTGACCCTAAGGTCTCAAGTAATGTACCAGCTAGCAATGTACAAAAACCCGTAGAAAATGTGGTAAGTTTCTCTCTGTATCATCAAATTAAACATGTATAAAATTTTCAAAACTGATTCCATATTGAGCAATGTGATTAATTCATACATATGTAATGATTGTATGTTAATTTTGCTGGTATGTTATCACGCAATATACAAATTTGAACACTTCCTATAAAGTATTGTCGGTATTGACCTATTATGTAGAGAAACATATGTAGATGACCTTTGATTTGTGAATAACATGATATGTTTATTAGTGTGTGTTCTAGCTAAATATGAAACTATTATCAGTCTATATTAAGCTCACTTAGATCTGTAGGGAATAGGTGTGCCCTTCATCATAACTTGTAATTAAATTCCGCAAAAATATAAAATATTTCATGTTTCATTGTATGTTCATGGTTCATTTCTTATTTTAAATAATTCATATCATTTAATTTCCTGATGATTATAACACTATTTTTATATTCTAGGCTGCAGCCGATGGTTGGGATGACTTTGACATAGATGAATCTGAACCCGAACCAACACCTTCCAAGCCTGCACCGACTAAACCAGCACAGAAAGATACTAAACCATCAAGTAAACCAGCTGAAGTCAGTCAAAAGTCACAAGATACAGGTTGGGATGATTTTGATGATTGGGGACAGGATGACAATGCTGATAATGCACCTAAAGTAAGTATAAGTAATGTTATTGACAAAAGTAAGGCCAACCAGACGAGATAAAAAACGTAAATATGCAGACTGCTATGTAGTTACGTTGCGAGAGCGCAGTTATCAACATTTGGCCTGCCATTTTATGAACTTGTTCATACCTGTTTGGATTGCGTTGAAACTCACACATATTTTTTCTTTGTCATATTTACTTGTTTTTTTGTTTAAAATTCGGACTTAATAATAAATTATAGAAATAAAACTGTTTTGAACCGCTGAAACGTTATTTACATTCTTTATCTCATCTGGTTGGCCACACTTTATAAAATTAACCAACTTAATAGGTAGTGACAATGTCAATAATGCACCTAAAGTAAGCCAATACAAGTTACTCTATTGATGAAGAAATTTAACTATCTTAATAGGTAGTGGTGTAGGCTTGACTCTTTTTTTATAAAGTCTGTTATCTGAGCAGCTCTGAAGTGAAATAGGGTCACCTTTAGATTTTAAGAAAATGCTTTGCATTTAGACATACTTACACATACTGTTCTGAATTACAGTTCAGTACTCTAGCCCTATCTTAATTAAACCACTGTACTGGGGTTTACCTAACAACCATCATTTACATGTGTAACTGAGGGAGCTCTAGGACTTAAAAAATACTACAGTGCAGATATTTAAAGCCTTGTGATCACACATAGGCTACACTCAGCTATTTAGTTAGCACGTTCACTGGCCCCATCGCTTATGTGCGTTTCGTAATACGCACATACACGTTGGGGACAGCGAACGTGTTAATAACTAAGTTGAAATACATATTTAATTACTTGCAGACATCACCCCCACACACCACAGCCACAGCTGCAAAACCACAGCCACAGCAAACACAACCAGACATCAGGGAGGTGACAGACAGACTTGCAGCAGCCTCTACTGGCGGCAGTGGCTGGGGATGGGGATGGAGTGTGGACTCACTGCTCAGTAGTGCTACAGCTGGTATTAGTAATATTACCAGTCAGGTGTCACAGGTAAGGAAAACATAAATTGACTATGAATTAAATGTGAGTGTGATCTGGGTAAAGAGGTTGAGGATAGATCAAAGCAGAGAAGTTTTAGGAAGGCTGAATGTTCAAGTATAATATAAAACATGGAAGAGAAAGATTAAACTTTAGTCCTGACACAATATAACACAGTTGACTGTAACTTACAAAATTTTACTGACTGAGCGGTTCTTAAGTGCAAAACTGCAGAATATTTTGTTTACCTGGTATTTTAACGAAAGACCTCCCTGTTACTTTCCAACCGATTTGCCGTAAGGCACTCCTAAACACATTTATTGGTGGATTGAAGTGTTAAAAACATGTAGTAATTGCGAAATAACTACTAATTAAAAAAGTTTTTTCTACTTTCTAGGGCCTATCAACAGTCCTAGAAACAGGCATAGGTGCTCCAGACCCAGAAGAGTTAGCTAGAATGAAAGTGAAAGAACGAGAAGAAGAGGTAAAAGCCAGCACACCAAATAATGTACCGACTGAGGAGAGACCGGTGGAAAGTGACGAGTCAAAGGCCACTGGTGATGCATTCCAGTTTGGCAGCCTGCTGTCTGGAGTTACCAAGTTTGTGGAGAGTACTAGTAAGTGTAATATTCTGTTTACTCATAGTAGTAACAGATTTGTTTCTATATCATTTTATAGTCTGTGATTTTCTGATTTTCTTGTTTGTAAACTCGCTTCCTTGCTCATCCCAACTTAGATTTATTTTATTTAGCCTATTTCTGTGTCCCACTGCTGAGCAAAGGCCTCTCCCCTAGACTTCCAGTCTCCTCGGTCGCTTGCTGCCTACGGCCAATCTTCCAGGAACGCGTCTATGTCGTCCCGCCATCTCCGTTTGGGCCTTCCCCGTTGCCGCCGACCATCTTGTGGCACCCACTTCGTGGCTATATTAGCCCATCTCAACTTAGATTTAATAAGACAAAAAAAATCTTATGAGTAAAGCTGTCCATGTTACCCATATTGACAACATACACATGAAAGATGAGAAAAGAAAAATAAACTCATTAACCAACTGGGGTATTTCAGATTTCATAACATAAACTGCCTCTTGAACCACAGTCCCTAAATATAGCTATTTATTTCTTAGATTTGCTCCACACCCATAGTAAATAAATACATTTTATAATTTCAGGTACAAAAGTAATATCTGGAGGTCTAGACACATTAGAAACAATAGGCAAGAAAACAATGGAAGTCCTTCAAGACGGTGACCCAGGGTTAGCCAAGAAGCGAGCATTACTCGGCCTAGGAGCTGGAGACAAGCCGGTGCTGTCCCAAGTGTTGAGGGAAGCGAAGGCTAAGGCTGATGAAGAAGACAAGGTTAGGGAAGAGAAGAGGGAAGCTAAGGAAGTGCATTATGAGAATCTGTTTGATGATTTTGAGGGTAGGTGGATATTTGACAGTTTAGTTGTGAATTGTACTGTTTAAGCATAGTGTTTTTGTTTATGCATTTGGGCAAAAATTTGGTTGTAATGTATTTGTGTAGGCCTGGCTTTAACTCGATTTATCGGTTGCTGCTGGTGTAATTTATAAGAGTTTTAGAGTACTGTCCTGTAATTTTGTGTGTAGAATGAATAACTGGTTCAGGGTATTCAGTATTTGACGACTAATTTAAAAAAAAAAGATGAAGAATTGACAGATAACTATTATGCTGTTGGCAGATTTACCTGAGAGTTTAATTAAGAAAAATCTTGTTATATACCGTGATTTAATTAAGATTTGATTTTTATCATTATTTATCTGCGAATGACTAATCAATCACATGCATATTTTGTTTTTGTCATTATCACATTACACTAAGTTAACAATGTGTTTTCAGGCCTAGTCCATTTAGAAGCGTTAGAGATGTTGTCCAAACAAGTGAGCATGCGCATAGAGGAGCGCATGCGCGGTGTTGAGCCTGACAAACGACAGGATATGAAGGAGACGCTACAACAAGTCGCAGGTATTAATTTTATTACTAACAATGTGTACATGATTTAATGAGAACTCTTCAGACTTATTGGTATAATTACTGTATGTATTATTTTAGAAATTTTTTAAGCTTTTGAAACGACCCATTGTAACAAATTCTACTTTATATCTTGCTTCAAATTCCATGTCTTCTTTATTATTACAAAATCAGTTTGTACCTACTCCAATTTGCCTGACAATCAACAAATTGTTAAATTATTTCGTTTAAAGTTAAAAGTTGTAATACCTTTCACCTTAAAACGAAATAATTTTGCCATCACCTGTAGACATATTGCTAAATTATATTTAAAACATTTCTAGAGCTATGTGAAATGCCCGAGGAAGACGAAGACGATGATGAACCTTCTAGCGACGACACATCAAAGCCTGACGCGTTCCACGAACGATTGCAGAACGCCACACAAGATCTAGGACTGAAGCTGCAGTTCTTGCCGTTAGTCAAGTGAGTACTCATACATCTGCCAAATTCCCAAAGTTGAATAAGTACGTCATCTGCTACTACGACCAGTTATTGGCTTAAAAAACAGTTGAAATGTACCTATAGTTATACAGATTTATTATTGTTTAAGCTACCACTGTATGCTTTAAAATAACTGCATATATACTTATTTCGTAATTCAGTCGCTCCACGTAAAATACTAGTATTCAGCTGCATCCGGTGAGACTGTAAGCCGACTCTAATATAGTTGGAAGAAAGGTTAGGCTGATGATGTAAGTCATACGCTAGTACCTAAAGTATATATCCACGTGATGAGTGCACGCACCGCTAAAGCATAAAAAAATACTGAATACTATTAAAGGGAATAATTTCGTGGCATCCATAGACAGTTACGCTCACCGGTCGGTAAATGAACTGTGGGTTAAGCCAACCTTGGCATCGTGGTATTTGAACTGAGCGTCTCCGTGATTCGAAGGGCACGTAAAAAGCCCATCTCGGTAGTTGCCAATTAAAATATCGTTTATGTCGTTAAGCCACCTCAAAGGCCTTTGGGCGGCTTGAAGGACTGTGGCACTAGGTTGACCACTAACCATACGATAAGAAAATTATTAATTTCGCATTTATTATCTATTACAGACAATACACACAGATAGTGGAATACACACCTACGGAACCGGAGTCAGTGAAGGCGATATACAAGCGTGGCGTATCAAGCTTGGCGCAGGCCACCGCGCTCTCCGTGGAACAGTACCACAAGGCGGCTGAGATGTTGCTCGTCAAGACTAGACGGTCTACCGCTGATGAAGCAGATGCTCTCACTCAGTAAGTACATAAACCAGAGGCTGTATTATGAAATATATTTCTTCTTCTTCTTCTTCTGGCGTGTCAACGACTCACCATAATGATACTTATACTGTGGTTGACTAGAACATGGCAACTTCGAATGTATTTGATGCATTATAGTATATAATACCTTTCGACTATTTAATGCTTTTCTAATAAACCATGATATATTTTTAACATAATATGAAATATCTAGTCGTTAGTTGAAAGTAATTAGTCATTGTGAGTAAAATTTTATAAGAGTAGCCTAATAGCAACACAAAATAATGTATATGGCATAATACTCTGTAATTGAACTGAAAATATTTGGTTTTATAAACTTTCTAAAACAGATTGAAACCCGTAATTAAAAATCACTTTGTCTCTATTCGAAATCCTTGCCCCGCAATGGGACACAATAGATAAAAAAAGGGCTATTAAAATTTTACCGTATATTTCATTCATCTTTACAGAATGACAGTAGTGTTAACAAAACACATCAGTGAAATAGCGACACTCTTCACTGAGAAGCTGAATTCACTACCCACAGAGAATAAGGAACAAATGAACAATTACATCACCAACATATTTTTAGAGGTAAGTTAGCATATTTACTTATACAATAATGAAACTTTTATTGAAGCAATAAGTTGTAAACGTAACAGCGACATCTATCGGCTAACAAAAGAACTATAATGATATCGTCATCTAAGTTTTGGGTGTTCAACAAAATATTGTTACAATTAATAGCATAATAGTGTCCTATTGTAGGACAAAATCTCCCATTCCAGTAATACACTACTATATTATTATCACAATTTTGTGAGGTTGATTGAGATTAGTTTGATGGGTAAATGAGTTAATGGTGTAGTTGCCAGTTCATACGATGGGCTAGTTGTTTTATAGTTAAGTTATTGTGTGGAATATCCGCTCCCTATTAAATTGTAAATGCCAAGACGCCCCGACCTGGTCTGTATATTTCGTGTATAACAGTAGTGAAATAGTTATTCTCGCCTCAACTCACAAAAATTCTAAACATCATTCAGAAAGTTATGTTTAATTATTGCAGATGTTTTACAGCAAAGCCCTTTGGGCTCAGCAGTGGGTCGAAAATAGCAAAAAAAGATGCTTCAAGCCATTGAAACTAATATGTTATTGCTTTTCCAGGCCGGAAACAGTTCAACATACATCCAGAACGCGTTCCAACTAGCGCTGCCTATACTACAGATAGGTGCCGTTTAACTGTACAATAACTATGTGATATCTTACGATTAAAGTGTTGTTACATATTATTATGTATTCAAAGTTTATTCATCGGTGTTTTAATGGTGGAGTAGCTAGGGGTAGTATGGGGATCCTAGCCGGTGGGTCGAACGTTTTCCCCGACTCCAACGGGTTTTCCTGACGAAAAAAAAAGGGGTAGTATGGGGATTTTGAGATGTTTGGCGTGTGTGACAATACTTATATAGTCTCATAACTTAGTAGAGATCTTCCCATGAAAAGGTAGCGAGTGGTGAACGTATACTATCAGCCTAGCCTTTCTTACAATTATGTTGGAGTCGGCTTTCAGTCTCACCGGATGGAGCGACTGCCTATCGGTAGTACACGGTATTCAAAACTCATAATTTTACGATCAGAACATGAGTGACCCGTATTCTTATGTTGCTAATGGTGACCTGTTTGATAGAGCTACTTTATTTTGGAAATATACAGAATTATTTATTATAATCGGGATAGATTGGGCATGCCAAAGCTCTTTATTAAGTTGTGGGACTATAGTGATGTGTGATAAGATATAAACTTGGTTTAGTCATAGAAAACATAGGTCTTTAGATGATTTTCATTTCGCAGTTGTGTGTAAAACTAGATAGCACTTTAAAGACAGTGTTGAAATGTCATCGTGGATGTAATATTATATTTTTGAATTTGTATGAGATTTTTAGAGTTCAAATGAATCAGTGACAATACAAGGAGGATACTTTTGCATCTAATGGGTTAGATTTTTCTCTGTAATATATGTAGGATCGGCGGACTAAAGAACATAAGTCAAAAATTCGATATTTTTTATTAGGTCTCTCGACTTCAAATAATTCAATACGCCATCTGACTAAAGCACTTAAGTCACTGAGAAATAATTCTCAGCATACTAAGTGATGTACCTTATCAGCCTCGCACAATTTGAAAATTCCAAGACGGAATAAAAAACGTTTATTATGTGTTCCTGTTAAGTTCGACTTTTTGACTTATGTTCTTTAGTCCGCCGATCCTACAATATCCTAATGTGTTTTTCGTATTCTGAATGAATGAATAATCTTTATTATTGAAAGTAAGAGTCTGGAAATACGTATATTTTAGTTTGTAAAGGACTCGAATGTAAATAATATTTTTTTTGGCCTAATGGACATCTATTTTTTAGCATACATCACATTTTTTATTATTTAGAATATTACATACTCAACAAATACAATATTACACGGGAATACACTCATATAATAGTTATTTACCTTGATTTTCTTGACATTTCGGCCAAGTTGCACTTGCAAGCTGACTCAAAAGTGATTTTTTTTATGAATTACAAAACAATACCATATCAATATATTTAAAATAACACAATAAAAGGCTACTCCACCTATCTTTGTTATAAAAAATCTAAAATTGTTCCATATTTTAGGTCTATAATGAAATTGAAAATTGTGCTAATAGAATAATCATGAACTAAAATGTGTTCTATATAAATCTTTATGATATAGATGTTTATATATCTGTGAATATGCCTAATATATGAATATGCATTTAATTATAGTCAAAGATTTTTTATTAATGCTTGGTTTTTTATTTTCGAATGCTTTACGGGGCTTTACCTGTCCTATGTAAACTTTGGGTGTATCAACAGATAAGTATTTATGACTGATTCCCACCGTTAAGTTAAGCAAATAAAGTCAATAAAATAGTATAAAATTAACTTTATTGATAGATAATTAAAGCAGAATTTGCCGTCACTTAACTTAAACAAAAACAAGTATATTAAATGAATACAGTTTGTATTGAAACTTACACTTGAAAACAATTATTTTTGCGATATGAATCAGGTAATAGTAATCGATACTACCACGATGCAATTTTTCTTTACACCCCTAGCTTCATTAATATTTATAAGTAACTAGGTGACTCGCGCGACTTCGCTTACGTAACTTAAGAGAGAATGAGTCAAAATTTTCCCCGTTTTCGTAAAATTTTTACTGGTACTCTGCTCCTATTAGTCGTAGCGTTATGATATATGACCTATAGCCTTCCTCGATAAACTGACTATCTAACATTGAAATAATTTTTCAAATCGGACCTGTAGTTCCTGAGATTAGCGCGTTCAAACAAACAAACTCTTCAGCTTTATAATATTAGTATAGATTGCTACAATCAATATGAAACCAGTGATACCAATGTCATCTTTTTATCTGCCACTACGCCCGTGCCCGCGTTCCTATCACGTGCTAAGTTATAAACCGCAAGCTCATCAGCTGTGTTATAGACTAAACAACAGATGGTGTATAAAAACGATTCAAAACATATTTTTGAAGGCGTAAAATCGTACCAGACACGAAAGAAACTCACATGATACAGAAGAATAAATTATTGTTAATAATAATAATAACCGGTGTAAAGACTGTAGGTTCCTATGGATGTAACATTTATATTTCGTAGTCAACCTAGTATCAAAGCTACCTATGTCGCTTGAAGGCCTCTGACATAGTTTAACAACTTTATCTCCATAGACAACAGCAGGAACTTCCCGCGACCACGTAGGACGTTCTACGTGGTCTCGGGAGCACGGAGGGCACGTAAATAGTCGCGTCAGGCAAATAACCACTACGCGGACACACATTTATGGAATGGCCGCGCTAAGGGTTACTTACCTAACCCACAGATCGTATACCGACGGGTGAACGCAACTGTATCAGCCGTGTAAAAATGGATTTTAGAAAAAAAATAGCATTTAAAGTATTTAATAGATTTCTGTCTGTTGACTTACATACCTAATTTGTTATTTGTAATTAATCTTACTACAGAATAAACCGAACTCGTCAAATCTGTTTAGTAGCCACTACTACTGCGGAGCCCCTACAAAGTTTACTAACCTCTTTGCTATTGTTAGCATAACCCAAATCTTAGTACCAATGTAAATAATAATACTACAAAGATGCGCATGCGCATGCGCCACAAAGGATTACAAACGTAAAGTAATGGCGCTGAATACGCTGATGATGGCAAATATCGGCCATTGTGCCGACACCTGTTGCCTGTTCTAACGTAGGATAGATTAGTATGGACGTGTCCACAATAAAAAAATTAAAACATAGCGTTTTTGAGTTCTTATTCAAATTCTTTATTGGTTAAATACAAATCATTATTCCAAATCCCTTATTTGGACTTGGAGTATTTTCCATTATTTTGAGTTGTATCGACATCTCGGAGATAACTCGGTCTTCGTTTAATATTTTCGAGTATTGATTCGTTGGATTCAGGTCCTAGTACATAAAACATTACTGGACTGACTAAAAGCACACCAAAAAGTGTTCAACTTAAGAGGCAAAAAAACTGTAGTATTCCATAGGGGATTAAGCAAATAGCTTACCTATATTTTTTTATTTTCCCAATACAACGCCTTATCACAAAATATCTATTCATTAAGTACCTACGTAGGTTAATAATAATACAGCGTATTTAAAAATAAATCAAGTTATTGATAAATCGCTACCATGATTAATTTCCACTCGGTCATATCCACAGCTCACCATCGTTCTCAAAGGCGTGCCGCACCGGCCGGTGGATTGATCCCTGCATCTGCCGAGAGACACACAATAGTTGCAAGGGTTGCTATTTACACATCGCGAATCACAATCATTGTTTACCCTCGCGTCTCGCACTGACATATGTATGATTTATTATACTTACTGTTATTCATAGCATTGCTGCTTTTGGTTGTGCTTTTCGCAGTTGCTGGAGTTATTTTGTAGAGATTTCTTAGTTAAAAATGTAGATTTCTTACTATAAAAAGTAGTAAACTAGTCTCTTATTTTATGAAAGTTGGAGAAAACATTGTTAGTAACTAAACGTATTTCATGTTGTTGCAGTTTTGTTTTGTACTTAGATTTCTTTAAAAAAAGTAGTAACCTATAATCACGCCGTAACAAACGTGTCAATTACGTCATAATCAAAATAATTAAATGAATGTGACAACGTGTAAGTGCGAGTGAGAGATTCCAAAAAAAGACATGACTTAGTTCGCACGTTTGAAATGACCCGAGTAGGTACTGTCTCTTCCAAACTAATATTATAAATGCGAAAGTAACTCTGTCTGTCTATCGGTCTGTCTGTCTGTCTGTCTGCTACTCAATCACGCCTAAACTACTGAACCAATTTGCATGAAATTTGGTATGGAGATATTTTGATACCCGACAAAGGACATAGGCTATAATATCATCACGCTACGATCAAAAGGAGCAGAGTACCAGTAATTAATGTTAAAAAATTTCACCCATTCTCTCTTATTGGATACAAGCGAAGTTGCGCGGGTCAGCTAGTCCATACTAATATTATAAATGCGAAAGTAACTCTGTCTGTCTGTCTGTCTGTCTGTCTGTCTGTCTGCTACTCAATCACGCCTAAACTACTGAACCAATTTGCATGAAATTTGGTATGGAGATATTTTGATACCCGAGAAAGGACATAGGCTACTTTTTACCCCGGGAAAATGACGAATTCCCGGGAAAATTCAGATGGCGAACGGAATCGCGAATAATCAATATTATAATGACACTGATATAACAAAATTCCGTTGTCATGGCAACTGTTTTAATGGCGGATATGCCTTAGCGCGATTTCGTTATATTAATAGATATAAATAATTTTGAGAATATTTTTCGTGAAAAAAAAGCATATTTTATATCATCACGCTACGACCAATAGGAGCAGAGTAACAGTAAAAAGTGTTACAAAAACGTGGAAAATTCTGACCCATTCTCTCTTATGTGACGCAAGCGAAGTTGCGCGGGTCAGCTAGTATTTTATAAATGAAACTTAGGAATAACATTGTTAATTACTAAATGTGGATGTATCTCATACGCCTACATCTTCGGGTACAACAAGCGTGATGTTAATTGATCACAGTCATAGTTTTATCCTCACATCTCGCTGTGACATGTGTAATGTGTATGATGTATTATTGATTACTGTTATTCATAGAAATTGTTGCTTTTGGTTGTCCTTTTCGCAGTTGTCGGAGTTATTTTGTGATGATTTCTTAGCTAAAAATGCGAACACACTAACTTAACATTGGTCCGATTCAATCATGGGAATTCATGGGAGTTAGGACTAACATTTTTAATAACGAAACGGGGTTGTATTTCATACATCTTTGCCTACATCTTTGGGTACAATTAACAATTACAAAATCTGATTATAATACAAAGATTTTTATATCTAGGAGGAATCTATAGTTCTTTAATGTAGATTAGTTATGTTCTTATGTTACTTCTAAGGCCTGATTAAGTATTTTACAATTATGTAAATCTACCAACTTATGTTAACAATTTTACTTAAGCACACATTTTATGCGCAAATTGACCACACTGGTCTTTTTTCTTGTATAAGCTCCGCACATTTAGCGGCGTCTTTGCACCAAAACCGACAAAGATTATAATTTTCAATGCAAATGCGCACATTTATTCATTTGTAAATCTTTTAAACCGATTAGTCGAACAAAGGTGTTTTAAATTCCAAACTTTAATTCCCGCTCTCGCAAAAAATACGGCCATATGCCATTGTCATAAACAATAAAAAAAAAACATAGGATATTATGGTCGCGTGCTCTGTCGTTTGAAAATAAAAATTAATATTTGAAAACCAGTAATCACGATGACTGATTGCCTTGTTTTTTTATATTTTGCACGTTATTTGTCTTGTACATAAGGTACAAAGTTGTATGACGATTAGTTAAAATTACAGGTTACAATTTCCCGCGTCAATGATTTTGTAATGATAACCAGTGACACATGTTTTAATATTGATAATATGCACCATTGCACGTGAAGCGATTAGATTCTACCAGAGTATAAATTAATATTATATTTATGGCACTTTGACATGCATAGTTATTTGATGACTATGAATATTAGTATTGGTTCTGTAAACCGTGGTATTAAAATTTGCGGATAGATTTTTGGAGTCTGTTCTAAAAATCTACAGCTAGTTCTATCGTCACTTGTAAATGATTAACGTTATTCGATTAATTTCATATTTTTTCAGGTTTTCCTCATATTGCAGTTGTTTTTCGAATCAATTTGTCTGGTGCTCGAAACACACATAAGTTTACAAACTATGAAGCTGATAACAAAAAATCCTGAAAAAATCGTTGTACCAGCTTGAACTTCTTGCCATTGCAGCAAACAAATTATTTACCTGAATATTCTTAATGAGATCAACAGAATGATTACATTTGATTTCCGTTTAGTCATATAATCGTCATGGGAAAGGAAGGAAGGTGAATAAGTTTTTTAAACAACTTATTACACCGATACGCGTGTCACACATAAATTATAATACTATTAATAGCGTCAAGTGAGTGTATTGTTTCGTTTAGACTCCATATTTGGCAATCGATGCAGGAACTTCGAGTCACGCATCACAATTAGCTGGATCCGGTCAACACACTGTGAACTTACCACACGAAGGCATAAATAACACTAAGAGTAATATCAATAGAAAGACATGAAACATTCATCCATACTTAAATGCATAAAATTATGCTGTTTTCCCATAGGTAGGTAAAGACCAAAGAACTCCATTTGCTACGATCCTTACAGACTTCTACTGCCTCATTTACAATCATACAGGACCGCCGATTACGAGTAATACGCATGAAATTCATAAATCTAATAATCTGGTAACAGCCCGTAAAAAAACAAGTACCTAATGTTCTGGGGCCAGTAGCACAGAAGCAGACCAGAAGTGATAGTCGGTAAACAGTAGAGAACAAGAGAGATGCCGCAGACTGAATAAAAATTCTGAATCTGATGCTTCAGTAATAGTCTTCGTAACATATTTAGGCACGTGAACTATCTAATTCACTGACTTTTTATATTTAACAGAAACCCAAAGTAATATAATAATAAAGTTTTATGGCTACATCCAGTCTACAGGCTATAATCTTTAAATCAATAATAACACGCGCACGTGTGTCAGGCCTATTGTTATTGTGGTGAGGTCTAGGTTACTATGACATCCTGTCAGCTTTCGTGAGTGGACACTTCCGTGGGCTGAGCTAGGCGTACGGGACCTACACAACAAGTGACGATTATAATAACTACAGCAAGAAATTGATTTATTATTGCTTCTAGCTATCCGTGACTTTACTTGCTTTTAACGTGTTCTGGAACTGCTAAAATTCTGTATATTCTAGCAGCAAATACATTAAAAGCATTCTCATTTGCAAAACTATATTATTATGGACTGTATATTATGTACTGTCTGGATGTATAAGGAACTATGTTATTGTTTTCATGTTTACTAGGTAGTTCACGTTTTATATTCACAAGAATGAGATCGCTTTGGAAAGCTCCGAAAAAATCACTGGTGCAAAGAACATAATGTAGAAACACTTCTCAGACAACTTGTCAGTTAATTGTCTGGCAACCAATTGTACTAGCGAAACGCACAACCATTACTTTGCTTCCACAGTTGGGTAAAAAGTAACCGCCAAATCGGAAATTGTCGGTTGCTTCAAACCTCCCGTAGCCACTCAATCCTTATTCAGAAGAACATCAGACGTAAAGGTGTTCAACAACATCTGTAAATAATCCGTTAAACATTCAAGAGCCCGCATCATATCAAAATGGCGTCCTTATGCCATAAATTATAGAAAAGTTTAGTTTAAAAACTTAGGATACTATTAGTGGCCAGGTGTGTAAACGAATGAATGATGTGGATTTTGTATTTGGAACGTTTACGCATATTTGTGATGGTACTAGTGAATGATTGAATGGAGTGATCAGCTGTTTCTTTTCATTAAGGAAAGGTGATTTTTGTATTGATACACATTTTAATTATATGATGAATATATTTATTGCACGTAATTAATGTGATTTGATATTGGAAAATAGATTTTACATAGTAATAAAGTACAGTCGTGTACAAAACTAGAAACTATTATCACGCAAAATACTTCTTAGGTAATCCTATTAAAGAAATTCACAATGACTGGAGTAACTAATAAATGGTGATCTAAAACTCTTTGAAAATCCATCTTAAATAACTAAGTTGTTAAGTATTATGAGCGTTATCCGTATTCGATGTTGTTTTAGTAAAAAACACGGTTTCTAGCCTTCTAATCCATTAATTGTTGAGATTCAAAAATACTTGGTCTAACTTTCGATAATTTACTTTTCTTTGCCTTAACAACACTAATTAACTCAGCTTTAATAAACAAACAAACCTTGCCTGTACCAAAAAGGCTCACTATAATAGCACAGAGTTGATCAATAACATAATTAGTTGTCTAGAACCAGTTGTAAAGGAAACTCCTCGGTGCACCTGTCCCATGCTGTCCTGAATAATAAGAACTAGTAATTGTACACAAACTATTATAGATTCTTGTCTATGTTGATTTTTCTTATAAGTTTTTTTTTAACTACTGTACTACTGCTGGGCAAGGATCTCCTCCCAAACGAGGGAGAAGTTAGGCCCAGAGTTCTTTTAAATCATAAAGCAATTATGAAGTTTGAAGTTATGTACTAAGCAGTTAGCAGTGGGACGTCCCGGTTTCCTTGTTTAACTATTTTGCACTAACTATACATACAAAATAATATATCTATACTAATATGTTTGTTTGAACGCGCTAATCTCAGGAACTACTGGTCCGATTTGAAAAATTCTTTCAGTGTTAGATAGCCTATTTATCGAGGAAGGCTATAGGCTATATAACATCACGCTACGGTCATTAGGAGCGGATCGGATCCATTCTCTTCAGTGACGCAAGCGAAGTTGCGCGGGTCAGCTAGTGCTTTATATACATCGAAAATGTTTTTATAAGCAGGTTTGGAATATTTTGTTATGAACAGAAAAATGCACAGCACCTCTGGAAATAGACTTTGTTAAAACCAACTTACAAATTCTTTCTTTATTTTATAAAAGTAGTTCAAAAAGTAATTTACATGCTCTTTTAAAATTTGTGTCATCTTTTAATCGAAATGTGTCGGTGTGGCTAATCAAACAAATTATAATCATTAAGAGAAAAAAAGAAGATAACTATGGATTCAGCAATCCTGTGGATCTATTTTAACTAGGCACCTGAGCCACAAGGCTCACCCAACTACTTGCTTCTTATTTTATAATACCAGTGACATGGAAATTGGATATATCGGTCGGACAAAAGCCTTACAAATTACCTCTAGCACATAACTGAGACGTGTTATTTATCACATATCTTAAGAAAACGGATCCCAATTAGTCTATAATACCTGCAGAAAACTTTTACAACAGTTTTGTAAAAAATCTTTTGAGTTGGGTGTTTCAAAATGTCCAAAAAACCAATACTTCATCTAATGAGGATATCGTATAACGGGCGTTTTGAGAAGGGTGATTGAAACGGGTGATTAGGGGTGAAACAATAGTATCTACTTAGTGTTGATAAATCAAGTTAAAGAAAGATTGTGATTAGATTTGTGTGATGTATTTTACCGCAACTTGACACTTTCATTCTGCTGTTTCTTTCTTCATAATAATATATTTATTAGAATTGTTGATTTAATTATACTTATCTTGTTTATCGCTTAATTTTACCTAAATAGGGATATTTACTTTTGAGTAAATTGGCTCAAGTTCTTTGAAGATATCGAAAAAAACAGTGCCATCGATCGAATTTGGACACAACAATTCTTATTTATGTTCGCAATATCGGCACCGTTGTAGCTAATACATATTCTTAATTGATGTTTTGTATTACCGTGATTCGGATCACAAATCATTTACTTATCTATACTAATATTATAAAGCTGAAGAGTTTGTTTGTTTGTTTGTTTGTTTGTTTGTTTGTTTGAACGCGCTAATCTCAGGAACTACTGGTCCGATTTGAAAAATTCTTTCGGTGTTAGATAGCCCATTTATCGAGGAAGGCTATAGGCTATATAACATTACGCTACGGTCATTAGGAGCGGAGTAGCAATGAAAAATGTTACAAAAACGGGGAATATTTTGACACATTCTCTTAGGTGACGCAAGCGAAGTTGCGCGGGTCAGCTAGTAGTACTATAAAATCATAAACCAAACCAAAAGATTTAAAACAAAACTTCATACTTCCACATCCGGGAACGTTGTTGTGTCAATAAGACTGAGTATTGCGGAACAGTGCAAGGGGGACAGCAGGCAAGTGCTTGTCACATGCGCGGGCGCAGGCGTGAGACAATACGAGACCACTTCCGACTATTACAGGTAACACTGATGTACAGGCGAGTGCAGGGGTGTTTAGAGTATAAAGAAAAAAATATTCAAAAACACGATTTATTTTTATTGTAGCTTTGAACAATCTTTTGCAACAATTTGATTCGGTTGTCAGCTATTGTAGGTTTGAAAGTTGATGTGATTGAGACTTTACTATTTGGTTAGAGCGCGCGAAAACACGGTTACAGCAGCTGACCGGTTGAGAAACCTGGATGCCATGCAGGAGCAGTGCAATATTCAATTATGTTGATGTAGTGCGAGATAATACTTCTAATCTCAATTTTTCTTCTAATCTTCCTTTGTCCTAATCGCTTAAGCATTTAGTTTCCTCCCTGGATTCCTTCGGTGGGCAGTGGTGCTATGCTAATAATGTCTGAAATACGGTTAACATTTTTGATTGATTCGCCAATTGAGTAATGTTATTGGTCAGTAAGTTTATAAAAAAATGAAAGTATGTTCGTCTGATTAATTCACTCGGTATCTATACCCATTTTTAAAACCTTATCTAATAAATAACAGCCGTAAGTCCTTCGTCAAGATGACCGTTACAAAGATCCGAAGAACAACGCAAAAAAACGCAACATCCTTCGTAAAAACTGAATCCGAGAGCAGGTGTCAAAACCATGGAGCAGAGAACTTTCCCGCGCGATAGTACCGGAAGTCAAAGCGGTGCAAGTACTCATTGTGGCCGTTTCCGCCATCGTACGCCCCCTCCGAGATGAATGAACTGAAAAAAAAATCGCAAAACATTCATTTAACTTCTCAAACCGATACAGATAAATGTAATGATTTTGAACGAAATATGCTATTTAAAAAGGGCATATCTCACTTTACAGAGACAAAACTTAAGCCCTTTCAAAACTAAATAAATTTAAAAATAAACTGTTCGTGCAATTTCCAAAACGGCGTATCTCACTTTAAGAATTCAAAGACATGTGTCCTTTTTAAAATTGTTGTTAAAATTGTTCTTTTCAAGAGTTTTATGGTGTGGTAACTAGAAGTTTTGAAGTACTTTATTGCTCTTTTCTGTAATTTCCTAATGTCCTTGAGGCAACAGCTGTTTGTGAATAGGTTTGGTAAGTGCAGATTTTACGCACTCTTGTTAAACAATAGTAGTTATTGAAAAGATTCAGCTTGTATCTGTATCTAACTGAAGTGTATGAATGTTATAGGTTTGTGAATGGACCTTAGTTTTGGCAAAAATATTGGTTCATTGATGTGTTTTTGTTGAATAGAATAATAAAACAATAATATCACAACTTTTATGGCATTTTTGCAAATTAGAAATCATGTCACTTATAATATTAGCCGTTATAGTTCGTTCTTCAAATCTTCGTTTCCTGTTCTTTCCAGCTATAAAAAATTGGCGAGATTTTCGTAAAATAGTCTTCTTACCATTTTAAGACTGTTGGTTATATTATTTTCTTCTTTATTTCAGACTAGCTGACCCGCGCAACTTCGCTTGCGACATATAAGAGAGAATGGGTCAGAATTTTCCATATTTTTGTAACACTTTTTACTTTTTACCTACTCTGCTCCTATTGGTCGTAGCGTGATGATATAAAATATGCATCTTTTTTTCACGAAAAATATTCTCAAAATTATTTATATCTCTTAGTATAACGAAGTCGCGCTAAGGTATATCCGCCATTAAAACAGTTGCCATGGCAACGGAATTTTGTTAATTCAATGTCATTATAATATTTATTTTTCGCGACTTCGTTGAATTTTCTGAATTTTCCCGGGAAATGCGTCATTTTCGCGGGGTAAAAAGTAGCCTATGTCCTTTCTCGGGTATCAAAATATCTCCATACCAAATTTCATGCAAATTGGTTCAGTAGTTTAGACGTGATTGAGTAGCAGACAGACAGACAGACAGACAGACAGACAGACAGAGTTACTTTCGCATTTATAATATTAAGTATGGAAGTATGGATATGGAAGTATGGATTTTGGTGCTTACCAGTTCAAAACGAACCAATACCAAAGTACAAATACTGGACTTACGCCCCTTCAGAGAAAAACAAAAGTAATAAACTAGCAAAAAGACAATTATGAGGTATCACCCTTTCTAAACCAACACGTATCGCGTGCCATACGTTAACAAAACAATAAAACTGGCCAGTCATTACCAATATTAATGACAAACAATAATAAATAATAAAATGTCAAACCAAACAGATTGCGTCAAACATTTGCTCAATTATTGGGCCAATCATTTGCCCTAATTTCACGGTATTGGCACAAAATCATTGGTTTGCTGTTAACAATTAATAAAGTGCTGCTCTGTAATGATTTCCGATATAGTGTTGGGGTCTGGGGTTCAAATGATTGTACTGTTATATTAATTTTAGTGGACACGTGCGCGACATTGCCAGAACATGTGTCGTTTTGGGGTTGAAAAAATTAAGCAGGAAGAAATTATTTGTTGCAAATGTTTATATGGTTGTAAGTGCCAATTTGAACGGCATACTATGAGGCTTAAAAGTTACTTAAAACTAATGATATTATAATAACTACTGGGTAAATATTACATTGGAATGAAAAAGGAGCTATGACGGGTCCTTTGTTTTGTGCTTGTCGACATCAAAAAGCCTGAAGAGCTGTTTGAGGATCTTTAGGCCATGCTGCAAGATATCCTCGCAATGTTTTTCTTCACGGTTACAAGCAAGTGATAAAAATTTCTGAAAATGCGTAAATAAATGTTTCATTGAAGCCTTTTATCTGTTCTGAAGACTATGTGCTTAGATACAGAATATTCTATATTTTCAGAACAATATAACAGATTTATTCGTTTTCCTACATCCAACTTAATAACTACAATGAATATTATATTGCAAACTTCTAAATAATCCGATTTAAACATAAAATTTTGCCCAGACAGTGCCAGACACTTGAAAAGCTTATCAGAATATACTTCATCAATAAATCACACCATTTTGGCTTCTAACTCCATAAGAATAAAGCCTAAAACTTATTTATTTTGTTCTTAACTTTAAGATCTGTATAATCAGGTAATTTGTATCCAAATGATTGGAAGGTCGCTTCATGATGTCACCTCTGCTTAGTAATCGATATGCAATATTGTCCTTTAATAATACCTGTAATGCGATATATTTATGATAATTATTATGTTATTCGTCTGGAAACTGAACAAAAAAGAGGATAGGTAGATATTTTGTTTTTGAAGTCTAGATTGTTATTAGGTATCTGGGTAACAAACTAATTTGTCCTTTTAGAAACATATCAGTCGCTCGTTTGAAGCAACAGTGACGTAAATAAAATAATAAATAAATTTACTCCCTCACATATATTTTTTGGTTTTATATCTCCTGTAATGAGGGAGGGGTTAGGCCCTGAATTTAAGCTTGGGTCGGAGATTTACAGCGACATAATTACACTTTGTTTCATATTGAAATTACGTGATTGTTGCTTCAAATAAATAATCTTATTACCTCTATACAGCCGGATCCTTCTTAGAAGGTGTTGGTAGAACATAGCCCAGAATTCTGTGCTTTCTAGTAAAGTCAAACCTATTAAACTCATAGCTATACTAATATAGGCTGCTGGGTCTTCAGTGAGAACCACTGAACACTACTGAACTTGTCTACCAAGATTATACCTTCTTAATGTTCTTACCTAATCAAATTACGAATAGTACCTATTTTCTTCTCCTGTCTTTTTCTTTTGATACCGCTCCAATCGGTTTCAGTACTCGTATTATTATCTACTTATTCCATGGTTCCAGCATTGTTCTTTGTCTATCGCGAATCCAAACCCTGTAATCTATACTTATAATAAATCTGTAGAGAGGTCAATTCTGTACATTGAATATATTTAAAAAAAAACCAATGGGGGATGTTTAGTAACGGATACTGATACCGAATCTGCAATTTATAATTTTCTTTTCTGTCTGTCTGTCTGTCTGTCCTCCGTCTGTATGTGTCGCTATCACGTAAAAACTACCGGATAGAACGCACTGAAATTTGCTATACGCATAGAATAAGTAGTGGAGCAGTCTCTAGGATACTTTTTATCGCATAATTTTTCATAGATTTTTAGAAAATTGAAAAAAATACGTAGAAATTTTCGAACCTGCGTTTCCCTAGAGATACCATAGATGGCGTTGCGAATCCATTTCACAACATTCGCAATAGGGTCAGCGCAGACCAAGAGGAGCGCAGCGGAGAGGATTTTTTTAACGCACTTGAAAATCAACTTTAAATTAATTGAAATAAAGTGCATAATTGCTTGAACCTGACAAAAAATGCTCGCGCGTCCTCGAGTATGCGCGGGGATGCCCGCGCATCCTCGAGGACGCGCGAGCATTTTTTGACAGGTTCAAGCAATTATGCACTTTATTTTAATTAATTCAAAGTAGATTTTCAAGTGCGTTAAAAAAATCCTCTCCGCTGCGCTCCTCTTGGTCTGCGCTGACCCTAAATGTTGACTGGTTTACGTGGGTCCGGTGCGGTCGGGATATCCTAGGTGGCAAACCGAATAATTTCGTTTGTTGTCGTTGTTCGCCGCTACTAACAGATGGCGTTGTAGTTCGTAACACATAACCAAATTAATTGGTTGCATTAAGGAAATAAATTGGATAGCTATGCAACAGTCTATAGGTAAGTTTAAAAAAATAAACAACGGATGATATATAAAAAATAATTACGGGTTACGCGGTTCCGGACGTATCATCGCAAGTACCTATACATTATTAAGCATAAAATGTGTTTAGGCATCATTAGTTCAGAAAAATACCTCACATATAAAATTCAAGGGCGTACAAAACTCATACCGGAAGGTCGACCAACAATGTTTCAATTTAAATACGAATCATTTAAAACTGAGTACGAACTCAGTGACCATACATGGTTTGAACACAAAAGATATACCTACCTACTCTTTGAGTATGGTAATACAGTGATGTTGTGAAATATGCGTCAAATTTATACTTTCACGGATAATTTTCCTGTATCAGCGCCTTCTACACTCCAGCAGAGTCCGGCAGTCTTGCCCCCACCCCAATTCCAAATTTCCATATTGCATAGTACTCATCATCGCTCTAATTTCCCCTCTAAATTTCCTATTGAATTTTTAAGAAGAGCCAAGGTCAGGCAAGCGGTCCTAAAAATGCCTAGCCAAATCTATGGCAACCCTAATCAATGTAGGATAATATGTATTTTGGAATTAAAATCTAAGTAGTTCTATGTTTTGCTTTTTATTTTCAGGAGAACGACCCAGTAACCCAAGTGTTATCACGTTCCAAATAATTCCATTTTAAATACTTAATTCTAAAACTAGGTCAATGGCCTTACATTAAAAAAAATTGTAACGTTATTCACAAAAAAACATACTTAGTACAAAAAGGATATCTTTTTGTACTAAGTATGTTTTTTTTATCTGATTAACATTTAGGATATTTATAATATTTAAAAAAAAATCGCATCGCCTTTTTGGAATAAACGATAATTTTATCTGACATATTAATAGCGTTCGTGGTCGAAGTAGTTACATATCAAGGATGAACTTTTGTTTTGTCATGAGAGAGTAAGTTCAAATCCTAACGAGTGACATTTCATTTTTGTACAATTTATTTATTTTTTTAAATTTTGTGTTAATTTTTTTAGGTGATTTAATTCAATATTATAATTTTTTTGACATATTTTTTTATTTAAATAACATTTTTATCACAATATTGAGTGAGCGAATATTTTTGTTGTCATAAATTCCGCAGTCTTTTGAAAGTATAAGTAGGTACCTACTTGGTTATTCAATATTTTAAATCTTAATGAATAAGTAGTGGAGCAACTTATAGGAAACTTTTTATCTCATAAAAATTCTTAGTTTTCTAGAAAATTGCAAATATGTAGTAAAAATCGTTCACAGGTAACATAAAAATATAAGCGAAAATTTTAGCTTATATTACAAGCGTCGCTGTGGCGTATTGGTTTATAGATCCGTTTTTAATTTTTAATCCTTTTGGTGAGGGATCGAACCTCATCGGAGACAGTACTTTTTGTGACTGTTTTACGTTTCAAAGTACTTTTTAAACATTTTCTATGGATTTTGTTTAGATTTTTGTGGAAATTGATATAAATTTTATTTTATAGTGCATTATTTTATTTGGCATCTAACCTTGAAAGTATCTAGGTCTAAGTGAGCTGCAACTAATGCAACAGCACGACATTCACGCGAGCGGAGCCGCACGGGTCAGCTAGTTACAAATAAAATCCTTCATTAATCACAGTCAGTTCCTGTACTAAATCGTTAGGTGAGTCATACAAACTATAAATAATAATCTTACTTTAGGTGTTAGGTATTTATATACCTAACACCTAAAGTGTGGATTACATCATCACAATCACTTGTGGTTCTAAATAATTAGAGGTCATATACTACCTACCGACTGTAGGCAGCTAAAGCAGGGTCATGTAAATCCGACTAATAAAATAAATGCGAAAGTTTGTAAGTACAGATGCATGTTTGTTACTCTTTCACGCAGAAACTTCTCATCAGATATTTATGAAATTGGGTACACATATAGTTTATAACTTGGATTAACACATGGTATATTTTTTCCTTTGAAATATTGTCGCGCGGACGAAGTCGCGGGGAGAAACTAGTAGTATATACAGACTTCTGCTCGCGATATAGTACGCATGAAAAGATTTCCCGGGGTAAAGTGTATTCAATTCAGGATATGAACTATTGTGTGTACCATATTTGATCAAAATCAGTTCATTAATTTTGGCGTGATTGAGTACCAAACACAACTGTCCACATTTTAAAATATTAGTATAGATATGACGGTTTAGTTCAACGTTCTGGCAAATATTACACCTTCAACTCTTGTTGGTAATTCGCAAAATAAGTAGATTTGTGTACCTACGGATTTTTAAGAGGTTCTTAAGCTAAGACTGGTATTTTGCAAGTTTGATAGTTTTTCTCAGTAGTTTTCCGGCATGATTTTGATTGCAGAAATCCCATGATCTGAATAGAATTCATAATCAGTGTGACTCATAAAAATTACAATCAGATATGCCTACTAGTTGCAAAGTAGCATTTTTGGTCTGTTTGTCCCCATTGGCAGCAGAAAACATTTTATGTATCTATCTTTGTTTGAGAAGGAGTGCCTGAGCGTCTGTAAAAAATAACATTTTGCACGGTTGCACCTTATAACTACTGCCGACGAAAAACATGTCTTGGGACCACAGAATCTGAAATCCTGATACTTGATACATGCAAAGGATAGATCAACCACCAAGAAGCAGATATGAGAGGAAAAGTCGAGTCTGGAGCCGTTGTTTTATTATTTAGCTCTGAAGGCCAGACATCGTCACATCTAGTAGATCAGAATCAACAATAATGTCTATATTTATTTAACAAAAAGATCGTTAACTGATATCGACTTGTTTTAAGACAAAAACAAAGCTTGACTCATAATAACGTTCGTTTAATCTGGCGCGAAACTGACCGTGATACAGCCACAGACGATACAGGTAGCAAATTGGCGCCAAAACTTTATATAGGCCATGACACGTGGTCACACATGCGTCAACGTGAATGAGGCCATAGTAACCCATATTTGGCGTTTAATACTGTTTAGCCTTGAAAATAGGCATTCCTCACGCTTAACGCATAGATAAAAAATATGTCACGTGTGTTTTTTTTTTATTTGGTGTATAAAATTTGCATGGAATAAGAAACAAAATAACAAGTAGTAACGGAGATTAATATTTGAAAATTATAGTAGGCAATATTTTTTATGGCTTTTTGGTACAATTGTTAAGGAGCAATACTCTTACCACTAGCTAAATTTAATTGTGTTGTGTATTTGTGTGAAGGTAAGGTGAGTGAGTTAAGTTAAATTTTATCGGCTAAACGGTGCCATTTGATTCCGATCTGAGGTTCAGCTTCAGCGCGGAAATGTTTCTTAAGTTACTTCTTGTAGTTAAACCTATTTTAGGTCCCACTGCCGGGCAGACTCCTAGATTTATGATTACTTTCGTAATTTCAAGTCAACCAATTGGTCAAAATTGTAACATACAAAATTATATTAACTCAAACCGCCTCACTGTAAAACCAAAACAATTGCCCATTACTTTTAGTAAAAAAACTGCGTCCTTGAACTTCCAACAGGTCATCGACCTCTACTCCCTAACCTTAGATCTTCCCGCGTTTAAGACTATTTTTACCGACAGTAAAATGTTTTAAAAATCTCATGTTAGAGCATTGAAGCACCCTCTTGAACAAAATCACTACCTGTGTTACTTAAAGCATGTCATTTGTGAATTTTACGAGTGTTTTAAGTTACAACCACATTCTGTGAAGGACAATAGGCGATAAATGAAAACTTCTTGCTATTTTTCAGTAGAGTGGCCACGAGTTAGTTGCCACAGGGCCACTTTTGACCATTTCTTCTTAACCATTTCCCAAGTTCGGTCGGACATGTTTTCTTCTTCCACTCATCTCTATTAGAAGTTAACTCTGTCCTAGCCTTAGGTCTTACTCTGTCTTCTGTCCGGTTTCTGAGGTACATTGAGCGGTAATTTATCTATTCAATAATCTACTTATACAAAAAAACGCTATTTCATAGATAAACTACCGCTAAATGTACTTAGAAACCGGGGGTTAGCCATTCATCTGTGACTGCCTCCGTGGTGCAGTGGTTAAGGTTGCTTCCACTGCGTCGGAAGGTCGTGGGTTTGATTCCTAAATGGAACAATTACCTATTTATGCGTTGTTTCGTTTTTTCGGGTCTGATTGTACTTTGTATCCGTTGTTTGTATGTTTGTAAAAGTCCTTCGACACAAGAATATTTCTTAGTGAGGGAGTTGCTTTTAAAAAAAAGAAAAAGAATTAAGGAAAAAAATCTTTCAACAAATTTATACATAGAGAGAGAAGTAACTTAACTTAAATTTAATTAAATATTTAGTCTTACAACTTTTATGCTTGTAGTAAAGTATGGTTGTCCTACACGTTACATATGACAGTAAGTACTTGTAAGCTGTAATTGTAATGCCAATTGAACAGTTTATTTCTTTCTCTAGCTAATTAACGGCAACTTAACAATATTTTACTTCGACTGACGTAAACAATATTATGTTCTACGGTTAACTGTGGTCCACGGCGACCAAAGTTAGTTATTTTTTAATTATTCGACTCAAAAAACTGGAATATGTATTGAAACAATGATATTTAGGCCGTTAAACCATTAAATACTGTCTCTCAGCTGCGTATGGGTCTCCTCCTGGAAGGACGGAGGGATTAAGCCTTTATTTTTCGCTGGCCTAGAACAGACTGAGAAGTATATATTCCTTCAAAAAATATTTTTCTTTTGCCAGTCACATACCTATGCTTCGTTCTACCACAGAGATTAGCATTAAAGGTTTGCATGGACAGGTCCATCGTGAGTCCAGTATTTCAGAAGACTGTACTCTGGCTACTTCTTCTTACACACGCTCCAGTCTATTTGTACACGCATAGCAGGTACAGGGCACATGTAGACTTCTCTGGAAGACAGGAGGGTATATTGCGTTATTATACATGCAATATTTCATAGAGATATTTTTATAATACTCGATTAGCTTTAAAAAGTTAAGGTGTGTTGCCTAAAGCTGTTGGTAAATACCACTCTGCTATCAAAATTCTAGTTATTACAAATAACTCTGTGGCATTGCAGAGTTAACGTTGTATATTGGATCTTAACAATATCACGCGGACAAACGTTTTTAAATCTGTCAAAGATTAAAGTGAAAATGCAGTAACTGACAAAATGTTCTAGGCACGTAATGATTCAGAAACCTTGAAACAGGAATTTATACTTACAGTTTAAACGACATTCCGACTCGTGTGATATGTCAAAGTAATCAGAACCGAAAGAAACTAATTATTGAAGAAATACTTATTTACTGAATAGTTAAAATATTAAGTAGATACAAATATGTACCATCGGCGAAGAAGCAAAATTGTTTGATAATATTATCACTAACAATGTACTACATAAATATCATAGAAGTTTTTTTCACAATTAAGCTTGCTCCCGATTAATTATAGAAATTTACAGAAGGCCAAGGTCTCACTACCACACTACAATCATTTAATTTCTATAAAACGTATTTTTTCTGTTGTGCATAAGAATGAATAAATATCGATTTTACCTGTGACTTTTAGTACAGCCCACCAGTCGTTAAATGCAAAACCCGAAACATTTTACAAATACCATCTGACATTTTACAAAAAAGTTCACCTTGAAATTGAACTCGGACCTCGAAAATACTTAACCCATTACAGCAGACTACATTATTATTAAAAATAGAATTGTTCTAATGTCCACTTTATCTACCATGCGGCGATAAGACGTCACGTATGTCCATAAATAAATCACGCGGGAATTCTATCACCTATCCGAAAGGTAACAACATTCATAGTAAAATTTGCAATAATGGCGTTTCTTCCCCTTTAAGACTCCACCTGTTATGTTCCCTATACAAAAAGCGTCCTTGCTTCCATTGTTAAAGGTTTGCGCGCCAAGTGACTGCCAAAATCGGCGCACGCGGCGATGCGCGGGAAAACATCGAGCGTCAGTCGATGTCGAGGAGAGCGCGCGCGCACACGCAGCCACGCTACACTTTATAGGTTAGAATTGGCGCGTCCGCGTCCGCCAGGTGCGATCCGTTCCCCCGCTCTAACCCACCGCCGCACCTATCCTCCCTCTCGCCTCGCTACCTGCGGACAACAGCTGTTTTCTCTCGGGAGATTAGTCAGATGTTTCTCGCGAACCAGTCAGTGCTCACCTGACGCGCGTTACGGTTATCGGTATCAGCTATGGCAGCCGGAGGACGTACACCCAAGCAGAGGAGGTTCGAGATGTCAGCAGGGATGGCGCTCAGGGCATCCAACACCCCAAGAAGGAGACGCGGGAGCTGCAAGTGTTTATTCGGGGCGCCGGACAGGGACGAGACGAGGCGGCTAATGGCCGAGCAGTACGCAAGGGAGAGGAAGCGCTTCATCAGACGCTTCAATTTCGACATTGAGACAGAATGCACGTACAAATCTGCGAAGTTGGATTCACCGGTGAAGTTCTGTGAGGAAGACAAGGAGAATTCTGAGAGCCCGGTGCGGATGGCGACCGACGCGCTGGCGTGTGTTGGGAACACGGACTTGAGGGTGCTGGGCTCACCTTCGCGTCGAAGTGCTGCTGGCAGTTCAGCCAGCTCACCCCGCACCCCGCGCACCCCACGAACACCCCGTGCGTCGCGAACCCCGCGCACCCCCCGCACCCCCGCGTCCAGGAGACAGCTGCAAATGACAGGTTAGTACATTTGTTTCAAAAATTTAAACCGCAGTTACTTTGTCAGAAGGCAACGTTAATAAGGCAATTTTTCATGATGTTATTTATAATCCTGAGTACCTGTGTCAATCTTGGTCCGTCGTCTCATTTAGTATTCAGCCGCCGTCTTGCATAATGCACCGGCGAAGAGTTGATCACTGCATTTTTATTTTATGAGGCCATGTTTGCAGAGTGCATCATAATTGTGAAATATGGGCCAGGCTCGTCTTATCTGGTACAAATTGTTCAAACATGGAATAGCAAATATTGATAGCAATTGACTATACTATTTAGAAAGAGCTTCTGCCTTACGTCTGTAAAGATATTATAGAAATATTAATAAATTCCGTAGTTAGCCCACAGTCCTGCGATACATTTTAATGTTCTTGGCGTAATGCCAGTACATTTTCTGCCTAAGTAATAATGCCAATATTTTGCATACCGAGTAAAATATTCGTCGTCTGTCACAGCAATAACAATGGAAATAACTTCTAAGAAGCAAAACAATGTAGTATTTATTGTTTTAATGTTTCTTTATAATTTAAATTTACGGTGAAAGTAATTGATCGAGTTGGGAATACTTGAAATCTCGTTGGTCCACTTTCAACATTCCCTCGTATCTTGTATCTGAAACATGTCACCCTTAATTAGTAATATCGACCTTTTGTACATAACAATTAGTGTTAATTTTTACTAACATATAGACATAATCTATTTTCTCATATCAAAACATACATTATCACATTTTTACAAGATGTTTTTATGTAATTGTTGCTAACTGATAAAAAAGCGTATAAAACACATTGATATCAATTTCAATTAGTTTTTAAATTATTTTCACGTGCAGTTTAGGGTTAAACTTGACTAAAAATCCAATAAAAGTGATATTTACCTATGTTCATCAACAAAACAATTAACAAATTTTGATTATATTATAACATAATATCAAACCACACGAGAGGGCACAAGATACAAACTTAAAGACAGGTTAACGACCTCTTAGCATCAAACCATAGGTCAAGTATACAAACATGCTTACATAATAATAATAGTTATTTAAACAGTATTTTATCATTACAAAGAATATTTACTCAGGTGTTAAAAAGTATTATAAAGACTTACTTTAATCAAAAACAAAACATTTTTTTACTAAAATATATTTTTTGCGTATGGGAAATTCTCTCTACGTAATAGGAGCATTGACTTGCTTTCATTTATTCTAGACATCCCCAATTAAAACCAACATATTTTTACATTAATAACAATAGTTTTCCTTCCAAAATATTAGCGTCGCTGGGGAGGGATTTTCCTGCAATCAATTATGAAAAAATAAAGCAGTCTTTAAAAGTATCCATTATAGCACAGTAGCTTCTGCCTGTGATTTCATCCGCTGTAAAAAGATTTCCCGGGGTAAAAAGTAACCTATGTGTTAATTTCATACAGGAAAAAAAAATAAAAATTACTAGGTATCTTGCAAAATGTCTATCTATTTTCCCTTTACTGCTATATCTACTACGTATATTAAATGTATATATGTATGTATATTATACCCAAACGGGTTGTGCGCACGCGGCGACTACCGACACGTTTTGCGACACGTGACCTAACTATCCACTATCTACAGTTAGATATTGGTACCCGTCCTGAAAAATACATAGAAAAAATATTTACTTTATTTATTTCTACATTTTAAATATCTCCGGTGAAGATATTTTGAAGTGTCCTTAATTTACATGTGTTAGTAATTTTTTTTATATTGTGCTATCGTTACGTCGAATTTCGTGTAGATCGCTTCAGCCATTTAGCCGTGAAAGCGTGAAAAAACAGCGTAATATTAATCTATAATGACAGTATTATAAGAAATATTGTAATTATAGATTGATGAGTTTTTGATAAAATTGCTTCTACTTATTATAGTTAAGTACTAAAGTACTATGTTTTTATAATAGTCTTTACTAAACTAGTTTAGTTAACACTTAAACGGCTCGCTTCTCGTAAAACTTCACAATTATTATATAATAGACTTAAAATATATATTTTATACAATATACAGCATGTTTTTTAAACCTCACTTTACTTACGGGCTATTATTACAATGGAATCAAGGCCTAAACCTTCCTTAATAATGTAATTTCGGGAGGTCTTCTCTCGTCATGAGGGAGGCTTGTCCAGCAGTGGGACATTGAAGGGTTAAATTTATTTACTCATTAAAAGAGCCATTGTCATGGCTTCTTAAATACTATGACAAAATATACTAAGATATAGTTGAAGGAAGAGGTTGTCATTGTAGAAAATTTTCATAATTTGTCAAAAAGACACACCTAATAATATACAGTACTTAAAAACTAGTTTTTCCATGACTAATAGAAACAAACACAGGCATCTATACATTCTATACTGTTTTATAATCGTACTATGACTCACTAGACTCAGTACAAAATGCTCTCAACTTAATACATCTTGAGTAGGCGGTACCATTCTCCTGGTTGTAAAGTTTACTATTATATCCCTTTACTGGTTTTGTAGGAATCACTCGGTTTAAATAGTGAGTCATTTAAAGACTGTATATTGCAGTAATTAATTGAGTTTAATTGTATCTTTAGTTTATATTGCTTGAAATAAATTAAAAAGGTATGAGTGCTCCCTTTTCTTTCCTATAGTTAACGACGTCTTATATATTTTAAGAGATCCAGTGAGTTGGCCCACGATTTAGCTTACAAAGACTTAAAAAAAATGACATAATGAAGTTAATGAAATTATGATAATTCAACAAATATTTCTTCATAAATTTTTAGACCGTGTACTATACTTTAACTCTTAGACGAACTTGCAACTAACAAAACTTAAAGCATAGGTCAATGAACTATCAGTAAGAAAATAAGAATTTGAAAAAAACATCCTCAAGTCCTCGATTCCAAAATTCGAACCTTCACCCAAAGAGTACCGGCCACCATTTTTTAAATTATAAAATACAATGTAACTGAGGAGTTTTTATATAAAAGTAGTGTAAGCATTTACAAAACAGTCACGGCTCGCTGGTTCCGGGGTATGTGAGGATGTCGGGAGCACGTCCACATCCAGTGAGCTTGCCCTTCACCTCTATAAGGACAAATCCTGGGAACTGATGCTATCGGGGAACAAATTAGCTCTTTGAAAGAATAGGCTATTACGTTTTGATGAAGACTTTAATTATTGTAATGTTTTAAGTGTGATAAGGTTTTATAGCGAGGTTTCTATACATCTGTGGAATAAATGGCGTCATTTTGTACTCTAATACTTTGATATTTTTTTAAGGAGTTTCTCTTTATTTACCTTCTATTTTCACAATCTTGAGTCTGATCAACAAAAAATATTTTTTATTTAATAAAATTAAATAAAAAACGAGTCGAATAAGATTCCTTGAAATAAAATTATAAAAAAACTAAGTAACTATAATATCAGACACGAATCTAAAAATTTAAACTTGAAATAAAGACATATTTAATATGAAAGCTCAAATAAAAAAGCCCGCCTTTGAAATTAAAATCTTTGACAATAAGCCATAAGTACATACCCCAATACAATTTTATTGTACCCAAAAGAAATTGCGCAGCACTCTCAAATTACGTAACCAGATCCTCAGGTCTATGACCATAACAGTGTTTATCAAGAACATAATCTTACATTGATCAGAGATTCGAGTCATGGCTTTGCGATCCATGGTGTGAGGTCAAAGACCCCTTACGTCATCTAAGCCCCGAGTTTTTTGTTTCCAATTTCGAGCTACCATCCTTTCAAAGTTTATTATTTTCCTTACAAAATTCGACCTTAATGCTTTGTGATAAGGGTGTGGTGAAATGATGAATCGATAATAACTCTAATTTTAATTACAAAGGAATCATTGAGAATTTAATAAACGTGACTATCTATTTAGGTTTGCCTTTTCTGACTCATTTCGTTATACAAAATCAACTAGTATTTATTTAAGGGTTTGCAGTAAAACACACCTCGTCCTTGTTGAATTCCTTAAAAATATTTTTTACACAAAACGATTTGATACATAAGAAATCACGAAAAGGTTTTGCTTTTCTATATAATTAAAATAGATGTTTGAGATAAGTTTAATAACTAGTAACCATAGATATCGATTTCTGTTAAAGAAAATCACATTCAGAATTCCATTTACTTGATTACATAATAACAATGTTTCACATACCAACTATAATTAAATCTTTAAAAATCCAGTGGCAAAACCGAACGCCCGAAGCGTGTTTTAAAAGCCCTCCTTAAACCATCGCCCGAGGCTTAAGATAGATACATAAGTACCAATTTGAACTTATAATTGAACTCCGATACAAACCGAAGATTGAACAAGCAAACTAAGGTTGTTAACCCTGGTTACCAAATATAATTGCTCCTTTATCTCTAGTAAGCTGTTTAAATAGAAACAGACATGCGACTAAAAGTCGTGAACGATTAGTCGCAGGGCTGAGTACGTGAGAGTTTTGTAGGGCTTTGTAATTTGGTTAGAATGCTTTTGAATGCACGTGTATGTAATTCCTAATATGATACCATGTTGTGTGTAGTTTGATTCTTGCCTATTTCAAGAGACATTTTCTAGACATGTTCAATTCATTCTTGCGTCATATGGCAGATTCTCAGATTTGGAAAATACGAAAATACAATCAGATCCGAAAAATTTACAAAAATACTAGGATACTCAGTACAGACTGTACTTAAGAATGAATAAAATACAATAAAATGCAATAGTAAGACCTTTAGACACAATATTAACAGGACTTTTTTAAATCTTTAAACAATGCAGTTAGATTTTATGCAGTATGATTTTGTGTAGTAATTTTTCATGCTAACTGTACCTAGGTTGAAGCCCAAATATTAATAAAGCTAGCCAACTGGCCAGCCTGACCACAGACTAGTCACGAATTTGTCTAGACTATAGACCCATTGTTTATGACTGTGAGTTATTGTGTTCCATCCTGGTTATTTGCATTATGGCTTTATCATAGTTTTTGTGTGGTTTGAAGAAAATTGACGCATATTACGATGAAAAACTCTTTTTTTATTCGTGCGACGTTTGACAAAATTGATGACATTGGTTTTAGCAAAATGCTAATTTAATAAATACCTTATAAGTGTACATGTAGTCAAGACAAGTTACATCATTGATATTTTACACGTTATAAAATTATTTACCTCATTTGAAGAAAATATTTACAAGCAAATTTGTTTGCCAAGCCTGTATGAACATAAACTCCTACAAATAAGAATTTAGAATTAAAAATCTTGATTGTTTTTCATTTTTCTATTTATTGAATAAAATTATTTTTTCAAAACGAATTGAACCAGTAAACTTAAAATTTCGGACACTAATGCTTTTGATTAAAATAGATTGAATAAAACTGTACAGTGTACAACACGGTTCAATGTGGTCTAATACGTGGGCGGAAACCAATAGGCTATAATATTTTAATCGTAGACACTTAAAATGGCCACGTTTTAGTCTAGATGTTGGAACGGAAGCTAGTCTTAAAAATGTCGTAAGATGTTTTTTATATGTAGATTTAATCTGCAGTGCGTTGAACCTTATATGGTTTAGTATTTGTTCTTTCTATATTATTATAAGTTGGCTTTAAACATAAAGATTAGTTTTGGTCAGTGTACCTGTAAATAAGGTCTTTGCCAATGTACCTACCTGAAGATAGTGAGCTAGGATCTAGGGCTTTCGAATCAATAACAAAGGAGAATTAAAAAGTTTTGTGTTTTCTGAAGTTTCATCCCTCGATTCTGCATTTTTAAAATAATCATTCGAAGTACTTGTAAAAAACTTTATCAAAAATTTTTAAGGTACGAAAAATAAATGCATATATGTACGTAAAAGCTTCAAAAAACAAACTTACAAAAACACAATCGCAATGTGACTGATCGATCACCTAAATAACCTAAATATAGCAGTGCAATGATAAACATTAATAACTTGAGATTTAAAGGAAAAAGAGTCAATATTTACCATCGATAACGTCATAGTAGGTTAAACCATAGACTTAGGGCTGACATGACAAAAAAAAATAAAGAACACACTTTTAAAAGTGCAGTCGAACATTTTCGAACGAAGAAAAAAAAGAAGACGCTTTTGACGTTTAAAAAAAAATTAACCCTTCATTGCCGCGGTAATTTATTTCCATGATTATTATGTCATTAATTTTTTTAATTTATTTTTTTAATATTTTATTTCTATCTATTTTAATGGTGTGAACGCGCAATAGTATCAAATTGTATGTTTTTCTGTTATCTTTTACGTGTGTTGACAACCATAAATGGTTGTGTAGTTGTTCAAATAAACATATTGATGTTTACTGGGTGCGGCTACTTGACCTCAATTGCTTGCTAAAAGTATGTAGGTACGAGTTTAGGTCACACCATCGCATATGCGCCGTAATTTTTTTATGTTTTTGTAGAAATTATTGATAATGCTGGTTTTAATGCCATGGCAACTTGTATCGGTTATCTTTTAACTTTTCATGGCTACTAATCGGATTTTACGTACTTTTATGTGTTTTGAGACTGGCTTTAGACTAAATAAATATCTTCTTTTCGATTAGACATTCGTTCAGTGAGTTCAATTATTATGTAGTTCTAATTTGTATAGATTCCCAAATCAGAGCGTAGGTACCTTAAATTTCATTGATAAGTATACAATTACAAAAGTCTTTATTATTACGATTTGCGTATAAGTCACTTAAATAAGCTTTCGCTTAAGCGATTTCTTCAGTCTTTTCGATTTCTCATTTAAACCTTAACGACTACTAATTAAAGTTTGTTAAAAGATAAACATTAAACTTACTTTCAAAAGTAGCCGTTATGCCATTTACTATTGTCGTTAAAATTACATCACTCCATTATCTCATTCCTTGTATGAGCAGGCTTCATTATTCAACCACAAGACACCTGTTTGCACATGTTGCTATATCTGACTCATCATGTAAAAAATACTTTCTTAAAGTTAGATCATCGCTTTGAGAGTTTCACGTGTTTGAGTTCACGTGTCATGGTTGCCCATGGTGTTTTCTTATTGGACAAAAGCCATTTATAAAAAAATATATGTGTGTTTTTTTTCTTGGGACTTTTTTGAGCACTTACTACTACTAAAGTTAGATGTGTCATTGTTTCTTATTTCACTTTGAAATATATCTTTCTGATGTCATATGGTTTACTCGCTGTGTCAAAAAATTGCTGCGTCTTTTGCTTTAAGAACGATATTTGAATATTTCATTTAAAAAAACGGTTGAATGTTAACATAGAACGAAGAAACGGTTTTTTTTTAACTTCTCTCCACGTTGAACAAGTAATTGTGTTTCACGTTATACATGTACACTTGTACACTGAACACCTTGCGTAAGATTCCATCGCGTCATATATTTCGTTAACCTTACAAAAAGAGCTTCGAATTCCTATAAAATACGAAACGTCGATGTTATCGAGAATGCACACAAAAAGCTTTGAGAAATTCGAGTACAATAGAACAATATAAGGAAGTCTGCTACTAGACGAATAAGTATTTGTTTGTCGTACATCGACGGGCGACGTTTTAAGGGCAATATTGGGTGCCACGGGAAGTGATGTCACAGCGATTGTGTTTGAACTTGACCCTCTGTCACAAAACTTTAAATAGATCACCAAAACTGTCATCATCGCGTTTTATTATCTATGGGAAAGAAATTCATGATTATAGAATCTTATTCTTATGAAGCAATAGAACATTTTGTTTAGTACTTGATTGCAATTATGGGTGGAGGCCATTTTGATGTTCGTAAAAGGAAGTCAGTTCTGCAAAAGTATTTAAGAGCTAATCTAATTTTGTCACGTGCGCGGCTTATATAAAGTGCATATCCTCATGCTTCCGTGTTATCCAGACTTAAACAAAGTATCCCATTTCATAACATTGTTATCTCTTCAACTTTAAATATAATTGATGAGCAGCATTTTATCAAAACTATTGGTTTTACCTAACAAAAACGTATGGACGGTCTTCATTAACTAACCATTCCAAGTTAACATTTCATCTTACATATGTATATAAAATACATTTCCCGTAGGTATTTGAGGATGCCTAAAAAACTTCCCTTGCTTTATTCAGATCCATACAATTTTTCATTACTTATGTAATTACTTCCAATCCCAAATTAAATATACTTTCACCCCAAAACAGTTCCGTTCTTTCGCCTTTAGTCAACGATTGGTTACTCCTTCCACTTTCGACCGTTAAATTTCAAAAAGCTTTCCCATCTTCAATAATAAGAATGAAGCATTAAAATTCTGTGGTCACGTCAACCAGAACAGCGCATAGCGTGACGACCCTACGCAACCGGAGCAACCAACCGTGCCCTATGGGAGCACTTGTCTATAGTATTATTATTCCCTATTATTATCTGTGGACCTGGTCACTGATCCACCCGCATTTGAGGGTTATGTTTAAGTTTCATTTGAATTTCGAATGTTTGAGTTCGGGGCAAAGGTTAACTCGTGTTCTATAGATAATTTTGTTACTTTTTAAGTTAATGATTTAAGAATGAGAATAGGAGCCAATTTCATCAATTAAATTGTAAATGAATATTTTTGAACATGTGAAGTTACTATGAAATTTGTTTAAAATTCATAGTGCCTATAACCATATAAAAAAGTTAAGAAAATAATTATTAAGTCATAACTCAAAATCAAAATGGACGAACATAAGTAAAACAACATCGGCAGTAAATCAAAACCAAATTTTAAATTCACGTAGTGATACTAATAAAATCCTATTTGTCTAGACTGTAGTAATAAAACAATCTGCACTGAACAATGCACCTTATTTACTTGAACATAAAGTTTAAATTACATTGTTGTATATGTATTGTAAACTATTAAGTTCTATTAGATATACATTGCGCTATTATAATGGATGGACTGGTCACGTGACGTGTGTAGAAGTGCAATGAACTAGATCGTTATGTCATTGTAGGTAACCTTATGTGTAGTTTTAAAAGTTTCAAAATATACTGACTGTATAGTTTGAATTGTCTGATTATAGTAGTCCATAGAACACAAGACGTATAGCCGATAAGGTACCAGGTTCGATTACCAAGTAGGGCTGTTGCGTTTACTCAATTTATTTTAGTGTTAATAGTATTTTAGTTAGTAAGTAATATTTGGCAGTAAGGGGACTTAAGTCATAAACGGCGAAAGGCGTGTGTGTTTCGGCACAGCTCTGCTCACACCATCGAGTATAACCGACGTAAAGTTAATTATAAAAAGAGAGGCTCATAAAATACATTTAACTCAATAAACTAAGTTTAAGAACCATACTTATCTACCTACTACTTTCTTGGACCATTAACTTTCGGTTGAAATATCCGACATCCGTCGTTGACTCGAAATATGCATGACTTCTGAAGAATATATTATATATTATACATATTATAAAGCTGAAGAGTTTGTTTGTTTGTTTGTTTGTTTGTTTGAACGCGCTAATCTCGGGAACTACTGGTCCGATTTGAATAATTCTTTCAGTGTTAGATAGCCCATTTATCGAGGAAGGCTATAGGCTATATATCATCACGCTACGACCAATAGGAGCAGAGTACCAGTGAAAAATGTTACAAAAACGGGGAAAAATATGATTGTCTTATGTGACGCAAGCGAAGTTGCGCGGGTCAGCTAGTATATTATACATTCAGCAATTTGACAGAGGTTTCCGTGCCTATGATTATACCCTAAAGGACATAGCGTGATGTATCGTTTTGATGTAAGGGCCAAGTCACAGCGAAAGCTTTGACACGCGACGCAGAAATAAATTTAAAAAAATAAGAGTATTGTCTTTAGGATTAAAAACGATTGTTTTTTTAATGGGCCTTATAGTTGGCTTAATGAATAAACTAGTATTTAAACATTGAGAGATATCCTTTGTTCATACTGCAAGTCGACAAATTGTTATTTGAGCTTGATTTTCACTTCGAGCTTTCCGTGGATATATTTTCAGGATTTTTTTATAAGAAAAGAAAAATATTTATCTACAAATAATTCTAGCAAATATAAAAGCACAAACATGGCATTGTCATCCGCCATTGATAGTAACGCAAATATTCAAGTAAATCCAATAATTCAAAGTTGACCAAAATCACGTTCAAAGTTTCCGTTTCAAAGATACATAAATACAAAAGACTAACAGGCAATACAAAATTAAAAATTACGATTCAAACGTAAACGTAGTGAACGGGACTTAAATTAACATCGCCTGACCTTACTCTTTCAGTGTGCTTTAACCCTAAAGGCACAGCAATTTTACGGGCGCATAACGTGCACCAATTTTGAACTGCAATTTTAAAGGCACGCGGCCACTTGGGTATCGACATTTCATATTGATATTATTCAGTTTAAATCTGACTTACATTATTGCTATAAAAATAATTATTATGCCGGCTGAAGCGTAATTTTCATATATGAAATGTAATAATTTTTGTCAATATATAAAGTTTTATTTAAAAAGATATTTTGTCCCTTCTGGGTTCAATTTTCTATAACAATTTGTGTAATTATGGGTCGATATTTGTAAAACAAACTTAGTAGTACAATCCATTTTTATAGGAGAAATCTACAAGACTTTTATATGAATGATAATTTTATAGAACTTTGGTAGTAAAAATCATTTTTTCCCATATCTACTAAACAATAAGCATAACTATATATTCATTTATAACCAAGTCGTTTCATTACAAAACGCTTGGCTAAAGATAATAATTACACAATCCACTTATCACTGAACCAAACGGACAGGGCTAAGGGTCTGACCTTTTGCATGAGGCTCGTGGTGAAAGGTATTGTCGTGGGTTCGACGCCCGGCCGTGCCCTGATAACTATCGGTTTCCTTGTTTATTCGATAACATACAATGACTGTACGCTGAGAACACACGACTTTCATTTACATATATAAATGAACCTGTGTTTCGAAACTACCAGTTACGGTTATCCCACAACTGGGCAAAATTATTCCGTTTGGTTTCATTTACTACTTGTAAGCCAAGCTCCTTCGTGGCTAGTGGTGGCTATCTTACATACATAGATTTCTTGTACGAGTCAAAAATAAATATTTTTTTTACACAATTTTAGCTTTATCATTATGCATATTTCTCCCTCGTTCGGGAGTAGACCCTTGCCCAGCCGTGGGACGATCGAGACTAATAAAAACAGGGTAAATTTTTAGTCAATTTTCCATCGCTTTTAACTCGCTGATTGCAGTGACTTTTATCTTATATCAAGTCTGACGCAAATATAAATTAATCACGCCTTCTTCCCATAGGGGTAGACAGAAACCAGAGAAATATTGTGTCGAATATTTACAACAATAAAAAAATAACCATTAGTAATCCATTTTCATGCCTAAAAGGAGTGCCTGCTCGCATTCCCCATTAGCCATGGCTACGGAAGGTCTAGTTAAGACGATTTTCAACGGTTCATTCGATCGAATTAAAGATTATGAGTACGTCTGATACCGTATGAGATAAACGACGGTCTATTTTAATGAATATTATAAAGGTTGTACATACATTTTAACATTACTTTTTACGCGTATATTAAAGAGGTTCACTTTATGCCTATATTATCCCATGTGTTAATAGACATTCTGTTTGATCACTGGATTTCAATGTGGGAAAAGTTCTTGTGAGTATCCGATCCATCTTTTCAGTTAAACACAGGGAAAAAATATGACATTTAAACGACATTTTTAGGCTTTATAAGAAATCAAGGTTTCTCAATAGGCGTTTGATTAAAAAACACGAGGAACGCACGCAACAATCAAATTTTAATGTCATGGGATTTTTATACTTTACAGTCTTTAGTGCTCAGTATCAACCGAGCCAAGACATACACAAAATATGTATTTCGAAACAAATTAAAAACTTTTTTTTAACAACGCGTTTCAACAAAATTGTATCTTATATTCCGTATTTTACAAACATACCAACAAAAGACGCCTTATATTAACCTCCACCATATTTTATTCCCCCCATACATTACAAAGTAAATAATCAACTACAAAATAACAAGTCCTTCGTCAACCCAAATTCCAAAAGAAAGTCGAAATCGTCCACTGAATCATTATTACAAACTCTTACCAAGAACTCAAGCATTTTGTTTACCAACACGCGAAACTTTGTAAGGCTCCATACAACTCCATAACGGTATCACGGGTTAATAACCTACTTTGTATGTATGTATAAATTCGCGAGGATAAAACTGGTATTGCCTAGTAAAAAAAATATAGATAGCCTGTTTGGTGTGTTTTTTTTTACGTGGCAGGATGTCACTAATCTTTGAATTTGACATGTTTAAATGTTAAATTTAATTGCGAACTGTAGCCGATTTTAACTATAGTTAATTTTTTACCCACTTAATAAGTAATTTTACCGTGTCTTTTTTATAATCCGCGATTGTCCCATTGCTGGTCAAGGGTCTACTCCCGAATGAGGGAGAGGTTAAGCCACCTAAGTTAAGAGTTTTAGTCCACCACGCTGGGTAAGTGCGGGTTGGGGACTTTGCATGCCTACAAGTAACTTAATTTAAAATAATATCTATTGTAACCAACGACGTAACTAAAAAACATTTTTTTTAGTACAATTTAGTTTTACAAACAAGTCTTAATTAAAACAGCATGCATATTATATAAATGTACGAATACAGTTACAATTTACTCACAAATTTCTTATATGTATCATTTAACTTAAACAACATAAAGTTTAGTGTGAGAATCACAAAGTCTCACGCTTCAAAATTAATAAATTTGCCAATTATCTCAAATGTTATAAACATATTAAAATGCAATTTAATTAGTAGTTATAATACTTGATAAAACTGTGTGAAGAACGGATCCGTATTTTCCCATTGCGATTTCAAGTCGCTTAATAAAATAATGAGTTTATTATAAGATAATAAAATGTACATACAAAATATCTCGCCTGTTATACCCGAAGTCGCAATTTCATTTCTTCATTATATTACAATTTTATGAAATTTAGTTAAAAATTACACTAAAAGTGTAATGCAATATTGTGTTAATTCTTCAGTGATTTTAACATAAATATACTGCTAACTGAAAAATCTTACAAATTATATAAACGGACGCAAATTTAAAAAAGAGTATATTGATTCTATCTTCTCCTATTTTAAACATAATTAATTACCTACTGTAAACCTATTTCAAATCAAGCGATTTTAATATAGTAGGTATTATATCAATATTTTTGTTCCTGTAAAGCTACGAACTGTTTTTTTGCTTTATTCAATACAAACATTACTATGGTTACTACGAACTAGGAAGTAAATAAAATGCACCGCTTTACGCGTAGTGCAGTGTGCACTAGAAATAGGTCAACTTGTACTTAACACGAGAAACCTGTTTCTAGGAGACCTAACAGAGTACTAAGTCCTAAGTCTTGCTGTTTATGTGATAAAGAACCTATATTTCTATACTTAAAATACACTTTTTTGATCGGTGAAATGAAGGAAGGCTTTCAAATACTTTGTACGAAGTTTACAAAATTAAGTATGGCTGAAATTTAGCAGGGTGATTTTGCAAAGACATTATAATCATTTTGGGAAAAGACATATTATTATAGTACCCTTAGTATTTGTACAGACTTCTTGTTAAAAATAATATTTATAGAGTGGCTTTAGGACATAATCTTGAAACGTAGTAATTAAAGAGATGAGTAAAATTTTGTACGAACTTTTGAAAAACGGAGTTATTTCAGTACAAGGTTTAGTATTTCATATGAAGTTAATTGCTATATCCGTTACATAATAAAGGGGATAAAACATAATTCCCGGGTGCGGGATATAATAAACTGTTACTGGGTTTTCCTGTTCGGGAATTCTTCGAAGCGGCTCCCTAATTTTTATTGAGAACTCTCAAACAATGTCTGGACTCCGAACCAGGAGTTAATAATTTATTATTGTTATTTGCCATGGAGGTTAAAGCCATTTTATTTTACGATTTACTGTGTGTAGTATGTTAAGGTGGTCTCCAAGCCAGTACTAGTGTGTCGGGGGGTCGTGGTCTCTATTCCCACACGGAACAAATATTTGATACAGATAGTTGTTTCAAGTCTAGTTGTACTTTGATTCCGTTCTATGTATGTTTGTAAAAGAGCAATTCTTGGTGCGGGAATTGTCTTTATTATTTAAAAATAAAAACTAATAACCCCGTTTCATGAGAATATAAGAGACTTATTCAAACAAATAAACAGCTCTGAATATTACGAATCAGAAATTCTCGTCTTTTATAATAATGGTAAAGAGAGCCAACAATAATTATACTACTTAACAATAAAATTCTGTTTAATTATTTCCCACAGAAAAACGCAATTAACTGGAATCGAATGCATGATCCGCGGTCGTTTACATTATCAGTTCACCCATCTAATTGTAAATCTTTCTTTACGACGATACATATTTTATTACTGTCCCTTTTTACACAATATATCAATGATGTTCTCAGTAATTCGGCTGCGAGTAACCAATGTTTGGGAATTCAAAGCCCTTCGAAGAAATCGACAAAACATTGCCAGTCTGTAAAATTCCAAAAAATATATAATGCACTCTCTTAAACGTACTCTAACTAACTCTGTACTTCGATACATATTTCGAAAGTATCGAATCGCATTGCTGTCAAAAAAATTAAAGTTTCGACTTGAATAATATTTCCATTAGATATTACTTTGAGTGTATTTTCATTTTAGTAATTAATTAAACCTTTATTGTATTCTTTCTAGATTTATTGATAAAGTAATCTTGGTTTCACTATGCATTTCATCTTAATAAATTATGAAAAATGTAAAAAAAGGTTTATAGTTTATTTTATTATATACACCAGTATATAATTGGAAAAAGAAAAAAAACTATCTTATTTATAACCAACTAAAAAGCATAATTAACATTGAATTAAACATAATTAAAAAAGCATTCATATATTATATTACAGCAAGTATTCTGCCGATCCCCATCTTACCACCTGGCGTGAAGGCTTTAAAACAATTTATTATAGTCCCAATCGTCGCTATGTTTTATTTTTTAAGTTTTTGCACGGAAACAGGATGCAGGCCCAATTAGCAGCCGTCTTATTTAATTATCAACACGATTTTACTGCTAAAATTATGACATAATTATTTTATTAAAATTAGAACTTAAATTGACATTGATTGCTAGATTAACTATAGAACCTAACGACAGAATGAAAATAAAATAAATATGAGGTCGGGGAAAAGTCTTTTCGCATTATAGTATGTATGAACTTGTAATAAAATCTTTTCTCTACACAAAAAAGCTAGATATTTGGGTACCTCACGAGCTCACTGAAAGAAACCTAATGAACCGTGTACTCATTTGTGATTCTTGAAGCCAAAGAGATTTACAAGTTCATACATACTATAATGCGAAAAGACTATTTCCCCGACCTAATAATATGTTCATGAGAATTAAATCGGCATTACATCATACTTTAATTTTCGCTGCAAGGAAGAAGATCCCGGCTGTTGTTACTTTACCACGAGCTCCAGAAAGTATTCTTTACAATGTTCCCTTTCTCAAATAAAAAGAATCCAACTTTAACACAATCCCACCGAGGTTGGAACGGTACTTTTGTCATACATCTCTTTCACAACCAAAGATGAGACACCATAAATATGTATGTTGAAAATGTTTCCTTTTACGTAAAAGGTACGGACCTTATAATATAAACAATGACACGAGTAAACCACGGTTTCTTTGTAGTATAAAAAAGGGAACGGTATTGTAGGGTCATCATCCTTAAGTTCGTGTGTTTTGTTTGAGATCAGCGCTGTAGTGCCTTCTTCAGTATTTTAGACTAGCTGTCCGACTTTGCATGCCTTCAAGTTTGATCTCTCAGAAAAAAGTACCACTACACTGGATCCCAGGTCTTCGACTCTCTACTTCCTAAATTAAACAGTCATTTGTTTAGCTGTGCTCTAATTTATAACATGATGTGAACGAGGCAAGGGAAGTTTGTAATGATCGTACCAAGTGGCGTTCTTTAGTGTTGACAATAATACAATAAATAGCCTACAAATTCACTATAGCAGCGTGTGCTCTATTCTCAATGCAAATTGTGTGTCTATTTTTTTATTTAATATCAATTTAACCTTATTAAATGGAAAGCTCTCCTCATAGTTTTCATTGTATAAGTAGGTAGAAAAACTATGAAAATAATCTCCACACAGTAAAAAGCATTGTTATCGAATCAAAATCCCCAAAAACTATTCAAAACTGATCTTATTCCTAAATACTCAAACAAAATGATCGTTCTCTTAATTGGTGTTGCTACCCCACTGCGTAACCCAGGTAGCAGTCTCAAGTCAATAAATACAACGCTGTATCCTTCCTTCATAGTTTTTTTTACCTTTTTTCCATCCGTGTCAGCCACCATAACCTGTTTTTATTTGCAACTAGTGCCATCTCTTTCTTACGCTTAGATCCTTGTATCTTTTTTTGGTCACTTCACACTTTAGTTTTATCTGGCCGTCGGATTGTAGCAATTGGTTGTATGGAATTAAAACAGCGTATTTCAAGTAACAGATGTCAGTCTTACGCCCTTTTTGAAATTGGTTAATTGAAAATTGTTCTAATAAAAAAAGACTACCTGTTTTTAATTGTGTTTGTAGTGTATTGTTTAAAATAATTTATGTTAATGAAGTCTCGAAGAACAATAAATCATATTTATTGCCTCTAATAACTCTTTTAAGTGAATATTAGAAACTCATTATTTGTGTAGGTAGATATCTTAAATGTTTTGTGTAAACGATCTCTCTTTGCTACTGAATTTAATGTCCAATTATTTTCTATTTGGTTTAACAAATCATTATGACGTGGTTTTCAATTACAGTAAGACAAAAAGATTTTCATTTGAAGTTTACTGAAAAAATAACCTCTTATTTCTTGTAGATTATAGAATATTATAAAAATCGGTTCAGCATTTTAGCCTTAAAACAACACAGAAGTAAAGCTTTTCATACTCACAATATTAGCATGAATTCTTAACAATTTGATGACATTCGTTATACCACTATTGTCAAGTTGGTACTATAACCCCTGTCCACAAAATAGAACACCATGAAATTGAACAACAAAATACACTTGACAACTAACTTACCTACCTATACATTTTCTTAACCAACAGAATAAAAAAAGCCGCAGTACTTTACTTCAAAAACCTTCTTATAAAATCATTCATTGAAATAACTTTGTAGATATTTCTCACAATAAGATACGTAATTCTATAGTTAACGCGTTGCGTAACGTAATACAATAGACTATAGACAGGTATCAGCACCGCGAGAAGTCTCCCTTGAAATTGACACTGCCGGTAGCTTCAGAGATCGGACACCTACTGTATTTGTTTAGAAATGAGTGTAACAGTAGGAGGCAACAAATATTTTGTCCAATAATCACTACTCAGTACATTTAAGAAAGAAAATTGGGACCGTGAGAATGTTGCCATTTCTCAAAAATGTCTTGGATGGTGGTAGGGCTACTTTGAAATGGGACAATGTGAGGCCGAAATGTACCCAGAACTGACTACTTTTAAATGAGGACAATTAAATGGGAGACCGAAATCTATGCACTGGAGTAAATAGTCCTATGAGAATCTTTTGAGTATCGCAGCAGGGGTTAATAGTATGCTACTCATTTAGATTTTAAAAGTACTAAGTATCTTCTGCGCATTTGGCTAGTTAGGACAGACAATCCTCCGTCGTCGAATATCGGCTAGGAACCAGAAAATGTTGCACCAGTAAACTAAACCTTTTATAGGTTTTCCAAAAGGTACTATTAAAGCGATGATTATTACCTACATATAAAAGTAAAAATTAAAAGTATTATTTTCGTTTGGGAGGAGACCCTTGCCCTGCAGTAGGACAGATATGGGATATTAAGAAAAAAAAAACCAAAAAATTATCATGAAAAAATAAAGGTATATTTTTCATAACATATCAACTTTCACGTTGCATGTTTATAATCAATTATAATATCTTATTAACTAACGCGAACATGCAACGCGAAATGTGTGCATGCCACCATTAATTCCCGTTTCATGTATGATTGAAAATGTATTCCAAAGGTATGTAGGTATAATGGAATGTTATATGTACATAAACTGTATGTTTTGTTGATATCACTATTCTAATATTCTTGTATCGTAAGTCGGCACTACTAAATGGCATTTGTACCACCTGGCCAGCATTCTGATAGCATTGTGAGCCTTCAATAACGGTCCTTTAGAAGCACCAAGTTCACACGACGTGACGCATACCTAAATAAATAATGTTTATGTATTTATATGTATTATGTAGTAACAGTCCCGTTGAAGATTGTGTGGAATTCTTCAAATGCCAGTGTATTTTGATTAAATATTTTTCACTTGATTTAACAGTAAATGAAAACGTGGTGAGAAAATCATACATGCCTAAAATTCTTTAACACAGTTTTTCAAGAAATGCAAAGCTCTCTACTTGTAGACAGCATGGTGGACTAACTATTTGTAGAAGGACAAAATCCATGCCCTGCATTGAGACAGAATACTATAATTTGGCCACATAATAATATTATTTTGTACCATAGTAATAATTCTATGTTTATACTTAGTGCAGAAGGTCTCTCTTTAAACAATCGCAACATATCTCCTCCAATTTAATATAACCATAATTTTATATTAATGGCTTTATTAATTTTTTATTTTTTCTTTGTTTACAGATTACTGGACGTTAAGAAAACACGCGGATGCTGCGTCGAGCGACAAAGAAAATTAGTTTAATCTATTAATAAATTATGTAGTTTAAAAGTTCAACTTATGTAAAGAACGTCTTATAAATTATTACAAATCAATTTAATACGTATTTATGTAAATTAAAAATGTATTTAGGTGCCTCGTGTTCCTATAATAGGAAAAAAATATTCCCATTATAGGAATTTTGGTTATGATTATTAAGAAAAAAATGTGTAATTTTTTGAAAGTGTAAATTACTTTTTGGATGTGTAGAGGCTAAAATTATTTTTGAAAATTATTAGAACTAATTTTATTTTAGTATATTTTCTAAGATTCCAAGGGAATTAAAGTATTTGGTTTAAATGAAGTTCTTACAATATTTGTAAATACCTCGAATGTATAAAACACCTTAGTTTTTGGTGTTTATCAATTCTGAAAGATCTCTAAGAAATTGATATATTGTGCTACGCCAAATATAAACTTATGTAATAAATCAAAGTAAGTTTTTCTAGTAAATGTAATTATCTTAATACTTAAATTATATAAAAACTGTAAAAATATAAAAGGTTTGTAATTTTATGCAATATTTAGATAAGACTTCATTGTTAATATACCATTTCGGGATACATTTTCCCAAGTGGAATTTTCCCGGATATTTGTTATATCTGCCCAATAGATGGCAGTAGATTCGCTAATAGCAAGAACGCCGAGATTCTATCTTAAAGGTACCAATAATTATAGTTTTCAAAATATTGCATTAAAAATACACCTTTTATAGAAAACAATCTATCAACAGCTGTAAACCTATCAATTCTGGGTCCCCAAAGTGTAATTACCCCATAGTTATCAGAATACTTACACAATGAAATTCTGATTTCTATGGCCTACCTTCAAAAATGAACAAGCGTTAAGTTAAATTAAGTTCCTTAAACAAAGGTTGTTAAACAATTCTTCTATGTAAAATATTGTAAATGTAACAGTTACTTAAGTTAATAATTACTTATTGTTTTCAAAAGTGTGGGATGTAACTACCTCGACGATTAATAACTCAAGCATGCCATTGATATGTTGATCAAAATATTTTAAGGCCTAGGAATCCATGCAGCTATTATCGATTGGGTTTTTTTAGTCAGGAACTAGGCAGGGTACGCGTTCTTACGTAGATCCGCCATATTTCTGAATAAGGAAATTGAAATTATCCGATGTTAGGTAAAGAAAAGTAGGTTTCAAACATCTGATAGTAACTGTTTTAATGCTGATTATTTGACACTTTAACCTTAATAATTAGTCTAATAAAATTTAATAGAGACACTGAAAAAGTTTGTAAAATCTTGTTTTACCAAAATACAGCCTATTTCAATAAACCATCTCCAAATATAAGCTACAAATATTTGGTTATTAGACAACATTCATTATTTCTAAAAATAAAATTGTAAAGTTTTAGATTTTTTGAATTTCGCCGCCAAACAAAGGAAGATTTATATTCAAAAATCAATAAGTTACGCCATTTTTGATCTAATCGATGGTTTGCTTGAAGTTTGATTGTCTTAACTCCACGCTATTTTCATTTCGATACACTTATAACCATGTAACATGTTAGTTAGGCTCTTTTACTACATCCAGATATTATTACTAAGACAAAAGGAATATTTCGAAACTAGTTGTGGCCTATAGCAGCGCTTACACTTGCTTGTTGAAGCACACTGCAAAAGAACTACATTACAACTTGGTTCTTAGTATGAATTGATCATAACATTGTGTAAAGTATTCTACCGGGTCACGTCGGCATCTATAAAATTGGCTACATATTTTTATTTTTAATCTTATATTCTGTGGCTAATGTAATAGTTTAATAGGATCAAGTTTTCCTGTTCAAATTCTTAGAATCGGTCCGGATGTGGTTTCCTTAATAGTGGTTTGGTAGAATCAGACGTTTTTTTAGCAAGCTACGCTTCAATTTTTACTGACCGGGAGGAGGTGGGAATTGAATAGGACTCATGATTTTGTTGGGCTACACAAGAATTACAGTCTTTAAAAATCTAACAGGTTGTACACACAAATATTATTTTAATGTCTTATTAAACGCGAAACATGCTTGGATAAGTTATATTATGTTTTGTTAATTTCAATCAAGTTTGAAACTATCTGTGTGTAAAAAAGACAAAACACTATAACTTAATCGAGTTTACGAGAAGCCTATTATTAAGGCAGCTCGTTTACAATTTACATATTTTGTAATTTTATTAGAAAGTAGTAACAAAGAGCCTAACTAAATAAAATACCTGTGTCAATCGACAAATTAAAAAGTAAATCTTCATGTAGAATCTAGTCTATGATCTCTGCAATAATTGTCTATTAATATGGCCGCTATCAGCGGCACTCGCTTCCTATTATCTGTCCTTTAGTTATAAGTTTGTATTATAAGTAAAAGTTTTTTATTTAGTGACTAGTGACAAAATAAGTATTTTGTGTGTCCAAATAAATTAACTAATTGAAATACAGTATTTTTTCTTACTTAAACCCATTGCTTTATTTCAGTTCACAATAATTAGGTATGGGTAATTGATACTGAATTTCATGTGCCAGAAGTTAACAACGAGACTTACCTAAATATTGATTTCTTTGGCAGTTTCATTTTAATAATAATTATCTACCTTTAATTTATTTATGTGCTAAATAAAACAAATTACTAAAACCTTAAACGAATCTCGTATTAAAACATTAGACGGTCTGAAAAAAATGGTAAAAAAAGATTTTAGCCGTTCTCATACAAATATTGTAAGGTATCTAAATAAAACTGTGTGAACTAGATTAATTCTTACAATGCATAGCAGATTCCCATAACGCATGGTAAATCGTTAAGTGTTGCTATATTCTAAAACTGACTGATTCCCAGGGAATGAATTATGGCAATTAAAATGTTTTTTATTTTTGCTATGGGACGGCAACTTGAACTCCTTAGCACTGTTTTAACAAAAATCAAAGAGTTTTATTGTTTTCAGGCACAATTTCATTAATAAATTTTTCAGAACAATAAAATCTGTAATAAACAAGGTTCGGGTCGATATCTTTTTTTATTAGTTATTGAGTAGTTTATGAGACTCTTACTAAATGTGTATAAAAATGACGTAGAGAGAGACAGAGTGATGTAAAGCGCTCTCGTATTCAAAAAATACCCTTTAAAATAATCAGATCAAAAAGTATTCTAAAACTGGTCGTGAAATTCATCCTAAATCATGAAGATAAGTGTCTGCAGGCGAAATTCCTTGACAACGACTTCCTATTGCAGTCATGGGCTCCAAATACTTACACATCTCCCACGCAGGCAACGCCGGGGCTAAATTATTGCACGCGTTAAACGGTTCCGTATTACTTACACGAATTAATTAATTATTTTTTTGGTCTCTGCTTACTTTAATGGTAAAAAGGCGAGATATCGTGTATGAATGTAAGTAATTAAGCGATTTATTTTGTTACAAAGATGAATTCTATTGAAATTATCATAGGTTAAGTTATGTACTAATTCGGATAAAAAGTAAGTATGATAAAAATAACAGATATCTCGTACTTTGGCAGGCCAAAATAAACTTTTTTTGACTTTAGTTTCAAAGTAAATATCTGTTTAATAATAATCTGTTTAATTGTGTATTTCATGGTCAATTTTTCGGCCTATCTTTGTACTAGGTATAAAGTGGGTGTAAAATACATCAAATTTCCTCTGTGAACTTAGTACGCTTTTTATAAAAGACGTTAGTAGCTGAAATTGTGTAATCAAATTTTATTTTAAAACATTGAGAAAGAACAAGCGCTATAACAGTTACACAAACAACCTTTTTAACAAACCAGAAATCAATATAAAAGGAACCATAACACACACCGACATTTCAAATTCCCAGCCAGGAACACGAAATTGAAACCTTTCTCTTACAAAGTAAGCCACACTTCACTCACATGACACATTGGTCAAACGCGACAAAAATGACAAATGAGTACAAGGAACTCCGATAAAAAAGGTAAATAAATAAAAAAGAATAAAGGGTTGAGTCATCAGATTGACGGGAATACTTTAACGTGAGTCACTGGTTGCTATCCGACACCTCAAGTGGATTTAGTTTGCTTATACTGGATATTACTTTGTTTCAACCTACTTATGTGTTGTTTTATTGTGCAATTGGCGTTTTAAGAGCAAAGTTCGAAAATTATGTTGATAGGTAATTTCAATCTTCTTTCTGTAATATTTTGAAACCTTAAGGGATTTTTTATACTACTTGGTAGATAATTAGATATTATACTTAATTCAATTTCTTTAGTTTCGGCTGCTGTAGGTGTGTCGGAGATAATAGCTACATTAGATTAAACAAAACAGTAATTTATTCAGTAATCCTATTAAAAGCTTTATTAGTGACTAGCTGACCCGTGCGGCTCCGCTCGCGTGATTTTCGTACTGTTGCTTATTCGTTTGAGCACGCGAATTGCGAAGCACTCGATACACCTACACATAAAAATGTTAACAACTCTTTTGTCATCTAATGGTTATTTACGAAAGGGACACACAATGTGACACAGGCTCAGGCAGGCCTGATTTCCTGTGGTTACCTTCTTTTCCGCTCTCGTCTGTATCCGTAGCAGTTTACAGTGTAAAATATAATACCATAGACTGACCATTGCTTACCCGTCTGGATTCAGAATATTATTATAGGTCCTATCTGCGCCGGAGCTCTTCAGACGCGTAATAATGTATACTTACGATAATACGTCCGAAACCGCGTAACCCGTAATTATTTTTTATACTTATATCATCCGTTGTTTATTTTTTAAAACTTACCACATAGTCTGTTTCATAGCTATCCAATTTATTTCCTTAATGCAACCAATTAATTTGGTTATGTGATTCGAACAACAACGCCATCTGTCAGTTGCGGCGAACAACGACAACAAACGAAATTACTCGATTTGCCATCTAGGATATCCCGATCGCACCGGACCCACGTAAACCAACATTTTTGTGTAATATATCGTACAACATTTATGTTTAAAAATCTTATAAATGCATAGCATGTTTCAAAGGTATTTTTTTTACAATAAAGCCATCAAAATAAATTAATTAGAAAAAACATGCTTTGTTGCGGTTTATAACGCCATCTATTGGTTGGTGCGAACAACAGGTATCGATACGGCAGGCGCCGACTATGCGAATGTTGTGAAATGGATTGTAACGCCATCTATGGTCTTTATAGGGAAACGCAGGTTCAAACGATTTCTACGTATTTTTTTCAATTTTCTAAAAATCTTTGAAATTTTATGCTATAAAAACTATCCTGGAAATTGCTCCACTACTTATTCTATGCATATACCAAATTTCAGTGCATTCTATCCAGTAGTTTTTACGTGATAGCGACACATACAGACGGAGGACAGACAGACAGACAGACAGACAGAAAAGAAAATTATAAATTGCAGATTCGGTATCAGTATCCGTTACTAAACATCCCCCATTGGTTTTTTTTTAAATATATTCAATGTACAGAATTGACCTCTCTACAGATTTATTATAAGTATAGATGTGTGATGTACTAATAGCTACTTCTCTATTTTTGAAAATTCCTACATGGGAAAACATTTCCAGAGCTAAAATTGTGTAGCAGTTAAGTAGTACCTTTGTGCAAGGAGGCATTCGAATAATATAGCTTACTTTTTTAAATATAATAAGTATACAGATTATTCTAATACGATTTGTAACGACACATCACGTTTTAGTTAATGCAAAGCGCCTGACAAAACTTAAAGAGCAAGCAAGACGAACGTCTTCGAACGCAAAGAAATTCTTAAGGCGTTCGAATTTAAAAAGATTATTTCATCGTTTTTTTTTGCAAACTGGTTATCTCGCTTCAAAAAATAAGTTTTATCTGACAAACATGGTTTAAACTGTATTATTCAGGATAAAGTTAAGAAAAGTTTAGTCAAAAATACAATTTCTTGATCATTTAAAAACAAAGTGTGAAACGTAACTAAGATGGCATGGTATCTTCACAACCCCAACTTCAGCTTCTTATGTCTTGTTTATTTAATATTATTTTTAATTATAATAACATTAAATTATATATTTATTTATAACATTACGCAGCAAGACTTACCTGTTTTCAATAGTTAAAACCTCATTTCACTTAGATCTTAGAAGACATTCGTGCAGCGCCTTACAATACTGCGATAGCAAAGAAGCCGTTCGTCTTTATTTAAGAAAACGGTAAGATGTTATCAAGGCGCTACGATGGTTTGATGCAATTACGAGTATTACAATTTCGCTAATAAGTACGTAATAGATCACTAGTACGTAATAAACTTTGCATTCTTTTGTAAGTTTTACGAATGGTTTCACAAAATTACAAATGAAATATTACCCTACCCTACTTCATCTATAACATGTAGGTGCGCTCAATAACCGGTCCAACTAACAATCGAAATCCTAATAGCTCTTACATATTAACAAACCCTTGTGTTCATTGTATCGAGATGCAAAAAATCCCACTTAAAATAAAATAAACAAGTATTGTCAAATAACTAGGTCAATATGTCCAAAGAATATAATTAGTCGATTCTTATACTCTAAAATAGGCATAATGTTCAACATCAACAATAAGCTATAAAAAAAAAACAAATTAAAAAGTAGTCCTTCAAGAATGACATTACGCGCGAAAATCAGGTTCTTAATTTGAAACCATTATTTTCCTGTGCCTTGCTGATTAGAATAATAAGAAAAGAAATGCTTATAATTGAAGATATTGAACGTACCCTGATTTTGCCTAACAATATGTTTATTATGACAATTGTTTACATTTTGAATAAATAACGGCGCGTGCTAAAGAAAAGGTGAATGTAAAGCAACAATTGTCAAATTAGCGGCCATGTTAATTTACATTTTGAAAATGGAAGGTGTTGTTTGAAGAGACAAGGCACTTTAATTGCTGACCTGTGGTAGTGTGACTATGTTTACGAAACATTTAGGACGAGAACAGATTCGATTAAAAAAATGGAGAGTCCTATCATATTATACTTTGTGAAGGTGCATTGATATACTTAGGGCTAGTTTCTCAGTTTAGGAATAATATGCCAGATTAAGTAAAAGTGTATAAAAACAACTGTCAAAAATGCATCTCATATGCTATCTAATAATTATTTGGAAATGCTGTAACTCGGTCTTCGGTACGTATATTTTTAGTCTGAATTAGTTTAAAACGTGAGTCGAGGAAGTGCATCAATTTGATTATGTAGTCGTAATTTTAAATTAGTTATAGTTATCGTAGTTTTAATTGGGTGTTGCGTTTCGTCGCTTTATTAGAAAGATTATGAGAATAAAATTGAACAGATTTAATGACTGTAAAATTAAACATTCTTAGCAACCACTAAGCATAAGGTAATAAATGAAAGATTTCAGTTTCCAGTTTCTTATTTCCGTTTTTAGATACAACGCATACCTTATCTGTTTTGCATGAATAACTTTTGAATGTAAAAGACAAGATATGAAAAATCTGGCTACGGTCTTAAAATTATGAAATTCAGACATTCAAATGCACTAAAGTAAACAAAACGAAATGTCGAATAATAATTTCCTTCTTCTTGAAGCCGGTTAAAACATTATCTTGAACATGCGGGCAGGAAACCAAAACTTTGCCTTTTAAAAATAAATCGCAAAATTCCTATAAAATTGCAACATCTGGTGTTACTAATATTAAAATTTCGTATTAGGAATGCGTGGATGAGTGATGGCGCATGCGCGGCGCGAGCCCCCTGATTGGCTATTGTCTGACGACTGCAGCTTGCAATGGCTTGCATTATGCATCTGCACTCTTAGTTAGTCTATGCTTCATAATATTTATTATATTCATGATTTATGTTATTCTTGCATTATTAAACGTAAAATCTCTATCAGGATTTCGTACCAGATATATCAAAATCAAGTCATTTATTCATTTAGGACCAAAATTTTAGGTCATATTATTATATTGACACTTATGATAGTCGTTACAATAACTAAATCTACCAGTTTTACCAGAAGCTAGCTGTAACTCTAAAAAGAGTCACGGAAAGGAGTCATGACTCACTTAGGGGGTATCCGTATTCATTTCAAATTATAATCTTTTTACTATTCGTTCGGTTCGTTTATAAATTTATTGCACTTTCTGCCTACCAACTGGAGGGCTCAGCTTTGTCTACTATCTTATCTTATTGTGAAACTTTCATTGATAAACTGGAGTTAAAATTGAAAGCTCTAACCTAGTTGGATTAACATTTAAATTAATGTGTGTAATCAGTGCTTCGTAGTATGTGGATACTACAGCTTTAAGTACATAAATAGATTTGAATATTTAAAAAGTAAAAACTCAGTATTTAGCTATTTTTGTATCGAATTTGCATGAGCAAAAAATTTTAGTAAGCCCTTAACAGATGATGTGGAATATTTGTCAGTGTGTTCATAACCACAAAAAAAAATCACTTAAACTTTTTAAATATTCAAGTATCATCTATTCGTCAACAGATGTCGCTGTACTCCGAGCATCGACCCCAGTTGTTCACTCTCGCCGCAGGAGGGCACTCCACGACGCATTCAGAATCGCTCTCTTTATATAAACAGTAATGTAAGTATTATAGTAATATTCACTTATTTACAAAAGAAAGCACATTTTTGAACACTCGAGTATCATATTTTTGTAAAGTGATTTGGTGTGAATTGATTTGGAAAGTACTTATGGTTTGCTAATCACCCTTAATTTATACAGTGTATTAAGAATCTGAGTGGTGTTAAAAGTGCGTATGGTAACGATCCTACTAACAGTTTCAATTGTGATAATATGGGCTTATTTAACATAAAGGTGTTGGTGTTAGGACCCTCTGACATTGCCATATACTGTACACGTTACCATACTCCGGATTACTATTGTGAATAGTCTGTGAGCACTTTGTCCGACCTGGGAATTGAACATAGAACTTCATGTTTCGTAGTCGGTTGCTCTACCGACCGCGACACAGAGGCAGTAAATTTACTTCAACAATATAATATAGGTAATAATACTCAACTAAACTACTTATAAAATGTAGCCATATTCCCGTTTATACATAGAAAAACTAGCACCTGTGTCCATGTAAGTTATTGTCAATTTACTCTCAACCTCGCCTCACTAAGTAATAACCACAAAAAGCTTCGCTAATAATAGTTTATTACTCTCGGTAATAAAATATAACGCACAGATAATTCGCTTTCGTTGTCATCGATCAATCAAGTCTCCCCTACACCTCTACGCTGCCGTGTATTATACTATGTATTATTTATTCTGTATTACCTGTTGTAATAAAATAACAAAGTAAATCCTACTATCCTACAAATATTATAAATGCGAAAGTTTGTGAGTATGTATGGATGTTTGTTACTCTTTCACACAAATATTACTGAACCGATTAGATACGATAAAATTTGGTATGTATCTGAATACCCAGAATAACACATAGGCTACTTTTTATCTCAGAGTTTCCGAGGGATCGGGATTTACACGGGAAGGGTTTCCACGCGGGAAGAAAGGACGAAAGAACGAAGTCGCGGGCGACCTCTAGTTAAAAATTAATCGTAATAATCATTGAAATCTTTCTCAATAGCTTTAGCGTCTCGAAAGACTAGTGTTATTACTTTAATTTGCTTTTATACTATAATGTAGTTTCAAACATCCTTTCTTTTAGTAAAAAGCTGTGTTTATTCATAAGTATCGTAACACAGTACCGATAAGTCCCCCTGTGCCATCAATTTGCGATGTTTGCATATATTTAACGCTCAATGCGTGTACGCATGGTGTCTCACATCGTGACGGACGTAATGACGGATATAACGAGGTGCATATTGAAAGCGAAATTATGAACGAAATGTAAAACTAGGACTTGTTATTTCTGTCTTAAATTTTTTTTATGATTTTTCGTCGTTTCAAGCGGTACTGAGCTAATCATTAAGGGGACGTGGGTTCCAATCTCCTTTGTGAAACTTCTGTCATGAATCCGCGCTAGCCTTAACACAAGTCTGTGGACTTAACTAGAGAAGATAACATGAGTTTTCAAATAGTATTCTGTAACCTACATAGCAATATTATTTAAAAAAATATCCCACTAGCGAGATAAAATCTTTTTTGGTGCCACCAAATGTAAAAGTTAAAATCTTCTTAGTGAAACGGTTACGTCCGTAAAATGCAGCAAGGAAGTCAAGTCAAAAAGTATTCGGACGGCTTAAACAACTTCGATCCTAGATCATCCACAAGCCTTCAAAAAGAAAACACTAAACACGCGAATAACCCATAAAAAGGGTTCAAAATAACCCCTTGCACGGTGCCTATAACGAACCTTATAATCGTGAATCATAAGACAAAGGTCGTCCCGCTCCGCGCCTTCAACGCCACCTGGCGGTAAAATGTAGTATATTGGTCAGTTTACATCTGGTACTAGGGCTTAGAAGGTTTAGAGTAGCCTAGTTGTACGCTGTTTCTACAGGCAAATTGACAACATTTCGAAGTAATGCTTTTGATGGAGACACATACAAATGACAAATGAAAATTATGTATACAAGTTACTCGCTTGCACAATTATTAGCAATGATCCAAGGATGATGTGAAATGATATTATTTGATAGTCTAAGACGAGATGTCCTAGTCGTTGATTTGTAGATTCTAAATATAGTATTTATTTTTGTTTTATATTTTTACTATAACATTGTTTTTTCATATTATCACAGATTATTGGTGATATTGCTGTTGTTTCGTAAATAAATTATATTTAAACTTTTGAAATACTCAAACAAAATGACCATCAAAATTTACAGCGACCAGTCTTTGAAAGAAAATAATACAAAACTTTTATTAAAACTCAAGCTACTTGGTTATTCTACAGTGTTCATAACTCTACATATAGGTCGTGTCTTCATTACATTTCTTCAAGACGGCTGAGGGGTAGTAAATTGGCTTTTTTCCAATTAACCCTCCACCTGGACTGTGACTTACCCCTCAAGATGTACACTTATATCATTAATGGTTATTTATTACCGAACAAACGGACATTTACGAAAGGGTGCTAGGTTTTAAAAAGTTGCATGGAAACATGTAATTTATCAGCTGACTTTGGCTTTTTTGTTGAAAAGTGAGTAGGTTAAGTAATCTCTGTGCAATCGGAAGAAAGATGGGCGTATGCTTTCGAAGGTTTAGGAGCTTCAACAATAAAAGCATATTTAAAAGCTGAGCCCAAATGTCTTTTCCGCTTACAGTCTACACTAGCTGACCCAGCAAACGTTGTTTTACTATATAAATAAAAAAAAATGGTCACTTAGGGACATGAAAAATAGATGTTGACCGATTCTCAGACTTACTCAATATGCTCACATCAAAATTTCATCAAAATCGGTCAAGCCGTTTCGGAGGAGTATGGCAACGAAAACTGTGACGCGAGAATTTTTTATATTAGATATGGCAAAATGTTTACAATCGCGGATTTTACACAAAAATGCAAACCGGGCGTCTAGACGTTTTAACCGACTTTCATTTCAAGTCCGATGTAAGTCAGTCGAAACGTCGGATACTACGATACAAATAAAGGATCGTAATCTTTATTTTGATAAATATTCTAACGGAAATAAGAAAATACCAATAGGACTATGTGATGTTTCTTTATGTCTAACAAAAATAAATGGTTTAAATGACTTTGCCCAACCCGGGACTTGATCCCGAAACCACACGATCACAGCTGTCGAATAAGTTACCTACCCCGCCACAGAGGCAGTTACGTTCTATTTTAAGCTTTAACCGCCAAAATCATAAATTCTCTATAAACCCCAAGTAACCTTAAGACCGCTATCAGTAAGACAATCATATTTCACCCCAATTTGTAACCCCCGCGACCAACAGACCCTATCATTATAATTGACCTTATCTTAATATAATAATTATAGATTCCTTAATTACCATCGTAGATCGTGATGTACTGTTTCAGACTTAAGTAACTCTATAGATTTTATAGTCATATTAATAGAAGCCTAAACATTTTGCTTTTTATGAGGCTAATGGTGAGTTCCACAGCTTATGAATAAGTCTCAGACAACTCATCTGCTAAATTACTGTCAGAATTCCATTTTTTTTTACAATTCTGATATTTGCCTCGTAAGAGTGGAACTGGCTATTAAGGACTCGCATTATTTTCTAAGAATAATGAGGCTGCAAATAATAAGAAATGAGCAAAGCTACAGAGTGTCTTATGCAAAAAATGCATAGAAATCAAAACATCTCACAATTATTATTTGATTTGGACAGCAAAATCAACTCATAAAGAATTCGTTTCCGGTTCGTAGATCATTTTATTCCCTCTCACTCGCGGCACAGTTTATAAAGTCTAACTGAAGTAAACCTCTACCCTTACAATCCTTTGCCAAAGTAAAATTTCGTCAAATGTTGTCTACTATTACTTCTCTATCCATAAGCAATCATCTAAAATCTTAACCTTTTATCAAGCGGTACCGCAAGGCCCAATTATCAAACATTATATTCTTTTAAAAGCCCATAACATCACCAAGAGCTGCCCTCTGACCACATTTTATCATCGATCAGCGGCTGCGCTAGAAATGTAAATGATGCGTCCATCTGCCACGCCACCTGGCGTACGAATGCTGAATTAATTATGAATAGCACGCGCCGCGCATGCGCACCCCGATGCTCAGGATATTGGTGACATTTTGGAAAGTGTACTGTTATTATATTTTTGATTGGGTTTTGTAAATTTTGAATTAGTGGGTAAATATTGCATTTTAATTTTGGTTATGGACTATTAGGTTTGGATGTGATGATCACGATCTACCGAGATCCTCTATAGTTTTATCTCGTCTCTCTTTCAGTACGGATTAGACTTTTTTAAACAAAGTCTAAAGAAGCAATCCCGATAATACTGTGTTTCACTCCTCCTATAGTGAAGTAGTGTAGAAGTAAGTGAACCACAGTTTCGTGGCTTATTTTTTAGAAAATTGCAGTTGTTACCTGAAGTTGGGTAGTCGATGATCCGAAATGATGAAAGACTTGCTCTCATTTCTACACCACTCCTTGTTTCATTGCAAAAGAATCATTGACTCCTTCCGTTTTTTAATTGGTACAAATTTTTACAATATAATATAACGCAAATAGATAAAAAAAAACATAGAAACACACGTTCATGAATGAAATCAGCACTAGCAATAGTCCGTAATAATAATCATAATAAATAACTGAACGCAAACCGAGTTGACCTATAAACGAGACCACACACATAGCAATTGTATCTAAATGAAGTCATAACATGTTTATGAGCATTGAGCATGTTTAGCATATCTACAGCTGATTGACAAATGAACTATTGCAATTTAGTGTACACTATTATTTTAATAAGACTCTCTGTACTGTATCGAACCAGGGACATAAAACTGGATACTGCTACTATTTGACTCTTCCGAGACAGGCTCAGCCTAGTGGAAAAGTCACTAGAATTATTAATATAAATAGATAATTGTAACTTTAGTTTAGTATAGTTTTTAAGAATTGGAATTTGACTGGTAAATAAACATTATTTTATATATTTTATTTATTTATTTTTACATATTCTTTGGTTATGCAATGTGAATGTGAATGAAGCGAGGGAAGTTTGCAAGGATTGTCTAGTCGATTCCACTGAGAATGTGTTCTTTTATTTCGTAAAAAAAACACGTATCAAGTTTTTAAGAAATGTAGCACATAATTTTAACTCTATTCTTTGAGTCAAGTATAAGATTTTAGATGTAGTAATTGTTACGTTATAACAAATGTCAAGCTCAACTTGACCTAAATGGATAGATTATGTAGTACTTTTTATCTCGGAAATCTCTGCATCAGGGAAATCACGAACTTAAGCAAATAGGTCTATAAATATATGTAATTTCTGAAGACATATTTTCTAGAAAATATTAGTCGTTTTCGTGGGACCTCCACAAACAAATAAACATGGAATCACATATACAAATTTAAATTACGCGTAAACTCGTGACAAAATTTTACAAAGAATTTAATGCCCTCTCTTTCACTATTAGAACTACACCCATTATCTAACAAAACGACACCCTCAAAGCATTAAGGGCGTGAAATCGTATCAAAATTTCTCAAAAATATTTTAATGTTAGATCATTAAGCAACACATTAGGCATAGTCGTGACTGACCGACAACCTCCTACTTTTTGTCCATCATCTTTTTCGAAAGTGATTTTGAAAGTGTAAGTGTATCCTTGCCTTAAAGTGTTAGGATGACTTGACAAGACTTGGTCCAGTTATCCAGTAGGATCAGTAGACCGTGAATTGAAGCAAAAAGGGATAAACAGCTGTTTTGTCCATCAGCTGTGGTTGCAAGTATTTTAATCGAAAGGTGCTTTTTCTATTGTGGTCCATGGTACCTTTTAAAAGGTCGGATGTGATATTGCAGCCTCTACGTAACGTACTAACATTGTCAAATAATATCCTCGCTGCCTGTTTGTTTGTGATAAACAGAAACTAATGAATTTTCATACGGATTTATATACAGATAGACAGAGTGATTTCTGTTGCATTCGAGATAATTACCCGAGATATATTATAATCATAATATCGATGTACTGGATCCACCAGTATGGTGCTGCCTAAATGAATGTTTAAAGAGACATGTGTGATGATTTCGTTGTAACGCCAAGGAATAGGAGTATCTATCATGTTTTCTTGCGATGTGTTCAAACGAACAACGAATCAACATGACTTGGTTTGGTTTACATGTAATAAGTATACAGGCATTTGAATGATTGTATGACTATGACCATAGGCCAAGTGTAAGGACCTCGATGATCAGGTCAAAATGAGTGATCTTATATAGAATAGAATAGAATAGCATTTATTTGTAAATATGGGTAATACACAAGAAGGTAGTGGTTACATATAAGAATTTTGAGTTTTAAGAATTCCTATTTTATACCATTACTTCATTATAAGCATTCTTTACCCTAAAATTAGGGCACTTACACACCCGCCGTATAACATAAGACTTCTTAATTAGCATGACATTATGCCGTGGTCAGCCGATGGTGTCGATATGGCTTAAAGTCATTTATGTCATTTGTATGCCAGTGAAGCCACCCTCGTTCAAATAGCTCTGTGTAATTATTATTACGACACCATAAGGGACCGAAGAAAAATGTTAATTTCTAGTGATAAAATTATACGAGGCATTTGTGTTTTGTTTTTTGGTTTTATGTGTTTATTTTGTAAAATATGTAGGTATGATATAGAGTTTCTGAGAGTGTACCCTATACAGGTTATAAAAGAAAGTAGGAAATAATGTTTTATGAGAGCCCTTTTTGGTAATTGCCATTCTTCTACAGGCTGTATTCGGCTGTAACGAAAGGTCTCTCTAATATCTCTAACTAATATTATTAGTGGTACAAAAATCACAAATAAAATAAAATAAATTAGCTATCAACCCAAAATAAACCTGTTAAGTAATAATATAAGTACATATGTTATATAAGATGAATATATGCCTTATGAAGCAGTGTTTGTAGAGTAAATTTTCCTTTCATTTTAAATTCCTACGTTTTTTTTAAAACACTACGTACTTACATGTTCTTCGTTGATGCCAAAACTCTACTTGCTTGGGAATTTTATGATAAAATTGTATTGAACCAACCACCCTTCAATAATATTGAATAAATATTCAAATATAAACAATATCGATCACAAATAAAAAATAGTTGTTTAAATTAGCATGAACTATGCAAGTTGATGTGAGTAAATGAACTGCGCGCATCTGCATACAATGGCCGTCAATTTATTGGATCATGTGGCACTAAGCAATGCTGAAATTACATGCTAAATTTTAAATTAAATTTTGATACATCATTATAGATGTTAGCACTAAAGATTGTGGCATTTTTTAGTCCGTTTGGTAGATTTCGATTAAAATATTAAACTCGTAGTTTTTGTTTTTGTAGGTAAAAAACTATTAAGGCTAAACATTGTGTTGTCTGGGATCAGCCTAGACTTAAGGCCTAAAATCCCTCATTTTACGAGGGAGAATTTCAGTTTATTTTCCGTGAAACAGAATATCTTGAAAATTACGAAACCAATAGTAATATAAACCCACTTTCTACTTATACTGTAAATGCGAAAGTATTTGAAGATGTATGTACATATCGACGGTCCCTACGTACAATAACCTAATTGCAAAACGCAAATTTTACAGGAGAGCTGTTTGAAGTTTCAAACACTTGTATCTCAAGTTCTATCAATCGCAGAGCTATGAAATTTTGCACGAAGTCTTTATTTGTTGTCTTTTATGAGAAAATAAAATAAAAACGTTAAAATATATTCATTTTATGTACCATTGGTCACAACCGTCGTTTTAAATCGGAAACATTCTGACTAGCATTTACCTAAGTGGTACTTACTGATCTTTACTTGGGGGATTGAACAACGATCTAAATTGTAACTGCCTTTTACTACATTTTACGTTGAGTATAATATTGAATTACGGTGTTTTCATACTGGGAGCCATGAGGTAAAGGCTGATAATAAAATAAAAAGAAATATTTTAAAAACTTTTTTTATTAAATTCACAATAGGCAACCCTTTTCTTCATCATAAAGATATAAAATATTACATAGTAATAATATTGAGCAATCATAATTAGGTACTTGTTGAATATGGTTGCTCGAGAAAAATGTTTCAAGTATACATCAACACTTCCAAAGAAGGATGATGAAGCCGAGATCGAGAAGGATCAAGAAGCATATAGGTTAATATGCCTTCACTTAGAATCTCATCTGTATCCGTATGTTCAAAATCTTACTTACGCAAAAGAAGTGTGGGATGCATTGACAATAATTTTGGAAGACAAGGGAATAAATAGGCGCATAACTCTGATGAATTGTCTCTTGGATAAGAAACTGGAAAACCATCGATCTGCTGTCATGAGTCAGGCTCAAAAGCGTAAAGAAATCAATCAAAGTTTCGATGACGATTTGGTTGCCGTGGTACTTTTGCGAGGTATGCCTGATGTTTACCGACCATTACAAATGGCACTAGAGCATTCAGGAATGAAGATTACTTCTCAAAATGTTCGGCAAAAGCTTCTACAAGAAGATAGCGCTCAGAGCTCTTCAAATGATTCCTCGTCGAACTCGGCTTTAGTAGTGAAGAAACAACAGTCAGTATTAAGGCTCAAGTGCTTTTAATGTGGAAAGAAAGGTCATAAGAAGTCCGATTGCCCAATGCTGGACAAGGATGTGGTGCACGCTTACCAACGGTTTCCTCGAAGTCGAAGAAAGTTGCGTTATGCTGTTCAAGTGTTCACTGTCGGTGCACAAATCCTTCAGCCCCTCGACGTTTTATCTCGATAGTGGAGCCTCGACACACATGAGTTTTCAGAAGCAGTGGTTTAGAGATACTTTAAGGTTACTGATAAGAATGTTGTGACGTGTGCAAATGACGATAGAATGTCAAGTGAAGGCAAAGGTGATATTATAGTTAATGTGAAAGGAGTTTTGTTAACTGTAAAAGATTGTTCCTTTGTGCCTGGCTTGAAAGTTAATCTTTTGTCGGTATCTAAGTTGGTACAGAATGGATGGAGAGTTATTTTTGATTCTGATGGCTGTAGGATGTTTCACCAATCGATAAGCGAGATAACGAGTAAACTTGTGGTTACTGCTAGTGAAGTCTCAGGTATCTATAAGTAGGATAATTGTTTTGCTATTGTAGATGGTGCATTGGCTACGGTTCAAATTGAAGACTCGTTGGCACTTTGGCATCGTAGATTAGGGCATGTTAACTTGAATGATTTACGGAAGTTGCCTAACATCGAGGTTGGAGGTAAAAGTGTAATGGAACCTTGTGCTGCTTGTATAAGAGGTAAAGCACATAAGTTACCTTTTCCAAAGGGTAAAGCAAGGCGAGGGAAAGACAAACTCAGTTTATTACATGCTGATTTGTGTGGTCCCATGTCGGAACGTTCTTATGGTGGAGCTCGTGACATGTTCGTATTAGTAGACGATTTCACTAGTCACTCTGCGACAATTGCACGTTTTCGTACGCTCCGTTTTTATGTGTTCTAATTCGTGGTAAAATACTATAATTGGTGTCTAATTAACACTCCTGCATAGTGAATGTGTCTATTACTAGTGAAATTGAACTCTGGGTGCCATTGAAAGTCAATAGTTTTGGTGTGTACACAGTTTTAACCACAGTAAAATTTTGGTTGTGACTGCATTGGGCTCTGCATTTAGCCGGTCATAGTGCATCGCGTTGCCATCTCGCTCACTCCTGCGCATACGGCTCCTTGCATCTCGTTCTCGCACGCTTTGCACACAACAACAGCTGACCGCTCACTGCCCGCCATTTTGCATGTTTACTCACTCGCAGTTTGGATTTTGAAGATCTTCAAATTCTTTTGAAATACCTAGTGCAAAATTATACATATTACCTACGTACATAACGTATAATGGCCTCCGCTTCCAAAACATCTACTCGTAAAACGAACATCCCCACCGATGCTAAAGAGAATGAAACTAACGTTACACTTCGAAAAAGACAAACAGGTAACTCGTCTAGTCAATATGTTACCGAAGAATGTCTTATGTCTATGCAGCAACAGATCACTGACGCTATTATATCTTCTATGAAAACAACAATCAGTGATTTAATTACGCACGAACTTAAATCTCTTCATCAACAAGTTTCTTCACTTCAAGAGTCTATGACTTGGTTTAATAAGACATATGAAGACGTTAAATTAACCATCACTTCTCAAAGTAGCAAAATCTCGTCACTGGAAGCCGAATGTAAGAGTCTGAAATCTGAGACTACAGAATTGAATAAACAATTGAAAAACATGATTGAGGACAACCATAGGAAGGACCAGTGGGTTCGCCGTTCCAATATTGAGATCGTGGGCATCCCCGAAAGTAAGGATGAAAATCTTCTCGAGATTATCAGCAAACTGGCGCGGTTATGTAACATTGAGATTAACCCTTCTACGGATATAGATTTCGTTACGCGTGTCGCGGTTAAGTCGCCAAATGATCACAAGAAACCAAAACCGATTATCGTGAAATTTCAAGCCAGATATAAAAAGGACGATTTCCTGTCGTCTTTGCGTAAGAAAAAAGATCTCAACACGCTGGAGCTGGGGTATAAGACTGGTAACAGAATATTTGCAAACGACCACTTAACAAGTCATAACAAATATCTGCTGCGTCGTGCTAAAGAGTTGGCTCGTGAGAAAAACTACTCAATGTGCTGGGTTCGTAACTGTTCCATCATGGTACGTCGAAAGCCTGATTCACCTATTATTTATATAAATACTGAAGAATGTTTAAAAAAAATCAAATAGGGGTTTGTACTTATTCGTCTCGTCCGTTTGATACTATTAACTTTTACTTACTATTTTTTATAATATTCTCGGAGCAAGAGATTATCTGTTACGTTTCTATTTTTATTTTATTCTGTATAAAATTTATAAAATGTTACAAGTTTTATAACAGCATTACATTACATATTTTCTTTATTTTGTCGATGTCGAGAGTAGTTATTCCGTACTGTAATTTGTTAACAAATCATTTGACTATATTTGCTTATTACAATTTTGCTTATTGTAGCAGTTGGTTTCGCTTAAATTATAAAATTACACATCAAAGTACAGCGTTTGAGATAACAATTTTACTTTACGTTAAGTTGTTTAAAATCATCAATTATTATTTGTTAATTTTAGTTCCTAACTGTAAATCTGGTAAGCTTACATATCCTTTTATGCTTGCTAGAAAATATAATAAGATTTATTCACTTATTTTTTACATTACTTATGGATATTAAAATCTACTACCAAAACGTTCGTGGATTACGAACAAAAACACACGATTTTCTCAATAATGTGCAGTTAAATGACTATGACATTATTTGTTTAACTGAAACATGGTTACTGCCGGGTTTCTTTAATAGTGAGTTGTTTGACTCGAGATATGAGGTGTACCGCGCTGACCGCGCGGGCGGCGGCCGCGGCGGCGGCGTGCTAGTGGCGGTGCGCCGCGCGCTGTGTGTGGATGAGCGAGACGCGGCCGCGGCGCCGCCCGCGCTGCCCGGTGCTGAATGCGTGCACGTTAGCATCGTCCTGACCAAAATGCCGACGTTAAAATATCTCAGGGTATTCTGTGCTTATTTTCCACATAGTGTTGAACAACAAAATAGCCAATTGGCGTTATTTGAGCACATATCTAATATAGTTTTAAATAAAACAACTGACTATTGTATGTTGCTGGGTGATTTTAATATTAGTAATGGACATTGGTCAGACAGTCATGATGGTTCCAATAGCTTAACGCTTATAAATCCTAATTTTAGTAATCTTGAGTATAATTTAAATTCATTTTTATGTTTTACTGGTTTACAACAGTTTAACGGTATTCTCAATAATAATAACAGACTTTTGGACCTAATTATTTCCAGTTTCTCGTGTAATGTTCAACGTTGTTCGAACCCGTTGACAGGTGAAGATATACAACATCATCCCGCTTTGAATATTAATTGTACGGTGAATGGCGAGACCCTGTGCCTGCCCCCTGCACCTCGCTTTATTCGTAGATTTCATAGTGCTGATTATGACTCTATAAATACTGTTTTATCAAATGTTGATTGGCACAACGAATTAGACTTGCCAGACAATACAAAATCAGTTGACACATTTTACAGCATTATTAATTCAGTAATAGTTCTCCTTCTTGGTATTCTAAAGGACTTATTCAAATTATCAAGCAAAAACTAAAAGCCCATAAGAAATGGAAAGTTTATGGCCGCCAGGCTGACTACGACCATTTTTCCGAACTTCGTGCTCTACAAAAAGACGTTCAAACTACGTGCTATAACCAATTTATTGAGAGCTCAGAACATAGAATAAGTACTCACTCAAAATACTTCTGGTCTTACATTAAATCTAAAATGAAATCAAGTGAATTCCCGAGTTCTGTATATCTCTCTGATGTCAACGCCACTGATGGTGCTGGTATTGCAGAACTTTTTAATACCTATTTTACCTCTGTCTTTGAACCTTCGAATGATATGGCCATTAACTTTTCCTCTAGTAATAGTTATCAATTAGTCGACATAGCTTCAGTTAATATTACAGTTCAACTTACTGAGACATATTTAAAAAAACTTGACTGCTCGAAAGGACCTGGGCCTGACGGTATACCGCCCATCTTTCTACGAAGTTGTCATAAAGTGTTAGCTCTTCCGTTATCAATTATCTTTAACCAATCTTTAACACAAGGAGTAATGCCTATCCGTTGGAAAAAGAGTCACGTAGTACCTATACTTAAAGGAGGTGATAGGTGTGACGTCACAAACTACCGTGGTATATCTAAGCTGTCTCTCATTCCTAAACTTTTAGAAAAGATTGTTTATGATTCAGTTTATCCTAAAGTTAGACAATTTATTATTCCAAATCAACATGGTTTTGTTTCTAATAGGTCTACTGAGACTAATTTATGTGAATTAGTCGATCTCGTTACTAAAACAATGGATGAAGGTTATCAGGTTGACGTCGTATATACGGATTATTCCAAAGCGTTCGATAAAATTTCCCATTCTATTCTCATAACCAAGTTAGCTAATATTGGTATTCATGGAGACCTTCTGAGGTGGCTTCAATCTTACCTTAGAAATAGAACACAGGCAGTCACTGTTAAAGGTTATACGTCCACTTTTGCTCCCGTCACTTCCGGTGTGCCTCAGGGCTCACATCTTGGGCCACTTTTATTCAATATTTTTATTAATGATGTTATTCATGTCATTAAAAGTTCTGGTTGCCTACTCTATGCCGATGACACTAAAATTTTCAGGAAAATAACTGACATCTCTGACTCTCTAGTTCTCCAAGACGATTTGTATAGTCTCGGTAATTATTGCAAATTAAATGGTCTAGTTATGAATACTAATAAATGTTATATAATCAGTTTTACAAGAAAAAAGAACCCCATAATTTTTAACTATAAACTTTTTGACACTAATCTTAAACGAATCAATGAGGTAAGAGACCTTGGTGTGATCCTCGATAGTGAACTAACTTTTAGATCTCATTATAATCATATTATTACTAAATCTTACAAAATGTTAGGATTTATTCTTAGACAAGGTAAAGAGTTTAAAAAGAAACATACATACATGATACTATACAATAGTTATGTAAGATCACACCTTGAATATGCATCTACCGTCTGGAATCCACATTTCAATGTTCATATCGATGGAATTGAGTGTATACAGAATAAATTTGTTAAACATCTGGAATATAGAAACTGCAATGATCCTAATTTTAACTTTCATTCCAATAATTTAATTTCACTACAACGTCGCCGTCTACACAATGACATAACTCTCCTATACAAAGTTTTAAACAACTTAACTGAATCCTCTTATCTTTTATTTAACATAGGTTTACGTTGTAGGCGACCAACTTCACGCTGTACTTCAGTTTTAGACGTTCCTTTTGCAAGAACCTCATATGGTAAAAATAGATTTATTATAAGAGCATGCAGCTGCTATAATAATAAGTTTAATAATATTGACATATTTCATGAAACTTTTTCTAAATTCAAATCTCTTTTACGTACCAGTGCGGAATAACTTCTACAAGTATTGACACAATCATGTATCTAGAATAACTGTGAGATGATGTTTGTTATGTTTGCAACTTACTCTCGCATTTTTTTTGTTTAACTTAGTTTAACATTCGTTTTGTTAACTTTTTGTCGCTGAGTGCAATTCATTGTTTGAAGCTTCATTGGTGACAGTGTTAAAAATTTAATGTTTTTATTACATAATGTTATAATACTGTTTGCTTCGTTCACCACAATAAAATAAAAATAAAATAAATTTCTTTCTCAGGGAGAAGTCTCAAGCTTTAAACTTTTTCGAAGACTTCGTGAGGCATGTGGAGAACGAAACACGTCTGACAGACCCAGACAGTATTGAAGATGCGGAGGAGAGCTCAAACTCAGCAGATGTGGATACAGATCCTTGTGTTGAATCTGTGGAGCCTGTGAATTCAAATGAATCTGATGCTGAACATTGTAATACAAGAGTCAGAACAGTAGGTGTGAATATCGAGGAAGAGCCTAGGTATCCTCTGAGGAATAGGCTTCGTAGCGCACAAAGTGGACTATATTGCTACAACAGTACATGCAAGTTAGAGGAAGAACCACGTTCGTACAAAGAAGTCCTTCGAAGACCTGATAGCCTTGAGTGGATAGCAGCGATGAAGCGGGAGTTGGAGTCCATGAAGGAGCACGATGTTTGGAAGGTGATTGAGAAACCCCCTGCAGCCAAAGAGAAGACGTCGGTTGTGGCGATTCTAATATTTCTACTATACCTGAATCTGACAGTATTATCACCGAGCAAATTTGAAACTAATGGAGCTGAGGGTGGCGTAGGACTCATTTTTGCATGGATTTGAGCCACGGCTTCAATTGATGTAATTTTTTTCCAGATCTGAGTGTTCATCTTTAGCTTTTGCTAGCGAAAATGGACCCGAAAAAAATAAGAAAAAGTAACGTAAAATAACAGAAATGGTAATTACTTACATTTTTAATTTAATATTCCCGATGTAAAATAACTTAAGTGGCAGTTACTTAAAACAGTAGTATATGTTCTCCCACGTAAAAACACTTATGTAACACTTAAGACTTTTTGATTCAAAACATTCCCAAGTAAAATAACGTAACTACCAAAAGCGACTAATTACGTCGGAATTGAATAAAGCTTGTTTAGATTACCAGAAAAGTAATTTAAGTTGATAATGTAATTAAAAATATACTTTTTACTGACTAATAATTAAAGTTAAAGAAGGTACAATAAAATCAAACGTCAAATTCAACTTACCTGATGATATTTTGATGGTTTTACCTTTATCTTTTACATTTTTCATTTTCTTTTTTGCGCGAGCGCAACAAGCCCGTATGTGGGAGTTACGGGGGAGGCGCGCGGGGGTGTTGTTGACTTTCCAATGTAAAATGTCTTAACTCTCACTAGTGACATTTTACATTGGAAGTGTTGTAGTTCTGGGGTTTGTCGAGTGTTGATTTAGGGTAGAATTAAAGCATTTTTACTAATTTTTCTTTAATCAATCGAAAGTGTATGACAACCGGAAGGTCACGGAAACAAAAAAGGCAAATCCCGTAAGTACCACTTGAGGGAATGTACGTAGGGACCGTCGATATGTTTATAACTCTTTTACAAAAAACAAATTTTGATGGAGTCTGGTTCACAGACCTAGATTAACACAGAGTTTCCACCCCAAGAAATCTTTATACCCCGACAAAATCGTGAACAAAAGCTAGTATGCATCAAAGCCGTTGAAGACGTTATTAAACAACGGGAATATCTCCATAACGTGATCTAAAATAGTCAACAAACACGCTATATCTCGCCGATCGTAACAGTTAATGCTACGTTATGCATAAATTAATATTATTTCATTATTATGACACCTCTACGGGACATCGTGATGCAAGGCGCATGCGCATACCGTTTTGTTAAGGCGATGATTTTTAAAACAAAATTATTGGTATTATGAAACGGTTCGACTGGGAAAATTCTTGGTAGGATATTTTCCAATAGGTAAATTAACCGGGTAGTTTTATTACTGTTATAGTTAGTTTAGTAAAGTAGGTTTTGGTAGGCCAATAAAGCCTTAACTTTTCACATATCTATAAAAATATTTCAGACTTAGGAAATCCATTAAACCATACAACACATAGTTTATTAAGGATCATTATATTATTATCATGGTAGCGCATTTTAACAACTAGCGGGAAAAGATCACACTATCGCCTAGACGCCTGCACCATCTGGTAAAAGCAGCAAAATGATTTGATATGGTGCCTTTTACTTAGGATCAAACTCAGCCATTCAATGACCCAATTCAATGATTTCAAACTACACATAACAATATAACCTTCCTCTTAAACCGTTGACATAACACGCATGCGCACCGACGCACGCGCCGATCACTATCATCACGACACTACCGACATGGGGGCGCATCTGTCGCCACCCCGCGCTTAATTGTTTCATTCTAATCGTGTTATCTATGAAGTAAGGCACGAGCGGTTGTACCTGGCAGGTTTAAAATGTATAAAAACTTTTGTTTAGATAATGAGTAAAGAAAGCAGTAAGAAGTAAGCATTAAGCAGTAAGCCGGCAAGGCTAAACAGACCAGACTGATATGTATTTAAGTGTACTGGATAGGTGACAAAAAGCTCATGAAAAATCTACTTTATTACCTTGGGTTCAGTAATCGCTGTTACTTATAACCACTGGATTTACCGATGTATCATACCAATTCTTTTTATTTAATAAAATAATGATATCCACTAAGTCCAATTGCAATAGAACCTAAATAACAGAATCGTTAATAACTACTTCAGTAGGTACGCCGTTGTTAAAAAGTTAAGTCAGTAAAATAAAAAAAGTAACTACAAAAAGCAACATTTTGACAAATTATAGAAAACATTACGTGCAACAACAATGGAATGTGATATAAAATAAAGTGCTTCACGCTATAACAACAAAGGGCCGGCAGAGAGACGTTTACGCAACGAATGTTTCCTAACTGTAATATAATTGATTTGTTACATTTAATCTATTTTTTATGAATGTGGAGAATGAATGAATAGTTTACAATATGCATTTTAATATGAGTTGCAGTTGAGATCTTCACAGAAACATGGCATATCAAGATGGCAGGTAAACCTTCCATATAATGGATTATTGTTAAAACTGTAGTGTGTTGTGTCTCCGATGACGTCATGTGAGTCTTGGCAACAATTGATTTACAGTATTCGGGTTCGATAAAGAAGAGTTCCATTTCCCAAATATATGAGCGGCCATTAACCAATTTTTTTGTTTTTTTTTATGCCTGTATGTATGTAAGCTAGGTCTTTTAAACTACGCAACGGATTTTGATGCGGTTTTTTTAATAGATAGGGTGCATCAAGAGAAAGGTTTATGCGTAAAAGTTGTAAAGGTTTAAGGCGGGCTGTTAGTATCTAAACTAAAATATTTACTAAAAATTTTTAAATTCTTTAAATACAACAAATAAGGAGTGAAGTAAATTATAAAAAAAAACAACAATTATTTACACAAATTTCCACTCAATTAAAAATAATCATCGTCACAGTATGGTACAAATATAAAAAAAGCAAAAAGTACTTTGTACACCCGTTCTCGCCTGTTAATGATCCAGGTTTTTAACTTATCAGTCATGTTCAGAGATAAGGGAACGATGATAACATCTATAGATAGAAAATAACTACTAAAAAACTACATAACCCTTGATAAACACAGCCGTTTAGAGCACACATACAGACATTACATAGTATCACATATTTTCTCAAAGATAAAGACCTAAAAATTAATAAGAGCAAAGAGGTAACCAAAATTTTCAGATTTTTTTTAAAAAACAGCAAGTACGTTTCTTACACATTAATACTTAAAAATTTCAAAAAACAAAAAAATAGCAATTATTTACACTAATTTCTACTCAATTTATAATAATCATCATCACAGTATGGTACAAATATCAAACAAAAGCACCAATGTACACCCGTTCTCGCCTGTTAATGATCCAGGTTTATAACTTATCAGTCATGTTCACAGATGAGGGAACGATGTTATCAGTAGCGTGGGGATGTAATTTGTTATAATCAAAAATAGGGTTGGATTTTTGTTTTTATCAGTTCTTTTTTGGTGTAATTATATTTTTATTGTGTTGTTAAAAGGTGATTTATTTTAATTTACTAGATTATGTAACTTATGTTTGTGAATTCGATTTTTGCAAAAAAAAATGCATAATTTGAACAATAAATATTCATTCTGCATTTGCCATGAATACTGTTTTGTAGACGTTTGCAAATTAGGGGGAAAAACGTATAATTGTAAGAAAAAAAATATGAACAGAGTGATATAAATTCGAGTATGATCCATCATATTTTGTCGGTAGATATGATCAGTTGCTTCTTTCGTGTTTGTACAAATTATACATGCCCAAAGGGGCAGGTAGAGGCCAAAGAACAGAAACCTCTCTTGCCTTATTCACATCCATACCTACCATCTTGTTCACATAAAAATGTGTCATTTGAAACTTACAATTTTTAGCCTATTCTCTCTTCAACAGTTAATACCTTTATGTTACAAGAATATCCTACGCTATTTTCTATACCAAAACTTTTATTCCAACGCGCCATTTTTTACACAGGAACAATAGAAAGAAAGTCTTAAAGCACACTCGAACACCCTCAGTAAACTGCGTATCAAGTGTTACCCATATACTTAACAACAATCAACCCGTATAGATGTCGCCACTAGCGGCTGTACGTGATTTTTATTCATTTAGTACACAAATTGATAAAAAGCGGGCCCATACGGGATGCGATGGGGTTGATGAGATGATTGACAGAAATATTGACAGTTATAATTGATGTTTGTTATGTTCACACGGTCAATGAATCTATCAAAATATGGCTGTTAATTTTTTCATATAACTGTAGGAATTTTTGCGTTTTGTATTCGATGTTATCCTAACCTGCACTTGGCCAGCGTGGTGACTGGTGGACTCAAGGCCTATCCCCTCCCTCATTACGAGAGGATACCCATGCCCAGCAGTGGGACATTAATAGGTATAATTTATTTATTTATTCGATGTTGTAACTCCTGGCCATTGTTTGTAAAGCGTAAAAACTCTTGGAGCTTCTTCAAAAACTTCTTCATCGTGAACGAGACAGTTTAAAACATCGTATCCTAACAGTTATTCCGTAAAACACCTTATTCTCTTATATACAACCTTGTTTAAGAACCACTTACTCACCTTAACCCTTGTTTAAGACATTTATTGAGAGCATGCAAAGTCCATTCATGAAAGAGCATGCAATCCACAAACAACCCGCACTTGGCCAGCGTGGTGGACTCAAGGCCTAACTCCTCCCTCATTTGGGAGGAAAATCCTTGCCCAGCAGAGACAGAAATGGGTAAAAAGAAAAGAAAAACAAAAAAGCAACTTATCAATATTCACTGTTCTATTTTAATCCTAAAAATAAACTACATAAGCCTCTCGTGGGCGTAACTAGGTGACGGTAAATTGGTTCAATTGTAACAGATAGGTTACCAGGCCAGTGCGCGAAAGGGCCCAGTCGTTATGCTGTTAGGGCCTCTTATAACTATGTTTGTATGTATGTTTTTACAACTGAAAATCTATGTAACTCTATATATTTCTATGGAAAAATCTGTTCCTAATTTATTAAAAAAAAATAATTCCACTAAGGTCGCCAAATTGTTTTTTTTTTTTTATATGTATATAATTATTTATTAGTAAGTACCTTTTTTACTAGTTCGCTGCTTGGTTTTCATTATTTAATTTTATCAGTTTAGTGAGTTCTGTATAGGTAAATAGTTGGTAATTAGTTAATTACACCAAAATTCCGAGCAATCATAATAAGTACTAGTAAGTGATTTCGAGTAGATACTGGCCATTCATTTATGTGATAACATCATGGTCATTTTATACAAATACGTCCATTTGAAAGATAAAACTGTTTCTTTGTAATTTTTTTATTAACAAGTCGATTGCGCGTCTACGGGTTTTTTATCCTAAAAACTCTTTTTAATTTTATTACTTAGCTAAAAAATATAAAATTCGTTAATCTTATGATATGTTAATAAGTAAATTTTATGTATTCATAGTAAGGTTAAGATAAGTATTCAAACAATAAAATAATTGTGTAGTACATCAGTAGCGTCTACTCGCCCATAGATGGCGTTCTGCGGCTTTACAATAGTCGTTTTGTTTTTGTTTATTTACAAACATTGTTGAATTGTCATTTCGAATATTATGTTCAGAGTTAAATCTATTTCTCCGTTGTTAATTCATGTTAAGAATTTATTGTGAGGAACAATAATTGATGAATTGTTTGTAAGGTGTAAGTCATGTGTGTGTACTAGCTCAGCTCATACCATACAATAAATACTACGTATTTACTGGGTTTGAATCCTCATTGAAATTACATTGTCTGAGATTCGTAAATCATTATTTTAGGTGAGATTGTCTATCACTTGAAATCATTGAGAGTAATGCAAACAATTTTTTTACGATACTTAATACACGACTCTAATTTACATAGCGGTATTCCCATAATACTTTTTAAGTCCCAAATGACCGAAAAATGTAAGTCATCTAATACCCCAATCAAATAAAATACATATAAATAAGCTTTTTACTTGATTCATGAAACAAAAAATCCCACAATACGGGTGTCCGTTATCAATTTATACTTAACTTATCAATAGCTGACCTATTTAATTGAATATTATAGCCTAAGGGCGCACTTTCAATGAAAAACGAATAAAAATTTATTTTATGCTCATCCCTGTTTCCGAAATTATAGCGGCTTGTTGAAACAATGTATGAAATTGTTTTACGATACGGGAGAACGAATTTGAATGGGGGATGTATGTCTGTCTTTTATTAGAAACGGCTATGCTGATTTGGATGGGAATTTTAGAGGATGTTTTGTTTTTAGTGTAATGTTCTATGCTGTCTTGTGTGTTGAAAGGAAGAAGCACTTTTTGTGATTAAGTTTGTAAAATAATATTTAAATTTCAAGTTGACAGGGGGGTATGCAGTAACATAATTACGAGGGTAAGCGATGAAAGAAATATTGTTGCGTTTAGAATGGTCTAAACTATATTTGGAGATAGCCGTGATGGAAAGATAATATCTAAGTGCGTAAAAATACTATTCAGATACAGGTCACCCAAAACTTGTCATAGGAGCCCATTAATAATCAAAACTTTATTTGTCGATGTATAAAAGTATCACAATTGGTAGCAAACAATAAATGCTATAAATAAACATTCACAAATAGGCTACTAAGACAACCGACCACGAATAATATGTCACTATTCTACGATACAAAGTAATAACACGCCAAAGGTCACACATTTCCTTGCGTATCAATAAAAAAATCCCATTTCCGTCATCCTTCACCGTAACAAAATCTCCAATATTTTTTTTTTAACAACCCTGATTCGAATCTTGAACCTCCCAGACATGTAGACGACACGCACACTCATTAAACCGAGAATAACTTAAAACCGTAACCAATCGATTGTAGGACGTGAACAGGGAATGTTACCCTGCAGTCCTGACACAATGCTTTAGGGTTAGGTTAATGAAGAATTAGGGTGGAAGGTACAATGATCGGCTGTTGAATTGTAGATTGATGAAGATGTATGAGACGAAGTTAACTTTATTATTTGGTTTAAATGGGTACGTGAGATACATTCGGTATAAAGTAATTTTGTGTTTATTTAAGACTGTGTTATGTATTATTTATCCTGTGGTATAATATTAATTTAGACTCAAAAAGAAATAGTACATTTATGGTTATTTTTACACAGAAAAGTATTTGGGATTACTAATTAAAATAATGTAAATTTTTGGCAAATTTGACCATAACAGAAAAAAATGTATACTTTCGCAATTTTACAATTTACCTTCATAATATATTTACCTTAATTGAAGAGTTCATGTTGAAATGATTGCAACCATTTTAATTTTATTGTATGGCTGTGCTGTCGTAGTAGATCATCTCACCAGTGGAGCACACTTATTGCATACAGACATATTATTATAGTCTCGATCACTTACAAATCGTCGTTTAAGTTCTATCACCACGTAAGTGATTTTTTGGCAGTTTTGACATTTTGATGTCATTGGCTAGAGAATCGAAAGATGAAATTCAAATTAGTCTCTCCTGGGGGACTATCACGTATCTCAGTTGAAAACTATTTGAAAGACACTACGATGGACATTGTTTTCTCCCATAGATCATCGTGATTATCATATTACTTCAAAGCAGCAATGTACTGACTAGTGACAATCAATTTGACATACACTAGCTGTCAACTGAGATACGTGAAAGGCCCGTTGAAAAGTTGTTAAAAATGTCTTACGTGGTGATAAAACTTAAACGACGAAATATAACATTTTTATACAAAATAATACATCCGTCCATCTCTGCCCACCCTCGTGAGAGCCTGGAAGTGTGAATGAATTTAATGAAACAACGACATGCTGTTCCGCCACTTAATACTTCCGCCAGGAATCGAACCGGATACCTCCGGACGGAGCGAATGAGGATGTACGTTGTACGGATTCCACTGTCAGCTGTCAAACGTTACAATATTGGGGCGGATAATAGTTTTAAATGCAATTTGTTTCTTAAATGTTCCGTCATCCACATAATATATTATCTCTATTAGAATAAAACAAGTACGAGTATATAAAAATATAGTATATAAAGTATTATTTCCATCAAAATCGTATATAAAGTATTATTTCCATCAAAAATATTGCATGTGAAATAATGTCAAGACGACTACATAGGGTTTACCCTGTTAAAAAGATATCAGATCTCATATAGAACCGAGCTTCTGAATCTACACGGCCTAACTCTACCGACCCTAACTTGACAAATTCTACATATCAGTAAAAATGTATGGCGTTGCTGTTTCGTTTCATCATCATTATAATTGGCATAAATCGTGCACGCCAAGGCTCTTTACTAAGTTGTCAGACTATAATACCTTATAGCCAAAATTATTCTACACACGTAAACGTAAACGCGGTCAGGAGCTAGTTTTAATTTAATTTATTTGAATAACACACATACCTCTGAAACAACAAACATAGAAATAATATGACTTCCATAACTAAAACCGCAAAACGATTTCCAAAACATTTTTAATGACCATAACTCAAAAGTCAAGTCCCGAACACATAATTTCATAAATAAACTATATTTTTTACTCTGTCCCGTTTCTATCTGCGTTACCATAAATCATAGTTAGGCTTATCGCTTTTTTCGCGTGTTTTATAAAAAAAAATTTGTCACATGCCATAGAGTAGTGTTACGAACATCTGGATTCTTTCAACTGTTGTAGATTATTGGTTTTTGTTTTTGTGACCATAAGTTTTGCGTGGTTTTGGTGTAGTTACGTAAAAAATCAACACACGCTAACCAGTAGCATGCGTGTCGATTTTACAACGATGTTGGGAACGAAAATCTATAAAATTTGTGCAGGTACATTGAAAGTTTACCCGTTTACAGTATGAGCTCTACGACTTCTATGGCAAGCTTTAAGTAATATATTGTGTTTGTTGTTTTCTGTTTGTTTTTTTTTTTTTCTGTTTTTTTAAAGACAACTCCCGCACTAAGATTTGCTCTTGTGTTGCGGGGACTTTTACAAACATACAATCAACGGACACAAAGCACAACCAGACCCGAAACAATTATTTGTGGATCGCACAAATAATTGTTCCGTGTGGGAATCGAACCCACGACCTCCCGTTGCAGTGGTATCGGCGTGGCGACCTAAACCACTGCGCCACGGAGGCAGTAGTAGTTATTTAAATCATTCTTGAACTTTATTTTGTAGGACAAAATCTCATTAACGTCCTACTGCTGGGCAAGGGTCTCCTTTCTTAGGGAGGGGTTAGGCCTTGACTCCACCACGCTAGCCAAGTGTGGGTTGGGAGATTATAATAACTAGCCTAAACTGTCCGTGGCTATTGCTCATATCGCGTAGTAATCATTTATTTGAAACATGAATTTGCATAAAATAGTTAACATCCTTGGAGATAAAAATATGTCAATAGTTGTCCTTCAAAAGACCCACCATCACGATGATCTCGAAATCAAAAGTTACAGAAAAAAGTGCATCAATTTCTCTCGTGCACCAAAAAACCACAGCTATACAAAATCCTAATATAATTTTACTTTCATTTGTCTGTCTGTGGTCAGTGGGTCGTGACGGTACATCCTTTATTCCTCTTATTGCTATGCATGAGATACAAATTGTCGAAAGTTTTACTCTTTACGGAAGCTTCTCGTTAGCTTTGAGGGTGTTTAATGGAGTAGAGTTGTTGACTGTGAATAAATTATGTCTTTGATTACTTAATTGTGATACTAGTTTAATTAATTGTGTACATAATCAAGGAATAGCAGGGTGATTCCTAATGGTCAACTTTTGACAAACGTACAATTAATAACTGATCAGCAATAATTAAGATTAGCTTTGAGTTGTCAAAAATTGCATCCGCTATGGATAAACTGTTGGTTCAACACTAATTCTAACATCCTATGTAAACAGTTAAACAATAAATTTATCCTTATCCATATCCAGTATCCTAAGCGTGTTACTTAAGAACATTTTTTTTTATAGGTACTTAATTTTCAACGTCAAACGCTCGATAGTCGATAGTACTGACTGAAATGGCACTACTAGATTGTTTTATTGCAAAGAACAAATATTTGTTTGGTTCACATATTGTATTCATGAAGTCAAAGTAATACAAGAATTTATAGTTAACAAGTACTTATCTTTTTGCAATATCTATCTTATTAAGTCAGATAATTACATAACACTTGTATCTTATAAACTTGTAAACCTCACTCAGTACATATTTGTTCATCAAACAATTACTATAAAACACGCAACATTCTAAGCAATTTAGTTATTACGGACGCATTGATGATAAAAAACAGTATATATAGAGCACTAGCTGACCCGCGCAACTTCGCTTCTAAGAGAGAATGCGTATTTTCCCCGTTTTTGTAACATTTTTTACTGTTACTCAGCTCCTATTAGTCGTAGCGTGATGATATACAGTCTATAGCCTTCCACGATAAATGGGCTATCTAACACTGAAAGAATTTTTTAAATCGGACCAGTAGTTCCTGAGATTAGCGCGTTCAAACAAACAAACAAACAAACAAACAATCAAACAAACAAACTCTTCAGCTTTATAATATTAGTATAGATATAGAGCCTTACTACGATGGGAAAGAAATGATTACGTAGGAAAAGGACGTAAAAAAGGATTATTGTATCCTGATTGTCCGTGGGAATACACACGATACACAATCATTGAATCACTTCGCGGTCAATGGGCAAAGAGTACGCGGGATTTTTTATATCTAGTAGTTACAATTTCGCAGGTTTTTTTGGTGTGAGGGTAGGGTTTTGATTGAAACTTGGGAGAGTGAGTTTTGGTTCTGTGGTGCGATTTTCTACAGGCGGTACTATCGAGTAAGAAAGTTTGACGTTTAAAATGTACTGCCGAAGTATTTCGAACGGCACCCGCTAAAAGTGCTGATTAGATTTTGATACAAAATTTGTCGTAAGATAGCTAGATGTTGATATTAGTAGTCAATTGCTCCTCTTCGGTGCACTTTGTATAGCTACAGTGAAAGATCATTGATTATGTTGCAAGGAAAGTAATTTCGTCTTTTTATGTTACCGGCGTTCGCACAAGGCATAACCTTTCTGAAATCTATAAATTATCTAATTTATACACTCAGTTGGTGCAATTAAGGTTTTCGATAAAGAAAACATGAAATATAAATTACTCAGGCTTTAGTAATTTTTTATAAAAACACAGAACACTTAAATAAAAACATGCGTACACTTAAAGTAATAAAAATCAGATCGTAACGAGAAATCTGAATACAAAGGGAAAGGGGTAGAGAAAGAAATTCACGGTAAATACTCCAGGATGCTAGGGTGCATATATTATGTGTTCAGGACATGCGTCACAGACCACAGCCGAAGCAAATGTCCCGATTTTATTGTAAAAAATGTACCAACCACTTAGTGTAGAGCCTTGTTGGTTCACGGTTGGCAATATATAGAATGCTTTATTTAGGATATAAGTGATCATAACTTTTAAACTCTCTCGTTGCAAGTTTAATGTAAACAAACACGCATTTTAAGGTTAAATGCGTGTTCGCGTTAATTCCCGTATTCTATTATACATTAGAATATAAGTGACCCACAGGCTTATGCATCTGACGGTGTCCTGTTTGATACAGATACTTTATTTTGAAAATATATAGAAATTATTTATTATCATCTAAATATAAAGTAAAACTAAAAATCAGACTACCATCGAATCATTGAGTAGCACACGTCTTTTCGGAACATCTACCTACCTAGTAGCTTGCAAAATTTAATGCACATCGATTCAGCCGTTTTGATGTTCAAGTTGGACAAACAAACGCATTTTTCACATTTATTAGTACGATGTGATAAAATCTTTATGGTATTTTTCCTTTGGGGCGTTTGTTGTATTGTTTTATTTCAGTTAAGTGAAGGATGAAACAGACCATACATCCTTAGGAACTAGATTTGCATATCATTGCTAAGGTAGACTAGTCTTTTACATTAGATCATAAAAAACGTTGATATCTATAGAGATATTCTTCTTATCGTGTGGTTAGTGGTCAACCTAGCTAGTGTCAAAGTTGTTCAAGCTACCCGAAGGCCTTATCGCGGTTTAACGACTGTTATCATTATAAACTAAAACATTTGACTTACCTGAAGAAAATTTCTTCACTTTCACCGATTTCTTTACCACGCTTAATACTAAATTGCTCAACGGGTCTTGATCGCAATGACGATCGAATTTTAAGCTTCAGTACTTTATTTGTTACCAAACGTTTTCCCAAAAACATTCTTATCACATTTTCAAAAAAAATCTCTCAGGAATCAAACCTTTACTATGTACCCACATCTCTCTAAAGCTGGACATATTACATAGCGTGTGATATCCACTATCCAGCAGCTAAATCTAACTGTCCCTGCGATATGTGAACAGGTAAACCGTTATCTGCGGTAATTTAATCAGTTCCTGATACCTGACCTCGGTAACCAACGGTAGATAGGTGTGACAGTATAGTATACTATAGTTATGTTTGTGATAGCCGAGCCTATAATTTGCTTCCCACGCGGCTACGCAACGAAGGTAGCTAGTTCAACTCCTAGTAAAATTTTAAAGGTAAGAAAACATAAAAATCCTGAGTCACGTTTTTAAAGTTATATAGTCTAATCTGTCAACGGTTTATCGGCAAAGGAAAACATCATAAAAAATCCCTGATTGTTTGAGTGATTTTTCATAGACAGAAACTTGGCCAAACCTTTATTTCTTAGACCCAGAAGAGAATCATTAACATTTGACTTGACCTAAGAATGAAACACAGAGCAGATTGATTCCATCATTAAAATAAACGTTTAGTTAAATAGTTACGTTTAGTTTAATAGTTTTAGAAATAAAACAACAAATACCAGAAATTCATTTAATTAAAACTAATAAAATAAATTAATAAATAAGAAAACTATAAATACTATAAGTATGTTCGAAATATTTATAATAAATCTATAATAAGTACATATTACTATATTTCTAGAATATTCTAGTTATCACTAAAAAGCTATGTATTCCTACATGGACTTTGGAATATAGCTGTGTCATATCTTACATTTAATAATTAGTTTTAAATAAATGAAAACAAAATGTAAAACGCAATTTTTATTTTGTATTGGAAAATATTTAAAAGTTTGTAAAGGCGTTTACACACGGCCTATATTTTCATGGCATATTACGCTCTATTCATATGCACATAAAAAATGTTCATTAGCCGCGGTCCTGACTGAGCGAGTAGCATTGCTCGGTCCCGCTCATTTTGATCTGAAAGAAAAGAGATCTAGATATTGCATCGCGAGGCTGCTCGCTCAGTCAAGACCCATCTATTCACGTACAATCTTACCCTTTTATTCATAAACACACTATAAACCTATTTTAGTTAAACAACTAATAAAATATGTTTTGTCTCTTTCATTTCGCTAAGGAGTGAAAGAAACAAAACACTTTATAAACCTTTCATAACTTCATATATTTTTATGAATAAGAGGGTTAAGTACACGCAAGAGCGGAATATTATGTTCGAAGTATTCTATCAACGGTGTAGTGCAATGTAAAATAACCCTTATTTAGATTTTTATTTAGAAAATCTGGACGTCTAACCTTTGTTTTCATTTATTTCGAACAAATTATATGTAAAACAATTACTACATTTATATTAATATCGCTTATTTTAATGAGTTTTTTCTTTATTTTTTATTATTTTCAGATGGACATGGATCAATGCGTTTGATGATCATTAATGATTATTTGATGATATATTTTTTATATTTTTTTTTTTCAGCGAAATGAGTAGATTGAAATTGCGCACTTATAATTAAATGAAAATTTTATAATAATATGAAAAACACAAGAAATATTAAATGAAAAATTTCGCATAAAATCCAGTCTTTATAAAAAGTTAAATAAATTATAAGATCACAATAATTTAGGCTTAATACTTTTTGTCATAAAAATGGGAATACGATTATGCATTTTCCAAGTTCCCAATATTTGTAAAATATTATATTATTGTTCTTAATTCACCATCACTGCATTTTAATTTTACAAAAGGAGATTACTTTAATCAAGATGTATCTATATTTTTAAGATTGATTTGTCATGTTTAAAATATTAATAGAAAAGTTATAAAAAGATACATCCAAAATTACATTAACGAAAATCTAAAATTTTACAATATATTACGAGTACATTTTCATGTTTAAACTATAGCTGTGTGAATGTTTACTTAAATAGGACACATTTTCATTATTATTTAAGAAGTTTATTTAGTTTCAGTGCTTGAATTTTCCTAAATGGCATATTAAATAGATACCTTCTAATAATTCAGAGATAACTGAATATCATTACTGTCTTATAAAAATCGAAGATTATTTTATGCCCTTGCTTAAACGTGGTAGGTATATTTCGGAGTTCTCAACCTTTGTCTTTTTCATGACACGTGGTCAACTTGACCAAAGAGACAAAATATGGATTTGCTATACCGAGCTTCTGTCATGTTTATCAATAAGTCGGCTAAAATTACTTATATGAATTGAAGTAGGCTCTGTCCAAATACATCCACACAGCAACTAAATAAATCTCACTTTTAGATTTAAAAGTAAACTACATAATTATCGGTGATCACATTCGTCCTTTACAAACAAATATTTTACACTAAATAGTGAATGTGATGAGGTCAATGACATTTAGTTCCTAGAAGAAACACATGTACATCGAGAAAGACAGAAATATCCAAAATCAAAGAACTACATTGTGACATTAGTAGTGGAACAAAAAAGTGAAAAAACCAATATTTACAAATAAATTAAACTAACGAATCTGCAATTTTGAAAAGGCATTTGTATTTGATCTTGGCAATAAACACATAGCCTTTTCAAAATTACACATTCTAAAGAAAAAATAACAGTCTTTTATAGTATGTGGAGCCGAAAATAAGATTAAATTATTTAAATAAAGTATTTAAAATACTCAAAATTACATAATCTTTACATAATAGCCTAATTGTGGCACGTTATAAGCGTATCTGGGTGCGAAGTACGACATCTTGGGTTTCCTAACATCATTTTGAAATTGCAATTTCAAAATATCAGGTTTTAAAATGCTAACAAATATATATTTCATATCATTTGCATACATATATACATAAAATCATGCCTTTTTCCCACAGGGGTAGGCATAAACCAAAGAAATAAATAAATCTTTCCTGTATGACAAGACATATGAAAGTGAAAGAGGCGAGAGAATTTTGTAAACATCGTACAAAATGGCGATCTGTGGTCTTTATTATTGAATACAAATGAATACATCACATATTATAAATCATTTTTAAGGTACAAAATATTGCAGAAACTTGGCATAAAAATACGAAACCCAAAATTCGTTTTACAAAATCGCATACCGTTAAAATTATTTGCACATCAACTGTGATGTACGAAGACAGTGCAGTTATCTAAATATAGACTAGTTTTGTATCAAAAACATCAAGTTTTGGCCAAAAGAATGTCGAAATAGACTGACAGTTAATGGGCGATGAACCTAAAGTAATCGATAAATTTAATAAGAATTGCCACCACCTAAGAAACCGAAATAAACCTAAAAGTCTTATTGTGGCGAATATCAGGGCACATATCTCAGTTGACAACTAGTGTGCGTCAAATTGATGGTCACTTTTCAATACACTACTGTTTTAACGTAACTTCAAAGTGGTTTTTAGTGGCTCCCAAATAGTTGTCAAATGAGTTACATGATAGCCCCCCAGTTTGTTAATCGTGAACCTAAATATCTCGAAAAAATGTCGAAACCGAGTAGCTATCGACAAATGTCTGGAAATTTCATTTTTCAAGCAGTTTTAATCCCAGGCTTTCTACTCGATAAACTGAGATTGCGTTTCAGATGGAGTTGAGATCGAATAAGAAAGGTACGGTTATTTAATGTATCTATATAAGAAATTTTATAAAAATAGCTTTGTAAATGAAAATAAGGATAGAATACCTTAACCAAAATCTTAAATGACCGAAAACAATAGAAAAGAAATACACTATTGGTGGATCCAACATTTACATAATAATATTATGTCATGAGTCACAAGAGCGAGATAAAGCCTGTTTTGAAGGACACAGTAATATTCTTCCAATTGTTCCCGCGTCTTCTTCTTGGACCCCTGGGATAACCTGAAGAAATCTGATTATTGTATTTGAAGATACTAGTAACCAGACATGAAAACAAACAGAATTGTTCTTCAAAAGAGAAATACGAATACGAATTAAAGAATGAGTTGTCTCTTCGTACCAGCAACACGAGGTTCTGTATGCCGTCTCTTTCTATCCTTCACAACAGATGGTGGAGTCTCACGTCTGACAGGGACAGGTGTATTTTCATTGCTAGCCTGTGTAGGAGACTTTTCTTCGACTTTCTTAGGACTTATATCAGTAGTCTCTCCAATGCGAACTCCGACCCAATCGTAACGAGATAGTTCAGGTTTACACCATTTGTATTTAGTGCCATCTATAGGTTCGTCAGCAAAAGTATCAAAGTTGTATTCCCTGATACCTCTTTCTCTGCTTTCGATGTATATTTCAATGATAGCGTTTTCTAAGTTGTCTTTGTCTGCCTGTTGTTGCACTTTGTCTGCAGGGAAGAGTTGTCGGACAACATTCTTGGACATTGTTCTTTGGTGTGTTGAGGTAGTCTGTGAACAAGGAAAGAGGAATATTAGAAAAACATGACTAATTACGATTACTAATCCAGGCATTGCTGCAGATGGGTACAAATAAAGGTCGTTATCGATAGCACATAAGTGGTGCAGTCTTCACAAAAAGGCTTGCAAACAATTTTAAAGTAAATAACATACATATTATGGTCACCAGCGCAATGAAACCATTGAATTGTTGTTGTGGGTTAGCATAGTTAGATCTTTTTCACTCCAATTAAGATAGAGGGTTGTATTTCGAAAACATTGGGTTGCGTCCACACATGAGAATGTACAAGTCTGTCAGCTTGTATGGAATTAAACCAGCCTCAAAAATTTATCATAATAAAGTTTTTTCCCCAATTCTTAGTATACGTGCAAATAAAAAGTCAGTATTGAATCGCCCAGTGACTTTCGTCGACTCAATGGTTCTACTTCCGCGAACATATCGTACTCAACACGTAAACATTCACCTGTGCACTAAAATACCGTAATGTTACGGTTTATCGAACTATCGGACACACTTCCCGGTAATAACTGACCGGTTTACTAACAATATAACCTTATTTCAGGATTCATTGTAGATTTCTGTTTAGTTTCCGTCAACATATCGAGTTTACGTCTAAACGTAAAAGCTTACGGGTATTTGCTGATTTGCCTCTAACAATAAAATATAGATAAGCATTCTTATTAAACCTTACCCCTCCTTCGTTCGAGAGGAAACTCTTGCCCAACAGTGGGACAATCACGGGTAAAAAAAATCTTACAGAATTAATTTGGGAGGCATTCAAAAAAGGAGTGTAGAAGATTGAAAAATATCATTCATTCGTTATTTCAAGGCATATATTCTCAGCGAATTATTATAGTTAACTGTAATGGGGATGTTATTGTGAGAAAACCTTACACGGTAGTTATTCAAAGTCTCAAACCCGCCCTAAGCCGCCGTCGTAGTTAGAAGCTTAGCAAACATTACACCAGCGTCAGTATTTCTCAAATAAAAAGAGGTTTTGACGTGTCATAAAAAGTAGCTGTAAAATAGTGTATTATGATCGCGTGATCAGTAATGATAGAGTAACGATTTCTTAGAGCAAAAGCTCCCGGAAACCCTCAAGTTAACATACAAACAAATACAAGCATTTGAAAACCAAACAGTAGCCAAGTGAAGTTCAGTTGTTTCTATGAAAGGCAGAAGTGTCAAGGAGTGCGCAAATATTGCGTAACACGGTAATGCACTGGTCAGAGTGCTAAAGTTGACTTCCTAGCAGAGGCGGCCAATTTGCGAGCGCTAACGGTGAATGGACTAATTAGCGGGGGTACGCGAGTTATTTGAGGTTAGGGATGTGCAATGCACGGGCGTTGCATATTAAGATAAAAATGTTATTCACTGTAGGTTTAACCGCAACCGGGACCGTCTTACGTGCTCTCCGAAACACGGAGACACTCAGTTAAAATACCATTAAGCGGTCATCCATCTATGGAATAACCGCGCCAAGGTTTGCTTAACCCACAGATCGTTTATTAATCGGTGAGCGATACTGGCTATGGACGTCTCAAATATTGACACTGAATCGATTAATATTGACACTATTATAATATTTTTAGGTCCATCATTCATAGTTACATTGTGCCAACCCTATAAAACAGTGTTCAGTTGTTCAAATGCACAAGCGCCGTCTCACTAAACCGACAAGTTAACGAACGCTTAATTACTGAAGATGCATTATCTAACAACACATGTAAAAATAATGTTATTCTATTAAAAAACTACTTCTATTGGCTGCCTCCGTTGACGTTCAAAATACTGTAAACTGCGACTCAGTGAACATAGCGTTTGCAGTTGACTTTATGCAATGACTGGTCAGTGAACGAACATATAACTTAAGAAAGAAGGAACATAATTTTATAACAGTTGATTTTCTTTAATAATATTGACGGTAGGTATATGTTTTATCAGTGCAGTTCTGTGTCTAACTACTAAGTAAAGGCCTATTCTTGGGTTTACCGAAACCCTCAGTCAGATAAGTATTACTTGCATTTTTGGATAAATATTGCTTAAAAGGATCTAATACGTCAGGCACGGGACCTCTCCCGTAATGAAAGGATATCAAAAACTGATTGACAACGTTCGTTTAGGAGTACAAATAGTGACATTTATGATTGTCAAAATAAAGTAAGTGAATTTTCTGCTAGTTCAAATGGCAGGACCAATAAGAAAAGCCAGGAAAGATGGTTTTGGCCAGTTGTAGAATAAAGATAACTCGATAAAACGAAACATGAATTCAGTAGCGCGATTCCTTAGAGTCGGTATTATTGAGTATCGAAATGAAATGAATTGAAATTGAAATATGTATAACGGACCATCGATCACCATAACTTAACACCTTCACCCGAAACAATTTCCGATCACCCACGATTCGCATTGAAATACTGACGACAATGCCCTGTGTTTACTAAACATAATATCATGCTTACATCGACTGTATACACTCGCAGTGCTGATGGACTACACTCGAGAATGTAAACGAAGCCGGGTACGAACTGAGGACAGAAATAATGGGCTAACGAACACTTGCGGATATTCTATAGTGAAAGATTTTACACAGGAGCATCTCGAGAAGTAATTATTGCGAAAATAGAAGGGTATTGCACGGGAGTTTATAATGAAACGGTAGTAGGTTGTTGCCTTTACCATGATATAAATGAAATAATTTCAGTTTTACAGACGTGAATCTGAGTCGAGTTTCCGATTTGTTTTTAAATAATGATAGATGTTTGACAATTTAAATAACGATTGGGTGCATTTTAGGCACATGTAGGTCCGACGTCGTGGTATATGGCACGTGGAAGGCAACAGTCGGCCACATAAAGGACTAATAAAAATAAAAAGGTGTCTTTTACAATGTAGATTGATATTACAACGAATCGGTATTTGTTTAAGTTTTGCTTAGTTTTTGACATTGTCGAAAATTGTTATTAACCTACGTACAGCTTTCATAAATAAATTAAATAGGTACATTGATTTTTGTAAACAAAATCAATGTATTTGATTTATTAAAATTCTACCAAAAAGAAGCAACATGAGGAAAATCGTTAGTAAAATAAAACCGCAAATCGCATAGTTATATTATTTAAGTCAACGACCTAATGCAAAGTCATAAACAATGAATAAACACGTCATTTTTAAAACGACCACTCTTGTCGGCAATTGTTACATGTCTAGTAAATTGCTTGCAATAACTGCAACTGTTTCTTCTAAAAATATAACACTTGACTATGTCCTCAAAAGTTCAATTAAGTGCATGTCTAATTGTCTACTAAATATAGCAATAATCGTCATATGCTCCAATTAATTTAGTTGACAAGAATTTGTAAATGTTCCGTTATACATTTTTTGATGACCGTCTAGAACATTTAATTACAAAAGCATGTAACGTTAATAGTTTTAGTATTGCTCATGATCACAGAAATAGTAACTAATCATGCAACAAAAGTTGTTACTTTGCTATGAAAAGGTAGCGAGATAAGTAAAAAGAACTTCTCATAAAAGTTACTTTATTATCTCATACAACCTACACGGGAAAAATGTTTGCGACCAACCTTCCTAATGCCAAAACGTCTATTCTAAATAAAAAAATACCGAAATTCCTTTACGAACACAGTGCCGTCATACGACTTCAACGCAATGAATCGCCGTAATTAATTAATTTTGTTTAAAAGAGAAATACGTGTATGATATTTTTTAACAATCTACCAGAGGTACAATCTACAGACAAAATAAAAGTCGTTATCTTTATTATATTGGCATTATAGGAATGATATAAGACTTCACAGTCTGGCCTACATGTAGTTCTATATTTAGTGCAAGTGACAAATACGTGAGATACAACACGATGCGCGTGCGCATCTAGCGATCGTGGCAAGCAATTAGTTATGTTTGCTAAACGCTTCGTTTCTGAAGACACTGCATTTATTTCCATTGTTAGGTATATCTGATCTAATGTTTTCATTAAGGTATGCTTAATTAGGATTATGCTACACTGGGGCTTTATACTCAACTGTGGGTAAAAGGTGGTAGAAGGTGTGTGATCAAAGGTATACAAAATCACTTATTTTTCCTCGAGGTAGGTAGAGACTAATAATAATGATATTGAAGAATCATATTTTACACGATGAATAAATACGCTCATATATCTCGATTGATAATGTAGTAAATGTAGTCTATTTTATTTAACGTCTAGTTTTGGAATTTCATATTCAAACCTTAATTTGACTTTAATGTATCACACGCTACTTAAATGATTCCTAAACAGCGAAATCAAGAAATATATGATGATCATCATAATTTTCTTATGAATCTATTTCGCAACGTAAACAATTCAGAAGCGTCACTCAGTCTGGCGTTATTCGCAACGATAATATCGCTTACGTCATTCAACGTAGATATTATATTAGTATATGGCTCATTCACTCAGCGAATGTCATTGATACGAATATAAACAAAGGCGCGACGGACCTTTAACGTTAACTACTGGTAATAATGACTTCTGTTTTATACGAAGATATAGCATAAAATCCTATATAAGGTTTTGATACATTCGATTCGATATTTCATTCGATGGTAAGTGGTCAACGCAGTGTCGTTGTTGAAACCGCCCGAAGGCCTTTGATTTGGAATAACCACTGCGCATTGGCGGCACTAGTGTCCATAATTGACAACAATCGGGACTGACTTTTCACAAGCCCTCCAAAATCCAAAGATATTTAGCTCAATTACCACTATGTAAATATGTAAATCTGGAAAATTATTCCAAAGGTTAAGATCAGAGAAGAATACAAATATTCCGGGTAATTCCTTGAGGCCCTCGTCCCTAAGAGCCCGAATTTGATAATTTTAATACATTTTTATACTTTTTATCATGATTTTTTTTTAATCAAAATTTACGCTTAGTCTAAAAAAAGAATACATATTTTCACTTAAACAAATCCCTCGAAAGCGAATTTAAAAAACAAATTCCCTTAACAAATTACATTGAAAAAGTACGCTAAGATTTAGTGATAACATTGTGTTGTCCCTGCCCATCCTGCCAGAGTCACACCGTGAAGATAAACATGTAAATCCAGAGACAAACTCGTAGGGAGCGAATCTAATCGTAGTCTCTGATTTAAAACACTTTCGTCGTCTTTTATAAGGCTATTTAGTAGCGAAGAAATTCTTTGGAATTATTCTGCGTAGTGACGTAAGCGTTACGAAAAGATAGAGGCTTCAGCAAAGTTGGCAAAGGCTAAATCATGCTATGGAACTAATCCAGTAATTTGCAGCAACCATTATTTTCGAAAAAGAGCAAAAACATGTAATTTTCATTGCTTGTACAGCCTTCGTAATACCCATCGTAAATAATGCATGCTCTAATTTATTTAGGTGAATTAATATTAAAAAGATACTAATTTATACGACACGCATAATATTACTATTACGTTTTTGAAATATCACTTTTTCTATAGATTTATCAAAACAAGTATAGTGGTACAAAACGTGACAAATTTCATTCTTAATACAACAGTCGTTGTTTTAATGGTTATTTCTAAAAAAATTTTATCTATAACTATCTAAACCTACTACCATCCAATCATCCTGTCAACTTCACATAGCAATTGAACACTTATCAATAAAGAGAAGCTAGTCTCATTGTGGTACTTTTTCTCATCGTAACGTTTAACTATATGATAGTTGTGTATTGTCAATATGTATGTATGTATGTGTATGTTCCCACATATCGATGCTAAACGTTCTGTCAATATGTTGCCAGGAGAAGGAGCTCACATAAAGTAATTACTTCGCTAATTGTTATTTGCACGCAATTTGCAATAGAATAATAGAATGTTGGATAAATTATCATCCTTTTTTGTCTTTGAATAAATGTGAGTAACAAGTGCTTGTAAATCATAGGCAACCGAAATACATAATCTGTCAAAATGTTAAGTGTCTAACTATCACGGTTCATGAGATACAGCCTGATGACAGACAGGCAAACAACGAAGTCTTACTAATAGGATCCCGTTTTTATCCTTTGGGTACGGAACCCTAAAAATGGTCCTGTAAACATGTCACTAGATTTTGACGTTATAAATCGTAAGGAATTAGGAATGTTTAAGAATAAGATAGTAAACTGGGTTACAATTTAATCTTGTACTCGTAAAAGGTTCATCCAAAATGCTCACGCTGTGTAATTTTTCATTAATAATATTAGAATTAAATTAAACATTTTATAGGCACTCATTTTTTGATCTCAACAAAATATGGTAATGTTGACTTTACTATGTCATATTTCTAAGCCGATTTGAGTAGTAGTCAACTACCCTATTGCTGATTTCGAAGATGATTTGTAATAAGATTGTCCTAATTACTTCAAAACCTAGATGAAATGATTAAGAAAACAAGATAACATCCACACCGGATACCATTAACTTGTACCAAGTTCATTAATTTCCCATAAAAAATCCTTTAAACGTTCCAGAATAAGTGCGTACATCCATATTTATAAGGTACAAGGACGCTATCAAAAGATCTTCACGCACGGACACTGCATACAGCCCAAAGGATTTAATTACCGTCTGATTATAATAACTACAAATAGTTATATGTTTCATTGTTTGTTATACTAACTTAGAAATATGGGGCTTTCTTTGAACCGTGAAGTGATAATTATAAACTAATTGCGTGCGAGAGACTAATGTGATGATAGAAATACAAAAGATACTATAGATACTAATATTATAAAAGCGAAAGTAACTCTGTCTGTCTGTCTGTTACTCAATCACGCCTAAACTACTGAACCAATTTGCACGAAATTTGGTATGGGGATATTTTGATACCCGAGAAAGGTCATAGGCTACTTTTTACCCCGGGAAAATGACGCATTCCCATGGGAAAATTCAAGTGGCGGACGAAGTCGCGGGTAAAAGCTAGTTATAATATAAGTACAAATAGTTATATGTTTCATTGTTTGTTATACTAACTTAGAAATATGGGGCTTTCTTTGAACCGTGAAGTGATAATTATAGACTAATTGCGTGCGTGAGACTAATGTGATGAAAGAAATACAATAGATTTAGTAAGTGGGGTAAGAAGTAAACGAAACGAATGCTGTATTTAAACCTGCGGCGCCTCATGTTCTGCTTGATTTAGTTCGTCTAATTTCAATAAGAATATTGGTAAATTAAAAAATAATGGTATTTTTTACACGGAAAATTGACGCTTTTGACTTATTCTACGTAGTGTAAGGTTTAATGCCCGGGGGTAGAGGAACTCGTTGGCTTATTTAACAATAGCCGCGCGTTTCGATCTCTGAGATTAAGCTACGCTTGCCGAGGTTGTCCTGTGGATGAGTGATCTTCTTGATAATCCCATCTTATCAATTTATACTAACTTAAAATCCCCAATCAAAGTATTTTTGTCTATAAATGAACTAAAATCGGAAACAATATCATTGATACTTGAACTATACTTCCCTTGCTTCAATCACTAATCATATCGGTGATGTCTTGCAATCATATATGCATAAGCAATCATAAGGTCAGGTGCGTAGTTACTCGTTTTCTCTCATTTACAATATAAATTCTGTAACTGGCCTCTACTTGTCTGATATAGACGGTTGTGAGCATATATCACTTGATCGTGTTTCAAGTGATCAGATGACGAGAGGAAGTGACGTATCGCCTTAATTACGTCACAGGCCACGGCGCCAGGGGAGAGTGTTCAGGGCTGACACTAAAACTTTCATTTAAGTTTAATGTCCAAGTTTTTTAAGTTTGTTAAAGGTTTTTCGGGCTTTCGAAGAATATTATAATGGAAATTTTATTGTCAATTTTACCGTCAAGTAAATTGAAAAGTTAAATAGACGGAAACAAAATAAAAGGAAGTTTGTAACGATCGTAATAAGAGGCGTTCTTTGATCTTTGCCTACCCCTATGGGAAAAAGGCGTGATTTTATGTATGTATGTAATAAATTGTAGAATATTTTTATTTTAAGGCTTAAAACACTAAACCCGCACTTTAATTGTAGTATCTCATTTATTAACTGTTCGTGTCAAAGCAGTACTATCTCTAACAGTATCTATAAAAACATCTTGAAATAGTAGGTGTTTGTATCTCAAATATTGAAAACTTGGTCTAATATGGTTCACTTCACTTAACTTAGACAGTACCAGCCCTAAGGTGGTTAAGTAACCGAATACATAAAAATGTAACGTTCGCCACTAACGTATTTAGTTTAACGTACTTTTACTATTGAGACTGTACACCGACAGTTATGGTCGTGTTAACATCACTACAACAATGTGTTACATGGATTTAGTTTCAGACTGTAACAATTGCCTCTGTGGCCCAGACGGTGGTGTATCCAACTGCTGAGCATGATGTCTCGAGTGCGATTGCAGGGTCGAGCAAAGTACTATTGGTGTTATCTAATTTATAATAGAACTAACTTCTGCGGGTTTTCCTGCGGTAAAAAGTATACAATTTCATTAAAATCCGTTAAGTAAGTTTTTAGCGTAAGTGTTACAAACATCATACATCCATCCTTTTAATTTGGCATTTATAATATTAGTAGAATATTTCTCAATAGCTTCGCTCCTCTTTTCCTTTATAATTGCGGTGAGACTAACCGCTACTACACACAAACACACACACAAATCATTCGATCCGTTTCAAGTTTCATTGTTTACACAACATGGCGTCAATTTGAAACAGAACCCAATGTTTCCTGAAAGCGCCAGTTTACAAACTGTCATTCGTCAAACCATCGTTTAACACAGGGATGTAACGGGGTTTATTTTATTGAAACCGAAGTCGGAATCGGAGTCTTAAAATTTCATTTATGAGTGTCGGAACTGATGTCAAATCCAGAGACGGTATCGGAAGAGTTGATAGAGAAGAGATGTTTTATAAATAACCCATTAATGTTTACCAAGCTGGCCAACTATGGATTGTGAACTTTACATACCTTCAAGAACTGTTCTAAAGAACTGTCAAGCATGCAAGGTTACATCACGATGTTTTCCTTCGCCATTCGAACCAGTGATATTTGAAAGGAGAATTCAAATTACGATTCAGTGATCGCTTTTAGTATCATTTTTTCATTGTCTGTGTAATTCATAAGTTTTAAAAAGAAATTGATGAATTTACACAGACGATGAAAAAATTCGTTAATAGTCTGTCACGGTCACGCACCGAATATAGAACATTTTGTATAAAACCTCCGATTTATAAGTTTTGTAGCCGATTTTTTTACCAAAGGTGAAATAAACTCCGAACTTCCGACTTATTGTAGTCGGAGTCGGATCTCCGTAACATCCCTGGTTCTAAATGAGTACGGCGGGGTGCGTAATTGTTGCGCACGCGCTGCGCGGATGCAAAATGGCAGCACAACGAACCGCTTCCGTTTGAGAACACCGACAAGTGCAGTGGATATTGATACTCTATTGTACAAGTATGGGTTTTAGGGGGTTATATGTGTGGTGGTTAGATGGTGTGTGGTGTATATTACATGTCGTGGGTATCTTCTTCATAGTCCCTTATTTGTACAAAAGAAATATTTTCGATGTCATTCTGTGTTTTTGTATTTGAGCATTTGGACAAAGTATAACAAATTCCACAAGCACGATAAAATAAAGAAGACGTGGGCACATAATATGCAGACAAATTCCGTTAATACGGTATAAGAAGTATTTGTACGGAGTTTATCGTTAAGAAATCCCAAAAATTTCAAGTGGAATTATTAGAAACTTGAAAAAAGATTTAAATAGTAAAAATTTATAAACAAAACATATCTAAAAATGTAAAATTCAGCTATTTAACTCCGTAGGTATACAAATTAACCAAAAATAATTTTATACATTATCTAAAACACGATCACAGAAATAACATACATACATAATTTGAAAACAAAGAAGCCATCCATACCCTGGCTATAACGTAAAATATTTCAAAAGAATTGGACCAGAAAGTATACGTTGATACGTACCACAGATAAACTAATACTATTGTATTTTAAATTGCTGTATTGTTGTTGATCGTAGCAATAGAAGGGCTATATAAACAATTATCTGAGAATCGATGGAGATCAAGATAAAACGTCAATCTTCAAAGGTGAATGAACTCTAAATCGTGAAGAGAAATGCTCTCTTTTAGATTGTTTATTTAAAAAAGTACCGAAAGAAACAAAACAGCTGTTCTTTTTCAATCAACTTCCGCGCCAAAATTAAGTCTTGTGATTACACATGTGATCACAAAACTATCATTATCTGTGGTTATTAAACAAAATTTCAGATAGTAGGTAATCAAAACTACTCTAGCCGGTGCAATAGGAACTCAAGAGTGAACGCAAAAATATATATTTCAGATGGGGATCAAACCCACCGCGTTGCAGTCGTGACGGTGACAACTTAAACCACTGCACCACACGCAATGATAAAGCCAAAAATGCATTTTCCACATTTAAACTCAGCTTGTGAATCCTATGCAGACCATCGCGTCGTTTCAAAAACGTCCTATATCTCAAACCACACAATGCAGATTTGTCTTAAAAAAAGAAACATTTAAAATTATCCCAAACAAGTATGAAAGATCAAAAGCAGGGCTCAGCAGGGGTATATTGTAAATAGCTGTGAGCGGCGCGTGCGCAGCCGGTGCAAGGCGCATGGCGTCGTAAAGTGCACGCGAGATTTCACTACTTGCGCTCTTAATGCTTTTACTTTTTCAGCTGTGACGATTTTTATTGCTAGTTTAAATGAGTAAAGGGTTAAAATTGTGCGCTAAACGTTAAGTTTATATGACTGAATAACCGCTCCTAATTTATAATTAGGAGCGGTTATTCTGTACCAAATTAGTAGAACCAACATAAGATTATTTTATTAGTATAATAATCAAAAAAAGGTTATTGATGAAATTACAATATAGTCTTACGAGATACAGATCGCAAGTGAAATTGTGTTTTGCAGATTTCGTATAAATTAAACAATTGATCAGCAAGATTGTAACAGACTAACGAACAGCGCATAATTCTAAATCAAGTGGGCATAAATAAATACAGTAAGTGAACATTAAGGTAAACTGAACTTAAGACAGCACAATCATCCAATTACTCCTGGCAAGTACAAGCATACAGCCCTATATTAACCAAACGATACAAAAATTAACCACAAACAATGACACAACAAAATATTAATCGAAATGTACACAGTTAACGAGTGCTGATTGAATTTTAAGGTATTTAGGTTCATTCCCGGCGGAATCATTGCGCCAATTACTTGCGCTGGGCCCGGCAGTGTTAAAGTATCGTTAATCATAATTAAATATTTGCATGTTGTAGTGGACCTAATTGTTGAATGAGTGGCTCAGATAATGTGCGTGGATTGCATTGTGGTATCTGGTATCATTTATAAGGAAAATATGTAATGACAGATAAATACACTGATATTAAGAAGAAATGACTGCCTCCGTGGCGCAGTGGTTTAGGTCGCCACGCCGATACCACTGCAACGGGAGGTCGTGGGTTCGATTCCCACACGGGACAATTATTTGTGCGATCCACAAATAATTGTTTCGGGTCTGGTTGTGCTTTGTGTCCGTTGTTTGTATGTTTGTAAAAGTCCCCGCGACACAAGAGCAATTCTTAGTGCGGGAGTTGTCTTTTTAAAAAAGAAAAAAAAAAGAAAAAGAAATTACTTAGTTCACAAGTTGTTTTACTACCTTAACATTCATTTCGAGGTACTTACTACTGACTTACTTTGTAGACTTTCAGCGACGATTAGGATAAAAATGCGTTCGTTCGAAAGTCTTTCTTTGTTTTTGATGAAATTGTTAATAGTTGTAAATTCGGACAAACACAAGTGCACTACTCAAAAAGAAATCTCTTATACCGAAGAATAGGATCAACATTTGAATGCGAGCGAAACCGTGCGGCTCACCTTATTGGTCAGTAGTTATTACGTACTTAAAAGGTCAAAGGACAATATTTGAAGCTGGGAATTGTTCTCAATATGATCAAGAAAACAACAATGCTGACACAAGATTGCCGAACAAACACCCCTATCTTCAATCAATTGATCAACGCAGTAACTCTCTATCAAATCGAAAGGATAAAACGAAGTTGAAAACGTTTTCTGAACAAAAACTTCACCAATAACGGGTAACTAATAAATTGATGTTCAATTTAAGGCCATTTATTGAAGTAAGAGTCGAGAATTAGTGAGCGAACCCGCATGTCTGTTCGTCTGTCCCAACATCCCTCTTGAACAAATTGTCTCTAATATGTTATTAATTTACATAAACTGTGTTGTAGTAGAAAATTTCGCCCGCATTACTATTTTGTTTTAAGTGAAAAAGATATAAATGTCTCAAGTTAACGATAGACGATCGGAAGTTATTATCGTAAATTCTTGGTTTAATAGAAAATATTAGTTGCATAATAAGTAATTCCATTTAATTGTTTTAATGCATTTGTCCGAAATTTCTTCATACTTTTACCTAATAACATCGTAATTGGTAGATACGCATTTATATTTAAATTGCAATATGCTACCTTGGTTCGATTCCTGGCTGGTTCAGTCAGCCATTTTATGATATACAGCCAAATGTTCGCGTAAATTTCCGTTTTCTTTTATACATTAAACTTCCATCAAGAAACTTTGGTAGTTATGATATGTTGCCGTAGTATCAATTTTACATTTATTATTAAAATGCCTCGAAAAGCAGCGCTTCTCGCTAGGTTATAACACTTTAAACTATCGGTAGAATAAGGTAAATTTTATTTTTGAGAACTGAAGTATGTCATTATATGATTTTATTTTATTGAATGATTAAAATGGTACTTAGCTTATTATAAAAGTTTTCCATACAACAATATAAATAAGCATAATTGATGAAATCATAACATAACAATAATATTTACGCGTCGTAATACGTCGTATTCGATAAACATGTATTGTGTCATCATTTCAATACCAAATCGCTTATTTCCTGCACCCGCCGAGATTTACATTAACACGGATATAACTTGTTTACTTATAATAGTTTAAATTACTTTATTATTAAAATCATTACTATAACCTTATATTAATAACATTCATTCAGTTAGTACTAGTAGTTAAACCCACTATAGTGTACATTGTTTTCTCCCTTAGATTATAGTGATTAACACGTTACGTTAATTCGATTCACTAAATAGTGATCTTACCCTACGTAATATTAATAAAATGAAACCCATTTTTTTAAATCACCCAATTCTCGTTTAAAATTACTCATGCACTTAATCCTTCCTACCATAAAAAAATTGCAGTAATTAAACATCAATTATCAATCAAACAGTCCATCATAAACTATAGAATTACATTATAACTTGTTAAAAAAATAGTTTCCCTTTCAATAGAAATTACAATATTTCAGTTGAAAAAGAAACTTTTTACAATGTAAGATTACGTTTACTACCAATTCAAGTATGAGAACTGAACCATACTCAAAAACACATGACTGTCATTCCAAATTCGGTAGGAATATATCCCTCTACCCTTCCTTTAAAACAAGACGAATGACAAGAGTAATGTGGGAGTTTATCAATAGATATAAATAGGAGATAGTTTTTATATGAATTCTCACGAGGATACGCGGTTCTTGTTACAGTATCCGTTCTGCCACCCCAAGCTAAGGGATGCGGTGAGAAGATTACTTCTATTTTTAACCTCTTGGATTTACACTTAAGTTAGTAAGTTAGGGTAAATTAATGAAGTCAGCAGCAAGCTTTTTAGGTGATTTTAACTTACAACTACAACTGATATCATAGACACTATGACGTAGTCTTTTTTAGGGAAGGGGACGTGGTCTCTATAGTTTTTTAAAATGGGTAAAAAAACTGTTAGCACAGAATAATTGAATCGAAATGAAAATCAATAAGATGGTTTTATTATCTGTATAGCTAGCGAGGAAACCAATAGATAGTTAGTTTTAAGAGTTAACAACTAGTTTCATATAAAATTGTTTTTACGAGTGATAGGTATATTATATTTCTGATTGCTCAAATGCTCTAAACATGATTCGTTTTATTTAAAACATAATAAATATTTCTTATTTTATTCTATTCTTTTTGTGGACGTTGCACAGAATATTTTTGTGAAATCACGTCCCAATTGTGAATTGTACTGCACTCTTTCAGAAGTTATTTAAAATGTATCGACATTAATATGATGCAATCTAATTTTAAAAATAAAATCAAATTAACCAACATCCCTAACGTTCATTCTACGTTTTTATCAGAACAAAACTCGTTCAGCTCCATACAAATCCTTTCCGATACGCATTGAAGGAGTGCGGAGTAAAAACACCAAGCATGTTGCAAACGCATCTCGGGTCTGTAACCCTGAGTCTATTAGATTCACATTGTGTGACAAAAACTCACGCGTCATATGGTGCATCGACCTAGCTGACTTATTACGTAGCTATGTTATTGACTAGGTTCTAGGTACACTAGACCTGTACAGGCTAGATCATGTAGGATTATATTAAAACTAGCGTGTAACTTGCGTCACATAAGAGAGAATGGGCCATAATTTTTGTAATTTTTTTTACTGGTACTGTGCTCCTATTGGTCGTAGCGTGATGATATATAGCCTTCCTCAATAAATGGGCTATCTAACACAGGTTTTTTTTTCAAATCGTACCAGTAGTCCCTGAGACTAGCGCGTTCAAACAAACAAACGAACTCTTCAGCTTTATAATGTTAGTATAGATTATCAAGAAGATGTGCGGCTTGATTGCAAATTGTTGCTCTTCAAAATTAAGACGAAGAAAACACATGCGTTTTTTTCCAGTTCGTCCCTCCCTAAGGGCTCTTTCAATTTAGACGTTTCGTGTCGTACGGCTGCCGCACGTTAACCGTGCCGCTGGTTATAGCCCGCTGCCGTACCGCTGCGGTACGTTAGCCGTCCGACACCAAACGCCTAAATTGAAAGCGTATCTGACTGCCGTGCGTTTGTATGTTAGTGTTGTTTTAAATTCATGTGACAGCAGTGTAGCCATGGACTCTGACGAAGAAACATTACTGTTAGTGCTCCTGTTAAAAAATATCAAACAGAAACAAAAACGCCGCGCCCGTAAAAGAACAGTACCGATGTTTTCATTAACATGTAATTTTGGTGATTTCCATATTCTTTATCCTAGGTTAAAACAAGACCCAAGCAAATATTTTAATTACTTAAGAATGTCAAGAGAATATTTCTACGAATTACTCAATAATTCAATTTCATTTATAAATTCTTCCACGTCTATATAATCCATTTTAAGCAAATAATAAACATGAAAATTCAATGAAATTAGCTGTCACGTTTAGTCACCGCACTATTCAACAGCGAAATGAACACGTGGAGCTTGCGACGCTGCCGTCCTGTCGTCGTGCGTTCTCGGTACCGACACCGCACTGTTGCCGCACCGTGAGATTTGTATGAAAACAAATGACCGTCCGTGCACCGTACGACAAACGCACCGTTTCGGCACTGCTGCGGTCCGACACGATACGGCTAAATTGAAAGAGCCCTAATAACACTTTAAGCAAATCTATTAGGTATCTATTCTTTTTCTTGTCGTGTCTATCTTTTCCTGTTCTTATCGTGTCATCAACCTAGTGTCAAAGTTATTCAAGCCGCCGAAGGCTATTTAATTAAAAAAAACCAAAGAAATTCAACCGTGATCTCGTTATTTGCAGTCGCACTCGGCACCAGGCCCAATATTTAACAAAAAGTTCAGAAACCTTTACTAATAAGAAATCTTTATTGTAATTGAAAATATTAATTACAGTTGTTAGAACATGTATTTATAGTTACCTGGTTTGTCCTGTTATGAAGCATTATAGCAAGTGTACTATCTGTAACAAAAAAAAACACTTATTCGAATCAAGTAGAATGAAACGTATATCACATTGTTAAAACTAGGTATGTTAATTTTATAAATTTATAAAAAGTTTTTAGCCGCACTAACTAGATACCTATTTAATGTACATTTATATTATTATTCCGTTTAGCACACACGAAAAATAAACATACTCTACTCCCTCCGTTCGTTCGCAGATGTTTATTATTAGGTTTTAAGTTGGTTACACTTCAATGATCTGAGACCTTTATTCGCAGGAGCGATCGCTTTTTACAAAGACTAGTTTGTTGTCACATATCGAGAAGAGCCACATTATATCCAACTAGTGATGGGCAATATCGCCGGACAATTACTGACAATCTTACTAATATTATAAATGCGAAAGTTCGTAAGGATGTATGTTTGACTTTTTATAAATACTATGTAGTGTCTCATAACTGGTAAATTTACTAGAGCCAGTGCAACCTGCGCCGAAACGTCAGGAATTTCGCATTAATTCCCGTATTCTATTATGTAGTATTAGGTCGGGGAAAAAGTCTTTTCGCATTATAAATTATTAATACTAAAAAAGTCTTTTAGTATGACCTTGTAATAAAATCTCTTTGGCTTCAAGAATCACAAATGAGTACACGGTTCATTAGGTTTCTTTCAGTGACCTCGCGAAGTACCCAAATATCGAGCTTTTTTGTGTAGAGAAAATATTTTATTACAAGTTCATACATACGAAGAGACTTTTTCCCCGACTTAATATGCCGAAACGTCAGGAATTTCAAGGCAAAATGCGTTTTCGCATTAATTTCCGTATTGTATTAAGTACTATTTCAGTTTCCAAGTCCAGTGGTCCCATCACTACACACGGAAGCATCCTGCGGTTGGCACATGACCACATTACGTTGATATGACAAGCGAAGGTTATTGCCATGTGCATGTGAACCGACGTACATCATAGTTGTCTGCATAACGCAATTGAGTTGAGCGCTACTTGATTTGTATTGAGGAAGTGTTTATATGAGTGACGTAATTGTATGCTATTTGTACTGCACGTATTGTGGAAATATGTATCTGGTAATATATTGGCTATTTTTGGTGGAATATTTTCTGTTGTAGTCAGATGTTGGTGAAGTTTGCCTAGCAAACAGCAGGCAAGTGACTTCATTCAATGTTAACTTTAATGAAAAATTATACTGCTCAAAAGTACTTACAAAGGACGTCATTAACACATAGACTTAAATCAGATTGTCTGATTAGACTTGCTTCAAATATATTCGGTTCACCACGTTCAGTTCGGCGATATTTATCGAACAACAAAATCGACTCGACTCGGTTCACGACTTGTTCGGCTTGTGTCGATCGGGTTTATCTGGGTACACATATTGGTTTTGCGATCCACCTAGGCCGTTTAATACCTACCCGAATATGTGTGTAGGAAGCCTTCTGAGTTTACATCAGTTATTTCTTTACATTTAAATGGATAATAACGTCCTTATCTGACAATATGGCATCAATAATGTCCTAAGATGGCATATTACAACATTTAATTCAATTTAAAGACTTGAAATACGTTCATATCTACAAAAAAAAGACTAATAACTTTGTTAAAACAATTGTTTCAGTGGCAGAGCATAAAATAAAACGACAAAGTATTATACAAAATGTCATAGCAACGAGAATAGACGTTATATTTCATAGAATGCACTAAGTTCAGGCATGCAGAAACAAACCTTGAACTGAACTGATGAGTTCATTCACTAAATGTATTGTGCATTTGAAAATAAAACATCAAATTGAAATTATGCTTTATTTTACACAGTAGTTTCAGTTTTGCAATTTTTTTAGTACCAAATGGACGATTTCCTTGCTCTGCCGACTATAGCAACGTATAGATATATCGTGAAATGTTGTATGAAGATCTGAACACCCTTACGAATTCCGTTATATTTAGGCACTGAATGATGGAAATCTACTCTTATTAGAATTACTTCCGATATTGAAATACACAAATAATTTACCAGTAAGCCAGAGTTTATAAAAAGGCACGATCATTGTGTTATTTGCACTAAAAACTATCCCGAGATCCGTCATTCGGATGCGTCGATGGTGAAGCTCTGAGACCAAAAACTCTCCAGCGCCCACCAGATGCATCATGCGCCCTTGCCTCATTGAAGCTTGAAATAGAATGGGCTATGGAAAATGCATCTTTCTTTTGCACTCCAATGGACAGGTGGCAACATTGATTTTCTACATTGCCACGACTGTATCAAACCAACCAACTTTACCCTGCTGTCCTCTATTTACAGTTTATTTTCTACCAAAAATAACCAATATACCAAATACATTTTTCCACAACACGTGCAGTACAAATAGCATACCATGACGTCACTAGTGTAAACACTTCCTCAATACAAATGAATAACGTTCAAGTCAATTGCGTTATGCAGTCGCCAAGTATGAGCTTTTGCGGTACCTTAACTTAAATACTTTTTTAAATACAACTACTTGCATAATAGACCAAAGATCTATCCACTGACATCACAACATCCTATATCAAATAGTGGAACAATAAAGGGTTAGTTGTGTCGCTCACATTACCCTGTCTATCCGTCTATGAACGTGATAGCTGTTAAAGATAATATTTATAGAGTTAAACGATAATACAATGTACATTAACACAGTTAAGCGTCCATAACCTACGTCACTAGGGTCAATGTCGCTGCCGTGACACTCCGATGTGATATATCACGGCTTATAAGGGCTTAGGGCTCGTTCACAACACACACTAGAAATAACAGCCGTTTTATCGTTGGGCAATGACGGAATTATAAATGAATCGACTTGAAGACTAGCGAATTAAGAGTCAATCAATCAGCTTTCTTGAAATGAAGTTGGAGTCGGTTTCTAATCTAACCAGATGCAGTTGAATACCAGTATTTTACATGGAGCGACTGCATATCGAGCCTCCACTACCCAATTTGCTTAGGTTATATCATAATAACACTCAGTAAGACTGGTCACTATCGAATTTGCAAAAATATTTGTAGCTACGATACTTATCAAAGCAACAAAGTTAGTAGGAGCTTAGGGGTTTTATAAAGGTGAGACACGTATCTTCATTTCACCGTAATTTTTGTTACTTAAGCATAATACTCAAAAGTTGTTCAAAGATTAGGGATATTAAATTTGGCCGCATGTCTTTGGTAAAGTCACCATCCTGCACCAGCCCTAACTGAACAGTGTTGGACGTCGCGAGTCGTTTAAGCCTCCTCTAATGGAATCCGAGACACGCACTGCACTCAAACACTTTTTATAAGAACCTTATGTTTATCGCCTCTGTTACTAAGTGACATACTTAGACAGTCTTGAAACGTTTTAGTTGCTTGAAGGGGACCGTCAGTAGCTACCGTTTTTTTGAAGTTTTTTGTTAGAGGATAAACGTTTGCAGCGATCGTATTGAGCAGAAGTTCTTTAATCTTTAGTAACCCCCGTGAGAAGAGTGCAGCTTTTTACGAATGTTTGATAGATGAGACTTCATTATCATCATCATCATCATCTCAGCCATAGGATATCCAGTAACCAGATATCCAGTTCTCCTCCATAGATTACCAGTATGACTGATCTGATGCGGCCTGTCCACTAGCTCCCTGCGATCCTCCTCAAGTCATCTGTCTATCTTTTGGGAGGACTCCAAGATGAGGCATGCTACAAAAATATTCGATTCGGTATTAATCGGGCAAGTCGGCGGCAAAGTCGAATATTATTGTAGATGAATGTTTTCGGGAAAAATGCTATTGTGACGATCTGACCCGATGGAACTACCCGATCGGCTCAAGCTGACAAACTGCAGTAATTGCTTCGATTCGGTTTTGTTGTTCAATAAATATTGCCGAACAGGACATGTCTGGTATTTAAAATTCAAGAACTAAGCTACTGTATGTAAATTTGTTCAAATCTTCGTTTAGTCATCCATTTTGTGGTTAGTTGGTAAACGACCGTCAACAGAACAAAAGTGACCAATAATTTACAAAACAATTTTTAAATGCTTTAAGACGCCCTTTAGGTGGCGAGTGAGAGCCAGTTTAAGTGGCGAGTGAAAGCTAAACCTTCAGTAATTTAATAAGTGGCCGCCATTTTCCGCACACAACACATCGTGGGAAGTTTCTATTGTGAGCCCTAACACTGCACAATCTACACATCTTCGTTAATATTGTTTCAAAAGTGAAACAAAGTGCTTTATTTTCACGGTTTTACAATTTCACGTGACTGTGTTTTGATGTGAGGTCTTTCTTTTGTTTGAGATGCACAAAGCAGAAGCTCAATTTTCTACAGTCGGTTCCATCGAGTATCGAGAGTTTGACAGTTAAAATGTGCTTGAAAAATAATTCTTAACGCGCTTGCTAGGGGATACTGATCCGATTTTGACACAAAATTTCCCAATAACCAGCTAGCCGGTTGTCGACAGTCGACAGTGGTAGAGAATCGCCCTACATACAAGTTTCATTGTTGTAGTACCAGTAGGCACAGTATTTTTTGTCATACATAGACAGACCGACTTCGAGGAGATTGAGAATTATTCATAAAACAAAAATACATTTTGTAACAAGAATTCCATAGATGAGTGACCGCATAGTGATATCAGAACTGAACGTATCCGTGCTTGCCGTGAAAAGCTTATAAAAATGCGGCCGGTTGTTGTAGCTTTCAATATAACAGTCGTTTAGTCATATCAGAGGTTTTCAGGTGGCTTGAACTTTGCCTCTAAACTAACCATTAACCATACGATGAATGAATGAACCACAAACACCTAGAACATCGTATATGCAACACCAATTTCCATCCTCGAAAAATGCCCCTAAATCCGGTCGTAATTGCATTCTTCAGTTGGCTACATCCTTTAGTGGGTGCCGTGACCCAGTGGGGCAGCAGGCGCGGCCATCCGCCGGGCGCGGATGTCCTCGCCACGGCCTATCAGTCGCATCACAATACACATCGCTACATGGATCACTGGCTCACTATAATCAGCTATTAACTATTCAGCATCATGAAGAAACGTTTTAATTTTGATGACCGAATCGACCTTTGTTCGATTGCTATACAGCTATAAAAGACGCTAAGATATTCAATCTATTGAACCCTATATTCTGAAGCATGCATATAAGTTCTTTGAAAAGATATTTGACAATGTTTAAAATGCTTAATCCCAACATATTGTAACTCATTTTGTTTAGATATTTATTAGAATTCTGAAATGTTTCGAAAATATGACTATGTTATAGTCTATAAGTACTTATAATAAAACAGTAAAAATGTGTGCCTATGCATTGAAGACATTTACAATATATTAGAGGGCCGTTAAGAAACAATTATAGAGTAACGATTTGAGTAGTCTAATGTCTTAATTACCTGAACCAATTTTGATGCAATTTTTTATGGAAGATAGAAAAGATCGTGGAGCAACATACAATTTACTTTTTAACCCGTAATTCTCGCGAGAAAAAAAAGCACGCAACCAAAGTTGCGGGCATCAGCTAACTATTAAACTTAAAGTGCATATATAACCCAGGTAAGTATATATTTATATAATAGTTGCATAGCGCGTGCGCATGACAACCCAGACAGACTAAACATGCTAATCAACATGTTAACTGCTGCAACAGGGTCACATAGGTATTATAGGGATATTGATTGTTTGTTTGTTTGTTCGGAGTATAGTGCAATACTTCTGAATCTATTGTACTTTTTTTTACTTTGATGGAGGATAAATATTGCTTAGGTTAAGTAAAATGACGAAACATTGATGTTTTAAAGATCTGACGGAAATATGATTTATGAGGTTTGGCGATATCAATCAAAAGTGAAATCGAATCTGTAGCCAAATTGAACATAGATTACTGAACTTGCTTAGGTTTAATTTATGAAAAAAATATTTCACCCAAGTCCCCAGAAACACCCAGTTTTACCCAGTTTCCCCAGAGTCACCCAAGAAGCCAGACAATGAAATCTATTATTGCAATTAAGAGCATCTTCAACGACTTTTCATTAATAGATAGTAAAATACACAAAAGTTCTTTAAAAATTCAAAAAAAAATCTTGAATAAACATAGTAAACATTCACAATATAACGCCTTTTTCCCAAAGGGTTTTATGAGACATAAAGTACTAAAATAAAAAATTATCAAAAAATAAATCACAACTACGAACAAAATTTTCGTCCCTCATATAACTACAATCATCGACGATAATTTCTCTTCAAAATACTGTCAACATGTAAAGCACACGAGTCGTTCACGGGTGGCTGCCGTGAAACAATGACACAGGATGCAAGCGGGGACAATACTGCTCTGTCGTCGGACTTGTTGTGAGGGATTCATTACGTGTGCATTGTTGCTGAGGTTTGTAAGACGAGCCACTGATGTATAAATAAGGAAATTAGTATAAAATTGTGCATTGACTTGATATAAATTGAGACTGATATTAACCATTATGTATCATCAATGCGAAAACTCGTCATGGCGTTTGTTAGTCTTCCTCGAAAAAACGAACCAATAGATGTCTAGATTTCAGTGTGTTTAGACCTCAGAATAATACATACACAACATTTTTTTTTAATGAACACCAATTTTAGAATGCCCAAAGTTCAAGTGAGCGGAGCCGCGCGTGTCAGCTTGTATTTAAAACACGCGAATTAAAAATGCGAAAGTTTGTGAAGATGATATATTTATTACTCTTACATGGAAAAACTACTGAATAGATTTGGGTGTAACTTGGCGCACAGATAGTTTACAAGCCGAATTATACATACATAGGAAAATCTTTGCCTCGAAAAATCTTACCACGTGGACGAAATCACAGGCAGATATTAGTCACCAATATAACATAAACTAAGTAAAAACCAAATCACAATTCAAACTGACAAACAATACCGATTCAACGGAAACCATGCCACCGTGAACACCGATACATCGTGAATGGGTGTCGGTAGCGAATTCGATTCCTGTGCGACGCTCGAATGGCGACAGACAATGCGGGCAGGATGCGACAACACAATGGGTCATGGCCGAACCGGGTTATAGTTAGTAAGACAATACTTTAACTCTTTTGATGTCGATTTGGGTGATCAGTTCGATTCGTAACGGTTAAGTTGAGAATCAAAGTATACATAAATAAAAACTTCATTCAAATATGCTGTATTTCGTGATATTATATTAGGTCGGGGAAAAAGATTTTTCGCATTATAGTATGTATGAACTTACAATAAAATCTTTTCTTTACACAAAAAAGCTCGATATTCGGGTACCTCACGAGCTCACTGAAAGAAACCTAATGAACCATGTACTCATTTGTGATTCTTGAAGCCAAAGAGATTTTATTATAAGTTCATACATACATACTATAATGCGATAAGACTTTTTCCCCGACCTAATATAATCTTCGTCACTGGTTAGCGCATTATAAGGATGAAATCTTTTTTTCGTTATATCCAGATGATATCTAATCCTTCAGGTAACAAAAAGTTATAAGCAATTCAAAGGTCAAAACATTTTTTTAGTTCTTTACTAAACGCTTTCACTGCTGGGCGAAGGTCTCCTCTCAAACGAAGAAGGGGCTAGGTCTTGAGTCCACTACGCTGTCCTAGTGCGGGTTGGGGACTTTGCATGCCCTCAATAAATGTATTATACAAATTTAAGGCATGCAAGGTTTCCTCATGACGTTTTCCTTCACCGTTGGAGCATGTGATAATTATTTCTAATACACACGTAACTTCGAAAAGTCATTGGTGTGTTGCCTCGGGTTCGAACCTGCGACCACTTGCGTGGGAGATGTCAACTTATACCACTCGGCTATCACTGCTTGATGAACCTAACATTATCGAGTCATAAACGAAAATCAAGACTTTCAAAATAAACAAATGAAAAGGAATTTAAAAACACCAACTTGAAATATCTTAAAAAGTGTGCATGAAACCATTTCGTATTAATCACTTGCTCGAGCGAAGATACGAAATGTATTGACATATAAGAATACTTAGTAGCAATGCATCGACGCGTTACAATACAAACAAAACGATAATAACACTCACTTTCGTTGAAATAGTGAGAATGATACGAGATTAATACAATGATAATGTATATTATTATGCCAGTAACATAATAATTATATGAATAAGTATATTTTTATCTTTTTGTAAAGTTAATGGTTGACCTAGTTTTAAAGAGATGCGAAAGTAACTTTTATTCTTTCGCATTGCATTTTTACTATACTATATAAATACAGGAATTAACACGCATATACCCTTAGAATAATTATTGTCTGACAGAATATTACAGCGCTGAAACGTGGCATTGTAGGGTAAAATGGTGTGAAACACTTTTTTTAGCTTTAAACATTTTTCAGATTGCCAATTACTATTACTTAATCAGAGAGGGTAAAAGCCATTTCCAATAGGGTAGTCGACTACCAGTCAAATCGGCTACTCCCACAATATACATCGTGCTGCCTAATATAATGTCTACAGTATTTTTTTTTTACTATTATTTTTGAAAATATCGATTAACCTTTTACGAATACAAGTTTCTTCCACCTTACTTCTGAACTTCTTATCTTCTCATTTTAGATACATCATCATTATTGTTAAAGAAAAAAGAAGCAGACATTTTCATTCCATAGCATGTTAAACTTTCACTGATCAATTGGTCTCAGTTTTCTTCCTACGAACTATTGCCTATATTGCCCATAACGATCGTAATTGTCACCTCAAATTGTATCGTGCGCACGCGCCGGTGGCCAAGTGATTGCTTTGTCGCCGCCCGCAAAGGAATGCGTGTGAGATGCATTATATCTGGTCAGATTGTGCTGTAATTTCCGTTAACATAGGGCTGGGATGTGAGTCGTTTGCAATTTTGTACGTGTTATCTAAGATTGCTGAAGACTTGATTGAATTCGTGTGAATTTTCTTGAGTGCGTCTGCTATGCAAGGGTGCTGAAAATATTTTCTTTTACACATCGATTTACAAACACAGTAATGTGTTTGTTAAAAATATTATTTGTATTGTTTTTCGTACTTATTCTTATATTCATGAGCGTACCGCTATCTATCATAGGAACAACTAAGTATGTAGCAATAAGTGAGTTGCTGAAAAGTAATTTATTCAGGTAAAGAATGACTTGAAATAGACTATGATTAATAACTGATATTACATAGGAATTAATACAATCGATCTCATCAAATTCTTACAATGGTCATAGTTATGATATACCGCTTCCCGCATCTGTACATCTATGTCTGTATATGCTTAGATCTTTAAAACTACGCAAGGCAGATTGATGCGGTTTTTTTTTAATAGATAGTGTGATTCAAGATAAAGCTTTATCCAATAAGAGTTGTTAGTGTTTTTTGTAAAAGAACTGTTTAAACCGATCGAAGCCGGAGCGGGTAGTTAAGAATAATTTACGTTAAATGTATCAACCCTGTAAGTCAAATTGCACTTGCGCTATCGTAGTGCGTTGAGTAACATCATGTGTGGATCGCAATCACAGCGGACGCACTTGTGCAGTAAAAATGAAAGGATTTGCACGCATCGCCTCGATAGTATAATATATGTTACATTTTGTTTTGTTTGTTACATTATTACGTTTTTTTTCTGTAAATTCCTTTAGGTCTTTTAACGTACAAGAACCTTGGGGCTGTCAATAAGATGGTTTGATGGACTGACCGTGTCTAAGAGAGATTTGAACCAACGAAATATGTACTTAATTACTTTTTTATTATTTTTTTGATTAAAGTACCTCCCGCACTAACATTTGTTCTTGTGTCGCGGGGACTTTTACAAACAACGGACACAAACTACAACCAGACCCGAAACAACTACATAGTTGTGGATCGCACAATTAATTGTTCCTTGTGGTAATCGAACCTATCCCGACGCCATGGTAGCGGCGTGGAGACGTTCACCGCTGCGCCACGGAGGCAGTCTAAAATTATGAGTTAGACAATACTAGTATTCTACACGCGTTTCTAAGTAAGGCCAAAAGCTTGATGCTACGTACATTACACTACACAATTACAGTACATTGCATGCCAAGACTCTCTACTAAATTGTTGGATTAAAATAACACTGTACGCAGACTCCCAAATCCAACGCACTTTGATCATCACACCGTTATAAAGTCATCAAGCCCCTTTCTTCTATAATAACTCTTACAAATGATCGCGAAACGCGTAATAAAACGACATAATGAGTGACAAAGGTCTATGACCACGCGCTAATGTCACTTTACATATCTTTCACGTCATTATGAAGGCATAGACCGTGACGTCACAGGCCGCAATCAGACCGTCAGATAAACGCGTGTTTAAGTGCAATAATTGCCTGACTGCGCATGAGTTCAAGGTTTTAGACAGTTTAATGCAATTTTTCATACTATTTTAATGAAAAACTACTATATATTTCTAACTAGCTTTTACTCAAGACTTCGCCCATGTGGTTTGTGACTTAGAACAGAATTTTCATTCAAACTTTCATCCCCTATTTTACTCCCTGGGGGTAGAATTAATCCTAACAAATTTCAGCCCGATCCGTCTAGTGGTTTGGGCTGTGCGTTGATAGATCACTATGTCAGTCAGTCACCTTTGAGTTATAAATATTTAAATAAGAGGAGTGAGAAGAGTTAAATAGATCATATCGGTGATGTCTAGGAAAAAGTCGGGTGCCTAGTACTTGTAACCGGTCCGTCCTGTATGACAAGATGTGTGGATGTGAATGGTGCAAAGGAAGTTTGTAAGGATCGTATCAAGTGGCGTTTTCTAGTCTCTGCCTATATGGGAAAAGGCGTGATATTATGTAAGTGAGTATATAAAGGCTTAAAATGATTTTATTGATATAATAATTACCACCTTGTCACGTAAATCGATACTGGCTGCTGGACACCGAATGTCTCCTCCCAAAATGAGAGACGGGTTAATGCGTTAGGCCGACCAATTTTCTCAAGTTCGTCTCTTCAACTTGTCAATGTACGGATTTGGCACTCTGTTTTCTGGCAGACATCATATAAAAAGCGACGGATTTACCCGTGGTTTCTGAGGTACATACATTTAGTGGTAGTTTTTCTATTCAATAGCGTTTAAGCTCAAACAAACATGACAGTTTGAACAGATAAACTACCGCTAAATGTGCCTCAGAAACCGGGCATTAGAGAATTAATAGTAATTAATAAGTAGAACATAGGTAAGCACAATATAGCATAAGATGAAGTCTATTTCCAAAGCAAAATCCTTTTTTCTATATTTCAAACCTGTACATAATAATAGAGTTATTACATACATAGATTACATAATTAGTTAACTTAACAACGTAGCTGTAAAACGGGTTAGTAAACTGCAAAGCAGGTTTCAAACATAACATTAGTTTTAGAAAATTGCATAAAATTGACTTAAGCGGCGTTTTACTTAGTGATTATATTATCTTAAGAACTCTGGGAAGACGGTAGTCAAGTTATCTTAGTAAAAGGCTCTCGTAGATCTTAAATAGATTAATAACATCGTAGAAAAAAGCTATATTTAAATGTTATGTTAAAACAAAGATCGAATCTAACATCGTCCAAACAAAGCCAGGTGTTTCACACCAAAAATCGATAAAACAAACTAAATTCCGTATTATTATTAATAAATAAAGCTGAATATTATTAATCACAGCATGAAGTCCCCCGAGGGCAGTAACCCCACACCGAACCGTGTTAAAATCAATACATGCGCACGCGCAAAGTTGAAAGATCGATATTGTCTTTCTTTCACCCCTCTGTTACACACATCTGTTACTGGATTACACGGGCTTAGATTATTATTATTGTGCGTTACATTGCCGGGTATGTTTTGGAAATCAAATTGAAGTCCATGAGCTGTAAACATTAGTAAGTACACCGTCGTATAAGTAATTGCCTTCTGAAAATACTTGTAAAATTAGTGGTTTCGTTTGAAATGATAATAACTAAATGATGTATGGAACGTTTGTTAAGGATTTTTGGTCATTAGATATTCTAATTAAAACTGATTCAATCGTATTATTTTAACACCATATTTAAGCATGCCTGGGTTACTAAAAACGATACCATTAGTTCCTTCATACACAATAAAAAAATAAAATCTTTGTTAGCCAAACCAGCAATGTAAATCCAACTCTCAAATGATCGCAAGGGATGCAGTTTCCTGCTTCTATTTTTACAACATAGGGCGAGGGTGTGTTGGGGTGGTTCGTTTGTTTGAACTACCCCTAACTGCATCGTGTGCACCTCTGTTGATAGTGCACGTCCGAGATAATTATAGTTAGGATTGTACCGTTAGTATCCAAAGGTTTGTTGCTAAAGATGCTATGAATCAAATGTCGTCCTGACCGATTTCGGCTACGGCGGCCAGTTACATTGATACCAGCCAACTGTGCAAGACTTTGTTTATAGTGAATAAAATAATCTATTTCACCAATTAATGTCCCACTGCCGGGCAAGGGTCTCCTCTCAGTACGAGGGAGAGGTTAGACTTTGAGTCCATCACGTTGGCCAACTGCGGGTTGGGGACTTAGCATACCTTCGAGAACTGTTCTTAAGAACTGTCAGGCATACAAGGATGATCACGAAGTTTTCTTTCGCCGTTGGAACAATTGTTAAATTTTTCTAATACACACGTAAATCAGAAATGTCAAAAAAAGTTAAGACCCTGCGAATGTCGACCAACGCTACTTTCTTTTCTTATTTGACAAACAGTTTCAGGAGGGTAGCTAGTTTAAATTTAAAATGCAGATGTTCTTCATCCCTTTAGAAACAGAACATTTTGAAGTGCTCCATGCCACCCTTATTTATTTCTATATTTAGTTACAATTTGAACCATAGATTGAAAGCAATCATCGTTTGTAAGTTTTTTTTAATTATTCGCATCCCTCGAAACTATGCTTATTTTTTAAAAACATCGCCTTTTTTACCGCTATTCAAGCTACTATCTAGAAGTATGTTAATAGCACTTGAGAATCAAACCAAGATTTTGCCCGCGACTTGGTCCGCGTAAAAAGATTTTCCGTGATAAAAAGTATCCTATGTTTTAACCTAGGTTTTAAACTATATGTGTAACAAATTTTACACTTAGTTTTGTCGTGAAAATTTTACAAACTTATATCCATCCTCACAAACATTCACATATATAATACCAATAATATTAATATTACGCATTTATAATAAACGTATATCATAATTCCATACATTTCGTGTAAATGTATATTGCCATTACTGTCGCCAGCCGTCCAGACGATTTGGTTCAAGTCCACGGCCAGCTCTTATCAGTCGAGTGAACCGCATCAAAACTCCTCAACATGACCTACATGAGGAAACTGACGATTTTAAACGTTCATTTAAACTCTGATATGATAATGTTAATTAAATATATTATTATGATGTTATCCTTGTATTTCGTTATTTGTTGAAAACAATTAATTGGTATTTAGTATCGTTTTGTGTAACTAGAATTGCATACACAACTTATTTACAATAGTTTCGGGTCTGATTGTTTTTTGTGTGATATTTTGTATGTTTGTAAAAGCCTCCGCGACGCATGAGCGATTCTTACAAGTTGTCTTTAAAAGAAAAATACACTTCTTAAATACATAATTGCTTCACACGTATCAACAACTTATAATATCAATTGAACAACAAAGATATAATCGGAATAGTATCGTAAACAAACAAAACTACGACTATCTCTACAATACGCTAGATTATCATAATTCCCATGTCATAACAGCGATCATGGAATCTATCAACACAGATGTTTTATCAACATTTCTTTTATATTATGACTTCCGACTAAATATTATAAAAGAAAGTACCCACGCTTGTCTCATTGTTAATAAACTCAAAAGCTATTTTCTTTTTTCATTTGTAGACACAGTGATTAACGAGGTTTTAGAGTATGTCTTAATTTGTCCAAGTTATTAATAAGGCTTTTATCAGATGCGTAGGTTTCTGCTATCGCTGTCGATAGCGGGACTTTACGGACAGAAAGTTTCGTGACTTGAGCGAAATAGTTGTTACTATGATGCAAAAGCAGAGATGACTGATTCGAATCGGAGGCAATACACTAATATGATTGTATTAGTAACTAGCTGACCCGCGCAACTTCGCTTGCGTCACACATAAGAGAGAATGAGTCAAAATTATCCCCGTTTTTGTAACATTTTTTACTGGTACTCTGCCCCTATCGGTCGTAGCGTGATGATTATAGCCTATAGCCTTCCTCGATAAATGGACTATCTAACACTGCGGGATTTTTTTTTTCTGATCGGACCAGTAGTTCCTGAGATTAGCGCGTTCAAACAAACAAACAATCAAACAAGCTCTTCAGCTTTATAATATTAGTATAGAAGTATAGATAATTGACACTTTATCTCTTACGGTGACGGAAAGCATTGGGATGGAAAATTGCATGCACAAAAGTTCCTTGATAGCATGCTATGTCTCCTATCCGCACTTGGCCAGCGAGGTTAGATATTTTAACCCCTCTCTCGTTTGGGAGGAAACCCTTGCCCAGCAGTGGGATAGTCACAGCTTAAGTTAAAACAAAATAGCACGCGGTACTGTCTACGATTAGCGGAATCTGCTTTGGTGTAGACATATGTATTTGTAATGTTTATCCTATAATGTCGAGACGCGATGAATGCTAGTATTAAGTGCTTCTTTGAATATTAAAATTGTTTATATAAACAGCCACTTGAGTGGAGGAATGCTGATAATTTGTTGAGTGATTAAGTGGCTAAACGTTCCTTAGCAGTTGTATTTATTGGTTAATAAACAATCAGTATAGTAAGCGACCTTTGGTGCAGTAAGGCCATAGATGGGTCACGGGTTGGACACATTTGAGCTGGAGAATCCCCTATCCAGGCTAGAGAAAATTCAAACTAGATGCGAATTAATGCTGCAAAGAGCAAAATAAAACGAGTTGCATTAAAATATCCCAGTAACGTTTTGGTCCCGGTTTGTCCCGAGCCGTTTACAGTCGTTAAGTCAATTTCCAAGTGACATTATTTTGACAAATACTACAAAGAACTATTTTACAAACATAAATCATACTTTTCTAGGAATAGACAGATCCCAAAGAACGCTGCGTGCTACAAAATTCTTCAATTTACATCATCTTTTAAAGGACCGCTGCCGGTAGACGAATATTATATGCCTAAATTGCCTAATCTTAGAAAATACATAGAAGACGTGTAATTTGTTTAAGTGTCTGTCTCTTTCTTACATTTTACATTAGTACTTTGGACATTAACTTTAGTATCCAGTTCGCATATTAACATAATCGTTTAACGCCACTTTCACTAAACAATAACATCAGTATGTATGAGATTTCAGTCGCTAAATGAATTATTATGCAAAAGTTGGGTTGCCATCCGTCCGGGTTTCCCCGGATTTGTCCTAGATTAGTTGTAGACCGGGTTTAAAAATTAATAAATAAAAAAAACTTGGACCGCCCGCGAGACACGCACTATGCTCGCAGACCACGATCAACCGATTCATCGTTCCCCCACTCCTCCCGTCGCGGTTGCTGTTCTTGTTGACATGTCCGGCTTTCGGACTCTAAAAGCCGGGGTTTTCACGCGTCTTGTCCGGTTTTCCAAATTTTAGAGATGGCAACCCTATGCAAAAGGCACACGCGGAAGTCTATTACAGGAAGACAGCATGCATTTATTCAAATTACTTTACGTGTTATTTCGTATTTAAGTAGGTTAAGAGTTATGGAGTGAATATGCGTGGGGTGCGAAATACGATATGCAATAATAACGGTATTTGCGGACATTGGGCACTGGTCAATTGTCCAGAGTTATTTCATTGATCCGGTATATAATTCTCGAGAATACAGGGTTAAGATATGGGGTGAATTTATGAATGTCTTGTCCAATGTTACGCTTTTAAAGTAAACAATGATGTCGACTGAGATTTGCGTGTTCAAACAAACAAACAACCTCTAATATTATTATAGATTAAATCCAAAGCAGCAAAGTATTGAGTAGTGACCATCAAATTGACGTACACTGTTTGTCAACTGTGATACGCAATACGCTGATCGGTTATCCCGTCTCTACGATATGCAAAAATCCTCACAAACACGTTTATGATCCCGTATTATAGAAATGTGAATAAAACCGAGAGTGCTGGCTAGAAAGTGAACGTTGCTTCCTGCCCTATTATTGAGGTGTCACGGTCTAGATGCCGGCGTTATTATACCAATAATCACGGCAACTTTCAACGTTCGTTCACACTGTCCTTTGTATAGTTATAGTGCAAGAAAATATGGTACAACTGTACTTTTATTCACTATTTTCTTTCTTTTAATAGGTTAAAAGGAATATCTTTAAAGATTCATAAGATTCAAGCACATAGCGATTAAATATAGCAATGCCTTCTTCTATACACGACCTTTTTTCCTATATTTCATGTATGGGATATTGTATCAGCTTTTTGGAGATGCTTCGCTAGACAGAATGAATCACTTATTTATTCGATTTGTAGTTTAAATTAGAATGTGTGTTTAAGGTCTCTGTATTAACAAGGTGTATCACTTTATCCTTAATTGGAAACTAATACATAGAAGTTGCTGCAGTTACCTAGTCAGTAAATGAAAAAAAAAACTCTTATTTGGTATTCCTGAAAATATAATTTATGTTCATATACTTATCTTACTTAGCTAACCGAACCATTTCCTAACAGTCTATCCTTAGTTTGTAAACATATTGGTTCAACATAACATCTACACGTCTATAGTCTCGTCAAGCCATCTTATTAAACCTAATCACGGTAATTATGTTAAATACGCTCCAGTATAAAACTTTGTATACACATTATAACAGGTTTATTAGTAATCTCTGGTGATATCGTGGGAAAGATCTACTGGTTAATAACTCACGTAGAGTGTATTATTTTGAATATCCGATTAGTACGAAGAACGATAATGTTTCTCAGTTACCGGTTTTATAGTGATATAGGCAGGGTTTAGAACCTTCTCCCCCGACGGGTCTCCACCTTGCTGTGGTGGGGGGGGCTTAGTAGCCGCGAGCCTTGAGGTGAGGGCGCACTTCGGCCGCGGTGAAGCGAAGAGAGACCCATTGGAGAGGCCGCTTCCCTGTCTGGGCGGTACCGCACTAACCCGGGGGACCAAAGCGGCCGGCCGGCTGGGCCGAGGCGACGTAGGTCCGGCTGGTTTTGGAGGGGCTAGTCGCGGAGGAAGAGGTGTTCTAGTGTGTCGTTGCTGGGCACCCTGTCCTCCGCGACTGGGCGGGGCCGCACCGCGTGATGCGGCAATGGTGGGGCTGCCGTGGGGAGTCGGGGGTCGGGCGGTCGGACCCGGCTCTTAACCCATGGCGGCTGGTGGTGGGACCGCAGGGCCTGGGAGTGGGCAGACTACCACTCTCGGGCTCGTTGGTCGACGAGGAGGTGGCGGCGGCCTACACACCTTTCCGCCGCCGGCGGTCGGGACATGCTGCGCATCTGCGCGTGGCCTGTCCCGGCTTCCGAAGGCCCCCTGGCTGGCGAACTCGGGGGAGTTTTCTGGCCACTGCACTAGGGGGCATGTGGGGGGACGGCACCTGTGTGTTGGGGTGTCGTCCCACACTGTGGAGGAGTCCACATTGTGGACGGCCGCGTCGGGGCCGCGGATGTGTGCCTAAAGGCGTTCCCGTGGCCTCGGCACTAAGCGGCGAGGAGGCAACACCTTGGTGGTTTAGTGGGTAGGCCTTGCCCTTCTGGTTCGGAGAGCCCTACATACCCCAGCGCTCCCCCGGGCGTTGGGGATGCAATTTCATGCATTAACCAAGTAAAAAAAAAAAAAAAAAAAAGGGTTTAGAACCTTACTCACTATCCAATAACCGCGGGAGCGGCTGGCCGCTAGTGTGTAAGGAGGTTTCGTCTATGGCTAATTTTTTTTCATGTAACCTTGTTTGTTACTCTTTCACGCAAATTCTACTGAACCACTTACAATGAAATTTGGTATATAGGTAGCTGAAGGCCCAGAATAACACATAGGCTTTTTATCCCGGAGTTCCCGAGGGATCGGGATTTACACGAGGAGGGTTTCCACGCGGAGGAAGTCGCGGGCGGCTTCTAGTTCATTTATAAAGGGGTAGTCTGCAGGATTGACCGCAGCTGACATAGATGTAGCTCCAAAAACAGTAAAAAATTATACGTATTAAATATTGAGAATATACAGGGTGTGGCGTAAATAATGGATAATCCTTTACCAGCGGATGGGCGACAACCCAACTGATCTAAATATCAAAATTTACCTCTGGCAGAAGTATCATAGTTTTTGAGATTTTGGCCATTTTGTGAGTTTTTTAAAAAAGCGATTTAAGCTCGTTCTTTTTAATGCTGTGATCACAATTTAAGGCTTTTTTTAAATCCGTTTTTTGCAAATAAATTCTGAATAGATGTGCTATTGAATCTACAATCTTGTTTTGTTATTATTACTTGTTTTTTATTTAAATTATGCATTCAAAGTTGAATTTTATAATCTTTCACAAAATTTGTGCAACTTTGAGCACTTGTGGTGAAAAAAAAATGTATGGTGGCTTTACTGCCCACGCCATAAATAATTTCTAAATTTTATTAGAATTCTAAATTGGTATAACATGCAGCATTAATACCGATTATTGTCAAAATAATACAAAAAACTTAAATTATTAACACTTTTGCCGGTCGACTAATTTATTTTTTTCACGCTAAGCGCGTTCTAGATTCAATAGCACATCTATTCAGGATTTAATTGCAAAACACGGATTTAAAAAAAGTCTTAATTTGTGATCACAGCACCAAAAAGTACGAGCGTAAATTGCTTTCTTAAACACACATAATGGCCAAAATTTTTTGCATTTAAATCCTAAATGAATGTGCTATTGAACCTAATATCTTGTTTTGTTATTACTACTTATCTTTTATTTAAACTATGCATTCAAAGTTAAATTTTATAATTTTTCAACACTTTTGTTCAACTTTGAGCACTTGTGTGCAGTGTTGAAAAAAAAAAGAAATATAAAACATAAATACTGTTCAAATAATAAAGATAATTAGAAATCTAAAGAAAACTACTCTGTTGACAAAAAAATCATTTTTCATCAAATTGTAATACATTATTTTGAAATAGACTTGGTAGAAGCAGCACAGTTCCAAGCTTTTTTATCATCTAAATAATCTTTAATTGTGTAATAACCCTATAAACATGAATATTTGAAAGCAAACTTAGCTTAAACGCGCTGATAAAATAAAATTAGTCGACCGGTAAAAGTGTTAATAATTTAAGTTCGTTGTAATATTTTGACAATAATCGGTATTAATGCTGCATGTTGTACCAATTTAGAATTCTAATAAAATTTAGAAATTATTTATGGCGTGGGCAGTAAAGCCACCATACATTTTTTTTTTCACCACAAGTGCTCAAAGTTGCACAAATTTTGTGAAACATTATAAAATTCAACTTTGAATGCATAATTTAAATAAAAAACAAGTAATAATAACAAAACAAGATTGTAGATTCAATAGCACATCTATTCAGGATTTATTTGCAAAAAACGGATTTAAAAAAAGCCTTAAATTGTGATCACAGCATCAAAAAGAACGAGCGTAAATCGCTTTTTTAAAAAACACACAAAATGGCCAAAATCTCAAAAACTATGATACTTGTGCCAAAGGTAAATTTTGATATTTAGATCAGTTGGGTTGTCGCCCATCCGCTGGTAAAGGATTATCCATTATTTACGCCACACCCTGTATATTTTTAAATGTTTAGTATCTTCAGAGGTTAACTAGATGTACTTGCACACAAATATTGTTTTCTCTTTATTCTTGTTTAAATAAACTTTGGTATACAGGACACAAGCTGGAATTTACATTCACTTACAAATACATTTACATCGAACGGACAAATATATTTCAAATCAACAAGCAATAATAATGCAAATCTAGATACAAATAAGGAATAGAAATCTAGACTTATTATTTATCAATACGCGTTGGTTAACCGAGGTAATACGATCTAGGTTATTCTAGGTTGCCTATGGACCAAGATCCCAGAGCTGCCAGACCTACGTCATTTTAGCAAAGCTGAAACTTTGAGGATTGTTAGTATAAAGGGTCTGTTAAGAGGTATGCACATCCACTACCTTGAAAGCGGGGCCGTTTCTGAGGTAGCGCGGAGTGAAGGTGCGTAAAAAACGACCCAACCTACGTTATAGTAGCAAAGTTGGTTTTCAGATATGTTATTAATGATATTATGTAGAATTAAAATTGACTATTGCCAGACCGTTTCCCGGGGCCATTACTTCTGCCAGACGCCTTAAATGTTATAAAAAAATGAGGTCAACTACGTCATAGTAGCAAGCCTAAATTTTATATATGTTATTAAAGGTACAATTTTAAGACCCCCTGTATGCGGACAGACCATTTCGCAGGGCCCTTCGTCCCCTAGACGCCATTAAACTTTCCCTATGAGTGCGAGAGTAAGAGCATTATTCATACGCATAAATGAAAAACAATTGAATTAAAAAAATAAAAATTGAAAAATTATTGAATACTAACTGACCCGCGCATCTTTGCTTGCGTCACTTAAGAGAGATAGGTCAAAATGTTACATAAACGGGTTATGTAACATTTTTCACTGGTACTCTGCTCCTATTGGTCGTAGCGTGATGATATATAGCTTATAGCTTTTCTCAATAAATAGGCTATCCAACAGTAAAATATTTTTTTATTCGCACCAGTAGTTCCTGAGATTAGCGCGTTCACACAAACGAACAAACTTCTCAGCTTTATAAAATTAGTATAGATTAAAAGTACTTGGAATGTTTAGGAAGATAAGTAACATTATTTTGGGAATTATTTTAAAAATAGATATGGTTTACACTATTCACAAAAATTATAAAAAAAAATTGTAGTCATTCATCATCATCATCATTATCTGAGCTCTTACTTCCCTCATCAAATTGAATATTTAAATCATCTCCACCATCGTCTTCATTGTTACTTGAATTCTCTGTAAAAAAAATGTAGGTAATGATGTTGAAAACAGTTACAAGTAGGTATATTGAAATAATTTATAGTTAAAATAAAATACCTAATTCGTTTTCAAGTGATTCGCTTACGAAACTTGGCAATTGGTCACCATCAAACCACTTAAAATGATAATGGTTATCCTTTAGAACCCACCCATTATTTGCTGGGCTTAAAATGCTAGGACGCTTTATATGAGCATTACTCCAGACACCCGCAATATAATTTGCTCGTCGAAATTGTTGAAGCAATTCAGATTTCAAGGAGGTAAATTACTTGCGTCGAATTTTTTAACATTTTGCCGGTGGAATTTCTCATTCAAATCGCCGACTGTATACGTGTTAATGAAAAGTTGTAGCCGTGCAGCATCTACATCAATTCAGCTCAGACCATTTAAAATTTTAAAGAAATCGCCAGAATATCAAGAAGCTTTTGTTCAATTCGGAGAAGTTGAATTATCTATTGATAAAGCGAAAGAACAAAATATATTTGATGTAATTCAAAAATTTATCTGCGAGTTATATAATGTTCCCGGATTAATTAAGCCCAGCAAATAATGGGTGGGTTCTAAAGGATAACCATTATCATTTTAAGTGGTTTGATGGTGACCAATTGCCAAGTTTCGTAAGCGAATCACTTGAAAACGAATTAGGTATTTTATTTTAACTATAAATTATTTCAATATACCTACTTGTAACTGTTTTCAACATCATTACCTACATTTTTTTTACAGAGAATTCAAGTAACAATGAAGACGATGGTGGAGATGATTTAAATATTCAATTTGATGAGGGAAGTAAGAGCTCAGATAATGATGATGATGATGAATGACTACAATTTTTTTTTATAATTTTTGTGAATAGTGTAAACCATATCTATTTTTAAAATAATTCCCAAAATAATGTTACTTATCTTCCTAAACATTCCAAGTACTTTTAATCTATACTAATTTTATAAAGCTGAGAAGTTTGTTCGTTTGTGTGAACGCGCTAATCTCAGGAACTACTGGTGCGAATAAAAAAATATTTTACTGTTGGATAGCCTATTTATTGAGAAAAGCTATAAGCTATATATCATCACGCTACGACCAATAGGAGCAGAGTACCAGTGAAAAATGTTACATAACCCGTTTATGTAACATTTTGACCTATCTCTCTTAAGTGACGCAAGCAAAGATGCGCGGGTCAGTTAGTATTCAATAATTTTTCAATTTTTATTTTTTTAATTCAATTGTTTTTCATTTATGCGTATGAATAATGCTCTTACTCTCGCACTCATAGGGAAAGTTTAATGGCGTCTAGGGGACGAAGGGCCCTGCGGAATGGTCTGTCCGCATACAGGGGGTCTTAAAATTGTACCTTTAATAACATATATAAAATTTAGGCTTGCTACTATGACGTAGTTGACCTCATTTTTTTATAACATTTAAGGCGTCTGGCAGAAGTAATGGCCCCGGGAAACGGTCTGGCAATAGTCAATTTTAATTCTACATAATATCATTAATAACATATCTGAAAACCAACTTTGCTACTATAACGTAGGTTGGGTCGTTTTTTACGCACCTTCACTCCGCGCTACATCAGAAACGGCCCCGCTTTTAAGGTAGTGGATGTGCATTCCTTCTTACAGACCCTTTATACTAACAATCCTCAAAGTTTCAGCTTTGCTAAAATGACGTAGGTCTGGCAGCTCTGGGATCTTACTCTACTAGGTGAGTAAGTAGGTCTCATTGACTACCTCCTACGGCGCTAGACCTTCGGATAAATAAGGCTATTTTATTGTTCCGATAAAGTTGCTGTTATCTGCATACTTTATAACTTGCGTGCAATTTGTTTTTGAATGCGTATAATACGTATTTTCAAAATGTTAGAATAAGTTAAGTGTACTTCACACTTTATGAAGATAGAAGATTTATTCTAAGTTTATTGTAACCCATTATGTTTACTCTCTACTGACTCTACTGACTACTTAATTTCCTTAATTCTCGTTAGACAGCTTGCAAGATGAAAAGATTTGTGAAATATTTTGTCATCTTCCTCATACCAAGAACAAAGCCTTACCTAGTAGTGGGAATGCAATGAGTAATTTTTTTTTTGGACTACCTATCTCTACAAATCCGCATGATGGACTATGTCATGGGTCTTCTCGACGCCACCCACACTATTGATTTTTAAAGTAACTGGCTATTACGAAACTCTCGATAACCTTAATTACACAAATCCATTTATTTATAACTAAATAGCTTTTACCCGCGACTTCGTCCGCCACCTAAATTCTCCCATGGGAATGCGTCATTTCCCGGGGTAAAAAGTAGCCTATGTCCTTTCTCGGATATCAATATATCTCCATACCGAATTTCATGCAAATTGGTTCAGTAGTTTAGGCGTGATTGAGTAACAGACAAACAGACAGACAGAGTTACTTTCGCATTTATAATATTAGTATGGAAGTATGGATATGGATTTTTCAATATTCCGATCTACACTTAAGTGTCATCTGAGACGTACTGTACACGATTGACAAAATAACGCTACTTATATTCCCAGAACAATAGACGTTACTGTGTTATCATCACATCATTAGTATATAGTTATACAGTTGTACACCGGTTCAGTGCTCACAAAAACCACTCGACGCTAAGTGCTGATTGATATGTCACTTAACACTTGACAATGTCCGTAGATTATGACGTACATAGCTATGTATTAACAGTTCAACGATAAATCTATTTTTTGTCCACTCAGACTTGCGAACGAGGAAAAGAGTTGAGGAGAGCTAACCTGCGCCGAAACGTCAAGCAATGTAAGTTAAAATAGATGTTCGCGTTAATTCCTGTATAGTATTAGATAGTCTTCTTCTTATCGTATGGTTAGTGGTCAACCTGGTATCAAAGTTGTTCAAGCCGCCCGAAAGGCCTTTGACAATAGTAAAAATGCACCACGGAAGTTTCAAAGTTACGAAGAAAAGATATAAGTATAATACGGTGTAAAAACTAAAGGTACTCTTGCATTGAGGCACCACAAAGGAGCTATATCATCATCAGAAATCAGATTGAGATGTAGCACTATCAGAAAGAGTTATAACTAAAGGGGAAAGCTAACTATGGAAAAGCAACGAAGAAAAAAGCTCGTATGAGTCACTTTTTATCATAAAGAATTAGGTTATATAAATAAACTAGCTGACCCGCGCAACTTCGCTTGCGTCACGTAAGAGAGAATTTTCCCCGTTTTTGTAACATTGTTCGTTGCTACTCAGCTCCTAATCGCCGTAGCGTGAAGTTATATAGCATAAAGCCTTCCTTGATAAATGGGCTATCTAACACTAAAAGAATTTTTCAAATCGGACCCGTAGTTCCTGAGATTAGCGCGTTCAAACACACAAACAAACAAACAAACTCTTCAGCTTTATAATATTAAGTATAGATCAGCCGATTGACCAGGGCCGTTACCAAGAGGCCCTTACCCTTAAAAAGATTTTTTTCAAAAAGTCGTGTGATTAGTATCAGCAAAGTCTAGTAAAACCAAACTCAAAGAAAGTTCTTCATAAATCTAACACGACAAACAAATAATACAAACAAACCCAGTTGATTGATACACAAACATTATGCACAGATGTGGGCGATAGCGGAATGTTGTCAGTTCCATTAGCATGTAATGCAACCTAGGTCTTACTTCACTATAACCTCGGCATTATGAAAATGTACATTCTAGTACAAACTACCTGCTTGTTACCTTGCTTGAGGAAACATAAAGTATAATTCGATTGGCGATAAAGATCGATTAGGAAATGCTAAAGTTATGATGTAACGGTATCATTGTTGAATTTATATTTTTCAGGCATTAATATAGTCTATGGGTCAGCGCAGACCAAGAGGAGCGCAGCGGAGAGGATTTTTTTAACGCACTTGAAAATCAACTTTAAATTAATTTAAATAAAGTGCATAATTGCTTGAACCTGACAAAAAATGCTCGCGCGTCCTCGAGGATGCGCGGGTATCCCCGCGCATACTCGAGGACGCGCGAGCATCGTACGAAAAATTTCAATGTTGTTACTGAGTTTAAAGAGAGAGAACGTCATTTTTATTCTTCTTCAGTCAAAAGAGCAATTATAATCATGGCCCAGTCTGCCATCATTGACGAATTTTCACGAAAACTGGCCTGTTTAATGAAGAATGGTAACCTAGAAAGTTTTCCTCGCGCAGGCTCGAGCAGTCGCGAGCATGCTCGAGCATCCGCGAGCCTTAAAGAAAATGCTCGAGACCGCGCGAGGATTATTCCGGTCTGTCTGCGCTGGGCCTAAGACGACCCCTACTAACAAAATCCATACTTTCAATTGAATATCTCAAAATAAGAGGTAAGAAAAATATCATCAACAGTTTAACAGTACACGATTTAAAAAAAATACTATTTCGATTAGATGTTAGATTCGAACCTTATTTTTTAAAATTGGGTTTTATGACAAGGTAATCATCATAGCTTAAAGCGACAGTTTACGAATTCTACGGCGTTGTAGGTAAATAGTCCAAATATAAGTATTGCATAACAACTTAATAGCTTTTCCTTTACAAACTTCTCTTATACAAGAGCAAAACAAACAAAAAGCCACTTGACACTTTCTCGCCCATCCCATTCACCAAACAAGCTTATCATTTAAACTTATCATTTCAAAACGTTAATCCAACATAACAAAAACGCCGTCCGAGATCAGTCGCGTGCGCAACATTTATCTCTTATCTACTCTTACAAGTAAAATATAGGGGAACGACCGATATCACACCATTTTTCTAAGACATCCTCTTCCGGGGCCCGTGTTTGAGTTTACATAAGCTGAATAGAGCTTTTGAAAGCTTGATTTATTATGATGATAATGTAAGATAACTTTAAGCACCTAAGTTGTTGATATAGTACAACAAGTTAGTAGAGAACTTTGTCGCGAGGCTCGCGGCTGTTGGAGGTATACGAAACTCTAAATGAAGATCATTGATGATCCGCAGGCTCATGAAGCTTACGTTCACCTGTTTAACACAGCTACTTTATTTTGGCACAAGATTATTTAATTATAAATATAACTATTTACAGCCTATTTTAAAATTTAACAAACACCTAACTATTTACAGTCGCCATCATTAGTGTTAATGTAATTATAATCTAAATAATTCGTGCATGTCAAGACTCCCTAATAAGTTGTCGGACTATAGATGGTTTGGTGAGTGTTTAGCTGACTATATGGTAGTGTTGAAGGTTCTCATGTATTTTCATCAAGATTGTTGATAAAACACAATATTAGGCTTGAGAACTGACGCTTAAAACCAGTTGCGTTCATTATTAAGCAGTGGTATAGTGAGTTAATATTTTACAAACGCAATGGGTCACAATACCTGTTACTGCCCGCGACTAGGTTCGCGTGGTAAGATTTACCAGTTTAAAAAATCATCATCATCATCATCATCATCTCAGCCGGGAATCGTCCACTGCTGGACAAAGGCCTCCCCCATCGAGCGCCAATAGGACCGGTCCTGGGCCGCCCTCATCCATCGGACTCCGGCAACCCTTACCAGGTCGTCGTTTAAAAAATAACCCATTTCAATCCAGGTTAGAAACTATGTGCCAAAATCGAAATCCGAAAGGGTAACCACTATCCACCCAAACTTTCGCAGAATTGAACATGCTTAACGAATGATCATTTCAGAACATGTTTGTAAGTTTCGAAGGGCTACTCAAAAAGTCCCATTAAAAAAGAGACATTTAAAATAAATCTATTATATTCAGCCCGTGGTAGAGTATAGACCTCCCTCTCGGTTGGCCACTTTTATGCACGTAATATGTCAGTCTTGCGATAATATAATGAAGACTGCTGTAATACGTACCTGCATATGGGACAGTTTTCTTAAAAAACGATGAATAGGCAGTTATATTTCATCTGCTTACCTACAAAATACATTTAAAAATCCCTTTACCTTCTAAGTAACTTATTGTATAACAGTAATAAAACTATAAGCTGGTTTATAACAAGTGGTCGATTCTAACGGTGCGTGCATTCCTTTAGTTTTTCTTTTCTCTTTTACTCCCGCCTTGAGAAAGTATACGACGACTGTGACGTCACTGGACTACGCTTTAGTACACCTTGTTAAAAGTTTATAGAGATTTCGTGGTGAAGAAACATTCTTCCGAACTTTGGTAGCAGCATTTTATTTAAACCATTTTTTGGTAGTTGTATTGAAAAGTGAGGTGCATTATAGTAGGTAACACGTTACGATATTTTCAGTTTTGGTCCCAGGTAGAGGAGAGCGAGAGAATATGATAATACCTATGTCATAATAATATTTCTATCGAGTGTTTTACCCTTTCCATACCCGTATTGATAATGGAAAGGAAACTTTTAGAAATTAGGAAATTTACTAATACTGACCGACCTAGGAATCATAGAGAAGGGATCGGCCGTCACACAGTTACACTATATAAAGTTAAGCGGAAAACCATTTCATTTCATAAAATATATATCTCCCATATTTCGCATATTGGGTATAACCAAAACTGTCTATAACTGAATAAATAGTTAAAATTAACGTTTAATGCTATTATTGTTAGTATATCACTAAGGATAAAGCATTTTTTTTCCTAAATCATAGGTTAAGTGTAAGTTCGAGTTAAGCCATAAACTACTAGCCGATTTATCCGAAAACAAATTAATGTTTAAAGTAGCGTAATAAAAGAACAATATTTCTCACTCACTTTTTAAAAAATCTTCAAATATCACATGAAAAATTCACACAGAATTCAATCAAAATATTTTGTAAACACATCCAAACACGACCGGCTATTGTCAAAATAATAGCGTTGCTTCACAGCTGTACGTAAATATAACACGACGAAATGAAATTCACAAATTAATATACGAAAAAGAGAAAGAATTATACAAGTGATAGAAAGTTAGACAAGGAGAGCGTATATTTTGACAATTGCAGCGGCCATATTGAATTTCGGCGCGTAATTTCGGAGCATGCGCACTCACTGTCATGCGCAATGCGGTCGATATTCGAACGCGAATGAAATGTCGTCATGAATTTGATAACAATATTGTGGTAGATCAAGAATTATTATGAAGTTTGTTCGATAATTTCGTAAATCCACAGTGACGGTCACGCCTACTATTGTGTAATTGATGATTTATATTCGATAAAATTGATAATAAGTTTGTTTCTTTCAATAAAATGTATGCAGGAAAGATAGACATTACTTACTTTATTTCAAGAGCCAGTTATGTGCAGGTTAGGTGATAGTTACTATGCCATTATGTTCCAATTTAGTAGCTAGGCAACTATTGCTTTGATCTTAATAAGTTAAAATCAATATCCAAATGTGTTGCTAAGCGCAAAACAGGAGAACGATTGCAATTCGACTGATAATTATTGTAAATTTCTTAAGGTTTTTAAAGAGAGCTTAAAAGAAAAACCAAGACAATATTTTTTTTTAATGACACCTGAGGGGAGCCGCATGTGTCAACTAGTTCTTAATAAAAAACCGGAGTTCCAAATAGTTTTTATTCGCAACACTCTCATCCATCTTTTACGAACTCCAAGTCGACATAAAATAATAAAATTAGTCCCAATTATATCTACTCTTATCTATTAAATACGAGTAATATATAAGGAAAATGTACTGTAATGACTAATTAAATTAATGGTTATACATTTTACCATAAGTAATATTTATAGAAGTATTATCAAGGCTGTGTTAACGACCGGTTATCGGCTCGAGACAAACATGTTGACAAATATTGGGGCCAATGTGCACTGAACGTACGATATTATGCAATTTTCTAATAATTGCCTCTTTTCCTTCGATAAACGTGTTATGTATTACATAAGTTGTGTGTGCTTTATGATTAGTAATTACCTGTAAAGGTGGGTCTAGGGTAGAGTAAGAATTGCAACATATTCGGTTCGGCACGTTCGTTTCGGCAATATTTATCGAACAACAAAACCGACTCGACTCACTTGTTCGGCTTGTGCCGATATGGTTCATTCCTCTACACATATTCGGGTTTTCCCGGCTGGGACGATTAATACCGAACCAAATATGTGTGTACCAAGGCTGACAAAAACTTCGCTTAGGACCTATAGACCCGAAATTACTACATATAGTGTACATCACACTAATGTTTGTTCCATGTGGGAATCGAACTCACGCCCTTTCAACGCACTGGTAATGACGTGGCCACCTTAACTTTACAATGGAGGCTGTCAAAAAAATCTGATAAAACTACTATTACACTATTTTATTAGTCTAATTTGTTTTAACTACTAAACGACACAACACAGGCCGGACATAAACAAATTAGGCTGCGCGTACGTCTGACAATTCGTGTAAGCCATTGTGCGTTAATTTGAATCATTTAGAACATTGTTATGTGTTCAATCTAAACGATTATGATTGTGGTTCTATAAAGTGATTAATATGATTCGCTACCTATTTAAGATGATGTTTTAATGCCAATTATTTACTAAAGAAAGAAACATATGTTAAGGTACTTCATATTACTAACGATACATCTAGACTTCTTTATTTTTTTTTCTAAGATTTAGTTGATTTAATATGGCTGTGTGATCTCATAAACACTATTAGTTTTACTATAATATTCAAGGAAATTAAAACAGTAAGGTGCAATTTTAATTTTCTTGAAGTTTTGGTTACAAACAACTCTAACTTACTGCATAATATCAGTCTGTATTCCGCAGGTACCAAGTGTGTCTCTTTACTTAATTTAACTTCAATACTTTTTTTATCAATTTGACTGCGACAAAGGCTATATTTTCAAACTAAAAAATGCACGAGAGCTCGTCTTATATTCCAACAACGTAGAAGTTTTGAAGTTATTAATTCAACAGCCATTAACAAACATCACACAAACTAAACAGAATACCAAATTCGAGGAAAACAATACCCAAAATAATACATTTATGGGGAAAATGTAATGATTTCGTCTAAATATAACTGTAATTGTGCACTTGTGTGTTGCACTTGCAGCGACCTTGTGGTACCGTGATAAGGCACGCGCGGCCTTAGTCGCGGTATTGAACCATTTCACATAGGTATAGCATAACACATAGTATCCATGGTATATAATTATGTATAGCGATAGGTATATATATACGAGATTAGATGCTTAACAACAGTGTAACAGCTTATTGAGTCAGTATGAGCTGTTTTTTACTGAAAGGCAATGAAAAGACTAGCAAATGTGGGTCCAGAATATTGTAAATATCACCCAGTCAATTCGGATTCGGATCGATCTCAAGGGTTAAGCTACGCTTGCTCAGGTTGATTTGTGGGTAGGTAACCATATTGTACATTCCGAGTTCCTCAGTGTTTCGGAAGGCACGTTAAATTGTCCTGCCTGTAAATTTCGAAGATCTTTGACAGTCGTTACCAATAGTCAGAAGCTTGAAAGTCTGACAACCAGTATTACAAAAGTTAAGAGAGGTAATTGGGTTGTGGAGGTCCGGTAAGCAGTCGGTTCATATAAAATACTGGTATTTCAGCTGCATTCGGTGAGACTGGAAGCCTAGGCTAATATATATTGGAAGGAAGGCTAGGCTGATTGATTCATCATACAAAAAAATGACACTGTGCAAAGAGAAACGATATACTTATTATACAATACTTTCACACCATATATAATCCATCAAGGAAATGCATTCGTTTTATCTCTAAGGTGACATTCCCATATCTGATAAACGTCTGCATTTGGTTTATCTGTATGTTTGTGTCGAATTTTTATCAGCACCAGAAGGAAAAAGATCGGCTTTAATTAAGTCAAGATTCAAAAAAACAATGCATTATGTTCTCTTTATCCAAAGGTCAAAAGAGTTACCTATTATATAATACCTATATTCTAAAATGATACACTCCATAGAATTACATCGAAAAAATGAAATATTTGGCTTAAATTGAGTCTCAAAATGTGCTCGTATTTTTAAAATTCGCTTGTCGTAGTTATACTGTTAATGATGAGTCGGCGGGGAGGAGGACTTATCCGTCTAGTCCTCCCCCTCCCAAAATCCGCTGGTGGCAAAACTAGAAAATAGAAAAAAATAGGTACTTAGATAAGTAGAGTATATTTTTTCATGTACAAGGACACTGCATCCTACACATGAATATATCCAAAATAAAACAAATATTTAATAATACGTTCATTTACAACTAATAATCCCGATCCTTATTATTTCAACATCAACGAAATTCGACCTGGAGGAACGACAAAAACTATCGAATTACAAAACGATCATGTCCTTTCTCTATCTACGACGGAATAAACCACAGGGACACAAAAACTAGCGCTTTTTACCTGATGAAAACGAAAGTGTTCGGTCTCACGAAGAATGGTAAAAAACCGACCCAGTGCAATTTGGACTCATGCTCGAAGGGTTCCGCACCGATATTTATAGCAAATAAACAAATAACATTTGCTAAATGGGAGCTAATTAGATATTTATTTTCGGTAATTGGAAGGGAAGGGGGAAGGCCTTCGCCCAGCAGTGGGACACTCAAACAGGCTAAGAAAAAAACAATTGCATTGGTTGTTATAGCGGCAATAGAAATACATCATCTTTGAGCAACTGTCTAACTACCTCACCTTCGATTCATCAGATACAGCCTGTTAATAGACAGACAGACATATAGACCCACAAAGCTACAGAGAGACAGACGGACAGACAGACAGACGGACAGCGAAGCCTCAGTACTATGATTGTTTCATCAGATACAGCCTTGTGACAGACAGACAGACCTCTACAGACCTACTGTTAAAACAGACTAACGGCTAAACAGACAGCAAACTCTCAGTAAAACAGTCCTGTTTTTATCCTTTGTGTACGGAACCTTAAAAGTAAGAACACAAAAGCATCCCGTACCCACTTAGAAGTCACTTAGTAAGATTACTGTTGTACGTCTATTGTTATCTGAAACATTAGTTGTACTATGTTTTAAAAGGTACAAATTGGTAAGAATTAAGACTTGGGACATGTTACTGCAGCATTCGGTTGGCCACGATTAGATTGTTACGAAAATACTTGAAATGGACCATTGATTTATGTTTCAAGTTATATTGACGACTCCCAAAGTGATCTATTGGAATTTGGTAGAATATTTACTGTAGCGCAATTCTGTATGATCTGTACTGTCGAGTATTGAGAGTTTGACATTTAAAAATGTTATGCCAAAATAGTTCTTACGGAGCCCGGTAGAGGCGCTAAACAGATTTTCATGTAAGATTTCTCGATAGCTAGCCGGTTGTCGGAAGTCGATAATACTAGAGATTCGAGCTACTGAAGATGTTCATAAAGACTGGTGAGGCCATGTCGAGAGGACACCACCACTATGTCAGAAACAAGGCACTATAGTTTTCCTTCCACAGTTGTAGAACCAGAGGATGGTCCAAAAAGAGATGGGAAACTGTAGCGCAAAAAGACATGAGTGGGTGTAAGATTTTAGACTTCCGAAGATAGTGTCATTGTATAACGATTAAACCTGCATAATACACCAGAAAGAGTTAAGGGTAAATAAAGGGCTATTTTAACGCAAATAACACATTTAAAACCAAAACTTTTCGAAGCCTCGATTAATCTCATGAAAAAAATCATTAAAACTATGTACTTATCGGCATCAGTAGTAAACTTCTTTGATGATAGGTTACGAAAGCCCGCCTCTGCTCAGAGCAAGTGATAACAAGTGATAAACAGGTGCTGATTGTTTATCTCGCCTCCCAGCTTCAGAGCCGAAGGTACGCGGTGAACTAAATTACTGCATGTATACTAACACCTTAATACTTTTAAAATAAACTGTTATAAAGCTTCTATAAAAACCTTATGAGTAAGTTCGTGAGTGTTTTCCAGTATTCGTGAGATTTGCTTTTTATTTCAATTCAATATGCAGTTTGTTACACTTAAACAACAGTTCCTCCAAAATGTTTTCCGAGTTGTCATTCTTCATTGTGGTTATCGTATCAATTCTTCCATAAAAAAAACGGGAATTCACTATAAACTAGCACTATTTCCTACATTTAGACCTCTACACAAGCTATCGCACTCGATTGCATGAAATTTGACATACATATCTCATGAACTTAGGTCCTTTCAAAACATTAGTCAGTTGGTCATACATACTCTCGATAGCTTTTCGATAGTATTTCTTATTTTTCCTTAGTCAAACCTTATACCGAACAAACCAAGGGAAACTTATGAGATTGTTGTCACGCAACCCAAAAATCTTTCAAAGTTCTAAACAAACTCCACCAGCAAATCAAATATTCCCTACTTCCTACAGAGGGACAAATAAATCCCCTATCCCTAAAGGAAGTCACAATCAAAACGAGTCCACAATCTGATCTCCCAATAAAAAGTTTGGACAAGTCCATGTCGTTGAACCCCATCATCACCTACACATCTGTCGTAGAAAACTTGTTTGTTTTGTTGGTCGCATCTCGGTAGTGCGTTGAACTAGGAACGCATATGGATTATGTTTCCGGGAATATTTTTTGGGCTTCATATGGTAGCTCATTAGATTTTCTACTGTATTTATTTTTCTATATGGTAGATATCAGTTTTTCTTCAACAAGACATATCTGAAAGAATCTGGCTATGTTCTTCTGTAGGATATGGTCTGCTAAGTCTATTACAGTTTAGGCAGTTGGTCGTGTAGGTATCAAAAACAGAGTCGACTTCGCTCTTTTGATATTGAGTAAGTAAACACCAAAGAAGTCATAATAAGTAGTAAATAAAATACTAGTTAACCTGCAAGGCTTCGCACGCGTTAAAAACTTCACATACGTACACTCTCTTTTCCCTATCTCTCATATTCCGGTGAGACGGCTAAACCAACACGACCAGTGATAAGTCAGGCGCAGGACCGACGGCTTTACGTGCTTCCCAAGGGACGGAGATCTACAACCCCAATTTCCTAACTTCGGGTCATTTCTGAGAAATTTTTAACAGAAAAACTTTTTGACCCGACTCAAGATTCAAACGCGAGACCTCTGCGGGGCAATAGCGTAGCCTACATCACCGAATGCGCCACAGAAGCAGTCAACAGATTAACAGACCACAATGCAGGACTATCTTTAGATCACTCCGTATGTGTGTTAATTACAGCAGTTAAGATGGGAGATAGCTTTTCCTTTCACTTGCTATTATGTAGACCTTCAAACGTAATATAGGTATGTGGAGTAAGGGAGTAAATATACTTTAAGTACTTTTCGTTTGGGCTGTTATCTTTGAAATCCAAAAGAAAAACGGGACGTTTCTCCGTCTAAGAGCTTTTAAAGCAAAGTTGCAGAAATTTTGGAATTGAAAATATGGTATGTACGGTAAATGGCACGTCTTGTTTGCCTGTGGATAGATTTGGAATTGGAAGGAAAGAGGGAAAGCACTATGCCCAGCAGTGGGATACATAAAATATTTCTATAACCTATTTACAGTTTTCAATGTCAAAACTGAATATAAGATTTTTGTTTATTTCATATCATTTTATTTTCATATTTATTTCACTATTACACACTCCTTTTACATACTGTTGCCATTACATAAGAACTTACGACTCTCTTAATATTTCTTCTGAAATGCACTTTTTTTTATCTTGAAGACAATCGTAACAAGTGGACTCATAAAAAGATGCGTTTACTCCCGCGAGTACCTCTAATTCAAGGAAAACATTGTCCCGTTTGTAATGCAGCGGTACATACCGTTTATAACTCCAGTTTTAATAGAAATGTATATAGCAACAAGCAAACAAAAGCCTGAAATAATAATTGATAGATTTTTAGATAAATTTGTTTGGAGCGAACGACAACTTTTTGGATAAATCAATTCGGTATTTGAGAACGTACTGAAAAATTGCTGTTGGACAATCAGTGAATTGATGTCTTTATCTTAATAGTTCCAGAAATCTTCATCATATCAACCAAACAACATTCTCTGCTGGGAAATGACATATCTATCATTTCCTGACATATTATTTCAACATAATGTAACGGGACACAAAATACACTATAGTAGAATTTATATTTCATTTTGTACAAAAATCTGTTTATGGTCTTTCTTTTTTCATCTTTCGACCATTACCGCCATTTTCGTATATGTTACTCTTTGTAAACCGAATTACTTCCTTTTTGAGCGATTAAGGGCATATAATATTAAGTAATCCTCGAATATAGGTAAGTTCAATATTTTGACAACTAAGTAGAGACCCTTAGCGTGCATGATTTATCAAAATAAGAAAATGCACTCTTAATCTCTTACAAAACATTTAATTAGCCAACTACTAACACCCGGAAAAAATCAATCACCTTCAAAACCCACAAAAAGTCTTTGATAACAACCGTAATACTTATTAACTGAATGCAATTAAGATAACATATTTGTAGATGCATCCCCCTGAAGGTCAGATAAAAATGAATGATATCAGAAATTGCGATGCAACCTTATCTAAGATAATACAGATTGTAGGATGCATTAGTGCATATTGTTTTGTTACTATTAAAGTTGTGATATTTATGTATTGTATGACTCAAATACTAGGGGGTGAAAGGGTAAATTTGTACCCCTATTGTAGGTAGGGTTGCCCGATCCAGGCTGATTGCCGGGACATTTCTGGGGGCCACGAACTTAGTAAAAACAAGTATTTTTTTCATTCCGGGACACAGAGTAAAATTGCGGGACACGGAACAAAAATCCGGGACTAGCCCGAAAATCCCGGCCATCTGGCAACCCTTATTGCAGAAAAAGGGGTAGAGTAAAATCTCCAAGCCTGAGGCGTTAGATCAAATCCCTTTGTATCCCTACCTAGACTTAAGCAAGTATACTTGTGCACGAATGGCTAACCCTACGAGCCCCTGTCTCGTAACCCTTGAGCATCTATGAAGGACCATACTATTATGCGATGAAAAGCGAGATGAAGGAAGTTACTTTAATTTTTGATCGATCCAGCCTACGCCTAAGCAGATAATTTTGGGTCTATCCTAACTTTACCAAACCCTCAGTCATCAATAGCATAGAACCATAGCAGCTCAGGTTTTGAAATAGCCTCGGTTGAATCCATAGCATTCACGCAAAATAAGTGCATGCAACATGAACAAGTCTTGACAAGATTGTTCAAAATGGCCGCAGATGTGGCTGAAAAAGGCTATCGCAAAAGCGCGTATCATTTTTCCAACATCATTCTTTGCTATAAAATATAATAAATAACTTTGGTATTTAATTACGAAATATTTTTTTCGTAATTTAAACACAATACTTTTCTTAATCGATTGGCGAATGCGTAATTGTGTTTGGTCTAAAATCTTGATAAGCATTCAAAATGTATGCGCAATTTGAAAATGGTATTCTAAGGTTATAATTTAATTCATTTTTATTACGAAATATTGGGAATTCAAAGCAAATATATATTATAGAGAAAATAAGTTAACATATTAGGTATAATGAAATATTTCTTTAATGTAAAATTTTCTGATTGATGAATCATTGATTGCGTCACCAATATTCCTATACCATTCCTGTTGTACTTTGGACATATACACACATTAAATACCTACCTTATTAAATAATGAACCTTTAAACATAATATAAATACTGAACAAATAATTACGTTTGATTAAATATTGTAAATACTTTTCCGAGACGCGAAAAATTTTCGCGCCAAAATGCACGTCGCACTTTTCTTATCTGCATATGAAATAACATAGTAAAACACTTACCAGATATAATATACTCCGAAAAACCGATCACAAACGAAAAAATTGCGGTAAAAACAGTGCTATACGTTTATTTCGATTTATTTTACTAAAACGCATCTAAAGTGCGGGAAAATCAGTGTCCGTGCAGCGAGCGCGCGCTGCGTTCGCGCCAAAACTTCAACCAATACTGACGAAGATGCGACAACCACGCCGACACGACCAGCTGATTACAATGAACACTACAAAACAATAACAACCTTATCTCTAAGACTATTAGAATTAATTTACAATGAATCTTTTTGTGTTTCCATGTATTTTTTATATGCGTAAATCGTTGCAACGTTAAGTAATAAGTGCAGTTGCCAGTTACGACTGTTTCACGGCCTATTTAATGCATTAATTACTTTCTAATATTGCGTATTATTTAGTTTTATATGCAGTGTTAATTACGATAAACGTAAAAGATTCTAATTGGAAAAAATAATAAAGGTGTAAAGATAAATATTCTGACTATTCTCATACATAATCTTTAGGTAATATTTACGTCAGCCGAGGGTAAATTCAGTCAGTTGGATTTAAAACTGTGTAAAACGTTGGAAAACAATCTTGCTTAACTGTAACTTCTATTAACTTGAGTAATTCGATGTAAATCTCCAGTTATTCCAAGTAGGTATTTATAAATAAATAATCATAACTCTTAAACTTTCGCTTTGCATGTCTGTTAGACATACAATAGTTATAATGAATCTTTAAATTAACCGTCAAAATATAATAGAGAAAATGACAAGGCTGAAGGCTGTAGAGCTTTTTCTGAATCATATACTTTTCTTACTACATATCTTGACCGCACAGACATAGAACAAAATTACGTATTTTATTTCCATAAAACATCGTAAGGGGCAAAGAAAACCGAAATCCAGTAATATGCTTACATAAGCGGCAAATGTATAATTTAAATAATATTCATTTTAATTCCGTCCACACACTTTGATCTCTGTATCCCTCGGGATAAATAGAAACAAAGAAATGACATCAGCTGAATACTAATATTGTCGGATTATTGTAAGGGATGACAAAAAACTAGTGAATAGAACGTGGATCTTGCTTGAGGAAGCATAAACAAATAACAAAGTTGTTTACGTCAGTTTGTTAAGTTTATTGGTGCTTTTTTGTATAAATCTTCCATCTTTAGTTTCATAAAATAACTATGTGTAGTGTGGGCTTTGACTATCTTGCTGATTTAGCCACTTTTCCTATTTCCCAAACTTCCAGTATTTTCGTTGACTCCTTGAGCTATATTTCTATGTGAGCCAGTCTCGGGCGATCTTCCAAAATTGTAGTGGAATTCTCTATAAGTGAAGAAAAGCATTTTAGAGATACCTGCTAAAACTTTCAGTTTTTAACAAAAAAAAAACGTCCTTGCTGGTCTTAATTTCATTTGGTAACTCTTCTAATGGAGTATTTAACTTAAACTAAATAACCCGTAAGACTCTGTTCCTAAAATAAAAACTGATTAATAAAAAGCATCAAAATAATGCATATTTACGAGAACATCAAATGAATTACCGTCTAAACAAGGTCTCAACTCAACTTACATCTACAAAGTTGCAGTAAATAGTCTATACTTAGTCATTGTATGAGCTGTGTGGTCTACGACTCATTGACCTCGGGGATCTAGTAACAACGGGTGTCTATTCCCTCCTCGACCATCAATGAACTCCATATGATGTACTAAGGACTAGCGCAAAACGATAGCGTGAATACAGCAGAATATTTATATCGACATTTTTTTATAGTAAGTTTGGTGGTTATAGTTGAAAAGCTCGTGGCTACGTATAGCCGCACGGTTCGATCTCAGAAAGTGCTCACGACGTTTTCGTCGGCAAATGTCGACAAAAATATAGCGTTGTGAGCACTTTCTGAATCGTCGAGTATAGCCGACTGTGGCGGTCAAAGAGTTAAGCATCGCTTGTCGAGGAACATTTTGGACTATTACCTCTGAAATTCTTAGAATTACCAATAAGTAATATTTTGTGACTGATTTACCGCAGTTTGAGATTTTATAGTTATACATAAGTATGGATAATTCTTTCATTAAGATAATGTATTTAATTTTTCAGAAATCAGATCTGCGCTCTAAAGTGGCGACCTCCAGTCTGATCTTACCCTAATACTTAGAAGTTATTAGAAATGCATATCGTTGAATTCTTCGAATCTGTCCAAGAACTGTTTGTTTTACATTTTGCCAATTAAAGTTAGTTGCATTATGAATTGCGAATGGCGAAATTGCATGAGGTTGTCATAGGTTAAATTTATGGCTTACTTAATTCAATAAAATTAAGTGCACACCTACATAACGAAAACCACTTTGGCCTTATTCGCCTGACATATCGATGCCTTAATTACAATTAAATAGATATTTGACAATTGATACCACAAATATATAGTTTTCCCGAAATCAATACCACTATGCTCTTGTCCATATTTAACCACGAATTCGAAAACCTTTGAGGAAAAATACAATTTTGAAAGCAGAACCAACAAAGTCAAAATGAGTAATAATTATTTTATTCTGGACAAACTATTTAACAAAGAAAGGAAGGCAAGATGGAAAAAGTGCTACGAAAGTATTTGAAAAATGTGATATAAATACATTTTCAATCAAAATGCGTCATAATCAGCTCTTCATCACCCCAAGTTAGACTGGTAGAAAATGTCTTTAGCATTAAGTCCGCCTACATACAACTTTGTACTCGTTTATAAAGTTTAAATAAATAAATCAGCAATTTTACAGCTCCGTTTTCTGTAATGTGATAATCGGTACCGAGTATAGGAACTCGGTATCGAGGTGCGAGTGTTTGACATTTAAAATTACTGGGAAGAAAGAGTCCTTCCAAAATACTGCAAGAGACGCGGGTGCTTATGAGGTTTTCATATCATTTTTCGACACCTATTCGGTTGTTGATAACCCGAAGTCACAAGAAACCGTCTCTTCAATTTCAAGAATCCTTTACAGTCAAACATTTACGAAAGCCAACATAAACGGTAAGCGGCAGATAACATCAGCTCAGGATAGTGAAGGTGTGCCTACAGGAGCAGGAGTGTCTGATCATTGTTGTTGCCCACGCACCGCGACGGAGGGTAACGTATCCACTCTGATTTACTTATTTATTTATATCAAGGTGTAATTTGTAGAGCTAATGTTGTTCAAGTTTTTGTTGCTAAGGGATCTTTTAACTGAGGTTTTATGTCGGTAGTATTATACCGGCGTTTTTTATTACAAATAATTATTAAAAATCCAATCATTTACACATTTAAAATCAAATGTTAAAACTTATGAATGGAGAAACAAGTCATAGTTTATAGATTAGCACCAACGTTCCGTGATGAAATTAAACCTACGACACTCGTAAGTATGATTCTTCATGTGCTATAGCAACTCAGGACAATAATAATTGCAAACAGCTTGAAACAATTAGGAACCAAGCAAATGTACTTGTCTACTTCAGAACTAGACCCAACTAAGAACTCTATCTTTCTGCGAGAGTTTTACCAAGAATAAATCATAAGAATCATCATATTTCGTGCAAAATAACCTTTTTTAAAGTGCTATCAGCAAAACATCTGTAAATAACGAGAGCAGCATTAAACCATCCACGAGTCGCAGCACCGTAGCAACAAGTTCGTGACATATCGTTCTGAGAGAAATGCACTGATAAGAGTGCATTGTCCTGCCAGCTGTGTTATCGCTTCACCATACACTTCTGTGTTACTGTAGTATGTTCTGAACAATTCGCGTTGTTTGACACAAATATAGCAACATTAACAAAAAATACTACCTAACCCATTTGCTTATAAGAAGAAAATAAGGTTACTCGAAGCACAAGGTACCTATTTCTATACAAATAAAATTTTTGTCTGAATATAAATATCGATGGTAGCTTGGACAAACCAAGCTACCATCGATATTTTTTTACAAATATTTAACGAATTGAATCGCCTCTGCATTACGTAGTCTTAAGTGGTATGTTAGCGCTACCCATTTTAATAGACTATCAAGCCTTCTTCTCATAGGGGTAGGCAGAGACCAGCGAACGCTACGGTGCGATCCTTACAAGATTCCCTTGCTTCATTTACATCCATACATCTTGTCATACAAGACCGCTGGTTAAGACTACAACGCACTTCACTGTAGTAGGGATGTTTCTACAAAGTCCCTAAAAAGTATGTACAACAAAAGATTTGTGGTACTATCAGCCAAGGTCAATGCACTATTTAATACATCCGTATGACACAACCATCTGTTCCTAACATAGGAAAATCATAAATAACCATGTTTTTGTTGCCGAGGGGGAGAAAATAATAATCACTCCCGTCAATTAAGACAAATGAAATTACTTGCGTTTAAATCATTTTTATACGAGCCCTCATAATGATGGTTAATGAGACCGCCATGTTTTGTCATGAGTATACATTTCGTGTACATTTTATTGCTTACTCAATGTGACACATTAAAATAATATTGTGTCGTCTGTTTTATAGTCCAGAAACTTACAGAACCTTATTTCTACAATTGCCGGCAGGTAAGGATATACAAAATTTTGATTTAGAACATCAGTGATCCGTTCGCTTATATGCAGCTGACGATGATCAGTTTGATACAGATACTTTATGTTGGAAATACACAGAAAATGCCAGGTACTCTCTATTAAGTATTTATATATAAACGAAAAATAGAAGCTATTGATTCAAGCTGTTGAAACAATTTGCAGTTTGCCCACAGTTCGCTCCTTTCGGTAAATAATAATATGACTCCTGTTACAAGCTACTAAAATACAGATATACTTGGCAAAATGTTTATAAATAGAAGCCTAATCTAAAGGCAACACAATATTAAAACTACAATCTCTTTATACAATAAGATTTTCTTTCAAAGGAATTCAACTCGGAACACAGACGGTCAAAAACGTCCCGCTCTCGAGACCACCATAGTAGAGACAAAAATGAATCATTGTCTCAGAAATCTGTGAGACAACACCGTAATTATTCATAGCCCGCATCCTTGTTAGCCTGCCCTTGACCAGATATAGCCGACCCAAATAGGCTAAATAGACTGCCCTCCTTACATACGTAATGTTACTCATTGAAGACTTTGTGAGTGTATGCAAGTGGTTAGAAAACAAAGGTACGTGATTCTCATTGTAACTTGGGTTTGTTTTCTATGGGAAAGTGAATTCCGATGTATTTTATGAACATATATTTTTATGAGGAAACTCTTTTTAAATTGTTAACTTTATTAACTTGGTGGACTTGAACTGTGTATCCGAGATGTGGGGCTAGCAGGGTTATATTTGCCATTATTTTATCACCTTTTTGTAAAAATGTGTACGCTCTTACATATATAGGTTTTATAAAATTGGTATAAATATCCCTTACTAGGACTTTGCATGCCTGTCATCAACATATTTTGATTTTATTATCCTAATAAAATCTTATGATTCTACCTTTTCTAGAGACTAAACTACGCTCCAAACAAGTAAATATTATATTTTCCTACTATCCAGAAGCCTTATAAACTGATTGCTAGTATCGATAAGATGGCCTAAAAATACATATGATTGACACTACCAAAAATCTATTACGCTACACAAAACCTACTTATATTGTTCCTTATCTTTTATTAAATCCTTTCAAAGAAAATCCTTTCAAATCCCGCACTAAATTCATTAAGTACATTTCTCACTCTTTCACATCATATCATTCAAATCATTTATTCTCAACACTGGACTACAGCATCCAAATACTTGTAACACATTACATCTCAAATTCTCTCACGACTGGTCTACGAAACACGTTTGAAGCCGGGTCAGATGTTCCTCATGTTCCCAAAAGAGGGTCTGCCCTCCGGCCAATGACCTCAACCCTCTTTTATTTCTTATACAGCCCCTAGAAGAGGTTAAAAAAGGATAATACGTGGAGGTTTAATGTATCGTTCTTTGTCGGGATTGGTCCTGTGGGCCTGCGTGACCGAAAGTAATTAAAGGAATATACTCCTTTGTGAGACATAAGGCGTAGGAGGCTAGTAAACAGCTTAAATATACTTGATTATTAAAGCTACTGTTTTAATCAATACCGTGGCAATGGTCAAATTCAAATTATTTTATTCGCAGAAAATATGGTACAAAAGTTGGTTAACAAAATAATACAATGTCACATATTTTGTCATTAAGCTGACATGCAATATTAGGCATTGAACATAAGTAAAATTAAGACTAAAATTAATATATTTTAACCATTTTTAACGTAATTATTTTCACACCTTCACAGCTTGAGGTTCTGTAAACATACAAATGTACATACATAATATCATGTTATAACCGACAGTGTAGGCAGAGATGTATGAAATGTCTGTCTGTTAAATCTATTGCGATATTGAATACAATCTCAATAATTTGTTGCTTTCCACAACCATGATATCGTACAAGCTGTTTCTTTCTCAAATGCCCGCCTTGAATTACTTAGCCCTTAGTTTATGATTATGATAAGTTAGATTAGCTTCATAATTTGTTCTTATTTTTTGTTTCTTTCCTTTTTTTAATTTAAAACAATTCGTATGTACTCTGAAACCAATGTGACACTCTCAATTTTTTTTTGTTTAGACAAAGACGAAGAAGCCTTGTGAGTTTCATTAAAAATGTAAATGAGATGACACTGCTACCTAACTAATGCAGAACATTAAGACATTATAATGAAGATAATTAAAACACATCCCAAACGGCCATTAGACAACAGCTTGCGTTTCTATTTTAGCCGTAACTTAAGACAAATAACCTCTTAACCTGACCACTTCCCTGCAGCTGCAGAAAAACAAAAACAAATGCAATTTGAAACTCCTTTGTGCATCCTAGGAAGTAATGAGTCCATATTGTTGAGACACAGGTCAGTGACCCCCAGGCCCACGTGTGGGCACACGTGTTAGCCCAGTCCGAATCTTTGTCCGATCCTTTCTTATATTTTCTAAGCTTTAAATTTTGTGAGGAGGGATTCTAAATCTGTTGGACTAGTTTTGATGGAGTCGTGTTAGTATGATAATTTTTATTTGGCTTTTGCTGAATACAATTTTTACGTTACATTTCTATTTTAATTAATGTTGCTTATTTCTAAAATTAATTAATAAGTAAATTAAGCGTTTCATTAGGGATTTGGGCAGATGACCTAATAACAGAGCAATTCAAGTTCCAAAATAATCGACCAAATAACGCCGATGACTGTAGATTTCCTTCTTGGTCGAATAGACACTGAAACTTGTCAGTTAAATTAACGAGCACTATTATAATTATCTAACCATATGCATACAAAGTATGCATACGTTCCAAAAACGAAAAAAAAAAACAATACCTGTACTTAAAAAGTGTAAAATCCACTCCACAGTCCCTATCCTCATTCCCTCTCGACCCTTCCGTCAGAACAGTGCACTTGCTCACAAAACACAATATCTTCCTTTCAGTCCACGACATTACCATTCACTTGCATTCACGCTTATGCAGTGTTAAATGAGGGTTGGGAATCGCTTTTGTTAGTTTAAGGAAGCAAATCTTGTCTTAGGGAACGTTATGTTAGCAACTAGGTATATAAATGTAACATTTAAAATAATTTAAATCTTCATTGCTTATAAGAAGTGTTTTGTATATTACAGTCAGCTCCAAAAGTAGCTGATCATACTCAATCTTTTGAAACCCTACCTATATACTGAAGTGTGCACATTAATCCATGGAAAAAGCATTTGCCATTGATAGAAATGTTTAATTCTAACTCATTCTACCTGACTTTGATCAGTTATTTATTAAAGTTACGTAACACAGAGGTTTTGAAAATATGAAGTTGTTCAGCTACTTTTGAAGCTGACTGTACATTAGCGAACCGGTGCGTCTCGCGTACAAACTTTCATCCCTTATCACAGAATACGATTTTAGTTTACCAATACGCTTGAAAATGTGACAACCAGTCTTATCAAAAGCTTCAAACCTAGACTACGATACTATCAGTCCAGCCTTTCTTCCCACTATATTGAAGTCGGCTTCCAATCTCACCGGTTGCAGCTGAATACCAGTATTTTACATGGAACGACTACCTATCGGACCTCTACAACCCAGTTGCCTGGGTTATAACACGATACCTTTCGGTAAGACTGTTTGTCACACTTTCGCGCTTCTGACATGTAGATAAGCGTATGAAATACTTAATTATCATATTCGAATTTACCATGTTATTCTACGGAAATATGAGTTATTTATTATAGGTATATGTGCTTAAATGACTACATATAATGTCAATATAGATACCTATTGCATTGTTAATATTAATAATGATTTCCTGTTTGCCTGTTGCTTAGTGCAGATTCAAGGACATGTGACATTCCGACAGTCAGACAATCCTTCCTTTTAAGTATGATATTACGCAAACACTCAAATATGCCATATGATCCCAACTTGATGCGGAAGCGAAGATCTGACCGTATCTGTCAAGTAGAGCCTGCTAGAACTTTGCTTGTACGCAGACATTACCGGTATTTGAGCCCAATCTTGTATAATAGAGTAAATACAAAACTCAAGATATATCCACTTACCCTACGACAATGTCGAGCACAGATGGTTCATTGGTTTGGCACCCTGAGTTATGACGAAGTTGAGCTATTTGTCAGAACTTAATTTCACTACATACGCACTAACCTACATGCACATACACACACACACTTCATACATACCTACTCACACACACATAGACATGCATTCACATATACACGCGCGCGTGCGCACGCACCTACATATACACACAACTCACACACATATTCTCTCTCACACACACACACTCACACACACATCACACGCACGCACACTAACAAACACACACATAATTTGGATTTTCCTTTAATTTAATCTAATTAATTAAAAAAAAATATATATATATATTTTTTGTAACTTTTGGAAGTCAACAATCTTTAATTTTATTTTCTTTTATTTTTGTTTTTTAAATAATATGTTTTTCTTTTGTTATATTATATTTCGTTTTTCTTTTTTGTTTAACAGTAGATATTTGTGTATGCTGAAAACTTATGTTTAAAACTCACGGAGGTGGGCGTTAATGACTGCGACACAGTTTTAAACTAATGCAGTCATTACCGTGCACATAACTGTTTTGTACCAAATCTTTTGTGTTCAAATAAATACATTTTTTTTTTTTTTTTTTTTTTTTATAAACAATAGGGAATATGCGTGACTTTATGCTGTTGAATATTTCATATAAATATGAGCAGTGATAGCCGAGTGGTTTAAGTTGGCACCTCCCACGCAAGTGGTCGCAGGTTCGAATCCGAGGCACCACACCAATGACTTTTCGAAGTTATGTGTGTATTAGAAATAATTGTCACATGCTCCAACGGTGAAGGAAAACATCGTGAGGAAACCTTGCATGCCTAAAATTTGTTTAATACATTTATTGAGGGCATGCAAAGTCCCCAACCCGCACTTGGCCAGCGTGGTGGACTCAAGGCCTAACCCCTCCCTCATTACGGGAGGAGACCCTTGCCCAGCAGTGGGACATTAATGGGTTAAATTTATTTATTAATATGATGTACTAAGCTTATACAGAATCAGTTAAGCATTAAAAAACGCACAAAACTACTTAACATGAAATAAAAAATAAACTATCATAGCGGTAACCAATAAAATGTCTAGATATAATAAAATACCTAGCCAGTTTCTCATCGAATTTTCTTAAAACAATTATCAGTACCTACCTACTCTTGACGTATTTTCGAAAGGAGATTATGTATTTGAAAAAGGCCTTGTGGTTCTGCTCGACTTCCTACAGGTGTGTAGTACTATTTTATCCCGTTGAACCCATTTGTGGTATTTTTTTTTTGATCCCGGCAATCCCATACACACCTTATCTTGGTAATAACAAAAATATCCAATTTAATTTAGTGGTTCAGAAACCATACGCGTACATATACATATTTAGGTGATTCATTTTCATTTATATAGACGACAAATCTTCAACACGAGATAATAGAGAAATATAGACAAAATACCAAGTCCTAGTCTCACATCATCTTATAAATGTAACACCAAGTCTACTCCACTCATTCTCTCACGACTTAATCCTTGCGCACTTGTTTGAAGAATAGCGTCTACGGCATTCGTCTGTGAGTTCTGTGACATCACTATTCAGTTGCATCGTCGTTGTTTTGTTTATGTCACGTCAAAAGGTCACACGAACGTTCTTTAAGAATTCCATAACGAACATATCTTCTTCTAATATGAGCAACACAATGCTAAGAATCCTGGAATCCTACTAACCCCATCAGCTAAGCTTCGAAGACTTCAAGTTAAAAATCAAAATAATTTATTCGTTTAGGTCAATTGTTGACATTTATGATAGTCTTTACAATTGACTCTACCACTAGTTCGGAGAGTTATAAAGAGAAGAGCCTTATGAGAAAAGCTAGAAGTAACCAGCTTTTCCGAAAAAAAATTATATGACTATATCATATACTTTGTACAAAGGATATTTTGAATAGCAAGATACTCACGGCCACTATTTTCAATCGCCAAATGATTTGCAATATGGTTGATACAATAATTGATTAGCTTGTGGGCAAACAAAGGGCATATTTTTAACCCATTGTCTTTCAATCGCCAGTCGGACGTGTTAGTCATTGCGCTATCGTACTTTAATTTGACCAATTTATTTGATATCCTGTAACAGTTTGCCTAAAGTTGAATGAAATACATTCTATCTGCCTTTAGATGATATGTATATAGGTACATACATATAAAACTGAATCCGTATTTCCCTTGGTCACGCCAACACGCGTGAACGGCTGGACCGATTTCACTAATTCTTTTTTTATATCGCCTCAAAGTACGGAGCTGGTTCTTACGAAAAAACGGTTCTTTATTTATTAAAAATAAATGGCTGTTAGGCGAAAGTAATTTTGCAGGGTCAGCTATTTCTATATAAATTTGCATAAAGTTGAATGTTTACTGTAGTCAGTAGATACATAATATCACAGGCGTCAGATAAACCAGTAATATTCAATGCAAAAACAAAGACAAGCAAAAAAACTGCTTTTATGCGATTAATGATTAACTAGTTTTATAATTGATGAGTTCGCTCGTCTAAAGACCTTGAACTTGACTGAGTAATGTTTATTTTGATTGACAGTAGTCAAGGCCAACGTTTTACATAAGTATATTTGGTATTATATTCGACTGCTGATCGTGGGATATCTGGTTCGATTCCTGGATCGAGGAAAGTACTATTGGGCTTTTCTATATTTCTCAATAGTAGCCCGGTGTTTGGTAACGTAGCCGGTAACTAATATATGACAATAGTCTCGCCCTATTACATACAAATGTATATAACATTGTTAATGGCCAAATGTAGGTGTTTTACACCTCCACCATGGTATACCAACTCAGGATTTAACCGGCGCAGTATTATGTAAAAGTATATATGTAAGAGCTGAATGAATAATTTATACTACTATTTACAAGAAAACCTTCGAGCTGTGCTCTGCGGGTAATAACTAGTATTACATACTTTAGTTTTAAACATATGAACCGCAGTCATCTATAAGGTAATCTTATTACCTCATAACAAGAAAGATGATACAATTGCATGTCATGTTGATATAACGTTAAAAGTTTTTATTGTCTATTACCTCATTATCTTGTTCTCACTCATTTATCTAATGGTAACGAGCATTATAGCTGTATTTTTACGTATTACTAAGATTATAGACATTTTCTGTCATAAGATATTTGTTTTTCATGAATAGATAACCCGAAAGGCAAAAATTATTAAAAAAAACATTGCAAGTAACCTGTTGTGTCACGATAGGCAGTGGATCCATGTAAAACACTGATATTCAGCTGCATCCAATGAGACGAGAAGCCGACTCCAACATAATAGGAAGAAAGGCTAGGCTGGTGATGATGATGAGTCTATATTGAGTATAATTACAAAAACAGATTTTGACAAGAAAGGGTTCAAAAATTCTACGTCAAGAAATGATTCTCAAAATCTGAGTGCCAGTATTATTTTACCTCAATTTCCGACTTCAATCACAATCACAAAACCGCAATAATTATCTACTTCCTTAAGTACAATATTTTTATTCCTCTTAACGTACGATATGGCATTCTAAAGATCCTATTATCTTGTCACATTACTTTATAAACAATGATACGATAATTTCTTATATCATGACAGTCTGATGACAATCATCATGAAATCACATCGCATTTAATTGTGAATCCATTGTTTTGTTTCCGTTCGAATACAAAAAATCTTCGAAAATGACTTTAGACTTTATTTTTATATAGTTAAAGGATATTTTTAGTATTGAGAAGGACTTTTTGTTTTTAAATTGGATATTTTGATGACAACAAAATTGTAGGATTGATTTCAATTTGACTGCTTGGCGTAACTGTTAAATTGTGCATGATAGTTTTTTAACGGTTGAAATAAAGTCGAATATGACAAAAAAGTAAAACGTTTAATTATTCGGAGTTTATTTCATCAATAAATAATAACGTGACTGTTGTAAATTATACGCTTTCGAGACATTTTTATGTGCTTATACAGTGATAACTAGTTTATACAAAATAATTTGCAGTTCTCATGGTTTTGGACAGTCAATCAATGTTAGTCATATAAGAACTTATTGAGCAATATTGAAATCTCCGATCTATTTTTTCTGCAAATGATTCCTGCATGCCAAGTGAACTGTGACGAATATCCTGCGATATAAAACAAACTACACAAACTCAGGTGCGTAATACAATCCTACTACTTGATTTTCTATTTGCAGTCTGACCACACGATGAAGAAGCGAATCATTCCTGGAAATATAACTCTGCAGTAACACAATATTAAAGTGAACTTGTTTGGATTTATATCGATGTATTCGAATCGATCGAATTTCGCTTTTATTCCTCTGTCATTCCATTTAGCACAATTGAATTAAAATTCAAGGGTCAATTTATATTATACCCTTTCGGAGGGAGCTACAGCCTCAAAATGCATCTATAGATGACATTTGCCTTAACGGCTCTTATTACTAGTTCGCTCCGAGGACTAAAAGAAACATCCTACTTTTAGTCCAGAATCATTCAAAAAATGTAGCTTCTCATCACTAGATGTCTCTAATTTGAACTGCGCTGTCATGACCTAAGTAAAAAGTATGGTTTCATGGAGATTAAGTCTTGGGCGTCTTCGTAACGCAGCAATGATTTATTCTTGGTCTTTTATCGTTGGCCAGAAGACGTCGGTATGATTTAATTAATGATGTATAAATGTGAATCAACCAAAATAAGTTGGTCGCGATCGTAGCATTAGTGTTCATCTCTGTCTGATTTAATAAGAACAATGCATGATTTACGAATAATATATATGTATGTCTCTCATTGATTTGGTGTTAAGATTACTTCGTTCTGAAGACAAAACATCATGCTCATCATATGTACAATATGTACATACATACATAATATTCTTCGATAAGCATAATATAAGTGTTTACGAGTATACGTGTTGTAATGTAAATCGTGACATACTGTCTACCAAGCCATAGTGCTTGCAGTCGTTATCTTATCACACGCTTCTGTTCTGATATTTGCATAAATGAATTGTTTTTCATTCTAATAATGTACTGTATCTTACTGGGCCAGGAAATGACGATGTCTTGCATAAATCAACATTGATATATGATTTTAAAGTAGGTTTATTTCGTTTAGTGAGGGAATAGACGAGATGATTTTTTCAAGATTTATCTAGATGAATACATATGTAGTATGATAAGCCAATCGCGTTGTTGCTGATGATAAGAAAGATCTAAGTCCTAGATGGCAATCAGGGGAGCTATCACTTATACTTATCAGTTGACAACTATTTGAAAGCCGCTATGCTGTACATTGTGTTCTCCCTTAAGTTATAGTGATTTATGCATTACGTAAAAGCAGCAATGTACTGATTAGTGACCATCAATTTGACGTACATGGGTTGTCAAATGAGATACGTGAAAAGCCCGCAGGTAGTAATTTTAGTAGCAGTCTAGACCTAAGCAAGTGCCTAGCTAGACATGTATTCTTATACCGAACGTACCATGTCTTTCTACAACCCTTTATTCCTTTATGCGATTGTTATAGCATAAAATCACTTTCTATCAAAATATACGTTCTTAAGGATTCAGTGAAAACAGAAGACAGTGGTTTTATAAGTCCAGTCAATCATATCGGCAGTCTTTTGAGCCGCTAATAGAAACATCATCATTACTCTAATACCACGACCCATTACACCTATAAATTGAACACAAGCAGAACATAAAACGCATCCTTTACATTTAACCCTTCATAATTTACCCACTAAAGTACAAAACCGCTGTTAACCGTCAAACCAGCGTCGCTGTACATTGCTGGCTTGGGAGGAGAGTTTTTGTTTGTAGGTGGAAGGTAGCGTTCAATGGATGGTTGTAAGATACGGTTATGATGTTGTGGTGTGTAGTAGGGGTCCTTTAATAGGCCGCATCCTCCCGCAATCACGGCGCAGGAGTCTGTGACGCGTGAACTGATTTGTTGAGGCTGACGCACACGGGGGGAATGCTGTGACCTTGAAAGATTGTTGGTACATATTCTATTTTAATATGAAGAGTTCGAATGTAAAGAAATGCTGCTGGTGCCAATGGTTTTTGCAAAAATCTAAATCTGGGTCTTTTTTTGCTTTCTGTATGTACTTAGTACCTAAATACATTTTTAAGAAATTTCAGTTTTTCTATTGTTTTAAGTAAGTGAGCGAGCGATCTTCTTCTTCTTCATCTTGTCGTATGGTTAGTAGTCAACCAATTGTCAAAGTTGTTAAAGGCGCCCGAAGGCCTTTGACGTGGCTTAGCGAGTGATGCTCTTTTGTGAAACGGACTTTTTGATCATTCTAAAATTCACACAAATAAATGACTTGTGAGTCAAACGATACAAAAAAAGTGATAGTGCTAAATCACTTTTTTTCGTAACTCGTTTAGCAATCGAATCCTTATTTATGGTAACTAAGATAATATAACACGGTACTGCACCATAAATTTTACGACAAGCTAAACACAGAAATCAGCATCAATATTTATGCCAATTTTCCGCATCACCCCGTGTGCATAAACCGAGCGTATACGTCCGCGCACGTCCAAGATTGGCACCTGTCAACCTCGCCACGCCGCGCGGCCACGATCCACATTATTGCCTCAATGCCTCGTTGTATCCGTAACGTGTATAATAATGCAAATCACTGCCAGTCTGTCTGTGCATCGTTTGTATATGTCAGACCAACTATAGTTCACTATAGTCACTATGCTATTATCGTCCCGGATGGTAGGTTTGCAGAAAAAATGTCGTGCTATTCCTATTTGATTTTGTTCGTTTCTAAGTAGTTGATGGTGTTGCAGTTTTTGTTGAGTTTCGCTTTCGATTACCTACTGCTTGAAATAAATCTGTACAGTGTATCTGCAAGTTCTCTTGAAATGGTTCTTTATTTTCTTCCTCAGTTTAGTGACTGACACAGACGTGAAGTTATTGAACTTTTTAATATCTTAAATAGTGGGTTCAGTAGTATTTCAACTGATTTTCTTCAATTTTCTGACAGGTAAGTAGACAGTATGCTTCGCAGAGCACGCTTCAGGTGGACCTTAGTATACAATGAAGCATCGTTAAATCAAATCAAAAACATTGTCACAAAATTGACCACTAACCGCACAAAAGATTACGCGGCAACAAATTCCTGATAGATAATCCGTAGCTCGTAGAACCAATTTTTGTAAACCACAACCCTATCCTTTCATCCACCGGTGAGGAAATGACCATATAGTTTTAAAAACCACGAGACGAACAATAATAGGTCCACATTACACTAGGGTTGTACACTTGTGTGACTAACGTATTTTTTAGTAATGTGATCTCGACTACCCTTTCCGGTCAAATCGATCTAGCGTGAACGCATCACTAGGTCTTGGGTACAGTCGCCGGCGACCGTTTTACGTGTTTCGCTATAATTATGTACGAATTATGTTTTGGTGATTTTACCAAGTGCCGAAATCTTTTTCGATATACCTACTATATCTGCTGAAAACAATTTAATGAAAATTAAGAACTTATTCAGAGATATTAACATTCCGTATTATGCAAAGTCAATATTTCTGAATAAGTTCTGAATTTTAATCTCGTTTAACAAGGCGACTTAGTAAACTGTTGATACAGGTACTATTGTTATCGTTTCTTATTCAACTGTATGATTAATTTATTACCAACGCACAGTGGTTTTAAACCTCGAGACACACTCGGCCAACCTGGTAAGGCCTGACCCCTCCCTCATTCTGAGAGGTTACGCTTGCCCAGTGGGACAGTTGTGTTAAATTAATTAATTTATAATGTTTTTAAAACACATCTTCCAGTTATCAGTCTAAAATGTGCCGATTTTTTATTCACACACGTATTTGGTCAAGGCTACTCGTATAAAATAGGCAGTTTATTTCCTCGTATGAATTGAGCTCATGTTTGTAATAACGTCCTTGATCTAATCTGCAATGATTACAGTTGAAATTAGAGCAATATACGATTATAAACACATCAACATATTATATTTATATCAGTAATGTAACAAACTTCAAATATTTTGGCCATGGGTGGACAAAAGCAATACCTACAACATTTAATGATGTAGGTATAGCAATCATGGGTCCAGATAACATAGCACATCTTTAATTTTATTTAGGATACTTTCATCCTAAATGCGTATTTACTTTGCTTAAATACTACTAATCTATATAAAAATAAAAATGAATCACTGAAATGTATATACGCGCTTACTTGATCAACTGAACTAAATTATTATTTAATATGTTTGTAACTGTCGGGATAAGGTTTGTATGGGATCCATGGGATAGAAATTTCCATGCTTTGCGGTTATTTTATCTATTGCATAATTTATCCTTCACTTCACTTGATTATTCATAAGCCGATTTCATTCAATACTTTAGTCACACAAATCATCCCATTATACTATATTTTCTAACGTAATGCTGACAAGAAACATTAAAGATTTCCCTTATCACATAACATTACACATAACTGATGAATGCAACTATCTATGTATGTGCCTCATAAATCAAATTATTATAAAACAATTATCATAGAGGCGGAAGTCATGATTGAATTGAAACAAACATGATTTCCTGTTTAATTAGGTCGATGGGAGTTCAACAACTCTTTGATAATGTCGGCTATGATATAATTGAGTTTTGAATACACGTTAATATATTATTACGACTGATAAGATGTTAGGAACGCATTCTAAATTATTGTGATAACGTAGTGATATCATAGTGTAATGTCTTGTCTCAATTATGAAGCTATCGCCAGTAAGAGATAGATAAAACTATAGATAGCTTTTAATTCGGTAAGAAATTCATCGCATACTTAAGACTCTAATCGCCGATTTATTAAATACATTGGGAAACGAGACGTTCGAAACGGACTCGTCCAAAAACATAAAATGTATGAGAAACAGCAAAATCGTAAACAAACCTCTAAATTAATCTATATCTATACTAATATTATAAAGCTGAAGAGTTTGTTTGTTTGAACGCGCTAATCTCAGGAACTACTGTTCCGATTTGAAAAATTCTTTCAGTGTTAGATAGCCCATTTATTGAGGAAGGCTATAGGCTATATAACATCACGCTACGGTCATTAGTAGCGGAGTAGCAACGAAAAATGTTACAAAAACGGGTAAAATTTTGACTCATTCTCTTAGGTGACGCAATCTTCCTATAAGACAAAATCTAAATGTACCTAATTAACTCAAATTTTATTGGCCGTCCTTTTTAAAACGTACCATTTAAAATGACTTTTAGACTTTAATCTCGCAATATTTTTGTATCTATTTTTGATAAATATACAAAATTTCAAAAGTCAATAAATCACACAAAAACCACTTGTGTTCGTGTCAGTCCGAGGACCGATACAAGAGCGTCTGTAGGTAATTATACGGTGATTTGGCGTGGCCTCACGTCACTAATAGACAAGTCCGAAGCGACCCGACATGGCTTAGACCCTCCACAAGACGAATTGATTGCCTTCAACTTTGCTATTGTGTGCATGTGCTTTTTTAATGCATGGATTTTTAAAGATTGTCCTCGGGCGAGACAAAATGCTTTATAAGGTAGCGTAACTACCCTTCCTGATAAATTTTTGAGCCTTTAAGAACTGTTAGACAAGACTAGGCGCTAAGAATAAGTCAAAATTGCACAAAAATGTTGGTTTGAATAAACACAAGAATAATATTAATAAAAAAAATGTAAATTCATATTGAAGATAAACATATGTAATTTCCTCTGAAAATATCTACATCAGTCAGGTACAGTAACCACTTATTGATGGGTAAACGTCAACCAGTGGTCGACAAGACTAGCCGACCGACGAGCCGACGATGCAGGACCGCTGCAGTGTTGAGCAAGACTTATGGCAACACCTAATGCCATTGACAAGCAATAGTCATCATATTAATTATTAATTACATAGATACTTATTATAAGTATTCAATTTCATATTAAACAAACATTAAATTTATAAATGTATCTAGATTGAGGTTAATATATTCATGCATTGTCAATAGGTAAATACTCATAAATTGATAAAACAAACAACATAGGAATCATACTCCAAGTAAGGTCATGGTGTGATAATATTACTCATATATTATAATAATTTTAACCACAATAATAACACAATGTGAGTAAATATTCTGGCTAATATCAACACATAAATTTATAGGTACACATTAGTTTGGGCCTTTTAAAATAATAAGGTTAATTAAACCGAGTTTTCGAATTATCCACCGTCTTTCCAATTTCACAACGAAAAACTGTATCGCTGAGAACAAATTTTGGAAGTGAGAAACATTATCACTTAAGGAACCGCACAGGAAAGAACAGCCATTTTTTCTAAACTTTATCACTTAAGGAACCGCACAGGAAAGTTATTTCTAAAATGCAATAACACTAATCTATTCATAGTCTCTAGTACTTGTCATAGTAATATAATGATATTCTGCACAACATCTTTTTTTTACCTATGGCTGTCCTACTGCTGGGCAAAGGTCTCCTCCCAAACGTGGGAGGGGTTAGCCCTTGAGTCAATTTTAAAAGCTAGTTAGAACATATAGGTATCACTAGATCCAATAAGAATTGTCTTAAGTATCTTTTATACAGATTTTAATATTTGCGAAAATAAAATGTAAAAATAACTGCACCATGTGTTATGGCCACCATATTTCGTAAATCGGAAATGCATAAAATCTGTGGTTACCAGGTGGTGTACGGTTTTTTGTGGTTTTGCCCGAAATGTGGTCGGCATCAATCAACCGCGAGGTTTACGGGGTTCGAGTCCCGGGTAATCACGTGTCAAGCGACATGTGAAGCGAAAGGAAGGATGTTTGAATTTGTGCAATATGGATGGAAGTTTGTCGTTTGGAGGGAAATATGGTGAAACCGGATTGTTGTCTTTTGACATTCATTTTTTTTTGTATGGAATTTGATTTTAAGCAAATATTGTGGCACAATGAAATATAATAATGATGGATATCATTTTACCACTTAAAGCTTGTCCTAATAATTAATTCGCAACTTTTGTAACTAGCCTTAAACTTCATAAATCTGAATAAAAATCCTTCATCAGTTTACCGAAGGATGAATAACCAAGTGCCCGGTTTCTGAGGTACCTTTAGCGGTAGTTTATCTGTTCAATAGCGTTGTTTTTTGTATTAATTTAAACGCAATTGAATAGATAAACTACCGATAAATATACCTCGGAAACCGGGGGTAAGTCTAGCATCAATGACAAGAACCTAAAATCTAATTAGAATCAATAGCATTCCTAGTTCCACTCAAGAAAATCAATGTTTACTACATTTAAAAATATCTTAAGTAACTACTCCATTATTTTGCAGGCAACTTATTTACTTACACTGCACAAAACAATGCAAAAAATTCAATTGCATATAAAAAAGTCGTTAACAAACTATTCACGTGCGATCACTAGAAGCAATCGATCCAGACTTATCACTAGGTGAGGTACCTATTGTAAAGTATGTATGGAATATTTTAATTTATTTAATGTTGCATTGTTGGCTAATATTTGCATACTACAAAATGTTCGTATGAGTTTTATGTATGACCTTCTCATTGCCAATGTGTGTCCGCTTTCTGTAAAGTATGTATTGACTTGCATTTTCGTGTATAAGACGTCAACAAATATCAGTTTCACATTTAGCAAATGATAACTGATACGTCTTCATCCAATCGTAAAATTGTGTTTAAAATATTCAATTTAAATATCAGCGACAAGATTTTTTAAAACAATTAATGAAACAAAAACTAACTAACCCCTTTTTCTAAGGTACATTTAGCGGTAGTTTATCTATTCAATAGCGTTTAAGGTCATATAAAAAATGCTATTGAATAGATAAACTACCGCTAAATGAACCTCAGAAACCGGTTAAAGTGAAACTACTATACAAGTATAGAATTAAGTACAAACGAAGTTATGGCTTGCAAATGAAATAACAAATTTTCACTAATTGTAAAAATCCTTACGATTCTCTGACTCCGAAATAAAATAGTCCTAATTCAACCATATTTAGTTTCTCCCAAACCCGACAATCAATTAAAAATAATTAATAACCATAACACAAACGGTCCACTTGGAAAGATAACAGCTAATCTTAATATTTTCACACTTGGACCATAACCGTGCACAATATCAATGAACACTCGATAATCGCACCGTATCGATACGCATTCTCGATTTCAAAACATCGATTAAACATCTCGTATGGACTTCAAGGTGTGTTATATTAAAAAAGTATTATAACACATACTTATTTTGAGTTCGATTGTATTGAAATCTGAATCTTGTGGGTTGTATTTTGATGATTTATTAGAACACTGTAGGAAATTTAGAGCACAAAAACTGAGTAAAGAATTATATATTTTGATATGTTTAAGGTAATATTTTGGTGCAATTTATTGGTTTTTCTATAGACCTTTTGGTAACTCGTAACTGTCTCCATAACAAATATTATGATTATTGCAAAAATGTGTCTAAAATCAATCACATAAAAAATAGACTAAACTCTTTGCCTCCGCATATAACATAACATAACACTTCAACGACATAATCTATGGATACCTGTCTATGGTTTTTTATAGGTACTTGCTTATTCATCCCGAATCAACATAAACTTTTATAGACTTAATGACATAATAGCTTTAATGACACGAATATTGCGCAGATATTTTTTTCGATAGATATGATTTCGAATGACTATATGTACAAAAAAATTACACAAGACTAAAACATTTTTTTTACTAACTATTATTATTCCGTGCTGCAAATCAAAATTACGGTTATAAATGTTTTCAATTCCGTTCACGCTACTAATAAAATCAAGTGAAATCAAGTACGGATGTACTTACTTAAAAGAAATACAGCTTCCTAAGTAAAAGAGCCATGTGGCGTTTATCGTTTTTTATGAGAACTTGTCACAACGCACAACGGGGGTCTCTGTTGATAATTTACTCCACGTAATGGACTCTACAGCTTATTTTTTATTTATTTGCCTTAAGGTCAATTTGGGTAACATTGACAGTGGGAATTTGAACTAGTTTCGATTATTTTTCAATATGAAACCAACACAATTGATAAAGGATTATTTTAGTTTCGCACACTTTTATCAATTGTGTTGGTTTCATATGAAAAAATAATCGAAAGTTTGGTAAACGCTTAGTAAATCTGTTTGTGACGCTTTCACGGCTTAAGTGATGAACTGGTTAAGAGGAAAAGGTGAAAAAATCTTCTATAAAAAGTTATAGACAAAATAACTTATTTATATTGATCGCAAAGCCTGGTTCAAAAGTGTGCCGTATAAGTTATTCTTTATCGTAAATCTACATTACTACTGGCAAAAAAGTATACTGGCAAGCGAAACCAAAATAACATGATGTGCTAGGCCAATTAAAAAACTAAGCAATGAATTAATAGCTGTAGTTTGATAATCACAGATACAATACTAACTTAGTAACTGAAAGAAGCTACAATCGTTTTTTTTATTCAAACTCGCGTGAATTAAACTCTCATATTTTTTTACATCGACAAAGATGGAACATGGAAGCGATGCAAAAATAAATAACGAGACGGAACTGATTGTACCGCGAACCTGCGCGTACGCAACCGTACTACGACCTCGAATCAATCGCACAAATCAGAGCAAAACGTTATGATCAATCATTGAAACTTACTTACTTTTTTAATTATAGTTTTAATTACAGTGGACCTAATAAAACGATAACACATCCCTGTTGCAACTTTTTTTTCTTCCTAAAAAGATTTATTTATTTTTATTTTACTGAAGGCTTACGGACTAATAATTAAACAATATAATCCGTATTAATGTTATGTTTAGCTTAAGCCTAATATGCTAATATGCTAAAAAGAACACTAAATCATGTAATTTTTTTTTCTACGAGAACCTAGATTCAGGTTAAGCCTGTTTTTTTATTATTAAATACTACATAGAACATTGATTAAATTACATCAAAATACAGTCTCTACAAACATATTTAGGTATTTACATAAAACAGCTTACCTACTTAACCAAACAAAATAATAAATGAAAAGTCTAAATTAAACAAATAGCAGTCAATTTTCGTGTGCTACGAAGCTACGAAAGTCTACGAATGTAAAATTCTATTGAAATCTATTACAGCATCAACATTTTACTGAAGTGAGTCGACCAGAGCATCTGTCAGATGATAAAAATAACAATTCAGAAATATGTAAGTAATAATACTTATTTACTTACCTACTAATTACTTTTTACTGATCATATTATCCAATAAATACGAAATTGAGATTAACGAGTACTTGCTAGAAAATGTGGACGTACATTTTTTCCGTTGCTTACATAGACAAAAAAAGTACCTGAACGTACTACAACTAACTGTTTTCTTAGGTAGGTATTTATTGTACAGTCATTATTTGGCACACACCCAAATATATTTTATTCTGTACAAATAAATGGCAATAACAGCGGGCACAATAACAATAATTTTATTAATTAAATAACTAAATAAACAATAAAAACTGCAGTGCACATTTCCTGAACTCACATTACGTTCCGCAAACACAGATGGCAGCAGTTTGAAGGTTATGCAAACGTTCGCGGTTTTTTTCATAAACTATATTAAACAACGTGTTGCTATGCTTATGTTATTTATATTAGTTTTATTAATCATGGGAAACGCTAATGGGAGATTTTTTAGAAAAGTTGAAACATATACAATATTCGTATTTATGTATATATTTTGCTGCTATGCCATTTTTACGCGAGCATGACAAGCAAATTTAACAATTGTAAACAGCAGGAACGGACACTTGGTCGAAAAGTAGTTCAATTTATTTAGCTTGTCTAAATATTTTGCAAATTTTAAAGCGAGATATTACGTAAAAAGAAAAGAAGACAACTTCTTGTTTATGCACGACATAAACAAAAGTTCTAAAACACGTTCTATTTTTAAATGCACCTGCAGGGAAAGTGGACCTTTTTGTGTGTATTAGAAACACATTATAGAGCATCTGTTTCGAACGGAAACAGTTTTTGTGTTCACCGCAAACTAACGCTACTGATTTCCGTTATAAATAGGTCAAAAAGCCACTAACGTTCCCGAGATTTTAAGATTTTTTCACTCCGAAGAACGTCATGTCTTTATGTTTTTATTATTATGGGTTTTATCTGATCTCGTTTCATTTACACGACGCAGGAAACTTACAAAATAGCAAAATTAAAATCTGGAATATTTTTACTGGAAACAATAATTCAATAAATACATAAACCTATGTTATTCCATACAGAATCCAATCTACCAATCTTAATATATGGTCGTATCAGACAATCTATATTTTTATTTCAAACCCAAAGAAATATTTAAAAAGTAAATCTTTATTTATCTGAGGGTAACTTAAAATAACCTCTTAATAATAAATCAAAACAATCCTTCACTACTTCTGCAAATAACAACAAAGAAAACCACTCTAAACAAACAAAAATCAATTCTAATAAAAGAAAAGTCACGAGTCTTTAATTGTTCGCATGAAACAGACGGAAGCTAAACGCGGCAAACACAATTTTCCGTAACAAAACTCACGCGCACCGGAAAGTGCTTCGTTTATTTCCCGCCATCCGGCGTCTCGACCAACCGAAATTTGGCGCCTAAAATTCTCCAAGCCAATGAGACAAATGGCCGCCATTTTCGACCAATCAGCGTCGAGCCCGCGCTCTCGCCATCGCGTCATTGTCATATCTCGAAAATTAGTACGGCGGCAGTGCAGTGAATGAATCCCGTCCGCAAATCGAAGAATTTTCCGTGAAACAATAAATAAATACTCCTAGGTGAGTACATACATGTAATTTTCGTGCAAAAGTATGAATATTTAAAAAAAATATTCGTTATGTCACTTTATTTTTACGGACCCGTCAAAATTGTTTCGCAATTTATTGCCATTATTTAGTTGTGAAAGCGAATATTACTAATCACTAGCATTTCAATTCATTACTAATTTACAACTTTAATATTCCTAATTAATTTAGTCATATTTTCTAACTAACTTATTAGTAACCTTATTTTAGTTCATTTGTCTACATACATCGTACCAACAGTCCAACACAAAAATCTAGTCAGTCGTGTTTCGGCAAAATGGCGGCGATGGTCTGTGCTATTAATACATTTTCTGTCCTTTTTCACAATAAGCGTGAGTAACGCGCGTGCGACGGAGATGGCTATATTTTTGATAAGGCGTATTAAATTATGCTGCACACGTAGGTAACTAGACACGTCTTCGTTCTTCGTAAACAAGTCAGTTCACAGTGTTGCCACAGTAACGATTTTCGTTCCAATGATTTAGGGAAGTTTATGTCTTTAAGGTAAATGTAATAAAATAAAATAGAATGCAAAAAAATAATTAATTAATACCTGCATTAATTACTAAGGATAATGACGAATATGAATAAATAAAAGCTATAAATAGTTGCAAAACGAAGGTAGACACAATGAAATCTCTTTTTTTTATGAATTGCAAGAAACTGCAAAGGAAATAAAAATATTCGTAATCAATGCATGAAAAATATGAAAGTAAACATAGATATTGCATCGAAACTAATATGGTTACGATAAGGAATTAAATTTATTAGCATACTGACTTGTGTAAGTAACGTCATATAACAAAACATTCAAAGTTAAAAGTACGTATGTTTGTTTATTATTTGAAATCTTTTAAAAGAAAATATAAACATATTCCAGATAGTACCTACCTATGATTAAAACAAGTTTCGATGTAAATTCTTACAAAGGTACTTCCCGCAAGAACGTAGGTTTCGTGACTTTTATACTTATTTACCAATATTTTTTTATCGTCCTCATCAAAAAATAAAATTAGCATAAAACATGAACCTTACTGGATACGATGTTCTTTTTTATAAAATGGGTAAATGAAGTAGGGAGACGCGTATAGCATAATCACACCACTTGACCGAACACGACACTAACGCCACGCAGTGGTGAAAAGTTGAAACGTGGAGAGTCGCTTGCGCCGCGGTTGCTTGGCTCTGCCGTCGCGTTGCGCCACGCCGCCGATCATCGCTTCGTTGCCACTCGGCCACAGTCGGCGTACGTACTTCTATCGTGCGGACGTATTACGTCACGGTGTTTCGCCGCGTTATTCACGACTTGTTTACTCACAATAACTAACAATACAAATTCTTATTAGTGCGTGATGAACCAAACACTTATACGCCTGTTAAATCATCGCAGTTCTGTCGCGTGCTGTTATTGAATACTGACCTTATTTGCGCTAGGTGGATACGCTGTGGATGCTATCTGTGAAGTGCGTTGCTGGTGTTTCGCTGTTACGGACTCAGTAGAAGTGAAGAAATGTCGACGTTGAGTGTAAGGGCGCCAGGCCTGCAGGCCACCACAGTGCTGGACACCAGGGCGCTGCGCGTGCGCGGGGTCACAGCGCTAGAAGGCGTCAGAAGGAATTTGTTCGGATGTACGGACAGAGAGGAAAACAGGAGGTTTGTTGAGAGAGAGCTGGCGCGACAACTGGAGCTAGATAGCCAGAGATGGGGTTTCGACTTTGCCAACGAGAAACCACTGGCAACTTCGCAAAGATTCGCTTGGCAGTTAGTTCCCGCGTCGGCGGTGCCTGCGGCTCTGAGAAGGTCGCCGATCACGATCACAACTCCTAAGGCAAGCACTCCATCACAAGAAGCGAAGGTCTCGAGTCCAGAGAGCAGCAAAACGCAAAAGAGAATAACAGGTTAGTGTTTTCCACTATAAAGTTTAGAGTTCAATGTTGACATTTGTAATTTTTAGGTTATAATTTGCGTTCAATTTCACGTTCCGTAAACAATGCGTAATATTTGTACGCCTCAAATGTCAACATTGAGTGTTTTATGTGTAACGCGACTTGATTGAATGAGAAACTCATTCAAGACAAGTCTGCGTTCCTGTTTAGTGTTTACTCATTCATCTATTTATAACGTTTCGTTCTGCCTATTACAAACGCATTTAATCGGAACTGCAATAATTACGTAAAGGAAAAATTTCGACAATTGTAATCTTTATCACGAGTGCAATGTAAAATGTAGGTGACTTGAACTGTGTCATTAATTGTTTGCATATACTAATTATTATGTAAACATGTCGTTATCAGTGCAACTGCAATTTATTCGTGGATAATGTGTTTGTAGGTACAGATTGTTTATCGTTTTGTGACGTCACGATAACAAACGCCTAGGTCACTTTGACCTGACACGGCTATTTTTAGGCATTGAACAAGGTTATTTGAACGAAAGTGCAGTTCAATGCGTCTCAGATTTCACGCGCCCACTTATTTGGAGTAGGTAGGTATTCGTTGCTGTGTAAAAGCAAATAGAATTGTTTCCAATCGGCAACCATTTTTAAAATACTCAATTAAATATAAATTTAAATTTCGCTATGTAGGTACCTTTCTATTTAAAAAATGTCGTACATAAATATTTATCTGGTACCTAGGTAGCAGATAAATATACTACGACATAAAAAACCAAGTGTGCTTTTCAATTCACAATCATCATTATTAAAAGTAGTACCTACCTACCTAGGTAAAATATGTCATTGTGTAGTTAGTTACCTATTTCTAACTACATGCCTAAGTATGTATTATATTTCACACGTAATCCACTGAAACATGAAAAAAACTTGTTAAACAACGAAGATACGGTTTAATATCCACGCGTTTTTATTTTCACATTTCAATATTGATATCACTTTGATAACGTATGTTTTACTTATATATATTCTGTCAAATAAACCGCTTATCGATGTAGCTCACGGCAAAAAGTGATAAAGAAAAAATAAAACATAAATGCATTTAAATTATTATTATACCCTTGAAGATAAAACCGCCATAATGTTAAATAAAATCACATTATGGCTTTAATTACAGTTCTTGCGTTTTATTGCTCATTCTTGGTCACTATGGGCGCTCAAACAGTATAATATTATTTTATATATTAATTATGTATATACGTACCTACTACTTACGTAGCCTATTTTAAGAACTTATTTTCGTAAACTACAATAAAAAAAAGGTCGATCTAGTATTTTCTTAAACATTACAACGCCTTTTCTCTTCTTTTTAGCAAATGCACAATCGAAATGTTGCCTGTCTTTGTTATCAAAAAGTACCAAGGCAATAAAACTTCATAATTATTATTCCTTATTAAGATCCGCTGAATAATAATGTCTACGGTATCGTGTTCATTGTGTAACTGAATATGTATCACAATTTGCAACAGGACACTAATTGCGCGCGCGTAACACCTGGATTTAAATACAATATCGTTTTACTCTTATACTAAACGTATTGCTGGCCATATTGCCACCTACTTCGCTCGCGTGTCGCTTCTAATATTATTTTCTTGATAAGGAGTTAATTAAGAGACGAATGGCGACCTTTGCCTCCAGATATTAGAGTTTGTTGATAGAATATCAGTCCTTTAATTGCCTCCTACGACCTCTCAGTGAAGTTTCTGTGCCAAACTTTTACGACATCTTGGCGGGAGATGAAGAAATAAAATTAATAAGGAAATAAATACTGGTCGAAGGTTTTTTTAATCTTAATATGACACCTAGCACCCTTTTATGGCGGCACCCTTCTAATTGAACCTCAAAAGAGTTAAGACGTGCAAAAAATATCATCCAACGAAGGTGTTAAGAAGTTCATAAAGGGTTGGACCCAGCTTTTATTAAATAATTTGCAACCTCGTTATTAAAAATTAAGGCGCCTTAGTTGATTTCTAATTAGATTTTATTTAATTGTAGGGGTCTTTCAGATAAAAAATGTGTTTAGGTGGTTATTAAATTGTTTTTCATGCGTCAGACGAGACGAGGCGTTCGCGAATGTTTTGAAAAGAAGGCAATAACAAAGCCCTAACGGTATGCCCGAATTATCGAACAGACGCGAACACTGACCTAGATTCATTTGTTTTGATACAGAGCTCTAATGATACTATACGTAGTATGGCGAACCTCCCACACTTGTCCTATTTTAGATTACACATGTGTGGCGACGGATTGTAAACAATAGTTTCAATTTGGATACAGCCAGAAACTGTGAGACATTATATTACATCTTTAAGCTTGTGATGTTTTTAACAGCCAATTCAACAACGAAACAAAAATTATTATTAAATATCTGCAGACTTTCTTTCCTTCTAGATTGTTATTCTGAACTAGATAGACCATTGAAATCATACATAAATGTTTATTTACTCTGGCTTTTGTACATAAAAACAGTGATGAGTCAAATAACAGATAGCTTTTAACGCTAACCATTTTCTACAGTAACTCGTTACCTAACGTTGCGTCACTAGTGTGACAATAATAGTTCTAACCTTCAGTGAAAGTGTCAAAATAGGTCACTAGTGTTGTATTAAATCGACTAATTAACTACACATTTCGGTTTGTTCACACACTATCGGCTAATTATTTTCGCAATACTCATTAATTAATATTGGGTCATAGATTAAATTAATACAACATTCGATACGTTTACACGGTATTAGAAGCAATAAACACGATTCTATTTGAAATAAATAAACCACACTACGGGCAGTTAAACGGATGGTTTTATAGTTAGCGGTGAAAGTCCAAAGTCCAGCTTAATTCCAGTTATTCTCTCTTGTATCTCTATCGTATCGAGAGAAAGTTTCTTGATCTGTCTACGGTTTTCTCGTTCATTTTAAATGAGCGTAGAGACATGCAATCACATCATTTGCAGATTACGTTTGTAAACGGTATCCTTGTCGCACCCACACGCGGAGATACGCGGTGACGCGGCCGCGCGTCGCGTCACCTCACTATACACGCATGCGCACACGTTCAGGCGCTGATTGCAAAATGGCGGCTTTTATGCTCGATCAAATTGAACATCTTATTTTGTCATCTCTTAATTTAAATTCTGCTTCAATGTAATTCGCAAGTATCAATTTTAATTCAATACTACCTACTTTTTTTGGACTTGGATTCAGTGGGGATTACAAAACAAACCATCGTGGTGGCCGCAAGAAAAATAAATCCTTTTTGCCCAGTTTTCGTATTGTATTTTCGGTCCATCACATAAGTAAACTGTCTTTTATTTCTTGTTTAACATGCGTATTTCGTGGTTGTTTACCATTCATTGTTTGATACGAGTCTTGTGCTATTTTTCAACACAATACAAAGTTAAACCTCATCACAAAAACGTCTGAATAGGCAATCGCTTGTATTTTTTGTACGTTTAGTAGCCGTACACCGTAACAATGTACCTGTTAACTCCATGATCGGTAGCTCACTCCAAGTGTGTAACATAAAAATTTTACATCCCTTATTGAATAGTATCAAGGAATCTTTAATAAACCTATTCACAGATTTGTTTTGTATTTTATGTGTCCATTGTGTACGTTTTTTATCCCGTTTAAATATTCGTTGTTGGAAAATAGGAAATTTTAATTAAAAATCAAAAATTCTTGTAACGTGCGGGTATCCCGTGTCGCTTATTTGACAACTTTCCCAAACATTTAACCCATTAAGCACTCAAGCTTTCAGCAGATGTGCATCTAAGGGCTTTCTAAGAGTTCTCAAACGTTCAATAGTCAAAATTGTATTGTCTGAAACTGACCAACCGTACGAACTTCATAGGGGGCCTAAGAGACCGGGTCACCCAATTTCTAACTTCCCTTCTGTAATTACAACTTAGATGTCGTTGAACTTTAATATGTTTTTGGTTTATGAGAACCAGTGGACTAGCTGCAGGGTACCAAATAATTGTATACTTCGCTATTCGATAGAAATAGTAACTGTATGGGGTTTCTTTAAACGCTGCATCCGGTCAAGATGCATTTAAAATTGAGAATTGAAAAATGATATTTCCGTTAGAAATCAACCCCATTTTTAACTAATAAGTCCCATATCACGACATAGATTATTTATGGTAAAGAGAACGACAGATTAGAATTTATTTTTATTATTTACTGGATTGTGAATAACTAATTATAAAATGCTATAAACATGAACGCACACAGCAATCGATAATTGCCATCAACATCAAAACAAAAATCCTATTCTCTAGTCCCAAACAATACATCCATACTGATCCTTAAAATTTATTGAAAAAAAAATGCAATTAATGAGTATTAATAAATCAGAGTGTCACCCCTGCGAGCTGCACTGAATAAATCTGCATTGTGTTGTGATTGTCGTAATGGCGGTGCAATAACGTCGGCGCGTGCGCTCCGCACTGCACAGCCCTTTGTACGCACCCTCGCGGACACTCACTCTGTAACGGTCGTATTGATTTTTTAACTGTCACTTTCCCTTGATTTTGTTGCGGTATTATTACAAATGTAATAATAATAGACACGTGCCGCACGCTTTAATAATATCACTTAGTAGTTTTTTATAACGAATCAGTATAATGTTGGAATCTCACGAAGTTTACATTTAAACTGTAAACGCTAAACTACGGTTTACAGATAACAATAAAATTAACGTTAACGCCTTTTTTTAGCTCAGGCCGACAATAAACATGTCCATTAAACTATTACTAAACTATCAAGTTTCACGTTATCTCAATTGCCCTACTCTTAATAGGTTTCAAAATACGAAATTTCGGATCGGAACTATTGCGAAAACCTAAGCTTATGCGGGTGATAAAAAAGTTGTCAACACACGTGTTCGTATTTTAAATTTAACAGATAGGGGGAGTAACGGTCGTTGCGATAGTTCACGGCATCTGCTTTTCAACCCCCGCGTTTTCACCCCCTGCTCTGCGCCGCGGCGCATGCGCATATATTCCGGGTCGAATGACCGGGGCATCATCTGGTGATCGTTTAGGGATAACGTTACTCGCATGCAATTTTATTTTTGTAAATTGAGAAGCTTTGTCTAATTAACATAATGCTGTTAGGGAGATTAAAACTTGTGCTATTTATTACGTACGACATTTATGAACAAATTTGATGACCATTTGCGCAGTTCGAACATGGTCAACCACGGTCAACTTCTGCAATTAAATAATACACTTGACCACAAGTCGCACCCACTCTTGCACTTGTTAATGCAGAAATGTAATTGGTCAAGCCACCGACACGAGACTAATGCGAGTACGTTATAGTTCTCACGAGCAATGCGCATGCGCACCGACCCTAAGGAAACGCCATGTAAGATATGGTTCAATGCGCGTAACGACTGTTTCTGCGGAGATAAAAAACGACTTTTCACAGGTTTTTTCTAACTATATCAGTCAAGCGAATATTTCGTACTGAGTGAAATGATCATAACCTTTGACAGAAGCATTTAAACGACTCTTAGAACTTATGTTACTGTCGACAACAATGCCTACTTGGTGTAACGAATACAGCAAATGATGAGATAATGCAGCCGTTTATTCATACATGTCAGCTTAATAATGCTCTTATAAAAAGATCTTTGTTCATACGGACGCTAATTACGCGTTTGCAATACGAATTGACTCGACAAGTGCAGTAATTAAAACCCCCTGAGTCTTGTCTCTATGACCTCTTTATGCAAGGCATCTATTTCATAACATGCTCCTGCTACATATCACCAAGCAAATTAAGAATTGGGAGCAAGGACAAAACATAGATTATTCACGCAAAAAGACATTGTTCTTGTATACTAGAGCACGCAATTGTCTTTGGTCCCGTTATAACTAATTATTTTCAACGCTATTTTTGGTAGAGCTTTTTGCTAGTGTTAAAGTGCCGTTATATTTCGTAAGAGACTATTTCGCAGTCCGCCTACTACATAGTACATTAGTAATTGATACTTTAGTTAATGAAATGTGAAGCAAAAAGATTTATGTAAGAGACGTACCGTTATTCACTATAACAGGTAAATTGAAACCATTTTGTTGTCGTTTTTGCATAGCCTAGTAACTGCTTAGTATGCTATTAATTTCCCTAACAGTCTTCTAAGTTATTTAGTACGGGATAGAGTTGATAATCTGAATTGAGATTATATCTAACGCGAAAACCACAGCGACATCAAAAGATTTCAAACGGCTAACAACTGTGAAAGGTCTTCAAGCGAAAAAAAGTACAGTTATACGAAATAACTTCTCGGCATACTTTCTAATTGCAGTGCGGCACGTCAGCATCACAATTCACCAGTAACCCGCCATTTTTTCGACTATTCGTCTCATTATATTTAGTATAATTTATATGCACGTATAAATTGCATTAGTATTATTCTATTAGATGTATTATCCGCTGTGTTAACCTCGAATAAACCACATTTATCATTATCGTGAATATTTTCCCTCATACATTACAAACATTTATGGCAATTAATCCTCGTGTCATCCTTGTTAGATTTTGCCTTATTTGTCTATATAGCCAATAATAAAGTGCATGGGTATATTTGTTTCCCCATACAATGTGCTAAATTAATTCTGGATATATCGCATTGGGACAATGTCAGGAAAATATTATTAAAATACGTTTAATGACATCATTTTATACCAATGTTGTTGTTGCTTTTAACGTGTAATTTTAGTATATCAGGCTGGCCATCAACCTTAAAATTTCGGGTGAACAAAATTGACGGAATTCTCACGTACATCATTATCACCCCCTAAGGAATTGCATTATTAAATTCACCATACAAAAACATCTGATAACTCTACTGTGGTTCCGGACGAAGTATTTCAGGGACTGTGCCATGGGAATTTAAACACTTAGAGCGTAAAATCTGAGACTCATTCCTGTTTCCGAGTCAGCGAAAGTGCCATTACACTCTCACTTTCAAACATCACGAGGACTAGAAAATTATGGAAAACAAAATTCATTTTTCTATAGCCTGTACATATTCTCGTGTGAAGTGGTTGTCTTAGTATTTAACGTTCACTTCCAACATCTAGGTTGTATGCAACGAGTTACGCAAGGCCTTCTGCATTTTCTATTGTGACGTAAACCACAATGTACATTTCTTGGTAGGATTACGTTCAGACATGCCATACATATTTAAAACTTGTCTGTATCTGATCCACTCTCAGTGAAAGCTGTTTGTCGCCTGTTTTACATACAAGAGCTCTTTCTAATTACTATAACAGTCAATATTATCATAGTCAATAAACTTAAGTGCGTCCATACTCGATAAAATGGCCTCTTGAAACGTAAATAGTTCCCATGCGAGCTTTGACTCACTATCAACGAATATAGGGTGATTACCAATCGAAATACAGGGTAGATATAATTGATAAGTATCATCGATCGACCCTTGTTAAACGGTTTCCCATAGAACATGGGAATATAAATCGATAGCCACTGTTACGCATTACTAGTTTCATGATTATTAGTGCTTGTTTAAAAACTACTCTAATTGGAATTAAAAAGGAAACAGTTTTATAATATCACGCAGCAATAGCAGATGGAATTTATTAACAATCTGGTGCTCTTCTGTTAATTAATGTATTAATTAATTCTGATAACTGGATTAGTCAGTATTTTAGGAGTTAAGTTTCTATTGAGTGCATTTTATTGCAAGAAGATACGAATTTAGCAGTAAATGCTGACTGTTAGCTCTGGTAAAAACCATTGAATGTTAAATGCATTTTGTAAATCGATTAATAAATTGAAAATACATCTGTCGTCGATATTATTCTTGTTACTTCATCATGTCGTTAATTAATTTTAATCAATCCTGTGAACTATCCTGTCCGTAACATATTGGCATCGGCTATTCCGTTGAAACAAAACGAGGGGGATTTTTTCATCACACGAGTTGCCGTTTTGTACCGGATCAATAAATAATTAGGGCTCTCGACCCCGTGTGAATATGACCTTATCGTGCACAGGATATTTTTCCCTTTTACCTTTATAACTCTAGGTTATACCTATAAAATTACTTGAATTACTAATTAGCTGCACGTTTTTTTTGCAACTGCGGCAATTAATGAAAAAAGTAAGCATTTATTTAGTAATCGTCTATCATTTTGATGAAATGCAATACCCGATTTTACTATCCAGCCAGTGTTTCTTGATCATTTTATTATTTTCAATTTCGAATCGAGTTTCATTGTTTTAAATGGAACGCGTCAATTTCAATTTGGGAACGTTGGCTTTTATTTTTTTATCGTCTGACAGCTGTCTCAGGAGAATAATGCACCGCGATTAAAACTCTTGACTTTTATTTTAAAAAGTGGCGAACACGAACATATTCTTACTTTCTGAATTAAAGCTTTTTTTGTTTTGTGGATCTTTTGTGCAGAGGTCATTGTTACCAACATTTAAATAAAAACAGTAATGTTCCGCACAGTGCGCCGGAGTAGATAACAGCTGCACCAATGAATATTTTGATTATGCTGTAACGGCTCTCGTACCTTAGCCATATGTTTCGGTTCACTGACAAATATTAGTGATAATGATATCACAATATTAACAAGTACAAACATCTTTTGAACGTTACCGTAAGTTTCGTAGTAAAAAATAATTATGTACGTATACAATTTTCCGTAGTTAACAACAAAAGTGGGCGTGCACAGGTAAAGTGACGTGTTGAGTAAACTTAAGGACACTTGTGGCGACATAATAACTTACGGAAGTATTAACTCCTCGTGGGAACGTTACAAAGGAGCCACGCAAGGACGTACACACATCATTTGTATAACAACACATTTGGTAGGTCCTAATGACTTTGGAACCATTTTTTTCTCACAAATATTCAACTCTCTTTTGTTTTGGTTCCGTTATGAATATGAATGGTGCGCTAGTAACACAGTAGGTTTGTTTAGAAAGTAATGAGTAAATTAAGCATTACGAACAGTTATTTGTTAATACATTTAAAGTTATATCGTACCGCAAAATACGGCAACAAAGGAATAATGTAGAAGCTGAGTAACGTGACCTTTCAATTAACAACTACGCACATACACAAACATGTTTACTATTCCGTTACGAAATCCCTTATCCATCAAATCAGGAAACATACAATGTAGCCAAGTGGCCTGATAAGCGACGTGGCCTTGGACCATTTCGATAACATTCATGCCTTCTAGTATAAGACGTGGGAACACCTTTGTGCTAATGCCTTGAACGGCATATGACTATAATAAGGTGCATTATGCAAAGTGCATGTATTCAATCGAACGATTCATTATGAGAAATAAGGTCAGGTTGCAATACATGCCAATAACATGTATTCTTTAATAAACACGCTAATTTAATTCTAGCATCAAATTTTCTAATATTGCAATGGTTTTAGAAAAAAACACCCAAGACAACATTTGGCGAACAGATAAGATGTTTCGCGCCTAAAAGCAAATGAAACGACACCGCCGCGGCATTTAAAAGCAAAGATAACTATTAGAAAAAGTTTGAAAACGTTACATCCAACACCTTAGAGAATTAGCATTTTATTATACACCACTTAACAGTTACAGTTATTTCTCAAGAGTAACAGAAATTCCCAAAAGACTCCTATCTATCATTTATGAGGTCCTCGAAATCTGGGTGAGAAGTAGTGAGAAAAAATCATTATGCAAATCTTTGGTTACGGCCGATTGTCGTATTGAATGGAGAGGTGATGACGTCCACAGTCCAAGGGCCCTATCGACACGTCAACAATCGTTATTCTCACATAAACTATTTATTTTATACCTTTCAAGTTTCGAGTGGACAAGGGGTTAAAAGAATCAATGCCGGATTAGACACCTCAATTCGTCTTGCATTTTAATGTAATTTTTCAATTGAGGGTTTTGTATAAATTATTAGGGCGTGATGCTCTTTTACATTACCGTCTCGAAAATGATTAAGAAACACGTCGGCTATCTGCATATGCATTAAAAACTTCCATTCTAACTGATTTCTGATATTTGTCGATAAATTTCGTTGTCAAATCCGTGTTTTATGTAAATGATTACTTAACTAGGGTTAGCGACCTGTTAAATTGTTGACGATTTCTCCAACATGTTTACTCCAATCAAACACTGAGCTGCATGTCACTTCACCACACAATCAATGCAAACAGATCTTCAATATCGACAAGCCCTTGAATTTAAAATGTTTGTTTATCCCTATTTGTATAAGAACGTAGACATGTCCATGAATAGGCAACGATTTCTCTATGCGTAGGAGGGTTGTTCAATCTTCATGGGCCCGAGAGGTCGGGTCCTTAACAAAAGTCGGGGTTACTCGGGCCCCTCTGTTGACACCAACGGTAAAGAACACGTGTGAACTTTAACTTCGGACACAATTCGATTCCATTAATTCTTTTCACAATCCAACTCTACATTCTTCGCGACAATTCGAGTGTCACAAATGTCCCTAAGAGCACATCCATCAGTTTCCCCCGAAGTGATGGATAGCACCGATGAATGAGAATCTATGTTAATTTCAAATTGAAATGTTAATTCGTCATAATTGTGTCGAGTGGAGTACATCTGAACAAACACATGCACTCTGTTCACACCTTATGTGTCAACTGACAATTCTTTATTAGGATCGAGGTCACAAGAGCTGTGTGTTGAAAGTTTAATCCAAGCACAATTAGATGCATCCGCCATCTAAATAATACCCACACTGCTAATATGTGTGTCAGTACCATCTAAATAGTGCGTAATAAATTTACCCATTAATAAAGCGGAAAACGAGGCCTCACTTTCTGCGAACATGGAACTCTACGATAATCATTTCCGTTTGTTCAAATTGTTAGTTACTATAACTCAGATATAATATATGATAACTTGAAGAAAGAACAGAAGTTCTAACTTCGAAAAATAAAAAACTCAGCTAGTGAATTCCTTTCAAAGGTTGCTCTAACTCTTTAGATGTATACGTCTTCCCGTGACATCATAGAATAATTGCGTGACACTTTTGATTGATAACGACCATCACATTTCTTAAGAAGGCTGGACCCAAAGAATTCGATTCAAAAAATCTCTGACCCACTTGAATGGAAGCCACTACAATACAAATATTGTATTGTTAAATAAAAAATCATATTTCATGCTATTGTCGTAGATAAGAATTACTGATATAGAGTTACAATCTGAATTTTAGATTTGTTTGTATTTTGATGCGATGCGTGAATTGAATTGTATAATGGAACTAATTATGTGTGAACGTACATTCACATGTAGGGAAAATATGAATATTTATGATAATTACACAGTATGATTGAAGTCCACAAAGGATTGGATGATTGACAGACAATGTCCGAATGGATTTCTTTACCGTTGTAGTCTTGATGACAACTTGAGATCAGGGCCAATCTCAAGTATTATCTCAATTGTAATGCAAAAAGAAACATTTCAATAATTTTATAGCTCAAATATTCCAACGACGATTTATTCCCAGCTTCATGTCGTTTGCTGCAAAGCCACACAGTGAGTCTTAGCAAATTACAATAAAGTAACTGATTTAAATCAATCTGAAATGTAAATACGCTACTTAAGACAATCGCATGACAGATTAACATAGCTGGTAACAATGCAGTTCTATTCGTCATGAACATTGTAATCAGAGGCACGATAGTACTATCATTAGGAAAAGACGCAAAACTGGTTTGTTCCCAACACTACCGCAAAACGTAATAGACATAATAATCGTTGTTTTGTCGGACAAAAAAACGCAAGTACTAGATAACTCGAGTAAGCAAGGTGCCGTTAGAGGGGCCATAAGGGTTCGCGGTGACCTTATACCATTAATAACGGTAGTACCATTGACCATGACAAACCAAGTTGTTTGCCACCTCTCTGACTGTACCTCGAAGGTTTGTTGATTCAAGAAAATAATTGAATTTACCTTGATTGCTATTGTTTTCAAATGGATTCGTGGAATATTGTTAACTATGTACGTCAATAGCGCATAATTCAGAAATTATGGATTTCTTACTGCGACAATTTGAAAGTTTAGATTGAAATTCAAGCCAAGTTATCCACTTTCATGCCTCACATTTATATGTTAATTGAACTGCACAGCTGTTTGCAATCTATCAATAAAGACCTCGCGTGTAGCGTCTAATCAATTAGTAAATACAATAGCTTCATATTTAACCAAAAATAAATGTAATTTAAGTGAAAATTAAATTCAAATGCGTTAAAAACACTACTATATTTTAGGGGCATTGACTGCTTTATTGTAATTAAACATAGTTTTTTTAATATAAAGCAAGGCTGCGTTAGATTCGCGGATCGCGACTTTCCGCATCCCGGTGTCTGCGGCGCCGGCGCATCGAGGTCGTCGACCCGACGCCACGGTGTTATTGAACGTACCATAACAACACGCACACATACACACCCTAGTACGTACACAACAATTTTGATGTGGTGAATAGTTATTAAGTGACTACTGAACTTAAAGCTGAAAACAAAGCCTCCGTTTAACGTGATACGAATAAAAAAATCTGAAGAAAAAAAATTCTATTACAAATTCTTGACATTCTCCGAGATTTTTTAAGCTGTTTTAAAAGATGGAAATTATATAAACAAACGTCAATAGGTGATTTCAATTTGAATACCAATCTTCACGGTATACTTAATAGAATTCTGAGTTATTCCAAATACAATTTGACGCGCTGCGAGTCATAAATATACATTTGCTGTACTCAAGTATAAACAAAAACAAAGAGAAAGTTGAACAAACTAACTCATTGATACATAAAACAATAAAAAATGACATAACAAGTTGTTCGGTTTTACGTCTGTATTGCACCCGCGCACAATGTTTTGTTATGAGACTCGTGTAAGTCCAGTGTGTGACGACACTTCCTCGGATTGCGTACAAACGCATTGTATGACCACAGCCTAAAGCTCACGACCGCGGTAGCTCAAATTAACGGTACTATGACAGCAACTCCTTTCGCGAAGCCTCATTCTAAATTCAAATAGTGCTGCGCGTACGCACTTTGTCAACAAACAAAAGTGTTTTGGTGACCATTTTATTTGTCGTTCGATTGTCGTGATTGTTCCATTGTGTGACTGAAAAAAACAAAAAAGTAATTTGGGTCTATAACATGTCTCAACGCATTGTTTATTCTTGAATAGTTTCGTTATGTTACCAATCATAATATTATTCGAAAATTATTGGCATAAACAAAACAAAACAACTGTTATGAAACAATTTCCGTACCAAATATTATTTTGCGCCTTACAAATTATTAATTTATACAATAAAACCACAAAAGATAAAAATTTTATAATTTGTCAAGTTTTAGAATAACAAAGGCGGTTATCGATGTAGGTGCGCACACTGGTCTAAGAGACCGGAAACTTTAGCAAAACAACATTTCGGAACGCTAGTTATACCCTAAAACGTAGGCGTTGGTTCATCGACCCGAGGTTTTTAGCCGCACTTGCGTGAGTATTGCAACTGTACTAAATAATTATCGCGTAATTTGGCCTCTAATTGCTGGATATATTTAGAGTATGCCGCTGCGAACACACCTATTCAAACATTACACTGTTTGCTAAGTTCTGATAACTACACAGCTTTAAGTGTCTTTATTCTCAATACGTTCCACCCAATTCGGTTCTTGTTTCTCAATAAGACCCATTATAATTATATTTAATTTGCCTCGAACAATTTCTAATTCATCCTACGATATCTGAATAAAGTGCTTAGCGATAACAATGTTATTTGATCGTTTTTATGCAACACCTCACATGAAAGTCCGTGACTAAGAAACGAGTCGTATAATTAAAATGATAAGTACATTACTTTTCCATGTTTAGCTCCGAGTTTTATATTTAAATCACGGACTGCGTATTACACGTTATGTAAAAATATAAACTGTTTCCTTAATCGTGGCCATAACATATTTTTAGAATCCGTTAGAAATCGAAACTTGTGACGTTTACAATGTGAATGCTCTATCATCCTAAACTTTATGGAAATGTGTACAATAGACGAGTTTACAAACAAACAGTTCGTCGCACTCCTTACTCGTAAGAGTAAGAGAGACGGAAACAAAACCAAGCTTTAGAGGACGCGGCCAGAAAAGGTTATTCAACTTCTTTCGTAAATTCACCGTGAAAAAATACGGCACTGCAATTTTCTTAGATAATTTTGAACAAAATTGCTGCACACGAAAATACAGTCAGTGGCCACTGAGCTGTAGAAGTTTCAGAACAATGACTTCGTTGAAAAAGCAATATTATTTTTTATATTTATTTTAGAAACGTTATTATTGTATTTTAAAAAGACAGTAGCAGCTCTTCGTTTAATTTATAGGTCTTAAGAAAACTGTTTAAGATTTCTTGTATTTCTCAAATTTATTCAGCTCTGTGGAAATAATAAATTTCTACTGGTACTTAAAAATGCTATCACAAATTACTATCGTAATTACTTTAACTTTGTTTATACGCTATTTGGTTCATGCATAGTCATTATTTACTATACCGGGGTTAATGATAAAGCGGTGACTAATAGTCTATCAAATTTCTACCACGTGCCTAGCGATACCAACTACAATCGTGACGTAATCAACGTCCGTCCGTCTTCAATTGCTACCTTTTCATGAAACTACAAATACACCAATTATAATTTCGGAACTTACACGCATATCTATAAGAAAATTACTGGAGTCTAGCGAATCTTAATTATTGACACAAAGATGCAATCGTAAGATAAAATATAAATGATCTTCTGTTCTTATGTTTAATTACGTGGAATGTTAGTTAATCACCGCATACAAAAAACAGCTTTCACGTTTACAATACACAATCTTATTAGCTAATCATTAATTACATTTTAAAAATCTCCCGCTATACCGTATAATGAAAGAAATGCTAATACGTTTTCTAACGCGAGAGAATTCATGTTAGCGTTTAGTAATTACATAATTTCGTATGTTACTTATATTACATTTATATCGAGAACGAAAGAATATGGAATAATTTTCCACCCATTAGAAGGTTGCATATTTACTAACATTTACAACGCAATTAGATACTGTTATATAATTATATTGCTGGTAGCACCTTTAAACCAGTGATGTAATGTTTCTGCTTGAAATAACGTCCCATAACTTGCTGACTATATTAAACCAAGTGGAGAAGATTAAAAAATTCAAAACCCATTCAAAAACTAGTCATTAAACAGTCAACCTTTGATAGATGAGGGCCGGGAATAAAAAGACAACAAGCTGATATTATGTTTTGCTCAATCTTTACAGTCCTCTGACACTTAACTGACTTTTTGCTGTAATAAACAACTCGTGCGCAACTGTAAAAACGTCAATGTAAATTATTATTGTGTCCTTACACTAGCTGCATCATAAAACTCATTTGTTTGCTCCAACAAATTGATCTCGGTGTAAATAAAATGCGTTCGGTTTGTGCTAAGAAACGCCTTCATCTACAGATATAAATTATAGTCATGTGTCTTTTATAGCGATGACAGACTATCTAAATAAGCAATATAAAAAAGTGAAATTCAATGTGCCTGATTGTCGAAGTGTGCTTTATCTAAAATTCCTGTCAGACACAAATAATTATGCAGCTAGTTTCCAATAGTGTTTGCATATAAAGCGTTAGAAATTATATTCCAAGCCGGAGATACATTACGACAGTTAACTATAGTGTCCACAGTGCGCTACCCACGCAAACTGGATTAGAAATCAACTAGTCTTGATTGTACCCAGCCCGTCCCACTGTGGGACCAGTGGGCGATTATTTTAATAAGCAGTCATTCTGTCCTAAGGATAATTGCCTCATACCAAACAAAACGCATCTAAGAAAAATAATGGCGTCTACGACCGACCGTTCCAATTTACGATATGGTCACTATTTATAAGATTTTAATAAGTGGTCATTTTGTTACAGGTAAGCGTCTCCGATTTATGATAATGATACTATTCCAGAGCGGTATGTATGTATATTAGTTCATTATGTTATTATGAGACGTCATATTAAAATAGTTGCGGGAGACCACGCGGGAGGGCCCAAAATCAACCTTACTACATGTCCTAATAAAAGACGAAAATGCTGCGGGAGACAGAATCGTAAAATTATTAACTTAGAAGCTATTACTAAAATAACCCACTGGATATACCGAGGATCTTCTCTAAGGGAGGCCAACCTACGGCGAATTCATGTAGGTCCATAACATTCTAATTCAATACAATTTCAACCCTTCCCATCCATATAATTTAGTTGAAATCGTTCTAAACTCATTCCTGTACCGATTGAACGTAAATCTCATACCGTAATTTGATCAATTTGAATAAATGGTGGGCAATAGAATAATCATGGCTATCACTATAATTTGATTTCAAGCCATAGATGTAATTGGAATGGAAAGTTAATGCGTACCCAAGCCGAGCATTAGATTCTAATTTGTCATAAAATAAGATTATACGAAACTCCTGGACGATATTCTGAAGCGACAATGTTTACTGAGTTTTATTATTTTAATAGTTAACAGACGGTCTAGTTTCAAAGGTCCTGCCATCTACGTAAGTCAGTCGACTCGAAGGGCGTCAAAAATGGATCATTTAGACCGCGTTGTGTTATTTGTTCATCAACATCTTTCTTTTACTGAATAGCTACTAAGTATTTCTCAGTTTGCACAACCTATTCAACATTGTAACTTATGTTTAATATCCACATTACGAGTGCTCCCACTTTTTTCTTTGGGTCTAGTTAGTGAGTTTTTGTTTCTTTCGGCTGTATCAACACTGGAGTGTGTGAAAGGAAAAGTCGTGAAGGGCTTGTTTGAAAAACATAATTTTTTGGGTCAAGTGTACCCTCTAAATGTGTATCGATTCGATTAGTTTTAGCCCATTAGGCAAATACACTTCAGAAAAACTTTGCACCACTTTTTTACTCCTTCGCGTCATCTAAGTGCCAATCTTTGTGCGTTGAAGGATCCATTAAAGATTTTTTTCCCACGTCTCTGGCCTATTTCGGTTCAAAGTAGCCTGATAAATAGTTCAAGGGCTATCGCATTTCCAGACAAGTGGGTTACCATTACTTTTGAAGGGCATTCATGATTATTTTTTGTCCCAGTAACCTCATTTTAGAATGCCATGACATGATAAGAATTTATCCTTGTGGTGGTGCTATTATGTAATCTTTTAGACATTATGCCCAGGAGCGGGAAAAAATGTTTTAATGAGTCCAAAGGATTCCAACCAAAATATTTTTTGGGTTTATGAATGTTGAGTCGCTTTGATACGTGAAGTAAAAAGTATCTGGAGCAGGATTTTGACCTTACTCAACATAGTGAGGATCATAAACCAGCTTTTTATACAAACTGCTCTTATTCAATTATGATGCGTGAAAGCAACGAAGCCATTAAAAATTTTTTTTGAGCTTTTGTATACAGTAATAGACTTGATCGGTATCGTAAATTCGCAATCCAATTTACTCTCTTTTATTTGAAAGGATGGATTCGATGGATGATGCAATTAAGTGGATCAGGATCAATTGCCTTTTCCATTTCGTTAGCTCGTCTGCGGGCAATTAACAATCAAAAGTCAACTGCGCCTGCGCTTACTTTGTCTTGCTTCCACGAAACACAATTACGACTGTCTTTATCGAGGTGTCTTATTAGATGGGGAGCGATCACGCCAACGCAACGTGTTCTAAGAAACCTTACAAAAGACTTATTAACCAAAGTGTCAGTTTCTTTCCACTCCAGAGTGAGAGAAGGACGCACCACATCTCCCGTCTCTCTCTGTTACTATTCGAGGGCGCTCGTAAAACGATTTTGGAATCGACAAAAAATTGTTTTGGTTTTTTCTATACGGGAACGGTGGTATATAAAAAGCGACGCTCGTCTTGTTGGAAATTTTGTACTATGTCATAAATAAACTACTACGCGACTTGTAGTTTTTGTTGGAACGAGATTCAAATTTTGTTTGATACGAGCCAACGGTCAGCGCGGCCACGCTTCAGCGGCTCTCGGTTACCAATATCGCTCGCATGCGACGCGCTGGAAAAATTGCGTTCAATTTTTTTCTTATCTCAAATACGCTATTACAAAAACTAGGTCAGACTTAATCTAATGTTTCGCAAACATGTTTTAAAAATATTACTACCTGTTATTTTTTTCTATATTTATTATAAGTAATAGGTAAATCTTGTCAAGCGTTCAGGTTCTAAAAAATCTTTTAATTGGTCAGAAATTGTGCTGCGTCTATCTGGGGAAGCTGTATGACCACTAGATGCAATCTCGTCGGAGATGTGAGGTCAACGGCCGGGATGTGTGAACGAGATGGCATTATATGCACGAATGCAACAGATAGGATGCGCGTACGCACAGAAAAGGAATGAAAATTATTGTATTACTGTTTGTTATCCTTTTTTTTGTGTACACATGTCGACAGTCGTGTGGGTGTATGTTTGTGTGTGTGCGTCTAATCCTGAATCCCGATGCGTTTGTTATTGTTTAGTTTACGCTGCGCTACATGCTTTGAAGTATGCACACAGAATATCAAAAGATGTTTATTTCTCTTTTGACATGTTGCATCTTACGACAAGTATATGCATACGTTCATTATACATACCTGCGCGTCAGTTCGTCATTCAACAAAACTTTTTAAATGATTTCTATGTCGTCGTTTTTGCCCCACGTCTTTACAAACGGCACACAATGCATTCAGGCGTGCCTAAAAAGGATTAGGCACCACTCGAGGATTAAACTTGCTCTTATTCGAATTCTCAACGTCGCGACACGTACCGCGTCAGACAGCCTTTGAAAAATTGAGTGATTTTTATTTGTCAAAAGTTCAAAGGATATAAAAGTCACAGCGGCTATAATAAAATTAATTATACGCCTGTGCTAAAAATACAAGTTTCATCCATAAATTATTTGCTCCCATAAATAATAGAATGATGTGTCATTGTAATCCGTCACCTGCCAGTTGCAAACGTCACTTTTCCCGCCAAGCGCGATCGGCGCATAATTCCCATGCAATAGCCGAGCAAGTTACTCTCGCCATCTCGATAATTTCTAATGATTATGCATCAACGGTACCTGCGCTTGCAGACCACGAGCTCACGCAACGGACAATGTGCATTCAGCCATTCTAATTTAAATAAAAAAAAACAGCTTACAATCGCATAAAATGCACTGTTTATTGCTCAAAATACACAAATAATGCCTTTCTCATCCATTGAGGGTCAAACGATGCTTTGTCCCTAAGTTGTCCGGTTTGAATAGGAGTAGGTTACCAGGGAACAAAGGTGGTGACATCTCTAGAAAGAAAGAATAGGGTGCGTCTCTAGTATAGTCAAGGTTATGCTAATGAGATTTAATTGAGTTTATAATAGGCAGAATGATGAATGACTTTGGGCTAGATTAGGGTTGGGAATTGAGGCGCGAAAATTACGGTGACTAAGCTTTTTCTAAATGTTTTGTAAACAGAAAAGGTTAATCTGAAAATAATTGACCGGTCGTAGACACTGAACATAATTATAGATTGTATTTTACAAGCAATTAGACTCTGCTTGTTGATTGCGGCAAAAAAACCACGGAGTTTTTTTTATCTAAACTACAAATATAAGATACCAGCGTTATCAAACGTAAGTTAACACGTCAAAACGTTAATTTTACGCTAAATGTGTCTACAAACATGGAACAATAACACACTGTCCTTTGTTATCTAAAAGCAAATGCGATGAAACAACTATTTTTGAAATAACCTCCTTTGCGGTAGGTCTTCCATGTAAATACAGGAAGATGTAACACGTGTCTATGGAACCGACAAAGGAGTTTTATAATATGCAGTAATTGTCTTTGTTTACAGCTATAAACAAGTGAAACATGCCTCAAAGAAAGATTGTTTAGTTTGAACGGTTTATAAAATCTTGTTGGAATTTATAGCGCACAACGGTAGCTGTTACGAAACGTATGAGAACGCGGTATAATTAAAATGTATTTGCAATTACACGAATACGATTTGGTATCGTAATAAAGTTCTAAGGACAAACCAAGAATCTGTGTCGCGGAAAATTATGGCGGGTGTATTTTGAAATGTCGTTTAAAACAAGTTTAATTTGTGAACATTTAACATTTGCACAACGGAATGGTTTTATCTGGAATTCTCTACATTTAGACCTATTAGAAATGCTTATAATTTAGGTGCAATTTACTTAAAAGATACTACTTATCTAAATACAAATACTTATATTATAAAATGTGCTTAATCAATAAATGCTCATGGAGACATACAGTCTGCGATTTCACGCATTATTTACTACAATGTACTGATACACTATCTGATTGCGCAAGCGTATACTCGTACGCACTTCATAGTAATTGGGCCACGGGGTCAAAGACCAGCCCTTTGTGCGAACCCTTACAATAGCGAACAATGCACAAAGACGATGTCTTATAATGTAATTCGGTTTGAAAACTTACAATAGACGATTCTAAGGCCCTAATCTTCGGTTCAAAACCGCTTTGTTCGTTAGCGATTTGAATAAAGCATTTCAATTTTCGCTACATTATTATTTTCATCCTGCATACAAAGTCGTATCTATGTTTATGGTGATAACAGAACAATAAGTGCTCTGTTATTGCACACCACGTGTAGACACACAGTCTAGAACTGCAACTGTTTGATAACGCCGCCTTCGAATAACTTAAAAAAGATTAAGACGACGATAACACTATGAAAATGCAGTTTTCTGTCAATATAGATAAACGATTTGACTTCTCAAATACAGGTGTTGACACAGATGCATCGAATCTAATAGACTTTCGTTGACTGTCAAGAAAGGCAAACATGCATTGGTTATCGGTAACGGTAGTGATGCCGTGCCACAGAGTAGCGTTGTATACACACTAATAGGGCTGACTACTTACCATATCGCTAATACTTAAAATGCAAATGAGCAAGAAAATTCACTAAGCAGCTAAGATATCTAGTTGAAATGTTGACCTCAATACATTATAATATGTTAATGATAACGCCTTTTGTTGTTTCAATTCGCTAAACAATTTTTAATTCAAATGCCAGTTACATTTTATGCTATAAAATATTTTTTTTTTCTATAATACAAGCTACTGCGTTAAAGTACACGGCATTATAGTTTTATTGCGGAATGATATCTATTAAATTATAATGTTACAAAATGCTTAGTATATCGTCAGCCCTGATTCGCACGGATCACGACTTGAAATCTTGACGCTGCGTACGCGCAGGTGCGCATGCGAACGTATGTTAATAGTGTTTTGTTTATTTCTTGCGCGCACCGAGATCCCATACGTTTTCCTAATAGAAAACTCTTGCATGACAATTTCTTCTGGCATATTTTCCTATGAACCGTACAAGACCGTATTACAACGAGTTATCGTAAACAAACTGTCAGTCAGTTGTTATTTATTGGCATGTTTGTACTGAGCTTGTATTTTTTACACTAGCTGACCCGCGCAACTTCGCTTGCGTCACATAAGAGAGAATGGGTCATAATTTTCCCCATTTTTGTAACATTTTTCGTTGCTACTCCGCTCCTAATGGCCGTGGCGTGATGTTATATAGTCTAAAGCCTTCCTCGATAAATGGTCTATCTTACACTGAAAGAATTTTTCAAATCGGACCAGTAGTTCCTGAGATTAGCGCGTTCAAACAAACAAACAAACAATCAAACAAACAAACTCTTCAGCTTTATAATATTAGTATAGATTAACATTCTTCCATTGTAATTAGGTTTTAGAAAAACATTCGTTATTTGCTATTTTTCGAAGCATTAACAACGTAATTCAGAAAATCACTAGTTATTTCTATGAGTAACTGTGTGTGAAATCGTTTCCCATACACACAATCATGTATTCGTGTATTCTAATTAATGTCCCTCCCCTGTTAAGGGGTGGTATGAGATTTTCGGCGATTTAATTTGTGTGAACCACTCGCGTGTCACGGTCCGACGAATTTTGATTTACTCTTTGTTTGATATTCACGGTTTTTTTCTATTTATTTTTTTACTGGAGCATAACTAATTGTACAACGAAATGTCTATTGTTTTAAAACTGTATTGCACTGTAACAAAAAGTATGGTACAATGAAATCACAGACTATAAATGATGAATGATGCAAGTCTGCTACAAGCTAGACTATTATTTATTGATAGCCGTAGATAACTTAATCATTCTGCCACCATTAGCAATAAGTGATTCAATGTTATAGGTTTTATTACAAGTAATAGGTCATAGAACTTAGTTCTTTTGTATTTTCTAGTACTCTATACATCTAAAATAATTCTCAATCTTGTTTCTTTATTACCCGAAAAAGTAAACCAACTTAAAAACATTTACCCTTTACTAATCAATTAAGTTACGTAAAGTTTACAAAATAAGCAGTAACTTTAACATGCGCATAAACATGTCTAAAGCGATAAGATGATTAATGGCTCTAACACATAATAGGCTGATAAGCTTAGCCTTGGATTCCAAGCATAGTGAACTGTTGCATTGTTCAACTTGGTTACTGCAGTTGCAATGCCCGATAACAACGATAAAATACGTTATTAGAATTTGTTCTTGCAATTTCTTGATAATTTTATTCCGTTTTGATGAAAATATACATTCAAATTTGTTATTAGCTGAATTAAAACCTCATTCGATTATAAACAAGAGTGTCCAAAATATAAATAAATATTGTTTAGATGTGAGAATCTCAACCACGTGTAGCGGTGTCGAGCTAGTGCTGAAATGATTCATTATAAGTTCTACAAATTCATTTACCCAATGTTTTTATTGTTATTCTCTAATAACACCTTACATTTCTTAGTTTTATTTCTCAAGTCAAAATACCCATTTTAAATACGTCACGGCTTTGTCTTTTAAACTGTTGAAAATTCGTTACAATACACTGAAATGCAAATTTCCAAAAACAATAGTCACCCTTTAATTTAGTTCTAGATGTCAGGTGAGGCGTAATGGAATCCTTTCGACTACATTGTTTTGATTGTTACAAGTGCTGTGTAAGTTTACCATACATAAACGGTAATGTATGCATAGTTAAGCGAAACATCCGTTATTTTTGACTGCATGCGGTGCACTTGTGAGAAGGTTCGCTAAATATTTTGAAACAATGGTTCAAAATAAATTGTTAGTTATTATTTTTGTTGGAAATTCCCTGCAATTCGTGCGAGATAATTATCGTGGTATTTTGATATCATTAGTGAATTGTTTATTACTTATTTTAATTGTGTAACAGTCGTAAGAGAATTAAACTTGAAAAGAAGCGCTAAAATGAATTATTTGATGAAACAAACAATACACTTTTACGTATAATGCAAGAAAAATAAAAAGGCGAATATAATATTACCATATCATTTTGTTAGACAGAGGTTTCCCTTACGAGATATAAATAGTTGCAGTTTTATAAAATCTCACAGCTCATAGTGTGTTGTGTATAATTTAAAAAATCCAGTTTCATCGGTGCAGTACGATACGAATCCACAAAATTTGCATAGATGTTTCGATAAACAGGTTCGGTTCTTGGCCACTGCACATTCCCACGAACGTATGCATTATATTTTTTAATATCAGCAAGTCAATTATATCACTCACGTATGGTAAATATTCGAAAACAAAGGAAATCATAATTTCGAGTGTTTAAACAAATATTTTGTATCAACATAGGATTTGCAAGAGATTGTGAAATTTAAAAATTTTATTTTTAAAGAATAAGTTATAGGTGTGTTACTTTTTTTATACGCGTGTCACGCATTAGGAAATTGTTTATATAAAATATCACATATTTCTATTAAGCACATTTTCCATTAGCACATACTCCAAGTCTTTCGTAAGTCAATCGTTGACCAAATAAATGCATAGTTCATTTGGTTGCGTGGCATTCACCGTGTCAATCGCATGCACCGTTATAGATTACTGTGCGAGCCACGTCTCCACCAGCCAATGGCCTACTGGCAACAAACTGTACGTGTCAAATTTACTACGACACAACACACAAAAAAAACTATCACCATTGTACATAAACCTTACAATTCAATGTTTTATTATCAAGAATTAAACTTTTATGTCGTGCTATAAAACGCAAGCAGTTTTAGTGTAAAAGTTTCATCAATCCTTGCACTTCCTTTCCCAAGGCCGCCTGTGACCCATATTCATAGTATTCTTAGAACATAATTATTACGTTTGATTGTTTGATCCGTCAATGCTTGACCAATCGCTTTTACGACGTGACCCCGAACGGTCATTATTATGCACTTTTATAGACGGTGTCAAACGGCCACCCTTTCAATGTTTTACTTTCACACGTTTTAAAATGTGGAATTTGTCGATTCCAAACGACCGGTCAGCTCGTAAAAGCTCGTTAGTAAAAAACGTATTTACGCGCCCAACGAGCTCCGTATAATAATGTCGTAAAAATAATATTTATGTAAAAAGTATATATTTGGTGGTTGCTTTTATTTTCTTCCATTTTTAATTTTTATCGACGACTTAAAATTAATATTTATGGCCCCCCATTCTCCACTTAGCCGTGCATATAATACTGTCGTAAAGCGTTACAAATCGGGCACATTAATAGGTTGCTGTAATTAGAATAACGTGACGTTAAAAAACTTGTAAGATAAGTTTTTATTTTGATTGCTATTTAGTTCTTCGAGTCACCTTTGGGGAATAGATCATTGGGTCGGTGTGGGTGGTCCGTCGCGCCCCCGACACACGATTGTATCAGTTCACATTAAGAGTTTTTTTGTTTGGTCTCGGGTGCAACGTGATCAAATACTAATAGAAACATTAAACCGCATCCTATGCTCCCATCCTGTCGCTACATTCGCCGCACACATTCGACCGATAGCTAATCGAACACAACTTCATTTTAAAAGCGATGTCAAGTGACCATTTAATGGAAAAGTGCGACTTTCCATTCTAGTTAGAAACTCTAGCAGTTCAAGGAAACTAGTAATTCGAGTGCGTAACGCGAGACCGCAACCCAATAGGTCGGGTGAGAGCCAGTGCTAATCCAGGCCAGATGTGACCGCCCGTCCGCCTGGCTGGCGCGCAGCTCGCTGCCTGGCCCGGACTTCTAAGCCATTACACACATTATAATTGGCCAAATAGTCTCGCATCTGCCAAATGACGCTCCGAATTACCAAACATGCACTTCACTAAGTGCTTATTTTACAGACCATGTTTCATATACGCAACCAAAAATGTTCTTCCTACTTTCCCGTCCCAGTGACCACTGGTGCACGAAAAACGAATACACAACTTTTGTTTTATTAATTAGCCGACAAATTACCTTTTGTTTATTGTGTCTGGTCGAACGGCCGTAACGTGGAGCGCGGTCAACTCTCTGAATCACCCCGAATGTTAATTACATTAATTTACTTAACAATGCCACTATTACAGTTAGCAGAAACATCTAAATAGTGCGTTTAAAAAACTGGATTACACCGGCCCCAAATATGCACGATTTAACATGAAACGCGAATTCGTTATACACGTAGCTTATCTTGAGAAAATACGCTGTTAACCTGTTGTATGCATCTTATTAAAGCACCGGCTATTGTGCATTATAGTCCACATATTCATGGGTAAACACACACCACTCTTTGTGTCTATTGTTAGAGTAATACTTAGCAGCATCACCCCTCGTAATCTCATCCTTTCTGTGCATTGTCCCACACAATGTGAGATCCCGAATTCGGTCCAGAGGTCGCTCATCTCTGAACGACCTTAGGTCATGTCTGACAATGCGCGGTATCGTGTTTACCTTTGTCTGACCGATGTTTAGGTTGTTTAGGGCTACTGGACTACTTGTCGACGATTGTTGTCCACAAAAGAAATCATCTCTGAACAAAGACATCGGACAATGCACTCATTGTTCATTTACGATATTTAGCTACCGTTCCGGCCGTTACGTGTCTTTATTATAGGTATTATCGATCTCATTGTGTTACCGATTTATAGAGCTGCTCCTGTTATGTGAACAATTTGAATATTAACGTTCATGGGAACTGATCCCAGTTTAACGGCTGCAAGATTAACTTGGAACAATTCAGACAAACAATTGAAAATTGTCTGAAGTTCCAAGCCCAGAATAAAAGTTGTAAAGCAACTTAGTTTTCGTCTTTATGTTAAGAAAGGAAGCACTTAAGTTTACCGCGCATCTGTAGAATCATAAATCGTAAAGTTTATTCTGTGCTTTTGTCTTATAGTGCGTGTTTCGGTAGCAGCTGCATCTGCGCCGATATGATTTACGTTTATGTTCGCATAAAATCTGAGAATGTGGTTTGCACTTCGATTACAGTGGCCTGTGTTGCAAAAATACACTCGGCGGCCGACGACAACGTTGTTCAATATTGCAAATATCGTACGAAAACGATTGTATAATTCTAAGTAGGTACCGCTTAAATGTCATTTCCATTAACTTGACGCGAAAACATTTGGTTGCATTTAAACGGTACGCGCAGATAATCTGAGATAATCGAGAAGCGTATCCCAGTAGCAGTGTTCTGTAAATGAGCGGTATCTGCTGATAGCTCGAGTGCTCGATAACGGCGGCTTTGATCGTCGACGTGCGCCCGCGCATCCTTTGAACTCGCCGCCCCCGCGGGGCGCGCTTTATTAAACATTCATTAGGATCCATCGTTTAGCTCATACCTGAACAGTAGTTCGGATGAAAGCTTACAACTTTAAATACGATACAAATAAAATCTTTTTTAACCAATGACGTCGTAAAGATTTTTTGATTAAGGTTCTTTATTTAGATTTGAGAATGTAAGATCAATCGGAGAATTCTTTCGTTAAAAAAGGTAGCTCCATCATCGATACAAAGGATTTATAGAGTCCTTTATACGAAATCTCACGTGAGAAGGTCTGTATTAATTCTGTAGAAAATCAAGCATAAAGCCCATCGTGATGAAGGATTTTAAATAGCCACTGGTCATGGAACCCACACATCGGTTGCTCACGAATATAAAAATCTAGTTCCCATACTAACAACAACTTGCAATTGCCTATCTCAACATCTAAAACTGAAACACTAAGATAAAAAAGAAAAACAAAGAGTAACAAATCGCACAGGAATATTCTATTCCCACATTCAAGAAACCAATACGGCCTGTACATAGTAATCAATAGAAAAAAGTGCAGGCCGACGTTCTAATGACAGCGGTAGGAACCTCCTTCGTAATGCTAGCCTCCAAGCAATTTGTGCTAAGGTAACTATAGGACACCTGTCTTAGGAGCCAGTCAACGATCCCGAAGATCATTGCATCCCCGTCTATAAATAAAGCAATTGGAGCATCGGAATAATTTATTTATTGTAAAATTAAATAATTTCCTGTACCGTTTAAATGGTATTGGGGTTTTCTTAAGGAAAATTATTTGCTGGACTTTGGTACTTAGGAAAAAAACATAAAGCAAAGTAATACCGTATAAAGCTGTTTTTTTAAAGACGTTGTAAAATCAATAAATATTTCTGTTTCCCAATCAAAATAAATCTTATAATACCTTCGGAAGAACAGTTAAGGCGCTGTCTATAATATTTTATAGCGTTATTGATTCCCTAATAACATATAAAAGGCTGACAGGCCATAATTTGAAGTGCTTATTATAAATAAAATGCATCGTAAATAATGATAGCTTCGCTGCCGGAATTACTCCGTTAATGAAGGATCGTTGATTACTTACAATGTCGAGACGGTGTATTTTTAAACCTAGTATTTATGTGAAGCACTAACTTGGTGTGAATGGAAAGATTTCTTACAATATTCCGACTTAAAAGTATTCTGTTCTACACAGGCGTAAAGTAGCTGACTTTTTCCGAAAGCTGTTTCAAAATTATTTCAATAGTTTCAAAGAGAATGTCCCCTAGATACAAACAAAAGCTTTACCTCTTTAGATAGTAGGTATAGATAAAACTTCAGTCGCAAGAGTCCATTGCCTCAACACAGACTGGGGGTCATATGAATAATATGAAAACGGTTTCGGTACGATGACCTTGTGCCATGCACCGACGCAAGTGTTTGCAATTTTTGTCATGATTTATCTCTACATCGTTTTACGCTCCGAGAGCTCTAACATTGCAAATCTAAAATAATTATATGACGGTCTCGTCATCAGGATATGCTTTGTTTGTTTAATGACATTAACCATTTTATATTACGTGTACAAATCACTTCTAAAAATTATACATACTGACATTATAGTCGAGACAAACAATGTAATAATTCTGTCAAATTGTCCCTTTAGGCCGCGGTGGGACCCCGCTGTAGTATCAAACTAGTTTAACAAACAACCCGTCAAAATATCTCAGCGTCACACATCAAGTCGTTTGATGGCGGCCGCGTCACTCACATCTTGTTTGACAAACTCGACTGACTCACAAAAAACTGTTCTACAATCTTCAATCATAACACTACATTTTATTTTTATGCGCTATAAGCAGTTTCATTTATCTTGCAGAATTTCAATCTCGCAAGTCGTTAGAATTGATGAACATAGCTATAATCTGGGTGGGTCTACGCGTCCATCATCAGTATTGCGAGTAAATAAATTCAACGTTGCATGTTACTATTACTTACCGCTTTACATAAATAAAACATGGCTTAGAAAACAATGATTAGTGTCGTGAACGTCAGTCAGTGGTTGTCTGCAATACGTGCAATTTTCCCTACGATTAGACGTCTCGGTGTGGTATTAAGTCCCTCTCTACCGGGTTGCGCGGTGATCGGACACGCAACAATGGCATACGTTCGCTCACTTTCACAATCACGCGTCGTTGCTCGCCCACTGAAAGTTTCTAATGTTACGCACTTTTACGACACGAGTTGATACAATCTTAGTGGGTAAGTGTTAGAACAATAATCACGCATAAGATTTCCTCGAGTTAAAATCTACAGTTTTCCAAGCGTTAGCCTTACGTTTGACTTTACCAAAGGCACTAAAACAAGTTGACATTAAAGCCGTCAATCACTTCTTCATTGAAACCATGCACAACCGCTATTTTCTATGTAAACACGCCGGCTCGCATGTCGACATTGACATTTCACTGTTAAGTTTCACACGACTGCCAATAACACCGCTCTACTCTACATTTAAAAATAGCCTCTATTACCTACCACATAAGGGTTAACTAATAACCCTTAAAACTATCCGTTAACATAATATTTAAGTTCTGTTTCATACTTAGATGTTTTGAAAACATTTGCTCTATGTGTATTGTTTACCAAACAATTGTAGAGTAACTTTTACATCGACAATTCATTCTAATTGGTTTTAATCGGACGAAATTGGCTGCCAATTTACCTGCCAATGGCCTCTAAGATGTATTGTTCTTATCCACAGATCGTGCAGATTTCACATACATACAAAAAATACACAGAAAAATATGATCCCTAATTTAGTGTTCGACCACGTATTACGACATCCTGTTTCGTAGATTGAATCTAAATAATTGGTCTCTAGAATCGTTCCAGACTTGTCAGACTACCTGACAATTACTAGGTAATGGGTGTAATTATGTTTGGACTGAATGTTGCCGTGATACAATTTTAAAGTCCTTTATTTATTCTTTTCTAAAAGCCGGCGAGCTGTTTTATCCTTTAAACTGAGAAGCAACTTTCAAAATATGTTATTTCTGCTGATATTTTATTATTGCAGGAATATATTTCTAAAGCAATAGTAAACTACAAATTACAATAAAAGCAGGCTTTCAAAGTCATTTACTTAAACATTAAACTGTCAATATTCATAATAGCAAAGCTATTTAGTGCGACTTAATTATAGTCATTGTAACTGTTGCAATTTTGCAATAATCTAGCTTTATTGCAGTCAGAGGGAATAAAATAATTTATAACCTTTTATTGTGGAAATATTGGTCTCTTTTACTGAATAGATCAAAAAAGCAATTAAATGTATATATTTCTGTATACATATTGATGTATTTGCAACAAAAGTGAGCTAAAACCTATCAAGTTTATGACTCAGTAATGACTAGTGACTAATTCAACAGTATGGTTTCCTGCGTGACGTAGTCGGTGGCGAACTTGCCAATACGATTGGCGCGTGGCATTTATTGCGATTGCGAAATGTTCGCGTAAATATCAAATATCTAGTCGGTAACGAAGGTTATTGTATGCAATCATGACTTCAAATCGATTACACCACGTATCGCATACAGAAAAAACTTGATTTAAAAGTTGAATACGATCTTGAATGCATTTAACACTGATACGATCAAGTACTCGTAAGTAGCTATTCTATCTTAGCGATCCCCCAAGCCATTTAAATCCTGTAAATAAGGACTTACAATTAATTACCGTTAGTAACAGTGGAATTAACTATTTATTGCATTTCCATATTAGTTTAGATTAAAATCTTGTCGGTAATTCTAACAAGGAAACGAGGCTAAGTCCACTTTATTTTATTGCATTGCGACTTGCGTACTGTGAGATGCAAAAGTGAAATCGTGAAAGGCAATCTCCCCACTTATGTCTACAACTTTAAAGACCGATAAGCGCGTAGGTCAAAAAACTAAAAATAGGGATATAAAATATTTATATCAGATAATATAGAACAAATGTTTAGCTCCCGATACAAAGCTACCTGGTAGTGTCACTTATTTGTTTAGGCCTCATCTCAAAACCAGTAGCGGGCCGAACGTATACAAATATACAGATATATACGTCGAGGGTGCGTTTTTGTTACCTTTTTTATGCGCGTCCAGTTGTAATAGAACTTCTTTGCCTAGGGCTGTGACACGCCTTGCAATATAATATATTTTTTATATAAAAAAATATATTCACTGGTGATTTACCCGCAGTGTATGGGTAGCAGGCAGGCAATGTATTGTTCTTCTTTTTTTGGAATACCTTTATGCAAATATCTGGGTGCTTCTTTTTTATATTACTTTTTTCTTGTTTCGTAAAAATGCATTTGCGGTTGAAGAAGTCGATGAATTATAACCATTTTTATTTATCTTTCATATTGTAACAAAAACTTGTATGCGCAACGAGGTACGCCATTTTGACATCGAATCGCCTTTCACTTGGCCTAGATATTTCGGAACTGGTTCGTAATCACAATGCAAACTTGCCGGCTCCTTACAAGCAAGTCGCCATCGCCATTGCCGTAACAGCGTACTTCCTGTGCAGCTGGGGGAAAATCTAACAGGGGAAATAATGTCAAATACTCATACCGGTTAAATGGCTCTAACACCACAACAAACCCAATAACGAGTTTTGCTATAACCCTATACAGTACATTATATTGCAGTGTAAGTAATTACACTATAAACCAGCTGTGAACTTTATGCGAACGCATAAATTGTCATCACATCACATTACTACGTCGAATTTCAAATATTTATGGTGATATTTAAGCTTAATTTATCAAGTTGCACTAATCGCAGCCCTAGGTCGTAAATGAATAAAATAAGATGGCGGGAGCGTGCGGCGGCGCAGGCGAGGCAACCTGTTCTGTGGCGGGACGCGCGTCGCCCACGCCCGACAAATCGGCGCGCGCGCAACGTACACCAATTACAGCACGGACATGTCCGATCGAGTTCTGACTTGTTCCAATGAATCGTCATCACCTAATCACGTGACTATGCCGCCAAAATCACCATTACCGGGAAACGTTATTCACCCTGCTAAGTTCTTACTTCCCTGTCTCCGCTCTACCTTAAGGAAGCTCGAAAATCAACTTAAGTAATGAAATATAACAGTAAGACTTTCCCTTTACGGTCTCACGTTTTTTGTATGCATAACATGCATTGAAGCGAAAATTGCAATTCATATTTTTTGTCGAATTTCCCAGCGCCATTACAGCAAAATTTATGTGTCATGCGAATGCGTAGGCCACGTCTATCGTTGCGTCTGGATCACGATACGTCCACTATAATAGTGTTTACTTCAGTACCCTACACAAAACGAAGATATTTTACCGCAGGCCTTGTCCCTGCAATTACGTATGTTACAATCGGAGAATTACTCTCGACTCGAGTCCCATTGACGCTGTAATGACTGAAACGTTCTGTAAGCCCGGCGTCGTGACCCGCGGCTCCTGCGTCATTCCCACGAACGCAACATTTGGACAACATTTGTGGTGAATAAGGGCCTTTTATGTGGTACGTTTTTGAACAATAAGTGTAATTTGCGCTGATAATTTTGGAAGATTTTCTCTTCCATACCTACATGTGGCGCAGTTATGCTTTGTTATGACGTTCCTCAATTACCTATGCAAGTTGCGCGCCGTGTTTCCTGGCACTCCTGCGCACGCGGCGCAGGATCAAAGGGCGGTGACACCCTCGACGTGTTTCAACCGCAACTTTACTAAAAAAAACTAATTTGACGCATCTCAGGATCGTATTTTTTCCACACTTTCCTTAGATTTTTTATTCCCACACGATCAGAGATTCTAGTAGTGTAGGCGAGACGGATGCAGGCCCGGCTGTTGTGGCCTTCGATGCACGTGGATTGCATTACGCGCTGTTGCTACCCAGAACTTGGCACACTTACACATATGAAAATGTACACCACTGTCTGGCAACACGAGGCGTGGTGAACAATCGAGCATGCTTAAATTACACAAACAAATCAAGCTGCATAAAAATCTAATTGACTCTACGCTACTAAAGTACTCAACGATAGAGTCCAACAAAGCACATACCAATTGACCTATGTGGTAACATTTTGTTCTCTGTACGGAGTCTAATAGCCTTAGTTAATTTAATATCTTTCCATAGATGACGCGTACTTGTGATGTAAACACGTGAATAAAGCGGCATCAAAAGAGGTAGCGTCGGTGCGCCCGCGCTGATATTTAGGTCGACCGAAATAGCCGGCACTCGGCGGCCAGTTAAAATATCAGCTCACCACACATTACCGAGAACTGTATGATGAAGAATATATCATTATACTACCAAATGACATTCCGTCAAACAATCACAATCACGTGCAGCCCATTATCGATTATAATGGTAAGCTAGTTATCTATTCAAGGTTAAATGTACACCCATACGCTCTGATATTTATTCATGTGGCTTACGTCGATCGCTGCGTATTATTTTAACGTATATTATTAAAAATTAAGTCGGTCCGGCACAGTTAGCTCGTATACGATAAAAGTTTGATAATGGGCGCGATAAATGTGTGAGTTGTTTGCGCGGTACACACGGGCGCGCCCGCGCGCACGCGCACGTCCCCAAGGCCATTTTGTTTACACATACACCCGCATGTTTACGCGTGCCCAATATAATACCCTCCCGATATTCATAGGCCACGCCAGTAGACACGCGGCCTCTATACAAATCACTTCGCGAATTAGTCAGGTTATATCAAGATGAAAATGGCGCGAAACGCTCCATTGAACGTTTGGCGGGAAACTGTTGCGTAACCACGTGAAAGTATTTTCTCTGTGTTTGCATCCGCTAGCACGTTCCTCTGTGTATTTATAATGTTGTATTTTTACTCATCAAGTAATTATAGTCAATATAATGGCATCGGATATAGGAGAAGCTATTGTTAGAATGCTTGTTGTGTACGTTATCACGTTATATTATATAATCAGTGAATTTTCGTGAGTACTACGTTGCTTACGTAACGATTAGAATAATGTAGTGATAACATTTCACGCACAAAATGTGTTATTTATGAACATAACCAAAAAGACACGTGTTTATGAATTTGGCGGGAAACTTGCGGTCTACCCGTCGACCTTGGCTTCATGACGTCACTGACATAGTTCCCGGCTACACCGACGCTTGTTTTTTGTCATGATTCAGACAATTTTATTATTAAGAACAAGACTTTTACGTTGAACGTTTTGTTGCTAAGTTAGCTGTCACCTTGACTTTTCACCTTCAATAATAACGACGACACTTAAATACATCGACTTTTAATTTTATGTCGGTTTATTTTGAAAGGATTCGAACATGTTATACCTAAAATTTTGAGTAAAAACTTCTAACAATTTTCTGATAGCCCTTTGTCATCATAATTTCTTCTAGACTCGCAACCACAAAATAACGCAACTATACTGCAAATTAATATAATATTTCAACTTAATACACATATTTATTTGAGATAAGAAGGTCAACAAAAATAATCTGATTCAACATTCAAGCTGAAACGACACAGGTCAATGAAACGACAAACAAACTGAAAATACATTTAAAATGAAATAAATTCTTGAAATTCTTCGTTTGATGGCTCTTGAAATATTTAAATCGCTGCTTATAAATCTTCAATGCAATCTTTTATTTACTGAATACAATACATATTAGAATTTTAATGTGACTTTTTTCTATTGAGAAAGTAGGAAATTTTACGACTATCTTACAAGCCATACAATTTCTATTTAATGTATTGCAAGTGCTATAAAATTTTACAATTACAAAAGCGCTTCAAGCCTCTCTTTTTTTAGTGTCCATCGATGTTTTGCAAAAAGCATTATATACCTACTTTATTATGGAAAATAAAAAACAGTCGGTTGGTCCTACAAGTTGGAGTTAAACACAATTTGTAACGAGTCATTTGGCCTTGGCAACACCGGTTACCAAGGCATTTTTTGTGCATTCCGATAATTTGGATGATCATAGCGTACATTCCCAGCTACTGTGTGTTTCTATTCTACTTATAAAAGGTTGATTGTTTCCTGGGAATCGAAACCGTTGATCCCTTTTAACTTTTCCTTATAGGGTAAAATCCTAAAGGATGACTTCTTGGTTGTGGTTTTCGCCTTTACGTAATAATCTATCATTATTTCCCGTAATTATTTTTACGTCTTTTTAAAGCCGCTTCCTTACAAATTCAAAATTACTAGTTCGGTTACAAGTAAACTGTTATTATCTGTCCATAGTAGCGTCTTGTTATGAATCGTGAGTTATGTCTAAATTATAATCTCGAGACATTATCTGCATCTTAACTTATCACATTATCATCTTCACGCTCCACATACTTACAAATGATTTCATCAACAATCATTTTTGTATTCAACACTTTTACGACTATACATTATACACCAAAACTATATAAGTTTGACGGCAACCTTCGCACCAGTAACTCACAAGCCAGCTATAATACAGATTAAACAGTAGTAAAAAGATCGTAAACTTTTATGGGCAATATTTTTTCAAAATTAGAAATGGTCACAAAAGACGTCGCCGCCCAAGGATTTGTTTAGAAAAAAGCATTCCGGTGCTTTAAGTACTCTAAACCTACTTTTTTACAATCCGATCCTCATGGATAGAGTCGTAAAACTCTCGTAAGGTCCCGTACGGCGCAGGCGCAGCATCCGGGCGTCTTAACGAACATTTCAGTTTGGAGGTCGTAAAATTTTTCTCAATTCACAATAGTACGGCCCCGCCCTCTATAATGTTTACGAGTGATGTTTATGCGAGTTACAACAGTCGTGTAGCGCTGCACAGTGCACAGGCTCTCCCTTCGCAGAGAAATGTTAACAAGAGTCGTAAACTGCTTTCACCTTGCGTTTTATACTTTTATCGCGGCTTACTCGTCACGCGAGTCAATAACTAACTCGTATAGCACCAATTATATTTAAGTATCGAATTCGAGCCAATAAAACCGTGGCTTTTGTTACCCTGCATATTCAAGACCAATTTGTGACTCGGGGGTTCATGGGAAAACAGAGCACTTTCACACAAGTATTAACGTTTTATTTGTGTCTTTCCAGATTTCCTGAAGCCGCGCAAGCGGTTATCGAGCAGCGGCAAGAAGTCCCCGGCGCACGCGCACAAGCACGAGTGCGGGCACGGCGCGCACATCCGCCCGCCCAAGGTGGCGCGGCTCGCGGCCGCACACCACCTCAAGCGCACCAGCTAGGCCCCGCCACCGCGTGACAACTACCAAAATTGAACAACTGCGTACAGGCAGCTAGAGACACGAAACAGGGATGTCGAGGACTGCGCTAGTCTGAACATCCTCATTTCCAGAATCGGTGAGGCGCAAGTGACTGAATCTAACCGCCTAACCTACTCATGTTTTGTCAGTTCAATTTTGTCACAATCGTTGTCATAATGTGAATATTTTTATGTTTTATTAATTTATTGTAATACCGTTTCCAAAATATTAATAATGTTAAGTATTGAGTAAGTTAGTTTAAGGAAATATCTTTAGTTCAACAATTAATATATCATGATACCAATGTCACTGAACATCACAGCCAAGTTTTGCTCAATGCTTTCAACGCAGTTCTAATTATGTTCAATATTACATATGTGTTACTTTGTCAATAGGATCACTTGTTTTATAACTTGATAGTGGGTCTGGAACTCTTACAAATAATCATGTATAATTTCACAACAGTTTGAAAAGTATTCACCAAAAAGAGAAGTTTACACAAAAAGATTTACTGCAATGCTTAAAGCCATCAATAAGAAACTCAGTGGAGTGTACTAGTGTAGAGTAGATGAAGGTACGTTATTGATATGTAACACATCTGTGACGTGTGTAAAGTCATGACGCTTAAACCGGCCTCTCCCACTACCGCAGACATTCACAAAACTTGTAACACACCGTGACAATTTGTAATAAGTTATGATTATATTATATGAATTATGATCTCTTTGAATTAAGTTATTTTTAGATATAGCTACGGTTTAATATTAAGTATATTTACACTTTACGTCAAATGTTAAGGTTAGCAGTCACAATATAAATGTCTCGAAAATGTTGCACGGCGCAAGTGAAATCAAATTTTGTTTGCGTCGCGTCGGAACATTTTCGACGCATTCTCTCCTCTCGGTGAGCACTCTCGTACGTTCCTGCGCTCTCTGCGAGGTATTTACGAAAGTATCCTCACGACAGATTCACGTTACACTATGAAACAACACAAATACTCAATATAAAAGACATTGTTACCTTCACTGTAAAGGTTTTGCAATTTTAAAGTTTAAGTAGTACAATACGTTCACTTTGAGTATTTGTGTTCCATTAATAACTACTCGTATTGCAAATTAGGATATTTGTTTTGTTGTTGTATTTTAATGGTTTATAATATAAATATATTGATGATTGTTTTTTTTTATAAAATTGGTATTCGAAATTAGTTGACAGTTGCAACAGTGTATTGGATATATCTAACCGCGGCCCTTTATGAAAGTACAAATTTTCTCATCAGGTTTAGGTCGAGGGCTCGCGGCCGCATCAAAAAGACATACCATTCATCATTATCATAACTCATCTTATGTTTAATCTCTAACATTTATTGTAAGTTTTGGTTATACCATACATCGTGTATGTTTATTATTTTCTATACAACGACAGTTGTAAGGCATTTTAAAGCTAACCAAAGCCGTTGTACATTTCGCGACGATACACTCAAATGAAATTAAGTAAATGAACTTTTATGACTTGACAGACAAAATAATGAATAATTTTATATTGTTGTAAAGGTATATTTTGACTACAGTGTGTAGTTTATAACCTGTTTCAAATTGACGTTCGTAATTTATGATTTTTTTTTGTTTGTGTGTGGTGTCTAAAACTGATGAGTCTTTGAATTATTTAACTAGCGGATGTTAATGAGTATTTACACAATCAGTTAAAAATAAATTACATGCTTGGATTCATTTTACAACTTCTTAAAGTAATTTATGTAAAGACTACTACTATTTGTTTTGGTAAATATTAAACTTCAATTTATTTGTTGTTCAAATTCAAAGTTCCTTAGTTGTTGACATCACATCATATATGGTATAATTATGTTGTTCGATTCGGACTATCCTGTGTCCGCCTGAGAGACACAGTTGTCTGCAAAATATGAAAGTGTTCTCCGAATTGTTGTGACGCTACTTAATGTATTTGCGTGAACAAACCCTACTATTATGTCACATTTATCCATTCAGTCCTCAATTTCATACGCCGTTTACTGATTTCTACAAAATATAGCAATAGTATCTGAAAAACATATAACAATAGTCTGATTCTACACTATGTTCACGCTATACAATTAGTAGCGTCACTATCACAACACATTTAGAGCACACTTTATAATAATTTTAATATTTTTTCTCTTTAACACCTGTGATGTATTAAATATGATCTCGAAACATAATTTTTACTACGTTCATATTTAATTATTTTAATAGAGTTAGTTCCGGTGGCTAAGGTGGAAGCAAATCTTTGTATCCCTGGAGTGATTGCATTTGAGAGATAATTTAATACATCAGTTGATTAACGTTTAGTGCGAGATATATAAGTGTGTGGGGAGACGCGTGGAGTCGGTTCAGTTGTAAATGTGTTACGTCGCCGCTGCACTGTACATAGTGCACTTAGCATGTATTTATTGAACGCGGAACGTATTCGTAGGTTAAAAGGAAAATATAGGGATACTACAAATATTTAACGTAATATATTCTACGATTAATTATTTTATTGGAAAGTTGAGAGGCAAATTTTAATTATGTGCCAAATAATTCCACGAATGCTGAGTCGATGTTCTGTGACGAGTAAATGTTGTGGCTTTGTATGTCGGTGAATATGTTTATATAACGCCAGGCCTGGCCTATGTACTCCTGAGGGATTTAAGTGCAAATAGCACCACGTAGTCGGTGTATCTATGTAAATGTTATTTATCGTTCTCAGTGTCACATTGTGCTTGATCGCGAGACAATGCCAACATTTCTTGAAACAAATGTAAATAAGCGACGGAAAAACATAATTTTTATACTATGTGAACTCTTAGACATTGTGTATTGTAAATTTAGTTGAAAAAAAGCTTCTTTCGCTCGATAACTTGTTGTTTTTCTTTATCTACGCCCAACCCTGATACGAATACAAATTTCTTATGAACTACTCTCTTACGAGACACGAATGGCATTAGTAAGTATAACTACTATCTAAAAGGACTGGCTGTTTGGACAACATCGTCGTCTACCTGCGGAAACTACGAGAGGCTACTGAAATGCTGAAATATAAAACCAAATACGTATAATAAACACCTTACGTGGAAAAATAAGTAATTCCAATACCTATTTAAGCCATAATGACTAATATTATGTTTTCCTCCACCGAATTATGGCATCGTTATGAAAGTACATAATATATGATGTATTTACTTACGTCGTTGAAGTTCGCTACTTCATTATCACTGTAGAGTTTTATATACTCCTTGAAACACATTAGGCAAATACTCACTTGTTTATAATAGATAAATAGTTGTTAGATAACAGGAACAAATATATAAAATAAAACGACATAGTTGATGCTCGTATGAAAATGTTTATTGATATCACAATCAAGTCTACACAACTACCCAATTAATTACCCATCATTTCGTGTACACGGCGAGTATGGATGATTTACACATAGATACACTTTACCAATTAGTACATTCAAACGCCGTTACAATACCGACGTCGCTACCATAAAATGTTATAAATCTATTATACAATTTTGTATTACCCAATAAAACGGTGATTATTCTGGATTAAATGCAAAAAGGTCGTTTTGGCGTGCTATAAAACTTTAACGACTATTTTCTAGTGTATCACGACAGTTGATACTAAGTGTTCACAATATTTGTTAGTGACGAGAAAAGTAAAAATCTACCGATAGAAAATTACTCGCTAGTCAGTACAACGCTATTCTGATTTGTGACAAATATAATAAAAAGAGATTCTCATAATAAAATACAATTACGATTTGAATCCAAGCGATAATCAAATATTGTAAAGATTAAATTTCACAACGATTGAATAGAATTAATAAAAAGTGCGTTGATTATTGTGTGGCAAAAGAATTTATTGTCTCGATACAAATATTGGAGTTATGTAGCATTTCCATAAACACGAAATACAATGGTTTGTTAATTTGAACATACCGGCACGGTGACCGGTCACCATGCGACGCGTTGCTGAGACTTTAAATACGTTAAATTTAATATTATATACAATTACAATAGAGTATGTATTACACTTAGGCACATCAATTGTTATAAAATTACATTTTTGTTTAATTCGAAAAGGTGATCCTGTTGTCGATATTCAGCTACAATAATATATATAAACTACCACGAATCTAGTACACGTAATGTGATTACAAATACACGTCCGGTTAGCTCGATTATAAAACAATGCAATTACATACAAGAATTTTATTAATAAAAATGAAATAATGGATATTAAGAGTAAACTACGACAACATTTATTAACTTTTGAAATATTAAACAATAAATGCAACTTCTTTCTCTCATATAATGCTAAGTATACAAGGAAAGAGTTAAAGCCGTCGCGACGCCGGGGGTTTACTGATAAATTTGTACTTTATTTTTCCCCCCGCCACGGGATAAATCAGTAGCATTATATTATAATATTAGGTACCTATATTTGTGTTTTAGGATATATTAAAATTACTTCTCTAAGTTGGTCGTAATCCTACGTTACTGAAACTCTAGTCTAGCATAAAATAGGTGTTAGGTCGTAACAATAAGGCGCACCTAACGCGCAACATCGACACACTCAAATATTAATTCGCTGGACATATATTAGAACATTTAATCATAATGAAATGTAGTATAAGAAGACAGTAAATCTTGAATAATTTTGGACATCGAAACAATAAAGTTAAATCTAGAAAATGGCGCTCTTCTAAGTTATAAACGTCCCAGCTCGATGACAATGGACACCGGCATTTATATTTAATAATAAATATTATATTTCATTTACTGTAGCAATTTTATTTCAGGTAATTAATTAGGTACTTTAATTTGTGGTCGACAGTCAGTTTGTACTAATTTGTTGCGCGAAGGTACGGGTGCGCGTTGATGTCTTTAGTGCGTCACTCACTAGAAAGTGAAAAATTTTCTTCACTATCCATCCGATGCAGAAAATTGCGGATTTGTGAGTCCGACGACGGGCAGTACAGCATTTAAAGCTGTTTAAATTTATCTAAGTATATAATATAGAAGTAAGTGGCCAGGTTGCATTGTCATCGAGAGCGTCACAGATAAAATGCAGACATATATCTAACTCTACGCAGAAACTACACCCATAGCTTGTATAAATCTTTGATAAAGTTTTTCTAAGTTAAAAAGCTGTCGCTACCGCTATACATCCCTGATATTCAGTTGGGAGCGGCGGGCGCTGCGCGGGGCACGCACGGCTCGCGCGCGCGCCACGCAGCGCTCGCCGCCGCTTACGACTACCGCCCTAATCACACTATAAGCTCTAGATAAATATAAAATATTTTAGACATCTATAATATTTAAGTCGGTTTGGTGTCGAAATATGCGATTATAGTTAACGAAATACATCGAAGAACAGTCCAGCTGCCTGCGCTGATTATTGGACGGCAAAACATTTTGGTAAACGGTGCACTACACCACTACTGCATCTGAGTGTATCTGTAGCTGTCGTGAGCTGTCATGAGCTGTCATGAGCTGTCACTAGATACCAAGAGATACGACACACACTAAGCGTACTAAGTAGTAGAAAAGGTACATCTCCGAAGTCCCGGGCGTTTTGAAGTAACTAAGCGAACGTGACACTGGACTGTATAATCTAAAACTTTACTCACTACAGACAAAATCACATTCATTTTAATAGACAGTGTAAAAATAATGTTTATAAACATTGGCCTATGAGTTAAGTCATATAAGAATTCATTGTACTCCATCTAGTTGAAAAGCTTATTGTTATTATCACACATATAGTTTACCTATTAGGTAGATATAGAATGAATATACAAAAGTTAATACTAGAGAGTAGAGCCTATCCAGCAGCAATAACTATACTAGTAACAACGAACTTGTCACATCAGACTTGTAAAATTAGAGTTTATCATCTTATATTATGTCAAATAGCAAGTTGATCCCTCTCACCTGACGGGGGCCGCCGGTGGTCTGCTACTGTCATCGGAGTGATCGACCTCTTACATAATGCTGTGCTCGATAAACAGACGTACAGTGTACATGGTTACAACATACATATACGTACATATACCTCCTCGCACGTCACATACTACACGTACACGTACACGTACACGTACATAGCGAGTGCACGACTACCGTTGTTTTACACAAGTTGCGGGCTAAGCGCGATTAACGATTATCTAAATGGTTAACAGTCAGTCGATTTGGAAACTTTATATCGTACAATTAGATTTATGTGTAAAAAGTTTAACGAACGAATCGAAAAATTATTCAGTATTTATGTACGAGAAAGTTTGTAATGTAATATATCTAGATTTGTCATTAGCAACATTACGCTATATTTAATATTATAATTTTGATAATTAAAAATGAAAACATTCATCCAATGGTGGCCTACTACGGCACTTTATAAGGATTATAATCATAATTATTCTATTAAGGAATACGCTCTACCAAGATATTTGGTGTAATAATTTCAATTATTAAAACATTTAGATAAGTGCTAGCTGTAGAAAATGAGTGACAAAATCACATTGTTATAAAAACAGTATTCTATGCACTTACTTGATCTATATTATAAGTGTTTACCACACGTATCGCTACTGGTACCGCGAGGGGCGACCGCTTCACGCTTCTGTATTATAATGAGCTTCTAACACACATCAATTAATATAATAATAATATATGTAATTACTTTATAAAGATATGCTATGGAAAAGACTTCGTAGTGTGACATATATTCACTATCTGTCGACATCGGCAAAATTGTGCTAAAACATCTCACATGCTACATCTAAGGCCTATGTTAACACGTAGAAACTATCCTCACTAATAACGGGGCCAAACAAAAAGTGTCTACTAATTGGCAAATAATAAGAATGATTATTGTCTGACACTGGGTTATTGTCGAGACAGCAGCTCTGGCGACACACGCCACGCTATTGACTACACGCGCGCCGCGACCTCGCCCGCTAACCTACGAGCTGTACTTACATACAACACCGAGCCTCGACTCCGCTAAGTAATAACATTTAAATTGAATAATATAACTAAGATCGTAAACAGTACAGTTGTGAAGTCGGATATACGCGATATTTATAGAGTTAAGGGGAATAAGCAGAAGACGGCCAACACACCTATAGTAGTAGAACTGAGCTCAACACTACTGAAGACTGAAGTTCTTAAGATGTGTAAGTCTTTCAACATTAGGCATAAAGTAAAGCTCAGTGCTAAACATTTGGGCCTCAAAACTAATGAAGACACCCCTATATTCGTATCCGAACACCTCACTGCAAAAGGCTCAAGATTACATTTCCTCGCACGCGACCTTGCTAAATCTAAAGGATATAAATACTGCTGGACCGCCTATGGTAAAGTTTATGTTCAGAAGCATGACTCCTCACCTACATACGTAATCAGAAGCGAGTCGCAAATACAAAGCTTAATGCAAGAAGCGTGACTAGTACCCGTATTTCGTAGATATATACGCTGTAAGTTTTATCTTCTAATTTTATATAGTTTTTCAATTTCTTTTGAACAATTTTGTAAAACAAATTGTATCAACATACACAAATTCAAATTACACACACTCATAAATTACCAACACATTTTATACAACACTTACACAAATACACTCACCCATACATACATTATCACACAATTAGCATACATTCTCTTAACATTACATACTTTACTACATACTTATTGTCATCTTAACAACACTGATCGAATGAACAAAACCAAATCAAACAAATTCCTCACATGCTTTATTCATGTTTCTTTGCGAGTTCTTATAACTAGGATAGACAACTGCGAACATAACTCTTACTCGAACTTATTATATAATTTATCGGCTCCTCTAACCAAATTTTTTGTCGTATATGTTATAGACATCCTAAAGTTAAAATTCAGAATGGTATTATTAGTTTATAATGGATAGCACACACATTATAATGCAAGAATTAGATAACATTACTATAGCTCAATCAAAAAACCTACAAGTTGATGAATTTACTAAACAATTTTATGTACACAAATCAGATTTCACAATATTATCACAAAATATTCGAAGTATTTACAGTAATCTAGATGATTTACTAATAACATTATCACAATTTAAGTTCAAAGTAGACTTATTAATCTTAAATGAGTGTAGGCTAGATATAAATAAACCTACCCCTGTAATAGACAATTACCACACCTTTACCACTAGCAACCACTTAAACCAGTGCGACGGAGTGACAGTATATGTAAAGTCTGACCACAAGGTAAGTGTTAAAGAAATAATATTAGTTCACGCATCATGTTTGCAAATAATAATGCCTAACCTTGTCGTTCTTGCTATTTATCGATCCCCTTCAAATATTAACGCCGAAAATTTTATAGATTCCTTAAATAATCATCTAGCCTCTCTTAAAACATATAAAAATATAGTAATTACAGGTGATATAAATATTAATATAACTAATAAACCTATTGAACATACATATGACCGTACTAATAGATTAAACTACCTTAACATGTTATCAATGCATGGTTTGTTATCAGGACATTGTCTACCTACTAGAGGCGAGAACTGTTTAGACCACTTTATGTTAAAGTTAGATATTAATAAATGCGCTGCCTCTATTGCTGTATTGAATACCACTATTACAGATCACTTTACGATTTTTCTTAAATTATCAAATCTTATAAACTCCCACAAATGCTCGAAAACGAAAACTATAGTGGACTTTGACAAAACAATATCTACATTGAAAATAAATAATATCTCCGACCTTAATTTAATTCAAGATCCAATTGAGTTATCTGTACAGTTAATTGAGACTCTTCAAAACGGTTTACAGCAAAACACTGTGACTACCTTAGTTCCTAGGAATAGGCGCATCATAAAACCATGGATATCGTTAGGTATATTACGATGTATACAAAACAGAAATGACATGCAAAGAAAGTTACGATCAGATCCTCATAACACGATATTACAGATAACGTACAGAAGATATCGTAACTATTGTAACAATTTAATTAAAAAGCTTAAACGAAAATATGATAAGGAACAACTACTTAAGGCTAATAAGAATACAAAACAGATATGGAACACAATTAATAATATAACTCATCGTAAACTAAAGAAAAATCCAAACTTAGAACTATTAGACATAAAATCCACTCCTCAGGCATCAGTAGACCACATAAATTATTATTTTTCAAACATTGGAAAAGCCCTAGCTGAAAATATTACCACCACAAACCTTTCACAACTTCAACATGACATTCACAATACGCTCACCACACAGGCTTCCTCCTTTGTGCTTCTGCCAACAGATCCTACAGAAGTACATAATGTTCTGATGGGTCTCAAGACTGAAAGTGCCCCAGGCTGGGATAATATTAGTACAAGATTTTTAAAAGCCGCCCATGAATTAGTAGTTCCGATAATTTCACATCTGGCTAATTTGTGCTTTAGTCAAGGAAAATTTCCCCCAGCTCTAAAACAAGCAATAATTACGCCAGTACACAAGGGTGGTGACAGAGATGATGTTAATAATTACAGACCTATTTCAGTCCTGCCCGCAATATCCAAGATAATTGAAAAATTAATTAACAAAAGACTTACCAGTTACACTAATAAGTATAACATCATCTCAGAAGCTCAATACGGTTTCAGGCAAAAATTGTCTACGGAAGATGCTGTGACTGCATTAACCTCTCATATTGTTAACTTAGTAGATTCAGGAAAAAGATGTTTAACTGTATTTTTAGACTTAAAAAAAGCGTTTGACACCGTCTCTGTCCCCATTCTTGTGCGCAGACTAGAAGACATTGGCATCAGAGGAAACTCGTTGGCATTACTCACAGACTATTTGCAGGATCGTAGACAGAAAGTCAGGGTAGGGGAGTATATTAGTGGGGAGTCGTATGTGACCTACGGGGTGCCGCAGGGCAGTGTGTTAGGTCCGACTCTATTTCTTATATATATTAACCAACTCTGCAGAATGCTGCCGGAGAACGGCCGTATTTTCTCATATGCAGACGATACTGCTATAGTGTTTTTTGGCGATTCTTGGGAATCTGTATATAAATTTGCCGAGGAGGGGCTTCACAACATTGTTAACTGGCTAAATTCGCATCTTCTAACTCTAAATATTTCAAAAACCAAATATATAGCTTTTACCAATTATAATAACAGTCAACCCGGACCAAACGTAACTATAAAAATTCATACATGTGGTAACTCATCAAATATTGATTGTTCTTGTGAAAAGATTGAAAAAGTAAGCAATATAAAGTACCTGGGAGTTCATGTCGATCAGCGGTTATCATGGCATTCTCATATTGATATGGTCATGGCCCGAACTAGAAAACTGATCTGGATTTTTAAGCAACTTAGACATGTGACAACTAATAAAATGTTAAATACAATATATGTCTCTCTGGCTCAATCCATTCTTATTTATTGTATACCCGTATGGGGCGGTGCAACAAAAACTAAATTTCTAGAACTAGAGCGGGTACAGAGATCTCTAATTAAAGTCATGTTTTCCAAACCTTTTAAATTTCCAACTAATGAGTTATACTCCTTAAGCGACATCCTCTCAGTCAGAAAATTGTACGTACTTCATACCGTTTTAAAATTACATAAATCTCTATCTTATGACCCTCACCATCAACATAAACGACGAAAACACAGTGTTGCACCTACTAAATACGTAAGAACAGCATACGCCAAAAGGCAATTCATTGCACATTCTGCCATACTTTACAATAATATTAACAAAACACTTAACATATATCCTATGTCTGCAACAATCTGTAAAAAGACATTAATCGAATGGTTAAAACTGAAAACTTATGATGACATTGAAATATTAATGCAAACATCGTTAATATAAAATACTCTTAAACACACAGACTCACTAATTGCACACACTTACACAAACACACACACACACACACACTTACTCAAACACACCCAGACACACACACACACACACACACACACACACACACACACACACACTAACACACCCACACACACAAACACACACACACCAACACACACACACACACGCACACACGTACTCACACAGTAACACAAACTTACACACACACACACCAACACACACACACACGCACACACGTACTCACACAGTAACACAAACTTACACACACTTCCACGTACATACACACGCAAGTGTTGTGTTTTCCACTTAATGTAACGTATATAAGACGTTTTTGTTTATAAGAGATTCTATTTTGTTTAATATTCTTTTAATTTTTAATTTTGTTATATTCAAATTTTCCTTTGTATTCCTTTTTAATATTTTATATTTTATTCTGTACACCACTTTTACCCTTTTATAATTTGCTATTGAAGAGCGAGACCTCCTAGCACAGGTATATTTTTTACTTAAAAGGAGGTCTCTATGTAACATTTATTGTAAAAGTTGTACGAGATTACGAAATAAACATTTTTGATTTTTTTTTTTTTTTTGATTTTTGATGTCGAGTGCGGGTGTGGGTGCGGGGTGAGGGCGAGCCCACGGACGCGCCAGTATACTAGTTGCGATGCATGAAGACAGGCCCACAGATACTACAGAAACATAACTCAAAGGACGAAGGGAAAGGAACAAAATAAAAATAAAATAAAAAGGGATATTTGGATGTTTATTTACAATTTTTCATCTAATAATAAACTATTTGATTATTATTGAAGAGAAACTTAAGCAACATCTGTGCTATATCCCCTGATCACCCACATATCGAATTTAAAACATGTTAATAGTATCGACTTGTCTTACACAAGCCCCTACAAGCTAAATTAAAACATAAAAATACCCATTATTGTAGAGTTAGTTCTCAGCTAGTACCGTCAGGTACTTAGTTAAAAGTTACATCGATTAAACCAAACGTAAGCCTACCATAACAGTTTCACCGATACATGTAATCATGAAAGTAATATAATCACAGTGGAATATAAGGTCGTGTGCGGCGCGACACGACGCGACACGACACGACCCGACATACTCGAGATAGCGGCGGCGAGCCGGAGGGTGCAACTTTAACCATCTTACAAGGAGTATTTTGTACATTTAATTGTTACCATATAGAACAATAAATTATTGTCGACACTCGAATTAGCTAATCGCGACTTTTTTTCGTATAATTCCTCTATAAATATAAATCGGTATCGTGTTTTGGTGAAACCATACACAACTAAACTAAATATACATATACACGGGGCATTTCATACAGCTGCTTCGCAAAATGCAATTTTATACACACAAAAGAATTTACTTATTGCAACAACCCAAAATGTACAGTTTCCGAACTAAAATAATAATGAGTAACGATCACAGAATCACGTCGAGCAACGTTTAGTTGTTACGTGCGGGTCGACTGGCGGCTCCGTCGCGCCTGTAGGAGCTGGCGCTGGACGCGGCCGCCGGGCGACGCGACACGCGATGCGATACAGAACCGAATGCGCCGCGACAACATGCCCCATATACACATCACTAAAACTTAATAAGGCAATTTCAAACGATACCGTAAGCAGACGTTTATAATATGCTAGGACAAAATTATTATAGAAAATAAGTGTTAACATTCCATATGTTAATACTCTTAAAAGTAAACCCCAAAACTCCAATAAAACCTTACAAATAATAAAATCACTAAAATGAAAGATTGAGACGAAGTATCGCCGTGCTACATAACGTTAGGGGTACATGGTACATAGCGTACATACAGGTATATAATATGTGCACGTGTGAACAGAGATCATTGACTAAAGCCTCGCGTGAGGGGCAATCTCGCTCTTCTACCGCGGACCTCGCTCGCTGCACCTTTGGTACTACCGCACTCTGCGATACATAACATCCGATATTAAACTATTACGACTTGCATTTAGAAAATCGATCGAATGTGTTAAGTTAATTGCAAAATTAATCAATAAATTAAATTCGATTCATCATCATTTATAAGTAAGCACAACAACCAATCATTAAGTATCTCATTTTAGAATCATAACACCATTTTAAATTATAGTAAATTAATTATAAAAGTTCACGTTTCTACCAAAGGTCCATGCGATGCAGTCCGCTTTACATTGAGCGTCGTAATGAGTAGACCAACAGATATATCAGAATGTCGTATACAATGGACACGAAAAACTTTAATTATTTTTTCGTCCATTATTTATACATTCTTATAGGAATTATGTTCTGTAGTATTTGTAAGTTGCAAGCACATTTATCATGCTAGCAATTTAGCATAAAAATACAATGATTAAACAGCAACATATTTAGTTAAGATTAAACATAAGAATAACACGTAGAAAATATAGGGTTATAATATCGTTGGCGTATTCTCTACGACGCTCACAATCAACCAAGCTGGTGGTGATTATAAACAAAATAAACAAAGATAATATAGCATAACTACAACCATAAGAAATACCAAACTAAAACGTTATAATTATTGTCGGGCAGCAAACTAATGTACTAACGTTATGATAAAAAACTAATATTACATAGTAGTCTTGTCATATAAAACATTTATAATATGAAAAATTAAAATAATGCAGTGGTTCTCATATAAACTTGCGATTAAATGGTGGATATTTATAAATTAAACACTTAATACTAGTAATTGATAAAACCCAAAATATAATATTTAAAATAAAAAAATACACATTTAGCATACGCTACGGCAAGCCGACGAAACAGTCACGTATTTATATTTAAAAGGATTAAAGTTCCTCGAGTGAGTTATTCTCGTAATACGAATAAATAGGATATAAATGTGAAATAGACATCGATCCGTCGACGATTGCAAGACATCAAAAGCTCTATAAAACGCGCTACATGAAAGTTATAATAACATTTAATAAGATAATATTCATGCATATCTAAAGACAGTTGACGCGATTGTCAAACGAAGCATACGTTACTTGTTTAAAATCACTGTAATTATTCTAATATAATGTAATATTGAGTATGCATCTTAGTGTAGATTGTTTGCCGCAGCGGGTGCTAGACGCGTGGCGGGCGGCTCGGGCCGGCGGTCCATCTACGCTTTACATGACTACGAAACTTGTACGATATGACTTATTTATTTAATACTTATGTGCCGGCCGCGCCGCCTCACTGTGGGGCCTGTCATACCGGACGTACACATTCAAAGATAAAAACTGCCAACTGAAATACCCAGTCGTGTATCGACGTGTATCGAGTCAGCGAGTAATAGGTCGTAGCTCTAGTGTCACTAAACACTTATCAAAATATTAAACTAAAATCAATTGCAGTCGTAAAAATAATTGCATAACATTTTTTTTTTCATCTTCTATAAAGGACATTATTATTTTTTTAAACAATTTCGTTCTATCTAAAGTGATTATACATGCATTATTACAATCTTAGTTAATCATTAGTGTGTACTAAATGTTTATAAAATATCTTAGATAGGATTTTTTTTATTTCGTTTAATATACTCGAATCTACGTGTATACAAGTAGTCCATCACCGCGCCCTACACATTAAATTATCTCTACGTAATATAAAAACCCTTTAATTTTGATTATAATATAGTAAACACAGCGTAAATGTTCGTTTGTGTCACAAGGAGCGGCGGCCGCGACCGCCGCGAGCCGCCGCGCTACATGATATGGAACGTAACAAACGTATCAACAAATCTCAATACATATAATATCTAAGCGAACCTTCACTCACTACGTACGAGTCAAATCAAACTTTATAATTGACAAAATCACTGTCACGTTAAACTAAAACACGCGCATATATATATCGTACGTACGAACCGTCACTCATCACATTCGCTACATCGATAAATTCCTCATTACAATGATTCGGTACAAACACTAAACTATGATAAAATATTAGTAAATGCAACCTACTCGCTTTTACAGCAAAAAATAATGCGAAATTTACAATCCATATAATACACGTGAATAAAACGAGGTCCCCGCGGGGACACGAAGTAACCTACGGTACACACGTGGTCGGGCGCGCGGGGAGCTAGTCCGTGTACCACAGGTGCTGCTGGTGGTGCTGCGGCACCAGGTACGTGGGGCTGTAGGGCTGCAGGTAGCCCGGCAGGCGCGCGCCGCTCGCGTGGTGCGCCGGCGGCGGGCCCGCCACCGACCCCACGCCGCCCACCGACCCCACGCCGCCGCTGGGGATGGCCATAACACATACTTAGCTACTGTATCTCATATAACACAAAACAACTTAGAAGGCATAAAAGTCAAAAACAAATGGGAATTAAAATGTATACTTACGTGTGATAGTGATACGTGGGCACGTACAACGGCGGCGGCAAATATCCTGGTGATACTCCGCCACCCGGTGACAGTACACCACCGCTACCGGTTCTGTTTACATCAAAATATATTAGTAAAACATCATCAAGTTAAATGCAATAGGTATATTAATAAAGAATCACAGTACCTACAAACGCTACTCAGAAAATCATGTTGTAGTATGTAACATCAAAAATTAAACATATAACTAGGTACTTATATCACTTATGGTAAACACCTTCCAGTTAACCGAATGGCGAGTATCTTGAGGCAATGTAAAGTTCCTAATGCTAAAGGCCTATGCACAATTTGACTATATTTATCATTAAAGAAAGTAAATAGGTAAAAGACAAAAGAGCTTTATATGTCAGAATTTGACCGAAAAAAGTTAGAACATTTTGATTTAGACAAGTACAATGAGAATAACGTTGTGTACGTACTTGTAGTGCGGGTGTGGGTGGTGGTGCCAGGCGTGTGGCGCGGCGTGCTTGTGCGCGGCGGGCGGCCCGCTCACGCTCACGCTCACGCCACTGACGCCGCTCACACCACTCACGCCGCTCACTCCGCCCACGCCGGCCACGCCGCTCACGCCGCCCGCGTTCGTCAGGTACTCGCGACAACCACCGCTCTGAACATACAATAAATATTATCATGAATATAGCAATAAACCCGCTGTGTAGAAGACGAATAATAAATACAAGAAACATAGCCTAGAAAGCATGTCTGTACAAAAAGATGCCGTCGTCGTTTCGTCTCCATAACCTGCACTACTGACAATCAGAAATCAAAAAAGTTCTATAACCGGCGGAAAAAAATTATGACATTTAAAATAATTGTTTAGACGTGCATTTGACAGATATATTCTGAACAAGTAAAACCAGAAAAACACTCAGTCATATCTTTGTTGTATGTAAAATTACCCTCCAAATTAAACATCAAAAATATCTGAATGCATAGAATTATGTTTTATAAATTATGTGTTGACTAAAATAGATGAGTCAAGCGCAACATCGTGCAAAAAGATTTACTGAGGGAAGGCTATACACAGCAGTGGGTAAAAATGAGCTCAATAGATATATAGATAGAGTTATGTTGAAGTGAATACTTACACTATCCCGTTTATTGTGTTGCGCCGGTACGTATTGATTACATTGGTACTCGTTCGTTTGACGCACTGTCGTCCCGCTCTGAAATACACCACCATTGCTCATTAGTATTGAATGTTAAAACTATTACTCTTGGTATAGCTACTTTCCTGTTTGCATGACATGTGTAAAAAAGACAGCATATTATTATTAGATTAATATTTTGTGAATGTGTGACGTAAGTATTTAAATGTATTTACATTGACTTATTAATGAATTGATCTGTATGAGAAAGAACAATTTGGCGAACGATTGGCATTATATTAAGGAAGCGATTCTTCTATAGTACGGGTAGTGGTCAAACTAATGTCTTTGTTCAAGCCGCAAAAAAGCCTCTGACATGGCTTAGCAAGCGGATTTGTCTTGATCTTTCTATTGTTTTAAGATAAGATTATGATTTTAAGTTTATTGCGAGCATGTCGCAATAATTCTGGTCGTGCTTTGTGTCCGTTGCTTGTATGTTTGTAAAAGTCCCCGCGATACAAGAGCAATTATTAGTGCGGGAGTTGTCTTTTTTGGAATAATAAAAAAAAAAAGTTGATCCCGTCTACAGTGTGGAGGGCACTGCGAATGTTCCATGGCACTCACCGGCGGCATGTGTTGGTGCTGGTGCGGGTGGTCGTGGTGCGGCTCGCGCTTGGCCTGCGCCTCCTGCTGCGCCAGCGCCAGCAGGCGCTTCTTCTGCGACTGCGGCGTGGCCTGCGCCGCGCCCGCGCCGCTCGAGCCGCGCGACATGCTGGCCTGCTGCGGGACTTGCGGCGCCGCTTGCTGCGCCTGTTGCGGCTGAGCTTGTTGTTGCTGCTGTATAAGATATGGTTTGTTAGGCTTTCTTGTGTCAACGTTCAGTCTTGTAATTGAATTGATATTTAAGTTACTGACTGACGAAAAACTGTTTATGTTCCTTGGTTAGGTTAGAACTAGAGATAGTTGGCACTGGTGTAGTTGTGTCTGTTTCCAAGCTCAAAGATGTGACGATAATTATTACCTAAAATCTCTTGTTTTTATATCATTACTTGCTTGCGGCTACATTCAGACACACAATGCTATTTGACAGGTGCTATAAAATGGCTAAGGAAGAAAATCTAGGATCATCAGTAGGTATATAAATCAACTTATAAAGTGAAACGTACAGTGTGGTGGTGGTGGCAGTTCTGGTGCGGCTCGTGCTTGACGTGTCGCTCGTCGCGCGTGTCCCGCGCCGAGCAGATGACGCCGGGCGCGGCGCTAGTGCTGCTGGCGGGCGCGGCGCCCGGCCCGGCCGCTCCAGTGCCGGCCGCCGCGCCGCCCGCGCCCTGACTGGACGCCGCCGCTGCTGACGACACGCACTCGCCATTGCCGCCTGGACAAATAATAACAGTGATTACAAAATGACACAATAATATAGGCTTTTCTCTTTAACTGTTTGGATTCTACTACAGCTGAGCAGAAGGCCTACACAATAGTAACTTTACTTTTTTCAATTCGAACATAGAATCGATATACAAGTCACGTATTATGGATGTGTCACAAGAATGAAGTTAAAAGCAAGCACAAATTCAGATTATTACAAAATTAGTGCATGATCAGTCAAAAATTATGAACCTAGACGCATGCAGGGAATCTATAACAAGAAGAATATTAGTGTCTTGATGACAAACCAGTATTGTTGTGCGGCTGATTGGCGTGCGGGTGTCTGTTGCGGCGCGGTTGGTCGGCGTCGTCGTCCGAGTCCGAGATGGTGATGACGGAGACGGCGGGGGACGGCGTGTCGCGGATCGTGATGGTGTGCGCCGCGCCGCCCGCCGCCGGGGCCCCGTCCCAGCCGCGACTGTTCCTGCCGGACACAGCTACGTTACACGGACCAACATCCACGATACTGCACACACATAGTCGGAACGTTAGCGATGGATTGTGAGCGATGTATTGTGGAATGATTGGCGAATTTTATGATGTGATTATAAACGAAAATTCACAAATTTAGTTTGTAATTCCGTCCTGACAGGATGCTAAATGAAGTTTTTTTATTTTTTTCTGCATTGTAGTAAATGATGAAAACAAAAGCTTACATTACACCACAAGCGACGCTGTACATTTTTATCTCTTTCCTAACGAGTCTGTGTTGCTGACTACGTCTAGAATTGACTGCCTTATGGAATCTACATACCAAAGTCAGCGACTGTTGGTGACTTAACACACCAGACGGTATGATTAGTTTGAAGTAAAATATTGCCAACATCAAAAATCATTAAAATCTATTGACGACTTTGTTATACAAACTTCATTAGATATACAATAATGACCTGTTATAATGATATAATGAAATAAAAGGCATATTAGCACAAACTGTAGTATCAAGAGTTGTATACTAACGTGTGATCGTGGTGATGATGTCGATGCCGTGAGGGCGGCGTGCCTTCCTTGACTCGCTTCTTCACGGGCGACAACTGCGTCGGCTCCTTCTTACCCCCGCTACTTGCCATACTACTGTATATACATAATTATTATATTAGTATGATGATCGAGTGGTTGAGTATGGATTTATGATGATATGAAAGTAGTTATATTATACAGGATGATTTGGAAAGTAACAAAGGCATAAAGGTTTGCATATAAATTTAACCCATTACTGTCTAACTGGCAAGGGTCTCCTCCCGTATTGAGGGAAGGTTTAGGCCTTGTGTCCACCACGCTGGCCAATTACGGGTTTATTTTATAGTGGGATATGGAAAAAACTGTTATTTACATACGATAATTAAATTTTATACTTTGGACTGCATCAAACATATTGGGCAAGTCGATTTGAATGGCGACATTGATTTAATAAATTTCGGCCGATTTAAGTGATTGTCGGGGTGAATAAATCGAATGAAAATATAATCTTGTTCATGGTCAATTTGACTTGAATTTTGATTGAAAGAGTATAGTTTAATGTCGGGACATAGGAGAGTAAAGCATAAGAAAAACATAATTAGACGGTAAGGTATGGAGTTGTATGGGATGATGGTATATCTACGCGTAATGGCGTATAAATAAGCACCTGTACTGATGCGTTTGATGGTGCGGCTGATAGTGCGGCACCGCGCTCGTCTGCTGCTTGGTGGATCTGTTGACAACCCACCTCTTGTACTACTTACTTACTTTATGTTACTATTCTATTATTTCGGGGAGAGTATGTATGGAGTGTCGTATTATTAATGCAATTTTTTTTCTAGGTAGTTAGAATTTCTGTCACTTTATAGTAGTTTAATGAATGTCTTTTTTGAAATGTCAGTTTCTTAAGGGTAGTGTAGATTATGCGCTACAACCTCGGTTAAAAATAGGTCTCGTTTAGATTCATACCACTGCTAAGATCTGCCTATATTGTCTACGTTGCCCGCACTTTTTATCTTGTTACAAATACGAGAATTAGAGAGAAAATAAACAATGTAACGTACCTCTTATGTGGGTGATGGTGTTGCGGGTGATGTGGATGGAAGGCATCCCACACATCGGGCTCGGGCAGCGGCGCCGGCTCCACGATGAGCGGCGCGCGCCACTCGCCGACGCCGGTGACGTCGCCGACCCCCGCGACGCCGGCGACCCCCGCGACGCCGGCCACCCCCGCGACCCCCGCGACCCCCGCCACGCCGTGCTGGTGGTGCGCGGCCGCCGCCGCCGCTGCGGCCGCCGCCAGCTGTTGCACCTGGTATATCTTAATAGTTAGGTCGCTTTACTTCTTCTAATTCGGATTAGGTTCTAATTTCGATATAATAAAGACTACTTTGATAAGATTTACAACGCTATCAATACTTGCTTTGTTTGATAGCTGTAAGAAAGAAACATGTTACTATGAATTCTACGGTTACTTTAACTAATATAAAAACCTTACTTTTTAGCAAGGTTCTTCCCCAGGGATATGTGAAAGTTTATGTCTTGGCTAAAGGTTCAAAAACTTCAATTAAGTTTATTACAATTAACTTTAACATCACAACTCATGTCTACATTCAAATAATTACTTTTTAAACTACTTGCATTACTTTGAACTACACATCTACTTCTCAGACTACTTCTACAATGTTTGTATTCAACGCTCACCTGATAGTGACTAGGCTGGCACAGTATCGACGAGACGAACTGATGCGGGAAGGGCTCAGCCGCCCGCGTCGCGTACTGCCGCGCGCCGCCGACGGCCACGCGACCACCTTGGTATAGCTGGTACTGGAATAACAACACGAAAATTATACTAACTATTATTATTATCATACCTAGTTATGTAATAATGAGACTTGTTTCCTGATTATGGCACATAAAAAAATGATTGATTTTTATTGTAAGTGACAGTGTCTATTGTAATTTGTAATCATTTAATTTGCCGTCAGAAATAGCAAAATCTTCGTAATAAGAATACTTTGTAGGTTGACAGAAAAGCTGGGTTTCCTAAAAATAGATATTTATTTACTGGACTAACCAGTGGCCAACTATATTTGTTGGAGCCCTCCGTTGCTTTCGCTTGGAATTGGCATGGAAATACTGAAGTTCTACTAAGCTTCAAGCGGTCACCTATCAACGGGATGTCCGCGTTAAAGGCTGTTTAACCCACCAGCGAGAAAGAGTACCTAGCTATGGGTGCGTGGGTCATATAATGTAAGTAATAAGGTGTAGGTACCAGGTTGTCGTAGGGCGCGGCGCGCAGGCGCTGCTGGTTGATGGTGAGCGCCAGGTGGTGCGCGGGCGCGGCGCCGGGCCCCACCACGCCGCCCACGTACTCGCTGCCCGACCCCACGCCGCCCACGCCGCCCACGCCGCCCACGCCGGAGCCTGAACGACGGCAAACCTGACCACAGAACGGTTACATTAGACCATTATTTACAATACAAACCTACCGTGTAACACTGAAATGTATAGAACTTTAAGTTGCATCAATCGTTTCCGACATAAACATAGACATACACAGTTAGAGGCTTAAGTGTCACCAAATCCCTAATCCTTCTACCAACAATATCACTAATTTTGTAGATTCAGGAATTAGCTGGTGATTCTTTTACAATCAAGAGCAAGATTCGTACAAACTAATGATTATATTCAATCAACGATCTATTCTAGTGTCATCTAGGTCACTCATAATTGTAATATCAAATACTTTCTAAAGTAGTGACATATTTACTATACTATAGTAAATACGAATGTAATGTTACCTCCATCATTTGCACGGAGGCCTTGACGTTGTTGCAGTGCGCGTAGTCGACGAGGTGGGCGAGTGTTACGAACGCGTGGTTCAGCGCCTCGCCCGGTGTTATTCGTCTTTCCTGAACACAAATAGACACATTTAAGAATACAAGTACCACTACTCATGATTAATTAGATACAAACTGAATTTCTACTGCTGAAGAGGTAACAAGACCAAGTCTTTCGAGCGATTCGTGTACAAATATTATGAAATTTTGATGAAAAATGCTGGGTTATATAAATAAAGTCCAGTGTCTCAGAACGTCATCAGGGGTTTTTACTATTTTTTATATAAAATTCCGGATTTTTACAAAAAATATATATAATTATTGCATTGTTGTGTCATATTGTACTTACTTGGTCCATAGTGAGCATCCTCTTTAATAAATCAATGAATTCCCTTCTATCCGCTTTCTCGGCCAACAGTTGGCCGCCTTCAAGATCCGTTGGTACATTAACCTGTGTAACAAACATCATATAATTAGCACATTTCTGTTAATTAATTACTCTTTCCAGGAGAACTATTCACGAGAACCAACTTGACTAGGGAAAAAAATATGACCAGACATATATATCTATATACGAATGAAAAGATTTCGTGATAGTAAATTTCTAAAACGATCTTTAGTTTATGTTATTGTATTGAATCTTATTTGCTATAAGACGATTCTTTAAAAATGACATATTTTTAAGACCACTTTTCTGTACATCAATGCTCTAGGATTTCCCGGTGCAAATAAATAAAAATATGTACACAATTTACCTGTCCAATGTCGTCAAGACAATTGAAGATATATTTCCTGGCCTCCTTGCTCTTGATGCCAGTCTCGAGCTCGTGCTCCTCGGGCGTCTTCAACCTCCAGAACGGATACGTACTGTCCACATCTCGGTAGAAAAACTTCGCCGTCTTACTTGCGCTGCAAACAAACAAATATAACATTAAATTAAAACGGAAACTCGGCTTTACAAAAAAAAATTAAGTTCATGTCATTTTATTAAACACAGGATATGTATTCAATAACATCTGTATCAATATTGTAACATTTATTTTTATGTATAATATTTAGTCAAACTGTCACATAATGCAAGCGGGTTTTTACGTGTTGCATCATCAAAATTAAGCGCGAAATATCCTTATTCAATTATTCGACAGCATCATCGATTATTACATTACGATGAATTACTTTTTCCGAGCCTATAATCTTCATTGCCATATAATATCAACCTTAGCAACCGCAGAATAGTGTATGTATAGATAGTTGTTTATTGCTTTGGACCTATAATATAATCAGATGTATACTCATTGAATACTCAAAAACCGTGCTATTTTGTCTTTGATCGGTACAGTACCTTACATGCAGTATAATATTTTAGCCGTAAAACTTCTTTCAAATTGTTATTATCACAAACACGAAAGTATATGTGCAGTGTTAAGTATGTAAATACAACTTACCTATTTAACATATGCTCAGTGGGCAGTCCCTGCGTCTGCGAGATGTACCGTATCTGGTCGTACTCCGAGGAGCCGGGGTACAGCGGCCAGCCCAGGAACAGCTCCGCCACCACGCAGCCCAGAGACCACATGTCGATCGCTTCGCAGAATGCTAAGCCCAGAATTATTTCTGGTGCCCTGCAAATAAACAATGCGTATTACTTCAGAATCAAATAACTTATGTTTTGTTTCTATAAAGTTGGATCTAAATGTTAAATGGCTAAAAGCCTCAGTAAACTGTGTCAAAGAGTGGCGTTAGGAGATAACAAATTTATATTTTTGGAAACAAATTGGTTTGCTACACTCACACTAAAGGTGACGATTCTTTCTAGTTATGACAGTATAACTATTGATAGAGTCAACAGTTAAATATATAATCATGTTCATAATTTACGGCTTTATTTCCAAGTAATAAGGCTGACATGTTTTGATGAATAAATATAAGTGGGTAGTATGGAAAGAGTAAAGTTACCTATAGTATCTGCTCTGCAAGTAAGTGTTGCACACCGCCTTGCTGACGTGCGAGGCGCTGCCGAAGTCGATCACCTTCACTCTGTACGGCTGCCGCGCCGGCTCCACCAGCATTATGTTCTCTGGCTTCAGGTCCGCGTGGATAAGACCCAGTTGCTGTAATAAACGAATTTTATTACACTTACTATATAACACTATTATTGACCAAAAAGTAGTCTAAGCAATCTGATCTTAAGTTAGTTAAAAATTTTACAGAAGTTTTCGTATTCATTTCAGGGAGACTTTCGTCCAATCAGCTTTGAAAGGTTAGAGTCCTCCTTATTTTAGAACTTTTTAATTTAATAATCAATTACCAAGATAACGGTAAGCCGTAATATTGTTAACTTTTTAGGAAGATGAAAGTTTCTTAAGGTGGAACCAACGGTTTTTTGCTCCTTAATGACAGTTAGTCAGCAAAAAGGCTTTAGATTTATGAATTTTCAAAAGGTACGATTTGCCACAAAAGCAATATTTTTAAAGCAAGACAAACTTACTTTGAGTTTAAGCAGCGCAGTGAGGACCTGCTGCAATATCGGCCTGATGTACTTGAGCGGCAGCGGCGAGAACTTGTTCTGTTTGAGGAAGTCGTAGAGGTTCTGCTCGAGCATCTCGAACACGAGGCACGTGTGCGAGCGATGCTGGAAGCACTCGTACGCGCGGACGAAGTTGAACTCGTCCGCCGACTCTTGCGATAGCCGGGAGAGGATTGACACCTGCCAACGAAACAAGCAAATTAAAACTGTTGCACCTAAAATTGTCCTCCTATAAATAAAATGAATAAATTTAACCTATTAATATCCCACTGCTGGGCAAGGGTCTCCTCCTGTAGTGGTTAGGCCTTGAGTAAAATTATATGAAGTTATGAAAGACTTATAAAGTGTTTTGTTTCTTTCACTCCTTAGCGAAATGAAAGAGATGAGAAGAGATTTTTTTAGTAGTTGTTTAACTAAAATAGGTTTATAGTGTTTATGAATAAGAGGGTAACTCTATAATTCCTGAATAACCGTTATTGCTTAATATGTCACCTCTTAACTACAGTTAAATATTAGTTACGTCAATCCTTTTACGACTATTAATATTATTGGACAGCAATGTATAAACTAAGGTTCACTAGATAAATTAGTTTAAGATACTCCTATGTTCTTCATAAGTGTCAATTAGCTATGTATTGTATAAAGACTCTGTTATGAATATCAAGATACTATAAAGCTATACTACGCCGTGATCTTTTCTATCTATAGTTTATCTTAACAAATATTTTATTTATACAACACGGGTCACTTTATCAAAGGTAATGATATTTATCATTATCATAGGTGAAAGATGTTTTTAAACACGCGTTAATTTAAATCCGTACATATAACATGATAACCAATAAATTATAGTAATTGACAAATAGTGTATTACGTATGTATTATTGTTTGTAAGCTATCCCTTCTATAGAGCGATTGGCATTATAAACACTAAAGTTTGTGGCTATAGATGTATGTTTTGTTACTCTCATTCAAAAACTACTCAATAGTAAATAGATTTTTATGCACTCGTAATTTGGGACACAGATAGTATATAATCTAGATTAACATATAGGAGACTTATAATCCCGGGTTAATCTTTACAGTCAGGCAAAGTCACAGGCAGAAGGAACTAACGTATTATGTATCACATGATTACATGAATATGACAGTATAATATGATTTTCTACGTGTTCAGTTTGTACGGTATTGAAATAGTAAACATAAATAGTTTTGCCGCTATTACGTACAATAGAGATCATTTTCCTCATAACTAATTCGTCCTTCAATGTGAATATGATTCGTTAGGGAATACCAGTGTAATGTTGATCTCAATTCACTATTATACCGTTATACAAGCTTCAATGTGGATATTTATGAGTATTACATGTTGAATTAGCCAATATTGATACTTGAATAAGTAGAATTAGGCAACATTGAAACACGATACGTTGTCGGCTTAATAAGAAAAAAGAATTGCTCCGGAGTATACAGTTTCCTTTAAATTTTTTACATCACAAGTTCTTTTGCAAACATAGAAATAATAAGTAACTATTCGTAAATCACACGATTTCGTTTGAGAATCACGACCCCTGCGTACATAGGTAGCGTTGAGACCATGTCAACCAGTGCTAGACGGATATCTTCAAACTAAAAGAAACTAAGACTATTCTATTTCAATTCTTGTATTATGAGACTATAACAGTACAAAATCTAGGAGTATTTCACCATTTATAAGTCAGAACATAATACAGGTCGTGAAGGTGGCGGGAGCACTCCGTCGTGCAAACACAAACAACTGATCACTGGACGTTTGCCAACGTCACTATAATGGATCGGAGACACTCGGAGACCGCTTGTTAGTTCCATCGTAAATATTACTGACTTATTGCTTTGTGACTTGTTATATTCTATTATTCTGGACTATAAAGATCAATATTGATTTGTTAATTCTACATACTGTAGTTGCAGTCACAGTGAGGAATTCTGTTGTCAGATTTCGTTTGAACAAGTTAATCTCCATTACGACTTGTCATATTTCAAAATTATTTTTGTGCACGCTAGTTGCGTACCTGAAGAAGACCTATCGAACATCAGTGCATGACCTAAATAACAGGAGTAATCTTCACGCAAGTCTAACTGCAGAACGAAGTTAGTGATAGCATAACTTATAAATGCATAAACATACAAGTTTAGTGGTTGTGTACTGCCAAAACCATCACTTGAAATACTGTCAACATGGTATAAAGGGGACAGTTTACCCAAAAATAGTGCGGTGAAATTATTAATAGAAAAGTTGGCTGCCATTCAAAAAATGCATTTGTAGTACGTCAAAATGTCAAATTTCTCCACAAAACTATGTGACACTTTGTTGTTGAACCGAAGTCACTTAGCGGGGAGTAGTATTTTAATATTTGACGTTCAGATGAGGTGATGACGTCACGGCACATCGTTAGACTGGCGGCCGCCAGATATTGGAAATGATTCAAAATACTTTTGTGTACCGCGACGACCTCAGAATTAAAATAAATGGTAATGCGAACCTGCGCTTTTCAACCGAAATTCAATGAGTTAATTTGGGTTGAGGTTGTGATTGCATTTCGTGGTATTTTTGTTGATACTCTGTATTTAAAATGACACTTGACACTTTACGTGTTACGATGCATCCTGAATTGACTATAAAATCGAATCTAAAGTCTTCCAACAGTTAGTAGTTCTCGATATTACTAGAGAGTATGTGTACTGACCTCAATCTGTCCTTGGCGAGCATAGCTGGGGTGGTTCTTGAGGATCTTGATGGCGACTATCTCGTTGGTGCCCTTCTTCCAGCACTTCACCACCTGCCCGAACGTACCTCGCCCGAGGAACTCCAACACCTCGTACCTGGAATACAATCAAATCATTAGTCAGGCACTACAGCCCACCGCAGTTCTGCGGCCGAATATTGAAACAACTTCTCAAATTCTGAAATCTTGTACAATTAGTAATGATCGAATTAATGAATTGTAGCGACAGAAATATCTGCACCAAAGTTGAGCTACATTTTTTTAATCCAAGTGAGTCATTGGACGCAGGTTTTTGTATCAGTAACTGTGCTCATTCAAATAGGGCATAATTGGTACCTAAATACATCAGAAAATCTGAAGTTCTAAGATTTGTAAACCATAACTTGACATAACCATAAACTGGTATTATAATGTAGCTTCATCTCTCAAAGCATAAGAGCGACGATTTTTTGTCTGTTTCACATCTAGATAACTATTGGTTATCTTATCTGGACGATTTTGACAAATGTGTTCATGTTATCTATCCCTTATTTATTGAACAGAGTATTTTTAAGGTCCAGGTCACTAGCACAGTAAAAAATAATTTTCGAAATTTGTAAAATTATTTATATCAGATATTTTTTTAAGAACATGGGCATGTAAAAGGACTATTGAATATGTATTTTGTGAAGTGTAAAGAATGCAAGGACCGCTTGTAGAAAATGAGCGCAAGGATTTCAACTGCGGACTTGCGAATGAATATTTTATCGGCATTAAATTTTAAAACATCAAAACATGTTTCTTTTATAAAATTTTAGTTAACAATGTATAGTTTAAAATATGAACCAAATTATCGGAAAAGTCTATATCTTTTCATTCATATTTCTTTGATTATGTCTCGTAACAGAATATTTGTTTTAGTTTGGAACTACGTATGATAAACTATGGCCATCCTTTTATCTATAGACCTTAACAAAATTTATAGGAAGAGCTCTATATAAGTTTTGTCCTTCTATGCACCTGTCAGCGTCAAAATTTTTATAAATTAAGCAACAATCAAGAATTCATTGGATAATAGACAGTTCACACAAAAATAATTGAAGGCAGTTTTATTATTATGTTCAAGAGTCCTTTAAGTAGATAAGTAGACTAGTGATAATAGTCGTACAAACCAACACAACGCGTATATAATTAATATCAATCTGTACAATCAACAGTCGTCTTGTTAACGTATCGTATAACACGCCCTAAGTTAAACTACATGCAATTACAAACGTAAGTCTAGACTGGATGATAGTGTTTATTACTTGTAGGTAATATATATCCTGATGATCTAGGACTTGAGGGCTTCAACTACGACAGACTTAAATATTGGTATCATAAAAGCAGTAACTTTATAGTTTCGGTGAGAATTAAAAATGCTATTCTTTTTTACAGTTAATTTGCTGTCAATCATATGGATTTTATTTTAAGGATGAACATATAATTCGGGAGTTTTATATCAGCCCGTAAGCTTCAATAATTTTGTGGCAACGTTAACATTACATATCGCATCAATAAGTTTAAACCAAGTTTAAAAAAACATGTATCGGTGGCACATGTATGTGAAGAAAACCAGTATTTTACTCAATCAAAGTAGTTGTTCTTACCTATTGGACGAGGAGTAGAGCACCTCATGCTGCACCAGCTGGTAGTCGCCATCGCCACCGCAGCCGGAGCCTGTGGTGTCACATCCATTGACGACGGTGTTCGCGTTCACCAGGGTCGAGTCGCAAGCGCAACCGTCCGCCGCCGCGCAGCAACGACCGCATGTACACATATTCGATAACGACATATTAGCTACACACATCAATTAAATATATAAGTTAGTTATATTTAACATTCATGTGTAGGCTGTGGAAATATCTGTCTTGTAACAAAAATATACAGTTACTAATAAACGTCGTGTAAGTTCTGATTTGTTAAACAGTGTTTTGTCTTTTTCACTTGTATAAAATTTCAAAAGTGATTAAAAGTGACAAAACATTGTATAACTAATCAGTGCTTACACGACGTTTATTAAAAATACAATTAAAATGTTATGGTTGATGGTATGACAGATGTTTCCACAGTATTATATGTGTATCTAGCTAAGGTTATATAGTTTCTTTGGACTTCTAAAAGTTATTGTAAATATTTGGCCATATCTCACGTTTTGTTCGAGCTGTCGGTCTTCTACTATTATCATATTTTTTGTTTCCATGTTGATCTGAGGAAGAAAGAAAACACAGGGTTGTTTGTCAGTGTTTTGTCATTTCCCGCAGTTGATAAACAACTTAAGGAAATGCATTATTGTGTCAAGCAAAAAGCTATACTACTTTACTGTTAATAATATTTAAAGCATTGCAAAATATCGTGGCTTTATGTTAAATAAACGTTTAGAAAAGGCCTTATAATTATGATTAATTCAAACTGGCCTTCAGTGAACAAGTCTCGATAGAAATAAACTCATTAAAATGTATGGAGAGCGACATTTGCCGCCACACAGGCTAAGTTTTAATGTAAACTTGTGTTAGTTGGAGGCTCGGAGGTACTCGTGGGTACACATGACCGGCAAACTTATTGATACGCTATCAACACTTGGCAATACACGTTAGACTAAGTTCACAGTTAATATGTAAATCTGTATGACGTGAACATAACGCCTGCATTTCCTTGAAGCAGGCAAATGTGTGGTGAATCCACATTTTGTTTATATGTATTTATGTGTACAATTACATATTAGCACTAATTGCACATCCTTTTAGAAGTCCAAAGATATGTGGGGAATTCTAAAAGAGAATCTTATTACTGAAGAATCTATGATATCATAAAAAAAGTTATTTGCACACTTTGGAATATCAACTTGAACATAAAGTCTACTTCTACATGTAGAGCTACATACTTTGGGTCAAAATACTGGTTACTACATCAATATAACATAGTGAGATCATTCTTAAGTGTACAAATAATTGTTCAAAGTACTAAAATACTTAAAACCTAGTGCATTTGATGCAAGGATAGTGCATAAAGTTCCAACATAACTACAGGTCCCCATGCCAATAGTTCAGCATTGTTACCTCCTGAGGTCGGTTGAATTTTTATACAACATACCAATTACTTAAAACTAAATAAATACGCACCTATTTTATTATCATTGTCAACGTTTTAAAATTTATTTTTCGTCTGAGTTAAATAAATCAACTACAAGTCAGTAATGTGTTGAAGAAGACAACAGTGTTGCCAACATTCACTGTAAATTATTTTTGTAGTTGGCAACACTTTAGTTATAAAGTATTATAGTTTCTAAATAATTGGCCAGTACATTCTGCAGCTATACAGTTTCTGCTGTTAAATTCGTAAAAATAAATGCTTGCAAAAATTCAGCCTTGCGCACTTACTTAATAATAAAAACAGACAATTTTGGATCGTATTGTGCGATCGGCGATCGAAGTGAATAAAACGAAATGCCAAGGCTGTCTAAAATGAAGTTATAATAAAAATGGAAGCAGAACATTCTTGTTAAATATATATAATTTATTTAAATGTCACCCGTATTGGGTGATGTCCATTTCATTTATTTACACTCCGTCTTGTAACTATGTAATTTAATAGAATTAAGGTGGCAACACTGATGGGTGTCTGGATTTTTATTATATTGTTTTTTAAATACTTGAATTCTTTATGTCAATAATAATAAAATAAGTGCATATTTCTTATGTCTGTGTGAACTGTCTGTGTACCTAATCATAAATCATAATACAGTTAATTGGATTCTATATAGGAATACTTTTATTTAAGACTTCATAATTGATAAATTAATTAGACGAATAAGAAGTTTATTGCTACTGGTCGTCGTAATAGTTAGATTGAACCACAATTTCAGCAAGAACCTACTTATATATTTTGTCGTTCCCATACTTGCATAATTAGAAGAAATGATTAACTCATGGACTAGGTTCCATAAGTCGATGAACTACTGCATCTGACATGCGAAAAGTAAACCTCAAATTGGAATGGAGATCAGAATACCAATCTGGCTTTAGGGCCATAAAGTACAGGCTGATTAGAAATTACTCGTGAAGCCTACGCTGCCTAACTACGACATGCTTGTAAGTTTGTGTGTGTATGTGTGTTAGTGTTAAAAAGGAGGTAACAACAAAGACATTACGTTTGTGGTTACCTTGCGGCTGGGGCGGGTGGTTGGCCCCGCCCGCCGCCAACTGCTTGCTGTGTGCCGTCGTCGTTGCGGCCTGTGGAGCCGTCTTGTGCCGCGCGCCCCCCGCGCTCGCGCCCCCGCTGCCGACCACCTCAGCGACGCGACGCTGTTCGATGCTATCTCCGACACTGTTGACAACATAATATTTCATTTTACTATACAATAAAAATAATAGGACATTACAAGAAAGAAAATCGAGATCTACTAAAATATTCGAAGTTGAGTATTGTACGAATTGAAATTTTTGAATATTGCTGTGAATGTGCTATAGCCAAAAATTCAGACGGTTTTCATAGGTTTAAACCACAATTCTAAGCATTGGCTTCTTGCCACCCGAAAAAGTCCAAAACGGGTACCTATACCAAGATATAAGTGACGAATAAAAACTCCAATAATAAATATTACAACAGTATGGACTTTTCCAATAATTGTCACTAGTAATGATAACATTCAATTTGTTTCAATAAAAGCATAAGTCAAACTTTCACTAAATTCAACTCCATTGAAATTCTTACATTATTTTCTGCACCAAAGCACCTTACATTTCGCTTTACTAGGAAGTTAAACTTTTTGCTGTAACCCAAAATACTTAACTCGCAAAAAACGGATCCCACACAAAGTTCCCGTTAGAAAAAAGATCCACTTTGCGTGCGTATGCGCCGACAGAATAGGACTACGGGATTAAATTTAAAACCTGCCTGTGGATTATTATTTACTATTTAAATACTTTGTACTAGTCAGAAAAGTATACAAATTGCTATTCTACTAATTAGTTTTCTATTCAATTATATTAATTTCATTGAAATAGAGTAATTTCGTTACCGATAAGGAATAAGCCTTTTTAAGAATTAGACTAATTGCCCACTTAGTGACTATTATGGCCTTCCAAGAACTAGCGAATAACGGGATTACTATTGTTTCAATGGCATTTTGCAAATACAGAGTGGCTTGCTTTCACTATTTCGATTTAAAAGACATGTATTTAAAACTGTAAATGTACTTCAACATTAAATGTTATAGAATGTTCATAATATTGAAATGCAATTATATCAAACGAACAAGGTACCAATTAAGATACACTTGGTAAATTAAGAACCACTTAAAACTTCGTAAAGGTAGATATTAAAGTAAATTGCTACCAAATAACCGGGCAATCGTCCAAGACTTTACATTATAATTATTCACCAAAACAGTATTATAAATGTTTTGTAAACACAACTTACGCATCCTCGAGATTAAAATCATTATATCCATCGTCCTCCACTTCAAACTTGAGCCTAGGTATAGAGAGATCCATATTCACTATTTACACAAACACTATATACACTGTACAAATTTTACACTAATATCATAAGGAATCTAGTAAAAATGCACGCTTTAAATTGTGTACAAAATGTGCGGGGTGTAGTTGTACGGTGCGTACGCGCATCGTTGGGGGTTGGGGCCGGAATGACGCGATATGACGAGGGTAGCACGGGGGAGAGGGGCGTGCAGGTAGCGAGGGGTCGGCGCTACACCCAAATTCCCCGTATTGTGTGCCCCATTCAATAATAAGGGTAACCTGCGCGAGCGCAGCGTACGCACACCGGTGCGCGGTGGGAACGCGATCGCGATTGTATGCAATGTTTGCTTGTTTTAAAACTAAATATTGATGCTATGAATTGTTGCGTTGTTGTCTAGCTACGGCATGTTGCTACTTCTCATAGTTTAGTCTCAGACTGTTCAACAATACATGCTACTTTGGACTAGAGACATTAAACAAAGTAATATCTGAAGCCTATATTCATGGAATATTGTGGGAGTAGGTATCTCTCTATATCTCCCTAACTTACTACATTTATCTAAACCATTTTGCAAATCTGTTGCTGCTGACTATCTCTGCTGAATGTTCTATTTGACAAAAAATGCAATGCCATAGGGGCACGTTCACAACCGGAGTATTCCCCTTATATTAACGTTGCAGAGATTTTTCTAGCAACTTTTAAAAATAAAATGTATTTCGTTCGAAGTGTCGCTGTAGTGTTTAAGTGCTAACAGTGCAATAGCATATTTTTACTCTTATTTTCTGCGACTGTAGCACAAGTGATTTTCTGCCAACAAGCATTCGTGTCAGCAGTATTGCAAAAACGGAATCTGGTGTAAGACACAAGCGGAGCGAAATACTAGCAAGAAACAAAAATTAAAAGAATAGTTTCAGTGGAAGTATTGAGCTTTAGCTGCAATTCAATGTATGCAACACAAGCAATAAATAAAATGAACCGTGATTCAATTTATATCCGCTTGTATTTTGTAAGCGTATAGTTGGCAATTCAAAGTCTTCTTGCGTGGAAACTAAATCAATAAATGTTTGGATTTTACGTTATAGAAATGAGACCAAACACTCACGTGGCGTCGCGACAACAGGGTCTGGCGCAAAGCACGGGCGGAGCGGGTGGCGGCGCGGGCGGCGGGGACCGCTCCGCATCGCACGCGCGAGTCGGCACGGCGGGCTCGGCGCAGCTGACCGGCCCGACGCCTGACCAGCACTTGTTCTGTAATTATACAATGATACCGATATGATTAATTATGAGGAAATAATCAAAATCAAAAGCAAAACAATGCGTAAAACCCACTAAGCATCACCATTTGCAATATATTTATAAGAGGTAAAGAGGCGGCGTTTTTAAGAAATACTTATGTAGATTCATTGCTCATCAAGAACATGATTCAGCACATGAAATCATGCTAAACAATTCATTGGTCTGACTTTGCTAATATTAGTAGCTATAATTGTTCTGCAATGTACATAAGGAGTTAATGACCTGTAAATTCATTATAATATTATGCAGTCATTTGGGAGTAGCAATTTATATGTAGTTTTAGCAAGCTAACCCATTTTAGAAACTAAATTGTTACGAAGCAAATATGTGCAAATAAGCAAGACGCTTAAGCTTATGTCTTATACCATTGTCATGGTCATGTTAGTTCAAGTTAATTTAAAACTTGTATGTCAAATAAACAGCTTATTAATAAATCTGCGATGAAACGTGATTCTAAACAAACAAGCCAGGTGCTTTATATATAAGCGAAGCTACTTTCAAAACTAGTTATTCCGGCCAAATTGTACTGTAAATATATCATTTATTTATATGGAGCTAATATATTTTATATGTGGCAAGTTTATTTTGCACCGAACTATCAAAAATGGCTGTGAGCCAACCATTACTTTTTGTTTTAAATCCGCTTTCGTAAATTAACTTGTTCAAAGTGTCCTTTAAATTAGCGTGATGTATTTTTTTGTTTGGAGTAATTTATAAATTCTGTTGACAGATGTCTTGCAGACTGTTTTGGAAAGAATACTTAATTATTCTTTTGAACGGACAAACATGACTAAAGAAAATTATTTTATGTAAAGGCGGATGTAATATACAAATTCGCATATAGATTGATAGTGATCGCAATAGCAGTGCATTGACATATCGGAACAAACACGAGTATGACGAGGGTGTGGCCGGGGCCAGCGGTGACCCGCAAACCGAGGCCAAAGTAAACAGTGGAAACTTTGGGACCGTGTTGTTTTCATATCATTCACTGTATAATTATGTCGTATTTACTTACACGGTACACATATGGGAATATTACGTAAATACACCGTTAACTAACTATTAACAATTTATACGAACACGTTTTGTTACTTCATATTAAAAGTTCTGTACAGATTTGTATGAAAATTGATATTCCTTAGAATAAAGAACGTACAACAGGGTACCAAAGGACTGTAAATATTTTAGAAAAGGTATAGACATGAAAGCTTATAAGAATAATCCTGATAATCTCCATGAAACTTACTCACAATTTGCGATAAGATCTTCAGCATGTATGAATGTCAATGAAGCAAATTGGTATACCGCAGTCTTTACTTATCCCATAGAAACAAGACCGCATTAGCAAGACTAAACAGACGAGTGATAAACATCTATACTTGTCAAACGTCGAGAACATTTTATTTTTACGTCCTCAGTTGATCATTAGATACATTTGTGGTGCATTATGTGTGACTTCCAGTGAACCTTGCAATAATGCCGGCGTGGTGTCCGGTTCTGAACCAGTCTCGGCGGCATCGAGCTAGATAGCTGGCCTTATCTGCCGTACGCATTGCGCTTCACTTTTGTTTTAAGATAACTTGTATGTTGGGCGATATGAGAGACTGGCTATTTGGTCATCAGCCACGAAAATCTTGGTGACAAGTTCATACCATTTATTTTTTATATATTTTAGACACAAAACTACCTATTTATGCTACATAAGAACTAATTTGAAAAACTCCTTTAAGCCCTCAAAGTGTCTAAATCCGCCTGGCTAACAAGAGGTATTGTATTTCATACACGAATAAAAGACAAGTAATCTTAGTTGCAATATGATATCTGAAGTTCGTAATTTGTTCAAACAATTTTGGTAAACTATATCTGCAATTGCCTTATATCCCCGCACCTAAGTACAAGAATCTAATCTAAAGTTAACACGAATACACGCCTGTAGTACAGTATAAAGCAGGCGTTCACCCAACATGTTAATAAAACCTGTAGGATGAGACAGATACAAGCAATTTGAATACAGGATCTAACCGTTAACTCAGTGATTTAGATAAGCTTAGGCTTACACTTTGCTAGCGGCAGGACGACACTTGAATAAGTTGCGCAGATAAGGAACCTGAACGTTTTTGAAATGAAATCGTGGGAATGGCGTGCGCAGGCTTTTTGCAAACAGAATTTATAGAAATGATTACGTTATTTGGCCTTAATTTCCAGTTTAAAAATGAAAAAGGCAGGGTTTTAGGAGTATTAATAGGCTTTGACCTAGAAATTGTATTATTCAGTCATTCCGTTTTACCTAGCTAAAAATGTGCGAGATTTGCATTTTATAAATGTGTATTTAAATATCGAATAATAAAGATAGAGAAAAATTTGGAGAATACGATGTTTTGTTCATCAGTAAGACCACACAGACTAGCAGTAACGGTAAAAACGAACTATACATTGAAATAGACCACAAACAGTTTCAGTCAACAGAGACTCATTTAAAACAATTCCACTTTCTTTTGACGTGCTAATCAAGTCGTTTCGTGGCACGCGCTACACATACAAACTAACCCGCAGTTGCAAATAAGTGCGATCAATATGGCTAACATAATTAACGCATTATCAGCCACCGAAGGCAGCACAGGCGGGTTAAGGACGGTTGCAATGAACCATTAGCCGCTTATGTGGTGCTAATGGGTGATATTTGTATAGGTTTTCTTAATACTTTAAAGAGAAATAATTGTTATATACAGGCACTACACTGAACTTCATTGAAGCCGCATAAGGATCAGCAGGATCAGGACACAACACAAAATGGTTCAGGAATTGATGACAATAATCATTTACAGTTAATTAGTCATCAGTCACCATTTACATTCTGTGGCGCAGTGGTTTAGGTCACCACGCCGCTACCATTACTTCGCTCGTGGGTTCGATTACCACACGGGACAATTATTTGAGGATTGCACAAATAATTGTTTCGGGTCTGGTTGTACATTTTGTCCGTTGTTTGTATGTATCTTTGTAAGTTCCCGCGACACAAGAGAAATTCTTAGTGCGGGAGTTGTCTTTTTTTTTTTTTAAATTGGTCTTAAATGTTTAGGTAGGAAGAAGTAACTTCTGTGCATTGGTACAAGGTAAGGAGCATCAAATATCAATTATTTGGCATTTCCCAATCTTACGAGATACACCTGGATATTACCGACGAGTCAATTGTAAGTAAACGGTCAATTGTAACTGCATCGCTGCGGAAGTATCGATCATCGGTTGATGGCCACCGATTAGCGAAGATGAACGATTGAAGCCGACAACGACCGAGCTAATGTTATATGCGCACGCGACGCAACGTACGTAACGCTTAGAGAAATTTGCAGGCAATTTATTCCAGTATAAGTATTTTATATTTCACTGACTGAATTTTTACCATAACTAAATTAAAGTGAAAGGTAAAACAATCAATGAGTTACACGATTGGTCAGTTTCTAAACAAAAAGCAAAACAAATATGGTCACGTGTCAAATGCTATGGAATTGAATGCACGATTTTAAGATTTTCTATACTGATAGTTGACTAATAATATAGGTATAGCGTTTATTAGTTGTCATGAATATAAATTTTAATGAAAGCAGTATTGTACAAATGTACTCATATTTTAATTGCAACATTAAAATTATGAATGCATCCGCTTTGGATCACAGTTTTACGAATCCAATGATAATCTTGTGGCAAAGTACACACGACGATTGTTCTTTAATTATGAATGTTTTCATTAACATGAAGCACGATCTATGCAAGTATAAAATGTATAATTTTCCTTGTGTTTAACATGCCAGTGTAAAAAGTTTTGATATAACAGTGAGATATAAAACAACAGCGACATTACAATGGGCGTAAAATTAAAGAGAATGTCTCGGTAGTTTTCCGCAAGCACAAGTAGAATGTAAGAACAAATTCTTCAGTAATAGTTGAGATGGAGTCTATCAATAGGCGGCTGTGCAGTTGCGCACGCGACACCAGTCACGTTTTAATAAATGAGACGCGGATACAATTACAATTTACACGCTTGCGTCTGCGCTCTCCGCATCAAAGTTATTTACTGTTAATGAAACAATGTAACATAAGATATTCTAAGCAAAAACAAGTCAAAACATTTGTCTGAAACATCTTATCATCTCCCAACATTTGCTTTACTATTTAAAACCAAATATACGAAATAGAATTGAACATTCGACATTCCATTACTATTAAAACTCAGAGTTGTTATTTCAATGAAGAATACATAATTTTCAGCAGGATAACATAAAATAGACAGCACAGTATATCTCTTGGAGTCAGAAATTGCCTAGAGATCCGAGATCTACGTGATCGAAGTGACTGGAGACGTCTAGTACAGTTATAAGTAAACAACCACATACGCAGACGGTATGTTGACACTAATGTACGCACGTGTGTTATCAAACTGCGTCAGCCGTATCACAATCACACGCACACACGCACAACGCGAACACACACGCGAACATACGGTCATGTAACACAGACCACACCGGGTGTAAACGACCCGTGAAGGACACGGTTCGTTTCAAATCATTGTAGTTTATTATGCTGATTGTGTTCTAAATACCTAAACTATCGACTGGGACTTGAAAATGTTTCGAAAAATAAAACATCATTTGTTTTCGCTAAAACAGATGCAAAATATATTCTTAGCGCAAAATCTAGAAACAATATAAGTTTTAATTTTACTTCCGTCTAAGTAAAGGTTGTGCTACCTCAATGAGGCAAAGTCGTGTGGGAGACTGAGATGCATTATATTCGCTATTTCTCGTGGTCTGCCTATTAAGCCAACATCTGCTCAGTTTTAAGTAGAGGCCTCACCCTCAATACGCTGCCATTTCCTTCTTAGTATAATTCGTTGATTTTATAGAAGATTTTTCGAAAACTTGGTCAGAATCATCAGCTTGTCCACGCCCAGTAGTACAGTGAATGGACACATAATATAAAACTATGACGAAAGCCCACGTTTGCCGAGTTAGAGGACGTAAACGACCGACCTATGCAAATGCGGGTTGCGTTAGAATTTAATGAATTAACCTCACTATAACGAGTTAAAAATATGAGCATTTCTTTTTTGTTTTGAGATAGGGAGTGGATTATGGAAATATTTATATCTAACATTCTTAAACGTAATTCACATTAAATTGACTGCATTCAAGACCCAGTTTTACATCCAAACAGTCAATCGAAATATATAAACAAATCACCATACCTTTCTATTTTCACGTCCTTTAAGTAGAGAAAAGTTGAATTCATTCTGCTGTCATCCTTCTAACAAAGCATCTAAGCAAAACAAGATATTTATTCACAGACGTAGAATAAATCAGTTTAAACTACGGTTTCCTGTACAGACTTTATCTTACTGCTGACAGATAAGTATCAAGGAGTATTTATATCCTGAGATGTTGCATACAAAACCGTGAATGTATGGAATAGTCCAATGACGTCACACCATGGAATAAACACGTTACACGTGGGAGCGAGTTCATGGTGAATTGCGAGACGCAAGCCGCGAATTACCATAACAGTATGGAAATTGCATAAAACATTGTTACAAAATATGTTTTCGTGTAGAAAATTGACACTTTAAAGTGTGCATTTACATACCTAGTGCCGATAGCTGCTGAGTTGTTTTGCTGAGCTGTGTATGAATAAACTATGCTTTACCGAAAGTCCAATGATCGGAACAAAGTACAATTGTAAGTTATTTGAGATATTGACAGATAAGGAGCATATTAGCATTAGTAGATAATATTCAAGCCAAACTACTCTATGATATTTATCGATAGCGAATCGATTAATAGGAACATAATAGTGTAGTTTTCAACGCAACTCAAACTTAAATGTACAGACCATTCTAATAAAAGCACGATGGAAAATAGTACAAATGCGTAGTTAGTTTGAAGACTATCTTCTATCGTTTTAACTTAACCAGCCTACCACTACAATCTAACCAATATCAGTAAACGGTTTTGTTCACCGCTCCGTTGTGCGATAACACAGAATATACGAGTATGAGCCCACCGCGTGGAAGCGAATCAATCATATTTTCACACCATTTCCCTTATATCGTCCCGCTATCTGTGTGCCACAGGCCTAGTGTAAGTGCCATAAAATCATGGTGATGGGAATTTGAAGATTGTCTTCTTCGCTTTAGTAGAAATTGGCTAAATTGGTTATTTAATGGACTATTCCTAAGGCAAAATTCATCTTTTGAATTATAATACTATTTGTTTCAACAAAATTAGTCCTATTAGGCTATTTTAGTATGTTACAAAACAACCACAACTCCGAATTATCAAGTGACACCTGCCTTTTATCTTCAAGTATCAAAGTCCTCAATAGCCTGATATTAGGTAAATATACAATGCAGGTGAATCATCTTAAGCATATATTTGCATCTAACATTATTAGTTTACACCAAATCACTAAATCAAGTCAGCCTAATTAATTGGTGTCAATTACGTCAAAGGACTAACCTACCCTGTCATCACCACTAATGTTATAATTCGTGCAACTAATTATATGCGACAGTAATTAGACACTAAGTGTAATTACATTAAAGCATTTGGTTAAAGCGATTGCAATACATATACCTCTATATGTTTAAGGCATTAAGCACCAGACAATACTAATAGATTATACATACATCACACTTTCTTTTAAACACGTTTTTTCTAAAGAGAAAAAAAATACAGTATTCATTGTAACGAACATGCAATTACGTGTCCTGAAAATCATGGAGCTCACAGCGAGAGCGCTGAAGCAGAACAATATGACTTTCAGTTTTAATGTAGCGTCTTGGAATCTGAACACAGCGATGTTCGCTGAGACAGCTAGTATTGACGCAAAAAGGGCTCAAACGAAATAGCTGACAGCTATTAGACAGATATTTGCACTAAAATCGCTATAAATATAAGCTGCTAACACGGCAAACATTTCAAAGTTATTTTATTATACTATTCACCACACTTCAGCCAGTAGATATGAAATCTCTTCCTCATAAAGCTAAATATAGATTTCTAAGCAGACCTGTATACAATAGGATAAAATTAACCCTTCTCCGTCAATCATTGACATTCATAAGCCACACAACAAAACAGATAATAGAAGCTATTATTAGAACATATTATGACGATAATAAGAAGCGATAGTATCATGCAAATTCGACCGACATTACGACGTACAGCCTTTTTATCGTACCGAACAATGAATTGCGAAACGGTACTGATGTAATCCTTAGAACTTCTTTTAGATTTCATGTAACATAGCTTAGATAAGAATACATGGTGAACGTCGGGACAATACGTGATTTTGCAAACGACACGTGAACAAACGAAATTGCTTCAATTGTATCATTGCAGAGTAGAAAATGTCTAATACTTTTACGCCAGATATAAAATAGAAAACGAGCTCATAAAACATGTCAGTATAATATATCTTGGGACGCAATATTAAAGAATATGGTGTTGCTTAAATTCAATATGTCTCGTCTGTAATAATCAAAAGAACAAAAATATTTAAACATGCATTTTAATATTCATTTTTAAATAAGACAGCAGAAAATATGAACGAGAATGAAAGTATGTAGCTTAAAAAATCGTAAAGAATGCTGCCTATTTAAAGTTTTATAAACGGCAAAGACTTGAAGCTTTGAAAACTCTGCACGTTCTTCATCTCGTTCAAAACTAGGACAGATCCGTGAAAATCCGGATGGATGGGTGCTCTGAGTGCGGGTACGTGGGCTAGATCCGTCGGTCTTGAGTGTCGCCCACGGCACCGCCACATATTGTGAATAGACCCAGCGATAATTGGGTACATCTACATCAAAACCGGTTCCAATGAAAACTCATTACTAACTCACAAGCAAGACTTTGGTTCTGTTTCAATAGTGGGCGTTCAACCTGACCAGTACAAATGCATTTAAACGATTAAGTAATTCAGGTTTTTACTTTACCGTGTTTTCTAAAAAGCGCACTAAAAACTGTAAAGCTAAAAGACAGTATTTCAAATGAAATGGCCCAACTCGTTGCGCGACTGATTAAAATGGGTTTGGGCAAAAACTTTTAAAAAACCTAGGTAGAACTAGACAGTTAGACACGAAGCGCCATTTACTGAAGCGCTTACAAAAACTATTCAATTCGACAATTACCACGTTTTTAAATTGAAACTCGATGTGATTACTGAACGAATAGTGACGCAGTTAGGTCGTTTAGAAAATAGGTGTAGCAATGCGGCTAGTTTCAAACGATCTATAATGTCGTGATAATGAATCACACTTTTGTTACTAATGGTTCCCATTATAATACCGTTCCTCAACTTTAGTATTATAAAAGAACTAAATTACATGTGATCAGCACTCAAAGCACATTTCAACGTGAGAGCCGGCAAAATCCTTTTAAAAATTTATTTGTCTGCGTACTTCAAACTTTATGAACTCCTAGCGAGCCCAAACGAAATTCCGAAACAAATTTCAGGCATTACTATTTCAAAAATGTTTTATTCTGAGCAGAACTTTAGTACTATAAAAATAAACTAGCAAAACTGCAAAGATAAGTAAAAACAGTCACGAATTTTGATTCTCTAAAAGAATTGTGTGAAATATACAAAATTGCAGCAATAAAGTGTGAAACTACAGCGTCTCAAATGTTTTAAAGAGAGTGGATTATTCATAACATTTAGCTTACAAGTGTCGTCAAGTTCGCAGTAATCCATGCATATGGAAGTAACTTTCTTTGGTGCTAGGTTTCTCAAAATAATGATAGTGTCGGTGTCTGTATCTCGTGTGTAGAGTGAATGGTGTCAAGGATCGGTGGCGTGCCATCCACCTCTACAGACTCGTGTTTAGAAAGACTTGACTCCACTACCTGACCTCATAACTGCTTTACAGACGCGATCAACGGTTCTCTCGGGAACATGCGGCACCGCTTTTAAGTACTATTAAAACTTTTCAACAGATTCACGTTTTTAGAGAACAAACATTCAGTTTTAAGATCAACGCTTTAAGTTCATATTATCTAGATTATTTTTTATCTTCTCTTTGATAGATATAGTAATAATTGATGTCAGGGTATTCATTTAATTTCATGCAAAAAGAACATTCAAGGAGCTGTTCCCAGACGGCATGAAATACAAGGAAATAATTATACGATGCACATCTACGACAAATTGCATTCTTGCGTAATTCCCGCAAAAACCACCTAGCAACGTACTTTCTAACCGTTTTGTATGTATGGCAAAGGTTCGAGTTACCGCGAACGTAGCAAAAGCAAAAATATTTCCGAGTAATCGCAATGACGTACAACCTTATTACTTTCTTTTATACAACACTTGCAAATACCTGAACACAGAAAATATTGTTGAACACTGGAAATATGTGGAGCTACTGTTATAAATACTATTTCATGGATTTGTTCGGCAGATTAGATACAGTACTTGAGCAGAGATAATAAACAATAGGAATGCCTTGAATACGAACATGTTATAGTTTACAGACCAGATTTATGCAAATAAAATGTATTCGAGTCGAGAACCAACAGTAGTGTTCAAGACTGTGGCGTTTTGTTTATTTCGTTCATTTTCTACGCCTCAAGGGCCGGATGCGAAGGAACCAGGGCGACGACAAATCCTCACTCAGATATAACGCAATGGCAACCGCCTGACGGAAATAAGAGCGCTGACTATATTGAACAACTGCCTTCGTTACACGCTCAAAAATACGCACGCAATTTCCAACCTTCATTGCCTGGAAATAGATTCTATATTCGTTTGTGTTATGTACGTTTTTGTAGCAATTTCCCATGGATTTGAATGTAAATACTGAAATAGTGAGGGAATTCCACAATGATATTAGTTTATACACTGACAGTTGGTGTTATGTACAGGAATAATACATTGACTGCGGTTCATTGTATCGAAAATAACGTTGATTTCATATCTTGAATGCTAAATCCAGTTGTTTGTGACAGAATTATACACCGTATGATAGTACATATCGACGTCAATCACATGTCATAGGACAATAAGATCGTTAAGTGGTGTATCGGTGAGAAAAACACCTCAATACAGTTTTAGCATTGTCTTTTTTGTAGCGCCATACAATAGAAGAGTAAACAAAGTGCACAGTTCAAAGGCTGATATTCAACGTGGGTGTTTACAAATAAGTAATTTGAGTAATGTCATGCAATCTATAGCTGAGTACGCTACTCTCTAGGGTACAAAGTACACGCAACGAACTCGTCCACAAAACAGTCGAGCGATAGTTAATAGCGTATTCGAATTGCACTGCGCACATGACTGACAGTATCGTGATGGGATCCCACGCAATGTTCAGCCGGTTCAATAGTTTCAGTCTGACAGGACCCTTTTCACAAACATCTACTGAATCATGCATGTCTGCACTGCCTGACTCTTTTAAAACAGCGGTCGCAATGTAAAACAATTCAGTCAGAAAACTGTCGCCCGTTTCGGTGCGATTGAAATATAGACTAACTTATTTGGCTTATTTGGGAGCTAACGATATTCAAAGCAGGGTCTATATTTCCTTCGAATGTTTTAGGCTGTCGATTCTTCGTACCACGCAGGGGTAGGCGGCTCTGAAGGCTCAATATACGGTGGGCCATTGGCCTGTGTTATGTATGGGCGACGCAATTTGCATACAAACTCATTCAGTTCAAACCTACTCGAAATGACGAAACGGGTAAAGTCAGATACTGGAAATAACGCTGACGGCTACATTCAGATTTTATGTATACTATAAATTCAAATATATTGACATTTCAAATAAACCTGTAAGTATTGCTGGGCGTGGAGATTCGCATATTGAAGAACCGCAGGTCGTAATCTTGTGTCCCATATATACAATGCCATCAAAAACATTCTATAAAAACCTCAAGTCTCGCCGTAAAAAGTTGTGAGATCGATATAATACCAAGTCGATTAATCTATTTAGTCCCTACTTAAAGGACCTTCTGTCTTAAGTTATTACGTATGTTATTATCATGCCAATTTAAAAAAAAATAGATTTTAAAACAATTAGATCGACCTGGCCATCGCATGATTTAATTATTAGTATGTATCACACTACACAGCACGACGAGAAGTTAATGCTCCTGAAATGTTAATGGCGAATTTGTGTTTTCTTGCGATGACCAAGTCGATCTAATTGTTTTAAAGGTATTTTTTTTTAAATTGGCATGATAATAACATACGTAATAACTTAAGACAGAAGGTCCTTTAAGTAGGGACTAAATAGATTAATCGACTTGGTATTATATCAATCTCACAACTTTTTACGGCGAGACTTGAGGTTTTTACAGAATGTTTTTGATGGCATCTCACTTCTTTTTGTAGAGCGAACATAAGTCCAATTTGTATGGAAAGACGTTTTTTTTTCATAATTCAACATATTTTCCTATGGGAATGTTGTTCAGTTTCATGGGCTAAACACCCTTATCCACCCTATACCCCCTCCCCCGTTATGTCTCATATAGTAGGTACCTATTTACACCTATTTATTTTATTTTCTACTGTAATAATAATTCATTAACTGCAAATGTAACCTTGTAATCTTATACATTTATATGGGATTACAAAGTTATTATTGCAGTTGGTGTATTTAGAAAACTGGACCGAAATTAGAAAATATTAAAATTTTCCCATGATTAAGACACTAAACCCTATTTGTATTCTAAATTTTAAGCTTCTAAGTCTGCTAGAAGTACCTTAGACTTTTGATGATCGGTGAGTCAGTGAGTCAGTGAATCAGTGAGTGACAAAATTCAAAATTTTAACAAGTTGTCATTCCTAAACTACTGGTTCAAATTGACTGAAATTTTAAATATACCGTGTTTATACAATGACTAATTAGCTGCTGAAAATCCAGGCTTCTTGTTTTATCCACAACGAAATTATAGGGGTGTCAAAAATAGCCCGAATTGCTTCGAGAAAAGGATGTTACGGCCGTGCCGCTTTTTTTTTGCTCGACTTGCGGGGGCACTTCCGTGCCCCCAGATATACTAGTAAGTTAATTAAAGCGCAATAAAACCATTAGAAACGTAACTAATAAGCAAGGTTGTTTGTAGAATCTAATTACATTTGGTTCGCCATCAAAACACGACAAGCATTGCATAATAAAAACGTCGTACTTTTAATTACGAAGATAACATATTGATAACGGGTGGTAGCCTGCTATAGGTATAACTATAAACATTACTCAATATGAATAAGAGTTGATATAAGTTATTCAACAACAAAATATCTGGAACAGGTCCCTGTGACAAGTTGTCGCGAGTGTCAGACGCACGGTACCGGCCGTGTCCGCGGCACGCCCTCCCGCGGCCCATTGTTAGATGGGCCGACCCATATATCCCCTGACAACGATTGAGGCCCTATGTTAAGTTGCCGCTTATGTAAACTATATTGTTTATCTTGTTATATATCTTTTGAAAAACATGTTTTGTTATCATTGAAACTAGTCTTTTAATTTATTAACAAAGAAGGTGTAACAGTGTTACAAGAAAATGCTTCAGTGTTTCGTTGATTAACTACGCTCGTCTTTATATATTTCGTAGGTAAATTCAAATAGTAAATGATTACATAATACCTACTGAGATATATTTATAAACAGCGTTATCATCTACATAATAATTGGCCAAGCTATCAGTGTCTACGCATTATCTGATAATGAACAAAATATTATTGCATATTTTGCCTACCTCAAAATGTTGTTTTGTTCAAATTATTTTTGAAAACTTGATAATGCTTTCTCTTTAACGTCTATCAACCTTTGACCAACGTCCACGCGTTCTTTGCCATAGCATATTGATATGAGACGCCACAGTCGTAAAAATAATCGTTCTTTTCAACTCTATAAAAGGAATAATAGTCACGTATTTAATTATATTTTTACCTAACGTTTATTTTTCGAATATCAAGAAACATCTTGATCAATCAGGGTGATTACCAGTTAATGAGTTTGATGAGTTATGACTAAGGAGCGAAAACATGCATTATCTTTCAGCTAAGGAAGATAGAAAAAATATACTTATCACAAATAACCATGAAAAATATATCAGTCTTAAGAAATCGGCCACAAGTTGTTCAAAACCTTGATGTAGTATGGTCTAGAATAATTTTATCATAAACTCAACAGTACATGTCAAGGCTTATTTGCGTCACATATAAACTGCTCTTATATATTTTTATAACATTTTCGATCGTATTATCGAGAGAAGCATTGGATAAATTAGGATAACCTTGGGCATCGATTGGTTTTCGAAATATACAATGCTATTGGTTTTCTGTTATTTGTTTTGAATGTCCCCGCGCTAGTATTGTCTCGTGGTTAATAGCTATAATAGGATTTTAATGTTTTCATTTGTCATCAAGTTATTTGGGTCACGCAAGTATCCTGGCTGAAAAGCAGCCAATTTTCTACCCATTCTACGTATTTCAATATTTATCTTTGTTATCGCAAAATAATACCAATCGAGTCTTTCTGTTTCGACGGAATTTACGGCACAAAATATTCTTTCGACTTTAATTCCCTTATAAATTCTTTGCTATAGCCCACAATTTCCTCTTACTGAACTTACTTTACTGACTAAAATGTAAAGAATACAATACGAAATACGACTAACTAATATATTCATATTATTGGTAACGGTCGACCAGAGTATATTTATTCCAAGATGTCTTTTATTAGCAACATAATTACTCACGATATAAATCATTCACAACGACAGCGTAAAGACAAAATTGAATCCAATAATTCATAGAGCCCTTTGAAAATAAAGTCGAGTGAGATATAACTCGGTAGTTGAATTCATATTACATTTACAACGATGATACATTGTAAATGCCATTCCCACCTTTCTCACGACGCGCATCATGTTACGCTCTCAATTACCCAACGGACTAATTTTACCCATCTTCCTACATTAGTTATTTCTACCGTATACCATCCGTGTTAGTCACCTCACCATACTGGTCCGAAGTACAGTTTATATTTAAACAAGGAATCATTTGGAAAAGGGATCGCGAACCTTTGGCACGCGACGATATTGTCAGCGCCAAAGCAGTAAAGTTGAATATCTATTTGGATATCATTAGATGAAAGTATGTTAGATAGATACGAATGAGATGCCGTTTCTATTATGTAGAGACTGTTGTCTACTTCAATTGTGTTCGAATTTGTTATCCATTGCATAAAATTAAGACAAATACATTCGAAAACATATCGAAACACAAGCAGGGTAACTACTAATATAAGTTTTGGGTAACTAATAGTTATGTACAAACACAATATTATCAAAACTCTACTTGTCTTTAGCCAACGATCAAACAGTACCCTTACAAACTGAATGAATCACAGTCCTAATCCAAATTTAAGTTCACAGTAATGGCGTTGAAGTTTCACCACCCCTGAAAATATAATTACGTCACTGGCTTATGAGTCATGAAAGCTGAAGTCAGAATAACGTTCAAAACGTAGGCAGGCCATGTCCTAACATTCACGTAGGTAGGGACGTGTCTAGAAGACAATCAAGACTGCCAATACATGCACTTTGCCAATACACCCGTGGGCAGGGCTCATTATAATGGCGCCTGATGCAAGGCTAAAATGATTTGTAAGCCGCATATCAATATAAAAACCTTGTAAGTGCGTTGGACTTAATTGAAGTCATGTGGAAATGATTGCTATCAATGAATCGCGAATATCTTCAGACATTGAATCAATCATGTTTTTTTGCACCGTGATTTTAAACGACATGTATTTTCTTTAGAATAGACGTTGATAGTCGTATTATTATGTACCAATGTAACACTATGATTATAACAGAATGCCTTGAAAAATGCCGGAAGTGTGTCTGATAACGACAGTGAATATCCGTCATTGTGGCATATTAATAGGAACACGGTTATTTATTTGCTTGTTTGCTCGGATTGCTATGGCGTAGGAGTAGATTATAATTAGCGTCCGTGATCACCGTTATTCATCGGCCAACCAGTGAGAAAAATACAGCAATCATTCGAAGCGCAAACAGAAAACACCGACAAGGAAATTCTGTTTTCTTTGAAAATTATTTTGTAAATAAACAAATTGGGCGTATTGAGACAGGTCACGTGACCAGTCGCGACGAACGACAGGCGCCCCTCTATGAATCACGCGAGGAAAGCCCACAGCGCTATGACGTCACCATCTGAACATTTTAATACTATGCTTCGCGTCTCCGCGACCACATAATACACTTTATGTAACAAACACACAATTATATTATGACGCAGTTACTTACACAGCATCGCGTGTTTCTAAGGGCCACGTGATATTTTTTCTAGACTCGTTTTTCACTTGATCGATCCATTTTTCCCCCACGTTTCGTAGAGCATCCGTCTGGACGTAAGAATTTCTCAAGGAGACCGTGCTCATCCAAGTTAATTTCCTTATTTGATTCTTTTTACTTCAGAAACTGTTTATCATCGAAAAAATAAACGATGGGAGAAAATTACTTCCTTTACGGAAGTTCGCTGCTCTACTAATAAAAAATTATATGCGTGCTGAACAATTTTCTAACGTAATTAGTACTAGTTTTCTTGACTACTTCAGTATTTCTGAAAGTGATGAAATCCCTACGTAACATTATGATCCTAGCTCCGATTCAAATGGAGCAAGTATGGTGCAACTCTCACAAAAAATCGAACGAACGTATATTTAAGTGACGAAAAGTAATCACTATTATAACATAACGTTACATGTCAAAGGGACAACTTAAACAGAAGTAGTGGTTAAGTGTTATCTAATCAAACGTCTTCTGATAAGCCCTATTTTGATAGGAAGAGTCTCGGTAACAAGTGGACTAGTCTAAACATAAATATATCTCACATATACATATTTGTATGGTATTAAAGTATCAATCATGGTGAACATGTAACACAGTGTACCATGATAATTTTGATAAGGAATCGTAGTTATCTTCAAGACAGATGGTCTTACAATTTTTGACAGCGCTATCGATTACATACCGTAAACAACAAACTGGTGATATATTTTACTTCGATACTAACCACATCTATTTTCATAAAACGATGGTTAAATTGCTCTAAGTGAATTTAATATGTATTAAGGGAGTTGTGCACAGCCTACGCAGTTCCAACGCCCACGTAGTTCAACGTCGACGTCGATTAGATCTCATTTATTCGGTGGAAAGTTTCTAACATGGTTTAACGCTTTTATCCCTAATGGTTTCTAATTTAAGAGAGTTTCTAGTCCTTTATATCTCGCATAATGGGGACTTCTGGTCGCTTGTGAGCTGTAACTCTATTTACGTGTCAATCAGCTCGTAACAAAGAGTAAATAACATCGTGTATACGCGCGGTACCCGACGCGAATTTCCGCAAAGCATTCGCTCCACGCCGAATGCCTATCGAGTGAATGCGAGCCGCGAGATTAGCCCGATACCAGGTTTAATTACCATGACGCTAATTGAATTTTAGACAAGCCACGAGTACGCCGCTGCCGCGACAATGTGACGGCGACATTGTTCAATGTACCCACCGTATAATGAAGTACTGTCAGCGCAGCTCTAGGGTTTCATTTTAGATACGACGTTTTCGGCGGCGGAATGGCGTTTTTAAACTCTTTTTTTACTCTCTATTGTAGATACTTTGTACTGTGCTGATAGTTCGGTAGGGTGAATGATATATTTTTTACTATTCCTGGAAATAGGCCAGCGAAATCTATAAATCAGAAGCCCAAACTACTCAATACGTCTATACATCCTTAAAGCGGTCTTGCTCGTTATGGCGGTAGGTTTATAGGTCGCAATACGAGGCGGTCGTATAATTCGCAGGCGAGATACTTGAATCTCCAAATACAGCTGTCTATATTACTTTATTTGTGCCCGTCCTTGTCGGTAGCACCGTTACCCAAGCCCGGCTCGGGCGTCGCCGACTCGTCTATCCGACCGTGTGACGCACTCCAACTAAGTGGAGACAATAAGCAATTATTTGAAGATCGAATTTATTCACCTCTAAACGTACCCGTTATACAACTGCGCAGTACACACGCACTATTTATTACGACATTTGTATTAGATTATAAGTACGCTAACATAACTCAACAGTTCGTATTGTGTGAGAAACAATGTGAATTTTGCTATTTTCGAAATCCAATTTTCTGAAAAGTTGGCTGGCTGGAGTTCAAATTAGGCAGGCTCTTTGAGTCACCCATTCTCTTTTATATGCAAACTATTACTGAGTGAGTAAGCTAGAGTAGTTTCTGTAAGTCAAAGAGGCGCAATTTCAAACATCAGCTCGTGATAGCAACACTCATAAAACTTCGATTACCATGGTAGAGACGAAGTCCAGTATATTGGGAGAAGTCGGGGCCTCGATAAGGACGGTTGGTTTTAAGAGCCGCATGTTGTTTACGACGTCGATGTGACCTCGCGGTCGTTTAAAGTAATCGTTTTGATACAAGGGGTATGGGAATGAAATAAGAATATTACTAATAGTAAACTGTAGCGGACAAATAGATAGACATGTATTTCGTAGGTGTACAACTGTACGTACAAACAATTATGATATATCCAAATCTCTTGTTCAAGGAATTTCCAAATAATTCTAACGCGTAATAAATAAAAAAATCAGAAGAACGTGCAAGCGGTTAATTGGAAAAAATGACAATGGAAACCAATTACTTAAAATGATCGTGAAACGGGTTTTAATTGAAAAACGAAAAAGTAATTTTCTCGCAACTAAAATGTCTAAAATCCGAATTTCATTCGAACAACGACAATTCGTTGCATAATTGAGGGGCTTTCTAAATTGGATCGAAAGATCGAGTTAGCTTGTCTAAGTCCTGTATTTATTAAAATCGTGTGTCTGGCGACAGTAGTTACTGTCGCTAGTTTGTTTTTCAATTGGAATATTTCCCTTGCGACATTCACTCCGGGCACAAGCACTAACAAGTTTTTTTAGGTGTGAGAAAGGCGTCCATTATCGTCGCCCGCGCCGACCTCGAACCAAGTTTCTACCGTTCCAGTTGCCGCGCGCACTCAAACCTATTGTTGTAACGACCACAATCAACATCAAGATATCTGCCCGCTTATATTTCTTTTAATTAAAGATTCTTTTCATATTGTTCGTGTATTTGTTTGAGATTCGTGTCGCAATCTTTTATTTTATAGAAGTAGAGTTCAGCAAATGTATAATAGAATACGGGAATTAACGCGAACACGCATTTTACCTTAAAATGCCTAACGTTTCGGCGCAGGTTGCACTCGCCGTGGTCCCAGGCAGACGCAGAGTCTGCGAAACGTTAGGCATTTTAAGGTAAAATGCGTGTTCGCGTTAATTCCCGTATTCTATTATACATTAAACATGCAACGCGAGAGTTTAAAAGTTATAGAGTTCAGCAAGTCTCTGTAAATTTGTAATAAGTGGTTTTCTCACCCTACCTTAATTGGAACGAGGCCTGAATTTATGATTGAATGATTTTTTGAACGTTTTATAGAATACCGCTGTATCTGTGATGGGTGACAAAAAAAAACAAGCTTGTAGATTGTTATTTTGTCACCAATTATCACGTTTTCGTGATTGTAAGATATCACTAAATCAATTTATCGAACTAATAATGCTTTGGACCAAAAATTAAACAATTTAAGCTTTAAACACATATTATTTGTTTTTCGCTACGATATGTGATTCATTTTTGTGATGAGTCAAACTCCAAAAGTTTTGATGTGGGCTTGCCAAATAAGTAACGTAGTGATCGTGTTACCATGGTTAAGGTGGTATCAACATCACCAACACAAGCCAATCCACCTACTAGGCAAAATCACAGGAAAAACCTAGCATCAACGATAAAACTGTCCAACTGGTGAACGCGTTCACAATTTAAATCTAAACAATATTTATCAGGACCTATCAGTCATTCACGCGGCTACACTCGCGATAAAACATACGCATTTATGTAATGTTCGCCTTATCTAATGTTTTCAAGACAAAAGTCTTAACGTCGGTACTAAAACTACTAAAGATACCACACTAAAACCACCCTTATAATATTATACTACAGACCAAATTGGTGTAGCAAGGTAAAGGAGTTAACAGAATAAATAAAGACTTTGCCAAGTATACGATACGCGTTAATTTCTTGGTTTATGTGTTTAAGAGGCTAATACGGGTGTGTTTTATGCGTAGAATTGGAGGGCAGACGAAACATTTGCAGTGGTCTCGGTGGGCCAAGACAAGGGTCACGGAGGCTATACAAATGTCTCGGCAATAACATAAAACGTCTTATTTACCTCCCCCTGGTGCGTCATACATCCTACCTACAGCTTTACGCGCATTTTAGTATTTTAAATGTACACGTCACTGTTGACAAAGTTTTGGGAATTGAAAAATATGAGTACAGCTACGAACGAATCGCGTCGCCCTTGATTCATAAACTTAGTCATCGAAAGTCGTTTAATAAACCGCCCTAACTTTATTTCTAATCGATTTTAGGAGTGTTTTATTGTGCAAATGAGTTGGTATTGGTGGAGTACTTCAAAGTTCTCGAGGGGTTCATTCAAGTGTGAGAATGCCATAGCAGCGACGATGGCACGAGAGCCGCGGTCGTGGGCTCGTGATCGGTGTGAAGCGAAACGTGACCGCATTGACGCTCCACCGCAGACTCCCGATGGCTTTTAGCTATACAACGAGGAAACGGCGCATTATTTTATGAACGATCAATATTTTTTTATTAATAAGCGAACGACCTGGAACGTTACGACAAGAAAAGTCACGAATCTCAAGTCTCGGATCATGGTCGCACTTAACTTCATTGTGAAATGAGGTGGAATAAGACTTAAAGTACGCATCAAATATAATTTATCATCAATAAACTTCGGATAAACAGTCATCTATCATTCGAGTCGACCTTTTGACTACGGATCCATTATAGCAAGTAATTCAGAAGCTCAGGCGAAATAGCCAGAGCTACGTCACGCATATCATCATCCAAGTGGGCATGGTGAACTAAAACGGAACATGTTGTGAAAGCGTCCGAGACGCGCGTCTGCAGCGGTGTTGGCAACGCGTATCAAAGTTTGGCAGGCGCCATAGTGCCAGCGACTTTCGAAACGTCCCACATAACTGGTACAGAGTTAAACCTGTCTGCCGCTCCGTTGACTCATGCTGCAGCTACGAGCAGGGTGTCGTGCGTACATAATTACATAGTATTTTTGATGGTAAACAATTGGCACGGTATTAGATTGGCCAACTCTCAGGTGTGCATACTCTTGCTGCTATGCCTGTAGATATACGGTACATTGATATGATTGACTATTTGGCTGTAAGGCCTATAATGTACATTAGGCACAGTAATTCTTTTGAACACGCCTACTCATCAAAATAACGGTCAGACCCAGTACTTTTATTTATACAAACCGTCGTATTTCACCAATAAACAAAGATGTATAGGCTCCTAACATGACTTATGGGTTAGATTAAATGTACGAAATTACAGATACGGGACATATCCTCCCAAAACAGACAATGGTCGAATTGTCAGCGTAGAGCAGCTACCCAGGCAATTTTTTATCGTTACCAGTAATGAGTCTGAGTGAATGAGGAGCTCGTGGCTTAGTTTACAACAGCCGCACGGATCGATCTCTGAGGTTAAGCTACGCTTGCCGAGGTTGTTCCGTGGATGGGTGACCATCTTATACATAACGAGTTTCTCCGTGTTTCGGAAGGCACGTTAAATTGTGGGTCCCGGCTGTCATTTTCGAAGATCTTTGACAGTCGTTAACAGTAGTCAGAAGCTTGAAAGTCTGACAACCAGTCTTACCGAAGGGTATCGTGTTAATACCCAAGTAACTGGGTTGTGGAGGTCAGATAGGCAGTCGCTCCATGTAAAACACTGGTATCCAGCTGCATCCGGTGAGACTGGAAGCCGACTCCAACATAGTTTGGAACAAAGGCTAAGCGAATATATATACCAGTAATGAGTCTACCAGTGGCATACGGGCGATAAATATTAAATCGTAATGAATCGCGGGGCGGCCATGAGCCCCGGGTGGGGAATTACGCCGACATTTTGCATTTCACGACTGGGATTGCGTTCTAACTACATTTGCTCGCAGATGGTGTATGTGCGAACCGTGTAATTTCAATTTGATTTGGTGTATGCTGGATTTGCGTGAGGAAATATATGCAAATATGTATCATTAAATAAATTGTATGCGGACTGTCTGAATTACAATGAAGGAATTTTCAGTGAAGTATTTTCAGATGCGAGTAATTGTTGGAGCCAACAGAAGTGTTCGAAGAGAATTGTGTCTGCCGTTCGCGTGTTTGATCAACGCTGATAAAAAGACAGATTCTTACTGAAACAATAGTTATGACCGTTAGAGAAACTAAATTTACTTTGTAGCACAATGCTCAATTACTAATCATTAGCATCGCGTGCTGCTTGTATTTATTCAACCAGTTATTATAATCTACAGAATCAATCTTACACCTCGTTGAAACAGAACAAGTGACAGACACCAATATAATATTTGGAGAAATTATTTGAATCAAAAACTTTCCTGGGCAATTAAGTAATTGGGCACAACATCGTTGCCCTTGTTTCAATGTTAATGTAATAACATTTAATAAGGAAGGTAAGTTTAATTCTTACGAAAACATAAGGATATTTATTTTTATAAACAACGCGAAAGTACCAAAACAGCGGAAGTTAGTAGTATAATGTTTAAATGTGAATGTGTTTATATGACAGAGACCTCGATTGTACCCAGCACTCAAGTGAAAGGTTTAATTTCACACGTTGCAAGTACGTATTTACATACAAATCAGAATTGCGCGAGCCTATCTGATGTGCAGTTGACGAACCGAATGCTGCTAATTAACAATTTTCGGAAAATGTTATTTAATTAATTGTAACCTCATTTCGTATCAATTATATCGCTGTCATCCATCGGTCCGTTGTCAGTTAATTGATTAATTAAAATGTCAACAAAGTTACATTGTTTACGGTGTTCTACGACTGAAAACCTTGGTGTGCGTGATCTGAAAAACCTTGTACTTATTGATATCAAGGTGTAATAGACTTGCAATTCCATTTACATGCCGTTAAGTAAAAAACTTAAATGTAAAAGACGTGAAATATACGCAGAAGCTGAGTTTCCAGTAATTTCCCCTTCACGCCCAGCGAAAACCCATATTTATCTGGTTGTCTGTAGCGGTGCAATTAGAGGGGGCGGCGTCGCCGTCGGCAGATTGCCTGCCAATTGAGTTACAGCGCACTGGACGGTGGTGGAACACGGTGAAACCAATCGATACGGATTCACGTGGACGTGTCATCATCACCATCACTTGATTACTCGGACGTGTGAAAATGCACAAAGCGCTACTGGTAACTACGTTTGTCAGTAACGCAATTCTCTACACTCGGTACTGTCGAGTATCGAGATATTGACATTTAAAATGTACTGCCAAAATAGTTTAAATTTAAACTGAACGACTGAATAATTCTATGCTTTTGTAAATCGTAGTCGGTCTTCTACCATCTAGCGTTATAATGTACCAGCTTTAGATTTAGTAATACTATGAAGTGTGATTTTTTTTTAAATTTTGAGTTCTTATGGAGCCCGGTAGAAGCTCTAAACAGATTTTTATGTAAAATTTCTCGATAGCTAGCCGGTTGTCGGTAGTCGATAGTAGTAAAGAATCGAGCTACAGCTGTCACTATTTTTATAACGTTAACGTTGTATGAACGTTCTGTTGTTTTCCATTACTGTTAACGAGTTCTAATAGATGTTATTTTGAGAGCAATCAGTATGTACTTCAAATAATAAACGAGATTGTTTTGAGGAGCGTGTGATGACTGTTTTGTGTCACTGAAAGTTATTAGGACAGAATTTATCAAATGGTTTTAGTTTTCGGTCTTATTTATTGACATACGTATTTCATTACTTAACAACAACGGGTTTGATATTTACAAATAGATTGTAATTTTTCTCATTCTAACCCCTTTATTATTAAAAGTACAGATTGTAACAATACAATTGGCAATTCGAGCTAGCGACGAACTCTTCAAAAACATTCAAAACATTCCACATCTCATTAAATGAATGCATAAATCTTATCTAAACAGCAACCGTCTGGCAAAAATAAAGATCAGAGTGCAAGATTCGAACCTGGGGCATGTTGGGATCACGTGATGGCACTTTGAGCAGCAATCAAATGGCAATAACCGACTGTTGAACGTAAAATATGAGAGAATAAAAGCTTTAAACTCTTTTCATGTTCGAAAATAAAATAAAAACATTGGTTATGATTGGCTGTTTTATGTGGCCATAGACTGTAAAGCTGGCATTTTAATTAATGATAATCAGCGACTGCACTATGTTATATACGTTGTCTGAATGGGAGTATTGTGTATTCGGATGCAATGTATTGTCGCAAATGATACAAGTACCTGTGTACTATGAATAAGTAATCGCGGACTGATTAAAGCAGCCTCAATCAATCCCGAATTTAATATTAATGGTGAACATTCCAATTATGTATGCATAGGATGTGGTTAAACAAATGGTAGCTGAAGAATTGTTGGACATTTATGATTCAGATAACCCAAAATTAACAGTTATTCATAATTCAATAAAAATAAATCGTGAATTCATACATTTTAACAGCTTATGAATAATCAGAGTATCATCGAACGGTAGCAAAAAAATATCAAAACATTCATATTCCTGCAGATACTTATCAGTATGGTGCAAATGTATAAATCTCCATTATAAGGGCAATATGATGGATTTATCAACTTTTAATGGAAATCCTCCGATCCATTAAAGTCTCTTACTTCCATCGTATGAATGCAACAACGCAAATAGCACTCTACATTTATGGTGTAGATTGGATTCAGTGCAAAATTACTTCTAGTTATGTACTGACAGTTTGTACGCTTAGAACCTGTTATATTAAATAGAATTGTCTATATCCCCAACCCGTAATTGGCTAGCGTTAATACGAGGCCTAAACTCTCCCTCATTCCGAAAGGAAACTCTTACACAGCATTAAGACGATAATATGGGACAGTTTTGACTGGAGCATGCGTTCTACAGTCCACGAAATATCTCTGTATCTCTCTGTAGTCTGGCAAACGAAATTGTCTACACAAACTAGTGTGAACAAACCATTACCGGGCTGGGCGGTCAGTACTCAGCTCAATATGTCTGTGTACTTGTGTAGCAGTGTTCACGCAACGGGGCCGGCCAAACATGTTTATTTGTGTCAGCCCAAACGATGCCACAGTCAACTCGCTCGTAATTACCACAAAAAGCTAGATTACTACTAAACGAGATAGTTAATTGTCCAATGAGTTGTTATCGCAACACGACAAAAGTAATACCTAACAAGGAAACTGTTACTAAATATCAAAGTATTCACACAATTTCGTAGAATCGTATTTTGTCGTTCCGTTTCATGGAGACATAAGTTTGTATGATACGCGAGTAGTTTTAAAAGTTGAAGATAACTGTTGTGGTAAAGATAATTTAAAACAAATAACCGTTTCTACGAATGTGATGTTTAAGTAGTTTATTACGAACGCAATTAGTAGATATCAATCAAATACATCCATTATGATGTACCGCAGTCGTGTTGTTTAAAAACGATTTGAGTTTCTTGACGTCAGGTTGAAGCGAAGATCGTCATGCGTACAGGGGGTTTTGGTATTACTGGCTGTGTTACCTGCATTATTCATACAACAATAAAGGTCTTGTTTTCCTTTAATACCTAAGCCTTATCTAGCTGCATCAAATCCTTGCTTAAACGACACCATTGATTTGATTTTATCTGTACATTGAATAAGCAAGTGCTATTCTAGCAATGAAATTTACATTAAATTAGTAAGACGACAATTACAGCGATTATTAGGCACACAAATTATAAGCAACCCATCATGATTAAACAATAAGAGATTTCCCCGAAGACGAAACTAGGTAGTTTGTAGTACGATATGAACAACCTTTTAATACCATTACAGACATGTAATAAAAGTAATAAAAATATGACTACTTCGACAGTTGGTCTATTTGTGGTGAGTAAAATTGATGATGTATTTACTCAACACCGATGGTACGGACATGAAAGTGGTGTAAATAGAATTAGGACTAACCGTTCGTGATGGGGTTCGCAAATACTAGGAAACGCTTTTGATGTTACGACTATTTGTATCGTTCATATTGGATGAAACTAGCCTGATTTAATGATAGTTACTGGCGTTACTGCCCTTTATTAACTGTTTCATACTTATTTGTTGATTAATTCAAATTCATTTGGTTTTTATGTAATGAGCATATATGTTGCTGGCTATATACGCGTAATGATGATGTTAAAAAATACTCGCTCTAGCCTTTTTTAAAACTTAAAACTGATTTGGGATTCATCTCCCATCTTTACTAATATTATAAAGCTGGAGAGTTTGTTTGTTTGTTTGTTTGTTTGTTTGTTTGTTTGAACGCGCTAATCTCAGGAACTACTGGTCCGATTTGAAAAATTCTTTCAGTGTTAGATAGCCCATTTATCGAGGAAGGCTATAGGCTATATAACATCACGCTACGGCCATTAGGAGCGGAGTAGTAACGAAAAATGTTACAAAAACGGGGGAAATTATGACCCATTCTCTCTTACGTGACGCAAGCGAAGTTGCACGAGTCAGCTAGTCTCACATAAGATGATAAGTGACAATGAAGACAAGGACGTTACTTGCCTATACAAGAGACACAATTATTCTACTTTTGATGAATCCGGGGGCCTAACTTAAGTACATAATAACTTTAAACGGCAATATAAAATACTTAAAATAAATAAATTAAAGGAACAAAGCGTTTATTCAGCCGGACGGACTTGTCTAATAGTCTTCCCGGGAGAGAAGATTACGACGGGAAGTTCAATTAGCATGTTGATTGATGTAAATTGTAAAATAAATAACTTGCACACCATTGTATTGTCCTCACCTTCAAGCTTGATAAACATAATTAAATGTGCTTGAAAATATTTCAAGGTATTTCCACGGATTTTTTATGAATTTGGTGTTTACTTCCATAATGTTCCATTACATAGTTGAATCATCATCAGGACATTTTGGGAAGAGAAACAAATTTTAGTACGTTGCTTTTTTATAAAAGGATCACTAGACTTAGGTTTGAATTTATGCTCTGCATGATTAAAGTAAATATCCTATAGATGAAGTACCATGCATATAACATCTGTTATAATAACATTTCTTGGGCTAAACACCCCATTCTTGGACAGCAAAATAATATTAGTTAAAAGTATCTACACTTGAACTAAGTTATTATCGCGATACATTTGAAAGTTATAATCGATTAAAGTAACATGTGATTATCGCTTGAATAGTTAATAAGGACAAACATTTTACTTTAATAATGAAATCGTAAGTTGCAATGTGAACAGGTGAACACACTATGATGTTTTCATTAAGGAACGTACATATAACAGTAAATTGTACTGTCTAGTTGCAGCTAAAGGGAGAACGTATAACAAGGCGTTATTTGAAATATTGTTGAAGAAGGTATAAGCAAATCTAATTAATACACATGTCTAATCTTTCTAGTTAATATAAGGAATTCGCAGAGCACTAGCAGAATTATACTATTTGAAGTCTGATTCTTTATATTGGGGCTACAACTTGCTGAATTAATCAGCGTTGCAATTGCAATTGGTTAATTCGAAAATACACGGGAAAGCCCCAAATCCAGTGTGTTATGTATTTTAATTGTTGGAATTATTCCCTGGAATGTAGGCTCACTAAAACATAATAGTATAACTAAACTGAGTTTATTTTCGCTACATACCTAACTCGGTACAATATCTAAAGACCTTTTCTTCAAAGGTTATCTCTTCTATATAAATCTAAGAAGTCGCAACAAGTCCCTAGGCATATTTAGTAACAATACACTAACAGAAAACGTACCAGTAGCTCATTACGTCGGCTACCAAGGGAGACATCGTAGGGCGTGTGGGCGTGCCCATAAACTTATTTATTCCATAAATGTATACAAGTTTTGAACAAAACTCGTTTGCAACGCCACAATAAGCACGGAAAACTTGTCCAAGTAAAACTTCTATGTTTTTAATGACGCCATCACTCGGTGGGATGTCACGGTACGGTGGACAGCCTCCGCTATGTTTATTTATAAAGTAAACAAGAGTTCTTCAAAATGTATGTGCTTGGAGCTGGCGTATTTGTACTAGAAATTACTTTCCCAAGGTTGTATGAAGTTTACTAGATGTAGTTCACAAAATGTAGTTTTTATGTTCTCCCATTTAGGATCTATATACTTCCCAACTGTCTACCGTAAATTATTCTCCTTATTGAGTTAAACAAACTTCACTAGTTTTGCAAAAGTACAGTTAGAACGATAATCTCGAGGCTTATAAAAAAATGGCAGCCTATATTAAAAATAGCCAAAATACAGTTACAATAGGCGGTAATTTGTGGCTACGTTTGAATAAGTAATAAAACTTACATCATCTGGGCAATCACTCATAATGAAATATTTTGTTTGGATATTAGCATCAGGCGAAAAAAGCTTAAAGAATTCTTGAATTTCTGGTCAAGTCTTAAAGAATTGACCAGAAATGAATACTTCTACTTTAGTGTAATTCTCCCACGTCCTTCCCATTCAAAAGGTGTTAGAACTTTCTGCAACTGATATGTAATCATTACAAGTTTGTAAGAAATGCTCCGGTTTCACAATTTACAGTCTGCAAACTTTTAAGTACCGCCAGTATAAACATTAATAGGCTCTTTCAACAGCCTAACATTTTAAGCTCTCTACATAGTTAGGGAGTTTCCGCAACGAAGTGTGTAAACCCACTTGTGATGTTTAATACGAATTGTGAAATATTATTTCAATATTTAGGTCACCCAGATCTCATTAGTATGTATTTTTTTTAATTCAAAACCAAAAAGCACTTGTGTTTTAATGTATTGCTAACATTTAAAATCGTTAGTGGTATTAGGTAAGCCAGATGTTAACAAAACAAAATCGTTCCAAAGCTGTAAAACGTAGAATTTCGTACGAAAATAAACTTTAGCATTTTTACGAAATGAAAGCTAAAAAGTGAACGAGGGGATTCACGGTGAAGACATTTGAAATGTCGAAATAAAACAAGGAAATTTCAGCGAGCCACTGGAAAAAGCACAATATTGTGATGTACACGAAACAACGCTGCAAAAAGCTTTTAAAAAAGTTATGAAACGAGCGTTAAAGTACAAACTGTGACGTCACAGTCCGCCTTTATTGTTGGCGAATATCTTAAGAACGTATTTTTGTAGAAAACATGTTCAAATTAATTGGACGTTACGTCATTAATTACGCTTGCGATATTTGCGGAGTTTGCCCGAAATCCTTATAAAAGCAAACAGACGTTGTAAAATTTAACGTAAAAAAGGAAAAGCATGATCCCATACTGGACGTAATACCCAACCCTGAATAACGCTAACTGAATAAAAATAAAATAACACAAACGGCTCGGGAACAAAACCAATAAATTCATAAGCCCCGCCATACAATTAATCTAATTTATATGCAGAGCAGTAAAAGTTTATGTTATTATTATTCAGAATCACAAAACACACCGCGGTTGAACAATTTATCACGGGAATGGATTAATAGTTAACATTTAGAATAAAATATATTTTGAAGGTTAGTTTTCCGACAATAATTCAATGACGACCGTTGTTTTTACGTTTATCTGAAAACACAGTTATCGTATGAGCTAATCTTACTTCTCTAGAGCTTACCATACGAGAAACACCGATAGTCTTTAGTTATATACGTAGTTTTGTGTATGTGAAGTATGTTCCCAAAAATCATAACTAATGATAAATATTCAAGAATAGAGAAATATGCACATTCTGTGGAGAGAATTCAGGCTATGAAACGGTTGAACGTGCAATAGTTGATATGCGTGGCTATCGTTCCTTCGATCTATCTCAATTTCCAAGCGAGTGCCCATCTGAATATCTAGATGTTATTTCGCTCATCTCAGTGGAAAAGTATGTATTGTTATTGTATCAGAGCTGTTATTCCAGCGCCCACTAACATACAAAAATAGTTATATTTGTGAAACACGCACACTCACTGACAGGTTTGATAGCAAACAATCTCTGAGCACTTATCACGTTACACGATGCACCAACATAAGTGTACAAAACAACTGTCTTAGTTTTATTTTCTATATTTCTTAGAAGAAAATAATACAAAACCAAGTATAAAACTACAGAATGTCGCCACAGACCTTCACGTAAAATATGTATTAAATGAACCTCTTCATTAATCTAAATAAAAGCTCGACACGAACTTTGAATCCTGTTTCCGAAAGCAATTTATCTGAAGGAGTAAGGCCCGAAATATCGTAGTTGGTACACATGCATTAAACTCACATAAGTGAACATGCAGTATGAGTGGTCGATGTTATCTGAGAGGGTAATAGAGGGCAAAGCTATCGCTCAGGGCAGCTGTTAGTTTAGGAGATATGAGCGGCAACGGTAAAATGGCCGGCGGTAACGTCCAATGGTGTTTTGATGCCCAAATAATGTTCAGGCACTTTGCGCTGATTTCCAACAAAGACGTTGATGAAGATTACCGTGTTCAACGAATTGATACAGTAATGTTTATAGAAATAAGGTTCCCAGAATTCGAAGAAGAAAACATGCTCGTTAATTTGCGTAAACGTAAAGTTTGGGTAAAATATAGCCACGGTAACAGGAAGACAAGACTGATTGAATACTTCGTACTGTGATTAATGTAAACCTTTTCAATGCATTCGCCTCGCCAAAGTGCTCTTCTGAGTTCCTACAATTTATCTTTGATCGTAGTCCGACTATGATCATTGATTCGATTCGTCATAGTTTTACTAGTGGCATTTTGGCAAAGGTCAGTTTCGAATACACGTTTTCAATGTTGTAACACTTTATTATCAATTCATAACTGTGTTAAGGTGTTACATTGAATAGTGTGAAATATGCTTATCTACTTTATCGTGCTCTTTGTAATGATGTATTAAAAAAACCGTGAATCACATAATGGCGGTCAATTTATTGCTACAGAAAACTGAAAGACATCCGAACCTTTTCCGGTCTCTAAAATAAAACGCAATGAATCCAACAGCTGAAAAATGAAATCATCCTTAAAGCAGACAGTTTAAACAAAAATACTAGGAACGTTTTACGCACTGACTGAATCACGAGCTACAAATTAGATAGAATTAGACATAGCGTCATTACACCGCCTTGAACTTTTGAATCAATTCTTTATACTTTAAATACAAACTATTCGACTAATGGTCGTCTAGATACACGAAATATTGCTAGAAGTAATTTTCCACACGTGTATGGTACGCCCACGGCGAGCCTGTCACGAGTCCATCTATTTTGATTAATTAACGGCCTCCAACTAACATCACATTGGGCAAACTGTTGGCCAACAATTAGTGAACGTTCACTTTTCATATATCCGCCGGGCACACGACGTTAATAGAAATATATGCCCTATTCAACTAAAAATATTTTAAGTTGCGCAAAAAATCGTAAAGGCTGTAATAGTTTCTACAATGAATACGTTCTCATAATACCATTCATATTATTTAGAATTGTTCGTCTGTCTGTTACATTCATGACTGTGTATACAATAGACATTACTCTATTATCTTGTTGAACAGTCAAGATTGATTTAACGACAAACAAAAAGCGGCTAGAATCCATCAACATTTCGTGTTTCAAAACTCCGCTAGCTATACGGCATAAAACTATGCGTGCAGGTGCTATTCAAACTAGCAACAATGCAACTACGTTTATTAACTTCAGCTCAAAACCTTGACTTTACATTGCTCTCATCAAATTTCAGATGGCTTTGTAAACAAAAGCTAAAACTATAAGTAATCTCAATTCCTAAAGAATTTAAAATAATGTAATCTACTTGTTTTTTGTACTCTCTTGTTATGTCTCTTGTTTATTATAACTAATGTAACAGCTAATCTTATAACGCTATAAAAGGCACCGTATTTTTCCAAGATACTATAAAAAGCGCAAGATGGTTTAAAAACTGATTACAGACAGAAAATTAAATCCAACTGGAAAATGTTCAGTGTATTACGTCGAGTTTCTATGAAAATGAATTTTCCAGACGTTTTATGTTAGATATTATCAATGTTTTTATAAAAAGACGTTATCTTTTATAAACAGAAATAGACTTAAGCTGAAGTAAATTAGCTTTCAAAAGAAAAATATTTGAAGTTAGACAGAAAACTTAAATTGGGTTTAGATACGAATCAATCATCGGAAAGTTTCGGGTTTGTTCGGGAGATGCCGGGATTAACTGTGGGCCGGGCAGCCGGGCAACAAAGGAGTAATTATGTGGCCAGCAATTTGTTATTGGACCTCGGTAATTTATCAGGTTCTGTGTTCGCGTTGAGAGTACGCTTGTGAATTTAATCGCGAACCATTCATTACAATGACGACGCCATCTATCGATTTATCAACGTTAAGTTTTACAGTCCGATGTAAAAGGACTTCAAGGGAATATTTTACTGTTAAATAATATTACTTCATAGAACAATAACGGAGTATATACGTGCTTATTCAGATAACCCTATATTATCATTGAGCTAAATGTCTATCCGAAGTTTATAACGCTGTTTATTATTATTTATTAATGCGATTAATTGAATCATTACAGCTGTAAAGTCCCTCGTTTTACAATTGATAATAGTAATGTATCATCACTCGGGATCAAAGGAAAGGACAATAGTAAATAAATGAAGTAGTTTATCGTCCCGGGCAAAAACGAGACCGATAAACTTATAACGACCACCTGAATAGCGGTGAGCATTGTTTTCACAACTCTTTGAACGAATGCCAATAGACAGTTACACCATTCTTCCAAGTTACAAAGAAATATAAACCTTAACACAACTAGATAAAGTGTAAAATTAAACTGTTTTAAGATTGGTAAGTGATTGCGAGGTGCATTGTAGAACTAAGGACGTTATCAATTGATACCGAGACCGTTGAGACGTGGAAAATAACATTGTTTATTAAACACGGGGCACACGAATATATCGCGAAGTAAATAATTAAAGTAAAGTGTGCTAATATTTTGAAATGTAACTATGACGGTATATTTGTAGATTTACGATTTCGAGTCGACACTTCGATTTATAAGGGTAAAGCAGAGAACGGATACTTAATAATGATAAAGTATGTGCGCCTGTCTATGTTAAAAAGGAAGTAATCCAACTTATAATAAAAAAAATAAAATAATTGACCTAAATCAAAGTAAATCCTATTTTAAAATTAAATAATTATAACCACAGTATCAACACAAAAATAAAGGCAATATTTGTATAGAAGACAACACAAAAAGAAATCTATGTCAATGAGATTCGGTGCACACTTTCGTCAATAACAAAAATGCAATTAAAATGAATAAAAGTAAATATAATTGTACAAAGTAATTAAGAACGAGGCAAGGATATTAGAAAATGCACCATTGTTAGCGTTCCAATGGGTGGTTCATTTGAAAAAAACGTATACAATAGCCATAAGGATGTGGGAAGGAAAAGAAACAGAGTATGTGAAACAAAACATGTGGCAATACGAACGCGACTCGAATGAATATGACAAAGACAACCTGTGTTCGGAAATATAAGGTCTAATCTACCTGAAAAGCGTAATAATGCGAATGTTAGAAATACGTTACTTATAGATAACTAGCTGACCCGCGCCACTTCGCTTGCGTCCAATAAGAGAGAATGGGTGAAATTTTTCCCCGTTTTTGTAACATTAATTACTGGTACTCTACTCCTTTTGGTCGTAGCGTGATGATAGCCTATATCCTTTCTGGGGCATCAAAGTATCTCCATACCAAATTTCATGCAAATTGGTTCAGTAATTTAGGCGTGATTGAGTAGCAGACAGACAGACAGACAGACAGACAGAGTTACTTTCGCATTTATAATATTAAGTATGGATAAGTATATAAGTATGGAAGTATGGACTAGGCAATCGAAACGTAAACGTACACGTTTGCGTCAGTTCTCGAGTGCTCGGAGCGACAATACGGAGCCAGCTCTATAAAACTGTTTATGAGAATTGATTGCTACAATTATTGAATAGAGCACAGTGATATGCAATACCATACAAGGACTGCATTGAGACGCAAAAATCAATATTCATTAACCTGTTAATTAATCAGTTCAATAGAATAATATGAATGGGCTACAAGCTTGGAAGACATAGAAACAAGTAGGAAGAGATAAAGAAAATACAAAGAGTCTCTTTGTTGCAATATAAAATCAGATGGCAACTTGAAGAAGCCAACCTAAATTGATTTGATAACGATATTATCAAATAGAAAATATGATATGAATTATTGAACAATTTCAAGAAATTGCATTGCATTGCATCAGAGTATATTCATTCAATTTTGCATACACAGTCGGGGGCGCAACTAGGCCATCAAACGTAACCGGGAGCAACTGCAATGACTTAAAAAGGAAACCCGGCTCTAATTGAAATAACAATAAAGTAAGTGACTCAACAAAGGGTAGATACAATTTCGGTTACAACAGAGTTGAATAACGAGTAACTTTGGCGCCAGGAAATCATAAAGCGAATTTGATGGATATAGACAGATCGATTTGGCTAGATTTTAAGATTATTTGCGCGGAAGAAGCATCACTTTTTATACGGTAGCGATTTATGTCTAAGCAAGTTATAATTTTTAAGATTTCGTGTAGATATTGAGATATTAAGTGTTTAGATATGAGAAGTTATTAATAGAATAACGTAATACGTTATTTACAATAATGATATCCCCATAGAAGTTGTTATTTTGCAACAATCATGTGATATGGCGTTAAATACTGGCGCGTGATTTTATGTACAAGCAAAACAATTGTTAGCTTACTAGTATATTTATTTTTCAGAAATTTACCTCTCATAAAATTCCCAGTTTCTTTTCAAAATACACGTTGTAGACTCTTCATTACCTGGAAAGAAGAAAAATCATTTTATATTAAACAGTTTTTGGAGGAAAGCAATGTCCCCAATCTACACTTGGCCAGCGTGAAGGACTCAAGCCTTCTCCACTTTCAAAAGGAGACTCGTAACCAGCAATGCGACAGCTGTGGGTTACTTTTTCTTTTTACTTAAAAAATGTGAGACTAAAAGGTAGGTTCTTATTTTTATTTACTAAAACACAGTCAAGGATTCAATTGAAACAAGCTTCTGTCCCTAAAGTTTTTATAGGCTACAAGGGACAATTAGGAGTAAGTAATGAAGTCTGAAGTGTATAATGTATTAGTAACGTCCACCCCGGGTTCACGGCACTCAAACAACGAAGTTTAGTAAAAACACTCTGGAGATAGTTTTTGTTTATAATTATCGCACGGGACTGAAAATATTCTGTCTCGAGGCAAAAACTGTATACACTTTTTGTTGTTAAGTATACGATTCGTAAGCTCTCATGTTTAATACAAATTAACTATAATAATATGGTATTGTATTGTCTCAATATTTTGTCAAATTTAATGGAGTTAAATTGATAATAAAAATTTGATGAAATGATGAAAAATAATTAATTTATTAAAATCAAACTCGATACTCAAATGACTAGCGTGCCCACTTGTACGGGGGATTGAGAACTGAATGCAGTGTAACTTTACAACGAATACAAATATAATATAACAACATACACACACATAATATAAGTTAACAAAATTATATACTTTGTATTGTACATATATGAAAACATAGCTTCGTAGATTACCTAGGCTATTTTGATATCTTGAGTAATTTAGAATCTTATTATATCTATTTGTTTTTTGTACGATTAGTTTACACGTGTTACATGCTTGCCTAACGCTGCGTGAGTTGGAACCGTTTTTACACGAGACATTGCAGAAATCGTATAAACATTGCACGTTAAACATAAGTAATGTTACAATATTTAAAATCGTTAGAGTTTATTATCAGTTATTATACTAAAAATATAAAATCAAATAAATCGGTTTCCTTTTCCGTTTCCTTTGAACACCTTGCTGTAAGATGGCAGCAAAGATTACGAGTAGAATCATTAATATACGTTTAATTAAACATCCCGTTGAAGAACCTAAGTATTATAAGTGTTTGAATCATACAATATTCGAGTCGAGGGATCGATTCCGAACAAACTGACCCGCACGTCATATTAAAACGTAGTACCAACATAAAATAGATTAACGGCCATTAAAAGATAATAAAATTGAAGATTGATATACGTTGGCAATATTAAATTGTATGCGGGTTATAATTCCCATTATGCTAATGGACATCGGTTAACATCATTGCACCCTATGCGACTGTTCCTGGCCAGACCACTTTACCTTATTACCCACTACGGTAATAGAATTACGTCATATCCTTCCTACGATTTTAATAATCCGATTAAAAGGAGCTCTGTTTATGGTTAAGAATAAATAAACGTTGGACAAAAACCTTTCAGAATAAAGATTACGGTATTTCAGTTTTCCGATACTAGAAGATTGGGTATAAAATCCAAACTCGGTTCATCGGGGTATGGGTTTTTTCATATTGTGCATTTGTATACTTCAGGGGAAACACGTGGCAATTTTCCTTGAAGAGTTAATTAAAGGCCAGCATAAGATTATTCTTTGTTCGTTGTAAATGACAAACATTGGATACAACAGTTGAATCACTCATCACGTCTCTCTCTCTCTCTATCTTTCTCTTCCTGGCTATTTTTCCCATATGCTGGTTGGGTCAGCCTTCCTAAAATTCTCCTCACAGTCACTCATCACGTAAATTAAAAAAAAAAGCAAACTTCATAGCTTTAGGAGACAATAATATTATTTTAACCAACCGAATATGATTGGTCGAAAATACACACGCTTTTAAAAGTTGTTAGAATTCTATCATTCTGTGACATCGAGGTTTTCGTGGAATCTAATAATATGAGTGTCTATCCACGTTATTGAAAAGTGCTTGACATTTAATATGACCTTTAGTACGTACAGGTTTTGTGTTATGACATACATACGCATAATTTTAGATTCTTTGTATGTAGTTGTAATGGATATTCAATAACCAAGTATAATTGATTTTAGACGGAACTTGAAATGTCGTAAAAGTTTTATTTATACCTTTTACTGAGTACTACTACTAGTTTATTTTAGAAAGAAGATATATTTTAAACATATCTCACAAGTTACATGCCGTTACGTTTACACTATTGTTTTTTTTAACGTAAAATAGGAAAATCCTTCCTCCCGATTTTACTAGTACAAGTTTATGTAAATACTCCGATATTAATGAAATAATCAATAGTTACATAATAATATGCATAATTAACTTGATCCCGAGTGAAGGGAGTACGTTTACCTAATTTAGCGAATAATTGCGCGCATAATTACAGGCAATTGTTGCAATATGAACCGTAATTATGTTGTAATTTCGTCAAGTGTTAAATTACTAACAGATATGTATGTAAATTTACTGAATTCTGTGCTGTAGGTAGGTACAAGAGAAATCTATCAAATCTAAGTAGACAAGAAAACCCAGCCTTGGGAAGTTGTCTTTTTTTACTAGTGATTCACTAATCGTTAAACCTAAGTTAGTATCTTAATGATTTCGATATTTCGGGATAGAAAATGGTAGAGCCTTAGTGACATGATAACATAGGAATTATAAAAGTATTATAGAGATCGGCCACACAGGCCACACTTTGTTTTGTTGCTCCATTGTAAACCTTTATTACTGAAACCACAAGTGCAACAACTGAAGTGCATCACTAGGACTGACGTCACAAAAATATTGTTAAGTTCGTCAATATACGATCACATACTCAACCCTCAGTTTCACCACTACTAAATAACTATTAATTAGCTTATCAATGAGTGGTCACTGTCACTCTATCCATAGGACAAGCAAACCGAAACTTATACACAAGCTATGTAACTGGCCGTAAAAATAATTGAAATACATGATTAGAACATTGTCTATGCCACATCATTGCCTGATAAAAGCTTAAACATGTGTCATTGTTATAATTGGTTCACTTACTCATCTGTCTACACTTAAATGACTGTTTGATCTACAATTACATTCTATACAAACAGTTTTAAATGTATAGATTATAGTGAAGAAGTGTGTAATAATGTCGATGACGATAATTGTTAATGATTGTTTATTACAAGTCATCACGTTTGTAATTATAAATGACTGAGCTGTATAATGACATCTGCCATTTTGTAATGGATAAGACAAACACATTTTCTTAGTTTGTATCACTTTGTTATATAGATAACTATATTTAAATCCTATTAGACAATTACAAGACCACTATGGCAGCCTATATAAAAATATATAAGGATTCTCTACCTACCCCTACGGGAAGAAGGCGTGATTTTATGTATGTATAATGTAGGTATATAAGTACAGTCAACTTAACAACTTCATATTTTCGAAACCTCTGTATTTCGAAATTTTTAGACCCACCTAAACAAAATCAGTTAGAATAAACTTGCATTAAACAGTTTAATCAATGTAAAAAGTTATTTCGTTGGAGTAAGATGCGTGCTAATATGATCAGCGACTTACTGTACCTACACTACGTAATTAAATATGGGATTTGGTAGGAATATAAAACGAGTATAACACTACAGAGGTTTAACTTCAGCACGTAAAGTAGAGCTCAGACCGTAATTTGTCCATGTGGCTTGCCGGCGGGCACTAATTAAAGTTATACCCTAAATTATCTAGCAAAAGAATAATCTCTTTCTTGACTTATTTTTGCTTGACTTGACTTATACTTGCATTATTTTGCTAAAAATAGGGTGTTGAACACAATAAGAACATGTGTTGTAACTAATTATAATAAATAAACTTTTGTTTTGTAGTTTCTTATAATTACAAGTAGTATTGGAACGAAATCTATAAATTCACGTAACCTTATGCCTTAGCCAGGTCAGAATCACAAATAACGTAACAAGGTGTCGTAGATTAGTACAATTTAAGACAGTAAAGGAAAACACAGAGTCCATTTATGATATTGTTGGCACTACGCCGGCCGGTAAGGAGTGCCAAATGATGGCTAGGTATCTGGACTGCACGCAAACGCTGCCACATTGCCCCCACGAATACTACGATTAGTTATGTTCATTAATTAAAGTTTATTCATTTAGATTATAGAGTTTATTCCGCAGCAAAGCTTGGTTAAAAATCTACCAAAGAAATGAGAATATTGGCAAAATCAACAAAACGAAGACATCATCCACAATTTGAAATATTAAATTATTCTCTACCGTCTAAATACTATGAATTGACTGCATCTGTAACCCAGACCTTTACAAAATCTGATACATTGTAAGCAATTTTGTACATATGCCTATAGGCCTCAATTCTATCTACGCAACTATTGAAAATAATGATGATAATGTAAAAACTTGGAAACTACGGAATCCCGGTACCAGGTTGTATCACACGGCGATCAATTTATCAGGCTGTCAAACATGACTTGCCCTACCTGACAATATAGCCCACAAGGACTATATCACAAGTGTCCGTGACACGGCGTGAACCTTGAACTTATCATGCCGTACATTAAGTATAGCTTCCAAGGCCCCTACGCCACAAGACTATCGATCAAATCAAACGTCACATATCCACTTTCCACTAGCCCACAAACTCGCAAAATATAGGTCGAATGCTTCTACTGACACTAAACTTTTTAATCCATTTGACTTGAAAGTCCATTTACCATATTTATGTAATGGAACCTTTTAGTTAACAACTTTCCGCTCGCATGAAACCTTTATTCAGCAAACGGAGTTTTTCATATGCAAATTTGATTGTGTGGAGTGGCTTTAAATACAAATTAAATAAACGCTTGTTATTATTGAACCAGTGAGTATGGGTACTACGTTACGTCTGAATATGTTTGTTAATTATTTCGTATTAATCCGTCGCACGTTCCAGCCGTGATCGTGATCCGCTCTGATCCTTCAGAATGTGTAACGACTTAGGTACCTACCACCTCTAAAAGCAAATGTTTTCCCAAGAAAGTCTTTGTAATGTTTTTCAGAGTAAAAGTACTTACGTAAGTACTCTCTGCGTACCCACTTGAATAAATTTTTAAGTAGCCCTTACGAAATACCTTTATTGGGCTGCGTCTAAATTTAATTCATCGCGGGACGTTATGGTCGACCTGAAGGTCAGTACAAAGATCGAATATAAACTGCTAAAGATTGAGTCGTAAAATGCGTTCCTTGTTTACAACGGTCTAAAATTATTTTAGACCAACTAACGTTAAGAGCTCCAGCTAAGCTACTTACAGCACGGCCACGAGTATCGCATCAATCATTCCTGGTATTTTGATCTCTATTTTTAACCGAATATCGTTAAAAGTGGCGTGCAGCAATTTGACAAATGATGTGGTAATGTGATATATTTTACTGCTAAGTAAGTGCTTAGCCTTATAATGGTAGAGTGCGGCGCAGCGTCGATGCTCCGTCATTGGTGTGGATCGATTAGTTCAAAACGGTGTAGTTTTCTAGCAGCTAAAGTGGCTTCATAATGGAATTGCCGCTGCGTCACTACGTCACTCGTGTTCTGGGACTCAACCATTCAATAATCTATGAGTGATATCTATGATATCTTAGCCGGCATCGGCTCCACGTCGTATCCTCGACCACTAACGTGCTAGTGCTCTGTTTACGACCGCCCTGTGCTATTTCGGTGGTGTCATTCCATCGAACATGTTAACGACGCACGCGAGCCACTAGTGGTATTGTTCACACGTTGCCGAACCAATTAGTGGGTAGTTGTTGATTGTTATTTCAGCTCAAATAACAGTCATCAGTTTTACACAATATTTCAGTTATTTTCGTCTTTAGATTCCTTGATAAGTTCAGTGATGTAAGAGTTACATAATTTCTAGAACTTCTTCTTGACCTGAATCATGCAGTATTGCGCAATACATCATATAAACACGTAGATTATTATGTAGCACCACGACAATCAACATAACCTGTTTCTTATATGTGTGCATTTGCGTCGCATGCAGGAATATCGTGTTTCTTGCAAACAATATGGCAGTTTTTGTTTCAAATATAAATCAACATACCTATCGAGTATAACAACATTATTCTTAAAGAAAATTAATCATCTCCGTCAAAATAAATAAAAGGAAGATAGTTATTAGAAGCAATATATCACTTAACTTAAGAACGCAAGACAAGACATTACCTATTATATCTCAGGCACGTAGCATTCCATCAAAACGCGATAGTCTAATTTGAAATATTTCAATAGAAAATAAAATGTTTGATCGCTAGCATTTTTCTCACATTTTTAGATTTCATACAAAATAATATTTCCATCGGTATTTCGGTCAAGTCGTGCACAGCATCACGTCCGAGCGACCTATCGAAAATAGACCGGGAAGGCAAATAAGACATTATAACTGAGCACTAGAATGCAGACGCAATACCTAGGTTTAGCAATGTATGTACATTTCATATTGCATGAACTCATTTACACTTGGCTCATGCACACCAGTAATTCGAGCAGACCGTGATTACCAATTGCTTCTGTAGGTAACGACTGAATACCAGATAATATATATTTGTTAATTTATTAAGGTTATCAAGTCAGTGTATTTTGTTATTAGAGCAATTGTTATTTCATAATAACCTATCATATCGATGTGGTTGACATTACCACCGCGGCTTTCCTTCCTACACCACAAAAATACTGCGATAGTGCGATATTGTTATCGGGCGCGCTGTGGACGACATTATCGAAAACTTTAGTCCCTATTGCTTCTAGGCTAAAACCACAATTATTTTTGAATATAGAAAAGTCATTACGCCACGACACACGAAGGGCGAGTCTCGGCGAGTGAAAGAACAAAAAGATTCGTAATTTTGCAAAATGAAACGGCACATACGATGTTCAAACGTAAAAATAACACTAATATCATAGTATTTTTGTCGTATTGTCGCGACACACTCCTGTGACTAGAAGATACCTGTCATTATCAAAACAAGTCAAGCTATCATACTTCAGCAGTTTGGCATTACGCCTGCCCGCGTCATTCGCGGTCAGACCATGACAGGGAAGGTTGAACGAGTATCGGTTACGCTCCGACGACCATAGAATTCGGTAGGTGTGCTACATAAATCAAAGGTTAAACACAAAATTCTATCAAGTATTTCACTCAGAACTTTAATATTATAAATATATTTTTTGTAATCACTCGCGTTGCCAAGCAAAATTAATGCCATTGAACCATCAAACGCGCTTGGAATAAATATGACCATTAAATGTATGGTGAAATTATTTTTGTGTGTGACAGGTCGCCAGGCCAATCACCCAGTGTAATTCACAGGAATTACGTCGCGTGACACTACCAAAATAACTAGCTCGAGTCTAAAAATCTAGTGAAAAAGGTACGCCTCAACGGTGTATTTATGTTAAAAGCCTTTGCCTGACTCAATTCTATTGAACATTTTGGTTCATGGTCGTAATTAAAACTTTATCTTTACGTTAAAACGCTGAGGCCAAATTAATTTTAAAATATTCACCAAATATTCTGTTAATTACTCTCCTTTATACACAGTTAGTTGTGTTATAACATAGTTTTGCAAGGCTATCGTACATATTGAAAATTATTTGAGTACATAAAATCTGTTTTAAAGTCCCGAGTTAAGATGTGAGAGCACAAAAACGAAAAAAATAAGTAACACAACGTTATTTTAACTGCCTTTGCACTCGATCCCTCAAAATACCTCGAAACTCAACAGACAACCTTCGAAATCTTCCCACACAACATTTTAAAGCATTCGTTAAACTTTAAAAACTGACAGGGTTTGTTCCTCAAAAGTCCTCAGACGCCCGCATGCACGCATGTGCGTGTTAGCTGGCGGCCCATCATGTGAAGAAATAACCATTTTATTCGGAGCCTCTAATATATACCAAGTTTCTCCTTTTCGTGTGCTGAAATGTATTGGGTGAGGAGGCGTGGCAGATCAAGTTATAGTGGTGTTGTGTGGATCAACCTCGCTGCAACCGGTTCCAGTGGGTCCGGCCGAGCAAGGCTGCGTTGCGATAAACGTGTGATAATAACATTTGTACCGGGGGGAGACCAACCACTCCTGACGAGTTTCTACGGAAGCGAAGCAACTGTTTTTATACTAGAAAGTAGATATTTATAGTTTTAATTTACGTCAGGTCAAACGAGGTGGAGACTGAATTGATTCTATTCTAAATATAAATACCGGAGCTTGATATGTACCGTAAACCTAAATAGGAAGTTGTTTTTAAAACCGTGTGAGATAATGTAACAGAGACGTGTTTACGACTACGATGTTGTATCGCATACGCGTGTTGGAACCAAGTTCTATAGAACTGTTACGGCCACGCATTGTCTTCCACGTATCGAATACATGGAACCGTTTACATACTGTGTTGTCGTGCGTGATCACACCATACATTTAACGCTACCCATTTAATTATCATTTCTAGTGTAATTACTCTTTACGATCAACCAGGAAATTACTTGCGACGTGCAAGATATATGAAGTGTTAGCAAAACATTAGCTAGACATAATACTGGACACACATTATTTTTAATTGCCTAGGTAAGAAAATATCTCACCGTAAACAAGTAGAAGTTTAAAAAGTGCAGTTGCTTGCAAAGTTTTAATTATTTCGCGGTTCACCGTAGTCATAACAATGTTTGAAAATTCTTTACATACATATTTAATGACATTATTGTCATGTCTAGCGGCTCTGACTCACCACAGCGGTCTAACTACGTTTATAATATTAGTTATTATAACTATAATCCTTTGCTACACAGGCGGTCGTTTTCCGACGAACAATTTTAACGATCTGGCGTTTAAATGTTCGGAGTTTCACAAAATACATCACAATTTTCGGGAAACGTTTTTATAGTGTCGCTTACGGCTAATAATTTAAAACCAAGAATCCGTGTCGACATTATTCTGTGAGAAATATCTGTCCGGTTAGCCGTGACATCGATGAAATACGAGATGCGACCAAATAATATTATTCGGCTGCTAATGAAACCAACCACACAAATAAGAAATCAACGGAGAGGAAATCAAACTTCCATAAAAGTTTTCTTGTGCCAAATTATTATGAACGTAACATAGTTCCCTACTTTTACCCCATATTATTCTTCAGTAATTACCTTGGTAAATTAGGTTATTTCATAAAAATAAACTAGTGAGGTGGTCTGGTAAATTACTATACATTTAGCCTATGAATAGACAAAGTCAAATATCTTCGCGTAGGTAACATACAAGGTGTCCAGATGTGTACATTTCTGCGAATGCTCATTACGAGACATTAAGTTAATTGCAGTTTCTGTTTTTTTTTTCTTAAGAGTTCCATAAAATGAGTATAGTTGGATGTCAGTTCCAGGTAAATCAAGTTTTTATAAGTCAAAAGTACTACAGCTTTAATATACCTACGTTTTATGAACGCAAGTTATATCACCGACACATAACGTGCAATGTCATGTCGAGATTACCAGAGTACCAATTTATTCATACGATAACTTAATCGAACAAAATTCAAGTGAACAGAAAACATTCGTATTTATGTAACCGAATCGGAATAAAATAATTTAACGGTACTTTCCGCCATCATAAACATGAACCTACGCATTTCGATATTACGTTTTAACACAATATTTGTGTGCTGTGTCGAAATTACAAGAATAAATAATGGTAGCTTTTATAATAATTTAAATGAGAATCGATGCGTTTATAATAAAGGAGATTAATAAACAACTTGAAAGGAATATTTTAGGCGTTTATCGAGACTGCTGAACTTCGAAGGCCCGTCTATGGTTCCACGCGATAAAAGAATCAGTCCTAAATTTAAAACTTTCCAGACATGTTAGTGGTGGCACGCGGCAGGAGAACTCTTCACTAGCAAGAGTAGAGATGTGAAGAGAGCCACTAGCCGGGCACCGCCATTCACCTATTATTAGTTAGAGAATTTATTCTTGTTGGCCTCCAACAAAGATACCGCTCTATCTATTTTAGTTTTGGACACGTCGCGTGATCACGTATGAACGACGCAACACGGGCAATTTAGATAATGTGAAGGGGTTCACAGAAAACGTGTAAGCGGAAACATATTAAATAAGGAAAATGTACGAAAGTATATTCATTTCAAACTTTCATAATATGTAAAAGACAACGTAAAGTAAAATTTATCATAACGAACCGGCTGCACGGCTACAAAATATATTTTTTGCCTGATACGAAGATGTAATATAGAATTGATAAAATTAATAAAAATTAACTTCGCATTGAAAGCCTTGGATTTCAACACTTCTGGATAAGAAGCAGATACTTTGCAAACGGAATTTCCTCAAATATTTTCATACAATTTCTATCATTTTATCTAACAGATAGTTGACACATATATGGTACATAAGCCGTGAGACTAGCCCTCAATTACCCAGGATTACGCGGGACACCAATGCCTTAGAAGCTATAATGGCGGCTCATACAGCCTCTACTAAAGAGATTCAGTGATAATGTCAAATTGCTTCATCACAAGACAATCGCGTGTTAAAGGTTAACCGAGGGAAAATGTTCGTTGTAATAGGTATAATTAGAATTCCCTTTGAGACTTGAGACACATGGCAAAAGGCCGTTAGTGCTGTCATTTTTGACCGATATCGAACAACATACGCAGAACGACACGCCGTGATTAAGTTATTACCTTTTCAAGCAACAACTTTTTGGTACTGCTCGCAATAATTACATGGTACAATTTGTTGGTCTAAATATTGAATATGGCTTAAAACTAAATTGATTCCCTATAACCTGACGCAACTTTAAATTGTTGTCTCTGTGGTGCGATCAGTATAGTCGTGGTGTATAGTCTGTACTTGAAAGCTGATCATGATGCTTCGGGTTCGATTAAACACGTTTGATCTTTTCTAATTTATATTAGAATATTTCTCAATAGTAGCTCGGAATATGCTTACGTTCCCAGTAAATGGCAATAGGCTCGCCCTCTATTACATGGGACTATTATTGGCGAAAGGTAAGTGTATTTTACACACTCTTGTCAACATCTCCGGGTACGGCGATACTATGTATTTATGTAGCTAAAACTACCAACCAAGTCTTATATCTTACTTAATATACATGTATTAAAATAGGCTCTCATTATAAACTAGACAACTTTTAAATATCGATACTGAGAACTTACGCAAGTCTTGTAGGTCGAGTGGATACGTCGATACCTAATATGGTAACATACGAAAAAGGGTATAGGCGTATAAACAAAGACATAACGAAAATTACTCATGTGTTATTCATATTACACTGGCCAAGGTTTGTATATACGAATGTGACTATTAGACTATAGGACTGTATGTTCTTGATTAGATACTTTTAATTTACATGAGTGCTTGATAAGTATAAGTAAATGCTCTAACGGGATTTTAATACATACTACTATAATCAAAGTGCTTTCGTTTTCCCTATTCTATGTTATACATGTACTTTAATGAAGGTACGTGCTAAGTACATTACAATATGTCTGTTTTAAAGCTGTTACGAGTATTATTTGCAATAAAACAATAAATAATCACATGAAAGAAAACCAGTCATCCACAAGTACTGCGACTATAAGCAGGCATTTCAATAAAGTAAAAGTGTTCATTCATGTTTAAAAAACTAAAATCTCATTACAATTACAACGGTATTTCAAAACTCCCTTTCAATAACTTTACTCAACCTACAATATTCCCATAATAGTGCTTCAGAAACAAGTATAATTATAAAATACGAAGCATATTATTAAAACATAAAAATGTTACGCGTTAATAAATTCTGAAGCCCTTGACTTAATTTCTTTTATTATTTAATACTAGCTGACCGCGCAACTTCGCTTGCGTCACATAAGAGAGAATGGGTCAAAATTTTTCTCGTTTTTGTATTTTTACTGGTACTCTGCTCCTATTGGCCGTAGCGTGATGATATATAGCCTATAGCCTTCCTCGATAAATGGGCTATCTAACACTGAAAGATTTTTTCAAATCGGACCAGTAGGTAGTTCCTGAGATTAACGCGTTCAAACAAACTCTTCAGCTTTATAATATTAGTATAGATTAATTTCTGCTTCGTTTGTGATCTGTACGTGATGTAGGTACTTATGAATGTATCGATAGAAACATTTCTAAATCGGGTCCATGCGTAATTTAGTTACGACATTAACAATTCAATTAGAAAAATGTGGGTCAACAGACATACGTTTATATCGGGTATGCATTACTTGTCTTGGGGCAGGGCTACTATAATATAGAGAGCACTATTTATTATTATAACTCTTGCTTGGGAGTTTATAAATGTAAGAACTTTTTCTACACATGACATGGTACCTTAGAATTAGATTTTTCGATTTTATTCAATCAGATACAGAGTCTTGGTTATAGGATAATCATCATGATCATCAATGATTTATTAAACCAAGGGATAAAGTAGTTAAATACGAAAGAAATAAAAAGTAAATGTGTGGCAATTTCCATTGCTAATTCTAACACAATGACGCGGGAACTACAGATATACTACTTATAACTGCGAAGGCTACGATGGTGAGAAAAATAGAAATAAAATCGATAACACCAGAATCAATAATGAACTGGCTTGTGAGTCTAATCCCCAATATGGCTGAATAATGTCTGTGGAGTACGATCCAAATAGCAATATTTGTGAGAAAGGGAATATTGAAGTGACATTACCTCTCATGAATATTACATGCTTTATAATAAACATTTTTCATAAACCGACGATACGTCTGAGGGCTCAACCCTGGTATTAGCATAACGTGTTATTCCTGGAAAACACGAAGCGATAGGGGATGGTGGCAGTTGAAATATATTTGGCAACAGTACAAATTACTTACTTAATAGACGAATCATTTTCATTGTTAACATATTAGGTAAATACGGCAATATATTAAGCCATACTTGGCTTTCTTATAAAATAAAAAGTAAAGAAAAATGTAATGCCTAAGCTCGAAGCTACGTAATCGAATTCATAAAAATAAAGACTGCTAAATTTTATTTCAAAAACATGTAGGTTCTCCTCGTCTCGGTAAAGCAAGACTACATACATAAATAGATGTAGACTTTCCGAGAACACGACAAGGTCTCTCCTTTTATATTTCAACAATTTATACAAGACGAATGAAATTATTGCAAAATAAAAATACAGTACCCAACCCAAGTAATTCGGGCTTACATGAAGATACAAGAGGCTTTAACCGTTGTAATGTTTTATTTTATTCGGAACAAAATGATTCACGTTAAATACGGGAGAAGACACGTCAAATAAAATAAATTATGCCACAGCGTAACGAGAGATATGGATACTAAACTCAGTGTAAAGGGCCACTCTGAAGGTTATTCTAAATGTTTTATAGGTGCTACAATAAAATTGCAGTGAAACATTACAACCACAACACAAGTCACCCAACTGCCCTACAACGTGACACAATGTTATGTAAACGAATAACATACGAATGTCAATATACGAAAATAAAACTAAATAAACGTTATCCATAACGTCACGCTGTCTTTAGAGTATAATATATAAATAGTTGACATTATGATTGTTCTCGGTGTTCTACAACCGGTTTATACAAAGTTGATTGATTTTAAATTAAAGATAGAACTTAAATGTTCAGTTTTGACACCTACGTGCTTCGATGACGAATAAACGCTCAAGTTTTGGTCAGCATTAGAACCTAAAACATAGAAGTGGTTGTCTATTATCAAGAAATTTTCGCACATGATTAGGTTCCAACCACGCATCATTGAGACAGATGAAAGGAATAGAATATCAGGCGAAAATCAATTTGGGCTGGTGCGTGGCTCCTGTTCCCGGGGTGAGCCGGGAGAGTCACGGCCAAGGTCGGTCGCGCAGCTGCCCCCGCCGCCGTCCCGCGCCCCTCGATTCGTCTCCTCCCCAGAGCTGGCTCCCCCGCCCCTCTAACGAGCAACCGCGTCGATACGCCGCTCATTGAGCACGCACACACACCACCAACGATTCGTACATAAAGAAATTTACACGTGCCCCGCTAATGTTTAGGTAGCGGCCTCGGCATGCTCGCTCAGCCTATATGATTTAAGAAACAAACAGCCCTGTAATCTCTCATCGGTGATCGATCGAGGTGCCGTTACTCTATATTTAGTAGCGGGCTCACTTTCAAACGTACTACAAACGAGGAGCTGGAAAATACCACAGTATATAGAACATAAGGTGAGCCGTAAACGTTTATAACGCACACCAATGTTAAGATAGCGTTATCAGCCAGTATATCACCCACACGCGTATCGGCCCACAGATAAGTGATAGAGTTGTTTGTTTATGCCATACGTGTGCGAATGCATTTACATCCATGCATGATAATGAGGAAATAATTGAATAATGATGTACTACAATACGTACTTCAACTAAACTCCTAAATTAATTTGTGCCAATATGCAAATACATACAAGGCAACAAACATACCGCCTCACTGTGTGAGTCAACAAAACTATGTACAAGTCATAACAAAGATCAACTTCGTATTATACTTTAAATTATTATGACATTGAAATTGCGCTTGTTTTTTGTCTTTAATCAAATATGTTTGGACGCAGGCCAGTACCAAAAGAACAAAGCAACTAATAATTTAATAAACTATTTGTTCCTGCTGAGCCCCAGCGGGACAACGTACAAATATGCCGAGTTTCCTTGTTAATAAATGTTTTAGGTTTTGGATATAACAATAAATTAAATTATAAGTGTTGAGTCAGAGTACTCGGAGTTGTCCTCGAACTGAGAAGTAGGCGACGGTGCATTGAAAACGGAAGCACGAAATGTTACTCAATATACATCTAGACGAGGCCGTACAGGTTTCACCTTTGCCTCAATGCCTCCGCTCGGCTTTACTAAATGTACATCGATTTCAATTTCTTAAATTGCAAAATCGATACTAAGTTGTTCGATAATGCATTCAAGGCGCGGCTGGGCTGAGTCGAGACACATACAAAATGTACAAGCTTTCAAGAAAGGACACGAAATAAAAATGAGAACGGGTGTGAGTAAGGTTGGGGCTCGTAGTATATGACATGTAAATTCATCGCTCAATATTGTCTAGTTACAAAGAAACCACAAGTATATAACTCGAGTATTTTGTTTTCGCAAGACAAAGTACGGCAAACTCAAAATCAACCAACATAATTCCTAATCTCTGCTTCACAAAAAGCGAAACAAAGAAGTCTCTCGCTTTTCTTTCCGCAGTTTAATTCGTGGAAATATTTTCAAATGCGGAGTGTAATATAGCTCGGGATAGCTGGCTATATGCATGTCCGGAGGTTTTTCATTGTTCCTAGAAAATAGCAGCAATAATGAGTCGTCGGGGTTGCGGGTCCCTCGGGCACCGAAATATGCTGATGCAAACCACCACTGTCCCCTGTAATACAATAATCCAGCTCTCTTCTCGGTTATTCCGAGACCTCCCCGATTAAAATTTCTATCATTTCGTTCTGTTATTACACAAAGCAACGTTTTTGAAGTTGAGTAACTATTTCGTGATGGAAGCTTCTAACGAGTTCTATAAAAATATATTATTATAGTAATGACTCGGGTTTACATATCGATGTGTCTTATATGAGGTAATATAACTTAATGGCATTGGTTTTTAAACTCCGCTTAAAAAGAGTTTAAAATATTTAACGATTAAGCAAAATATTGTATATTATAGGTTTAAAAGATAGTATTTCATAACTCTAGTCTCTCAGATTGTTTTAACATTACATATATCATCTTCTTTGTGTATGGTGAGCTCAAAGGCTTACTTACGATTGCGTATAATAATGCTTATGCCTTCCAGACAATTTGAATATACTATGTGAAATTAAAATGCTCAACAAAGAGAACACCGTATACAGTGCGTAACAAAAGCCAGAGAGCCATTATAACTACAGTTGCGAAAGAACAGAAAGTCGTCGAGACACAAACACTAGTACAGACGTTATTGTTGCTCATCCTATTGGAGTCCTGCCATTGAGATCTCCTGAACGTCTATTTTTATTTAGCTCCGCGACAACCCCGCATTGCGTGATATGAATACAATTATTCGGCTTACTAAGAATCTGTTATCTTGTGTTATGCAACGCTGGTGGTATGCTGATAACATATTCATAGGCAATACAAACCAGGATTACACCGAATCCGGAAACATAAGACAAAGCTTACAAGAGCGTGTAAGTGAAAATATAAAACGAATGCTCCATCAGAATTTAGGACCATCTATCATTTATTCTTTAGTATTTCGCAGTTGAAACATATCTCACATCTCTGCTAGGTACGTGAATAAAATAGGAAAGTGCGCGAATTGCTTTGTTCAAACGTGTCTGAGAAAAGTTACATATGTTTTTTCCGCTGTCATATTGAATAGCTGGAGAAAGTTTTCAAATAGTAAACTAAAACAGTCTTGTTAACGTAAATGTATGTCGTGGCAGATTTATGTCTATGCAAAGATACATATCTATGTATGTGTTCCATTCTACGGTATACTCTTCAGGACGCGGGGTTTCTCCCGCAGGCCTCCATTGAACGACTCCCGGGCTCAGGCATCTATTTTTAGGGGCCGGGGGTGGCCCCAGCCGGGGGTCTGACGTCATACCTCACCCTAACGCGCCTACCACCTCGACTTGGGAATGAACGCGATTTTCACTGAAACGTTGACGACAAAACATGTTGTCGAAGGAGATTTTTTCTTTATCTGAATCATACGAGTCTGTCTTTAACTTCGTAATTGGTATCTTGTTTGATTTGTTTATCATACTAGCTGACCCGCGCAACTTCGCTTGCGTCCTAAGAGAATGGGTAAAAAATTTCCCCGTTTTTGTAACATTTTTTGTTACTACTCCGCTCCTAATGACCGTAGCGTGATGTTATATAGCCTATAGCCTTCCTCGATAAATGGGCTATCTAACACTGAAAGAATTTTTCAAATCGGACCAGTAGTTCCTGAGATTAGCGCGTTCAAACAAACAAACAAACAAACTCTTCAGCTTTATTATATTAGTATAGATTTGTAACAGCTAGGTATGTTATATTCATAGTTAAAGATCGTTAAAAGCAAAAGTAAACTAATGTATAACGATTTGGATCAGCTTCAACTCTTGTTAATATTCTAAACACGAGCCAGCAGCCGAGAGTTCTTTAATTAGATATACCTAAACAAAATAATGAATGAAACACTGTAAAAGTTAACCTTAATGAACTTCAGACGTTTTTATTCGCAAACAAAAAAATATATCACTATTAAAAACAGGGCGTGGGCGACAAACGACGAAGTTAAGGGAATGGATTCATAAAAGTCTAAGATAGAGAAGCCAATGTTTGCAGTGAAAAGACCGACGGAGTAATGGCTACACAGAGCTGTAACAACATTGCTTTGTATTTCAGTCATTTGGGAGTCAACGCCCGGGCGAGACTTCAATAAAGAGTAGCAGCTTAATATCGCGGATTTTCTCAGTTTAAAATGTTCTCAAGCTCAGAATGCGGAACATTGCCAGCAGAAGTATGGTGGTCTCCGTCATTACCTATTACACGAGCTGTGTATTGAACGGTACAAAGAATTTTTATTGTTGTAATAAAATATACAGTGTTGCACTCAAACACAGACACAGTTTAATGGGGAGCGGTTCATTTGCTGCGATCTCAGATGAAGTTTGATTCCGTTCGAATGCCAGAAAGATTTAACACAGTAACTAAAATGTAGCACAAGCCAAGAGAACTAGGTACATTGTAATAGACAGTTGCTTAGTTTTCTTTCGTAAACACGACAAAAATAAAACGAGAGTCTAATATTGTAGCTGTAGGTACGATAAACCGTGGATATTTTTGCGCAGATAATATCAATCAAATTCAAAGATAGTACGGATGAAATAATCGACGAAAATAAACATCGACGTCGAGAACTCGAACGACGAAATTTTGTTTAAAGATACGATATTGAAGGAGTATTTAACTGATCGTATCTCAAGTTCCCACTGAATCAGCATCCGTGCTTTATCTCTTGGTCCGCACTTGTGGTTTTTTATATAAAAAATGCATATCTGTAGCACATGGCGTGCACTCCCACGGCTCACAAAGCTGCCGTTGAGAAACCGACGCGGCATGGTTTAAAAACCAACAATTTATCGCTCTCATTAAGACTGGATGACTGTACCAAGCTAAAGTTGGCTTGACGTTTGTACTTAGTTATATTATTACGTAATTATCCTTGATGCACAATAACAAGTATGTTGTGTTACGTCTCATTAGAGCTGTCTTTCAAAATATTTTGTTCAAACAGTTCACGTATAAGAATATATTTTCGTAAAAATTGTTTTGATGAAACATAATTTATACAGTAAGTACTCGTACGTTATTAAATCTAAACTATGATAATATTATCATAGAAAATTGCGTAGAAAGTGGTCTGACTGATAACAAAAAATACCTTAAACTGTAGTAATAATGTGTAGTTTAAATTCTGTCCTGAATTACGTTTACTGACCTTACACGTATCTAATAATCTGTTAATGCGGTGCTTTGTTTACCTGCAACAAGAGAAACAAACCGATTTATATGTGAATAAGCAATGTCAGCCGGTTTAAAACATACACTTTATGGGACACTGGAAAATAGAATACATTCAGTATTAAACTTACAACAACAAGCTTTTATTACTAAGGAAAGAGTGGACTTTGAAATAAAATGCAAAACACATAGTATAAAATACATGCAGTCGATCCCAAAGACATTTGAGAAACCACGAGAATATCACGTAATAATAATTAAAAATGCAAAAACATTCTGCGAAAATGTCCTCGTTCCAATACCTATAAAAATATATTATCAAATCTGAATAACATAAGCAGAATACGTTTGTTTGTTCTTCACGGTTAATCAACACTTCCAAAGAATATTTTCTTGTAAGTAAGACGTAATTACGATGTTTTCATACAAATGTTGGATTTGTCGACTTCTAGTTTGCGTCAATGGTTAGTTTAGTTAGTAAAACGTCAAAGGATAGATGCATAAGCCAATTAGTGCCGGACTAGTGGGCATGGAACTCTATTAATGATATGGCTGTCACCACACTGGCCGAAAGCGGATTAAAAGAGTACAGCATATACTATCATCCGTATATTCTCATGTACTGTAAACCTACGTAATCATGTTTTTTGTCTATCTATACGAACAAGAAGTAACAAAACACACGCCCACATACGGCCCCTATTTCTACCAAGTCTAGCCATTAAGGACGCGCTAACTGTGTTTACAACGTAGGCCCAATTAGATAACACTCAAACTTGCTCAATTATTTGCCACAAGTCGTTTTCGTTTGTTCCCAAGTTCTATTATTTACTTTCTTTGTTTAGTAACTGGAGCTCGAGAGCTAGTGGACTGGAATTCCCGGTCCAAATGATAACTATACCTTGTTGAGATACTGTTTGGCGATTCGACGTTAATTGCAATAGTTTATAAATAAAATTGTAAAGAAAGACAACGGTGAAAGGTGCCTTTATTATAAAAATATGTTTACTGGAAATTTAATATCAATTAGTATCTTGTATAACAATACATTGTGAAGAGGACGGACTCCTACGCGTTTCGTAAAAGTCAAAGGGCAACACTGTCCACTGTCGCCCGTCGCTACATTGTGTATAACTTTATCAAGTTTCAATACATCATCACATTATTGTTTATAGATACAAATAGAACAAAACGTGTCAAGAGTCCGTGTAATTGATAGTTTAATGTTTAGACTACGATTATTTCAATGAAATCTATTTAAATCAACAAGATCATTGAAATTAAGTGGTGTGCATGGAATAACGCCAACATTTTCGCCAATGGTCCGTCCAAGCATCACATGCGAAGTCTTGCTTTGAAATAATACATTCGTGAAGCCTTGGCGTCGGACGACGAACTCAGAAAATAGGAACGGCCAACATCACTATTGAAACTCGAATGCAACTCGATAAATTAATTATTTCTATTGTTTCGATCAACCAGTATATTTCCCACAAGGTAAAATCTTTTATATTAGAAATTACTTGCAATAGAGTAACAGGAAACTGATGGGTGGAATAACGACAAATAGTATAAAAATAAAGTTAGTAACAACATGTTATCAGCTAGAGAAAACAGCACAATTCTTGGTAAAACTAACAAGATCTGAGTAAAATACATATCCCCCGCCCACGGCCAAGCCTGAGGCATTAGACTGAAACATTCAATTTATATCCAACTCCTTGAAGCTAATACAATCTACTTACTATGCAAATATCGTAAATTCTTTCAACTAGTATTTAGCAACAGTGGTAGTGTACGAAATTCGTCCAATGCATAGTAATGTAGCTCGGCCAAGAATGCCAACGGCACCTTACGTAGCTGATGCTATGCGACGCTACATCTGCAGGAAAATTCTGATTATACGCCCACAGAATTATATTGATATTGGAAATTTAGAAAATTGAAGAGATTCTGTTACGTAACATGTGCTTCGGAGAAAATTTCGTGTTGCCCGTCCTGAATATTAAGGTAGGTTCGAAAAGGAAAGCTCCAACTACTTATAAAATGCAGAGACACGTAGGTAGAATGGTTTTCCTTAACATACTGAGAGGGTTTCTGGCAATCCCTTTGATGTTTGTGGTCAACATTATAATTCTAAATGATGGGTTTTTAAACGCCATAGCAATTATTTCATCACTTTCCTTGACACCAATAGATGCGTTATCGTGATAAGCGTTAGTGCGCCCTTATGACTAGTTCATGCAAATTACAATTACTCCTGCGACCTTCCTTCACAAATAAACTGACCTCCGATGCAATGACTTTAAAACTCTTTCCTATTCGAATACCGTTTATAGAAGTTATAAACCGGTACGAACTTTGTTCCTGCTTTCTACTTTTCGTATCAAAATTTCAGTGCTCAGACGAAGAAAATGTTAAGGTCACTGGATAGCAGTGGAACTTTGTATCTGAATTATAAAGCTCTACAAGGCTCTAGAATAATTTTAAACGTGATGTAGGAGTATGACAAAGGACGTGACTCTTTGTAACCCAGATAGCTAGCTACTCACAATTGGATTACTAATATTTTTAATGCAAGTCACAGTTGGCCCACTGCTGTAGGAAAAACATTGTCGAGAAATTAATTTTCCTTATGACAAGTCCCAATGCGAGTTTAAGAAATGTTATTTTTGAGTCGGTACAACTGGTTACAATGCACTAGTTAGTAGCGAGATCTAAACTGGTACATATCGATGTTATCGCTCCTACAATGTGACAGTGTAGGAAACATCGATCACTGACTTTTACTCTAGCATACACGCAAAACCAAAGCATTTCCAACCTAATTGTAATGGACATAGGAAACTTTTTTAAATGTAGCAGTGAAATAAGAGTGGCCATTTAACATGAAACGATGTTCAACACGATTTAATCGACGCATTGGCAAAAAAGGTTTTGGAGCAAATGTGGTTAGAGAAAGTAAGTGGCTGCTCCTATTGCGGAACAATGGTTATGTTGAGTAATTTTTCACGAAAATTCGTTACGGTTGAGTAATGGTTTTAGATAGACGTAGAACTTTATAGAATGGATAATAGTTGTGAGTTGTGAGGACAGTTATTGTTATCTTATAAGTGTGCAAATAGACAAACATTCGCGTTCTAGGGTGCAATGCACTCGATCAATGCAGCCGCGTCGCCTCGTCACGTGCGTCATCTAACCGTCTCCAACGCTAGCTCAAGAACATTTCAGAGAGAAACTATAGCTCTAATAAGCACCTCGTTTGAATTGAAAATCGCTTTGGGACTTCATTGATAGGTACTTAGGCTAAGTTAGAGAGATAGCTATGGAAATTCGTCCGTTTGTGTTTATAAAGTGTTATAATAAAATATCATAAATTCAGCCGCAAATGAATAATGTAAACGCAAACCGCAGTAGACCATAATTATTATTCAAATAAACTAAGGTACGTGCATTCATAATAATTGTAATTTCTTGTACTATAGTTGTGGTGTCGAGGTACTTTTTGCTCTGTAGGTACTTCCCTCACGGAATCATTTTAGTATGCTTTGGTCGATTCATAATTACGCTGAATTGGTCAGCTTCGTCGTATTACGTTAAATGAAATGTTACTTAAAACAAAAGCGAATAAACAATTGCGTGTGCTTAAGAAGTAAAAAAATAACAACTGCTCACACATTAATGACTTGTAATATTTATTCAAGGCAGTTTTGAATCTAACTGTAAATATCACTTAGTGTGCAAATTAAATAGACACCGAGAATTTCGTGTTCTCTATAATAAAAAGTAGAACAAAGGTTTTTTCGTAAGAAAAAGATAAAATTGTGAAAATATCTCAAGTCTCAAGAGGAAACCACAAAAAGAGAGGAATTAAATATAACATTAGTACCTACTTAACTTCTTATATTTGGGATAAAAGTGCCTAAAAAAAAAAGTAAAAAAGATTTTTACGAACTGTGATATTTTGTACCACTCTTTTTTTTACTTGACGACCCTTTAGAATGTTATATTTTGTAAGTGACCCCTAGAACATAACAGGTAACTAGTGCCCGGTTCCTGAGGTACATTTAGTGGTAGTTTAAATATTCAAACTGTCATGTTTATATCAGCTTAAACGATATTAATAGATAAACCGAGGGTAGGCATCTCACATAACTTGTTCTGTACTGACTATAGTGAAAATTCATAAGTTTACAGTCTACATTTGTCCAAGTAATGAGTGATTGTTGCTAGTCGAATTCTTACATCACAAAACCGTTTAAAACGAGCGTTTAAAACTAAACTGTACTTTCTCTACTCTACATGTCTGAACACGCACACATGTACGTACTTATATTGTTATTGACATTACGGTCTACATATACACAATAGATAACACTGTGTTGTCTAGCAGCATACAAATGCACGACAAACGGTCCCATACTGATGTGAGGGCCGACATACTTCGACACAATGCTATGCTACAGGGCTGCGGGTTTTCATAATGCAACGATATGTTCGGACTGTCACTATCACAGATATGTGACTGTAGTATGTAGAGCAAAATATTCAGTAGCTTTTAAAAAACACAGTCCCCAGCCGCCTTTTATATCTGTTCGGGATAAAACGAAAATCTACTAAACGGATTTTCATGCTGTTTTCACTTACATAACGAAGTTCGCGTAGTTTTGTATAAAAAGTTACAGTTTTAAAAATTAACAAAACATGACTGATTGTAACGATTTTGGAAGACCATGGATTGCAATAACAACCAGTATTAAAGAGTTGATTGCACTAAAAGTTTTAATATAAATATGGAGAGTAAGAATAGTGACGGATAGGGCGCCGAGTGACGAATACCATGAAAATAAATCGCACAGGGCTCAGAAGTGCAAAGGGGAGAGGGGAGACCTTTGCTCAAAGGGGAGAACACAACAGGGGTAAATAAAAAAGTGAAACAGAACTCTAGAATAGCTTCCACCAATAATTTAAGAATATTTTGAAGAATGGCGAGACTTCAACACTATTTACGTAGCATGGTCTCTGGCGTCTATTCCTATCCTAGACAACAAAACAAAGAAAAAATCCATAGGTATATAAATTTGTTCAGTGTCAGACGAAAATAAAGCGTATTGTTATTACACTTTAATGATTGGGACAGACAGCCTTGGACCAGATATGATTATGTCGCAATGTTTGCAAAAACTTACAAGTTTAAATTACTTTTAATGAATACTGAATGCAGCTATAGCATCTGTGAGAAAACTATTATATCTTTTCATGGACTAAATCATAAGATTTGTCTATGTTTTTTAAGTTCTAGTTACTGTTTTTATAAAGGCTTGGCTTGGGTTTATCGAACCCCCGTATAGTCTCATTGCTTTTAGTTGTTCTCGCTTACTACACGTCAAAAGACAATATTAATGAATCAATAGTTAAGACAAGCTTGTAGTTGACAGTTCAAACAACAGTATAATCTCCATCTAACGATATTTAAAATCAAAATCAAATCATTTATTCATTAGAAACATCATCTAGAAACACTGGTTAGAAGTTTTTCTATAACGTTGATTGGACAGCCCTACTCGTTTAGCTAAATAACCAATGGCATTATTGTTACCATGTGACATATGAACTGCCTGAACGAGAGGGATAAATTTATAGCAACTATACAACAGCCATTTTTCGTACACAAGTTATTAAGGAAAACATAACGCGTGATCCTACTCGATCGTTTCGCTGAAATATTTATATAGCAGTTGTAATTCGTATATGTAGATTATTGTCTGAATAGTTCCGGAATATATTAATATTTTTGCAGAGTATAAGGAAATAAATTCAGCGTTGATCTTTGGAATTGCATATCTGAGGCCTCACAATAATTGTATAGCAAGTTTTAATAACTGGCGGACTTCTAAAGAACGACTGCGACCGGAACAAATAATTTGACTTAGCCACCTATATAGATATTTTTATCTTTACAATAGGCCACAAACTTGAAGGTTAGGCATACGTACAATTTTATTTACACACTAAATGATTATCATGTATTTGAGAGTAGATAGCAATGACTGACGTGAGGACACTATATACTTTATATCTTCGGTAATAAATGGAAATTTACCAACGAAACGCCTTTATTAGGCCTGCTTACAAATTCAATTTCAGTAATGCGCAGAATCTTTTGTCATTGAGACGTCTTTCGAAGAATAAAATAGATGTAAAATATCTTATAAAAATGTATTGTTTCGAACCTTTTTTGTTGTTTACTTGGAATTTTGTGAGGTATACTTGTTTATAATATTTATAATAAGCTTGCGACATATAATTCATGTTATAACAGAATAAGACCGGTGTATAAAGGATGTTTACACATTATCTCACGATGATCGGCCGAGTGCAAATGAGCATCAAAACATCCCGTTAAGGCGATCTGCGCTGGCTTCCTTCATGTCGATTGGAGGATATTTATCGTCTGATTTCGATAAATAAACTGGGTAGGTATATTTTTTTCATATAACATTAATCGTATTCGATCTTCAGGTTTCGAAACAATTCCAAATATTATACCAATTAATACAAAAGAAAACCGTTCTTACAATAGCAAAGGCAACTAAATACCAAATATTCTATCGTTTCAAAACCTATTGCGCGTCAGCAATAAGTATCGACCCTTAAATTCGATTTGATTTTTTTATATAGAAAACGAAGTGTTCCCGATATCTGCTCAACTCATGTAACGCCGTCATAAATATCGCCGTAAAATAAATTTTAAAGTATCTTTTAATCGGTCAGTCTGGTGTAAAAACCTGGTCACGTTACATGTCAGACAGATGGAGCGTGTTGAGCGTGTAACCGCGTTTATCGCCTAAACAAACATAGGATGCTGCGCACATTACCATGAAGCAATACCGCCGAGTCATCTTGTGATATCATTAACAGTTTCTTAACAATTATGTGATAATCTCAACAAAATTTGTCGTCAAAGGGCGAGATAAATGTATATTTTTGGTTTCTGGACAAAACAAAATCGTTTCTATCACACACGAGCACGTAACGCAAGTAAGTACTAAACCGATAAAGTTTTTATGTAATACAAATATTATTTATTTCTTTGAGGGCCGAAGACTCAAATAGCACTGAAATTTAAATTACGCTTAAGTTTCGTGCTGCTACTGGAACTTTAACGTGGCTTGTGGCGAAATACATCACGTTTAGTATCGCTTAAAACTGAATGTCGCTTCTTTGTTAAGCCATTAACCAAGTTAATAATATATTAAAAAGATCAAAATTTAATTTGTCTACATTTATTAAGTTTTTCCTCAACTAAAAACCCGCCATACTTTCATCATAATCTCACTGCTAGGCAACAGCATTTTCCCCCTAACCTTCTACGTTGAAATATTACCGGTGAAATGAGTGCTCTAAATGCTTATACAGAGAACCCTTGCATAAACATTATGCCTCACCATGTGACACTACTTATACAGCGTTAATAAGTGGAATTAATGGGGAGTGTCGTCTTACAGATAATGTATTCATGTCTGCGACAACACGTCGATTTGATGAACCAACTCCCTTCAATATAATTTGTTCAGGTTGGATGCACTTGTTGGATAAGTGTATAGTCTAGGACTAGATTATTTGATCTAAATAATAGTCTTTATACGATACAATTCGAAGTTTCCTGAAGATTGACAACACACAGTTTGTAAGCCATGAGTCACTGTGTTATGATACGAAAAACTTTATGTAATAATTGATGTTATCTTTATTCATCATACCTATAGATTATACACAATAGTACTGTTACTCATTTTATGTAAACCAGTCATTCGGCAGTCTTCGCTTTGTAAAGGCAATTTAGATAAGCGTTCATATTCACCACTTTAGTATAGCCTCTTCCCATATATATCTACATTCTTTCACAGATGCTAGTATCATCAATTTCTTGTTTAATGTCCTGCATTGTTGTGAATTTCATTGTCTCGGCATAATCCCTATGTAGTTCATAAAGTTTATTATACTTTAAATGATTTACTCTGTGACTCCAACCGCAACTTTGTGCAAACGACTTCAAGCCACCCGTTGTAGAAACATTTTCATGAGAACAAAGCCGATGAGATCATAATGAAAGATAATTTTATACAGCATGTTTAATTAGACGTAGAATCGTGGAATGGGGTATGAATTTTCATTATAATTAAGAAGCTAAAATTAATCTGTGAAAACAGTTCGTTTTATATCAGTTATTCAAATGAAGGTCGTACGAGTACAAGTAACACGTCAACAAACAAGACTTGTTTATTATTTTATTGTTCTAGTTAAGGCACGCATTTACATTCAATGACAAATCGCCACTACAGGACGGTGTGATATCGATTCCTACAGGTTCATTATATGAAATAACTTGGCCAAACGTGCAATGCAAACAGACAGATGTTTGCCAAGGGCTATGTTCTATATCACGATTGCAGCAGACTATGTAGCTCGGTTTGTGCTGGTTCAAATTATATGGCGGCAATGAATGTGTCTATAAATCAATGCGGCACACCGATGGCGGGTACCGTGTAACACGACTCAGTCATATTAGTCGATAGGTAGGCCATTCGCAAGCAAACGACATACTTTGGAGCGAGTCGTGAATGTATCGATTGACATCGATGGAAACGGAGCCGGGTCGGTGTCGACGTACCTATCTTGGGAATGAGCCCTAACATGCGAACATTAGCTCTAGCAACGTAGTTGTAGTTCACCGAGCAAATTGATGGTTTTCATCTGACGGGGTCGCACGAACAAGCACAAAAGCTACATCGGTAACAACCGTGAAAGTTAACGTTCTGACCCGGAGATACGGATATCCTACGGTGCATGGAGGTGAAAGTTTGTGACACTGACTAATCGATGCGACATAGAGAGCGTCCGTTTTTGTCGATTTCGGCCTACCAAAATACGAAAGTTTAATCATATTAAACGATATCAAAGCCGTTTATGTACGGAGCAATGTCTTAGATAAACCGGTCGGGACGAGCGGAACGGGCAATGGATTTTGATAAGACAAGATTGGTAAGCGCGAATGATCGGCATCGAGCTATCGACTTTGGCAATGTCGCCGACGGTGTGGCAACAGTGCGATGTTACGTAAGTCGCGGGACGCGGGGAGAGTGGCGCTGGGTTAGTGACCTGTATGGTCCGCCGGTGCCAATTCGCCCATCACATCACATCACGAAATCTTCATTGCACAAACACGATGCAACGAACAAAAACAAGCGATCCTTCGCGCTGGATTTGCAAATGATGTCAAGGCGTGTAATATTCCCTCGACTTGGACAATCTAAGTGACCGTTCACACATTCATGCCTGTGTACAAGTTTTTGTTACCTCATAATTATAAAATTCTAGTAATATAAAAAAATATCTACTACAGAAACGTCACATCTGCTACCCAAAACCTTGTTATTTTTAATTAAAGCGCTGTGGGCAGGAAATACGGTCAGAACAATAAAAGACTGGTCGTGTGTCACAAGATCCCGGATGCTGATCTTCACAGTTTATCCCCTCAACGAAATCTAATGCGCTAGAGAGTCAGAGTACTTTTTATAGACGCAGCCATCCGCAAAATCGCCACAGTGGAAGAGGTCCGCCGAGTGGCAACATCGCTCTGACAATAAGATAATCATGACATTCAATTGTCAGACCCATTTATTTATTTAAGTCGACGACCGCAGACCACAGTGCGAAAACAAATAGGTGCATTGATAAAAAAGTTAAAATAACTTTGATTGCAAGGGCGCACGCATGCACAGCTGTAATTATGAAACGGCGGACTGATTAGCGAATAGCGTTCAATTTATCTTGGCAATCTCTCCAGGCGGGTGTTCAGTTGAGTTGACACATCAAAAACAAGATTTGGTACTGTGGCTCAATTCTCGTTACTGGCAAAAAGTGGTCATGCCGTTGCGAGCCTCGGTAGGCAACCATCATCGCGATGCCAAATTTGGCACAAGCACGACTTGGCAACGTCGTACCAGCGCCTCGCTAAATGCACGTAGCCACTTTGCTCCACGTAAACAAACACTATTGCGTCACTCACAGATACAAACAAAATTACACCTAAACGCTCTCCGTGTAAAGTTACAAATCGAGCGAACTTTAATCACGTCGATTAAATTGTTATTCACGAAATTTTGATACATAAAAATTGGAATTGGATTTAACTACTTATTACGTGTTTTCAAGGAAAATTATCAATATACGACACGTACTTGTGTTACCAAGAGCAACAATACATTGCCGAAAGGAGATCTACTTTCCTGAACGTATGAAATCTTAATTAATACAAGCGTGAGGATGCACATACTTTATATAGGAGGCATAATGACATGTGAGCATTATCTGATAAATTATATGACTTTAGACGTTGTTCACGAGTAGTACTGGACGACCTCATTAGCACACTATGAGACGAACAAATTCCTAAAAACACTCGGGTAACGTATAATGTGACATTTGTCTGAGGTGGGTCCCAGTTACGTATTCCCGACACGGGCTGGCCGCCTCCCGCCGCTCACGTTGTACCATCACGAGGCCTCGCCTCCCATCCACGTGCTCAGTCAGTCGCTTACGCAAACATTTATATTATTTTTCACCTCTGAATGCCGCGATATTTCTTTAGTTATTTAAACAACTCAATCGTCAATTGTATATTGGAATCCACGCATATAAAGAATGGGTTGATTGCGTAGTTCATAGAGTACCGTCATATTCAAACGAACGTTCCCTAAAAGAAAGACGGGCTTTTTAATTCACTGCCAAAGATGTTAACATAATATTTTTTGCGATTTATGTAGCACAGAAAATGTGAAAAAAAAACCGCATGGAAACACGCGGTTTGAGAGCTCATTGTGAAGCAACACAACAATACGACCGTGTTGATCACATGACAGAATGAAATTCAATGTGGGGCGCGCAAACAAAGATGCATGCTCTAAACAAAAGCTATCTTGCTTTTGCAACAAATTGAGGACGCCAATTTGTACAGAGTTTTGCAAGTTTGTGCGATTTTATGAACCTACATTGCAACGGTAGTAAAGTTTTCGCAACGGAATATTATTTTGGCTTGCACGTTTTCCTTATGAGGGTTTATTATCATTGGGGAATATAAAGAACCTTCAAATTGAAATGAAAAAATACCGAGGCTGGCGCGCTCACCCGGCCAAACGTAAGCTGATATCCGGAGGAAGTTTAAATACACAATAAAGGACTGCAAACCAATTTCGGTTGCGTCGTGAAGCGAGCCGGCAGCGTGCCGGGCGATACTTTCAAAAGTGCCCCAGATGTTGATTAACGGTAAAAAGACCATCTCGCGACAGATGCGCCACTGCATATTGTGAAGTTCGCAAGCACGAAGGGGAGTGTGTAATAAAATTTTGTTAATTTCAACAAAATCCAAGAAATACTTAAAAATTAATGTTGGCTCCTTGCTAAAATGATTGTTATTTTTAACATGAAAATTATTTGTGAATGCGTTTAATAATCAAGTCGAAGTAGTCAGCGCTTCAAAAGAGTTTTGACTTTGCTTAACTATTTGTTCTAATTGTACCAACAGAAGCATCGGAATTGGACTAATTTTGATTCTCAACTCACTACTCGTTTACGTGCACAACCTCTGAACATGTCAATTCAACTATTTTATTACGGCAATGATCAGGCAACGAAGTCCAAGTTCACCTCAACATGTATATAAATTTATTGAACACTGAATCGATTGTTTTGCGACTTATTTATTTCAACGAAGAAACAGTTTTCACTAATGAAGGCCAGCAATCGGTATTATACATCTGATAAGGTCCGGCAAACTTGTGTTATTATATGAGAAAGATTGCAATTTACTCTTGGGAAATCAGTAAAGTCATACAATATTTCTTCCATGAAAGAGCAAACACGCGTGAATTTCCCAGACGGAATTTCAAAATATACGTTTGCAATGAAATATCGCAATGATTTCAGTACTTGATAGCAATGATTTCAGTACTTGATACGGGAGCCATCGATTTACATGAAAATCCAAGTATCGTTGAGCTTCGGGCCGCACCCCCCTTTGTGACGCGATTACATATTCATCAGCTGGTATGCTCGCGTCTGTGCGTCACGCAAAATTAACTTGAAATATGACTCCTACGTGTTTTACCTTTTGCAAGTTTCGATCATTTAGATATCATATTCAATGGGACCTCAGTTCAAAAGAAAACTTCAGATTAATTAGTATCGATCATTGATAATACCTATTCACATGATGTACAACGATTATGAAGTCACACCCACCCAACGTTTTAAAAGATAATGTAATCAGAATACATTAAAGCCATGTTTTGGAGCTAAAATCGAAATCAAAGTCGTGTAGAGGTTTTGGGTCGTAAAACCAGTTGTTTATCAATAACAAGTCGAGGAGACGGGCCAGTGGTTTAACGCGGTTACCAACATGGACATAAAATATTGTTGAAATACTACAAGTAACCTTTTCTACGCAATAATGAGTTACTGTGATAGGTGGAATTTTCCACAAATCGAAATCCCCGCTGCGGTAGAAAGTGTTAATTCTTTTGCTTTCTCGTCACGTTATGTTATATTCTCACATTTTCACTGAGACAAAGGCTGGATTTGCAGTCTTGAAGTTATACCGGTATAACATTTTCGACTGTGTGCATCAAAAATAATAACAGAAACTGACAATACAATTAGTTTCATTAATTACGTTTTTGTTAAACTGAGCCATTTGTCCATTTAGTAATTTATTCTCAATTACTAAAGATTTCAACTATAAATGAAAGTCGTTTGAAACAGTTCATTAAACCAGCTGGAATTGAGATAAAATTTCTGTCTATTACTTTCTCGTCCAGTTTAAGGACTAACAATTAATGTTAATTGTTATTAATTTGGAGAAGAAAACCAGCCTACAAAATTAAACAGCCTCAAGGAAATGTCGAGAAGTGTTTTAAAAATATACACTTACAGCCATCAATGCATATAGAATCCTTATTACTTACTATACTAGTATATCTAATACTTTGTGAACTTCAATTAAACAAATACTCACGACATTAGTTGATAATTGGAAAAGATTAACGCTTTTTCTTTCGCATCATATTCTTGAATTTTAGACATTTTAAGCCCGTCTGTTAAAAAACGCCTTCCGCGGCAATAGTGCAAAATGAAATTTCCTTTAAAAACGTATACGTGTTAACACAGCTAGAATGAAATCCAACAAATTAAGTGATGAAACCTGAACCAAACTTGACTTGAAGGTACGGTGTTACCAAACTATCATAAGCAAAAACGTTTATGTAAATGTACAGGATTGCAGTTTCAATTAGTATTTAATGGATAGCGATTTAATAAAAAGTAACTAGTTCGTGGATTCTCCCGTATTTCGTGAGGTTTCCACCTATTTGCTCCAGACGATCTTTAATGATATTTATAAGATACAAAAATCTCGTGTCCCACCTCAACGCTGTAATAACGCTGTAACCTTCATTTATGACAGAAAAGATAATAAATCTGTAGAGATATGATGTTGGTACACACCTTGTAGCCGCTGTTGTCCTGCTGTAAGTGCGGTAGTCCGTTATGTTGGTGGTACGGGCTCAGCACGCGTCGCTTCTTGGCTGGTTGGCGCGCCGGCGATACGGCCGGCTGGTAATCGTGCTGCGCGCTGTGGGCCTGACTGCTGTGGTATTGCGACGCCGGCTCCGGGAACATGACATGCATTCCCTACCAACAATATAAAAATACATGTTATTAAACAAGAAGTGCAATCACACATCTCACATAAAACATAGTAATGATGTTGAAAATGTGTTAATCACAATCACGACATGGTATTATGAAACTTAAAAGACACCGAAACCATTTTCCCAAGAGCTTATGAAATAAAAATGAATCTACAATATTAAAGTCAAGCGACCAAAAATTAAACGCATCACGAAGACACTTCCACAATTTTAATATTTTTCGGCTCTTACAGCCAAGTAATTTCGCAGAAAGCGTCGTAAAAATCGAGTTTTCATTTGCTAAGAGCCACCATTACCGTGAGGCATGTCTCCGTTCCATGAAACCGACCCGTAAAGGCGTCGCCGTCGGTGTAAGAAGCAGCGCGACTTGCCCGACACGAAGGCACATTCATTAACAAATTGAGGAGAGTTTCCTAAACATGATACTTGAGATGGCGACATAAAATATAACGACGATACCATCTTTCCTTGAAACGCCGCCATTAGCCTAGTTGCTAATAAATTCTATAATGATATTAATTCGCGTAACGGAAAGGCAAAAGAAATACGAGCAGAGCAAAACAATCTAGATTTACAATGAAACCCGATTCTCCTTGAACAGTCGAGACAGAATTGAGCCGCCTTAACCGAACGCGAAATCCGCTTATTATAATAAAATATCAGACGTTAGCTTACAAGGTTTCCTTTAGTGCTTAATGACAGCTCATAGTTCCTTATTCAGTTCTATTTAAAAGCATTTTGGGTTTCCTCAAGCACCACGGAAACGAGAATGGTAACAAAGTGTGATGAAGATAATGTATAAAAATGAAATATTGACATGCGAAATTGAGAGCATTGAACTTTTATTACTGATGTATTTAGTTCCGGGAGGCTTAATCTATTCAAAATAATGGTCGCCGTGATGGTCGGCCGTGGTCTTAGTTCACACGGGAGCGAAGCGCTGCCTGGCGCGATAGCCGAGCTATAAACGGACGTAGCAAGCAAACACGCAGCTAAACAGATTTAGCCGTTTGTTAATTAAACTTGTTACTTGGAAACTCGTTACGAGACCGTTTAAAGTTTGATATTGAGGAGAAAATTGCTGCAGGATAAAATGAATCTTTTTGACTAAGTAGTTGAACGCGACTGTGCAAGTAAATTGTTTTAGTATTGCAATTCGCTAAGATATATAAGAACTGAGAGGTATTATACAAATATTTTGTACGTAGAAGTATGATGAGCTAGCTCTTTCTGATAGTTTGAAGTAAACTAAACATGGTCCACTTTAGTAACAAATATTCATTTAAGTAAAACTCTTAACATCTGCCCAGTTAAAAAGATAAAATAGGGCCCCAAGTACTGTACCTTGTTTTATACGCGTATGTAATAAGTTCTCCAGCCATACAAATTGAAGCATAAGGGGTTCGTGGCGTGGTAGACGAAACTTAACGTTCCAAATCTACAATTGTATTAACCTTTTACTAGGCAGGTCGAAATTTACATACTAATTATATTCGCTACTTCTCTAGGCAGGGGTTTCTGTCCTCCTTTCTAAAGGCATCTCTTCGCAAACTACAGTTAAACTTAAAACTGAACCTTAACGAATGTAAACACAGCTCAATTCAATTGAGCAATCAGCGCGCAATTTTTTTCAATTTCCTCAGCGTTGACTCAATTCTCTTTCATTTCCTCGCGTTATAATACTAAGTAGCTTTCAACTTTGCAGAAACATGTTGTTTTAACAAATAAAATGATGGCAGCGAGTGTATCATAATAGTAACAATAGGCTTTTAAGTTATACCGCTAACAATATTTCGGAGAATCAGTAACGTTATGCTGGCAGCATATTTATAATCGCCGCGCCAAATCCTCGTTGTGCGGAAGTGAAAATAGCTTTATGGTGGTATCCTATAATCCTATTGTGGTCGGAGAACAATAAGAAAACGTCGGGCGCCGAAACCTAAGTATTTATCGCGGCTCCCATCGACTTTCTAAAGGCAGGCGTGGGTGAAACGTCGGGACATGTTACAAATGGTAAGTTGGGCTCTTAAATGGGAATGAACAAGTCGTTACTACGTATGTACGCGTGTTCACGATGTCCGCTTATAGATAATGATGCTATAAGTTCGCGACAACATCGCACAAATAGCTGTTAGATAACAAAGCATACTGTTGAATTTGTTTCTTATTCTTGTTCTTACAACAGAGACAGCGTTGTTCAGCTTGTAGGGACTCCAACTTCAAACGAAACAACGCATTGAGTAACTTGATGTCATACACAAACGCTAGTACAATGGAAGGATTAAATCCACCATACGGAGCACTGCCTTAGTAATCATTGTCTCAATCTAACCACCAGTACCAGATGTGCAGTCATAAAATAACACCTCTCGTTATAGAATAATTATCGGAGTAAATAATCAGTAATTATTAGTTAACAATGTAATAATTTCATTTACAAAGCAAAATGTGGATAAAATGCATTAATCTCCTGAATACCTAGTTTAAACACTCCCCGCTAACGACCAATTGTTTTCGTATGCTAAAAACCCACATGAAATACATTATTGCCTCTATGCTTAGATATTTAGCATGTTTATCCTAACAGGTTTTTAGCCACGCATTTGAATAGAAAGCACAATAGGCCATAAGACAAAATGAGTATAATTTACGAACATCTAAGAACAAGGCCACATAAGAAATGGGCTCGACAAAATTGATAAGTAATTTCGTTAATAGCCACGACGCATTGTAAATCGCACAGGTTATGTCGAAATCGTGACGTCGGAATGACATGAACGACATAAAGAATAATAAGGGATCATTATCGACGTGAAAAATTGCTCCAAAGTGCTCGAGCTTTCACGTCTTTGTGTGGACACAACAAAGTGATATGCTAAGGGGAACGATCTGACTTATCTTATGCGTATAAAAGAATAACGGAGCTCGGAGCGTACGAGAAAATACAATGAAAAATAATTTTGCGCGCAAAGAGAAAGGATTTCTTTGATGAGTGATTTTCATCAAAGAATTCTGTAACTAGAACGTATAATGCAACATTTTCTTATAAAACTATTTACTGCTACTTATTGTCACGTTTGATATTTGATACTTTTTTTGATATTTTTTTTATGTTTAACTAACATGCTTTGATATGAAATAATATAATAGATTGACGCAATCTGCTATTATCTACAGTTTTACATTCACGTGTCATAGCACAATATCTATCTTATATCACAAAAAATAACGATATCTCCAATATGTAATCGTAGGCGCATTACATGCAAGACAATTTTACAGCTAAAATGAGTTTCTTTAAGTGTTTTACAAGCTCAAATTGAAAGCCATATTTTACAGTGCTATATTCATAAAAGTTACGTAAATTTACAATGGACACCTGAACAAATTTACAGAGAACGACTAAATTATATTTTACGACAGGCGACTTCGCAGTAAGTAAATATTTTTCAAAATTTCGAAGAAAATAATACGCAAAATGTGTTAGCAGGTAAAACAAGTTATGTAGATGTTGGATAAGGGGTACAGCGATAAGAAACTGCACCTCTATATCAGATACATGGTTGTAACACGACGCCTGTGCCAGTTAAAGTTAAAACAGTGTCACAGCCTTGGAGAAACACGCCTCTTGCACCAAATGTAACATAATACAGCTGAAAACGCGTATTCCTCGTACCTACACGCTTAATCTTATCCTATCCATAAGATATACCTTACAAAATATATTATTACTCCTAAAATACAAGTGTCCAACGTTTCGCGTAGCAACTTAGTATTTAATTTCAATATTAGAGAGTTGCTCAAGGTTCTAAGCGACTTGTCACGTTTTAGTTGACCAAGAAAACTAAAAAAGATGTAAAAATAAAATAAGTCGCCATTATTCAATTTATTCTGTTTGAATTCGTCGGTGATGTAATACAGTGTGCATTTTCCTGCATAACAAGGATTAAGGATTTTACGAGGGAAAATAAAACACCTAACTACATTGCGCATTCTACACAATTTTAACATTTTACAGCTAAGTTAATAAAAATCAAAGATTTCGTCTACGACGCCGTGAATCACATGAAGAATCTGCCTTCGCTGATAAGCAATCAGTTTTAGGCTTGAAGTTGCACAACCTGATAACTAACTGTACCTTGTCATCTAACAAGGACTTATCTATCACCAAATTCTTGTTGATAAGTAACAAACCACCTCTTATGGTCTTTGGCAAAGCAATTTCTTTTGTGCTTATATACTTCTAACATTAAGCTACGACCTACGGGGGCGGAGTAATCACGATTAAGTGTGAGTGAAACCACAAGGCTTAGCTAGTTCTGAATTATAATATGTCCTAGGGTTAATAAATCATCCTCAATGGTATCGTTTATGTCACCGTATGTGGCTAGCTTAGCGTAGTACAATCAATACAAAACAGGTAACGCTTCCCATTATCCTTACTACTTTAGTTACCTTTAATGACTAAGGAAAACGCCTACTGGCATAAGAATCAAACAATCGGCGACGCCATATTATACGACTTGGTTCGATCACCAATGACTAGTGAGGAATTGGCTTAGACCTTCATTGACAATTTAGAAATTTATCTATTTACTGAGGATACGTTAATGAAAGCCATGTGGATCAAAATACAAAAGTTATGATCAAACGAACTGCGGTAAGCCGAATTGAACCACGGAAGTGAAATACTCTGGATCATGTACGAACTGCTTAATATTGCACTGCACAAAACCGAGCCAAGCTTTATGTTACCAAAACAAATGCAATAGGTATACTGATAGGTATAATAACACATTCGGGCACCACTCCAATTATAATGACTCATCAACGTCATAAAAGTTACTTTAGAATAACCTTTTTTATCTATAGCTAGCGTCATTAGACGAAAGACAATGACGACCATAAAAGGAACACCGCCAATCGTACGTGTTGTTAGTTGCTACCCAGCCTTTATAAATCGCGATGACATCTTGCCGCGAAGATAGGCTGAAGCTATAGAGGAGAAACAATAATATTCTTTCAAAAGAATGAAATGAGATCCGTTTTGAGAGCTATTCGTCGGCGTGCGTGAGCGCAACAAACAATGACTAGGTTGCCGTTATGCGTTTCGGTTTTCGTGCTGCCGACAATAGTTAGGTACGTAACGGTGCCGGCGACATTTCACGATAGGCCGTTGGAACTCGGCTCTGCTGGTAGATTTGAGCGGTGTGACCTCAGCTACGTTGCCACATATGCTTTTATTTAATAAACGAAAAAAAAATTCTAGCCTAATTTCTATTGAAATCGTAGGGTCGAAAATGAGATATTTTTATACATTTTCGGCTCAAACATTTCTAGCATATTGGGATCCAGTATTATCACAAGACAAATGTCTTCCCATTTAACGACATTTACCTACCTAGTTACTTTGGAACCTGTTTTTTAATAATAAAGTGAGGAAACAGGAAATTAACATGAATTCAAAGAATATAATTATTTCTGTTGGTATAGAATTAATTTATTGCAGGACCAATAGCTTAAGATCAAATAATCTTAATTTTACAAGAATTAGTTATCCTGCTGTCCAACTATTTTTATATAGGTTATTACCTAAGTAGGTATCTCAAGGTATAAGATATCTGATTCATAATAAGTGCATTTTACCAATTTTCTTGATAATTTTGTCTGCTCTTGTTTTAAAACTTTATTTCTGTAGTTTTGTAGGTTTTTTCAGTAATCTGAATGTGTTTTAAGCCTTATATTATAATTTGGAAAGAGGGGAGAAGCCTGCTTGACTGGAATATAAATATTATGATTATTTTTTATCTGTAGATAAGTTTATGTAGGTATAAAATGTATAAATCTTAATTTATCTATGGAGCTAATAAATGTTTTTTCTTTTCTACAATTTGTAAATATCTCAATAAGTGATTTAGGTACTATCAAGAAACCACACCCAAAAAATACTACATTTTACAAATACATTATGGTTCATAAAATGATCAATTACATTTTATAGAATCAATTTACATGTTCAGAGGTGTCATACTAGTGAAACTAAAACTAAGACATTGAAGCTAACATTCTGTACATCTGGATTATTTGTGAGGAAAAAGACCAAAACACAGGCAGATCTATAACATATCAATTACTAAACAGCCTATACATAAAAACATAAACACCATATATAAACAAAGACTACTGTTTGTTTACAAATCATAGACCTGACTGTATTTTGACATTTTGCGACGACCAATATTCTAGCACACAAATTCTTATATCTTTATCATATTCCATGTAATGAAGTGATAACGTTGTGATAAACCATCAACAATACACGTGATCGGCGCAAAAAGTATTCCAATAAGGCACTAATGAAAACAGTTTATTTTTAGTCGTGTCATATGTTTACCTCGCACCGAAAAACTCGCAGTTTCTCGGCACGAAAGTCAACACCAAACTAATTATAAACTTATGTTGCAGCCAACCCGCATACCTGTACCAGCTTTATCAGTTTATAAACGAGAAAATAAAAAGGTTAATAGAAACTCACACGTTGCTAGCGAACGTTTCGTGGGTATCGCTCGCATAGAAAGCAATCAACCGACACCGCTCATCGGCGGGAACCAGTAATTTTCCACTCCGCGTTTCTACACAAGGACCACTTAAACTTAGCAAGAGCCTTCCTCACCTCTCTAAGTCAAATTTCTGACAGTACGATCCCACTATCATGCTGAAAGAAGCACACGAAAGCGGACAAAGGGTCCTTCAAAACACAGCCATTTTGAAACCGTCCATACGAAATGTTACGTGTACCGATGCGTACAATGTTTAAAGGGACCAAAAAAGAAGACCGGGTTATCCGTTCGCACTCATTTTTGTTTTTAGCACATTAAAAACTAACACTTAACATTTCACACACTTCTTGTACGATTTCACTTCATACTTTCGCACCCGTTCACCCGTTTACGTCGCACAAAGTCCTCGGCGGACGAAAGCGACGAACTCACACGAATCGAGCTGCAGATTACATGCCACGGCAGTAGCTAGAGTTGCCAGAGTAAAACCATATCCTACCAAAACAACTTCAGACATTACGCGACTTTAGAAACCATTGGCGATTTATTTAGTTTTACAAATCTAACAATAATTTATTTGAACATAGGTACCAATGTTTGTTACATTTTTTTGTTTTGTATGTTAAGATCATACTTTCGTTGTAAAACAATTACTCTGATGTTTCGGGGTCTACATAATTCGCTATATTGAATTACATCAATGACATTAAATAAAATTAGATTTTAATCTCGTTTTTCTGATCATGAAAGAAATATAATATTGTTCCTCTATGTAAGAAAAATTGGTTTATTCATGAGAATTCAGAATCCCGTTTTTTCGACATCAGAAAAATTGGCTATCAAGAGCCGACGCTTATAGCTTCCGAGCAACACCATGATTTTTTAAGGTTTTGGAATAGGTAGTGAACGTACTCAATGATTTTATATTTAGTACCTACAATGTTTTATTTTTGCTTTTATTCCTGCCAGTTTGGTAGATTTTTTTTTCTTTGGTAACACTTTTAAAAACAAAGTGTACCATAGACGGACTACCTCTATAATGTCACATAGCAAAAATAACTTGATTTACCTATTTCTTATCTTCTATTTTACTATCAATGTTAAAAAATACCACAATTATGTATAAAATATTTTTCATATTGCTCATAATATATTTTTTTGTGAAACGTTTATTTATTTTGACGTCAACGTGCAATGGCAACTGTAATGAACATTAATATGCTAGTCTGTGGTCATGCGCGCGTTATTCAATTGAGTTGCTTGGCAACGCGATAATAATCCTAAAAGCACAGTTGTATTTGGCCGATTTTCGTAGTAGGATGGTGTCCTGATGAATTATAAATCGTTTTCCGTCATACGTGTATCAAATCAATTATTAGCTGTACAAAAAAATCGAATTCCTGATTAAAATGGATTGATGAATAAAAATAATCAGCTTTGACTGCAGAATAACTCGTTAGTGAAATTAAATTGTACAAATATTAGCAATGTGCTTACGAACATTAAACTTTCCAAACAGCATGGTCAAAATTAATATTCAATTAATATTTTTTAATTACATCGTGTTTGTGTTTGCTGACGACTATGAAAATGACGACAAACGTGAGTAACTAATAATTCTTCATGCACTTGCACTATGTTTATTTTATGAATTTAAAGCGGCCAATAATTATAAAAAAACACTCCTTAAACTTTCCTTTTAATTCACATATAGTAATTAATCAAACCCCAAAAAGATTAAAAGGGGAGATTTGAGTTTCTAAACGATAGTAAGTAGGTACTATAAAAACATAGTATTAGAGTAAGGATAGGGAATTTAAGACTTCATTCATTTTGAGTAGGTACCTAGGTTAGTTTCCTAGATACCGTTAAATCGCCTGTATAGACATAAACATACTTCTATAGACTATAATTTCTTATTTCTTAAATTTTATTAGTTTACGTAGAGTTACAATATATCAGTCTAAGATCGGTACAAATCTACGTTAATTAATTTATTATTGACAGGTAGATTGATGCACGATAAAGTTGTTTTTTCAGGTATAACTGGCCAGAAATAGACCGGGTGCCTTATTTTTAATACTTCTTAAAATTAGATAGATAATGAAACACGTTTTCAGCAGCTAGATAACTGTTTTATGTAGTTTCCGCGTGTTTTCCTTTAGCGATGAATATCGATTTTGATCTAAGTTCCCTGTGATGCATATTACCTATGCATTAAATAATGAGTAGCAATAATTAGGTATAAACACAACTTATCCGAATTAGTCTTCCTGGTCTATAGTCTGACAACTTAGTACAAGACAACACCCTTGTGTGCAAGGTGCTCTATCTACTAATGAATGTAGGTAATCAACGTTCAGAGTTGATAACATTAGTGACCCATTATAATCTAGATAAACCTTGCATGCCAAGGCTCTCTACATGGTTACTGGACTATACCTGCTTAAGTTCACAAACGTCAGCTCAACCTCGTTATGAGAAAAGATGTACAAGTGCCTTTAAACAATCATTCACCTTTCTTAGTTCATTGAGCCCTAATTATGTACGGGCACAATTTTATCCATAATGCACGTACAATGACAAAGACAATTATAATTATAATCAATCAAAGCACAGGTAACATGAGGTTCAGCCGAGCGCGTCCCGCGCTTCCGTTGTCGCATGGAACACAAAAGCAGCGCGCGCGCAGAGCTCCGCGTAACCACCGCCATTACTCTGCTATTATATGCCTTTTTGTTAGTTTTTTATGTGGACACGAATTCTGGTTACCGACAGGATGTGTGCTCTAAAATTCTACAGACCTACATGACTCAACGTGGGAGGTGAATGAAAATTACTGCGTACTTCTCTGAGGGTCAGCGTTTAATGAATTCTCTTGTTGATTGTGGAATGTTAGGGCGAGTACAAAACCACTGTACTAATTTAAGTTTTTAACGGATTAAAGGGCTGGCATTATATGCCAGACTTTTGCGCATTGAATGACTTTGAGGCTAGGTTCATGATACAATTGAATTATCCAGCCTTAATAACTGGATGAAAGTATTTCCTGACTGAACAGAAGTGGAGAAATTAGTAGAAAATAGCTTTACAGAAAATCAGTAGGCCTGAATTAGACGTTTCAAGGAAGATGGAACTCAGTATTAATACGCCGATACAAATACAATCTCGATACAAATTTTCGTGACAATGATGTCGGAAATAAAAGGAGAATATCAAACTTTGTTCTACTTCGGGAAAATATAATAGTTTTACAAAACAAGGCAGTCCACCATCCGTGTCGTGACTGCCACGATAAAATCGGTGCCAACCGGTGCAGCGGACGTTTTTCGCGTTTTCCGCCGTTACGCTAATATTTCACGAGTTCAGTCTCTTGCAATTTTTCTATAAGCACATTAATGTTGAAATTATTGTGCCAATTTCCTACCAAATGTCCCTGAAGACGATGAATTACTTATTTTGTTGTTAACTGAGTAAAATTCGGCGGAAGCTTTGATGGGAACAGTCTTAAAATTAAGACAAATTTTAATACTTTCGTAATTTTAAACCTGTATCCAGGAAACTTAAATGCAAACATTAATTTATAATAAAACCCAACATTATAGTATGCATGCATAATATTATTATACGAGGTAAACAAACAGACGCTCCGGCTTCATTAACATATAGGTATAATGGCGAAAGATAAACATCCACATTTCGGTATAAAGTACGTTATAGATAGGTGTAGTATTGAGGAAATGCGTTTCGTATCGTATAAACTCTGGAGCATGGTACGGGTTGGCGCTAATCCCGATGTTATTAGGTGATACGCAAGTCATGAGCGGAATGCGATGTCACCAAATTGCTTTTAAATAAGGTGCACTTCATAAAGTATTTAGTTGAATGGATATTTACTCCACACTAAGCCTTCCTTAAAAGGGTTATTACGTACATATATACGTTTAGCCAATAATATTTTCACATTTCATAGTCATGTTTTTCTGAACTGTAAATAGGTACATAATAGCCCAGATTGTATGAACAGTGTTGCAGGTACTTGAACTCTTTTGAGCTGTATCGTTGTGTACCAGCTGTTCTGTTGCACTCTATAATGCACTCTGCGTCTAATTCCGCGTTATTCATGCATGCATCATAAATTGTTTAAATCGCTTAAACTGTTGCATTTAAAGGCATACCGAGACAAGCTCAAAACTCAAAACCGCTGTCACCCTAATATTGTGGCACACAAAAAACCCGAAGTAACTTTCAGTTACAGGGAGGGCCAACAAACTGTAAACCTCATTTATTCGGCAGATCACGCGATGTTACAAAACTTGTACGTGTTTGTCGACCTGTCAACAACCCAGTAACGGAACTGACTTCAACTGACTGCCTTTTTGACTCGATGCACAACAACACTACGATTCCTTCACGAAATCTAGATGCGACTTATTGCATACTTTTACAATCCAGTTTTGCTATCGTCATTCTTATGCAAATGCTTTCTACGCTAAAATTCTTCTGCTATGAAATTCTCGGCTGCTGCTGAAATTGGTTTTTCATGCCTTTGAATACCTACTTTATGAGTGCAGTCAAGTCGACGTAAAGCGAAGATCGTATAAATTTTTATCAAAAATATTTCGAGTAGATATTGAATGTCCCTATCGAATAAGATGAGAAAATAACATCGCAGAATTGCGCTATATTTTAGTTTCACATATTGCAGATAAAAAAATACACAGCTCAGCGTTTTTATTATCAAACAAACCTCTAAATTCCGACCAAACAAACGAATTGTACTCGTATTTTAACATATCAATAATTCCGTCGGGTAACAATTTCCACTGGCCATTACCTAATGGTTCGTTATCTATATCAATCTAATAATGATAGCAACACAAACATGAACTTTCCTATACGCAGCTATATTCTATAGATTTTATATGTATAGAGGTATTTGTCTACCCTATAAGGGATATACATCGTGCATTTTGACCTTCGAAATGTAACAAAATAACGTGACTAAGCAGTCACAGTGTTGTTTTCAATTTTACGTTATTTCAAATTACTCATTATACTTACGTAATTGGGTATCCAAAATTCTTCACTTAAACCGAAGATTTCATTGTGCACTATTTACCTCTAAACACATAAATAGGTCACAAAACATACCTACTTATACCCGAGCAAGCATCTAAACATATAAACATACAATTCACTTAAGCCATATACGTAGGTAGTTAGGTACTAACTAGTTATTGAGAATTTAGAAACATTAATCATAAGAAATATGTAGTACTTAATGCTATGACACTTTATTCACGTTTTCGGAAGGTGGATCGATTGAAAAACAAGTTCAGAGAACTAACTGATGATTTTTATGACTCACCAGTATTTAATATTTAGTACTATTAATAGGATTGATTCAGGGCTTACCGTGGACTTATTGAGTAAACTTTACTAGGCCCAACTGAATTTCGACATTCACGAATGACGAGTGAGGGCGCGTTCCCACTATGTCGTGACGACAGATAATCGTGTAGTTCAAATGTCGTCTAGCTGTTCCCATTACAACGACTGTTTGACGTCAAAAACTGTTATCGTGTAGTGACTGTCGTATTACGGCAGTCGCTGTATGGTTTGCACATCATTAGCAAGCTATAAATCTAACGATTTTTTATCGTTTTACGACTGTCGTGCTAGCCGTCCCCACTGTCACGATAATCTGTCGTCACTGCAAAAAAATGTAGTGGGAACGCGCCCTGAGCGAAACAATCGCTGACATCTGTTTCATTTTAAAATCATGGCATTTTGGTGGATTCGGAAATTAAACACTGGTTATACAACTACTATTAATTTAAGAATAATTTTTAACCGAAATTGGAACAAATCTACAATATTTTGACCCAATTTTCCAACACGTCACCGACCATAGAAATCTGTTTTCTATGTAAGCGACAATCATCGCACAACTACTAAAACCATTTGCCAAAAAAAACACTGCATAGGTAGGTAGGTAAAAGTGGACAACCAAAAAAGCCTCTTACACAATTCCTTGTCCTCCAGTCTACATGCTGGTATCTCCAGACCAGCATCAGCGCACTCCTCGTCTGGAAGACTTCTTCTGGACGGGGTCAGGGGACGGGCCGCCTCCACCGCCGGACCCGCCACTTCCAGCACCGGTACAACCAACCACACCAGTCGTCAGGACAACAACGGTCCTCGCCACTGTGTATCTGGACTCATATCCGCCGCAGGTTTGTAACTAGGTTAATTCTTTATTATATGAAGGAAATGTACAAAAGTATTTCATTATTCGCCGTATTTACTAATGGTTTTCTCTTTCTATCTTCATGTAAAACAGTTATATAATATTGCGTGTGCGTAAGTATAGTTAAATACACACAAATATGTAAGTATTTATTGTCACAAAAGAAGTCATCAAGAATCCACCAACATACCTAATTCCTTCACAGTACATGGCTCACGATAAGGGACAAAGGGTTTCAAAGATTCAAAGTTAAGTAACATTAACACGGGCTAACACATTTTTGTGATTTAACATGGGATATTTCCGACAGAAATCTAAAAATATTATACACAAACCAGGGATGGCTCCGCGAAGCTCCCTCGTCTCCCTAAGGGAATGATAATTAAGCAATAAATTTCAAAAGCCGCCCTTTACGTAGACACAGTAAACAGTGACATTGTGTTTCTTCTGGCTTTGTTTTAATGGCCTGAAATCATGCATTGTTTTCAGTGTGATTTTAAAATTATTTATGCAACAGAACATGGCATTCTTTCTTTTATAGGGTTGATAATTTCAGTGCCTGCAACTGCTTTTTTGAAAATCAAGTCGAATAATTTATTTAGTCTAGAATCGTACACAGAATTGATATGTTTCCCCTCATAGGTCCCCTTTTTTAGGATTATGTGCAGGCAATCTTCGATTTTACACAAGGAGAAGTAAAATGCAATTTTTTAACTATAAGAAGTCGAAATTAACTGTTAAGAAAAGAACCCTACAGATGTCACAACTATGTATGAAGTACTTTTTCTATTTGATATCTCTCAGGCAGTGACAGACAGATCAACGGGCGAGTGCGTGCTCAATTGCGGAGAGCCGAGCGTGCCAGGTAGCCTCGAGCCCGAGATCCCCGAGGACCGAAGGTACTGGCTGCTCACTGTCATACAGGGCTCCACTCCAGATAGCCTGCAATTGAGACTCGCTAGGTTGTACCAGAAGGCTTTCTTGAGGTAACCAATAACTTTTAACCGCTTTCGGTACATCTTTAGCTTCTTCGCTAATACTAACTAGGTATCAGTGTCGCCAAACAACTTGAGTGAGCACAGATAAATGTTTCAAAAACAAACTGAATGTAGACCCAGTGCGGAAGACTTTCGGGTGGCTATTCTACCAATCGGGCGATCAAATCTCACTAGCGGACTCATGGACTTTAGCATCGTTCATTATAATCAAGAGAAATTGTTCAAGTTGTTTGGTGGCACCTATAATCATTGACATATTTTTGGTTTTTGGAAGCACCTTTTGGAAACTGGATCATTCGTAAAGCTTGCATCAGCTTGACTTTAATAACGACAACTATAAACACCTTGAGATATTGTACATTTATTTCAGGCAACAAGAACGGCATCTCGGTATAATCAAGTCTTTAGACGCGCCGCCAGCTCGGAAGAAGCATGACGTACATTCTTTTGTAGTGAATAAAGACAATAACAGTCCTATAAGCTCTCAGAGTTCTAACACTCCGTTCAAATATTTAGATATCGATAGTTCCATGGTCACTCCTGTGGAGGCAACTAGCGTAATAGTTAGAGAATCTAAACATGTTTTAAATTCTTCTTCTTTATATCCAGTGAACATAGAATTGTTTTCTGTAGATAGTGTCAGTACGTTAATCAATGCAGAAATAAAAGCTACTAAATTGAATGAAGTAGAATCGTGGATATTAGCTACTCCTACTGTTATTCTTAGGAAGAGAGAAGTCTCTGATAGGGAAGAACTAGAAGATATGAGAGAAGATTTGATAGATATACCTTTAGAATCTGAAGGTAGTGATTCCAATGATACGCAGCTGTTCAAAAGGGAGATTTTAAAGCCGGAACAACAGCCACCCGTACAAGTCCACATACAAAATATAACCGAGGTAAATATTTTGAAATAAATAAACTTTTCTATATTAAATTTTGAAAGTTAATTAGATTCTGTCAGTCATTTGTGAGTGGTGAAACCGTAGAATAATGATGTCATCTAAAAATAGAATCCAACGCTGAATATGTTTTGATTATTTTAGATCACGGAAGTAATGTCCAATAAAAAACAGTATTCTGATTCACAATACAATATTTCGTTCTCATGTTGACTTTATATGATTAACTTTTAAAGTTTCGAGAATAACTATCAAGATACTCCCTTCTAGAATTCGCAAATCCTCGAGGACTGTTAATAGATACAAATCCAGGCCTATTACATTTAGAAATTCCGTAATCAACTCAGCTCGTCTCCTCACAAACTAGAAATAGCTTAGCCAAAAAAACAATTAATATGGGCTTGAACCAAATTGCAGCATATATTGATCACGCTGTAATAAGGTCAACTAACCAAACCATAATTTAACCACCTTCTAAAACTATCGTTTACCAAACACTTTCTGTCTTGCAGTCTCCAGAAACGGGTAGTGTTCAGATAGTGTACGTGGTGTTAGTTGGCGGGAGGGCCGTGCCAGCCGCCGTGGCTGCGAGGGACATGCGCCTAGTGAGGGATGCTGAGGTCGCAAGAGAACTCGGTGCTGTTGTCACTACGAAGGCCGAGCGTGAGTATGCTATTTTTTGGACTTAGGGCGCGTTCCTACTATGTCGTAACGAGTAGTATATCGTTGGACGACTGTCGTCTTTAGCTGTTCCCATTATGACGGTCGTTTGTCGTCAAATTTTTTTATCGTTTAGTGACTGTTGTATCTAGCAGTCCCTACTGTCACGATAATCTGTCGTCACTGAAAAAATGTCGTAGGCGACAGTAAGTCGTGTCGTTCTATATGTGAACACCTCCATTTAAACACATTCGTGAGCCACACACTTGAAACTACACGATTATCTGTCGTCACGACATAGTGGGAACGCGCCCTTATTCGGTCAACTGACAAAACTATCTTTTGTTACTCACTGCCTTTACAATGAAAAAATCAGGTCTACTCTGGACTGTAAAACGAACGTTAAGTAAGCCTTCTGTGCGAGAACCGACATTAATTTTTTTCATTATGTCCAGTTTGGTTTAACTTCAATGATGATTATATTATGGTGCAAATTACGATAATTTTGATCATGTTGTTAACAAATTGCTCGAGTACCTAATTGTTGGATCCGCTTCTAAATGGATTTTTTTACCTATTAGCAGCATCATTATCATATTTAAACAGACCTTTGTTATTACAGATCATGTCAATTTATTACAGATGCATCATTAATTACTCTCAAATTAGTCAAGAGTCCATCAGATTCCATGCCATATCTTGTTGTAAATGCATTTACTTTTCAGCAGCGTATTTGAAGACGGCCGAGGGTCTGGAAGGCGAGGCGGGGGGCGGGGTGCATGGTACTGAACTATGGGCTCTGGCTGTTGGTGCCACTATAGCAATCCTTCTGCTTTTAGTGCTACTGGCGTTACTGTGTTTTGCACATAGGTAAGTTAGTAGAGTCCACCATTTAACAAGGTTAGTCCACCAAATTGTACTTGACCTAAAGTGGACTCTGGAGTTCTCTCCCTTATTCTGAATTAAGAACGTACTTTATACAAAAGCTAGTAGTCTTGAAGGTGTCACCGTTAACTTTAGCTTTCTCCTTAGTTATTTAATTAGTGTCTTACAATACAAATATCAGACCATATTTGGAAGTCAAATCACGCCTTTGAATATTTTTAGGAAAAAGGCCATGAAATCTGCAGCTTCTCTTCGTGCTTACCGCAATGAGCTGATGAGAGAAGCTGAGAGAAACCAATTGAAACAAGTTCACGAGGAGAAAGACGGAAGGGTATGTAAAGCTTAAAATAAATTAAATATCTTTAAACTTCAGCTTTAACTCGCAAATCTAAAATAACTATTGGTATAAAAAAAAAATCAAGTCAGTACCATAAAAATCATATCATAAAAACCAGATTCATCATAAGTAGCAAGTATGATTTGAACCTATTAAAAAGTTAAGCCACATTTACCCCCGGTTTCTGAGTACATTTAGCGTTAGTTTATCTATTCAATTGCGTTTTTTTTATATGAGTTTTAAAAATATTGAATAGATAAACCACCGCTAACTGTACCCCAGAAACCGGGGGTTAGTCAGGCATTTAATTTCGTAATTAAGGTACGGTAAAGCAACTAAATTATGCAATGTCCATTTGAATGAACTACATTTTTCTCATGCCATCTCAAAGCGCCTACTACTCAACTAACAATATGTACCAAACCTGTAGTTGTATTCTATGTATTGTGTTATGTAGTGCTAGTATTGTACAATGTTCATTGATGCTCTACAGCTGATCAGCGTGGTATCTCCTAGTAGGACGAGGCCGAGTAGTACTCTACTACCGGTTTATAGAGCTGCTAGCGCCGCTTCTAGGCAAGTATCTTATATCTGTTTTAATTTGTAAGCATTGCCAAAGTTTGATAGGGAGCAACTTCTCGCTTTAAAATATTAGAGTTTTATAACAGTTGACCTATTGTAATTTTCTGATTAGATATTTCTATATAACTGAACTAGAAATTTCTGTCATGATTTTCCTAACACAGTTACAAAAGACTTGAGAAAGAAATTCCTGTAAAACTTCAGAACACACTTTTTATTTGTTGTAGAATAAGCTCTTGGTGTGGGTGAACTGAACTGTCCTGTATATACCCGATATACTCTCTGGCCTAATCCCTTTACATACTGAGAAGAAAAAGAGAACATCTTTATTCTTATATTCATTCTGAATCTAATCTATGTTTAGTTCATCAACGACATCGTCAGGAGTATCAGAAGTTGCGACGGCTTTCCGTCGCAGACAAAAGAAGCCACATGCTCTCAGAATGCCACAAAAGAAAAGAGGTGAGCAGAACTGTAAAAAAATGATTAGGAAGCTCCGTTGTCAATAGATAAAAACAGAATAAAAACATTTTGACCAATCCAGATTATTTACTAAGAGCTGAAGGACTACATACTCTTAAAAAAATAATTATTATCTTTTCTACTAATTAAAAACTTTGTTGTAAACTCTTTGTTTTAATCCCAGTGGGTACTACTGACAGTTTGCTGGAAGCAGCAGGACTGGACAGTTCTGACAGCGGCCAGCCGTCTGTGCCGCAGACACCCACCTCGTATCTCTCCATGCCTTCTGTGAATGCTTTCCCAAGGTAAACTTGTACATGGATAGAAATAATATTTGTTATTTAAAATACCTTTGGTGCTTTCTTCTAACACACAAATTACTGGTGTTTTGCAACATTTGTGCTATAAAATCTGTGCAGAATCATTTCATTTTCTGACGCAACATAATGCAGCCAGTTTGAAGGCCGGAAAAATAGGCTACGACGATTATTAAATTTTCCAAATAACACAAAAAATCTCATTATTACATATTTAGGGGTTATATACATAAAATCACGCCTTTTTCCCATAAAGAACGCCACTAGCTACGAACCCTACAAACTTCTCTTGCTCCATTCACATCACCTTACATAGAGATTTTGATACTCAACAATTAAACCATATTTATCTTCCAGAGGCAACGTAGTAGAGCCACTCTCCCGTATCTTAGAGCCGGTGTCAGTCCGTCACTTAGACATAGACTCTCCGCCCAGTTCGCCTAAGAAGGGCAAAGATCTAAGTAAAGGCAAAGACGTGGTGCCGAGGCGACAGATGGCGTCACAACTAGTCAGATTGGGCAGCATTGACAAAGATCCGGGGGTTATAGGGCCTTTGGTGTGGGATCTACATTGCCAGAGGATTAAAGATGGTGAGTTTCTTTCAATAGTGGTCTATTTTGAGTGTGAGTGACCTCTTTTTGATAAGTATTTGGTCACGTTATGATCTTATTTCAGCTCTTATTTGATTTTCAATGTATAAATCTGTTTTTAATAATTTTGGTATTCATTTTCATAAAATTTGGTACCGTTAGGGTCTCATCCTGTTGTCTGTGTCGATTTAGTTTCACCTATTTGCCTGATTTTTAGTTTCACCTTATCAAGTTTCTATCAAAAGTCGATTGTAATCCAGTCTCAAGTAGTCTCAACTTGATCGGAATTTTATATAATTACACTAAATCAGAAAAAGGTCTTTTACCATTTTGTTGCCGAATGATGGCAGAGAGTTTCAACTATTAATCTATTTTAAACGTAGTACACCTATCCCTTACGTACAATTGTTAGTGACAAATAATATTGCATGTTACCTCAGCATCCAAGCCATCAAGTCCAGCCAAGTCAACGGGCTCAGCTCGCAAGGACGCGGGTCCTTCCCGCATGAGACAGCGGTTCAACGAGCTGATGGACGATGCCTTCACTCTGTTCGGCAGTGTCGGTTCTAGTCCCAACTCACACGACACTTACACTGTGGACAATGAGAAAGACTCCAGGGAAAAGAAAGGTAATGTAAAAAACAGAGGTACAAGGTTATACCCGAAAGTGTAGGTAGATGCGTGGGAAATATACCCACATTTACCATATTGTCATATTATACTGGGTATATGTAAAGCGCAATACACATTGAGCCCGCCGGGCCGCCGACATATGTCGGCAACTTTTTGTTGGCGGTATAGTTGGCGGCTTCACTTATTACAAGTCGGAAAATTTGGTCGGCGGCATGTCGGCGGCTTGAGATAAGAAATTTATTTGGCAGTCAGTGATTGCCCCGTGTCGATAAAGGTTGTGTGGTTGTGCGATATAATTTTGATGGTGTATCTTCGATAATTCAGTACATAGAAATAATTTTAAAAATGGACGATGGCAGTGATCTGTTGATAGCAGCTTGTGGAATGTCACTACAGGTCGAGCGTCGCCGGGCAACTGAGTGCAGGCGTACTCAAGCCGATTCTTTTCGTACAGGCCGCCGGGTTGTGTCGCCGGGCTTTGTCGGCGGCCCGGCGGGCTCAATGTGTATTGCGCTTGACTAGATTTTGGGTTACCGATATAACCGAAAATCCAAAAGCATTATGCTCGATCCAGTAGACCGCAGAAAGAGACATGATGTTGAGAGATATGTTGGGAGATGAGAAATGCAGAGGCGCTTTCATACCTTTAACTGTTATCGGAAAGTACCTATTTTTTTTTTTTTATGTCACATGCATAATTCTATTGCCATATGTGCACGAAACGTGCATGCTCACTGATTTTTTTTCAGACAGCATTTAATTGTAAATTTTTTATCATTAAATACTGTAAAACAACGATTTTTTTCGATTCCATTAAAAACTAAATGATATTACTACTTTAGATTCAAGTTCCGGCGACCAGTTAGCTCAGGCACGTAATGACAACGTGCGTCTCCCTGGATCACCGTACACCGCTATGGACACAGTTCGAGGGCGATCAGCAGGTCCTGGCCCTGGGTAATATATAACTACATATCGCACTAATAATACAATAGTGATGTAACTCAAAATACATCGACATTACTACAACTTGGCTTAACACACACACGCTATAACCATACCGTTTTTTGTTGTTCATTAGTAACAAGATAATGTCTTTTATTTCATTTTCAAAACACAAAGCGCATTTAATTTACTTGTACCCGTAATAGGATAATGATAAACAAGTTATTCGTCGATTCCGAATAAAATAGTATTTTGAGTTACAACACTATATCGTTAGTGCGATATATTTGTCCTAATCTATACATTTATCAAGATACCATTACCAACATCGTAAACTAATAATAAAAATCTTTATGAAATGTTCTCCAGTCGCCCAGTGACGAGCGCCGAGCCTCCCCCTCCGGCGGAAGGTGGTCGCCCTCGCACGTCGTTCACGCGCACCGCGGCCGAGCGCAGGGTGCCGCCCCCCGCCCGGGCCTGGGGACATACTCCACCACAGGTAACTGCACATGCTGAACTGACTACAACCAACTAACTGTCTATACCACTACTGTTTTTATAATAAACTTGTGAGCTCTGATATACAGTGTTTTGTCACTTTCAATTTTGAAACTGCATATGCATAAAAAAAGACAAAACACTGCATAATTAATCAGAGTTTATACAACGTTTATTAGTAAGACAGCTAGACTAAACATGGTATGTGTCAACAGAATATTGTTTATTAACTACGATTTTCTGTTCACCTCCACCGTACATTTAATAACATACAATACTAACTACTGTGTTACTTCTACTCATTTACCTAATCACTAACAATAACAAACTAACATTTTTAACACTACAGAGATTGCCACAATTAACCAGACTAGACACAAAGAAAACTCTCCAATGAACACGAAATTTTGCACACAGCAATGGGACGACAACACGATGATAATTTAACAGTCCCTAGGTGGTCGGCCCGTCGTCAACCCCGCGCTGATCGCGGCGGAGGCTCGCCTGGCGCCCGACGACCCCGCGCTGCCGCTCATATCCGCCATCAAGACAGAGATACAGCGCATCAGGGAGACGGCACACAAACCTAACACGTAAACAGCCAAATTGATCATCACTAGAATAAGTAGTAGAATTTATTATAAGAATTATTGCATTGTCGCAATTAACGTTCATTCTATTTTTAGAAGACAACATTCAGTGGAATGCTGTGTAATGTTTTGTCAGTAGTTATTATGAAGTGTAGATTGTGTGGGAATGTATGAGATGTAAGTCTAATCGTAAGTGCAATCGAGATGGTATTGTTAATTGAATCTCAATTTATTACTGCCAATTTATAGAAGATTTTTATTGATTTATTATGCAGTTAATTGTATCATTTACTTTGTTATATATTTTATTAACGTTTTGTCTTGTAATTCATTTTTATATTTACTTTTGTTGTGTTCAAACTTGGGTAAATAATTGCCAATTGTTGCGATCACAGAAGTGCACTTAACATTATATAATTTAGGTAAAATAATGTTTGATGCCAATTATTGTAGTGATCAACTAATCTACCTGATGTTTTGGGATCTGTGTTTATGAAATCTTTTTAATAAACATTTTTATGTATTATAATTTAGTATTATTTAATTCTAGTAAAATAAAAGGCAGAAGAATATTATAAGTGCATATTTATTTTGTACTTAAATCGCGTTATAAAAGTTCCTCAGTATTAGTCTAGTATTTCTTACATAAAATATTTACATACATACAAGAATCACCTGGACACTTTCTAACCAGACGCGAATCAGAACACCTCTTTGGCTTTAAATTAAACATGTTAATTGCATTATTAAAAATTAATTGAGAAAAAATATTGCAAATATAATTTTAGGTAAAAAAAGCATTTCCACAACCAACATTATTTTACTTCAACAATAAAGATATAAATAAAAACTGTAATTTCGGAATAAACGGTTAACAAATTCCGATAAGTATAAACATTGTCATCTGAACGTATCCAAAGTGACCTAGCCTCTAATATACAAAATTTATATTATTCATCAGCCTTTATGAATAATTTCTTTATATTATTTTTGATAACATATTATGCATAATTTATAGTAACATACAGATTTAGAAAATGGACTGGGCACATTGCAAAAGGCAACATGAAATTTAGAATGGCACTGAATACATGCCTACGTTTTACTTTCAAGTTAGAATATATGTTCGTGAAGGCCTCAAATATCACTGTTATGTGATAATTTATTGTGATTTGCGTAATGTCTCCACGATTCATGATTTACAATCTTAGTCCCCAACATCCAGTGCGCTGATAACTGGTCACGAATGAGTGTATACATGCGTCAGCAATACATGTTCCAACATCGTTTGTTGCTGACGAAGAGTTCTAGTCAGTAGTTATAACACGAAGAACGGCACAGTCATCACTATCTTCTCCGAGGTCGATCTGATGCTATGTGGACTGCAATGATTGCTGTGGTGCAAGCCGTCTCCATTGCGTTGGTCCTTGCTCTGAAGTTTCGTCTTCCTATAATTCAGAATAAAAGGTTTATTATTATATTTTATTTATTTATTTTGTCGATTGGCTAGTGGACAACCTAGTATCAAGATTGTTCAAACCGCTCGAAAGATTTGACATGACTTAACGACTGTTTTCTTTATGGAAAACCACCGGGAAAGACTTTTAACGAGCCCTCCAAAGCACGAAGACGCCCAGTTGAAATACCACTAAGCGGTCACCCATTAATGGAACGACCGCGCTAAGCATTCCTTAACCTACAGATCGTTTTACCGGCCAGTGAGCGCAATTAGCTACGAGAGCCGATAATGACAGGTTTGCAAATTGTAATTACCTGTATGATCGTGATCGAGACTGTATCTGGTTTGATGTCTTCCAGCATTTTCGGTACATTCGACATGTGTTCAGAATCATCCATGCTTCCGTTCCTGCAAACAAAAATAGAATAATAAAATCTCAAACAACAGATATAAAAGATACAGGTCTCATAACTGTAACTCGGAAGTACTCAGAACCATACACTCATGAAGAAAATTAAAGTATCTGTCTATACTTATAAAATAACTAAGATTTTCCCAGTGTTTACAGTGATACCCATAATACTAAACATAAACAAAGTCTGTAAACATAAACAATGTGACCAAGATCATCTATAAAATGGCTACAAGACTAACAACAGATAGAGGAGAGGTTTGCTTGGCTACAAAATAGTATTTTATTCTAAAAATTTTAATGTCCTTGGAGCAAAAGTACAAAGTACATTTACATTAAAATTTATGTGCGTTTTAAATCTAGATGGCATGAATAATATTACATTTATGCTCGTGACTACATACGCGTGCATCTATAATATTTTAAGCATATGTTCAATCATCAAGTCTATTATTTTTTCAATTTTCCGCCATGCCATTCAATTGTTTTATGTTATGACTTTCTGACATGTCCCTATTATAATTTGTACAATGCCTAGTTCTTTTAACGTTTAGCTTCACAACACAGGCGATAGGTGGGGTGGAGCTATAATGCTTAACTTAGCCATTATTTTTATATTTTGTGTTAGCGGTATGTATTACTTTCTAATTCTACTTTGTCTATGTATTTTTATGTAATACATTTGTAGCAGCACTACTACAAACTGTTTACAACTTATTATCAATCAAGTCATAGAACAGTCTCGAATGTGACAGACAAAAGAGACTTATTAAGCTTATAACAAATATAATTTTGCTTTTAGTTTGCGCTGACGACTACAACACAGCGATTCGAGATTATCAAAGACTTCAGCAGCAATTAAAGCGGAGCGAAATAAAGAAATTTAAACCACCCGGTTTATTTGAATACAGACAGTATAGACACATCATTCCAGTTTACGTAATCAAGAGAGCCTCAAAACCTTTAGCGCGAACAGAAAACAAAGAAAATGATAATATTGAAGATTTGTTTGACAAAAACGGAATGTTGTTTCTCACGCAACCGAACGACTATAAAGATGTCTCAAAATATCATTTGATGAATCAAAAAGCGAAAATAAATAATAAATATAGTTTACTTGAAGGTAAAGTAGCAAGGCGAAAGAATAGAAATCACAATATCATAAATAACAGATACGCTATTTTAAATTATGTCAATGACCAACTGAACGATAAACTGTATAAAAAACTGAACAGAATAGGCCCGAGAACTAAGCCAAAACAGACGGCTAAACCAGTATCGGGCGGGTCGAAATACAATTTTGATGACTTTGCTGGTAGACATTATTAGTTAAACAATTAAAATACATCAATAAAATGAATTATGAGTTTGTTTTGCACCCGAACTTGAGATAAGAATATTATAAATTTGTTAGATTAGAAAATTCACTACACAGTTTCTACTTAGTACAGTCTGGTTCATGTAAATAATGCAATAACAGGTATTTACATTACATTCAAACCCAAAACCGTCAAATAAGAATCCATTGGTCTGTGCCCTAAAGTGCTTAATCTCTATTTGTTGTATCCAAGATACTAAGATACTTTTAACCCGAGGAAATAGTTCCTTGCAAAATAAAGAGCAAAAGCTACTTATTAAATATATATAAAACTTACTTTCTGCTTCCTGAGTGGAATCTGCCACCTTCGCCCCTTATTCTGTTCATTGCATGTCTGTGTCTCGATTCATGCAAATATTTCTGAAATTAAAATAATTATTAAATTAATACGAAATATCGAAAACAAATCGAATATTTTTTATCTCATCTTATCTGATTTACGACACTCAACTATCAATAACTGAGCAGCTATCGAGATAGTACATAATTGTAAAAAAAACTATCACCGCGCTTAGTAGGAACCAATCTTTCATAGAGATTATAAATGTAGTTTCCCAACTTTAGAAAAACTACAGTTATCAATTACTTCAAAGAGCATAAAGTCAAATAGAACTTTATGTACTTTACAGAGCTTTAAGTTCTGAAAAACATATCCTTTTGTGAACCACATACATAACTTAACAACAAATTTATTCATCAACTCTGAACTGCAATGGGTACATCCCACTGGTGGTCTTAGATTCAAGATAAATAAAAAATATTGTGGGCCAACTCACACACAGTCATTTGATTCCAAACTAAGCAGAGTTGTACCATGGTAACCAAATAACTGATAGATATTAGTTACTAGTGTATACTCACAGGTCTTTCTTTAGGTATCTTGCCAAGTTCATGCAGCTTAGCTCTAGCGGCACGTCTCTTCAGTATACGCTTGTATTGCCTCGCGTTCACGTACAATAGCGGCTCCTCATCGGACCCGGCCGCAGACGAGCTCGCGCCTTCCGATACCGATGCACTTGTACTGGCTGAATTGTTCGCACCACCATTTACCATCTGTAATTCAGATTGTTGACGATGTTATTAAAGATTATATCATATTATTATGTAAAAACGAAACAGTAATAGTATGTAAACAGGGTTTTATCACAGAGTCCAATTATAACCCGACATTTATCTCACTGCTATTATCACAAAGTTAAGCATAAACGACAGAAATTAATATTTTGTCTGCCTGTTTTATCGAAGAGTGTTCTAAGTAATTGTTCAACAACAGTCAACATGCGCCACCCATACTTTTACGAGAGATTTTTAATAAACTTGTATTTCTGAAACATTTATTGAAGGCATGCAAAGTCCCCAACTTGCACTTGGCCAGTGTGGTGGACTCAAAGCCTAACCCCTCCCTCATTACGGGAGGAGACCCTTGCCCAGCAGTGAAACATTAATGGGTTAATTAATCAATTAATTATTTCTGAAATCTAATTTAATTTAATAATATAAGTATAGTAAAATCTCACCATAACAATATTAGGTTGGTTTACAATCTGTTGTGCCTGCACCGCATTACCGACGCCAGCGACCTGAACTAAGTTGCCATTCAAATTGATCACTGAAATCAAGGACAAATTTAATATTATTAATACATAGTTCAACTAATACTTATTAATATTTTCCTGGATAAAATTAGTACAATAATGTACATAAAATTGCCTTTTATGTTCACAACTGTGTATTTTCTTGCCATTTTTACTAAAGTTATATCCAAATGTTTCTAAGATCCATTTGGAACTATGAAGAATGTGTTGGGTGAGTAACGGAAAAAAATATTAAGTTGCATGTATTTTGGGTGTAGTGTCTTTGCTAGAGAATATTCTGATATGAAGTAATAAACTAAAGTGCTAAAAGTACCTGCAGGTTGGTGTATGATCTGATGCTGGTCTATTGTAGGCTGTGCACTGGCCGCAACTGGCTGGTATATGAAAGTCTGTCCATCTGCTGTCTGAACAAGTTGCATGGCTTGAACATTCCCACTGGCTGAAATATCAAGTTTATTATCAGAAAGCTAGTCTAACATAACAATTTGTGGCAATAACTATCACTTACTTTAAAAGTTAAAGAAAACTTTGTTAGGACACCTGGCATGGTTAAGTTAATTAAATAAAGTAGTTCTTGGAGAATGCAATGTTCCCATTTTCTTAGCTCAACTTAGCCATTGTTGGATTTAAGAATAACACACCTTTCTAAGTAGAAAGTCTACATAATGTTTTGTATATAACAACAACATAAAACTTAACATAAACCTTAATGTATAGTAATATATAATCTGGCGATTTTAAGAGATCACTCACTAGGCCTGGTACAATGACTATTTTTTCTAGTATATTTGATAAATAAAAAAAATTGCATACTACATACCTTGTATATTAGATATAGGCAGCACCTGTAACTGTTGCAACTGCTGGCCGTTAGGTGCAGCTACCTGAAAATATTAAAAGAACAATTTATTGAAATATCTTAATAGAAATACAATAAAATAATTGTATGAATTCTCGTCACATAGAATAAAAATAATGCCTGCTTTCAGTCCAGGAAAAATATCAATAAAAATATAGGTAATATAAGAAAAACTAAATTACTAACTACAGTCAAATTAATAGATAATTACATAATATAATTAATATACTTAGGTCAAATACTACTACCTGGATTTGTGGTGTTCCAAGCTGATAGCATGGGTGATAGAAATTGCAAGTTTAGTCACAGATTATTTCAATTTATTTAATTTCGATGTGTTTAATGTCAGTAAAATTTTTTTGCCTACCATTATGAGAAGATTTTTATTTATGTATTTATGGAACACATCAATAAAAGAGAGTAGACAATAAATTCATCTAAATCTGTTTTAACAAATACTAGCTATTCACGGCTGATTACAGTGTTAAGTATAAAAGAAAACAGCAATATTATTTACTCAGTTTCAGGTTCTTTTTTAAAGTTAAATCAAAACACAGTTGATTCATAACTACCTGTATGGCAGGTGCAGTGGAGGGTACAGCATGTACCACTATCTGTTGTCCATTGGGCCCTTGTATCATATGCGGTGTGTTGTTCATCTGCAGCACTTGCAGCTGCTGTCCGTTTATAGTCATCACTTGAGCCCCGTCCGAGCTCTGAATCTGTGCATGCTCCATTTTGCTTTAACTAGAAGAAACATTTTTAAACTGTTTAATATTCAGATGCAGGATTGTTTTTAATTATTATGCTAATTATTGCTATCTAGAAATTAAAAATATTTTTAATTGTTTTGGGTATTCCTATTATAGACTTGCTTATTCTAAGTTTCCGAATACCAGTATAGCTGATATTGAGAGTTACAGTAATATAAACACATGATAATACGTCGCACTTGTAGATAAGAGCGAAGGTTGATACGATAGCACTGCCGAGACTTCGCCGAGACATGATAGTTTGCAAATTAGCCGCACTCCGAGATGGTCTATCTGGCCCCTAAATAAGAGAAGACTTCACTCACCAATTATCTTGAATACTTGTCACTAATTTAAAACATTTTGAGGAAAATGTAGTTTTAACAACTTGTAACTTCACCGCAAGGAAAATTCAACACGTCACAACTTACGAGGCCAAGGAAAGCAACGTAATCAAAATGGCTGCTTTTTCACGTAATTCCGTCCGACATTGTACAAATAATTGAGAGAAATCTTAATGTTTTCATGTTCTTCCAGATAAATAACAATACATCCATCTCGAGAGGATATTCGGCGAAAATAAATTGTTAACTTACATTGGGTCCTCACTGGTTTTTCGATGATTGGTTGACAAAAGATAGACCAATGGCCGAAGTCAATGATCGCAAGAACGCAGTAGATTGGTTCGGCGCATTACCACTCCCAAAGAAGCGCGCTCACTCAGCTATCCAATCGTTCACGTAATTAATACATTGTCTATGGTCGAAATTAGCCTATCTCTGAGAACTTGTAGTTTGTAGCTAGTTTAATATTTTTAATAACTTCTGTAGAAACTGTATTTACATTTTAAAACAGGCAAGCATCTGAATAAGATATTTTTTTATTGTAGGCTTCATTACTTGAAATTCTATAACATTTGAGAGTTTGTCATGGAAGATAAGGGTTTTTTAATTAACTTACTTGAAGGTATCTTGCCGTTATATGTTAACTAAATGATTGGGCTAAACACTACCAAAGGTCCCAAATTATATACACAGAAATTGAATTTTGGCACTAGAACCTACCCATTTATTTAGTACCCATTTATATAATTTTCATTTACCAATCTATTTCCATTTTATTGTTGGTACATTGCAACTTATTTTTACATTATAGTGATTATTTGACTAATACGCTGATTGGATAACATATGCATTATAACTTTTCGCAAAATTCTAATTCAGCGAAATAAATGAGTTCCTTACACAGCTTCATAGACCTGATTTTTTATTTTCTATGCTTTGCCCAGCAGTGGGACACATAAGGGGCTAATAAAAAAAAAAAAAAAAAAAAAAAAAAAAAAGCATTAAAAAACTTTTATCTCTATGATCTTTTCGTTCCAGAATTTGCTGGCATTAGATTAATTTGCATTTCATGAATTTCCTATCCTTGTCACACACATGAAATTATGGTACCCGTAACTCGTTTCATGCTCAAAAACGTTAAGTGATACCTGGATAACATATAGTTTATGGTTGCCATTTTGTTTTGCGAAACCGAAGCTGTTATTTTGAGTATTTAGTGAATAAGAATCATAAGTACGAAAGATTTTGTAAATAAATGTGCGGTCAACAAAACATTTAAAGGGAAACGTAAGATGAATTCGACAATATCTGATGATTTGACCCGAGAACACTTAACATTGGAGGCAGTAAAGTATTTAAGTAGGTTATGTTTCAAATATCGAAGTTTGTCATGTTTCAATTGTTTTGTTTATTATGACACTTGTTGTTTTCTATGTTTTTGCAGAAAATATATCTTCGAACAATCAAAACATTGCATTATTACATAAAGAATTGTTAGAAATCAACTTATCAGTAACCGCATATATCGAAGAAAGTAAGAAACGCCTTGCGGGGCTTCGTTTGGACTTAGCACACGACGCGAAGGGTTCTCATAAAGTTGTTGAAATATTATCTGAGAAATGTAAGTATAAACAATACTTATTCGCGGAGTAAATAGTGGTTACATTATTGTTTGGAGTCTACTTAAAACTATCTTGTATTTTAATTTCTAATACGAATCCAATTCAATGATATACTTAAGTTCTTACTCAGAAAGAAAGTGTTGCATTATAAATAGTTAATTGCTTTGAACTTATTTACTTTGTTCTAACTTTTGGTGCCTAAAGTTTGAATTAATTTTCTACTCTAGTTTCATGTAAGTCATAAAAGTCATCTGAAACAGATACAATACGGGCCAATGATGGTGATGAATCCATTTCTATTTTTCAGAAAATGTCAGCACCACCTACACCTTACAAACGCAGCAACCTGTCTAAAATCTCCAAAATGGTACATGAAAATAACAATAATACTAACAATAAGTTCTCTGAACGTCAACAAGCCAGGACATTTGTAGCATGGTATAAACGCATGATAGATAATGAGAGACAAAACCTAGTATTGTACATATCTGATGATGCCATACTTGAGTGGTTCGGCAAAACTATTAAAACTAGGAAAAAAGTTACAGCTTTTCTAAAATATGATATGCAATGTTCAAGACATGATTTTACCACAGTTGATAGTATAGACAAAATAGAAAACAGAAATGATAGATTCCAAAGGTTTGTATGATATTTATTAAATTAAGTGCTTTTATTTGTTGTTTTCTTTTTCTAACCCTGAACTTTTCCTCTCTAAACAATTAGATCACAATATGTATTAGACCATAGATGGATTTTATTAAATAACTTGTATAACTAAAATTAAGTAAAATTAGTTGTAGTATAAAAAGCTCCTTCAATTTCATTTACCTAGAAATCATAAACAAACTAAATCTGTATAATAATTTGCAGGAAAGATGAAACAATATTGGCTAGTCCACTACATTCCCCTGAGATAATCAGATCTAAAGACAGATGTCGCAAAAGAAGGCTACTGAGGTCAAACTGCAATAGTCCAGAGTGGGCTGAGGGTTGCCAGCCTCCAGAAGATGAAACCATAGACAAAAAACAAAAGACTGACAACATTGAACCTGAAAATAAAAATGAAGTGAGTTTGAATCCTCTCAAAAGATCATTCTCTGATGAAGAAGTAAACAGCAAAGGTGATGGGTTGCTAAGAAAAGTCAAACGTAGGTGTGTGCCGGTCACACCACCTAATTGTGAAGTGGGACAAGGAGATTGCTTGCCATCCACCAGTGGGACAGATTCAGATAGATCACATGAAGCTTTAAATGCTCAGTTGCAAAAGTTGGCTGTAGAGTGTAATGGCTACATAGAGTTTACAAGAACTAGGAATAGCCGCAGTGTGGATGCCATGAAGTGGGAAAGAAAGTGTAAAGTACAAATCAGCTATTCTGAAGACCCTTTGAATGTTGGAGAGTATATTATTTGGGCAATAAGGTACACAGATGAGAGCAAGTGTAGGAGGAATCTTTTGGCTGCGTTTGAGGAAGTTGCTAAGGAGGAAGAATTGAAGAAAATTTAGAATTATCTTTTAATTAATTTTACTGCCAAATTCTTGAGTCATTGAATGAGTGTTATTATAAAGGGCACTGGGTGTAATCTAATGCATGGATAATTATATAGATACATTATTTTTGTAGATGTTTTTAAATCTGTGGCAGAACTTTACTTAGATTATACTCACTTGCCCTTTTAGTAGTTAGTAATCTCCGAATTTTTTGATGTCACAAAATGAAATTTGATTCTAAACTGTAAGGATTGTGTAAGGTGAATTTGACAGTAAAATTATCAAACAGCTGGATGTTATACACACTTTGATAACCATGTGATATGAAGACATTTTATTTTTCTATGTTATAGTGTTTATTTGTATGTAACTATACTAAACATTTACATTGTGACCAAACTATACCTCTTGACATTATGAATTTGTAGCCTAGTGATAGTTTTTAGTGAACAATTTAATTACTGTATGCTCTTAACATGACCAAAGTCTGTATACCTAATTTTCTTGTATCATACATATTACTACTTGAGCACATTCTTTTATGCAATAAATAAGCATACTTATATAAATTAGAAAAGCTTTGTTCTGTGTACTTTGTACAGGATAAAGAAAAGTGACTAGCATTAAATTTTTTGAATTAGTTAAAACTTTGGACCTGCTTTTTCTTCGAATCTTGAATACTCTTAGTTTGCATGAAAATTAATAACATAGCGTTAATATTACCGTTACATTTTAATTTAAAATTATCGAATAAAAAGAACATACATGTATTTTTTGTAACTATGGTTTTTAATTCTCGAGTCTCGGTCATCTGTCGCTAGGTGCTCGCGACACTTGACCCGCTATTTCAATCTCTTTGTAAAACGAGGTAACCATCTATCTCGAACGATAACATGGATCTTTGTCCACACTTATGTAGTATTTACGCCGTCACAAAGTAATTTGAGTGTTCATGAAAGTTGATCGATGCAGTTGCATATTGAAATACGATGAACAGCTACAAACAAGTTTCAAATCTGTCGTTATCGATCGCACTAGATGGTTTCCATAGTCTTCAATGCGATCTCTGTTGATTCCACTATTCTCTTACCACCGAACTCTAGATTTTATATTAGGTTTAGACTTAATTTTAGTTGCGAATAGTTTAGTACTAGGCCTATATTAAATTGTGACTCAATCTTGTTTACGTTATAAAGTTATGCAATGTTTTTATGTAGTAATATTTTTTTAAGTTGCCCGTTTATTTGCGCAATAATGTTGAATTTAAATGCACATTTCAATGGCCCACAGACTACATGTTACGCAAGTAAAATTGTTAATTAGTCTTATCAAGTTGATTGACTGCTCAGTCGTTACGTTCTAACGTGCCAACCAACGCCTATTAATGCTTAGATTGATCACATTAGTTACACTTACCATTAAATCTTTTATCACGGCGCAAAGAAAGGTAGATTTACCCATTCAAAAGGTACTATTAAAGTACCTATCTTCAATTATCGCGCATTCAAATAGCCAACATGTTAGATTTACTTATAATTTACAATACGATTTTACTTAAGTAATTCGGCATATGGATTGTAAATGAGATTGCCAAGTGTAATGGATGTTAGTTTTAACTATTTGTAAGTTTTATGTTGTTAACACATTACTTGTAAAGTAATGAATGTGGGAATATTTTTGTTTTGATTATGCTAGAGATGTATAAGGTAAATAAAACTTGTTTAGAAATACACATTTCTTTTATTCTCGTAATCCAAAAAGGGGGTCAGACTCGGAATGAAGATTATTTTTCTCATAATTAAATATTTAACAAAGAGTTTACGTAATTAACCCATTCAGTGCCGTGCACGCCCATCGGCGGGTGAAACGTTTTTACTGACACGCCGAGCCCGCCCATGGGCGGTTGGATTTTAACCTCCGATATCTAAGCCAATAACCATTAGAAAAATGAAAGATTTTGTGAAATGATTCGTTTTACTAAAATTTATTCGTTATCAAAACGGCCTGCAGATATCTCAGGTTTGGAAAAAAGTCAATTCCGACTTTTCATGCCGAACCCGCCCATGGGCGGGCATAACACTTATTCAGGATTTAACAACCTTTTGTGAAATTAGATAAGAACTATAATTTTAACTAAAATTTTATAATTATAAATTTTAACTAAAATTAAGTTACCTTTAATAGAAATTGATGTTGTTTTGCGTCGATAAAATATAATAAGAAGATTTATAACCTACACGCATAAAAAAAATGTTCTGGCCAGAAGCGCAAACAAATATCGCACGAGCTAAATCATTTTGCACGAAAAAACAGCAGACATAATGATCATGGTAGGACCCAGAAGTCATAAACCATATTTACCTGTGTATAACAAATTCAGTTGTATTGTCTGAACAAAAAAAAAGAAAATATTACATATAGTAAATAGGAGGAACGATAAAAATTTATTGTAAGCAAAGGACTATGCAAAAAATCGTCCCATATCATCAACAGATGCCAAACATATCTCATTAAATACATCTCGACATTATGATTATTTTTTACTATGGCGACATCACTGTAGGTTATGGGGTTATCGTGCAATAAAAAAATATGTTATACTTATACAGTTTTATTAAGTATTAAGAACTGAATTAAAAATGTACTATTTAACTAAAAACTCGAGAGAGAACAGCCGTAAGACGTACTTTACCCTACCTCCTTGCTCCGTTACCCCGACCGCACCCTTTCGACGCTTGCGCCCGCTATTGAACAGTGGTATTGCACATGCCTAACAGGGGCGCGTACGGTTGGAAGTTGTGCCCATATAATAATATCAATTATATGGTATATGGGCAAAGGTCGACATATCGACTTTAATCTACCAGCGGCAATGTTATCGACTATTATAATAGATGAATAATATAACGTTATTTTTGTCTGGATAATAGTTCTGTTGTTATTAAGTATCTACTTGCACAATTGTTTTTGTGTTATTAATACTTAAAATGTCTAGTTGAACAATTGCTTTTTGTAATTATCGTCTAAAATGTATTTTTTTATTTTAAAATAAAAATACTTTATTTTTGTCAAAAGTCTTTTTAAAAAAAAAACCCCGTCGAATTCCGAACTAAAAATTGGTACTGACTTTTCATGGGACGTAATAATGATATTGAAACTTGTCCTATGTCTGTTGATGGGATGGGACACTGCCCATACATTTTTTTGCATGGTCCTTTGCATAATGTACTTTTTTTAACTAAGTAGGTATGTAATTTAATGTACCCAAGGATTGACGACACCTGACAATTAAAAAAGGCACATATATGTGGGTTTTTAAAAGGCCTAATAGATTTCTTTACATATATATTAGCTTAATTTTTAGGATTGTATGATTTTGATTCATCTTAGATTAATTAAGTGAGAGTTATGCCTTACCTTCATGCTCCATTTCTATTTCAGCTAATAACCAATAAAACTGTCACAATTTTATCACAAATATCGCAGGAAACTTCACATACACGCTTTAAACACGGTACAGTACATGTAAACTGAACATGTGAAACGGTTTATGTCGAAATCTACAGCTACATGCCAAAAACGCCGATGGGCGGGCAAGGATACTTAATCGAGATGCCGGACCCGCCGATGGGCGGGCTGATATCATAATACAGCGGAATCTGGGTAATGTCGTTAATTTTCAGCTAGGCAGTGAATGGGTTAAAGGCATTTGAACTAGACGCAATTAAGATAAAAACAATAGCATTGTGGCATGAGACACTTGTGTTTATATAGATTGTTCAAATAAAATGTGATTTTAATTGGTAGGATTCTACAGTCACCGTGAGATAAAATTGCTTTAGTGAAAATTACTTGCATCATGTAGATTTAAGTGATAATAATTACTATGCAGGTGAACATTACATAACATTTATAGTACTTATGTTGAACAGTTATACTGAATGCTAACACATTATTAAAATGTTTGCATATAATTGTTTTATGGATCATGATCTTAAGCAGAAAGATATTATGGAATTAGGGGTAGTTTGTTCATTAAATAAAACAAAATAATAAAAAAGGAAAAATCTATACAATTTATTCCTCAACTATAAAAGACATGTAAGAAAAAGATTACATCACTAACAATATACTTAAAGATTGTAAAATACATACAACATAGTTCTAATTAATGGAACATGTTAGTACATTGTCATGACAATAAAACATACTAAGTTATGAGTCATATTACTTTTTAAGAGGTTTAGTGGAGGGTATAAATTTTAATACAATATCGAGCCCTACAATGAATAATACGAAAATTGAGCAAAATAATATTCAAGAAACATGTCAGATCTAAATATTCTGGCACCATCATGGCTAATATTAATTATACAAATACTCATAAATTTACCTATGTAATTCAGTGCCCCTATGTCAACTATAATATATTATTTTAAACATTGAGATCATGAAACATTGATACACACATGATTTCTACTGTTTATTGCAACTGTGATGTTTACATAACAAATTAAGGCTTCTAATTTAACCGATTCATGGCCAATGACTCAACAGTTGAGTCATTAAAAAACCTTTAGGAAGGCCGATGGCTCAATTGGTGAGTCAAACCAAAATTGTATAAAAACGGATATTAAAAAAAAAAAACACTTAAACTACCATTTTTCAGATCTCATTAAACATTTCCGTGAATATCAGACCTGGCCCTTCAATTTAGAGAATATTTTTATTAGTCAGGTGTCATAAACCTTTTGTGTAACTGCCGCAAAACATCTTGTACACTTTTTTGTAAAATCGATTGACTACAGCTTGGAAAACCTTGATTTTCTTTATCTTCAATTTGTTGATCATGGAAATCAGTAAACATTGCCTGGCTACATTCAGTAAAATCGTCGTAGTCCTGATTATCTACAAATAATATTACAATAATAAATAATGATTGAATACTACTAAAATGTTTACTACCTCTGCAATATTTCATTAAAACCAACAAATACTACCTTGAAACGCCATATTAACTTTTATTATCCACAAATTCGAATAGGAGAACACAGTAACACGTTTCTGGTTGTCAGACTGGCTCGAATGATGGCGAAAAGCATTAAATCATTACAAGGAGCCAATGACTCATCAGTTGAGTCATCCCTCAGGGAGGCCGATGGCTCAAATGGTGAGCCACCGACCAATGAATGGGGCCTGGCTGAATTGTTCACGAAAATGAAGGTGGCAATGAATCGGTTAATATTAGTGCCTAATAGGGGCCTAAAAAATTGTCCTATATTATAATATTGCTAAAGAGTATGCTTTATGGCTTCATCAAATCACAAATATACCAAACTGTAATAAGAACTAAGGCCATTTGCACAGCATCAATAATTATAACTAAATCATATGAAGTAGTAAAAAATCATTATAATTACAATATATTGATAAACAAAATGCATTAAAATAACATTTGACAGTAGAAAGACTTGAAGCTGGTGAAAAAGCTAAATATAAATACTTTTATATTGTAATACACCCTTACAATCAATTACATTATCACATTAAACATTCACTTTAGCTGCTTAGTTTTTAATTTGTGTATAATATGAATCAAACTAGGTAAAAAATGTTACCCACTATACTAATTTCACAATAAAAATTAAATTGTTACAAAATATAGTATGACTGGAATAGTGTTTAATCACATCTTCTAAAGAATGTAATTTAACAGGATGACAATGACCAAATGATAATATTTTTATATGAAGCAGGAATGCCTATTGCCACACTAAGTTTTTTTTTTCAAATTGATCTCTTTTACACGAAAAGTAATGTTCCAATTTCTTGTCACTATCTTATCATGATGTATGTAAACAAAGATAAATTACAAAAAAAAAGTTAAATGACTATGATTTTAGATGGTCACACCTTACATAATGTTTTTCAATCAACTTTAAGCCTTTCCACCATCAGCCTCATATTTTAGTCCTTGTAATGGTAATTGTAGTTATCACACCAGCAGGCCACCATATTAAACATATTCTCATTGAACCTGTGGATCAAAGTCATTACCATCACTCAAAGCATTAGGATCCTCAAGCTCCTCCTTGGCATCATTTTCTAATACTGGTTCATTGATAGGATCCTTAGCACTAAGTGCTGCACTCATCTTGGGTGGCTGAGCAGCAGGTGTCACCTTAGATGGTGGAGAAGGATTCGGTCCACTTTTTGTAGTCAATGCTGACTTTAGTTTCTCTATCTCCTTTTCTAGTTCTTCTATTTTCTGCTTCCTTTCACCTAACTGGGCTGTTAATGTATCTTTCTCTAACCTCAAGGTCTCAACTATTGCAGTTTTACTCACTTGTAGATTCTTCAATGATTGCAATTCAGCTTTGCAAAGTTCGACGTCCACTCTCGTATGGTTAATTTGTATTTCAGATTTGGAGAGCCTTGCTTTGTATCCAGAAAGATCCTCGGCCAACGACGTTTTCTGTTTGTCTAACTCGTTCACTTTCACTAAGTAGCCGTCGCGCTGTTCGAGCAAAGTTAAAGACTCCTCCATACAAGATGTCTGCTGCTTTGAACATTCTTGGAGTTGTGTGCTTATCACGGAAAGCCTGTTTCGCAACTCGGTCTCAGAATTCCAACTACTGAACAGTGAAAGAAACAGTAGAATACAACAGGCAAACACGATATACATAGGCCAACGACGCATGTTTTCAATGCCCATGTTCTTTCGAAAATAAAAAGTAATAAGTCTATGTGATAGCCAGCGAATTAAACTTGTACTACAGTTACTTTATTTTTTGCATTCCTTTCTTCAACAAACACAAATTTAATTAATTTGACAATTTTGACATATGACAAAGAGGTACGATTTTGACAGCATTCTCCGGCCCGGCGCGGCGTTCCCTATTTGTTAATTTATTTGCGAAGTACTTATGTACACTTTTTAATTTAATAATATTCTTATTAATAAATAATAATTTTGATTTATATTTTTGATAACTCTATTTTAATAGAAATAAATGTTATTAGAATTTAGGGTAGGTATCTTGCATTTTTGCAGCACTAACATGTTGCTAATCCGTTCAGAAGTAAGACCTTTTTGTTTTTGTGAATATGAAGTATCAAAATATTTGAAGTAAAAATATATATTCGGTAAATTTATATCGATCTGTAATAAATGCTACCGTAATCAGATATTTATAATTACTATGTTTATTTGATATTTTTTCATTTTCCACCATTTTATTCATTTTAACTGGCTGGTCACGTGACCCGCTCTTGCTCTTGTAAACCATAGACAGCAATCCTTCATCGACTTCTTTGGTTTATAGCCACGAGGTTTTTAGAATTATTTCAATTTATTAGTGAAATAATAAAAAGATACTTCATTTTATTCGAACAAAATGCCACCCAGTAATCCTTTGCCACCTAAAGAAAATGCGCTTTTCAAAAGAATTTTGGTAAGTTCAATTGTAAACATACAATATAGTTTGGTGCTGCTTGTCATTCTTTGCGATTATCTTGAATTTATAAAATAATGCAAATCTTGTGGAAAGCATTTTCCCAATAACTGTACATAATGGGTCACGCTCTGAAATATTATGGCGTTTATATGCCGCTGCGCCGCACAATAATAATTTATTCAACAACAAACTATACTAGGCTAGCACCCTTTGGGCTGCATCTAATAATAGAGGTTAAATTCTCAATGATAAGTGCATTGTTATCTTTCAGCGCTGCTATGAACATAAACAATATAAAAATGGGCTGAAATTCGCGAAGCAGATACTTTCTAACCCTAAATTTGCGGAGCATGGAGGTAAGTTTCTGTCCTACACCTAAAATTCTGGGTAAAAAAAATGACATTTTATTGTTTGTATGGTGTCGGCCTCCGATTTTAGGAAATATACCATATAAAGGCATAAAAATAATTGTATTATGGTAAAAGATGTGACAAACAGTGGTATTGTATTATTCAGTACATGATGTTATGAGTATAGTAAAAAATGTTTTCAAAACAATTGTCTTTCAATGTTTGGGATTTCTGTAATTATATGACTTCATTCTCATAATGATAGTCATTACAAATCTTACATTATAGTGGCCTCAAATAATGTCAACAAGTGTGTAACATTTCCCTGTTAATGAATTTGTAATATCCTCTTATTATATTGATTTTATTTAAAATATTACTTTTCAGAATATTGTCCTATGCCAAATGAAAAGCTTAAATACATCTGTGAAAGTCTTTTAAGCCTTATGTTTGATATCAAAAGTAATCTATGTACTCATATTATTTCATAAGTAATCACATAGTAACACAATGACTTGTATTTTTTCAGAAACATTGGCTATGAAAGGATTAACATTGAACTGTTTGGGCCGCAAAGATGAAGCTTATGAGTATGTTCGTAGAGGCCTCCGTAATGACCTGAAGTCTCCCGTATGTTGGCATGTGTATGGTCTGTTGCAGCGATCTGACAAGAAGTATGATGAGGCCATCAAATGTTACCGTAATGCACTCAAGTGGGAGAAGGAAAACATTCAGATATTGCGTGATTTGTCACTGTTACAAATTCAAATGCGTGATTTGGAGGGCTATAAAGTAAGTGTATCATTGTAGCTTTATTCCAACAGAATTAGAAACTCTAAAAGTAAACTTCCAGTATTTTGGAAACCTAATAATGTTTAATTTCCACATAATGATGATGATTTTTTACTATAGAGTGAAGATGGAGATGATAGTTTTTTAATATAGCTTGCTGCCAGTGTAGTTTTACAGACTACAGTAATATTTAGTTTGTTGATGCCTTCTACTTATTCTTACAGATTCTTATGGATTTTGTTACATCTTTTTCAGGATACCCGTTATCAGTTGTTCATGTTGAGACCTACACAAAGGGCATCATGGATAGGCTTTGCCATGAGCTATCACCTGCTGGGTGACTATGAGATGGCCAATAGCATCCTGGATGCCTTCCGAACTAACCAGATGAAGGGACCACATGACTATGAACATTCAGAACTGCTCTTATATCAAAACATGGTCTTGGCAGAATCAGGACAGTACGACAGAGCTCTACAGCACTTAAATAAGTTCTCATCTCAAATTCTTGATAAGTTATCTGTTAAAGAAACCTCTGGTGAATATTATTTGAAACTAAAGAAGTGAGTACCTTTATTAATTTTTGTGTAATGTGTATTAGAGACTGTAAATGTGAATTTAGCCAGCTACTGTCTTATTGCTAGACATGGCTCTCTTTCTAGAATTATATAGTTATTCTTTAAGTCCACTATACTTGATAAGTGAAAGTTTGAGTTTTCATTCAGGAACTGCTTAGAGTAAATGAAAATATATTTGGCATGGTTTTAGGTTAATGCTATCCATATTTTATAAAACAATGTGCTGTTAATATGACTGGTGTAACAATATTTTTTACTGGTGTGATGAGTTTCTTCTGTCATTATTATGCAGAGCAAATGTTTTTCTTTTGTGTTAAAGTTTTAATTGATAAATTTCAGGTTTAAGGAGGCAGAAGGAGTGTATGAAGATTTATTAAAGAGAAACCCTGAAAATGTGATGTATTATCAAAAACTCATAGAAGCTAAACAATTAAGTGATCCTGATGAAAAAGTGGCCTTCTTTGATGTATATAAGTGAGTACACATTATTATTAATAAATAAGATAAGAATGGGACCTACAAATTTGTTTAGTTTTCCTTAGAAATGGTATTTAAATTTGGTGTCTACTATACAACCAAAAACTTATTATATTCAGAACTAAATAGATATTATTAGAAGTACTTCAATATGCTAAAATGCCCGTAATATGTTGAAGTTAAACCTTTAGCTATTTTTGAAAAGCCATGTAAACTCACAATTATATCAATAAAAAGTCAGGATGTATAGCATTAAAAGCACAGTGATAGCTACCCCAACTATATCGGCGTATATATCGAGCACTTATCACATTTATGATGGCTAAATTATGTTATGTCCTAAACGATGTATACTACTCGGATCACTTTCCGTTAGTTATTGAATGTGACTTAGACATAATATTACCAAAAGTAGAAGCAACAAAATTTCAGTACATTAATAAAGTGATATGGGGGACCAGAAGTTACGATGAAACATGTAAATATGCAGAAATATGTAATAGCCTAATAAAATACACACAACTGGCCCCACTTTGCTTGCTCGGGGACCTGTTCAGATAGATCTCATCGTAGTTTAGTGGAACAGCACTATAATCAGATCGCGAATTGTTTGGCGAACGCAGCTAAGTTGTCATATCGACAAAGCCATCGTAACAATAAAAAGAAACCATTAATCGGCTGGAATTACCACGTAAAGGAATACCATCTAATAGCTAGACAATATTATGTGTTATGGAATTGGCAGGGTCGTCCCTCGCACGGTAGGATATACGAAGATATGATTACATCAAAAAAGGCCTTTAAAAATAAGTTAAAGTGGTGTCAGTTGAACCAAAACAAAATTAAAATGGATTTAATCACGAAACATAGATTTAATAAAGATTTTGGTAGTTTTTGGAAAGAAACTAATAAACTCAACTATAAATCAAAACTTCCTACAACTGTGAATGGTTCGGATGACTCTATTAAGATAGCGAATATGTTTGTAAATAAATTTAATCCTACTTCAACGTCACCGACCTCTTGTCAACATGGTGTACGCGACGTAAGTGAGGCCCATCGTGACACGGACGTATCAATTGTTCAATCTATGTTCAATAACATAACATCATCGGATCTCAACGAATTATTTGTAAACACTCAAGATGTCAAAAAATGTATTAAAGATATGAAACGTGGTAAGTCGCCGGGCCACGATGGGCTTAGCGTCGAACATCTTATGTACGCCCCGGAAGTAGTATTTGTTAAAATTGCTGAGCTATATAATGTATGTATTGCTCACAGTTACTTACCTAATGAGTTCATGAGAACCACTGTCGTGCCCATTGTGAAGAACAGAACCGGTGACGTGTCCAGTCTGTCGAACTACCGTCCTATTTCCCTTGCCACTATTTTCTCGAAACTGTTTGAACGTCTAATAATTATACACCTAAATGAAACAAATATTCCGCTCAACGACGCCCAATTTGGATTCCGTGGAGGCCTAGGTACCGATTTTGCCATATTTTCACTCAAAAATACAGTTTTTAAATACGTTAACAGTAATACTTCGGTGTACGCATGTTTTCTCGACCTAAGCCGCGCGTTCGATACAATCGATTACAGTATACTCTGGAAGAAGTTAAGAAGTACTAAAGTACCACCTAAAATTGTTGACCTTTTGGAATACTGGTACTCTAATCAACTAAACCAAGTAAAGTGGAATAATTGTTTATCAGAACCGTATAAATTGACTAGTGGTGTGAGACAGGGCGGGTTAACCTCTCCGGTTCTGTTCAACTTATACGTAAATGACCTTATTGAGGAGCTGAGTAATACCAGAACAGGTTGTTTTGTTGGTGGTGAATGCCTTAACAATTTAAGTTATGCCGATGATATGGTATTGCTCAGCCCCTCAATACACGGCCTAAGAAAACTCATAGGCATCTGTGAGAAATACGCTCTCGTACATAAGTTATCTTATAATGTAAATAAAACAGAAGTCATGATTTTTAAGTCAAAAAATTACCCCAGCCGTATCTTGCCGATCACATTGTGTGGTACACCACTTAAAGTAGTAAACAGCTTCAAATACCTAGGCCATATACTTACCGATACATTAATGGACAATGATGATCTAGAGAGGCAAAGACGTAACATTGCTTGTAAGGGAAACATGCTCGCTAGACGTTTTCACCAGTGCTCGGAGCAGGTACGGATTACTCTGTTCCAGGCGTATTGTCAGTCGCTCTACACCAGCCAGCTCTGGTACAAGTACACGAAGAGTGTCTACAGCGCTCTTCGTGTACAATACAACAACGCATTTCGCGCCATGCTTCTCCTGCCATGGCGGTGTAGTGCGTCTGGCATGTTCGCGGATTACGAAGTGATAGACTTTGAAGCGCTTATGACTAAGTTACGAGCATCTTTCCTTCACCGTGTGAGTGCAAGTAAGAACGGAATTGTGACAGCTGTCTTTCGCTGTATACATGTACTCAGAAAGTTACCGTGAGAATTTGTAATATATATAAAACAAAATAAATATGTCGTACTAAATAACATTCTTTACCTAAATATAAGATAATTATAGTTATAGTTATAATATATGTCGTACTAATACAAACTTATACCAAAAATATATAATTATAAAAAATAGTTGTAACAAATACTAATTAATAACGTTAATAGATACAATGTTACCAATTAATTAATAATATGTGCCATAATAATAATATAATTTTAAATAAGTTAGTTAATAGTTATGTATATCCATGTAATATCTTTATATTATGTAAACAAAAATATGGGTGATTTGCCTGAAATAAATGATTATTTAATTTAATTTAATTTAATTTAATTTAATTTAATTTAATTTAATTTAATTTAATTTAATTTAATTTAATTTAATTTAATTTAATTTAATTTAATTTAATTTAATTTAATTTAATTTAATTTAATTTAATTTAATTTAATTTAATTTAATTTAATTTAATGTATGCGGTCGGCATATCGTCGCTATTACTCATGCACTCGTAACATCGCATAGTTAGTCGTGTTCACATAAGCGTTACATAAACGTATATGTAAATAGAATTGTTTATCTGTCTAGTTATGTATTACTAATTATCACATGAGTTGGCCTAGTTTGAGATGTTTACGAAATATTAATTTAGCAGCATCCAGGCCTAATTTATTGATTTATATTACTAACTGATAATTAACGGGCTGATATTTGGATCCGAAATGAATCATGCATAATTGATATGTGGACCAATTAAATACTGAAGTATTTTGAAATTTAGTGGTATAATTTCATTGAGAACTACATTAATATTAATATCTCACTAACATAATAGACATCATAGTCGCGCATATTTTGTTTCGTATTGCGAGAGCGTACAAACAACAGAAACAGAGCAAAACTAGAATAGAAATACATATTTACGGATAACACTAAATCGACATTCCCGCGAACAGCGGAAACGGAAGGAAATGAGTAACACCTTGCGCATGCCTTAGGGAATTGAATGACACAAGTTTCGATGTCTCTCTTTTGAATACTCATTTATTTACAACTAGCTGACTCGCGCAACTTTGCTTGCGTCACATAAGAGAAAATGGGTAAAAAAATTCCCCGTTTTTGTAACATTTTTTACTGGTACTTTGCTCCTTTTGGTCGTAGCGTGATGATATATAGCCTATAGCTTTCCTCGAAAAATGCGCTATCTAACACTGAAAGAATAGTTCCTGAGATTTGCGCGTTCAAACAAACAAACTCTTTAGCTTTATAATATTGGTTATAGTATAGATGTACTAAAGCGTTGTTTGTAATGTTCCAGGAAAGAATACCCGAAAGCAATAGCGCCGCGGCGACTGCAGCTGTCAGAGGCGCATGCGGCGCCGGTGTTCGAGCGGCTCGTGGACGAGTACCTGCGTCACGGACTGCATAAAGGCATACCGCCCCTATTTGTCGACCTTAGGTATACTACTAGCATTTAATATACGTATTTATAGTTTGATTGTTGGTCATTCTCTATGTTAAGCTTATTTCGAATCGAAACTCTGGTGTCTCGAGGCACATAACCGCCAACACCATACCACTATTAACTTTTAAAAATTCACCTAATAAAGTTTAACTGTACAATGCTATGAATAATCATACCTGGTTGAATACATTTAGCTTGCATTTTTCGCCAAATACTTGACTCAAAAGTTTGCTAGAATGTTCTTTAGTTGATACTTTCAAATGCCATAAATAACATTTTAATATTTATTACATAAAATATTGTTTTAATTGCAGATCGTTATACGCAGACCAGACCAAAGCTGACACGATAGAGAAACTAATACTACAATACATAGAAAACTTATCAAACAAAGGCACGTTTAGTTCGGACCCTAGTGAAGTGAAACAACCGGCGAGTGCGTTGCTATGGGCCTACTACTACGCGGCGCAACACTTTGACTATAAGAAGGAAACGGACGTAGCGTTGCAATATATTGACGCTGCGATAGAACACACGCCTACGCTTATTGAATTGTTTATTGTGAAAGGAAGAATATATAAGGTTTGTGTTTTTGATTATATTTTCATTTTGTATGTAAATATTGCATGAAATAAATGATGTTTAAAGTAGTTAGTTAACTGAACATGGGACTATGATGTAAACACAAAACTCTGTATATAATGTGACCATGTAGATATAGGCATATATTATATGCAACTAAACAGCGCAGGCGTGCCAAAAATAATCGCACCATCTTTGCTTCTCCTCCGCTGGTTTGCGTTGTTCTTTAATATAACTTTAATCAGACATTCCTTCCATTCCAAAAGGCACATATAAAATTTACAAATTATTATTCCCGGCATCGCAGTAAATGTGCATGATTTTGGTCACTATAAGAATAACTTTGATTTTACCAAAGAGTTTATACCATATTTCCGTCGTGTTCCCAGCACGCCGGTGACCCAGTATCAGCATACCAGTGGCTAGAGGAAGCGCAGGCGATGGACACGGCGGACCGCTACGTGAACAGCAAGTGTGCGCGGTACATGCTGCGAGCGGGACACGTCAAGCGGGCCGAGGAGATGTGCGCCAAGTTTACGAGAGAAGGTACACAAAAATAACACAAATAAGGGTTCTAATTACCTACGTATTTCTTGAGCAGAATCCGTAGGGTATACGTCAAACAATGTGCATATTACTTAGCTCGTAGTATGTTTATCTTATTAAAGGTCAATGACCTAAAGTTGTTTGCATCCGATTTTCTATAGCTTTCGAGCACTCTGTTGTTTATTATTGCAGATTATATTTCTATTGCAATTTTGTGTATCCTGCATTTAACTTAAGATTAATTCTGTTCGGCTCAGTGTTGGTCATATCTCGCGTAAAATTCACTCATACTCACGTTAAAATTTTTTTTTTTTACAGGAGTGCCAGCAACAGAGAACCTGAACGAAATGCAATGTATGTGGTTCCAGACGGAAGCAGCGGCCGCATACCAGCGCTTACACCAATGGGGTGATGCGCTGAAAAAGGCTCATGAAGTTGACAGGGTACTTATACTTTTCACATTATAATAAATCTATCGTATTACAGTGCCAATGAGCTTCACGCCAGATAAAGGATAATTCACGCTACATCGTGTCTGGTTAAAATGGGCATTGTTTGGCCGGTCGCGACACGTAGAGCGCGTGAGCGCGAGCGCGGGTCGTGGCTCCCCACGACGGGTGCCCGTGGTCTCCGTAACGGAGCTCTTTTGTATGGGACCGCGCGGGCGTTTGCTTTCCACAGTTGCAGGCATTAGACAGTTATAATGGAGACCAATAGTTAATAAACCTAATGTTTGCGGATTTTGTTTATGCTTTACGTATAAAAGGCCCCGAAAGCGAGATCTCTCGTCGCCTAAAACTATGATCATGTTTTTAATTAATTATGTTTTTTCGGCAGCACTTCTCGGAAATAATGGAGGACCAGTTCGACTTCCACTCGTACTGCATGCGCAAGATGACGCTGCGGTCGTACGTGGGTCTACTGCGGCTGGAGGACGTGCTGCGCGCCCATCCCTTCTACTTCCGCTGCGCTCGTGTCGCCATCCGCGTGTACCTGCGCCTCGACACGCAGCCGCTGCAGGACGCGCCGCAGACCGCCGAGCCCGACACAGGTCAGTGCCGCCACCCGACTGTTACTGCGCTATACGGTGCCCGGGCTTGTACTGCGCTCGTGTCGCCATCCGCGTGTACCTGCGCCTCGACACGCAGCCGCTGCAGGACGCGCCGCAGACCGCCGAGCCCGACACAGGTCAGTGCCGCCACCCGACTGTTACTGCGCTATACGGTGCCCGGGCTTGTACTGCGCTCGTGTCGCCATCCGCGTGTACCTGCGCCTCGACACGCAGCCGCTGCAGGACGCGCCGCAGACCGCCGAGCCCGACACAGGTCAGTGCCGCCACCCGACTGTTACTGCGCTATACGGTGCCCGGGCTTGTACTGCGCTCGTGTCGCCATCCGCGTGTACCTGCGCCTCGACACGCAGCCGCTGCAGGACGCGCCGCAGACCGCCGAGCCCGACACAGGTCAGTGCCGCCACCCGACTGTTACTGCGCTATACGGTGCCCGGGCTTGTACTGCGCTCGTGTCGCCATCCGCGTGTACCTGCGCCTCGACACGCAGCCGCTGCAGGACGCGCCGCAGACCGCCGAGCCCGACACAGGTCAGTGCCGCCACCCGACTGTTACTGCGCTATACGGTGCCCGGGCTTGTACTGCGCTCGTGTCGCCATCCGCGTGTACCTGCGCCTCGACACGCAGCCGCTGCAGGACGCGCCGCAGACCGCCGAGCCCGACACAGGTCAGTGCCGCCACCCGACTGTTACTGCGCTATACGGTGCCCGGGCTTGTACTGCGCTCGTGTCGCCATCCGCGTGTACCTGCGCCTCGACACGCAGCCGCTGCAGGACGCGCCGCAGACCGCCGAGCCCGACACAGGTCAGTGCCGCCACCCGACTGTTACTGCGCTATACGGTGCCCGGGCTTGTACTGCGCTCGTGTCGCCATCCGCGTGTACCTGCGCCTCGACACGCAGCCGCTGCAGGACGCGCCGCAGACCGCCGAGCCCGACACAGGTCAGTGCCGCCACCCGACTGCACTTTTGGGTGTCCTGGCTATATTAGGATCACATAATGTGACCAACAAGACGAGATGAAAATTACGTATGACATTGTCATAGTTCGACCTTTTGTAATTATCTGACTATGGTATGTTTTATTTGTATATTTTGTACTAATATTCCTTTTTATGCGCGTGCATATGCAACTGTTATCTCGGGATAGGATACTGGTTTGGGCCAGATATTGCTTCTATCTTTTTAGGAAATTCTCACGTAGTCCAAATTGTTTGTTACTTAGTACCAATTTCGTAGGGAAACGTGTAGTCAACCATCCCATATTTGAACTCGTACGTTTTGCATCAGATCATTTCAGTCCTCATCCATTGCTTTCCACATTATTTGAATGAAACACATTCCTGTATATTAATTGCAAATTAAGCCACTAAACACTAGTTCCCACTTAATTGACTTATCTCAACGCTTAAACTGTACAGATCGACCAGGAAAGAATATAAAAATACTAGTCTGCTCTGTATCAGTTAAGTTATTCGATTATAATCGGTAAATACATCCTCTAATGTTTATCAAGGTTCTGTTTTACGTTCAAATATCAATACCGTATTGGTGACATAAACAAATTTAAAATTCGGTATAATATATTTACAATTTTGGAACAAAAGCAGTGTGACTAAAAGGCGCGAATAACACAAATTATTCATATTATATGTCTGTTTGTATTGTTACGTGTCTTACATTGAGATCATAACACACCTGAAACCGTGAAATTGAGATTCAATACTTGTACTTGTTATTGAAATACGGGAAATAATAGTTGCTAAATACGGTCAATAACGATTTTTTTGTTTGCTGTTATTGTATTATTCAATACTAATAAGTATTGAGTAATGTCGAATATTGAATGAGTAATTCCTCTAACATTTTGTCTTGAAACTAAAAGTATTAAGGCCAGTTAACAGCTTACGTATAAGTGTCAGATAATCTATTCTAAAAGACAATATACCCCTTGACGAGCTATTCGCTATTTATTTCGTAGTATTGAAACCGGGGCTAAGTATTGTAATCTCGAAGGCCACAAATAAAATAGCGCCTGTTAAAAATCTAATAGCAAATAAATAGGTGGTGTCAATCGTATTTTGTTTGCAGTATATTTTCGGACATAGGATTAGTCATCGTCCCATTTTATTACACTAACTCTTTATGCCCTCTTATAGTATGTATCAGGAAAGACTTCTTTACCATATTACCAAAATATTTGTATCACGGTTCATCATATTAAATAACAATGATGTATGTCTTAACTCGATGATAACGTAACAGTTTTGCCACGTGCCTTTGTTGTCTAACGACGATCAATACAACCATTATTCCTTAAGTCCATCTAATAAGACTTTGATAAATTGAAAACTTTAATAACCTACGAATAACTTTACGTAATGTCCTTCTCATTGTAAAGTAAAGTGGTACAATAATAAAAGTAACTCGTGCTTGCGGTATACAATGAAAGAATGTAGTCTATATTAGTTCATGAAATATGGTCGAGTGTGATTTTATTACTGATTTGGTAGATATTCTAACGATTTCACTATTGCAATATACAAATCAACTGTCGTACTAAATATCAATTACAATGTGCATAAAAAATATTAAATTGCAAAGTTACAGTTGTCCACTGTGGTATGCGATTTCATAAGATATAGGCAAAATAATAGCGCCAGTATTTCTCTTAAACGTTTTCTATGTAGTGTATATCACGTAAATTACATTACTGTGTTTTAGATAGCCATTTCTGTCGTACATTAGTGCAATATCCTACAGAGAAAGTGTCCATATGGCCTTGCTCGCACTAGGTCAACGGTTCACGTTTTTGTCACTCATACTATACTACAATGTTATTCCGAGTCCGCCCCTGGCATAGATTTGCGGTCATTCAATAGGGATTGTGCATAATACGATGACATTGTAATCTGCGCTGACCTGAGCTATTTTTACGTCATACAGTTATCTGATTTACTGTTAAATTGTATAACGAGGAGGCTATAAATTTTTCTGGTTTTATTGATTACTCCTAAATATTAGTTGGCGGGGGAATAGAAACACATTTGATAATAAACATTTTCAATTATTTTATTTTAAATTCTTTGTTTTAAAAATACAATACAAAATCACATTGATATTTCATCAATTGTTTAAATAACAATTTTATTATATTTAACAAATTGTTGTCATCATTACATCAATTAACAATGCCACAATCATTGCCACACATATCACATCATTCCTTATAGTTCGTTGAATACTGACATAAATAAATTAACTATCATTATGCATGCACCACAGTCTCTTAAAAATAATTTAATAAATAATCTATCAAAAGTAAAGCGTCCGTTATGTTTCACAACAACATCGCTAAAACGTATCTCACATAAAGCTATAGCAGCTTTTTAAATATTATGGCAACGCGGGGAGCCCGCTAGTCTCTCAAACCTTACACTACTTAGGACACTTTAACATCACATTTGCGCTTTTATATACACGACGCGTCGCGGCACGACGCTACAGTTCAGACTAGAGCTTTGGTTTCACCGGCCGTAGCCTGGTGATCTGTACCTCTCCCGCGCCGCCTGCGCCGCCTGCGGCGTCAGGAAATACACGTGCGCCCCCTCGCCGGGGAGCCTGTACGACACGAAAGAGCCGGGCCGGCCCTCGCCCGCCGTGTTTACAGGCCCTATCCACTCCGCGTCGGGATTCACTGGCGGCAGCGGCCTTTTGTAGTTCACAGCCGTGTCGTCCGCTAGTGATGGCCCGTTTAGATCGTACTGCTCGCCGGTGAACTGGGGCCTCGGCACTTGCGCCTGGGCGCTGTACCGCTGAGGCGTTCTGTAGCCGGGATTCGGTATAGGTATAAACTCGCTGTCGGGGTTGATCGTCGGTCGCGGATGGTGATCGTTCACTAAAGTGTCGTCAGCTAGTGATGGCGGCTTCTGTTGAACAAGCTCGGCATTGAACGGAGGTACCGGTTCGCTATCCGGGTTCACTTGTGGTCGTGGCAGGCGGTAATTCACGAGAGTATCCCTGTCCAGCGATGGTGGATTAGGGCTCTGTGATTCGACGATCTCGTAAGCATACTGGAGGTTTATGTTGTTGTTGATCGGCGTCCTGACTGTGTCTAGAGGTGCAGTCACTGCTAAGCCGTTGACGTCATGAGTGTTGTCTTCCAATTTCTTACCAAATATGTCGAATGAGTTTTTTGTGATATCATCAAAGTATGTCTCGTCCTGTTTCGTGTAGTATCCTTGATGTACTGGGTTCGGTGTGGTGCTAGGGTATCTCGTTACATGGTGAACAGGCACAGGTTGGTCGCTCTGTATGGGATTTTGGTTTCGATTTTTCTTGTGTCGAACCTCCTTGTGTATCGGTGTGTCATCATAGTCGTCCTCAGGAACTTTAGTCGAGGGGTAATATCTGCTCGAAGTCGGGGACTCTGTCGTCACTTGCACATTTTCCACTAGATATTGCTGATGGTATCCAGGTGACACAGATGGGGTGATTGCGTTGAATCCATTTTCTACGTTAAACGGTTTGCTGTAGCTTACCATGGGCCTGAAAGGCTCAGGATCCAATTTTGGCGCGCGAAATGGCAAGTCTTCTGGCCTCGGTTGTGTTTGGTAACTAAATTGATATACTGGTCTCGCGGTGATTGCCTTAGGTTTATGAGTGTGCGGTCTATGAGAGTGCACTTTAGGCCTCTTTGTTGTAAAGAAATCGATGGTTTGTTGTATATCAGCTATTTGTTGATAGAAAGCATCTGGCCTCTGTTTCGGCTGCTGTTGCACATACACGGGCTGTGGCCTAGGCTTTTGTATGCTGAAGTATTCTTGTGTGAGCGTACGAGGTCCCTGTTTTTGTGGCCATAAGAATAGTGCATCAGCTTGGTCAATAGATCCAAATGAAACATCGACAGCTGGAGAGAAACCTGCCTGAGTGTTGACATTTTGCTGTTGCGGATATGCAGGTTGGCTAACTGGCACGGTTTTGTAATAGTTTCTACCGTCGAAATATGTAGCTGGTGATGGCGATGTTTTCGGCTGTTCATCGTAAAAGTAGAACGATGCAAAACCATTCTCATTTGGTTTTCTACTATTGTATACAGGTTGTAATTTAGTAGTCGGTACATTGTTTTGTACATTAGAATAATGAGCTCTTAATGGGACCTGGGTCGATGATATGTCATTCACAGTCACTGCTGGTCTTTTCTGTGGTACGTCGTACAATATGTATGGTTTCTCAGTTGTCGTTGGTACCTTATTATCATACACCGTTTCAGGGTAATCGTAAATGACCGATACAGATAAAGGCTTTGACGTAACTTTCGTTCTAGTTTTATAAACTGGTTTTTCTGTCTTTGGCCTTGCCGTGTTTTCTTCTGGTAAGTTGTGAACTCGCACAGGGTGTCTGGAAGGTATGCGCTGCGGTTTCCTCGTTTTCGGCGAAGTAACGATTTCAACAGGCGGTGGAGTTGTAATAGTTGAAGGAATTTCAGTTGTCTTAGGCACTTCCGTTGTGGTAGGTCGCGTCTTATACTTATTACGATGTACGGTGTGCGTGGTGCTCGGTCTCGGCGTTGTCTTTGTTCTCGTATAAGTCGTAGGTGGTCTTGTTGTTGTAGTTTTAGCTGCCTCCGTTGAGGTTTCCTCTAATGGTGCAAAGAAATCTGGAGGAGGTGGCAGTACAATACCAGGTACAAGTGGGCCAGCAGGGACTTTATTTTTGTAGTCAGCGTGGTAGGAAAAATTGTAAGGCGGCGGATAATATATCGAAGGGTCGTCTTCGTCGTATAGGTCTGACTGGTTGCTCGGTGGTGGTAGAAACACTGCGCCCGGTGGAAAGCCTTCTGGAAAAGAGCCGTTCATGGGTGGGAGGAAAGGGAATGCTCCTTCGCTCGCATTCCCGGGTAGGAATGGGAACGGAGGACCTGGCTGCGTCGCTCCCCCGGTAGTAGCGTTTCCCTGATTATCACTTGAGGGGTAGGGCGCGCCCGATGGAAAGAGGAATGGCGGAGGAGGTAGAGGGCCTTCGCCCGCTCCTGCAAAGAAGGGAGGGAAAAGGGACGCAGGGACACTGCCGTTTGGCGTGAGGAAAACGAGCGGTCCGTTGTCGGAGAGTCGTACCGGAAAGGGCGGTGGCACTTTTGGTTTCTGTGGTAACTTTACTTGCCTGTTAGGCGCTTCGTAATTATCAATAGGTGGCCAAGGTCTGCCTTCTGTTTCTTTGGTTCGTTCAGGGAACGATCCGCCTTTCAACACTAATAAATGGTCCTCAGCTAGCCATATTTCATCTTTCCTAAGTCCTCCTAGACTTTGAAGGTTATCTTTTGACCTCGTTTCTGAATTTGGCTCATAGCTGACGATACCGGGTCGTTTAGGTGCTTTGGCGAAAATTTCATTCTGTATTAATCCATATTTTCCTTCAGCCACCTGATCTGCTAGTGTTTTCTTGTCTTCTTCGTCTTCTTTAGCCTTCGGGGCATCTTTGCCCTCGCCGGCGCTGGACATGAGCATGCCATCGTCCCAAATACCTTGGTTCCAGCCCACGTTACCGCCCGACTGGTCCGGCGCGATTACGCCTACGAATTTACCGGATCCACTTTTCCCATCAAACGTAATAGCATTTTTTGTGGAGCCGTATTCTTTTTCGGATTTAATCTTCATATGACCGCCTACAAGTCGTTTGATAGTCCTTTGCGATTCGGCGTGGTCGGTGTCCAGCGGCACGCCGAGGCTGCGCTGATCGCGCACGAACGAGTCAGGCGGCAGCACGTAGGTGGGCACGAGCACGCTGGCGCGCGCTTCGCACGCCCATGCCAGCGCCAGCACTAGCGCTAACGCCGCCCCTCTCACCATCTGAAAGTTTGGAAAACATCACTTCTTAGTTATATTGCACAACTTTGAACACTAAACACTTAACATTAATCCATGAACTTATCTAAGTGGGGCTTTCTTTGTTAATCGTGTACACACGGTCGTTGTGCATATGCGCGCGAAGTGAAAGGACCGAAGGAGACAAAAGCGTCGGCCAGTGTTTGGGGCACTGGCGAGCCGCGCGCAACCACCCGCCTTTTATCAAGTTTTGTAGAGCGACCACCTCCGACCCGGCTGGCATTGAGAATCAAGCGTTTAATTGGAAATTGAATGGCGAATTAGCGCCCGCCTCGAGACAGGAAGGCCGCGAAGCCTAAATACGAAAAAAAGAAACGAACTGTCATGCTTATTTTACTTTATCTTCGTATTGTTTAAATCTACCTAATCGGACCGGGAGATCCATTGTTGTACAGCGACTCCATGTAACCGCACCGGAGAAATGTTCATTAGCCTAGTTTGTAACCGCTAACGACATAGAAATCTTCGAGAGTTTTGAAACAATCATCGGATGGTTTTTTCAATTTTGATCGGCACGAGCTCCGTAACGTAATCTTCTCGCCGCAATCACGATATTACGCTCGTATTATCTTCTGTAATTGCCTTTATTCACAACAATCAAGACGTTAGGTAGCAGTTGACAACTGCCAGTTTATTTCAAAACAGCTAGGTGCTACGTTGCAACGAAAGCGTTCGGTTCAAGCTACATTGAGTAGAATAATGGTAGAACTAGATATTGAAACATTAGGGCAATGAAGGCAAGTCGCCCGTGGTGTCCGGTGGGTGGGGCCGGGCTCCGTGAAAGGCACGGTCACCCGACTCGATTTCGCCTTCGATAAAACATGGGCCTAAACCCGCTCGGTAATTGTGCTAAACTATGGACCGAACCTGTACCAGATGATAGAGCGGTGAGGGCGGGCCGCGCGCTGCGCCGTGCACTAACGCCTCGCAATGCTGCGCTCCATCGACGTTTTAATTGGTTTCGATTGTGGCCCGCTTGGGTACCAACGATATTACCACAATAGGTCATTGTAGCCTTTTTCCTTAACTTAAATTTTGTACCATTTAACTATGACTAGTTGTGGTTTTCGAGAGAATTAAGGAAACGATCCCGCTCATTAACCACGTGATCCGAAGCATAACCTTGATTCAGTTTCTGATCACTTAGTACGTTTGGTTAGGGTACGACATTGCTATGCAAGAGTTGCAAAATAAATCAATTAGCTTTCTGAAAGTAATAAGAAATAGTAGTTTGAATTTAAAATTGCTAATATGCGCTACCTACGCGTATACATTTAGCGGTTAGAGCAGACAGGTGAACTGTAAAGTTCACAGCGAATAGTTCGACTTGACATTTGGCCGCGAGTCTGAAGCACATCTCGGTTGCATCCTTTCATTGCGATAACTAGTTTGCCTTCATAAAAAATTGTGTCGCGATTGTTGTGAAGCCCTGCGCGCGAGACCGTGTGCATTGTTGTCGTAATTATTTAACATGAGCGATGGAAACTAAGACAAGTGCGCGTGGCCTTGCACTGCAAGGTGCCCGATTTTTTTGCGGTCAGTACAAAACGTGAAGTGATTAACCAACTAGCCGGTTGGGAGTGTCACGGTGGCCGGTGCTTTCAACAGTGCGCCAACCTTGCAGAATGCCTCGCCGGAATGAACGTGCCGACAATTGTTTTATAGGGTTTTTAGTGTGTGTATAAAAAGCTTTCTTCACGTTCTAGTTTCACTGTGACAGAGCGTTGGGAAATTCTCTCGGCTGTATTGTTGATGATTTGTATTCAGAGCTCGGCGCGCGCTAACTTTCCATCGGCCTTTGTTTGTGTTGACTCAGGTTTAACCGCCAGGACACGCCGATTGCCACGTTTCTTTATTCCACACTTTCCAATAAGATATGCAAATACGTTTAATGCGTTTATAATTTGTGTAGTTTTGTTGCATTTATTTGGCGCTCACTCGTCTATTCCCAACGTAGGCAAAGCACAAAGACGTCAATTTGCGTAATTACTTAGATAAGTCGCCAACAAATTAAGGTTTATACGTTTGTAGTTGCGGGTAATTGCATGCATTGATCTCCTTGAGTTTGCGGAACGACGGAAAGCCGACCGGCGTTTATTTATTACAAACTATAACCGCCTATTTGCGACATAACTGTTTGTTGACCACTCCTTAATGTCCGGCACGCGTGTGTCGAAGAGATTGCGCAATGTATAATAATAATGATTGCGATCGCCAATCAATAAAACGTTCTTATGTGTATGTTACGGTATCCAAGCTGGTTTGTCGCACAATTACGAAACTGTATCAAATCGCAGCCGCCTTAACGTTAGAGCCCTCGAGCGTCGCAAATTATAACATTATGTTGGTCGTCCTTATCCGACATGTTCATCAAATCGAAAGTAATGTGTATATCATCGGTCGCGTGCGCATTATACGTGTCGTTATTGATCATTAACCATTTAAACTTAGCCGGAGGGTACCAGATGCCAACTGTATGAGAGTGCATGAACTCATCATTACAAAATTAATAGGGTTACCGCAAGCCAAACTGCCGAAATAATTGTTATACAATTATGAATAAATAACCTTTAATTTTAACACCACATTAATTATTTATTATTTTGTAAACATTTCTGACATTCAGGAGTTGCGACATTTGATAATGTCGAAATAAATATTTCCTTAAAACTTGAAAGTTCAGCAATAAGAACAACTTCTACTGCGAGCACTCTAAAGGTTTAATAAATATCTTAAGTGGAACTTTAGGATATTTATAGATAATCTTATTCGTCTTTTAGATCGGTTTCGTGGCAACCTTAATTGTTGGCCGAACTTAAACTGGCGCGTGCCGTTTGATTGATCAACTGGCTCATTACGGTTTAGTTTTATTTCAGAGCCACCCACCTAACCTCTTGCTAATTGCCCGCCTTTTGTCTGATTCTAAAATTAATGATCATTCAGACCATTGTTTCGCTATAAAACATAATCAGCTTGCGCAATTGATTATATTATATTATAAATGATCTCTGCCTAATTGAGGTATATTAATGGTCCTATTAACAAAAATGATGCAGCTGCTACAATATCTTAAGACTTTTAAAGATACAAAATAAATCTTTAGCAATCAAGCATTAAACAAAGTAGAAACATTCCATAGAGAACCTATAAAATATTATCGTGATCACAAAGGAATTCGCAAGTCAGACGTGGTATTAAGTTCTAATCCTTAAATGTCAGAAGTTACGCACAGGTATTTGCCAGGTACGTGAAACACGAGAAATGCTAATAGTGTTACGGCTCGGGTAATTATTGTGGACAAGTCGCTCGGTCAAGGCGGTGCCATCTTACAACCAGTTTTATCAAATGCACCATCTTAAGTTGTTATGTCATCTCGCCTGAGGTTTCTATTGCTGCGTTCTACAATATTGTTGTGTTTGTGTTCATTTATATTAGCACCTGTTTTTCGAGAAGCGTCTTATTAAATCCAATGACATGTTGTTCATGTTTTCGACGAATCTAAAAACCGAGTGTTACGGAGTTAAATAATAACCTTGTCTCAAAATCAAAATTTTAGTTTATTATTGGAGCATGTTACAAGAACCGGCCAGTTTTACGTCATTAGCAAGTTTCCTGTTTTATTTATGTCAGTTATCGAGCTCATTTTCAATTTATTTACTCAGGTACCAAACTAATGTCTCACGAATTTTGTTTATTACCGTTCTTAGACGTACCTTATTATGATCAAAACCGCCTTCCAATTAAAAGACCTTGCATTTTAATGTGGGAATTCTTTTATAAATTCCTTCACTTGTTAGTTCCAATTTAGATTATCTTTCGCGAATTCAGTAAAGTATTGCCGTAATAAAATGTTTACTTTGTGCAAAATATCTACGCTGGCGGTTGACTATTGCACAATATCCATGCTTTGGCTCATTGCGTAGGCTCTAACTGCTTGTGTTAACTGTGTATGCAGTCATTATCGTGAGATACTATTCTATTATTATTAGTGTATGGATCGTTTGTGTTTCTGATGCTTTTTCATTGATTTCTTCCGCACTATATTGTGCTATCTTTGTATTATCTCATCTTTTCTATAGTTACGTAACTAACCCACACAGGCTAGTCTCATAAATGTTTATCCGCGTTACTACTGATATCTTAAGGTCAATTTTTTTGAAAAATCGTTCTTTGTAGATCGTGACCGGCTGCGGGAGTGCGCACGCGCCGTCTCGGGGCCATTTCATAGTGAAATATTTCAAACTATTTCTGCTACATATTCTGTCATGTACTCCATTGTTGGTGGATTTATGATTTATGCCTATAGCTCGATCCAAGGTTGATCGCTTTGCTCTACATTGTGTAACTTATGGGCTTAGCCATACAAATTATGTGCACCATGATTATGGCTTAGCTTTGTCCAACCACACATGGATTTGTAGCCAACTGATAAATCTTGTTATTTTAAATAAATGCTGATAACACTGCTAATATTAGTGGTGATCTCAGATTGTAGCGTGCAATCATCTTTAAACGCCTCGGTTGATTGGAGTTGATCTCAAACTTGGCACTTAAATCCACTTGACTAACCACATACTTGCTTAAATGGTAAAAATGTTATTATCGTTCTATGAGACCCTCCTACAAATTTTCCAGAGGAAAAATACTGTTTATGCATACAATGTGTCGATCCCACCCTTGAGTACAAAAATAACCTTCACACCGATTAAATGTCAGAAGCTTCCGCATATTCTACCTTAGTAAGTTCGCGGTAGCCGCTCTATTTAGCCAAAGATGTCATGATACTTAGCATTATATTATCTCTCTAAAAGTGGCTATCTTAAATAAGCCTTGAGATGAATGAAGGAAGTCGAGCGCGGTACAAAACGTGATCTATATTATGTCGGCGTTTTAAAATGTTACATTTGGAATTGTATCTTTACAAAATCCACATTTAACTATTCAAACATGGGCTACACGTGATATGCTTTAGTTATACATGCGCTTTCATTTCTTTGTTAAAAAACTTTCGTACACTTTTGTTTCGTAATTGGCGAGTTCTTTTATCTGTGACTGTTTGTGTGTAATGCTTGTTACTCGTTCGCATGTCATCAACTATTACCGCATCTCGACCGCTTACGTCCGCACTTTCCAAGTTTTTGTTTTTAAAAATAATGACGAAGCGCGTACGTGGGGACCTTGTTAACTTTATGAACTTGCTTATCTATATTTGTTACTCTAACGATCCTTTTTATTTTTGTTACAGGTAAGAATTTATCACAATCGTATGCTGTATCGGTAAGTAACAATGTACGGCGGCGGCGTATAGATCACATCGCGGCCGAGTAGGCGGCTCTCGTATTGCGCTCCTACTACCGGTGTAGTAAACATCAATTAACTGATTTCAGATAGATAATCGACGTTATTAGTTACTCCTTTATTGTTTAATATGAGGCGTGTCTTGTGCAATGAGTTTCAAAATTTTTCCGCTGTTCTTGTGTTACCTTTTGGTGTTTTTCGGAGCGTGGCGGATAATAGGCAACCTTAGATTGCGCCCGAGTCCTTCGCTCGGAGTCGTGCGAGGAAAAGCTGCATATTTTAATAGCGAATTTTGTAACATTACTCGCCATTGCATTGATCGCTAAACTGTCTTTAACTACCGGATTATCGTGGATACCGTGCTTGTTAAGTCGCAGTCAATTTACACGTTACGTGACAAAGGGTCTGTAATGACGACTTATATTCGTCACGGCTATTAGCGATGTTAGTGCTGACGATGCGCGGGCGCAACTAATTGCTGAGAGCGCGTCTATTGTTTAACCTGTCACAGCAGACACATTGGGAGTTGCTACATACAAAACAATTTGTCATTGTACATTGTTCTCGACTCTCTAAGTTTTCGTAGACCTTGCTCGTAAGCGAGATACTTGTCGACCGGTTTCTTACAAGTGTTGCTCCTTTTTTGCTGCAATGTTATCGTGGAATTTTCATCGTTTGGAGCCGGATGCGATTTTTTTGTTGACGACCATAAGAGCTTATGACGTAAGCTAATGTTTATATTAACATCATTTAAATCGACTTCGCGAAAGAAAATGTATGTTTGTTTCTGCGAATAATGTCAACATATCGGTTATTGGCACTGCGTGTAGTTGACAATGAGAACTTTTACTATTTTAAATACTATTTATTTATATTGGTGACAATATTATAATTTGGAGCAAGGCCAGGGCCAGTTGACTTAATTTACATATTAATTAAAAGTTAAAGATGATCGTGTATTTAAACTTACGGGATATGACGAAGCGCTACATTTTTCGCTTTCGAATCATTGCGAACAATCAAATTTAAGCTTAGAAAGTCTTAATGATTTACGGCATGATGCGAAAATGATTCGAACAGTCATTTTGATGCACCTTTTTCGTGGTTTTAGAATGTAATTCTGACATACTAGATAGCAGACTAATATACAGTGATTGTACGTTTTGAATTTACAATTCTCGTGCAGTTCGTGAAAATGATAGACAGAAATAAACTCAAGGTAGATTGCTCCATGGGTACGGCATTCCGGGATCGAGGAAGGTGAGCTGCCTTCGTGTCGATGTGTCATCGTATAGCAATAGGACTCGTATTTACTATAAATTGTACACACACATTGGCATAACAATAGGTGTCAAATGACCCTTGTATTAACTCACTTATGCTTTACACACTTATTTCCTTTCAGTGCTACGTTAACTTATCTCAGAGCTCTTTGACATGCTCAATTTACTTTAAAGTTTCCTAACGCATGATCATATCTGTTACTGCATTCCTCTTTAATACACCGTTTTAATAGATAAATCGCGTAATCCATGTAACAATGTAAATTAACAAGTTATACAAATGATGCTAGTTTGAATTTTTGCATACGTTTTTGTAACTTACGTACATGTGAGATACTTCATAGAATTGATTATTGACTTTCTAATCTTAACTAGGTGTTAAAATCTATCTCGTTTTGGTATACTTTTTCTCACCCATAATATCTATAAGCGGTTAGTAGTGCGCCGGAAATTTTAATATTTTTTGACCCACTGAGATATAATCTAATAGTTAATTTGTATTACTCGCGGATATTAGGTTGGTTACATCCGTATTTTAATTGGCATTTGTTTCTCGTTCACACGGTTTATCCAGATCGGTGATTTTTCATGCCTTTATTTTGATTTGTATGATCGCGTCGAATGCGTTAGTATACACATGATAAATGTAGAGTTTGCGGTATTTCCGCAGTTTTATTGTCATTAGCATATTTATTATCGTCTATACTGTATGCTCGGATCACATGAGATGCAGAAATTTTTAGCTTTAGGTAGTATTGGAACGCGAGGTTTCCTTGAACAATTTATGTAGTTTTGCTATCATTTGTTATGTCATATAAAGTCCACGTTCGACTTTCGTAGTTTCGCGTCGCTTTCGTCTGATTTTGCCGTATGTACGCTATCGGAAGAAGGCTATTTGTCCGTCCGTTATGATATAACTGATCATCAACACGAATGCTACTTTTAACATCTATGTATGAATATAAGCATTATACTATTTACTATATTTTGACCGGTCGAGGAAGCCGGCAAAACAATAAAATTTTGAGAAAAAATTAACTTAAAAACTTTAATATTCCTGCAATGAATTAAATTCCATTTACATCGCGTAGCATTGTTTCTTTGAAAATCAATTAGAAGCCGATCGTACGGTACGTGATATAATTGAAAATAACAATGGTTCACCGTTTTAGAGTTTTATTGAATGGTATATAAAGTAGTCACGTAACGAAGTTGACAAATACTTGATAATATATTTTGGACGCGTACGTATATAGGTCCGGCTACTGGTTCCGTTATCGACGATCACACCGTTGACATCATAATCACTATTGAACACGTAAACACGACGCTATTTGCTATTTTATTATTTACCAGCCGGTATCCTCGGAATTACCCGAATACCGAATATTGTTCGCTCATTATAACGCCTTCGCGATGACTAATGTGTTCCTAAGCTCACGTTGATGCAATTCAATTAAGCAAGGATGATTGTATTTCTTGTGCACCGGCTCCATTAAGCTTCGAGTAAACTTTATATTGCGATTTCACGTAATATTCTATTTTAAGAACCTCAATAATTATGCTAGTCGTAGGTTTGTAATCAAAAGTTAGTATTTTAAATTAACCCTTTCATTCACTAGTTTTGATAACGATATGTTTTACGATATTTAACTCAGCGTAGGCCACAATTCTATATAGTAGTAGGTGTTTTGCGTGGAGCTAACGTTCGGCAAAGCTTTATAATAATAACCGGCTTTATCGTTGCATCGCAAGTAGGCGAACTAAATATGAATATTGAATTTGGTCATGTCAGGACCACATTTAACTCTATTAAGCAACATTACTCACACAAAACTTTGAAATACTTTTGTTAAAATTTTCTCACAAGTGTTTGTAGTGGCGTCATTGGGTTTTATGTCGAAGGCTGGTCGCTGTGAAACTTTGACTTTAATATTTGTGTCGTGATACCGGCTGCATTGTTTCTGGAGTCGCGCTTATTGTTGGTGCGCCGGCGTCGGCGTCTAGCCCGTGAGATCTGGGTCGGGGACCTGACTGGATGCATGCGATTGTCCTCATGCGTTCGCTCACTAACTTACTATTAAATAATGCGCCTAACAAATAGTAATATTCTACTATAGAGATTGTAAACAAACACAATCTTACGTTTTCTGTTAAACGGTTGAGGCTGCGGCTGTAATCACTGTTGTTCGCCACGTTCAGTCGCACATCACACGACGATGCTGTAAAGTCACTTCACTCGAGTTCAATATTTCACTGGTGATCAGTCACTGGCACATACTGGGGATGTGGTGTCGCGGTGTCGCTTTGCGTTGGAATGTCGATAGTGTTATGTCCCGAGGGTCACCGCGCCGGTCAGTGGTGGGGTTCACGTGTGTTCAGCAGGTCGCGCGGCGCATGAGTGGCGGCGGTGGTAGGGGGCGCCGGTGTAAATACGCTGCCGTAGCGCGTGCGCACCGCCTCCGCACACAGCTGCGTCGTCTCGCACACTGTCGCACGCCGCACCGTAGCGACACGGTGACGCAGGCGCACATCGCGATGCCACCGATCAAACGTGTAAACTAACCTATTGAGATGAAAATTGATGGGATAACCCTAATACCTTCGTGTGCATACGGATGTTGTGCTAACTGCTTATGTTATGCGCACTTCAATTAATAATTATTTGTGACGTGAGAAATTGTTCTGTTTATCTAACTTGTTCTCTTAAGTTTTTATTAAATCACAATAAAAATCTTGAGTACGAGTAGAGTGATTGACATGACAGATTTATGACATGCAAAATATGCATAATTTATGATTATGTCGAGACCACAACAATAAGTCAATTAACCTTATGGAATCACTTACATTCAGAAATACTTGAAAGTCACTTCTGATGCATTCTTGTATGCATCAAAGTGATTTGTAAAAAATATAAAATTCGGCAACATTTTTTTAGGAAAGGCAAATATTTTGTTTTTTAAAAAAATACTTTTGCTATAGTCCCTAGAATAAAAATGTATCAGTGCTATATTTGTGCGTGAATACGTTTTTGTCAAAGCAGCTGATTTACAAACAGTGGTTTGAATGAGGTGACGCGATGTGACTAAGATCTATTTTCTGTATTGACTAAACAGTCGTCACTCCTCGTCACTCACGCATCAAAGGGTTATCCGATTCAGTAATACAGTAGTTAGTATGTCACTCATGATCAATGTTCTCGAAAATAAGTAAACGCACTATGAGTCCTATGCGCTGGCTCAGCATGGCGCCCTTTTGCCCTTTCTCGGGTTGAAGGATGTGATGTCACGTTGATACTAATGAGTTCCGCAATTATTTTTAACTTTTGACCAGGTTGTTGACGTCTGCTTCCGAAACTTCCTGTTTACCGATGAAAAAGGTTCGCATTTTTGGAAAAAATATTTTCTTCTTCGAGTAATAAAGATTTCTGATAGTGTACTTAAATGATTTCACGTGTTAGACAAAAAAGGGAAAGAAACGTACATATTTTTCTTCAAAGAAGGCTTTGACGCACCGTGACCTTGAACTGACTAGGGTTCAAGGCCAGAGTCGTTGAACGTGAACGAATATAACCAAAATGCAGGCGAGCCGGAGAGAAATTCCAGCAGCATTTATCCGATCATCTACGAGAGTTGCGCAAGCGGCGACGAGTCATCGACACCGAGGCGTCCTCGGAAGGTCGCGGACGAACCCCGTACGGGACCGAATGCCGCATTTACATAAGGCCAGGTACACAATGTAGAGCCATTCACTGGCAATTATCACGAATATTTATATTATCTTTGCTCGAAAATCTTAAAGCAAACACTTCGGTTTTTCATATTCTTTGGACTATGTAAAAGTAATTGTGTTAGTTTATTTATTTATTTAAACTTTTTATACAAAATTTGAATAGAGGCGGACTTAATGCCAAAGGCATTTTCTGCCAGTCTACCTTGGGGTGATGCAGAGATTAAACGAAGTAGGTGTTTAAATAATAAAGGAGGAAAATCAGGTTGAGAAAAAGGTTACTGATTAATTGTTAACTGTATTCTGAACTATCCATAATTCTAACGTTTTGACAAAAGTAACCTGCCCAGTTGTAGGGCAACGTGTCAAGTTATAATTTTCAAAAAAAAAAATTTTTTTTACTTTGATTTTGTACTTGAATTTGGTTGCAAAATTCCATAACTATCTCGTATTTCTAAGTCGTAACAACATGTAAGACAATTATGCAAAATTTAATTTTAAAGTATTCTACACAAAAATTATTCATATAATTTCACGACAAAAACATTTAAGAGCGTACCATTTCGCACCTTTGCAAGTCATGGTAGTGTGTGTAAAGCCTTACATTATATTCACGAAATCTTATCAATGTCGTGTATCAATATGTTTATGTGTTGTGTTCGGCATGCCGGATCTAGCTTTTTTAAAGGTCGTTGGTACTTCTTTTTGTGTAGTCCCCGCGGGAGTTGGTTTTTCCAAAGGGGTAGCGGTCCGATAATTAATTGGGTACACTTATTTATGTCAGACTACACTCGGTTTAAATCCTGATGTTATTTTTTAAAAGGAATCGAATCTTAAGAAGGAATTTCCATTTTATTTATTTTGTTTTTCTGTAGGTTTATAGGTCATTTATATCGATACAGAGGGTCAAAGGATTGAGCAGTAATTTATGTAATTCACAACCATCTGAGGTGTTTGCCATACCGACCCAAAACATAACTAGCACAATTAATTAACACACTTTAAATACCATTGTTACTTACGTGTTATTTTAACTGTTACAGCGTATCATGCCCTGTAGGTATGTGTCATTATTTGCTCTCTATCTCATGACACAGCTCGCCACAAATATGATGGAATTCTTCATAATAATACACAACCAACATAAATACTGATAAAACAAAATTGTACACAGTAGCTTAAGTACAACGGTAAATCATGTTAAGGAAGGCGTCAAATATGTAAATGCAAGTAATACGATAAGATTGTGCGAAAACAGTGCGATAACTTAAATCGTACTTAACGCGTGGAATTCTATAGACTTGTACGATTCTCCGCGAGTTGGGAGCGATTCGCGATGCTCGTTTGTTATTTTGATTATGTTTTTTTTTCTCGGAATCGTGTTTAGGTGGTGTCGCCGCGGCGCGTCCGTACCACATTCCGCGACACCGAGGCGCTTGCCGGCTCTCCGACCGTTTGACCACTTCATAACTCTGGCGACCCTACTACGGACCTCAATACGAAAAAAACTCGCCGTGATTCGTGCACGGTCGTAGTAATCTGGTTATTATCTACTGGAACTAAATTATAAACTTAACCGCATGTCGACCCGACATTTAAATGATAATAAATAAAATGTGACAAACAGTGATGAATGAGTCTATTTTTATCCAAGACTTCATTGAACTTTTCATGAAACTCGGGTCTCTTAAATAGTGTACGTGATTCATTTGCTGCTATGATATTATTTGAATGAAACGGACAGCTGCGGTTTTATGTCTTGGAAGGAGTTCAATTTTGGTATTTAATTGACATTTGTCCGAAAATTAGTCAGTTACAGTTTTGTCGTGACATTCAATGATTACCTATGTCTTCATTAATCATACTTTTTACGCATCGTTTAGTATATGTCGAGAAGGATTTAAACTTATGCGCATATTCTAATAATATAGCGTCTGAGACTCGTCTCCTATTTCGTCTAGGTGAATAAGATTTCCAACTGGACTGCTTGCTCATCGTTCGCGTAACATTTTGCACACGTATTATGTACATAATTATTTAGATTTACTCAATACGGAGGCTTCAAAGGCGACTTGCCGTTATTTGGTGAAGATGTTCACGATTCGTTCGAGAAACCATAGTAGGATGTGACATCCGCGGAGGCGCCGGCAGTCCCGCGTCCGCCAATATTCGGCTCCGACGGTCCGCTTAAATTATGTAATCGAATATTCATGACTTTTTGTGGGTGCATGCTTTTTTATACCACTAGTTATCGTTCACGGTCGCGTCCGCGATTTTCCACGTTTTCCGCCGTTTAAAAAGATATTTTTTCGTTAACCGTTTTGAATTTTAAAGACTGTGACGGTTACTAGGTTTAGCTCTATTGTTTCTCTGGCGAAGAATTTCACAATAATGATCGTGAGGTCGTTTTCTTGTAAGATTTTATTAGGTAAAATACATTTAATTTTCTTAGTAGGGGATCATTGCAAAATATTTAACTGGTTTCAACTTACCGTCTCGGTTGCTCTCGTTTTGACGCACACCACCAGGTGTTCAGCATTTATGGTTTATCGATTGTTATCAAGAGCCCGGCAGTTTAATCGATATTAGAATCGATTTGGCGTTTGAATCTGTACCGCCTCTCGATAAAACTGACCATAGGCACTTTGGTTGCACAACACTATTTCCGTTGTTTTATTATACTCAATACAAAAAAGTATACAGTTGTTGATAACGATTTTAGATATAAATCTACCAATTTATTTCTCACATAACTTGTTTTATTTTGCTGGTATTCAACGTCCTAGTTACTTAGTTGGGTTTTTTGGATTTCTATAGACAACTTAATTTATTGATATAGCATTTATTTTTATTTTATCTGGACATTGTTGTTTTCACATTCTCTAAAGTTTGATATTAAATTTGCTTGGTCATATTATACAAGACAAACAGATATTTTTTTATAGGTATATCTTTTAATATATTCGAACTTTGCCAGATCTAATTATTACAATATTAGGTATACGGTCGTGTTATTGTTTATCATTTGGAAGCTTTTTATAAACGTGTTAGAAGCTATAATATATTCGATAGATCTATAAAATTATTCCGTGACGTCTGTCACACGACTGATCCATTAATTTTGTATGAACTTGTTATTTTTTAGCGAACACATAAATATGTATATAATGCCATGCTAATAGATATTATATTGAATAGTTCGAATTCCTCACTTTTGACGTAGATTTTATTTGTTTGTTAGGATTCTTCGATTTGAGAAATACCCATATAATTGTCACTGGTACCCAATTAATTGACGACAGGATAGTAAAATATTTACGACTTTTAATGATATAGCTATAAAATAGACACCTTAATTGTGTTTACAATAAAAATACGTCGTGTACAATATACCTTCAATCGTGACTGTTCGTGACGCAATAATTATTATCAAAACAAAAAATATGTACTTGTAAGTACTTTTTATATAATCGCCCAATCACAGAATACGAAAATATTTTGTGATGTGATTCCTCGACGAGTTTATCTAGAAAAATTATTACAAACCATTTACGAGCTATTAAATACTTCAATTATCTCCCGTAATCTCATCTTCCTTCGGAATGTGTAGTGTTAATTATATAAATCAACCAATTATATTTAAACTTAACATTGAACCCGACGATGTTCGCCGTGGAATCGTTCAATTCAATTGTTGAGTAGTTTTCATACACATTCTCATGGGGTGTTGCAATAAAAAGCCTTGTTCCAATTAGTTTCAACTGATATTTTAGCACGTTTCAATGTGTTAGCACCCGATGCAACTTACGGTTTTATTATGCAAGTTCAATTTACACCTTCAACGCCCTGTGGGCCCTTTAGGACGTAATATTTTAACTTTCAAAATTGAAGGAATCTTTTTATGCGTCGACTACATTTTTTGGGCTCTGCTAAAATGTTATCAGACTTCCTTAAATGCTGTTGAATCTGGGTCTTAAAGAACCATTTTTTAAGTAAGAAATTGCTGTAGCGTTTTGTCGAAAAAACTTACTGTAATTGGCATTGGCGCCTGCGATTTTATGTAATTGGTATGATGATTGTTTTAAGATATCAATTATTTATAGACATGATAAATATTGCGATTAATCGGACGATTTGGCAGCTACATGCATGCCAGGTGGTATGGACTTGGAGCACGATGATAGTTGCCTTTGGTTCTGGAAGGTCATGTAACGTTAAAATCTCATGCAATATGGGGATTGGGGACATCACTAAGAACTTTGCCGATCAAAAATATAAAGATTTAATAGCATGGGAAAGGTAAAATCACCCTTTTAAGCATTTTTTTTTATTAATTGAGCATACTTTGCATGTTAAATATAATGTGAACACCAATGCCTTTTGATCTATATTTGTTGCTGCAAATGAGTTATTGGGCAATATATTTTTTCAAGAGAAACTGTTGCAAGTCGTGAATGCTTCGTTGGTTGCTTACCTAATAGATCAGAAAAAAATATGTATTAATTTATTATACTCTACCTACATTTTTATGGTCATAGGTCGTTGTGCTAGTTTGCTGTATCTATGCGATAACTTATACTCGAATACACCTGTTGATATACCGTTTTCATACATTTTTAACAAGTGCACGTTCGAGTCTCATTATTAAATCGAATTGAATTATTTACGTACTCTTTTTTGTTAACACTTAGTTGAAAGCGAGTATACCTACGTGCACGTTGAAATACAAAGTCGGGCAGTAAACGTGTATTGCTGGCTGCTTACCAGATCAGAACAGCTTTAAGAAATCTCACAACAAAATTAATGCTGTCTTGACAAAGATAAGATAAAATATCAACAAATTGCGCGTTTATGTATGTCATCTTGGTTCTAAATTATATTATGCAATTCACGTGACCTCTTGCTGATCTAAATATTTTTTGCTCCAGCTGTATCGCAAAGAAGTCACATATATAAATTCACAAATAATAATTTATTCAGATGATGCATTTAAATATATCTATGGACTAATTGCTTTTAAGCTTTTGCGCCAACGCAACACCTAAAATTTATGATTTTATAGTTATCCAATTAAATATCAATATCGTGTTTTTTGTATGTACAACATTTTTTATAAGTCTACACTTTGTAGTCGCCTGTATATTATAGTCGACAAGTTCTAAATATGTATTGGTATGCGCATTTTTTCGCGACAGGTGTCTGGGTTACATAACAGCTGAAGGCATGACATTTGACCAATAAAACTAACACCTGTTTTCGTAGCATTTCTTATTTTCTATCACATTCTTATCACAAATACATATGCATGACGTGCTCGTGCTTGTCGATAATAGGTTTTACATAAAATTTGTATTACGTAGGATTGCGTGTGTGACTAATTTCAGTGTATTGTTCTCGCAGATCTAATAAGTTTAGTTACGTTGTGTTTGATTAATTAAATTGTCCTACCTTCTTGACATCGTATTACAGACATATAAAAGTGTTTTTTATTAAACTTAGCCTGCTTGGAACAATCAATCGCTACACAATGTTATACGCACAGTTGTAACACGTTAAATGAACAAAAGACATCAACGACTTCAAAATATTATTTCGTATACGTCTCACACATTCTAGAAAAATATTTTATTACTTAAAAAGCTGTTAAATATCAAAAGTCTCTATCTATTTTTATATGTGAACCACTTAAAATTTTTGATGGTATATGCGATAAAATCTGGTTTGAATCCGACATTTAAATCGCGGATGATGAATGATACATTAAAAATTATAAGGATGGCTATCGTAACGCTGACATTATTTAGACACGGTATCATTAACGATTGGCTTTTGTGATCATCATATGATCAGGCGCGCTTTACTACTATGTAGATACTATTATTTTGGCGCACCACTTACCGTGTAATCACTTATTGCATTGTCTATCGATGGCTCAACTAAATCGGAAATGATTAACTGGTTTAGTTAAAGGAATTCCTTTATTTTGTAATATTTTCTACATGGCGTTCTAGAATAAAACACGCAAAAAATGCACAATAATGCATGTCTTCCTTGTGCAATAAATATGGCATCCACAAATCCAGTTCATATAAGAAGTAGTGTAATAAAGCTTGTGAATCCCACCGTCCTTCTCACCTTACAGCGTTTGCCCTTGCGAATTATTCATAACGGCTCATAAAAGACCAAGGTCGTCGCACTGTCGAGATTGCGGATTTGGCCAGAGCGGTCCATATAACGTATAAAATGCAAACGAGTGGGATGTACGCGGATCCCGACCGACAGACCGCTGGCGCCTTTTTTTATAAGCATTTTTCTCTCGTTTTTTTTTGTTTCCATCGAATGTAAATTTATGGCGTTCGGCGGTCGCTATAAGCTGCCAGTATTACGCGAATATGGAAGCATTATAAAATGTTTACTACTTTTTTCCTCGAGATTACGGTGTTATGGACAAGTGCATTCCTGAGAGTATTTCGGTTGTTGCTATGCACCTGTAGATGTTTAGGTGTATTACGTAAAATGTTGACACTTAATCAGTAAAACCGTTAAGAATTAGATTCACATATACGTAGTTTATTTACTCACAAACGAGCATCACATTGCGTAAATATTACGTCGGTATACACTATTCATAATAACGGAAATATTAAAATAAGAGGACAACAACAAAAGTGTTTTTATATGGGTGCTAGTAGCGAGTAGTGAATAGAGAGCGTATTACGCAACGGATGTAAGACGAGCCTGGTTCCCGCGGACGTAACTTCATAGAAAGTCTTGGAAAACACCAGTCAGTGCGCCGTTCGAAGGGAAAGGGATCAATCTTATAATCTCTGAGGTATCCGCTCTATGCATTAAATTGTTTAATCACTCTACCGTTTTAATTAGCGACATGGCTCTATATATGGAGTAGCTGTTACCTGCAATTCTTGACGGTACTGATTAGCTTCGGAGCTAATTTAGCGCGCCATGGATATTTACATCGTAAAGCTATACTAGCGATAAAAATAGGTTACATGATTTCATTTCATGATAACATGTTTATAAATTAGTTCTCAGTCAGCCGGGTGTTCACCGCACGCGTCTCCATATTATTTTTTCCGAAAACCGCAGGAGGTAAATTTTGAGAATAATGCACAACAAAATTAAAATTTGGAAGGAGAGACCCACCCATACGCTGATTACTCTTCAAATATTATGTTTGCAATTATCTTATATTAACGTCAAAATACAGTTATTTCTTCAAAGTCAATTATCTCAGTAAATACTGTAAAAGGAAAACGTTTTATTTTATTTGTTTATTCAACGTAATTCAATTGTTGGAGTTTGTTGTAACTGTGACCCCGAACTCGGAGTCATAACTCGTTAACGAGTGACTGCATTACGATAACCGTATCGTTTACGTAAGCATAGTCAGTATAGTCACGTTAAAATGTATGAAAACGTGCCGACGATCTGCCGACCCGATGATCACAGCTCAAGTTTATGGTCACGTGAGGTGCCTTGTTAATCAGCAAAATATTTATTATACATATACCTAAGTAAATTACACTATTTATGACTAAACTAATACAGCCGCTCCTACAACTTAACGAGCAAAAATAGACGGCAAATCTGACCAGATGGACCAAAAAATAATTTTCGGATTTGCATAAAATTAATTAACGTATTTATAATAGTGTTTTTAAGATACGCACTTAGCTAATTGGTCCACAATTAATTAATCGAAAGGTCAATTTAAAAAATATGTTGACAGGTTTGACGGAACATTATCTCTGTCGGGGGCTAAAGACTCATTAGCGAATATCTGTATAATTAATTGTGTTTATTGTCTCTATAGTAGTGAACGGCATTGACATTGATCGTACGTAAATCAAAAGGTCGGTCGTCCGCGTCACTCTAATACTCGATTTGGTATTATGCTAATGAGAAAGGCAACGTTGAAAAACGCGCGCGGTCATCTCCGCATTCTTCTCTCGGGTATGCGCATGAGACCCACTACGGAATTCCCATCAAACTCGCCGAAATTATACGAGGATAATAATACTCACACTATATAGACTGAGAGATAGCCACCATTTTACGGACCTGTTCAGTATTTTTGGATCCGTATCCGTAAGATCGCAGAACCAGATTTTATAGTAAGTTTGTTAAGCTTGAACGTGGTAATGTGTAAGTAGGTGTGGCGGTTTTTATCCGCGTTTAATTAACTTTATAAGATTTTAATGGGCTGTAGGAATTTTAGCAAGTCTTGAATTTTTTTACATTTTATGTCTTTATAATTATCTTAGTGACGCCAAATAATTATGAAGTTTTTTAACCGATAGATTGTCGTCAGCTCTCTTACTATTATAAACATGAAACACAAGTTTTTTTTGCTATATCGCGACATTCACCTTATTAGTGGACAGTAACGAAGAGGTATTTGTATAATTTTGATGACCGGCGCCAACCTTTGGAATCTCGAAGTTGTTACGAATTTAGCAAAAGACATTTTGTGGCCATGAACATGATTAATGTTCAGTGATTATAAACAAGTCGTTATATTTCTAGTTATGGCTCTCCGACGCGACTTCTGTATTAGCATAACTGACAAAAAAGCATCATTAAAAGATGTTTTAAACTTAGCAATAATTTAAATGGATGTTTACAATGTTGTCGGCACTCATTGTTTATTATATATCGACAATTAACATTTAGTCTGATTATAATAATATTCATAAAATATTCAATAATAGCTTCTAGTCGTCGTCGTATAAGCGAAGATAAAAAAAAACTTTACTTTAAATCAGGATAAACAAACTCCTACGCGATTTTGTGGGATCGGTAAAAAATAGCAAACAAATTCGGATCATGACCTTTAAACGATCGAGAGATGAGAATCCATAAACGTAGTAATCAACCAATTAATCTTGAATTAAATGTGATATAAATAGAGAACTGTCTCTGTTTTGATTATATTTCGTTGTAAAATTGTTTTTGTCACGTTTAGCCACACCTATTTTTTAAGGATCTGTTTTGATATTCATGGATCGGGAGTGGCGAGGTAAATTAAAATTAAAGCGGACTTTTTTAAAGTTGTTTGTTTTACACTCTCTTAGCGAATACACGACGGCGACTTATTTATACATTTGACTTTAACGGTTTTAAGATAGCTTACGGTTACGCATACTACGGAGATATTAGTCATAGTTGAACGTTTTGGCACACGATCACCTATAAATTTACATATAGTGACAATAAACATCTTTAGTTCCAAGTAATTAATACATTCACGTAGTCATTATTTCCTCTAACACATTCTGGAAATCGTAGAGCTTTTCTAACGAACTTATAGAACAACAACATTTGAGTAATAACCTTTTTACTTATAAACAAACGCCACATCAAATCGTCATGATGTACCTTTGAACGTTAATAGTTTATTATACTCATCGCAAGAATAACTACACATACTTATCCCACATAATATGAAAATAATGACAAGTAATTCTGCAAATCAGATAGTCATTGTGAACTCCGTTTGTTTCTTGTACACCGTTTCTAATTACCATAATACCATATAATCATAGTGTCAAGGACGTTTTCTTCTAAGTCTTTAAACGACTAATTAATCTAGATGATCAATGTGCGCGGGAGTTCACTTTCGATACTCATTGTGTGCTTAATGAAAATTGCCGAGAGTTTCTTATCACAAATCTTGCTGACTTAATGAGAGTGACTCGAGGTCGGAGAGAAATGACCAGCTACTAAAGATATAGCTAAACTAGATGTATGATCGTGGTTCTCTATATAATTTAACAGTCTATTGTAACAAATTAGTTTTGAGTAAGTCTATTACATAGGGTTACCCTGTGTAGTAAGATTGTTAGGTCCCTTTTATTACGTAATGATAATATATTGTGTGATCATTTCTAGTTTACGAACGGCTACTGAAAGATTACTGTCTAGGAAACTTATTATCGGCTTGAACCGAGGATCACGCGCCACGATCAGTAGCGTAACTTAAGTGACCGCACTTACGATCACTACAAGGTAGCTACTTATAGTAATAATGTACCGTACTAACGATAATACGACACTAATATTGCGTATGGTACTACACCGTAATAGCTAATCACTTTCCTTTACTAGGTTAATGTTTATGATAATATATCAAGTTGCATCCATTTAGAAAGCTATACAGCATAGTTGGACGTATTTATGTGTGAAGCCACTTTATCTGACCCAATAAGCTTTACATTAAAATGCTTAATATTAAACTTATGCAATAAAACCTTCTTATGTAAGCATGTGACAGGCGTCTCCATTGAATTTACATCTCAGCTTTCACACGGGAAGAGAATATCGCGCCCAGAAACAATGACGCGGCCTAGACACTGACAATAAGATGATAACCCGAGCACTTTCCACTTTCCCGCGGCTTCCCACAACATGGCGGACGAAAAGCGCGCCAACTGCGCCACTCGTGTTCAACACGTTCTCAAACCCGCGGAAATCCACTTAAAAACATTATGTTCACATAATAAAGTAATAAATATGCACTTGCAAGTTTCTTTTGTGTTAGAAAATTAACTATTGTGTATAGATGGTGTTGAAAAGTATTTAACCATGATCGTTAACTTTTCTAAGTTTGTAGATGGTTTTATCGAACGTCTTAAATTATAATCGAAAACTTGTTTGGGGTACAAAAAGAAAAAAAAATGCTATAACTTAGAGTTTTTTTTTATACCTATTCTTCTTATTTTGCCGCAACTAGAGACTAATTGGAAATAAGAAATTATGGCTGGGGGGCCCCAACTATTTTTCTATTAAAGAAACAATCTAGAACATGATTTTCACATTAGCCCGTGTAGCGGGCTGGCTTATGGCCAATTAAGTGTAAAATGTGCATGTCCGGCATTGTCATTAGATACTTTATTACGCACGCGTTGAAAACGTGAAAGCTTTTGGGTGTTCTTTTATTGAATGAGAAAAATAAAGCTTAAATAAATTGCACTTTGTTTGGCTTTTACAATTAATGTTCAAGGCATTCTGCCAGTCATCCCTGTGTACTGGCGATTTCCTGTACTTCCCACGTGACACGTGAATTAACAATAAACGTTTCAAAGGCTTTGAACTGGTCACATTGAAAGTTGACAAGAAATACAAGATTTTTATTTTAAGACACACGCGATCTATACTTGGAAACGACTACAATTCGAAATTCGTCGTAAACATTTGTCTTAATAGAAGGAAAATCAAGTCAAATTTATTGTTTGACTGGCGCCAGCTACCAGATATTTAAACGATACCTTATTATAAATTATAATACATTGATATAAATACATGATTTTTCTATATAACAACAAGATAATGTATTAATAAATAATTCATTTGACCCGGCGCCCTCATGGACATAATATTTAGGTGCACTTTAGTGATTTCCAGTTACAAGTTTACACCTTTAAATTATTGATGTTTTTGTCATTTGTAAATGTTTAATATTAATGACTTCTCATTATGATAGATAATTTGTCGGATTCAAATTGACACTTGGTTTGGTATGTGTTTTTGGCGCCACACCACTTTAGTAATAATACATGTTTTGATGTTTTTTAATTTGCGTACAAAAATAGAACTTAATAACTTTGATTATTAAGTTATCGTGGCACCTCGTTAAAGTTTTTCGCAAGTTTCATTTAATGAAGTCGACCACTTAAGTAGTATTATAGCAGAATTCTTGATGTGCCAAACGCGTTACACACTTGTTAACCTAAGTAATTTGACACGAACATTGAAATATGCTTTAATTGGAAATGTTTGAAATACGGCTACACGTGCCTCCGAATACCCTTCAGTCACTCGAACTAGACGGTAAAGTAATTAGTAACTTTAGAGCAATTCAAATAAAGCTTTATTTTGTAAACACATTTCCAACCAAATTAGTATTCTAGTCGAATCTGTTAAGCTCTTTCTTGCAATCAACAAGGAAACCTTTCTACATAGTATAATTTGATACAGGGAACTATACAGTTACGCAACACTAACAAGTTTACAGCTTAGTTGAAGCCGACTCATTAATCGGTAATTATCTGCAACTATTATCACTCGCTCGGCTCGTAACAGATCGAACGTAATGTCCATCTTGTAGACTTGTTATATTACGTGGCTCTGCTGGTCTCACGCATGCGTCTAATGTGCAGTATAATGTGCATCTCGACCAGTTTCGCTTACGTCGATCTATGAGGACGTCATACACGCATATTTCTTCTTATCCATAACTACAAGAATGCAGGAATAATTGCACGGTTGGGTTCCGCACTCATTAAGCTTTTAATCATTTTCCGGTGAGTCCGTGAGTACTTCTATGTTAAATCGTCTCTATGCATCAGTCAGTGCGAATATTATTTACTTAGGGTCGGTTATTTTAGCCTTAATAAAAACAACATTTCGTTAAACATTATCAGTTGCCTTTTTTACATTAAGATAACAAAATACCCAAATCGATAAATTTGGATTTGACAGATAGAAACTACCTGTGATTTTGAGAATTTTATGTTCGATGGTTCAATTCACTTAGACCCCATATTAGCAAAGTTCATGTTAAGTGATATGAACGTTTTCATGGAACGATATTGTTTGCGTGATCGATCGCTCTTTGCTATATATTTTTTTCCTTTAAACCTGTCAGTCCACAGTTGTTACTGTAACATTTCATCACGTTTCCTTCGCTAGTTGTTACGCCGATAATACTACGGTTTGCTAATACTCTGTAATCTACACGGGTTTTCTTGTACATTTGTGCAACTCACTTGATATTTTAGTTTCTAAATGCACTGCTTATGGCTATATTACTGTACATTCATAAGTATCCTTTCGTGGGATTGATCACGCTTTTTCGTTGATTAAAGGTTTCTAAATATCACTTGGTGTAAGATATGCATGTTGCATAAGTTGACTTTGTATGGGTGCTTTCTCCTTGCATAAAAGTAAGTCACTATACTTGAAACTAAAGCTACATAAAAATGTTATTTTTGTGGACAAGATTATACATTTAATTTGGATTGTAATTTGACTCATTAGTGATTGATTTATTATGCCGTGTTAAAAAAAAATACTAAAAATAAACTCAGTTACACTTGGTAACTAAATTGATGAGGCTTACAGGTCTACAGTGTACAATGATTAATCTGTAGTGAAATATCCTTCAATAGTTTTTGTTACTTAATAAATTTGTGCTGTTATTACTTGTTATTCCGACTTAATCAAATTAGAACTCATTAATATTTGACAAAACGGTTATCAATCATGCTTGTGGCCGTAAAATATTTTATTTGTTTAATGAAAAACTACTGGTTTTTCATATGTCACGTGTCACTGTATTAAACCACAAGTTAGTTGTGTGTGTTTGTTTTTTTGCACGTGAATATGATAAAAATAAATCAGTGATATTTTTGTATTTGTGTGTTTGTTTATTGCTAATATTATCAATAAAAATAGACAAAATGCCTGATTTTCTATTACTTTCTAGTTGTGCTCTATTTTTAACGTTTAATTCATTTATTACAAATGAGAAACCCAGTGCAAAAATATGTGTCAATAACAATTCGAATTGTTTGATTTTCTGCAAGAAACAAGAAACTCTTTCAACATTTCGTCTATTTGTTGTACAAATTATAAGCTAACTCACGACTAAATTTACTCAGGGTACGAAATTTCCTTCCTTCCTATATTAAATTCTTTTTAATGCCATCGTAGTTAAAAATTATATCGGGGCTGCAGCCCATACAATATCTGTCACGTGAATTTTTGCATTTAAAAGTTATACAAGATTTATTTATTATCATATTATTTTAAATAATGTAATGAATATTTAGCTCATGTATACCAAATCTTGCTATTTTTACTCGCATGTTTACAAACGAAAACAAACAGACCCGGCCTTTGACTTCTACATTTCGTTAGTGAGTAATAAAACTAAACACAAGATGATATATTTAAATTTCAATATGAAATGGCATTAATATGCTAATGTATTGTGTTCAGACGCAAAAAGAAGGCGTCCGCATTGTCGTCGACTTTATTACAAAGATGTTTGTTTTTATATCAGCACTTTGTTATTGTCTCATTATTGATGTTTTTGTTTTTATTCAAACTACATATTATATAACTGTCGCCAGCTATGTTATTAATTCGATTTTGGGATAAACCCATATTTTTCGCCAAGGTGGCTATAACCTGAAAGGATACAGTGGGCGTTAAAGGTTGTCCTTTAATAAAGGAATTGCCTTAAATGGAATTGGTTTTGATGAATAAATCTCTAAATATCCTTATAAGGCAAATTCTGAATACGTTTATATCCAAAAGGACCTTTCCTGTTGCAGATTTGAAATGATAATAATAACATTAAAGCGTCACGCACGAAAAACCTTTTAAACACTCATTATTTGCTGATGAAAACGTTCAAAGTCTCAGGTATTTTTTATATTAGAAAATCCCCTTTTTAGCTGACGTCAGCTTTTGACATCATTCAAGGGTTACGAATAACTTTAATGATACCCATATCATAATTGGTTATAATTTTGCATGTATTTTTCTTTTTAAGGCATTTCTAACATTCCAAACATAGTTAATATATTATAACTTAATGTATTATGGATATATTATAACTTACTATTATATTATAACTCAGAACTTAATATATTATAGTTTTTGTTTCTGTTAAATTATATGGTTTGCAAACGTGACTCGTCCTTCGAACTTACCCACGCAATATAATATTATTCGGATGTTTATGACTTCTATGACTATAATTAAAGTAACGTACTTCAATGCTTTCATCTTATGTAGTAAACAGGTGAACGGTTCAAAATATACTTTATAGGATTTTTTTCTGAAGTATTCTGTTGAATCTGCCAGGTTCCTGTTTACAGTTGAATACATCAAACACTTATATAGATCTTAGAAATAATTTGAAACTTACTTACCTTTTTATATAGCTTACGCGGAAGATGATTCACTTTACGTTTATCAATAAAATATAACTGGTATCACTACTCTATTGCATTTCACGTAAAATTTTATATCAATGCATCCTACTACACGACATTTAGCACTTACTTCATTCTAAGCATTAACTTCCTCACGATGTTTTCATAAAGGATCAAGTAATAACATTAAGAGCACCAGCTTCCTTCTGTAAAATCACTTGAAATATCATGAATATACTAAAAAAATATTAATGAATATTCATTCGTGTCAGCACGACTGAATGGTTCTGTTCATTGTTGTTATGAAAATATCGCATATGCATGTGTTATGTTTGGCAATAATCCGTAAAGGTCAATGGCTATTGTATAATACTAGTACATGCTTGTTTAATTTAATCAAATGCACGGAAATGTAACACGGAATGATTTTACTAGGGTTACTACACTATTGTGGATTGCAAGACGCAAATTGTGAAGCAGTTTATGTTTTTTCCGAAAATCGTCTTCATCAGATGTATGGATGTGAATGCGACAAGGGAATTCTGTAAGGATCGTACTAAGTGGCGTTTTTTGGTCTTTGCCTTCTCCTATAGGAAAAAGATGTGTTATTATGTGTCATTAGAAATTACTAAATTATATGTTTTCTTTTAAACCTAATTCAGATTTACATGTTTTTTTATGTTTTAAAATATTACGACGCAGTTTTAATAGTTTTAGATCGTTGGTGATGTAATATGGTGACTTGTAATATTAAACCATTTAAATTACATTTTGGTTGGAACAACTAATTCTACAATAGCAAAGCAAGCATAATTATTTCGCTAATGACTTCGCATTTACCTATAAGGCATGGCACAAAAACATACAAATCATATCAGACTATCCTACGAAATTCCACAAGCGTACACATACGAATTATAACCAAAACGCATGATTAAATTTAAAATACTCTCGCATTGGCGGTGAGATAGTGATCTATTGATCTATTCTTGTTCGTATGATCTAATACTCGTAGTGACATACGAGGTCATTGTCACTAAGACAATGGTACACGTTAGATCGCCAATCCTTTTATTGTTCAACATCGGATAAACCACGGTCACGGTGCTTTGAGAAATGTTCTAAGAAATATTCACACATAGGGCTACGCACTGACTCATGTTAACTGGACAATTACATGTTACTAATCTGTCTTTTGGTTAAAGTGTTAATCATCCGTTGTTCAAGGTCTACTCGGAAGTCTTTTGTAGTTAAAATACCGTCACCCATATAATTTGACACGGTGTTCGTAAGTACCAAACTTCATGAATATCTTTGTGACCTCACCACGCCGTTTTAGTACTGCTGATATTCTAGCTGTGAAAACATATTCAACTGAACAGTAAGTTGGTGCGATGACGAATTTTCAGTGTTTTCTGTTTTACTTCTAACTTATTTATTAGAATGGTAAATCCCCTGAATTACCTTTTCACAAGCCTCATATTTCGAACATGAATAATGTGCTACATAGTTGAGCACACATCGCAAGTGACCATACAATTAGACCGTGACGGTACATTCACAATACCATAACAGGGACATCTGTTTTTAACTGCTAGCCATATCCGTATAATCTTAAATACTCATCATTCTATCCGCTACGACTGCAGAACTCCACGTCAACAGTTACATAATACACCATAAGCCTTATTTATTACCTTGTTATAATGTGTCAATTATGTATGTATATTTAAAGACGCCTTTAAGGAAAATGGATATGAAGTGTTCTTACTTGCAAAGGAAATGCAATTTATAATAGACGGATTATACCTTGACCCGGCCGTAGTAGGTCTGGAACCTTCGATTCTATAGTAGGATGATATATGATTATATACAAAGAAAAATATAGGCAGAAGATAAAGTTATCTGAATGTGGGCTGACGAAAAATAATATGGCCAAGATGCAAGGACTTCGATATGAAGGTGTTGTAAAATATAACAAAGGTAGTCGCATCAGTTTTGTAAGCTCTGAAATACTCTTTAATTAGTTTAACTTAACATTTTCACGAAACGTGTTACTTGATAAATATCCTGCAGTAAGTTAACGATGAGAATAAAATAATTATTATCTTTGTTTAAAGTACATTTGTAAAAAATACTTATTTCACTTAAAAAGACAAAGAATGTGCATTGTTATTGTTATATTACAGAAACAAAAAAATAATTACTGCTCCCGTTGAAATCTTTTTAACGCATTCAAAGATATTAGTCACAAACAACAAAATGAGTTTACATTGTACTTATCTTAATGCATTAATAATTACAAAACAGCATTTTACACACTTTCCGTATATTTTCTCCAAAACCGGCACAATGGGTACGATCAGGCACCGGCAAAATGTAACATCAACGTCCGTCCTAGGTATGTCGGTCACGCGGTCGGGTCAATGGATGCTGCAGGCAACAGAGCGTGCCGTAAATGTGGCACGGATGCCCCCGGCTCTTGAACTTGACCCCCTAAGGTCTCGCCTTCATATCCATCCGAGTTTCTAACTCACTTGCTCATCTCCAAATTATAGGTTGTACCAATGATCATAAATTTTGTTTTTTGTCGTACGGTTAAACGTTGATGACCTCTCCGATCCCCAGTTTTTAATTGATAATTTAATTTTTTTGTTTCTAAATTGCTGTCAGCAAAAAGCAAAGATGTGTTTGAGATAAGAAGTGTTGCTGTCGTCTTCATAATTTGTTACTTTGAAGTATGGCCGCTGATTTTTTTATGCACGGCGATAAATGTGTTACATAAGGCTATGCTTGAACTAAATTCATAACGAGTTGATAAGAATCAGCAATATAATAAGGCTAGTTTATTATTCGGAAGGATACTAGAAAATTATTTGAAACTAGCGCGAAGTGATTATATACGTAAAGTTAGGATACTGCGTATAACATACTCACAAGTGAAAGTTATCCAATTAAATGCATCGATGGTTCAAGCTCATATTTATTGTAAAATGATGGTATGCTGTATGTGTATATTAGCCTTAATGTTTGATAATTATGGCAATTTGTTATATTGCGATGCGAAAGAGTTGTCGGTGGTCATGCGCGCATTGAACTTGACCGTTTGGACAGATGCGCCCGCGCACCGGTCAGCCTTCTCCTAACATGGCGCGCGTCTGCACTATGATTTTGAAATAGATACGAACGTCTCAACCGGTTAATGATCTTGATCTCGAATTTTTTGCGCTCATGTTTATGTTTCTTATGTAATATTGAAAATATTTTGGTATATTTCTATGAACTTGAGAAGATGAAGCAGGGAATTCGTGCGTTAAAATCCTGAGATTATCTGGAAGTCGCACTACTTGAACATTGTTTAAAAAGTATCAACCTTATTTCTATTCATTGAATAGGCATTTGATAGATATAATACATTAGGTGTGTGGGTTGAAATCAAACAGTGTGGTAGTAGACGGTAAATATAATGTCTTTTTGTAGAAAGGTTAAATAGTAATACTGCTTCAAGAAATATTTTAAGTTTTAAAATATAACCTTTTAGCGTCGATGCGTCGTATCTGGGTCACGCTTTTCAATATAATTATTAAAATTGTACATCTGAGTGTATATTTGTTATAATTCAGCGTGCTCTATTTGCCAAACGTGTTTGCTATCCGCTATTTATAAATTAATTGGCATATTTCATTATTATACTGCGCAGTTTATATACATTATCCTTACTAATTTAGTTTTTAGTTATAACATTTTTCGGAAAAAGTCTAATAATATTTCTGTACGTATCCCATATTAAATAGTAAAAAAAATATTCAATTATACAAGTGCATAATAGAATATATGTTTCTATAAATTACATCAGCAATGTCGGTAAAAGTACAGCGTGCTGTGGGCGGGATACAAAGTATTTATGATACGAAGCGAATGTACCGTGTGACATGAGAAGTGGCACCTGTCGACACTCTCATACGACTAATTGGCCACATCGTAACTGATAAATGGTGACAGTTTTGAAGCTTAGCAGGGATGTCCGCTTCCTTAAGCTGTGACAATGATTAATTAAATAATTATAACTTTCAATCCAAAAGTTATAAGGCTTATAGCATTCATAAAAAAATAAAAATTGTTTCAGTCGTACAAAGGATTCTAACTAGTGCCCATAAGAGATTGTGTGTGCAAGTAAAGAGACGTTGTTTAACGAGCTACAAACCCTACGTGAGATTGAAAAGGTAGTAAGAGATACGTCAAAATGTCGTAGGCGTTGTGTGCCTTTGATTCATGTCAGTGATAAGTCTCTTTTGTTGAACTCTTCGTAACGAATGTTTTTGTCATTTCAGTAATGTAAACACCATTTATATCATTACTACAACAATGAAAATAAATCAAGTGACGTACGCACGATGACAAAAGAATTAATAAGAGGCTCATACAAATTGCAATGGCGTTAATATAATTCATGCCGTGAATTCTGATTTTTTAAAGGTTCATAACATTTTTGATTGATGACGGAATCGGTAAAACCCAGTGTTTACTTTGACGTATAATTGTAAAGAATTTTATTTACCGAACATAGATAGTGAATAACCGTGACAATGCAGCTAGGCGACAGTATTTCCACTCGCTACATCTACCTGAGGTCACAACCTTAAGCCTTATAAGGATGAATTGGTATGATGCAAAAAACGTCCTGAGAAATAGGCCAGAAATGCATACGTGACGTTATTCTCTGCCACGGAGCACCGATTGTCGTTGACCCACAAAAGGCGATTTTAAAAATCGTGACATGCCCCAACAAAGTTACGGTATTTCGTTTTTTAGTGTAATTATTTCATACAGTTTGCGCGTTGACTATAAATGGATCTTTTAAGATAATCTGATCGATATCACGCGTATTGGATTACTCAATCTAACTCGAGTTCCAAGGTTCATAAACCTATTTATTTTTACCTGTGAGTTTGATAGATTACTTGCATGGGACCATTAATTTAATACTACGGTATCAATGACATTGCAGCGATACCATTATTATGTTTCTATTATGATTTATATAAAACATTTGTTTATTAGCTTCTTATAAATTCGATTCGCAGCGTGCTAATAATTTACTGTTAATGATTTGTGAGTAGTAACGAGTTTCACGTGTTTAGAAAATGCTAGTGCATTACTAATATTAGAAGGAAAATCCTGTTAGGTGCATTTTTTCCTGTCAGATTATGGCGGATACATACTATCTACTAACTTAAATATGTTATTAATTTTCCTCATTTTTATAAATAATCTATTTAAGAAGGTTGAGTGAATTAATAAACAAGATTTTATAGATAACTAGCGTCAAGTAAGTTATGCAATACTGACAATGCATGTTAACCTCATCAACCGTGCTTAAATGAATCTTATAAGATGCACATAATGGCATTAACTTACGTCCTGACGTGTTAAAGTAAGTTTTCTTTCTTAGAATATTAAAATGAATATAAAACCATGGAAGTATCGATTATCACGGAAAAGCCTACCAGTTTTCCCCGAGATATTAATTTCTTGTTATCCCCTAAGGAACCCATTACTCATTTACTTTGATATCATATATCAATAACAACAGTATGAGTTATCTCGCAAACGTATTAATTACTAGAATTCCATGAAGGTGTTAATTAGACACATTGTTGTAGAATGCACAAACTGTCACAATGTATGATAAATATGAATATTATTGTAATGATGCTGACACAGCTGCTGGCCTTATTTCTTTGTAGCGGATACGTTTTTATTGTTTCGGGGAAAATTATACAAATAACATACACGTGGAATGTAAATTCTAGTTAATTGAAGTACATTTTCCATTCGCGTGATTCCCCATTCAGAAAAATGTATAACAATTATAAATATTAATAATTGTGGTTTCTACTCTCAATAAGACGTGCGAATCTAAAGTTTTTGAGCTCGCTCTCAATCAAAATTCCATATAAGTACAAACCTAGTAAACCTACTCTTTTAATGAATAACATTTTCGTGGGAAACGCGCCTACGCCAGCTGATTCGTTCTAGATGTTGATAAAAAGTGTATATTCGGCTTCTGAGGTATGCGCATATGACTGCTTCACCAGACAGTGATAAGCAAGAGTTATGAACACAGCCCAGCATTATTTTCGAATTCATGCAATTAAAAACCTAAAATCAGCATTAGTTTTGTTTTGGCCGTAAATTACACCAATTAACTTGAAATAGAGTTGCAAGAGACCGAATTCAATTGTGTTGGACTGGAATATATCAAATAACTACTCATTAGCAAGTGAACCGAGAGTCGAGACAATCATGAATCATAGGCGAACCGTGGGTAGGTAGTAAGCAAGGTTATGAAAGCGTGGCCTTTGTTTGACTCTACCCAACAAATACCTGCGATTCTTTCATGGTTTGCTTTTCAATATGTTTATTATTTCTCTGTTAATATTTTTTGTTGAATATTTTAAATATCTGATATGTCAACAGTTGTTCTAGCTTTGGCATCTATTAAGAATAATTTAAGTGGATTTAATATTAAATAAGTATTTCATGTAAGCTCGTATTTGTACCGATCGTGTTTTATTGTCTGCGTGGTCGCTAATCCGTCACGGACATCTAGATAGGGTTTGAATTTTTACTGATATGTCCTTATATAATTTACAGAATATAATCTACTTAACAAATAAATTATAACACTGGTTCTATAACAGCAGTTTCTATAATTATAAATACATAGAACAGGCGGTGCATTGTAAATCCGGTACATTTGTTCGATTAAGAAAGTGTATTTTAAGATATAGACGAATTAAGTCATCGGGGTTAGATAAATACACACCTTGCGGTTCTGAATAATACCTACGGGAAGGAAATGCCGCCGGGTCAAATGCTTACGTCTGCGAAAGTTTTCCTTATGCAATATCATGTGTTTCTTTTATTTTATTTTAAAAGTATATTTAGAAGTTTCTTTTTCTGAATCATCGATTAACCGTGCATAAGGATACCGTACCAGTCACATGAAAAAGAAAACAAAATTTATATCGAGACATCTTGTAATATAAAAGGAATGATATTTCACCCTTTAACAGACATAATGAATATCTTTACCTGGCATTTCTTTGTTCTCTACAAACTAGTATATTTTGTTCACGTTGCACATGCATGTAATATAGGGCGGGGCACACCGCCTTCCTCTTACACTAAAACACGATTTACTCTTTGTTCTATGATAATGATAAATATGTTTCTGTTAGTAAGTGTATGTTGTGTGTTCACGACTTTGTAAGCACTGGTTATGTTAAAGGTTGTACACAAATATCACAGGTTTTCTAGTTGCTATGAGCATAGGTGACAAAATAATGGCTTGATTCAATTGCATTAACTGTTCGCAAATGAGTTGTATTATATCAAGATTTCCCTGAAAAAGATGTTGGTCTTGAATTCTACAATATTCATTGTGCTTTGCAATCATTATTTCACTTAGGTCATTTGTCGTAATTTATTTTTTATGAAGTTACAGCTTAGCTCAACACTTCATAATTCTAACTAATTTTACTTTATTATAGTGATCGTAATGTAATAATACTTTACTTAATGTAATTTAATTTGTGATGGAATAATTTCAACAATATAGACGTAAATTATAATAAAAATGAATTAAAGAGTGTCGACGGATTCAACATTAAGTTTGAGCTAAATTATAATATTGCAAATTATAAATGAATATGAAGAATCAGTGTACAGCATTCGATATTGGTTTCATTTGTATTTTTATTGCACTTACCTGTACGTATAAAATGCTAATCGTTTTACAATCACAGTCCCTCCGTCGACATATATATCTTTAATTATTATATTACTTTTAATTAATAACAGCAAATAAAGTATTATGATATGTTTATGCTCATAATATATGTACTTTATTATCCGGATCCGATATAAACCGCGCTAGAATAATTGTTTTGATAACGGTGATCGTGTTATTTATGATATTTTTAGGAAAATGTTACATACAGGAAAATATTTCTCTTATAAGATCACATTTATTGTATTACCCCAATTTCAGCAATAAAGATATTTGAATTTGAAAAGAAATCGTGTAGATGTAGGTATAGTATGTGTCACAGAGAGTACTTTTTGCCATAATCTATTAGGTATTCTATACCTTATAATATGTCCAGGCACCCAGTTTAAATTATATCGAACATTTTAATCCGTTCAAGATTTAGTAACTATCTGTCGTCTCAATACGAAGTGCGTTAACTTATTCAACATTTAATCGACGTGTTCATCGGCTTAGAAAAACTATGTTAAAATATGCACATGTTAAAGTATTTTATTCTAGGCGGTCTAATTAGTGAGAATGCATCGGTTCGCTGCGCACTCGCCGGCGACCTTGCAAGGTCGGGGCGTGATGCATTACATTAGTGCCACCTATTAATATACACCTGGAAAACTTACAAAACCCAACCGGAACTCGAACGTCGTAAAAACGAAATTAGATAGATATATATACAAGGCTAAATAAAATATGCACAATATACGAGTCATCAAATTCTGTTCAGGTTTTTTTTGGTAGAAAGGTGTGAAGTAACTAAGATTCCCAGAATAACATGTTAAAAATATTAACACGACACTTTCTGTTGGATTGCTCTTAATCATACTGTCGTAAATGTTAAGTGTCTCACGACAGAAAGTAGCATTTTTATATTGCTTTGATACCTACTTATTAAAATTCCGCCATTTTTTGTCGTTTTAGCGTAACAATAGGAAAATATTTAAGTTCAATATTCTTCACTTGGTATTTCCATTATTAAGGAATGTTGTCCGAAATGACGTAAGTAATTTATACACTTTTTACAAAACAATACTACAATGGTGTTACATTATCTGAATTTAATTTGATAGCGGGGAAAACCTGCGAAATTAAAACCTTAATTTAATGCTGCAAATACAAAATATTTAAGTCTTAACATTAGAACTTAGGTATGCACAGTGTTTAACAAACTAAATTGAATCGCATTTTGAGGATAGAGTATCTTGAGAATTTTATACCCACGGGATGAGTTGAATCGTAGCCTTCTGTATTTCACTTTAATAAGTTGTGCACTTTCACGATATTATTATACTTCATAAAAAAACATAGGGATCTCATCGACGTTTCGTGGTTAAAAAAATATTGAGAACTATTTGACTGATGAAAAGACTTTCTTAGCAGTTATTTTCAGTTGCTGTACCTTCTAACTGCCAGAAAATTTACGTCTTGCATCATTGACAAACAAAAGTGATAATAATATAGACTGATCGCTGATTAGATTTTTCGCTATACACGTTTTAGATGACAAAAACTATCTAAGTTTTTCTTTAACCTTTATAACGAGATGGCAAAGTCATATTTAAAATCTAGTTATACGAGTACTATTGTATGTTAAACACTATTGTTGGTGCTGACATATTCATTTACATACGTCTTAAATGACCTATCTCAATTGCTATAAGTGTTTTTTTTATAAACAACTCAATTTATTATAAATGCTGAATACATTTTAATTTGATTGGTTTATGTTAGCTTCTGCAGTTCTTGCCTTATGATAAATACTTTAAGTTATTTTGCACGTCCTTTATTAAGTCTTCATAACATAACTCTGTTATCTAGTATCGCTTACGTGTGTAACGGTTATCGACCATAGATAAACCTAGTCTGGCTAATCTTCCTGCTAGACTGCACTGCGCAGCATCCGCCGCATATCCGCATCGGCGCACGCGCACACATTGTTATATCCTGATACTTAGGTAATAAATACATTTATTAATGCCATTTCCGTTTGTGGAAAAACAACGCGTTGTCTTTGCATGGAAATGCTTCTTCATGTTGCGGTTTTATCAGGACGTTGCTCTTCACGGTTTTGTGATTTAATAAATTATATTCATACAAGACAACCAAATTAAGCATGGGTAATCACGTGCTGTATAAAAAGAGAGCTTTTATAGGTAATGACTCCACGTCTGAGTGTATAAGTGTTTTCTCACGAGTCATGTTTAGGATTAACGGGTGATTACTTGAATATAAATGGGTGGTAATCAGTTGGAAGGTTTTTTCACTTAAAGTTAAATAATACAAGTTCTAGCAAACACATATTGAATGTTAATAGAAAACAACATTCATAAGCTAATGACGGTGTACACAATAATCAATTTCAATATCGAGTTCATTCATTGTCAGTCACAGACCTCCCATATTACTTTCACTTGGCCGTGACTTTTTATTGTCTAATATCATTTTATTATATCAAACAATAACACGAATCATAATATACGAATACAAAGAACCTCTGACAACGCTAATTTGTCGAAGAATCTACGACTCAGAGGACGGTTTATTCCAGAATAATGAATCTTACCATGTAAGTAATTTGTTGTGAAACTAGCTGAGATTTAGTCGAATTAATTGCTTCATCTTTCCATATATGGTAATAAGAAAATTTGGACATTGAAATATGAATTATGAGACGGCATTCCATTCTGAAGTAATTTTGGCTACAGCTAATTGTGGTTTGGAGTTGAAGGACTAATATAGAAACTAATGTGTTTTGAATAGATTCGCTGATACAGTATGTAAAATTATAAAGACTTTTAATAGAAACGAAATATTATTTGATTCGACATTCGATGCCGAGGCGTGAATCTTACAAATACTTCTTAGAATTATATTCCTTATACTTATGACAAAGCTCTATGCATAAGGAAACGGATATTTCTTATAAGATTTCCTTCCAGGCGTTTTAGCTTGCATCATTTTAAGATTACATTCCTAGACTTCACGATTTAATCTTTGGTTTATGATCGATATTATTATGACATAAATATCTGTCTGCTTTGCGGTCTATCGCTTCAGGGGGTCCAAGTTCTAAGAAGATTTCACGGTTGTACAAAATTTGTTGCGGTAGACACTGGCAAAGAAAAACGATCGCAAACCGTAAATGGTTATTTTAATGATGCAGTGAACACTAATAGAGTTTTCGTATTACATAACAAGTGAGATAAGTGACAGTTTACTGATAGCTATTAGAAACACTCCGAGAAAGTAATTGAAAGTGCTTAGAATACTACACTATTGCAAATTACCGTGCTAGTAAAGTATGGACGACAGTTTCCTACAGAATAATTATCATGCATGTAATAGGGGACAACATTAGGACTGGTAATAGTAGGAACTTTGAACACACAGCTTTATGTTCTCTATCCATGACGGCAAAAATAAATTTTAGCGAAATGTGGGTGTGCTCTGTTTAAGCCTCTAGCGATATGACGATGTTTCGGCATGCAGGTATCTGTGTTATTAATAAGTTATATTTTTACGACGATTACTTATTGCTATCATCACAACCTATAATCATTAGACTTAACAGATCGTAAACGTACCCAGTCATATATTATAATGAACATTCAAAAACCTGTCTGTAATTGTATGCAATGGGCTTGTTACAAATTTTGACAGTTGCGTAACATAGAATTGATTGACATGCATGGACATGTGATATGCAACAATATTTATCATTGATACTGACACTGTGCCATACCTACCTCTGTTTGGTTATCCGTTCAAGTACGTGGACTCTTTTATTTTGCCAAGACCATTTCGAAAAACTTCGGATGTTGTAAATTTTAAGGTAGAAAGTCTAATCTTTATTCCAAAGAAGATTGCGGTTTAGGTCTTGTAAATAAAACACGTTGAGAATTGTAAAAAATGGATTATCACGTTTTTGCAACTTTTTGCTCAGCCGTCCGAATAAAATGTTCTTCGTAAAATTCATTGCGCTATTGTAAATTCCTACCTGAGAAGCCCATTACGGATTATCATATCTACAGTGGTCATCGTTTCAAACCTCTAGTCGTCTTTATAAAAAATGCAAATTGACTTTTTGTCCATCATGTAAATGATAATGGCGTGTGCGTTTATGTAAGTAAGCCCAGCGTAGGCAACAATCAACGTGATTGGGACTAAATACTGCATACAATGGCGACATCGGCGTAGAAACATCTTGATAGCAGAATATGTTCGCACGCCAGCCCTTATTATCATGCCTAAACGTTCCTAAAGAAAAACTTGTCTTTTGGACAATGGAAATATCTGCGACGTCACTTGGGATAGGTCTAGAAACGCGAACGCTTTGCATTCTATGTATTTGATTGACGCATCATCTGACGTGCATAAGCGATTATCGTCTAATTGTTTTTTCAGATAATTGATCACTTAGCTTTCCTTATATAACACGACAAATTGTATAACTTTGAAAAACAGTATTTAAATCCTTATTGTAATTGAGTACGTGCATGCGGAAAGTTTAATAGGACAAGTGAAGGAATTATGTAATTTACATTATATTTGAATGAGTTTACTAACCTTAAACAGTATTATATTCAAAACGTCGTTGTTTTTAACGTTCAGCAGATGAAATTGAGAAAACAGTACACGTGCAGATCTATTTGTTATCCTGCCACGACTTGAGCAATAGTTTCACACAGTAGACAGCTCTATTTGGCTGTAGACATTTTTAGAGCGTATTAGTTTCTAAATCTTACTTGTAAATGTTCTAACAAGGCCAGTGGTATCTAAGCTTCCCTAAAACGTTTAGTTTCATGTTACATATTTAGTATGAATTATATTCAAAACAGGTACATGCTGTTAAGTTTCTAAATAAAATGATTGTAAGGAACACTTACCGTGCGAATTCAAGTCGCACTTAGCCATTTTTTTACATTTCGCGTGTGATTTTTTCACAAAATAATTGTATTTTAAATATTTATCTGATGTTATGCCTTCTGTGTTAGAAGAAGTAAAACGTAAGCGACTCTTAGCTCTAATGATCGACGTGGAACAAATAATAAGTGAAGCTAATAATTGTTTACTTTGTATTCAATAGTGGGAGTTTAATTTCTTCATTCCGTTTCATGTAAATTATACACCCATTGTGATTGGTTTATTGTCGTTTGGCTTTTAGGTGAAAACCGACAAGAGTACATTTGTTTAAACTTTCTTATTGAGAGGCGCCTTTGAAGCGTCGCTGTGAATAATAAGCGACAGTTTCCTTGCCAAAGAAAGCAAATGCAACTGTTGTAACTGCACGCGACCAAAGTTTTGCACCATTACATATTTAATAAGTTTTCTCTCAATACCATGTAAAAAAATTACTTTTGTTTAATAAAAAGTCCCTGCTTTCACGCTTATTGTGAGAAGAAAGTGTTTTCACTGTGTCTTGACAACTTGACGTTAAAGTTAATTATCAACCTCAGCGAATGAGAGTTTACGACCACTTTAAGACGCTAGATTACACATATTTTCTATACAGTTCCTATTACCAAGCAGACCATTAGCAGTATTACCAAAACAAACCAGCGTTAATTGCGTATTAGCACTATATAAAGTATTTAATACGAAATTAATTGTCGAATCTTGACAACAATGGAGATGAGACACACTTCACAGGCGTGGAGGTGCAATTCGTTTCGTTATACATATTCGGAGCTGTTATTCATGTCGTCTTATCTAGCCGACGTGTTTTTGATGTAACAGTAACATTGCATGCTGTTACGATGTATAGTTTTTTAATTGAACATTGCGTAACACAGTGGTACAATGCAATAACCGTTTTCAGTTACCTAATTCAAACGAGATGTAAATGTTTGTTTTGAATACACGCTGTTTTAAGAGCTACGTCAATGTTTGATCTTTAAAGATTCCAATTTGATATCCTGTTCTATATCCTTTAAGTAGTTTTTTTTAATCAGTCGCATATGGACTCGATTCGTAAATATTTATTTAGTTCAATAAATATTATTTGTTTTTGCTGCACCGTAGTGTGTTGATTCAATTTTATCCACGATGTATATAGCTTTTTGCTACAACAAGATAATGTGCAGTAGTCCCCACACCTTGACACAATAGAAAGTATCGTAACAAGTCCTTAGACTTTGTCAGCAACTATATATTTAAGCCATCATATAACGCAACAGACCAGTAAAATGGCGGTAGGCAAGCGAAACCGCGGGAAAATCATTTCTATTCATCACTATTATTCCTAATCTCTTTGTCCTCATGTGCTATTGTCACAGAGATTTTTACTCTGTTATTAAGTTCTGTAAATTTGATTAATCAAATAGTCGTTAGCGGTGAAATACGTTTTGTGTGTGGACCGTGTGAATGTAAACTTTGCTCGCTTTTTATTACTATTTTGTTATTGTCTTCTAGAATTTAGGTTTAATATGTATTTAGACAGATGATCTACTGCTTTTTACTGGCAAGAAAGTATTTGTGGATGTTATTATAGAGATGGGTAAAGACAGACAAAAATGAGATTATATCTATACCTTTATATCGATGAAATAAACCAACTCCAGGATTAACAAGTTTTTTTGTTTTGTAAACATCGAACGTTACTTGATTTACTCGTTTCATGGATGCAGAGATGTTAACAACTAGATGTCCCGTCAAATACACGATCACTGTTATACAACATGTTACTATAGTCGATATTAATAATTTATGCACCTGATCAACTGTTTCAAAAACAGGATGTCAATTAAGATCTTCGCAACGATAAAATCTTATTAACAGTTGATCTTTTATTTTTATTAAGTCATCTGTATCTTATTTATATGGGTGAATTCAGACGTCACTGCCCAAACCTTTGCGAAAATTATACCATGATTTTTTGCTGTATTTTGAAAAATATTGGTAAAACAGCTTTTATAATATAAAAAAATCTTTAAGCTTTACCTATTACTTGTTAGTGTCCAAAGTTCGCGTCCTAAATTCTCCAATGGTACCTATTTTCCAAAACCCAGCTAGGTGTCTATACCAGAAAAATAAGGTTTTCAAAAAAGGTAGCCTTGAGACCTTTACTTGAGCTTGATTTGTATTGTCTTAATGATTTTTTTTTTTAAATCTTTATTATTTTGGATTGGGGTTGTTATTCTATAGAATACGTTAACCCCATTGTACCTTATTCTAGATATACACTCTTGACAGTCAAATAACATAGGTAATTTATATTACTACTTACACTAAGTTTATAACTAATCTTAATTATTGATCTGTGTTTATAACTAGGCTACATAATCTTTGTGCTATCTCCGATACTGGCTGTGATGAGATTGAGTGAATGAGACCCACATCGAATACATTTATCTTAAATTGATGGATTAAAGCATCTCTCTCTTTTTTGTTCTTGATACAATCCATAAGCAAGTGACATATATCATCTACTTTATTACAAACTGTACAGTTGGGCGAATTGGATTTTTTTATCAAAAACATAAATTTTCCTGTTGGATAGTGACCTGAACGTAATCTTACAGCTAACTTAACATATCGCCTGCTTAATCTCTGTCCATCAAACCACGAGAAACGAGGAAGCTCTCCTTGAATGGCCTTGTACCATATTCCTTTATTTTTAGATATTTCATTAAAATATGTTTCCCAAGTCTTAAAGCAACTAAGTCTAAATCTTGATATATATTCAAAAGAATCTGGTATGTACGGTATGGAGGTAAGTTGTTCTCCCCCCACAGCCGCTTCTTTAGAAATACGGTCAGCTTCCTCATTCCCGCTCAATCCTATGTGAGCCGGAACCCACTGCAACCTTACTCGCTTTCCATCACATCTTAAAGCTACAATTATTTTCAGTATGTCGAAGGCTATCGATGCACCTCTGAAACCAGAGGCGCATCGAGCCACGACTTGTAAAGCACTTTTGCTATCTGAAAATAATACAAAATTATCCGCATTAACAGTGTTCACGTAATGTAAAGCTTGCAAGATCGCAGTCAGCTCCAGCGTCATAATGGATACATTTACTTCTACTCGTAAACCGCATTTGTAACCGGAATTTTGATGAAAAAACCCTACTCCCGATCCCTGAGCACTCTTAGATGCGTCTGAATAAATATTTTGCCAATTATTATAATTCAAATTAATTTCATACTTAACATTATTGATCATTTCAATAGGATTATAACAGGATTTAGCCGCGGAGATACATTCCAGATCAACTTTAACAATGTTATTTAATTCCATACCTGTCATCCACTTATCAAAACTGAACATTGGCGAGATATGATGCGTTCTAATATTAATATGTTTTATTTCCTCAAATGTTAGGGCCAATAAAGGTTTCTTTTTATTCTCCCAATATCTCAGCTGACTTAGGACACTAATTTCTGATAAAATATCGGTAGAAGTGTTGTTCGACCAAGAGTGAGTTTTTAACGAATGTTTATATGCCAGATATTTTCTTCTCACAAATAAAGGATTCTTAAAGGATCTTAATGATATAATAAGACAATTGTTTATGGGTAGTTATTAGTTGTTAATAATCAGCATTCTACATTTTAAATGAACCCGAGCAAATCTTAAAATGCATAGCACGATATAAAGCATTTGCATTACTTTTAATTAATGTTTTATCCTCGATGCAATTCAACCATTATATCACGATCGTATTATTAATTGTAGCGGAATATAATAGATACTTATGTATGCACAGGATAATTTGTGACTTGAATACCTTTGATGTAGCGTGGAGGATTTCCATTAGACTAAGATGGTATGTAGGTGTGTCTGTATAATGAAGATATTCTTCGAAATGATACATTATTCACCGTTTTTCTCATTAGACCTAAGACCAAACAAGGGCATCTTTAAGTCTTTGTTAGGTGCCGATTAACCTCTGTACTATAATGTGTTTAAACAAATGGTATTCGCTTTCAATTCGGATAGTAAGCATAATTTCAAAAAACGACTGGACATCTTGGGTGCTCTAAGTAAAAAAAACGGACTGTAAACGGTACCGTTTAAAAAGACTAATCTCTCACTCACAACGCATTCCGACGATTTGCATCCGGATCGTCCATTGTCTAAAGTTAACGGTTATATCATTAGGCTATCACAGCTCAACGTTATATCTCAACAGTTCAATGAACCCAAAATATTGTAGTATGAATACTTTTTTGCGTATCTATTACGTCACGTCAAATAATATTTGCGGTTCTATTAGTATTGCAGGATTCAATACTATTCTATTGCAAAATTGAAGAATTGTTTACGGAATACGCACGGAGTCACAGGATAAACTTATCTCGGTCATAATTAAATAAAACAATAGCTTGATGCAATCTTTCAACACTTGAACGTTTTGTTAGTTTTTATTGATATTATATTAACATGCTAATTACCTTGTTCTATGTGCGTGATCATCTTAGCGTTTGAAAAACGTAATTTGATCTCTGTTTTTGCAATTATGTTTTGTCTAAAATCTGCAGCAAAAAATGTATGTTGTTTAGTACAATGTTGCATAGTAATTGATGTAAACACTTTTTTGCAATCAATTTAGGTTTTATGATACCAAAGATACACCTTCAATACTTAATCGTAACCAAGGACACCTCGTATAGATGAACAAGCACTGAGATTTATTTTTCTATCGTCAATTTCATTACGATAGTTCGTAAAGTACAGTTTGTTTGCAGGGCTATCCTGAATGTTTAACACTTTTAAACTCACGAATGGAATATGTTACACAGGAGTGAAGTAATAAAGGACATGACTTGCGAAGATCCAAAGTCGTGAGGTTCTTTGTCACGTATTTACTTACTTCTATTTAAAGAGTGTTTGCGCTTTATAAGCAAAGTAGAGGAACATACTGTTCGTTGACTTACGTGCAATCTTCAAAGCTCCTAAGTGATCTAAGTTGACATTCACAAAGATGTTTCTAATAACCTTTTTAGCATTGCTCGGAGGATGATTCGAATTGAACTTTAGGATATCATAAGTATTTAAAATATCAGTAATTTGCAACATAGTGAAAGGGAAATAGACAAAGAACCATGTGATGTACAGTAATGCACATAAATTAAGCCTATAAAAGTAAGAAGTGAGAGCTTAATACCAATGGGAAAATTTCTTCATTTAGAAACGATATTTGTTCAGAAATATAATTTCTAGCGACATTCAAAAGTGAATTTATCTGTCTTTATTATTCATTTGTTCTGGAGCATGTAACAAATATATAATATTGTGGTAGGAGTAGTATCATAAACCTACTTTAATTATACAATGTTACTATTCACAACAATATTGAATATTTCAACATCACGCTTCGTCATTAATCAGGTACTTGATCGAGTACCAATAGTTTTACTATTTACATATGAATGTAGATGCAATCTGTCACATTTGTCTGTCAGTCTGTATGCAAACTCACGTAGGCATTTAGCGTATTTTTAATTTGCTTAAGCATCACGCGCACCTTGGACGACTGGAATGACTGATTAATTACTTGAAAATGTACCGTCAGCATTTACTGACACGAATAATTGCATTCTTATATGGATCCGATCCTAATACAGTAAGCGCATCTTGAGAATTTCCATTCTTGGCAACTGTACTCTATCATTGACGTCTTGTTATGTAAGTTTTAAGCTCAATTTGGTTGGATCTGGTTGTATATGTGTATGATATTTTAATTTATTTAATCATATCAGCGTCATGTGAAATCCCGCTTATGGATGCTAAAATACATACAGTTTCAGTATACACTACGTAAATACTTGTATTTTCGTTTTACATAGTGATTTGTGTTTGTTTTCATCAGGTACACAAACTTAAGATTTTCTTACAAAAAACAAAAGTTATATTTATACATCTGAACTTTTGAGAAAGCAGTATAAGGCATTTAATTAAAGTAACCAATTGATTAAAGATTTCAAGTACTACTAAGTAATTATTTCCAAACCACTCAACAAATAACGGACACGCAAACTGAACCGGTACAAGTCACAAGTTGTCTAATTGAATATGTTCTCAGTACATAATATGTGCAATCACGTATTGTGATACATTATCATGGGCTGGATCAGGAGGATCATGGAGGAATTTTATATAAATAGTGGTGACCAGGGCGCGCGCCACCTGGCCACGACTATTTATATAAAATTCCTCAGATAGTCGGCCGACGGCTCCTAGGTTCATTAGCTACCCGGTCGGAGGTCACGAGATAACTTGTAATGTCAACTGTTATTAAATATTCAATTATGTAAGAAAGGGAAACTTGAGGTTATTGTAATACTAGTATATTTTACAAATAGATCGCATTCTCATACGATCTCTCAATAATGATGTTAATTGGAAAAAGACATAAAGCTTAGTAGTTAGAAAATCAATTTAGCATAAAATATTGAGTCATGGGCTTTTCTAAACAGTTTAGAAAGAACCCAAGAATTCTTCGTGAATAAAAGAACAAATATTATTCTGGTTTACCATTTCCGTTTTTCTAAAACAACCTTATTTAGGCACACTGGCGTTTATTCATATCGGCGTCTGCTGTAACCGCAAGTGTGTTGGTAACTTTCCTGTTTAGGTGCAAAGTCATAGGTTATTTCTGAACTCCCTTTGTTTCCACATGGCGCAATATTGTGGTCAATTCAGACATTATCGCCCGTCAATGAAACTATTCTATTCATTAACATTTATTCCATATTATGTCATTTATTCACAGAACTTAGTATCCAGTATGTAATTCTCGTAAACAAATAATTATTTTCGCGAATAATCATGACACTTGCAAGATTTGTGTTATGTATGTTTCTCTTATATTGTTGTATGTACATATAACTTTACTTCTATATTTAAGCAACGCTTACTAAAAGTCCCAAAGCACTTCAACAAGACTGTAATTCTACAACCCATTAACAAATCTTTTGTTAAGAGTATGATATAAAAAATATAATGCATTACGTGAGATTCACATAATTTCCAAAGGTATATTTCTTTAGCCTGTGGTTTATTTGTAATGATGTTGATGACTTGCAGTAACCACCATTAGCTCAACAAAAACCCTCGGTCGGAAAGGGTTTAAGAAAGGCAAAGCACTTACACCGTCATTTGCGAGATGGAAAGGACTAAATTCTTCTTTCTTTTATGGCAATTACTTGTATTAAAAAAAGGTGTTTATTGACTCGCGAGAAAAATTTAAAAATTCAACAGGTTCATAGTTTAGTTATGTATAAGTTATTAATTATTAAGTTCTAATAAAATGAATGAATAGAGCAATAAGAATTTTAATAACAAAATAAACTTGTTTAAAATTTTCCTGTTATTTAAATTGTTTGTTGTTTGTTCCAGGTAAGGAAAATGGTTTGAGGTCAAGGGCCTAATACGATACTTTGTATAGCGGTATGTATTTACGAAATAGATTTTAACTTGAAACTTCCCTTAAAAATAACACCAGCTGTTTTGAAGCGGTAAGTTATTTCATTTGGCTAACACGAACTAAAAGCTGAAGCTATATTTTTAAAGCACGCAGTTTTAAAAATGATTATTGTGGATTCTTGGCCTTATGTTGAGGGCTGATAAATGACGCTTACATAACAACAGTACTATAAATAAACCGCCACATATCAAAAACCTTGAAGTTAGAACGCAAATCGTGTGCACGACAAACTTATTGAAACCAGACTTGCAGTCAGACTTAACATTGAATCCATCTTATTAGTATCAAATTATATACATAAACATACAAATCAAACGTTATTTCGTGCATAATATCGTGTAATATTTGTCTATTTTGAATGACTGTTATTTCAACAGTCGTTATGTATTTATTAAGTGACTCCTGATGAGGCACTCTGACAAATTCATTTTCTAACTAGCGGTCTTAAGTTTTAAGTACCTTAAGTACAGTTAGGTTAAACAAAATAATTGCTATGACAAACATGTAAATACGTTGTAAATACGAAAAATAATCTAAAAAAGTTGCCTATAGTTGAAAAAGTTGCATAATTACCTTACATGACAGAGATTTTAGAGACGCAAGTTGCTAGATTTCTTAGAGCTTAACAGTTATTAAGTATTTATCTGTCTCTTCGTATACTATCAGAAGTTTAAACCAGTATCAGTATTTATGTAGATTGATAGTAATTAGACTATCAATTACGCCTCACAAACCATTGATCATATCGCTGTGCAATCGTTCTATAAAGATGGAAAGATAAAGTGTTGCCAGAGGCTCGTACAGATAGGGTGGCGACATTGCAATATAGCCCCCGGTCACTGGCCCTCAATATTAGACGTAATCAAGGAAAAGCGAGACCTCACATTTTAAGGTTGAACTATTCGAGTCATACCAATGTAGTTATCTAAGAACAAGGTGCATATTCCGTATATTTTAGGTTTCTTCTTTTCTGTCGTGTGGTTAGTGGACAACCTAGTGTCAAAGTTGTTCAAGCCGCCCGAAAGGCCTTTGACATAGCTTAACGACTGTTATCTTAGTAGATAACAACCGGGACCGACTATTTACGTGCCCTCCAAAGCACGGAGACGCTCAGTTCAATTACCACTACGCGGTCACCCATCTATAGATTGACCGCGCCAAGGTTGCTTTACTCACAGATCGTTTACAGACCGGTGAGCACAACTGGCTATGAGCGCCTCATATTTTAGTACAAAGAAGGGTGTTCCGGTACTACCTATACGTTCATACGAAAGTACTTCAACAATTTCCGATCAACCTTTCAATCAATCTGAACTTCGATCAGTGATTATGTCATATCTTCTTAGAAGTAACAATAAATATAATGAATGTTTTTTATTAAGCATTGGTATGTACAATGCTTATGCAGGTAGTGATAAATTATGTTATCTAAGTGTCGGTACTTAGCAACCGGATGTGCCAAGCAGTTTGATGTGCCAACAGATTTTCCGTGATACGATATACAATTATGTTTTGCATACAACTAATACTTACGATTTAAATTTAGTCGCATTTAAGTGGTGATTCAAAATTCAATCAAATTTTACGGTTGTACCTACGGGAGTGATATTATAACATGTTTGTAACAATAGAATATTGTACATTGCCTTAGTTGTTCCAGTTGTTAAGTAAAACGTTAAGCTCAGAATACATGGAAAAGTAGCATTAGAAAAAAAGGCGACTAAATTTCTAATGTTACTAAATATTCATCTCCTAATCTCTGGTGTAACGGTGTCGCCTTCGGTTATTAATTTATTATTTACAACACTATTATTTATTAGGCTTGCATTATATCGTAATTACAATTTAGGTGTGCAGAATGCGTAATCGTAAACTTAACATTACCAATATAATACACCTGTATCTAATTTAGTAATATACTTCATACAAAATTACGAACTAAATGACAAATCAATTTTACGCGGATACAACCGTCTCTAAAATGGAATCATTTACCAAACAGATATTAGTCAGACTTATAAATAATTGTTTATTCTAATATTATTTATTAATACAATTAGTCACTAGATAACACACTTTCCTCTTTAATTGGTCCACTTCGTAAATATGTATTAGATTTATAGCTTAATCGCAATGTGCATTATAAGAAGCAATTTTATATACCGGTACTGCGCTAATTATATGCAGCACAGACAATATCCTGTTCGATAACTACCTAAAGATATGTTGTACCTACTAGTTCAACTAGTTTTTGTTTGCGACTCTCGTATTCGTCCCATTTCATTAGAAACATGTAAAATATATATTATTATCCTTTGAACAGGACATCAAGCGATAAAATATTTTAACTATAGGAAATACTAGTTCTATAAGCAATTGAGGAAATAATTCGTAACTTCAAACCTACAAGCCTATTACACAGAATTGATCCGCAATTTGGTTAAATTAAACAAAAAAAAAACATAATAAAATTATTTCCGTTGGACCGTAAAATATTGTATTCTTATAAAAATACGCCGCTGTGATGGAAATTATCTCATTGTGTAACTTGCATTTGTGAGTAAAAGAGAAAGCCAGCATGTTTGGAGTAATATCTGCATGTAACTGTATAATTTGACATAAAATTAGAGATAATTATATTTCAATTTTCAAAGTTATGTGGGTATAAGAAATAATTATAACTTGATGAGAAGGAAAACATCTTGATAAAACTTTATATGCCTAAAAGTCTTTAAAAAAAAACCCAACCTTAGTAGACTCAAGATACGAGACGACAACTCTTGCGTAGTAGTAGGAACAGACGTGTGTAAAAAAAAAATGTATTAAAATTGCTTGTATTTTAATTATAATATCTGTAGCTAAGTTTGAGCCGTGTCGCGACAAAAACAATAAAAAATCTGTCGAGTAATTCTGACCATGTTTAAATACGAAATATGTTATAATATTGCTCTCCTTCCATGTCGTTTAGGATCGAATCATTTGCAAGTAAGAAGACCTTACTCAGTGATCTGTAATACAAGTGATGTGAATATTAATGACACTTGAATACATGATTATTTATGTATTTAAACTATGCATAAATCTACCTGTATTATTCCACATAATTTACGCTCAATGAATCATCGTATGGAAGCCAAATGGGTCTGTAAATACGGCTGCAACTATACGTAATAATTACGGTTTAAGTCAGTTTAAGCCATACAAATATTAGTATAATACCGTGCTTTAAGTAAATGAGTATACGCTTTTTATAAGGTAGGTGTAGTATGTTTTTCTATTAATGTGGTTGTTTTCAAAAACAGTCTAGTAGGTTTCGAGATTTTTCTAATAAAAAGACTCGCTATATAAATATATCTGGTGTACAATGTTGTTGATGATAAACGATAGGAAATATACCTCTATGTCTGTGATTAAGTTTAGCGTGTTTTCCATACCTATTTTTAGCTAAGAATGTCCGCTTATTAACATGATACAGTAATAAATGGATATATTTAGATTTTTTTCTTAACCTTTCGATCCACGTGTATGTTTTTGCTAGAAGGAATCCTTCATAATAATGTGGTTTTAGTTTGTTTATTTTTAAGAAACTTTGTATTACCTAAAATTTTATTATTTTGAATCGTCTATAAATAATCTATAGAAAATATAATTACAATTGGCATTTTATATGTATCAGATTTTTCACAGAACATATAGTCTATAGCATATATCTTAAAGCTAGGATTTTAATCAATTGAAATGTATTTTAGTCGGCATTTCATTCATATGTATTAGATTTATGCTACTAGCCCTATTAGGGATAGCGTTTTTCTCTTTTATATTCTTGAGCATATGTGGTAGAAAAGGTTTCTTTTTCTTAAGGTTGTATTAAATGCGTGGCCCGTTCAGCATCCGCCCACGCAGCATGCCTCTCAAGGTCGACATACGATAGTTCATTAAACACCGTTTACTATGTAATTACTTTGTTTCTCGACACCATATAATTGTGATATAAACTCTTGTACAAGTGTACGTAGGAAGTGATCGTATGTTACATGTACAATTGTTTTGACTACGTTTATTGTGTATGACGTCATAGTTACATTCATTTTGAATTTACAAAAAGCTTCTAGAAAGTCGTTCAAGGTACTATTTACAACTTCGCTTCCCCCTGCAACTTCATAATGCAGTTTGCAGATGACTTTTGAACTGGGGCTGCACCCCTTGCTGCCGTCGTTTTAGGAATGTATTAATTGATTAAACAAGACATGCCGCTGTAGTCAACCGCACTAGTTTCTGCAGTTTCTTTTATGATTATTTAATAAGGGCTATGAACTCTATAAGCTTAATTCAGCACTTTAGTAACAAACCAAAACAATATCTACACAGTTACAGTTTCTTTTTAAAGCTATGAAATATAAAATTGTAAACCATTTAGTTTCCCAACTAAAAACTTATCCATTTAAAAAAAATTGCAATTGTCTATCAACCTTACTGCAGTTTAAGCTTTTTCCATTGGAAAAGTGTACCAATAGTAATAAAAGCAACGTTTATAACATAATAAACTTAAATCAATACAGTGATAAAGTCAGACCACCGTGGCTTTATTACATTAATTTTATCTAACCAAAGTTTATTATAATAGCTTAGCGGTATGACCATTGGCCTTCGACATAGGAGGTCCAAATTCAAGGCACGTTGGATTAAACGACTAATCCTTTTTTTGCTTTTGACACTTCACCTCTTTATAAAAGCTTGGTATGTAACCACGAACAAAGTAACATGAACATCAATCATTTTATCATGTGGGGTAATAATGTGTTTGTGGATATAGAGGTGTTAGTTAATTGGTATGTTATCTACAGCTTGCGGAGTGATGGATACATTATAATTTTTTTTTGTAAAAAGTAGCGCAGGTATTATTAGCGCTAAAAGAAAACAAATGATACTGTTTTTCACAACAACTACTAGACATTATACCAAAATAACAAAGATTATTTTACTACAATCTAGTATTTTCCTACACTATTAAGTAACTATTTCTACATCACGAGTTATTAAAACAAAATGCAGCTTAGTCACCATTTTCTGGCTCAAGTTCGTGCCAATATCCATGTCCTAATTATAGCTTCGGTTACTCAGCTTTACCATAATCCTTTTAACTATGTATTGTATTCTAAACGGACACCTATCGCGCACACGCACTTACAATGCATCGGTGTAATGCATCACATTATTGATGAAAACAGTATTTTTGTACGGAATTGTCCAGCCCTGGTGTCAACGACTCACACCGGTACACCACGCTGAATATTTATGACACGATTGATCTTGTCCTTCGTGAAAACCAACATTACGTTGACAACACTATTACAAACATGAAACAATCCTATTGTTGTTTGTTTTGCGATAAAATACACAAAGAATTATACGTCTAAGCACCAATTTGAGACGTGTTTCGATTAGTTAATTCACTCGAGAAAGTAGATCAATGCAACATTAAACAACAGTGATAAATGGTCGGTAAATAGGAATGATTAGATTTAAATTGACTGTCGTACAGAAAGGAAATGAGTGATAAAATAAGTAATAAGTCTATTAACTAAATTGAACGAGCATTGACCTTGATTCAGCTCCAATTATTCAATAAACTAGATATGAGACAGAGAAAGTTGTAAATAAATGCATCGTCGAAATAATAGAAATGTAACGAAAGCTTGGCATTGGAAAGTTTATTGCTGTACAAATTGTGATGGAGAGAAGTCTAAGGGGTATAATCAAAAGATCGTAGATCACAGACGATTTAGTTAAATGCCGTGGCTGGCTAAAATTACTTACTAACTTACTACTATAACTATCTAATATTTGGTTTTGCTTTCAATATTGCCGATCTCCTTTCTCACTATCTTCAGGATACTCATAAGAATCATCATATTATCACAATCATTAGAAGCTCTTAGTTTTATTCTTTATCTATACTAATATATATAATATATAATAAATTTACTATAACAGGAAGACGATTAGTATATACAAATAACATAAAGTATTTCTTATTTATTTGTTTGTCAATGCATAGAACAAACAAACAAGTGCAAAGGTAATTCACATCTAGTTTCGTCACTCTTCAAGAACGTCGTATGTTCAAAGTCTACAATAACCGCGCATATTTTAGTGACGCCACCGATTATCTCTCTTAAGGTTAAACCGTGAATAGCATACTAGTGACAAGTCGACTCTGCCTGTTTACGTGTTAAAGTCCAATTTTCACGGTAGGCTTAGTGAGCGAAGCATGAGTCAAAAGGCATTGCGAATTGACGAATGGCACCGAGTTGTGGGCGACGCCGACGTTGATCTAAACGTCATTAATGCACTACGTGATTCAGTGAACGTAGGTGGAAAACGGGGAAAATTATGCATTTTGGATATTTCGTAATTTTGCAATAAATCTATTATACTACGCTATTTTCATATTTCATAGTCAGTAAGCATAAGATCGAAGTTGGATAATACACAATCAATTACACAATTATTAATTTACCGTCGATTGTTCAAAATATTGGAATACGTCATTATTGGCTCTGACATTGAACTGAAGTATAATAACACAATTAATTTATTTTGATGTTTCTAGGGGCAAACAAAGACTTTAAACTCTTTTTTTATTTTTTTGTTGATAAATAGAATTTGGTATTAAAATGTCGTAATATTATACGTGTAATAGTTTTATTATACTTAAAAGGTAAAAAATCGACATAGCTTTGAAATTATATGGCGGGGCAGAGGGCACAATACATTAGCTGTCTTGTAATTCCCCACATTTTTTACTTCATACAATTTTCTTCGGACGCTAAGCTTAAGTGTATATGCAAATGAATGATTACATCGGAAAAACCATTATAATTTCAATGTTTTTAACAATAAACCGTGGGGCGGCCTTGTCACTCTGAGATTTATCTGTTCCCACACACAACTGTAGTTAGAACTCCAGATGATGCCCATCAAATGAATTATTCTTTGCACCTACAATTATAAATTTCCTTGAATCCAAGTTATTACGTTCTACATCTACTTCAGTATTAATGTAGAAGACATTCCGGATGGACATTTTATTTGCGTTTTATCCTAATTACGCTATTATTTTGCATTTTATATAGAGTTCTTAATAGTTTAATTATAATCACGCATTTTGTGCAATGCCTTGAATGAGTATTTCTGTCTTAGACACGTGTTCAGCTTTTATGGTCAAAACAATTTGTCATCTGTCGTTTAAATATTGATCATCATTTACTGGTAATCATTAGATGATGTTATGATTTGCATTCCGTACTATATGTGCACTAGGATATAGAACCGGCAAACACATGCTCTCAATGTTTTTATGGTATTTATGGAACAATTAAATCATAAAGTACATTGGCTCAACAAGATCCTGATAGCAAATACCAGACATGATTTTTTTTAAATTGTGAATAGTGTTTTTTTTGTGTACATAAACATTGTAAGAAATTGAATAACTCTTTTCATTGATCAAATTAGCGTCCGGGGTCGCCGGCCCTTTCGTCACGAGCAATATTTTAGTCATAATTCTCGGACGCGGGTCAAAAGTAGTTAGTCATACGTGGTCATCCGTCAGAACATATCTTATTTTATAAAGAAAATATTAATCGTCAATGAGTCAGACTTGTGCACACAAGTCCGTCAGTTTGTTTTGTCTCTCATCATTTAAGAATGCTGTGACGTTCGAAGACAGCTTTTGAGCTTGGGAATGATGTCATTGTGGTGTGTGTCTCCGCGATGACACGCGCCGCTATAATTATAGCCTAGTGTTTCGTCACTGATCCACATTACGTCAACATCAAGTATTTGGAAGACCGACCCCATGCAATCATTTGTTTTGTTTCTGCAAGTATTGCTGGGAGCGGCATTGTATTGCGCTAGTGTTTTGATTTGTCATCTCATTGCCTTGACATCATACCAGACAGGCGCCTCGTCCGCACGGTGCGCGGTTTAGGCAGAAAGGTTAACGTTTCCCGAGTGTACGTCACGCCTACGCGGACAATTGATCCGCGGTGAGCTCGTCCTGATGCATAACACGTGCTCGACTCCTACGCATGCACGCTGTACGTGGCGGCATTAGGCACCTGTTACACGTATTTGGTCATTCCGTGTGCGCCTTTGCTGACCCGTCATACCCAGGAACGGAGTGGGTTTTTCTCAGTACTATTTACGTAGTAGGATTACGACGGAGTCGTGAATTTGATGCGTAACGGATGTATACGGATCGGTAGCCGCTAATCGTGATGTTTGGGCGAAACGTGACGAACGGTTTTGTTGATCGTGGACTTTTTGATACGTGCTCCTTGTGCGAAATTAGACTTAATTTACTTTATGATTGTGCTACATACCAACGTAAATAAATTGAGTTCTCTGTCCTCTGTGCAATATTAAAGTATTGCAGAGACGAAAATATCTTGAACTTTAATAACAATATCAAATAATGACCTGCCATTATGGCGGTCACTATTACCGAGATTTATATTAGTAGATAACTTAGTAGACCAAAATTTATGTTGTTTCTATAAGTTCAGAAAGGCGTTGCCTTCGGCCAGGTGCGTAATTGACGTAATTTTTAGTCACAACCGGTCGCCCTTCGTGGTGTCACGACACAGTTTAAAGATTTTAATGATAATTAGGATAATAACTAAAAAATCTATTATTTTTAAGAAATTCGTGATTCATTTTAGGCGGGGCTCACTGGCGAATAATTTGGGTGCATAAGGAAGTTGACATTATATTAACATTTTGTAGCCTTGGTGTGTAGATTTGTCCAAATCCGTCGTGTTGGCCTGAGGAATGTTATGCTTAATACACAAACACGCCTGTGGAAATAAGTGAACATTGCAGTTAAATAGCATTGGCTGCGTTTACTCTCGTAAACAGATTTATAGTCTGACAACGATTTTCGAAATTGCACTAGTTTAAGGCGTTATTTGGTATACTCGACGAAATAAAATTATCTAGTTAGCGATCGACGTATCTAGAACCCGAATGTTGTGTTTGTGAAATGACAGCGCTAAGTTCTCAGGTAATTAACTTGATAAATCGGTACAACTTGCGGCTCAAGGATATAGATTAGGACATTAGTATTTTTATGATATAATTTTTTACAAGTAATCTGATTGATGATAGTACAAATTATTTTAATTTGCACATGATTGATTAATTGAATTATCTGTTAAAAAAATAATATTAACAAAGTGGTGTAAATACTATTACCGCAGAACAGGTTTTCCTTTACTGCAAACAAAGGGCACTTGCGGCTGCGCAAGCGCATTTCAAACTTAAATCGGAGTTATAACGGCGGAGTGGGCTGTTGCCGAACTAGGCCGACAACACGGAACAACATTGTGGCTTTATGGCTTAAATTATCGTTTATAAGTGACAAGTCTACCTGATTGTGGACCACTTGCAAATGCTCCAGTTACAGGATAGTTGTAGCTGTATTTTGATGTTTCTCGGACCATATTCGGCGTTTATATTAATGTAGCAACTTGTTTATTACAAAAGTGGTGCTTAGTAGACTTGTTTCGAGATATTAAGACATTATACTGCGTATATACAGTGTATAATGCGCGGCAAGTCCATTTGAAGCTTGAGCAGCAAAAGTTCTGTAATTTGCCATTTCTTTTTGACCATATTAAAATCTTAAGTTTATGTCAAGTCAATTTTACGCAAGTTGGAGCGATAAAAATATCGAAATGTCAATTATTGTAACAACAACATCAACTGTACAGTTTGTATTTAAATTGCTAGACAAACGATTGTGCAGAGCCTGTTGCTAAGCCATTATTTTCTAAGATAGAGAATCACAGCCTCGACCTGAACATGGTGTAATTTCAAACGAAACATTATTATTGTCATTCACATATCAGGCATTAAAAACGCAACCTAGATCATTCCATCGATAAAACAAGCTCTAATGTTGACACAATCATTATATAACATAGAGATAAGGATTCGTTATTGTGAGCTATTTGTTCAATGTATTCTCACAGTTATTCGTCAGTAATAGCCGTTCGTGTAATGTTGGTAACACGCGCAATTGCGTTTACCGGCTACTTATAATTTCATCATTATCACTATGCTCTTGTTCTGCTTTTATGTATCTACGCATTTGATACGGTTATGTTTATGTTGGAGATTACTTAATAGATTTAAGCCTGCTTTTAACACCTGCTGGTAAAGTATCGTTTAGATTAGCAAATGCATTAGATGTTTCAATACATTTGTTGTTATTTTGTCTACTGAATATTATTTTTTAATATGGTACATTTAATAGTAATGGATAATGGTCACCTTTTCTTCTGAGTGGATGAGTAGACAGTGCCTATGATGTGTGAAGCTGTGAAGCAGATGTTTTGCTACCAAAGTTTCATTTAGCAAATGTTACTCAAACCATTATTACTAGCAAAATGAAGGTCAATAATATGTAAGTTTGTTTAAATATACCCAGTAACCGGTTTATATTTTTATGCAGTTTTATTTATAAAACAGGTGAAAGAGAGTTCTAGAAATCTAGTGCTAGATAGATAAGCGTCATGATTATGTTGATATACCCGTTTTAAAAAGTTTTGTCGTTGCAACCATTATTTTTTGGGAAAGTCCTAATGGTCCGCGACACCTGAATTTCGACGGGTCAATCTACCGTTTTCAGTGAAAAACCCAACAAAAGACATTTTACGTTATCTTTTATTTAATACTTACACTGGATATTTTAAAGTTTTATTTACTTAATCTTAAGACGATCTATTTAACCAATAAAATTAAAACTGCGGGCAATTCACATAAATTGGAAAATAAGATGCGCTCGTAAGAATTTCCCATCAAGATATTTATCAGTACTAGATGTGAAAAGCGTATCTATATTTAGCATCAGAAGAAAATTTAATAGACGTGTCATGACTTCTAATCGTTTACATCGTTACAAGAGAAATTATCCCTAACTCAGTCTAGTGGATAACCACGGTCAATTGAAAGCGATTAATAGAGGCAATTCAATTCCTAGAAGCGAGTGGTCTTTCAATTTATACTTGAACCAATGCCAACAGGAAAAATACTAGCTAAGAACTTATAATGACCATATTAAGAGCTTTTGTGCTGAACTTACTTATGTTGCGGTTGGATTACTTGGCTTAGCAACATGTACAGGTACTTTAAGATTGTGATTGAAATTTCCTTTAAGTTTTTAACAGTAAGAGTGATATCTGAGATGGTTTTGGTGACTATGAATTTACGGTTCACTATCTGACAGCATCTTTATGAATAATCGCAATATTATTTATAATGTTACATTGTGTAGACAATTCAATTATTATCGGTGTGATGTTATACGAAATAACTCGTTATAACGATGTCATTGAATACGCTTTTTACTAACTACATATTTTTGAATTGTTTGCCACAATGACACACGTCGTCCTTATTTCAAATGTATGTACAGCATTGTGTACTTACATTTTTGTCCATTTGCCCATACCGTGCCAAATACCCAGCAAATACCACTACAATATCACATTGCAATCAAACCATTATGTAGGGCGTCGTGTGACACGAATAAATATGTATTTGAATACAATGCGCGCTAAATATGTTGTTTACGATGAGTAATAATTGCACTATCTGTTTGTTGAGCGAAGATAATGATGCCACGGATAACCTGCTGTCATATAAATTGTTGATGACATACTTGTTGCATACCCGGCGGTTATTCAGAACTTGTTAGGTGCATTTAACCGGTCGTATATGTTGTGAGTCTTGTATTAAGCCATTATGGACAAATAAGAGCGATGTTTAATAAAGCAATTACGAGCATCATCCGGTCATTTTGCAGTCAAAAGCACTAAGTTATTATTTCCTATTTGTTGTTAAATAATTACAGTCCTGTAAATTGTTAAAGTTAAATATACTTGAGTAGATTTGTGTTTAAAAAATTAAAGGTAGATAGATATTTATTTTCATTTTTTATTCAAGGAAATAATAGATTGTTTACAATTTATGTTGATGAGGCGGTGATTCTAACCTGGAAGTTCATTTAGAAATAATCAATATTCTGATTTATGATTTTTGCATACTCTATGACTTTTGCAAATTGATTATATTTTAGGATTGTCTCGATAATAATTATCAGGAAGTCATTATAGAATGACATTTTCTGGTAACATTCTGACTCTATATTTTGTTTACACATAAAAAACAAAAACAAAGTTTTGCCTTCCGTAAATCAGGACAAGTTCTTACAGTTTTTGTCACTTAGGAATTTTAAATAATATTTTATATTCTTGAATTTGTTCTCAATACGTTACAGTTTAAACTAGAGTAGGAAAATGGTAACTTATCTTACCATAAGTGGCATAGTTTGACGCAAATCTGTATCACTTATCTCACGTTCTATTTTCTTTCCGTCGTATTCGAGTTTAGATATAAATATTGATCCGGTTACACGTTATTGAGAGTATCGGGACAGTTACACCACTTTCCAGAGGAAGACGACCATCAGTAAAAGTGATTTGTGTTATGATCCGGTCCTTGTTGGTCATTAGAAAATATAGTTTTGTAGGGCAAGTGGTGGAATCCGTAAGGATCGATGTAAGTAATTATGGAAATTCTGACCTGTTATTTACTCTCTACTTTATCGCATAGTCTTTCAATTATGAAAGCATGTCTAAATTCCCTATTTGCAACGTGTGTTTAAACGATAGCTTTCGATTGTTTTTAGAAAAATATTTTATCATTAATAATCTTACTGCAGTATCAATTCACTGCTTAGTGTTTAGAAATATAATCAAGTCATGATTGACTCAAGGCTGGTCTTTATAAAATAAATCAACATTATCTTTGAGTTAGGATAGATAACAACTATTTAACTAAATAAATATATTATTATTAACTAAGATTTAAATTGCACATTTAACCATTGTCTATTGTAGATATCCTTCAACAAATCTTACATAAACATTATGTATGATATCGGATACGGATGCACGCACCGGCTCACCTCGTGGTGGTGCAATTATAGGTGAATTTGTCACGAGCTTTCCGTGTGACACTCAATGCCAAATGACCACTTCGCTCCTCCGTTTTATATTGCAAATTGTTTATGAATAAGTCATACGAAGGAATGTATCGATTGGAATTTAATTGGGTGTGATGAGCTTGTTTGTGGTGCTTGTAAGCTAGTACTAATCTATGCAGAGGTTAAGCATTTAACTATGCTGACAACGGGTAAACGTGAACATAAGTTCTGCAAATATTTATTGTTAGAGTTACCAATTAGGTTTGTAATTTACATAAAATACATTCTGTTTGATAGATTATTTATGACCGTATCAATGCATATCAATATCAAATAGGTATGTTCTAAAACGAAAGATTCGCGTTGTTCAGCTGAACAGTAAGGTCGAACATATCCTAGAGAAAAGTTTAACCATGTATTGACTGCGACTGAATTATGCGCTTCAAAACACTATCTATATAACAGATGTTTACAAATTAGTTGTGATTCATTAGAGTGGAATGTCAAAACGAGGAGCGAATAAAATTACTATTATAAACAGTAAAGAGGTCAAATAACCCTGTCAATAAATATTATTATCTTCATTTTCAAAGTTCATAACTCGAATTAACTATCTAATCTACGACTATTCGATAACGATCTTGACAGGTAAATTTAACACAACCGATAGTATGTAGAGAATTTACATGTTAAAGGCTTGAAGGTATTCGCGGTGAGAAAATTACAGGCTGTCGTCTCGTACTTATAACTAGAGCACAATCTGGGGGCACGGAAGTGCCCCCGCAAGTCGAGCAAAAAAAAAGCGGCACGGCCGTAACATCCTTTTCTCGAAGCAATTCGGGCTATTTTTGACACCCCTATAATTTCGTTGTGGATAAAACAAGAAGCCTGGATTTTCAGCAACTAATTAGTCATTGTATAAACACGGTATATTTAAAATTTCAGTCAATTTGAACCAGTAGTTTAAGAACAACTTGTTAAAATTTTGAATTTTGTCACTCACTGATTCACTGACTCACTGACTCACCGATCATCAAAAGTCTAAGGTACTTCTAGCAGACTTAGAAGCTTAAAATTTAGAATACAAATAGGGTTTAGTGTCTTAATCATGGGAAAAATTCAATATTTTCTAATTTCGGTCCAGTTTACTAAATACACCAACTGCAACAATAACTTTGTAATCCCATATAAATGTATAAGATTACAAGGTTACATTTGCAGTTAATGAATTATTATTACAGTAGAAAATAAAATAAATAGGTGTAAATAGGTACCTACTATATGAGACATAACTTATAGGGTGGATAAGGGTGTTTAGCCCATGAGACTGAACAACATTCCCATAGGAAAATATGTAGAATTATGAAAAGAAAAGTCTTTCCATACAAATCGGACTTATGTTCGCTCTACAAAAAGAAGTGAGATGCCATCAAAAACATACTGTAAAAACCTCAAGTCTCGCCGTAAAAAGTTGTGAGATCTATATAATACCAAGTCGATTAATCTATTTAGTCTCTACTTAAAGGACCTTCTGTCTTAAGTTATTACGTATGTTATTATCAAACCAATTTTTAAAAAAATACCTTGAAAACAAATAGATCGACTTGGTCATCGCAAGAAAACACAAATTCGCCATTAACATTTCAGGAGCATTAACTTCTCGTCGTGCTGTGTAGTGTGATACATACTAATAATTAAATTATGCGATGGCCAGGTCGGTCTATTTGTTTTAAAGGTATTTTTTAAAAAATTGGTTTGATAATAACATACGTAATAACTTAAGACAGAAGGTCCTTTAAGTAGAGACTAAATAGATTAATCGACTTGGTATTATATAGATCTCACAACTTTTTACGGCGAGACTTGAGGTTTTTACAGTATGTTTTTGATGGCATTTGTTTTACAAGTAATTGATCCCCGGGGCCATATGGGAAGTGAAACAAATGTGCAAAAAACACTGCCTTATAGTGTAATGATTAATGTACTTAATTAAATTATGTAGACGTAGACAAAGGAAGTCGTTTGTATGGTAGTAATTGGTATGTGATTTACAATGAATGCATGAAGTGGCTTACTGGAGATAGAGGTTGAGTTGCTGGGGTTTTCCTAACAACTGGTTTAGTAACTCTACAGTCCTTTTCACGTTTAACCACATCGATAATGTATTGTTGAGAATCGTGGTTTACGTATTTATAGATACAAAAGAATAAATCAAGATATAAAGATGATAAATAGGGACGAATATGTACAAAAGATTTTAGCCAGTCCGTTATGTAGTCGTTATTCTAAAATAGTATTATTTATTACCTATTGAGAAATAACTCTTAGTTCTGTTTTATTATAAAACGACTTGATGATAAATTAAAAGTACGTTCCGCTGTTTACTACCTCGCCAGTACCAAATGTGATACTTTTAGCAGAACAATAAAATCCACCATCTTCCTTAATTGAACTTTACGACTTGTCCGCGGCGACCACCGTGTGACAATACAACATTCCTAGATAACTATGGACATTTTATCATTTATTTCGAATTAATGATAGTTTTATATTGTTGCTCGGTCGTTTGTGGTCAGCCAAATATGGTGTCGCAGAGGTCTGGCGCCAACTAAATACTCCTCTTCATAAATAACAGATTTATTTGATTGTCTGAAAGTGGATATCGGGTCGCCGACTCAACGATCGATAAGAACTATATTTGGTGATATGCGTTTTGAATATTCGCGTCTTTGAACGTGTGCACAAGTGCTATTATTAGTTTTAAAGCTCGTTGATGTTCATTAGTACCACGAACTCGGACACCTTCCATGACACTCCATGGGGAAATAATGCCAGAAGTGATATAGATGTTAGTTAGCTAGATAAAATATCTATACATTTACGCGAAATCATACAAGTTATATGAAATTATCATTTCAAGGACATCTAATATGTTTCATGCTTTATCTCATTACAAAACAAATACTGACAGTAGTCACAAAATATTACAAAAAAGTCAGCAGGTCGTCAACGTTCACTTAGCATTTGAAACCAAGATTTTGAACTATTACAATTTAACCTATGTTTACAATAGCAGTGCTGTTTCAACCGCATTGTTCTGCGGCAGGTGGTCTTGCGCAAACCGTGCGCGTGCGCAACGCGTGCGACTAAACGCTCTTAATGCCGGCGATGTTAATGAATTGAACTCGACCGAAATGTACTAACAAATGATTTATTACACAGCTTTGTTACAGATGTACTCTTATCTTACTGTTTGTCAATAGTTTTGTTGTGTCCGATCTTTGAACGATAATAAGGAAAATAACTGTATACAATACAACACGAAAACAAAGTGAATTTACATATCAGTTTTATTATTTAATGACAAGTTTAAAGATCATTTGGAAGTGTTCAATAATATAAATAATACATTGTCATAATATTCATATAAAAGAATAAAAGATGTTTCCTATTTCAAGTTCAATGTTTCAAACTCATAAACATCAGTTAAACTAATAAAAGGGCTCTCGTGTTTGTTATTTTCTTACTTGACAGACTTATCAGCAAAACATTCAGGTCACAGACAAGGAATTCAGGGATCGTAAATATAACGACTTTAAATACTCAATATTAAAATATCTCCGTTACAATGTCGCGACAGTGTTTGGGTATTTTTATAGTTTTCCATATTGTCCATTTTAGACGGCAGTACCGTTGTTATTATGTGTCGAAATGTCATAATTTCATATTTAATGTTAATATTTTGACGTTTATATATTGACGAGGCTACTGGAATGTTGTTTATCATACTTTAGTGTCTATTCACGATTAAAAATATGATTTAATACGATCCCAATAAATAAATTATCAACTTATTAAACAGACAAAACTAGAAACTTTTTATTAATTTATCAAACAAATTATTAATTAATTATTATACGTCTGCTACTATTTTTTAATAATAAAACTAAAACTTCTTTACACCAACGTACAAAAAATATACAAATTGTTCTAAACATGTAATTAATAATTAATGTTTATAAATCGCCAAGTAACAATATAAGCCGAAGTGACCGCAAACGTGTTTAGTAAAAAAGCATCCATCAATTAAATTACATTAATATTTCATGCAACTGTTTAAATCGTTAACATCCTCTATCATCTAATAGAGAGTATGAATAATGATCACGTTTTAAATAGTGCAAGATGGTCAGCAGGTGTATATCAGACTAGCTGACCCGCGCAACTTCGCTTGCGTCACATAAGAGAGAATGGATCAAAATGTTCCCCGTTTTTGTAACATTTTTTACCGTTACTCTGCTCCTATTGGCCGTAGCGTGATGATATATAGCCTTCCTCGACAAATGGGCTATCTAACACTGAAAGATTTTTTAAATCGGACCAGTAGTTCCTGAGATTAGCGCGTTCAAACAAACAAACAAACTCTTCAGCTTTATAATATTAGTAGGTATAGATGTAATGATTGATCATCAGTGAAATGATTTCTTTGACACATGCTGTTTCAAATGTAAAGAGGAACTATTTGTCTTCGTAAGTATGTGTTACAACACATGTTATTTGTTAGATAATTCCGACAGTTAGGTAATTGTTATGGACATTTAGGGCCTCTTATCATTAGTGATGAGTAATCGTTTTATTTTATGTACCTCTTTAAACGACTTCCTACTACTTATTTGACGCAATAAAAACTCAAATCTGAGTTTGACTTTCATTAGAATTAAATTATATCTCAATTTACCTATTCTAGACTTCTATTACTGAATTAGGTTTATTGCTAGTTCTAGTTTTATGTTAGAATTTCATACAGTATTTTATCTGTCCATAAATATTATTCCGCAATAAGACCGATATCCATTTATGGTACGGTTAATTTCGGCTTGGTTGCTGACACATACATTATTAATGAATTATTAAAATTAAAACTAGAACTCATACTAGCGCGGCGCACATACCTTCACTTAGTGTAATAAGTCTAGTCATAAAGCGAACTTGCAAAACATGCCCTGCGTCGAGGCTCCCGTGACAATGTTGCTACATTTACTGCCTTCCTGTTGCACACTAACTATTAAATGTAAAATGTTTATTAAGAACAAACTGTCTATCATTATGTCGGAAAAGGTTATGTTGTTGTAACCGGATAGTACCTACCTCTTTAACACATGTTTATGTCTGTGCTATTTGGGTAAGGTGTTTAGTAGATTTTAGTACATACATTAGCCCTATTCTCAATGATAATAAAAGTCTTATGCTTATTTGGTACACTAAGGTGTAAACGTTACGGACAAATGATAAGAAAGGAACAAATATTTCAAAATAGTTAAAAGCTAGCGTACCAGTTGTATGTCTTGTAACTAAACGAGTTCAAAATTACGACATTGCCTCTATCCGACGCCGGGTCTAGACTCCAGGCTGAACTATTGATTGAACTGAATCATTAGGTATATGTGCAACTGCATAATTACATACAATACCTTGCCTATTAGTCTGCGAAAAACATTCTAATTCTACATTTATGCAATTTTTTAACGGAAAGGCTCATCTTAATTGGCAAATCTGCTATTTTTAGATGCACATCGCACTTCCTTTCCATTATGTATTGCAATTTTCAAATGCCCAGTGTCTATATGTTATATTTTAATTGTAGAAATGACCTCTGCAGACCTCGGCTGGCCGGCCACGGCCGTGTTTCATTACGTTTACGAAACACCAGTGAATTAGAGCAGTAATGTGCATGCGACTTGTCCTAGACGTATTAAAGCACAATATGGTTACGTAAACACACGAACAAAAATAACATAAGTAGTTTGTTTATCTGTGTTGTCTTAATGATGCGCACGCGCCTTTGTTCTTGCGCGCGTGGGCCTGTGATCTATACGTGACAAGGTGTTGTAGAACTTCTATAAGAGATTGTATTCAATTTTTGCAATGTCTTTTGTGCTGCTCAATTCATACTTTATAAAACCTTTGCGAAATACAGAGATCTCATACGACATAGCTTAAGCAGGATATCAATTTAAATCCTCTTTGTCAGTATCATTCAGTTTCTAACTTAGCAATCAAATCAGTATAATTGCTGGTATTAATCAAAACTTTCGACACTTTTAACGGAATTAAATCAATTTTGAGCTAGATTAGAGAGCCGTAACAGCACATTTTAAAATAAAAACCCTGTTCTGAATCCCATTACTCGAAGAAAGCTAGGCGATCTTTAACCATTAGATAAGTAATATCCCCATTTCATTAATATACAACGGCGGATATGTTTTAAATTGACACCATTTACTTCTTACAGTCTGCCATGGGAACTAAACTTTCCTTCAGATTCATTATAATATTTTCATAATAATCTACGTAACATTATTATCCGGTACAGGTAAACGAATGGCCAAAATAATATCCGTTCGACTTACGTCTACAGAATACAATACAAGTGTCCATGTAACGTCAGTCTGTCTGGGCTCATTTCGCCTGCAATGCTAGGGAATGCGGTAAGGTGTGCCGGATATCAAGCAATGCAACAACCGTTACCTAGCCTATATTCTATCTAGCTTTATTTTATAAATAGGAGGCTATTTCAACGGATATAAGTGCATTCACCTTTCTGAATTTGAATGTACCCTATACAAAAAAACCTTTGTAAAAAGTGCTTAAAGGAAACGCACTCAAGAAAAGTATGTTGTTTCGCGGTAATCTGTACTATGTAAGTAAGTGGTTGTCCTTTTATGTACTGAGATAGATTCCTTGTCGAAGAAATTCTGCGTTGTTTTTTAAGACTATTCTAGTTGAGAAAATTGTCACGATCGTATACCGCATTAGGTATCAGTACCTATTGCTCTGTTGACATAATACAACCTGCCATTTTAAGTTCTTGTGAAATAAATTATTACAATGCTGATTTGTAGATAGCTTGCGCCAACAATAAATCCTACTGAAAGTTTATTCAAATCGGGAAATGATTGCAGTTGTTTATCTAGTTGAAGATTATTAGTGTGTAATAAGGGCACCGGGCAGTGGCCACGCTCCATGAGGCAATATCGTTCACCACGAGTTAAAATCAATGGCCACTCGATACGTAATCGCCATGGAGCTGCCGACAATGGTTTGTAGGGCTGCCCTTACAACAACTAATAACTTGTCTCTGTAAGATCGTGACTGCTTGTAGGCTTATATAAGTATAACGAGCTCAATAAGAGCTGTTCCAATACAGAAATATATATCTGGGACACAAAAATAAAAATTAAGGCAAAAGAATGCTACATCTTTAAAAACATTGCTTCTATTTCACAGGCAACATAGCATTAATGACGTTAAAGTCCCACATAATATATTGCAGACAACTCAACCCTATTTATCCAAGTTATGCGAGCGATATTTCAGCTTGACATATGACAACCCTGTAATTGCGGCGTGGGCGCTCGTTCATACGCCATGCGCCGGCTCATGGCGCAAGCAGCTTGCGAAACTGTCTCAATAATGCCTCTATGGTCAGCTAGGACCTACCATTGTGTTCACTTCACAATATCCGCCCCTCCCATATATCTAAAATACCTGACATTTTCACGTCCACACCACATAACTAAAGCATAATGCATGAAATTTGATTTACCACGTTCCCGCGATGTGTAATCATTCTCTAGGCTACATTGTATAGATTTTAAAAAGAACAACAGTTAAACATCGTATACCTTCGCAAATGGGCAAGAAGGAGTTGTATACTAATGATCATTATTATAAAATAAATCAAAGACAGGTTTCATGTTAAATTAATAGGTAAATTAATTTCAAATCATAAATGCAAATTATACATTTTCTCTTACAACTGGGTGTATAAAACATTTAAATATGGCTACTACGAACCAATCCCACGGCTCTAAGAACAGGATTAAAGCGGGAAAGTGGAGTCCTTAAATATGACACAACATGTTGCAGTACTGGTGGACTTGCATTTGAACAAATTTTGTTGCAAAACTGCACCTTGCCTAACCATTCGCAGTGATAATAGGAAAAGTATATTCGATCCAAGTAACGAATATCATAATTGAAAAAAGGTATGATTACTGAACTTTTTCATATGCATTGTTATATGACATACGGTGGAAACATGACACACAATATAATTGTTTGGAATAAAGAACTCCTGTCACGTTTATTGGTAATTTTGCAATAGTCTTAATATCTATGTATTAAATATTTTTGTTCAATAAACCTTTCAATAAGTAAAGTCATTAATGGCAGTATAATTTACACACATACCTAAGACATGCGAGCCGATCGACGCGTGCGCATGACCGCGACCCCGCGTTCACTCACGCGCACCGCGGCATGTACATTCTTATCTGTTATCAGTCGATCTTGTTCGACAGCCGATCACTGGCCCTTTGTACAAGCTCGAGATAATTAGTTCAAATGTATGTGAACATTATGCACGATATGATCTTTAGGTTTCATAATACGTGCTGGAATGTCTATGACTAGTTATTCTTTGTGAATTAACTGAGAAAGGTCTTTGTCTAGGCTACACGTTACAAGGATATGCTGTGACAAATATATTATTTTAAAGGAAACCATTAATATTATTCATAACACTGCTAATAACACAACTGTAGGATTTAGATTCAAAAGTAATATAATAAAGAACTTATAGAATATTTTTTTTAAGTCTCGTAAGGTAAGCGAGTTATTCATTTTCGTATTAGGCTGCGTTTCATGAACGTATACACAATGCACCAAGTTTTTGAAAGGAATCCCATTTTAATTATTTGAAATAGCTTTTTTTAAAATAACATTGACCTTGTTGTCAGTAATCTATTTTATATTTCCTAACCTTCCGAATCTAGACACTTTGTGTGCAAATCGAACCTTTTATTTAAAAGTATTGTGACCATTAAAATAAGCTTTGCAAAAATATTACTAAAGTGCAGCTTAAATGCATTTATTTTCGGTAAACGTATTTCATAATTCTTAGCACACTCAACGCGAATTCACCACATTTAACGATTAGTTGCATAGTCACAAAACCCACGTCTTGTATTAAAATACCCGGGTCATTATCGGTTACGCGTATTAAGTAGGCTCGATTATGCATTATTATGTAAAATACGTTGCCATTGGCGACCATTGCGCAGTGTATAGTTACAGCGTGTTTATTGTGTTTAAATTATATTTCACGGTGTCTTGACAGCGGTTTGGAATCCCTATATTTAATATCGTGTATCTAAGTTAATCGAAAATGTTATTATTATTGCGATGAATAAATGGTTCCTAACTGGTCGCAGTTTTACGAGAGGTTTACGGTTTTGATATTCAAAATAAATTTGGTTTGTTTGTTTACAGAAAACCTGGCGCCTTCGGAATTGAAGAAGCTTAGAAATAAACAGAGGAAAGCGAAGCGTAAAGCAGAACAAGAAAGCGCGTTACAAGCACAAGTACAGGTATTGTAATTTTTTTGTTTTTGGTAGATCTTTCATGTAAAATCCTTTATGAAAACATGTTATCTGTAGGCAAAAAGACAACACGTTATAGAGTTCATATTCAGAATAGAGAGACTGTACCCACATCACATACATGATAAAATAGATCGGGTGCTAGAACGCTACCCTGAGATACATCAAAGTTATTCTACTTACGATTACAAAGTGTAATCGAAGCAAGGACACAATAATAAACAAGTCTGAGTTAACTGTATTGCTTCCAGGTGAAACGCGAGCAGCATCACAAAGCGCGCCAGCAGCAAGAGCAAGGAGATCCCGAGGCGCCGCAGTTAGACGAACTTATACCTGACAAACTCGCCAGGGTAAATATATCCGTTTGATAACATTAAATTATGTTGCCGTACTCGAAAGACATTTGCAAATCACATGAATGATCAGAAAAGATGTCTTAAAACAAGGTCAAGTGCGTAGTACTCGTAACCGGCGGTCCTGTATGACAAGATGTTAGGATGTGAGTGAGGCAAAGGAAGTTTGTAAGGCTCGTACCAAGTAGCGTTCTTTGGTCTATGCCTACACCTATAGGAAAAAAGCGTGCTATAATGTGTGTACGTATGAATGTAAATGACATTGCAGTAAAGACTTCTTGGTTACACTACGGTATAAAATATAAAGTAATGTTTATAGGGGAAAGTCGGTTTATTTGGACCACTTTTTTTCAAATGTGTTTTTGACACATTTTTTTAATTATTTTAAAAACAATTCTTACACCAAATTAAACTCCATTTAATTGGCTTTATTTTTATTTAACAATAATCAACATTATAGTTTTATATTTATCTCAAATTAACAAAATGTGAGATCGGAGCGTTGTTCCAATTTACCCAACCAGCATGGTTAATTGGACCATGGGGTTGCTAAATTGGACTTAAGAGTAGATCTAACAAAAAATAAACAAAACTTTTTTTTTCAAAAATTATAGATTAAATCTAATATAATTATAAAAGAACTCGAAATCAGCCTCATATATAAATCACCTAAGAAAAACATCACAAATATCAGAATTGGTAATACAAGTCTGATGATTCCATTTATGGCATCGCACGCATTTCACCCAGTCAACTTTTGGCCCTCTTTTATTCAAGTAATTTAATCTACATGTAGCACACTCATTATCAGAATTTTCAGAGCGGCTACTATCTGAATCATCCAAAACTATGACTTCTTCGTCTGAAGAGTCGTCACTTAACTCTTTGGTTTCTCGCAGTTTCTTCAGGTTTCCACTTATAATATCTTTTCTCGGTCACCTGTAAAGAGGCAAGAAAGTTGATAGGATTTTATTTCACTAAATTGTAAAAATATAGTTCGGTAATTTGGACCGGTTCATTTTATCAAACTACATGCGGTCCATTTAATCGAACTGTATAATTTTAAAGAAATTACATCAAAACAAAGACATAACATATCAAAGGCGCCAAATAGTTTTAGCCAGTTATTTGCAGATACATTACGGATATACAAAAAAAATATGAATCTTTACAACTTACCTTTAATTTAGTTACGTCCTTAGCACAGATCACATAAAATTACAGTATATATCTGAAAAATAGATTATTGTTAACAGAGACAACACGCTTGGTTTTATGCCGAAATAAAAATAGCCGATGTCAAATGAAGTTAGTTGCACTTCATTATGTGTTTACACTTTTGAAATAAAATTACTACGAAACGGGTTTTTAGAGGTGGTCCAATTTAACGAGCGGTCCAATATACCCAACTTTCCCTTAAATTGAATGCGGTTAGCTGTTTTTTGTTTGCTTAAAAATAAAATGATCAAATTATTTGTTAGGTTCTATCTAAGGCCTTCGAGAGCGTTGAACAACTTTGACAGCGCGGTTCACCACAATTCAAATTTAAAGAAAAAAAAAACTGTTTGAACACTGTAGATAGCTTTTCATGCAGGGAGATGAGGCTTATAATTAAAGAATGGGATTTTGAAAGGAGGTATCTATTCGTAGTACGTTATACGTCCCTCATAATGTTGTAATCAATTTCGAAACGACAATTTACAAGCTGTTTGTTTACAGTGTTTGAGACAAACGGTCTGCATGCCAACACATAATATTATTACATTCTAGAGTCAAAATACCCTCAGGCAACGGAAGCGGATAACGACTTGTCACTAAATAGCTTATTAATAGCCAAATTGATTCCTTGATACACAAACAAATCGGTCAGGGTACTACTAATTATGTCCGTTAACTGGTCTATGTCCTTGTTTGTAGGCTCGATCTTATCGCTAAGTGATAAAGGTCTATTAAAAATGTCGCAGCCTTCGTAGCTTTAAAAAGGTATAGATTTATGTGTAGAGAAAATGTAAATCATATGTTTTAGATGGAATTTTAGTTACGAGTTTTTTTATCGGATCTATATATAGCGTATGATACTTATAATTTCTGTGATCAGCGATCATGCTGTACTATTTTTATTGCTGTATTGTTTGTATTCAGCGATAATATTGTAGTTACTTTTGAAACTTCAAAAATACGTCCTTATTCAAAATCTGGAGTGATTTTGTCATACAATAAGTCTGCAAACCAAGATTCTATACAAGTATCTTTCAGTTAATTATACCGTATCGTAACAAAAACATTCTAATCAATAACAACTATTGTTTACACTTCTCTCAACTCACTTCCTAAGGAAGTAACAATCAAACAGATTGATTAGAATGTCACAATTTTGTACAGTATCTTAACAAACTATAAATACACTACCTGTTTTAACAATAGCTTGTGACAATGATATCTACGTATGCAAGTTCAGTCACGATGCACGTGTTTAAAAGAACGTGACCGAATAGTTACCTTGGCGAATTCATGTTCATTAAGATATCATGGTGTGTGGCTCTTATGGTCGTTGTACTGTGACCAATGGGAGGTTATGGTGTGTCAATAGTTAGTTTCTTGAAATTGAAATTAAGATTATCAGTATTATCAGTTTCCTTTAGAAAATATGATGAAGGTGTGTTATATTATGTTCAATTATTTCAGTTCTAGTGTTAATGTGTATTGTTGGAATTTCAGGCAGACGATCCCTTAGAACAAGCCATCAAGTTCCTACAACCATTAAGAACGCTTGCAGCCGATAGGATAGATACACATTTAATGGCCTTCGAAATTTATTATAGAAAAGGTAATGTATCTCACTCTATTACGCTTCTACGATTACTTTAGTTCATTGTTTTAAAGTTGATACTAGGTGATCCACGTGCCTTATCAATACCGTTATTAATTTTGTGTGTATATCTCAATGGGTTCGGAATGGTTCGAAAACACGGTCTGGAATCAGGCTCGTTAGGTGGCGCTGCTGTATACCACAATGTGAAAATGCTACGTCTGGCAATACAACGTCTGCCGAGACTACTAGTACTCATATAAGTTGCAGTATTATTACTGAAATTGTTTGAAATCGAGGACAACACTCAAAAATATCTTTGACCATCGTACATCCTGAATTAATCCTTGCACTCAACTGGAAACCGCTTAATTGTCTAATATAACCAGTTGAACGATTAACCATGCGTGCGATAAACATTAAGTTAATTGATAAATACGACGGCTTTGCTCTCACAATGGCTTTTGTGCCGATACCATACAATATGTATTGCGTAAACTATCGTATAATGAAGGAATGTTGTAATACATGTCTCTTTTTATAGGGACATGAAATAATGTAAATCGCATACTAAATTATTGGCAAAAAGTAATGTGAGTACTTAATTCTGCAAAAACTTGCAGTTTCCCAGATCTTTGAGAGGCAATACAGATCAAAGCGCTTTAGATTCCCCCTTGTGCTGTATCTAGACTAGAAGAACGTTGCGAGTTATTGGAAATAATGCTCAATTGCTATACAGTGTCTGCAAAATATCGTTGTCGCAGTCGTTTATTTCTCTTTTTCTTCGTCTTGTTTTTGTTCTACGTTGAGTAGGATCGCAACAATCATGTTTTCGTTCTCAAAAACATGGTGTAAAATAATTGGGCTGATGTATTTACGACCGCCCACCTGCCTTATGTCAACCCTCTTTGTCAATATTAATTAAATATTGCCTAATCTACAGTGTAGTATGCAGTTGATCAGAACAAGAAAGTAGTAGTATAGCTTTTTATTGATATCCTCATTAATAAAGGCTGATATTCTAAATTAAAATCAAATCATTTATTCATTTAGGTCAAATAACACTTATGATAGTAAATGATACACAGAGAGTGAATTTACCGCCAGTTCGATAGGTACGCAAAATAAGAAAAGCTGGCAAGAAACTCCTGGCCACTCTTTTTAATCAACAAACGGTTTTAACAATATTACTATTAGGTATAAATCATTGATGATGGAAGCAGCTGCTACCAACGCTACCGAACACACTTTGGTCATAACATAAATTAAATCAATATATTGTGTTCCGTTCCCAGACAAGCCCCTCCTGATGCTGCAGAGCATAAAGCGTGCGTGGCGCCTCGACAGTACCCACCACCACCTGCACGACTGCCTGGTGCGGTTCCAAGGTTGGCTGGAGAAGTCACTCGCCTCGCTCAACCCTGCCGTAGCAGCAGTTATCACTTCGGAGACGCAGTCGGTAAGTCTATATAAGATAGTTCGATGATTCAAGTTTATCGGGAAGACCGAGATAAGAGTAGGTGTTTTGTTTGGACAAGAGTAGCGTAAAGCAAGGAAAGGGTGGCTTATGTCCATTGGGTAGAGAAAATTTTTGAGTAATAATGAGATATTTCCTGCCGTTGTTTACAATATAGTTTGAGACCTGTTGGTGAAATCACAAGTGAGAAAAAATAGTAATGAGTTACCTACATAGTAGGTGCCTAAAAACTGGTTATTATAATGCGAAAGGAACTGATCTAGGCACGTTATGTCTAATAGTTGTCAAAAGTGCCTAAAATCACCTAAAGGAGACAACTATGTTTGTTTACAAAGTAACTGTTTTTTTTAAAACAAGTATGTAGATTATAATCAATATAAATTACAGCTCCAGTTTCTCAAGATTTATTGTCATTCATATAATGTTTTATTGTATATTTGTTTTGTTGCTCTTCTGCCTGTATTGATTTATCGGTAGTGATATGCAAAATTTATTACATTAATAAATATATTTTATGACGGGTATTCTTTGCTTTCTCATACACTACTACAAGTTATTGACAATTGTCCACGATAATACAAGTTTTCCGTATTTCTTCATAGATCATTATTTTACGGTCACGCTCAACGTTAATATATCAATTAAAACAATAGCCTGATAAAATATTTTTAAGCGTCATAAACTCGTTAGATAATATGATATAGTACATTTATCTAGTTAAATTTTAACTATGTGGACACGTTTTATAGTCTATACTAGAGCGTTTTCGTTTAAAAATATCAACTAAGCTATCTAAGTAGAAAGTTTTGAATTAAGCGTGTTCTCAAATCGTACTTAACCATACGCCATACTTTAGAACATAAGATTTTTTTACTTCTCTTTAACATTTGCGTCGCAAGCTTATCAAATAACATTACGGTATCGAGTAGTCGACGTCGTCGGCATAATATTTGTTACAAAAATCGTTGAATAGTAAGCGTAATGTTCTCGTGCACAGATGCTGGGCGGGCGCAGCGCGGTGCAGATGGCGGAGCAGTTCCTGAGCAGCGCGGCGGCGCGCACGCAGGCCGGCGCGCACTCCGCCGCGCGCGCGCTGCGCCGCGTGCTGCCGCGCCGCGCCGCCGAGGCTCTGGCGCTCGCCACCTCGCTGGACTACCCCGACACCTCCATACAGGTACGTACCCGCGCGCGCGCTGCGCCGCGTGCTGCCGCGCCGCGCCGCCGAGGCTCTGGCGCTCGCCACCTCGCTGGACTACCCCGACACCTCCATACAGGTACGTACCCGCGCGCGCGCTGCGCCGCGTGCTGCCGCGCCGCGCCGCCGAGGCTCTGGCGCTCGCCACCTCGCTGGACTACCCCGACACCTCCATACAGGTACGTACCCGCGCGCGCGCTGCGCCGCGTGCTGCCGCGCCGCGCCGCCGAGGCTCTGGCGCTCGCCACCTCGCTGGACTACCCCGACACCTCCATACAGGTACGTACCCGCGCGCGCGCTGCGCCGCGTGCTGCCGCGCCGCGCCGCCGAGGCTCTGGCGCTCGCCACCTCGCTGGACTACCCCGACACCTCCATACAGGTACGTACCCGCGCGCGCGCTGCGCCGCGTGCTGCCGCGCCGCGCCGCCGAGGCTCTGGCGCTCGCCACCTCGCTGGACTACCCCGACACCTCCATACAGGTACGTACCCGCGCGCGCGCTGCGCCGCGTGCTGCCGCGCCGCGCCGCCGAGGCTCTGGCGCTCGCCACCTCGCTGGACTACCCCGACACCTCCATACAGGTACGTACCCGCGCGCGCGCTGCGCCGCGTGCTGCCGCGCCGCGCCGCCGAGGCTCTGGCGCTCGCCACCTCGCTGGACTACCCCGACACCTCCATACAGGTACGTACCCGCGCGCGCGCTGCGCCGCGTGCTGCCGCGCCGCGCCGCCGAGGCTCTGGCGCTCGCCACCTCGCTGGACTACCCCGACACCTCCATACAGGTACGTACCCGCGCGCGCGCTGCGCCGCGTGCTGCCGCGCCGCGCCGCCGAGGCTCTGGCGCTCGCCACCTCGCTGGACTACCCCGACACCTCCATACAGGTACGTACCCGCGCGCGCGCTGCGCCGCGTGCTGCCGCGCCGCGCCGCCGAGGCTCTGGCGCTCGCCACCTCGCTGGACTACCCCGACACCTCCATACAGGTACGTACCCGCGCGCGCGCTGCGCCGCGTGCTGCCGCGCCGCGCCGCCGAGGCTCTGGCGCTCGCCACCTCGCTGGACTACCCCGACACCTCCATACAGGTACGTACCCGCGCGCGCGCTGCGCCGCGTGCTGCCGCGCCGCGCCGCCGAGGCTCTGGCGCTCGCCACCTCGCTGGACTACCCCGACACCTCCATACAGGTACGTACCCGCGCGCGCGCTGCGCCGCGTGCTGCCGCGCCGCGCCGCCGAGGCTCTGGCGCTCGCCACCTCGCTGGACTACCCCGACACCTCCATACAGGTACGTACCCGCGCGCGCGCTGCGCCGCGTGCTGCCGCGCCGCGCCGCCGAGGCTCTGGCGCTCGCCACCTCGCTGGACTACCCCGACACCTCCATACAGGTACGTACCCGCGCGCGCGCTGCGCCGCGTGCTGCCGCGCCGCGCCGCCGAGGCTCTGGCGCTCGCCACCTCGCTGGACTACCCCGACACCTCCATACAGGTACGTACCCGCGCGCGCGCTGCGCCGCGTGCTGCCGCGCCGCGCCGCCGAGGCTCTGGCGCTCGCCACCTCGCTGGACTACCCCGACACCTCCATACAGGTACGTACCCGCGCGCGCGCTGCGCCGCGTGCTGCCGCGCCGCGCCGCCGAGGCGCTGGCGCTCGCCACCTCGCTGGACTACCCCGACACCTCCATACAGGTACGTACCCGCGCGCGCGCTGCGCCGCGTGCTGCCGCGCCGCGCCGCCGAGGCTCTGGCGCTCGCCACCTCGCTGGACTACCCCGACACCTCCATACAGGTACGTACCCGCGCGCGCGCTGCGCCGCGTGCTGCCGCGCCGCGCCGCCGAGGCGCTGGCGCTCGCCACCTCGCTGGACTACCCCGACACCTCCATACAGGTACGTACCCGGCCCGAGCGTTTCTCGTTCGACGCTCCACGCGAACGCGGCCCCCGATCGGGCCCGGACGCGGACGAACTCTGATATCGGTTCGAAATAATATTCGAGTCGATCTTCGCGAGCGTCTCGTCCGCCGTCGGCTCAAAATTTTTCGAATGCCATAATTATGTATAAAAAACCTAAACAACATTGAAAACGTTTCTCGCCGCAGGGTTGCGTGGAGGTGCTGGACAGCCTGCGGGAGGGCGACTTCGGGCCGTGCGAGGCGGAGACGGCGGCGTACGTGGCCGCGTGCCGCGCCAAGTTCCCGTACGCCATCGCCTTCAAGCCGCCGCCGGCCGCCGACGAGCCCGCCGACGTGGCCGACAACTGAGCCTCCTCCCCGCGACCGCATCGCCCGTCGAATCGCTCGATGCCGTTTCCGCCCCGAAACGACGAACGTGTCGATACGATTTTTTTTACTTAACGCTAGAGTTGTCTACGGCTTTGCCGTTCCGCTGGAAGTAACTGAACTTTTAATAATTAGAGTATGACGCGACGGACGAGACGTAATAAATTTTACGCATCCGAATGCTTTCGTTTAGCGAGTTAGATAGGTTCGTGTTCACAAAATTTGTATGACGTGGAATATATTGTAAATATGATAAAGGTGTAGGGCAAAAAATAAGCAATAATTATATGTTATGACGTTCCCCCGAGGCGTTGTTACCGATCGTTTATATTTCAGCGGAATGTCAAAGACCATTTTATTCGGTCGAATTCATCTCGTCACGGACAGATGTAACAGTTTTTTATTCAAGATGTACTAAAAGGAGACTCCGTTTAAATTTTTTTCATACTTGATGTACTGAAAACGTTTACGAATTGAATTTTTACACTGATTTCAAAAACAAATTAGTAACTTTAACAGTTACATTGAGAAGAACCAAAGAACTGAATTGTCACGCAGATTTTTCAATAAAATCATATCTGTTTACATTTTGTTGTTGTATTACAAATTTGTCTAGATGGTACGACTTATAATAATTCTAGATTCAATTATTAACGACAGATATGATTTTATTAAAATTCTGGTGACTAGATGATCTTAATAATTGTTGCAAAAAATCTGAATCAATTAATTTAAAGAGAAGTTTGATTGTTCTAACGTTAGATAAAGTAGGGATGGTTTGATCCGTATCAGTGTTTTCATATCAGTTAACTAACGTCACAAAAATAACGAGTTTCTCTCAAGGATTTGTTTGTTTTGCGCTTTATATGTATACTCGTATGTATTTGAGTTTTATTTGTGATATATTGCCTGGAATATCAATATGATATCAGTAAACAATATTTGACTGATAACGTTTCAAAACCACCGAGTCGTAACACTCTGGTAGTGTCTCAGTGAGATTTTGTATTGAATTGGTTATTCTAAAATGTATGAGTGGATATTGTTGTTATAGGAAAAGTTTTTGACAATTTTACGTAGAAAATATAAAGTTTTCTTAAATTATTGCGAATATCCTAGATATATAGCTTATCGAGGTACTGAATACTTAATCTCAGCCAACATACCAACGTAGTTATTAAAATTTATTTCGTATAAATGCATGCATACAATTTATAGCAAATCTGATAACTGCACTAGCGATTAATGTAAAGTAATTTTTCGACTTATAGAAAATTTTAATGATATCATACAATGACGGAATCTTTGTCTTGTTACGCAGAATGACAGCTGTATCATATAGACGTCGGGTAATGTGTTTACTAACGACTTCATTAGTCCCCCGAAACGCAATGAATTGTTAAAACATGTTCCTTCATATTTTTAGTTAGTAAGGCTTTATCTCCCATTTTAACTCTCGTTTCCCTAACAGCTACAAACTGCTTTGTTATTACTTGACACTCGCCTGGACGGTAAGTGTTGACATTTGAGGGGAATAATACAGTTATAGTTTACAACTTGTCGTTATTTTCATACAAGAACAATCTTCGTCTATATAATTCTGAATAAAATGATAGTAGGTAGTGTTATTTTGTACGGCCAAGAAGGATTGTTGTTGTGCGGAAACACACGTTATTAATAAAATGTTGAAATGATTGTTCAAAGCGTTGCTTCATGTAGTGTCTTATGACTTAATGTTAAACAGTATGTCTAGTCCTGTGATCCTCTAACCGCCATGTTGTAATGGCATCTCACGACAATTTGTACAATAAAATCTGATATTAGTGTAAATTTTTCAATACTAATATAACATAAGCATTCGGTCTAAAGTCGCTGTAATCTCTCGTTTCGAATTCCCCTGTAAAGTTTACATCGTGTGGCCTCAAGTGTTCAACAATATTCATGTAACAGAATATAATTAGGATTTAAAGTTTCAAATAATGACTGGTTTTAAATATGTAAAATATATGTTGTGTGGCAAACTTAACATCGGTCGCGGTCACGGTGCGGCGCCGCGCAATGAGCTGACGGTATGCTTGTAAATAATTGTTACTTTTAAGTTTGTACTGTACAATATCGTTAGTTCCGAGGTCTTGGATGACTTGAATCTTGACTGCATGGGGCGCTAGGGTGTAATAAATATGTCAATGTACGGATGGTGAACATGGACTCAAATGTAATACACTTCTGTTGGATTTCATTTATTTTCTTTTTTGTAGATATGTGTAAAGTTTGGACAATAATTATATAATTGAATACTCCAAATTGTAACAATCACATGCACTTCTATTGTGTTATATAACAGTGAAACATTTCGTTTCTCGACCACATCTACTGAATCTTATGAAAACATATTGTTTTACTATTTGAAGCTGGGCTTGTAAAAGTTCGTCTTGTCTACACAGGTTGTAGACAGTTAAGGAATTCAATAAAAAAATGGGACACTTATTATTTAACATAATGATGACTTTTCAAACATATTCAGTGGATGTAGTCAGTTGTTTATTCTACACAAAGTATGTTCAATTAGTTAGTTGTAAATCACCATGTTGATTTTATTGTATTCAAGTTGTGTGATCGGAGTATCTGTACCCGTGTCATCTTGTACATAAAGTAATTAAATTTTATTTTACAAATTTATTTATATTTATGTTTCATTTATAACCATACCTATTGGATAATTCCACGGTAATCTCGTCCACCTTATATAATTATATTTTAATAATTATTATGTCATTTAAAATAAATTGGTCTTCAAATACGTCGTAAAAAAGTTCTTATGCCTTAAAATTAATTTGATGGGCTCATAGCATCCACATTAACTGTAAAGTTGATTTCAATTTTGCTAGTCTTTGGTATGTACTGCCTGAAAAGAGAGGTTTCCGTTAAATAATAATATATCAACAATCATCAAAGGTTTTCTCGGTACGCCAAATAACTGGATGTTGCAAGAGTGTTGATAGACTAAAGCAGCAAATTTAGGAGATCTGTACACTGTACAGGTGATGGAATGAATGAACGCCATTCGATCTTGTGGTCTGTATCACTTGAAGTCCTCGTTTTCATTTCTTTTCAATTACTTATATTTTTTGTGCTATAATCTGTAGTTCGATTCTCTCTATAAGAACTATTTTGGCAGTACATTTTAAAAGTCAAACTCTCGATACTCGACGGTACCGGCTGTACAGAATTGCGCTACTGCAGTAGACTACAGCACAAAGAATATAAGCGGCCTGATTAGAATTCTCATTTATATAGAAAGTTGCCGAAAACACGTCAACTCAAATACACTGTACAGTGTATTGGGCATTCAGTGATAAGTTAGCATCATTTTACAAATGCATTTCCGATGTCCTTTGTGGATATAATTTTCCTGAATTATGACATTGCTTTGTTAAGCGGTAATAATATTAGATTGATTCTGGAAAGTACCTAAAGATTAATCTTTTGAATTCGTTTTCCTGTCAATAAATATATGAAAAACGCTACTTTTAATTCCAAGCTGTACAAATGTTTGTGAAAACCTACTAGCCATACTTCAATGATTTGAGTTTCTAAGAACAAGAAATAGTATGCAATATAACTTTATGTGTCTGTATAGCAGCAGACACCAAATAATAAAAAAAAATTACAGGAGAAAAATGCGGGCGGCGTCTACTATAATTTCTTATTTAATGTATATAAAGTCTTTTAGTTAATTATATTTTTTTGCAGAATTCATTAAAATGAAGTAATCATGGATGGACATCACTGTCGAGGCAGGCCTGATAAACATTGGCATGATAACTAGTCCCCAGTTTCTGAGGTGCATTTATTGGTAGTTTATCTATTCAATAGTATTTAAACTCATATAAAAAAACGCTATCGAATAGATAAACTACCGCTAAATGCACTACAAAACTGGAGGTTGATGCCTTCAATATCTATCATCTCAATTATGCCCAGCAGTGGGACAACAATCCAAAACAAAATAAAATAAATAAATCATACATACCAATATTTGACTCCTGAAGCATCAAACATCTTTTTTGATGCTATATACTTAGGTTTGTGTGCTTTCTCATCAGAAAAATATATAACTTCCTTGATGCCTCCCTGTATGATCATCTTAGCACACTCATTGCAAGGGAACAAACTAACATAGATTGTGCAGTCTTTTACATCTGCTGCATTCTTATTGATTATAGCATTCATTTCTGCATGACATACTGAAATAATATTTACATATTATAAAAAACACAATATAAATGTTTTTGGGCATTACCAAGTTATATGGTATATTGTTTGATTTACAAATATTTAAAGTCTATATTCTTGTTTCAGAAATGTTAAATATGTATCACATTTGTGCCTTCTGACTCCTCCATTAGTCTCAGTGTATAAGACGGATACTTATTATTATACCAGGTTGAGCAATGTCTTGTCTAAATTATGTTAGAATATTTCTCGATAGTGGCCTGAGTTTCCATACACATGTTTATAACCCACTGATAATAATCTCAACAAAGTAAGAAAGACAATTACTAATCTAATTAGTAAAGAAAACATTTGTGGAATATTAACAAGCTACTGATAAAAGTTATTATACTTACAAGTAAATTGATATTAAATTTAATGAATTCTAAGATAAATGTTGTCATTGTATGTTTACTTAGTATTTGCTCTTTAAGATTGGTTATTACAAATTCTTTGAGAAAACTATGAGTTTAAAAGAAGTAGGTTTATAAAAATAAAAATTGAGAATATGAATATAGCCTTACAGCCTTGAGTGTATAAAGGCATACATAAATATACCTTTATAGAGAAAAATATAAGATATAAATACATATCTATAATAAGAAAATAGATACTACTTACTAACCATAGAGAGATTTACTTTCTAAAGGTGAGGGGGTATCCTTTTCCCATGGAAATTCATCATCACTGCATCCTATTGGCATACCATTGTAACTGAAAGTTCAAAAGTTATTAATTTTTGTAAGCATATTCTTGTATGGCTAAAATTTATCAACAAAAACAATTCAGCAACAACAGCAAGGCCGTAACCATGTCAGCGGTATGATCTGGATGCATTCTTGGATGGATGGTCAGGGAAAAGGGGTTTTTTTGCTTGGTAGTGACAGAAATAGCTTAATACTACAAAAAGTAATACCCAATGCCCACAATTTTGTTTTCCTTATTAACAATACAAGCACCAACTTGATAACTCGGGTCTTTACTCCGTTTTGCAGCCAAAAACGCTGTCGCCATAAAATATTCTCGCCAATCGAGATAACCGTTACGTTTTTTCTGTGGGGTCTGTCTGAAATGAGTAAAAATAGCTTTAACATATTGCAACCAAGAATGATTTTTTTAAATTTTGTGAGACAATCACGAATAAATAAAATTTATAGGTTGGAATGGTGTTTAACAACATGAATAAACAATTTAAAACAGACCGCGAAGAATGTATAAAGTTAGTTAATTGTACACTTACTTCTGTAATGACATATTAGCCGTCATTTCTGTTATATCCATTTATTATTTATCACCTTACTCAGAACTATATTATATTTATAAAATTGAGAGTATTTTGTTGCGGAAGTTTTTCGAGACGTACACTGCCCGCGCTAGACGAGAGTTGACATAAAACGTCAATTTGACATCCCGGCTGCTGAACAGCTGTTTTTGATTGTGTCAAAAACGTTTAGTTATGACAAGTGTTGACGTAATCGTAGTATTGGTATTATAGAATTAATAAAAATATGACAGCATGTTAGAATATTGTAATTATTGGTTATTCAATGATAAAAAAAATAAATAGTGCGTCCTTAATATTTAACTACTTTTTAAGTGACGCAATTGTGGAGCAAGGAGATTTTGTTTAAAGAATTATAAAAATAAAGCTACGGCGGCCAGTTTCATTCAAGCCAGCCAACTGTGCAGGACTTTGTTTATAGTGGCCAAGTGCGTGCACAATGCACAGGTACACTCTCTATTCCTTTACTCTCATAGTCTGGTGGAACGGCTAAACCGATACGACCAGATAGAAGTCAGGCGTAGGACCGACGGCTTTACGTGCTTTCCGAGGCATGGAGGTCTACGACTTCAACTTCCTAACCCATATCTGAGAATTTTTTGAACAGAAAGCTCTGAAAATAATTTTTGGACCGATCCGGGATTCGGACCTCTTGCGCGGCAGTCGTAAACACTACCGACCGCGCCACTGATCCCTTCATAACACATACTACCTATTACATTAGATCTAAAGGTAGTTACTTATTTATATACACAAAAACATGTTAATCAAACGTTGTCAATGATTATAAGTCTTATGCTTAATTTGTATTCAACCAGTCGAGAATCTTATGAAACTGTTACGTGATTCAAATAACTTGTGCCGCTTGTGAATGAAGGTCAATAAAGGAAACAGTTAAGAATAGTTATTATATTGGCCACCAACAATTTACAATGATCCGCATTTTCAATCGTACTTAAATCATAGTTAGTAGGTATATAGTACCTACCTAATAACAGGTACAGTAACCTACATTGCAACATAGATAAATTGAAAAAAAGATGAACACTTAATACGGGTGCATTATTATTCCGAATCGAAAAATACATTGTTTGCGTGCGTTTCTGTTTCAGCGACCCAATTCTTCAATAGGTCTGCACCAAGCGATGATCGACTGCTACCAGTATAATCATGAACCTTTACGATTTTTTACTCACAATAATATCTAATAATTGCCGTAATTCAAATCGAATTACAAAAATTAAAAATAATAAAACCATTAACTAATCAAACGATATTATATTACATCAAATTATGTACTGAAACGCGGTAATTATTTTTGGTCGTCCTTCAGTTCGATCTATTGTAGATCTTTAATAATATGGTAGCACATCTTTATTTATATTTATGTATAAGGTAGGCTAGCCTGCTACATATTAATGCTATATAGGCTGTTGCATAATAATTGATACAGTTGATCGCGCAGAATAATATTTATTTACAGACTGAGGTTGAACTTGACCATAAAAATAGTATGCAAGGTTTCGTACAATAACAGTCTTATATTTTATGTATAATAATTAAGGTTTCGTTTAAATTTAAACAGCCTACAGTTTAAACATATCCTTTTGGAAAGGGTTATTCCTCGTACTGAATTTAGCCTTACTGTGAACGGTGTAAGGACGCAAAAAGACCTCATAGTTCCGGCACATTGACTCAACCATTATGTAAGACGACATGACCGCGAGCGCTTACGATCCCAGCCACTGGTTGACATCTAGCCGTCAACGAGCGGCCTGTGACCCGAAGTGTTGCTTTGACCGTACTCATGTCTGTGTATTGCACTCTATAATTTCATGAAACATAAATAAATAAATTTACATACCAATATTTGACTTTCGTATCGATTTTGTTATTTTGGTTATTTTATATCAATATCGAAAAGTGTTTTATAATGACGACTTTAATTCAACCAAATACTTAATGAGGTAAGTATAAAATTATCTTTGAACACACTCAACCTAATTACTTTGCAATTACTATTCGTTAATTACCAAAAAACAAATTAAACTCATATGTTTTATCATTTTATTAAACAATTCGATGTATGGGTGAAGTAAAAGTGAAACTTTAACGTACATTATACGATAATGCGATATAATAGGCATTATGTAGGCCTTGAACTGAATTCTATGTAGGTGAGCCATATATAAACGCATTGATGAAATGCACAAAAATGTCGTTTGAATAAAAAGTTGGTAGTTCTCGATTTTCCAGTTTTTTTAAAGTTGATAACTGATAAACAAATACCCTGTGGGGATAGTCCGATTCGAAGTGTATGCGAATTATTGCGAATATCGCGATCACGAGGTGTTTATTTGATTCCCGGGTTGGGAAAACAGTTGGGTTTAAAAAAAAATCTTATTATTTTTTTTAAGGACAACTCTCGCACTATGAATAGCTCTTGTGTCGCGAAGACTTTTACAAACAATGGACACAAAGTACAAGCAGACCCGAAACCACTATCTGTGGATCGCACAAATATTTGATCAGTGTGGGAATCGACATGAATACCTGGTAAGGTTAGGATCACTAACTGCATGTTTGAAGCAGTGGTTTAAGGTAGTGGGTTCGAATCCCACCCGGGACAAATATTTGTGTGATGACAAGTATCTGTTCTGAGCCCGGTGTTAATTTATCTTAATAATTATGCATTTAGAAGTACAGTATGTTTATCACTTATTCGGTTAACATTGTAGATACAAGCTCTGATTAGTTTGAAATCAAAAATGTTTGTGTATTATTTAATAATATTTATTTGTTTGTTAGGTTGCTATGCCAAAAAAAACTGAACAAGCGCGATATAAAGATACGCACATTTTTTTTTCTTTTCTTGTAGAAATCGAACCTACTACCTTTGGTGCAGTGATATTGGCATGGCGACCACCTTAACCAGCGCGCCACTAGCGTCACAATTTGACAATCTATGGTCGTAAATTGTATGTACCTATAAGAAAGCGATAATATACGACTGTAATTTTTTAAAAGTAACCTTATCACCCCCAAAAATTGAGTTTGGCAATAACGAAAGGCTGCGACCGGCAAGTTTTAGTTGTGTTAAGTTGTTGATTGTCCTTCCGAAGCGCGGCCATCGTTCAGTGTTCGCGTTAAATAAATCTATTTATTTAACATAAACTGTGGCAGTCTGTTACGTTCTGTTTTTAAGTGAGTTGTGTTTGTCTATGCTACGTCTATGGTTCAAGTGTTAAAAAAGTTCCGCGTAGTTTGTACACATCGAAATAAAAAATAGCGGTTTTAACGGTGGGGCTTGAAAAATAAATTCAAATAAAAGGAATAGGATATGTACTTATTTTGAATTTGAAATGTGTTAATTACAGTCAAGTAATTTAAACACTATTTGGAATTATTTTTTAGAAAATATTACAGTTTTGAATTAATAATCTTATAATATTAGGATATAAATAAATTATTGGTTTTTACTAACTAGATTAGGTATTTTAAATAATGAAATTGTATACGAGACAGTGTTTAATAAATTGAGATCAGTTGTGAATTAAAACAAGTGTTTAGTGGCCCGGTTTTCTCTTGACAAAATGTTGATTGGAGTGTTTTTCAATAACCACGGTCGACCATCGTCCACGTGGGGGCTGGATAACTCTATGGCCCTCTCATTTATAAAAAAATAATTTATAATAAATATATAAGTACTTACCAGAAACGGCTAGGGTTAATTGTTTTTCAAATTAAGTGACAGTCCCTACAGGTTACACGCAACTTAAAAAAATCTTAAATTTTCTAGCCTGGGAGATCTATCCCCGTTGACGAATCTACTAATTTGTGATTTAACTGTTATATTTTTCCCAGTGTCATAGCTCCTAAATAAAGCATAATTAATATACAAACTCAGTTTCACAAGATTTCGTCAATGAAAATGCCTGAAAGTGTTTAATTAGTCTGATTCACAAGTAGTACATGATTACAACGTATCAACACAATATGCCCGTAAAAATTGTTCACGTCCATTAATTGAATCGATTACATTGGTTTATGCACTATGTAGTCTATACTCGGACAAGGGTACACATTACAACAGCCAGCGGACAATAGCAACTATTACTTCGAAATATAATTTATTATAAGTAAGGTACCTGCGGGTATTAAGGCCTGTCGGGTAATAAGGCCTAAATAACAAAAAACGTACGAAATACAGTAGTAGACGATCAAGATTACAGTCACACAAGCTCAGAGCGTATACGAGTCGCTGCAAAGTGGCGGACACACTCTTGCACCTCTCCCCCCGGAAATGTCATCGAAATCATTCAGAAGTGCGGTTCAGCAGCACGAATTATAAAAATTGACTCCAGTAAAACGTAAGTTGTTTAGAAAATATCATATTTACAAACCTGTATTGACTGTCCGCTTATTAATTAACGTATGCTTGTCCTTAGATTACCGTTTTAAGAGACTTGTAGTTATAAAAATTATATTATTATTCTTTTCTGTAAATAGGTGGTTGGCGGATATTAAGGCCTATAAAATTTTACAATAGGCCTTATTATACTCCTATTTTTTTAACTGCTATATAAGTAGGAGCGTGTTTTTAAAATATTTGTTAGTGGGTAGTATATACGTAGTTTATATTTTCAATTTATTTATTATTGTTTTCAGTGCTTACAGTCACGATGCCTCCCAAACGAGCATTGTAGTCAGAAGGCGATCTGACAAAAATAAATCACAAAAAAAAAATATCGGTACGGTCATGCCTGCAAAGAAGATAGAATGGATGATGCAATGAGGCAATGTTCGCGATGCTTCAAGTGGTACCACGAAGAATGTGTCGGTTTGACTGCAGAATATACTGATGATTTTCAATGTCCTGATGGATGCGAATAAGGACAATTTATTTTATTTATTAAGACTACTATGCTTTCTATTGCCTTTTGTCAATGATTATTGATGTCAAGAATACTAATTTACTTAGTTTAAGTTGATTTTTGAATAGTTTATAGTATAGGCCTTTTTACCTTACCCTATTATAATAAGGCCTAAAGACAGCGTTTTTTTAAAAGTGTTATAATGTTTTAGTTTTAGGCTTTAGAAGCTATTTTTTGTTTAAACTCGGTAGTAATATAAGTACATGACTGATTATTATAAAAACTGGTTGATTATATTGGATATTCTTCATTTTATTACAAATCTCCCTTAGCTAGGCCTTAATACCCACGGGTACCTTACTTTAAAGCTACGTTTAGACAAGCCTTCAGCGTTTTGTATAGTGTTCATATGACACGCGCTTGTCAGGCGTTGAACGTGCGTTGTCGCGGCAATAGATTTCTGTAGAGTTCTTTTCATTTGCCAGAGATGGACGTAGAAACAGTTTTAGCGGTGATTTTATAGGTACCAACGCGACAGAAGACGGACGTATTAGCTTCACCCAATTTTGACAAGGGGACAGGCTGACTGAAAGCCAGTACATAATTTTGTATCCCAAATTAAGGCAATTACGACCCAAATTTTGAACTATTTTAGAATGTCCATCAAGTCATTTGATGACCTACTGGCTCTTATGAGCGATGAACTAGTAAAAGCTTCGGTTTCCATTTCGGACGGTTTCTGAACGAAAAGATCTCTAATAAAATGCATATATCCGTGTCGAAAGCGCGCGCTTTACTAGACGGAAACATGGAAAACCAATGATATCGAATATTTTAGCATGTGTACGGCCTGAATAAAAAGTATGTAGTTGTAAACGCGCGTTTAACGCTCGTCATCTGAATGTACCCTAAAGATAATAATAAAATAAATAGCAAAAAAAAAACAACTGTTTTAGTGGATAGAATAAGATAGTGCGTTGGGGCAAGTCTGGACCACGGGTAAGCCTGGATAGTTAAAAATTAAATGTAGAAATCATTTGTAACTACCCGAGCATACCCAGGCGTCGGAAATTGCCGCAATGGATGTTACCCTGACTTTGAAAACTAGTCGATGCGTCGAAATTACAGAAATATATTGTAAAAGCCATTATAAATCGCGTAATACAATTAGTATTCACTTACAAAATTACTCCATACAGTTACTCAATTTAAAAAAATAAGGCAATTGCGGCCTTTTGAGACATTCTATCAGTTATTCAGCGTTACTGAAGGGCATTACGTTTGTGTTGTAATACGAGGATACATTAAAATAAAGCTGACTTTTGTCTTCCAAACAGTTCATTTTAGACTACATCCCTCGTTAACAACTTAACTATAATAAAATCTAAATTAAGCGTCATTAAAATTCAAATATATTTATACGTTCAAGGATACGCCAGGTACCATTGGATATATATATGAATATGTGTAACAAGCAACAATTCGAGAATTATTTAAACATAATATCAATAACCTGTGAAATCTATCGACCAGCACATCGGAAGCAATGGCAGCAAACAATGGTCATAATTTATAATATTCAGAAATGAAATACGAGCGAGGAGATTAGATAATGATGATTAACTATAAAGTAGTGCATTAGGTACTAATACGTCTAAAATAAACATTTACTAACGCGTAATTACTTAAATCGAGTCATAATTAGGACTATTAATACATCATGTATTAAAGTGAAGACCAATGATTTATTTATAGATATGAATCAACGTAGTAACTAGTGCAAGCAAAAGGAAAAATGTCGGTAAACACAGTGGTGAATGAGTTTTTCAAGATGATACAGTCTTGGAGCTCCGTGCCGCTCGTGCAGTGGTTGCTGAGAGGCCTGGCCTTATCCCAGGCCGTCATGCAGACAGACTGGCCACAGAACTACCGGTTAAAAGGTACGTGAACACTAGGTAATACAATAGGGATATTTCCAAGGTAAGAACAAAAATTATAACTAGCCCGCCAGTCAGATAATTTAAAAAGGTTAGACACGGATTTTCTTTTTATTAAAAACCAATAAAGTGACTTACTCAAAAAGCATTAAAGTTATGGAGCGTATGCTAAAAACGTCACGGTGTTGTACATTTTGTACTCTAACGTGACGTCATGCGACTTTTCAACTGAATGTATCGCGGTAATAATTTGATTATGCACAAAAATTACAAATATGTGTGTAATTTTTTTCACATTCTACTAATTGGACTAAAAAAACGAAATTAGTCATCATTCCTATTGCGTTATATTATAATTCGGTGATTTATTTTCGCAGCAGTCCTACAGACTTATATTTAATATCATATATTATAGTTTTATCAATTACTTATTTACTAGTGGACGGGCCCGACTTCGTTCGGTTATAGTACAATTTTATCCCACTGATTCCATTCTCGCGGTTTTGATCCGACCGATTGTACAAATCATACCCCGGCTGTTACAAACAAAAAAAAAAGAATTATCTAATTTAGTTGAGTTGTTCAAAAGTTATGCGCGTACATATATTTCGGTGATTCAGTTTTATTTATATAGATAATAGACATAATAAATTGCTTATGTATATAACATCACGCTTTTTATACCTGAAAAATTTTGCAGAAGTGTGAGATACAACTGCGTTTCGCTATTTACAATGTAAGTTCTATTCTTTGTAACCAGGGGAGGGTATAAAGCTATATCGAATACGTTACTAAACTTCGAGATTATATCTAGACAATTCTAATATAAATTAGACATGCTCAAATACCACCTTGGATGACTCGGGAATCAAACCCAAAACTCACGATCAGCGTTCGTACACTCCCGCCCACACAACAGAGGCAATCAATATTACAAACACTTTGTTCTATTTTCGCAACATTGCTAATTATTTGTATCTAATAACATATAGTTTTATCAATAACTAGCTGACCTGCGCAACTGGGCTTGCATCACATAAGAGAGAATGGGTCGATTTTTTTCCCGTTTTTGTAACATTTCTTACTGTTACTCTGCTCCTATTAGTTGTAGCGTGATGATATATAGCCTATAGCCTTCCTCGATAAATGGGCTATCTAACACTAAAAGAATTTTTCAAACCGGTCCAGTAGTTCCTGAGATTAGCGCGTTCAAACAAACAAACAAGCTCTTCAGCTTTATATTATTACTAGCTGACCCGCGCAACTTCGCTTGCGTCACATAAGATAGAATGGGTCAAAATTTTCCCCGTTTTTGTAACATTTTTTATTGCTACTCTGCTCCTATTGGTCGGAGCGTGATGATATATAGCCTATAACCTTCCTCGATAAGTGGACTATCTAACACTGAAAGAATTTTTTAAATCAGACCAGTAGTTCCTGAGATTAGCGCGTTCAAACAAACAAACAAACAAACAAACAATCAAACAAACAAACAAACTCTTCAGCTTTATAATATTATAGTATAGTATTAGTATAGATTGGTATAGATTGCATGATTCATCATGTAAATGTATCGTTTTAATTAAGTAATGCAACCGAAACGTCTGGTCTAACTGATCATTCCAGTCTGCAATGATTGCAGATCAAGTTTCAAGTCAAGGATCAATGGCGGAAGTGTTTCGACTCGATTGTGACAAACTTGTATGGACGTGATTATATTGACGCAAGACAAGTAGACGCATAAATTATAACGAAACTATCTCTACTATCTTATTTTTGACTAACTGACCCGCGCAACTTCGCTTGCGTCACATAAGAGAGAATGGGTCACGTTTTCCCCCGTTTTTGTGACATTTTTTAATGGTACTCTGCTCCTGTTGGTCGTAGCGTGATGTTAGCCTATAGCCTTTCTCAATAAATAGGCTATCCAACAGTAAAATAATTTTTCAATTCGCATCAGTAGTTCTTGAGATTATCACGTTCAAACAAACTAACTCTTCAGCTTAATAATATTAGTATAGATATTGCATTATTACTCAAAATATTTGGTTAAAATGACACTGAAAGTTGCATCAAGATCAGATATGCAAACAAATTGTTCCACATGGCCTCAATTTCGATATTTGCTGTCTCAATTTCATTTTTATGTTTTGATATTATGTGAAACATCAAATATATTAGGTTGGGGAAAAAGTCTTTTCGCATTATGGTATGAATGAACTTGTAATAAAATATTTTCTCTACACAAAAAAGCTCGATATTTGGGTACCTCACGAGCTCACTAAAAGAAACCTAATGAACCGTGTACTCATTTGTGATTCTTGAAGCCAAAGAGATTTTATTACAAGTTCATACATACTATAATGCGAAAAGACTTTTTCCCCGACCTAATATTATAATGCAAAATTAAAAGTTAGAATACCTTTTTTATTCACCTGACGTCTCGATTCACAGTAGATGCAATTCGATCGAGTCGCGAAAGTTTAAAATCGTTCATATTTTACTTTTTACCTTCCGCATGCAACTGCCTCTGTGGTGCATACGGTAGTGTATCCGACTGAGGTTGGTAGTTCGATTCCCGGGTAAACTGCTATTGGTATTTTTTGTTTATTTAAGAATGTTTTTCATTAGTAGCTGGTAAATGGCTATTACGTGGGGCGACCATGTTAATGCCGAAGCATGGGAGTATCCCACCTCTTTGTTAACTTTTGGGTATAACAGTACTTACTGCAATTTGTACTAGAGTCTATAGATTTTTTTTATAAGAGATGTGACGAAGTTTAAGGGTCGGCGCAAACGGGCCACCGACCACAGCCACTGGTGGCCAGCGACACCCACTTAACACGTTTTTCCATATATTTTGTATCCTGTAGCGAGTGGCTGCCACCGGCTACACGTGTGCGGTGTGTCTATACAAAATATATGGAAAAACGTGTTAAGTGGGTGTCGCTGGCCACCAGTGGCTGTGGTCGGTGGCCCGTTTGCGCAGACCCTAAAGGATTTTTAGTTAAAGTACCTTTGTAATAGATTTGTGTGGTAGATTTAATGAATGACAGATAGCGACGTTTGTGAGTGCGGTTGACTTCTTTATTTAAGGTTGCGGTTATAAATAATACACTCAGCGGCAGAAAAAGTGGCCCAAGCGCTTATCGTGAATTTGTAAACAAATTAAGTAATATATGAAAGATATATTGTTGTAAGTAGTTGCGAAGTGATCTGTTTAGTGTTATGAAGTGTTGAATTTCAGATTAATTTAAGTGACGGATGACTTTTTCTAACAATGTGTGTTAGAACTGAATTCAGTGTTGATTCGAGAGGTCAGTTGAATTCTGTATTTTGAAATATTGCTGCACGGAAACGATTTTCTTTGTAATTTATATTGATTATTGGTCTATTTAGATTTTAGAAAAGATTTGAAGATGCCACTTTCTGCTGAACAAGTGGCTTAGGTGGTCTTGTTGTCCGATCAGGGCCATTACCATTGAGAGGTGGCTGCATTTTTCAATGTATCGCGTACCACTTTAAGGTCTGCGATTAGGAGGTATCGTGAGACTGGTCTCTACACGCGGCGACTAGGAATTGGACGAACACGATGTACATCCGCAAGAGATGACCGATTTGTTAACCTCGAGGTGCTGAGAAACCGCTTTCTGACAGCGTTTGAGATTCACTAGAGGCTTCAAGCGGCACGCGGAGTCATTCTTAGTGAACGGAACATGAGGCGAAAGATAAAAGAACGTAATTTACAGGCAGGAAGACCAACCCGAGTACTAGAACTCGAGAGACACCATCGAGTTGCGCGATTACGATTTGCTCGTAAACATGTGAATTGGCTATCGACCAATGGAGCAAGTTCTTGTTAACCGATGAGTGCTGAGTAGCATTAAGAGCACCAAATGGTCGTGAGAGAGTGTAAAGACGCCATTAAGGACGGTTTTTTCCCAACACAACACGTCAGACGGTCAGTTACAAAGGTAGGTCTGTTATGGTATGGAGAGGTGTATGTTTGGAGGCACGTACGGAGCTTGTCATCGTAGATCAGCGCCTAACAGCAGCCGGGTACATTGAAGAAATCTTCCAAGACCATGTTGTACCACTTATGGATTTCATTGGTCGGGAGGATTAACTCTAATGCAGTTTAATGCGCGCGCTCATAGCGCCCGCGTTGTGGAATCGCACCTTGCTGATATCGGGATTCAAAAACTGGCTTAGCCTGCTCACAGTCCAGACATCAACCCGATAGAACATGTCTGGCACATGCTAAAAAACAATGTATGTGCACTGCCTAACCCACCAGAATCACTTGGTGAGCGAAGAACCGCTCTAGTCAGAGTGTGGGATAAAGTTCTTCAAGAAGTAATTAAAACATCCTCCAAAGCATGCCAGAATGCATGCAGGTCACCATAAATGCTAGAGGAGGTAACACGCGGTATAAACTAGATTTTTTCTTTGGTGCTGAATTAGGTTTTTGCAAAAACTTTCAGTAAGCGATTTCGACAAAAGCTGTATTTTTTAATTTTTCCCATTTTTGATTAAAAATTACGACTATTTAGTGTAAATTGTAACTAAACTTGTGTATAAACTGTTTAACTAATAGTTATAACCAAAATAATAACCATATATTGATATTCTAAAAAGTTTTATCGTAGTTTTGCTTTGGGCCACTTTTTCTGCCGCTGAGTGTAGTTTGTCCGTTTTTACAACCTGTATTTATTTGTCCTCATAATTTACAGGGTTTTTGTACTGTATCGAAAAAGTCGGCAAGGTAAAATACATAAAAAATTTATATAGTACTCCCTTTTTATTTATTTTCTTGCACTTGTAAAAGGTCGCTTAAATAACTTCCTTTTTTTAACCTAGCAATGAGATATTGAAATGTGGTTTTTGTTTATACAGAAGTATTTTTGAGTAAGTTCATAATAATATCAATGACACGGTGATGGTTTACTATAGAAATGTTTTCGTTGCCATCAGAAACCACATTATTATATAACATTTTGTATCAACACAGTTTTCGAATTTAACGCGTAACCTTTCGTATCACATTATAGGTTAAAAATGAAATTGCACAATTTCACGATGTTTTTGTCAAAAGACGAAACTGACGTTACTATACCTTACTCACATGACATTATTACATGACTTCAAAAAAGAAGGAGACTCCCGATTCGGATGATTACGTGCTTATTTTTATGTAACTTCGGGCATATCTCTGTTCTTTTGGCGTTGATTTACAAAATACATTTTATATTCGAAAGCGGCTTCGTTCATTATGGTCCTTAAATCGATATGGTCCCATTTAAATTTTGTGTAGATTTGGTGATGAGTTTAGAGACAGAATTCTGAAGTATTCTATATAAATGAAATCTTTACTAATATTATAAGTGCAAAGGTTTGTAAGTATGTTTGTAACGAATTGGCTCTATAAGGACTGGACCGATTTGAAAAAAAAAACTTCATTAGAATGCTACATTATCAATTAACAAGGGCTATTTTAATTGCAAGAAAAATAAGAACTCAAACTATAATGTTTGTCCACCCGTACAAACATGGGACGGGCTATTATTCTTCAATAAACGGTTATTATTATGATGTGTGTGGTGATGAATTGTTGTAAACAAAAGTATATGATAGTATATCTAATCAAATATGTTCACAGATGGTGACAGATTCGACTTCATAGTGGTGGGGAGCGGGTCGGCTGGCGCGATAGTGGCAGCTCGCCTCTCCGAGGTGGCCAGCTGGGATGTGCTCCTCATTGAGGCTGGAGGGGATCCACCACCTACTAGCGTGGTTAGTATCGAATCGCTATTATCTCTGATCAGCTTCACAAATTTTCTTGTGTAACTTATTCTGAAAATAAAAGAGGAGAAGGTTTAAAAGCATCAATTGTTATTAAGTCGCAGCGCCCAAATTCAAAGAAACTAGCTAACTGCACGGATAATATACCCGAACACCAAATCCATCACTCTTATATCCCGATTGGCCAGTAGTCCCCTTTAGATACAAGGTCGACGTCTTCAAATGTTCTCCAGGCCTAATATGTATTTTCATTTCGTTACCAAGCCTTAGGGAATTAATTTCCAAAACATTGACACACTAGCCTCTCATTAATAGTCACTTGTATGATGTGCCTATGACTCTGTTGGCCTCACGCGTTGTTTAGCCACGCGACTGTTTTTAATGCCCAGATGTTGCAACAAGGCTGACCACTATCTATTACGGTGATTTATATGTTTTAACGCAATTCTAAAGTATGATACTTTGTAAAAATACTTGTTCGTTAAATTGAGTAATTCTTACAGGTCCCTGGTTTGTTTCCAACTCTTCAAAATACTGAATATGATTGGAGTTATCACGCACAAGTTGACGAAGGCATCGGGCGTATACATCCTGATGGAATGATACCATACACTCGCGGCAAGATGCTCGGAGGATGTTCTTCTATTAACTACCTCATTTACTCTAGAGGAGTTCCTCAGGACTATGAGGAGTGGAATAGAGTAGCTCCTGGGTGGGATTGGCAATCAGCACTTTACTACTTCAAAAAGCTAGAAGGTATGACTGATACAACTGTATTAGAAAATCCAGAAAACGCTTACCTTCATTCGCCTGATGGACCTGTTAAAATCTCCAGGCCTGTTACTTTAGCTTCTACAGCTGCGATAGATGATAGCAGATTAGAGTCTTACGAAGAAATTGGTATCAAAAGGGTATTGGAAAACAATGGTCCAGAAATACTAGGAGCTGCACGACCGCATCTAATTATTCATAATGGTAGAAGATACAGTACAGCAGAAGCTTACCTAAAACCGGCGAAAGACAAGCCAAATTTGAAAGTAGCTAAATATTCCGAAGTCACAAGAGTTCTCATCGATCCTGAGACTTTAGAAGCATACGGCGTAGAAGTTGCAACACCTGATAAAGAAGTAATCAAAGTTTACGCAACTAAAGAAGTTATTGTTTCCGGCGGCGTCATAAACAGTCCGAAATTGTTGTTACATTCGGGTCTTGGCCCTGAAAAGGAATTATCGAAACTTGGCATTGATACTCTAGTAGACTTACCGGTTGGTAAAAATTTCCATGATCATCAAATTATTCAATTAGTACTTCAAGGTAAACCGGGTCTGGATACAGTTGCTCAAAACCTGTTAACGGCTCCACAGTTGGACACTGTACCGATTCCAGTGCAAAGCGGATTTTTCAGACTTAATGATTCCTTTGCAAGATATCCAAGCAGAAGACAACCACATTTTCAATTCTTCAATACTTACATCGGTGCTGGGGCTGCTCCCGTTTTATACATAGGTTGTAGAACAGTGATCAATGGTGACAGGTCGTTTTGTACATCACTTGGCAAAAGTAATACATTTAATGAAATAGACAATATTTTGGTGGTCCAGCTGCACCCTTTGTCTAGAGGCGAAGTAAAATTGAAAAGTAATGATCCTTTCGAAGATCCTATAATTAATTTAGGGTATTATAGAAACAAATATGATTTAGCCGTAGCCACAGAAGGATTGAAGTATATGAGTACTTTGATAAATACGACATATTTTAGAAAAGTAAGAGGCAAAATTGCGAGGCTTCATGTGAATGGTTGTGATGGTATTAAGTGGGGCACAGATGAGTATTGGCAATGTTATGCTAGAAACGCCGTGACGTCGATACAACATGGGGTCGGCACTTGTAGGATGGGTCCTAATGGAGTGGTGAATGAGAGGTTGAAGGTTTACAATGTAGCTGGTTTAAGGGTAGTTGACGCGTCAGTTATACCGAGTATTCCTAGCGGCAACACCAATACTCCTGTCATGATGATTGGAGAAAAGGCGGCAGATATGATCAAAGAAGAGTATGGACTCTTAACTGTACGGCGATATTATTAATTTATATACAGCTGTGTAAATCAGTTCAGCCAAAATACAGCCCAAGTAATTCATAGCCATAAACTTGTTTTGAATTAGAAGTGCCATTTTACGTGAAGTCCAATATTTTAACTGATTTAGGGCCGGTTTCACGGCTTATAGATAAACCCACAGCAAATGTCTTGAAACAAAAATGTCAAAATACAATGTGATAAGCTTCCTGGTACTTATTTATAAGTGGTGAAATCAGTGCTTTATATTGTAGTATACTGTTTGTCTACAATTTAACGTAAATCATATATTATAAATACTACATAGTTAGATATGTACCTAGTCAGCGTGGTAACCAAGGCTTAACTTTTGTATTTATAGTCATTTTTCTTAACATTGTTGCGCGATACAGCTGGTACTATCGAGTATCGAGAGTTGGATATTTAAAATAAACTGTAAAAATAGTTCCACCGGCGCCCGCTGGCACAGATCAGATTTTCATACAAAAATTCTTGATAGCGACCCGGTTGACGATAGTCGATAGTGGCAAAGAATCCCGCTTCTCTGTAGTCACAACATAATGTATAATTGAAGTATAACCTAAGTAGATAAACAGAAACGCATGCATTAAGTAATTATTACAATTATTTACGAATAATGGTCGAAAAACAATCAACAGGATTCGATATGTTCCTACCAACGGTTCTTGTGAAAGCATAATTCTTAATGATTACCTTTATTGCCAATACAATTCGGTTATACATGTTTTATTCAACGTGAAGTCAACTGTGTGCATTCATTCAAGTCTTGCTCAATGGCGGCGATTACGAATTTTTAATGCGAGTTGCTTCGTATACGATTTAATTATAAACGTTATGTCTGTGGCTCTTTAGGATAGACTCGCAACCTTTAATGCACTAGCATCCCCTAATTTGAACAATCCCTAATTTTACAAGAAATTATTCTTGTTTATTTATCATCAATTAATATTTGAATCTACTCATAATTAAAAACAATGTACATAGTAAAAAAGAAAAATACTTAAATATAATAAATATTAGGCATTATAAAATATCCCCTCATCGCCGTTTTCACGTGCCCAGAAGACTGGCAGCATTATTGCAACGTGGATTATTTTAACATTTTGTTGCTGCTTAGTATTTGCGTTGGCGTCTACTACCGTCTATCCACAAAAATCCATAGCCCTTTATAGGGCGGTATCGCTCCCGTTGGAAACCTATGCCCTGTCCCTCTTATGAATTCGTAAAAAAATATGAAGTTATGAAAGGCTTATAAAGTGTTTTGTGTCTTTCACTCCTTAGCGTGAAAGGCTTATAAAGTGTTTTGTTTCTTTCACTCCGTAGCGAAATGAAAAAGAGACAACATATTATAGTAGCTTTTTAACTAAAATAGGTTTATAGTATGTTTATGAATAAGAGTTTCATTTTATTTCTAGTTAGTTATGCGTGTGATACCAAAGTTATTGTATGTAGTCTTTAATGAATAAATAAATACATTTGTTTGAATTCACGTAGTTTCATTTTTCATAATGATATTAATGTTGTAACAACACGCCATTTGCTCTCAATAGTTGAAGGCAAATAAAATAGACCCAAGGGTTAAAACCCCAAAGCGGTTAAACGAGCTCCTAAAAAGCTTCAGGTTACTGATGAGGAAAATAAATTGAGAAAATTTTATGCAACACCCCGACCCAGGAATCGAATCTAAAACCTTATTATGGTCGATAGTTTTAATAAACAATTAAATTTTAGTTCCGGTGTCTGTCTGTAGCTAACTTATGTATAACCGTTAGCTTAAAAAACAATACAATTATGACAAAAGGGGGGTTGACAGTATTGCAATTAAGGGAGGGGAGGTACTCTAGGGGATGGTTAAGAGGCTCATTAGCATTAGACAGAGGGTGAAGAGTTCGGGGGCCAACGATTATCATGACAAAGAAGAATGGTAATGTTCCCGCCTGATTGCAAGAGTACTTATATCTTATTCCTTAGGTTGTGCTGTTTTTCTGATTGACATAAAGTGAGACTAGCCGACTAGTACGGCTTCACTTACGTGTAATATTAGTTATTCCTAAATGTACATAAATATTCCCTTATTACTTGGGGCATGAAATTAACCCCTAATATATTCTCAAACCTGCCGTTTCCAAAGAGTTTGACCACAAAAAACATGGCGTTATGGAGTTTTACCTACTACAGTATGAACTACAGCCAGGTTTGGCGCATACAATAAAACTTCTATGTAGAGTTGCATGGATCTCTATATTCGCAGTTGCAAAACTTGTATGCGAAATTATAATTGTTTATTAGTTTAAGGAAATAATTAAACTATAACCTAAATAAATCAAGCACGCCGTAGCTCTTTACTAAGTTATCGGACTTACAATAGGTTTATGAAATAGCTTTTAAGCAAATTATACCCAAATAAATAGTTAAGTATCAAATGAATTTTATCAAATCTGAAATTATTATAATTAGGGAAATCCGAGACAATTACTGAAGATGCGTTAGTTACAAGTGCAACAAATAATCGAATTGACAACAATATAAAGTGTTGACCCAGTATATTGTCGTCACGGCGTCGTCACGGGCCGCGGCCGCGGTCTCGTAAAATCGCTCGTTTACATGACAAAGTCTACTCGAGTGCTGTTAGGACATGATTATCTGAGCTCGGAACAACTACCAAGGTGAACTGACTCGGAGGGTTTTCACTGAAGCGAGAAATAGATTTTTATAAGGTGGCTGAGTGCCGAGTGGTATAAGTTTGCCCCTTCCACGCAAGACGGTTCGAACCCAAGTCATCAATGACTTAGTGACTACTTATTAGAAATAATTTTCTAAAAATAGTTTAATACATTTCTTGAAGGTATGTAAAATCCCCAACCCGCACTTGTCAGCATGGTGAACGCAAAGCCTATCCTCGTTTGGAAGGAGAACCTTGCCCAGCAGTGGGACAGTTAAGGGATAAAAAAAGGGGTGTGGTCTGAGCGGTGTTGTAATGTGTTTGACACTGATGATCGTGAATCCCTGATGATTCGATTATGATCGGGCGTAATGATTATTCTTATTAAATATTACCATATTCTCAACAGCAGCTCCAAGTTTAGCGATGTGCCTAGTATATATCACTACATAGATTCGCTCTATGGCCCTCGCCCCTATTACATGGCACTTATGTAAATCGCGAAACGTGTGAATGTGTTTTTTTTGTTGCTTAAATATTAGGTATAATGGTACGGATACTTGTTAAAGGCATTTGGAATGCTTCAAAATTTATTTGGGTAGTATTTGTTCAAGAGCTATTTCATATACCTATTATAAAACCGATACCTTAGTAAAGAGTCTTGGCGTGTTTGGTTAATTTAGATTATAGTTTGTAAATCGGGCAATCATCCATCCATCATTCATTTCGAATGTTGTCTTCCTGCGCCAGCCGCGAAACTTGCATGTAAATAAATGAATAAATAAATAAATAAATATTATTGGACAACTCACACACGATCATTTGATTCCAAACTGAGCAGAGCTTGTACTATGGTAACCAAATAACTGATAAACATACTTATATACTTCTAAATACATACTTATATAGATAAATTGACAACCAGGCTCAGAACAAATACTCGTGCTCATCACACAAAGATTTATCCCGGGTAGGATTCGAACCCACCACACGCGGCGCTACGGTTGTTACGGCGAGGTGACCGCTTAAACCACTGCGCCAAACGTGCAGTGCATGTAAGGTTCTCTACTTAGTTATTGGCCTAGAATAAGCCGTAGCAAGGACTGTAGTAATGCATCTTGAGTTTGTAGTTCCACTAGCATTCCGCATTCGAGTTTGTAACCAAAAGTACTTACAAACAGGGGTAATGACGCGATGGAGTTTACGTTGAACGGCGCTTAATGTCGCGGAATATAGCCGAGCAATGCCGAGTATTGCCGAGCGTCGCCGAGCTTTGCTGATGAGCCACTGATGGTATCACTAACTTCCCGGGACAAAATTACTGAAGAACAACTAATAATTCTTTTGAATTTTGGCTTGCCATTAACCTTAGTTTAGCTAGTAGGTAGTTAGAAATATGTATAGGGTAAATTAATTGGTTCTAAAAACTATGAGTATATGCAGCAGGGTGTCTTTGATTTCTAAAATAAATTTAACCCATTACTGTCCCACTGCTGGGCAAGGGTCTCCTCCCGTAATGAGGGAGGGGTTAGGCCTTGAGTCCACCACGCTGGCCAAGTGCGGGTTGGGGACTTTGCACGCCCTCAATAAATGTTTTAAACAAATTTTTAGGCATGCAAGGTTTCCTCACGATGTTTTCCTTCACCGTTGGAGCATGTGATAATTATTTCTAATACACACATAACTTCGAAAAGTCATTGGTGTGTTGCCTCGGGTTCGAACCTGCGACCACTTGCGTGGGAGGTGTCAACTTATACCACTCGGCTATCACTGCTCTTTATTCTTTATTATCAATTTTTTTATTTAAAATAACCGATTCGTTTCCAAAAAGTGTTAGAATGATAAGGTTTTCATTTAACTTTTCACTGTAACTTTGCACTGTCTCCCTTTCGGGTGGAGAACCTTATTCGTCAGTGGGATAGTAATAATTAAAATTAGGTTCTAAATAGTATTAACAAGAAATAATTCACGTCAAATGAATGCTTGAAAAGCAAACAGGTTTATTATTTTTTGTAAATTCGTGTTACATAACACTACAATACTAAAATAAAATACACCAAAGCAAATATTATGAAATTAAATGTAATATAATTATAAACAGTTGATGTAATAACTGTCGTAAAACTAATTTATATTTTGTGAGGTGAAAGACGTTTCAACGTGCTAAAAACGTGTCCTACTTTTGTTTTGGATAAAACTGTTAAGAAATTAATACATTAATTACGACCTCCATGGGCCGGTGGTTAAGATGGTCGCCACGTCATACCTTTGCGTCGGGAGGTCCAGGGTATAATAAAAACCACAGCAAAAACAGCATCAGGAAAATACTTGGTGCTCTTACAGGACACTACGGCTACTACTACTACAAAATAGGAGCCATAGATGACCCGAAATGCAGACATTGCAATGAGGAAGCAGAAACCATGAAACATATACTGTGCGATTGTGATGCTGTAGGAAGGAAATAATGGATCAGCTAGGATGCGGCAGAAGGGTACAGGCTACTACCGATGAGGTGCATAGCAAAACTGTTAAGTTTTATACTGCCCCCAAACGTCTAGAGTAGCGGAGGAGGGGACGTCACAAAGGATCAGAAATGGTCGAAGTGTCAGATTGACATTGACCGGCAACCCCACCCCTAAGTTAAGACAAGATAAATTATAATAATTAAATATTATTATTACCTTAATCACGTGTCGCGTTTGTATAAAAATTGTTTGATTTCAATTTGAAATTTTATCGACCAGTGCAATTGAAATTGATTATAGCAGAAGTTTTATTCAGCACATATTTTTTTAGATATGCTGCTTTAGGAACACAATACAAAAAAATAAACTAAAATACACGAACATTGGAGACAAATGTTTGTTCCGCGATGTATTTCAGTCACAGACCATACACTTGACGGCTTCAGTACCCACTTTATTAGTTTGCAGTCATCATTAATCCACAAAGACAAACCGAAACAGACAATCAATATCACTGCAGAGAAACCGCAGTAATTATCCCAATTGCATATAATCCGACATTAGGCCGTGCCTTTTATGTAATTAGGTGGTTACACAATACGTGTTAACTGAATGGGGGTAATCAGGCGAGGCGGGACGCTAAGGTTGCGGTGCTCTATCAACATGCGCCTGATTTACTTTACCGATGTTGATTTGTTTATGTCAGTGGTTCCTAACCAGTGGTCTGTGGAAATAAAAAAATGGTCCGCGAATGATTCAAAATTTTTAAATTTTCAGTACGATTATTAGGTACATTTTATTTTTAATATACTTACATAGTGGTCTCTGCTAACAAGAATAATATAAAAGTGGTCCCGGACTAAGAAAAGGTTGGGCACCCCTTATGTTATAGCGTAGTTCTCTGCAGTCGATACTGTCGAGTATCGAAAGTTTGGGTCTATCCCACTAGTCCCGTTGAGTTGTCCCGTGACGGGACAACTGGCACTATTTTGTCCCAGTTGTCCCGTGGCGGGACAAGTGACACTGTTTTAGTGCCAGTTGTCCCGCTGCAGAAAAATCACGGGACTAATGGGACAGACGGAAGGGTCAAAACAACTGGTTCCATTGAGTTGTTGTGTGACAACAAGTACTTGGTACTTGCAGACGTTATACGTTGTGTTGTAGTACATTTTTACTTAATTTCTAGTAGATAACTTGAAATTACATTAGGTACATGTTGAATTGACTTGAGTGCTTGAGCTGCTTCAGGGGCCTGTTAACAATATATTTTTAGTTTCCTTACATTATGTTTTTTCAAGTAGGGAATTTCGGATAAGCATTTTACTTTTATGGTATGGAAGGTCATAGATATAGACACTCTTGTCAATTTAATTATAAAGTGAAAAGCTCAAATGGTAAAAAAACTTCTTGTGAATTTAAAGTTTACATAGAGTAGCGTACAATTTATCATCTGCTATCTTACCGAAGTACCAAGTACTTGTTGTCACACAACAACTCAATGGAACCAGTTGTTTTGACCCTTCCGTCTGTCCCATTAGTCCCGTGATTTTTCTGCAACGGGACAACTGGCACCAAAACAGTGTCACTTGTCCCGCCACGGGACAGCTGGGACAAAATAGTGCCAGTTGTCCCGTCACGGGACAACTCAACGGGACTAGTGGGATAGACCCGAAAGTTTGACATTTAAAATATACTGAAAAAAATGTTAATACGGAGCCCGCTAGAGGCGATGGTGTTCATACAAATTTTCTCGATAACTAGCCGGTTGTCGGTAGTCGATAGCGGTAGACAATCACGGTATTGATGTATGGATGAAGTGTTTTGTGTTGGAACAAAAATCACAGCTGTTTCAATGATCACGCGTTTTGTCACCATAAGGATACTATTGCGCGCGGGGTTGGATGGAATATTATCATGTTGGAGATCTAAAAAATAGTTGTTTTGGGCCTATTTGTCTTGTTTATTTGTTGACTTTAACTTATAAAGTACATACATTGTATTGGGAGTGCTATTAAACTGCCCAAGTAGCATTACAAGCTGTATATCAGCTATATGAAGGTTATTTTTGTGCTAGAAGCTTATGATAGGTTATATGAAGGCGGTATAGCGCTTACACAGCCTTCGTAAGTGCAAAATGGGCAATCATTATACAGCTTTTTGTGTTATAGAAGCTGTAGGGTAGCTGTATAAATGATAAAAAAGCTTATCAAAGCTCTATAAATAACCATAACACTGCAGATGTTCTCCTATAATTATCTTATAAGAATATCCTTTATTGGATTTATAAATGACTAGCTGACCCGCGCTACTTCGCTTGCTTCACTTAAAAGACAATGAGTCATAATTTTCCCCTTTTTGTAACATATTTTACTGGTACCTACTCTGCTCCTATTGGTCGTAGCGTGATGTTATATAGCCAATAATAACCTTCCTAGATAAATGGGCTATCTAACACTGAAAGATTTTTTTAAATCGGACCAGCAGTTCCTGCGATTAGCGCGTTCAGTCAAACAAACAAACTGTTCAGCTTTATAATATTTGTATAGATTTGAATAAAGCACCCGCCATCGTTCAACTAATCAGAATTGAAGCAAACTGCTGGTTCAAATGAACAAAGGAATAAGTTAAATAAAAGTTGCAAATTGATATGAAAAACATATACATATCTGCCTAGTCTTTCTTCCAACTATGTTGGAGTCGGCTTCCAATCTCACCGGTTGCAGCTGGATACCAGTGTTTTACATGGAGCGACTACCTATGTGACCTCCGCAACCCAGTTGCCTGGGTTATATACCCTTCAGTAAGACTACTATGACTATAGTAATTTGTATCAAGATACATACATATTAAAATGTCTGAAATATCTATATCAGTCATCTACAACGACCGCTTATTTATTTATTATTTATTTATCGCTTGGTTAATGGTCAACCTAGTGTCAAAGTTGTTCAAGCCGCCCGAAGGCCTTTGACGTGGCTTAACGACTGTTATCCTAATTGACAACAACCGGGACCGTCTTTTTACGTGCCCTCCGAAGCACGGAAACGCCCAGCTCAAATACCACTATACGGTCACCCATCTATGGAATTACCGTGCCAAGGTTTGCTTAACCCACAGATCGTTTACCGACTGGTGAGAGCAACTGGCTATGGACGCGTTATTGAACCATTTATTGATGGGTATAAATAAAAAGTACTTTTTTCATTCTTGAGGTTAAATAATGCTACCAATTTAACTTTCACATTATAAAATTAAATAGGTACCAATTATCAATTGATTATGTGACAAACATTACTAATAATATGTACAATTAGGTTGAGATAAATTTTTACATGCATACGTCATACACTAAAATAAACAACAATGGAATTATGCACCAAGGAAGGTCATGGCGTGATAATATATTATTATTTTAACCACAATAATAACACGAAATGTCCGGCTAATTATCAACACATAAGTTTATTGGTACTAATTATGAATTATTTAAACGAGAATATTTACTATTTATAAAATATATTTAAACTAAAGTATATTATCTAATATATACAAATTATTGTTGGTGACACCGCTTAATAAAACTAATCTGAAATAGTTTGTACAAAAGATCTGTCTTTTAGCTACTGTTGTCCCTCTGCTGGGCAAGAGTTTCCTCTCAAGCGAGGGGGGGGGGGGGTCGTGCTTAAGTCATCTTTAACAGCTAGTGAGGTAGGTAACACAAATACGGCCTATGTCCTAATAAGACATAATTCTGAGCGAGTACATTAACTAACACACACTTCTACATATTTACATGGGCGGCCATTCAAAGTAGAATATGAATAGTCCAGTCATTATAGTAAGTTCACCTTCGAATTCGACAATCTCAGCTGCAAGTCTGTAAATACTTGTATATTGACACCCAAAAAGTTGTCTCAAAACCTACATATTATTATGCGTGCGTAACTATTAAATTTCTAGGTCAAAAGTCACAAAGATCGTTTCTTTGCGCTATTTTTGTAATTGCCTCATTTCCAATGGATTTTTGCTATTTGTATTTATTGGCTGGCACAGCTGGGTATCTCGAATTCCAAGATTCTTACTTAATTAAAGCTTCAATGACTCGACTATAAGCATTCATAAAGTAATTAAACAGGTAAATAACTTGTTTACATTTTGAGGTTAGGTTAAAATAATGTTTGATTAAAATACAGTGATCATTATTTCAGCTATCAATCTTAGTACAACTTTGATATTAGCAAGTGTTACCAGACCGGGCGTATTCAATTGTTACACATTAAATAAAAACCTAATAAAACGCTTCTTTAAAAGTATAAATCAGTACGAAATCCTGGGAATTAGGAGCTTTAGAATCCATTACCATTATAAAAGTATAATTATGTTATACGGCGTCTCTTAATTCTGGTAATAATGAGCGAAAAATGTTGGATTATACATCAAATTGAATAATGCCCGGCTGACGGGCTCAAGTAAATGAGATCTCGGATAAGCGGGATCCCATTTAGGAAAAATAAAGGGATTTGCGTGATGGTACGTGGGCAAAAATGTATTATAAGTATAGATTGGAGATAAACAGGGAACTTTAAGCAGCAAAGGCCTTTCTAGTAACGAAAAAAAGTGAACGAACTGACGCTCTCTATATCACCTGAAACAGATGTTAACAGGCTAATGATGATGAAGACATTTGCGCGAAATGAAAGAAGTTTCCAAAAAAGCCTTAAAACATTAGATGACGACTCGTTAGCTGAAATTACTAAGAGCATCTAACGATTCGTAGCACAGATACTTTTACAGCTGCAGATTTGTCGCGAAGAGAGCGTAGCAAGGAGAAATTCGTAGAGCTCTTGATTCGTAGCTGTCGTAGATCTTTCATGTTATGATTTTTAAGGTGATTTTTAAGAGAATTTTGTGTACTTTTTTATTTTTCGAAATGATATTTCATATTAATTGTGAGTACCAATTAGCAATTTAACTTTTTGATTGATTCGTCAAATAAAAAAAGCTAGCATTTTTCAGAAGAATTTTCAAAATAAATGTAACAAATACATACAGGTGTAGTATTAGTGACTAGTATATTTCTCCCGACTTCGCTTCGTTTTGTGGCACGAGGTGAATACGTAATACCGCTTAAGTAATGCCCCCTCGTGCTGTGTAGCGCCAGGAGAACTGCGTGGCACTCGACATATCGGAAAGTTTAAAAACGCCTTATTTACCACTCATGGATAAGTGTTGGATAATAGTTACCAGCTTCTTATAGCTAACCGTTACTTATGTATGTGGTGATACATGTCGTAAATGTCTGTTTTTCTGTAGAGCAACTTTATTGAATGACTAGCTGACCCGCGTAACTGCGCTTGCGTCACATAAGAGAGAATGGGTCAAAATTTTCCCCGTTTTTGTAACATTTTTTATTGCTACTCTGCTTCTATTGGTTGTAGCATGATGGTATATAGCCTATAGCTTTCCTCTAAAAATGCACTATCTAACACTGAAATATTTTTTCAAATCGGACTAGTAGTTCCTGAGATTAGCGCGTTCAAACAAACAAACAAACTCTTTTGCTTTATAATATTAGTATAGATAGTATAGATGTATAATATTTTTTAAAGATACAATCGTCAATGTCAGTTTATAATAACTAGTGGTCGCCCAGTAGTCGAAATTCGACTATAAAATTCAATTATGAGTTATGTAATATCGAAATTTATTCAGTAAACATATAAGACGGTACTCTGTGTCTATGTCAGTGCTCTATGTATATAGGAAAATAATTGTCAATAAATTTAGTTTAAATGAAATTGTACTAAAATGATTGAATAAAAAACCAACCATTAAAACATTTTTTTGGCGCCATGACGTAGGCACATATTTTATTTTGTTTTTTATATTTTTACTAGGTGACCCGCGCAACTTCGCTTGCGTCACATAAAAGAATCATAATTTTCCCCGTATTTGTAACATTTTTCACTGGTACTCTGCTCCTGTAGCGTGATGATATATAGCCTATAGCCTTCCTCAATAAATGGGCTATCTAACACTGAAAGAACACTAACACTTTTTCAAATCGGACCAGTAGTTCCTGAGATTAGCGCGTTCAAACAAACAAACAAACAAACTCTTCAGCTTTATAATATTAGTATAGATATAAAAAAAATCTGGTGCGTCACGCTGTTTTCAGTGCCGTACATATACGTGATTCAAATCACCAATGGTGTAGCATAGAAGCATTTCTCGAGTGAATGCAGTTCACTTTCGTACGGCCGCGATGCAAGCAAATCGAATATTTATCAATCAACACTACGGGAACCTGAGTGGGTTTCTTTACTCTATTCGCTTGGATTTTATTTTAGTTAGAGAATATATCTTAGAATGCTAGCTTCTAAACCAAACCTCCACGTCTGCTTGTACTGATTGAATGATTTTCTAAAGCTTGGATTAAACTCCTTCTGTGGTCTGAGTCGGGCAATGTTTTTTGTCAACTTTCCGTGATATACTTTATAATTTTCAAAGTAAACCATTAACATTGCCTTTGCTTTATTAAGACAATAAATATAAACATACTTCTCGTTACGCTAGCTTCTTAGTTTATAGTCCGTAGCGCAAGAAAGAAATCTATGCTCAATTGTAGATTTTCAAGAAAATAATACATGTTTAGAAAAAATATAGATTTGACTAACTGGTGCTTACTAAGCAGCTGGATTGTTGTAGAATGACAATTGAAATTATAAATACTTTGAGGATAATTCGCCCACTTCCCCCAAGCTTACCAAACAAAACAAACACCTATGATACTATCTATCTATCGTATGGTTAGTGGTCAACCTGGTGTCAAAGTTGTTCAAGCCGCCCGAAAGGCCTTTGACATGGCTTAACGACTGTTATCTTAGTTGACAACAACCGGGACCGACATTTTAAGTGCACTCCGAAGCACGGAGTCGCTCAGTTCAAATACCACTATGCGGTCACCCATCTATAGAATGACCGAGCCAACGGTTGCTTATCCCACAGATCGTTTTCCGACCGGTGAGCACAACTGGCTATGAGCGCCTCTGAGGCAATAAAATATCGTGATATACACGTTGATATTAGTATAATTACAAGGTGTTTACATATTAAACTGCTCATAATCTGTAAAGTCAGTTCGTGAGTAGCTGCAAGTGTTCGGGATTAACACTGGAACGTAATAATCCTAGTATTAATGACACATGCTTGTTCACTTGTAATCAGATCATAACATTTTAATTAGAGGAATATTTGATCGCTTTTTAAAGAACTGTCTTTAAATTTAGGGCTTCTGAAGTGTTAGATGTCATTATGAATTGAAAAAATACGTCAATACTATTGATTTTTCTTTTTTTTTTTAAGGCCTACTAAAGTTCTTAAATTACGGCGTTTTTAACAGATAATATTAAATTTCTAAACGGATGTATATATCAGCTTAGCCTTTCTTTTAGCCAAACTTTGTTGGAGTCGGCTTCCAGTGTCACCGAATACCAGTGTTTTACATGGAGCGACTGCCTCTCTGACCACCACAACCCAGTTACCTGGGTTATAACACGATACCCTTCGGTAAGACTGGTTGTCAGACTTTCAAGCTTCTGACTACAGTTAACGACTGTCATAGATCGTTAAAAATGACAGCCGGGACCCACAATTTAACGTGCCTTCCGAAACACGGAGGAGCTCGATATGTATAAGATGGTCACCCATCCAAAAAACAACTCCCGCACTAAGAATTGCTCTTGTGTCGCGTGGGGACTTACACACAAACAACAGACACAAATTACAACCAGACCCTAAACAATTATTTATCGATCGCACAAAGGTGAAATTTCTGTATAGGAATCGAACCCACGACATCCCGACGCAATCGTGACGACAAATATTACTGCGCGCTGAGGCAGTCGGAATAATGGAAACCACATGATAAGCAATCAATACTAAAGCTATCGTAAGTTACGTCAAATAATTACTTAAAACAAAAGCACAATAAAAATATAGTACTCATAAAATAAATCCTAGTTTCGATATTCGTAACTCAATAAGCTTATATCGAGTAACACGAGAATACGTGAGCGAATATAACGTTTTTACCGACTTCAATAAAACATATGTTATTGTGACGTCACGTTGGCTATAAGAGAACGGGATAGGGGAGGGAGGGGACGGTAAGGGTAAGTTTATCGAGGATCGGACATAAAATGCAGCCGGTGTGTGTTCACACCTCGAGTCCAACTTGATAGTTAGTGTTAGTGGCAGTAGCTACTGAAAATGAAAAGTTAAAGATCTTTCGAGGAAGCTTCCAGTGACGATTTTGATATTTGAAATGCTTCAAAGAATAAGATACTTATTTGGACTTAGGACTGCCTTTGGACAATTTTTATACATAAACTCGCATTCTATGAATTTTAACATGTAACGACCTATTTAAACTATTGTAAAAAACTCATTTAATATATTAAATACATTTTTAAATGAGTTACGATAATTTTCCATTATCGATCTTCGGTTTGGAATAGGCTAACTAAAAGTACAAGGAATAATTAATACATTTTCCATTATGGCCTTCATGAACGATGATAAGTACCTACGTTTTTTTTAGTTTATTTCTATGTCTCACTGCTCCTCCGTCGATTGTTGCGTTCGACCATCCAGGAACGCGTCGAGGTCATCCCGCCATCTCCGTTTAAACCTCCCCGCCAAAAAACAAAAAAAAAGACAATTACAACAAAACTATAGTTCTAAAACCAACAATAGGTACCTTATTCATTGAACCTTCCGAAAAAAAAGCAATAGTCTCCCAATAAGGATGTGTAAGTAATGGTCTCAAGGCGGCATGTGAATCAAAGAGCTCGACTCGTATTACGTCCGCAATTGGATGTAAGGCCAGACAAATGATCGCAGATACACTACCCGTGCAGTGATCGATTGTTTCAGTAGACGCCTTGAGACGAAGCGATGAATTGATACCGTGTGTTGTATTTAGGGTGCTCGTTTTTGATAATTTGAGGTATACTAACCCCCGGTTTCTGAGGTACATTTAGCGGTAGTTTATCTATTCAATAGCGTTAAAACTCATACAGAAAAAACGCTATTGAATAGATAAACTACCGCTAAATGTACTTAGAAACCGGGGGTGTCACAAATCTAAATGAAAAAGGTTTATTGACTATGTAAGTATAATAACATTTAATCTATATTATATGTTTAAAGAAAGACGATAAAAACGCCGGTTTTAGAGGTATTTGTCAGTGTGTAGTTGTACACCGTTCTAGAGATGTGGCCAAAAGTTGTCAGTCACTGAGTTTGAGTCCAGATTTAAATATGTGGGACCCAAGGGTGTGGGTCTACTTTGTGTTCATCAATTGTTAGTTTGTAACGTCTCTCGTGGCATTTTTTGTATTCTAAAGCAGTTTTAGTACATGAATGCAAATGTTTTTAAAAACGAAAAAGTACAATAAATTTTTGTTACCCATATAATATTATAAAGCTGAAGAGTTTGTTTGTTTGAACGCACTAATCTTAGGAACTACTGGTCCGATTTGAAAAATACTTTCTGTGTTAGATAGCCCATCGAGGAACGCTATAGGCTATATAACATCACGCTACGGCCATTAGGAGCGGAGTAGCAACGAAAAATGTTACAAAAACGGGGAAAATTATGACCCATAATATACTAGTTCTTACATATGTGACGCAAGCGAAGTTGCGCGGGACAGCTAGTAAACAATAATTCCTTCGGAAGATCAGCATCTCCCTTGTGACGTCTCGCTCTAATTAGAAATGTTTCTCTGCTTGATTACAGAGATTACACTGCACACGCGCCTCTGTACATACACGAGTACCGGAGTACCAAATAACTGTCACCATGTCACTGTTTCAACGGATTACCATGTTATTATAGCAACATAGGCTTTAATAGTTACTTTCATAGACTTCTGAAGAGGGGAAACCCGCCAAACTGAAAACATCAAAATATTTTTTTTTCAACGCCCAAATTGCGGCCAGTACGATCGTAAATCGCTTTCTTAAAAAACACACAAAATGGCCGAAATTTCCAAAACTATGATACTTGTGCCAGAGATAAATTTTAATTTTTAGATCAGTCGGGTGGTCGCCCATCCGCTGGTAAAGGATTATCCATTATTTACGCCACACCCTGTATATTTGTCATATATTATTCCCTTTTCCTAACGGCAGAAATACCTAAGTAAAGATAATCGTTAAATGGGCGCTTATAAACATTGGCACACAAAATCATCGGAAGGAACAATCATACTTTTTTAAAACTTTGATCCTTCTAAATTGATGCTTACTTACTTGAAAGCTAGTACGCTTATAGACTCCTTGGTCCTCCTTGTACTCCTGGCACTCCTTGGTCTACACCAATATTAAAGCCTAAACGCTCATCAACATTGTGAAATACAATTAGTCGTCTGAGGTTGGCCATATTTATGCTTACACCAACCTCTGAACGAATTCACAAAGGCCACATATTGTGTAATAAGTTATTTGCAAATAAGAATGATATATTGTAACTTCTCTAACGCACTAGTCTTAGTGACTGTTATATTAGATGTAAGTGTGTGATAAATAAATAAATAGAAAAAATAAATAAGTAAACAATTTTTTTATATTTTATTCTATCCATTTTTAAACAGTACAAAGAATCACTTACAAAATGAGAGTGTTTACTAAGTAGCGCAGTAGAGTAGGGTGGGAACAGAGACGTAAACAAATCCGTAGTGCCGATCTCATGATCCGACACTATCCATCAATCCAGCCATCCCAATCTCGTTACGACGATACGATGTTGCCAGTGTTAAAATATTTTTTCCACTTTCTTTTTATTTTTTTTCGTTTCGATTATAATAAGTATATGACCAGTTATAGCCTGTTCCCAAGAACATTTGTTGAATTACTTTAGTATATTTCGTTGTTTTTCTATATCACGTGAGGTTAACTTACAAAAAGTTTTATAACTTATGTCTGTCAATATAAATGGTATGTTATTGCTATGCGGTATCTGTTTATTAGATAATTCTCACTTTCTTGAATAAATAGACAGTTTAAGTATATCTTTATCATCTATCATAAACACCATCATCCGAGCTAAGTGAATAATAAAAAAAATCGGGATTTTTGTCGTCCTTTTCGCCGTTATCGTGAAAAGAAATATTATCACTGGCAACTCCTGGCCAAAGCCAAGTGTACCGTGCCAAGGTGAGCAATAACTCGTGGTGTAGGAACGAGGGCAGACGCGAGCCGCCGCCGCGTTATTTATGCACGCGCCCTTACTCGCCGCGATCACCTCGCCAGTGAAACTGATTGAATTCACTGACTGCGCACATTGACATGAGCGGAGCGAGAAGCGATTTCTTTGTTGATTGGTCGAAAAAATATAATAATTGCTTGGATTTCATACGTAGAAAAGTATGCTGCTTACTTCAATTATTACATAAGTACTTCCTTTATTTAATTTGTAGTCATTATGTCAGAACATTGAAAGTTGTAAGTTTTTATTGGGCGCCCCCTCTAAGCATTTCTATTAATTGTCATCATTACTTAGTATTTTTGTGAAAACCAAAGCAAAAATTATAATTAGGTACATAGTTTTAGATAAACAACTCAGATTTTAAGTATTTTCTAAACAACTAGCTGACCCGCGCAACTTCGCTTGCGTCACATAAGAGAAAATTTTCCCCGTTTTTGTAACATTTTTCGTTGCTACTCTGCTCCTAATGGCCGTAACGTGAAGTTATATAGCCTAAAGCCTTCCTCGATAAATGGGCTATCTAACACTTAAATAATTTTTCAAATCGGCCCAGTAGATCTTGAGATTAGCGCGTTCAAACAAACAAACAAACTCTTCAGCTTTATAATATTAAGTATAGATTAGCTACGTCGTAGCAGTGCTACGAGCCTTAAAGTAAAAGCTTTCGTTGCGAAACTTTCACTACGGACTTGTACTGTCCAATCTAAAATGCCTAGAAGGTAGTGATGCGCGTTTTGTACATTAGTCAAACCCATTTTAAGAAATCATACATATATACAGCATACTGGTACTTCACTCTTCTTCTTAGTAGGCGCGTTCCCACTATTTCGTGACGACAGATAATCGTGTAGTTTTAAGTGTCGTGGCTTAAATGTTTAAATGGAGGTGTTCACATATAGAACGACACGACTTACTGTCGTCTACGACATTTTTTGCAGTGACGACAGATTATCGTAACAGTGGGGACGGCTAGATACGCCAGTCACTAAACGATAAAAATGTTAAACGACAAACAATCGTTATAATGGGAACAGCTAGAGACGACAGTCGTCAAACGATAGATTAATCGTTAGGGAGACGGGTCATAATTTTCTGAAACATAGAGTATGTTTGTTGCAAATATCGCCACCAATATGACACTTTTCGTTTCCCGCTCCTCGCTCCGCTACACACACAGTTCACAGTCTACTACAGTGGTAGCTCGCGTTCGTACATTATTCACCTCGGCCCCAAGCCATTGTACTTTTGTTGTCCCACCCTTATTGCCCACTCGCCCACTCAGATAAACTTGCACCATACAATTACATTAAGATAATGTGGACAAAACCGCGGTCCGTTCCACTAGCTTTGTTTATTTTTTAATTTCTACGGTTTGGATGACTTTAGTGACCGTGTTAAATTGTTTTCTTTTAAATGTTACATTTATTCCGTTGATTAATTCTTGTTTGTTGTATTTTTAATGTTAGTTCGCAAAGAGTCAACTCTTTTTTAAGATTATGTGTAAGTTTATCTAGATAAATCTTGCAGTCTCTCTATCTGGCCGATATTTTGCTCATTAATAGTATCAGGAACTTTATCTTGTCGGTAGGAAACTGTTACTCTGACTCCTCGAGAGTAATATGTTCGTAGAACTAAAATGTAAATTAAAACAACTTTTTTCTTTACTTGTTTATCCAACAAATAAGTATCCTATCCTTTAATTTTCAATCGCGTTTAAGGCTAGTACATTATAATATTATGTGGATAGGTAAACTTATATAACTTATACTATATATAACTAACTAACTTATATATAACTTTTTACTTCAACAGTTTCACTTTAAATTTCAAAGCGTCATGACAATAAAATGTATCAAAAGCTTAACTCAGTGCCGTTATAGTGCGATCTGCAATAGGTCTACATTTGTGTGGTTTCAGCTTAAGCGGCGGGATGAAGCCTCCAACGTTCGAATGGACGGAAAAGTGGGAATTTCAAGTCTGCGAGTGCACAGTATATAGCTCAACTAGTATCCACTATCCGCTTCGTGCACTGCGAAAAGTTAAAAGCAATATGGGTGCAGTAATATTGCTATCAACTTTTTGGTAGGCGTTACACGATGGTCATACTGTTGATTGAAGATTAAGTTATAAGTCTTGTTACTATATTAGGTCGGGGAAAAAGTCTTTTCGCATTATAGTATGTATGAACTTGTAATAAAATCTTTTCTCTACACAAAAAAGCACGATATTTGGGTACCTCACGAGCTCACTGAAAGAAACCTAGGTAATGAACCGTGTACTCATTTGTGATTCTTGAAGCCAAAAAGATTCTATTACAAGTTCATACAAACTATAATGCGAAAATACTTTTTCCCCGACCTACTTAATATATTTATATCTACCTCTATGTTTTCAAAATCATTTGGTAATATTGATTTTGTTTGTGCTTCCATTTGATTTAAATGCTTGAGTTGTAGTCAACTTTTTACAAAGTTTTAATTGTGGATGGAAGCATGATTAAAAAATCGTTACTCGCGCGGTTAACATTAAGTCAATTTTATACTATGTAGTGTTGTTAGGTTTTCTATGGTATAGAAATTAATATGATTGTAAGAATAATGTTGGCTCACGACCATCAGGATACTACAATTTGTAGTCTACTCAATGTAAACCTGAGGTCTTAATAAGAAACTGTTATATTTTTTTATGAATTAGCGGCCCGCCCCGGTTTCTACCGCTTCAAACAGTTATGTTTCAAAAAAACCTTTACAAATTGTACACATAAACCTTTATCCTGAATCACCCTATCTATTAAAAAAAACTGCATAAAAATCCGTTACGTAGTTTAAAAGATCTAAGCATACTATACGGAGATAGAGACAGACGCGGGAAGCGACTTTGATTTATACTATGTAGTGTTGTTATATGAAGTCGCAGTCAATATTTTGTTAGATGGATAATTTCAAAGTCAAAACCTATACCCTACAAGAACTAGTTCATTTGCACTAGTGAATTAAGTTCCTGTCTGCACTTACATGTCAACCTTCGTTCAACAGTATTGCCGTGATAACAACTTAATTATCAGTAGTTTAACCAACAAATATTGTCACGTAAATCCAAAATCCCAATAAACCTGAGACATAACTATCCAATACTCCAAATATCAGTAGTTTTGGGTGGAAATTTAATAAAATATCGGCAGCTTGTTAACACGAGTGTTCGTAAAGGCACAGCGAAGTCGATATGTAGGGCGGCCATGTGTTATGATATAAATTATTGAAAAGTCTTGCAATAAAACGGGACCTTGTCCTCGCAACATGTTGGCAGAATGTACGAAGTTGGGAATGAAGTGTTTGGTGTAGGCAGTAGAGGTAGCGGCGTGTTCTCCGTGAGTTCCGACACTTTATGGTTTGTTATAAAGGTGTAAGCGAAATTCGGCCCTGTTTGTGTCAGCTTAGAGCGTGTGTGATAATTACAATATTTTTGGGTCCAATATTACTAATACTACTAAACTTAACGATTTTAAACTGTCGCGATTTGTACACATAATAATATAATGTAACGTGTCGATGTAATTCGATCGAAACGTCGGGTGAACAAATAACGTATTCTAACCTTTAATTTTCAATCGCGATTTAGATTCGTTACATTATAATATTATGACTACTACACTTATTCATTTAGGTCAAATAATTACACTTATGATAGTCGTTACAAATACTGAATCTACCACTGGGTCGGAAAGGGGGTAGAGCCTTATGAGAAGAGTTAGCAAGAATCACATGGCTACTCTTTTCAATCGCCAAAATATTTACAATGTGGTTGATACAATAATTGACCATGCGAAGTGCCAACAATCAGCGATTTATTTTGGAAATACACAATCGAGATAAATCGTCCAACTCAAATTTTCAAGTAAGTTGGACTTTAGTTTTTGGTTGACAATAGGCTCTAGGTTTTATACCAAACAGAATGATATTATTATTATAAATGACCACAGATGTTTTGCTAAAAAACTGGCTCAGCTTATTTTAAATGGTATTTCGCATTGCCAAGATAGGAAACGTTTTGATATAATAACCAAAACGTGACTATAAATTTACTTCTATAGAGAAAAGTTACACATTAAAATAATTTAAAATAACATACAAACAATCTTGCACAATATTTCTCATTATCTACAATCTACATACATTAAAGCTCACTACAATATGCGAGTAGATGCGCATCTACGAACACATGATAAGGATAATTGCCTCCCAAGGGCTTACCTCTTTATCTCGTCTGAACACAATAATGAGGGCTTTTTATTTACACCCCCACCCCTTGCAACAGACGAGGCAGATTAGCATCAGTGTAATGTACTGAAATGATTTTTTATTTAGTCGCCTTTTGTTCCAAATGGCTAAGAATAATGAAGGTCGGTGACATGGGTACCGATTGCCTATAATAGTAATTTGATTGTTAAAATTGTGGGCTCACAGATATATGTTTTACCATTCGTGGTGAAACTTTAAATAAGGTTTCGTTTTATATCTGTTATTTCCAAAATAAATGCAAATCAAATAGGGTTCGGTTAAATTTGATTTCTTTTAAGTTTAATGTATAAAGTATTCGAAGATATGCGTGTTTTGAAAACAATATTTAATCGCTCTAACGGTGAACTAAGACATCGGGATGACCCCTTTCATGCATAAAATATGTTAAGAATATGAGGAATAATGTACAAAAGCCCATACATTGTCAACAAACCTCTATACAAAGTAATCTGACCAAGGGAAAACTTCGCCATAATATCATTTATCATTATTATATTTTACGGAACCCCTACCATTACGTACTTTTCTATTTATCAGATAGTACAATAGTACAAATGTACATTGAGCACAACGCCAGTTAGAATCTGCCCGACTGGCTTTAAGCCGATTACGAGAACGATCTCTCATTTGTCTAGCGAGAAATCACTTATACCCCGGCATTTCCTTTTTTACTGATCTGTTGGCTATTATCTTGATTGTGCCTGCGTGTAACAGATGAAATAAATACCTATTCAGTAAGTATAATAGTCTTTTAAGAACTGCAAAGATTGAAGTGAAATTTTGAGTAATATGGATATTGCAAAGATGTGTGAGAGTTGAAGCTTGCGGGATGCTTTTGTGTGTGTGACGTATAACCCCCGATTATATTACTTACTGCATGTTTAGCCAGGAGATGACTATGTTGAGCCACATGGTAAAACATATTGAGTCATTAAGCATGCAAATATCAAGCAAGCGTTGTAAATAGTTGAACTAAATCTAATATCTATTAATATTTTTATAGACTATAGACTTTTTATTGTAATAATTATTGCAGTAATAGTAAGAGAACTTACTATTAGCCATATTTGTAAGATAAATATTATCATCAGTATCCTAGTATTTCAAAAGATAAATAATATTATCTAAACATCTCATTAGGTACAATCGATCGAGAAGCAATCTTATGAAAACCTATAGTTTGTACTACGTTCAATTGATTTGCTTTCAAAGGTTTCAAACAGCAATTATTATCACAAAACTGCTGTATCAAAGGTATCATTGAAACGTGCTTATAAAACAGTATTCACCCCAATTGAGTCGAGGATTACTCTCGCTTGTAGGACGATAGGATGTCCATAATCTTCACAAAAGTGGTCCAGGACGCTGACTATGCGGACAACACAATAAATCTTTGTGGGGATAATCCTGAATCGGGCTGACTCGGGGCTTTGTGTGGCCACTGTAACGATATGATGTATCTATCGAGGTACTTTCAGTTCTTCATTGCTCACTTTGAGCTAGGCTTTGCTGTCAAACAATATTAGAAACACGTTTTAAGAATTAGTAAATAATAACTTGATTTTAAAATGGTTTTATAATACACTTGTTATCAAAGTTTCAAGGCATAACAAAATAGATTTAAGAGTTAATGAATCTTAAATAAGATTTTATAGGTTTTTGCTTTTATTTATTTTTTTATTAGATTCTTAATTTTATGTCAACTCAACTTGTAACCATGTTTTCACGCATAATATTAAGGTAATTCTAATTACTTACATAAACTTTGTCAAACTAGCATTTACTCTTTGGAAACTGTGTCTCTATTTTGTATTACATTCCGAAAAGACTTTATTACTGTATTGTGTTTGTTGAAACAATATTTATTTTGAGATAAACAAATATGTTTTTGTAACAGTGCGTAAATTTATTTTGTAACAACATGCGTAATATATTTTACGCATTCCCAAAATGCCATCGATATATGCATTTCAGGAGTTCCGGTGTAGTGACAGCGCGCGCCGGAAGTGGAAACGCAGCGACGGCCACATCCGGTCGCCATAACTGTCGCCATTCGTCACATCCTGCCTCCGATATTAACGCGGCCTATTGATTGACATAAACCTTTTATATTGAACCTGCAATATAGTTTCATGGCAAAGTTATTGTGTGGAATGTTATTGGAGAGGTCTATGAAAGTTTTAGGAATGAAAATAAAAGTATACTTTTTCAGAAAATTAAACCGTTTATCATCCATAATCAATAAAAATATCTGTGTTTTATAAACAATTACATATTACATACAAACACAGAAATTGTTAATTTGGCTTCTATTCTCCTTTGTTATTCTTCTGGTGCATAACATCCCCAAACTTAAAAGTTTTTACAAACACAAATCATAAATCATATGGTAAAGATGTCGCTAAAATTGTTCTTCACCACAAAAACTTTCATTAAGAAAAAGAAAAACATTCAAAGGAAAAACGTCGGTTTCTAAAAGACAATTTTCGCGACGACATTCTGAATCACAATCGAATTTAAATTTTTCTACTTTCTGTTATACACCGTTACACAAAAGAGGCATTATTTTTTATTATTATTTCTTTTTATTTTATTGTCCGTCACAATGGCGGGTATTCAGACAGACGGCGGGAAATTCGACGGAAGTTCCGGTCCGCTAGTGATGTGACACTAAATTTTAATACTAAATTTAATCGACTACATTTTATTAATTGATTATGTCATTGTGTCACGCTACCGGCTATGTTTAATTTCCAAAACACCAATCATGATTAGTGAAATTGTATTTGTATTATCCTATTACTTAATATATTGTATGTATACTGTACAATGGTTTAGTTTTAGTTACGTAGTCGTTATTAAAGGTAATCCTTTAAAAAAAGAGAAAAGTTAAAATCCTTTACTCTAAGAGAAAATCAAAGCAGTCTCTAAGCGTTTCTCTAGGCGTGAAAAATATCAGATATCTATGTACCTAATAACCCCTTGCAATAATCACATACGCGGTGATACAGATCACATTACTAACCACTTAGCATGATTAGAAGTGCCCTTCGACTAAGGATACCGTAAAACTGGGCTACTTTAAAATAAGAAATTAGCATGTTTAAAGGTCAATTAAACTATTTGAAATGATGCAATTTGAACAAAAACAGAAAAACCAAAAACTGAACTCGTCGCTAGCTTTATTTCTATACTTAATCAAATTAATCCCAAATTTTCTTAAAGTAACCCCATTTTACGGTACGTTAGATTAGAATTAAGAAGAATTATAATTGTGATAAATATAAAATAGTAGGCCATCATTCACATCCCTATCAAAAGACTTAAAGGAATAATTGTGGTGAAATGTTTTATATAATGTTGTTTAGAACATTGTTTTGGTTCAGGTGTTGCGAACTCGATGCTCGCGGCTTGCCTCAATTGTTTCAAATGTACGAGTTCGTTTGTGTTCATTTTAGGGTCCCGTACCTAAAAGGCAAAAACGGAACCTTATTACTAAGTCTCTGCTGTCTGTCTGTCTGTATGTCTGTCTATCTGTATGTCTGTCTCCAGACTGTATCCCATAAACTGTGATAGCTAAATAGCTGAAAATTTCACAAATGATGTATATCCGTTACCGCTATAACAACAGATACTAATAATTCAATATTATGGTGCGGTCCCCATACAATAAACGTGTCTTTATCGTATTTGGTACGGAACCCTTCGAGCGTGAGTCCGACTTGCACTTGGCAGGTTTTAGTTACTTTGTTAAAGGATTTTGTATGTTATTGTGGTTATTATTGAGTCTAAATGTTTTGGATATTCTATAGATGGGTGACCTCATAGTATTTGAACTGGGTGTTTGCGTGTTTCGGAGAGCACGTAAAAGGTCGGTACTGGTACCTACTGCGATTCTCTACCACTATCGACAACTGACAACCGGGTAGCTATCGAAAAAAAAATGTATGAAAATCGGATCAGCGCCTCTAACGGGCGTTGTAGAAACTGTTTCGGCAGTACGTTGTAAATGTCAAAAATTCGATACTCGATGGTTCAAATTGTAGGAAATCGTTCCTCAATTATCATACCAGTCGTTAAGCCACGTCAAAGGCCGTCGGGCGGCTTGAACAACTTTGATACAAGGTTGACCACTATACGACAAGAAGAAGAAGTATAAGTGATGTGCTGTAATATCTGAGGAAATCCGAATTTGGAGGCGGATCATCTGTTCAAACTTATTTTCCCAAAGATCATTACTTTTTTGGTTACATAAAAGTTGGTCGATCATTAGGTAAAAATGTTGGACGGTTTTGTATAAAACTTTACAGTAATGTAAGGTGTTCATCAGAATAACACAATAATAATAGGCTAGATACATTACTTATTATATTATGTTCATTTTTAATTCCACGCGAGCGACGCCGCGGTCAAATGCTGGTTGTAATATAAATGAAACATAATAACAACAGCAATTAATTTTCTATGAACAATGAAAAAACTGTTCCGAATGTATATTTTTAACTAGCTGACCCGCGCAACTTCGCTTGCGTCACATAAGAGAGAATGGGTCAAAATATTCCCCGTTTTGTAACATTCTTTACTGCTGCTCTGCTCCTATTAGTTGTAGCGTGATGATATATAGCCTATAGCCTTCCTCGATAAATCGGCTATCTAGCATTGACAGAATTTTTCAAATCGGACCAGTAGTTCCTGAGATTAGCGCGTTCAAACAAACAAACAAACAAACAAACTCTTCAGCTTTATAATATTAGTATAGATGTTTTACAACAATGTATGGCATCGACTAGCTCGCGTGACGGCTATAAGATTTCATGTTAGATTGATTTGTACGTTGAATCTTTTATATAAGCCTTTGTTCCAAGGTCAGCGTGAACCTATTTACGTAATTTACTCGGACACGACAAGCAAATTGTATGTACATACATAATTTCATGACACGTATAGCTTGTGTGTATAAACTAGTTTCTACCTGCGACTGGGTTCTGTCAACGTGTAATTTTTCGAATCTACAGATATTTCCCGTAGTAATATTTATACTTACCTCCTAATATAAAATATATGAAAGCATGTTAATAATTTATTTTTGTGTGAAAGCGATTAAATATTTTTTAGGTGTCATATTTTTCGATTTGGTGACGGACAATTTTTATACGGGTGTAGCCACGGGGTTAATAATAGCTATAGTACTTTATAAATACTTAAATATGTCTGTCTGTCTGCCTGAAATCATTACAAGGTTACATTTTAAAAAGAGCAAGCCGTGAGTTTTTTGCCGTGTCTTTTTACGAGCAACAGCTTTTCCGAAACGGTGGTAGATTTAAAATACTATGACGATTTCAAATACTTTTTAAAAGTATACGAAATAAAACATATTTGACTCCGATTTCGATTTTGATCTAATTGGTAAGAAGATAATTGAATATTCGCTAAGCAACATGGCCGTCACTCTCTGTATAAAGCTTTCTACGCCAACGGAGTCGGGCGGGTACTATTATACCTACATTTTATTTTTATTATTACAGTAAGGAGTTTGATCAAATCTCGTAATGAAACAGTGCCTCGATTTTCTACTAGCATCGACTACCGACAACCGGCTTGTCATCGAGAAATTTTGTATGAAAATCTAATCAGCGCCTCTGATGGGCGTTGTTGGAACTATTTTGGCAGTACATTCTAAATGTCAGAATTTCGATCCTGGACGGCACCGACTATACAAAATCGCGCTACTTTTGTCAAACGTTATGACCTTATGACGTCACTGTTTGCCTTGTGGATTTAAATTTTGGTCGTGCGCCGGCTCTGGTCAAGATTGGCGTAATTAGAACGGACCATAAATAGCTCACGTCTATTTAATAGTAAACATCTAAATATTTAACCGCTAGTCGCTAATGTAAGTGCGTTGAGATCAAAGGAATCACATATCGAAGCGATAATATTGTCACAGGCTGGACCATTTTATATTAGACCAGAATATATAGTCAATTATCACTTATACGAAAACATCCGAAATAGACCTTCTGTCTGCGACTTCGTCCGCGTGAAAAGATAAGTTTAGATCCAGGTTATAGGCTATCAGTTTACCAAATTTCATTAACATCCGTCACATATTATTTCCATCCATTCATATTTAAAATTTAGCATTTATAATATAAGTTAATATTTAACGTTTTTAAACTCTCGCGACTAGTACACATAATATTATAATACAACGGGTCTTAGAGCTGACAGACGAGTCAGCTCGTGACCACGGTCGTTGTAATGCGATCGAAACGTCGGGCAGCAAATAAGGTATCCTAACCTTTAAAAAAAAGAAAATTTTCAATCGCGTATAAGACCCGTTGCATTATAATATTAAGTTAATATTTGATAACATTGATCGTTTTCAAATTCATTGACAAGGCTTTTTGCTTCGTTTAGCCAAATTTTCTTTGGTATAATGAAAATCTTATATTTGTATCTCAGTAAGCGAATAATCGCACTGTACTGAAAACAGTCAAACACTATACCCTCCTTTTTGTCCCAGGCGGTTAAAATAAAGATAAAGCAGTACAATAATTGCCATTGTAGATGTAAGATAACAAATCGATGAATAAATTATAGGCATTTTACGGTAAAATACGATATACTATGATATATCGTGACTATTATCCATACTTTCATACTGATATTGATAATGTGAAAGTCTATCTGTTTATTATGCTTGTACGGCTAAACTAATATACTTACCGTTTTTTTACCATTAATATTTTTGGAGAAGTAACCGGTCATGGTTTGTCATTTATATTGTGTGGACTTTGCATGCTCTCAGCATGCAAAGTCCACACAATTCGCAATTGGCCAGCGTGGTGGACTCAAGGTCTTCAAAACCCAAGACTTAATACTTCCCTCGTTTGGGAAGAGACCCTTGCCATGCAGTGGGACAGTAATGGTTTATACAAGAACCGATCTTTGACCTGCTTTGTAAACTGTTTAACATGTCTCAAAATTTTGTTTAACATGTTTTTTGACCATGGAGAACTCAAGGCCTGAACCTTCCCTCTTTCGGGATACGGGGGAAATCCTTGCCAAGCAGTGGGACAGTATTGGGTTAAAAAAAGCTGCTAAAACATAGTACAAATTTTGTTGATGTGGCAAAAAGCTGCTGCTGAAGCTAGCAAAAGAAAATCCAAAATATGCCAATTACAAATAGGTGACGATTGTTCGTGGGCGAGCGGAGCCGCACGTGTCAGCTAGTATAAAATATAGATCCTTCTTTCTGATATCTATGGTCGTGACCGATGTCATTAGATGTCGTTTGATATTCACTGTCCTGTGTCATAATGTTGTAGTTCATGACTCGCTGTTGTCGTCTTCGATTGAAATATGGACGTGTTTTGTAAGTACTTTTATGATTTCTTTTCTGATAACTTAAAACAAAGTATGTTATGTCGTGGCTAGTTTATTACGTTGTGTTTGGTTTAAGTAAGTGTCAGGTTTGTTGGAGTTGTCTAATAGTCCGTTGTAGAGCCTGTGATTTTCACCGAACCCAGAGACTGATGTTTCGTATGTGATTGTCTAGCTCTTGAATAAAGTCTTTGCCATGGAACCGAAATTATTTATATCAGTTAAATATAATTTAGAACTTGTTCCTTCTTGACTATCTTCAAAGAACACCTCGATGTTTAATAGAATACGGGAATTAACTCACTCACTCATTGACTCAGTCAGCCTGCGACCACGGCGAGTGCAAGCTGCGCCGAAACGTTAGGCATTATAAGGTAAAATGCGTGTTCGCGTTAATTCCCTTATTCTATTCTATAATAAATTAAACATGCAACGCGAGAGTTTAAAAGTTATAACACCTCGATGCTTTGCTGTACTTCTCTTTACATTGTCAAATATTTCTTGGTAAAAATACAAAATTCACCATAGTGGCCAGCTTACAGATATCAGAACAACTGATTTGTTTAGACCATCTGCAAAGGAAATCGTCTTGTTGTGACCTATTAGGTCACAACGGGTTTTCCATCGTTATTATATTCAACTAGCTGACCCGCGCAACTTCGTTTGCGTCACATAAGAGAGAATGGGTCATAATTTGCCCCAGTTTTGTAACATTCTTTACTGGTACTCTGCTCTTATTGGTCTTAGCGTGATGATATATAGCCTTCTTCGATAAATGGGCTATCTAACACTGAAATAATTTTTCAAATCGAACCAGTAGTTCCTGAGATTGGCGCGTTCAAACAAACAAACAAACTCTTCGGCTTTATAATATTAGTATAGATTTGCCATTTATTATTATAAAGGTGTCTTGGGTTTTCCTATATATTTACTTATAGTTCTAATGTGCCTCTTTATTTTATGTCACGACTCATAATAATTGTAAGTTAATGATCTTCTCAGCTAGTCTCGTATAATTATGCTTCATCCTTGAGCACTTATAAACACTATAATTTTAGTATTTATTTCCAAGTGTTGCAACAAGGAAAAACAGGTATTTGCGTAATATTCTGCGAAAGCGATTGGCATTGATAATGAATTTACATTATCTGGGGGCACGGAAGTGCCCCCGCAAGTCGAGCAAAAAAAAAGCGGCACGGCCGTAACATCCTTTTCTCGAAGCAATTCGGGCTATTTTTGACACCCCTATAATTTCGTTGTGGATAAAACAAGAAGCCTGGATTTTCAGCAACTAATCAGTCATTGTATAAACACGGTATATTTAAAATTTCAGTCAATTTGAACCAGTAGTTTAAGAATGACAACTTCTTAAAATTTTGGATTTTGTCACTCACTGATTCACTGACTCACTGACTCACTGACTCACCGATCATCAAAAGTCTAAGGTACTTCTAGCAGACTTAGAAGCTTAAAATTTAGAATACAAATAGGGTTTAGTGTCTTAATCATGGGAAAAATTTAATATTTTCTAATTTCGGTCCAGTTTTCTAAATACACCAACTGCAACAATAACTTTGTAATCCCATATAAATGTATAAGACTACAAGGTTACATTTGCAGTTAATGAATTATTATTACTGTAGAAAATAAAATAAATAGGTGTAAATAGGTACCTACTATATGAGGCATAACGGGAGGGGGTAAAGGGTGGGTAAGGGTGTTTAGCCCATGAAACTGAACAACATTCCCATAAGAAAATATGTTGAATTATGAAAAAAAAACGTCTTTCCATACAAATTGGACTTATGTTCGCTCTACAAAAAGAAGTGAGATGCCATCAAAAACATTCTGTAAAAACCTCAAGTCTCGCCGTAAAAAGTTGTGAGATCTATATAATACCAAGTCGATTAATCTATTTAGTCTCTACTTAAAGGACCTTCTGTCTTAAGTTATTACGTATGTTATTATCATGCCAATTTTAAAAAAATACCTTTAAAACAAATAGATCGACTTGGTCATCGCAAGAAAACACAAATTCGCCATTATTAACATTTCAGGAGCATTAACTTCTTGTCGTGCTGTGTAGTGTGATACATACTAATAATCAAATCATGCGATGGCCAGGTCGGTCTATTTGTTTTAAAGGTATTTTTTTTAATTGGCATGATAATAACATACGTAATAACTTAAGACAGAAGGTCCTTTAAGTAGAGACTAAATAGATTAATCGACTTGGTATTATATAGATCTCACAACTTTTTACGGCGAGACTTGAGGTTTTTACAGAATGTTTTTGATGGCATTACCTCTGTTTAAATGCAAGTCATTAGGTATATTAACAAAATAAGTCTAATTAGTCGTTGTTATTTTGGTTAGTCGTTTTTAAGTAGTGCTAAATAAAGTGCAATAGCGCTATTATTTGTATAGACTCGTAAAGATGGAATGAAATGTTTTTAATAGGCTGTTGATGATGTTGATAAGATATTATATCCATTTTTTCCATGGACACTATGTCCCACTGATGGGAAAAATACCTACTCTCCTATTACACGGTAGAGTCACTGGTATTTTCCTATTTCTGTCCACCTTTCTATTTAGAAAAGTACCTAGATTGCTTCACTATCTTTGTTTAGTTCAGAGAAGGCTCGTTTCCAGCAGTGGGATATTAATATTAGAGCGGGGAAAAGTGTTTTCGCATTATAGTATGTATGAACTTGTAATAAAATCTTTTCTCTACACAAAAAAGCTCGATATTTGGGTACACGAGCTCACTAAGAAACCTAATGAACCGTGTACTCATTTGTGATTCTTGAAGCCAAAGAGATTTTATTACAAGTTCATACATACTATAATGCGAAAATACTTAGGTTGAATTTAGTTTATTTGTTTGAATCTACGGCATACGAGGTACATAGGTACTAGTGAAATTGGCGAGGCGACCGCAGCAAATACTGCGTCAAACTGTGCAGTCAAATTAAATCTATAATAATTATAAGAATTAATCGATAAAGGACTATGGGCGGAATCGTCCCCACCCATCAACAAAAATGAAATGTAGCTCAATTGATATATCTTGGCAAGACGATATTTTTATACTATGGCGACATTGCCCAAATGCATGGGGTTCTCATAGTATCTTACGTTTAAACAAATATCTCGTTAACGTATTATTGACGACTAATTTCAAAATACATGCTCATTTATTTATTAATTAGTGCACAGCGGCGGACGCCGCATGCACATAAAGATAGCTGCGTACAAAATAACCCCCTCCCCCCGCTCTCCAACCCACGATTTTAGATCTGATCAGATTTTAATCTGCCAGCGCATCTGTTAGACAGCATTATAATTGACGAGTAAAAATAATTATTGAAATATGAAATCAATAACATGTATTAACCATATAATGGAAATGATATAAGTATATACATACATATGAGTGCCTCTGTGGCGCGGTCGGTAGTATATGCGACTGCGGTGCGAGAGGTCTCGGGTTCGAATCCTGGGTCGGGCCAAACAGTCTTTTTTGAGATTTTCTGTTAAGAATTTCCTAGAGATTGCCCGGAGTCAGGAAGTTGAGGTCGAAAATCTCCGTGCCTCGGAGAGCACGTAACGCCGTCGGTCCTGCGCCTGACCTCTCACTGGTCGTGTCGGTTATCCGTCCCACCAGACTATGAGAGTGATGGAATAGAGAGTGTACCTGTGTATTGTGCACACACTTGGACACTATAAACAAAGACCGGCACAGATGGCCAGTTTCAATGAAACTGACCGCCGTAGCCGTATATCGGCTAGGAGGACATTATTATACATATGAGTTAGTAGTGTAATATAACAATAATGTTAAAATAACTTACAAATGTAAAATAAAAATATACGTTAAAGAATAATTACAAATTGTTTTTTTTTTTTAAATATATATTCCCACTGATTTATCAAAAACAAAGGATTTTAATTAAATAGGGGGCACTTTATGAACACGTTGGTATCAGTTCCATGTTTGTTGGTAGGTGGGGACGGAGCCCATACATTTTTGCCCATAGTCCTTTGTTGCTAAACGCAAATCTCGAGCGGTTGAACCGATTTCGCAAATTACTTTTTATAATATTCCTTGAAGTATGGGGATCGTTTTTAGGAAGAGAAAAAAAAAAAGAATCAACTGTAAGGCGGTACGAAGTTCACCGGGTCAGCTAGTAAATATCTAATATATAAAATTCTCGCGTCACGGTTTTCGTTGCCATACTCCTCCGAAACGGCTTGACCGATTCTCATGAAATTTTGCGAGCATATTGAGTAGCTCTGAGAATCGGCCAACATCTATTTTTCATACCCCTAAGTGACACTATTTTTTTTCAATGTATATGGCTTGCCGGGTCAACTAGTAATTATATATAAATTGTAAGAAATCGTCTGTTGCAGTTTCCTCGTTTGTTTCCTTTATCTTGGGAATACCAATTATGTTCATTTGTTTAATGATTCATTTATGTTTTCACTTTATAATTAACTAGTTTCTACCCACGTCTCTGTCCGCGTGGACTAGTTATATAGTTCATATATAACTAGTCCGCATAGTTCCCATTCCTCTATAAAAACTTTTTTTTTCAATGATATGAATAATCAATAAATTTTCAATGTCAAAAATCAAATCAAAATCAAATTAAAAAAAAAAAAATCATCAATAATTTTTTTTCAATGTATTTTCTCCAAACTACATCTGTAAAAAATATATCTTATTAAATCCGTTGAGTGATTTAAATGTAAAGAGAGGCATACAGACAAACATAGTTACGCTCGCATTTATAATATTACTGGGGATTACAGTGCAAAGTTCAAATTTAATTAGATAACGTTTTGACTATCATATAATGTGTCGTATCATTGGGATTTCTCACGATAACAAGTTACATTGACTTGTGCCTCTTTGTAGCGCTATTCTCTACTATTATCGACTATCTACAACCGGCATGCTATCGAAAAATGTTGTATGAAAATTTGATCAGCGCCTCTAGCAGGCGCAGTAGGAACTATTCTTGCAGTATGTTTCAAATGTCAAACTCTCGATGGTCGATAGTATAGACTGCTTTGAATCGCGTTATTGAGTGTTGGTCGTCGAATGCATAAAAAAAGACGAAAGGTTATCTAGGTCTACGTTTACTGCGTATAGGCGCAAATTTTGTACTTAATATTGGAATATCATCACGCTACGACCAATTTTATAAAAACGGGTAAAATTATGACCCATTCTCTCTTAAGTGACGCAAGCGGAGTTGCGCGGGTCAGCTAGTTATTATATAAAATAGAGAAGGAATGTATCTCCAAATTGCTCCATGGAATAACATAATGATCCAACCTCTGGGTAGGTAGGCTAAGCTGTGGTTTCAACTCTCGTACCTTGTAGGTCACCTATAAATAAAAAATATATTCAGCTCTTAGGTGCTACTGGCCTTGGGTCATTTTGTTCCATAGATTCGTGTATAAACCGTTTTGTACTATATTAACTAGTATTTCTGTTATACTAACGTTAGACTAGCGTTAGATCGTATTCTTCTTCTTCTTCTTATCGTATGGTTAGTGGTCAACCTAGTGTCAAAGTTGTTCAAGCCGCCCGAGAGGCCTTTGACAAGGCATCGTATTCTAAAATAGGAAATCTAATATAACAAGTTCTAATCGTATGAGACCATATCTGTGTGCGTCCTAAATTCTTTGTATAGGGATTGCAATATGTACTTACTAGATAATATGCCCAAGTTTGGGAGCGGCTTATTTGTAAGCCGTGAAGCTTTAAACTAGGTCGCTGATATCATTTATAGTGTTTATCCAAAAGATAAAAATGCTGTCTGTGTCCGTCTGTTTGTCTGTTTATCTGTCATCAGATTGTATCTCATTTCCCCATAGCTAGACAGTTGAAATTATCAAAGATGATATATTTTTGTTTTTTCACTATATGCTAAAACAAAATAAATATTTAAGTGCTACTTCTATACAACAGACGTGATTTTTTCCCCGTTGTATATACATAGATAGTGGTACGGAACCCTTTGTTTGCGAGTTCGACTTGCACTAGCTTCTATAGACACTAAAGAGTTGAATCGTAAAATAGGCATTGAACTGTTACTTATGTATAATATTATTATTATCTTTGCCGAGCCTTATATCTCTTATCACCATTTTTATTATCTTAGCTTCTAATTTAGTAGCTGGAAATCCCATATATAAATGTAAAAATAGAAAAATACTGTCAATGTTCATAGAGCCGTGCCTCTAATCACGGCTTTGTTCATGCGTATACAAATGGCCTAATGAATAGATCGTAAAGCGGGTCACCAGTGTACACTATAGTTTACTGTGAAACGTCTTACAAAAACTTGGTGTATAAAACTCGTAGAGTCGTCAGTAGTGAGTACGGCTTAGTGCGTGACGGACCGTCCTACGTGCTATGGTGAAATCGAACGTTGTCTATCACGGCTATGTGGTGTCGTGAACACTTTTTGTACAAGGTGAGTCACCCCGTAACGTCCATATACCAGTGACCTTGTACACTCAGTCGCGGAGCGTGCGCTAAGCCCGCAGCGCGCCCGGCCCCCGCCTCGTGCCAAAACCGGGATACACACACTCCTACCCTCCACATCAACATCATCACATCGATACAACTGTGACTCCACCACAACAAGCTGTTATAAACATCAAACACCCACGTTCAATACAGAAGCATTCGATTCAACGCGATCCGTGGTTTACGCGATTCTCAGATAATCATAATGGCTCGTCTCTGCATTGCGCATGTGCGTTATAACCCTGCCGGCGTGAGAACGTGGTTCCGTATTTAGTGAAAGTGGCTTCCTACCGACTTTTGCAACCGGCCGGTGTGTAATGACGACAAAGACGGCACAACAACAGGTGTGTACTGTAAGCAATAAGGCATAGATTTGCGTAACAAGTATTTGCAATTGGGCTTTCTATGCGGCTTGCATTGAATGAATGCGTTTTAGTTCTGAACCGGTATTGTAACAGTGAGTGGTTCAAGGCCTAATTTGTTTATAAACAATGTTTTATTATGAACGTATTGAAATGGTCGGTAGTGCGCAGACCAAGTTCTGATATCACACACGACGATATGTAAACAATATCGTGCTTTATTTTCTTCTGTAATACGTCTGGTAAAATCTATTTTATGGAAATTGTTTCTTGCCATGTCTTTTTAATTAAATGAAAAGAACCGTTATTTAATACTTCATTTTTGTTTTTATTTAGGCTGATGATTGATAGTTTGTACAACAGGAATCAGACCAAATATACCAAGGGTTTAAATTACATAGAAATATATTATATTCCTATATCTTTTTATTTACCTATTTATTGTATTTTTGTGCGTCTACTTCGTGTTCAGTTTAAGTTTAAAGATATTTTAAATCTTACTTAGTAACTTAGCAACGGTTGCAGTAAGATTTTATAAGGAATCCTCCGTAATTTATTTTATGTTTTTTAGCATAACTATGAAATAGTGGCCTTGTTTATATCATATATTATGTATTATGTTTTCTATCTACCTGAATAACATAGATATACCAATTAGTTAGGCACCCTTCTAGCCCTTCTTGTGGTACACAACTAGGTCAGGTGGCCCAAGGGCCTTGCGGTTTTTTTATACATGTCATATTTTTGTATGTGTTTCAAAATAAAACTATTTAAAACCTAAATCTTGGCATTACATCTTAATATTTATATTTTATTGCCATCGATATCCGCATGCGTCTTCGTTTGCGCTTGTTTTTTTTATTTTCGACTATTAGACATGTAGTTAGTTTTTTTTGTTTGTTTGTTTGTCGTATGGTTAGTCGTCAATGTCACAGTTGTTCAAGCCGCCCGAAGGCCTTTGACATGGCTTAACGACTGTTATCTTATTAGACAAATACCGGGACCGACTTTTTACGTGCCCTCCAAAGCAGGAAGACGCCCAGCATAAATATCACCATGCGGTCACCCATCTTTAGAATTACCGCGCCAACGGTTGCTTAACCCACAGATCGTTTACCGACCGGTGAGCGCAACTGGCTATGAGCGCCTAATTTTTTTAAGAAATTAATATAAGTATCGTCCTAAAGTTATTTAAAAAAGAAATACTTCATACTCGTACTGTCTTACTAATAAACATCGTATAAGCTCTGTGTATGGTTATGTTCAAGTAATGTGAATCTATACTAATATTATGAAGCTGAAGAGTTTGTTTGTTTGTTTGAACGCGCTATTCTCAGGAACTACTGGTCCGATTTGAAAATTTGTTTCAGTGTTAGATAGCTCATTTATCGAGGAAGGCTATAGGCTATATATCATCACGGTACGACCAATAGGAGCAGAGTAGCAATAAAAAATGTTACAAAAACGAGGAAAAATTTTGACCCATTCTCTCTTATGTGACGCAAGCGAAGTTGCGCGGGTCAGCTAGTGTGGAATAAAGTCTTAATTTGTGTAGGTTATAGTTCTTAGTAAACCGAGTTGTTTATTTGTACTAATAGATTTACAAAGTAAGCGTAATTTTAGACTTGTTTTTACCCCATCTGGTGTAATGAAAGCACTTGAACGTTAAGTATAAACACGTGGGCTAAATTCCTATTAATATTCTAAAAGCGAAATTTAGTATGTATTTATTTTTTCAACGCCAAAACTGCTGGTCCCGTGTGGGCAAAGTTTGACGCGATAATAGATAGGCATGAAGGGTACTTACATATACATATGTATTATATCAAAGGTGTAGAAAAGTTGTGTAGACTTCTTGTTCCAGCTCCTAGTTGGTCGTTTTAGGCATCAGAATACTGAATTACATGCGAATTACATTAAACTTAGTTAACAACAGCCGCGCAAATCGATGTTTGAGGTTAAGCTACGCTTGCCGAAGGTTATTTGTAGATGGGTGACCAATCGTGATCCAATATATTTCGAGTTCCTCCGTGTTTCGGAAGGCACGTTGCATTGTGGGTCTCGGCTGTAATTTTCAAATATATTTGATATTCTGTTAACAGTATCCAGTAGCTTGAAAGTCTGACATCCAGTCTTACCATGAGGTATTGTGTTATAATCCAGGTAACTGAGTTGTGGAGTTCAGATAGGCAGTCGCTCCATGTAAAATATTGGTATCCAGCTGCATCTGGTGAGACTGGAAGCTGACTCCAACATAGTTGGAAGAAAGCCTGAGCTGAGACATATTAAAAACAAACTAGGTACCCACGTGTTGTTTTTAACAACATTCTTGTACCGAACGTTAGTTTACAACCGCATGTAACAGACGCAGAGTAAATTTGAGACTATTTTCGGATCATGGTAAAACGTAAAGGAATCGGGTACTCCGTCAGTGGTACTCGTACGAGCGTACATGCGCACGCGCAGTTTACACGAAAATACTCTTACTCTAATACTGGTACTCTGCTCTTACTGGTTGTAGCGTGATGATATATAGCCTATAATATTCCTCAATAAATAGGCTATCTAACACTGAAAGAATTTTTCAAATCGGACCAGTAGTTTCTGAGATTAGCGCGTTCAAACAAACAAACAAACAAACAAACTCTTCAGCTTTATACAGATTCTGCAACAAAATGAATCATCTGTTTATTTTTCTCTGTTTGAGATTTATTCGGAGTTGTTTTAATTCTTTCTTCGTTTGTAAACATATTTACAACAGTTATTCAATATGTTTGTATATAAAATTATTGATAACATTTTTATTTTGGTTATAATCACCGTCATTGGGATGTTTCAGTCATTTTAAATCTTTGAGTTAAAGAGGTGTATTCTCTGCTAACAATAGATGTCGTAAATTGTGTAGTATTCAATTATGATAGGATTAATTAAACATTAAGTACGCGATATTAATTGTGTAATACTGAGAAAAACGTTTCGTTGTGTTTGCTGCATTGTGTGTATGTCTGTGTGTCTGTGTGTGTGTGTGCGCAGTTCACATGCAGCATTGCTCGACAACAAGTCAAAAACAATGTGAGGAATTTTAAAATTTTTAATCGATCGCGTAAACACTTCGAGTAAAGTTCATGACTCGATCGAGTAAAACTATGTAGAGTATACATTTGTTCTGTGTATAGTGATAGTGCACAATATGAGATAAAATGTTCACATTTTTAATTACTGAGTAATTAAAATCAATTTGTCGGACGTATATTGTCAGTCTAGTTAGTCTTGCAGCTGTGCTCGTAAACGACTGTGGTGTTCTGTGTTGAATATCGTGTTCAAATTGCTTGGAAAATGCGGTACGAAATATTTTTATTTTTTTCCGAAGTGTTTTTCTATGGAATGTTGTGTGTGTGACTAGGGGTAAATCTAGTAGGTAAAGTTGTATTTGTAACAGGATTTAAAATGAATGAGAATGAAGTAATGTTAAAAAATGCAAACTTATTTTATAAATGCGAAAGTGTACACCAAAAATATTGATCGGATTATGACGAATTTTGGTACACAGATAGTTTATAGCCTGGATAAAGGATTTTTAACTTTTTTTCGTAAAATTTATCACACGTTCGAAGTCGAAAAGTTAATTGTTTGTGTTAATTTGGTATCACAATATGTAAATAAGTGCCCAGTTATTGACTAAGAAAAGTGACGAAAATGTGTGAAGACAACTGTCAAAATTTCATCTGATAAGCCAATGAATAGATATTTAGAAGTGGTGAAGAGGGTCTTGCCCCCGGTTTCTGAGTACATTTAACGGTAGTTTATCTGTTCAATAGCGTTTTTTATATGAGTTTCAACGCTATCGAATAGATAGACTACCGCTAAATGTACTCAGAAACCGGGGGTTAGTGTTTTATTTCTTTTTATGAGTACCTACGACCAGTTTCTTCATACATATCTAAAGTAACCGCTAAAGCCATTGTCTTTTATTGGACTTTTTTGTAGTAAAATCTAATCCGTTTCTTGATAAAACTATCAGTGAATTCGTGAAAAAACTAATTTGACTGTCATTTTTACTTTACCTCTATACTTTCGCTGTTACTTTTGCTGAAAAAACTGGCCGTCAGGAACCCAAACCAAATTCAAAATTAAGTGAGTACAAGGCGTCAAACATGTTTAGATAGATGTTTTTGGGTGTATTTAGTAATCACACAACTTGTCTGAGGGATTAGTAAATAGTCATAGCTAAGGTTTCCGCGGGAGTGTCAAATTTCACGAGCGTGTTGTCCTATGTCGTGATTTCTGACAATATTGATTTCAAAAATGTCGTTTAATAAAACGTTTGGATTAATCATTATTATATTAAATTATTTAACACAAATGAAAAATATACATAGGTACGAAAGTCCATAATTATACATATAAACTATAATAATATAACAGCTTATATTACCCGCATGGGAAGACAAAGACTAAATAATGCAAATTTTACGAACCAGATTTTATTTGTTTCTAAACTTTTACAACATGAACTTTAGAATTGAACCAGTCTCATGTAAAACAGTATTGAGGTTATAAATAAACTCTTCATATCAGTTATTTATTCTTCATGCATATGTGGTGCCCACTCTAATATGTTATCGCATTGTCGGTGATGTAGGTATGCTAAAAATAAAATATTGGCGTTAATATTGGTCACTATAATCCCACTCATTTAGGTATTTGTTGATTTTTCCTTTTGGTCCGAGGCAGTTGGCTTTTATATTGTTGCAAAATTATATTTTAAGTCTAGTAGTTTTATTCACTTTTCATCTCAGTTATAATATGATAATAATTACTCTCTACTACCTTGCGATGAATTAATACCTACTTATTCTGGGCTAATTGTTCTTCTTTGTTTACAGGCACTCCAGTCTCAAGATTAACACATGGAGAACATTGGAGTGCACTCTGAAGGCTGCACTGCTTGGTGCCCAAATATGAGGCGGCCGCGATGCCGCCACGTACCCAGGCCCCCTACCTGGTGTTATTCCTAAAACAAATGCGCTCTATTAAGTTTTTCTTCCTAGTCAGTTGCACCAGTTTCGCGTTCTCACTGATCTGTGTACAACTAGCCACTAGAGGTCAAACTGTTAACGACAGCTTGGTACAAGAAGCTCTCAAAAATGTCGAACGAGACTTCAGATACTCCGATGTATACCGAAACTCAGATTATCTTCCAAACAACCTCAAATACATACTATTATGGACGCAGTCGGACTTCGCTCCGTTCAGCTTCCTGGAGGAAGGACAGAGATCGTTCCTCAAGAACAATTGTTCCATGATTAACTGCTACGTGGCCTATAACAGAAAGTTTTTTGGAAGAAACTACACCAAATTTGATGCCATAGCCTTCAACGGAAGAAATATGAGAGCACATGACCTCCCACGTAGACGATCTCCTCATCAAAAATATATATACTTTAATATGGAGTCTTCTGATTACTTTCCAATTTGCAATCCAGTGTTCGATGAGTTTTTTAATTTGACTGCCACGTATAGGTTAGATTCAGATATTCCAATTCCTTATATACTCATTAAAGATAAAGAAGGTGAAGTCGTGGGTCCAAAACGTGAGATGCAATGGATAAAAAACATGGACCAAGTGGGGAGTGAGTTCGCGCATATAATAGAAAATAAAACGAAGGCTGCTGCTTGGTTTGTATCAAACTGCGGCACGAGAAGTAGAAGACAAGAGTTTGTAACAAAGTTGCAGAGTGCGTTGTACCCGTATGGCTTTACCGTGGACGTGTATGGAGACTGTGGTACATTGAGGTGCCCTAGGAACAAAGAAGCAGACTGCAATTTTCTATTGAAGAGGGACTACTTTTTCTACATGTCTTTGGAGAACTCGTTTGCAGACGATTACGTGACTGAGAAGTTGTTGACTGCTCTGAAGCATGACGTTGTCCCCGTCGTGTTTGGGGGAGCTGATTATTCTAGGTAAATATGCATGAAGGTAGACTTACTATTGGTCCTTCTGGTTTGTCTTTAACAAGTAGTCCTTTGAAGTATCATAGAGCTCAAACAATATTCATATCCACTACATGCTTCACATTTTTTTACAGGTTTCTTCCACCGGGATCATACATTGATGGCCGGGAGAAAGACACATACCAGATAGCTGCTATTATGGATAGGCTGGCCCACTTCCCTCAAGAATACAGTCAGTATTTTCGATGGAAAAACCACTACACATACCACAATCCGTCGGAGGTAGAAAATGTTTGCAAGATATGTGAAGCGCTGAACGACGAGGCTATGATGAAGAAGACTACGATTTACAAAGAGTTTAGATCTTGGTGGAACTCTGCATATGAGAAAAGATGCTGGTTAGTTTAAAGCCCTTCTTAAACTAGGCTACGAAAATCTTCGATAGTCAGTGATGATAGTCTTGAGGAGATTGTACGTTCGCCATTCGGTAGTGGCTTGAGGACTAAAATCGTTCAGTATCGGAGATTTGCGTAACCTTACCTACTAAGGGCCTAAGGCTGTCTCCAGACCTGCAATAATATTGTGCAATAATCTTGCACAATAAAATTGTATGTCAATTGACGAAAATATAGCACAATAGAAAGCTTATATGGTCAATAATATTGTGCAATATTCTTGACAGTCTAGGAGCAGCAAGATATAGGTATTAAATCGTTAGCTATTCTAGATGCTAGATAGAAATTTATAGTATTATTGGTTGGTTGATCGTCACGATATGGTGTGATGCTTACAAGGATAGTCAATACTTGTGATGGCATGCGATTGTTTTAAATGAAAGTTTATATAATTATTTAAATATACATAAAGATTGTTTGTGCTGTGTAACTATGTGACTATATAGTCAAAATAACTTAAGGTACAAATAGTGTGTCGTAGATAGTTTTAATAATTGTTGAAGTAACAACAAATGCGTTAGAAGAATTTAAATGAATTGTGTTATTTAATTATGGACTGGGTGACCTATAGGTATGGTTATAATAATTATTATTTAACTCAAAAATAGTTCTTAAATACGCATTTTCCCATTACTTTCGAACAGGATAACAATTTGTTTCTTCCATTCCAAACTCAAAACTATCCAGGATAATGCTAACATTTATTTTATACAACATTTTTAATATTTTTTGTTGTTTAAACATTCCGATTTCGTAGAGTAAAAATATTAAAGGCCACTTTTATAATTTATGAATAAGTTTTGGATAAACTATCCGTTAGATAAACTGCCAAAAATAATCTAAAAACTATCTGATACTTATTCAGAATTACAAAACTGGCCCTAAACTGCACAACTTTATACTTTGAACTGACATTAAGTACTTATGAACAGAAAGTGATCTGTTTTGTATAATTTTAAGATAACTGTTTGGTGAACCAAATATCTTTAAATATTGCTTTAAGACTCCAAATCAACTTCCAAAGAACTTTAGTGTTAAAACTATGTGTTGTTTAAAAATAGCCTAAGCGTATTGTTGAAATGTTTTCAGTATGTTAGCAGTGACAGTAGTTAATTTCTTTTAGGCTTTTTTTCCTGAAAACTGTTGCTCGATTCTCTACCGCTATCGACAACCGGCAACCGGCTAGCTATCGAGAAATTTTGTATGAAAATCTGAACAGCGTCTCTAACGGGCGTCGTAGGAACTATTTTGGCAGTACATTTTAATTGTCAAACTTTTCGATAGTACCGACTGTAGAGAATCGAGCTACTGATTGGGTCGCATTATGTCAGTCGGACGTCGGTGACTGTTGCCTAACTCGTATCATGTCTATGTATATGATTAAATATCTAAAATATACCACCCAATTGGCTATGTAAACCAAGTATTGGATTATAAGTGATATTTCTAAGTGCTTGATATATTTTAAATTAAATTCGTTACCTACTGCAATCTACGTGTACTAATGACTAGCGACTGTTGGACCGTTTAACATTTAACTGTGAAAAAAATACATTTTGTGAAATTTGCTAGGAGCGCTGTAAATAGTTGACTACGAATAGTCGAAAGCCGATATTTGATAGTCGATAGTCGATAGTCGAAAGTCAATAGTCAATAGTCGATGGTGGTCTTTAAATTATTTAATAAATGTTTTTTTACTGTGGCTGGAGCAGCTTTTGTTTTAAGTAATAGTTTACCAACGATTGTATTAGCTAATACATTAGTTAAGTGCCAATTAAAAGGTAACATTAACCAAATAATTTTATATTAAGTTTGTTGTACAATGCTTAAACATGACATGGACTTAGTTTTTTATAGTGTTTTGTTTTTTTTTCAAAACCTTAAAGTCCTCTTGCGTGATAATGAGATAGCTAGTTATCTAAGTTTTAAGCAGTTAGCCTAAGTAAGTAGTTTTTGGAGACAAATTGCATATACTGCCATAATTTCCTAGGATAAGTATTATTGTTATTTTCAATGCCGCAAGAAAAATATATACATGTGGTTTCATAATATTAGCCGTGGTCAGCCTTTCTATTTCTTTTTACCTGTGAGACCATAAGCAATACAATGATATCAGGCAACAAGTATCGAGTTTATTAAGCCAAAGCAACACTTGAGAGCAACATCGTCATTAACTGATTATCGACTTATCCCGGGGTTTTACATACATTTGCTAATTTAACACCACTAGTCGTGCAAGCGAGCTTATGTAAAATTAGACCATGGAGTCGTAAGTATATTTATTTTTTATTTTGGTCCAAGAAACAAAGAAAGTTAGAAAATTACCCGTTTAAATATTAACAGATTTCTGGGTTTATATATTTTTGGTATGAATTATTTTGAATGTATTTAATCATTCCGAGGGTTTCCAAAAGAAAACAGCAGTATAAAACAGGCCACCGTCAGCTGCAGGAGTCACTGATATTCTAAACATTTAATTATGTAAAACTTCTCCCGTTGCTTTTGCATACATGCCTCTATATTAAGTTGTTAATAAAAGTAAAAAATTTAGTTAATCATTAAAAAGTATTACTGGTCGCATCATAAGAGGTAAAATGGTCTCTGCTTTTGCCCTACAAATTGTCTTCTTTACTACAAGACCAAAACGACAAAAACAACAATATCTCGTTCTTTTAGTACTATTGATCGAATATGTAATTTCAACTTTATGTGGTATGTTAATTAAAACGGTAATATGCGCTAATGGACTTACGTTATCAGTCAGTAACCGATCTAACTGATAATTTCTTATCATTCAAATAAGGCACCTTATCAATACTACCCAATAATGTTATTAATGTATGTCAATTTATTTATAGATATTTAAAATAATCGATGGGAGATAGAAATGGTATTGATTACATTGTGTTTTCGTTTATAAGTAGAATTATCCTATATAAGAAGTCAAAAATTACTATTAAATTATTAACCACTTGCGTATAAACTATTTGATAGTTCATGTAACAGTAACTGTATGAAAAAATGATCAAATTCCGCTTGAAAAGCTAGCTATAGCGCAATTTTGTATAATCTGTACTGTCGAGTATCGAAATTCTGACATTTAGAATGTACTACGCTGATCAGATTTTCATACAAAATTTTTCGATGACAGGTCGGTCGTCGGTAGTCGATAGTAGTAGAGAATCGAGCTACTGGTGACTGTCCAAAGATTGTGAAACTCGTAAACGAGATAGTATTTTTTTTCCCGAATATGAGTATACATGTGTTATTCAAACTGGCTTAATGCGTTGGTATTGTACAACTAAACTATATCTGCCCTATTGTTTTCGACAACCCAACGAGGAGATAGTACACGACTAGCCAGGTTAGACGCATGACCGATAGCGGATTTACGTGCACTTCGGGTAACGGAGGTTTTTGACCCAAGCTATCTACAGGTTTGCTGACATTTACTTTTAAAAAAGTTAGATCTCCAAGCAGTAGTGGCATTCACTACCACCGGTTCACCTACTTATGTATAATTATGCTGGTTATATATAAGTTTATTTAAGCTAAGGAAGTACGGCATCTCCTGACACAGGTGATTTTGACACTTATCAGTCTTAAGTATATTGTAAACCGTTTTTTGTGAAATCATAAAACATGTTTTTTTCTTTCATATACTTGCAAAGTTGGGTTCACGCTAGAGGAGCTGAGTGCGAGCAGAGCAGGGGCTGAGCTCAAATCTTCTGTATGAGCACTCGTTTGAAGCTGATAAGTTGGTTCATAATAAGCATTACTGCTCTGCTCGTGCACGGTGCACTAAACTAACTTGGAACTAGCTTGATGTATGTCGAAAAAAGGAAAAAAATGTTTTTTAACCATTTCGTCGCGACTGCCGTTTTCGTAAACTTCTAGCTATGGTAGCGAACTAATATTTATACTAGCGAAGTAATATGTCAAGTGTGCCAGGCGCCTTAGAAGTCGATGACGCGCCTAGAATGCCGTCAGCCATGTGACACAAATTTGCTTTTTTTACTCGTTGAGATGTGATTCAATTAGTTGACTTCAAACATCGGTTGTGAACGGAAGGATACGTTATTTACACAGTAAAAGATCACATGACACTCCTGTCGTGTTGTTCGCGAAGAATCCGTTAATTTGATTTCATACCAAGCGAATACTACTGAGTTAGCTATAAAGTTACCCAGTCAGAAGGTACGGATAACCATTCATGGAAATAGTTTGTAATTTACCCGTTGTTATCGTAGTCATGCCATAAAAATGTTTTATTGCAACTTGCAAATCAAAATATTGAAAAGAAATAAATGTGTAGGTAAATCGTATACAGAGTTACAAGGAAAAGTGATGTGTGCGAATTATTATCAACAACAGGTAAAATGTGTGTTATTGTATATAATCAGACAACTTAATAGAGAGCCTTGTATGCTACTTTGCAGCTAGCGGAGGCATATCATTCAGAATAGAACATCAGCGCAGGCTTATGCAACCGACAGTGGTCTTGATTACTACGGCTACTAAAAAAAATTTTTAGTTATCATTTATGTAGATAAAACATACATTTCAAGACTCTCTATTAAGTTGTCTGATTATAATGTTTTAAAAATCATGAATGAAAGAATATTAAGACATTTATGCAACGCGAGAGTTTAAAAGTTATAAAAACGAATTAGCCTCTTTTTATACTAGCTATCCTATAGTCGAGTGTTGTTAAATTTTTGACTGAATTTCTATACATTTTAATTTGCTTGTAGAAAAATGTAAGATATTATTATTTCATTTAAGGTGTGATTATTGGTAAGTCTGTCTTGCTGTCAATAATACACTCGGAAATTGAACAAAAACCTGGTGTCAAGTGCCAAAGCTATATCCTCTTTTTATATTTCATTAGGACTGTTTAATTTTCTGGCAACTTTGAAATTGGCGGAATCACAAAAAATCGCCATGGATAAAAAAAACCTGTTTTCATACTTTGAAAACAAACTAGTGCTGTCATCTCTTAGGTACTTAATGTACTATAATTTGATCCCATTTGGTAGACAGGGGAAATGGGTTTTGGTATTAGAATACATAATATATTGTATACCTTTGTTTTTACTTACTATTGTAAAATGTATATCCGAAATATGTAATGCTACTTATTTGGTACTATCGTGTATCGACAGTTCGATATTGAATTCAATAGTTCTTAAGGAGTTAGGGCAGCTAATCAGATTTCCTTGCAAAAATTGTGGAAAGCTGAATTGTAAACAGTGGTAGGGCAACGTCCCGCTGTATAGAATGTTTAAAATTTTTAATAATCTGTGGTTTCTCAAACTTGAGTAACTTAATTCAGTTATGTTAGCTGTACTGTCAGTATGCAATTCTATGCATTTAAAATTCTGCTACTCTATAACTTCTTTATGAGTCAAGAAATAAGTAAAAAGTGTTAGACTCTTTGTTAAACATGTTTTGTCAAAGAATTTGGTCGACTAATAAAATTTTGTCGCTTAATAGGTTTGATCTTAGTGTCTCCGTGCTTTGAAGCACACCTCGAAACGTCTCCTTGCTTCTGACGACGCGTCAAATCGTCTTCGTTTCAGAGTACACGTCAAAACTCGCTAATTTTATATTTCATACTTTTAACTGCACGTTTGGCGCAGTGGTTAAAGTGGTCACTTCTCCGCAACAACCGTAGCGCCGCGTGAGGTGGGTTCGAATCCCACCCGGGACAAATCTTTGTGTGATGAGCACGAGTATTTGTTCTGAGCCTGGTTGTCAATTTATCTATATAAGTATGTTTATCAGTTATCTGGTTACCATAGTACAAGCTCTGCTTAGTTTGGAATCAAATGACCGTGTGTGAGTTGGACAATAATATTTATTTATTCATGTTAGTATCACTTTAACGTAAACTAATTTGCCCTTGATGGTTCCCATAAGAACAAATACAGGGCAGCCAAGGCTACATATATTATACTATTCTCGGAACCGAAACAGATGCCCTGCACGAACGCTCTCATTATAATACAGGTACACTGATGGTTACTAAAAAATTGTTTACTCTTTATTAAATTCTCTATAATAAGTATGTATATTTATATAATTAATCAGAAAAAATATGACAATATAAAAGTATTTGCATACAATTCACCAGAAAAAAATATCATACGATTATGTAAAGCAATGAAAATCTTATTCAGTATGCACTCAGAAGTGAGTATACATAAAAAAATAAACAGGCCGTTCTTAATATAATATTTTATGTGTACTGTTTTTTTTATAAAATAATTTACGCTTACTATTTTTTGGGAACTTTGACTATAAATGTCTGTTTAAGTATAGTTAAACGCTAATTTAACGTGATTTAAACGAAACTAATAAAAGGTCCTTCCTATAAGGCGGTCAGGTGCATTGATGCCATTCATTTTTTTTCACTATCGTTATCTATAAAATAATGACGGAGCTAGTTTGTCGGCGCTGATAAAATACGTCACAGCTGTACACATCACTCCCACAGTGTGATGAAGCGTAAGTTTAGTCATGCTTCAACTTTACACCAGACAAGTAGCGCTCATACAAATTATATTTATTCACTATAGACTCGATCAGTCGAACATTTTACTTTGAAATTACTCAGTTGAGGATATTGGAAAACACCGGCTATACGTGATGACGCAAACATTACTTCGTGTTCAGACAGACTGTGCGGTCTTACTTCATGTTGTTTGTGTATAAAATATGAAATTTAGTTCGATTATTTCCGTATTTGGATAAAATGTGGTATGTTTGCGTTTCTACTTTTTAATTTTTAATTTTTTTTTCTTATTATTTAGTCATTGGTGGCAGTTAATAGCAGTTTGTTTTTGGTTGGAGAATGTAATTTCTTGAAATAATTAACAATAATTAATTTACAGAGAAATTATGTTTACATAAATAAATAGATAAAATCATACAGAATATATATTATGATAGTTATTTCAACACAAGAGAGTTTTAAATTAGCTTGTTCGATTTTTAACGAATAAAATTTATTCACTTCTCGGAAGTTCACAAAGATTATATTAAAATACAGTAATTGATAAAAATTTAATCATTTCCTCTTTTATCGCTGTTTGTTATTAAATTTATAAATGATAATATAAACTCATTATGTGATTACGTGCCTCAGTAGATACAAGTCAATGGTATTTCCACCCAAGTGTAAAAATATGTGATTGGAAATAACTATCTTGGAACCAAAGGCTAAAGGAATTGCCCAAATATTTACCGATATGTTTTTTGGTAAATACCACTATTCTTATTTACATTGATAAACTTACAATCTCTGGGTTTCCCGAACACTGGAATCTGTTAATCGTACCACCGATTACCACCAACACTTCAATGAGGTTAGAAGAATTAAGGTTTATGAAAAGGTACAATTTTCTGTGTTTCCACCTATTTATAAAATTATTTTATTTATTTACAGGAATTCAAGTGGAAAAAATAACACTTACGAAAGTGTTTCACAAACAAAAGTGCAGAATGGACAGACATGCTTGCGACCGGTTTGCAAGCAAATGCGAAATATCAAATACATATTTGTATTTAGCTGTACATTATTTGTATGCTCACTTCTCTGGGTGCAACTAGTCGCTAAAGACACACAGTATACATTTGTGTATGGAGCTGAAACTGAAGCCCAAGACCCTAAGTGGGAAGAAAATCATCTCAAGTATATTTTATTATGGCCTGAATCAGACTACGCGCCTTTAAGTTTCTTCCAAGAAGGTCAAAAGTCATTCATCGACAAGAACTGTTCTGTGACCAACTGCTATGTGGCTGTAGACAGATATTTCTTCGGTAAAAGCTTTAATAAATTCGATGCCATTGCATTTAACGGAAGAACCATCAACATAAACGACCTTCCAAGAGTACGATCAATTCATCAGAAATACATCTACTTTAATATGGAATCATCTGATAACTATCCACTCTGTCAGGCGGAATACGACGGGTTCTTTAACTGGACTTCCACGTACAGATTAGATTCGGATATTCCGATTCCTTATTTACTTGTAAGAGACAAGATGGGTGCATTTGTCGCTCCAAAACGTGACGTCCACTGGATAAACGATACTTCCAAAATTGATGATGAGTTTGTACCTGAAATAGGAAATAAAACAAAAGCTGCTGCTTGGTTTGTATCAAACTGCAATTCAAGAAGTAAAAGGCATGAGTTTGTGAAAGCGTTACAAGAAGCTTTAAAACCATACGGGTTGACCGTAGATGTGTATGGAAATTGTGGTCCGTTTAAATGTCCGAGAAAACAGTATGCAGAATGTGACCTCAAGCTGAAGAAGGAATACTTTTTTTACATGTCTTTAGAGAATTCATTTGCTGAGGATTATGTTACAGAGAAGTTACTAACTGCTTTGAAGAATGATCTCGTTCCCATCGTTTATGGAGGAGCTAACTATTCCAGGTGATTGTTAAACCAGTAGCACGATTCTATACAGTCGGTACTAGCGCCTTAAGCGGGCGCCGTAGGAACCATATTTGTAGTAAATTTAAATGTCAAACTCTCGATGCTTAATAATAGCGACTGTAGAGAATGGAGCCACGATTCTGTAGAGTTTAAAACAAAACTGTACCACGAATTATTTAAAATGATGTGTTATTTCATTTCAGGTTTCTCCCTGATGGCTCTTACATTGATGGTAGAAAAATGAGTCCTAAGGAACTAGCTGCCTTAATGAGTAGGCTCATAAAATCTCCTGAAGAATACAAACAGTTTTTTAAATGGAAACAACATTATACATACCACAATCCGATGAGAGACGAAGATGTTTGTGGTCTTTGTGAGGCATTGAACGACGTGTCCAAAATGGAGATAACAACGGTTTATGAAAAATTTAGATCTTGGTGGAACCCTGATTATAAAAGTAGATGTTGAAAATGAACTGGTATTAATAACTATTAAGTACATAAATATGAGTAAGTGTAATATATTATATCATTTCATAATTTATTAAAATATTTTGAAATGTATTATAAATATACCAAAGGTGATACATGGTGATTTTGCCAATACGATTGTTATAGTTATCCTCAATGTTAATTTATTAAAGTAGCGTTATATTATTTCTAAATATTAATTTAATTTTCCTTGTGTACACCGACATCTGATAAAATCACAACTTTATGTGTGATATAAGTATTATTGATTAATACTTCGTTTCTTTGGTATTTGCCTACCTCTATGGAAAAAGGGCTTGACTTATGTATGGCCGTGTCCAGACTAAGCAAGCAGCCTAGCGAGGCAATATCTCAGCCTCTTTTCTTTACAATCGAAATGAGCGAGACCGAGGTATTGCCTCGCGAGGCTGCTCATTTAGTGTGGTCGCGGCATAAGATATGTTACTAGCCTCGAGGCTGCCCTAGGTTAAACCAAATTTTTTTGATATTTTTTCCACGAAGTAGGTCCTGCACTTGACCTCTCACCGGTTGTGTTGTTACCTGGTCTCCTAGGCTATGAGAGTGATGAAATTGTATACTTCGGTATACAACATTTAAAATACAGAACATTAGTGACTCGCAGGCTTATGCAACTGATAGTGGCCTGTCTAATACAGCTAGTTTGTTTTATTTATTTACTAGAGGCCACCCACGACTTCGTCCACGTGGAAACCCCTCCCGGGTAAATCCGCATCCCTCTGGAACTCCGGGATTAAAGCCTATGTGTTATTCTGGGTCTTCAGCTACCCATATACTAAATGTCATCGTAATCAGTTCAGTAGGATTTGCGTGAAAGAGTAACAAACATCCAAAGATACATACCTATATACATTCTCACAAACTTTCGCATTAATAATATTAGAAGGATTTATTTAGGGAAAAACAAACAGTTACAGACTTACATTGTTATGAAGTAATATAAATAGTCTTATATGTGAAACCCACAACGTTTTCCACGTATTATACATAATTATTTTGTCAACTGTGCAACTGTTATGAAAATACATAGAATTATTAATAACATTACAAATTTATCGTGCATGACAAGTCTCTCTACAATGTTGTCGGACTATAGTTCGTTATCATTATTACGAAATATGTAGCAACAGTGTGTTTCACACAGGAAACGTCACGCAATGTCTACTGATTAATAAATTGGCGCTTTTTTAATACACAAAAACGTCTATAATATAAAAATGAACCGCTAAATTTCATGTTAAGCGCAAATGTCGAGAGCGGCTGAACCGATTTCGCTGATTCTTTTTTATAATATCCCTTGAAATACGAGGATGGTTCTTACGGAGAGAAAAAATAAAGAATCGACCATCAGGCGGTGCGAAGTTCGCCGAGGCACCTAGTACTTATAAAAAAAATCCTTGAAATGTAAGTATGAATACAATTATAAAATAACGGCAACAGATCGGATTGATAGCGATTGGCTAGTGCGAGATCGACGGGTTCCAGATTTACACGGAAATGGGATCAATGGAATCGAAATATAGGCTCTTACGGAGCCTAGTTTCATTCAAAATTCGAGAAGCTTCAAACTCTGGTCTACTTTCAACAATACAAAGAGAAATGGAAAGGACTCAAAAGAATTGTGACCAATCGGGGATTCGAGACCTCGTAATCATGTGTCGCGTGGAGCGCTCACTGGTCAGTAAATGATCTTGATGGTTAAGCAATCTTGGCGCGGTCATTCCTTAGATGGGTGACCGGAATGTGGTATTAGCACAGAGCGTCTCTGTGCTACGGAGAGCACGTTAATAGTGAGTCCTGGTTGTAGTAAATCAAGATAAAAATCGTTGAGCAATGTCATCCGTTTTTCGGTCGGCTTAAATAACTTCGACGCTAGGTTGAACACTAACTATACGATAAAATAAAATAAAGCTGTCGCAAACACTTCAGTTCAGAGAATAAGTTATTAAACTAATGAGCTATTGTTTAACTGTAGCTACTGATAACGGGTTTCCTGAGATAACAGCGTAAGTAAAACAAAGCCACAACTGTGGGGCTAACGAAAAAACTTCCGCCAAGTTAATTAGAAAAGTTAGTCTCAACATTGTAGGTACCTAGTGTAATGTGTACGTGGAAGGAATGGGGAACTGCTTTCAAGATCTTCGTCTAAGTGGCTAAGATGTGGCATATTTTTGGACTTGACTTATTTTTGACTAGCTGACCCGCGCAGCTTCGCTTGCGTCACATAAGCGAGAATGGCTCATAATTTTCCCCATTTTTGTAACATTTTTACTGGTACTCTGCTCCTTTTGCTCGTGATGATATAAAACCTATAACCTTCCTCGATAAATAGTCTATCTAAAATTGAAATATTTTTTTCACATTGAACCAGTAATTCCTGAGATTAGCGCGTTTAAACAAACAAACAAAAAAACTATTCAGCTTTATAATATAAGTATAGATGACTGCATCTGTGGTGCGGTCGGTATTCTGTGCTACTGCCGCACAAGAGGTCTCTTGGTTCGAATGTTGGGTCGGGCCAAAAAGTCTTTTCTGAAATTTTCTGTTAAGAATTTCTTGCCGGAAAGAAATTGCCCGGAGTCAGGAAGATGAGGTTGTAAGACTTCCGTGCCTCGGAGAGCACGTATAGCCGTCGATCCTGCACCTGACCTCTCACTGGTCGTGTCAGTTATCCGTCCCACCGGGTTGTGAGAGTAAGGAAATGGAGAGTGTCAGGTACACTATTGCTTGGTTTATAGAACCAAGTGCTGCATCGTTGGCCAGTTTCAATGAGACTGACCGCTGTAGCCGGATACCGGCTAGGACAATATTATTATTTTTGGACTTTATTGTCTCTGTGAAGCGGTTGGTAGTGTATAAGACTGCTGATCACGAGGTGTCCGGGTCGATTCCTTGTTCCCATAGAGAACAGCAGACATCATAGAACTACTATTATAACAGACACAAATAAATAATTGCCTTAATCCCTACCTTAAGTAATAACTGATCATTAATAACCATAATATTTAAAGATCCCAACCCGCACTTGGCCAGCGTGGCGGACTCAAGGCCTAACCCCTCCCCCTTGTTTGGGAGGAGACCCTTGCCCTGCAGTGGGACAGTATTGGGTAAAAGAAATAAAGATTAAAGATCTGTTTTATTAAAATGATCTTTTATTAAATAGTATCTACGTCGCGGGGACTTTTACAGCAACAAAGCCAAAAAGGTGCATCATACATATATTTTCTCCGTGTGATAATCGAACCACAACAGAAGCAGCCTTCAGCTTCACACTACAATGGCGTATAATATAAGTGGTATCGATATATAGAGACGTGTAAGATAAAAATCCAACGATGTGAGAGTGCCTATCGAGTGATGTCATTACGGAAACCCCCGGGCGTCACGCTGACGCGATGTACGAAACACGATCACAAATATCTTTAACATTAAAATTAAGCTAAAAATGCCTGTGAAAAAGTTTATTATGGTTAATCTATCTATCTTAAAACTCAAAGGTGACTGACTGATTGACTGACTGACATAGTGATCTATCAACGCACAGTCCAATTCATTGGACGGATCAGGCTGAAATTTCGCATGAAAGTAGATGATATGATGTAGGCATCCGCTAAGAAAGGATTTTAATAAATTCCACCCCTTAAGGGCTAAACTAGGAGATGAAAGTTTGTGTGAACATTTTGTCTTGAGTCACAAACCACGCGAATGAAGTCGCAGGCTTAACCTAGTCTGGCTATATAGCCTTTCAGCTAGCAAGAGTATTGGCAACGATTTGAGGATACAATGATTCAGACTTTGTCATAAGCAAAGAACAATCGGCATTTTGTTAAAATTAATAGCACCGCCTAACGCGTACGATAAGAAGCTCTGTTAGTTTGTCATAAAGTTATTGTATTATTATTAGTAACACCAGGCCACTGTATGGTATTTGATTCACAGTGCTGCTTCTGTGGTATTACGTGGTCCCAGGCTCGATTCCGTTTTGGCCAAAGTGTTACGGGATTTTGTTAATTTTGAGAAATGACAACATTGTAAATGGCAATCCGCGGTATATAATACACCTTAGGCGCTATCTGGAGTGACGTTATAATTAATTATGGGTTTTATATACCTGTTTTTATTTACTCCTTTAATACATTTATTGAAGGCATGCAAAGTCTCCAACCCGTACTTGGTCAGCGTGGTGGACTCAGGGCCTAACCCCTACCCTTTGGGAGGAGACTCTTGCCCTGCAGTGGGACAGTAATGGGTAAAAAAAAGTCCTCCTTTGAAGGATCTCTCGTTGAAGGCGTGTCGTCAATGTGGCTCAGGATAACGTCTCCATGGATTCGTAGCTCAATGTTCCCGCGATAGTCAATACAAAGAGCTTGTAAATAGATTTGCGGAGCTTCCACCATCGCTCGCGGCCTTCTCATTCAATTACTGCATCTTATACGCATTCCTCACAAACTCACAACAACTGAATATATTTGAACGGGAAAATCTATTAGTATCGACTTCTTCTATCTTTATCGTATGATTAGTGTTCGACGTTTTCAAACTTTTTCAAGCTACCTGGGTCAAATACGGTCGAAAAATATGGCGACTTACCATTTTTCCAAACCTCATGCATGTTTTACTTTAACTGACACTAGGCGACTACCAGGCCCTGTAAGGGTTTACAGGTACGCCGTTTGGATACATGCGATACTAGCGACAATTTATGGTCGCGATACAATATTTCATGTTTGGAAAAATGCTATGTGGATGGCCACATGAATATATCAAATATGGCCAGCTGAAAAAATACCATTATTTTTTAGCTGTCATATTTGACCCAGGCACCTTACAATGACATGGTTCTACGGCTGGTATCTTAATTGATTACATCCGGGTTCAGCTTGGAAACCCTTAGCTCAAATACCACTACACAAACACCCATCTATAGAATGTCCGGGCTAAGGTTGCTTAACCTGCTAATGGTTTACAAACCAATGAGAATAACTGTGGAATATTTGGTAACTGTGTTCCGATTTAGCAGATAGTCAAAAGCTGAACTACTTTTTTAGAAACATTTAACTAAAAGAACTCGACGCATAGCTATGAGAAAACATAAACACAAATATAATTATTCAATAAACAAATAATTTAATCAAAAACTAGCAAGACTAGAACACCGATAGTCAAAAGGTCAAATCTCACTTTTTTACAAACGACTACAAATGCTGAAATGACCTTTATTTTTATTAAACAAAAAAATAACGCTCAATGCAGATAATATCTCTCTACTTAAAGATGTGCTATGTCGACGAATACTTACTTTTTCGATACCGGTAAAGTACCTATTTAATTACTTGACAATGACTTATTATTTCTACAGAAATCACTCGATAATCTCCTCATTTAGGACACATTTTATTACCCTGATACGAAAATAGTACATAATTTTTATATGAACTCTAAGTGCATATTGAAGTTCGGAACTATCAAGATTTTACAAAAACTTAAATTTTTATGACTTCCGATACTAGGATATTGAATATATTTTATTACTTTGATACTAATTACACCATTTTTATGGATATTTAAGTGCTCGTAAAGATTAATTGTAAATGATAATAACATTGATATTGTTTTTCCGTGATTATCATGAAAGATTATCGAGATATGTATCAATTTATTTGAGTATGAGCCATCTAATGGCTAAATTAGTTTTAATAAATGGTTAAACATAGGCTAGAACTTTTTAATTGAAATAAATTAAACAACGTCTGGCAACCGTATATGTAGTTGTAATGTTTAACATAAAAGTTAACTGTAAAGTTGTTGTGTTTGCAGTAAAGCATTAAAAATATAAATAAATAAAATAAACTTAACCCATTAATGACCCACTGCTAGGCAAGGGTCTACTCCTGTATTGAGGGAGGGGTTAGGCCTTTTAAACATACGGTCTACTTAATTATTTATATTACCTTGCATCTCTAATTGGATTGGTTTTAATAATTTGAACCTTGGCCCTCTTAAACGTATTGTACAATATTATTGATTGTTAAGGGTTAATAATATCATTCAATAAATTTGACTAAAAAGTACAAGGTGACTTCAACTTGATTGTGCGATTTAATTGTGCAATCTTATTGCACAATACTATTGAGCGTCTAATAGCGGCTTGCCATAATATAGCGTTTTGACAACATACAATATTGAGACAATATACATATAAAGTAAATAAATTTAACCCATTAATGTCCCACTGCTGGGCAAGGGTCTCCTCCCGTATTGAAGGAGGGGTTAGGCCTTCAGTCTACCGCGCTGGCCAAGTGCGGGTTGGGGACTTTGCATGCCCTGAATAAATGTTTTAAACAAATTTTTAGGCATGCAAAGTTTCCTCACGATGTTTTCCTTCACCGTTGGAGCATGTGATAATTACTTCTAATACACACATAACTTCGAAAAGTCATTGGTGTGTTGCCTCGGGTTCGAACCTGCGACCATTTGCGTGGGAGGTGTCAACTTATACCACTCGGCTATCACTATAGACAATAGAAAACACTTTATAATATTCATTGCGGTGAAACAGCCTAGCGTAATCTTTTAGAAACTCAATACAGAACGAAAAAGAAACGTACATTCCCCGAAAAAATAAAAATCGGGATAAGCCAGCCGATATAAAGTTTGTTATTTATCAAGACGTAAAGGTTTCGTTCCCAATCAGCCGTGAAGATTTTTATGGTGGTGCTAATTGAGCTTCGTGTCGGCGCAGGCGGCGATAAAAGTTATTAATTGGTTCCCGCCATCCCTCCAAGCGGAAGTTGTAAATACAAGGCTTCTATTTCCGGTCAATCGACACGCATCGTGCGCACGCCTTTTGGCCGGAAGTTTTGGAAGATGTATGGTCAGGTTGTATCAGGATGTTTTTTGCGAAGGCTTTTAGGTTTGTAGTATGTTTTCAGGTTTATATGTATTTTTGACGGTTACTGAAAGAATGAAGGAAGTTGTTGTTGAAATGTGAATAATTACTGATTGCAATAAATTACGCCTGTGCAAAAAGGCGTAATTTATTGCAATCCAGTTAATAATAAAATAGAGGATAAAAATAAAGATTTATTTTTATAGGTAGCTATGTATTGCGAATTTGATACGTAAATTTCAGGAAAAGATTGTAAATATTATTTTTCCCGTTTCGTAACAAGGTCGTTATCAAAACCCTTAAAACTATTACCTTTTGTTTTCGGTGGCGTTTATCTTACACCCTGTATAACAGCCTCAACAATGAACAAGTAAAAATAAACTTATATTGCGCATCTACAAAGTCGAAAATATCACCAAAAGATAATGGACATTGATACCGAAATCCTTGTTTAAGTCAGTAGTAATTACAGTAAATTAGGTACATCGGATTAGTTATTAGGTACATTTTGGTTTATACCGTGAAATATCTGCGGCTGAAAGCTTTTCATTGTTTTCCAAACGATGTTTATATCTCGATAATAGATTTGGAAAGCTTAGTGATCTAAAATAAACAATGTGAACGTCTCTTTTTGTGTTTGTAACCAAAATTACTGTGTGAGATCTTTATATATATAATTCTTCTGTAAGTGTGTATGTCACTGAACTTCTTTTAAACGACTGGACCGATTTTGATGAAATTTTTTGTGTGTGTTTAAGGGGATCTGAGAATGGTTTAGATTCACAATTTTGTCCGCTGGACAATGTTTTTTTATTTATTTTTTATGGCAACACAACGTTTGCCGGTCAGCTAGTATAGATATAAAAAGCTAGGGCTAGAAATATTTTATTTATGTTAGTACTATGTGTTAAGTTGAATGCTTAGAAGTGAAATTTATATGAAGAATTTAATACTTCTTTTTCTAAATGTCGTCGATAAAATGACTTAGGAACGTACTTGGAACAGGTTTGGGATGTTTTCCTTTATCGCTAGAATTAGTCATGTTTGGTACGAATCTTAGACCACTTGCTTACGAGGGAGAAGCTTACGCCACTCGGCTATCACTACATTCTAAATCTTCATGAATCATTGTTCATAATGCTATCTTATTTCGCTATCCGAATCAGCATCAGATAAGCACAGGCCAATAATAATGAAGACTTACTTACTTACTTTGTTGGCTCAACGACCCAAAATATATCTCGGCCTCCGACACGAGAGAACGCCACTTTGTCCTCTCTAATAATGGTGAAGATTAAAGTAAAAAAAAACTAATTTATAAGTACTGTGCCTTGAGTACCTTCTCTTATTGTGCGATCCACAAATAATTGTTTCGGGTCTGGTTGTATTCTGTGTCCATTGTTTGTGTGTTTGTAAAACTCCCCGCGACACAACAATTCTTAATGCGGGAGTTGTCTTTTTTATAAAGAAAGAAAGTACCAATCATATTATGAAGGAAAACGATCAGTGGGTTAAGCAACCTTGGCGCGGACACTCCATAGATGGGTGACCGCATAGTCGTATTTCAACTGAGCGTCTCCGTGTTTCGGAGGGCACGTAAAAAGTCGGTCCCGGTTGTCATCAATAAGATAACAGTCGTTAAGCCATGTCAAAGGCCTTTGGGCGGCTTGAACAACTTTGGCACTAGGTTGAACACTACCCATACGACAAATTAAATGTACAAATGAAATGAATGAAGGAAAAATTCACTTAAACCAAAAAATATCTTGCCGTGAAGCAACATCAATAGAACATTTGAGAATAAATAGTCGTTTACCTGGCTTTTAGCGGTCTAGGAGTCAAGAGGAACAGTTTCTTTGATCCCGTGGCGAGTGGCCGTGCTGCGTCAGCCCTGAGTGTCGGAAATCACTGTAATGGATGGGAGCCTGCGGGTCAGGGCTGGCACACAATGATTTTTTATTCAGATTTTTTTTTAAACTTATTACTGTGTCATTGCTGGTAAGGGTCTCCTCCTGAATTGAGGTAGAGGCTTTGAGTTCAGTAAGCCGGTGAAATGCAGGTTGGAACTTTGCGTGCTCTCAAAAAAGTTAATTTTATATAAGTACTGCCCCTTTTTATTATAAAAGCATGGGTTATTTTAGGTGGTTGTTGGTGTGTCGGAGGACCTATGTATCGTCATTTGCAATGATAGTCCAAAATAGTAGGTGGTAAGCTGATGGTTGGAATTTTGTTAAATTCCGGGCTATTATTGATAAGAATTTGCTTTTACTCGTAAATACGATTTGAAACATTGAAATGAATATATACTACAGTGTTCTTATAATTAGTTAAGAGGCCAAAATTAATAAAGCTTAAAAATAGAGAATTATTTGTATCTTCTCAAAATTATGTTATAATGTACTTATTATGCCGTAATAAAAAAACAGTAATAAATGCGGAATTCTGACTGTCTATTTGTTATAATGTAACTACAAAATTATAAAAGTAGTTTAATAAGATATCAAACAAAATACTTTTCAACTGAACAAAGTCGCAGCCAATAAAAAAATGCTTTCAAAAATGTCCGTTGACGGCAGCCCTAGTTTGTCCGCCTGCGGCTAATAGATAACCATTACTGGGCACTTGTCCCGCAAGAGCACGCAACGCCAGATATATGTCGTATCTTACACGTTTTCACTATCTACCACTTATCGTGTTTTCATAGATACCGTACGATAATCCTCTGCCGATGCTGAAAAGATATAAAATAATTATTTTTATTTATAATTGGGGAGATTACTACATATTTTCAGTACTTACCATGTTTTAAGTAGGCCGAAATGGATGAAATTCACTAATTGCGATTTAAAAAGTAAGTTTGATATTGTTATCATCGTTACTTTAGTAGTAATCCGGTAATTTTGTAACGTACTTGGTGAATGGTGAAATTTCAGGATGAAAGCCTCTCTACATTCGGGTTAGTTGAGTAGCGAGCGTTTGACATTTAAAAGAACTTCAAATAGTTTTCGTGGAATACACAGCGATAGTTAATTTTAAAACTAACATTCTTGATAGTTACTCGGTTGTGCCGTGATAGAGTCAATAGATCAATGGTCGATAGAGAAAGGTAATAGCCCAAACCTCTCTGTAGCGCGATTTTCTACAGTCGGCACAATCGAATATCGATAGTTCGACATATAAGTGTGCTGTAAAAATAGTTCCAACGGCGCCCGCTGGAGGCGCTGATCAGATTTTCATACAAAGTTTTATAGTTAGCTAAATGGTTATTGACATCATAAGTAGCAGAAAATCGCAGTAGGTATTGGACTTCGATGCGTATTACGCATAAAAACAAAACAATAGGGAATATTTTCATGAGTAGGTAGGTACAAACAGCTCGTTAGCTGCAAAAGCACAGCTATATGTTAAATAACAGAGTGAACGTTTATCAGTGTGTTCGTTCTTACACAGGAAATTAGATTTTTGTCTACCCTCCGTTGAGTGAGCCAACCCATTTAGCGTTCGTTATTTTAAAGCTGTGTGTTACCATGTATTACTTTAGTAGTTAACTTTTGCTTTATTTAAAAACTTTGTGTTATGTTAAAAAAAGATTGGAGAACGGAATTGCTAACCAGATAGTATTTTATTATTGTGGTTTAGGTCGCCACGCCGATACCACTGCGTCGTGAGGTCGTGGGTTCGATTCCCACACGGAACAATTATTTGTGCGATCCACAAATAATTGTTTCGGGTCTGGTTTTACTCTGTGTTCATTGTTTGTATAAGTCCCCGACAAAAGAGCAGTGCTTAGTGCGGGAGTTGTCTTTTATATTAAACAAAGCCTAGAGTTTGAAAGGTGTAACTATGTATGTTTAAACCGGGCGAAGCCTGTTCGCTAGTATGTAAATAAAAATGAATCACGGCAATATTTACGCGCATAACTTTTGAATGGCTTCACCAAGTTGGATAAATAATAATTATTTGTTTAATATGTTTGTATCTGTCGGAACAAAGGTTGTATGGGATCAATGGGATCAAAATTCTTGCTGGCATGGAAGCAACGAGATAAAACTGTATTCCACCCGGACAAAGTCGGGCCAGTCCGCTAGTTTATACACAAAATAAGAGGCTTGAAATGTTGACTCGACCGTGAGTAATATCGAGCTTAATAGAAATTGTTGTTAATTTATACTCCTTGAGAAAACTGCATCTAAATCGCAATTAAGATTCCCTATAGATACTGCACGCGGCGGTTTGTAAGTATAAGTTTACAATAATACAAGCTGTGGGTGGTGGGGGGTAGAGAGGGGTTGTGCGCGCTCATTTCTCAGGTTCGGCTCCAGTATTGATATTGCTCGGTATTACGCGCCAAAAGCTTCTGGCTAACACAGAACTAAATATCAACTAGAGAAGAAAATGTTTTTTTTAGATATAGTCTAATGTGTCTCATAGCTGTGTGTTAAATTCGTTTTCCAGACATGAGTGTTAATGAATAAGGAATAATAAATAAGTAAATATCATTGGACAAATCACACACGGTCATTTGATTCCAAACGTGCCAACTAAGGAGAGCTTGTGAAATTGAATGACTGAATGAATGAATTATAACTGAGACGCGACCGTAAGTTTTGTAACATTTGCCACCGAAACATTAATAACTTTCAACATTTTTATAAGTCTCAAGTGAATGCTAGACTTTAAAACAACTTGTAAGAGAAAGTAATCATTCCTTCTGTATTTGTAGGAAAGCTACCTTTGCCAATCTGCTTAATGAGTCAAAACTATTTCACATAATATTTTGATGTAAAAAAACATACCGCGAGTTGGCTTGCTAAGTGCAGTGTGTGTTAAGGTCCAAGCAGTCGACCCGTTCTCAAATTTTAGTAAGTCACAAATTGCTGTTAAATTTTACACATAGAATATACAGATAATTTAGTTTTTAACCGAATCTATGCCAATGACCTCGGAAACGTTTCCTTTAAAGCAGGGGAGATAAGAACTTATCAAAAAACCAAATATTTAGTCAGTTGTCAGTTGTTAACCGCACGTTTGGCCCAGTAGTTAACGTGGTCAGCTCGCCGCAATACTATAACGCTGCTACCTTAAACAAATATTCGTGTGATGAGCACGAGCATCTGTTTCGAACCTGGATTTACAAGTACATATAAGTATATTTATTAGTTAACTGGTAACCGCAACGCAAACTATGCTTAGTTATGAAAAACATCACATTTCACCATCAACAATGATAGTCTAATATTACAGGGGCGATTATTATAGGTCTTGCCAAAAGACAATAGGTTACTATTGAGAAATATTCTTATATAAATTAGATAAGACCAAAAGTAATTTGCCCGAGCTGGGAATTGAACCTACAACCAAATAATCACCACTCGGATTCGTTACCGACTGCGACTATGGTAGTCATAATATTAGGTAGGGGAAAAGTATTTTCGCATTATAGTATGTATGAACTTGTAATAAAATCTCTTTGGCTTCAAGAATCACAATTTAGTACACGGTTCATTGGATTTTTTTTCAGTGAGCTCCTGAGGTACCCATATTTTTCCCCGACCTAATATTATTATTTATATCAGTGATAGTCGAGTGGTATAAGTTGACACCTCCCACGCAACAACGCAGGTCGCAGGTTCGAACCCGAGGCAACACACCAATGACTTTTCGATGTTATGTATGTATTAGAAATAATTATCACATGCTCCAACGGTGAAGGAAAACATCGTGAGGAAACCTTGCATGCCTAAAAATTTGTTTAAAGCATTATTGAGGGCATGCAAAGTCCTCAATCCGCACTTGGCCAGCATGGGACATTAATGCGTTAAATTTATTTTATTTATTTTTAATATTATTATTTGCCTGTTGTAATAGATTCGTAAGTCGTGTTGATCGGCGGGTAATATTTGTTTAATCTGCAAGCAACGGGCGACATCCAGCCGCCGACTATTGCTTCATAATCTAAGCGCCATATTTAACATCTAGCCTCCGTTCTGGTTTATCTCAATATTCTACTTGAACATTCCTGCATCGAAATATTTGTACATTTGCTATGTTGCATCAATGAAATATTTAGTTAATATTTTTTTATTGTATTAGGTCGGGGAAAAGTCTTTTCGCATTATAGTATGTATGAACTTGTAATAAAATCTCTTTGGCTTCAAGAATCACAAATGAGTACACGGTTCTTGAATGTGGTTACTTTCTGAGAGTTCGTGAGGTACCCAAATTCCGGCCTGTTTTGTGTAGAGAAAAGATTTTATTACAAAATGCGAAAAGACTTTTTCCCCGACCTAATATATTAGAAATAATTATCACTTGCTCTAACGGTGAAGGAAAACAAAACAAAACCTTGCATGCCTAAAATTTATTACATACATGGTGGACTCAAGGCCTAGCCCCTCTCCCGTTTGGGAGGAGACACTTGCCCAGCAGAAGAACAATTAAGTTAAAAAAGAGAACTTAAGCCTGAATGAACCTTTATTCAATAAACATACCATTAACGAAAAAGTTCTTTATAAGAATTGACGGTTATTAAAAATTCTGGGTACGTATACAGCAAAATTAATACAAGCAAGACTATTCAGAATTTTTGTATATTAAAAATAGAAACCTTAATTAATTCTCCCGCGCCGCACGACAACAAATATTGCAATTTCGTTAAAACTTTTTGTCCTTACCTACTTTTACAATGATGATTAAAAAAACTGTTTCTGAAATTTCATAGACGGTGCTCATTAGGTTATGCATAGTATATTAGATACGTGTTTTTTAGGGAAAGTTCTGACAACTAAGGTAAAGTTATTTATTTAGAAAAACAGAGAGTATTCGGAAATAGTTGTATAATTTTATATGCGATAACAGTTATTTCTATTATCGCCAAGGAGTCCATTTTATGATTGTCTTTAGCAAATGATTTACTTTAACTAGTGGTCGCCCAGTAGCCGAAATTCGACTATAATAATTATAATGAATTTAAATGATAATTTTCAGTAATAATGTCCTCCTAGCCGATATACGGCTACGGGGCGGTCAGTTTCATTGAAACTGGCCATCTGTGCAGGACTTTTGTTTATAGTGTCCAAGTGTGTGCACAATACACAGACCAGGTACATTCTCTATTCCATCACTCTCATAGTTTGGTGGGACGGTTAACCGACACGACCAGTGAGAGGTCAGGCGCAGGACCGACGGCTTTACGTGCTCTCCGAGGCACGGAGGTCTTCGACCTCAACTTCCAACTCCGGGCAATCTCTAAGAAATTCTTAACAGAAAATCTCAGAAAAGACTTTTTGGCCCGACCCAGGATTCGAACCCGAGACCTCTCGCACGGCAGCCGCATATACTACCGACCGCGCCACAGAGGCAGCCATCCATCCAATTTTCAGTAAAACCTCAGTAAATATAAATGTCGGTCACGGACAAATTTCAAATGTGTGGTAGTGTGTGTTATGTTTTATTTATTGATTTAATGTACTTTATAGGTTTTATTATTCAAAAACATTTGCATTCGCCACTCCTCCAACACATGAACTGTAAGTGTGCCAAATTTCATACTTCTATGTCCGCACTTTCTTTCGTAAAAAGGGGTCCAAAGTTTTTGCTTCTTATATACATAAACATTATTTTTCCATTCTATGTATGAAGATAATTGATTATAAAACGTTATACATTAATTTAGCGGGAAAACTATGTAGTGGTATGGTCTTAATGTACCTCTAAAGGAAAAGAAAAGGAGTATTATTTCCCAAAGTGTGATTAATCAAATACTGACTAACAGAGTAAAGAAGAATATCCTCAACAAAGCTATCTGAATCATAAGTGTGCTGTGTGAGTAATAACTAATAACTATAATATACATGTAGCAGGTGACGCGACTCCTGCGTAATTTTACTTACGTTACTAATATTATAAATGCTTAAATATGGATGTTTGTGTATCAAGCCAAAACTACTGAAAGGATTTTGATAAAATATTTGATGCCCAGAGAGATTACGGCAACGGATTAACGCATCAGATTTTTATCCCGGGATATTTATACGCAGCATAATATGAGTCGTATGCTATGAAAAATAATAGCCTATTTATGCCGATCCCTGGTCTTCATCTATCGTGCAAAATTTTATGAAAATCAATTCTGTAGTTTGGAATTAATCATTAAAATATGTACTTTGAAGATCCGCACATTCGCAATTATAATATTATAGTACAATATAAATGTAATTCTCCTCAATAATCTAAATGAGACAAGCAAAAGTTTAATAAAAAAATACTATTTAACAAAAGGTTACAAGAGCGGCGCGACTTCATACGGTTTTTAAGAATTAAAATTTGTGCACGTAAAAAGTATTAGGAATGTGAGTGCAGCTTCGATCCCGGGGGAAATTAGCGTTACCAGTTAGCTAGGTCATGAGTAAGAATTATCTAGTGCAAGTAAAAAATGAAACTTAGGTTATATTTAGTCACATGTACATATGATTAGGGTGGGCTTGGCTGAGTACACGATAGTCTTGAGTTTGGTTCCCGCGTGACGATAAATATATATTTGTTCTATTTTAGATGTGGTGAGTCTTGGGTATCATATACGACAGCCTATCACAAGGATCTGTGTTCGATTCTTTGGCCAGGTAAATGTTTAGCAGGGCTATAATATTCTCTTTCTATATAGTCTCTGTATAGTAATTTAATAAAAGATTTTATAGTGCGTTTTTATTTTAGACAACTTTTATATTAAAAAAAAATTATATGAAAATTAATCATTCAGATTAAGCAATCCTTATTTTGAATAACATCAACAATACGTGCCATCCAATTTACTCTATCTAACACATACAAATATGAAACCTTTGCTAATTCATCCAAATTGCGTCCAATTCAAGGAGAGAAATAGCGTGGAATTCTTCATAGTCGTATGTAGACGTACAATATAATGTTATTAGAGAAAAATCTCTCCGTTCCGAATGTAAAACGTCTTACACGAAGGCATTATTAAATTGGCAGCGGCACGAAGACATTTGCAGCTCTGTTCAAAATGTTGGGAAAAATATAGCAGAATTACACACATTCTTACCGTCTCGTAACATTGTAATAGGGAATTTTAGAAAGTGTTCTGCTTTGGTACAAATATTTTTAGTTTCAGCGACGAGGAAGATTTAGTTTTGAGTTATTATATTGAAAATGCTGAGGTTACTAATTATTTAAATCAAATTTAATCGATATATTTTGTGGATATTTAAACTCACATATTATTATATGTATATTATATGGATATTATAACTCATGTAAATAATCGATTGAATAAAGTGACTTAATGTTAAAAATGCAGTCATATCAGTCATTTTGAGTAATACATTCTTATGTTTTCTTCATCATAGGTTGTTGAAAACAACCGTAACTAAACAAACTTTAAACTGATCTAAAAAAAACCTGTTATTTCAGTTGTGAAATTGACTGAAAATGGATATTTTTGTGGCGTTTTGCATCTTGAAAAAGTATGCAGCTTTTACTATATGCAATTGATGCATGCATAAAAAAATACAAACAGATTTACAAAAACCCGTCGCCCGCGACCTGGGGTACTTTGGACCCATTTAATAAATTGATGTATTACATCCACTTCCATTTTATATCGCAGTTTAGTCATTCTGCTCCCTGGTTACACATTTGTTTATCACTTTATCCGACTGTTTGTTGATGTCGTAAAAATTCAATCTGGAAATTGCTGGGGTTAAGGCCCGTTTGGATTCGAAGCGATGTTGGCTTTGTGGAAATATGCCTGAATGTAACGTGTTTAGATGGTGGTGTGTTTCGGGATTGTTTGTTGCGTGGTTTTAATTTTATTCTTAGAGTTGCAATGTTTCTAATGTGTATGGGTATATTTGTTTCATAATGTAACAAGTTTATTCTAGAAAACCTGTATTTTTTTTATAGCTAGTGATTAAATTAATTTTCTGTGTGGTCGATTCAATTAATAGGAATATTTAGATTCTTAAATATTTAAAAATATATTTTGCTAGAGTGTAGTAATGTGTCTTTCATTTTTTTTACATTTTCAGGTAACATTTTGGTTCGATATACGAATCGAAATCGGATGACTTACAGTACTTCACATCCCTATATGTTCCATTTTAAACAAACGATGTATGTGGTTGCGCAACTTTAATGATTTATGTTGAAAAATCTTCGACATATTATAATTTTAAAATTGTCTACTGTGAACACAGCCTAAGGACAGTAAAACCGACGGAATGGTCTCTTCGCAGTGACTGTAAGTTGTAAATGAAAAATGTATCAGCGCTATATTTTATTATTAATTTTGGGCGCAGGGCTATTGTCGTAACGGTATTACGAAATATAACACCGTGTCGGTTTTATTATTGCTAGCATCAGTCGCTAAAAGAATTTAATATGATTGATGTAAGGAATTAAATGTTTTGATACAACATAATATTTAAATAATAAATAAAATAAATATTATTGGACAACTCACACACGGTCATTTGATTCCAAACTAAGCAGAGCTTGTACTATGATAACCAAATCTATACTAATATTATAAAGCTGAAGAGTTTGTTTGTTTGTTTGTTTGTTTGTTTGAACGCGCTAATCTCGGGAACTACTGGTCCGATTTGAAAAATTATTTCAGTGTTAGATAGCCCATTTATCGAGGAAGGCTATAGGCTATATATCATCACGCTACGATCAATAGGAGCAGAGTAACAGTGAAAAATATTACAAAAACGGGGAAAATTATGATTATCTTAAGTGACGCAAGCGAAGTTGCGCGGGTCAGCTATAACTGATAAACACACTTATATACTTCTAAATACATACTTATATAGATACATTAACATCCAGGCTCAGAACAAATACTCGTGCTCATCACACAAAGATTTGTCCCGGGTGGGATTCGAACCCACCACACGCGGATTTTGTTGGATAGATTGTTTTGGCGTTTATGTAACTTATCATCAGTCTAGCCTTTCTTTCAACTATGTTAGAGTCAGCTTCCAGTCCCACGGGATGCAGCTGGTTACCAGAATTTTACTTCCACAATCTGGGTTATAACACGATACACCTTGGTAAGACTGGACTTTATGTAACTATGACTGTGAATTTTTTTAAAACTATATTTACAACGGACTTATAATCCTAGGGTTTAAAAGAGACAGTCAACGATATTTGTGTTGAGCGTTCAGTTTTAGGAGGACAACTTCAATACATCAAACAAAATTATAGCCTAACAATATATTTTTATAATATTATACTTTAGGTGTTTTTAATAAATAAAGGGCTATATCTTCTCACTACAAAATTAAGCTACCATCTCATATAGTTTTTATAAATTTCGGTTAATATTTTAAACCTTTAAAACTCAAAACAATTCTTATCCGTATCACAAAATCAAAGAAAAAGCGTTACAAAACAAAGCAAAGGCAACAAGAATCCTTCGTTCGTATATTGTGTTGTTTTCAATCAAACCCATTTCGCTATCGGGTTCCGTATGGTTTCGGATGACTGCTGAACCCCAATAAACACTGACAAAGGGTTACGACGCCAGTAACCCGACTCGAAGGCGGCACGTATATTGACGGTGTGTATTTATGTTCGAGAAACTTCGCCCTTGTTTTAAGAAAGTCGATTGCTTTGGTCAATTTTCTTTTGAGAGCTTTCGTTTTTTGGTACATTGATATCGTGTAAGTAATCAAATCCCTTACTTCTATTGCTTCACAGTAGTACGATAATCTACAGTCGCTACTATTGGGTATCGAGGGTTTGAAATTTAAAATGCCTTGCAAAAATAGTTTCTACGGCACCCACCAGAGGCGCTAATCAGATTATTATACTAAATTTCTCGACAGCTAGCCGGTTGTCGATAATCAATAGTGATAGAGAATCGCGCTACTGATTAAATACAGGAAAGACCAAGACGTAAAAGGTGACAAATGAAAACGAAAAGAGGCTTATGTACTGCAGTATGAAGAAAAAAAGTGGTTAATAATGATGATGATATTTGACTTTGATTTTGTTATTGGAAATGTGGCTAACATTTGAGGCCTGAGTCTATTTTATTATTGTTTTGATTCAAAGAGGTCACTGCTTACCCGAATGCGAAAACGGCTTGATTTTATGTATGCATGTTTATACGTTTGTACCTATAATGTCGGTTCATTTCGACAAACACAGAATTTGTTATGAAATGACTATTACGTATTTTCAGATAAACCTTCCCTTCCACCGGTTTCTTAAATGCTTAGCAGCAACCAAAAACATGACGAAATAGCTTCGCAAAACCAATGCGCACTTACATAAAGCTAGTCAAATTTCCACCCAATCATGTGCCTTAAAAAAACCGAAATACGTTCAACCATCTTGCAAGTTTCACAAGCACTTATCGTCTCCTACAATGGGGACAGTGTTCGCTGATAACTGGCCGCATTTGCTCGGGTCATATCGACCGGGTATCGGCGATCGCGGGGTCTAATAAAACCGAATGGACGAAACCCGCGCTACTCGCTATGATCATTTTTATCTAAGCAGTTTGCGAGGACGTTTTTTTCTTAACTTTTGATGCAATTTCGGGAATGTTTTTACGGTTATCTAAAGTTTGCGTACAGTTATGTTCATGCCTATACGAATGTTTAAACTAGAAAATAAATAGCAGGCGCCTTTCACGACGACTTCTCGTATTTATTTTCTTTTGATAAAATGTAAGAAATGTTTTTTTTTTTGGAAGCTGGCTCTCAAGTTTAGACACCCTAAATTGCTTTACCAAAAAATGTTATAAACAAGGCCCTTAACAACGTTGTGTTAAGTTATTTAAGTGTTAGGTATTGGTAATATTCCAGTGAATTTATTAATGTCTTCCGAAGCGCGGAGGCCTTTGACTTCAGGATTCATATTCAGAGCAATCTCTAATATGGCAAGTATTTTGACAAAAAGATCCCAACACCAATTATTCGGCTATGTCCAGGAATTAAACCTGAGAACCACGCAGTCACAATTATGGACACTGAAGTACTGAAAAGAAATAATCGTACCTGCTTCTACTACTTAATAATTCGTACACATTATGAATTTACAATTAAACCTGCGACTCCATACAGCACCCAAAACTATAATAAACCCTAAAATACACTTATAAGAAATAAATCATAGAAAAAAGATTAACAATTGAGGCACCGATTTAATTATTTTAAAGTTGATCTAAACTCTTCATGGAACTGTATACACATCGATGTGTATCATGTATGTATAACGTATACTCAGTGTGTAGTAGATTTCGTTAACCGTTGTTTGTCTGCCAAACGAACCGAGCAGTGGACAACTAGCTAACAAAGTTACGTGCACGAAGGGTTTAGATATATTTTCTTTGTTAAACATGTTAAAAGCCAGTTTTAAAGCTTAGTGATTAGTTCCGAATAATCTATCCGGGACCAGTTAAACGGTATACGGAGTATCGGATAATCTATCCGGTAGATTGTGACGTCAAACTAATGAAAATAGCTGTCAACATTCCACGTGTTAAGTTAACCAATATTTTTAAGAGGGGAAATCGGAAAATATTATTGTTTATTTACAGTCAAGAGACATTTCAAGAGCATAATATGTATCCAATGTTATAATTTTCAAACTGGCTATATTCTATAATATTAGGTCGGGTAAAAAGTCTTTTCGCATTAAAGTATGTATGAATTTGTAATAAAATCTCTTTGGCTCCAACAATCACAAATGAGTACACGGTTCATTAGGTTTCTTTTAGTGAGCTCGTGAGGTACCCAAATATCGAACTTTTTTGTGTAGAGAAAAGATTTTATTACAAGTTCATACATACTATAATGCGAATAGACTTTTTCCCCGACCTAATATAATAGTTCATCTAATTATTTTTTTGATAAATTTCGTATCAAAAACATTGAATGCAGCATTCTTGGTAAAAATAAAAACATGTTTCCTTTCTGTGCAATAAGGAATCACAAATATTTATTGGCGACATAAACCACTGTGCCACTGAGGCAGTCAAATTCAATTCTACAGATTATTTATACAACAATACCTATTGTTATTTTAACAATTTTATCTGAACACTAATGATTTTCCTGTACAGGTCGACTGCATAAGTCCATAAGTAATAAGTATACCGTAATATCCTGGGATATCCCGCCTGATTATAGATCCTACAGGGATCCTTTATTCATGAGCATTGGCCTGAGGGCATGGTGGTGTCATGGTGATTCTATGAAAATAAAGGAAGCTTTTAATTAATTAATTGCAATCAATGACAAGTCTGATTAATTGATCATTGATACATTGAATTTTAGTTTTTGTAAGCGTTGTTTACCTGTTTTTATAAACCGACTTTAAAAAAAGGAGGAGGTTCTCAATTCGTCGCGATTTTTTTTTCTCAACCCCACTTATTACAATCGTCGTTCCGTCGCTATTGAGGACGCACAAAATCGTAGTTCTACAAAGTATTTATAATTTATATGTAAACTTAAGTTAAGGTATTTATCTATGGGCAATAAATAATTAATAACCCGAACGAAGCTGGGGCGGGCCATTGGGTATTACAGGCGTGATGTTAAGTCTGCATTATTATGACGCCACATATACTAGCCGTCAAAACCAAGCATCATTTTGAATTATCGTATAGATTGCCTAATTTCGTTTCGTATTGTAAAGACGTTTTGTATGTTTGTAACAATTCGATTGATAACAATTTCAACTAAAGTATACATAAGCGTTTATAAAATAAAAGTAATCGAAGATATTTGTTTAATTTTATAAGTAACTAGCTGACCCGCGCAACTTCGCTTGCGTCACCTAAGAGAATGGGTCAAAATTTTCCCCGTTTTTGTAACATTTTTCGTTGCTACTCCGCTCCTAATGACCGTAGCGTGATTTTATATAGCCTATTGCCTTCCTCGATAAATGGGCTATCTAACACTGAAAGAATTTTTCAAATCGGACTAGTAGTTCCTGAGATTAGCGCGTTCAAACAAACAAACAAACTCTTCAGCTTTATTATATTAGTATAGATTTTTTATTAGTATTAAACATCTAATAACCATAGTAAACGTGACATATCTACAAACAAACTCATCTATTCCACCCTGGACTTTCGAAACACATTTTGCTACGACACTTTCTTACATTAACACCTTTCAAAGGGTCTATAGTCATGAACGTGAGCCGTGTTACAAACATACAAAACGTCTTTACAATACGAAACTAGATTAGGCAATCTATACGATCTTTTTGGAGTTTTCTTAAATATGTTCTTTGTATACGAGGCACGTAGGCTACGGATAGGTGTACTTTACACATCGTGTGAAAATGTAAATTGAATTAAATGTTTATATTGTCAGTTTTTTGTATGGTGGCTATCATATTGGATCGGGGAAAAAGTCTTTTCGCATTATAGTATGTATGAACTTGTAATAAAATCTCTTTGGTTTCAAGAATCACAAATGAGTACACGGTTTATTAGGTTTCTTTCAGTGAACTTGTGAGGTACCCATTTATCGAGCTTCTTTGTGTAGAGAAAAGATTTTATTACAAGTTCATACATACTATAATGCGAAAAGACTTTTTCCCCGACCTAATATATCACAGTTGACAAATTTTTGAAAGCAACTATGCTGTACATTGTTTTCTGCCTTAGTTTAAAGTGATTACTGTCTCCGTGGCGCAGTGGTTTAGGTCACCACGCCGCTACCATTGCGTCGGGAGGTCGTGGGTTCGATTCTCACACGGAACAATTATTTATGTGATCCACAAATAATTGTTTCGAGTTCGGTTGTACTTTGTGTCCGTTGTTTGTATGTTTGTAAGTTCCCCCGCGACACAAGAGTAAATGCGGGAGGTGTCTTAAAAAAAAAACAAACCACGTTACGTCAATACAGTGATGTGTAAAGAGTGACCATCAATTTGATGTACACTAGTTGTCAACTAATATACGTGATACGTACACAGATTTACCGCGGATAAGTGTATCGTTTAGATTCACAAAATGAAGGAAAACATATTGTTATACATTTGCGGTCACATTCACCTATTTATGACATTTTAATACCCATCATGTTTTAAATCGGCACTCAATATTGTACCTATATAACACGGATTATGAGAATAATGATCGATTAAAATCATTTAATTTCTATGGAATCAATCCCACAATATTCGGAGAAGTGGTAATGCAGTGGCATCCAGTTTAACCACTAAGCATGTGGCATTAATATTCACATGAATAGTAACACAATAAAGGTTAGAAATAGTCATTATAACACATTATTATACTCTCGTTTACAATGTTTTTATCTACTACTAGAGGCCGCCCGCGACTTCGTCCGCGTGGAAACCCTTCCAGTGTATATCCCAATCCCGAACTCCGTGATAAAAAGTAACCTATGTGTTATTCTGGGTCTTCAGCTACCTACATACCAAATTTCATCGTAATCGGTTCAGTAATATATGCGTGAAAGAGTAACAAACATCCAAACATACATTCATTCTCACAAACCGTCGCATTTATAATATTAGTACGATATAAAACAAAATATAAATCTCTGCATAAAGCAGTTGTTCAACGTTATTTTAGTTCATAAATAACATCGTAATATCTCTACTAGCAGCAAATTCTCATCGTCCAACCGACATTCTCAATGGAAAATTGCATTTATTCTCTAATAAAATATCTCATGTATCTGTAAACACAACGTGGAAGGAATGTGATGCCCTGGAGCGGTTTGTCCCGGCAAATATTTGATTACTACCCCATCCACCCTCCTCCAGACCCGACTAAATTATATTAGCTAATAGACTAGTTGTTATAGTTTTTCATATGAAATTATCTGAGCAAATAAAAGGTAGGAAGCGTTCCGATGATTCTGGAAGTAAATTATGTTTTCTGTTTTTCTTTCTTGTTTTCGGTTGATGTTTGTGATCATAGTTTAGTTTTTTGTTTCAATTTAACTCAGATTTCTAAGAAAATTAATCAGATTTTAATTTACATTATCTTGTGTTTCTCACGGCGAGTCTAGCATAAATTGTCTCTTAGTGTTAATTGAGAACACACATTTACAGTATTTGACATAACTTGACGAACTGTGGATTTTATGAAAAAAGTAACACTTATTTAAAATCAATTCAATAATACATATTATTATGAATTGTTACAATTACTGCATCTACCATTAGCTCATAAAAGTAGAGCCTTATTATAAGGAGAGGAAAAAGAGGAGAAGAAAAGCTAGCAAGAAATTTACAGCCACTCTTTTCAATCGTCAAATGATTTCCAATATGGTTGATCATGCGAGGAGCTGCCAACAATCACCGATACAGTCAAAGTAATAACGACAAGGAAATTTATTTATATAACTATAGAACGTTATAAATAAGGTTTTCCCGCTCCCATGAAACAATAATCACGTAATATCTAACTAAACAAAGCAAGTGGATTGAATGAATTCAAAGTCGGTCACGTAATACCTCGGGCTATGCACATAATACCACGTGTTATACAATACTCCGGCCAGTAGTAAACTGCTATAAGTATTGCAAGTCGGTCCGGCATTTAGGGGCTACGGGGCGCATACTGATGCATCCCTTACCTGAGGGTGGAACGTAAGGTTAGGGGATGCGGTTGTTTAAGAAAAATAATTCGAGCAATTTGTAGTGCTTTATTAGAATAATAATTTTTGACGCGCCCATGGCCAGTTGCGCTCACCGGTCGGTAAACAATCTGTAGGTTAAGCAACCTCTGGCGCGGTCATTCCATAGATGGGTGACCGCATAGTGGTATTTGAGCTGGACGTCTCCGTGCTTCGGTGGGCAAGTAAAAGGTCGGTCCCGGCTGTTGTCTACTAAGATAATAGTCGTTAAGCCATGTCAAAGGTCTCTCGGGCGGCTTGGACAACTTTGATACTAGGTTGACCAGTAACCATACGACAAACAAACAACAAACATTAGATTTTTTTTTAGAGTAATGCTGTTTGCTCTACTCAATACAACACCTGGCTAAACCACTAAGCTCATGAACGAACAGAAGAAAAATGCAATTTATGAAAAACATAATATATCTCTATTAAGAAGTTCATGCATTTGTGCGGTTTTATATTTTTTCTTTTAACTCGCTTTCCTTTACCATGTTCTAAAATGCTAAGATATTCAAAACTCAGGTATTAACACACTATTATTTTCTGGTCATTATTAATTGCTTTTTATCTTGTTAAATGATAAACGAGTATCAATTTATCCAGTTACTCACTGTTCTAATGCTAGAGTAAAATATTTAGTATTTTTATTTTTCGTATTTACAAGTTTCTTAGATCCAAGTTAAATATTAGTTCTAAAATGTCACCTCCATAAAGCCTTCGCTCTCTGTTCTAACTCAGCTACTTTATTTCGAGAGGTAAGGCCGTTGAAAGTGAGATAGTTCATTCCACTTTAGTAGTGGGCCCATGTTCGAACCCCAGGCACGTACACCTGGACTTTTTAACTTTTCTTCTGCACCTATTTCTTTAGTGATTATGTTGTCGATATAGTGAACTCCCTTGTCAGTTGAACGTTTTGAATATAACGTATAAGTTTACATAAATTGTTTCAAAATTAATTGTTTGGTTTTGCCGGTAGATGGCAGCAGTCTCCTTATTTAACGCCTAACGGTAATAATATAATTTCCCGCAATTTTGTCTTTCACTCGTATTGTCTTTTGTGATGTAGATATACGGCTTTTTACGTGGCTTTAATTTTTCTCTGACGATAGTTAGGCTACATACTTAACTGAACACAGTAGAAAATATACAACACAATTTTCATTGTGCAATTTAAATAAATAATATAATTTAAGCAAAAACGTCAATTTGATATGTGAACAGATTTAAAAAAATCTATTCTATAAACAAGAATTACTAACTAGCGAAATATAACATTTTTCTAACAAAATTGACAGCTGATATTTTTATAGCAATATCTTTGATATCAGAAACGAAAATATAGCAGTTACACTCCACTAATATGATTATAGTTGTAATAAAAGTGAGTATTCTATAAATCTGGGCATTAGCTATAATATATAATATATATGTGGGGTTAATATTTGAAGGCGCGTCTCAATTCCGAGATTGGATATTTATGAGATATGGTACAGTTCATAAATAAATCCATACGTGTGGTGGAGTTATTGGGTACTTGCACTAAACTTCTTATATGTATGGTGAATGTAAGTGAATGGACTGCTCTGTTTGCTTTTAAGCCAAGGTAAAGCTAAGCTAAGGTAAAGGTAAGCTTTAAGCCAAAAAAACACGTTTTTTGGTTGATTTTTGGTAACTAGAGCGTGCTAGGTTTGGTTCGCTTGCTATTACTGGATAGTAAAAAACAAAAGTAAAGAATAATTCATGGTAAATAATTAAAGGCTTGGCTTTTTAAATGCAGGAGGTGCAATATAAAATGCATCTTAAGCCTCTATTTGAAGTAGCGCGTAGCGGATTAGTTTGTTTTTCTTGTAATCGTATTTTTGTGTTTCGTTAAAAATATTCTTATGGCTGAGAAGGCCGAGTTCCTATTAATCACATTAACGTTCCATTGATGATGCTATGTAGTGTGGGAAATTTTATTTCGATATATTATTATTATTTACGTGTACCTCGATTCTCTACCACTATCGACTACCGACAACCGGCTAGCTATCGAAATTTTGACATTTAGAATGTACTGCCAAAAAAGTTTCTACGACGCCCGTCAGAGGCGCTGATCAATTTTCAAACAAAATTTCTTGTTGACAGGTTGGTTGTTGGTTGTCGGTAGTAATAGAGAATTGAGCTACTGATCCGAAATGTCAGAAAACAGTACAATACGATAGTAGGGCGATAGTCGCATGCTCAGCTACAGAGGTAATTAACTTCTATAAAAATTGAATTCTCTCATATAGCTTCACATAATTAAGTCACTTAGTAAATACTACATCTCATACATTTTATATAGTATAGACATGATATTACAAGATCTTGGATCGTGTGAAGCAATAAAAGGCGTTGGATATTAAGATTCAGAGGGTACTGAGACCTCGCCCGCGGCACCACATCTATTGGCTCCCTCAATATTATGTGCTAACTTATATCTATAGTATAATGTGAAGATATGAATTGAAGACGCTGTTTGTCATATTGTATTTTTTTTACATGTATGGAATAGTCTCTGAAGTAATAATCGAAACTTGTATTATTAAACTGAATAATCGAACTTATGGCAATTGTGTGTCTATAATGCATTATAGTTAGCTCTACTTCATAATTTATTGTTCAATAAAAAACTATCATTTCAAAAATCAAAGGCTTTATCAAGAAAACTATCAACTTTGTTTAAACATAGTGATCTGGCGATGTCTTCGACGTCCCTAGACTTCTGTAGTAGTACTTAAATTGCTCACAATCATCTAATGCTTAAAGCGGAAATCGTGAAATTTGACCAGAAGACACCGTTTTTTTTCTGTGTTCGATTTAAAATACTATATAGTTGTTACGGTTGGTATTATGTTGTGTTTGTATCTCTGTAAAAGTATTTGCAAAGTCCACAATACTTTTTTTAAGAAAAGGTCTTTTCTTCTATAAAGTTAAAGGCTGTACTATATTTGGTTAATAAAATACTGCCTACTATTATAAGGAGCCTATCTATAACTAAAACATAAGGCGGAGGGCAGACAAGAGTTAAACTAGATCTAAAAGTGAGCAGTCAATATTGACAGACGGCTCTCTGCCTCGGGCTGCGTTTAGTCGCGGCTCAAGACGTAACGCGGTTCCTACACATTTTACTTATTTCTGGTTTAAAATATTCAGGTTAATATTTTAGGCAATGTTTTTTAAACGTAAAACGTGTAATTGGTTTCTAACCTAGTAAGTTTAAGTACGTAGAAATAAAAGCTTAAGAGCTAGAAATACCTAGCATATGTGAAAATACTTATCTAAATAATAGTATTATTGGGCCACTCGCCGTCTGCGAGATCGATTTCAAACTAAGCAAAGTTTGTATTATGGAAACTAGACAACTGATAAACACATAATATGTATAGCATACCTATTTCTGAACACATACTCTTGTAGATTATTCTATAATTAAGCAAGGTAGAGCATAAAGCAATGAAACACTACAAGACAAATAAGTATTTCATTTCATATTCGTAACAGATACTGCACTGAACTTAAACAAAAAAAAAACACTTGATAAACTATAGATCTATTTAGCTTCGTATTAAAAACTCCGATACAATTTACAGCGTGATTAAAAAAATCTTTGTAAGAAATCAACTGTCGAGATAGCCGAGCGCAACCGAGTTACACGAGAGTAACCGAGAATAACCGAGAGTAACCGTAGGGTGGAGTAGTTTGTTCGTGTCCGCCGCTGTTTGCGCTGCACTCGCGCCTCGCGGCCGCTCCAAGCCGCTCCGTATCGTGTGCACCATGCTTATATTGTTCATACGATACGCGATACTACGAGATTTAAATTTTACATTTATAAGACTTTTATGAGAATTGAGCGACCAATAAAGAGATAGCTTTAGTCTTAGATAGGCAGAACTATTGATTTTACTTTAGCAACAATTTCTAGATATTTTTTATTATAAAGTAAAAAAACACATACCTAAGTTTTTTTTTCGCAGAGATTAATTATAAGGATACAAAGATTTTTGTGCGTTCTCTGTTTAGATTCAACTTGATTTTACTTTGGCAACAATTTCAATTTATTTTTATTAAGTGAAAAAAGACGCAACCATTTTTTTCCGCAGAACAAAGATTTTTGTACGTTGTCTGTATTGATTCAATACATATTGTTACCGTACTTATTTCAAATTCTTACGTAAACTTGCCCAACCTCGCGAGTCACATAATCATCTACGTAAACTTAAGATTTTCCCAACAGTTCCCAAACACTAATCCACTACGCTGCAAGCATCATAGATCGTACTGTCCGTCCATACGAATCCTTGTCCTGCCCATAAAATACGAATAAAACGCGTCGTATCGTCCGTCGTAAACTTTCGACGACCAAGCCCCAGCCTTATGATGCCATATAAAAGCACAGTATACAATTGCCTTTATATTTTTTATGAACAACTAAAATATGACAATTGTGAGCACTCAGATTTATTAAATAGTAAAAATCCGATGGATTTTGCTGACGATTGACGCTTGCTCCAAAATTATTTAAGAGCCTTTATTAAAATATTGAAACGTTGCCGGTCGCGATGTGGAGGAGTATTTACTTCGGATTGTGTTTCAATAAAGATAATTTTAAGAATGGTCGCAAGTTTACTGTAGGTAAAAAGCATAACCCTGTTTATTCCCGTAGTCTTTTTTTATAGCATCACGTTTATTTTAACCCGTAAGTGTTAATAGATGCGAAATACATCAGAGCTTTCCCATTTGCAAACCTATTGCCATTTACCGGGCACTTTACCAAACTCTAGTCTACTATTAAAAACTGAACATAATTTGGGATGTAACCTGAGACTTTGCCATCGGCAGTTGCATATATTTCGGCCCGAATCACAGAGACGGTTGCAATAAGAAAACGTTTTAAAGTAAAAAGAAGGTACACTTGCTAATTGCAGATTAACCAACTTTATAACAATACATACTAAAGTGTTGTTACACGATAACAAACTATAATTTCATTCCATAACAAAACTTTCTACAATACACAACTGCTCCCGTCTTATCAAACATCAAGTGGCTGTTGATAATAGCAGTTTGCGTTCTACCCACACTCTGTATTCAATTTCCTATCGATATGTCGGCTCATATCTGCAAACTGCGGATGCACTACCTAACTTTGTTAGTCGCGCTTGTTCGATCGCTACCCGGGGTTGGATTCTGTAGCGCGATTCCTACAGGCAATACTGTCGTGTATTTATTTATTTATTTACAGGTAACACAACAGGTATAATATATCTCTTTTCCATGCTATGAATCCCATATAGTAGTGGGGTCAGCGTTCCTGGTCTTTTTCCTCCACTTCGCTCTGTCCTGGACATCGTCTTCGGAAACCTCACACTCCCTCATGTATCACAACAGGTATAATATACGTCATTTAAATCAAAAACAGACAAATAAAAAGGATCTAATCCTTTAAAACCCAATTACAGGGTGACCAAAATTTTTAACAGAAACTAAATTTAAATAACTTAATAATAATACATGAAATATAACGAGTTTACGAGTATCGAACGTTTGACATTTAAAACGCACTGCCAAAATAGTTCCTACGACGCCTGTTAGATTTTCTACCACTATTATTCTCTATCAACTTCCAACAACCGCCTAACTATCGAGAAATTTTGTCTGAAAATCTGATTACAGAATTGTATTATGTATTTATTAATTCAATGATGTCCTGCAAAAAGGTCTGGGCGTAGCATTTGTACCCGGCGCTCCTGTAGCAAAGGAAGTTTGTAAGAATAACTCATTTTTGAAGCCTATAGTCCTGTAGTCTCTATGACAATATAAGATCATAGTACTTTTTAAATAAAATATATTCAGTTAAGTATAATCCTAGGTTACTTGATTCAAAACATCACCTATTCAATCAGTTCTTAAAATCTGAGCTACAAGATAAACCGGTAAGTGACACCTTGATAAACCCGACAATTCAATATCCTTAACGTGCGCACCGCACAGCGGCTGCACACCGACTGCCCATAAAACTGTTTACGACCGTGTCTCACAACGCCATCTATGAACGGAGATTGGCAACTCCCGGTAAACCCTCCAACGCTTTGGATGACGTTAAACTAGATCTTTTACGGCGGCTAAGCTGAAAACGAGTTAAAGTTAAACGACTTAGTCATTTGTCCAATGGTTTACGGCTATTCTAAGTTATGTGTTAAAAGTTAGTGAGCTTAGTGTTAATATGTGGCGTGCGGATTATGTTGTAGTTTATGCTTTTAGTTCGTTTGTGTGGAATTAAGATATAGACCAAATAGACTGAGATATCTGCTTAGGTAGGTACTTACTAAAAATCTTAATATTGTGTCAGTGATATTTTGATTTACTTTGAGAATGGGAGTATGCTTAACAAATTTTATATTAAATGCAAAAACCAATTAAGTAGTGATAATGAAAAGAGTTAATCACATCTTCGTATATGAAATAAATTATTTAATTTTTTCTAGTAATTACCGCGATACATAGTACTCTTCCAATTACATGAAATACCTACACTGTGCAATTTAAACGATTTACTTAATAAAAACATATATTCTGAAATCAGAAGTTTTATTTTTATCCATTTTCAAGACTCAATAGAGAGAAAGTTGCTGACACATTTTATTGTGTCTATAAAAGGGAGCGTAAAACGATGCCGGCAGTGTTATACCAATTGTTTCTGCAGAATAACCCTTCTATAAGAACAAAATGTTACACCATTTACTGTTGTCTGAAGATTATAAAATACTGTATAGGGTGTTTCTTCGAAATTTCTAAATCTTTTGGCATTTATGATTATACATTAATTTGTTCAATTTAGTTAGTTTCCAAAAATAAAGTTGATTAATTAAAGTAATAATATATTTACTTTGACTTTCCAAGTAATAATTAAATGTCTTTTCTTTATCCAGACGAATATTACAAAAAAAGAATTATATATCATCCTGTTATGCATATGTGCCGATATTTTTGTAAACTTAACTAGGTACCAGATTAATATTAAATAATTAATTCGCAGTTAAATATATATTTAAAAAATATCCATTACTTCACTGAAAAGAAAGAATCAGCAGCTCTTTTATCCAAGCACTTTCACTCAATGAAATAAACTCGTATCAAATAAAAGAATATTATTGAGACTGGAGTGAAATCCCAATTCAATGGTACACATTAAAAGTTCCCGAGGTTGTATAAGACAAACGTACAAAGCGATCGTCTGCGGTCAGCTTTATAAAGTGGACTTTTATATCGGTGGCCCGCGAAACACGACCTCTCTCCGGAAAGTATATCACTAAGAGATTAAGGATACTGGAAGTTCTTTAATATTATAGGTACGCTCGCTCGCAATGTCACGTTTTAACATACGGTGTAATGTTAACACGAGAATTGACAGAAAATCTAGCTACTTCGGCTATGAAGAAAAACTCGGTTATTAGAAGAAGAAAAACAGAGTTCATAACACTCGTCTCACAGATAAAAGTGTGATTGTGCTACTAAATAAATGTATGTATTCGAAGTACGGGCACGAATCGACACTGTCGTAGTTACGTCTCCATCACACGCACGTTTGCTTAGATTAATGGTTTATATCACCTCCCCGCAGCTATTTGAGCTATAGGTATTCATATTAGGTCGGGGACAAAAGTCTTTTCGCATTATAGTATGTATGAACTTGTAATAAAATCTTTTCTCTACACAAAAAAGCTCGATATTTGAATACCTCACGAGCTCACTGAAAGAAACCTAATGAACCGTGTACCCATTTGTGATTCTTGAAGCCAAAGAGATTTTATTACAAGTTCATACATACTATAATGCGAAAAGACTTTTTCCCCAACCTAATACATAAAAAGTTATTTGGTTCTTGCTAACTAAGAAAAGGTGCTATTGAATCAGTCACATCCAGCAACCTTATATCTCCAGCCGCCGTTCCCCGGAGATTGAATAAGGCCGCAGTGAAGTCGACTCCGGATTTATGAGGATTCCCCCCGACATCGCACTCCTCTGATTGCCAGTTTATTTCGTGTCAAAGTGCGTGCTACTACCAACGTGCAACGAAACAACTAATGTTTTACTTAGTCTGAAATATTTTAAGTTTTGACTTTTGCGATTTTAATGATTTAGTTCCGTTTTTTCTTATAGTCGTACATGTTTCTTTATATGTTTTCTTATAGTCGCACATCAATGGAGTTTTATTAGACCTGTCTGCAAGTTTTCGAGCAGTTATGTGCAGTCCATGTGCTTATTTTTCTCGTTTGTCTAAAAGTAATAACGAGTAATGCTGTGTACATGTTATGTAACGGTAATACGAACAAAAAAATATGGACACGCGATTTTTTTCAGATGAGATCTGTAGAAGTTAAGTATAAAAACTTGAAAGGCTGAACCAATATTTCAATGAAGTAAAGTTTTATTTAAAGTTCTGTAATATGCCCTATTAAAATATGCACCGAAATAAACATCCCATGTATATGAGCTACACTTACTTAATGAATATTCTATTGCAATTCATTACAACAAACACATCACAACCCAATTTGAAACGAATGCCTTTAGAAATAAATAACAAATTACTTTGAGTGAGTCTTCCCAAATTGCACTAGAGGTGTTATCTCTTAGCAATGACACGTGAATGTGGTTAGTAAGAAACGATATTGAGCTTTAATAATATTGTGTTAAAGTTGATAATTGTATGTAGATGTAGAGTTAGTAATTTCATAGTTGCGGTAGTGCCGTCGCCGCGTATTTGCAAGGTGGGACTTTTGGGTGGTCGAAGTAACTGTAGTGTGCAGGAGTTTAGTGCAAGACTGTTTAAAGCTAAACTTGGTGTAACAAGTTCTTTAACTGAAGGTTCCGATACGATATGACGGGTGGGATACTCGTTAGTTGCGTTTATGACGTCATTGTACAACTACGTGATAAAATTTAACCCATTAATGTCCCACTACTGGGCAAGGGTCTCCTCCCGTAATGAGGGAGGGGTTAGGCCTTGAGTCCACCACGCTGGCCAAGTGCGGGTTGGGGACTACGTGATAGTGGTTAAAAATGCATGAAGAAATATACTTATGTTCGTGGTCATCACAGGCGAAATGGAAAATCGAGCAAAATGGTCTAGCTGTATTGATTTGTGATAAGACCCGACAAACGGTCACACTTCCACATCCATACTTCACATAAATTCTTCTCAAAAAATATGTTTTTTCGATATTTATAAATTACTATTATTTATGAAATTTACTTTTAAAAGCTAACTTAATTCTAATACTACAGTACCAGGGAATTATAAGACTGGTTGCGGATTAGTTATCGATTCATAGTCATTTTTATAGGACGTATAGATAAGGTCGGGGGAAAAGTCTTTTCGCATTATAGTATGTTTCAAACATACAATAATGCTAAAAGACTTTTTCCCTTTTCCTTGTAATAAAATCTTTTCTCTACAAAAAAAAGTTAACTCAATATTTGGGTACCTCACGAGCTCACTGAAAGAAACCTAATAAACTGAAACCTAATAAATTGAAGCCAAAGATATTTTATTACGAGTTCATGCATACTATAATGCGAAAAGACTTTTTCCCCGACCGAATATATGTGACACTACTTACTTTAAATCAAAACATTACTATTTTCATAACACATACTTATATTTAGAATCAGTTTTGAATGGACTTATCCAACTTAAGTCTATAAAGTTTAACTTGGCATGTTACCGGTGTCCAACCTAGACTATGTCCAAGTTCAAAAGTCCCTCGAAACATTTCGAAATCAGATGTCCCATGAGAAACCTGCGACTGTTACTTACTCTCTTTTTCCATTGAACGTGGGAAATGTTATAGACTTCATAAAATAGAAGGTGTGTTACAAGCCGGCTTTTATGTTAGTTCCTTTCAAAGAAATTCTATGACTCAGTCATGTTAAGATAATTGACTGTAAATAACGTAAAGAAATGTAAAAAGGCAAGTGGTTATTGTAATTCTAGAAACGTTTTAGTGTATTTTGAGTACTTATAATGTATTTTTTTAGAACTTAAACTACTTATTGAGAAAGATAGTTAAGGTCAAGTATAAAGATATCTATGGGGCTATTACTAAACTTCTCCTCATATTTATTTATTATTTATCTCTACATTACCGGTAGGTTGATTGGAGAATACCTTGGGCATTAAGTCCGCCTTTATACTCGGTACATGAAATTTATAAATAAATAAACGCCTGGCTACTATTGTGAGCACTCGCTTAATGATGGGATATTACAGCAATAATAATAAAGCCCATTTATTTCCGATCTAATTATTATTACATGGGTTGTTTTAGTATATAATATGTATATGCTTTTATTTAAACTTTTAACGTATTAATTATACAACTTATGAATGCCTATTTAGTATTTTTTTTTTATTCGGTTTCACTTTCTTCAGTACCATTGATCGGAATCCCTTCTCAGGTAAATGTCTCCCCCAGCTTATTCCAACAGCAATAACAACAACCTAAAACATTGCCCAACTCAGGAATCAAACACGAAACTATCAATCGCATACAACCCTTGAGCCTTTATTTAAAGAAACTAAATAATTTCTAAGCAACACGAAGAATTAACCCAACTTTAATACAGCTCTCAAAAGACAAACAAGCCCCTTTACTTCGTCAGTTTGTTTTCACTCAATCCAGTTCACCCTTATCTAATCTACAAATACATAGTACACCACCACTTGTCATTTCTGTGCGCATATTTTTTTTATCTCCCCCATTTTAACGGGACCATTTTTCGGGTAATTTCGTCCCGGGGAGGTTGGGGTGTTAAAATTGCATCGCTTTTTGGGACGTTGCAATGTCGTCGAGGTTTTAAATTATGTTGGTATGTGTGATTAGGAGTGACTTGAATTTAGTTCAAAGTGGAATTCGGTCTTAATAGTGGGGTTTTGAAACAAATAGATAGACAGTAAAATTATATATTGTATAAGAAGTTATACGATTAGATAATTATGATAGCTTCGACAAATGAAATTATTTTCATCTAAGTATTTGTCAATACTTGATAAGATTGACGAATATCACTGAGAACCTTCCAGTATATATTATATGTTGGCATAGAATATAGGCAGGCTCCGAAATATTAGCGTTTTAAAGCGAATTCTAAACAGTCCGTTTTGGTTTTTATCAAAGCAAAAGTTAACATCACTTACATTTCCTTAAGAAATAGATCAAAACGTGTTCGTCCGAGCATAAAGTCGTAATTTTCTCTGTCCTGGGCGTTTCTACTCCGCCCACCGCTGGGCAAATCTGCTATGACTCCCTGGACATCGCGCCGGTTGATTTATTATAAGGAAGTTACGTAATTATCGTGTTTTGTCTGATTATACGCACACGACCTCGTAACGCACTTGGATGGACTAATGTCTATCATTCTACTAATGAACTGAGTTTGGTTCTTTATTTTCCCTTGTGGTTGAGTTTTACATGGCATTTTTCTATTTCGAAACAGAAAATTCTTATGAAGAACTAAGCTAAGAATTTTGTGGGTAAAGAATTAAGGAAGTGGTTAACAGTATTTTGATTTAATATGTATGGGTTCTAATTAGCAGACGTACAGTATTACAAGCATTGTAGAATGAGTTGTTACTAAAGAAAAAATAAGAGCTTTATTTCATTTCTTGTTTTTGCAATGTTTCGTAGAGTTCGATAGTAACTAAAATAAGCAGCAACTGTTAGCTGATAGATGCTTAAAATGCAATCTCACAGTTTCAATGAGTAACAGAACTGTGCTTGTAAGAACAATAACCGTAGCCTCTTAATGAGTAAACTTCAAAACAATATCTTCACTTAAATATAAGTACAGATTAAAAATCAATCAGAAAGCCTGTCTTCGTCAAGCCACAATCTACATATTATAATTCTGTATTGTTAATTTCAGCGAAGTTGGCGTTCAGTGTGTAATATACGTCAAACTTTAAAAGCCTCGATGTACTTCTATGTGTTCGCTTCCTTGGCGAACTTTATTGAGAAATGGCGCCTGGAATTGATTCTGACATGTTGTTCGCCCACTTTAAAACACGCTAAAATGTCTCAGACAACAGTTCACATGCAAATTTCAACTCTATTACAAATTTCCTAGAGTTGTTTTCCCATTGTGGTGTCTCGTTAAGGTTTTTATCAAGAAAACGGTTCGTTCTTCATATTTATTAGTTGCTCTTTTTGTGGGTAATGGATTTTTAAGTGAATAAACAACAACAAAAGTTGATGTTGCTTTATTCAGATCGGCTAACAAGTTCTGAGTGAGATTATGTTGCGTCTATGTTCGACATCTTGTGGTTTTTGTTTAGACATTTTTAACGGACATTTATATCGTTTTTTTAACGTCGTTATTTTACTTCTAATTTAGAATAGTGGCTACCTACATAAATTATGTAGTGCAGTCTTAAAATCAAACGAAGCTCCGAAGATATTTTTAACAGTATTTTTTATAGTTTTCTTTAAGTTGGGTTAACGTAACCGTTTAAAAGTTTTCAAAAAAAAAATCTTCATCAAAGATTGATTTTCGTGTAAATTGTGATTGCTACTTTTACTCGAGCTAGACTATTAGTTTCTGATTCAAGTCCCATTCAGCAATTCTCTTGATATCACTTTTTGCATTCTGTGATTAATTACTCCTTTTTGTCCCTTTGAAGCGCTACTGTTAACCTCTAAAAGCGTTGTTTAATTAATTGACTTAATAAGTAGGAAAACTATTGACAATCGTTACTATTATAAATTACTAGCTGACCCGCGCAACTTCGCTTGCGTCACATAAGAGAGAATGGGTCAATTTTTTCTCCGTTTTTGTAACATTTTTTACTGGTACTCTGCTCCTACTGGTCGTAGCGTAATGATATATAGCGTAAAACCTTCCTCGATAAATGGGCTATCTAACGCTGAAATAATTTTTCAAATCGGACCAGTGGTTTCTGAGATTAGCGAGTTCAAACAAACAAACAAACAAACTCTTCAGCTTTATAATATTAGTATAGATATAAGGATAACGACTTTTTTTCCGTCTGGTAGATTGTAAAAAAATATCATACACCTATTTTATTCATCAAAGTATAATATTAAGTGTCTTAGTTATAAAGCATTCAAGTTACGGCGTGGGGGGTATTGACGTCACGTTGTAGTACATTATCTACTGTAACGTGACGTCATCCGGGTTTTCAACTCAATTATCGTATCGCCTTATTAAAATTTGTACAAAAATAAAAATTATGTGTATTTTTTTACCACTTATCAGACTGACCAAAAATTTTAAAAAGTTGTCTTTCCTAATGTGTGATTATTTATCAACTTTAAAACGAATCCAAAGTACTCCCTTTTGTTTATCTTGTAATATGATGTAAATATTTAATTGTTATAGATTAATTTTGTTTTTTTAGCTTAAGTTAAGAAAATAATTAATTTGTGCTTGTTAAAATATAAAATGTATCTATTTAAGAATACAAAGTAGAAGCTAATTTATGTTAAGTACGTCTGAAACCAGCAATAAGCCTTTCGGTGGAGACGCACCATTGGGATTGTTGCTATATTCCGACACACAAAGTTACGTGGCGTGTACCACAGCGATGCAATTTTTTTGAGGAAGTCGTTACTATGATTCCTTTAACAAGTAACTGATAGCATTGATACAAGGAAGTGTTTTTTTGAAATTCGATAACCTTTTGATATTGTGCCACTGTTTGGATAAAAAATCTAAGGGGTTTTGAAAAAAAGTCGTTGGTACGTAACGTTGCTTTTATTATTTCAGTTGTATAAATATAGTATCTATAGTGTATTTTCTGTTTAGATTTGCAAATGTGTAACAGTATTGGTTGTGTTATGCTTCTTTAACTATAAGGGTTCCGTACTCGAAGTGTAAAACGGGAATCCTGTTATTAAGACTTCGCTGTCTGCCTGTCTGTCACCTCACGAACCGTGAAAGTAAGACGGTTAAAATAATTGCAGATAATTTATTTCTGTTTCAACAACTAATACTAAATCCAGAATAAAAAAAAATATGGGCACCCAAACAAACAATACCGTATTAAGGATTTTAATTACAAGTATTTTAAGTACAAATATTGGATTACAACAAAGTCATTAATTTACAATCTAATTTGCAAATACGTAACTGTAGTCATGGTAAATTCGATTTGTATTTCCAAAACATTAGGTAATAAAGAAAAACAGCGTTCAGTGCCGATTTGTTTTTTCCAGTGGCTTGTGGGCTGGCCATATAGCTATATATTTGTGAAACAGCCATTGAAATAATTTACGAGAACTGCGCTCTCGTTATGACTCGTATTGATTGTTTAGACTTATACACACATGCATTAGATATTAGAATAAAAAGCACACTACTTGAATAGTTTTTAATATAGGTACTACGCTTTTCTCTTATTTATTATGTAGCATTGTCTCAGTCATTCAGTAAATATTATATAATCTATGTAAGTACATGGGTTTTCATAAATTTTAGGGGTTGGGTCGCCAACGTTGTATTGGTTGACAGGTTGTTTGTCTTTCCGTAAGATTGTTTTTTAACTGGTTTTCTAATTATGGCAAATTGGATTTATTTAAGAAAATGTCTATCTCTGATAACTGCTTTTAAATATTTTGCAGGGTTTCCTTTTATGATTCACATTACAAACAATCTTGTCCAAAAAATAATAATTGGTAATTCTAAAATAATGTCTAGATTAAATTTACGAAATAAATAATATAATTTAAGTTTCGTCAAAACTGCGTTCTCAGAATAATCTCGTAAAATATTTCTAAAAGTATCAAACACGGTTAGTAGCAGTATAGTACAAAGTACGCCTAACATAGGCGGGCCGCGATACGAAATGAAAAATCACAGACGACTTTTTTATTATAGCAGTCACAGCCCTAGGGAGCCGGTGTAATTATCGACAAAAGTGTCTCCTGTAATATATTTAAATATATTGGCAGTAGTTGCACTTGTGATTTGAAATAAATATGGTATATTAAAGCTGTAGTTAAAATTTGTTGAATTAATTTCTTGAGGCCATGCCAAATCCCAAATCCGTACTTGACCAGCATGGTGGACGCAAAGTCTAACTAAATATGGGACACCCATACCCCTTCCCCGTTCTGTGACCCTTGCTAAGCAGTGGAATGATATAAACGGTTTAAAAAAGAGCTGTATTTAAGAATATGGTATGATGTATGTGTCCCATGCTATCGAGTCATTTTTCTCGCAGTTTTTATCAATAGCTTTAAGTTTTCAATATTGTTCAGTTGAATTAGTGTTTAAAAACATGAAGGCAGATCTCGCCCAAACATTGGTAGGGTTATGTTAGGTCAAGTTACATGTAAAAAAATAAGTGATTTTTTAGAATATTAGTACCTACTATAATTTAAATGATACAAATACAATTTAGTTTAGTTTGCACAATGCCCATCAAGTGTCCATCAGAAAACTTAACGCGATAGCAAATATAAAAATCCTTTCGAATTATGTGGTCGACAGTACTATTAATTCAATTGCACGGAATAAGACAGTCCGTTACAAACCAATCGTTATATTAATATTGGCGACGACTGTACTTCGCCGCACGTGCACTGAACAATCACTACTTTGTATTCTATTGTCATCCGCTTAAAGTTCATTTTAAAAGTTACTTCAAACTTCATTGAAAGAAGTCTTTTCGAAATTATCGAGGTGATAAAACTACAAATCTTGGCTCTTGAATGAAGCAAAAAAGTCTGGCTGTACTTTGCCTAAGTTCAGTTGTGATTTAAAAATACATTCATTCCCAAATAAATGTTAACCTTTTCAAAATTCTAAATATTTACAATCTTATTTTATTTTAAAAAAAGACCACTCCCTCACTAAGAATTGTTCTCGCAGGGACGTTACAAACACAAACAAAGGACACAAAGTACAACCAGGCCCGAAACAATTATTTCGCTCCTTGAATACAAAAGGGCCACAAATCGAAATCTATAAATTTTACAGGAGAGCCAAAACAAATTTTTGAAACTGTTTTTTTATGAAATTTCATATATTTATTTATTAAATATAAGATGTTAATATATCATTAGATGCGTATTTTTTAGCACTATCTTTCTACAAAATAAACTTTGTAATAGCTGTTACCTATTAAGAGAAAAAAGCTTATAAGTCCCTTTTGCATTCAAAATTTGAACCAATATTATGAGAAATATGTCAAAAATTAAACACAGTTTTACAAATAAAAATGGTTATTTGTACTTTTTTGGTAAAAAAACCGTATCAAAAAGTTATAATAATTACTAAGTAAAACCATTACTGAATAGACCAGGAAAACATTGTATTAAACAATCTAAATGAAAAAATTTTAACTTTTTATTAAGTAAGTAAAATTATTGAGATCAACTTTGTGCGTAACTTTCATTATTTAGTAAAATTTAACATCAATCATCATCATCAATCAATGGGTAACGTGACGAGTAGACTGAGTGCAGCAGGAGTATTAAAGAAATAAGATAATAGAAAAGGTTTTTGAGTTTTATAAGCCTTTATGTTTAGCATTCGTGGATTATTCCAAAGCTTTTGACAGCATTACTCATTCCGCCATAGAATCATCACTCCATCCAAGTCCTACTAAAAGATACTATGTAGAATCGAACCTTCATACATCAAACTCATCAAAGCAATAGACAACAATATCATTCCAAGCGTGAAACAGGGAGACCCGCTATCTCCCAAATTATTTACCAGCACCCTCAGAGAAATTTTCAGGAGCCTGGCGGTGTTATGGCAATCAAAAGCATAGTTGTAAGTGGTAAACAGTTAACAAGCCATTGTTTTGTAGATGACATAGTCCTCTTCTCTTTTTCGGCATCGGAACTCGAATCAATGCTCAAAGATCTGAGCACGGCAAACCTTCAGATTGGACTGAGTAAGAACCGTACAAAAACCCAGGTTATGACCAACAACACAAAACGTAGGGTCGAGGTAGACGGGCACGTCATAGACTATGTCGACGAGTACACTTGCTAGGGCCATATAACCTCTTTTAACAACCGACGGGACAAAGAGTTGGACAAACGTGTCACAAGTGCCTGAAAGAGATCCTGGTCCAGGAAAGAGCTAATGAAGGGTAACCTTCCACTGTCACTGAAGTGAAAGCTCGTCGACATGTTTATACCTACTACCCGTCCTTACCTACGCTGCCCAAACATGGTCCCTTACGGAAAACCAGAAAGAGCCAGAGAGCGACGGAGCATAGTATATTATGCATCAAAAGAACAGATCACGTCCGAAATTCTATACTGCGCTCCCAAACTCGCATAGCCGATGTAAGGGAGAAGACCGCCTGGCTGAAATGGAACTGAGCCGGCCACATCCATACTCATATTATAAAGCTGAAGAGTTTGTTTGTTTGAACGCGCTAATCTCAGAAACTACTGGTCCGATTTGAAAAATTCCTTCAGTGTTAGATAGCCCATTTATCGAGAAAGGCTATAGGCTATATATCATCACGCTACGACCAATAGGAGCAGAGTATCAGTAAAAAATGTTACAAGTACGGGGAAAATATGACTCTTACGTGACGTAAGCGAAGTTGCGCGGGTCAGCTAGTTATCCATATGCATTCGGAAAGGTGGACCCGCATATCTACCAACTGGATGCCAGAAGATGGTCATAGCAGACGCGGAAGACTTAAATGGAGATGGCGGGATGACCTAGACGCATTTGAAAAGGACTGGTCGGATCTTGCCCCTGAAAGAGGAATTTGAAAGGAAAGGGTGCCTCTTTACTTTGCCTGCATCAAAATGTTTTATTTTATTTTTAAAATTGTAACGAAAACTAAAATTATTATCATACCAAACGGTCATATTTCTGGCCTTCCCATTCTAGCACGCTGAAAATGATTATTTATTCCACAATAATTTAATGCAAAAGGGACGTATTTCAAAATATGCTACTGTTATATTACAAAATATAATAACAAATACTAGTGTTTGAATGCAAAACGGTCGTTTTCAGAAACATGGCACTTTTGTATTACAAAATATGGTAACAAATACTATAGTTAGAATGCAAAAAGGACGTTTTCCAAAATATGGCAGTTTTGTATTGTAAAATATAATCACATTAAATTGAAATTTTGCACCCAACACAGACATATTTCGGATTGTGGCACTTTTTCATGCAACTGACGAGCATTTGCGTTGAATCTCCGGGCGCAACTCGCAAAGTGGCTGTTTTGCACTGACATTACCTGTCAAAGTGAGCTAATGCAAAAAGGGCAGTAAGTCAGTGCAGCCATAATATAAGCAAAAATGATGGGGGTTTTTTTTTACTATAAAATATAGTCGGTTCAGGTGTCATTTTTGCAATAAAACGATTTTCATTTTTTTTTGAGTTGTGGCCCTTTTGCATTGAAGGAGCGATTTGTGTAACGAACAAATAAAAAATAAACACATAATTGTTCCGTGTGGTAATCGAACCCACGACCATCGACGCAATGGACAAAAATGCACCACGGAGGCATCTGGTCTATTGGTACACACGAATATGAATACAATAACATTCAATAACCGTCCAAGCACTTCGTTCAAACGGTTCCGTTTCCAATAAAGTCGAATATCAAATAAAATAATAAATCCCGACATTAAACAAACACCTCAGATAGGAAACGCAGCACAAAAAGTTAATATCTCCACGTTTTGCTGTCATTCACAAACCAGCGCTGTACGACTTCGCACTTTTTTCTAACCGCAATAAAAAGGATATATAGACACATCGCTCCTTGAATACAAAAGGGCCACAAATCGAAATCTATAAATTTTACAGGAGAGCCAAAACAAATTTTTGAAACTGTTTTTTTATAACATTTCATATATTTATTTATTAAATATAAGATGTTAATATATCATTAGATGCGTATTTTTTAGCTCTATCTTTCTACAAAATAAACTTTGTAATAGCTGTTACCTATTAAGAGAAAAAAGCATATAAGTCCCTTTTGCATTCAAAATTTGAACCAATATTATGAGAAATATGTCAAAAATTAAACACAGTTTTACAAATAAAAATGGTTAATTGTACTTTTTTGGTAAAAAAACCGTATCAAAAAGTTTAATAATAATTACTAAGTAAAACCATAACTGAATAGACCAGGAAAACATTGTATTAAACAATCTAAATGAAAAAATCTTAACTTTTTATTAAGTAAGTAAAATTATTGAGATCAACTTTGTGCGTAACTTTCATTATTTAGTAAAATTAAACATCAATCATCATCATCAATCAATGGGTAACGTGACGAGTAGACTGAGTGCAGCAGGAGTATTAAAGAAATAAGATAATAGAAAAGGTTTTTGAGTTTTATAAGCCTTTATATTTAGCATTCGAGGATTATTCCAAAGCTTTTGACAGCATTACTCATTCCGCCATAGAATCATCACTCCATCCAAGTCCTACTTAAAGATACTATGTAGAATCGAACCTTCATACATCAAACTCATCAAAGCAATAGACAACAATATCATTCCAAATCCAAAAAAGCGTGAAACAGGGAGACCCGCTATCTCCCAAATTATTTACCAGCACCCTCGGAGAAATTTTCGGGAGCCTGGCGGTGTTATGGCAATCAAAAGCATAGTTGTAAGTGGTAAACAGTTAACAAACCATTGTTTTGTAGATGACATAGTCCTCTTCTCTTTTTCGGCATCGGAACTCGAATCAATGCTCAAAGATCTGAGCACGGCAAACCTTCAGATTGGACTGAGTAAGAACCGTACAAAAACCCAGGTTATGACCAACAACACAAAACGTAGGCTCGAGGTAGACGGGCACGTCATAGACTATGTCGACGAGTACACTTGCTAGGGCCAGATAACCTCTTTTAACAACCGACGGGACAAAGAGTTGGACAAACGTGTCACAAGTGCCTGAAAGAGATCCTGGTCCAGGAAAGAGCTAATGAAGGGTAACCTTCCACTGTCACTGAAGCGAAAGCTCGTCGACATGTTTATACCTACTACCCGTCCTTACCTACGCTGCCTAAACATGGTCCCTTACGGAAAACCAGAAAGAGCCAGAGAACGATGGAGCATAGTATATTATGCATCAAAAGAACAGATCACGTCCGAAATTCAATACTGCGCTCCCAAACTCGCATAGCCGATGTAAGGGAGAAGACCGCCTGGCTGAAATGGAACTGAGCCGGCCACGTTATCCATATGCATTCGGAAAGGTGGACCCGCATATCTACCAACTGGATGCCAGAAGATGGTCATAGCAGACGCGGGAGACTTAAATGGAGATGGCGGGATGACCTAGACGCATTTGAAAAGGACTGGTCGGATCTTGCCCCTGAAAGAGGAATTTGAAAAGAAAGGGTGCCTCTTTACTTTGCCTGCATCAAAATGTATTATTTTATTTTTAAAATTGTAACGAAAACTAAAATTATTATCATACCAAACGGTCATATTTCTGGCCTTCCCATTCTAGCACGCTAAAAATGATTATTTATTCCACAATAATTTAATGCAAAAGGGACGTATTTCAAAATATGCTACTGTTATATTACAAAATATAATAACAAATACTAGTGTTTGAATGCAAAACGGTCGTTTTCAGAAATATGGCACTTTTGCATTACAAAATATGGTAACAAATACTATAGTTAGAATGCAAAAAGGACGTTTTCCAAAATATGGCAGTTTTGTATCGTAAAATATAATCACATTAACTTGAAATTTTGCTCCCAACACAGACATATTTTGGATTGTGGCACTTTTTCATGCAACTGACGAGCATTTGCGTTGAATCTCCGGGCGCAACTCAAAGAGTGGCTGTTTTGCACTGACATTACCTGTCAAAGTGAGCTAATGCAAAAAGGGCAGTAAGTCAGTGCAGCCATAATATAAGCAAAAATGATGGGGTTTTTTTTTTTACTATAAAATATAGTCGGTTCAGGTGTCATTTTTGCAATAAAACGATTTTCATTTTTTTTTGAGTTGTGGCCCTTTTGCATTGAAGGAGCGACATCGGTCCACTCTTGTTGAAGTGCAATAATTCCGGCAGTCGCCAGCAGGCGGCGCCACTGTCGACACTCGAAAATGAAAATATATAGCCACTCGACACTTGAGTACGAGACTGTACTTGTCTTCGTTCGGAAAAGGAAATATTTTAGAACTGTTATTTTTGCAGATTATTATTTTTATTTAGATTTTTGTGCGAATTAACTTCGTGCTAATTTACACGTTGATGGCGACACGTTTTTGCTGGAATTATTTTGTAGTTTTCGTTACATTACACTTTTGGAAAGGTCGGTAGTTTAAATTAACTGACATCGACATTTCAAGGTAGAGCAAATAACAATGAGGTGCTTTTGTACAAAAGCTTGTTTAGAGATTAACTTCAGAATGCAATAAATCAATAACATTATACAATTGTTTCATAAAATAAATTCATAAAGATGTGAGTTTGATAGTTCAGTAGAAGATATCGAGATCGGAGCAAAATGGAGGAAAATTAAAGAAAAGCTGAACCAAACATCAATTGGGATAAAAGACAGAGGAAGAGAAAGAAACCAGTTGATAATTAAGTTTTGTGTATTGCAGAACTAGAATCTATAACTGATGAAAAATCCAATTAACGAAATTCTTTTAAATTTAAACTCTGCACTATTATAATTTTCATTCGTAATTAATTTAATTAGTTGAACCTTTTACCCTTAAATGTAATTCTATGTTTGTGAAGTATATTTCTTGTTGGAGATCCATTATAAATAAATAAATCCTTTAAACAAAATTGACAATACAGTCACACAGCACTGACCATAAAAATGTGCAGGACAAAATAAAAGCACAAATTATATAACGCTCTACAAAGCGGCCACTGCTCTTTGCTTATTAACTTTAATTTTTAATATTCGCGCGCAGTCCGCGTAAAATTGCAATCTACCGTCGAAATAAAAGGAACTGTACTTAGCCGAATTATTCATACCCCTGCTACAGGAGATGTGAGCTAAAGAGGTGCGTTAAACAATTTCCTTGTTTTCAATTTTTGTTGCTTTTTTGCAGAAAATTGCGTTGAAAATTCGAGTTTATTTTCAAAGATGAACTTTGTGTAGTGTTTTTATGTACCAGCATCGATATACTTTAGCAATGACAATTGTTTTGTAATTCGTAACATTAATGCGTAGAAGTTAAGCGCAGCTAGTCGCGTAGCAGTATCGTAGGTGCTACGGCGTAGCGTCTATTTCAAATGACTTCAAAAGCTATTTTGGAATAATTATCGTTTAATACATAATAGTTCAAGCCGAATAGCGTTCTATGAGATTATTTCAAATAAATTACATGGATTTCTAACATGTCGATGGGTAACTCTGCTGCCAACAAACACAGTATTCATTATGTCTAATTTTTTTAAGTGACAACAAAAATATTTGGACCTAAACTTAACTTACTATATAACAGTACAATCTGTTTCTCGTTAAAAGAGACGTAGTTAAGTTTAGTTACAATTCAAACGGTCTGTTTTTCACCATTCTGTTCAATTTGTTCGTGAATTAATTCCGCTCTCCCTTCGCTCCGGCTGCATTAACCAAATGTATTCATGAGTTCAACACAAATGTTAGGTATATAACAGAAAAATTATAAATTTATGATATTTTTGTTTTGTTTGATGATTGATAGAATACTTGTATTAAGGCAATAGGAGTCTTGTCTACGCATGACAAAGCACAAATACATTCTCATTTTGTCACATGAATTGCAAAACTTAAGCCAAGACGAACGCTTTAATTTCTCATTTATACCTTTCTATCTACTACAAACATATTTTCAAAGTCTCCTATCCGATTACAGCTCAGCCACTGCGCGACGCTGTCGCATATCAACTGATATTATTTTTAATCATTATAAATAACCACGTATCAGCTACATTTACTTCCAAATTGCGAGCAACTAGTCCTGTCTATAACATAGTCGAGTGATATCGATCGTCAAAAATCTAAATACCGTCTATCTCCATGCACCAAGACATGAAAAATAAACATACCCTCGAAGCGAAATGTAATGAAATTCTTATCTCCAGTGCCTTGGGGAGAGAAAATATTATTTTTGCACCATTAATGCGAAAACTGTGTATTGTGGTGCCAATGTGATGGATCGAGTGCCAATTTATAATGCGATGAAGAGATTCACGATGATGTATCGGTCATGTTCTATGTTTTGAATATTGTGATAGTTGTGCGTGCCGATTCTGGAAATTCGTGCCTTAGTGCTTATCGTCCAAAATGTCGAAAATAGTCAAAACTGTTCGTCAAAAGTCGAAAGAAATGATCTTGAAGTGGTGGGTTAACCAATTTTCAATTACTGTCAGTTGCTTTTGGTTATTCGGAAGTTAAATTGAAATTAAAATCATGGTACTTTGGTTCAAATATCGACTCGAAAATCGATTTAAAGAGTTTTTCCATAATGACCCCTCAATGCAAGAATGCAATTAATTTCAAAGTCGAAATCTTAAACTGACTTAACTTAAATACAAACGAATATTATTATCATTTAGTTAATTACGAATTACAACTCGTCTACATGTTTCATAGTAATTTAATTCCTAGAACTATTCGACCGACGTAAATTAGTACGGCTTTTACAGAATCACTATAAATTGAAATGGCGTATTTCAATAGAACTGTAAATGATCGATGTATTTCACTAATGACTTAATATTAGTCCACATTAGTGCATGGACATATTGTAACGAAAAGCGAAATTGTATTGAATTCTATGTTCTACTTATTGGTTATTATAAATTGATGTTTACTGGAGAGTGAATCCCATTTAACGGACTTTGTAGTCTCATAGACTGTTGGTTCATTATTTAGTTCTCATTTTTAAATCAGATAACGACTACGGCCAGTGTAACTTGTGCTGAAACGTCTGGCAACTATAGAATGATTCGTGAAAATACTCGTACATTGTTAGATTATTTAGCTTTGTTTACACCTCATAGCGACATAGCAGGTATCAGCACAGTTACACAGATACATATTTAAAGCCTATGAGTATAGCATATACGCACATACATATTATCGTTGCATATTGCTCGTAACCGGTCCTGTATGACAAGATGTATGGATGTGAATGAGGTAAGGGAAGTTTGTAAGGATCGTACCAAGTGGCGTTCTTTGGTCTCTGCTTACCCCTGCCCTGTGGGGAAAAGACCTGATATTATGTAATTATACTGTTGCTTTCTTACATTTTTAATGATAAATATGTGAGATAAACTACTTTTCTGTATACAAGTCTTGCTACTGTCTGATACCAAGAATGAAAAGTGAATAACAACATTCAAATGCACTCTTTCTAACGTAAACATAACATTTCATTAAACAGACGCAAACAACATTAATTTGCTAACTACAAGCAGAAAAATGTATTCAAAGGCGATGATTAACCGTGCCTCTTGGTTTTATTCATTTTTATTCATTCTATATTCACACCGGGTAGCTCAATGTATTCATAGAGTTTGTACCGGAGCGAGGGAACATTTCACCGACAAATTTACCTCGACTTTTCCGCTTTTTTGACGGATACCAACACACGACTAATCTGTTGATATTGATACAGTGCCGCGGGATATTTAAAGAGGCTTTTAGCCACCTTTCGTGTTTGTGAATGGTGGGTTTGTCGCTTATCTTTTACTAATTTGCACGATGTGTTGAGGCTTGCTTTGAGATTCCTTTTTGCGATTACGACTCTTTTAAGTTGAATATTTGATTGGTATTCGCACGCTATTTTAAGTATGTTAAATTTGTAAAAATGTATGGCTATCTAATCATACGCTGTTTTTAGCATCCATAAAGATTTATCTGTTTAAATCTTTACATATAATTGGAAGCCATACGTAATCTTTTATAGGCACAAATAAACACAATTTTGCACATGCAACATTACAAATGCGGTCACACTTTTACCTTTCCATCAAATGTTCAAACTTGGGTAACATGAATGATTAAATTTGTCGGCCAGGGCTGAAAGTCTGGCGTCCCTCGGGCCGACACTTCGATGCACTTGCACGTACAGTTCAATTGAAATTTGTGAGCAACTTGCGCCCTAAGGGATGCAGAATTACATGCTGACGTATGTGTTGCGCTGAATACTATGAATATGAGGTCCTTCATGTTGTTGTTTAATGATATAACTGTATCTGTTTGTGAGTTTGAAAATACTATGTAGAGTAATATGTTTTAAGCACTCGCTAAGACTATATGCGAAAGAAATAATGTTGAAGATTTTTACAAAGAAACATGTCTCATTACTGACATAGATTAACACTGTCTTGCATGATGGTAAAATGAAAAATCTACAGTGAAAAAACGACGAATGTAATTCGATTCCCGTTAACCCTACTGAAAATAAGATTACATCTCAAAAGTCCAGTTTCAAAACCGTAAAACTAGCCTTTAAAAATCCGAAAATTACTCGGCTCTACAAGTGAAACTAAAAAACCAAAGATGTCCAAGTAATCTGGCGCCGTCCCGAAGGCGTAGCGAAACGAAATAGTGTGAAACGTAGAAAAAAAGTTAAAAAATGAGGCACCAGTAGAATCCCGAGTGAATCCGAGAGACGGAATGAAAATTGGATTTGCCCCTGATTGGATTTTTATTTACTTAAGACAAGAAAAATTCTCTTCGTCGTCGCTACGGCATTCTTATAAATGATTTAGAGATCCCCCAGTCTCGTCTGACTGATTAACTAGCGGGTTCTGTATGTTTCGCTCTTGGCATTCGCAGACGATTTAAGATTCGAAAACGTCGGGAGATAAATGTGGGGACTCACTGCGCTTTTTAAAAGGAATGCTGCTAAGGAATTGAAGTTATCGGCTTATATTTATAATTGTTATTTTCTTTTAGTGTGTTCAGCTTCAAAACTTTGTATTCAATGATATGATTTTTTGTGTTCAATGATAAATAGATTCCACCATGAAAAAAACTAAACAATTGACTTCTCACATTGTTAAATGATTTGGCAGTAACCCAACTAGCACACAAGCTGCTTATACAGTCGTTATACAGCCTGATAGTTGCATAAGAGTCGTTCAAATGCTGTACAATTCTCTATAAGTTGTATACTAGCTATTTAAAAAACCCTTTAACAGCTAGGCGGGACAGTAGCCGTTTAGTAGGAAACTAATGACTTATAGTGATATATGAGCATGTAATTGCATCGCTAGACAGCCTAGGGAAGTATAACTGAGTTAATGGAATCTTCTATAACACCGTAAACTGTATAAGGGGACTTTAGGAGATAAAGGAGTTTAAACGGAGTTATGCGTTGCGCTTATAGCGCTCAAGAGCGTAAATAAGCTTTTTGTAATGCCTTAGGTTCTATAACAGATTTTTTTAGGGCTAGTGTATTACTCATCTATAAAAGAGTTGCGTAGGTCTTTAATAGCGCCTTGAGCGTTATATCAGATATTTATATGGCTTCTGTACGGCAAATAGATGTATAAGGTATCATTCGAAACATTTTTACAGCCATGGGGATTACAGAATTATGTTAAGCACCTAAAGCGCTATAACCGAGTAATATACCTCTATACTAAAGCTTAAAATTATTATCATAATATAATAAAAAATAAAATAAAATAAAATAAAATAAAATAAAATAAAATAAAATAAAATAAAATAAAATAAAATAAAATAAAATAAAATAAAATAAAATAAAATAAAATAAAATAAAATAAAATAAAATAAAATAAAATAAAATAAAATAAAATAAAATAAAATAAAATAAAATAAAATAAAATAAAATAAAATAAAATAAAATAAAATAAAATAAAATAAAATAAAATAAAATAAAATAAAATAAAATAAAATAAAATAAAATAAAATAAAATAAAATAAAATAAAATAAAATAAAATAAAATAAAATAAAATAAAATAAAATAAAATAAAATAAAATAAAATAAAATAAAATAAAATAAAATAAAATAAAATAAAATAAAATAAAATAAAATAAAATAAAATAAAATAAAATAAAATAAAATAAAATAAAATAAAATAAAATAAAATAAAATAAAATAAAATAAAATAAAATAAAAAAGATTTTCAAACTATTTTAATATTCAACGACTGACCCCTAAAAGTACGAGTAAAATGCTGGTGTGCGCAACAGCAAACACTAGAGCCTTTGTACAGCTTAAGGCGCTAGAGCAGATGTAACCAACTCTGAGAGCTGCTTGATCGAGACGCCATTATAGCATTTGGTAAACATATTTTTTGAGGTTATTACGATCTTTTGAAGATCATATAAATCTATAGCCTGGTAACGTTAACATAATTAAAATCATTTTTTATTACCTATAACCCTAATTAAATTATCTGTAACCCTCAAAGTCTTATTTATGTTCAAAATACAATTTTCAAATCCACATATCTATATAATTTTTGCACTTAAAACTGAATATTTTGAGGGCGCATGAAAATATTGACGATAATATACATATATATTGACAGCAAACTTGAACTCGCACTTTCATATCACGTACACAAAGAAATAAAAGCGATAGACTACTTGTTATTTTCATAATCCAATCCGTAAAAATAAAATGTCTCCTCATTTGTCACTGATGATTCATTTTAAAAAAATATATTTAGTTTACACCATAATAAACCGACTATATTACTAATTTAGAGCGTTAGCATTTATAACCGTTACACAGTAGCGCTAAAATAAGGTAAAGGTGGTATAATCGCGCTGCAAGAGCTTTTTCGAACGCTCGTGGCGCTAACCACCTCTGTACAACAGCTGGTAAGCGCCACGAAGCTGCGAAAAAGCTCTTGTAGCGCGATTATACCACCTTCATCTTATTTTAGCGCTCCTGTATTACTACTATACTACGTACTATTATAATTACTATTTACGACCACTGTAGATCCAATGTCGAGCTATAAGCTGGACAGTATGGGCCTATTTGACGCTACAAGAGCTCTGTAGCCGCTTATAGAACCACTATACTTCTTACTAAGGAGCCTAAGGCGTTATAAAAATCCTTTAACCGGCCATTGTACAGCTTGTTATAGCGCTTGTGTGCTAGTTGGGAACTTTGACATTTCAGTTAATTAGACAACATTCAAATGAAAACTCGGGGTTCGATTCCCACACAAAACAAATATAATTGTGTGTGTGGTTCTAGTACTTACTTACTTTGTATCCGTTGTACGTATGTTCGTAAAAGTCTCAACTATACAAGAGCAATTTAGTGTGGGCGTCGTCTTGTAAAACCAAAACTAAGGATGTTCCTTATAATAAATAATATACATAAATATATTTATGGAATAAAAGGTAAAGAATCTAATCAACTACTCTAATGAGTAATGAGGCTGCAATGAAAACATTTTATAATTAAACTTGAGTTTAATTAACGTTTCCCGTTTTCTTTGCGACCACTCCAATTAAGAACAGTTAATAAAACTTCTTTATAAGCACTAAGTAGTTCTTTCATGTTACTATTTATTATTTTGCTTTATAGTTATGTTTTTTATTTACAACATTTCTTATTTTATCAAGTAAATAGTCTAAGGATTCGTCTCTCACGATAATAGTTGCGAGTAAGAACCTATGATAATACAATAAAGACTTTTCGAAGTTAAGTGTATTTCATATATACTTACATATGTCACGCCTTTTACCGAGAGGGGTAGCCAGAGAGTTATCATAATATATGTTTAATGTTTGTGTATTACATTTAATAATTATAATTACTTGTTATAACGGTGAAGGCCAACATCTTGATGTAAACTTGCATGTCTGACAGTTTTATGCAATAGAACTAAAGACATACTAAGTTCTAGCCCGCAATACAGTCTCGTGAGCTTAAGGCCTAAGCCTCCATTTATATCTTTATCGATAATACTTCATTAACATTAAGATATTACAAAGATGCCATACAAAAGCGATTCAACATCACTTACCCCTGGTTTCTGAGGTACATTTAGCGGTAGTTTATCTATTTAGCGTTTAATCTCATATAAAAAAAACGCTATTGAATAGATAAACTACCGCTAAATGTACCTCAGAAACCAGCAAGAGAAGGAAATCGCATCATTTAGCGTTCACAAAATTAAATTACAGGAAGAATTCAATATCCATGTCTCCCATCAAAATGTAAAAAGTTATAAAAGTTCCATACAACATTCATACAGAAAAGATCTCACTCAATAATATATCACACTAGCTGACCCGCGCAACTTCGCTTGCGTCACCTAAGAGAATGAGTCAAATTTTCCCCCGTTTTTGTAACATTTTTCGTTGCTACTCCGCTCCTAATGACCGTAGCGTGATGTTATATAGCCTATAGCCTTCCTCGATAAATGGGCTATCTAACACTGAAAGAATTTTCCAAATCGGACCAGTAGTTCCTGAGATTAGCGCGTTCAAACAAACAAACAAACAAACAAACTCTTCAGCTTTATAATATTAGTATAGATTTAAATAACAATCGTGCTCGGACATAGGCGTGATCGTGAGAATCAGTTTCATACGTAACTGAGCGCGGATTACGTTGAATCGAAACGGACACTTTGATATGAATTCAATAAGTTGGGGAGATATTTCACATGTTTCTGTGAAAAGATTTTGAAGTTTTATTATTGAATACATAAAATCACGGCTATTTCACACCCCATAGGGGAAGGCAGTGACCATGGAACGCCGTTTATTGAGATCCTTACAAAATTCCCTTGCTTCGTTTACATCTACATCTTGTTATTCAGGACCGCCGATTAAGAATATTAATTAGTGATTTTTTATGTAGTTGTAGAAAATGTTAGTAAGGCTTACTGCAACTTATTTTGAGTACATACATACATAAAATCATGCCGTTTTCCTGTGAATAAGTTAAAGACAGCTGAATAACGCTACTTGCTACAATCCCAAAAATATTCTCTTTTTTTGTAATTAGTGCCCGCCCCTTACAGCGCTTGAAAGAAAAACATTAAGGATGTAAATGTGTACTACTATTGATTATCGTAAAAAGGGCTATTTAGTTTTGAGGAAATCCGGATTAGCCATCATATCGGTGCCATAGTACCGGCTGCAGAAAATCTCGCTGCAGCGCCGCTAGCGACTGCCGAACGAACTAATTTTTCAATTACATTTAATATGTCAAGTTGTTGGTACTCGATAGTACCGACCGTAGATAACCGCGCTACAGAATTGTGTCGTTTTTTCAATGTATTCTTCCATCCACATTCAAAATATCCAAGAAATCTCACCCTAAGCCGTTTCGGAATGGGAATCCATTATAGGTTATTTATGGAGTAGCGGCACAAAATATTTATCTGTTCGATAATGCGTCGGACACTCCCCGGCGGAGCGCGCCGTCACGGCACCCACAGGAAATGAAACCAAACCAAGCCAAGTAAAATATTATTATAACCAGAATAAATAACAGTATTAGTAAGGATTTTTATATTTATCTTTATGTTTATAAGTGGTTCGCGTGTGTCGTTGACCTTTGACTTGGAAAGGACAATAATTTGAATCGGGGATCAGACTATTTGTTTCTTAATTTAAGTCTTATTGTCATTTACACACAATTTACTTTTCTTTTGAAATACTTTACTTTTATATAACTACAAATATAATATAATAACAATGCAATGAATGTCAATCCTACATACATACATAAAACCAAACCTTCTCCCCATAGGGGTCGGCAGAGACCAGAAAATGTCAATCTTAGTTTCGATTTATAATGATTGCTTGTATATAAAAGTAGACCTCTACGAAAATATATTCAAATTGCATAGGTATAAAAAAAAACAATGCCAAGAATATTACCTTTACTTATTCGTATGAGCCATCATTATATAACTTTACTAGCTGACCCGCGCAACTTCGCTTGCGTCACATAAGAGAGAATGGCTCATAATTTTTCTCGTTTGTGTAACATTTTTTACCGGTACTCTACTCCTATTGGTCGTAGCGTGATGATATATAGCCTATAGCCTTTCTCGATAAATGGGCTATCTAACACAGAAAGAATTTTTCAAATCGGATCAGTAGTTCCTGAGATTAGCGCGTTCAAACAAACAAACAAACAAACAAACAAACTCTTCAGCTTTATAATATTAGTATAGATTATTATAGATAGTATAGATATAAAACCTTACCCAAATATAAAAAAGAAATATACAATATCTAAAACGCCCACAGTAGTCAGGTATAAGCTCTCAATACGATACGTTTATGCATTCCATAATATCCGCTGTGTGGTTGACGGGAAATGAAAATAGCATATCGGTGAACGCGCACTGGAACGCGCTTAATATGATTACTGAACAGTTAGATAGATTAGTACGTATTAGTTGAGCCAGATTACCTTTGTATTATTCATATTTCATCTGCTTTGTTTAGGTTTAAGTCGGGTTTAATGAAAAAAAAAACTATATTTGCAAATATGGAGGACGGACGAGGATGCTGGTGTGTTATTATAATCATTTTTTAATAGCCCTTAATGTGTCCCACCGCTGGGCACAGGGCTCCCTTCTTTCCTTTCAAACCTGTCTGTCCTGTGCCATGCTCCGCCACGATGGACCCGCAAATGTCGGTGTGTTATTGACTATTGATATTTTAATCATCTGGAATTATTTTGTTGTAAGTGGAAACATTAAAGTTACTCTAATTACTAAGTGATTTTTTAAGTCGAACAGTAGCTCGATTCTCTACTACTATCGACTACCGACAACCGAACTGTCATCGAGAAATTTTGTATGAAAATCTGATCAGCGCCTCTGACGGGTGTCGTATAAAACATTTTGGCAGTACATTCTAAATGTCAAATGTCGATAGCTAGCCGGTTGTCGGTAGTCGATAGTGGTAGAGAATCGAGGTACAGAAGCATTTGTCTTAGACCATTTTAAATGATCTGAGAGTTGCTACAGTAAGCTTAAAACAAATCCAGGGCGTATATTGCAGGTCCTAGATAAGGATTGATTAATTTAATGTGAAGACTTACTTATTTTTCCTGTACATTTACTATTTTTTTTTAAAGTTACCTAGACATATTTATTAAAATTGAAACATAGCTTCTATCTTTCTATCAAAAACTCGAAATTTCAGCGTTTTAACATAGAATAAAAAGACTCATCACAATTTCCCGCCGCGGTGGGTAGATTAAAAGCATCCAGACCAATTTACCGAACATAAACTTTTTCGGTTTTCCGTAAAAGCTTTAATACCGGTTTTCTATCCTCTCGCCACTCAATTTTCTCTAGCAACAGGGCATATTTCACGGTGTAACAAGCCAGAGGGATTGGTTAAAAATTGCCCTTCGTGTACTCTATAAATTTGGACGCCTAGCCACGCCAACGGAATGGATATTGCATATATTTTATGAGGATGGATTTTAAAGTAGCCATTTTGTGACTGAATTAGAACTGAAATTTGAGAATATTCGCTCATGCCGCAACAGAAACAGCATATTTGCATTGATTTCTTTTTTTTATTATTGGGCTGTTTTGAATTTTTTATTTGTCCGGAACCATTGACACAGGGGATTTTTTAAATTGAAAATGCTCTATATTGAATTGTTTGCGCGTCATTTATTTTTACAGCAATAATCATAATAACAATAATTGAATGCCAAAAGACATGAACAAGAGTGAGGTTTCCGTAAACGATGTCCAGGGCAGAGGAAATCAAGGAGAAAGATTAGGAACTGACCCACTACCATATAAGATTCATAGTATGGAAGAGAGAGATAATATATATTTACATAAATAAATATATCAAAAATTACATATCATTTTAAAATAAAAGTTTCCCTGTGCGTGACGTATAACCGTTTAAGATAAACGTACAATGCTCCTCTATGAATGCAATGTGGAAAAACCCTGTGCTTGTGACATCTGCTCTCATGATGCCAAGCTTTGTTGTCGTGATAATATGAGCCTATTGCAGTAACAACAACTTTGTTGAGTAAAATTGTCTGTGATTATTTTGAAATGGAACGAAATAAATATTTACTTCTGACTTATTATTTTGTGTTAAGTTTTTCAGAACAAAGTATAAAATTGGAACTTAACAGAATTTTCTACGCTTTCTAATTATATAAGTTACAATAAGGCCTCTAAGGTGAGGTTAGGCGCTCAACACGTGAAAACAGTCTTATTAGGAACAGAAAAAAGGAAAAACCGATTGAGGTTCTTCATCTTTTATAATTTCCTAACAATATACTGGAGCCATTATATACAATCATGCAGATGCGAAATAAATAAAATCAGCAAATTATCTGTAACAAATTGTACTCCTAAAACACATGAAATCTTAAGATCAGTTCAAGGTTTTTTCCGAACCTTCCTCATTAACTTTCAATCAGAGGCCTAATTACAAGTAATTACGCGTAAAACTTGTCTCGTACGTAACATCATTAGTGGAAGGCATTAGCCGCGGGTCAGCTAACGGCTACAGACATAGACGAGTAAGTGCCTCTTAATTTAGTTATGTGATGCTGTTGCAACAATGTTTCTTGACATGTTTTAAGATTGAGTTGAAGTAAGTTGGGTTGTTGTTGACTTTTGTTGCACAATTAAACTACTCATCTTTACGGATTTAAAACTCTCGCGACTTTTACACATAATTTTATAATGCAACGGGTCTTAAGCGCGATTGAAAATTAAAGGTTAGGATACTTTAGCTCATCTTTAGTTTAAACATTTTTTTATATAATTAATTGCAAGCAGAGGTATAGTAGTCTGCTGTAACACAGTTATTAAAGGGACTTATATAAAACACCCCTTTTTATATCTATGTCAGAGGCCAAGAAACATAACATGCTATGTCCAACCACCAAGGACAACAGATAATAAACATTAGGACTTTTATTTGGATAACTTTGAATATAGAAATAGCTAATTTATTCAGTCACAATCACACTAAAACTCCATATAACAATTGTTGATTCCACAAATAATTATTTAATTAGGATTTTAAATTGATATGACATACATACATCATACACTATGTGATAAATGAAGTCCAGTATTCATTTTTGCCAGTACCAATATCCCAGAAAATGAACATCACATTAATTGAGCAAACAAACAAATATACCAGCATTAATTACATACCAATATCAGTGAAATAAAAATAAATCCATCCATTAATACAGCTTTAAAAGTGACGGTATCAAAAATGATTAACAATCATTGTCCCGTAAACAAATTATCGGTTGTTTACTCATAAATTATTTCATATTACAAATCGTAATGTATGTTTAATTGGTATTGGTGAATTATAGCTAAATATGAGTGGGGAATTAAATTGGCAAGCCGTTCCGATTGCTTTTAATACTGACAACAGATTCGAATAATTGATGCATACGGTTATCGGTGAGTGTGAATCGAGTAATACTGACGACACAAGTGCTTTTGAGTATTCGGGTTTATTACTTTGATTGTGGAATTATTTGTGTATGAATTTTCGTTTAAATGCTTTTGTGAAGTATGGTACTAACAGTACCATACTTGTGCATAGGACTAGGTCTTGAACCAAAACCCGGGTGACCACAGTGCTATACGTAATCCAATAACTTAGAGTTTCTATATCCCTTAACTTATGCCAAATCATCAAGATGAATTAAAATTCTGGTTAAAACGTAAAGCTCCTCAATTTGTGTTGGAAAATTCTTAACTTACTGTAATCACCTATCTATTATATGTATTGCAATGAGCTTATCCTATAAGCTATAGGACACGAAACCATAAATATAAGTATTTATTTGGTGTATTTAGTTTCACCTCTGCTTGTACCTTCTTGTACAACAAGTACACATTTCATCACATAATAAAATCGTTATTAAACATCAAGTTTATTGTAGAAGTGGTTTATATTCGCACATAATGTTTGTGTACTCGACTGTACCCGAGTCTGGACAGGCGGCGAGAGGTATTTTGAATGTATTCGCTTTGTGTAGCGCTTAGCTGTGTGCGACTGTACGCGGTTAGAGGACAGTTACCTTTGTTAGCGATTGTAATTATACCGATATGCGTTATTACCACTAACGCTATGAATTTGTATACAATTTTATGATTTTCATTCAATAATTAGAAAATAGATTTCAATGGATTTGTGCTTTAGAAGGATAATAATAAAAAATGTACATACGCTTTAAAGCATTTAAAGATTTTTTACTTTAAGTTTTCAATGTTTAAACCAAAAGTTTAATATCCTCTACGCCGATATGCGGCTCCAGCGGCCAATTTTATTGAAATCAGCCAACGGTGCAGGACTTTGTTTATAGTGTCCAAGTGTATGCCCAATACACAGGTACACTATATATTCCTTCACTCACCAGTGAGAAGTCAGGCGCCGGACCGACGCGGTGACGGCTTAACGTTCTCTTCAAGGCACGGTGGTCTACGACCTCAACTTCCTAAATTCAAGCATTATCTGAGAAATTCTAGACAGAACAATTCAGAAACGACTTTTTGGCCTGACTTAGGATTCGTATCCGAGACCTCTACTCGACAGTCGTATACACTGCCGGTTGCAAAACTGAGGCAGTCAAAGTCACATAATATCAGTAATAAATAAATAAGTATCATTGGACAACTCAAACACGGTCATTTGATTACAAACTAAGCAGAGTACTTATATGTATACTTCCTAATATATACCTATATAATAAATTGACAACCAGGCTCAGAACAAATAGTTGCGCTCGTCACACAAAGATTTGTCCCGGGTGGGTTTCGAACCCGCCACACGCGGCGCTGCAACTATTGCGGAAAGGCATTATCAACTAATCCAGGAAAAGTCAGGACAAATCGATTATAAAATAGTAAAAATAAAGCTACGACATTTTCCAATTATAAATCACATTAACAGCCACTATTATGGTACAGTATGTTGTAGTAAGTTGCAGACAAACAATGCAGTGCGGAACCCAATCTAAACTTTACCTGTGACTTGGCGCGCTCATATTTTGTTACATTGTGTTCTATCAACTTTCATACAAGCCTGTGAGGAAATTAATGAACAATTTGTTAAGTTTCGTATATGCGTTTATTAACAATAATGAAGACGATTATTTCCTTTGTTTATATGATCCGATGATTTCTTTATTATATATTTAATACTAGCTGACCCGCGCAACTTCGCTTGCGTCACATAAGAGAGAATGGGTCATAATTTTCCCCGTTTCTGTAACATTTTATACAGATACTCTGCTCTTTTTGGTCGTAGCATGATGATAATATAGCCTATAGATTTTCTCGATAAATGGACTTTCTAACACTGAAAGAATTTTTCAAATCGAACCAGTAGTTCCTGAGATTAGCGCGTTCAGACAAACAAACAAACAAACTCTTCAGCTTTATAATATTAGTATAGATAATGAAGACGATTATTTCCTTTGTTTATGATTTTGAGCTTGACACCTTCATTCCAGAATGGAATTAAACTGCCGGAGATAGGTAACAGTGGAAAACTATAGGGGAGGCCTTTGCCCAGCAGTGGGATAGTATAGGCTCATAATAATAATAATATATGATTTTTTTATTGCTCAAACACTAATCCTTACTTAATATTAGACGCAAGCCAGTTGGTTTGTTAAACTGGTGAACTGATTTTGATAAAATTTTATTGAGATTTAATTTTATTTAGAATTTGATGACTAATGCATAATTAGGAAGAACTCTCAAACATTTCTACATCAAATTCCAACATTTGTGAGCTCATCAATTGATAATCAGTTGATCATTATTTTTCAAATCAGCTTATTAAACTCGAAAAGAGTCGCGTGGCATAGCTAGTTGAATACATTTTAAAATATAAGCGTGACTGATAGACTTGAACATTATAATTAGTAAATGAATTCACCATATGGAAGTCTTAATAAGCTTATAATAAACTATTACTTCTTAATAACTTATCAATACAATATAGTGTAGTGTATAGCTGTGTATAAAGTTACCGGTCGCTTGTTACCGTTCATTAAAGTGTCGGCTTCCCCCACGGGTAAGCAGACTCACAGTCGTTAGATGCGGTTAAATCACTAAGAAAATTGCTCTTAATTCCGCCAAGAGAACAACGTAATTGTATTGCACAATGCCCCTTTCAAGCCTATTCTCGCGTATGTATAAAAATCACTTGTGTCTGATTTCTACATCTACGCCGTAGCTACATTTCTTATTTGTCTACGACGTAGCTTACATCGAGACTACTTGCTACGGCGTAGTCAATAGGTTACGTATGTACCACTTTTTTTAAAGGCGTTTCAAATACAGTAGCTTTGAAGTCGTTAACTGTCACAAAATTAAGTAATAACAAAGTAACGGCTGATTAAGCGATTTAATAGTAAAAAATATTACAGTAGATAAATCTGCCTTTTATCTCTCAGATGGCTCTTAGAGGCATTCTTTTTATTTTATTTACAAGCGGCAAGTTGCAACTGATTAACTAAAATTATTCTATTTTCTGTTGCATAGCCTTTATAGTATAACAATAATAGGTTAACTATTGTGAAGCTATATTTTTTAACTAGTAACTAAAAAAATATCCAAATTAATCCCGAAACGTTCTCCAATTAAATCGCAACAATTTAAAACGAAACAGACACAACCATCAAAACAATTATACTAATCGCAATCCTTTTCGAATTGTCGACAATTTGTTCAAAATATCGGTTGAAATTCCCGTACCAATTAGTAAGTGAGCCGTGTTGGGTTCCGTCGAACAAACGGGCTTGAAAATAAGCGAAAAACATCTAAGCAGCGCCGGTTTAGGGTTCCTTCGTTGTGTAATTGCTGCGCCTTGGGCGGGGATGACGGAGATTAGATGATGTATTGGAAACAGATGTGGCAAAAGGCAGTAATATAATATTTTATTTTCTGTATAAATCTATACTAGAGGTAATGTTATAAAACTGAAGAGTTTGTATGTTTGTTTGTTTGTTTGAATGCGCTAATCTCGTAACCACTAGTTCAAATTGAAAAAATATTTTTGTGTTGAATAGAGCATTTATCGAGGAACCATTAGGAGCGGAGTAGCAACGAAAAATGTTAAAAAACTGGGAAAATTACGATTGTCTCGTTTACTGTAATCAAGATAGAAAAAATATTTTGCTCAACATCTCATTTTAACTGTTGCTGTTTAAACTGACGAGACGTGACTGTATCGAAAAGGTATAACTTAAGGCTTAAGTATATTAACTACGTTTGACAGTATTGTATCATGCATTATTCCCGTTAACAAGTAAAAAGATTCACTTTTTTACGAATTTACGAATATGTAGGAATGTAGGCATTTGAATATTCTTGTTCCTTACCACATAATTGACGTTTAGTCTATATCGCTGATTGTTGGGAGCTCCTCGCATGATCAATTATTATTATTGTATCAACCACATTGTGAAACTTTTGGCGATTCAAAAGAGTGGCCGTGAGTTTCTTGCTAGCTCTTCTCAAACGGCTCTACCCCCTTTCCGAGCTAGTGGCAGATTCAGTAACTGTAACGACTATCGTAAGTGTCAGTATTTGACCTAAATGAATAAAAGATTTGATTTGAAAATATAAATTACTATAACTTTTTTGAGCATTTGACTGATTGTCATGTCTACGATTGTTTGAACTTTTAATCTTTGATCTGACTCAAGAAACTCGCTTCACTCAAGCTCTTTCTCAATCAATCGGTGAGTTTTCTTTTAAATATAGATACATAAGTGTGGCTGGAAAAATAAATCAAATCTATTGGTTTAGAGTAAAATGAAGTTGCACTAACTAAAATTACCAAGGAAGTAAGCAATTTTGGAAAAGATGTTAAGAATTGTAACCGGGTAATCGCAAGGCTTGTAATGACTGTATATTGTAAAAATCGAATATTAACTTAAAAAACATTGATCAATTGGTTCAATTGTGTAAGGAGCAGGAACTTGACTAGTACGCGAGGCAAATATTTTTGCGTTGTACCAAATTATAAATAAAGATCTCATCTAATAAAATTAAACTTATTGCGAGACAAAAAATATAAACTGCAATTATAATACCTATATTTGTACGTCAGCAAAGACACAAGCACCTTAGTAAATTGGAGTCGTAATGATCCCAACTTGATCTTTGACTAAGTACATGTGACAAGCATTAAACTTTCACCTGCGAGTCGGCCAGAGAGGAAGTGACGTCACGGCCTCGTAGTGCACTCCCGGAACTAAGCTAAAAGCCTTCGCCGTTTGTCTAAGTTCAGTTGGAAATCAATATCAGTTCGATTTGAGGTTTGATGCAATGAGTTTCAGGTAGTTTGATACATGTGAGGACTTTTGTGAATGTACTAAATGTATTTTCAAGCAATTGAGGTTATTTTGAGGTTGATGTTCGTATAAATTAATAAGCTCTTTGTTGTTGTTTTAACGTTATTGTATTTTCACTTGTAATAGCAACTGGAGGAGTAAGACGAGGAGATTAGAATCGTGCCATTTACTGCCGTCTAGTAGACTGTGTCTTACAGCTCATTAAACAAATTGGTAATAACATAATCCGAAGCATAATTCTTGGCATAACAATATAAATAAAGTGGGAGAAAAACCGTGTTACTAACAAATCACAACACCAAACTAATCAACAACGTACACATTTGGAAAAAGTGCATGTCGCATCGTATTGCAAAAACATCGAAATGATATTGACAAAGTCCTTTCACACGGAATATTTTACAATTTCCAATACTGTTTAACTATTGAATATTTTATCGTGTGCAGTTTCACTATGTTTTGTTTTTTTTGTTTTTGTTTATTGTTTTCGTATAAAACACGGTGTTCGGGCCGTGTGCAGTGGCACGAAAGTGACGCCTGTCCAATCCATGAGTCCATTGATTTTTAATGCTGACTTTTTAGACCGTGACTGAGTCTAAACTTAGCATGTTTTTAATATTATTGAACTGTAGTTTTGTAATAAACTAGCGAACGACACTGGCTGCGCTCGGGTTGTAGAATATAAGTAGTATTTGTAGTGTTCACTATGTTGTTATGAACCACGGATACAGTTGTGTGCTCAGATTTATAACCAAACCACGGATCGCTGTTAGTTGATATTTGTGGTAAAATGCAAAACTAAGGCAGTCTGATGTGATTACTCAAATATTTTTCTGAAAGCACTTGGGCAATTTGCGCTTAATTTAGCATTTAGATAAGATAACCGGTTTTATTATCGACTGTTAATCGAGTCAAGTTGCTATCGAGGTTCTTTATATCAAAAATAGATCAATACCTCTAGTGTTATTGAGAAGACAAATTTCTTGAAAATACGCTTGAAAGTGCTGACCAGCTAACTCCACAAGAAGATGTTAAATGTCAACCTCTCGACTCGAAAGCATTACGTCAAATCTGATTGCAAGTAATCAGTACCGCGATTTTGTACAGTCGGTACTGTCGAGTATTGAAAATTTGACATTTAAAATGTACTGCCAAAATAGTTCCTACGACGCCCGTCAAAGGCGCTGATCAGATTTTCATACAAAACTCGATGACAAGCCGGTTGTCGGTAGTCGATAGTAGTAGAGAATCAATCTACTTTAGCTCAATTCTCTACTACTATACAAAATCTGATCAGCGCCTCTGACGGGCGTCGTAGTAAAAATTTTGGCAGTACATTCTAAATGTCAAAAATTCAATACTCGACAGCACCGACTGTACAAAATCGTGCTACAGATTACAGGTAATCAGCTAACAACGGTCATGATACCAAGTATATAATTAAGAAAGATAATTTAAACGAACGACCTAGTAACTAGTGCTATCATTGTTGCCATTCGCAGTGTAATCAAGTGAATACAGATGCGTTGTTCGCGTGAGATGTGCATCTTATCATGCTTGTTAACGTTGCGTGATATGCACTTACAACTACTTATCAGCATGTATCTTAATTGTATTCTTACTACACTACTATTATACTATTTAAAAAATGTACTATTTTAGACCTAAGCTTAAATTAACAAGTTTATATTCAGCATTTGTTTCATGTATGGGTGAACATTGGTAAAAATAATTGTTCTGTGTGCGTATCACGTATTTCAGTTGACATCTAGTGTGCGCCAAATTTGTGGCTACTTTTCAGTACGTTGCTGCTTTGACGTACGTGTTAACTACTGTAATATAAGGATAAAAACAATGTACAGCATAGTGGCTTCCAAATTGTTTTAAACTGAGATACGCGATACACTCTAGTAATTTATGGTTCGAATCATAAGCAGGTATTATAACCATGTGTCTAATATATCGTACTTTTGAATCCACAAACTTAATTATTATTTTAAAATGCGGTAAGGGTCTTGATCAGTTTACCATCCAAGCAAAAATTCTCGATAGCTAGTCGGTACCTGGATTGATACTATTGCTAGTATTATCTCATCATCCCTCTAAGCAGTGTTTTTTACGGAGTATTTTTTTATCTCTAACCCATTACTGTCCCACTGCTGGGCAATTCGAAATTGAGGCGGGAGTTAGGACTTGAGTATCAACTATTGAAATATTTCACTGATTGTAGTTTTCAAATATCATAAATGGCATTGAACTTTCATTGCAATATCTATACTAATATTATCTATACTAATATTATAAAACTGAAGAGTTTGTTTGTTTGTTTGAACGCGCTAAGCTCAGGAACTACGGGTCCGATTTGAAAAATTCTTTCAGTGTTAGATAGCCCATTTATTGAGGAAGGTTATAGGCTATATATAATCACGCTACAACCAAAAGGAGCGGAGTAGCAACGAGAAATGTTACAAAAACGGGGAAAATTATGACGCATTCTCTCTTATGTGACGCAAGCGAAGTTGCACGGGTCAGCTAGTTATGCAATAAAAAGAAAACAATCACAAATACAAATACACAAATAACATCGCTTCCAAAAACTATTCACAAAATAAATTACAATTTCAGGTCAATAAATATTTTTAGTTGGTACGTAAAACATGAGTGGTTATCGAAAAGGCTTCATTCACAATCAAGTGGGTGTTGGGTGCGATTTAATTATAAACTGGAGGGTAGTGGGTTCACCCCCCGGCGACTTCATTCATCTCTACACGCCACTGTATTGGCATCGGTGTTGCCATTTTCGTACAGATTATTATGGATAGGTGTTTTTTTGGTGAAATGAATATTGGTTTGCGATGGATGATGATGATGTGTTCAAATAGAAAAGTGGTATCAAGTCGTTCTAGAAATAGTTTTTAAATGTATATCGACCTCTCATTACTTTGTATGTCGTATTATTGAAGTCGTTTGTAGAAAATACCATATTTACTATTTTTATTACTATTGTTTTAACGCAAAGAGTTTCGGCGTATTTATTTTTAAAATAATATGCAAACAAAGTTCAACCAGACCAGAAACAATAGCGACTTCAACCACTGCGCCACGGAGACAGTCAAAAAGCGATTTTATTTTAATTTTTCACAAAATATTATGATCGAGCATATTTGGCATATTATCCCACACCTACAGTAAACATACGGCTTCTCTTTATATCAGTTATTAAAAACATAATTATTTTAATTATTATTTCATATTTTACGTAAATCTGGCAACATTGCGTGATATTATCCCCCGTCGTCTCGTGTAAAGCTGCCGACTATTGGTCTGGCTTTTCATACCATACAGTGCATGTGTGCACGGCTTAAAATGTGACTTCCTATGAAATGTTTTACAGCGATAATTGAACTTAATCCTAGTGTATACTTGGGCTTATCGCGAATTACACTTTATTCTTATAAATTATTTATAACACAATAAATGGTTTTATGCAACAATGCGTACATAAAGTCACGCTTTTTTTTTCATAGTGGTAGGCAGAGACCATAGAAAACCACTTGGTATTACGACCTTACCCTTGCCTCATTTACATCCGTACATCTTGTCATACAGGACCGCCGGTTACAAGTACTACGCACTTGACCTTTTTGCAAATCATAATATTAAAAAATCGAAAGCAAAATAAGTAAACAAAATGCTTATGATGTTTCTATAATAATTTTAGGGTGTAATTATTTATTTATAATATAAACGTTAATAGTTATACTAGAATTCTTATTTTATTAATCAAACAAATCTGTCTGTCTGTCAAATGGCACTCAATTTGTACTATAATTTTTGTTTTTTTAATCAGGAAACTTTCTACCGAAATTTCTGTTTCACAAACATACAGAACTAAATTACAGCGAAAAAATCTTATTTTCTTAAATCGCGTTCATGATTCAATGTAATCCGGCTGTATATTTGGAGATACCTATTTACAAACAAGGGAACACTCATTCATAAAGTGTAACAAAAAACTGGACGCCACCGTGATTTACATCTACAGGGCGAGGAATTATGATCGTCAGTTTTGGGGCCTTACGACTTTGTGCTGTGTTGGCCCAACATTGGCTGATGATGTGACACAGAGTAGACATAAGCAGTGAGAATAGGAAAGGTATAATTTACCTTAATTGGTCAATAAAACTTTTAATTGGCTTTACTAAGTTATAAAAATTTACTATATCGTGTCACGTGTATAAAGTATATTAATATTTAAAAAAACACATTCACCATATTGACGAAGTCAAAGTAATTTGATATCCAACAAAGGTATATTGGATTAGGTTAAAAGGTTACTTAATCACCTTGCTACTGTTGTTATATAGTTTTTGTTATTGAAAAAAAATAAGAACTTAAAAATTGATTTAAAATCAAAATAAACGTGTTATTAATAAAATAAACTAAAACCTACTAAAGCATTAATTATATTATTGACAATCCAACCGAATAGGCAAAGCTCTCATCATTCTTTTACATACAACGTACACAGCCTACAGAATATTTTGAAATTCTCTATTTGTCCCAACATTGGCTGCTATTGGCCAAACATGTAGCGGGAAGCCTTAGATGTCGTGACTTTCATACGGATCTCTGGAAATTCCACTGAAGACGGATGTCGACCACTTGTCGGGCCGCCGCGTCTATTTGTCATCGGTGAATTTTTTATACCCCCCTACATTGCGCTTTTATATTTACATGGCGAAAATTTGAGTGAAATATATCAGTGATATTGTTATGCGTATTTTTATGTTTTAGTATTTGTTGAATGGGATGAAGGTTAGACTCACGATCGTTTAGAAGTGCTTTTGAGACGTAATTTGACAGATATTTCTTTCGTTTATTCTATTCTAGAGTAACATGACTAAACTTACAATCGCGGCAGTAAGGTCCTCTAGAAGTGTGATAGGACATTACGAAAGTTCCTTATAAATTATTCCTGTATATTCTTCATATCTAATGTCAGAAAATTAGAAGTAAGATTTTGGAAGACACGGTAGCCTATGGGACAATATACGTTTAAAAAACAACTGCAATTACACGCAGTTCTGGCGTTAGCATCGAGTATATTTACTGTACTTAAAATAATATGTTTACAGTACATGAATTTTTTTTAATGACCATTACAATGTTATAGTAGTAATATTAGGTCGGGGAAAAGTCTTTTCGCATTATAGTATGTATGAACTTGTAATAAAATCTTTTCTCTACACCAAAAAGCTCGATATTTGGGTACACGAGCTCACTGATAGAAACCTAATGAACCGTGAACTCATTTGTGATTCTTGAAGCCAAAGAGATTTTATTACAAGTTCATACATAGTATAATGCGAAAAGACTTTTTCCCCGATCTAATATTATACTATCTCATATCAAATAGAATATGGAAAGACGTTAGAAATATTGCAGGGTGGAACAGTGAACAGTGTGGCAAGTTTAGAGGCGAACTCATCGGGAGCTGTTTGCAACTGAGACATGTAACGTTCGGACAGATTCTCATGTTGCCGTTGAATGAAAGATACTAGATATGACCTTTTATACTGTCTTCTATATAATTTTTATGAAAGACACACAGTAAGTATGAGAAATTGTGAGAAGAGAATTAAATACGTTATACGTTACACGAAATTCAATTGGAACAAGCTTTGAAGCTTAATCATATCAATAGTAGGACCCTTAAGCAAAAGAGTAGACAGTTATCGAGCCGTTGAAAGTCATCTCTATCTAAATAACACTTACAACGATTTACAATGGCTCTGTTTGTCTTATTTAGCCGAAATCGGCCGGGACGACATCATAAACTAAAAAAATGGAATCCAGAGTTTCAAAATTGTCAGCAAACTAGAAAAAACCTTTTTAGCCTGACTTTGAGTTTAAACTCGGACCTCTGCACTTACTACTGATGCACCACAGAAACAGTGAAAAATTGGGCGGTTATATGTCTGTGCTAAATTAGTTTTACTGTCGTTTCCATTCTTCAAACCTCTGTGAGTGGAACCGCGTCTGAACCTAGTTCAATAGAAATCGCCTAAACTCGCGAGACATGTGACCGAAGTTTCTGGACAGGCACGCCGGATGCCCCCGACTTGGACTCCGGATGCGGATGCGGATACAAATTGGGAGCCCATCCGGAACTCCGTCTAGCTTGTGACGTCACGATACACTAGCGGATTTAAATGTTGAATAATTGTTTTCTGTTATTGTTTCTGTGTTCTTGAGTTTGTGGAGTGAGGGATCCGGAATCTTTTTCTTTTTTAGCTTATTATAGACTGGATGAACGTATTTATGTTAAAAACGAACGTAAGACACGCAAATACCAATTATCAATGCATGGGACGTCATATTCCATGTATTGAATCATAAAGAACCGTAGTTTGTAATTACTTTTATTGCCTTTTGGATTCATCATTTTTACAAAATCTTAGGTCCTCAGTTTTACTAAAGATAGGAAATAGTTCTAAATTTCAATGTTTAAGTTTTTTATTTAATTTAAAGTCAGGTGTTTATTTAGTTATAGGTTAATATTTGTTTTTACAAGTTTGAACCACGAACCACCAAGTACTTTAAATAAAATAAAGATTTCAGAGAAATAAATTAGTCCTCAGATCAATTTCAAGTAGACTGATTTCCAAAATGGAAATTGTAATTCTAAACCAGCATTTCTGACTGACAGCAACTGCAATAATCTCAAAGCACAATCAAGAACGTACAACAAATTTTAATCAACGTCACAACACAAACTACGGAATACGTACAGAAACTTGGAAACTTGTCACTAAATGTGGAAGCAATGCAATTATATTATTTGTTATCAACAATACGACAATATCGCGAGTTTCAAACAGATAATTAAATTAGACAGGTGGAAATCCTTTGTGGGACGACATTGCAACCGTCTCATTTACTATTGATGTAGTCTGCATTGCGAATAATTTCTGGTTTGTATTCCATCTTTGCTTTGAGTCTTCTGTGAGTTTGCTTTAAGAATTTTGAGGTTTCTTTGTTTTAGTGTAAATTAAAATTGTTTGTAAATCTCTTGTTCATTGAAATTAATTCATGGTCCCTCTGTGTTAGAAATGAGTTTTTAAGCGTTTAGCTAGTTAAATTTGATGTTAAACTACTAAGAATGCCTCTGTAGCGCAGTCAATAGTACATGCGCCTGCTGATCACGAGGTCCCAGATACATTTTCCAGGCAAAGTGCTTTTGGCCTTTTAAAATTTATATTCGAATAGATCTTAACAGGGGCTTGAAGTTAAGTAACATATGTAAAAAGGCTCGCTTCATATAACATGGGACTAATATCATAAACGAAATGTCGGTTTCATATACCTACGTGTATGTATAAACTTTACACATGCCCAAAAGATGAAAAAAGGTAGTCTTTTTATCGAATTTTGAAAGAAAGAGGTCTTGAAACGTAGTTGTGTATTGGTTAAGATGTCAGACATTATAGGCGTTTAACGATTGAGAAGTATTTAAAAAAAAATCTTTTGGAGGACAAACAAGTTTAGCAAGACGTTAATATCTCCAGCATTATACAGCCAACAATAGAAGAAATCTTTTCGCAAATAAATTATAATATTTCCAAGACATTCTAAACTTAATCCCGTATCATACAATGTGAGAATAATGAGCAAATCGTTTATACCACATGATGAATAGCTAAGACCATGCACAGCCATCATTATTTATAATGTAACCAGTGAACCTAGACCCCTGCTCTATCTCGCTACATACATTTTCACTTTACAAATTGATCGGTGTACAAGTACGAGAGGTCAAGTTAAACTGGTATGTCTGTTAAGAATTGTGTTGTACATCATTTTGTAAGCAAATTATGTATTTTTGCATGTTCTTGTGACTAACGAGCGGTAGGATGTTGAGATGTTCGCTGCCAATGTTATGAATGTTAATATATTTGTGGTTTATTGTTAGGAAATTTTGTGCTTGAGGTCTTTGACCTTGAACTTTGTTTTATTGAAATAATATTTACCCAGAAAGGCTACTACAATTTGAAGAACTTATGGAAATAACAATCTATCAATCTAACAATCGTTAATATTAATACTTGTGTTAGTAAAGTTTAGTGTTCTGTATCTCAAATAACTATATGGTCCAGTTTCACAGTTTAGGAATAAGTGCCGGATAGCCTTTTTGCTGGGTAACCGTAAATTTACGAAAACACTCGTCAGAATTTTATTTGATAATCGATAAGTGAAACTGGGTCTAAACCCTAATTCCAACAAAAATATTGTTAAATGCAACAAAAACAACCAACAAACGGTAAAAAATATTCAAATATATTTTACAATCGGATAAAACTTGATCGCAAATCTCTTGGAGTCAAACAGCAAAGCGGAAAAACAAAAACCTTCAACCACTCCATTACTCCTGACTTCATTAGACAGTTTACAATACAAACCACATGCAAAAGACAACTTTATAACATTAAATATAAGGTTCAATGTTGTGTGGTAGAGGTTTTTAAATTGTAGGTCCTTTTTTCCTTTAATTTGGACGAATGCGGTAAACATTAGCATTTCCACGGCAAAGCTGCTTAGCGTTTCTAAGTAGGTAAACAAGACTAGAGATTAGAGAGATTTCTTTCTGGATTAGGGTTGAAAAGTGCATTGTTTTAGTGAAGAAAATGTGCATTCCATTGTTTAATGCAATTATTGACATACAAGTTAAACGAGTGAGGGCTATTGAAAGGTATTTTCAACTATACGCGGCTGACGTTTTGATGAAATACAAATAACTTAATAAAAATCGGCTGAAGAATGCAATCAGGACATAAAACGTGTTAAATTTTTCATTAGTAAGGAAGAAATGCAACAAAAATACGTCACGTAGGAATTTCACTTCATGCAGAACTAAAGTTCAATAACGCAAAAAACTCAATAACCAAATGGATAAAAATGAATAATACAAATTTTTAATACGAAAAAAGCTAAACATCGACTGCGGCGCCAACCGAGCGAACGAAATTCCAAATTCAAATCAGTTCGTGAGTTGAGTGCGAAGCGAGCGGACGTGCTGCGACAACCATTTATTCCGTTACAACTCTATTTCAAATGCTAAATATATTGTCGAAAACGAGAATATTGCGGGGAGCTGTTTGCATAATTTACATTTGAGACGAATTTTGAGCGGCTCTGTTTGCCTCCCCTGATTCGTTTGTAATCTTGATTAGTTTTATTGCTGAGGAAATTAGGCACACATCCGTGATTTTATTGTTCTGCCTAAGGGCTTAGAAATTTTACATCTACTTTAGGTTTCTGAAACCATTTTGAGAGATTACTTAACGATGAGAAGAAAATTTGCATGTTTTATAATTACTTGATTAAAAAATTCTATTAAATCACCAGTATAAATTAATAGTCTAAATTAAATATCCAGCAGTAATAAATTATCCTTTTGTTTCTTAACAGACATTCCTTAAAACTTTAGAAAAGATAAGAAAATGACAAAACAAAACGAACAGGTCATATTTTTACTGGCCCTCAACAGAAATATGACAAAATACCGGCGTCGAACACAAGGCAATGTTTTCGAAACTTAATCCTTAACTTTTCTGAGCTTCAGAGGTAGTTTTTATTAAGTTACTGTGAAACAAACTAGTGGGGAATTTTTCAAAGTTTGCAAGCGACATGGCAACGTTGCCTCGGGTGGCGCACCGCCGCTTTCACCTTAACAAGAACTTGACTTCAATTCAATTAGTTGGCAAAGTTTCACTTCCATAGAGCGAATTAGGACATTTGTTTTATAAGCGGTTTAACTGCAAATATTATGATGCTTTTCATTGTTTTATTAGCATTGAACTTTCAATAACTAAGATTTATATTTCTACTTTTTAAGTTGAATAAATTTGTACGGGTCTTGGGTTACCTAGTTACATAGGTTTGCGTTTATCTGAAGAGTTAGTCATGTTATTCACACAGCGTTATGTTATATAACAAGAACACAATTTCGCTGAATCAGTCTTCAGAACTATACGTTAAATCAACAACGTTCGGAATGTAGAATATCTTCGTAAAAATAAATTTAACGAAACCACTATAAACAGTACAACTGCAATACTAGAGCTCAATAAATTCAGACAGTCAAAGGAAAATAAATTTTAAAATCGAACATCGAATCACTTAACGGATCCCGAGGGAGTATTAACCCGCTACTTTTATCTCAGTTCGCAGCTTCGAGGGGATGAATACATCAAATGGTTCCCGGCTTCGGCTTTCGGCATTCGGCTTTCGGCTTTAATCGCCGGGTAACCGCGGTTCCCGAGGGTAGACCTTTGATGCTAAACGCCTGTATCACTCGCTGTTTTGTAATGCTTTTGCTATTTCACATGGATTTTGTTCCGTTGATGGCTTTCAGATTTTTTCTCGATCACTGTATTTTTTCGAGCTGGTGTCGTTATTTTTGCTGCATTTTTATATGGATTATTTGACATATCGTGTGACATAAATATTTAATTACTAGTAAGAGCCACGTTACTGAACGCGTAGAGAAAGTAGTGTATTTTTCTGTCTCATTAGTATATTCAATAAAAAAGTAAAGGGCTCTAAAATGATGCTTGTCTAAGGTTTACATTCATAAAACCAATCTCGATACAGACTCCTAAAACTTACTACATATAACAGAATTATTTCACTATTGAGATAAAATGTTACCATTAATATTATTATTTCGGAAGTCTGTATGTTGAGCTGTAGCATCTAAGATTCAAAGTATTAAATATTTTATTGTTTAAAATATTTTTTACTGAAACGAGATACCAAACAAAACCCTAGTAAGTAAAATAACAGCATTAACCGACAAACTTATCTTGCAATATTCGCTGCAATATTTCACCGAAAATATTTTAAACTTATTCAAAGCATTTTCCGTGACTCTAAATTCTTAGTACAAGTACAGAGTTGTTGTCCCGCGTTGGGCGCCAAAACGTCTCGACAGCACAAATTGACAGCGCCACCTAGCGCCTCGCCACGAAATTGCACTGCGAGGCGGCATTCCGTGACCAAACTCGGCGATGCGCGGACGTGTCACGTTTATATATAACAAAATACATAGAATTGTAGTTCTTCACATTGATGTAATAATGCATACGACTTTCAATATAGTTTCGAAGATTTTTGCTCCGATGCAAATTTGGATTATAAAGTCGTGGAATTTCACAATTGTTATGCGAATTCTTAGCAGTCTACTATGTAATAAAACGTCCGAAAAATGATAGTAGGCATTTTGCTTTAGAAGATTAACTTTAGACCACTTTTTGATAATCTGGTTTGAAATTCATATTTTTCCGACGGTACCTAACACACGAATGACATTACATCTATACTAATATTATAAATCTGAAGAGTTTGTTTTTTTGTTTGCTTGTTTGTATGTTTGTTTGAACGCGCTAATCTTAAGAACTATTGGTTCGATTTGAAAAATTATCTCAGCGTTAGATAGCCCATTTATCGAGAAAGGCTATAGGCTATATATCATGTTACAAAAACTGGAGGACTTATGACCTCTCCTTACCTCTCCCATGTGACGCAAGCAGAGTTGCGCGGGTCGGCTAGTTTATAATATATTTTTGGTGTGATACGTGGTTAATGCGTAAAAAGAAAAGTTTAAAGGTTCCTGCTCCCTTCTCATACCTAAGATAATGGATCCAACATCGATTTTAAGATCCAAAGAAATGCACTTTTTCAATCAATAAGTCTTTTAGAAAACAGAAGCATATTTTTTTCGAAATTAGGCATGTTACATTAAATTCGATTGATAAATTGCCCGGGAGCCAAGATACTTTTAGTATCTGTTAATTAATTGTATGAGTCAATTACTATCATACCAGCTTTTTTCTTGTTTATTATTGTCTTCCTAATAATACTTTCCATAAACGGGTAAGTCCGTAGGTATCATAGCTCTTATTTCTTATTAATTTACTTATTTACAGAACTACTCGTTTTATATAGTCTGACTATGATTGTAAGTATTGTAACTTTAGTTTTAGTATTCTGTATACCTACATTATTACTGAAATGTATTGAAGAGAGTTGTCATGATTCTCATATCAATTATTTTCATAAGATCTATACCAAATATGTTTAAGTAGGAAACTTCTAATACATTTGGTATAGGTCTTATTTAATAAAAGAAAATTACAAAAAAACAATCATTTGACAATTTTTTTAGGGTTTCTTCTTATTAGCGTACTCTCCTTATTTTGAAACTTATCCGTGAGATACATGATTGATAAACGCCTATTGATAGCCCAGGTGTTTAGAAGCTACTTATATGAAAAACTTAGAGGTTTATATCTCTGCTTAATATACACGTTGATTAAGAAATGTTAATAATAATAATGTCAAAAACATTGATCTAACTTACGAGTAGGTATCAACGTTCAATCAACAAATATTCACCTGGCTTAACTCTGTTTTAAAGCAAAAAAGTACAATTTTACAAGTGAAAATTTATTGCTGCAGCATCTCATATAAATAATGTTGATGTCAGCACTGCAAAATTAAATGAATTATTTATACAACTTGATAATTCAACGTCAGAAACGCAAGAACAAAAGACGATCATGTCACAATCCAACAATACGTCTACAAAGCCTTCAAGATAAGTCTCGAAAGAGCGAACTTGTACATTCGTTTAGAGGTCACACTCGTACATAAGTATATACTAACACTATGTATATATACTCTTTGTATACATCTAATATATTATCGCGCGAAGAGGCAAAAAATCAAGTATCTTATTCTTAAGATAGTCGGTCTGAGCATGCGCGGTCTTTAACCACGCCTATAAACGAAAGAGATGGTAGTCCATTCTTCTATCCAGTCCTCGAGCCCATCAAAATCTGATTTGGTAAGATTGATTTCAGATAAAGTTGATGGTAATCAAAATAAAAGGTTTTTTGTTGACGCCACTACAAAAGTAATGGGATAAAATGTTTTAAACAATGTTACTTTTTGCTTCATTTAGACTCGAATTCGCCAAGGAATAAATTTTGTGATGTTCTTTTATTTTCTAAAAATCGGTTTAGCTAAGCACTTGTCTAAGAGAAAAGTCCAAGTTAGTTTTGGAAAAACTACGAGTGTTATAAGAATAGTGCAATCACCGAGTTTGTCTGGATTTCGAGATAAAAAAGCCTATAAAATATATAAAAACTGGTTAATATACTTTAATAATATGCACACATTAATAATTATAAACAGTGTCTTGGCTATTTTAAATAACCAATTTAAATATACCTAATAATATATGGAATGCTTCAAGCTATTCTTATATTTTTAATCTATAAGGCCTATTTATAACTGCAATTTGTTTCAACATTTAATGTGTAATTTCTTATAACAGGCAGATTCATACACGGAATGGGAAACTTACAGAGGTTTGCATTACCAGTCAAAACTTTAATGAAAAGCGTTCACAATATGAACTAAACATATCATCAACCAACACTGCATTTCAAAGCGGTGCATCGCAAAATCTACTCACTGTTAATTAATTTTCCTCACAACATGTACCCTCAAAATTACCGCAGGCTTTTCCTATTAAGCCTCATAGTCACATCGTACTATCACTCAGATTTTTTCTCCTACAAACTTCAATTCATTACAACGACGAACGAAGCAAAGTTGGGGTTTTAATTAAAGATATTCAGTGGAAACCCGCCCCTGAAGCCTTAACTCACTGAGACGTGGTTGGCTTATTTTTTTTTCGACACACTCATTCCCGCCTTGCGACCCTCCCAAACAAACAGCCGAGGACTTTGAAAACAATTTTATTGTTGCTCGATTTTACGCTTTAACGGGTAAGGAGAAAGTTGAGAATCGTTTGTGGAGTGAAGTTGTATACGTCATTGTGGGTTGGTAATGAGAGTTTCAGTTCATTTCATGAAAGTGGAGCCTGGCAGGCGAGGAATACACTCAGTTGACCGCGAGCTTTCGCGCGGACGAACGTGTGGGGGGCAGCTTGCTGTTGCTCGCCGGGGGTCGCGGAAAACTTTACGTCGAATTCAATTCTGTGTTCTCTCTCTTGTGTGTGACGTGTTAGTTTTTTGTTGTTTCCGTCAGTGTTATGTGTGCTTCTAGAAGATTTTGATCCGGGTAAGTGTAATTTTATGCATTTTGAGTATTTTCTTATTTTCTACATAGCAAAAAAAAATTATACGGCTAACAAAAATTACAATTGAACTAAAATCAGAGAATAAAACTTATTTTTTAGTTTCTACACTGTTGATTTTTGACTGGATTATTTAACCTTTAAAAAAAGCACCAATTAATTAATAGTGTGCCAATTAAAACTTTTAAAAAATCAAGATAGAGGAATCAACAAAATCCCAAAAGAAAATGTTATGCGGAAAAATCTGAAAGTTTAGACACGACGTCAAAGAACCGCAGTTTCTTAACTTTTCGCTATACTTTACTTTGTGCAGTACAAACTGAAACTAGAACACGTTTCTTTTAACGAAACTGTTCGTGTATAAAGGCTTTCAAGCTCACTTGAAACAACGTAAGACTTTTATTGTTTTATTCTTAAACACTTTAAATAATAATTAATTTTCCGAATAAAATTCTGCTTGCTTTATGGCCAATGTATTATTATATAAATAAATTTATCACTATCAAAGTTATTTTATTTGTGAAGTCTTTCAAAGTTATTGTGAAAATCTAAAGAAATGTTAAATTAATCTACAATTAAACTTATTTTTTAACAATGAAAATATCTAGGCTAAATCGAAAGTAATAAAAAAAACTCTATTTTTTAATCATTAAACTACTAACCGTTATAAAACTCCCACCTAGACAGTTTCTAATACAATTTTAAACTCAATTTATCAAACTAAGTTTCATATTGAAGCCATCATAGTTTAATTTTAGTCCTCTGTGTCACCCGTTGAGTGAATTTCTGCTCTATTGATTTTCACGTAAGTGAATTGAAAGGACCGCTCAATTTAACATCAATATACTTATATGTACGTGAAATAGATATTAGAGGCAACAATGCAAACGAAAATGTATTTTGGAAACTATACCTCTATTATTCGCTGCATAAATACCTTAAAGTAAGTTGTTTAAAACAAATTTTTATTGCACGTTTTTATTCCGAAAATATTGACTTTAGCTCAATAAAAATAAGTTTAACATTATTTTAACTCCTGCCTTTTCAAAAAAAGGCTTTTAATAAGCATTTCAGTATTTTTAATGGTCATAAACGTTCAGTTAATAACTAGTATGAATAGTTCAGCAAATACAGCAAAATATTTATTACATTGACTAGCGTAATGCCACGATTATCGGAATCGCAAACACATTTTAACCTTTAGGTTAAATGTAATTACCGTATGACATCTTATCAGTGGTTATTATTGTAAATCAAGGTTATTTAAAGAAATAGTTATATATCACGTAAGTTCTATTTGTCTTTAAAATAAAAGTAATTAAATATTTAAATAAAATAACAAAAGTCCTTGTTGATTTTATTTTAATTAGTCCAATTATTTTTTAAGTTAAACTTTACTTAAACCACATCATAAAAATCAGATTTTTCTGTCTCAAATTAAACTGTATTTATTGTACGCAATTTACTGCTTAATACTAGAATATGTTTTAATTAAACTAAGAGGAATTTGCGGGCAAAACGTGACGAGTTCCAAATTAAAACACAGGGATATTTAATACCTATAGTCATATTTGTATGAAATGTCAAAAAATAACCAAAGAATTTAATATGTTGCACGCATGTCACAATTTATGTCAGCAAGAAATAAGTATTAGTATAGAGAAGGGAAGGCCCCGCAGTAGGAAAAGTTAACAATAATACAACATTGGTCGACCAACATTTTTGTACGGATGCAAAGTCTCCAACCCGCACTTGGACGGCAAGGACTGAAGCACGAACTTTTAATAAATCTAGGGAGAGTAGACTCTAAAGTCCCATACCTTACCTCACTTTAAGAGAATCATGCCCAGCATTGGGAAAGTAATACATAGAAATTATTTCATTAAATACTAGCGGCCCGACTCGGCTTCATACGGTTTTAAGAGTTATTTTACAATATTTACATGTAAACCTTCCTATTGAATCCCTATCTACTAAAAAGACCGCATCAAAATTCGTTGCGTTGTTTAAAATATCAAAGCATACATAGGTAATACACACGTATTTGACATTTATTAATATTTATTATTTATTATTATAGTGACGAAAAGCGGAAAGCGACTGTTATAGATTATAATTATAGTGATGAGTATTTATTTGATACCCTCAATTCTTTGGTGATTATAATGTAGACCAGAAGTAATTCTCATTAAACCCGTACCTTTATTGTATAACCATATAACCTATCCCCCTAAACACGGGGCCTCATATTTCAAACAAAAATATTCTCCCGGTTCTATTGTGTGGCATTTTGTACTGTTTCAATATAAGCGAGCATAATGTGAGAGCGTATTGTGGGTGAATTTCACAGAAATGCACCTAATGCGGATATTCGGATAGTTGCTCCTTTGAATACCGAAGCTGTTTCGATATATCTATGTATAATGAATGTATACGAACTGCTGTATAACCCATTTGGGTACAATGTTTCGAACAGCTAAGCCTTTTGCCGTAAATAAAAGTTGTATTTCTAATTGTCGGCACAAATCAATAAATAATTCTTCATAGAATTCTAGTAAATCCATGCGATAGTAATTTTTATGCAAAGATAGGTACTACATATTTATATTGATGATATTTTCCACCGATCAGCACACTACGGACACGTTGCCGTCGTAGGCCGTCAAACATGCTACTTGCTTTGATAACAACTTCTTTGGATTAATTCTTGAGTCGATCAAATCGCTATAGAGCTTTTTCCGTAAACCTGACTTGTATAACATAGCGCCAACAATTAAACGCCGATTTGAGAATATAGCTTGTCTCTGCCTACACTTTATCAAAGTCGCTTTTTTTCATCAAAAATTCTTTTATCTATATTATAAATACTTTATAAAATTATTTAAGTAGTAAATAAAAGTAAAATACTTACTAGTTACATAAGACAAGCTCATACAAGTTGGCACAAAGTCAGAGACACAAAATGGATCTAATCAAGTGTACTCGTATCCGCAATATCAGAAGTTAACTGAAACAATTCGGAAACTGGCCCCCAACTTACGCGTTTGTACTACAAATGCATAACTTAGGGGCCGCATAAGCCGTTCTAAAGAGATAATAGTGTTCACACAATATTCTAGCGCTACGTTTAATAATATTTAGCGGGAGTTTACGCTTTGGTAATTACTTTTGTACAAAGTTTATACAGTTGCGGTCTTTATCTTTATTTCTTGAATATACTTCAGTTTTTTGAGCCGGTTCCTACATAACCAAATTTTAAGTAATTCATTCTCTATGCTAATATTATAAAGCTGAAGAGTTTGTTTGTTTGAACGCGCTAATCTCAAGAACTACTGATCCGATTTGAAAAATTATTTACAGTGTTAGATAGCTCATTTGTCGAGGAATATTTAGGGCTATATAACATCACGCTACGACCAATAGGAGCAGAGTAACTGTAAAAAATGTTACAAAAACGGGGAAAATTATGACATTCTCTTTTAACTGACGCAAGCGAAGTTGCGCGGGTCAGCTAGTTTTTTCTAAAAGTTATATGTATGAATCTGTTAAAAACGTCTCGTGTGTTAATTCTACGTACAAATAACAGACAAATCCGAATCATATTTATATCCCGTCATCGGAATACAGTAACAACAGATGTATAGCGACCATCTAAACTGTAGCGCTTTTCACGGCTTTCTTTAAAACGTCGCACAAGTCATTGGTTTATTCGTAAAATACACTTAAAGCTTATTTTATTGCTATAGTATTAATAAGAAAATACTGTTTTATTAGGTAAGAAACATAAGTTTAAGATGTAAAAGTTAAACAAGTTATTAAACCTGAAGATATTTGGCTGGCAGCCATCGCGCACACACTTATGAAACTCGCCAACGAATCTTACTACTACTGAAACACTCATAAGTGTAGTACTATAAACCTTAATTATATCATTAATAACTAAGTGTTTTGCCTTTGTGTATATTGTAAATATTGAAGAAAAATAACTAAATTTTGGTTTTTATTTGGGTTTAAGTTAAGAAGTTATATAGAGAAAAATTATATGGTAAATATACGGAAATAAACTTTAGTTAACTTTATCGTTTATAAAAATTTTGGTATAATCCTTTTTGTACGGTTATATCTATACCGATTTTGAAAAAATCTATAATTTTCAAACGGGAAGCATGGTGAACTACTACCTACCAATGTCTTGATGGAAAAGACTCGAGTTATGAGATTGAGCTTACTTCTTATTATTTTAGAGGTTTATTTCAAAAATTCTATGTTATTATTATTAGCATTCTATCAAAAACTATAGGTATTCGTTTTTGTCAACAGTCAAAAATATAATAAAATACCGTTTATTTTCTACAGCAATATACGGATTTGTGAGAATTTCACCAAAGCTATTTCCACATATTGAGAGTAAAAGGTGCTAAAAATATTTCTCTTCCTCATAACAAGTTTTATTCAACTAAAACTGTACAGTGGTTTGTCAGAACTCTAGAAATAATTCATTTCTAGGTAATTGATACCAATTCGCATCCAGGATTTGATTAAAACAGTTATTTTCGTATCGTGACGAAACGTTCACCAAAATTATAATAGCAAAAGTACTACGTACTATGTAAATTAAGATATATTTCTGGTTGTTTGTATGTTCCACTGATTGTTATAAAGTGCGTGGATTAAGTGCATATCGAAAAAGACATTTAACATTATTCAAAATTAATTTCATCAAAATCGTTTTAGCGGGTTAGCTATGAAAATGTTACAAATAAACAGATAGATTTTTGCATTTATATATCATGTTTATCATGGTTAAAATAGAATATATTTGATTTATATTAGTCAAATGACGTAATACCATACATGCCTATATATTTTTACGATTATACATCAAAAAACTGTTTACAGTGAAATATGAAATGCAATGTAAAGTCAACAAATTATGCGTATACATGGCTTTAATATATTTTCGTGGATTTATCGATGTTTAACAGTTTGTTTTATCACGTATGCAAGCAATGTTTTAATATTATTAGCTCTGCTTTCATTACACATGAATTAACTCGCCTTATTTTAATTTGAAAATTTTCATCAGTATTTACTCGGTACGAAATTAAACGTATTACTTTATCATCGTTGTTTTTTTAATTCATTAACTGTTGCCTTCAGAGAGCATTTTTGTAAATTTTGTTATTAAATAAGTATGCCCAGTCGGTATTTCGACATTTAAAATGTACTTCAAAAATTACTTTTACGCGGCCCGCTAGAGGCGCTGATCAGATTTTCATATACAATTTGATTATGATAGTGGTAGAGAATCGCACTACTTAAATGGCTGAAATTGCTGATGAGCGTGCGATAGCATTTGTCCGTTATAAAAAATACTATATTTGGCTTTAAGTAGAGCAATTTTATACACTCCGTTCTGTAGAATATCGACAGCTTGACATTTAAAATGTGCTTAAAAAAATAATTCCCACGCGACCCGTTAGACACACTGATCAGATTTTCATACGACATTTCATAGATTTTGCCGGCATGTAGGTGGTGGTCGATAGTCAATAGTGGTAGGAGTTCAAATGATCGCTACACTGGTCATATTTTGAACATTATTATGCCACTAGTGAGTTACGTAGTATACAGAGTGAAGTCTGCCACAAGATGCTGATAACCTTTCACACGATATAATTTATTTTGATCGTAAATAACCTAACGGCACGTTGAATTATTGACTACTGACTATACTATGTATAGATAAACCATAATTACATTGAACATAAAGTATGTATTTACCAATCATAGACTACCTCTTTTCACTAGGAGAAAAACCCTTCAAGATAACCGACTTCTATTGGGGGGAAAGCAAGTTAGGTGGCATTACCAGTAATGGTAGTTCAATCACGGTAGCCATGTATTTACCACATTGATGGTGGATCTTCGGCACCTAAACTTCCAAGGAAATTTCGTTTTAGTGAATCTAAAATTATTAACTAATAGATACCTACTAGACAAACAACAACAAACATGAAATAAAGTTAGATAGTTTTAGTTACCTTAATTCATCGGGACTCTATGGGCCAAACAGTTGTTTGCACATTATGGTACACGAGTCCTCAGATTCGATTCCCGAAATATTTACACTCAATACATAAGTTTATCTTCATGTCCCAGTGAACGAGCAATGGCAATCAAAGGTTATCAGGCCCTGTTTATATTGTTATGAATAAATAAGTAGAAATTATGTCAACTCTATTTATTTATTCCATCACAATTAAATAAACATATTTTCAAACATATGATGATGTTTATTGGCAATAACATTGTCCCGAAATTGACATTATAACAACAATAACCCCTGCTCTGGGCATCAATACATTTTACATGGTTTTAATTAGCAACATATTGAGTTAAGATTGCAATATTTTTGTAATATTATTGCTAGTGTTGTGTTGTCATTAAGCAGGCGATGAAATCCAAAATTACAGCATGTTTCAAGAGCAAACGTTGTTATCGGCTCCCGACAAGAAAAAAAACTCATGGAGCAACAAGGTCAAGTTTGAACTTTATTCCGGGTTGTCTTACATCCACAAACATAACTGAAAACGATGTATCTAGGTATAAATTAAAGTGATATTTCTGTTTATCTTGAAGAGTGCGCTAGGACAAGCCGACGGTAAAGACTCGAGAGTCGGTAACACTTAACTCAATCATAAGCGACGCGATATTGTGAGCAATAGTCATTTTATTTTCTACAAGTTACATTACGTTACATTTTATTTTCGAGGCGCTCATAGCCAGTTGTGCTCACCAGTCGGTAAACGATCTGTGGCTTAAGCAACCTTTGGCGCGGTCATTGTACAGATGGGTGACCGCATAGCGGTATTTGAACTGAGCGTCTCCGTGCTTCGGAGAGCACGTAAAAAATCGGTCCCGGTTGTTGTCTACTAAGATAACAGTCGTTAAGCCATGTCAAAAGCCTGTCGGGCGGCTTGAACAACTTTGACACTAGGTTGACCACTAACCATACGACGAAAGATAGATAGATTTTTTACAAAACTATGGCAGACTTTCAATAAATTTATCGGGGTTTGTACATTTACCCTCTTATTCATAAAAATATATGAAGTTATGAAAGGCTATAAGTGTTTAGTTTCTTCCACTCCTTAGCGAAATGAAAAATAGCAAACATATTATTGTAGTTATTTAACTAAAGAAGGTTTATAGCATGTTTATGAATAAGAGGCTTAGGCTATAATCCAGGTCGCGTCAGCATGCGAATGAGAAAACTAATCTTAATTTTTTCAAGGACCGCTGACACTTTGCTCTTAGTTGACTTATTGGTTTCACTTTTAATTTTATATCACAAGAACTAGTGCTCCTCTACGCTTTTAAGAAATCTTCATACCAATATCCAACTTAATACGCTCAGTGGTTTCGGCTTTGCTTTGTCCATCACCCAATAAGTCAGTCACATAGTAAAGGACGAGTTTTATACATATTAAATTAATTGATGATTCCTGTAGAAAATGTTTAATAGTATCAGTGAGTGCAACTGTAACCCGGCAATTTTAGACATCCATATTTTTGATCAATTTGTAATGTTAATAAGTTAATTTAAATTAATTAGTGTTGGTGATTTGTTCGATGGCTAATGAAACATAATTGATAAGCTTTGCTGTTTGCTGTTTCTCGCGTCGTTTCATCGTGCTAATTACAAAGTAGAAAAGCTGTATTTGGAACCAATGTGGTAAGAGTAATAGTACGTTTGTTTTAATGTTTGTATTTTAGGAAGTAGGTTCGAATACAGCTCAGCAGTCCTGCTGTAATCAAGCTATGGAAAGAAAGTTTAAATTAGTGATGTTAAGTAATGGGATATTACGTAAAGTGTGGTAAAAATGTTTCTTTATTACTATTTGTATAACTTTTTTATTTTTACTAAATAATGATTAGTCGGAATCATTTTACCAGATGCTAAGCCTTAAACAGTGTTAAAAAAGCGAATAAAACTTAATGTTCTTTAAATAGAGTAAATTTCAATTATTTTTTAATTTAATCCAGTTTTATTTTCAATTCTAGTCTATTTAACAATTAATCTTTGTCCCAAATCTACTCAATTAAAAAAAGCAAATACCTCACAAAAATCCCTAAACTTATTATACAAAAACCGAAATCTCTAAATCCAATTAAAACGGGGACCAAAATTGAGCAAAAAATATATAAAAATTACATTTTAACCTAATAATTCGTGTCTAAAACTCTCAAAGGTTGGAATAAGGTCGCAATACGTGTGAAAGTTTGTCATATTGTTACCGAGGTGAATAGATGAGCGATTATATTAAAACGGGCCCGCCCGCACTCAATTTCATGAAAAAACTTATAAACGCCTGCCGACGTTCATGTTTGATGTAAGGATGTGGTATTATGCGCTGACTTATCACTAGGGGACTTAGGGGTGTAAATTAATTTTGATAATCGCCGGAAAATGTACCTCGCTAATGTTGAAAAAGAGAGGTTTTCTTATAATTAAATTTTTCTAGCTCCCATCGTACCTACATATGTATAATTGCACACATGTAATTAAATCAAGTTAAGCCATTTGCGGACTCACCTTCAACGAGTACCATAACAGCTATCTGTGTTCTTACATTTAAATTATTCGTACAGTAATCAAAACCACGACATCTGGTACATAGTGACATGGCAACTCAAAGAATCACACATAGTATACAGATGTTAATAAGTTAAATAAATCTTTTGAAAAATCATATAACACATATGGGCATCTCATTCTAAACTGAGCTAAGTATCTACTTCAAAATACTGTATAGATACATCATCTAAACTCAAATTAGATACGCGTGCTCATTACACAAATATTTGTCCTAGGTATTGGACACCATCACACGCAAAGGTAATTGGGCCGAGATTACCACGTTAAACACAGCACCAAACGTGCAGTTATCAAACAAATGCCATATCCATTTGTTCTTAATTCGTTGTAGAGATAGGATCAACTTTTTGACGCAGTCACGGCAAAGCAGGCTCTCTTGTAAAAGTGCTCTTTTTACCAAAGTTATGGCTTATGGATTAAATTTCCTTATTCTTTACCACTTCTGTTTGTGTGGGGAGTTTTAAATACAATATGTGTGCACGTTATATTGCTAGGTTTCTTTTAAAATATTTTACAAAGCTGTTTGAGGCTTACGTTGCAATTTACGGCATGCGACTAAGAAATCATCAGCATCATCAATTGATGTAATCGCTTCTTATAAAAGTTTTTGGAACGTTTAAAACACTAAGTCAAAATAAATAAGAAAAGATGAGGAAATAATACAATAAAAGGTATTTTTGTGAACTTATATTATAGACTCTACGCTTGAGAATCAGGGGCATAGCAAGGGCATATTTACATTTAATTCTTTGTAACTAAATTATTTGTATTTTAATATAACTTAACAATAAGTCCTTAATTTCTATTAACCATCCTTGTTCCTTATATGGCTATTTATTCTCTAACTAACCTTATCCTCCCACAAAACCAAATAACCTCAAAATATTCTTTAATTATCCCAAAAAACCACCAAAAATGTTCAAGTATTTTCTACCAAACGCCGTGAAAAGCCTTCACACACGTTTACATTGTATTAACAATGTGTATTGTGTCCGGCGGTGGCACAGGATGTCCTTTGTGAACCTCATATCCCTGATTAGGTGTACGAACGTAGTAATTAACTCTAATGTGTACGACAATCTTTTGTACCGGTTTAAAACTCACGGTTTAATGTACGCCGATTTTACAAATGGGCAGTTAATGCTTTTTTATTCGTTATGGCACTTTTTTTGTTGGTTTTAAGTGTTTTTATTTTAAAATGTTAAAAGAAAACCTTAAACGGATTATGAAGGTTCTGAAATTAAACCACGTAAAACGTTAGCTTGTTAAATTCTATAAAAGAGTTAATCCAGGTTATAAACTATGTGTGTACCATACATCAAAATCTGTTCAGTAGTTTTTGCGTGAAAGAGCAACAAACATACTTTCTACATCACAAACATTCCTATTTATAGTATTAGTAGGATAGGATGATGGTTTTTTATTGAGATTGTTAGTATAGTAAAATCTCTAGAGACACTGAACGTATTGAAATATATTTCACTACATGAAAGTTATATGGTACAAAAGGACATTGGTTTTTCTCTTTGATTATAGTGATTAACACGTTACGACAAAGCAACAATGTACTGAAAAGTAACCATAAATTTGACGTACACAAGTTATGAACCCCAAAACGCATACTGGAGTATATAACTGCCGTATTTATGTGCAAATTCGCTATAAGTAAGGCATAGTCGTGGTGAGCTACTAGTATCACATTACATTATTACAATTTATATAACTAATGAGTTACCCACTATACGAGGTCACATTAACGAAAACGTCGACTCATCCCATCACATTAACTTTTGTATAACATAATTAGTATTAATTAACTAGCTTTATTAATGATTCTGCATCTGTTTTTTGAAACAAAAGCCTTAGAAACCGCTGCGTCAGTTGCGTTGTATCAATTTTAATTTAGATACGAACAATGGTTATTTCATGGTGGGTTTATTTGTTTGGTTTTTGTAGGAATAATGAAAAAAGTTTCATACCGCTTCTGAATTTTGTTTATAATATAATAAATTTAACCCATTACTGTCCCACTGCTGGGCAAGGGTCTCCTCCCGTAAATGAGGGAGGGGTTAGACCTTGAGTCCACCACGCTGGCCAAGTGCGGGTTGGGGACTTTGCATGCCCTCAATAAATATATTAAACAAATTTTAGGCATGCAAGGTTTCCTCACGATGTTTTCCTTTACCGTTGGAGCATGTGATAATTATTTCTAATACACACATAACTTCGAAAAGTCATTGGTGTGTTGTCTCGGGTTCGAACTTGCGACCACTTCCGTGGGAGGTGTCAACTTGTACCACTCGGCTATCACTGCAATTTTGTTTATTCTTATATTAGATTCTTCAAGATCTTATATTCTTATATTTAAACTAGCTGACCCGCGCAACTTCGCTTGCGTCACATTAGAGAAAATGGGTGAAATTCTTTCCCGTTTTGGTCACATTTTTTACTTGTACTCTGCTCCCTTTGGTCGTAGCGTGATGATATATAGCCTATAGCCTTTCTCGATAAATGGGCTATCTAACACTGAAAGAATTTTTCAAATCGGACCCGTAGTTCCTGTGATTAGCGCGTTCAAACAAACAAACAAACTCTTCAGCTTTTTAATATTAGTATAGATAATAAAGTATCTCTATTTGTCAGTAGGTATATCTACTACGATTACACTGCTAATCTGCTGATCCAATTTGATTAAATTTATTAGTAGCATGTTGTTACTCGGGTTGAACATAGACCAAAAAAATTACTCCTACCACTCTTTGCTAGCCTATTAATTTTATAAACCTGGCAATAAAACGCTAAAATGCTGAACCGAATTAAATATAATGGACCAAAATCATGTGTAGACTAGTAATTTCGATAGATTCAACTAACTGATTTTTAATTTCATCAAAATTACACACATTTTACTAAGTTAGTTAGATACCTTACAACATTTTAAACATCAGCTACGCACAGTAATATTTAATGTGATAAACGAAGACCCGGAATAGGCATAGACTAGTAATTTCTATAGATCAAACACTGACTGATTTTTAATTTTATCAAAATTACACACATCTTACAAACTTACCTTACAGCAGTTTAAACATCAACTCACAGTAATCTTTAATAACCTAACACACACCCCAAAATAATCAAAAGTTCCAAGTTGCACGTCTTTCATAATGCATTGGCAATCTCGGTGTGTAATCCTTGAGCATTTTCCTTGGTACCCTATCCATTGAATAATACAGACGATGTAGCACCGTGCTCTGTTAATATTGTACGCCTTAATTATAGTGGATTAGCTTGATACTGCTACTTGGATACACCTGTGAACATCTTCAAACATAAATTAAGTGTGGATTACTGTGTAGAAGATTCTAGATTTAGATCTTGTTTTTTTCTCTTGTGTTGTAGAGATTTTGGACAACTTGGGGAGAGGGACAACTTGTAACCAATGTTGGCAGAAAGCGCCAATATTGGTTATAACTATGTTAAATAGCTGTCTTTATTTAGTAAACTTTTTAGCGTGTATTTTTGAATATTTTTTTGGCACAAGCTAATATAGTCAATGATTGAAAGCAGGGGTTCAACTTTCTTACGCGCAATTTTATTTCGACAAAATAAACATAAGTTCCATTCATGGTATAAGTAGAAATCCTACAAAAACATTAAAAAATGAAAGTATGTCTTTCTTGTAGGGTTCAAGTTAAACCAATATACTCATATAAGAAAGCCTACACCAGCCTCGTTTGAGCAACCAGCAGCAGACATGAATCAAATACTACACGGTATAATATAATTTCACTTAAAACAAAAATTAAAAGTACAATGTAATCTAGCGAGTGTATCGTATGTACAATTAGTTGAATAAACAAAGATGATATCTGGTGAGCTGCACTCTACCTCCCGCCACTAAATAATAAACAGTTCGACTCCCAGGAGTGACACGGTATCAACGCTGCACTGAACTCACTGTACCTTAACGACGTTGTATTCCACCATGTATGGTGGTAAAACATCTATACTGATATCATAGAATTGTCTGTTTGTGTGTTTATTTGGGTCGTATTACGTTTTATATCGTGTTGTACTATGTATGTTGCACCTTTATTGAAATCAATATAAGAATAATATATTCTCCTAGTTCAAGAGGAAACCCATGTCCAGCAGTGGTACAGTAATGGGTTAAACAGAATAATCGCGTTTTACTAAGATAAGGGTAGTCCTAATTTCGTATCTTAGTGAGATTTTCTAAAATAATATACTTAGTTGTACAGATGAAACATGTATTGTAAGTCCCCACATTCCGCACTATCAGGTAGTGACCGTTCAATGTTTAAAGTTACTTGAAAAAATAATTCACGGAGAATACTAGAGGGGCTCTGATCAATTTTTAAAACAAAATGTATAGCTCTATAGTCGATAGTTGTAGAAAAACGCCCCAAAGTTTAAGCTTGAGGAATAAGTTTCAGATAAACTAACCGGTAGATATAGTGACAGCAAATGTATGATAAACATGCCGGACGGACCAATACTTATAAAAAAATTAACCAGTTATAACGGGATTCTCTACAGTCGATTCCAACGAGTATCGAGAATTTGACATTTCAATTGTACTGCGAAAATACTTTCATCGCCACCCGCTAGCAGCGCTGATTCGAGTTTCATATAAAATTTCTCGAAAGCTAGCCTATTGTCCATAGTTGATAGTGGTAGACAATCGCGCTACTTTAGTCGATTTAATAAAAAATATATATACAGGACAAAGGTAAAGAATCGCTATTATACACCTTGTTCTACTTTCATATTAACAAAAAGAAACCTAAATACTCGAAGGCCTAAAAAATAACATTATGTTTCCATACATCGAACTTTCAGCCTAGTTTCCTTCGCGTGATTTGTCGATATAAAGTAACGTATTCACTTTTGAAGCTATTGACACGTATACAACAGACACAACGGTTGAGAGGTTCAAAAGGTTTTGTTTACGATTCCTTTTTTTATATATATTTATTTATATTTTCAATTATAATTATTATTAGTGGACTTTTTTAAACACAGTTCGTCAATCTTGTAGATACAAGGCTCTTAAAAAGTAGTTGTACTATAGAGTATTGTTAATCAAAGCTACGAAACAATGTTTGTTTTATACGTTTCGATCCACTGGAAAGTACAATTATTTTAGTGAATATTGTTAGTCGGTATAAGCTCCGATGTGCGATTCAAGGCATTTTAACTCCACCTCTTAGTTCTGATGTCCAGCGCTAGATGGTGTTAGTTGTATTGAAATAACACACAAGCTCGCTTTAATAAACATGATATAATACATACATACAATAAAAATTATAGAGCGTATATTTAAATATCATTATTAAATAGAAAAAGATTAAATACGTCAAATGTGAGTGGTGTGGTTAATTTATGGTGGGCAATGTTTTTTCTTTAAATTATTATTAATTAAAGTCTTGTGCCGCATTGACTGTTCATCCTGTATTTTTTTACTTGTGGAAATATTGTCATCACTACTCTATTAGAATTGAAGTTAGTTTTAAATGTGTCTGAGGTCGCAGATGTAGCTTTGCATGTACGCTCCCATGTAAACAGGACCTTGGCTTAAGAACGCTTCTCTGGCACTCAGAGCCATATGACCCATCCATTTCTTGTTCATCCTTATGCGTATGGGATCTGAAAGAAAAATAATCATTTGATTGAATTATTTCATTTGTTAGGTCCGTGACAATTATTCGTAAGAAACTTCACTTCTGAAACTTTATTTTGCATTTAAATATGTCATTGTAATTTGATCATAGACTGCCTCTCCCGGCTTTGTTTGCGTAAAAATTTTCGAACATACTTTCAAAAAGTAGCCTACGTTTGATCCTGTTTGTCTCTCACACTTTCGCGGCAGAACTTTTGAATCTATTGTGATGAAATTTAGAAAATAAGATAGTTGAAACTCAAAAATAAGCTGTTAAAAAATTAGTTACAAGTATCACCCCGAACGGTTTAACATAAGAGGAGCTTTACCTGGTAGATAACAAATCTGTAATATTATATAATAAATAAACTTAATAACAAAGTTACCTTCAGTCTCAGTGATACCAGGCCCAATCCTGAAAGGTGGGTAAGCATCATTGAAGTAGGCATAGACGTGTTTCTTAGACCTATGCTGGTCCCGGTAATGTTCTATTGTTAATGTTAGAGATAAATCCTCTGTAATATAAAATAATTATCATAATTTAAGATAGGAGACTTCTCAGTGGCGCGTTCGGCTGTGTATCCGACTGCCGACAATCATTGTATTTCTGGTCCCGGGTTCAATTTGCGATTAAACATAGTGCTTTTTGTCTTCCTAAAATTGGTATTAAATTATTTAGTTTAGAGTTAGAGAGAGAACATGACGGATATATAGCAATTGGCTTACATTGTTAGTAGCATTATTAATAGCGACACGTGGATGTCGTATTTATTTCGTGAACATCTGCCGAGGTAGTCCATCTAGAGCACCCGTTCGAATAGCACCTTGACGAAAAACAGCTAGCCTAGTTCACGAAGGGGTTCAACTTATGTATGTATTTGGCAGGTGCTATTCGAACGCACACCTGGCGGTTTAGTGGGTATACCTGCCCTTCTGGGGAGAGAGCCCCACATAACCCTGCACTCCACCCAGGTTGCAGGTGTAAGCCTAATGCATTAGCCACGTTAAAAAAAAAAAGTTGCTATTCGAACGGGTGCTCTAGATGGACTACCTCCATCTGCCCACATCGTCGGGTATAACAGGCGTGATATTATGTATGTATGTACTTACTAAAATCAATGATCGAGTCTGATGCTGATGACTTGGGCGCTTTGCCTTTACGATAATACGTGGCAACTGTATGAGGCGTGTACACCACAATGCTGGCGAACTCTACTTCTAGGACCAGAGCATCCGCTTCTTTGTCAATGCTAAAGAGTTAAGCAGTTTATTAGAATCCTTAGCAGTAAAATGACCATACTGAGCAACATGTACAAAAAAAAATTTTAGGCGAGTCTATATTGAAATCTGAGTAAAGCTGTAATCAGCAATTATTTGCTACTCAAAACGCCAATTAATTATTTCAACATAATTTAACGCGATTATATTACAGAATGTGTGGTTTTGTGCGTCGTGCTTTTGAATCAAAACGGCAGTACCGATTTAAATAACAATCGAAAATGTGATAAATTTTATCTTGAAGAAGTAAAAAAATATTTTCAACAACACAGCAGTTATAATAATTAAATTCTTAATTAAGACTATAAAAACGAACACAGCCGGGGGCAAAAGCCAGTTGATAAAAAGTATGAGAATACTTACAAGAACTCCTTAATCTTGCCTGTATTAATACCTTTGACTTGAGCATCAACGAGAGTCAAAGTGATATTACAATGAGGCAGCTGTAATGGCAAGTTATGTACTAAATAAGGGTCTGGAGCAGATCTGTGGGGGGCTGAGCAACCGAAGTTGTGTGCGAAGAAACTTCTGATGCAGTCCAGATCGTGTGGAGAGCATGGCCGCCCGTCTTCTCTACTGTGATGATGATCATGACCTGTGAATATGCATCACATCTTATTTTATCTGATTTTGAACTGTAGCCTGATAAACTGATGACTTTTATAGAAGGTACATGCACAATTTGTGTTCATCATACAATTTTTAGTCCTGAGTGCAACTAAATTTCATGATACGTTGCAGGCCGATACGAGCATATACAACAAAATAAATTTGAAAATGCTTTTTGTGAGCGTAGTAACGAAGTTTTTGTCTCGAATTAATAGTTTCGCATTACAAGAAACAAGCTACGAAACGAAAATTACGCTTCAAATCAGAAGCAGTTATTTAGTTTATAACGCGTTACTCTCTGGGATTGCCAATCGTAATCCAAAAATCAGTTTTCTTATGTAAGCTAGACTTGTAAACATCTCGCTGAGGCGGCAAAAGAGCAGAACAATCAAAACTGCAGGGCATGACCAGTAGTCTCATAATACTAAAATTAAAAAAATAAGTTATTGAATCTTACCTTTGTAAAACGGTATATCGTGTCCTGTCCAATAATTTTCAGAAGCCTGAATGTCTTCAAGACAATCACAAAACGTTATCAAAAATACAAAACATAAAAAGATCTTCATTATTACATGCACGTATTCAAATCAAGCTTAAACGTTTCAATATAATTTAGACAAGCCAATTCATTTTATACGCACACTTAGTGATTTCAAAGGATATACTCAATTGCTCGCAAGTGATCATAGCGTACAAATTGCCTCATTATGTTGATTTAACATAATTGCATATTAAACATTGTTTTTCGGAAGGTCCACTTAACTGAGCAAACGTTTATAATTAAAGATGGATATCTTCATAAATAGTCTATGTGCGTGATCTTATCGCATAAAAATCTGCTATAATTTAGGCATCCAGCATACATATTAAATAATTAGGTGTATTTCAGAGAGAAAACAATGAGCGGTGCTGTATTGTTCTTGACTATAAACCTGTAGCACGATTTCTTGTACTTATGTACGTATAGCTTGCATATGGAGAGTTTGACATTGAAAATCTCTTTAAGGAAACATTTTCTTCCCAAAATCTATCTGTGCAAGTATATGGTTATCAGTTTTTTATCCAACAATTACTGCTGGCTACGCAAAACTCAACAGTCGTTAGTGATAGGAAACTCCCCCATTAATCTGCTCAAGGTGATTGACGCCACTATTCTTCCGCCCTGCCTCTTTTATTTTATCATAATTAATAGTGAATACCGGATAATTTTCAATTCAATACAGCAATTTATGTCATGTTATGTCATGCTACCTTTAATCCATGAATAAACCTAATGGACCAAGATCCCAGAGCTGCCAGACCTACGTCATTTTAGCAAAGCTGAAATTTTGAGGACTGTTAGTATAAAGGGTCTGTTAAGAGGTATGCACATCCACTACCTTGAAAGCGGGGCCGTTTCTGAGGTAGCGCGGAGTGAAGGTGCGTAAAAAACGACCCAACCTACGTTATAGTAGCAAAGTTGGTTTTCAGATATGTTATTAATGATATTATGTAGAATTAAAATTGACTATTGCCAGACCGTTTCCCGGGGCCATTACTTCTGCCAGACGCCTTAAATGTTGTTAAAAAATGAGGTCAACTACGTCATAGTAGCAAGCCTAAATTTTATATATGTTATTAAAGGTACAATTTTAAGACCCCCTGTATGCGGACAGACCATTCCGCAGGGCCCTTTGTCCCCTAGACGCCATTAAACTTTCCCTATGAGTGCGAGAGTAAGAGCATTATTCATACGCATAAATGAAAAACAATTGAATTAAAAAAATAAAAATTGAAAAATTATTGAATACTAGCTGACCCGCGCATCTTTGCTTGCGTCACTTAAGAGAGATAGGTCAAAATGTTACATAAACGGGTTATGTAACATTTTTCACTGGTACTCTGCTCCTATTGGTCGTAGCGTGATGATATATAGCTTATAGCTTTTCTCAATAAATAGGCTATCCAACAGTAAAATATTTTTTTATTCGCACCAGTAGTTCCTGAGATTAGCGCGTTCACACAAACAAACAAACTTCTCAGCTTTATAAAATTAGTATAGATTAAAAGTACTTGGAATGTTTAGGTATCTTCCTAAACATTCCAAGTACTTTTAATCCGGGAACATTATATAACTCGCAGATAAATTTTTGAATTACAATTTTGTTCCTTCGCTTTATCAATAGATAATTCAACTTCTCCGAATTGAACAAAAGCTTCTTGATATTCTGGCGATTTCTTCAAAATTTTAAATGGTCTGAGCTGAATTGATGTAGATGCTGCACGGCTACAACTTTTCATTAACACGTATACAGTCGGCGATGTGAATGAGAAATTCCACCGGCAAAATGTTAAAAAATTCGACGCAAGTAATTTACCTCCTTGTAAATCTGAATTGCTTCAACAATTTCGACGAGCAAATTATATTGCGGGTGTCTGGAGTAATGCTCATATAAAGCGTCCTAGCATTTTAAGCCCAGCAAATAAAGGGTGGGTTCTAAAGGATAACCATTATCATTTTAAGTGGTTTGATGGTGACCAATTGCCAAGTTTCGTAAGCGAATCACTTGAAAACGAATTAGGTATTTTATTTTAACTTTAAATTATTTCAATATACCTACTTGTAACTGTTTTCAACATCATTTCCTACATTTTTTTTTACAGAGAATTCAAGTAACAATGAAGACGATGGTGGAGATGATTTAAATATTCAATTTGATGAGGGAAGTAAGAGCTCAGATAATGATGATGATGATGAATGACTACAATTTTTATTTCATAATTTTTGTGAATAGTGTAAACCATATCTATTTTTAAAATAATTCCCAAAATAATGTTACTTATCTTCCTAAACACTCCAAGTACTTTTAATCTATACTAATCTATACTAATTTTATAAAGCTGAGAAGTTTGTTTGTTTGTGTGAACGCGCTAATCTCAGGAACTACTGGTGCGAATAAAAAAATATTTTACTGTTGGATAGCCTATTTATTGAGAAAAGCTATAAGCTATATATCATCACGCTACGACCAATAGGAGCAGAGTACCAGTGAAAAATGTTACATAACCCGTTTATGTAACATTTTGACCTATCTCTCTTAAGTGACGCAAGCAAAGATGCGCGGGTCAGCTAGTATTCAATAATTTTTCAATTTTTATTTTTTTAATTCAATTGTTTTTCATTAATGCGTATGAATAATGCTCTTACTCTCGCACTCATAGGGAAAGTTTAATGGCGTCTAGGGGACAAAGGGCCCTGCGGAATGGTCTGTCCGCATACAGGGGGTCTTAAAATTGTACCTTTAATAACATATATAAAATTTAGGCTTGCTACTATGACGTAGTTGACCTCATTTTTTAACAACATTTAAGGCGTCTGGCAGAAGTAATGGCCCCGGGAAACGGTCTGGCAATAGTCAATTTTAATTCTACATAATATCATTAATAACATATCTGAAAACCAACTTTGCTACTATGACGTAGTTTGGGTCGTTTTTTAAGCACCTTCACTCCGCGCTACCTCAGAAACGGCCCCGCTTTCAAGGTAGTGGATGTGCATACCTCTTAACAGACCCTTTATACTAACAATCCTCAAAATTTCAGCTTTGCTAAAATCACGTAGGTCTGGCAGCTCTGGGATCTTACTCTATAAGCGTAGCTTTTGGAAACCATTTTTAAACTGTAACTACTGTAACTTTACTTGATGAATATTATCTTCAAGGAAACTTTCTTAAGACATCATTTTACTAGTGAATTATTATTTTTAATCGATACAAAACTAATATGCAGCTGCTCTATACTACTTGTTTAAGATAATAATAATAAGTATTTTAGGGGTACAACTGATGAATAGAATAAAAACAAAAGATGACGAAAAAATTTATTTTAATTAGGATAAGTAGCATATTTATCATATAACAAGGAGAAATACATAAATTGATACATAATAAATACGAGCATAATGACGAGAAGAATGGCTTAAGCTAATATTGTTATTTGTAGTATTAATTAAACTTCTAATGTTTTGAACGACAGATGTTGGTCTTGAAATAGGTATCAAAGTAAGCCGGTCCTTGAGTAGTCAGGGCTTCTCTGGCACTCAACCCTACATCTCTCATCCATTGCATGTGTGACTCTTCAATCTCTGAAAATTTACAAACTAAATTAATTTTAAAGATATTTCAATATAGACCAAACTTAATTTTCCTCATTTATATTTTAAACACCTACTTCATTTAATCTCTGCATCACTCCAAGGTAGACTGGCAGAAAATGCCTTTGACATTAAGTCCGCCTTTACACAACTTTGATATCAGAATTTGATATAAGAAGTTTAAAATAAATAAATAAAACTTGTAATAATTTAGCAGACAGTGCAATCATTTGTTCCATGGAAATCGAAATCATGTTTATGTTACGCAGAATAAGTGACGTGACGTTGTACCTTAACTACTGCGTCACGTTATTTATGGCGCCTGGCTGCCACCATATATAATTTTAGAGCCAATTACGCTGGCCAAAAGGAAAACATTTACTCATTTTACTTGATAATTTTATTTCAACAAATCAATTTGTTGCTTGACGTAAGACAAGTCAAGTAATTGATGATCTAATTTAATCTTGATACTAGCTGCCCCGCGCAACTTCGCTTGCGTCACTTAAGAGAGACTGGGTCTTAATTTTCCCCGATTTTGTAACATTTTTCGTTACTACTCCGCTCCTAATGGCCGTAGCGTGATGTGATATAGCCTATAACCTTCCTCAATAAACGGGATAACTAACACTGAAAGAATTTTTCAAATCGGACCAGTAGTTCCTGAGATTAGCACGTTCAAACAAACAAACAAACAAATAAACTCTTCAGCTTTATAATATTAGTATAGATAAAGATAGAGAGCAGTGATAGCCGAGTGGTTTAAGTTAGCACCTCCCGCGCAAGTGGTCGCAGGTTCGAATCCGAGGCAACACACCAATGACTTTTCGAAGTTATGTGTGTATTAGAAATAATAATAATTATCACTTGCTCTAACGGTGAAGAAAACATCGTGAGGAAACCTTGCATGCCTAAAAATTGTTTAATACATTTATTGAGGGCATGCAAAGTCCCCAACCCGCACTTGGCCAGCGTGGTGGACTCAAGGCCTAACCCCTCCCCCTCATTCTCATTCGGGAGGAGACCCTTGCCCTGCAGTGGGACAGATATGGGTTATTTACAATTTACATAGATAAAGATAAAGAAATATTTGCTATATCTCTATTACCTTCAAGTACACGAAGACCTGGGCCAACTTTCAGCGGTGGTCGTCGATCAGACAAATATGCGTAAACATGTTTTTTTCCATGATTACTATGAAGATGTTGAATTGTTAAAGTCAGGGATAGATGTCCTGAAAAATAATCAGAAAATGTAATATTATAATTTATAATTAATTAAAGGTTAGGATACCTTATTTTTTTAAACGACGTTTCGATTGAATTGCATCGATTGATCGACAAATAAGACGTGTGCAAGCGAGAGTTTATAATCGTTAATCAGAAAATAGTTCCAGAAAAATACGCTAGTAGTGCTAATTAATTTTTCAAACAGAATTTGCCTATGATCGGTAAAAGAATTCGCCCCAATGATTCTGCTGTTTACAGTTCCTGTCATCCAGTCTAGAAATTGTAATACTTACTTAATACAAACATAGCGTAATCAGATCCTATAATAGGTTCTTTGCCTTTACGGTGATATTCCATCACGGCCCACGTCTTCCCAAAGAGGCTACCAAACTCTACTTCAAAAACCAATGTGTCTGTTTTCTTGTTGATACTGCAATAGGCAAACAGAATTAGTTATAATTTTTGACCTAGTTTATAATTTTCCACCAAATATCATTCAAGTTAACATACTTATGTCCGAACGAATTATAAATGATGCTGAGAGAAAAAAATATAATTATTGAAGCACAATTTTTCAAAATTTTAAGATAAATGCTTTGGGCAGAAGTTAAAGAAATGCTGAGAAAAAAATTCTAGCAGATATACACAGACAGAGGATTTTGAAGTGGCGTTCTTTGGTCTTGCTTAAACACTTAAAAAGAAAAAAAAAAGCAAAGAAAACTTTTTGAAAAGACTACTTACTAAAAGTGTTCAATCCTTCCAGAATTTAATCCTTTAACATGAACATCGTTCATGGTAGCCGACATGTTAGAATGGGGAACGTTTATAGGAATCTTCTTGATCACATGAGGTTCTGGAGTCGGTTTGTGTACAGGTGAACATTCCAGAAGGTTGGCGAAGTAATTACGAATGCAATTTATGTCGTGGGTGGAACATGGCTGCTCAATATGGTCGTGATGGTCATAGCGTTGGTGGCCATGGTGATTGCCTGGAAAATGACAATACACTTACTGTTGCTTATATAAATTGCATTGTTGAAAAAATATGCTCACGACTATTTTTAATCATTACTGTGCTATTAGAGATACAACCGAATTGCGTGGCTTTATCCCTTCTTTCTTTACTTACTTGATGGACTAAAAAATTACGCAGTTTTGATTTCGTTTTAGCTAATTATTATTATAAATTGGTTTAATTATTTAACATAATAGCGTTACAGACAGACATGCAGGCAAACTCTCGCATTTATCATATTAGCATAAATTAATTATTTCATACAATTTTGTCTTACCATAGTTTACTTGATGTCCATAATGTCCGACCCAGTAGTTTCTGATTTGATGATTGGTCGCCTGGCTCCCAAGAACAAATAATAATAATGAAAAACACAAAGGATTATACATGTTTGTATGAAATTAAACAACAAATAAGTATTCAAACAATTTATAGGCATATTTACGTGTCTTCTATGCGAGGAAGTTCCAATCAAATGAATTGTACAATTTAATGTTTCCGTAAAAAACATTTTAATTGTTTGATTCCAGTATAATAAGCGTATAATGCTTAGAATTGTTGATACTCATTGTGATTCAACTTTCACAATAAATAGTACCACAGAACACGCCGATCTCACATAATATGTGTAATATTTCTGCTTATACATAATATAAAAGATGTGATATGAATGGAAATAAAACTTTCGGGGCACAAAGTGTCAATTTGCCATTTTTTTTGCTAGATCACATCCACACTTATTAATCCATATGTACATACTTACTTCTGCATTTATTCATTTTTACTTATTTACCTATCCTAGCAGCTTTCTATTTTGCACTCACTTACCCACCGAGCACTGCTCGTTTTCAAAGTTTCACCCCCAATTATAACGACTTATGGATTGATTGTTAATAAATAAAAAGCCCGCGTCTGATCCCTGATCTTCTACTATCTCTATGCTAATTTTAATCAAAATTGTTTCAGCTGTTTAGCTGAGAAAAGTAACAGACTTTCACATATACCTATATTAAAGATATAAGTGTAGATTGCGATATCATCACTTAAAAAACACTACATTAGTATGCTTAACGGTAAACAATAGCATCGTATTTGCTCCAGTTAATATAGACTTTGCTATTTTATTAAACACCCACACGTAGGCCAAAGAGACATTTCAATAAAACAAAAATCTGAATATGCATTTGTTTACTGGTCATAATATAGGAACAAATAAAGTAGCAGAAAAATCGCCATTTTCAATCTAAAAAAAGCAGAGTCGTTATTGCTAGTTATTTTTTTATTGCAAGTGTTTTATAGTACAGATGTTGTTTTCAAAGTAGGCATCAAAGTACGCCGGTCCTTGTGTAGTCATGGCTTCTCTTGCGCTTAACGCTACATCCCTCATCCATTGCTTGTGTGAATCTTCTATATCTGAAAATTGTTCAATAATTTATACTTCATACGTTTAGTTAAATAATTCATTTGCTATAATTATTTCTAACGATAATTTCATAATATAAACAACACTTTTATTGTGCTTTATTTAGTACAGTATGGTAGTTTCTTGCACCTAAGACTAATGCTAAGATTGGGTATTTAAATTCACTTAACATTGTAAAATGCCGTAATTAAAATTAACATGAAATAAGGATTAATTTATTTAAAATCTAAAGCGTGCTAAGTTGCCTCTCTTTCCTCATTCAAAATATTGTTTTACTACAATCACAGCTAGGATAAATCAAAACATTTATTACATTGAAAGTAGTTTTAAATACACATTACCTTCAATTATGTAAAGTCCTGGGCCATTCTTGAGCGGCGGGTTTGGGTCAGACAAATACGCATAAACATGTTTTTTAGCGCGATTTGGGTCATGAAGATGTTGGACTGTTAATGTCAAAGACAGATGTCCTGAAAAAAAACAGATCAGAGTGCAGATAAGCTATATATACTACTTTGAAACATAAATTGAGCAGTTCAATAATAGTGATTATGTTGGTAGAGATTTTTAAGTCCCACCAATTTCGTGTACCTACCTCTATAATTAAATGCTCAGCTATAATTAAACGATATACATTTTTAAGTATGCATTTATTTTAATTGGTTGTTAATTCAGAATCAGAATATAACACAGCTGAAAAGCAGTGTTGTGCCTAGCACAGCGCAAACTGAGCGGTAGCCCTATGTTGCATATAAATGTTCTGCATACAGAACTTGATAACTAGTATCAAGTTCTGTATTAATGATGTTTCTCTTACTACTTTGGTTTTTTTTTAATACTACTACCTACTGCAGTTTATAGCCAGAAAACAAAAAATATTCGAGACGAAATAAAAACATATGGCAATGTTGATTAACTACCAACAAATCCACGCTCATTTTTTGTACCAAAACTAAAAGTACTTACTGAATTTGATGGTAGAGTAATCGGACCCTATGATGGGTTCTTTGCCCTTGCGGTGATATTCCATTACACTCTTCGTTTCTACAATAAGATTCTCAAACTCTACTTCCATAACCAATGTGTCCGTTTTCTTGTTGATACTGGAATTAAATTTTGTTATTAATAGAGAGGATGCATAGATAACAAAATTAAAAAAATACAGAATTTTTTCTATGATTGAAACTTGTTACAGTCTGTCGAGGCAAACGTTTTCAAAAATGCGACGTTATGTGATATTTCCAATCACAAATGAAAAGAAAACGTACTAATATTTGTAATAGTCAATATGGTGAAATATTCGACGCATTATTTTATCTTTTAAGACAGATTCTCAATACGTTACCTATCATAAATAAATAATTTTTATCACTTACTAAAAGTGTTCAATCTTTCCAGAATTCAACCCCTTAACTTGAACATCATGCATAGTAGCTGAAATATTTGAATGAGGGACTTCTATGGATATCGCTTTGATCCAATAAGGTTCTGGATCCGGTCTGTTAACAGGCGAACATCCTAGAAGGTTGGAGAAAAAGTGTCGAATGCAGTTTAAGTCTTGAATGGAACATGGTCGCTCAATATGATCGTGGTAGTCATTGCGTTGATGGGAGACATGGTGATCACCAGAGCCTGTAATACATACGTAATAAATAATAGTGAGGCGCTCTGGTCAGTTGTGCTCACCGGTCGGTAAACTATCTGTGGGTTAAGCAAATGTTGGCCCGGTTATTATATAGATGGGTGACCGAATAGTGGTATTTGAACTGAGCGTCTCCGTGCTTCCGAGGGCACGTAAATGTCGAATGCACGTAAAGAGTCGGTGCCGGTATGTATAAAAAATACTAACAGTCGTTAAGCCAAGTCAAAGCCTTCGGATACCTTCACTTTGATACTAAGTTGACCGCCATACGATGAACGAATGAATTTAGTATAATATTCATTTTGAAATGGCATATCTTATGCATAAAATCTCACTGTTGCCTTTGGCTATAGGGAGAGATCTAAGACCTCCCCTTGCTTCGATTCTCACAGATTTACTTACTAACATAATTAATAGAAATTAAATTGAATATGTGGTTTCTTACCGGGGTATGCATAATGTCTATAATCTCCAATCCAGTAATCATTTCCCAACTAGCACACAAGCGCTATAACAAGCTGCACAATGGCCGGTTAAAGGATTTTTATAACGCCTTAGGCTCCTTAGTAAGAAGTATAGTGGTTCTATAAGCGGCTACAGATCTCTTGTAGCGTCAAATAGGCCCATACTGTCCAGCTTATAGCTCGACATTGGATCTACAGTGGTCGTAAATAGTAATTATAATAGTACGTAGTATAGTAGTAATACAGGAGCGCTAAAATAAGATGAAGGTGGTATAATCGCGCTACAAGAGCTTTTTCGCAGCTTCGTGGCGCTTACCAGCTGTTGTACAGAGGTGGTTAGCGCCACGAGCGTTCGAAAAAGCTCTTGCAGCGCGATTATACCACCTTTACTTTATTTTAGCGCTACTGTGTAACGGTTATAAATGCTAACGCTCTAAATTAGTAATATGGTCGGTTTATTATGGTGTAAACTAAATATTTTGTATTAAAATGAATCATCAGTGACAGATGAGGAGACATTTTATTTTTACGGATTGGATTATGAAAATAACAAGTAGTCTATCGCTTTTATTTCTTTGTGTACGTGATATGAAAGTGCGAGTGCCAGTTTGCTGTCAATATATATGTATATTATCGTCAATATTTTCATGCGCCCTCAAAATATTCAGTTTTAAATGCAAAAATTATATAGATATGTGGATTTGGAAATTGTATTTTGAACATAAATAAGACTTTGAGGGTTACAGATAGTTTAATTAGGGTTATAGGCAATAAAAAATGATTTTAATTATGTTAACGTTACCAGGCTATAGATTTATATGATCTTCAAAAGATCGTAATAACCTCAAAAAATATGTTTACCAAATGCTGTAATGGCGTCTCGATCAAGCACCTCTCAGAGTTGGTTACATCTGCTCTAGCGGCTTAAGCTGTACAAAGGCTCTAGTGTTTGCTGTTGTAGACCTCAAGGTTCTGCAGTTGTGGCATAGGAGTGCTTCAATATAATTGTTTTGGTCGCACACCAGCATTTTACTCGTACTTTTAGGGGTCAGTCGTTGAATATTAATATAATAATAATATAAACTCTTTATTGTCCACAATAAAAATACATTAAATAAAAATAGAGAAACCTTAAATATAAATAAGATACTGATGAACAATCGGCGGCCTTATCGCACAAGGCAATCTCTTCCAGGCAACCATGGGATGGAGAGAGAAGTGTAGATGTAGAAAAGGGTAGAATTGTGTACAAGTAACATAAACTAAATACATGAGTAACATAAATAAAGGCAGGTCATAATAACATACACTGATTATTACATAAATAGAGAATTTATAGAAATTGTATAAATAAAATAGACATAATATATAAATAAATACATATATATATATATATATATATATAAATATATATTTATATTCATACAGAGATAGCAAGAGGAGTTTAGACAGTCATTGGAAAAGAAAAAAGTTAGAAGAGTGAGAGTAGGGAGATATTCAAGGCAAGGTGTTTTGCAGTGATAGGTAGTGCTCCTTAACCCGATTTTTGAAAATTGGCAAGCTTTGCACTTGCCTAATGGATAGCGGCAGCGCATTCCATAACCGCACAGCTTGCACAGTAAACGAGTGGTCTAAAAATTTACTGGAGTGCACAGGCATCTTAAGTCTCAAGTTTTCTGATGATCGTAAAAACCTTGAATGCGTGTCATGTAGAAAAACAAAACGTTGTTTGAGATAGAAGGGAGTCGAGGGATTAAACAAGATATTGTACAGAAGATAGAGAATGTGAGCATTCCGGCGTGAACGTATAGGTAACCACTTGAGCTTGTTTCGATACTCGGAGACATGGTCATATTTGCGTAATCCAAATATGAACCTGATAAAGAAGTTTTGAAGGCGCTCAAGCTTATTAAGTTGGTTCTCGGTTAAATCGGGATAGCTGACATCGGCATAATCAAGAATGGGGAAGAGAAGGGATTGTACAAGCGCAATTTTAGTGTTGATGGGGAGAAAATTGCGTAGCCTGCGCAAGGACCCCGCCGAAGAAAATGTTTTACGGCTGAGTTCCTGGAGTTGAGGACTCCAGGACAAAGTCTTATCAAACCATAGCCCCAGGTTTTTGATTTTGTCACCAAAAGGGATGGCAGTGCCATCAAAGATCACGTTGGGTACTAGTGACCAATCCACTCTCGAGATCATCCTGGGGCTACCGATGGTAATGGCTTGAGTTTTGTTAGGATTGACGTCAAGTCCATACATTCTACTCCATTCACAAATGCGAACCAGATCGCTATTAATTGTTTCCACAGCTTCCGTCAACCTGTCCGGGGGAGCACAATAATAAATTTGTAAGTCATCTGCATAGAGGTGGTAGGAAGAAGTTATGTTATTGGAAATTGTATTGATAAAAACAGCGAAAAGTAAAGGAGATAAAACGCCGCCCTGCGGTACGCCAGCGGATAATGCACTCCATTCAGAGACATTGTTTTCAATGATAATACGTTGCCGGCGCCCATACAGGTAACTACGAAACCAGTCAACCACCGATGGAGATATGTTAAGAGAACACAATATACCCAGTAGAACATCGAAATCTACACAATTAAAAGCATTGCTGAAGTCTAGCAATACTAGGGTCGTAAGCTGGCCATCTTCCATACCTGATCTGATGTCCTCCGTAATATGAACCAGGCTCGTAGTAGTACTATGACCAGGACGGAAACCCGATTGGAAAGGATTTAGGAGTAGGTTAGAGGAAAGATAGGTGCTAAGTTGCATATGGACCAGGCGTTCAAGTACTTTCGATAGGAACGGGAGAATGGATATGGGACGATATTCTGAAAAGGAAGATGGGTTACGCTTTTTTGGTATAGGGACAATCTGGGCATCCTTCCATGTGGACGGAAAGATGCCGCTAGTGATGGAAAAATTAAGGATATGACATAGGATAGGGAGTATTACATCCAGGACAGGGAGGATCATATTACGGCTGACACAATCAGTACCCTGCGCATTCGATGTGATCGACAATATGCTCCTCTTAACATCACAAGCAGTGAATTGACTAAAGACAAATGGGGAACAGTCAGGAGTCGAACAAGATGAGAGATAACTAAGTGTATTACATTTCGTGGTATTATCTAACTTTGATGATGCAGAGAAGTGTTGGTTTAGGAGGTTAATATTAATACTATTGGGGACAGGGTTTTGTTGTGGTTTGCCGACCCCCAGCGACTTGAGAAATGTCCAGACCTTGGCTGGATCTCCATTTTCAACGGATTCATGAATGTGTCGGCGTTGTGCATTCCTACACACCTTGCTGCAGTGATTACGTATGGCTACATATTTTTCTCTATTAGCCTCTGAGGGACGACATCTGTACTTCGATTTGGCTGTAGCTTTTTTGTGGAGCAGAGATTTGATGTCGTCAGTAAGCCAAGGCGACGGAAGCTGTTTCACTTTAATTTGACGGAAGGGTGCGTGAGTGTCGTAAAGCTCGATTAATTTCACTGTCAGTATACGCACCTTGTCATCAACGCAATCAGATTCAAAGAGTGAGCTCCAATCAACATTTCCGGCATCCTCGCAAAGCTTAACGACATCCATGTCACGAAAATTACGATGCACAAGGATTTTCGGTTTGGGTTTAGGTGGTCGGATTCGGTAGGATAGGAAAAGTAAATCGTGGTAGGAGAAAGCATCAGCTGGACACTGACCATGTTTGGAGACACGATTTGAAGAGGAGACAAGAATGAGGTCAAGTAAGGAGGGAGTGCAGTTGGGAAAGTGGTGAGTGGCACTGAGAGGAAGGATAGAGAATAGAAGAGAATTAAAATAGTTTGAAAATCATTTTTATATTATTTTATATTTATTTATTTTAATTATTTTATTTATTTTATTTATTTTATTTATTTTATTTATTTTATTTATTTTATTTATTTTATTTATTTTATTTATTTTATTTATTTTATTTATTTTATTTATTTTATTTATTTTATTTATTTTATTTATTTTATTTATTTTATTTATTTTATTTATTTTATTTATTTTATTTATTTTATTTATTTTATTTATTTTATTTATTTTATTTATTTTATTTATTTTATTTATTTTATTTATTTTATTTATTTTATTTATTTTATTTATTTTATTTATTTTATTTATTTTATTTATTTTATTTATTTTATTTATTTTATTTATTTTATTTATTTTATTTATTTTATTTATTTTATTTATTTTATTTTATTTATTCTTTAAAAACAGTTGACAGACTGAACCACCACTGCACCTATTTAAATTTTAAATATGTTAATTCTGTAATCCCCATGGCTGTAAAAATGTTTCGAATTATACCTTATACATCTATTTGCCGTACAGAAGCCATATAAATATCTGATATAACGCTCAAGGCGCTATTAAAGACCTACGCAACTCTTTTATAGATGAGTAATACACTAGCCCTAAAAAAATCTGTTATAGAACCTAAGGCATTACAAAAAGCTTATTTACGCTCTTGAGCGCTATAAGCGCAACGCATAACTCCGTTTAAACTCCTTTATCTCCTAAAGTCCCCTTATACAGTTAACGGTGTTATAGAAGATTCCATTAACTCAGTTATACTTCCCTAGGCTGTCTAGCGATGCAATTACATGCTCATATATCACTATAAGTCATTAGTTTCCTACTAAACGGCTACTGTCCCGCCTAGCTGTTAAAGGGTTTTTTAAATAGCTAGTATACAACTTATAGAGAATTGTACAGCATTTGAACGACTCTTATGCAACTATCAGGCTGTATAACGACTGTATAAGCAGCTTGTGTGCTAGTTGGGTTGTCGCCTTACTCCCAAATATAAACAAGATAACAAAACACAAAGTACCATACATGTTCGCGTGAATTTATACAATAAATCAGTATTCATACAATCTACAACTGTGTTTATGAAACGCGTGCCTTCTTACAGGATGTGTTGATCAAACGGATTAATTACTATTGATTGTATCCTTACAAAAACGTATTTAACTGATGGATTGCACTGATTAAATTGTAGTTGATTTAACTTTAAACATACATTGTCGATTGACTTTTAATTATATACACAGCTATCCTACCGACTGGCTGTCGTTGAAAATTTTAAGGCTGTTGAGCTAATAAAAACGTTTATTGTTTTTTAAAACGTACATGTATGTACATTTCATGTCAAAATTTTACATATAATTTTTTATATAAAAGTGTAAAGTTATATTGATTTATTGCATTGCCTTACAACGTAGCAATGCTGCCAGCATTCTGGGAACGTTCCCGCTAGACAACGATGCGGAGGAGTATTTCGAAGCGCACTCTCACTTTCTTTCCTTTTTTAATTTTGATTTTGTATATGTTACTGTAAAAGCCCGGACTGTGGTAAATCCTGAGATTTTCCGGTAAAACCTAAGATTTACCAACTCTCAATGGTAAAAGTCCGAACAATTCTTTTATTTCGAACTTTTACCCCTATTCACTTGGTAAATCTTAGGATATACCTCAAGGGCAGGTAAATGTAGGTAATATAAAGTAAGTTAATAGTTATAAAGAAGGAGTTTTCGGCAAACCGACATGGGTAGGTTAGGTTAGAAGCCTCAGCCTTCGTGGTTATTTTTTTTTAAACCACCCAGAAGGAGGAGCCCCGCGAAGCGGGGCTCCGGCGACATCTTCAAAATCTCATTATAACTATGTTACAGCATATAATTATATCCCTAGCAATATCATTATATTACGACTCAAACACATTATAATATTACTTTATCAACTTTTACCGTGTCATTATGTAAATCCTAAGATTTGCCAATTAAATGGTGGTAAAAGTTCGAAATAAAAGAACGTTCGGACTTTTACCATTGAGAGTTGGTAAATCTTAGGTTTTACCGGAAAATCTTAGGATTTACCACAGTTCGGGCTTTTACAGTAACATATATATTACATATTTATATAATCTAGTTTAAATATATTTGTGACTTGTAAATATAGTTTATGTAATTTTAATATTAAACTACATTTTCCAAAATTATAAAGCATCGTCAGCAAAAAAAACTCTTTCTATGACAGAGTAACTCAGAAATGTTTTTTATTTATCACACTTTTAATATGACTTTCGAATAGAATTATAATGACTTTCTAACCGTGTCATTATAATTCTAAAGCTCAAATTCTTCGAAGTATCGCGGCCACAAAGTCTTGAACTAAGTTCATCATCAAGATTAGCATATTTTAAAAGTAATTTACACCTGTTCACAGTCACGCGGAAGTCTGGTGAGAGTTCCTTAACTTGGCTCAACACCTTCACCCCTTTTGTTCGACCGAGGTGCTAATTTTAACGAATTATCTTACCGCTTTTCACTGATTACTGTTTAACGGGTGGAAAAAATTATGTCAAATTATTTTATGCATTTCATTAAGTTGTATTATAATTAAATTATTTATAATACAAATTACTATTATACTAAGACTATTAAGTACTATGACCAAAAAAATACAAATGTAAAAAAAAAAACAAAAATTTAATAAAATTAAAATAAAATATTATTTGCATTTTGAGTTTATAATCAGATTGAAAGTTCTTGTAGGTCAAAAGTGAAAAAAATTAAACAAATTTACTGTCCTCCACACTGGCAAAGTGCTTGGCCGGAACTTTGCATACCTTCAAGAACTATTTAAAATAGAAACTTAACTTCAAAAAGTCATGTCGTCGGTGTCGTAGGGGAAAAACGACCACATAGTAGATTTTAAATATAAATAAAATAGTGAAAAATCCATTTTAACACCCAACCCTATATAAAACCCAATGAATAATCATAGCATTACTACGAATCGTTAAGCAATAATTTAATCTATGCCTGCGTAAATAAGGATGCAATTTACATAAACACAGGTAAATTTTAGAACAAAATGTTGCAATAACAAACTGCAACATTGTTGGGCTAGTTATTCGCGTGTTTACTTCGTAACATTCAGTTTATCATATTATATAAGGGGTTAACGTACGCTAATGTCTTCATTTAAATATTGTAATTATGTAACACTTACTGACTCTGGGGCAATGCTCTATCACTAACGAAAACTAGCTGGATATCGAGAAATCATGTGTTAAACCTGGTCAGCGCCCTTAGCGGGTGCCGTAGGCACTAATTTTTAAGTACATTTTAAGCGTCAATGTTTCGATGCCTGTTGTAGTTGTAGTTGTAGTACCAGGCTGGCTGTAGAAAATTACGCAACTGTAGGGAGAATTTGTTCTACTACCGACTTCCTACAAATTCGTATAAATGTAGCCGGCTTGATTAACCCATGAACAAACAGACAGACAGACAGGCTTTCTTATTTATAATATTAGTACATACGAGTACATATCTTTCTATAATCGATGTAGTCGCGTGCATATAGCAATATTATGCAAATTGTGTAGGACTGCATGTCTGAAAATCTCTCATGACAGATATCTGGGGCCTTATCAGTACCGGGAACGTGTTTCCTCTTAGCCGTGACGGTCATAAGATTATAGCTGACACGTACATGCATATGGGTGTAATGCCTAGACCTAGGTACATATCTATATGTTCTAGTCAAAGTGCAACACTAGTTGCAATTAGATGTATGAACTAAACCTCGCTGCTTCGCTCTGTGCTAAGTTGCTTCCTCTATTTCAGCAGGTCAGTTTTGTTAGGGTTTAACTCTTAACTAACTAACTTAACTTAACTTTTAGTTAATTTTCATCAAAATCAGACAAGACTGGCAGATCAACAGAAAGGCAGACAATATTTTGCATTAATAATATTAGGGTTTAACTCTTAACTAACTAACTTAACTTAACTTTTAGTTAATTTTCATCAAAATCAGACAAGACTGGCAGATCAACAGAAAGGCAGACAATATTTTGCATTAATAATATTAGGTGGTATGGATTACTATAGTCCAACAACTTAGTAGAGAGCCTTGTATGCAAGAATCGTGGAAGAAAATACCAAATTCAGAATTTTGAACTCCATTGACTTACAGCCAGGGATGGCCTTTTTGGTACTAATTTACTAACACTTTATTTGAAAATATATATCATTGTTAATTATAATGTAGATAAATGCACGCCAGGGTCTCTCCTAAGTTGTCAGTTTATAATATAAAACAAAGTCTACTAACATTATGATCTAACTTATATCCGTGACATGCATAAAAACGTACCTCGTGTCAAAAAGCATGTGTTAATCCAAATAAAAAGCCTACGTATTTGCCAAATTTCAACAAAATCATATTGGCAAAAACACTTTCAACAAACCGATCCCTTTTAAATCAGCGTAATAGGTATCGAAGCCACATGTTGGAAAAATTCCACCGTTTAGAACATTTATATCTAAAGTTTAATACCATTAAGTCTTCGCTGTCGAGTGTGACAATAAACAAGCGACAATGCACGACCGAATCCACTCAACTAAATTAACTCACTAGTACCTCCTTGTTGCTGCATTAGGATTTGTGTTACACCGAACCGTAGCAGTGAAAGTGAAGGATAAACTTTTTAGCCGTTGTTCACTCCGCAATTTTATTTTTTTATTAGACTTTATCTTTTAGTTTGTAATCGCAAATATACGGCTTAAAATAGATTGTATCAAGTGCTAGGCCTGGGTTTTTTCTAGAATTAGTAGGTAAAAATCTGAATCCTCTTTTGTATAATAAAATTAGGTTATTGCTCAGTATAAACTGGAGATCTATTCACTGGTACGCTATAAAAACTGCTTTGTGTGTTCAGCATTTGACAGAAACTGGTTGATCATGGAAATTAATTTATAAGGTGTGTAGTCGACGATTTTCTGTTGATGATGCTGGGCGTATACGTAATGTTATCGGACCAAAAACTAAATTATTGTAATTCATTGCTTCTGATTTTTTTGATTCAACTGACTTCTGTTGCGTCTAGCAATTGCGTTTTAAGTTGGCGACGGTGTAAGCAGCGGTCACATTTATTTGTATTTCGTATAGGGGAATCCGATACGCGCCCCTCAGCGCACAGACGAATGGTATTGGATTGCTCGGAAAAATTGTTGGCAAAATCCTTTGTGTGAACGTTTTAATGGCATTTCATGAGCTAGACCGTTTTGATTCCATAACGAGAATCGTATTGTACTGGCCGCTTTGAAAATTGAAGGTTTTTGAGTGGAAGTACATGTATGGGAGGATAATAGAATCAAGCAAGTGACTGCTTAGTATGATAGGTAGTCATTTTTAAATGTAACTGAAATAAAAATAAACATGGAAAGATAGCATGTAAGAATACGACAACATCTGAGCTTTAATTTATCTATTTAGCTGAATGTATTTAGGAGTGTGTTTGTCAGTTTCTGGTTAACATAGTACTCTGCTTAGTTTGGAATCAGATGACAGTGCGCGGGTGGTCAAAATCTTATTTATTCGTTAACTGTAGTTGCATTTTTACATAATAATAAAAATCATTTATTTCAGTCTTGGGATCAAATTTCAGAAGAAGAGTATAGTTAAAATATTTTAATCACAAAATAAATTACAATTCTCCCTGCCCGTCCCCTCTTCTCAGTAGGCTTATTGAATATTGATCCTTAATCCAAGAAGCAAAAATCAGTGAAATATAAAAAAAATATTCGACATTAAGTTGATAATGAAAAACAATTTAATTAATAAAATGTTGTTTGATTTCAAATTTTCAGGAATATGTTGGATTTCAGTCACGATTAAAATACTATTTATTTGTTTTGTCTGTATAAATAACTGTGGTATGCCAATCAAACCAATCGTAAATATTTTTCAGCTTTACCATTGTTGATTAAATTTGAAAGAAAAATTGTTCATTTTATTACAACTTTAATTGAATGAAACATTTTAACCTTTAGGATGAAAAGCATGCAATGATATATTACAATTAAATCGGTCGAAAAACTGCACAAATGCAGAGGTCTATTCCCAAGGATCTCTTTACTTAGACGCACCTGCACCGGTAGACCGGAATGTCTGTGTCTTTAAAGTGATGTTTAAATGTACTTTTGTACTTTTCATTCTTGACGTTTCGGCCAAGCAATTGCAATCTACGAAGATTCTATTTAATCCTACATCTAGTCTGTAGCATTACAATTTAAAACCGAAATAACAAATCCAAGTGGACTGCAATCAATGAATGAAATCACAATTTTCAACAACCTCTTTTTAAAATCGCTTTATAAGTAGCAAAAGTTATTTTTATTTAACACTAACAAAGGTTCAATTTCACTACATCTAACTCAAGAGCTTCACTTAAGCAAACAAAAAACTTTCAACGCAACTATTTATCTCAACCAGTATTTTTCTTCATTGTTAGTACAGATTAGCTCTCATTTATATCAATGTGACGTCACGGTGTCTCGGGGCAGCGCCCTCTGGCGCCAGTCTGTCGCGACTTGCCGTCTCCAGCGACCCCTTGCTGACTATCTCCGGGAGTCTGTCTGAATGTATCTTAATGGCTCGTGTTTTTATTTTGGGAAAACATTATTATTTGTGGATAAAGGGACAAATATGGTATTACGTAGTATGTTTATTTATGGAAATATATTAAGTAGCAATTTGTGCAGAATTCTATAAGTAGGTACGTCTTATTAAATCGTAATGAGGTTTGGTTACATTATTTAATTCTTAATTTTTCTTGCTTTAACCTAGATAAGTGGATCTGGATGTATGGACGCATATTCAATTTAGGCTATTTTTGTCTCGAAGCAACTCGTAGATTTTTTTATTTTATCCAAATTTACGCAAGAAAAGCCCAGCAGGTCTGTTAGTTATTAATAAGACAAAATTTTGACAGAGAAATACCCGTCTACATCTTGTAATAAGCTATAAATGTCTTCACAAAATTTGTCTTTTTTTGTAAGGTTATAATCTAAGCTATATTCCAAACCTTGTTGAATTAATCTACACCAATCTACAGTAATTACAAAGCCCTCCTTTCAACAATTCTTTACACTACAACAAAGTATCTAAGTAAAAAGCCTACGATGGTTAGTTACGTCAGCAAACGCAAGTTTCAGATACACCCACATCCGGTAAACAACGAGCTTTGTCTACCGACCGATGTTAACTTCCGGTTGAGGTGTGGCCACTAAACACGAGCTTATTTTAGGTTAGCAACATTGATGGAATTACTACCTTGAGTTTTAAATTATAGTGGTGTTGCTGGCGTGGTATTCTATCCGAGGTCGAAGAATACAAATTTCATGAAGTTGCATTTCTTATGTCTTATCACGCACGGGATGGCATCTCTAATCAAAGAACAGTGCAATCATGAACTTATTGTGTAATAGTTTTAAAGTTTCCATATTTCCAGATATTTATGAGCCAGAGTCAAGACCGTTTGTGAGATATATATATACCTACTTGTTGGTCTTTCAATACACTTATACGTTGCTGATGTCGCTTATAAATCCTAGTATAAAGTCAAGGTGGCTAATTCCGGCATAGTTTTTTTTCGACTCACCTTTGAGTGCCCGTATCCGATGAACGTTTTGATTTATGATTGCCATTTTTATGATGATATTAATGTTTTAAACTTTCAAATACCGTAATCCTATTTAATTTACTATCACCAGTACTAAGATATAAAACATTTTTTAAAACTTGTTCAGTAGACGGAAATTTCCTTCGAATTCAGGAAAATCCGTCATACTGGAAGAATTTATTGGAATCTTTAGTTATTTAAAAAAAACACGTAAGTATATAAAAGTATCTTATCCGTAACTACATATCGCTTTCTTAAGAGCCTAAAGTAACAACTGCGAACGCTTTTAACGACTTAACGAAGGAAATACGATTTCTACGCTTATTTCTCAAGTCGTAAGGTTCAAAATTTAATTTACACAAATGTAGTTTTAGATTTATGATTTCTGCAAATGTATTTTTTCGCGTAACTGTTGGTTGTTCTAAGAAAAATGTTGTGTTTAATGAGCCATTTGTCATACAGTTATGCGAGCTCGCCTTCATACAATTTAACCAGAAATATTAATACAGGGTGTAAACGACGGTTAACCGAAAACTTCAGTGTTAATTTTGTGACACTAAATGCGCGAAATTTACTTCAACCATTTTTCTCGGAAATGATTGGTTCCCGAGTTAGTCATTTTTGAGCATTCAATGTATAGTGAACAACGCGATATATCTCCGCGCATGCCTACGAGATTTCTGGCGGCGGCGGCGCGCTGAGCGACGACATGTCGCGACGCGTCGTAGGTATCAAAATCAAAATCAAATCATTTATTCATTTAGGTCAAATGTTGACACTTACGATAGTCGTTACAATTACTGAATCTACCACTAGCTCGGAAAGGGGGTAGAGCCTTATGAGAAGAGCTAGCGAGAAACTCACGGCCACTCTTTTCAATCGCCAAAAGTTTTACAATGTGGTTGATACAATAATTGATCATGCGAGGAGCTGCCAACAATCAGCGGTACGTACGCGTACCACCACGTCTATGCGCTCACTAGTATGTATTATTAGATAACAATCTCATGTATCGTTTATGGTAGGTATCGTAAGTACGCTCGTATGTTACAATAGCTCATAGTAAAATTGTAAGTAGATAGATACCTACTTGGCTTACGTGAAATCAAACAATAATAGCAAAATGTAACCAATAATAAGAAAGTGCTAAAACGAATTGTTATCAATGTCTATCAACACGCAATTACCTGGTGTATGGCGAGAGTTTGAGTAGGTACCTTTGGATCCGGACGTACAGGTGCAGAGCACGCCGTGCACTTCCACGTGCTTCACCATACATAGCACATCAACATTTCTTCCTATTTACGAACACAACTGCACTTCGAAAACAATAACAACAAAAATAATAACAATAAAAACACTAACAACTCAAAACCGGAACAATAACAAGTAATAATAAACAGCAGTTCACACACGACACGACGAATAGGACATAACGAACGACACCGGTGAAGAGCTTCCGTCTTCCGCGCGCTATCAAAGAGAGCCGCCGGCGCGGGCGCCTCTCCGCTCACTCGCGCCGCCCCTCGCCCGCGCCACCCGCTCCCTCCGCGCCGTCCGTGCGCGCGCCGCCGATTTGGTGACGAGCGACGAGTTAGGATCCCAGCGAGAGATTAGATTGAATAAAATATTGATGTGGCATTAGGTACTATTTTTACTTGTCACAGTTGTTACTCGTTGCATTGTAGTTTTATTCAAATACCGAATAACATTACAAACATTATTGATGTAAGTTTAAAATACCTACTTTGATATTTAATAACATAAAATCAGATTAAAGTAAATAAAATAAACACAAAACGTTTATTTAATTAAACCATAAAAAATGTAGGTACATAACAATGATAACAATCAATATCCATTAATATTCTTATCAGAGAAACTAACTTATCATAATTCATTATCCCCGGAGAATTACTTAGCATTCATTTTGTCGCATCCCATCTATGTAACATCCACGCGCGGTCGCGGCGTCACGCGTCACTACGGCCATCTACTTTTCGAGTCGCACCGCGCTTGTATGAATGAGCGTGTAAATATCAAATAGAATAATAAGTTTGCAAGAAAAAATAGAACAAAGCGACAATACTTGTTAAATTGTTTATTAGAGATTTTTATAGCGCTAAAGAATATCAATAGTATTTTTTGTCGTTCTGTATGTATTTGTACGTGTAATAATAATAAGATATCACACATTTTAAATCTTATTAATGTACCTTTTATCGGAGAGCGGGATAATTATGTCATTTTCATTTTTAACATAGAACAAATACTAAGTAACGCTGCATACTAGTGAGAGTGAGGCTGACAGCTGTGTGCGTAATCGTGTCTGTGTGGCGCGCGTAGGTACGTCGACCGTCGCGGCCGGCCGCCGCCGGCGCGGTGTCGTTGGCCGCGGACAGCTGATAGCGAATTTATACGTTGTTTTAATCCATTGCTGTTTTTTGTGAAAAACAGTAATATGACGGATTTTTTCTCATATTCATGTTGCACTGTGTAGTATTAACGAAATAATACCGAAAAAAAATAAAAAAAACGCATAAAAAATCGGAAAAATCATGAAAAAAGCGATGAAAATTTTCAACGCCATAAGCACCAGAATCATGTCTAGAATCATTTTTTTTTCGTTTTCGGTAACCTGTCTGTTACACCAAGTATATTTTGAATACGTACATTATTATTGTATTTAGTTTCTATTTTCTTTCCTTTTCAATTTGTAGTGTGGTAAATGCCTTATTTTATTTTGTTTAACATAACTTATAGATGTTACTGTAAAAGCCCGAACTGTGGTAAATCCTAAGATTTTCCGGTAAAACCTAGGATTTACCAACTCTCAATGGTAAAAGTCCGAACAAGCCAGAGTTTAAAAACTATGTTACGATATATAAAAAAATCCTCCTTCATAACTATGTTTATAACTATTTCACGGTATAATTATATACTGTGACATAGTTATAAAGAAGGAGTTTTGGGCATAGCGACATGGGTAGGTTAGGTTAGAAGGTTTCGTGGTTATTTTTTTTTAACCACCCAGAAGGAGGAGCCCCGCGAAGCGGGGCTCCGGCGACATCTCGATATCATCAAGTGAATATAGGTAAAAGTTCGAAATAAAAGATTTTTACCATTTTTCGGACTTTTACCATTGCGAGTTGGTAAATCTTAGGTTATACCGGAAAATCTTAGGATTTACCACCGTTCGGGCTTTTACAGTAACATAGACATTCTATTATTGTAAAATATTAGGGTTACACTTTATGCCAATAACCTAAACTATCCCGATCGGCTCTTCGCTTTACTCATCAAGTATATTTGTTCAAAGAAAATGAGAAATGGTGCCGAACCTTTTTCCATTAAATGTCATCATTTGAAAAAATAATTTACCTAGACAGATACACTACCTATTTTTCTGCAAAAATGACAAGATTATTTCTCGGGCAAAAAAAAATTGATGATGGAAAATCAACTCCATTTTTAAATAGCACGTGCATTGAAAATAGTAATACTTAATTCGAATAAAATAAAGCACTAAAAGTAAACATTTTCAAGTGAAAGAGGAAAAGTCGATTTACATCAGTAGTAAACATTATTTATTCTAATTTTTTGGCTGTATTCCCATAAATTTCAAAGTCGAAGTATCCCCTTGATCTCGACGTTCTGCCAACATAATCGGCGAGTGTTCCCAGTGTTGGCACCCCTGTTCGTCGCCAGAGAGTCTGGCGCCGCGTCTGGCCTCGTTTATAACTGTTTGCTTGTGTTTCTGTTATTCTGCTACTAGTCATAACATCTCGCTTATTCTTAGTTTTTGATGTTTTTATAAAATATTTTAGTTCATGAATAATAATGTTACTGGTTATTTTCGACTCGTATGTCACATGTAGCATTTTTTTTCTATGTTGTTACAAATTTATAAACACGTTTTTTTAGAAATTATTGTGTAGGTGTCGAGTACATTTATAACTCAATTCTGTTATGGCAGAGAATTGTAAACATTGGCTCTTATAAAATTATAATTTTATGATAGGTTCATGAAACATCAGATATATACAATAGGCACTTAAAAAAACTAGATCAGATTTTCTTTAATGAAAGTATCAACCTCAGCTAGTGTTGAAAGGTCAAAAGACAAAAAATCGCACTGTACATCGAACCGGACGTCGACCCAGCACTCATAAACCCCTAAATCACCGTTTGAATAATTCAATTCAACACATAACAACAAACGAGTTTGGGAACAACAATACTCAAATGGATTCAAACGATAGTAGGCTCGTTAAAGGGTGCCTGTCAACCGGAAGTAGATAGCATCGGCGTTACACCGGAAAGGGGCGGGGCTAACGACTGAAGATTGCACCCCAAACGCCTTCAGATTCACCGTTCCCACTTACATTTGGGAATAACGGTTTAAGGCAATAAAAGTGATGAAAACACTTTTGATATTTTATTTGTTTGGATTTTATATACAGTTGTATAAGGGCAGACTTAGTGCCATAGATAATATTATCTATTGTTTCAGTCCACCGTTAGATAAATAACTAAGAAAGACTAGTACACAGATATTTTTAAATAACATTACAACGGGAACTGTTTTTATCGCTAAACAAATATAAATAATTAAAAACAATCTATTTTATTGTTTTTTAACTACATACGTCGGAGATTTGTAATACTTAAAACTTAAAGTTCTCTATGTACCTATTTCAAGACAAAAATCTTTTAAATAAAGTTAGAATATAAATAACGAAACACAAATTTCATAAATCTTAACTATGTCTATAACAGGCATTTAAAACAAAAAGAAACAACACATTTAACAAAATAATCTTAACTTTGTAACATTCTACAGTTAACCTCACTTGGTTAATCCAATAATAATTAGCGCAAAGAAAATCGTTCGCCATTAACTTTATCAGCAAGATGTCTGGTTTGAGATAAACGTAATTTCCTTGCAAGACGCTGTGTATTTTAGCAAAGACTCGAGATAAGGACCAATGGGATTCAGTAGAGTATACACCAACAGATTTCTTTTGGTAATTACACCGTATAACTAATTTGCAGCTTCTATTTAATATAACTTCAAACTAGTACATTGGGATGATAGTAATACTTACTAATTTTATAATCAAAGTCCACGTACTAAAATAGTGTTGATCGTCAAGATTTCTATTCAAGTTTAGGAAAATGAAAAGATTGGGATGTCAAGAAGTCAGTTTTTGAGCTCTTTTTTTCTCTTGATTTCTAAAACTTGATGTTAAAATGTGTTAGCTAAGGCAATTGGGAAGGCGCGGTTAAAACCTTATTCTAACCTACCTATGTTCACGTATTATCTATAACTTTGGATGCATCATCAATTATATTGTTTTCCCAATAATAATTGGCAAAAAAAGAAAAATACATTTTAAAAATTAAACATCTATTAGACAACTGATATAATTGCATTGTCAAAACATTTCTTTTCCCGTTATAGTTAGTTCAAAAGAATTAGTTGTTCGTTGTTAGCGATTAGTTGAAGACAAATATGAGTTAGCGCAGCTAATTGCCGCAGAACATGCAACAAACGTTCGTGTTGAAAGTAACTTCTTTAAGATTTCTACTACTGTTTATAAATACACAGGATTTTCTAGTTTATTCGATTCCTTTATAATATGCTTGTATGTCAAAAGTATTCTTATTATAAATTTTGTAGCGCGATTGTGCGAAGTCAGTACTATCAAGTATCGAGAGTTTGACGCTTTAAAAAGTTACTTAGAGAAAAAGACGTCTAAATCTGCATAGAAGAAAGAAGCGATAGATTATCTATACTAATATTATAAAGCTGAAGAGTTTGTTTGAATTTTTGTTTGTTTGAACGCGCAAATCTCAGGAACTACTGGTCCGAAAAATGATTTCAGTGTTAGATAGTCCATTTATCGAGGAAGGCTGTAAGCATCACGTTATGACAATTTGGAGCAGAATAGCAACTAAAACTGTTACAAAAACGGGGAAAATTATGACCCATTCTCTCTTATGTGACGCAAGCAAAGTTGCGCGGGTCAGCTAGTATTATATATAAGACATCGCATGCCTGAAATTTCGACAAATGCAAAGTTCGTCCCCTAGTAAAACAGAACTGTTCTATATCTCATTGCAAGAGAAGGACCGTACCCATGCCCCGTAATAAAACTATAATCGCTTTTCTATTTTTTATACTGTCCTCTCATTGTTACAGTATTGTCATCCAAATGATCTGGAGGGCGTGACGGCCGCATCTCACGATGCACCAATGTCTGTTCATCACACTCACACTGCTCTGCATCTCCGTCAAAGGTAAACAGATAAACCTGGTTAAAACCCCATACGGAGTGTGGGTAATACCATACTTGCATACGTCTTTAGAAAAATTTAGAAACAAAAGCTACCCGTAATTTTAAACTTCTGGATAAGTAACTTGCACTGACTTTTGCAGTTTTTTTATGTTATGTTTAGCTAAATTTTATATGTGTTTACAGATATCTCCGGTAGCTGGGAAGAATGGTGGACGTACGATGGCATATCAGGTTAGTATGGTTTTACTTAGTTACATTCTGATGCAATAGAATCAAAATATTAATGTGATGTAAGGAAGTTCCTCACCCTGGAGCTGTAACTACCGGTCTCCTGGATCTTATAGTGAGATTTTCTAGTCGTTTCTACCGATCGTGATTTAAATTGTACTTAAAAATTAGTTCCTGCGGCACCTGCTAGGGAAGCTGACCAGGTTTTTCACAGAATATCTGTCGATATTAATCCGATTTATTGATTTTGTTATTGTATGATTATATATTTTAAAACGTAGACATTCAAAAACAGATGAAATTTAATAAAAATAGTAAAACAAGTAACACAATAGCAGCAACAACAATTACACAATCATAACTCATTAAACATTATCTGACATTTTAGGACATCACATTTATCACAGATCAACAGTTTCACGAATGTAATTTATTCTATATGTGACATAATTATTCATGATTTTATCTCATGCAGCTAATTTGTCGTATTTAATAGCAAATTATAATCCAATGTTCAGTAATCAAACGTTTACTAAATATTGTGATGTTATTATGATAATTTTACATTGATAATACGGTGAATACGGATTACCATATATAATATTATAATTTATATTATGTCCCTAGAAATAAACACAGACAATATTTTAACTGAAACCATTTACTTGCATGTCAAGCGTTTCAAAGTGAGCATAATGTACATATATCGTTAAAAATATTAGTAAAGTCAACGATTTGCAATTTGCGTATTAAATGAAAGTACTTATATTACTTAACAATTCTTCACATACACACTTAGGGAATGCACACGAAATTTACGGGGCGATTGAATTGACAATATTGCCATATACCGGGCACCAAATACTAGGAATATTATAAAAAAATTAAACTCATTACTGTCCTACTGCAGAACAAGGTTTTCTTCCCAAACGAGGAAGGGTTAAGACTACCTAGTCACATACACTTCTACCCAAACTACAGAGAAAATATCACATAAAGGATATGCAAATAAATGTTAGTCAACAGACATATCATTCTGTAATTTAGATTTCAAATAACAAAGGTAATTTATGAAAGGCCCATAATTATTACTGTGCAAATGCAGCATCGATAATTAGACAACTCGGTCAACGACCTACTAATTGGCCACGCGCACAAATAATTTTATAAATGTAAGTTCTATTTCAAATCTATGCTAAGGCAAAATATATTTTTTGTACGTTATTTTGACGCTGCTATTGTCTGGAACAGTCTTTGGATTTGTATAGTATTTGCTGTGGGTGATAGTTGCATTAATAAGAAATGCTAAGGGCCTCATAATAGTAGACCTACAAGAGCAGAGTTTTTGTGTTCAAAATAATCATGAAACCGCTCAAGCCCGCTGGTTTAAACATCATACATTTGTTCGAAAATATATTCATGCAAAAAGAGGTGTTTAGTGAGAAATATTAATTGTAAATAAGTCATAGCAACGATGAGTGACTTATGGTGCACTCTATTATTATTTATGTTGAGTAACGTTAACCATACCTATACGTAAAGTGTCTTTAACTTTATAGAAACAATCATTCGGAAATCGGGATCCACCGATTACGCCAATTCAGCCTTATGACAACCTTTGATAACGAAGCCTTCCTTCAAAGCCTTCCTTAAATCAGTTAACCATATCAGTAGGTTTATTACCCTATTTAACGTTTAGTATTCACGTTCATCAAAGACACTACGACTCTATTCAAAATCTTAAACCGTGTACCGTCTTCCCATATTTCATAGCACAAACACAACATGGTTACACAATACTGTAAATAGCCAATAGGTATGACTCGGTGTTAGGGTTGTAACGGACTTCTGTAGCACGATTCTCTACCAATATCGACTATCGACAACCGGCTAGTTATTGAGAAATTTTGTATGTTATCTGTAGCACAATTCTCTACGGCCGATACTGTCGAGTATCGAGAGTTTGACATTTAAAATGTACTGCCAAAAAAGTTCCTACGTAAAATTTTATATCAATCGGTTCAGCGCCTCTAGCGGGCGTCGAAGAAATTATTTTGGCAGTACATTTTAAATGTCAAATTTTCGATGCTCGACGGTACAAACTGTAGAGAATCGCGCTACTGATTCTGCATCCGCTTTCATTCCTCAAGAAATAACTTCTGCGTAATCTAACGCGAATTTTCAATTTCCTTTTCTACATCATCAAATTTAGAGCCATAAACACAGCTGTAGCTTAAGTACAACTATTTTAAGTGTTTAATGAAAAAAAACTTCGCTTAATAGTCATGCTAAACTTCTGCATAAAGAATCTTAGAATTTTTTTATACATATTATCGGAAAGGATCTTAGAATTTTTTTTATTGCTAAATAGGTTCTCGAATAAAACCAGTCGAATTTTTTAGCCCAAACGTCGAAATTTTGAATCCTTGTAATGTATTTGACAAAACTCCTATCGTTTCATCCCTACTGGATATCACAGAGTATCAAATGTGTATCAGTGGGTATCGGGGACATAGCCACATATCCCTATAATGTTGAACTGGTAATGATCACAGATAACATCTTAATGGTAAAGCGCGCTCGACCGTATCATTACATTGGATAGTGCCTACCGACCCGAAATGTCCGCGTATTTAGTTATTCGGAATGAAGATTTTACTTTTGGTTTTAGTTTCAATAGATAAGCTATATGTAATTATAAAAATTGAGTAGTTTAAAAGAAATAATTCAGTCAGACAATCATGGCGTTAATTAAAATTACTAAGTAGATATTGGTAAGCTTACCGTACTCTGCTTCACTCGACATTACGATAGAATTAGTCCCAAAGATATTTAAAAGCAACATTCGCACTCTTCAATGACGTCATAAAAATGGAAGATGTCTACTCACAATTTATCATAAACGAACTCTCGCGTAATGTTACTACGCATTAATACATTTCAAATCGTAACATGTGTTAGCAAATATAAAAACTCTCCCAGTGTAACAAAACCTTAATCTTTAGCAACAAATGACTACCATAAAACCGAAAAAAACACTTACGCCCGCTAAAATGCGTAGCGTAAATCCGTGCCGTCGACATAAGCAGTAATGACGCGATGACGTCACGATACACTATAACGCGGGACACTACAGTCCCCCCATAGAAACATTACGTACGTTTCAATGCACTATGATGACCAAATTTTGCGGTGTCCTGAATCCCTATTCAATGATATCGCGGTATATTATGGGCTTGAATAGGCTTTTCCATTCGAATAACGCTTTAACTCCCAATTTCGTGTGTCATTTACTTATTTCTTTGCAGTGAATTAATGACGTAATGAGGGCCATTTAAATAAATGTTTAGTAAAAAGTTTTGCACTGTTTTCAAAGTTCATTTTGTGAAGGGTTGAGAGTATCAAAAATAATTTAAACTTGTGTGTACACTACTGTCAAAGGGACTTAAAATTACTTTGAGAGTTGTTTTAAAGGATCTTAATACATTTATCATTTCACCATGTCACTTTCCTTCAGTATGTAATAATAATATAGCTTTGAAGAACTAAATTTCAACTGACCACTTGCGTGGGAAACAAAATCTTAAAATAGAAATCAAATCATTTGTACATTTATTTTTATAATTTGCTTATTTGTACCACTCGGCTATCACTGCTTACTTGATAAATAGGTAAAATAAGTATATAAAGATAATAAACCTTGCTTTTATATTTCCTACTTACTCCACAACGACTAATTCATACTTATTATCTATGTTAGTAAGATCGTATTTCCTAACATCGATTTTATATTACAAAATCATGTGTTCCGCGATGGTCAGACCATTATTTGTTAATAGCGATACAACGTAATGTATTCATTGGCAAGAAGGGACCGTCGTAAAACTGATTCTACACTTTTATTTGCACTCGGGATTTTATTACATTTAAATTAACATTTTGTAGCTGTTACGTACATCAAAATATTGGTGGAAGTTACATGTTTTTCCGTGGGCTTTTACACACTGGTGTAACTGTCTTAACGTGTCTTACAGCTGGTGATCGATGAAACTTTTGAGTAAAAAGAATTGATCATATACAGTCAAACACTCGTTATTATATAATTATTATATAATGGGCCTGTCTAGACATTATTATAGTAAAGTAGACTAAAGTTCAAGAGTATCAAGAGCTGGTTTGATAATAACAAACGCGGTTATTGGTCAAAAGATACCGAATAAGATTTGTAGTCTTGTTAAATTATTATTGAAAATTGACTACTGCAATTGCTGCCAGCTTGGCGCTAAATCTGTGCTGGTTTGACTTATACTTAAGAATCAAAACACTCCTAACTATACTAAACATTAAAAATAGAAATAGAACATTCCCTAGTTGACACAAAAGCGAATACAAGCTTGAACATAAACAACGAGTTTTATCGAACGAGTCGTTAAGATGGTATCGCTATCATAACATTCACTTGCCATCGTATTTATGACACTCCACCCGTAATTAGGATATCGATTGCACTTAATAGGCTACTGTGAACCCCGATATTTGTTTTGTAAAGATTTATACTACGAAAATAGATATGTTAAAAGAATATCTGAATACCACTATTTGGCTACGCTTCAAAAACTTTATACCAAGTGAACGTATGAAGCATCAGTTCACAATTAGTGTACAATCAAATTGATGGTCACTATTCAATACATTGCTGCTTTGACGTTACGTGCTAATTTCTATAATTAAGGGAGAAAACAATGTACAGCATAATGTCTTTAAAAAAGTTGTTAACTGAGATACATGAAAGCCCTCAGATTATCCAATAACCGATTTTTAACAATTACCACTAAACAAGCAAGTAGGGTGCTTTTATAAAACAGAAAACACTATTCAAACACCACAGATATAACTACCTATGATAGAATAATATTACATCATGGACCAACTCTGCTCCATACCTCTATTTATTCTGTGCAGGGTAGTTCAAGCGGTCAAGCCAAAAAGCATTTGAGTTCATCCCATGGCTTAAGCATATAAAATTGCAAGCCACGAAACTGAAATAATAAATTCAACTGAAATAATACTAGTATAGTTTTGGTAAAATACAAAAAAAGGTGACCGTATGCATATTTAGGCGTTTGTTTTTAAATTCTGTAGCTCAATTCTAAACAGTCGGTAATGTCGAATATCGTGAGTTTGACATTTAAAATGTACTGCACAAAGTAGTTCTTACGGAGCCCGGTAGAGGCGCTAAACAGAATTTCGTGTAAAATTTGTCGATAGCTAGCCGGTTGTCGGTAATCGATAGTAGTAGTAGACATTTAAAATGTACTGCCAAAATAGTTCTTACAGAGCCCGGTAGAGGGCCCTAGCTAGTGAGCTAGCTAACAGTGTTTCGTGTCAAATTTCTCGATTGCTAGCCGGTTGTCGGTAGTCGATAGTAGTAGAAAATTGACTACTGATTTGTTTGTGTTGTTGCTCAGGTCCAGGTTTCTGGGGCCTGATCAACCCTCAATGGAGCATGTGCAACAAAGGGCGACGTCAGAGCCCCGTCAACATCGAGCCCGACAAGTTGCTGTTCGATCCCTGGCTGAGGGACATTCAGTTTGATAAACATAAGGTATGTTTTTAACTCATTATTTATTTGCAATAATGTTTGATCACAAGATGCTTTCCTATTTGAATTACTCATGCTTTAGAACAAATATTTTTCGATGTTTAAAGAACAGACTAACAAAACCAGTTGTTTTGGCGAAATAAACAACCTTGTCCCGTTTTTTTTAGTACCACTTCAAAGATTTAGCTTATTAAGAAAGTGTTTCATTGATTTAGTGGCTTACACCACTCATTTTGCTCAGCTAAAGTGTCCTCTTATGCCCGGTTTCTGAGGTACATTTAGCGGTAGTTTAATTATTCAAACTGTCATGTCATAATCTAAAACTCTCATGAGCTTAAACGTTGTAGAATAGATAAATAGTTATTATAGTTAATAGTTAACCAGGGGTTAACGTATTTATAATCAACTTTTAACTATTAAATCAACAAAAAATAACAATAACCATTTTTTTTAATTCTTCTTTTTATTCTTTACATCTATACCCTTTTAGCGGGAAAATCTGCTATTACAGATACAGTTTTATATTATTATAGACTATGTTATATTTTTATAAGTAGCTAATTTTCTAAATTTTATTATGTTTTCAAAGGCGTTAATTATAAAGCAAGTAAAATAACGGTGAAGGACCGAATATACTACAACTAAAAACGTATGTATGTAGTGAAAAAACAGAAACCAGTCTTTTTCCACATCAACTCGGCCGGTGCCTGTACAAGTAATCCTATGCTAAAACATGGTAAGTCCGCGATAGCAGTGTACATGGTTTTTGTACCAACACATTAGCATAACTACCAGATTTACAACACAACTTAAGGAAAGCAAATTAGCTTCGTGTTTTCCCAGAACTTTCTGGCATTTTTTCAGTTGAAATTAAGTTATAAAAACTAGAGAATATTTTCGAGCCTACTGTCTTTCAAGACTTAGATAATAGCGCGTAGTAATAATTTTGTTAGTTTGTTTATTAGTAGGGGATAATATCCGGAACCATAGAACAAATATTAAAATCCTTAACCATAAAAAAAGATTTGCGATATCAGGAGGTCTATTAGGTAAACCCTACCTTGAACCTGCTGATAGCTAAAAACACACTCATATTTTGATTATACAAATACGGTTCTTGAGAATACCTAAGCAGAAGATAAAGTATACTTACCCGGTCAAAAATTTTCTTTCCTAAGGTTTGTACTAAGTATACGAAATGAAGGATAATTTTAATATCGAACTGATATATCGAAGAATGGCAGTCGCATACCTGCCCTTCTTCAAACCATAACGTTTTACTTGCACCGTAAGTTTTTATCATATATACACATATTACACATGCATGACATAGAACACGTGCTAATAATATTGATCAATTTTCCACAAAAGTAATTATATTCTACAATTTACATGTAAAAACCTTTAACAGTTACCTTTATAATTGCTACACGTAATATCCATTAAAGTTTTTCATAAAACTATGTTCATACATTCAACTGACTAACGCACGCGGCACCGCTCGCGAACAAACCTCCCTTTATTTCACTCCTCAGAGAGTATATTTTTGACTAATATAGAAGCCAGTCTGTTAATCGGGTCTTCAACTATCGCCAATATAAATTTTATCGAAATCGACAAGCAGCTTATGCGTTAACGTCAGAAAAACAGTTCTTTTTTTGTTTTTAAAGACAACTTCCGCACTAAGTATTGCTCTTGTGTCGCGGGGTCTTTTACAAACATACAAACAACGGACACAAATTACAAGTAGACCCGAAACAATTATTTGTGGATCGCACAAAAACCACGGCATGGTGACCTAAACTACTGCGCCACGGAGGGAGTCGAGTTGTTAAAAATTAAAATATTGATCCTAAAATATTATTTTGTCGACATAATTCTAGTGTTAGAGTACTAACTTAACTATAATAAAATAATACGTATAATAACGTAACTAATGAATATTGTAAGGGTATCGTGCAGAATTATTCATTTAGAGTGAATTACATGGGCGGCCAATGCGATGGTAATGTATGCGGGGCGCGATAGCCTATCGTGAGCTATCTACTCGCTTTTTGTAGTACGCTAGTGCTGTTTATATCCAGCTCCTATTTAGGAGTATATGCAGGACTAAATATAGAGTATATTTAGAAGTAAACCTAGTTTTACATTCGCCTGACATAATAAGCTTAGTTTTATCTTTAAGCTTCACGAGGACACGCCAAAACTAAAATAGATCTGACGACTTGAAAAATATATTTGTCGGTTTCATTGTAGCAGTGGTACAGTGAAACAGTAGGTACAGTAGACGGCACGCCACTTTCACTTCCTCAAAAAGTCTTTGATTTGATTCCCACGCAGAACAGATATTAGTGCGACTAAATTGTTTCAGGACTGGATGTTCTTTGTGTCCATTGTTTTTAAATATCCCTAAAACACAAAAATAAGCTTTATGTGGTAGTCGTCATTAAATTTTTTTGTTACATGTATACATTGTGTAATGTATTGAAAATAGAGAATTTACGAAAATGTTGTTTATAATATCGTAAATAAATTTGCAGTAAATAATAACAGTAATTGGCTACTTAATTACAAACATGTAATTAACAAGCTATTACATTGATATAAGCTAAATAAATGAAGTTTCAAAACTGATACCCGGTCACGTTCTATCAGACCTACCCCAACTTTTGAAGTTTAAAGACTTATGGATTCATAATAAGACTTTTAGAACCTACTTTAAGAACTTTTACAAATAAGTGCGAGAGAAATTTACAGATTTTAAAGTGTAGTACTTTGATAAAATTGTAATAACTTTCGACCTTAATGTCTGCAAAGATATTTGGATAATAACCACTAATTTAAAAATAATACTTTATAAAAACCTTTCATGCAAATAGTATACAAAATATATACTATGCGTAAGTGGATAAAAGAACGCTGTTAAGTAAAAATAAACTATAACAACTATTTGCGAAGCTTATTTAAATCGTTTTCTGCATAACAAGTAACAATCCATGCATGCAACATCACTAATTTTTACATCTAAAAATAATTAAAAATCATATTTTTTAAATAATCCTGGTTAAAACTATAATAACAAAAGTCTTTTCCAAAGTTCATTGCATCTTACATACGACTTCAACACATTTTACACTGCACTTAGTTAAAAATATCAGTTGATAATAGAGCGCTTTATTAAACTAAAATGTTTGAAGCTCTTACATAAACAGGGTGAACTACGACGCGAGTCACTCCCTATAACGTAACAAGGATGTAGAGATACTAAAATAACCATACAGTAACACAATGAACTCCGGATGTTCTACCTAATAGATTAATGCTATTAGTATAGACCTTTTACAACGCATAGACTGACGTTAGGAACGTTAGCAGAAAATAATTGGCACTCACATTCAATTTTGCATATTGAAATTGAAGCCAAAATGTTAGTTTGTACCTTACTTTCTTTGCAACAATACTAATGCTTTGAGACAGTACCTTGATTATCTACCGCTATCGACTACCGACAACCGGCTAACTATCGAAATTTTGACATTTAGAATGTACTGCCAAAATATTTTCTACGATACCCGTCAGAGGCGCTGATCACATTTTCATGCAAAATTTCTCGATCACAGGTCGGTTGTCGGTAGTAGTAGAGAATCGAGCTACAGAAGAAGTATTATAATTTTAAAGCTGCTGTCACAATGTGAATATGTCATAGACAACTGTCGGAATTGCTCTGGGGCTGTGGGGACTTTTACAGTAATATAGACAACGGGCAGAAAATAGGACTAGACCCAATGTAATGGTAGTGACGTAGCGATCACCTAAACCACTGCCTCACGATGTCCGTCATTAAACCGACGCGACGTTGCAGCTGTAACCTCTATGAAACTGCAATGCAACTGCGCTGTCGCTGTAGCACAATTAGTGCAAAGACAATTTTACGGCCTTTACGTAGAAATATGTCCTTCTTTTTTCATTTCATTTCATCGTATGATTAGTGGTCAACCTAAGGTCAAGGTCGTTCAAGTCACCCGATAGACCTTTGAAACGGCTTAACAACTGTTATCGTAACTGACACGGAGACTCTCAGTGCCGACCGTTGCGTCGAGAGGTCGTGGGCTCGATTCCCACACGAAACAATTTTGTGAGACCCACAAATAGTTGTTTTGGGTCTGGGTGTACTTTGTGTCCGTAGGTTGTATGTTTGTAAAAGTCCCCGCGACACGAGAGCAAATCTGCGGGAGTTGTCTTTAAAAAAAATACCTCGAAAAATATTAAGCTGATAAACTTATTCTATCGAAAAATACTTAAGTTGCAAAAGTATAGAAATAAAATCATTCTATTTCACGATCAAAGCCAATGTCACATCCATCGTCGCTACACCGTTAGCGTTAGTGATCGCGTGTCAACAAGCGATATATCATCTCCACTCAAAGCGCATAAGTTGCGCGGCTCTAATCAAGGTGTGACCCATTGATTGATAGGACGCCCCCCACGGGGCACGGTGTGATTCATTCGATAGCACGACTTGTGTTCATTATTTCGGTGTCTGATTGTTATTGTATTGTTTCGCTTGTAATAGCTACGGCTATTGAAACCTTTTTATGTTGAAAGAACCATGTTTGGGAATACAGTGCGCTTACTTCAAATGTTGAATACCCTGCTGATTTTCATTTCATTGAATTAAAATTACCAATTAAGACAATAGTAAGATTATAAAGAAATTACTCTACTTGTGCAGAATCCGTGCAGATTTTTTTAACAAATAAGTCAAACAAATCTTTTCGCCCCATAACAGGCTTTGTTTTAAGATCGAGTATTTCTTGTTCAATATTCAGTTTATCCATACTAATATTATAAATGTGAAAGTAACTCTGTCTGTCTGTCTGTCTGTCTGTCTGCTACTCAATCACGCCTAAACTACTAAACCAATTTGCATGAAATTTGGTATGGAGATATTTTGATACCCGAGAAAGGACATAGGCTATATATCATCACGCTACGACCAAAAGGAGCAGAGTACCAGTAATTAATGTTACAAAAATGGGGAAAAATTTCACCCATTCTCTCTTATTAAGGTCGCAAGCGAAGTTGCGCGGGTCAGCTGGTATGTATATACTTTTCAAAACAACTATCAAAGATGTAACCTTCTATGTAAAACCCGTACAATGTCATAAACTGTATTAAACCGATTGGGTCATTGTATTTCGATGCTAGTAGTTATCTATCGATTTGTCTACCAGTTCCAGATACAGATAAATATACGGTAGAAACGTACTTAACATTGTAATTATACGTCAAAGTGAAATAATAAGCTTTTGGCTTTGCATCGATTTTGTGGCTAGACAGTGCTGACAACTACACACTGCTGACAAGCACCAGCCTTGCCATAGATTCCTTCATTACATATCGATGTGAGGTATCTTTATGTCCACTTATATGATCCTCAAATGAATGGCGACAGTTATCTACAAAAATGATCAGTTTGCGTGTAACATATCTCAGTTGACAACTAGTGTTCGTCAAATTGATGGTCACTATTCACATTGCTGCTTTGACGTAACGTTTTAACCACTATATTGTAATAAAGAAAACAATGTAAAGCATAGTTGCTTTCAAATAGTTTCTAAAAAAAACAAGTAATGGGTACGAATGATCATATCAATTAGTCTTGTTTAATCTCTACTTACTCCCGTATGAATGTATTAAATATTGTATAATAAATCTATACTAATATTATAAAGCTGAAGAGTTTATTTGTTTGATTGTTTGTTTGTTTGTTTGAACGCGCTGATCTCAAGAACTACTGGTCCGTTTTGAAAAATTCTTTCAGTGTTAGATAGTCGATTTATCGAGGAAGGCTATCATCACGCTACTACCGATAGGAACAGAATACCAGTAAAAAATGTTGCAAAAACGGGGATTTTTTTTAACTTATGTAACGCAAGCGAAGTTGCGCGGGTCAGCTAGTTGTATAATATAACGAATCTGTATCATAATTATTGTAAGTTAACTTATCGGGTTGGGTGTCATAAATCTCAAGTTCCACATGTGTAAGTACGAAAGGGGTGCAGACATTAATCACCATGTTATTCTAGTTAAATACACTGAAACACATGAGGTTCTAAGTAGTGTGAAACAGTATCACGATTCTTTACAGTTGTTACCATGGAGTATCGAGAGTTTAACATAAAACGTATTACAAAAATTGTTCCTATGCCGCCCGTTAGAAATGTTGATCAGATTTTGATACAAAAATCTCTACAGAAAGCCGGTTATCGGTAGTCGATAGTGACATAGACTCGCACTACTATACTACTTGCCATGAAAAGTATTGGGATTTTGCTATAATTTGCTTCAAAAATGAGTTTTAGATGTTGACAAAGCAATAATGAAGGATGGTCATTGATAGTGTGGTTTTAAACTGAAATCGCCTACCTTAAGTTTTTTACTCCTACCACTGAACTGGATTTTTCATTTAACAAAAAACAAAACAACTACAGCTGTCTACGGGTACGACACAAAAAATATATTTATCAAAGAATATGAATAATACTCTGTATTTCGTCTATTGTTCCCAGGTCTCCGGCGTCCTCCAAAACACCGGTCAATCCCTGGTCTTCCGCGTGGAGAAGGACTCGAAACACCAAGTGAACATCAGTGGGGGGCCTTTATCTTACCGGTACCAGTTTGAAGAGATCTACTTTCACTATGGCATGGAAGATAACAGGGGGTCGGAGCATCAGATTGATCATCACACGTTTCCTGGAGAGGTTAGTGAGAAGTGCTTAGTAGTTATACAGCCTTTGAACTGTATTTTGTGGTTAGCTAAGTTTTTAAGTTCAGGGTCTGAAGATTTTTATTAAAGTCCGTTAAATTTGGTAGTAATTTTTCAATAGTATTTGAAGTTTCTTACAGCTAAATGCCTTTAAAAGGCAGTAAAAGAAGACATAGATCTCTGTTTTCATAAATATTGTTAGTTTGTGTCCTTTTCCTTATAACTCATTGCAATTTTTTCGGTATTCTGATGTGTCCTAAAAAATAAGTATAGAAATTTTAGAGAGATATTGACAGCGGTTGCTGTTTTAAAAATTACATTACGATTACAATGAATAACTCTGCTATTCGTGCTCTTGAACAACGTTATAAAGACATAAACTGCAAAAATATAATTAAAGGTTTCTTAAAAGGACAACCATTTTAAATAAAGCATTACAACGCCGTCTCTTGAACGAAACACAGGCATCGGTAGCACACTATAGGTAAAGTCAGGTAATCCTAACTATGCGCCGTGACCACTACACGAACTATGCGGGCATTCCGATAGTTGACTAACTACCGCACTGTCTTCCATTTCTAATTAATTCCCTTTTAATTATGCACCAGACTTGCCTTATTTATTATTAGGAATCTAGTGTAACGGAATAATGTATGCTGCAATTTGTTGACTGTATCGAAAGCTAAATGTAAAGATCTTTTGATATTTATTTCTTATTTAAAAGACAGATATTAAAAGATATGTATTGCATTGTGGTCATAAAGTCGTCTTCCGTTGAAGATAGATACTATGCAAGTATTTAAATGCAATCTTTGTAGCTTATTCTCATTTTTAGAGATATCTAAAGATCATCTAGGATACGACTGTAACGCTAATGACATCGCAAACAGAGAGTATAATAAGGGCCAGAATAGCTAAAATCACATTTATTGTGATTTTTATGTAAAACCTGTGAAAAATTCATTAGCGAGAAAATGTAACACAGCTCATCCCACACTCTAACACAGTTAAAATCTCACACATTATAACTAACACATTACTTATGCTGCTACACAATTAAAATATTCCAACACTATGTCCAAATTGACCGCATAGAAAACCACACAAACACTACCTAAAACAGATAACAATTGGTTATAACTAGTCACCCTCACAATCTGTCAACAACAACTCAACCGCATCTTATCATAACCCCTCATTGCCTTCCCATAACAAATAACAAATTAACACTTCACAAATTAACACTAAAACGCGACGTCGTTATCAAACGTTCATTATTAGCGGGGGCCAAAACGACCCAAGTTCGCTCCTTAACTTCGAATGCGATCGTTTCCAGCTATTATGTTGGAATATTTCGCTATAAATAACTTTGGGTATCATTGGGGATTTTAAAATGACAGTTGTTGAAGTCCAGGACCGTGATATTTTATGTTTTATTTTAGAAAGTTTCGTTTTATATATTTTTTTTATACTTGGCTTAAACGATACTTAACTTTCGCTACGTGTTTAAAATGTTGGTAGGGCTGTATGTTCACAAAACAGGACCCTAAAATAGTATCGATGATATCTAGGTAATCGATAAATTGTACTTCAAGTGACTGTAGATCAGAGGGCCCATCACGTATCTCAGTTGACCTTTGTTTTTCATAATGTAGTCATATGCTTATTAACCTTTCAGAAAATATTGCAATGATGAAATCATATTAATGTCTAAAGTGTTGTTAAGGCCATTTAATTAAAAGGATAAACAAAACCGTTTGCCTTTTTAACAAGGCTGTTACAGTTAAACGTATAGACCACTTACCCAATTTGATGTTTAGCATTGACGTAGCTGAAGATTCACGATCAAACAAAGGCTATATTATGCGCCTGCGTCTACAATGTTTGAGCACGTTCAGAGCTGCAAGACAGCCTAAAAATCAGTACAAAAATTATTATTAAAACGGCCTAATTAACGCGGTCGACTTATATAACTCTTGTGCCCACAAAACCGCAAGCGCAATAATTATATCAGTTAACAAATTAACACGTAAAGCGACTCGATCGAACCCTCATTATTAGCCCCCGGGGTCGGAACTACCCAACTTTAACCCTCTTAAACATTGTTTGAATACCGTCGCGGTAATACACTGCTATTGAAATATACTGTTTACGTAAACTAGCTTAAACCGAAGATTGTTAAATATGTTCATTTTCACATGAAACAAGGGTTATACTGTGAAATGTTCTATTGCTGTGACCGATTTTGATAGCTCATTATTACAATGTGCGTCGAAGTTAAAATGAAAAAAGTCAGCATATTTGAGATAGAAATACAATTTATTTTTATTCTTGCTTGTACAATAAAATGTCACCATTTGCCATGATTTAAACTTTAATGTGTAAAAACTTAGTTCTTTTTTTCCGCCCTCTACGATATTGTGTCTTTTACATTTCGAAATACAGCGTTCGTCCTCAAACGCATGAGATATAACTAGAAATTGTTGGCCAAAATCTAATGATGTTCAAGTATTCGGTCATAAGTATTTACCAAAGACCTTGACTGTCTCGACACAGTTAATAAAACCTTCATGCATAGACACCACAAATACAGTTATTAAATTACTTTTTCAATAAATATTGTACAGAATACTAATTTTGCTAACTCTATAGATTCAGCCAATTAAATCTGTCAGAATGTTTCGACTGCCAACTAATTACTTGGAATATTCTGTCTCAATTCATTATTGGACTTCTCTGCGGTCTGCGGCTTTAACTAGCGGCGACTACACTGACTTGTTATTCTAAAAACTTTATTGTGGGATAGACTGGTAAATTCTGATAATATTTTGGTACCTTTTAAAAGTAAGATAGATTCAGTAATTGTACGACTATCATAAGTGTCAATATTTGACCTATATGAATAAATGATTTGATTTTGATTTTGAGTACTGTGATGTTATAGTGGTGAGATCGATAGTCTTGTCATGTGATCGGAATAAATCACTGAATTTATGTTGTTAGTTTAGTCTACGCCTTTTAGCTGCACTTGCAGAGAGCCTTTTGCAAAGAGCACGAGTGATAGACTGAAGGGATCTTTTAGAAAAGACACATATTTTGACAAACAACTGTTACTGCGAGACAATAGAATGGATTAAAGTTTGAAATTACGATCAAAGTAATTAAATTGTGTTGTTGCAATGTTTTAAATTCTGTCTTGTTCTTAGATCCAGTTGTACGGTTTCAACAAGGAGCTGTATCACAACATGTCCGAAGCTCAACACAAGTCACAGGGGATTGTCGGCATCTCACTCATGGTTCAGGTAAAAACTATTACATTTTAGTTAGAGAAGTTAGTCGTTTTTAAATGCAGTGAGTTTTGTATTTATAATGAATAGAAATGATGAAGTGTGTGATTTTTATTCTACTTTTCTACTTAACTGTCAAAGTTAATAAAAATGATATAGTGTGTGATTTTTTTCTACTTTTGTTTCATGCAGGTCGGAGAGCCAACAAATACGGACTTCAGGCTAATCACTAGCGCATTTAACAAGGTTACTTACAGAGGTAAGATACTATTATTTAACTTTATTTCTCCTTTAATATAAACTTCAAATATCGGTTAAAAATGGATGATAACTTCTTAGTCTCATTACAATCACATGAATTACTATAAATCAAAAAAACTCTCCGTTTGTCACGGCAAACCGATGAACCGGTTTCAGAGAAAGGAAGCCTGAAGATAAATGCAAACCCGGGATCAATGATAGGCTTATATTTTCAATTTTTTTTCGCTTAGATACTTAAAAGAGATGAAACTATGTACATGAGCAAGGATGTTTTTTTTTTCTATTTTAATTTGAGACCAAAAACATTAGTTGCTCATAATAACGTCCTCAAATGCCATTCTTAAACGTCCACTTATTTACAGGTTCCTCATTCCCAATCAAACACTTACCTCTAAGTTCCCTCCTGCCGAACACACAGCAGTACCTCACATACGAAGGCTCCACCACACACCCCGGGTGCTGGGAGACGGCCGTCTGGATCATCTTCAACAAACCCATCTATATTTCTAAACAAGAGGTATGCTTTTTAATTAACAACATCACACCACCCGAAGGTGTATACTTGGCAGAGGTGTATAAAATACATTCATGTTTCGCCGTTTACATAGTTAATCTCATGTAATAGGGATCGAGCTAAGTCGTACAAATTACCGAAATCTTTGCTACTGTTTGCTTGATTGTTTGTCGTATGGTTAGTAGTCAACCTAGTGTCAAAGTTGTTCAAGCCGAGAGGCCTTTGACATGGATTAACAACTGTTATCTTAATTGACAACAACCGGGACCGACTTTTTATGTGCCCTCTGATGCATGGAAACACCCAGCTCAAACACCAGTATGCCGTCACCCATCTATGGAATGACCGGGCCAAGAGTTGCTACTACTAAGAATAGTCTTATGAGACTTTAGCTTGAGACTAATTTGCTTGCACAGTGAATCAAGCCCTAGTTCTCGTGGTCAGATACCTAGACTACAAAGACAGTTTTAATAAATCCAACTTCTCTGTGCAGATGTACGCTCTCCGTCAACTGATGCAGGGGTCCCAGCTGACCCCGAAGGCTCCTCTAGGCAATAACGCGCGACCCGTCCAGCCTCTCCACCATCGGACCGTCAGAACTAACATCAACTTCAACAAGCAAGGAGTGCAGGTAAACGTTAGTTGTTAGAACTCCGAAAATATCATTGTGGTTGAGCATCTCTCCAGACTCATACTACATTACTACTGTGCTGTATCGTGGTATGTATTACGCGATTAAAATATCTATGAAATCCACCAATAACTTTTTTGTTTAACTGTGTGTCCTTTATTAGTTTATGAGTAAAAGTACTTGTAAAAAGATATAAGTTCTTTGTGCAGAAATTGGGATGTCGCAAAAGAAATTCTTATTAGTCCGTCAGTCACATAATTGAAAAAATATTAACCTTGTAATTTTTAATAAAAAAAAACTGAATGAGTCTTCAACTCAATGTATCGCCGTAATTATAAGAAAGTCTATTAAAAGAAAAAAATACGTGTTTAATATATTTTCACAATCTCCCGGATGGACTTTTTTAGTCCATCTGGGAGATTGTGATACATATTTATTGATACTGTAATATATGAAAAGGAAAGTAAAATATTTATTTTGGCATTAGTTGAAATCCTATGAAAAGATCCACATAAAACCAACACAGTTTCACTAAATTCCCAGTACATTAGTGAGTTATGACTTGTGTACTCATGCGAAAATCTCGAACACATTGGGGTATAAAGGATTAACTATAAGACCTTGTATAGGCATTGTAATAATACCGACATGCTTGTTAATAACCCTCTATCGTATGTTGTAATTTTTTATAAACAAAGTATAACGGTTAAAACCTATTTTTTGTAATACTACCTATATGGACCCATTCGCGGTAGAGGGTAAACGTTTTATAGACTCATCTTAAAGCTTTGTCAATTTCTTGTATCAGAAGTAAATAAAGAAACATTTACCTAGAATTCTGTGACCAGTGTCTTGTTTCAAAAATTGCGGTATATCAGTCGCTGATCGTTAGTAAAATGAGATCATTAGTCAAAGACCATGTTGTAATGAAACGGTACGGTCACGGTATATTATATATTTATATGTATATATTTTTTACATTCGAAAACAGGAATTTGTTTGTTGAAACTCTTTTAAACTAAACAAATAATTTAAAGTGGCATTTACTACAAAATACCGTAAAGTTGACCACATTGCTAGTTTTATCAGTTATTTACTTATTTTGGTGATTAAATCAACCCGAGGTTTTCTCGACGCCAACGTTCCGATCTACGGTAACTAATTCCATTTGCGGCAAGCCCTAGAAAATCCATAACTGCAGCGACTACCGGAACACTACAGCTCCATTGAGTGTATATTTATGCGACAATTTCTTGCAAGCGACTTAAACACAACCAAATTGCATGGCCGGCTATAAATTGTGGACAAATCCTGGTGTAAGACGCTTGTCTTATTCAAGGGCGACAAATAATTTACGTCCGGGGATATTTAAGATAGTCTTAGTGTGGATTGGTTTGTTAAAATGTAGAAATCATGTGATAGCTTTTGAAAACTCTTTATTTTTTTTAAGTATGCAGTATTTTATTATCACGTAACGCAAATGGTAGGTCAACTCTCACGTTCAGTGTAACCTGTGCCGAAACGTTAAGCAATCTATAAAATTGCTATATATTTCGCGTAAAATGTCGACAAAAAATATTTTTGATTATGAAATGAGAACGTTTAGGTAAATATTATGCAGTGTTTTGCATAATGGCTTTTAGGGCACTTAAAGTCAAATTACTAAGTTAACAGTTAACTCGCAATAAACTGAACTAAAACATGTTCAAATACATAAATCAATGAATTCAATGATTGCACAAAATTGTTCTAAACATGGAAAGCGTAGTTGAATATCTGTTAAAGAATTTTCATTTTGAATGCTCTACAGCAATGTAACAATTTTGAAATTATTTACGTTGCTATTGCAATATCAGATTTAGATCAAATTCCCAGTACCAATTTTAATTTAACAACTGTTTTTGGTATCCTGTCTTCAGTTAAGGCAGATAGTACAGATTAATAATAATTTCATGTTTCATAGAGATCGTTTGTTTAAAAACAAGCTCTTTTAATTATTTTACAGTTTAGTATTAGTAATTGGTAGCAGTATATTTAGTATTTGTAATTTGATTCGGACATAGTTTGCTAAAAAATGTTATTGAAAATAAAGAAACACAAAAATTTTGAGGTCAAATCAATCGTCTTCTTCCTTCAAACAACATCTGCAATGACCGCTTACCAACTAAATAATTGAATTATTCACATAAGTACATAAAAAAGGTTGGGTAAATATTAAAGAAAATGACTTGAACAATTCTTGTATTTTATAAGACTATTTCTAATTATGACATTTTGTTTCAGGGCGCCAACAACTGTCCAGATATGTATCGCAATATGCACTACACAGGTATTGAACCTCACATCTCTTTCACTGTACAGTTTCTGCACTCTTCTCAATGCATCGTGTTCCTAGTACGGAATGGAGCATGGACTTTTATGATTAGCAAAGCACTAACTAGAGTTTAATGTTTCGTATCAATTTGTTTTATAATCCTATAAAATAATTTTTGAAATTTTAATAAGCATTTTATTAAAGAAAACGAAAATTCTAGCAGATTTTTTATAAAAGTATCCTATATGGCAAGAATGATTCTTTTCTTGATATTCAAGCGCCGCAATATAAATTTAATTCATACTTTTTTGATATATTTAACTCAATGTAGTACTAGTGCCTATCAGAATTTTAACGTTTTTAAACTCTCGCGACTAGTACACATAATATTATAATGCAATCGCGTATAAGGCCCGATGCATTATAATATTATGTCAGTATTTTGCTGTCGCAGTAATTTCATCTATGTTTATTAAAATTGCCAATCCATCAATAAAGCTACAACTTTTAACTGATACGAAATATTAACCACGTTGCCTGAAAATGTCAATTCCTTTCACTTTTCCAATGTAATTTCAGCACGATACCGCGGCAAGAGACGTTCCAAAAAAAGTGTTGCATGCAAACGAAACGATAAACCAAAGAAATGTCACAAACCTAGGTATACACATTACACAAATATAGTTCGTATAATCACTTGATATTGTTGCCTACTTTAGTTATAAAATAATACCATTATTTGTTGAGACGACGTTTCAAGATAAGTGTTTGCCAAGAGGTTTCTTTAATACTGGTCTTTTAATAGTTCTAGTTCTTAAAATACCATCATTTTGTGGTACGTCAGAGTAAAATAAATGTATGACTTGACGTCTCAATTAATAATGGGCTATCGGTAGTATGATGATATTTTGGTTTGCTTTGCATTTGTATATATTGTACGATTAGCAGTCTAGATGACGAACGGTGCATCCCGTGTGATTGTGTGTTATGTGTTGTGGTTGTTGTATTAACCTAATTCTGCTTGTAAATTCAATGTATTGTTGTTAATACGCTTGATATTTTTATGTCTTTAAGGTATACAATGCATGTAATTTTGTAACCGTACATTTTAATCGTCTATCCAATATGGTAAGCGTTTGACTTAAGGCATAAATGTAAGGTGAGTTTGCAAATAGAACACACACATCGAAAATGACCAGCATAAATAACACTTTACTTTACGTTTGCAGCAACCCAATGGCCGAAGGAACACAACTTGCGGTACAGAAGCGTTGACGATATGTCTCTATCACAAAATTAACTTTATGTAACAAACAATTACTGAAGACAACAATAACCAAATATTTAGTTAGTAAGATGTAAAGTTACTTTTATCTATGCACTAAAGTATTTCACTACTGTCAAGCTCTTTTAAATAACTATTTTTCGAGATGACCGCAAACTACAAGCCAAAACTGCAGACTGCACAGCCGCTACAAGCAGTTTGCAGTTATGGCTTGCAGTCGCAACTCGTAATCTGCAGTTGCGGAATGCGGTGTGCAGTTGGGTTGACTAAAAGCTCGTGACTAAGAAGACCATTAAAATTGGGCAAACATGACTTCATAAATTGTTGAATATTGACAGGAGTGAAATAATTACGCGATTTAAAGTGTACTGAAAAATATTAGATTATCTAACTTAGAATAGTTCAGCCGCGTTGTTAATTGAAATTTAGTTAATTAATAGCATATATAACCCAAATAACATACGAACGTGTATTCTAAATAAGGCCGAAATATATAATATAGAAAGCAATGTTGTACTTGTTTGTAAATATAAATGTATAATCGATAGATTTAGACATCATTAACTTAGATGTAAAACAGCGTAACAGCCTATGGAAATGCTTTAAAACTTGCTTTTTAATACTAACTTGACGTCGCGACTGTTTGAATATGCTCATGTAAATAAATATGTAACCAAACAGCATATAAATAAAAATAGACATTAGATTTGACATTTGTTTTGTAATAATTATACCAGACATCACTCCCAGGCAAAAAAAGGGCAGACAAAAGAACTCAAATCAAACCTAAATCTGGCTTAAATATAACAAAAATTAGGAACTTACTAAAAAAAAGCAGAACTGTATCTTTATATTTAGATATGTATAAAATACGTAGCCTTGTATCCTACTGTACTCTTGAAAAAAAAGTAATTGCAAAGTAGATACTATTCTTGTTACTTGATCCCTGTATTAACCTAACACATAGGGACGCCGCACACTGACTACTTTTAGCATCGGCGATTGGCGTTTTAGTCGTTTTTCGGCAAAACGCGATCAGCATCGCGGCAGTCACTAAGTCGCCAAGTAGCCAGTGAGCGGTATCCCATATTGTTGCGTCCTAAACAATTCAAATTATCGATAATATAATCGTGATGTATGAAGTCTATTAAACGATGAAATTAGTTCTAAAATTATAATTATAAATCGTCAATTGTGTAGACAATATTTTCCATAAAACATACTGTTAATTCTTTAAGAAATATACTTATAACAAAGCTTCTAATTCCTAATATATCTTTGCTAACCTTACCTTATAAATACAGGTTACGTATAGAATATTAAATGTATATAGAATTGTATATACAATTTTCATTTTAAAATAAATAACTAAAAAGAGTATCATAATTCGTCCACACTGTAAAGTGTATTTACTGCAAGAATATACAAATAAGGCTTTATACATATATAGGGAATGCAATTAATAAATTGATATATAAAATGTATTCGTTTAGTAGTATAAATAATATATTAGATGACATACCAAAAAAGTTGATTTCAAAAATATTTTGGAAAAAAGAACATGATATTTAGAATTAAAATTGCTGTTTTTTTATATCTTTGGTATATTTTTACGCTTTACATAACATGTAACTAAGCTACAAATATAAAGCTTATAGGTTGGTATACATAGATGTAGACATAGTGTATCATTCGCAATACGATACTGTTTATATCAAAACTCCGGTACAATGAGTAGGCTATATAATTCGTTTTTTATTTTACTATATAGCTATACGATTATATAAGTAACTGTAATGTACCTATGGAATTTAATGTAGTAGTTTAGACGCCTGTGTTGTCTTTATGAGTTAATTAATAAAATGTTTATGACGAATATATTGTTTTATTTCAATTAACCACACTTCTTCTTCTTTTCGTATGGTTATTGGTCAACCTAGTGTCAAAGTTATACGAGCCGCCCAAAAGCCCAGCGCGGTTGCTTAAACCGCAAATCGTTTACCGACCGGTTAGTACAAACTTATTCTACTATACCCCTATCATTGATAAAATAAAAATCTTTTTAACATTTTCATGTAAAGCCCAAAAAGTCACGATATTTTTATGAGGATACAGCCAATTAAGTATAGTGAAGCTAATTTGATGTAAAAAAAAATAAACATTGCCTAACGTGTCAAATAAAAAATATAAGGACATAAACTGGTAACGTGGACAGAAATATTTTTAATATAAACGCAATCACTTCGCAATCATATACATACATAAACAACTATCGTCCATCCACGCTATTAAAAAAACTAATTTTTAACACAAGCTGCCAAGAACCAGACATAAATGTAGCTACATTTATTCGAACTACATTTTAACCTAATTCTACAATCCACCGTACAAGAAGCCCCGTACTACCTCCTTTCACAAACACACACGTAGACCAGTACCCAGTAGATTAGCCATGACACATTCAGAGAGGAAACGCCGCCGATACATACATATGTCGCGCGACGGATGTGTCCGCTGTCTGCGACCCCCCCTTCCTCCGGAACCGGGGCCCGCTATGACCGCCGTAGCAGTGCTACGGTTGCTACGCCGTAGTGCTGCTACGCCATAAGGCAATGCGTTATCGCGGCGGGGTATAGTGGGTATTATTTAGTTCAACGTTCAACTTAGCTGACTTATGATAAAAACGGTAACCGCTACTACGGTCGGTGGTGGTATCTATACCGACAGAAAACAAAATGTGGTACAGATTTTAGATATAATTCAGGTTGTGTATTTTACCCTTTTTTTAAGACGGCACAGTCTCTGTGACATTTTAATTCATACGATCATTTCTTTATTTTATTTTTGAAGTTCGAAATTATTCTGCCAAAAATAAGTAATCTTTACAAATAAAAACACACCGATATTAACCATCACTACCACTTTATTAACATATACTGACCATAAGGGATATTCAACAAATTATATTTTAACATGTCAATATGCACGCACCATTAATAATTTATTATTACATAACTCGCCTAATACTACATAATAGAGTACCATCAACGTCATTAATGCACATGTTCCACGGCGGAAGTCCCCGTTGTCCATATCTGTACCGGAAGTCTTCGCTCCAATGCTACCAACATCACGACTAACTTATACAATAACTGCTCGCAATAAACGCAGTTTAAGCGCAAATTAGTGTTATAGTTTAGCGGTAGTTAAAACATTTTACATGCAAATCAATTCTATATATTGTGTTTAAAGAAAAATATGAAACGACAAAAAATACTGTGTACGGAATGAGTGATCTTAAGTTCAAAAAAATTCGCAACGCGGTCTAGCTGCGCCTGATTGTTGTGCTTGTTATAAATAAGAATTATGGGATAGAGAGTGTAATTGGTATAATACATATATTTGGCAATCTTTCTAAACAAAATAAATGTTGACACAAACAAAATTGTAAATAATTTGAAAAAGCACAACAATTTCGTAATTCCCAATCGATTCTGTAACGCACTTTTCACAAATTTACAGTTACAGAAAAAATATGAATGCATAATTTACAGGTTATATTCATAAACAAGTTAGTATAAATACTGCACTGGCGCAACTACATACAAAACTTACGGCCGGAACGAAATTCAAACGAACATCTATTTTTAAACAACATTACGCATTTTGAAAAGTTATTAATGTCTGTGGTGGACCGAAGGCGGAAACTCCGCGGGCGGAAGTGGCCGGCGGCCATATTGTTTGCGGGTGAACTTCCGGTGCGACCGTCGCCACTTGTCTACCGCGAGTTGGTGCCTGCATTACACCACTTTAACATGTTTTTAAAGTTCTTTGGTTAACGCTGGATGTGTGAGTATGATGCTTTTTCAATGTGACTAATCTTTATGTGAAGGAAGTTTTAGAAGGCACGGTAACTCTTGCACGATCACATTTGCCTTTGTCGTTAGTTGTAATACTACGTTAAAAAATCTTAGTTCAAAACACTTTTAATTAAACTCACCAGGTTTTTTTTCTTTACAGCTCTGATAACGATACCTTTAAGAAAAGCATACATTAGTACTTTTGTTTTAATAAAACAACCTCTAAACAAAATTACACGCGAGCTATGTCGCTCAAATCAGCAATAGTAGACCAATTGGTACGCAGTCTGCTTCACTTCAAAGCTCAATTCAATAACTAAACTATCTTCGCAATGTCAATCAGCAAAAGATCAAGTTTCAAATGTAAGTAAACGGTGGTAGAACAAAACAAGTGGCTTGGAGACAATCTATGAGTTACGGCGCGGCTCGCTAAAAAGCCGTCTCGGTAATTTCATTGTATCTTGGCGTAACGCCGAAGTGAGCGGTGTAGAGTGGTAGCGTCTGCAGAATAATATGCCTTAAATAGCCCTCTATTTATTGTATTTTAAACAGGTAACGTTTTATTGATAGACGGTCCTGTATGCATTAATGTAAATAAAGGAAAAGTTTATAGGGATCGAACGTAGTGGTGTTCTTTAGTATTTGCTGTGAGCGAAATTTTATGGGTATCAACCTGTCAAAAGTGACATGCCTAAATAATATTAATTTGTTAGACCGCGATTGATAGCAGTACTTAGAGACATTCGTAAATTAAATATATTGTTTTTTTTTTTAAAGAAGGAAAGAACGATTCCAACAGTTTTTTTTCGCTGATCCTAGATTATTTCATATCCTTATATTAATATCCTTTCTTGTATCGTGACATTGAGATATTTCTGCCAACTCTGACACATTGCATTTTAACTTTAAAATAAAACTAGTGTACATTTTTATGCACACAGTACACTACTGGTTCGGCGCGCGTCACAAGTGAGTTATCGTTCATTGACGGCGTAATGCACTGCGTACAATGTTCATTACTCGCCAACAACTCACTTAGTGCATGGCCTTTGTGTGGCATACTGTTAGACAAGTTTTTTTTACTAAAAGCTAATTCTACGCGAGAGTTTAGGTTGTTATTTTTTCTATATATTCCGGTATAAAATTGGGCAAATAACTTTTGAATCAGGGTAGGTATTGCTTATATTTATTTTTGTATTATTCTTTACAATTTGACAACAAAATAATTGAAAATTTGACGAAATTAGTGAAAAGAACCATTTATGTTTTCCGCACATTTTTTTCTCTTGTTCACTGTCAGAATAAAGTTATGATTAGATAAGTAAAAAAAAAAAATTGCCTTTTTAAAAGCTGTAGCGCTGATTATAGTTTAATGAACCAAATGTTTAGGCACTTTTAATACAAAATTCGTAATTTACTTAAAGTGGCCGTGATAACAAAACAATCCTATTACTAATAAACAGGTTTTAACTTTTATCTAAATAGTAAATTCATTTAATCGTGTGACAAAATGCGGTAGTTTTGGTTGAATTTAATGTATTCTATATTTCTGTTCACAAATATAGTCAGGTAGTTTATTTACACTAAATAGGTACTATATCGATGTTGATTGGATTACTTGATTGTGCAGGCAACCTATCAGCTACGTATGTAAAATATAACAATAGCCTGATTACGAATATAATCGAATTTAATAGTGCTTCGTAAAATACTAGTACGCTAAACACTTGGAAACGAATTTACAATACATTCCTGAGTTTTTCCGTCCAGAAATGCTTAGTGATTTGCCCCGAGTTAGGAAGTTACGGATCTTGACCTGCGTGCCTCGAAGAGCACACAAAGCCGTCGGTCCTACGTCTGGTCGTGTCGGTTATCCCTACGTTAGAGTAAAGGAATAGAAAGGGTACCTGTGCCTGTGTATTGTTTACACACTTGTACACCATAAAGAAAGTCTTGCACAGTTGGCTGGTTTCAAGGAAACTGGCCGAAGTATTCAAATATTTGCCAGGATAGGTGAACATTAATTGATTACAAAACAAGGCTCAAAGTGTTCAAATACGAAAAGAGGATGCATCCGACTGCTATAAAATATAAATAATTTTATTTAAGAGAGATTAACCACACACATCCATTACTTAAGTAATAATTATTATGCATTGCATAACGTTTCAATAATATACAATAGTAACAAGTTTAGACTTAATTTGTAACAAAAATCAACGTATCAGTTGCACTTTTAATGGCATATAACCACATGACAATATACAACTTTTTCACATTTAGACTTTTAACCCTCCCGAAAAACATCCCATTCTGTACAGAGTCCGGTTCGTGACGTGTGGCACGCAGTCATCGGCCTGTCTGTTCCGCTCATCGGTCTCGCTAGTCTGTTTAGTCTCTCGTTGTTTATGCATCAGTCAACACACCATGTCTGCGGCTGTGTAGCCTGTTGTGGTACACTGAACATTTATGTACTTACATTTTTATATAGATGATGCCTTTCAATAGATAAACAGTAAATTTTGCAAACAGACTTACCCCAGGTTTTTTGAGGCACATTTAGCGGTAGTTTATCTATTCAATAGTGTCAAAACTCATATAAAAAAACACTATTGTATAAATAAACTACCGCCAAATGTGCCTGACACCTGGAGTTAGATAATATTATAAATTTTAAAGTTTATCTACCAACTACCGTAACACGGCCAAACCGATAAGATGGAAATAGGAAACTAAAACTGTTCATAATTTATTGTTCGTTTGAGCTAAGTTAAGATTTTAATTAATTATTATTTCAGTCCAGGCGGGCTATCAAGTATCTCAGTTGTCAAACATTTGACGTACACTAGCTGTCAACTGAGATACGCGATAAGCCCGCAGTGTAACTAACAAGCACACTAAATCTTACAGTTCTTTATATAAAACCCTTACTTAATATACATACCGAAAAGTAACAAAGGGTAAAATCCCAAGACATATACACAAACCTAACAAAATCCACGAATAGCCGGCAAATATCACATATAACTTCACAGATACTAACAATACAGATGAACAAATATTTCCCAAGTTCACGCACTATCTTCACTTCACACAAAAAAATAAGAGCTCCTTACAGAGCACATCGCGGCGTCGACCACTAATGACCTGTTAAATCACTAAAGAGACGGTTCTTTAAACAGTTCTTTAAAATATATAAAGTCTCTAACCCGCGCTTAGTCAACGCGGTGTACCGTCCTTATCACATTCGGAGGACTCCTTGCCACATGGTGGATCAATAATGGGTTAAATATATACTAATTTTAAAAGTTTTAACAAGTATACTTTTTGATTCCCGATCACGTGAAAACTACAAAATTTGATTTTTGAGAATTTTGGTACATAAAAAATCTACAACCTATAGTAACATATAACGAGAAGATTTTACACGCGAATTAAATCATAGGCAGTTTATTTATAAACAAGCAAATTCTAACAAAGATATCATAACACGAACCACAAATAGCCAAGATATCTCACAAGAAAGTTCCACAGTAAATACACGCACTATCTAAACTCCACACATAAATAAGTGTTTCCTTACAGAGCTCATCGCGGCGTCGACGGCTAATTACCTGTTAAATTACTAGAAAGACAATTATTTTAAACAGTTCATATATGAATGCAAAGTCCACAATAACAAATAGTGGACTCAAAGCTCTGTCTCATTTAAAAAGGCTTTCTTTTTCATCAATGGAACAGTAACAGTTTTTTGTTTAAAGACAACTAAATTCATAAAAGCGATGGATAGGCGTAGAAACTTGCTCTATAAAGAGACGATGCTCAGCAGCTACAACAGTCTGCCCGCCGTGACCAAGATCGGTGTTATTCAGTCAAAACATCAGATAATAAAAACAGCATACGTCAACTTTCGAATAGCGTAAAATACCCTATTATTATAAATAAGCTAAAACAGATATCATTACACCACAAATAGCTAAGTTATCTCACAAGAAAGTTCCACAGTAAATACACGCACTATCTAAACTCCACACATAAATAAGTGTTTCCTTACAGAGCTCATCGCGGCGTCGACCGCTAATTACCTGTTAAATCACTAGAACGACTAAATCCCTACGTGGAAAATGCGGACCTTACTGTTTACTGTGATTTACACTTGTGAATACTCTAACACAAATTAGGTAGAGATTGTATTGTTGAGAGGCAGCGGGTTCACGTTAATCCGGATTATTTTTGAGTAAATTTTATTTGTTGTGATAGCTTCCTTAATAAAGTTGTCAGCTTTTAATTTCATGGTTGCAGATGTTGTGCAAATAGCTAATGTAATGGTTTAGGTTACATGTTATGATTTCTTTGTATTTTTTTTTCTTTTGTTGTCTTCGAATCAGTTAGGGAGATAAGTTACTGCTGCGTGTAATTAAATTTAACGTAATTTTAGTTATAGAATAAATGTCATATTATTTGAGGCACTATTATTGTTAAAGTATTCAAACTGTTATGTCATTGCGACAGAAGTTATACTAAGTATATTATGTATTAATAAAATACAAGCATTACGTGTTTGATATATATATTGACAGAGAATGCCAAATCGTTATATGATTAATATATGGCATCTACCATAGAGTAGAAGGAGTTTAGGTGGAGTTTAGGTTCACCACATTTCTCCCCTCCTAACCTCTTAGCTGTTCTGCTGAATATAAGATGCAGCCAACACCTGGTTGAGGTGTCGGCGCCAGACATCGCCGTTGTCGGTGCGGATCTCATAATGAAGTCGGCCTAGACGTCTTGTGATAGTACCAAACTGCCAATAATATTATGTATTAATAAAATACGAGCATTACGTGTTTGATATATTTATTGTCAATTTGGCTGTACTTCTTCTCGCTATCCGATAGTGTTCTGGAAGCGAATGCTATCGGTCTTTCTGTTCCATCTGGGAGTCTATGTGATAGTACTGCTCCGATTCCCAGGCATTTGAGTTGTTAGGCGAAGTTCTGTATTCAATGTTGTAGTCAAATCCAGATAAGAAATGAGCGTAGTGGAATAATCGCATTGTACTCATTGCTGGTAACGTTTGATGTGGGTGGAAAATTATTGTCAGTGGTTTATGGTCTGTCACTAGGATAAATTTTCTACCGTAACAATAATAAAAGAACTTCTTCAATCCCCAGTATATGGCAGTAGCTTCTTTGTCAATTTGGCTGTACTTCTTCTCGCTATCCGATAGTGTTCTGGAAGCGAATGCTATCGGTCTTTCTGATCCATCTGGGAGTCTATGTGATAGTACTGCTCCGATTCCCAGTGGAGATGCGTCTGTTGCAAGAACCAAGGGCCTCTTGGGATCAAAATGTATAAGTACTCTTTCGCTTAGAATTTCTTTTTTAATGTGTATAAAGCTCTGTTCGCATTCTGTAGACCATCGAAAACTAGATTCTTTCTTGAGTAAGTTGTTCAGTGGATTCGTGATCGATGATAGGTTGGGTATAAATTTGTTGTAAAAATTTGCCATTCCAAGAAATGTCCTCAATTCTGCGGTGTTGACTGGGCGTTCTGTTTTAATTATTGCGTTAATCTTTTCTCTGTTTTTGTGTAGACCTTCTTTGTCGATAGTGTGTCCCAAATAGTCGATGCTTGTTTTGAAAAAGTGGCACTTATTTTTGTTTACTCGTAAGTTACTTTCTTTTAGTTTGTCTAACACGAGCTTAAGTCTCTGTAGTAATTGTTCTTTGTTGATGCCTTGAATGATGATGTCATCAAAGAAACATTTTACACCTTCGAGATCTTGAAGGAGTTTATCCATAAATTTCTGCCAAAGGCTCGGCGCGACCTTAACGCCGAACATTAGGCGGTTCACCTTAAAAGTGCCTCGATGCGTACTTAGTGTTTGTAGCATTGCGCTTTCTTCATCCATTGTCATGTTGAGATATGCCTGGGTGATGTCGAGTGTACAGAATAGTTTACCTCCGTTCATCTCTGCAAATATATCTTCTATCATAGGTATTGGATATTGTTCATCTTGTATGACTTTATTTAGTGTAACTTTATAATCAGCGCACAATCGGATACTCCCATTCGGTTTGACAACTGGTACCACTGGAGTACCCCAATCAGAGTGGTCGACTTTCGTGATGACACCCTGTTTGCATAGTCGCTCGATCTCTTCATCCACTTTGGTTTTTAAAGCGTACGGTATTCTACGTGGTTTGATAAAAATTGGTCTTGTGTTTTCTTGTAGATTTAAGTGTCCTCTGTAATTGGGTATTTCGCCTAAGTCGGATCGAAATACTGATGTCTTGTAAAGTTCCAAAAGCTGGTCTAATTCTATATTTTCGGATTGCTGTAAGGTTTTTATGTCTGCTAAATTTAGAGTTTCGAGTTCTTTCATCCAACTCCGGCCAAAAACGGGGTCAACGTTGTTGTTGATGAGGTATAATTTACCGTGGAATTCTTTTCCTTGGCATCTGCATTGAACGTATGCAACACCTGCAGGTTCGATTACTTCGCCGGTGTATGTTTTGAGTTTTATATTAGTTTTACAGATTCTTTTGCCGATTTTCAATTTTCTGTAGTCTCGTAATGACATAGAAGTAAGTGTGGCTCCAGTGTCAAATTCCATTTTCATCTTAGCATGTTCAATGTGTACCGTTATCATGTATTTTTCGGATGTTTCACCAGATATAACATTAATATCATTCCATTCATCATCATCGCTTATCGCTGAGTCGTTTAATTGATTTATATCCGGTGTAGTCTTACTGGGCTTCGCATCTGAGCGCCGTTGTAGACACACACTAGCTAAGTGTCCGACCTTCTTGCATTTATAGCATGTTATGTTTATAGCGCTACATTTCTTGGTTTCGTGATTTAAACCACAGCGGAAACATTTCCCTTTTAAATCTCTTGGTGTGATTCCTCTAAAAGGAGATTTTTTTGGATTATTGTAGGAATCAGTGGAAATTTTATTGATATTGTCACTACTTGGTTGTTCATTCGGAAGCATTGATGTATTTTCTGCTTTACTCATTTCAATAGATGTTGCAATCTGTGTCAGGTGTTTAAATGTACATACTGTTCGGTCTTGTAAAATTTTTGTACGTGCGTCGCTATCTTTCAATCCTCTTATGAGTTGAAGAGATAAAAAGCTTTCTGAAATGTTTTTCTGGCAGTGTTGACATTTAAATTCGCAGTTGGTAGTGAGCTTTTTTAAATCTACGGCGTATTGCGCTACTGTTTCATCCGATTTTTGAGTTCTCGATATAAATTTATGTTGTAGAACCCATTTGCTAGGTTTTGGGTCTAAGTAGTCGTCAAGTGTTTCAGTAATTTCGTTAAATGTCTTATTAAATGGTTCGTCTGGTGCTATTAAATCACATAATTTTTCATGGAGTTCTGGTGATAATGTAGACAGAAGAATATTTGTCTTCATGTGGGGCTCAGTAATTTCATTAAGTCTAAAGTACACTTCCAGACGTTTTTTAAAGTTATTGAACGTTTCTGATTCATGTAAAGGATTAAATTGTATTTTTGGTATAATGTTATGGTATTGGTATATTCTATGTTGGTCTTCCTGTCGCTGACCTTGAATAATGTTTTTTTTTGTTAAAAGTTTTGATACTAAAATAGTGTGAAGTTCTTCGAATTCGTAGCCGTAATTTTGTTCGTGTAAATACGCTGTTTCATCGTTATCATCTATGGTTTTGTTTTCTATCTTCTCTTGTAACTCTCGCAGTGCTGTTATGGTGTCCTTCAAGGCTGCGGAGCGAGCGGTGATGTCCTCGTCAGACATCGTCGCCCTCTGCTCGATGTAGGTATCGAGTCTGGTGAGCATCCCACGTAGGGTGCTCCGTTTTTTACGTAATTTTTCCATTTAGGTTCAGTTTTTTTTTTTCTCGTCGCCAATATTATGTATTAATAAAATACAAGCATTACGTGTTTGATATATATATTGACAGAGAATGCCAAATCGTTATATGATTAATATATGGCATCTACCATAGAGTAGAAGGAGTTTAGGTGGAGTTTAGGTTCACCACAAAGTACAATATGTTTTTTAAGTACGACTTATTTATAACACGCAGAAACCCAGATAAATTTCATTTACATCCTTACAGTGCAGCTATTAATTATATTATTAACCAAAGTTTTTGTCTAAAAAACATGACATTAACCACAAAACACAAAGATAAAGACAAACCACCAGAATAAATCACAAATTAATTGAACAAACCCGTTCCGCTCACCACTCAGCCCGTTACCTTAACAACACGGTCCCGACCGCGGTCGCCCGCCGCCCAAATGGAATTGAAACTGTGACAATCCAGTTTGCGCACTGCACTTTTTCTTTACACCATCGAGATTTGATTGAGTTCGTCTCCACTTTATGCTACATTCGTTTGGACTCAAAGAGATGACGGCTCTCTCGGATCGATGTCGGGGTACAATAGGTTTTGTTGGGCACATGAATGTTAGTGGCGCCTTTGTTTTGTGTCCTTTGACTCATTGGAGAGCTGGTGTTGGAACTATGTGGTGTGAGGATGGGATAGAAGCGATAGGTATTTTGGTCGGGTATTGTTTATTCTTGGTTTTTTGACTACTATAAGAAATAAATCTATACTAAAATTATAAAGCTGAAGAGTTTGTTTGTTTGAACGCGCTAATCTCAGGAACAACTGATGCAAATTGAAGAATTATTTTACTGTTGGATAGCATATTTATTGAGCATTGATCACGCTACGACCAAAAGGAGCAGAGTGCCGGTAAAAAAATCCGCCAAGTTGCGCGGGCCAGCTATTAGAAAATATTTGTTCTGATTGTTCCTATATTTGATACTGGAACTTCGTTTATCTTTTTGCTTTAAAATAGTTTTGGTGACATAACTGTAAAATCATGACAGAAAGTGTCTCACATTCATAATATAAATATGAAAATGGAGCCTAAGAATATGTTTCTGTATTACATACAAACAAAACTTCAACAGAGTTGAACAATAGCTCGATTCTCTATTACTATTGACTACCGACAACCGGCTTGTCATCGAGAAATATTGTACGGAAATCTGATCAGCGCCTCTGACGGGCGTCGTAGGAACTATTTTGGCAGAACATCCTAAATGTCAAATTTTCACAATTTTTACAATCGCGCTACTGAAACAAAGAGAATATCTCTGCTACTATTTTTCTGTCTATAGACTGACAACTTATCACATTTATTTGTATCAAAACAACTTAAGTCATGTGTTTAGCTCCGAATTATCATACTAAGCATATCCTAATACCGATTAATTCCAAAGCTGTGAGAACGAAGAGCAAGGAGTGAAAGTAAGCACACACTTTACCATATTTCGCTTTGACTTACAACTGCGCGGCAACATGTGTCGATAATTACGTATTCTTTCTGTATGAAGTAGCTTATGTGAATACGATTGTCGCAGATTTAAGAAACAGAAAAATGTTATAAGAACACTGAGTTATTTACATTCCTAATGTAACTATATTGATTTGATGAAATGGTTCATAGTTTACTTTAAGATTATTATACTCATTTCCCAAATAAAGTCACAGCAGGCAATAAATGCAATCTGTGCCGATCAAAGTTTTGAAGTCTGACTTTTATATTTCTGCAAGCCTCGTTATACATATCTTGACTTTTTGTCTTTTGATTTGACTTGAAATTTACTTAATATGACAATACAATTTTCTCTTATCCTAAACAACAAACTGAAGTTCAAACAGACATACAAAACTACATAATTATTATCACAAAGCGTCCAAATTAAACACACACACCTCAAGCAGAACTGTTGGTAATTTATGCGTTTAATTTCGCGATATACTTGCTGGAATGGCGTATGGAAAACTCGCTTACATTCGTTTAATTTATGGCTAAAAAATATTTTACCCCGAGCTTAATATTGTCGCTTACCGCACTGAATTCGGCACTGCCTTAGCCGTTTTTATGATTTATTGGTTGCTCGAATATACATGTGTTTTTATTGAAATAGGGAGTGCATTTTTTGTTTTGGAAAGTTGCTTTGTTCACGCGTACGGGTGTTGGAATGTACACTCAATGTTGAACTCGTATCAAATATAACGAGTGGAATAATGGTATAGAATTTTCGGTAATATTTAAGTAGTTATGGGAAACTTTGTTACTAAAATATGGAAAATATAGCTCTATTCTGTTTAAATGAGTTTATAGTCGAGTAGTAACATAGATGCGAAAAATTAGACTATCAAACTGTTATTCGCTCTTTTATACCAGAAGACGAAAAACACCGCTAGTTAGTAATATTATTCAATGGTTAACACTAACAATCAAGTTTATATCTCAATTTAACTAAGTTACACCAGGTAAAAATTAACTTCTTCTGAACAAAAAAAAGTCCAGAAATAAGTCACATGCACTTACATCTCCTGAACAAAGATACAGAAATTAACTAGTCAAAACTAAGTTATATCACTATTAGTTTATAAATAACAAAACACTAGTCAACCCTTTAAACTATCGAGTTGTACACATAATACTAAGATCCCACTACACAAATTCTACTCCACAACCCACCGTTAAACCCAAAACCAAACATATACATGGAAACATTCAAATTAAAGGCGTATTGCGAATAATAGGTCGATAAACATCGTTCATTACGAGTCTCGGCGTAAACCTCGGTTTAAGTACAACATGGCTTCTTGCTTATTTTCTGTTGTTGCGCCTCAAATTGTCGACACTTGAACGCAGATTAGCTTCGTTACCCCGCGGCGGAGCGTACCTGCTCTAGTGATGGGACGTGGAATATCGATAGACGTTTTAATTATCTCTTTAAAACTTTAGCGTGAGCGGAAATTTTGTTATTTGTCGACAGGGCAGATTATTATGAACCTTTATATAAACTTGGAGTATAATAAATTGTGGAAGTCTCTTACAGTTACTGGTATAGTCAAGTGAAAAGTAGTTGCTAGCGATATTATAAATAAATTTTAAATCTTGTAAAGCTTGTATGCTTATGACAGAATGAAGTACACCTACCTAAGGACCTAAGGAATTAACATAGTTTTAATAGTTTGATGTATAATCAATTATATAGTAAACTACTCTATCCCTTAGTGTAAACAGGTTAGTCGAGATTACTTATTGTGACTGCTAAAGTGTTAGTTTGATAAAAATATAGAAATACTTATTTAAAGAAATGTGTAATTACAAATTCCCATTTTCTTATCAAAAACTCGTCAAATATTGTCCACTCATCCTCGAAAATACGACATATAAAAATCAAGTTTACCTTCAAAAGAAGAAAGTCATAAGACACCATTAGCACAACACCACTTAAGCCTGTCTAGCACTGAGATACGACATGTATAGCAAGGAAACGTCGGCTTAACGTCACACGGTGTGACCGAGATTGACACAGTAACATATTCCGGTAATCAAGTCGTTAGTTACTGCACCTAATGGCTGTATTGTGGCCAGTGTGTGTCACTAATGTACGTACCTAGTGTATGGTGGACGTACGCTTATGTATAGTGAAGGATGTGGAATATACGAGGGAAAATAGAACTATGATGTCGAATTTAAACAGATAAATTTGAGTAGCTTGTTGAAAACATTTTGATAGAATTTGAGTAGTGCTCACTAAACCACAAGGTTTATGCAAAAATGTAGGAAAAAATTATGACATCTTTTCAGGTAAACTTTTAAGAATAGGTGATTAATTTTCCAATTTCATTAGAATGTGAACCTGTCAGATATAAGTGAGTAAGGCTAGGTGCTATTGGAACGGGTGCTCTAGATGAACTACCTCAAATTTTCGGTATAGACATTTTTACAGACTGTCCAATGTGTTGAAGTTCAGTTTTGCACTTACCTTTACACGTTTTGGTTACGCCCACGAACACATGATTGCAAGAAAACCTTTATATGAATCGACAATTCAACGTCCCATCCCTATGTTTCCAAGTGGTCGCGCGAGGAACCTCGTGGAATAATGATTTCTTTGAGTCCCCCACTGTTTGAAGTGCACACCATTACTGGCTCTCAGATACGTTTGTACTCTGTACTTAATAGCGGATCTCAATGCCAGCTATAATTGTTTTCCTTACCTTTGTGAGGTAAAAATCATGTTTACGAGGCAACGAGCTCTCTTTGTGAATCTCACCGTCTGATCTTATCTTGAATATTTAGTGCGTAAGTCTCGATGGAATTTGTATAAAGAATTCACAGAAATACTTTCATATCTAAACAAAAATATGGAATCTATTCACTATGACTCTTCAAACGTGACGAAAGATATAAATATGATTTCTATTACCTTTAACTTATCCCGAAAATCTAACAGTCTGCATTTGATTACAAAATACACTGAACTATAGCACTGTTTTGGTGCAACAAAGGCTTGCTTCTTATAGTTGATAAACGTTTCATCGTAAACAGTAAATGATTGTGCATAAAGCATCTGTTTTTCTATTCTAATCATCAATATGTACACTATTAGACCAAAACTATGCATCTACTTCCACCTATTGTTAAAAACGTTAGTTTACGAACGAAGATCAAACAAAATTCTTCGGCGAAAAATTCTCCGTCAACAAAATTGTAAACAACAGAGAATACATAGAGAGACAATGAACAATGTTCGCAGTTACCCTTTGTGCGTTGTGAAGCGATGTGTGTAGTCCTTAGTGCCAATGAAGGAACAAGTCAAGACTAAAGCCGTGTTAAACATGTACACTTATCACGTGAAAGAAATGTTTTTCGTCAGCACTTGCAAGAAAGTGTTTCTGAAGATAGCGATTTACGTATCGTTTGTCGTGTTTGGAATAGTGCTGATGATTATACCACATCTTATAGCTATGAACCAACATGTTCTTCATCGACCAGCAAGATATACATCCGATTTGAAGTATATTCTGTTCTGGAGCCAGCCGAAAAGGCCACATCGAGGACATTTCTTCACAAACAGAACCCCAGAGTTTCCATCAGGACAGAAAGCATTCATAGATCAGAACTGTCCAAATATCAACTGCTACATCACTTATGATAGACATTTTATGAAATACGATGAAAGTTTTGACGCAATAGTATTTGAAATAGATGAAGTAAAAAGAATGAACATAGATAGCCTCAATTTGACAAGGTCTCCCGATCAAATCTACATATTCAGGTCTTCAGAATCTCCAGAAAAATATCCTATATGTGAACATGGTTTTGACAGGTTCTTCAACTGGACATGGACATACAAACTTAATTCCGATATTCCGCATCCATTTTTCAATATATACGGTGACAAAAAGACTGTGGTTGGACCACGAAATGGTATGAAATGGATTGAAAAGATGAACCGTGCTGGTCATAATACTAAAACAAAACACAAGAATAAAGCAGTCGCCTGGGTTCTTACCAAGTGTAAACTGAAGACTAAACACCAGGATTTTATAACAGAACTTCGAAATGAGTTAAAAGGGTACAATTATACCTTAGATATCTTCGGCCCGTGTGGTCAATTGAAGTGTCCAGATAATAATGTAGCTAAATGTCATAAGAAAGTAGAGAAGAACTACTTCTTCCAGTTAATTCTAGAGGAGTTTATGTCGGATGATTACGTTACGGATAATATTGTGACCGCGATGTCACATTTCACTATACCTATTGTTTTGGGAGCTGGTGATTATCGAAAGTGAGTAAAAATTATGTTTTCATCGAAGCATATTCCCTTTTAACAATTTCTTTTTTAAAACCGTTTTGCGGGCACTAAAAACAAATAAGGATGGTTAAGATCTCAGTCATCAAACTATTAATTGGCTATAGTACTTTTTAGGTTAGAAAAGGGAAGGATGCACTAAAAAACAGTTTATCAACCAAAAAAATTGCAAAAGACATTTATCAGCAGCAGTAATCAATAGTCAATATTTATTTTCAAAAACCTATAATATATTTTTCCTTTTACAGTTTCCTACCACCAGGTTCCTACCTCAACGCTCAAGCATTCGACATGAAAAAACTAGGCGCTCTCATCGACTACCTTATCAAGAACGTGGACATGTACGAATATTTCTTCGACTGGAGAAACCATTACTACTTCAAAACAAACCCCAGGTCCTTGGTGTGTGACCTGTGTAAGAAACTCAACGGTCATAACAAAACAGTAAAGACTTATAAGCATTTCCGTTACTGGTGGGAACCGGACTACAAAGATGTTTGTCAAAGAATACGTTTGTATAAAATGTTTAATAATGAAAAGAAATAAATATTCATTGATTCGACCATAATAATAACTAAGCTTAAGTGTCTTGAGGATTACAGATATAAACATTTTACTATTGTTAAGTTTCCATAAGAAGTTTGACAAAGATTAAATATATAGAAATTAGATAAAATTAAATTTTAGTATTATTTTGTAAGACTGAAATTTTATGTAATACCGAAATATACCAAAGGATACTACTTCAGAGTATATAGTATTTCCATATTTCAATAACGATGTAATGATGATAGCTAAAAATCACAAACAATGTGTAAAGAAAAGTTGCCATAGAGAAAAGGATAAGTAATATAGTGATATATTTTCCAAATACTTAAACACAAATACCCAACAGTGTCACCAATAACCAATTCTATAAAAACACACCTAACAAAAGGCTTCATTTAATCCATATTTTCACCCCACATTCAATTTAGCATTAAAAGGAGTGCCGATATCACTCTCAGAGGACGCATCTGTGATCGACGTCCTCCGAGATTTATTATTGAATACTTTTTAGCTTTCTTATTCACTCACAATGAGGGAACATCTATCTTCTTTACATTTCTATGTCTTGTTCGTCTTATTTCGTTTGCCATCGCTTTGTTATGGTAAGGCTTTTGGAAGTGCATTCGTTTTCGTTTGTTTGGAGAAAAAAGATCGTAAATTGTTTTTTGAAACAAACAGTTGAATGCTTATTGTTTGACGCTGATATGGAAGAGATAATTGATTTCCTTCCTACAAGTAGCTGATACAATATATTTACGAAGGTTAAAACAGCAAAAATCTGTGAAAATATCCGTCAAATATATTCATTAAGGCAAAGATTACAAGTAGCAGCAGAGTGGTGGTTACATTTGGAGCAGTCGTAAAACTTCAAAACTTTAGGAATTTTAGACAAAAAACGTGTAGGTAATAAGGATAAGGTACTGCCTTCTTGTCAATGGTAAAGAAAGGGTCCAATTACCGTCTAAAATATACCTACAGAGCTTTATCACTTCTTGCCAGTCAAGTCAGTATTATAGTGCAACTACGATATTACGATAACAAGTAATACTTAAAGCAAGAGTAATATATTAGCCTTTTCTTCCAAGCTATGTTGGAGTCGGCTTCCAGTCTCACCGGATGCAGCTGAATACCTGTGTTTTACATGGAGCGACTGCCTATCTGACCTCCGCAACCCAGTTACCTGGGATAACACGATATCCTTCGGTAAGACTGGTTGTCAGACTTTCAAGCTTCTGATTACTGTTAACGACTGTCAAAGATCCTCGAAAATGACAGCCGAAACACGGAGGAACTCGATATGTATAAGATGGTCACCCATCCACGAATCAACCTCGGCAAGCATGGCATAACCTCAGAGATCGATCCGCGCGGCTGTTGTTAACTAAGCCACGAGCTCCTCTTGAAGCAAGAGTAAGTGTACTGAAAATACTTTATGAGTTGCCTTATAATCTGAAACTTACCTTTTTGTTAAAGATAAGTTCAGTGTTGGATTTATATGCACTTTATTTACCTTTAAAATAAGTTAAACTATCTTTTAGTAGATTAAACGAATAAATATTTGCAAACGTCACCGCTTTATTATCACAGAGCAATAAACATAACAGGTCATTATTTATGCTTATCTCAAGGATCACACTGCGAGCGATACCACACAATTATTATTAATCTCAATTTTAACATTCGGTGCTTTATAATAAATTGCATAGCACATAGCTCATTCATTACCACCGCAAATAAATACCGCAAAGGGAAACAATGGAATGACGTTTTTGAGGATTCTCCCGATTGGTGGGTTAAAATGTTGAAGCTTATGCCATTGTTGGTGACATTTTAGTTGTACTGCATACTTTGAATGTAATTTGCAATAAAATTGTGTTATTTAGATTATTTAATGCTGTTACTTGTGGTAACATTCACATCTAATTTCACTATTGCTTTCATCACCATTGGGTTACTTTTCGTCCAACTACGTTGGAGTCGGCTTCCAGTCTCACCGAATGCAGCTTTTAGGTACCAAAAGTGAACGAGCATGAATTCAATTTTCAAACCATATTTTAGTATCAAATCCACGTCGCTAAATAAAAAATTACTATGGTAAACGAAATAATTATACACTTTGATTTTAGTTTAATATAATCATAGTCATCCTATGTATATTTAATTACAATAAAAACTGTAAAGACAAATAAGACAATCTATAAATCAAGAAGAATCATAAACGATACAGCAGTTGAGACTTTAATATTTTTCCTTCTACGATCCAATACTTCATCAGGACATAGTCACCCTGACGAGATTATATCACGAGCAGGCAGCAACTTTGAGCCCAATCGGTCGCCTGGGACGCAATCAGTTATTTAACGCGGCCCACAGCCTCACCGCTGTGTAACCGAGTCACTTCAGATACACCCCCTGTGTGCTTATACCATGTTATCAACATCTATTATAGAATTTATGTCAGGTTAATTCATCTATGAATGTAATACACTCATTGCTTATGCCCACTTGTAAAAATAATGTCTTAACATAATATGTATGTATCACTTTACAATAACCAAAATTTGTTCAAACATTTTCACGAAAGAAAAATAGGTAAATACATTTAAATTGCTACTATGCATCAGTCGGTTTCACATCGATAAATTATGGTCCACTAACAACTAAATCGTTATCGCCTAGCCGGCCTCGTAAGCTGTAGTATGTTTGTACACTTTTTCTGAAAGTAACATCATAGTATAGTATCATCATATCTCACCTAATTTACACGTTGTCTTAAAGAAAATACTCTAAAACTTTTCTCAAAAATCAGTATGTCTATTTATGAAAAGCAAAAGAAGAATATCCATGATTTAATCTGTTATCGTTTGATAATATTATTATAATGAATGTCGACAACTAAAACTCGTTGACCGATATAATTCCCATTTAACATTAATTCAATACCAACTATACCTGTTAACTTGTTATTCACGGCTAATAACTCTTTTTGAACCACAATTTAGCCTCAATATTGGACAGCTATCTATTTAACAGGCTATAACTGGAAACAATTGCATAGGTTTACTAGAAGCGTTAACAGGGCTCAGGTGCGTACGTATGTGTACAACGCACGGGTAATAGAACTTGCCAGAATTGTGAGGTACCCTACTATTGTGAGAATTCTCACTTTTATAGCGTTTTTTATGACTTATCATGAATTTAATAAGTGACACACAACGAACATTTGTTTAATGTGTTTTTCTATTGAACAGGAAAGCAATTTTGTAGAATTATGTAAGTTGTTAATGTTTTTCGACATGCAAAAAAAATATATTACTACATGGTTTATTTTTGGAGACTGCTTCAAATAATTTGTTTTGACTAAACTCGTTTAGCCGTTTTCAACAAAGTGGAGACTTAAGGTAAATAACATACTCAAATTCATCAGAAAAACATTTACCAAAGCATCGTGATTATTTAAACTAAAATCATTACACCCTTCTCTCTCCAACGTCTAACATTAAGTCTCGAAAAAACTATTCACTTTCGAGTTCCAGTAGTAGAGGTGTTATTGCATCGAGTAGCAGGTGCGTGTTTGTTAGTTAACACCTACAAGTCGATATATCGCCGAATCTCGCACTCAGATTCAATTACACCGTCTCTGCAACACTACTTTACGAGTTGCTATTCGTTTGTTGTTTGCTTTGATACAGGGGATTATGCTACGAGATGCAAATTTGCAATAGATTTGAGGTGGGATTGAAGTCTTAGGTTTAGGATAAATCTATACTAATATTATAAAGCTGAAGTTTGTTTGTTTGTTTGAACGCGCTAATCTCAAGAACTACTGCTTCGATTTGAAAAATTCTTTCAGTGTTAGATAGCTCATTTATCGAGGAAGGCTATAGGCTATATATCATCACGCTACGACCAATAGGAGCAGAGTACCTGTAAAAAATGTTACAAAAACGGGGAAAATTATGACCCATTCTCTCTTATGTGACGCAAGCGAAGTTGCGCGAGTCAGCTATTAGTTATAACGGAATACTAATATTATTGAATAGCGGAAAAGATTATTGTGCGATATGAAAGTCGATAGCTTGGTTGGATAGATATTTGGTTAACTTGATCTTTATTATTCATTGCTGCATTGTCAATTTGTTTTTAATTCATAAATAGTAAAAAATGTACTATGTCATATTATTTTATAAAATAGAGTAATGACAAGATCAGAGAGTTATATGAAAGACAAGACGAACTAAATGTAACAGAAAATAAAATAAATAATTTGACATAAAATAACTTTAGTCAGCTTTAGAATTTCCGTGTTGGTGCCTTCCAATGCGCCATTGACGAAATCCACTTACACATTCATAGTCAATTTGAAGAGATAATATACGTATTAGTAATGTATTCTGCTCCACCAAATACAGCAAATGTATCTAATATAAATACGCCGTAATTGTTCAACGAATATGAAATGCATATGATACTAAGGTCATTTCGGACTTGTCACTTTCTCAAAAAAATGCAATAAACTTTTGAAAAACGTATTCATCATCCACGCCCCTATATTTTAATTATCACCTTGGCAAGTCCTCAAGGGCCTGACCAGGCATAATTCAAATCGCTAGCTCAGTGGCGCCCTCTCGAGGCGGAGTGCCGAGCCTTCTCGAATATTCATCAGGCTGACTTGATTACTTCATAAGCACCTTTGTCATACGAAAGTTCTGGAAGGAAAAGAGAGAAAATGATAGTTTTCAATAGCTTATTGCGAATGATGCTTATATGCTAACAAGGATTTCCAAAATGATCTGACAAAGTTTTAACTATACTCGTTATATGTGTACATTTCCAAAAACAATACCACGGCCCACGGAGCATGGTAACCTTAAGTGACAATCGTCTTCAAGAAATTTCGGCAGCCTCGGCTATCTTCGGCAGCGTCCGAGACGCGTATACGCTTTCTTGCTTCCATTGTCCGTCGTTTATAAGTGCAACAGAAACGCCTCAGTAAGCTTAAGAACTTAACGACGTAGCTAAAAATACCTTAAGTTGTAGTAACAGTCACAGTGCGCTTAAATTCAAAGATACGGAAGAATTCTCTATCATGCTGCACAGAATTTAACTTGATACTAGAGATCTATTGTGCCGATATTTTTTGTTACCTCAACGTGATTTTTTTTATATCATAAAAGTAGTGACAGTATCCTGAACTGATATATGTTTCTCGTCGTATTCACAAAGCACTTCGTCTCCTCATTCATTTCAATAACTTTGTCATTAAAACAACAATACTAAAATTGAACGCGACAATCGTACCAGAGACGAAACAAAGCAAGTTTCTTCGCCGTAAATAGTGAAAATACTGAAAAATTCATACATTTCGTCAGCGGCGTCGCAAGCCCCGGCATGGTTAGCATATCGTTGAGATAGCCCGCTCGAATATTCAACAGCTCTTTGTTGCTGACCCTACTTACGTACTACAGTATGGAAATTACGTCAGTTTGTTTGTGCGCTCATACAGTTTGATTTTGGAGGCCTCATTAATGATATATTTTTCGTAGAGCCTTTTCAATAAAAGGTTCTCTTTTGTAGTCAAAGGAAGTAGTACCTACTGCTCCCTTCTAATATAATTGTATAAATATCTGTCAGTTACGTTATCTTGACTAAACTGCTGGACCCAGATTCACGAAAATTGAGGAGATAGTGGAAGACCCGAGATCAAACATAGGCAAGACTTTTCTAAAATTTACATTACCAAAATTACTCCCGAACGCAAAACCCGCGCTACCTGGGCAGAACACAGATACTCGATTCCTACGTAGAACAAATATTTGTGCGATCTACATAAATATATCTAATACTTTATTGTTCATTAATTCTATTTGCAAGAATGATTACAATATTTACCTTTACTAATAAACAGATACGTTGATCTTTAATATCGAAAGGTGTCATTTATTCCCTTGTATCAAATATCAGCAACTCTTTTAATCCTGTTTCAATAGGTGACAAAAGGCTTATTGTTCGCTACAAGAAAGCTTATAATAGAACCTTTGTCTTGTGTCTGTCGTACAAAGTTTTGTAGGACATTCACGGTTCATTTGATTAAGTAAATTGGATGACATTATAAAAAGCTCAAGCAATAAATTAGTTACTATATAAATAAATATGAATCAACGAAATGTATGGCGCGCTGAACTATTGAACAACTTAACCTTATTGTTATTTTTTACATGTTTGTTACTCGTCGGGACAACAAGCCTGCCTAAACCTTAGGATATAATTGGCGTGATAGAAAAAATACATAATGTATTAAGCTTTTTTGACTTGCTCGTAAAAATAACAGAAATTTCTTGCGGTTTCTATTTCTATCAAATCAAAACTGAATAGTATTGGAATATAAGAAAACAACTGCATAGTTACAAAAGAGTATTATTTAATTATTTACAAGCACAAATAAAAAAGTTGCAAACAAGTAACAGAAATCAAAATATCGTTGATCTATTCGAATTGACTAAAACATCACTGAGGAGTTCTGCCCCTTTTGGATAGCATTTTCCTTTGAGATTGCCTGGGTACCACCATTTTCTAAAGTCGACATATGTTGAATGGTCATTGACCTTCTTCTCATCATTCAGGAGCGCACATAATTGACACAAGCCACTGCGTTCATCGACCTTGTGAATGGTGTAGTATTTTTTCCAGGTGAAGTACTCACGGTACTTTGATGGTGTCCTTATGATGTACGCGATGTAGGACGCTAGACTATTCTCGTCGTAGCCGCTGTAGCTGATGTAGGAATTGTCTGGGAGGAATCTGTGTACAAGAATATGAAAGTTGAACTTATAATTTGATGGAAACCTGTCATTTGACACACGATTCACACGATTTGGGTGAGCAAACGTGTCCTCAAATATATAAATTATATAAAATTAATGTAAGAAAAGAAACTGGTGGTCTCTATATCCTACTCGCAAATATACAAGTTGAGTTATGCATAAATACAAAACCAGTCAGATATTCTACCGAGACCAAAAACCTGATTGAAATTATTTACAGAATACTGAGACCACTCTTAAAACAAGGTGTGAATTTGTTTTTCGAAAATTTCATATAGGCAAGATTTGGATTGTAAAGCCAATGCATCACATACGTACTTGGTATAATCAGCACTGCCAATAATAATAGGTACAGCATCGTGATGATACGCCTTCAACACCTCGTCCGTCACATAATCATCGACTCCTTCAGGCTCATACACCAAATAGAAATAATAATCCTTCTCAATAGCCGCCAAGCATCCTCCTTCAGGACACGTTTTATTCTCACATCCATACTCATCAAACACTAAGGAATGCTCTGATAAAGCTCTCTTGAACTTCCATAACGATATATCTGATCTTACTTTATACTGACAAGTACTCATCAGCCACAAAACAGCTTTCGTTTTCGTTGTAACCTCATCTATATTATTAGTTTCCTTCGTTGACAACTGTTTGTGATTTTTCCACACCACATTTATCTTCGGAGCGACCACTCGACCGCGCAAATTCTTCACTTCAATAAAAGGAGTGAAAATGTCCGATCCAAACTTATATGACCATGTCCAATTAAAATAATTGTTCACTATAATATTACATATAGGATTTTCTGCAGGCTGCATCCCGTAGAACACGAATTTCTGATTCGGCGACCGTTCCTTTGGTAGTATAGCTTTATACCAATTGTAAAAAACACTTGTATTGAAAACGATTGCATCAAAATTCGTATAGTTTCCATACAATAACTTCTTTTTTGTTGTAATGTAACAGTTGAGGTCTTGGCAGTTGGAATTGAGAAAGGGAGCTTGCCCCTCTTCAAGTAAAAACGGAGCTTCAGGACCGTCTCCGATAAACTGAAGTTGATTTTCATCCACAGACCATACCAGTATATATTTCAAGTCCTTAGGGAACTCTTCGACGTACCAGTTCTGATGTTTGTGTACAGTATAATCTGGTTCCTGTGCCTCTGTTTTGAACGCAGCATGAATGGTATAAAACGCGAGCACCGCGTACATAACTAGCCCGGTAATGCTAACGACAAAAAATAATTTCGCAAAAGTTCTGGTACGAGAAACTAAATACATTTTTGCGAAGTTGGTGCGCGCCGCGTCGCATCAACAATGAGAAGAAACGTCGGCTTCATCTCGATAAATAACAAAGAATGCGTCCGCTGTCTCATTAGATGACGGCGGTAAACAAAAAATTCTTTTGATTCCAAATAAACAAAGAGACAGTGAGTCGCGTGCTGGCTCGATGAACAAATTCTTTAGACATTACCCTGGGAATCAATTCAGCCAAATACAATTTTGTGGTTCCCCAATTAGTTTATTTGATTCAATAATTGGCTATTTAATACCACGACTAAACAACGTTCATAAAAACTGTTAACAAAAGTAAGCATAACACGAAAAGTTCCGAAAAAATATGAAAAATGCTTTTTGATACTTTTCATTGTTTACAAGTGAGCCCACGAAGGCAAATATCATGAAAAAGATTACATTGGTATTATTACTTATTATTTAAAATTGTTAGTTTATAAGAAAAGAACCAAAACTTATATTCCCTAACCAAACCCCATCATTATAACTAAATTTTATATCTTTAAGCGATTGTTGACCATTTAATAAGCTCCTAAAACCAATAAAAGTCTCAAAAGACTATCTATTGAACATCTTTCACCCATGAGACAAGCCTTTCCGTATATGTCCTATTTCTTTATAGCAAACATCTAAAATGTTCCGTCGCAAAACCTCTCAAAGGAGATCCGTCTGTCTGTCTGTTCGCAGCCAAAAAGCTCTCGAGAAAATTTTTCTATCAGTCGATGTCTCCCTCTATTTGCTAAGACCTGTTTCGTTAGAGGCATTGGCTGTTTCCATTGTACTTTGTATGTATTGAGATTGTTTTGTGATATCAATTTTATTAATAAATAATATAGGTTTTTTTAAACTTTTGTAGCTTTTGTTTGTGAAATTATGGTATGTTGGTTATGTATAGTTTCCTTGATTGTAGTCTAGTATAGCCAGATTAGTATATAGGACAATATTATAACGTGCCCACGCGTAATAATATTGCCACAAAATAGTGGTCTTTCTTCTTCTTTTTCTTTTATGGTCAGCCTAATCAACAGTAGATAAAGTTCTAATTTTAGTTTAAAAAAGACTTGGAGAATATTTTCCAGTACCAAATTATTCTAATATCATTCACTTATAATAAAAACTCTTTTGTTAAGCTAAGAATTATAATATACATCAAGGAGAAACAAAATTCCTATAAAACTAAAGTAGAACAGAGTTTACACAAACTAATGCTGAAACGTGATCACACAGCTTGCAACAACTTCAATTTGTACATCTATTTAGTTATCTGCATCAAACACAAGCAAAGACGTTATTCCTTTTACATTACCGTTACATCTAAAGCATAGGAAACAGGCCCCGCTCTTTGCATGTAGGACGTCGAGTCTTCGGCAAATATGGACATCGCGTATGAAGTCAAACAAAATTACGTATTCCATAAAAATATACCCCTTTTGCGCACGTGACGCCGTCGACGTGTCAATATGAGCCGTGCATGACTGTACTTAGTTTTACATAAATATAAATTCGATTGAGAATTCTCGGATGCGATTATTCTGGACTTGCGATAGAGTGAAAGTTCGTAGGTTTTATTCTTTATTCTGGAAGCATCTTTTGTTTGCTTTTGTGTGGATCACGAGTCTATATCAAATCTATACTAATATTATAAAGCTGAAGAGTTTGTTTGTTTGATTGTTTGTTTGTTTGTTTGTTTGAACGCGCTAATCTCAGGAACTGCTGGTCCGATTTGAAAAATTCTTTCAGTGTTAGATAGCCCATTTATCGAGGAAGGCTATAGGCTATATAACATCACACTACGGTCATTAGGAGCGGAGAAGCAACAAAAAATGTTACATAAACAGGGAACATTTTGACCCATTCTCTTAGGTGACGCAAGCGAAGTTGCGCGGGTCAGCTAGTGTGAAATAATTTACTTATGCGACGTCTGGTCTGATATCTATTTTTAAAAGCTCGAGATTTATATGTTCAATTCTATTTTTCAATATGTAAATAACAAATAACATGTTGAGAATGCACCTAACAAGGAATCTAGGCCACTCGATGCAACAAGAGTCAAAATATCAACCTTTAGATCACACATGCCTTCAACTTCTTGATCATAATATGGTTTTCTTAACCAAAATTCAACCACTACAAATTCCTAACATATTAACAAAGCTTCAATTTTACAAAACCCCAACTACCTTCAGTTATTGATTGACACATAATAGGTAAATGTTGAGCGACAGACTGCGGGGCATTCCTTGCGAGCGGCGTTCCAGACATTCAATCGAGAATGCCAGCATACCTCGCGGTCGACGGGTCACGTCTACCTGTGGGTATACACCTAAATGTTATCGTTATTGCGAGTTTATTAGCTCAATAAGGATGTAAGTTTATTAGTGTATGGAAAGACTGTTTACAGTCGCAAGAGAGCGATATGTGAACTTTCAATGTTTCTATGTCACATTTGTGGGTTGTCGCAAATGGTTTGACTATAGACTAAGCAAGTTAAAGATTTTGAGACATAATAAAGGTGATGTCATTGTTCTCAAAAACATCGTAAACTTAGACAGATATAAATATTTTTATCTTTATGGTTGACACTTACCAACAGATGTATATTGCTAATTTAATATGGAAGTGTACCGAAAATATAAAAGTAAAATAAATGATTGAAATGTATTGTGTTAATATCATAAATATACATAAACGGTAAAACACTACGTCAAAGACTGTATTTCAAAATCCAACATTCACATAATTAAAACTATAAACGCAAAATAACAGATATACACATTGAGTTTTTATAAAGTCAAAATTTAACACAAAAAGCTCATAATATCATCGAACGTATCGGGTAAATTTCCGTTCGTCTAAAACAAAGCGAATAATCACGCATTATTAAATAAATCCAGCTACAATCACATACGCAGTGCGCTCATTAAAACCGATAATACAATACACTAGTACAATCCATTGCGAAAACATTGCACACCACCACAAAACTTGCATTGATAAAGTTCCGCGGAACTCGTCCGGCGCGAATGATAAAATTTCATTTTATTCATGAAGTCCACCAACCCGTTTGTCATTCGCGAACATTGTTTCGGAAACAAGCGATAGGATGTTATAAATGACGATTCTGTACGCATTCCCCTTTGCTTTTTATTCGTACTGTTATATATTGTGAATTGGTTTATCAACGGGTTTCTGATATATGGCTGATGTGTTTTTTCTGTTTGTTTTTTCGGGATTTTTTGCTTTTTTAGTTTTGTTTCTGCGTGTTAAATCTATCAGTGACCTAAAACTGGTTTGGTGACAACTACAACTATTTGCAAATCTACACAACTACACTATAAAGCCGAAAGATACAATATGACAAACTAACAATTTTCTATGAAAAATTGCGAAATGGATTACCACCGGTTTCTGAGGTACATTTAGCGGTAGTTTATCTATTCATTATCGCTTAAGTTGATATAAGCATGACAATGTGAATAGATAATGTACCGCTAAATGCGCCTCAGAAACCGGGCATTAGTAATGCAAAACAAGCACGGTCAAAAGTACAAAAACTATATTTTTACTCCATCATGTCTTATAATTCGTACTTCCCTTGTCTGCAGTCAATAAAGCCTAATAATTAACTAGATCCAAAAAGAACATCATTAAATTACTCTTCATACATTTATTTCAGCGCGTCTCATAAAAAGTGGGTAATAAGAATGCAGCCCACCTGAGGGGTGGAATAAGTCCAAAGTTGGGAGAAATGAGGTAAAATCGAAGTTCTGGAGGCAAGTTTAAAAAGTCTAATTTTCCTTCATACGCGACTGGAGTACAGGAGGCTACGGCACCGGCAGCGAACTAAAGAAACATGAGGACGTGGTGTGTTTTAAAAATAATGTCTTAAGAGGTTTAAGACTTACTTTTTATTTAAAGGCGGTAGAATTATTTCGGTAGAAAATAAATTTAGAAATACAGAGTTAGTAATTATTTAAGAAAGTTTTCTTTAGTAAACCAAGTCAAAGATGTTTGGTTTTTCATAATATATTAATTACTATTTTTTAAAGTTTAAAGGTGTAAAGGAGCAATAACAAGCAATCATTGTAAAAAAAACAACTTATTTATGTGTCATTTTATACAGGTGGAGATTGCTTCGATTTTACTATACCAAATAGGATTCACTGATGACCACGTCACGATATTATGTATGTTTAAGTTTAATATAACACAGATTTTCTTCAGGTTTTTACTTTAGCTGGTTTTAATGTACATAACAAATAGTGGCTGTAGTACAATAGCGCTGAAATTCATTTTTAAATAGATATAAAACGCCAGTTTACCGGTGAAGTCATGTCCATATTAATATAGTCGGTCGGTAGCTCACAACATGGCTATGCTATAATAAGGCAAAGTTGGCGATCTCACTAGTGAGATTTTCTCCCAATCATAACTTTCAAAGAAAAAGGAAATGTTACGCGGAATTGCATCTAATATTTTATACAGTGACATGTTTGTCTGTATATCTGTCTGTTTTGCTTTTCATATCAAAGTTTATGGTTTTTACCAATTAATCTTCCAAAGCTGTTCATAATCCCCGTATCAGTGAGAAGTGTTGTTTGTATCAATCATTATAATAAATATTATGTAAGTATCACAATTATATTCTCACAAAATTATTTTCCAGCGTCAATACAAAAATCTGTCTACTATAGAAGTGATCCTAAATTCTATTCATATGTACCTAGAACAGAACAATAGATCATGTTATAAAATATTTGTACTTCACTTATAAATTTAAGGAAATTTTAAGTTGGTGTTATGAAAACACCATTCAAAACACCATTTATAAAGGGAACTTATATTACTTAGAACGTCTCGACTAGTCTTCAGTGTGGTTTGCTTGCCGCGGTTCATGCACTCCATGCACCTAATAAAGCGCATAAGAACACAGGTTTTAATATAAAACTGTGAGCATTAAATGCACAGTGGTAGGTGCTGAGCCGTGCGATAAATCGTCGGAACATCTTCGCGTCGCGGACCAATTAGTACAAGATGTTGCCGCGCAACCCTCGCGGGTAGCAATCATGTGAGAGGGTACCAGCAATGTAAGCTTTATATACCGTTATTTTTAACCTGTAGTCGGTCAAAAATATATCGTTACTAATTCATTTAGATTTTTTAAACTATTTTAACTGTGGATAGCATATTACAAGGCAAGAATAAAGATTATTGAAATTGACCAAAAATTTACGTTTAATAAAAGAAATAATGTAAGAGGTGAAATACTAATATTTGTGATCTTTCATCATGTTTTCTAAATGATCAGTGTCAATGCACGTACGCACTTTTTTGTTACTACTAAAATCGCCAACTTTACAATAAAACTCAAAAAATACGACCTTTTGTTAAAATAAACATTTTTAGTATTTTAACGTTTCAACCACAATACAATAAAAATATACGATATTCTACGAACAGATTTACAAATATAACCTACAAATAAAATAGTGACACAGGCAAAGCGTGTATTCTGAAAAGTGACATACAAACACACAGACACACATACCAGTATTCCAAGTAAATTGCGGGTATACAAACATTTTATTCAGGCTTGTATTGAACAAACGTTTGACCGGATAATTTGGTCAAAGCACTAATAAGAGGATTTATAGGATTACTAGTATCGTTTCAAGTATTCTGTGAAATCCATTGTTTGATACCGCGAATTAGTATTTAATTAATCGTTTGTGGAAAAGGCAAATAGAAATTTCATTTTGACAATAATTTATGTAAAACATTATTGTCTTTTTTTCGCTTTGAATCCACACGTGTAATATGGGACATAAGTACATATATTATTATGAATAGGATTGTGTGTACATATGTTTCGTTTTCACACCTAAAAGGCTGAACTATTTTGATTTTATTGATGAAAAAAGCGTGACCGGGATTCTCTTTCCAACGAAAAATATTAATCGCGATTGAATCAGCGTATAAGCTAATATTGTTATTTGTAATGTATAATGTGTTATTACACTTTTTCACATAGGGTAAGTAGAAATCATAGAAAACCACTTGCTACTTCACTTACAAACTTCTCTGGCTTCATTGAAATCTGTACATCTAAGCTAAACTTTACGTAACTTGTTCTATTGTTGCATGATGCCGTCCAAACGGTTGGCTTGGCGGCAAGACTAGTTTTTAACGAATGCCGTGAAAGCGTTAATTACTTTTACAGTAATTAATATGATTTAAAGATCTGTGAAAAATATATATGTATGTGTAGTGCGAGTTGAGATAATGATTTTGTGTAATAATGAACTATTTTGAGTGACAGCCCTGGCATAGACAAAAGTGTTATAGAGTAGACTGAAACTAAGTTAAGAAACTTTTTACGTAATTTTTACCAAAGGAGATTAGTTAGGTTGCAGGCCTTATATAATTAGAAAATAATAGTTTCTTCAGCATCATGACAAATGAAAGACAAATTGAGCTGCTTAATTCAATCAATATTTGTCGAATTCATAATTTTATGATTATTAAACCTTAAAAAGCAAACTTACAAATCAATGTCTTTAATACATAAAGTTATTAAAATTCTTTAAAATGTTAACTTCTATAAATCACCTTCGTTTTACCTAATCCTAAACTGAACTAACTATTATTTCGTAATTAGATGAAAAGATTAAAATACCAAATAAATTTTCTACCCAACGTGGCATACAATAAACGTATTCTGTAGAACAAATGGCTTCTCATCTTAACAGATGACTGCAGCATCCGTATTATCTGGCATCTTATGCGCGTGTTTTGGTTCAATCCTTTGAGACAAGCTGCGCCAGACCTGATTGATTATGTCGAACCGAACACCCGCCGATGTAAAGCTAATACAGTAGTTCTACTTACATAATACATACTCTATGTAAATAGCCTACTTTGAAATGGTATATCGTAAAGCTTCCAATAGTACCTAATTGCATATTTTGGGATTTAATTATTTTATTATAACTTGATGGATTCTTATTATAATTTTTGACTGTCTCTGTGGCGCAGTGGTTTAGGTCGCCACGCCGATGCCACTGTGTCGAGAGGTCGTGGGTTTCGAGAGGGCGATTCCCAAACGGAACAATTATTTGTGCAATCCGCAAATAATTGTTTCGGGTCTGGTTGCAGTTTGTGTCCGTTGTTTGTATGTTTGTAAAAGTCCCCGCGACGCAAGAGCACTTCTTAGAGCGGGAGTTGTGTTTAAAAAACCAAACCAAAATAATTTTGATTGGAGCCCTAATTATAATTTTACGAAATCTTCATGATATTAGACTACTGATGTAACCCTTTATTAAATTGTGTTAGTAGAGAATATTATCAGTTTCATGCATATGCATACTGATCACATCGGTGCAGTCATGAAAAAAGGTCAGGTGCATAGTACTCGTTACCGGCGATCCTGTATGACAAGATGTAACGCCATCTGTGTGAATGAAGCAAGGGAAGTTTGTATGAATCGACCATCCTCCTTGTTTGGTCTCTGCCTACCCCTATCGGAAAAAGGCGTGATATTATGTATGTATGATGCATATTGTGTGCGTTTCATCTTATGTAATCTTTCCATTTTCCAGATTATGTATTTCTTTAGAACATACTTTTTGTCACCCGATATATCACAGCGTATAACTGAAATACCATATCGAACTTGTACTACTTCGTTCGAACTGTCGAATGCCTTCAATCCAGATTCGAATAGCATATGTAATATATCGAAGAGCAAGGATTAGGCCACAAGCTATCAGGTTGATGCATTGGGCCCATTGTATTGGCCATGAATCGGCGTGCAGCGCGTGGAACAAAGGTGTCTTACCGGCATAGATTACGTACGCAACAGCTACCTATCGCGGTCTTGTGTATGACCATTCTACACGTGACATACGAGACATAGAAATCGTGAACATAACTCATCATTTAAAGGGGTAAATTCCTACCGCTATTTTGACCTCCGTGGGTCAGTAGTTAAGGTGGTGGCTACGCCATTACCATTGTACCAGGAGGTCGTTTATTGAATTCCCACTCGGGACAATTATTTCAGCGATCCACAAATATGAAGTTGTTTCATGTCTGTATGTACCTATTTTCCAAAGTAGGAACCGTAAATGCCGTGGGTTTTTGTTCAAATGATACTTATAGTTGTTTCTCAAAGGTAATACAGACTTTTATTATTTAAAAATGAGGAATCACGCCATCATTATTACTTTTTTGTTACTGGCACTCCTTGTTTGCCTCTCTTATATTGGTGGTACAGTGGTTACCTCGCCGCAATAACCGTAGCGCCGCGTGTGGTAGGTTCGAATCCCACGCAAAACAATGTGATGAGCATGAATACCTGTTCAGAGCCTAATTGTAAATTTATCTATAGAAGTATACAAGCTCCGCTTAGTTTGGCATCAAATGACCGTGCGTGAGTTGTCCAATAATATTATTATTTATTTTTTCACCTTCTGCACATAAGCTTGTTGCTATACTCAGATACTTAAAGTAACATGCTGCTTTCTGAAAATTGAAGTCAGTAAATTGGTCAATCAGCTCGGGGATCCAAATCTCAGTATAACTCGTAAGTAAAGGGTGGCCCCGGAGAGGGGGTGCGGTAAGCATATCAATCTATCTATTGACAACTGCATTATTCACGAGTTAAGGAGCGGAGCGAACACCGAACATTATGTACCTATCGTGTACACTCACGTGCTTGTTTAACTATTACATTGGCACGCTTCCAACTTACGTTTATATGTGAAAGTATTAATTTTAGTGTTGTTTATAAGGTACAGGAAAAGGCAGGCTTGACGATTCGGCGCCGATGATAGTCTGAGTATTTGTAACACCCGCCAAAGCTAAGGAATTAATGGTCTACTGAACGTTCCATTGCACTGATTTTAAAAGTAAGTTGTGTTTTTAATTCGCTGGCTGATTAAGAAACATTAAGCGGTTTGTTAATTTGTTATAGTCTCTGTAAAGTATAATTTATGTCGTGCATTAAAGTTGTCTAGACACAAAACTGTAACAGTAATGACTGAATAACAGATGAAAAATGTAATATCAAACACCTCTTTTTCTGGAAAAACACGTAGAACAATTTACAAGTATATATAAATATTTCACCACAAATCAGATATAATTTAGTAGAGCAATCTCTGGAGAAGGCGCTGGTGTAAAATAGAAGTTACAAGTAACACGAACGTCTCTATCCCTTGGTAGAGTCGATGTAGCGACGTGTTTCAAGAACGTGAGCGTAGAGCATGCGTGACGGTGCTCCTCGTGTTCTGTTCAATGAAAATCTTCAATTAGGATCGTATTTTTGAAAGTAAAGTATTTGGACGGTAAATACTTAAAAATAGTGTTTTGCGGTCTGGATGCTAGTGTTCCAAACCATGGTGTTTTAAGTGCAATTCGAGTAGTCTAAAGATTTTATCCCCGACTTAAAAAAACGGGGACGGTTTTCAAGTCATCTGTATGTTTTTTTTATTCTGTAATAAAAGTTCATTGTTGTTGAAATAAAGTATAACTAAATACTCCGATGCGTTTCCATTTAGTTTTCTTGAAATGTGACAATTTGTTTTAAATAATAATTTGTAACTTTGAATTTTAGGTTGAAGTCGGTTTATTATGTTGATGTTTTTACACGTTCTGCGAATGATAAAATAAATTTATAAAAAAATAAATTTAACCCATTACTGTCCCACTGCTGGGCAAGGGTCTCCTCCCGTAATAAGGGAGGGGTTAGGCCTTGAGTCCACCACGCTGGCCAATTGCGGGTTCGGGACTTTTGCATGCCCTCAATAAATGTATTAAACAAATTTTAGGCATGCAAGGTTTCCTCACGATGTTTTCCTTCACCGTTGGAGCATGTGATAATTATTTCTAATACACACATAACTTCGAAAAGTCATTGGTGTGTTGCCTCGGGTTCGAACCTGCGACCACTTGAGTAGGAGGTGTCAACTTATACCACTCGGCTATCACTGCTCTTTGAATGATAAAAACGACTATAAAATTATTTAAAAAGGCTTTTACTGAGGCTTATTCTAAAGACAACATTACTCTTTTTACTATTATTTTCACCAGTCTTCAAACAGTTGTCATCACATAAAACCTTAACCCATGAGGGAGTAGACATGAGACAGATAAATCGCACTCGCTTACACAATTTGTCAACGTAAGTCTCCACAAAAGATTCCCGAATATATTCTAAGAGCCGTGAGTGATTCCCCAATGTAGACACGTCTGTACACTCTAAGTGAATATATTGCTATTTATAGACTGATTTAAAGGATTGTGAAAGAAATTCACTGAGAATTATTGTGTTAAGCAATAAAAAAATTGTGACTATTGTTAGGGTAAATTGTGACGAATCGTTAGGTACAAGAAAAACCTTAAAATCATAATAAATAAATAAATAAATATCATTGGACAACTCACACACGGTCATTTGATTCCAAACTAAGCAGAGCTTGTACTATGGTAACCAAATAAATATACTTATATACTTCTAAATACATAAACAAATAAATAATAATGACACAACGAAATTGAGAAAGTCGTTTAATTTCATTCGTAGCCATTATGGACATGAAATTTAATTACTAATATGTACCTACCACAGTTTAACTGTATGTAGGATGCAATACGATATTCGATTCAATAGACACTGCATTATGACCTCTTGTCTTATAGTATTTGAATGAACATTGAATTGCAAGCTGAAATAAAGCAAACCAAAAAAAAAATTTAACCACAAAATCTAAGCCGCAACTCCATAAATCATTCAACGGCTTCCAAAAGAAACAAGCACCATACCGTTCATTATTACATTTCTAAAACCATACACTTTGCACCATCAAAAGAAGTGTCTTTCAAAATATATATCCAACATGAAAGAGCTGTGCAAAAAGGCCTCCGCGCTACGCTCTAGGAGCGGGGAGGCACTTGAAAACATGCTTTTTCCACGTAATGCCTTTGAGGAAATTAAATAAACTGCAACCACATCATAAGCATCCTTACGAAGCACGTCGAGTTTGTGCGCGTTTTCATTGCACTTTTTATTAAAGTTGATATCGAGACATCATATTTTCGGTGTTCTAATTTCGGTATTTTGAATTATTGCTATAAACTAGCATTTTACCTTCGCGTAATTATTTCAAAAAATTAATATTGTGACCGATTCTGATGTCTGGATTCCTAAAGATAGAGAAATATTTCTTCTTTTCTTCTTCATGATCGATTTCACACAGCAGCGTCAAAAATCTTTATCAAGATTTTTTGTGATCAATTACACATAGCAGTATAACAAATATACAACTTTGTTATTTTGCTTATTCCTTCGAATTTACGTATGTTTGTGAGTATTATCATCTTGGCAGTAAGCATGATGTGTTCTCCTTTAATTGAAGAAACACGTAGCATGTAATGCGTGGATGTGTATTCTTTGGTGGAGTTCCATACTTAAATAAATAAATAATTAAAATCCTCCTCTATCCTGAAAAATTAATGCGCGTCAACAATTTTGGCATTCACAACTAAAACATAAAATATATGTTCCATTTCATTTGATTTCGTCGTGACTTTCTCTTTTTGTGTGACTTGGCGTGTCGTCTATGTGAATGGAAACCAACATTGTATACGAGACGGCGTGCACGCAGCGGGGTTGCGATGGCTTCTTTTTATTTGCGCTCTAATACGATCTTATCTCACATTTGCACGTCTCTCTGATGAATATTTGCTATAAAATCTTTGACAACATCCCGTGTACCGACAAACAATTTTTTACCAGAGAATTTTCCGATTTTCGCTTCATTTCACTTTCACCAGGATATTATCGTTACTTCAGGCTTATCATTACTTTTACTATGATTTCCAAACATTATTAATAAACTGTATTAACTCAAGTTGCGGTCACCGATAGGTAAACGATCAATGGGTGAAGCTTGGCGCGGCCATTCCATAGATGGGTGTCTGCTTGAACTCAGCGTCTCCGTGCATGCAACAGTAACAAAGTCGGTCCCGGTTATTGACAATTGAAATAACAGCTATTAGGTTAAGGCCTTTAGTGCGGCTTGACCAACTTTGTCACTAATAGATCACCAACCATACTATGATGAATGAAATCTGTACCACTATTAAGCACAGAGACTTTCTCACCAGTCCAATCAAAGGTCTTGTTTCTAAAGAAGGTGAACTTTTACCGAATATTTTCTTGAACTCCCATTATTTTCGGTCGTATTACTTCCTTGTCTCCATTCAACACTTCTGTCCGCCTTCAAAATACTATATTTATATTAAATCTTCAAATCGTAAGCGGATACGTCCACTATCAACACACACGCTTCAACTCATAATTCAACAATGAATATCGAACAATACAATACCCAACAAACATCCACTTTGACAATGACATTTGTATTGTATATTCTTTAATTTATTATCAAAAGCAGTTCATTGTTGCTCTAATACAATTAAATGACTTCACATACCAAATGATAGTGGCTTGGACAATAGCTAGAGCTAGTTCGAGTTTGAAGATCGTGCTATCAACATGTGCCAGTGTGCTATCGTATTAACTACTGTGCTATTTATTGTAAGTTTATTTTACTTATATTTGGAGATTTTTCATCTGTTTGTTAATATCCTGACCCGGTTTTCTTATATCTTAGTGATTTTTTTGGTACCTAATAGACATCTTCGTAAGGTATCCCGTACTGTCTTATAGCTTTACAAAGTTTTACTTTATTTTTTTAATATTTTTGGTGAATTTCGGCTTGTTGAGTGTCATACTGAACTGCTTTTACTAATCTTAGTTCTATTTGATATAATATCTTATATTGCTTTGGAACTTAATTTATTTCCGCGGCAAGGTTATGCTATAATTCTGGCTATAGTGTTACACCTCATACTGTTTCGTAGCAAATATATAGTTATCCCCCTAATTTTGATTCAAGTCAAAATAATGGTTTTTTATTTCTGAATCCTTTGGGTGTTTGTCCGTAAGTGACTTCTGTGCTATTTATTGCATGTTTTGAGCTTAAAGGCAAGTATCTTTGAAGTTATACTATTTTACTTTAAAACGAAACTATCGAAATTAATCAACAATTGACGTCAACTGTTTTTTGACAGTTTTTAATGTTCCTTTTGTTTTTTTTGTTTGAACTCATTATTAAGAAAGTCTTCCGTGGTGGTCTCTCACTACCCATACCCGCGAATGTTATGAGTTCGATTCCCACACGAAACATATATAAAATATTGTGTGAAACGCAAACATTTGTTTCAAGTCTGATTGTAATTAGTCTTCTTTGTTTCATGAACTTTGTAGCCTGAGTTTAAATGTATATAACGGTTTCTCAGGAGATCTCGGATTCGATTCCTGGGTCATGCGAAATGCTTTTAATTTTTTTTTTATATTCTTAACAGTAGCCTGGTGTTTGGTAGCGTATCCGGTATATTGAACATTAAGCTCACTCTCTATACATACACTACCACATTCACTTTTTGTAATTCAACTGTTTTCTTAATTAACAGGCACACACAAATGGCGAATCATCAGAAGACCAAGCATTCACGTACTACGCGCCTTCGACAGTAAACTTCCACGACATCTACGCGAACAGCTTAGCCATGCTAGCTGACGACCCGTCTCCAGCCACGCCTCTCACAGACGACGACTCTTACCACCTCAGTAACATGCCTTCACACTTCGTGGAGTACCAACCTCGTATACAATCCACAGTGGGACCACCGCCAACTCCTCGATACGCAATAAATTCTTCATATATCAGAAATGGCACAGAAGAAACTACACTCCCCACGTCATCAACGTCTTCAACAACAGAGGAACCAGACGAATTGATCATTAAAGTTCTGCCAATAGCGAAATCCAACAAATACCAAAGGGGAGTCTTAGATCTTCTGTTCCCTCCCGCCAGAGTAAAGACCTTCAAGTCTGTCTTCGACACGATAAGGCGTCTACTCTCACATACGTTTTAGATTTAGTTTCGTATAACATTGTTATGTTTAATTAATTTTAATATGACTGTTGTTGTGACCAAGGCCATCGGGACTGTTTGATTTGTTTGTAATAGTAAGATGGCTAGGTACACTTAGAGACCTAAGTTACAATTGCCGTCGATGATTTATCATGTAAAGTAGAAGAGTTAGAACAGTTACACATATTAACAGATTAAATAATTTTTATAAAATTTGTTTGTATTTTATTGGAGACCCCATTTCAAACGTCTTAAAAAATACTGCCTAAAGCGATATTTTGGATTGGAAGTCCCGTTTTTATCGAACACTAGCGGCCCGCCGGTTTCGTTCGATTTACACCGGGTTTGCCTTAACATATTATACTTGTTCAAATTTTTCTCGGGAACGCTCTAACTTTTGATGAACAGTTAAAAATTTGTCCATTAGATTTTAAAGTTATTTGTCGTCAAACTATTAGATTAATCGTGTTATAATCCAGGTAACTGGGTTGTGGAGGTCAGATAGGCAGTCGCTCTATGTAAAATACTGGTATTCAGTGGCTTCCGGTGAGACTGGAAGCCGACTCCAACAAAGTTTGGATAATAGGCTAAGCTGGTGATGATTTCGTCAAAGTATGTCAAAGGCCTACCCACCAACTTAAACAACTTTGTCACCAGGTTGACCACTAGCCATACGATAAAAAATCCTGCGGATCCAGTGGCGTTAGCATCTAACTGACGAAGAAGTCTCACTACTTTAAATCTGCGTTTACAAATAGGTACGAGGTCAGTGTTATAAAAACATATTGCTCTGTCGGTTAGTTTAGACAATAGTTGATAGTACTACAAGGTATCAAATACACTATGAAGATTGTTATGAAAACATCACATTTCTTTGCCATTCAAATAGATGAGAGTAAGTTAGTAGATCAAGTCACTTACTAACCAATCAAAATGACCTAGAGTCTTTAATAATATTATCATCTTTTAATATCATAATTGCTATAGCCATCTGAAGGTGTATACAAAGGTGTAAGAAATGCTCCTAGATTTCGCTATTTACAAATGACAGAATTTTACGAGACTATTGTCATATATCAGGGACGTAGTCAACCTTTAAGTGACTGGAGAGCATATTTTTAATTTATTATTAAAGCCCAAATGAGCTCTGTCCGACCTGGGAATCGAACCCGATACCTCGTTATCAGCAGTCGTATTCATTATCGCCCAGACAACACTCTTTTAAACCAAATAACTAGTCTAGATGACATCCGAATTCTGTACTCTTTTATTGCGATCGCACTGTCAAATGAATCACAATCAGTCGCAATATATAGGTAAGTGTGCTCATGTGTGGTCCACTGACCTGATCTGTAATTATTCACTGTTACAGCGAAGTGACGGTAAAAAGCGCAATAACAAGTACTCGAACGTATGTAGTTTGTGAGTGTCGAGAGCACCCCTACCACTTGTTTACGATAGTTAAAAGTTATTCAATTTGTTCATGTTTTGATTTGCTGCGTATTTTGTTATACATATTGTATCGATTGTTGGCTATTAACAATTAATTTAAACATACAATTTGTACCACACAATGTACTATTATTTGTAATTGATGAGTATTGTGAATGAATCAATTTGTGAATTGTTTAGATATTGTAGATAGCGGTAATTAAATCAAGTAAAATAAGTAATTAAATGAGTAGCCGCGTTGATGTGTCTAAGGTTAGCAAGTCTTTATTGTAGAAGAAATGTTATTGTGTCTCAAATATTGTCAATTTAGATTGCAGTAGTTAAGACTAACAGATGATTTATTGTGTCAGCTTGTAAGTTTTTCTTTAAACCTTGTTTTAGCATGAAATTTATTTCGTATTATTTTCTTAATACTGCAAACAGAAATTGTAAGAATTATATTCACAGTCAAAAGTTTTTGCCGTTCCTTCTTAAGACACCTGCGTTTCCAAACGGTAAAAAAATAGGTCTATTTCAAAAACTTTGTACGAAGTGCCGAAAAAACGTATATTTTGGACTTAAATTTAACTAACAGTGGCAGTTGAACTACACAAAAGTCACCATGTCTAGGACGTACATCACGCATGGTATTTCGGTGTCAATTAAATCGGTAGTAAGGGCTCCACTCAACACAGCAACGTTCACTTGACTAAAACGTGATTCACACTGATTGCACTAATTACACTCGACACGAAAACGCTTGCACTTGAGCCTGAGCGCTTTTAAGCGTTTAAGCGCTCTTGAGCGAACGCTTGTCTCCAATTAATTTTTTGGATTAACGCCAAATGTTAACAGCTAAAGCCGTTTCTTAGCTGAGATAAGTTTTAGTGCTTAAGTTACATGTTCTTTAGTTTGTATTGATAACTAGCGGATTGGCCTGACTTCGTCTGGGTATAGTGCAACTTTAGCCCATGAAAGCCTTGTCGCGTCAGTTACAAACATATAAAAAAGAATTATTTAATTTAGTTTAGTTGTTCAAAAGTTATGCGAGTGCATTTCGGTGATTCATTTTTATTTATTTATACAGATTTGTTTTATTTAAATCATTGCAATGTTGGAACACTTTTCAAAGAAATTAACTGAGTAGTGCTCTCAGAAATAAAAGCCGCACTACCAGAAATATGTTTGAAATAAATTTCATTTTAAAAGTTAAATATAATTTCAGATGAATTCATGACAGTATTGAAGATACCACAATGATAAAACTCATATTGTTTCATAGGACCTTATTATTCAACTGGGGTTATTGTTAAAAAACAGTATGTGTCAGATTAATGTTAAACGTATTATACACGTATGTAATGAAATATCCGAAATACAGCGGTCATTGTTTTTGGTGGCCGTCCACGTAACTTAATATACTACTTTCCTTTTTTTATTAATTACAGTAGCATAATTCTCTACAATTGAAACCATCGAGTTTGACATTTAAAGTGTACTGCCAAAATAGTTTCTACAACGTCCGCTAGAGGCGCTGATCAGATTTGCCTATACAATTTTTCGATTGCTAGCCGGTTGTCGATTCTCGATAATAGTAGAGATTCGGGCTACAGTAGCACGATTATGTTCAGTCGCTACTTTCGAGTATTGAAAGATTGACATTTAAAATGTACTGCAAAAATAGTTTCTACGACACCCGCTGGAGGCGCTGAACCGATTGCCGAACAAAAATTTTCGACCGCTAGCCAGTTTTCGGTAGGTGATAGAAGTAGAAAATCGGGCTACAGTACCTTTATGACTCTCTCTCTCTTTGCAAAAATAACGATAACAAAAATCAAGAGAAAAATCAAATGAAATATTTAAATGAAGCACCAACCTTGAAAGATAACAGGAATCAATTGAATTACAAAGATTTGCAGCGACAGCACAAAAATATCCAGCCTCAGCGTTTATCAGGAGGGAAGGACTTTTACACTTTTTTATATTAAAATGAAGTTAAACGCGGCGACGGGGCGAAAGGTGATAATTTTATTCACGATTTATTCTGAGGGTGCTGACAGATGGACCTTCTACTCAAAATTATGGTTACATTGTGACCGTTATAAGATATTTTTATGCAAAGTCACTTGGTAATGTAATTTTCTGGTCGAATGCTTGATTTTTTTTAAGTTGCGTTTTGTTTTTTTTTTCGTAAAGGCTTGCCTGCTTGGTTATGCGTTCGGTTGCTTTTAACTTCCTTATGTCTTGACAATATCCTTTGATATAATTCTTCGAGTATAAATTTACAGTAAAACGTTTTACATAAAAAATAAATCTTCGAGCTATTTCTAGTCAATAATGAAATATAAAGTAAAATTCAATAAAATTTAACATGGATGTGTCGTTATAACATCTCTTCGATATTGGATAAATTGTAAGTACATCTAGCTGTTGTCTTAAGACTTCTACGTCAAGCTACGTAACTTTCGACTGGCTCTGCAAACTTTGTCAAAAGCTTAGTCACTAACTATTATAAACAGTATGTAACTACCAATAAGCAATACAAACATGACAATACTTCGTTTGAAACCTACTTACGAGTAGTTACAGTACTAACATCAACTCTTTGACTGCTCCAATTTTTTATTATCCCTGATTATTATAAATGCGAAATTTTGATAGAATCTGTGTTACGCTTTTACGGTAGAATACCCAGCATCAAACATAGGTACTTTTTTTTAGAAAAATCAAATTATATGCAGCTGAAATTGCCATCATGAAATTTAAAACGTATTCAAATATCTATCAGATTTCGCTTCTCCTCTATGTAAGTAAATAATGTAGGACAAAAAATCATATATTTTTAAACTGTACATGAACCCGTGTCAACTAGCAACTCATAGTTGAAACTAAACGTATATCAAACATTGACAAAACACAAAGAATATGCGGGCACTATATTGTACACAACGGACTTTTCAATGAGTACCACTACACTGTTATATTAAATTGTTTCTGTAGTTATTTCAACAATGCATTGATTTTCTTTCTTCTTTACGACTGTTATAAACAATTGTGTAGCATTGGCTCAAGCTGTGTACATCAAATTTTCACCGTGATTATTGTTAGTTCCATATATAATAAGAGGGAAAAGTCCAAGCCTAATGCCATAAACTAAGCAGGTTAACAAACTACGGGTTGCTATTGATAATATCCCAAAAGAAATTATTACGTTAACAGTTTGTCCGAGCCGGGAATGGAGCGATGATGAACCGTCGCATACACTACGGTACAGACCACGACGGCAGTTAAATGACACATTTATCTCCAAATGAGGCTGGTTAATAACAATAATATATATTCGTTCGTTGATTCTATTATTAGCTACAAAGGTCATTTCACTCAAAAGCATTGAAACGCATTACTTAAAAGGCGAATCGCCACAAACTCAACTAAAATGTTAATTATAAACGAAATAATACCGACGTTCAAACATTAGCGAAGTTTAACCCAAAATGAAATTCAAACCCTCTGAATACAAATCAAAAGTTAGATTTAATAATCAGTAATAGGATAAAGGAGGCCGATGGTGCGGAAACCGAAACTCTAAAAGTCGCCGAATTAAAGAGTTGTGAGAAACTTTGGTATTGTGTTACGATGAACACTTTTAAACGTAGCCGGTTTAATTTGATTGTTTTAAAGCTGTTCTGTGGATTATTGTACCGTTTAGTTTAAGTGTAATGTTGTTTGAAGATGACAGTGTATTATTATTATTGAGAGAGTTGGATTAACTTTGTTACTACGATTACTTTGATGTTTTACGTCAATTGGTTTTAACGTTTTTATTAGAAAAGTTTTCTGATTTGTGTCTCATCTTTCTGCGAAATATTTACTGAGTTTTGCAATTATAGTAGGCACTTTACAGACTTTGAAATAACTACTTATAAGATTGACAAACTTAAATGATCAAACTTTTTAAATAAATACTAAGAGACAAATGTCAAAAGCGCTCGTAAATGAAAATCAATCTAAGCTTTAACGGTAAACCATAGATCACTACACAAAGTACACGTTGATAGCCGTCATACCAACAAACTCATGCACTAGGACCATTATTAAATTGACCTGCGCCGAAACATCAAACAATTCAAAGTAAGCTAACTGTATATTCGCGTTATTTCTCATATTAAATAAAACATGCAACGCAAAAATGCAAAAGTTAGAAAGCCAAACTCAATACAAAATAAAAAACCTATAACATTTATTTATACGTGTTAAAATTTGAAATTCAACTGGGGTCGTGAGCACACAACCGTTAAATGAATGAACTTTTCTAAGTTAAGGTACCAACTTGCTTTAATACCGACTTTGAGTCGGCTATGATGAAGCGCCCGCACTTTTAATGACTTTTTGCTAATATCTAGCCCCGCTTTCGGCTTTTGAAGGAAAAACTTTGAGGTTTCGATTTTTTTCTCTCAAAGATAGGTTCGTGTTTGAGGTGCGCACAACTTTTATTATGAAACATTAGTTAATGGCGGGCGGAAAATATGAAAACTTTTTTTTTTGTGCAATATTTGAGAAATAATAAGTACGTAAGTGACGACAGTATTAGATTGTGTGCTATGGCATTTTAGGCAACATAAGAAGTTCGTTTATTAATTTTTTTTAACTGTTCAACAATAATTTTATTGATCTCCTTTAAGTTTACAGAGCTTCTCAGAATATTTGGGCCTTATTTTTAAATCTATCGTAACTAATAAACAAAATAGTAAGAAAAAGGTTACACACTCGTTAATAACTTTCTCCATCGAATCTTACGTTACCGAAAACAATGTCATTCACTCCTTTTTAACTTATACATATTTCCTACCTTTTCAACAAAAAATATAAAAAATATTCATTAAATCAAAAGCAGAACAAGCCGACAAGGAATATATTGTAATGTAAAGTCGAGGATACTCTGTTATGCTAATGTGGGGACAAGTTGTCACGACTCAGGATCACCGCGCCAGATGTTCGACAATAGACAGTCACTGAGGTATACTATCAATACCATTGTTATACAAAAACATAGAACTTTGCATACCCGAAAATTGTTTGAATTGGTCTTGAAGACTTGTGAACTTAAACTTGCAATTGATCAGTGTATCGACGATCGAGGACGATCATTGAAAAGTTTATGGTATGGACCTCATCTCCCAAAAAGGAATATAATTGTTGAGAACTATTTTATTTACAAAAACGCCATAATATTCATAAGTTACTTATCTGCTTGTGATAAGATATAATTTCTTTAGGGTACAGTATCATAATTCTATGAAATATTGTGAAATAAATATACTCTTACGATTGACATTCTCGTAAATAGTGAGACTACAAAACGAAACGTCCAAAATATTTTCCCAATTAAATATAAGTACTTCAACCACATGCATATTTTGCTTACAAAGCAGGAAATTTTATTCGTAATACAATGCCGACGCTAAAAATGAGAAAACTTCCAAAAAACTCCCAAACGGGAAGTCTCACGCATCGCATTTCATAACTAAAATAAATCCTCGTGCAGCCGCCACAAGTGGGGGCGCCACTCGTCTATTTATCGTCATTTGCATACCAGACGTCGAGTCCACCACACATTGCGCGCTCGCGCGGACAAACACATTTTCATATTTAATTTTCTATTTAGTATAATTGCCAACATATTTCGTTTCCTGTCCTACGTTTTTCGTCTAGATTTGCATACGTAGATTTGAGAGCAAGCGTTTCTGTGTACACAATCCAAATTAACGGTACGTGGTATTCGTTACATTTTCGCGGTAATACTGAAGATCAATTCTACGTACGGAAGTTTATGAATTGCGCGTTTACCGGTAAACAATGTTATCATATATAGAAGTATCCATCATCTCCATGTAACAGTCTGATGTCAGTCCCTACGACGATCATGTCAAAGGTGGTAAAAACGTTTCTTTTTGCGGCGTACGCGTATCTTTTTCTACAATATCTCAAGAACACACTTACTGCGAACATTGAAGATGTTGAACTGTACTACGTGAAACAATCACCCGCTTACGCAGACAAAGTTATGAATTTTAAATCTCAAAAGCTAAACAAAACGTGGTTTAAAAAGGAATTCAGGAAGCCGTTAAGATTTGTGTCGGATTTTAAATATATTTTGAAATATACTGAATCATTTTTGCATTCCGATTCATATGTTTACGAGAACGGGCAAACTGCTTTCATTCGAAACAAATGTAAGTACATCAACTGTTATTTTACAAACGACAGGAATATGCTAGCAGACGTTAGAAACTTCGACGCGATAATGTTTGACGTGGAAAATGATTGGGACAGTGTTCTTCTGCTTCGAGAGCCATACCAGAAGTTCATATTTATGGCATCAGAGTCATCAGCGAACAACCCACTTTGTGACAGACGATACAATGACTATTACAATTTGACATGGACCTACAAGTTAGACTCGGATATTCGCTGGACGTATTTGGCGATATACGACAAAAGGGGCAATGTAGTTGGACCTAAAATTAACATGACTTGGGTGGATCCTATGAAGTCTACCCCATTAGATGTGAAAGAAAAACTACGGGACAAAAGAATTGCTGCGGCATGGTTCGTGTCTAACTGCAAGACAAAGAGTGGTCGAGCTAATGTCACTGACCTAATAGAAATTGAGCTAAGGAAATACGGTCTTTTCATCGATACGTTTGGATGGTGTGGTAAAAGAACCTGTCCAAAAGACCGTTTTGAAGACTGCCTGGCATTATTAGAGAGTGATTATTACTTCTATTTGTCTTTTGAGAACTCGTTCAGTGAGGATTATGTGACTGAGAAGATTCTGTATCCGTTGCAACATTACACTGTTCCGATTGTGTTGGGTGGAGCAAATTATTCCAGGTAAGATCTTTTGAAATTATTTACAAATACTGATACAAATGTATTTTCAATGAAAAGAAATGAGTTGGTTTAACGATGAAACTGATGGGTCATAGTATGTAATTGGTACTGGATATCCTGAGCCCAAATAAAATCTATACATTTATATTAACGACCAATATGTGGTACTTTGAAAGAACGGTCTACACAGAAGCTTCATAACAGTATGTAAAATAACGTAATATGGCATATAAAACAATGTATTTTCACCCTCAGGTTCCTACCACCGGGTTCCTACATAGATGCAAGGAAACTGAACGCGTCACAGGTAGCTGCAGAAATGTATAAAGCAATCAAAGATCCGGCTGAGTACGAGAAATATTTCCAGTAAGTCGTTGCAACCGTTTGCAATAACCTAACTTCGGTAAGAGATAGGCTTGTTTTAGGCACTTAGGAACTTAGTTTCACATAATAGCAATGAATATATGAAGTACTTCAAAACCCGGCAGCAACTAGCAGCAATTCAACACTGACTCCACTCAAACTCAACTTACACTCGAGAAGAACTTCATTGTTTAATGTGTGATTCTAATACACACGTATCTTCAAAAACTCATTGGTGTGTTGGCTGGGCTTCGAACCGTCAACCACTTGCGGGGAAGGTACCGACTTATACCACTCGGCTATCACTGCTCTGTATCAGAAATCAAATCAAAATCAAATCATTTATTTATTTAGGTCAAGTGGTGACACTTATGATAGTCAATGATACAGAGAGTGAATTTACCGCCAGTTCGGAAGGTAGGGCCAATGAAAAGAGCTGGCAAGAATCAACCTATTAACAAATCATTTTATATTCCAGGTGGCATAACTACTATGAATACGAAGCAAGCTCCAAAAACCCAGATGTATGTCAGCTCTGTAAGATCTTGAACGAAGAGGCTGACAAACGGTCTTCCTACAAGAACCTTCTAGAATGGTGGAACCCAGACTACGTGAAGTGTTGCAGCCACGGCGAAGGCAGAATACTACTCGAAAATAAAAAGAACTCTAAAGAACTCGAACCTTTTAAGATGACTAAAGATATTATGGATGTATTTTTGTAGTGATATATATAATAAATTAATAATAGTTAATTTTGTATATGTTATTTGAATCTGCCCTCTGGCTACCCTTATGAGAAGACGTCGCGATTTTTTTCATGTATGTTATATTATTTGATTGTGCTGTTGTGTCGCAGAAACTTTTAGAATAAAGAAACTACAGGCGCGTTTCATTAGACTTTTCAACTACTTTCTATGGATACACGAATATTTATTTCGTGTGGGAATCGAACCTACAATCTCCCAACTCAACAATATTGCGTGGCCATTTTTGTCCACTACTCTATGGACATCTAACGACATAAATAAATTGTTAGCAAGTACAAATAGCGTATAGCTATAAGCCATTTGTAAATAGTACTACGAATTAGTCCACACTACTAAGCCTACAATTGTATAAAACATTTAAGGGCTGAAAGCAATCCTCTTAGTGTGCTCGTTAAAGGGACTCATTATTCAAAGCCTCAAATTTTCGCCGAGATAATTCCAATTAGGCTGCCAATAGCTGGAAATATGACAGAAGTCCCACGTAGAAAATATTTGCCACAGAGACCACTACGAAATCGGTTTCATAAAGGATAATGAATACCATTGTGATGTTTTATTTTTTATACGCATCTTACAAAATTCTGCATATATGATGTGTGTATTCAAACCACATTAACATTGGGCTCATGTATATTTATTAGAATGTACAATTAAGGTACCAATTGTAATTTCAATTTCAATTCAATGATATTTTTTACCAACTCAAATGCTCAATATCTCAAGGAAAAATAAATTTTAAATTAAATGAGCAGAGTAGACCTGCAACCGTATAATCAATCAATACAAACATTCCACAGTTTAACTTAACCTGACCAAGCAGTTCAATAAATTGTACCAAGTTGAACTTCTTTATCCCACTGTATGGTGTTCAAACAGTCATCATCGCCATCGGCAATTTTTTCCAGCGATATAATTAAAATTTCCGCTGACACCTTGAGAAGATTAAACCTATTATATTTTGATGACTTGAAGCCACCGTAAAAATTGATAAAATATAATCTTTTTTATATTTTTAAAACGTTTGCGAATTTGATCTTTTGGGTCAGTGTCGTCTGACGTCAGTGATGGCAGCTCTACACCTTGTTTAAAAGATGAGTTTTATATTTTACCCTCAGTTCAGTCTTGAAGGGGTATAAAACGTAAAGGAATTTGAACTATAGCAATAATAAACTATTGCATGTTACATTAGAAAGCTTAGAATATACCTAAACAAGTAAAATTTTGTTTTATATCTATTGAATTTTTGGCTTATGAAATACTTTCGATAACAATTGTAATTTTTTTAAAGTAAACCAACCACTAAGAAACTTCGTAAACAAAATATGATACATTATCTAAATGCATTTTCTCATACATTATAATTAATCTTACTTCAAAAAGTTGATTATTTAAATGTCGTGATAATCAGATCAACTAGTAAAGTATGTCTCTACATCCTTGCACGTAGTCAGAAAATATGATTAAGCACTACACAAAGTTAGTAAACTTCATCAAACTAACAAACTTAATTTAAAGTTGCACTGGCTGTTTAAAATGTAAGTTTGTTTCAAATTTGATGACGTCACACGTCATTAGGCCACGGGACGCAAACGCATACGTCTTTGCGAAACTTTATTTAACTCTGCATAACTCGAAAACGAATGCAATGGAGATGAATACATTGATGCTAGACTATTGTGGATCTTCAATTTCATTCTTGCAGTAACAAGTTAAAATATCTCAGGAATGACCACGATTTGAATCTTGAAGATAGAATATATGACCAGTTTGAAAAGGCCGTCTCTTTTTGAGAATTTACTGTCAAATGTACATACATATATATACATACTAAAAAGAGACTGCTACAGCAGAAGTCTTTTTTTATAATAGTACAGTTAGAGACAGTATTTTCTGTCTCAAGTCTACAACGACTCGCTTTCCTTTAATTTCTTCATTAACTCTCTTTCTTGATAATAATCAAAAAAATATTTTTAATTCCAAGCGTCCTTCAAACTGCAGTTTTTTTACGAAAACTTTTAATAAACATCAAGTAAAGAATAATTTCGTAGCTGGATCCAGGCATTTCTTTCCCGTTGCACCTTAAGAGGTACGGATCCCAATCATAAGTTAAACACACTTTCCGCCGAGACTTGCTAAATAAACTCCAAGTTGGTATAAACTTTGTGAATTCATCTGGAATACTTTGCTGCTGTTTGCATATACGCTTAGTGTAATGAGGTCTCGAGACCTCAGGAGTACCTACTACTGTTGATACATTGCGCCTTTGATAAAATAGTTTTGAAGTTACTGTGATTTTATTAAAGTAAATATAATTAAATAAATAAATATTTTGGCACATCTCACTCACGGTCATTTGATTCCAATCTAAACAGAGCTTGTACTATGGTAACCAGATAACTGATAAACATACTTAAATGATAAATTATACTTAAGTAAACCCTAGAGTTTAGTTTGTTATTTTGATTTGTGACTCAGAAAAGCGTAAAAAGTTCCATCCAAATGTACTTTTTCTATAACCCAGTATTGTATGTAAGTACCCTTAAGTTTGCGATTCCACCTTGAAATAGTCTAGAGAGTAGATAATTCGCAACTGGCAGTCAAATATTCTAGTTCTTATAACCAATTCTACCTTATATCTAACTATAATCATATCAAACGATTTATTTTTCTTCTAGCATAAAAAAAATATACAAATTATCAAAGAAACCGATGTTGGCTTTCTGGAGTGACCTACTAGTTTACGAGAAACTGTTATTTTACTACAGATAAATAAACACAAACTCATGTTTAAGTAATAAAGTGCGTAGTAGACGAGGAAGGGAGGCGAAGTCGAACAAAAATAGCTGTTTAGCTAACGAAATCTCTGAGCACTGTCGAGTCCAACTTGTTAATTAGTTTCGTTGCCACTACTTTCTGTGCGTACGGTTTATGACTACATACTTACTGGTTTCAGACTACATATTCTTAATTTATGCGAGTATTTTGGAATACGCAAAAATTACTAATTTCGTGATAATTTTTGCTTTCTTCGTACCAAAAAACAATAGAAAATATCTCTTTGTTTTGCACGCTGTCGTTCTACGGCGGAATCTTTCCACTGAGCTAGAAGTTAAAAATGTTTGAGGTAGCTGTGCCAATAACCAATTATGAATGGATGAGCATATAATCAGAAATATTATATGGACAAATTTTAAAACTATCGATCATAACCATCTCTAATAAATGCTTTCTATCAATTGCAATAGATATGAAACAGTTAAGACTAAGGTACGCCTACACTATGACACGCCATTTTTTTAAATGTAGGTTTAAAAGCTTGTTTTTCAACAAGTGAGTATTCATATTTTTTATAAAAAAAAGAAAATAATTAGTAGATAATTACACCGCAAATGCGTCACAAAGTATCTAATAATGTACATTCACAGAACTAGAGGCCGCGAAGTTAGCGATGAGTTGCGATGAGGAGATAAGATAAGCTGATGTAACGGTTAACGTGCCCTCATCCACTCGTGTGCACTGCGTGTGCAATATTTTCATCGCTTATTAGAAAACTAAGAAAGAAGAGGGTATAAAGGATCAACTCGGTCAAAATGTCAGCACACTATCAACGAGCCGGCGCCAATCCAAAAATAAACAACAGCAAGTGTATGTGAATATGCTAATATTTTGATTACTTGTCTAAATTATTAATTTTTGAGTGTGAATACACATAACACACCTCATATACAGTATGACTGGTGAGATACCTTCAATATTTGAGGACGTGATAGTATGCGAACATATATCATGAAATAAAATAACATAAAAACTAAATATTACATAACTTCTTAGTAAACTTCGTACACAGTACACCGAGAGTCCAGTATTTAACTGCGGAATAGGTAATTGGACACCGCGCGAACGCACGCGGCGCGCATTGCGCTATCAACACAGAATGTAGGGCGAGTCCATTTTTGACAGCTTGTCTTAGCAACAAAACTAGTAAAGCGTGTCGTCCAAATTTCACTTATTTTTAGAGAAATTTCGATAAAAAATTAAGTTAACGAGAATCGAGTACCGAGTACTCTCCATAAGTATTGAAGGTATCTCACCAGTCATACTGTATACACCAAATAAAGTCCTTACAGACTATTTTAGCAATACAGCCCTCCATATATTATATTGAAACTGTACCAAAATCTGTCGTGAGTACTGCTAAGACACCGTCTGTACCTTAGTACGAGTGTCTCAAAGGAGCTGTCAGTTCTTCAAACCAATTTGCCGGTTATCATCGTCAAAGCCCTGTGTTCTCAGCGTACAAGTGTGCCTAGTCTCTTTAAATAAGCTTCGTCTAATGGTAACCGTATGAGAAATAGTGATGAGGTGAAAGAAGTATCGATATAAATTTTCTTAGACCTTTATTCTGACCGACCGACCTATGACCTGTTCTAAACAAATAGGAATAACACGGATTTGTATTATTCCTCGCCTAAAAAAGTTGATGTAGTTAAGAGATTACGCATTAGTTAGATCCATCTGGAGGCACATTACAATAGGAGCTGGATCTGGCGTACTTTTTATTAAAATTTGTTGTTTAACTCAGTCATATCAAAGTTACTTAATTACACATTACTTAACTGATTTTGACACGTTATTGCATTTCGTTTTAGTTACAATTATTTATTATTTTTGTAAAAGAATCAACAATCTAATCAATCGGGGCACTACAATTTTATATGTATCAACCTAACTGGTAAAATATTTGACTTAATAAATCTATCGATATCGGTAAACCAGTGTCACATTACTCCTTGTTTAGCATTCTAGGTGAAATGTACACACGTAATTTGTATCGAACACACTTCAAAGTGAATCTTGGGTGTCGCTTTCAGCATTGACATAATTTGACGAATACTACGAGATTCGGTTTGCGTCGGCATTGCATATTGCATACTGAACTAACCAAACTAAATAGTCAAAGAAAAAAATATCATCTAGTTATACTCGTATATTGTGTAGGTAGAATGTTTTCTGCTTGTTCAGTTTTTATAAGACTTTTTTTCAGTTTTGGATGAAAAAAATATATCCAACTATGTTTCATGTATGTTTCGTATTTTTTTATATTAACTTGGCCGAAAAATTGCACGGATTTAAGGGTATTGAATGTGACCAGTTTTTGTTCAAGCCAAAGTCTGAATTTAGTGCAGAACGAAAACTCCCGATAAATAGTTTTTGTATCCATTCATTTAAAGTGCTCTGCAAGCGTATCTGTTTTATTAGGCGGGGCGGAATCGAACCCACTGACTCATCGATTCCCGGTAACGCCCATTCCGTGTCAGATCCGCGGTGGGATGGACTTTTCTAAGCCATATGTTTGATGGGAAAAGGCTTCTTGGAAAACCTATACCACTTTATTTGTTCCCGATCGAACAAAAAGTAGAATACTTTTAGGGCAGTCGTAATTTATCATGTGCATTTCAGTTAAGGAAGTTAGATGTAGCTAAAATATATGCATTGAAAAGAAACTTTAGACATCTAAATAAAGGAAATTCAATATATAATTAAAGAATAAAGTCAAGTAAGATGTAGTCGAGTATAAAATTAAAATGAAAAATTAAGCAAGAAAAAAAGGTAGTTTGTGGAGTTTTCGGATAAATGTCATGTCGCCCTTTATAGTACCTAAGTAAATTACCAGTCAAGTCAGTTCTTTCTTTTAAGTATATTCATACAAACACACAATCCTTTTTCCATAGGGGTAGGTACTACCTACCCCTATGGAAGAAGGAACGCCACCCGGTAAATTCCTTAGAAACTTATTTTAACTTATGTCGCGTATATTTTACAAAATAAGGTATAAGTAACTACATAATTGCGTTAATACTAAAAATGTCATAAAAGTCGCACATCGTAAAAGCTATCGTCCAATATTCTCCGTCAATCAAATTCATTCATTAACTCGTTGGAAGCCAATCACTAGCTCTATGTAGTTAAAAATTCCATACAAAAACATGCAGCATAATATCACAATAGGTATGCATGTCCTTTGTTTGCGATGCGAAAGGCGCGAATTGGGATTCGAGCCCATCGATTCCAAACTAATATTTTACACATTCATGTCGAAACAAAAACGTATAGAGCGCAGAATTCTGTTGTAACATACTCTTGTGTGAAAACTTGGTACGTGACTTTTTAGTAAAAATTATTTGGTTAATACTGAAATGATGCAATATTCCCAAACCCTGCTTGGCCTTAGATTCAAGGCCTATCCCCTCCCACATTCTGGGAAAAGACCCTTATCCGACAAGGGGGCAGTTGCTCGTCGTGCTAGATGTCGTCATTAAAATGGTCAAAATCGTTAAATTTCTATTTTTACAAAACTCTTAAGTAAGCTGTTTCTGTCTGGTTCAATAGTGTTTGTAACTGCTATCTTCAAGGCCTCAGATTATATTCCCGAATAGGGTAAAAAACGCTACTTAGTACTTATTGATTTTTTTCTGGTTTTGACTCTCAATCGTAGACAGGAACATTGAAAATTACTTTTATATCAGTGATATATGATATTATGTGTGTAAGAAAATATTAATATACGTATCGAAATTCTTTTTCATTTAATCACTACTCGAAAAAAATGTTAACCAAACCGAAAATTCGCATCCACTTTCAGCGTTATTCTGTAAAGCACTACGAAACAACGGTACTGCGGCCGCTCAAATGTAAATTAAATGATGAATAGATACGAACGAATGCGCTTTGCTGTGTACCCACAGAAAAAAACACGCCACCATTAATAAGAGATGTGTTGTTTACGCCCAGTGCTTTTAGTTTTTGACTTACGTTTTTTGGTTTGTTATGTATTGTTTACGGTATATGATTCTTTATTTACCTGCTAAATGGTACAAGGGGTTTAAATACGTGTTAAGAGGCTGTATTTGCGTCTGTAGGTACATGGATGGAGGAGTCATATTGGCTGTAACCATAAGATCATTTAAAGCAAGGATTCAGTTTTGAAGCTTGTAAATTACAGTATATTAGTCTATCTTTCCTTATTCGAAATTACTATTTCCGACTTGTGCTTGTATTCCGACATGACATGATAAAAATGTTAGAATTTACTTGGTAACTTTTACATTAGATACTAATATACTAACCAAATGTGTATGTTTTACTGTGTCTTAATAGAAAATGTAAAATGTTCGTATTGCATTCGTAGAATGTTTTTCTACAGTCGGCATTATCGAATATCGAGATCAGATTTTCATACAAGAATTTTCGATAACTGGCGGATTGTCGACATATGACAAAGATAGAGAATCGCACTACAGTTCTCCGATTACTCTATATGTCATTATAATTTATACAACATATATATTAATTCAAAAGTTATATCAATCAACATATCACATTCCTAACTCCTAACAACTCTTAAAACTTGCAATTCGCTAACAACTAGAGCTGCTTCCATCAGTAGCATACTATACCTACTCACAACATACTAAACATAGAACAATACTAAATAATATACGCATTAAGTCCAGTTTTAATAAACGTTTTGCTGACGGTACAGGCACCCATATCAGCGGAAAACGTCAACTGGCTGTAATCCAAGCTTTACGTGTATTTATTACAACACACCTGCTACGATACCCTCATGATATTTTTACGTTACTCACTTCTTTTTTAACGTTGGTTTGGTCTACCTATTGTGGGTTTTTAAAGGAATTTATTCTTATTTACCCGGTTTCTGGTACATTTAGAGGTTATCTATTCAATAGCGTTTAAAATCATAATAAAAAACGCAATTGAATAGATAAACTATCGCTAAATGAACTCAGAAACCGGGCATTGGTCGTAAAATGTTATTTTTTTTTATTAGTAGCCTTATAGAACGGAGAAACTGTCATATGCTTCGTAATTCTTCGTGAACTGTACAAGAGAAAATGAGTGTACCATAGAAAAAAAATTAAACAAAATTCTTATTATATTCAAACATCATTAACGTTATAGTCGTATTTGTTGACCTTTAAAAACTAATCAGCAGAAGATTTTCTAGCTATCTTCCATACCTTTGTTTTTAAAAGAATATTTAAAAAAAGGTGTTCACAGTGCATGGTGTACCTACAACTACTAAGACTGAACATAGCTGTTAAAAACGTTATCACTTATATTTTCATATTTTTATTTCAATGATTAAATCAATAAGTATAAAAATTTAAATACCTATACTCATGTACTTAATCATGAAAACAATGAGTGTATTAAGTGAAACATAAAGTGTAATAAACAGTTAATTTACATCAGGCTCGCACGCGCAACGCAGTCACCGATCGGTCCGTAGTAGTATTTAAACTGCCGTTGAGTAATAAGTATAAGGAATAGAAAAATATATAAAAATGTTTCGAGTGTCTCTGTGTTTACTTTTTATAGCGGTTTGTATGTTTTATAATGTTTTAATTAGTTTGTTGTTAAAGTTTATTTAGTTTTTGAGTTGAAAAGTAATGTTTTGTTAAGTTAATAAAAGGTATGATTTATTGTATACGTTTTTGAAGTGCTGGTTGATTATGAATTAACTTTCACGTATGAAGTCAAATTTCAGTTGTTAATAGACACTTATCCGTTTAGAAACTGCAAATTGTTAAAAGATATTCGTGCTCTTTGTTCAAGAGAAAAAAAAATCTAAATATACCCGTGCTTGGAATAACACATTCAAACGAATCACCAATTTTATGTTATTACTTTCTATGGATTATAAAAATACGATATTGTATTCATATTTTGGAAATCATCACAAAAACTCAAATGACTTTCAATAAAGTTAAAACAAAAAAATATTAAATGTTTTAATTATAGTAAGCGAGTGCCCGTGAAATCAAATTTGATATGAAAATATGAATACAAATTGTGTTTTGAATATCGCGGAACATTGATTTCATGCAGGGAGTAATAGTAAATTAATTAAAATATAAGAGTCACGTTGTTACATATTTTTTTTCAGTATGTAAACATTTTCCGTAACTAAGAAGTTATTCGTTCTTAGACTAATTTACAAAGCTAACAAAATGAGTACATATTTTTGTTACCGTTCCTCTCCCACTGTTGGGCAAGGGTCTCTTCCCGAACGAGGGAAGGAACAGAATTAGGCCTTGAGTCCAGAAACTATAATTAATATTATTAAAAGGTATTTGGTAGGTAGGTTAGGTAAAGGCATTTGTACCTAGCTGTAATACAAGTGCACTAGCACCGACTTTAAATATGCTTTTTTCTTCAGATAATTCTAAATGGCTCACGAACCACAGCCGAAACAGAGATCACGACAACACAAGATGCAACAGAAGAATCGAGAATAGAACCAAGCACTACTATTGAAACAAAAATTGACAATAGCAGCCCTTCCACAGAAAAGGATGACTTAAGAACTGACCAACCAAAAGTAGAAAATGAAAGAGACAATAAAGCTGACCAGTTAAAAGCAGATAATGTAAAAGATAGTTCAAGAACTGACGCTAACCCTGATGACGTCACTCAGCCTACAGACAAGGCTGCAACAGAAGCTCCTAAAGATAATAGCAAAGTAACAAGAAGTATAGACGAAGATAAATCCTCTAAAATCGAAGATCCTAAGAAAGTTTACGAAGAAGCGAAAAATATTGACAATATTATTGAAACAATTTTAGCTCAATCTTTTGGGAGGTTAAAGGACCCGTTGAATGTGGCAAGACAAGATCAGCAAGAAGACTCTTCTTATTTTGATAATTTGAGGGGAGGTTTAGTTATACCAGCGCTGAGTAAGTGTATCCATTTTTCTTCCATAGATTTAAGAGATGTGAAAGTAAAATGAACGGACATTGTTTTACCAAACAATGTAGGTATAAGGCGGTTTGTAGTGTGTCTGACTGCTCATCATAAGGTCTCAGATACGATTTCTCAATAGTAGACTTTAGAACATTTCTCTCGTGTCGTGACTGGTATAAGCTCACCCACTATTACGTGAGACTAACTTGTTAATGGCAAAACGTGGGTGTATTCCACACCTCTGCCTACACGTACTAGCTGACCCGCGCAACTTCGCTTGCGTCACATAAGAGAGAATTTTCCCCGTTTTTGTAACATTTTTCGTTACTACTATGCTCCTAATGGCCGTAGCGTGAAGTTATATAGCTTAAAGCCTTCCTCAATAAATGGACTATCTAACACTGAAATAATTTTTCAAATCGGACCCGTAGTTCCTGAGATTAGCGCGTTCAAACAAACAAACAATCAAACAAATAATCAAACAAACAAACTCTTCAGCTTTATAATATTAGTAGGTATTGATAACCGCTGTATGTATGTTTGTATTACAGGAGCCCACCAAGTCATTCATAGAGGTTTGGAGAAAACTAACGAAGGACTGAAAGTTGCTGGCAGTGGGACGTCTGAGGCTGCTGAGGGAGCTTTCACATTTCTCAGGGAAGCTGCTAATAATTTAATGAGGGGTTAAAAATATCTACTTCTGTAGATATAATGTTTAAGTTGCAGTTTATTTTACTAATATACATTTTTAATTTATGTGTTAACTTTTTTAGAGCCGGCATGTAATTAGATAAATTAGGTACAATAATGACATGAGACTCATGAACATTTCCATTATTTTTATTGAAATATTTTGTGATAAAAAACAAATGCATTATTTTTTTATTTTGTTTACAACTATAGCAAATGCACAAGAGTTAGAATTAAAATGGTTTTGGTTCGTTTAATATAAATACAATTATGAGTATTCTCAAAGACGCAAAATATATCTGCATAATTTATTCATAAATACCGTGCAGTTACATTTAATATAATATTACAAGAGTAAAACATTTTTTTTTAAATAATAATTATTGATGCAAAACAATTTAACACAATACATAATAATAACCTTCAAAATCGGCGATTTAATATTTCACTTTTTCAAGTCATCTAATATGAATATGAATTAAAATATCATAAGATTTCCATTTAAAAAAGAATACAAACATGTATTTATGACATAAATAATTAAGGAAGATAGTATTTAGCAATGTTTATAATTGTATGTAAAACCATATATTTACAATTAAATCAAACTTTATCATATCAATTTTATTACATTAGAAACCATTAAGTACCTACCAGCTAACAATTTCACGTTCAGGTAAATCGCAATAATAAACTACTAAGGAAAGTAATTAAATTTTACACATTTTCATAAATTTATTTCATAATAGATGTAAGTTAATTCTGTAACAGCCACACTGTACGAGAATTAAGATCTTAATTACACAACACTGCCTTTAATGAACTCATTATTTCGAGATATTATTGAAACGGAACCTTTTGGACATGCTACTAATTGTTCTCATATGTAACAGAGTAAATACACTATATTATAGTAAACGCAATGTGTAGGTTCATTCAATTAAATCTACGGAAGTGCTATAAAATGATGGCAAAATTCCTATTATTGTCCCCTTGCTAAGAAAAGGTCTTCTTACAGAATGGAAAATGGGTTAGTATCTGTATCAACCCTAGTCAAAAATAAACGGTGACGTTGTTAAAACATGCTTGTTTTATCTATCTTTATCATTACAAAACCCCTGTAATAAGTTACTGAGCATTCAACTATTCTGACAAACTTCTGAAATGCTCATACAGTTCGTAAAATCATTAAATACAAACTGAATTCCATTTTCTTTATTTGCTACAGCTTTGACCGCACCGGCTAGCTTTGTATATTTCTACTTCTAATAGCTTAAATATATTTCTACTATGAACATGTTACCTACGCAATACAAATTTAAATTAAATTAAATATAAACGAAACCTTTTCACTTGTACGGAACTTCCCAAATAGTTTTACTGTAATTTACATGTACAGAAATGTTAGCCATAATAATCATAGTGCGGTTTACAAACACACAAACATACAATAATATTTAACAACGCAGCAGTACTTCTAGGAATCGTGCTGTAATCGTGTAATTAAGGCTTATCGTTGTTACACTACAGTTTGAATAGTATCCAGTTAAACTATTGTGCTATCTACTCTTGTATATAGGTCATATGTACTATGACGCAGTTGCATTTATAATAATAAAACTTTATTTCTACTGCAGCCATTCAAGTTCGATATAAATATTAACTGTACTCCGGACATTAAAGACGTACAATTTTTATCAGACTCTCTCGCTCGCACTTACTCAATGACACATTCCTATGATTTTTGATTATGACGTACCTTGCACGTTTGCAATGTTCTTATGTCGTCCATATAATTTATTATATTATCACATCTAAGACGACTGTCAGATTACTGCCTACATATTTAACAATTGCAATTTGTCTGACAAACAAATGCACGTGCATATTGTGCATATATGTATTTTGATATGGAAGATTTTTTGTTGATCTTATAAACTGAGCGGGCCATTCTTTAATTATCTTGCGAAAGGCTGTATGCTTCTGTAATATTGTATTTTCGAATCGTAATATTTTTTTTTATGAGCCTGTTTCTATGTCCCACTGCTGAGGAAAGGCCTCTCCCCTGAGTTTCCAGTCCCCTCGATCGATTGTTGCGTCCGGCTATCCAGGAACGCATCCAGGTCATCCCGTCATCTCCGTTTGGACCTTCCTTTAATAATAATGTAATGTAATCTGTCAGGTACTATTATTAATTTAACCTTATTTAAAATAATTCACAGCCAAATCTCTCTGTAAATTGAACATCCTAAATACAAACATTTGCTGTCTGTTCTAATATTAGGCTGTACGTTATTGGAAGTACATTTGCAAGATCATTTTGAGTAGTTAAGAGCTGGCAGCGCGCCAACAGATAGCGACGGTACACTTTCAAATATTTAGACAATATCAATAGTATAAAGTGCACCAGTTTAGTTTTGGGTATGCTATGTAGTAACTGGAAATAACTGGATAAGAACTTAACTAGTAAAGTTTAAGTTTTACCTGCTTACAATTTATTAGAAGCTAGACGCAGTTTTCGTTTTTCATCGCGTTATTTTTTGGCAAGTATCTTCGAGCCTGTTTCAAAAGTATTGGTTAATTGTCAGATACCCCATCCGACTGATAATGTTATATGAAAGCTATATAAGAACAACTGTTAAAATTCCTTCTCATAAGCGAATCGATACTTGTTTCGAAGTGGTGAGCCTTTGTTAATTTAGAAAAATATATCATTTGTGTTAGGTTTTCAATAAATACTATTCGCGTAAATATTTGAAACTATTAAGCTTAGAAATTTCTTTCCACCAACATTATATGTATGTCGCAAATTCAGCAAAGATGATCCTTCCTTTGTATTCCAAATGAAATTATCCCAGCGGTAGCGGTACTGCTGATAACAAGCACCAGTGTTCAATTCCCGGGTCGACAAAAGTACTGTTGAGATTTTTAATACTGTTGCAACATTCTCAAGTGTGTTTACTTCGAGCTAGTAATTAGGAACAAACTTCATTTCATACCAACTCTTTCTCTCTTCCATGCTATGAATCCCATATGGTAGTGGGGTCAGCCTTCCTAGTCTTTCTCCTCCACTTCGCTCTGTCCTGGACATCATCTTCGGAAACCTCACACTCACCCATATCTTTTTGCACTACAGTTTCCCATCTAGTTTTGAATTTCATACCAACTGTATAGAACTAATGGGATTTTCTTTTTTATTTAGCATCATTCTGTGTCCTGCTGAAACAGAAGCCTCATCTCTGGACTTCGCGACCCGCTATTGTTTGTATTCATTCAGATCATCTACGCTTAGGCCTTCCTCGTCACTGCTGATCATTCCGCGGCAAACGGCTTCGGGAATCGATCGGCAACCCTTCGGTACGGAACAGTACTATCGAATATCGAGGGTTTGACATTTTAAGTGTAGTGAAAAATTAATTCCTGTAGCGCCCGCTAGAGGCACTGATCGGTTGTCATACAAAATTTGTCGATAGTGAAATAGTTGTCGATAATTTATAATCGATAATGGTAGTAAATCGTTCCGCAGGTGTAGACAAAAAATTACAAATGACACCGTAATGTAGCATTCTATTTACATATTATACCTTTACTTATATAGATAAAAAGGTGTATATTGTGTTCAAAAATGTCTCAGTTTGTGGTATCTATGCAGTTATATTTTGTATGACACGGTACAAAGTTGTGAGGTAGTACGATCATGAGATGTTCGCTTCGCGGCAATGGCGCTCGAGATAAGATAACGTGTGTTAAGTGAAAAATATTCCTACAACGAGACGCAGTTTATGGGTTTATTAACGATTTATGTTTACGGATTTAGGGTAAAGCTTACTTTAATAAAGCAAGATTAAACTTCAAATTGAAAACCTAAATAACATTGAAACTGTATTTTTTAAGAATATGTGTTGACTTGTTTTGTATTAAAAAATGAGTCAACGCATTGCTTAATTCTATAAACGCTATTTAGCTGTTTCGTTGTGGCAGCGTGTGTGACGGAAATGATTAAAGGTAACGCAAAGATCGTTTGATTATACTATTTCATATAACGGACACAAAATGCACTACGCCATACTGATCACGTATTCCAACGGTTTATTTAAACCAAAAGCATTAATTACTATTATAGAGTAAAGCTGAATTATTAAATAAACTAATCACTATTCTGTATAAAATTTGATTAAATGAGGCCGACCCTAATTTGGGTACATTTACATTAGGTCAAATTCGACAAGTCGTCCGGATTTCAACCCGAACTGAATTGGGAATAGTATTAATTAATCAATATTTTAGTTTCAACTGTATGACAAAAAACACACACTTTTTCATTATTATTCAGAATTATTGGCACTGAATAATGCACGATGCCCGTTTGGAGCGAAAGTAAAGCACATAGCTGTATACATTGAAAATAATAAGATTGGTAACCCGATCTAAAACATGTTTTGAAACAGCTTGTACACAACACAATAACGAATATTGATTCCTTTTATTAAATTTTAGTAGCATGTTTCGTTACAATTATTAAATACAATTATGAACACACTTTAAACTTTTCTACATATGTGCTATCAGTGATCATCGATATATAAATACAAACAGACGTGAATAACGAACCCTCATGCCACACGAATATAAAGTCAACCACGCTTCGCTCACACACGGCGCAAAACAAGGAGCTTCCAGGAACATATCACATAAATGGACTCTCAAAACCTTACACGATACAAATACTATGACACAAATCCTACGAATACGAGACGTGAACAGTCTTAAAGCATTTATTTTTTATCAAAGAGACCGTACTGTACTACAGACGCTTTCACGTTGCACCGTATTTAGCTGGCCAGTGGACACTCAGTTTAATTAGTTAAAAGCTACTCTTTGAAAAGTCGACTCATAGAGACACTAACAAATGGATGTCTTTATAACACACTAGCGGTCCGCCTCGACTTCTCTTGGGTTAAAATGCTGTTTTTATATGTTTTTTACACATAACTTTAACAAGGCTTTCCTTTATTTATTAGTAAAAACTGCACGAAATTAAGGCGCTCATAGCCAATTACGCTGACCGGTCCGTAATCGATCTGTGGGTAAATAAGCAATGCAAATAAATAGACGCGGCCATTCTTTGGTGGTTGACCACTTACTAGTATTTAAACTGAGCGTCTTCGTGCTTCGCTGGGCAAGTCAAACGTGTCAAGTCAAAACCATGTGAAAGGCCGATGGCCCGTGGCTTGAACAACTTTGACTCTAGGTTGACCACTTTTCGATTAAATAAATAAAAAAAACTGCAGGGCAATTTAGATATTCGTAGATATTGAATTTGCAGCAAACAGACCGTCAGACGCGGCGAGAAGACTTTATATTATAATATATAGTGATTTTGTACTCAAAGATACTTAGAAATGCGGGTTTAACTTCACATTCTGTTGGGACGTTACTCGTATTGTATTTGGTAATGCTCACTAAATTGTGTTGCGCTCGTTTGTAGTTATGCTGTGACTTTGGTTTCTTTGAAGCAATGTCCATTAGTGGAATGTAATTAATTTATACTTTATAAGAAAACACGTGAAAATGTACGTTTAATTTCTGCGAAACAATTTTAACTAAAGAAGCTGTAGAGACCTGTTATTGTAGAGAATTATAGTTTATAATGGCATTAGACGTAAATATTCCACTACAACATAATTTATGTAAAAACAAACGCGTGTTTATTCCATATTAATGATAAATTAAAACAGCCTATTAACTATTATTTCACGGGCATCCACGTTAACAAGAATAAATTATCTTTTTCGTTTTTCGTTCTATCGTTCGCGGAGACTGTCATAATTTGACTAGTCATTAGTTATGCCATAAGTAAAATATTTAAACGAATCTATGAATAGTTATTTAGTATTTAAAGGATCTATAATATTAAACACACATTCAGAGAGGTAATTCTAGCATATATAATAAACTTACATTAAAAACAAACCAGCAAGTTATACCGGCAGTAGTCCAGAGCGTGACTGGTCACATTCCCACATTACGTTAAAAGCAATACAACAATGTGTGTCCACCGAGCGTCTAGGATTAGATAAATAACAAGTACAACTTTGTTATATTGGGGGACCGCGATCCCCTATTTCGGGCGGGCGCTAACTAGCTAACTTCCAATGAGTATTCTGTTTACTTTCTTTTGTTCTAGTAAAAGTTTCCTTTGATTGCTCGGATGTGGGGTTCGTGGTGGATTGACTGAAGGTTATTGAGCTTTTGTTTTGCTTTGAAATACGAGAAGATGTGCTTTTTGGTGCGAAATGCTTGGTTTATATCGTTTGTAGAATTATGCTTATTTTAAGTTACTTGTCGTTCTTGTAAAAAATTTGACATTCAGATAATAAAAATGGTTGTCAGGTCAGGGTAAGTATTTTAATTTCTTTATGCATCTTTCAAAAGTAAAAGAAAACAAACAACAAAAATATATTTTTAAAAATACCCTAATTAGTATAAATATCAAGCACTTCACTTTTAACTTCAATATTAACGTAAGAAAAAAGGTTTTGTTATGCTGCAAAAACTTACAACCATCATCAAATTTAGTTCTACTATCATCCACAAGAGGACGCTACATGTAGTACCCTCTTACGGATTAAAATGGAACTAAATTCGAGGTCGCCCTACAAAATTACTTTACAGAACTAACTACATTCATTCCCGCCCATTTCGATCCAACTTTATAATCTTTTCAAATTACATGATATATCACTTGTACCCGGCTTAGCGGCCATTATTATACAAAACGAAATCTAATTCTGTGCGGAGGAAATCTGCGAGGAAAGTTTTTAAGCCTACATGGGTCAATTAAGCCTTTACTGAGAGCATTAATTGGTTACGTAGATTCGAATTTTAGTAGACTAGTATTACTTATAATAATTTCTATTTTGTGTTGCTTTGTGGTGGTGATATTGGAAACAACTAAATCGATTTTAACGTGTATCCTTCAGGCTTGCTGTTTTATTTTGACTTTGGAGAATAAAAGTAGATAGATAGGTAATAAATCTTGCAGATGGCAAGGACTGAAAGACGGCATAGATTTCGATTGATTTTTTAACAAATTGACAATATTATTTAATAATAACAATAATATTATAGATATTTTTAGGTTTATGAATAATATTTAAAACAAATTTATTCAATATTAAACGATATCTATTTATATTATTTATTAAAATAACGCAATATTCGTGATACAAATACATTTGAATGCATATGGCGCAGCGTATGCAATCCAGAGCCAATATTGTTATAAACATTATCTACGAGTCTACAGTGCTACGGTGCTACGCCGTAGAGGTTCGTAGACGATCGTAGACGTAATAATGTACGTGTCTTATTACTAATCTGTGTTTATCTGTTTGTATTCGTAGAACAACTTAAACATGATAGTTTTGATCAACTCACTGATATATGTAGTATTATTGCTTCTTGAGGACTTTTGTTATTTAATTTAACCATCAGTCTTATACGATTTCTTCGATAAATTTAATTGGCTAAGTTATTGTTCTCAGTAAACTTAAAATATTCTACATCGCAACATTTAAAGTTTCATACGCCGCATATTTAGAAAAGAAAGATTCTTTTATTAAGGTTCTTAAAATTAAATTATGAATTTCCCCTTTTTAATACTGACAAAAAATATCATTGACTATCATAAATGTCAGCATTTGACCTAAATGAATAAATGATTTGATTTTGATTTTATACATTTCGATTAACAGAGGTCAGCAAAGTCCCAAAAGGACGTCCACTAACTCACCTAACACCTTACAAAGTAAGCAACGCCATTACCCAGCTAACAGGATCTATGTCAATATGACAACAACACGACAACAATCCAGTTTGGAGATCCCAAATTCTGGAAATTGCATCTAAGCCACGTCCAGAACGATTCAGCGCAGAATACAGATGACGCATTAAGCGCATACTCTGTCATTATTTAAGCACGATTTTCGCAAACCTCGAACGAGAGGTACTATGAGTTCTCACTTTATCGATAGTGGTTGTAGTTAACCACTGCTTTAACTTGGCTATCTAAAGTAAAGGCGGGTGTTTTTACGTTTCATTATTAGGTGAAACACTTTTGAGATCATATTTCGTTAGGGGTTTCCTTAGGAGTTCTCAGTTTACATAAATAGTTTCTTTGATATCTTTTAAAAGTACTTTTTATATTAATAACAATTGTAAGTATCTAATTATAATCATCGTAAGTCATTGCAAAATCAGTAAAAAAATATATTTCTATTTCTCTAGATGACAATGCAGGAATACGTGAATAATGTTTTGTCAATTTTTTTGTCAAGAATTCTTGTGTTACTTTTCCCTGCATGTCCCCTTAACAACAATAAAGACAGTCATTAATATTTTATGTGAAATCCATATTACATTTTATGAGGTTATTTTGTTATATGCACAAGTGTGGTAATAGGTCAATGACCATTATGTAGGACCCTCACCGGACCGTACCAGGCACGTATTATTACCGACATCTCTCTTTGAAGTATTTACATGTTACGTGTGTGACAACAAATTAATGCGGAGAAAGAAAATGAACTTAGGTATTTGCAATTTGCTCATATCTATACTAATCTATACTAATCTATACTAATATAATAAAACTGAAGAGTTTGTTTGTTTGTTTGAACGCGCTAATCTCAGGAACTACTGGTCCGATTTGAAAAATTCTTTCAGTGTTAGATAGCCCATTTATCGAGGAAGGCTATAGGCTATATAACATCACGCTACGATCATTAGGAGCGGAGTAGCAACGAAAAATGTTACAAAAACGGGGAAAATTTTGACCCATTCTCTTAGGTGACGCAAGCGAAGTTGCGCGGGTCAGCTATTTTAAATAAAAAATGTTGGTATTTGTGCACTTTTGATTACAATAATTCTTACTTAAATGGATGTATTTTATAACAGCCGAATGCAATATTCTGAAAATAAACTGGGTTCTCTAGCGTATTTCGATAGAACAGATTTAAGTTATTAAATATGGCAAGAATATAACAAAGGTGTTCATTAAGCATAGAAACAATTTGGTTAAACTAATAGTCTGCGATACCGTCCCGCTTTCACATCTACAAATCTGTATTGAAAACATTTTGGTTGACTGAGTAGTCTCCGATACTGCCTGCTTAAGACATTCATAAGTCCAGTTTAAAAAAAAACATTTATAACTAGCTGATCCGCGCAACTTCGCTTGCGTCTCATAAGAAAGAATGCAGGGTCATAATTTTCCCCGTTTTTGTAACATTTTTCGTTGCTACTCCGCAGATAACCTTCCTCGACAAATGGGCTATCTAACACTGAAAGAATTTTTCAAATCGGGCCAGTAGATCCTGAGATTAGCACGTTCAAACAAACAAACTCTTCAGCTTTATAATATTAAGTATAGAGTATAGATAACGTTACAAGTGACTAGTAAAAACATAAACAAGCCGCACCGTAGTACTCCCATCTCCAATGATTAACTACAGTAAGCCCATGGTATTCGCCCAAAGCTGGCATGATTATGTATCTTAAAAGCGTGTCACCGTACCACTATTTGTCATATGCTAAGTGATTTCCCTCGTACACGGTGGATTTGTTGAATCACTGCGCGATGTATTACGTTTGAGTTAGATGAGTGACGGCCATGTTTGATCTAGTACCGGTTTGGACCAAGGGTGTGAGGGAAAAGTGATATGTTTTTTTTTTACTTGAGTATATTGCGATTGTTGATTGCGAGGTCTTGAGATAAATGTACTATGTTATTAGTTTATGATCAGTTTGAACTTTCTTTTAAAAATAATCAATAAAACATAGAGTAAAGACCTAAGGCTTTGTCCAGCAGCGGAGTGGGATCCTGAATTTAATTGAGAATTTTTTTTTTTTATTTTTTCGTCGACATAACTATCGATACGTTTATTTGTATTTTTTTTATTAATTGGTGAATGTTTAATGCAACCTGTTACATAACTCTTTATACATTCGTAGCCTGTGGCTTCATCTGCATAGATCTCGGTCGATATTAATGAAAAAAATATATCCTTAAAAAAAAATACATCTTGCCAAAATTCTATATTACTATTCACTCTTCAACTCACTAGTAAGTATATATAACGTTTTAACCCTATATATATTTTTTCTACATTTATAATAACTTCACAAAACTTTTTTTGCTAAATTTTGACTGCCTCTGTGGCGCAGTGGTTTAGGTCGCCACGCCGATACCACTGCAACGGGAGGTCGTGGGTTCGATTCCCACACGGAGTAATTATTTGTGCGATCCAGAAATAATTGCTTCGGGTCTGGTTGTGCTTTGTGTCCGTTGTTTGTATGTTTGTAAAAGTCCCGCGACACAAGAGCAATTCTTAGTGCGGGAGTTGTCTTTTTTAAACAAAAAAATAAATAAATAAATTTAACCACATTTGCACCTTGCAAGCTTGTTTAATTTGACACATATAAATTCCCGTCGCAGCCTAGAGACATCTACTCAAGATTCGGTAGTAATTTGCTTAACAGCTTCTCGCCACCTCGTAGCATAATGGACAAGTACGTGTTGCTACTATGTATACACTATATACAAGTGTATGTACACACAAATAAATATGCATCGATAGTTTACATTTCAAATCAATATTTGCATTCGATGGTACCTGGTAACTGGAGGTTGCGGGGCTTGTGATTATCATGTTTAATTTGCTGCAGATTATAAAACGAATAAATATTAGGTCGGGGAAAAAGTCTTTTCGCATTATAGTATGTATGAACTTGTAATAAAATCATTTCGGTACACAAAAAAGCTCGTTATTTGGGTACCTCACGAGCTCACTGAAAGAAACCTAATGAACCGTGTACTCATTTGTGATTCTTGAAGCCAAATTTTTATTACAAGTTCATACATACTATAATACGAAAAGACTTCTTCCTCGACCAAATATTATGTAAATATAGAGGCTTAACATAATTAAATACCTAAATAATAATAAGAAGAAAAAAAGCATGGCGCTTTCTAGTTGTATTACCTGAATAATGCATTCAGATGTGTTTTTTTACAATATGTTTTAACCAATGAATACATTTCAATATGTAGAATTTTGCAAAAAATTTTTGAATATGCATATAATAAATTATATACCCCACACTAATTTTTTTTTCAACAAACATTTGGTTTTATAACAACTACGACTCCTTTTAATTCACAATTTCTCTGAAATACTCAACCATTTTACTCGTAAACGTAGCTACTTTGTACATGAAACACGGACCAGAGTTCAAACCCCAAGTCAGAACATCAGTCAGTGAATAGACAGACGCATTTACATATTGGTATCAGCTAATGGATTCACAGAGATAGGTCAGCCATTGTCGTTTGAATTATTGTAATTGCTACTATCGGGTGGGCCGAGCAAACACAGGCTAATCGAATATAAGTGTCTTGTGTATAAACGATTAGCGGTGATATTGCCTTTATAGCTGCTTCAATATCAGCTAATAATATAAATAATAAAATATTTAGGTTCGTTGTCTGATAGTCGTCCATGAATTGTATATAAAACTTTTGTCTAGTATTTTTATGTATTGAAAAAAACACAGTACTTAGTTTTGTACCAATCTTAGCTATGTAAAACCTGTAAAATTTTTTAAATTTTTAAACTTAAAACAAACCTGTATGTCTACGGAATTTTGTTAAGTTAAATAATTAGGAACTCATTTCTGTGATACTTTTTCTTGTGAAACTCTATGCAATATTAGCCGCGGTATAAAAATTAGTGATTAAAATTAAAGCAATCCCAATTAACGAAAGCTTTCTGGTGTATTGCAGCAGACAACACAAAATAAAAAAAACAATGAATAAACCAGAAACCAAACATGCATTCTATAAACATTTGAAATATTTATTTTTCATTAATTAACTAACGAACTGCGAACAAGCCAATGAGTCGCAAATAACATCCAAGTTATTTTAAATATCTTCCATTTCGATAAAATGACAACTTAGTAAAGAGTTGGCAATAAACTCGAGCCATGGAGGCACTGGAACGGGCAGATAGCAACTGTCACAGCCCACGATACTAAATAAAAAAAAAGTCTGTGCAAAAAAAAAATGGCGGAAAAAATCGTTTGTAGCTTTTTGCTGTATTGACGTTCGGCTTAGGCCGACTGCGGCGTGATGTGTTAATCTTTCATCATGATTTTTATGTGATATGTGTTGAAAGTTTGAATATTTAAAAAGGTTTTGGCTAATTAAAAGCCCCATAATATGATTAGAAGAATAGAATATTGCCTCCTACTCATTATGTTTCTAATAGACATCTAAAAATCAATATATCAATATGTACGGATAATTTATTTCTTCGTTGAAAAAGCAGTGACTGCATCGCTTCTTCCTTGAATGTATATAACTTTGTCCTACGTCCCTTGCGTGACGGTCACGCAACGCACTGCATTAGCAACTTTTTGCTCATCGTGTTGTTTTATTTCCTGTTCTATCTACCTAATAAAATAATGTAAGCAAGAGAATTTTCGCTTTAGCCCTAACTTGTTGCGACTGTAAGTATAGTTTGTTATATTTGGTTATTTAAATCGATACAGTAGTTTCATTCAAACCAGCTTAAAATATTTGTTCAGTTCTAAAGTTTAAGTAGATACAGGTCTTGAAATTGTTTTGTGATACAAAATGTGTTTTTCATTCGTATAATTTTATAATATAAATTACTTGTAGGTCGGTACTAAAAACCAAAGCCTCTAAGATAAATATCTAATAGTCGTAAAAGTATGCTATTGAATAAAGTCGAGTTTTCCAAACGCCGGGAGTTCCGCGTAAGCCTCCTGCAAAAGTTAGGCATCAACTTGGAATCCTCAGCGAAGAACTTTGTGAATTTTTTAAACATTTTTATTTTTTAAATCGCACCGCTGGAAACTTAATGTGATAGGGATTTGGCAGGCTTTAAGTTATAGCTTTCAATGCCTATTTTATTGGAGAATACGTTTCATTTTAGTTATAAAAAGGTACTATCTATTAAACGCTATTGCTATTATATTATCACGCAATAGTTACGACAATAAAAAAAAAGGAAATATCATTTAACTTTTTGACAGAAGTTATTAAAGTATATGTATATGTGTCTATTTTTATTAATGTGCGTATGCGTAGTAGTCGTAATCGGTAGTCCTGTATGACAAAATGTATGTATGAATGTAATTAAAGCAAGAAAACTTTGTAAGGATCGTACCACGTGGCGTTCTTTGGTCTTTGCCTATGATATAGGATATAGGAGCAAGGTGTGTTTTATATATCCATCCATGCATGTATTTTTTAATCTGAGGTCAAAAGCAGAACCATTTTCTTTTGGATTACACATTGTTTTTTAATTCAGTGCCTTAATCTACCAAAGACACAGTTAGCTAGTGCAGTGCACATTGGCTCAGTCTATTTCTACAGGATTTAGAGAGGTTCTTTCACTTTGATAATCCTCTTAATGTCCGATGGTTCTACTCAGAGCATTAAAGGTTTCCAACTAAATGTTCTTTTAAATCTTTAGTTGCGATTCTTTTTGGTAATTTTTCTTTACTTTGTGTAGTATGAGCAGATAATTGGGTAGTTCAGTCAGTATACATTTATGCTTAAGTATTAAAATTATTAAATAAAATAAATTGTACTAGTTGACTGCCTCTATGGCGCAGTGGTTAAGGTCACCACGCCGCTACCATTGCGTCGGGAGGTTGTGGGTTCGATTCCCACAACGTATCAATTATTTGTGCTATCTACAAATAATAAGTGTTTCGGTTCTGCTTGTGCTTTGTGTCCGTTGTTTGTAAAAGTCTCCGCGACACAGGAGAAATTCTTAGTGCGGAAGGTGTCTTTAAAAAAAAAGTCCTTAATCATGAAATGTTTTTCTGAAGATCTGAAAATCCAAGCGATAAAAAACAAAACTGACAAAATTTATTTTAATCTTAACACTTCGTTAAAAGTAAATGAACAAATTAAAACACTCCAATCAAAACTCACCCTGAAATCAGCACCTCAACAGATTAAATTAAGACACCTGCGGAAAACATAACCTCAAAATCCTTACCATAGACATTCCCGCCATTATCTTAACACCGCGTCACAAACAAAGTCCGTCTTGGAGTTGGCGCGTTTTGACATGTAAATAGGCAAGGTTCCCCGCTCCATGCAAATTCGGTGAATAATCGGCTTATTGAGATGCGATTACAATGAACCCCGGTTGTTCAGCACGCCATCGATCTGTCGAGTATTTAAAGTATGGATGTATAATTAATTTGAGATTCTCTTGTATTTGTTTTGATTAAGATTTGATTGGTGTGGTGTAACCAGTTTTCGAGGAGATTTAATCCAGCGTACCTTGTCATTTTAAGCCTTGTTTTTTAAAATAAGTCGCAGTTTTAGGTTTCATGTTTGCGTATTAGGCTGTTTAGTTGATACTGTGCACACTCAATTTCTTGCAACTATATCTATTCGAATATTGGTTACTAAAGGCTCATTTAGTTGATCCCTCTGTCTGTGAAAAGGATACTCCAATAATCTTAATGACGTTTTAACTCCAAATTACGACTTCTTAAAACATTCGCCAAAAAGCCTTCAAGAGTTTTTCAAACATATCAAACAATTGTAACGAAAATTACATAGACAACCATACACTATCCACAAACAAATCAATGTAAACAGCACCTACTTATTCAAAAACATCACTTATCCGGTCCACTCCTAAACACCGCTCTAAAGTGCACCGTACAGATTAGATTGTATCTACAATTCAACATGGTGTCCGCATTATCTGTAGCGAGACGTCACTCAGAGCTTCCCCGCGTATATCACAAAACACATTGAACTAAGCCCATTAACTGAGCCAAATCACGAGTTATGAAGTAACCCATCGGTACCCTAATAAGTATGCTATATTAGCCTGTACTCAGCTTAGTGGCTGTTCAGATTGAGACGATTTTAGTTTGGTAGTGGAATAAAAACATGTTTTATTATGATAGTTTAATAAAACAAATGTTGTAAAGGCATAACAAGTTGAAAGATATCAGGTTCATAAATGTGTCATTAAGTAATAAAAAATACAGTGCAACAGCGCATTCTACATTGCTCGGGATGAACATAAATCTAATTCGGTAGTTATAGTCAAATGACAAATCGTACCCTTATATAAAAAGATCTAGTAAATATTGCAATATTTAGCATAAATAAAATATAAACTTTTTTGTTAAATTATATGCCACACGCAATAAGGAGTCAGAGTACCAAAATCATTTCAGAAAAATTCCTATGAAATTTTGTCCTCTCAATTTTTCAAATATTTTCTGTAGCCAAATATGAACACATCTCTTGCAAAACTTTCGCCGTAAAATTACGTATAACCACAGGAAGATCACTCAAACTTCTAAGAGGAATTTATGCTTTATGAGGAAAAATTGCGAGCCCGCCGTAGCCGCCGACAGCATACCTAATTACTGCCCTCTGCGATACTGGCTTTTGGAAAATACAGCATTGGACTAAAATTATATTGTTCTAATATTGACAATTCGGAAACTTGAACTTTAAAATTACCAACTTGAACGATTACTAAAAATTTAAATTTCAATTGTTTGAAAAAGTAAAAAGTGATAAAAACTTTTTCTTTATAAACAGTTCATACCACTAAAAAGGAATGCTACTGGCCATTACGCGTCAAAAAAAAATCAAATGCCATTAAAGTTTTTTTTTATTTGTTTACTCTTTTTATTAAACGACATTTGTTCATTTATTTTGAAGTTGTCCTGCTTCTATTAATTGTATTTGTTGGGTTGAAACCTTTTCGATAAAAAAACACCTTAAATTATTTCTATATCGCCACAAAAAAAAATAGAAATAAATCAATAAATTATAAACTAACAACAATTATAACTCCTTCAAATACAAACCTGTATACATTATTATTCGTAGTGCAGCTGTGGTAATAACGTAATAGTTAGAACACTTGAAATATTCAGTGTGAGGGCGCGGGATGCGTCTAATAATTGCAACGGTTGTGCACCCAAGTCTTGAAGTTTGTTCGTAGTTCCAGCGATGTTTCGTAAAATATTCCTAGAAGCTTAACACGATGATGCACGCGCTCTAGAATGTATTGGAGAATTTTAGTAGTTTGTTTTACTTAATGTCGACATATTGGTGAAGTTTATTAATTGAGACTAGTGGATGGCTTTACGTTCCTTCAAATATGAGATTAACATGGATTATCTAAACAAAGTTCCTTATTTTTGGTGTATGTGCTTCATGTTTTAAATATGAAAGATCTTTACTAACTTAAAAATATCTGTTTGAAAGATATGTACGTCTTAAGTAGCTAGTTGCCCGGAGAATGGTAACGTGCCCGGAAAATAGCAATAGGCTCGCCTTTGACACATGCTACTAACATTGCTAATAACGACGAGGATGTATTTCATACACCACTGCCCGCTCTTCAGGTATAATAAGCGTAATATTATGTATATCTGTCACAAAAAATAATTGAAATACTTTCCTGATCCCATTATTTTCCGAAACCGGTCAAGAGACAAACAAAGTAAAAGAAAGAACATAACAGAGGTTAAATAGCAATAACCCTTTATACCCATTAGAACCAACACAAAGAAAATCACAACCGAAACTATTTGTAGTACAAAACTTGCACAAACTAGTTGCACTATTAAATCAATTTACAACGAAAAGCAATGTTAAATAGTTGGCAATATTCCTCGGCAACTATGTACGGGAATTATATCGTGGCAATAACTGGAAATAACACAGAATGCCCGGCGAGGGGAGACTGACGATATTGCATATTTCCCAGCAACATTGCCTACGATCTACATGTGACGTTAGATTGTATTTATGGTTTAATTAGATTAGTATACAGTTTTTGGTATGCGGGAACGGATAGGATGAAAACACAGCATGGAAATATGTTTTGCTTTGTAAAACGTTGTTGTAACTAGATTTTACCTAACGATTTTTGTCAGTTTCCGTGCACACAAATATACTATTTTGTTTGTTATACATGTTATATGACAACCCTCGGTAAGACTGGTTGTCAGACTTTCAAGCTTCTAACTACTGATAACGACTTACAAAGATTTTCAAAAATGATAGCCGGGACCCACAATTTAACGTGCCTTCCGAAACACGGAGGAACTCGATATGCATATAAAATGGTCACCTATTAACAGAACAACATCGACAAGCGTTGCTTAACCTCAGAGATTGATCCATGCGGCGATTCACTATTAATAATCGTTAACCAAAAAAGTCAATCAATAACACGCTCGTATAAGTCGTATTAGCTGGCGACGTACTTCGGCCATCGATCAACGGAAAGAGTAGAACTAACTTGTCAGATTGGAGGCGATCACTCAATCCCCCCATTACACAAGACTATCAGTCAATCTGGGATACGTGCGCGTTGTAACACGATAACGGGAGAGTAACGGTCGGAATCGAAACACTGAGAATAACGGTTTATTACGACTTTTAAAGGTTTCCTTTCATGCATTTACTCGCAGGAAATCTAGGGTTTCTTTAAACCTTTTTGTGGTTAGCAAAAAGCAATAAGTATTTTTCTATAATTATTGTTCTCCTTTACATACCCTACTTAATTCATTGTTTATTTTTGCCAATGTTAATGCGCAGAAACTGCAATAGTCACGGATGCCGCGGCTATGTTATGGTATAAATCTTTGAAAAATAGTAAGGTGGCTTCACTCTCAATCATAATACTGATAACTTAGGTAAAAAATCTTATATTTATTTCAAAATATTTTGTACCCAAACAATATCGAACGTGACAATGGAGACAGTATCAGAGAGAACATTGGTGGGATGAAGATAGATCGTGACGAGACGCGTGGTCACCGTGTCCGTGCAGTTAGACGCCGCGCTGAGCAGTTGATCGATTGTCCATACACTCCCATACACTCCCATACACACCCATACACTCCATACCAACCATTGTTGTCGGATCTATTCCAATAGAAACGAGTATTGTTACTAAACAATACGTGTCTAGTTGATTTAGGACCTATAAATTATACCACTACAGACTACAGTCAACAAGAGAAGTTCCTAATCAATTTTATCATGAAAAACAAAGAATCTGTGATAAGTTAGTTTTCCTGCAGCTACATTGGACACTTTATACCTGAATATAAAACACTTTCCGAATCTGCACTATCAGAAACTTCATAAGAGAGTTAAAAAATAACTTGTTAAGCGGGCGTAGAAACAGTTAAGTATCTAGAAATGTTTACTTTATACGGGTTATAAAAATCAAGCGAACTACGTCACGTCTCTTAATCTGACTCTCGCTCGTACTTACTCATTGTCACATTCCAATAATTATTTTGATAACGTCGTAGTACGCACGTTTGCAAAGGCCCGTGTATATTGTAATATGAGTATATTATCTAAATGTCAAACCTCTAGCTTTTGACATTTGAACAAAAACAAGCCCATCATTACTGAAACAAAAGTTCGTAATTTTACTCCAGTCCAGTATCACTGTGGGCGGACCAACTATCCTGAAATCACATTTGCAACATGATTCCTTCAAATTAAGTGCTTGAATACAGTTTAATCGTGGGTTTATTTAAAGAACAAAGGGTAAATGCATTGGATCCCACGCAGTTCGGTTCAACGCGTCCATTAACGGGTGACGCAAACTGGTGTCAAATTAACTACGTCATCTTACATGCGCACATGAAATATTAACTTTGCACGACAAATAAAAATATGTGGGTGTTAAGAAGTATGTTTACGGTAATCTATTGTCAAATCCGTTTTTATTATATGTCTGAAAATAAATAATCCAATAAGGAAATAATACTCAAAATATGTACCGCCCCTGGCCAAATTATTAGACGCACTGTAGTTTTTTCAATAATTAAGTATTTTATACTAGTTTTTGTGTAGTATTTTTATATTTTCACATAAATAAAATAGTTAGTTATTAAAGAGATTTATTTTATACTTCGTATTTGTATTTATATTAAGGTATGGCAATGCTACGTTAAACTCTTGAAAAACGAACGTAAGTAAGTACAAACTTGTTCTAGTCGCGTTTTTGAGTTGCGGATATATTTTTGTGACTTTATGTGCTGTGTTTACTTGTTTCGTAGTTTTATGTTATGCAGTTATTTGTTTATTTCGTGTGCACAGTTTAATAATCGACAAGAGCATTTTCAACATACCCATGTTGAAAATGCTCTTGTCGATTCGAAAGAAGGCGATCTTTCACCACGTAAAAGAGCGGAAGCAAAAGCCCTCGTGAATGCTAACATATTCATAAACCGAGAAATATCACGAAGACTGAAGATTTCTGAGCTAGCGGACGTCGCATAAAGAAGAAAATTGAGTCAGGGGAGGAACTGAGCCCGAAACGAAAGAAGAGATGCGGCAGAAAGCCTATTTTCACTCGAAGGTCAGAAAGATGCTTAAAGAAAATATGCCTGGAAAACCGATTTGCCACCACGAAACTAATAATATCGCAACTCCAAGAAGCTAATGTGAATGCTTCTGAATGCAGTGTTAGGAAGAAATTAAATGATATAGGTTTTAAGGCCTGCCGCCTCGCCAGGAAACCCAAGTTAACAGATGCAATGAAGGTAAAGCGGCTGAAATGGGCCAAACAGTGGTGATAAAAATGTGGACTTCTGGAGATCGGTAAGATGTTATAATTTCATCACAAATGGTAGCTTTCATAATTCTCTATGAAATTAGCAAGAGCATGTGCTACTCTTGATGTTTATGTTATTTTTTTTCTATTGTTTCCTGATCTGCTTTAGTGATGAAATTACATTTGAAATTTTACAAACCAAAGCTCAATTTGTGCGGCGTGGTCATGGAGAAAAGTTTCATCCTGACTGTGTCCTACAGACTGTAAAGCATCCTACAAAAGTTATGATTTGGTTAGTCATCAGTGGCAAGGGTACTGGACGTCTATACGTGGTAAATGGCATGATAAGACAGTATCAGTGCAAATAAGTTTTACAAAATGGATTGATTCCACAACTCCAAGAGTGGTTTCCAAATGGAGAAACCTTCATTTTTATGCAAGACGGAGCTCCCTGTCACACAGCTCGGTCTGTTAAAGCATATTTATCGGAAAAATACATCCCTCTGTTGGACTGGCCGGGCAATAGCCCCGATATGAACCCAATTGAAAACGTGTGGGAGCTCATGAAAAGAGAAGTTGCTAAAGATATGATCATTAACAAAACCCAGCTCTTAGAAAAGATCATACAAGTGTGGAATCATCATCCTCGAATGCAGGAGATGGTACAGTCATGCATTGATAGTATGCCACGCGGAATTTAAGCTCTGATAGCGGCTAAAGGTGGCTCAACAAAATATTAAAATTGAATCACATTCATGTCATTTTTTTTCAATGGCTCAAAAATACAGTTTTATTCTATAGTATGATGTTTTATTTATCTTGAAAATTGAGATAAATAGGTGAATAATAAAAAAATATACATTACATCTAACAAAAACCATAGATCTGTATAGTATGACTTGATAATTAACATTAAATATAAAATATTATAGTGCGTCTAATAATATGGCCAGGGACTGTATGTCATCGTAGGTAGAAAAAAGAGGCTCATTTTATATTTACACTTTTTGAAATTCGAAGCCGGAGAGGCTGAATGTAAATTTCAAATATTTTCTTTTTTATAGGTAGCCTCTAGGTAACGTTTTTAAAACCGTCCAATGTGAAAAGTAAATTAATTAGACATATTTTTTCTGTAGAGAAGGGAATAATTAAGACTATAAATTTAACCCATTACTGTCCCACTGCTGGGCAAGGGTCTCCTCCCGTAATGAGAGAGGGTTTAGGCCTTGAGTCCACCACGCTGGCCAAGTGCGGGTTGGGGACTTTGCATGCCCTCAATAAATGTATTAAACAAATTTTAGGCATGCAAGGTTTCCTCACGATGTTTTCCTTCACCGTTGGAGCATGTGATAATTGTTTCTAATACACACATAACTTCGAAAAGTCATTGGTGTGTTGCCTCGGGTTCGAACCTGCGACCACTTGCGTGGGAGGTGTCAACTTATACCACTCGGCTATCACCGCTCATAATTATAATTAAGACTAATTAATAATAATGACTTCGCATTTAAACATCTCTTCCTGAACATATCCTAGGATGCTATATTCAATTACGATTTACACATATTTGAAACGTAATCTGGTTACCAATAGATTATTCAGGGCACGGACCTCTTTGAGTCGTGATTTAATTTTACAGTTCGGGTCTGAACAGAGTTATAACCATTGGACTCTGATAGAATACTAACATGCTTCATGTGTGTCACAAATATACATAAAACATCAGTTCCTGGAAATTCGTTTAGGATCAGCATGATTACGCCAGGGGCTTCAAGGAACAATGACTAACTGAGAACGGCTCAAGAGTATAAATTAGTCTAGTATATATAATTTCGAAAAAGTATTCTACCTTCAGTAAGTATGGCAGTGGACTCTTTTAAAATATCTCTTTTCGCAATAGTATTGTGGACGACCCGCAGTAATAAAAGTGTAATATCATAAACATTAAAACAAAACTGTATTGCCTAAAGAGTAAAAGAGTACTTTTTACGGACATTTTTACAAAGAATGTTTATATTGTGCATACTTACATCTTGTGTGCTTTTGAGCATACATATAAATTTTTCCTCTTGAAAAAAAAAGACTTCCATTTTCTAATAGCTATTCAAAAATACTCAAAATATTTCATTCAAATATACCATTACAACTTACAAAAACATATATCTTGTATATTATGTGCGAAAAAAGTGTCCCGAGTCACGCATATGGTGACAAAAAGGTAACATCTCATATTGAGTGAGGGAATGTATTCAAGGGGCCCATTTTAGATTCAGGCCCTCACATGTGTCATAGACAGTGGGCCCCCGGGGACTATGTAGTAGCAAAAACTGAATATTGCAGATATGTTCGCATTATTGCTGCACGTTCACATTGTTTAACACGACACGATAATGTGGAATATATGGTATTCATGTTTTATTTTGTTACATTATTTCTATTTTTATGTTTGTTAATGTTTACTGTGTGTGTATGTAAATGTTGCCTTGTAAATGAGACTATACTTCGCCGTCGTATAGAGTATGCGATTACTAAATTCTAGGTGACTCAATGACAAAAAATTGTCCTGCTAAATTGATTATTTTACTACTACTACCTAGTTAACTTGAAAAGTGACCCACGAATAAGATAATCTTATAAATAAACGAACTTACAGGATTAATTCTTTTTTCCTTAATCCGCACTCGAATCACTAGCGTAACTTGTGACTTACTCTATCATAAACTCCCAAAGTAAATCAAACAAGCATATTAGTAAGAATGTCGTGAAGTAACGGACACATATCCCCAAGAGCCTAATACATAATGGATAACATGCCTAGCTAGTTTCAATAAAAGGGATTTTTTGCATGCTCTCCCTACTGCCAACGATATTGTTACATCGCTATGCCAAATTTATTCCTTTTTTATACAAATCATATTTTAAATGTCATTCATATTATTATTGGAGGACCTTTTAGACCTTTTGTGAATGTATCCAAGTAGAATATGACTTTTATAATGATGTTTTATGAATGTGATATTATTTGACCCATTTACTGATCTTTGAAAAGGTTATCCATAGTGGGCGTTTGGTGAAAAGTTAACTAGAAGTAGATCTTTGTCTTTTTTTATTTTTGATATTTTTCTCTTTTTCTATATAAGCTTAAAACCGAGAGGTTTTACATACATGGGCAAAGGTAAAAGAGACAATAGTCTACTAGCTATGGCATTGAAGTTGCGATACGAGAAGTCGTGAGTTCTTATCCCATTCACTGCATAATCTTTGTGAACTCACTCTTTACGCATGCCTTTTTTTTAATCTTTACGTATATTTTGGGGCTTATAATCAACATTATACAAGCCTTAAAACTTAGCTAGAGGAAGGCTGAAGAAGAACTAGCAATTTAACATAGCTGGAAAAATACAGCTTTTAGTCTAGTTCCCAAAACCACATACCGTATTCCGACCCAAATGTTCCACCAAGTCAGGGTTAGCTCTAGGCATCGGCAAGTCATTACTAGAGCATAAGTTCAGTAGCACACGCCGTGGTGAGGGAGCGAGACAGCGCATCTGATCTGAAATGCAAACCGCGATCCAAAGAATCTCATTAGCGAGACGAGACCAACGTTACCTTAGCTACGGGTGTATTCTGGATAAACGATGTTATTTGCTTCTACCATGTTGCTTCAATACTATCTTGAAATAAATAATCCCGAGTATTTTTTGATGTAACAGATCAAAAGCGAAGGTTCTAAAAGTTGGTGCAAGGTTATAGAATATTTATAAAGCAAACATACAATTTTATCTTTTTTTCTGGATGATATCTGATAAAATATATTTTATTAATTTACGCTGAAAAGAAGCGAAAATATTTGTTTTTTAAGAAAATGTTCTGGCGACTGCCATCCTCTGAAAAACATAAAGATAAATAAACCTTCACAGGAAAGACAAATTAAAAAAAAATCCACAACAAAGTAAACATTGTGAATTTGATTCAGTTTCCAGAATAGGCGGTGCATGTCCGCGGCGCAGTGAAGACATCTTGTCTTTGCATTCGTACCGGCGCGCTCATTGGAAAATCACCGCTACCCACTGAATACTGAACAAGCGCCACAATATCTGTGTATTCAATCCCTTAGCGACTGACAGAACAACATATTGTTCTTGTAAATTAATACACGGACACGAAACTCTGGCAATGAAAAATAGTCACTAATATATTTATGCAGTTATCAATTTTAATATGCTTATGATATGGACGGTGAATCAGTTTTTAAGGGGATAAACTGTTCGGCTGTTTGCTTGTTTGGTTGTTACCGACTGAAAAAAGCTTAAGATTTTAAGGGATTCCATGAGCAATCATTTTCATCCTAATTTTTGCATTACATTGGCTTTTCAGTTGTCTTTATGGAAAGGAAGACTTTTGTTGCGCACAAGGACACGTCTATGCTATAGCCGTAAAAAAAAATAGTATTCTTAGCGTTGAAAATTGATTGATATAAAGAAATTGATTCTTAATTTACTCTTCAAAACCCTCGAGACTAAAATTATTTGAACTAAACAGAGGCTATTATTGGTCTACGCTCCTGAATCGCAAGAGCTTTCATATGAAAGATTCTGTTCATGTGTAGCATGAATATTAGATGCTGTTGCAGTTTAACCGACGGTCTTTATCAAACTATTTTATTTACACGCTCCCTTGTCGACTACGAATGGCTGGCTTTTAGTTTAAGAAGTTTCTTTTTGAAAAGAAGGACGATATTGATTTTAGAATGAGCTTAGTATTTTGTGAAAACCGTAGTAATTTACTGTAAGTATTGGAAAATCTACTTCTGAGAAACGCACACGTTTCTGACTTTATATTGGACAGATAATTTTAGAGAAACGCTTAAAAATAATCATTCTAAAAAGATCTTAATAACTCGTTAACAATTTGATTTGCTGAAAAGTTTTTCGAATAATATCCAACATTTTTTCAACGGGCAACAATAAACCCTTATACAGTCAGCGCAGACATTTCCAATTTCTCTTCCCTCGTAACACATTCATACGTCACATTGGTAACAACAAAAAAATGTTTTCTAAAGCGTCCATCAAAACGATTTCCGTGTAACAACATTAATCGGGCAAGCCATTCAAAAAACACGGACAATTTTGTTAGGAACCTGTCCGAGACCCACATCATGTGCACAATGAGCGCGCGACGCATTGTCGCCATTTTGGAAAAAAAGCGCGCCAAATCGTATTTGGGAAATCAAATCTAATTTTTCTTTCGTATTCAGTTATATTTTACATATGTTCATTCTATTGTGTGAAAAGTTGTACATTTTTCTTGACACATTTTTAAATTATAATATTATTTTGCAGATCAAGTTATTTGTCAATATTCTTAGGTCACCTCAATCAATGTCGTTTCTAGAAAACCAATCGTGAAGAGTGACCCAAATACAGAAGGCATAATACAAAAGAATTGATAAACAACAAGATTCTTCACAAGAAACGCTCGTTTCAGGTTTCAGAAACTTTTACGTCACAACGATGAAGTTATTCAACACAGCTTCCATTACGATCATTCCCTTATTACCAAACAGTTTCTTCTCATCATTACATCAGTATGGTACGAATACCAAAATTTTTCAAGATCGCTGTACACTTAGGAATATTATATTTTTTAAGTCAAACAGTTAATAAAAAGCCGATGAAGGCTATGAAAAAAGTTGGGAGGTTCTCTACAGATATAAAACACTTGTTGTTATGGACAAAGTTTGCCGGATTGGAGCGAGAGGGCCAGCAAGTCTTTATCGATAGAGGTTGTAAACGTACCAACTGCTATTTAACAACGAATAGAAATCATTTAAATGATCTTCGGTATTTTGATGCTGTTATATTCAATGTTGAACACGTGGGCAGGAAGACTTGGGACTTACCGAGAATAAGGAGTGACATTCAGAAGTATATTTTTGCTGCAAACGATTCGGCTGATAACTTTCCTGTCTGCAGCCCTGTGTATGATGACTTTTTCAACTGGACGTGGACATACAGGTAAAGATTTTTTCTTTATATTTTGTAAGTTACTAGCTTTCCACCCGCGGCTTTGCTTGCGTGGGATTTCATCCGATTGGTGGCGAGTTTTTAAAAATCCTCTCTTAGCCCTCCTCTACATTTCCTAAGGAATCTTCATACTAAGTATTCAACTTTCTACGTTCAGTAATTTCGGCTGTGCATTGTCCATCAGTCAGTCACTCAGTAACGGTAGAGTTTTATATCAATTGATTGATTTACACACGTAGTCTTTCGTATTTACATAGGGACATACTTACGTAAACTTGGTGTTTTCAGCAATAGTTTACCGACCAACTTTTCTAACCCGCTAGGTACTCAAACAGGACGAATTCCTAGATCTAGGAATGATGTATTCTAATTGTAGAAAAAATGTATCCATTGTTTTCATTCTGACCCCATAAATTCCTTAGAACCACAATTGCAATTCTTATGTATAAACAATCTTGTGGTTATGTACGATGTCCATACTTTATGTATCGTTAGTGTCTTTCTGGTTTTAACTTCCGTTACGTTACCATACATATCACCCGATTCCTGAGAGATGTTTTTTTTTAAATTCTTTTTGTTTGTGATCTCAGTTCGTAGAACAATGTCTGATGGACCTGCCGGTATTGCACTTTAATCGCAACTAAATTCTGTTTTGTTTACATATTTTGTCATTATTGCAAACGTTAACAAACATATAATTTAAAGATTTTAAACTAACGATTTGTACACATAAAATAACCGGGTTTTATACGTGATTATTACTTGAAGTGTACCGTATCTTATTTGTTACTGTGGTGATTTCGGACAATTTAGAAAAAGTGTGAAGACCAGCTGAGAATGTGCGTAGAAACTCGTCCAAGGAAACGATACTTAGCAGATACATCAGTCGGGCCGTGACCAAGACTGGTGTGACTCGGTCGAAATGTCAAGTAAAATGAGGCTAACTCTTAGATATTAATCTCGTATAAGACCCATTTACAGTAATATTAAACACATCAATGCTTTTAATCTAACACAGTGAGCAATGCTGTTTTTTATGAACTTTAAATTATGTCACATAATACTTACTACTTAGACCAGAGGGGTATTCTCGACTATCGACAACCGGTTAGCTACTGACAAATTTCATATGAAAATCTGATCAGCGCCTCTAGTGGCTATCGTTGGAACTAATTTCGCAGAACGTTTTAAATATCAAATTCCCATTACTCGATAGTACCGTTTGTAGAAAATCGCGCTACTGCATTTATTTTGGTCTCCCTACTAGAATAACCTATATAAATAATAACAGCTAGACTCACAGCATAGAAAGCACTCTCTCGTTCTCTGTGCACGGGAGAACGGTAAAATGAAATTCAAATATATTATGCTTATTGTGTTATTAAGTCCATTAATTATTGGTGTTTTATCTACGATAGAAATATAGATTGTTATATATGTTGCTGGTGTAAAATTATTATTTTGTTGGTAAGTTTTCTTGCACTATATTTTAGTTTCTCTTAAAGATATGGCAGCAATCGCATTTGCTTCCAGAACAAGTGTTTGAGGTCTCAAATCTGAGGCAATCATCAGTTTCAAAATTGTGTGTATAACAATAATTGCATGCACAATTGTATAAATATACATAATTGTGATTTGTTTAAAACCAGTTTAAACTGTAAAAGAAAATATCGCGCGTGAACTTCACTTAAGAATTCCCCAGTTCTTAGCCAGTGTAAAAAACTAATTCCTTTCCCAGTCCGTGAGGAGACCAGTGGATACGATAGGGCAGTACGTAATAGCTTCAACTGTTTTTTTTTTCAAAAAAATATTTAAATGTCCCAATAACACTGGTATAGCTTTTTATAAAGTAATTTTTGGCCTTTGTCCGACTGCCCACCTATTATTGCAAGTGATTCAAGTGGCGTTAAATATAGAAGTCTCTCAACATCTTCCTACGTGCCTTAATAAGCCTATGAGCAAGATATTTAACGTGTCAATAATGCTGCTAATGCTAATAATCAGAATGTATCATTGTGCCTTTCAGAACGGACTCCTCAATCCCATACAAATACATTACCGTTTACAACCGGGATAGAGAAGAACTGGGCAACAACTTCCAATGGATTCGAAACATGAAATCAATCGACAAACTGTCGAAAAGCCTCCTCCAATCAAAATCTAAGGCAGCTGCAATATTCCTAGACAAATGTAACACAACCAGCAAGAGAGAAAAGTTTATAAAACAATTGCAAATTGAACTGGCAAAGTATAACTTAACTGTAGACATTTTTGGAAAGTGTGGACCTTTGAAATGTGCTCGAAAGTCTATGAATGCGTGTTATTATAGACTAAAGACCACGTATTACTTTTATTTGGCGTTTGAAGATTCGATAGCACCTGATTACATCACGACGTCGGTTTTAAATGGATATTTACACAATACTGTGCCAATTGTTTATGGTGGGGCGAAGTATACCAAGTAAGTCGATGAATATTTCATTTTCTTATTTTTCTGTCAAGTTTTTTGTTTCTTTTAAGTTGCAATCAAAAGCTATCAATAATAAAATTTCAAATTTTCGTGAGTTTTTATACCCTTTAGTAGATTGTGCAGACAGTGGGATGAAAAATTCCTCGTAAGAAAAACTATAATATTATAATTTTTTCACAGGTTTCTCCCTCCAGATTCCTACATAGACGCTTCGTTACTCGGTGAGACGATGTTAGCCAAAGAAATGTTTGAAATAATACAAAACAAGGAATGGTACCAGGACTTCTTCAAATGGCGGAACCACTACGTGATCAAGGAAGCCGCGGGCATGGACCCCTGTGTCCTCTGCGACTTCATCAACCATCCAGCCTGGTTGGACATCAGAGCTAGTTACGTCCACCTCAGAAAATGGTGGAACCCATATTTCAGACAGAAATGTGGAACTAGAAAAAGTTATTTTTCATTTTAGTACAACATATTTTGTTAACTGTTAATCATATGAAAAATCATGATGTTATGGTTCGTTTACCATAATTATTCCATGAAAGTTCCACAGTTACAGAAATAGATTGATCAGCAATGAATTAGTCGTATATCTATGATATTTTTTGTACGTTAATTATAAATAAACTTTTAAAATATACGCATTTTTTCAGTGTTTCTACTTCCGTGCTCCTACTACAGCTAGGTTCGCATTGGTATTTGATGATTTACATAGATCCTTGTAGCGCTGTGTCAACTATTATGTTAATATCGCAGCTTTTCCATTTGTCATAGTATCTATATTTAGATAACACTATATTACAGTAAGTTCTGAATATAACACAGTGAACAACAACACGAGAAATATATCAAACAAAACAAAACACATTTCATTAAACCCCAAACTATATCCGCGAAAAACAAACACCAGCGTAAATTACTAAAACATAATTTACGTACAAAATTCTGATCCAGTTTAAATGTGTTAAGAACAATAAATACAATATGGCCGCGAACAATCTGCTTAAACACAGGATTTAAAGTTAAATTAACATTGGACCGGGGTGTCGACAACGGATAGCTTCCATGTTTTATCATGCGTTTTAATCTCTTGAAATAATTTAACTCTTAATCCTTGTTTGTGTATGTGATTTCGGTATTGGACGGCGTTATTGCAGACTATAATTTTGGCGGCAAAAATTGTTGCGGATAATCATTTCATTTGTATTTGTCTGTTGTTGTTGATAGCGGTCTGTGAGGCTTATGGTCGTTTAATTAAAAGTTATTACGATGCTTAATTGCTCGCACACGTTCAAGATAAAATGTTGAGTGTATTTTGATTGAAAAAGTGAGCAGGGGAAGTTTTAACTCATGTTTAAATACTTCTTAAGTAGTCTAGACCTTGAATATTAAATTTATTACTTAAAATAAGACATTTTAGAATAATCCTTACGATTTTAAAAGATTTAGTAATATTTTTCCTGTTGCAGTTGATCTAAAACATCCAGTATTTATTAGAAAACACACAAATAAAATTCTGCAACTCTTATCCCGACTTTGACCATTAACTGGAAGTTTTTGTAATTAACCTTTTACTTAGAATTTATTTCAAAACATAGAGATAACAAGGTACGATATTATTTAAAGAAATAAACAAAGTATATAATAACATGATTACTTTATTTAACGACTTTTACAATAACATAATAACGTATAATTTAGTATTCACACACGGTTTTCTGTACAATGGAATGTGTACAAAAATGTGAGTAGTTATATCAATATGCATTTCGCGGGTTAGTCAGTTACGCTCTACCCATCGATGAAAATGAAGTCCTCCTGAAAACCAAATTCAACTTAACTTTAGATGTCTTCATAGATTCTCTACAGACATTCAGTCAGACCTATATTCGAATTAATGTAGAAATAAATCATTTTATAGACTCATTAATCCAAAGACCTTTTTTTTTCAAAATGATATACGATTATAAATTAACTTACCGTATTGAACTTATACGTAAACATTTTAGAAATCTGCTTCGCCTGAATTCTAAATACACAATAGAATCATGACAAATGATGGCGAAAACTAACGTTTGTCAAAATAATCACATTATAAAAATATTACACTGCTAAATACAAAAAACAATAATACTTGGAATAAGCAAGGCTAATACGACATATCCCAATTTGGACATCTTTCCTTTACTGAGTGCGTCCGGCAAATGAGTTGCCTATACCAAATATTTTACTTTTATTTCACGATTACAATAGGCCAATGTGAACTTGTGAAGTCATAGGTATTGTGTTTTTAAATTAGGTCATCAGTGTCAAAACAATACCTGATTTTTTATTGTTTTTGCTGCCTGCCGAAGATTTGGTTAAGCTTTTTTTTTAAATCATTTCTTATGGGAATCTTTAACAGAAATGTGACTTTAGGTTCCTCGTTTTTGTATTCTTATAATGACGCGTTTTGTTGTTGTTGTTTTTTTAAATGCTAACTTCTATAGATCAACGGTTAAATATGTCTTCAATTAAGGGTCTTCCTAAACCCATACAAAAAAAATACTTAAACAATATCTATCATTTACGGTAATCCATAGAGAATCTGTATGTATCGGAAAAAATAAAGTAAATCATATTGTTAAAAGTAAATTGTACACAATAATCATATGAAAGTTCCGTATTACTGAAAGCTTTATACTTATTTAACTTAAAGGAGGCTTTACCACAAAGGTATTCTCTGCAAGTCTTTACAGTATTTTAAGTTTTGTAAACTTAATTTATTTAATAGCATTTAATTTTTAATTACAGAGGACAAACTCACAATATACCTACCGACCCCTTGTAGCTTTTCATCTTCTACTTCTATTAATTATGACCTAGTGTCTTTTGGTTTCACCGTGACATACGGTTGGTCACGGTGAAAATAAATGTACCACGATATGTTAATCGGCACGAAGTCCTCAAACCGTCTCATTTGAGCCCAATATTTCTGTTAAGCTGCTCTTATCCTCTTTCGTCAGCAACTAAAATTAAGTTATTATAAAAACGACTTGTTAAAATGCGAGGAAACGCGTGGTCTGCAGACAACTGCGTGATACTTACTTTGCTAACGACAAACACAAGATGGATTCATTGCAAAGTGAAATCTCTTATGGTGAAGGAGAACATCGTGATGAAACCTCGTATGTCTAAAGTTCTTTGACGCTCTCACATTTCTTGAACGTATACAGTCATTAATTCGCATTTGGCCAACGTGGTGGGCATAAGGCCTATACCCTCCCTCGTTCGAGCCGTGACCCTGGCCCAGCAGTGTAACAGTTATGGACTTTTATTTTCAAGTAATATATGTGTGTTTTTATATGCATATGTTAATATGACATGTGTGTATGTGTGTTATCTAAAACTCGTTAAAATACAAATTATTTTAATTCTCAGATCGTAATAACTATCAGAGAACATCTTGGTCTAATCTCTTTAGATATGCAATTATTGCTTTTACTTCTACAAGGTTTGCTAAGTGAGATTTAGACTTTAGAGACTTTATAATTGCTATGCAAGGGGATTAAAACATAGTACTTTATAAACATAACAACATTTATTTATTATTTATTAATAACAAACAATCTCGAGGTGAACAACTTTCTTTTCGGTGCATGGAGGTCCATCATCAGAATTAAGTACATTTTTTCCAATTTCCCTCTGCTTATAGCGGGTGTAAACACAGTATCTAAACTGAATTAGTTTAGTAGAAGGCATCCTGAAAATACTAAAAAAGACTTTTATAAAATTGGTAACCAAACACATAATAATTACGTCATTCAATATTGGTTAAGTCTTACTTATAATAAAATAGCGAAAATAGTTGGAAAACAAATAATCAATAAAATCTTTGCAAATTTAGACATGTTTCCTTCCGTCAATCAGTCCGAATTATATGCCTTTGCCTAAAATTACGTTTTTATATAAGCACGAAGACAATACCCATATTAAACACGAAATAAATTGAGAACCGTGAACTCATATTGATTGTGTTACTTCATAAAAGGCTGTACAATGCTTAGTGACTCAATTGCTCTTATGGCTTATCGAGTTTCTTTCATTACCAATGACTAATTTTATTTCATTTGTTTTGTTATAATAAGGTTACTATTTCAAGCTCCATATTCAGTCGCTTCATGTAAAACTCTCGTATCCTACTGCATCCGGTGAGACTGGAAGACGACTCCAATATAGTTGAAAGAAAGGCTAGGCCGATATATAGGTTGCTATTTTAAGCTTAAGATGAAATTGTAACAACAGCTATCACCAAGTCACATAATAATAACAACCTATTACTAATGAGGTTGAATTATTTTGCGAAACATCTGTTTCCTGGTTCAAAACATAAGATCTAATCTCCCGTTTCGCGCCCGTGTCTGGATATGTCCTATGATCGTATCTAATCCGCTCGCTGCGGCGGAATCAAGTAATAAACATCAGAAAAACTACAAACATTCACAATTTAGTTTAATATTTAAAGGATTATAATTTATGCAAATATATCACAATATTCACAATGCTCTCTATTTTTAGAATTTATCAGAGAATAGCTAATATAAGTGTTCAAAACAGAAAATTCATTTAAAACTAAAAGCTTTTGAGACCATTAGTAATTTGGAAAGTTTACACAGCTATAGGTAGGTGTTCGGGACCGTAACCGGAAAAAGGGAGCTAATTTTCTGACTCAACTTCGGAACTGAATTCTAAGGTAAACAGCCAGTTCCATTTAACATTTTCACAAGCTACGGCCGCCGCGTCATAGTTTAAATTAAACATTTTACTTTAGGAAAAAACCGGTAAATTGCCAGTAAGTTAAGTGTTCGATTTTCCACTATTTTTCTTTGATGCAGAATGCTTAAAATTCATTAATGAAAGTTTGTTAAAGTCAAATACATCTGCAGCATGTGCATGCCAAATTTTGATTTCATTTGGGGAAAATACCTGTTCACTGTGCAACTCCGATAAGCTGAGATATAGATTTTTACAGGTATACCATACGAAAACCTAAAGAGTCTAGTATTAGAACTGTTTATATTTTGTAACAAACCAAATGATTTTTCTAAGAGTCACTCTGATAAGATTGTGATCTATAAAACACATATTTATCGTCGTATTATTTACTAGCAACATAGTACATTCAATAAAGCTTAAGAGCAGCTAAATCCGCAGCTAAACCCATAAATTACTAACTCGATTCGGAAGCTGTAGACAGACTTTATATAAAGTCTATAAGTCAAAGTTGCAGCTTTAGTTAAGCCAGCCAATACTAAGCTGTTTGCGGTACACCACCACATTTTTAATGAACCAACTCTTCGAGAGAACAAAATTGTTTCTTGAACGCTTCCCAAGCGCTTTGTTTGGCCTTTTTATTGCAAAACTTGATCGTCAGGTGAGGTGGTAGTTTTATTTTTGACATTTAATTGTATTGTTTGGATTTTCTTGCGATAAATAAAAGGCTAAAGTTTATTATTGTGCTATTGCTACAGAATTGAATTGATGTTTTAAAAGAACAGTAATTAAAAGCCCGTAATCTTATTAAAGAGTCAGTTTATTATAATTTTGTTCGGAAAATTTGATAAAATCCTAAGAACGTTTTCTTACAACACCCAACATACCCCACCCTCCTCACCATGAGTATATCGCTTACACCATAATCCCCATTATTAATTCTCGGCTCACATCCGAATACTTAATTACTATGCTAAACGCCATCTCGGCGGGTAAGTATAGTTTTTGTCTCAGACAATCTACATTTCTAATCTCTGTTGCTCCCCTAAGTGCTAATAAATTCAGTTGAGGAGCATACGTAAAACCAGCTAAGATGTGCCAAGTTGGCTTCATTCATTTATGATATAGCTCGTTCATTTTAGAAACAACGAATTGAGGTAGTTCCAGCAGAACTCCCAGTTTCAATTTGGTTTAAGTAGTTTAGCTTATAATTTACGGGCTGAAATAAAAGTAATTAAGTTACGACAGTAATAAAAAACACAAAATTCTTCATAAACTCGATAAGTTAATATTTTTCAACGATATAAACTTCCTAATCAGGTATATAATTATGTTTTTAAATTTTTCTTAAAGATCTAAGGACAAATAATTTCGTTAAAACTGAATAGAAGTTCTACTCAGTCAACCTTTTATTGTTATGACCTTTACTGCCAAAGTTTGTTAACCTTTATATCGTGGCCTTACACATAATATGGCTGCATATTATTCACGATATGAATCAACAATTCTTTTAGGTGAATCACCTCAACATTTTCCAATTTAAACAACAACTATAATCAAAAGCAAAGCGCACACAAACTGAATCAATCTTATTATAACGGCTGAAGATAAAGCAAAGGAATGGAGGTAAATTTTCTCAAGTTTAAAATGAAATAGTTGAGAAAAAGCAATCCTCTTCGCCGTCGGCACTACGTTTGCCTAGGTAAATTAGTTGCTAGTACTGTCTGTGAACAAGTTAGATTGCCTCCTAGCTAACCTACCTCTACCTTCCACGCTTCTTTAATTTTTCTCTGAAATATAAAGTAAGTAGTCGCGTTTGAGTTTTTCTGCGTGGGTTGAACAGTAATTGGCTTCTGTGTGTGCAAAGAAATTCTTTTTTTGGTTCGTCTAGATAATAATTATGAATTATGCTATTTTACTTATCTTGATCTTATTCGAGTGAATTTAGAGATAATTTAATTTTTTTACCTAGATTACCTACTTTGAGTTTGTTCAAACTGGTTAAGTATATAATTATTTCCTGTCCCATGACTGCGTACGAATCAAGTCTCCATTCAGAATTATGAAAGAAAACAGCCATGGTCGAATATTACACTCAGCGTTATTGGTCAACGAATGGCATCTGCATTATTATATTCCACTCTTTGTGCTAGTGACACGATGATAACATCACACCAGCAAAAAATGACAGAAAAACTAAGGAACCATTTAGGCCAACCCGAGAATCGAACGCGAGACGCACCAACTAGCAACGACTGCTCAAAAATAATATTTCTATCTCCTTAAAAATAATTAATTCCATGCTAATTCCATCTCACCTTTAAAGAAAAGGAGTACACAATCTGTAAACTTAATAGGTTAACGGTAAAACAAAACCAACATTAAGTAGGTATCGAAGGAAAGGCCTGGTGCAAATCCGTGGCAAAAACAAGCATGATTTTACACGTTTTTATATTATGAGAATAAACTCTGCATCAACATTGACCATTTTTTAACGATATCATAATTTTATATTTTCAAAGAATTATATAATTTAAAAATAATACAAGGTGCGTCTAACTGATAGCAGTGAACAAAACGCAATACTCTATTTTTCTGTAAATTTGACATTTCGTGACAGCCAACTAAATTGACAAGTAAATAAATGAAAACATCTGTTACATTTTGTTTAAATAAACGAAAACATCGCAAAAGATTTAAAAGTGAATCACACGTGTATTAAAGAGGACTAATACGTGATTAATATTTTAAATTTTCGCGTAGGAAGTAGTTTATCGGTGTGTTTCTTTGTTGTAAAAGTTAGGTTATGTGTTGTTATGACCCAAGGTGATTGTATCGGATGATTTGACCGTTTTCATGTTGTGCCTTTGAGTAAGTCTGCCTTATATGGGGTGAAGAAATTACCTGACTTTACTCCGAGTTTTACTTGAATCAGTTTGTGTTAAGTTTTCGCAATGAGTGAGCGTGAGGGGCCAAGTGGTTCAGGGTCGCAAGGATCCGACAAAAATGATAAAACCAGGACTCCTTCGCAGCCTATGCCTACTGGATCCAAGTAAGTAATAAAAAAAATATATTCAATTTATTTCTTTAAAAAATCTAGTTATAAAATGTTCTCTTATTGGATTACAATACATGTTTAATCAATAAATAATAGGTATCTGTCGGATTAGTGATGGTAACTATAGTACGTTGCTTTGTTATCATACACAAGAATTAATAGAAATGTATGTAAATAGTTGTCAAAATTTATCTAATCCTTTGTTCATCCAGGTAGGTTATATCAGGAAGTTAACTGTAATATAAGGTATGACTCATATCTATGTCATGACCACAAATAGGGTTTACATAACAAAGCAACATTGCATTGTCTTTGTAGTTTGTCTAGATTTATCTTTTATATCTAACATACCTATATTCTAGAATATTATAGAATGATCTAGTAGCTGTAGTGGCTTAAATATTATGACGATTGTTTGATGTACCTAACATAATAAAGATACATGTTTGATATGAAACTGAATTCTAGACAACTTTGTTCTTAGATTATAGACTTACTTACTTTTGTTTGTTTTTCCATAAGCTGTTTTTAACCTTCCGGAACCAGTCTATTGGTTTTGAGTAAACTTTCTTGACTTTGTTTTTTTTTCTCAATATATCAGTTAAAACATCAACAATTTTTATATTTAAACTTTCTTTATTAAAATTTAAAAAAACAAGGAATAAGAATCCTATTTTTAAGCAAAAAATAAACAAACACACGAAATCATTATTATATTTGACTGCCCAATGTTTCATTCAAGTTATATCAATCATGGTCATAGACAGTCTGATGTACTTATTGAGCATCGTCTTCTTGTAACACCCATTACTAATCTTAGTATTCTGTGTACAAGCCACAATAGCTTAAAAACTTTTTTCAAATTTAATATTCACAGTAACAGTTACTATGCCAGTGAGCCAATTCAGTTCAGAGTCCGTGGGTCAACAATAACGGGAGCATCACCCCCTACATTTGTGACATTAGAGGACATCATGAAGGCAGCCCATGGCATGCAGAACATGGCTCTTGCTCATGAAATAGCTGTGGACCAGGACTTCAAATTGGAGACTTTTGAACCACCAGATAACAGGTAATATTATAATTATATGTTTGAATGTACATATTCATAGAATAGAGATAAATTATTTTCATATTTGAGTCAGAAGGACTTTCTTCTTGGTTTTTATTGCAGTGATTCATAAAAAATTCTGTCATGTAACATGACATATTGGTAAGTTTATTGCTTAAGTTTTTCAATGATTCAATGGTGAGATTTTGCTTTGTTTATTGTAAGACAGTTTAACAATTTCTGGTCCATCACCCTAAGAAACCAACACAACCATGCTTGTGCATTTATGATCAAAAATACAACGCCTTTCATAGTATAAGATAAAAATTTCAAACACTGTAATCTAAATAACCATAAATATACCACAGACTTAAAAAACATTTCATTTCAGTTATCAAAAGTTGGTAAAAGAAACAATGCACAAAGCATACTTCGACATTTTGAGAGAGCAGCTCAACTCTGATCCACCAGAGTATAAACAAGCTCTTGTACTGTTAGAAGATGTCAAACAGGTAATATGAATACTAATTATTTTATTGCATATAATAAGGAAATATTTCTTATTCTGCCTTATTGTCCTTTTTATGGAAAGACAAGCTTTTCATCTACAACCCATTATAAATACAGACCAACACTAATAATACTGCCTTTTGTTATCGGGTAGATATTTTATGTATTCATAAAATAGTAAGGATTCTCTAATGAGTACCTGCTACATTGTCCTTCCAAGAGCAAATTGACGAACTAAGGAATGCATATGTATAGTCATAATGTTCTTTATAAGCCAACTGACGAAATTTCATGTTTACATAACTTCTAAAATTTAATTAACTCATGAAGTATAAAAGTAATTAGTACATTACATATGATTGCATAATGTGTTACTAAAACTGTAAGAGGAAGGTATTCAAGTGAATGTCTTGCAACAGTGTTATAATCGTTTTATGTAACACACTTGGCACACATCCAATGTATTTCAGTGCTGAAATTCTGTTTCAGTATACTGTTATTGAAGTCTTAATTAAAGCCAACTTCTCGAAAGCCTCAAATATTTGGTTATAGTTAGAAATAAAAAATCTAGGTTTGAATTGAACTGTTTAAATTACGGTTGATAGAAATTCCTGAATTTTGATTGCTTTTGAATTTTTTTTTTATGATATTGAGGACAATTTCGACCGCGTCTGAATTTAATTTAACAGACAATCTATCCGATAGAAGAAAGTGATAACAAAGAAACATTTTGTTAAAAAAATCCCGTAAAAATTGCACCTGATAAACGAGCCAATAGTTATTTAAAGTGGTGAATTAAGAATTTGTATTTTGACAGATTTCTCGTACATGTAATTTATTATATTACTTACTAATCGAGAAGGCTATTCCAAACTGGTATTAACCATTTCCAGCTTTAACCGTAAAAATTGATCCAATAACCAAATCAATACCTCAAAGGTTAAATAGCCGATCTTGGTTGTTCTTAAACCCCAGTTCCAACAATAGGTATATTTATTTCAGGGTTTATTCTCAATCCTGTTACCCCGCCACACGCGTATCCGTGAGATGATCGAGGAAGTCCTAGACGGCGAGTTCATCAAGCAACAGGCTGAGAACAACAGCTTAGACTTCCACAAGTATGCCAGTTTTGTGATAGATCTTATGGCGAAGCTGGCCGCCCCCGCCAGGGATGAAATGATACAGAATATTACTAAGCTGACTGATACAGTGAGTATGAATAAGATTTCTTCTTAAATTAAGCACATCTTTGCTGTTAAATAATATAAATACTATAGCAACTAACAGATAATACTTGCACAACGCGACGGTACTATTTATTTTTTATCGTTGTTCCAAGTCTAACTTAACACGATTTTAGTTGTTAGCTTTTGCATGAGCCTTTAAATTCATTCTTTCTTAAACGAAATTAAAAAAAGGTCCTTTGAAGTTAAATTTGTAGTTGACGTACTTGTAAGAGCACACTTTTTCATTCCCTCCTTAAAAACAAACAAACGAATTGCACATTATCTAGCTAAGATATAAAACAGTATATTATTATTCAAAATCAATACAATTTTCTCCAGGTGGACATATTCCGTGCTATCCTAGAAACGTTGGAAGTGTTGAAACTAGACCTGGCGAACACGCTGATCGCGATGATCCGTCCTCACGTGCAACAAGAGAGCGTGCACTACGAACGAGCCAAGTTTGATGAAATGCTGCTCATAACTGAAGGTAATGTTCGTGCTATATGGACATTTTGTTGTTATTGCATCATATTGACAGTCCCAGATTCGAATTCCTGTTTAGAATGTATTTTTCTTGTAATTTTCACTTAGCCAATTCCATTCGAATTAGCGAAATGTGCCGTAAGCTATTAACCCTTTATGTTTGGGCAAGTGTATGCACAATACACAGGCACACTGTCCGTTTTTCTCAAAGCCCGGTGGATCAAACAATCGACACGACTCGCGATTCTTTTCTAGTAACAGTTTTAGAATAATATGACAAATTATGTTCTGTTCTATTAATTTAGGGAACAATAAAATAGTTTATAGAGAAACGGTACGATAACATCAAAAAAGTAGTCAAGGGTAAAAGTAACACATATCTCTCCTACTGTGTCTAAATAACTATTTATTTCCATCCAGATGGCATGAAACACACTCGAGAATGGTTGAAGCGTCACATAGAAAAGGAAGGACTGTCTCTACCGGTGACTGACAAGACGATTATTCGAAATGTCACCGCACAGACTTTGGCCAAGGCCTATTTAGAGCTGTTAGAATGGAATGGAACTAAACACTATCCTGAGGTAAGTTGTTAATTGTTTTTAGTAATAAATAAATAAATTTAACCCATTAATGTCCCACTGCTGGGCAAGGGTCTCCTCCCGTAATGAGGGAGGGGTTAGGCCTTGAGTCCACCACGCCGGCCAAGTGCGGATTGGGGACTTTGCATGCCCTCAATAAATGAATTAAACAAATTTTAGGCATTCAAGGTTTCCTCACGATGTTTTCCTTCACCGTTGGAGCATGTGATAATTATTTCTAATACACACATAACTTCGAAAAGTCATAGGTGTGTTGCCTCGGGTTCGAACCTGCGACCACTTGTGTGGGAGGTATCAACTTATACCACTCGGCTATCACTGGTTTTTTTTACCATACTCTATTATATTCTATTTTACCATACAATCAGATTCGCAGCTAAACATTAAAATGTTCTTTAAAGTATTTGTCTTTTTATCTTAGACGGTAGCTCTCGACGCGCCTCGCTTCACAGAGCTAGGCACGCAGGTGTTCCGGCTCATCGTCACGGCGTCGCTGATGCTGGCCAGTCCGTCGTGTGCCACGGACGCCAACACTGCCGCCGTACACAAACTCACGCTCAAGGATAAAATCGTCATCATTATTGATAATACTAGTAATGATATGTGAGTATGTACTGTACAAATGTTTTAATCGTAACATTTTTTACTCGGTAGGTTTTAAGAAATCTCGTAATGTTTTTTGGTATAGTGTGAGCTTTTGATTAAATAAATCAACAGCTCACATTTGATCTCTCTTCCCTTATACTTTTATTTCTTTTTGCATCACGCTACCCCAAAGTGTAGGCAAATATGTTTGAAATACATATTTACAGGGTTAGTCCTAGAGGAATAGGGAGTTATTATCGAACATCTCTAGAAATAAAAATTATGAACCTTACTTTTCTAATATTAATTTACTCATTTTGTTAGTAATAAACCCCCTCCCAAAAGTGCATAGTTCTATTATCATGAACAATGTACGTAAGTAAAATTTACATAATATTCTTATTATTTTCGCCAGTGAACTGAAATCCGTCCTACCGTCTGTGGCCGAGGAAGTAATCCTGGTGACAGAGCAGTTGTTAGAGAACCTCAATCAGCCAGCGCTGAACAATGAGACGAAGGATCTCATCAGAACTCAGATCACGTCGCTCGGTGACCCCGAGCATAGAGTGCGCGAGATTGTTCGTAAGTACACACAAAATACATCTTTATGTAATATTTATGCTTAAACTATTCTGGATAAAAGTAATGTATTATTAATTAGAAGAAGAATTAGAAGCAGAAACCATGAAAAACATACTGTGCGAGTGTGATGCTTTAGGAAGGAAAATAATGGATCTTCTAGGATGCGGTTACCCTAAACCAGAAGACTACATGCTGCTTCCGGTGGGGTGCATAGCAAAACTAATAAGTTTTGCCCTGCCCCCCAACGTCTAGAGTAGCAAAGGACGGGGTGACACAAAGGATCAGGAATGGTCGAAGTGTCAGCCAGGCACCGGCACCCCCACCCCTAAGATAAGATAAGAATGTATTATTAAAGCTATCAGGAAAATTTGACAATGGCTGTGGCCAACTCATAGATGGTCGTGCGATCTACAAATTATGTATCCAGATTTTTTTATTCTTTGGGAATTGTGATTGACATTATTGTAAAGTCATTAAAAATTCAAGAATTTTTTTAAACTACTCCTAAATTATTGACATTAAATTCATCTTTATAAAAAGACAGCTGATTCAATATACGAGATAAAACATGCCTTTGCCAATAGGTTAAGTCAGAAGAAATGCCTATAAAGAAGTACTTTTCCCAACAGGTCAGCGAGTTCACGAGTTCTTAAAAACGATCCTCGTCTGCGGTGGTGGTTCCAGACAAATCCCTGTAGGACTCTCTGCTCTGTCACGTGAACTGACGTCAATCTCGGGAACACTACTCCGATACGTCATGCACAACAAGGCAGTCTTCACATCACACTATCTAGACCTTGTTGAGGCAGAACTCAGTAGACCCTAAGTTATATCTATTAGTTTTAATTTATTTAAATTTAAAATCGACTAATCGGGCAGGTTAAAAGTAACTACAGAATATTTATGGCCAGATTCATTACTTTGAAATAGGCATTGGTTTTCGTATCAAGTAGAATATTGATTGATTTTATGTCATGTTATATATCACTGTGCTTCTGGATAGGTTAGCCAATACTTATCTTTAAGAGGAGAAAACGGCCCTCAGTATGGCAATCATAAAATCTGTCCGATTATTTTTAACACTGGCAACAAAACGTAACATAGTGTTACCTACTTTATGATTTTCTGATTTGGTTCCATGTCCTATTAAAACTATCTGCACTAATAAATTAATGTGCTTTTTTCAATAACTTATGTACCTTAATGTTTTATAATATATCGATTCCAAATGTTAATTCATGACCATTTGAATGTTTTTAATGTACCTATAAGAAGTTTTTAAAATCCAAGCAAGAAATGAAATTGTAACCTTAAAATTATGATAGATGTTGCCACGTTTTGCACAATAGATTTCGAAATAACATTATGACTGAGACAATAAAGATTTTATTGGTGTACAAAAACAATACCGTTACATCAATCCTTGTGTTCACTTGCCAGATACATCATAATACAATAATATGCGTAAAATTTATACATAGTAGTAGAAACATTGCTATACGTAAGTTTATACTTGTTAAAAATAAACCCAGTGTAAAAACGTCGTAATGCACTCACGAAAACTAAGATTATGATCGTAGAATTCCATTCCAAGTAATTAATAGAACAACTGAACTGTTTTCCGCCTAAAAAAATGAACTGAAAAACGCCCCATAATAAAATAAACTTGCTATAATTGTCACCTAGTCAATGTAATGGTGCTTACATGAAATTGGAAACGTGCTTCAAGACTAATATAAATAATAAATTAGATATTATATTCAATGAATTTTAGTATATTTCATAGTTGAATATTTACAATTGATTAACAAAGTATTATGCAATAAATATTTGTACTCTTGAAGGATGTTAGCGTCTATAGTCAGGCCGTTACAAACATGCGAACTACGTCATAGTCCAAAGAATCATAGGAATATGAAAATGTGGAAGTGTGAACGATAGACACCGATAAAATAACGTGACTAGGTACGCACGTTTGAAATGGCCCGAGTATAGTATGACCATCGAGCGAAATCACAACTCTTGTTGCGTCGACGCATCTTAAAACGACTTTATACAGCAAGACAAGATTCATAGACGAGCGTCTATGTTACCGGTGCATTTAGCGGAGTATTGCGGACTAGCCCTTACCATTCGTATTGAAAATATATACCCATGTTAAGTTTAACCAAACAAGACAATTAACAATTAATTTGTTTTGAATTAATGACTAAAAGTGTCTATATTAAAGGCTGTGCGGCATTAATAATATACCAACATTATTCGTCAATGTGCCTATCTTTGTACGCGAAAATGTATAAGAACTTTTGCAATCAAGAATTAAATATTTATGTGAATTCTCTCATGAATGAAGCTTTTAAAAGTAATTAAATATTTTTCCTTTTTGCTTGAGTGAGAAGTTTGAGTGATTTTTCATTTAGTTTAAATAACTAATACATATTCGTAACAACTAGTATTTTTACCTGACATATCGCAATATAAAATAGATACTTATTATTTACTAAAAATGATTGCATTTTGAAAAATATTTGCTGTGATCCAAATTTTAAGAAATATTTACGGGATATTTGACCCAATAAAGTATTTAAGGGTCCATATTCGAAACATAATCGTTTAATAACTGGATGAAATGTAGGTATAAAATGAATTGTTTTATCATTGTGTCAGATAAAACGGGAGCAAATTAGTTTTTTATTTGTGAATCCAATGTGTTATTTGTATGTAATCAAGTGGTTGATGCACTAATAAAAGTATTGATATGATTCCAGGTTCTTATTTAACTCCTTATAGCTTTAGTCACTTTCCCACTTTATCCTTACCACAGATAGTCGTAAACTAGGACTATGAACAAACACTTAAAAAATCACATTAATGTCCTTTGTTCACAACGTAGCATAAATCTCTCATACCCTATGGTCAGACCCAAGCTATATAGGTAACACATCATTGACATAGGTTCGGATACAGATACACAATGCCAAAATTTTCACCAGATTACGTCGTTCTGGTGTGCGAAAGGCTTAACACAAATACACGTTTCAAAAAGCACTGGTGTCACTATTAACAACATGTTTGTCTGTTGTTTCATATAAGGGTTAAATTAAAGCCATGAGTACAATCTTAACATTTTATTACACTTTACAGTAGCAGTCGACAGACACATCGAGTTACACACGACACAGAACACGTGGTGGTTCAGTCAGAGCCGCTGCGACGAGACGACGCGCTCGACGCGGACCCGCTGCGGGAACGAGAACCCTGCGAATAAATGAAGAAAATGCCACGTTATGCAATTTTCTACCATCCATACGATGTAAAACGAAAGTTTCTTTAACTGCAAAGTTTTCCTGGCTAAGGCAGATAATTTACATCCTAGACATGGTTTGAACTTCTAAAATATTATTGAAAGTCTGCAAGATACCTAATACCCAAGAAATAATACCGCATAAAAATACATGTCTCAAATTTATTTCAAACAAAAAAATATGGAAAAATTCCTAAACTTACCTGCTTAGAGCCACTACGCGAGCGACTCCTCGACCGGTCAGAACCACTGCCAGAACCCGAGTTTCTTCTAGAACTAGCGCGGGACGAGGCCTTCGAGCCTGACGCCTTGGACGAGGCGCGGGAGGCGCGTGAAGATGCCCGCGATGATCGCTTGCTGCGAGACGACGCGCGAGATGATGCTCGGGAACTCGCGCGAGAAGCCTGCAAACATAAGAATAACATTACATCTTTACGAATTTCGCACTACATATTGAATTCTTCTGTTAAAAATGTATGTCTAATTTAAACACATAAGCCATTAAATGAGCCATGTTTTCAAATAACGACGCGCTTAAATATTATTAAGTCGTTTTAAATATAAAACGAAAGCATTGCAGTCGTTAAATGAAATCATAGTACTACCTTATTATATGAAATAGAAGAATATATCACATTTACCTTGCCACTAGCTTTAGAGCTAGCCCTAGAAGCGCGGCCACTAGCCGAGCTAGCACGGGATGCCTTCCCGCTCTTAGAACTGGCACGGGACGATGCTCGCGACGAAGCGCGGGAACCGGACTTCGAGCGAGAACGGGAACGTGAGCGAGAGCGGGAACGGGAACGAGAACGAGATTTTGCTGATCCAGACCTGTGGAAGTCACGATATAAAAGATTATTAATGCTTACCAATACAAGGATATCTGATCTGATCACTCATCAACATAGGATCAATGATGAAATGTTATTCAAACTAATACGTAAACCAAACAGGCAGAATAGATGTGAATAAATGGGCAATAGTAAAAGGACTTTAGCCAGTATATTGAAATGTTTTAAGAATGATTATCATAATTCAGAACTGCGACGGTTAATTCACGTCTTAGGCGCTGTCTCCACGAGCGAGAGAATCGCGGCGATATTATCGTCGTGCCACGTATTTCTATACACTCTCTATGGAACCGTCTCCACACGGCGATAATATCGCCGCGATACGACGAGTGTCAACGAGCGTGCGAAACGTCAATACATCGTCGCTAGTCGGCCGCGACAAGCAGCGGGTCCGCCGCGCGATCGCGACGAGCGCGCAGCGAGCGCGCTGTCAAATGCAGCGTCATTTATTTTCAACTAGCTGACCCGCGCAACTTCGCTTGCGTCACATAAGAGAGAATGGGTCAGAATTTTCCATGTTTTTGTAACACCTTTTACTGTTAGGTACTCTGCTCCTATTGGTCGTAGCGTGATGCGTGATGATATAAAATATGCTTTTTTTTCACGAAAAATATTCTCAAAATCCATACTTTTCCATACTAATATTATAAATGCGAAAGTAACTCTGTCTGTCTGTCTGTTTGTCTGCTACTCAATCACGCCTAAACTACTGAACCAATTTACATGAAATTTGGTATGGAGATATTTTGATACCCGAGAAAGGACATAGGCTACTTTTTACCCCGGGAAAATGACGCATTTCCCGGGAAAATTCAGGTGGCGAACGAAGTCGCGAATAATCAATATAATAATGACATTAAATTAACAAAATTCCGTTGTCATGGCAACTGTTTTAATGGCGGATATGCCTTAGCGCGACTTCGTTATATTAAGAGATATAAACAATTTTAAGAATATTTTTCGTGAAAAAATAAAAGAATATTTTATATCATCACGCTACGACTGATGATAACAAAAACGTGGAAAATTCTGACCCATTCTCTCTTATGTGACGCAAGCGAAGTTGCGCGGGTCAGCTAGTTATTTATATCTCTTAGTATAACGAAGTCGCGCTAAGGCATATCCGTCATTAAAACAGTTGCCATGGCAACGGAATTTAGTTAATTTAATGTCATTATAATACTGATTTTTCGCGACTTCGTTGAATTTTCTGAATTTTCCCGGAAAATGCGTCATTTTCCCGGGGTAAAAAGTAGCCTATGTCCTTTCTCGAGTATCAAAATATCTCCATACCAAATTTCATGCAAATTGGTTCAGTAGTTTAGACGTGATTGAGTAGCAGACAGACAGACAGATAGACAGACAGACAGATAGACAGACAGACAGATAGACAGACAGACAGAGTTACTTCCGCATTTATAATATTAGTATGGATGTTGCCTCTTGTTTCGAGAAGCTTTTTAAACAAGGAAAACGCGGGAATACCGTTACGAGTCGCCGCGGAATCTCAGCGATTCCGTCACGACTCGCGACGATACGCGGCGGAATTATCGCTCGTTCGTGGAGATTGTCCGACGATACAAGGACGGACTCGTCGCGATTCTCTCGCCGGTGGAGACAGCGCCTTAGGCACTACCATTTCAATTATTAACACCGGTACTACAGACTGATGGAACCACGTAAAGGTATACCAAGGAATTAAATGACGGTTTCTCTTACCTCGCTGAACCAGACTGTGCGGATCCAGAGCGAGACCTGGACTTCCTGGATCCGGAGCCGGAACGTGAACGACTCCTTGACTTGGATTTTGATTTCGACCTCGACCTCTCGCGGGAGCCCGACCGCGATCTTTGAGGAGACTTCGACGCCGATTTGGAACGGGATCGTGATCTAAAAAACAAAACAAAACTTTTTATTCAGCAGACCTATAAGCGTAAACGGTTTTGTAAATCTTTGAAACATTAATCTTAAGATTAGTTATCACTCAATTTGAGATACACTTACGGCTTTTAGTAGCATGATTAAATATAGGCGAAGAGTTTCTTATTCCCGGTTTCAAAATACATGTAGCGGTAGTTTATCTATTCAATTGCAATTTTTACATGAGTTTTTTTGATCTATTGAATAGATAAACTACCGGTAAATGTTTCTCAGAAACCGAGGGTTAGGGTTGGGGAATATTTTGACCTGCAGGCGTTTATAGAAAACCTGTGACATGAATTAAAATGTTGTACCGTTATGTATTGAGATACAATGCTTACCTTTCCTTTTCTCCATTCTGTTCCTGCTTTTCTTCTTCTTCCTCATCATCTTCCTCCTCTTCTTCTTCGTCTTCTTCCTACAAAAGATACAAATTATTACTGAAGCTAGTTTTATCTAGACATTTGATAAAGATTATTGTGCATTTACATATTAAGAAGACTATATTCCAGATGATAAAGTTGTAAGTTGTCGAGACTTTAGGGTATACAATAGAACCAATGACTCTATTTCGGAACGTAATGTAAAATTAAACCTATAATCTCTTCAGCAAAAAGATGACAATAATCTTCGAGCCATGCTGATGAACTTTGGGTGGCTACAATTTGGACACTAGATTGACTACAGATATACAATCAATAATAACGAATATTTTACCTGAGGTGGTTCAAGTTGTTTCTCCCTAAGTCTAAGCATGCGGTGTTCAGCCGCACTGAGCGGACGATGCGTGACGACCAGACGTGTGAGGGCCTGGGCTGCTGCTCCGGCGCGAGCGCGGCGCTTCGACAGACGCACACGAGTCTCCAACTCGTTGTAGTACACGCAGTGGTTGCGGACCACCTAAACATAGTCAATCATGTTAATAAATTCAACTTAATACTAACCATACAATATTACTAATTGTTAACTCTTTCATTATTACTACTTGTAGAGAGCCTGTTGACCATGTGTATGAGTTATAACAAGTAACAAAATAGTTGCTTATTGTATAAGAAGTCAAACTTAAAGATGCATTTAAATTTCTGGTCAAAACACTATTTTGAAGCCTGACATTCAAAATAGAAGACGATTTAATGGAGTTAGAATAGGAGACAGGATGGTCTAAATCGAGTTTTATTTACAAAAGAAATGACTCCAAAAACATACCAAAAAGTAATTTTCTTCGTATCCTTTAGAGGCTTTGCTCTTGACGTTCCAGTTGTATTCCCTAGCCATTTTGTACTCGTAAGTATCTCCGTCCATGTATAACATGTTTTCTTGTATGTCGCGGCGACGCTTCTGAATCGTCTCTTCAGTGGGCAGACAGTAAGCCACAAACTGTTCTCCACTTTCGTCCATCACACCTCTGAAAACGAAACAAAGTTAGTACAAGCTTTTTGATACTAAACATACATAAGCTACTACACAAATAAAGTTAGGTAAAGAATTTTAGTGATATTATTTTATCCTCTATATAGATAACAAAATCACACAAAAGTTGAATAGATAAATCCCTTTTTACACAACAGAGGAAAACTAAAGTTATAGATTACAGAGGAATATCACACCAAGACAAGACCTATGAAATGCATTATAAAAAAGAAAACAACCAGCCAGATAGTTTCGTGTAAATAGTTGATAAAAAAGACATGAAAAAGCATGAAGTTACATGTTTAAAAATATTGTGGATCTATTTGCAAGTCAAAGACATAAAGATCAACATTATTTCATTCTTTGATAACACTAATATAAAAATAATGCTATTGCAATCACTCACCGAATCATAGCTTGAGACATAGCCTCAATCTGTCCAGCAATATTCTTATCTGCAGGTGCAGGATCAGAGTCAAATATGACCTGGGCACATGGGTACTTCCACATGTCGAAGTCTGGGAACACGGGCATGACCTCCACAGGTGTAACACCAGGTTTACTGTAGTGTTTCTCTATAGGCTTCTTGTTATCTTCAAAGGTCTTCTCGATAGCCTTGATTTGACTCTCACGGTCCATGTATAGAGTCTCTTCACTGAATATCTTCTTGACATTGTAACCGACTTTGGCTTCAACCTAGAGTTAGTGAATTGAATAAGAATGTGTGTATTTTGGTAATATGAGTTTTATAAAACTTTTCAAATTAGTATTACACTGTAAATACATCAAGTGCAGTTAAAATACATCACTATTATTACCTGCAAATATAACAATATAATTTAGGTTTAACTTTGAAGAATGCTTTTTGTAGTGAAGTCAATTAATCAAATCAATAGAATACCAAAGCTTACCTTCTCCATAGATTGAGGCTGGAATCTAGTCTGTTCTGTGGAGATATATTCAGATCGTCGCAACCAAGACACATTCTTAGCATGATGTCTGGATCTCTTTGAGTCTTGTGGAGTAAGAATGTCATCTTCCAATAATTTCTCATCAGCAGCATCTAATAATGCGTTTCCATCTCCTTGGTATATATCACGGTTTATAAGATCTATATGAACTCCCAAGTCGTGCTCTGTGAGCACTTCATACCGGTAATTCTTCTCCAAAGAGGTCGGATTATACTGAATGAATCGCGTCGAAGGAAAAGGATATGTAATAAACTTTAAATCGAACGGTATATCTGGCAGTGTATTGCAATATTTAACACGCGTCACCAACTCCGATCTAAAAATTTCATTAAAAATATGGTAATCATTTTTTATAAAAATATTAGAAAGAAATCTTGAAAGTTTGCTCAACTAACCTCCTTTCGCCCGTCCGCTGAGGACGTTTTTCACGTTCCGGTTCATTTGTTTGCACCGTAGGCGGCATCTTCACAGTTATATTGTTCCCTTATTTACTAAAACATTACATTAACACAAATTAGTCATATCAAAAACACTTAAATACAGAGACCATTTCGTAAAATTACACAAACAACGCGATTGATATTATCCCGTAATGACAATTTTGACAACAAGTCAATTGGCAATTTGGCATTGCTTCTGGCAGAAAGTACCGTAGACAAACTTATTTTACGGCGAGCAATACCCAGCTGATACCCTCCAATAAATAGTAATGAGAGACTGTGTTTAGAATGTATAAAATATATTAAATATTCATTTTCCTGAAAAGAATACTTTTTATCCTACAGTAATAGTATGATCACAGGGTGATATTCAGTAAAAATTAACCATCATAGCAACAGCTCATTTAGTTAAACGCAGAATGTACCCACATATTTAACGTGTTATCCTTGTAAATTAATATTAAACTCTACAACTCTAACTACATACATAAGGAAAAATATAAATATTAAAAAGATTTTACTGTATTTTTTTAAAGTATCAATATGTTTTTTTTTATTACTTGCCCCTCTGAGTTCTTCCATTCATTCTTTCATACTTTCCAATAGGGATGTATATTGATACTCCAATATACATAATAAAATAAAAATGCACTCGATTGAGGGTCAATCGATATTGAACTACGTAAAATGGAATTCTTTAGAAATAAGAAATAACTATGAAACAGTTATTTATAAAAAAATAGTTAAGCTATCTAATTAGAAATACAATTATATTGCATCTTTTGCTTTACGAGAAAGATCAGTCACATGCATTAATAAGTTAGGTTCAAAGAATTTGTTACGAATTTATAATAGCATTAAGTTTGAGTAGGTAAATAAAATCAAACGTATTTTTTTTAAATATATTACCTATTAAATTCTATTTGCTGTTTTAGTGACGTAAATATATAACCAAAATATTTTTTTTATCAGAATATTGATATCAGGCATGATACAGAGGGAGGTGGAATGCCTCAACTGCCGTTATTAACATGTCATCGAGTGTGCTTTGATTGCGGTTTTGCATGCACTCTTTGCAAAATAATAAAAAATAAATAAAACGCTACGTATTAATGCGTTATTTACCATCTCATTGAATTATTAGAACAGAGAAATAGGATGTTCATACCAACCCTAAATAGTTTATTAACTATCTAATACTAAATTTACGTCTAAAACGACAATATTTACGATTGCTTAACACGTCATAGTATCTATCCATACGTCTTTAATGAGTCTTTTTGATAAATACATTTTATTTGAATTCATAGTTAATCAAGACAGATAGCAATACTAGTAATCGATTACAGAAATAAAATCGATATATACTAGTGATCATATTCACGTCACTACGTTCGTAGTCATTTCATTTCAAGTCAGTAATCGCTCACTCGCCGTATTCCGTCGCCATCTTTCTTTTCACAACTCTTGTCGGCAGTGAGGTACGTTAATAAATCCACATAATTCGCCAATTGAAACAATAAAGTGCTTGTATATCGTTACACAGTTGCTTCAAATTCTTTACAAAACATTTTGTATTCCGTAAGTGCTTGTAGTTTTGTAGTTTGTGGTAGAACAAAGTCGGCCATGTGGTCGACCAAAATGGTTTTTCAACCAACTACGCATTATGTTTTACGTAGTAAATCGTGAAGTACGCTTTTTAGATATGTGAAATAATCAATTTGATGTTATTTAGTATGACATTGACGTATTTGGCTATCGAATATTTGGGTAATTGTCAGAAGCCGGTACGGTAACCAACGTGGCGCGAACGCGGCTGTTCTCACACACTGTTCTTGTTTTAGATATAAACATGGGTACAGTTGAACGCGCCGGTGATGACCATACCTCCGAGGTTGAGTCCGGAGAGGAGGAGGAAATTGTCGGGGGCGGTGAGCTGGCACAGCACCTCATGAAGAGGTAAGTTCTTATAGGTTAGCCGTGAAAGCCGTCTCCGGGTTACCCAGCATTGTTCAATCAGTTCACATGTGATATCACGAACATTTCATTTTCTTGTTGATGTGTGTTGTGTTAATTTTGGTAGCCAAATTATTCAAAAACGTAAATGCGCACATGTGATTTTACGCCGCATGATCATGGAATGTTCATCATTTTAAATTTATTAATATTATTTTATAAGTACAAAAAAATAATACATATTTTAGCTTCGTAATGTTTCTATTAGTTCCTCGTTTTATATTATTTTTAGCTAGGTAGCTAAGCGTTTATTTGTTGACACTGAAATAACAATTAGATTTTAGCACCTGTTACATTTCGTTCACACAAAGCATGTGCGTTCTGCTTATCTTCAACTTCACGGAACCCTTGATTAAACGTTTTATGAACCATGGGACAAGATAGCTCCACTCCTATAAAATTAATTAGAGTTGGTCACATGGTCATGGTACTCACATCCTAAATTCTTATGTGATGAATCACTCCTTCTGGTTAACATGCTCGTAACATGTTGAAACAATTTGGTTAGGTACATAATTTCATTCAACTTATTTATAACCCTCACATTTTACGATTTTATACTTAATGGGTATTATAATTGACATTTCGACCACTATTATTCAAAATATTGACCATTATTATTGATAAGGAGGTTAGGCATATCTAACCATATTATCAAATAATTCATCATCAATGAAAAACAACAATTTCATTATGATTGTCTCAAATGAACTTAATTTTAACCATTGGCGTGCGTACTCTTAGTCTCTAAATAGGTACTTTTTGGTAGATGTTTCTTAGTCTGCATACCTACTTCCCATAGTCGTACGTCAAAACTTACCTTCTAAACAAAGGAATGTCTGGCCCTGGGTATAGATTGATGACACCTACAGGGCCAGACGTCTACGTCACTAGCCGCTTTGCAATCGAAAAGTCAACGCTCTCGAAATCCCGAACGAAATTTTGGTTAGTTATAAAAACGCCCCTGTAATTACAATCTCAAATCACTTGCACATAAGACATCTGGCTATCAAGGATCTCATATAAAAAGGCGCGAGATTACGGGTCATTGAACTAATGAGTCATTTCATGCTCTACTTGATCAATAAGTGCTTGGTCTGGCTCACGGAATCTTAAGCAGCACGTGGAATTTAAGTTTAACCAAGCATACCTTTTTTTTCGTTGCAATCTATTAAATATTTTAAAATGGCGTGCGGAAATGTATAGAAATCTTAATGGAAGTGTGCACCTCGTTTATTCTGAGAGAAATGGATGATTTATAAACATCATCCCAGACATAGCTGATCTACACTTGACGTTTATAGACAAAACGCAAGAAAGAAGTACATCTGCCTACCTGAAGAAAAACAGGTAATTTAGGCTCGTAACTTCGTTCTCGGCAACGGCAAACGGACGTGAAAGACTAAGCAATTTTGGTGTGCTCTAGTTTTCATATTAGTACTCTTAAATAATTTTATTCTTGGCCACAAAAGGCACATCAAACAATGAGCCAGGCAGTTTTTATGAGTCAGTCTGTTGCCAATTGAGATACTATCGACGGAAGCAAAGACCATAATAATATCTAGGAGTGTTAGGCTGTATTTTTTATGCATTTGAATTGTACTTTTTGTGCGTTGCGGTTTTCCGGTTTGATTTAAGGTTATTTAGTCCTTCGGCGAAAGATATCGAGTGATAAGAGAATAAAAAAAAATACTTGCCTACATGAACTTCATTTTACAAAGACCTCATACCCTCATGGTAACAAAGGAACAAACACGTACCATCTACCAAGCAGATACGACATCCTCTTCATGTAAACTACGCAGCAATTTGATGAACCTGCAGGCTGTTTCCTATCGATCAACCTACAAAGGTGAATAATCGATGAGGTTATTGTAGTAGCCTTAATAGTTTCTTTACGTTCTGCGCTGAGTCATTGCCGAACTAGATCGAATCACATAGAAGTTCCGTGCTAGGAACAAGTAATTTAGATTTTAATTGGATATTTTGCATCGTTATTTTCTGTTTGTTGCTAAGCAGAGCTATAAACTTGAATCGTGATGAATACATACTAAACGGACGTTCGCGTCAGCTTGAGAGCGGTGATATTGCTTTATTATATTTTCTGTGCCCTCCCGCAGCCACTTAATAATCTATTTCCTTCGGTACTGCCTGTGCGCCAGCTGCTGCAGTCTCGTTTTTACGTTACAGCTTACTTATTTCCACTTGTTGAAATACTTAAGATAACTGCAATCGAACATTCCTATATGTATATCCAGTAAAAGTATGTTATAACGAGACATGAATGTGAAATCAGCTTAAAACGGAGTACATAATATATTTTTAGCGTATCTTCCAAACATTCTATAAGCATCCTTGGAGCAATTTTTAACTCGTGACGACACTACCTACTTCTCGGAAGTCTACCTGTACTCGTATCCAATGTACTGGAGACGCGATGTTCGCAGGAAATCGACTCATACGCATGAATATGTTAAAAGCCGGTTCCTACAGGTAGGTCCCGCTCACTGCGGCGCAATAAGATCGCCTAGTAAAAACTGAAACTACCTCGGCTTCCGTGTGTTAGAGCAAATTTTATGCACATGCTAATTTCCTTTAGTATCTTGAATATTTTAACGGATATGAATTCCCGTACTAAATGGTTGATATTCATGTAATATTTACTTCATTTATTTTTCTTTATTGTTGCCTTAGTGTATTAAATAGAAATAAAACCTACTTATAGAAGGTCGAAAAACTTCAAAATTTTACCAATGCCTAGAGGTTGCTGAAAAATCAATATTTTATTTTCTTGCAAAACTGATATGTTACTCCTGGACATCTAGGTGATGCATTGATCAAACACTAGCTGCATTAATACCAGAGAGACGTCAAGTCGACACCCACTTAGCCCTTTTTATTATTCTTTTATACCTGACGCCAGCCTTGAATAGCACCTTGGTATCAAGTTTCTATCACGTAACAGATTAGAAGGAATCATTTATTTTAATTAAAATTGTGACTTGCTTAGTAAACTGGCGACGTACATGATTTTTTGGATTAATTAGGGTTGAATCTGAAATCCGGGAGATGTATCGCATTTTTGGAGTAACCGTTTTTTGTTAGATGTTTCCTTTATGATGTTTCTGCAATAGATGCCTATCACATATTTTATCCGGTTTACATAAAAAATAACACCTATTTTTTTACACATTATTTTTAGGACAAAAAGTGCTACTTGTTAGGCACAAAAACGATTAAAAACTCTATCGATTTTGTGTTTCAATTGTTTATGTGTTTCACTCGATATGCTCCCATTGTCATATGGAATGAGCCCGGTCGGAAGATAAAATATTAATTCAGGCATTTTATACCCATCCGTTCTAAATATACCTCATTTTCAAATCATTATCTACATTTTCCCTTCACGATGACCGATTTATCTAGAAGAAAACTGGTGTCTTATAAGTCGGTCTAGAATAATCCAGTAACATTGAACGACATTGAAGCAACGATGCAATGTAATAAAGTCACAACCTTTCAAGACGCACCGAGCTGTTATAATATAAAATGGAAAAGTTAATTTAATTGACAGTGGGTGCTCCTTGTTTGCACCTAACATAGAAAATAACTTATTGATTTTAGGAAAGTAAAAGAACCTTAGTACTTTTGTATATACTCCGCTTTTAGTTATTATAAACCAATGAAGTATGCGTAACAGTAATATGGCTATTGTCGTATAGACTAATGGATCCCAAAGAGGAAAATAGATAGTACCACAACGGGATAATAAAGTTATCGTCACGATCGCACGTACAAGATGATACACTGTTTATTCCGTTGTGCAACGTAGAACGTGGCTATTTCAGGGAAATTGGGGCACAACTGTAAAATCGTTACATGTATACGTTCTGGAATAAAGTAACCTGGTATAGCTGGTGTTCCGTGTTTTAAACATGATATGGGTTGTGTTGTACCAACTATACTTTCGTAAACTTATTCTCTTTGAATTTAAGCTATCATTATTTCGACGTAGAAATTTTGCTTGTATTAAGCATAAACACGGAATAGCTTGTTTTACGGTTAGTTAGACTTAAAAAACATTCTGGCATAATCTATCTGTGCTATCGTTACGCTCTATTTCTACATAACATATTACCGCTTTGGCTATTAGTGCTGGTTCTACAGTAAGTTATTGTTATTATTTGTCAACAGCGGAATTACCCGCAACGAGATGCTTGCCGCTATCACAAACCGTATCCACGTGGAGGCGATGGCGTCCCTGCCACCGAACGTACGCAGACGCATCCGCGCGCTGCGCTCCCTACAGAAGGAGTTCGTCGACATCGAAGCTAAGTTCTATAGCGAAGTCCACGCGCTCGAGTGCAAGTACGAGAAACTGTATAAACCACTCTTTGAAAAGGTGAGACATTTTATCATTGAATACACATTCAATGATTCTTTAAGAACTTTTTTGGTTTTATTACGAAGATGCACATTCAAAAGCTTATGATTTTATTACTTTTAACTTGTATTATGAAAACAGGTATAAACCTTTGAAATAAACTTACACATGATGCCTTTACCACCAAGAACTGAATGCCATGATAGATATGCGTAACGCATTTTACTGATGTAAATCAAAAATAATTATTTTCGATGCTGATTACAATGGCAGTCGAATTAAATAGAGTATTTTTTGTTAGCGTGCGCAAATCGTGAACGGCGGCTACGAGCCCAATGACGACGAATGCCAGAACCCGTGGCGTGACGAGACCGAGGAGGAAGAGCTAGCGCGCGCTGTACAGAGCGCTGCCATCACCGACGGCTCTGATGAGAAGAAAGCAGAGGATAAGCCCCAGGAGTAAGTACTTACACAAAATATTTTATGTTCAATCTGTTAAATGGTTATAGTAAAATTTGATTTTGGACCCTATTTGAACTATTTTTAAAAGTATATTTAAAATGATGACACAGAATCACCAATCTCTGAGAATCATGATTGATTTGTTTAACATGCATCACCAACTGAGGCTTATTTCTCACTACTATAATTAACTATTGTCTTTGTATGATTACTAATAATAGTGCTTTGTCATAGGCCTCCTATGGACCCCAATGTGAAGGGCATCCCTGACTTCTGGTACACCATATTCAAGAATGTTTCCATGCTGTGTGAAATGATGCAGGAACATGACGAGCCTATTCTTAAGTGCTTGCAGGACATCAAAGGTAAGAACTAATTTATTTGCTACAGTAAACTTATGACTGCACTCTGAAATGTCGCACTTCTTTGATATTCTGTTAAATTATAGTTGTAATCCCTGTAACATTTCGGAGATGTAAGAACTCTTTTGTACTTTCTTCATTTTAATCTGTTAAAACTCTGAAAAAAAAAGTTTCTGAAAAGTTTATACAATTAGACTGTGAAATAGGCAACTAAACCAAGTCTTTATGAATTCAGATATTACTTTTTATGATGACACTCCAACACCAATTACTGAAAATCAATGATTGATTTGTTTAACATGCATCACCAACTGAGGTTTCCTCTTATATTGCACTATCAATACTATCATACAAAGTTTCTAACAGCCAGCTTTGCAGTGCAAATGCACGAGGATCCCATCGGCTTTACACTGGAGTTCCACTTTGCACCCAACGACTACTTCACAAACACCATTCTGACCAAGGAGTACTCAATGAAGTGCAAGCCTGATGAGGAGAACCCGCTCGAGTTCGAGGGACCTGAGATCTATTCTTGCAAGGTAAGATATAGAAATTTAACTTTTTGAATGTATGATATGAGATTTAACAAATGTTGGTATTTATTTTCATATTTTCAGAGTCTATCTATGATCTTAGCTATATAATAAAGAGTATTGTCGTAAATGATAAGTTTCGACTATCACAAAGTATCTATTGAATATAATTTTTTTATGTAGACTCAAATTTTTCAAATTAAATGCAACACGAATAACATTATAGGGATGCGAGATCAACTGGAAGAAGGGCAAGAACGTGACAGTGAAGACGATAAAGAAGAAGCAGAAGCACAAGTCCCGCGGCTCGGTGCGCACCGTCACCAAGTCGGTGCAGGCTGACTCGTTCTTCAACTTCTTCTCGCCACCCACCATGCCTGACGACCCCAACTCAACCCTCGCCTCCGACATCCAGGTATGTTATGTATACTACATGTTTGTTTTATACAGGGCGGAAATAGTTATGGGCCATGAAGGGTAACTATTTGAAATATTAAAAATACCTTTATTCGCTGAAAGTAATACACAATGAATAATACAAAACTGGAAGTAATAAGAAACGAGTAATTGTTTTAAACGAGTTATAAATAAAATGAAATAAAATAAACAATAAATAATCAAATAAAATGTATAAATAGTTAAAATTACTTGGTTTGGTAGTGTTTAGATTACCCCTTTGGATGAATAAACTTTTCACATTTCGGCTGTGAAGGTCGCGGGTGCAAAATTATAGTTAATCGTACAAAAGAAAGAAAAGGTTTTGCTTCAGTTCGCGGAAATAATTATATTGCGATTAATGTGTGTTTTCCATAGCTCTTTCTCTTTGTTCCGTTGGTTAGTCGCGTGGGTCACCTAGTTGAACTGGTGATTAGCACTTCAATAGAACCGTCGACTAGTTTGATTAATGATATTGTGAGGTTAAAAGGAAACTTGTATTTTAAAACCTGACGGACATTCTTTTTTCATAGTTGTCTTGTCCTCAAAACATGAAATTATATAGAAGTAAACCTGTTTATTTTCATGACTTATTAGGGGCTGATGATACTCTGAAACTGCTGAAAACTAATCTAGTTTATGCGGACTAAATAGGCGTGTTGCTTCGTCTATACACGTTTCGTTTCTAAAGAGAGCTTAACATATAGTTCTTAACACTTGGACAATGTACGTTTTCCAGGCGCTGTTGACGGCTGACTTCGAAATCGGCCACTACATCCGCGAGCGCGTGGTTTCGCGCGCCGTGCTGCTGTACACCGGCGAGGGGCTGGACGATGATGACGACGATGACTACGAGGAGGAGGTCAGTCACGCGCTTTGCTCTATACACACACAACACACACTAACTTATTATCATAAAACTCAATTATTTGAAGACATAATGTTAGAAAGAACAATCCTCTGAAGACATAATAACACTTATTATTTGATTTTGTTTACAAAGTACATTGTGTTAATAATAAACCAGTTCTTTTGCAATTACATATTTACACAAACACAAAATTATGCTTAGAAGATTAATAGGTTATAGGTCAATCAAAACTACATAAAGTGTATTTTTGATTGAACTGTACACTACAAACAAATTAAAACAACGACGATGAATGCTATTTACCAAGCGCTTTGTCTGCATACTTCGAAAGAAAGTGAATTCTCCAGCCATCTAGCATTTCCTCGAGGTGTCAGTTTGGACCTTGCATGGTAGAACTTTTCTATTGCTTGCTTAGCTAGTTTAGTACCGGCCGTGCTAAACGTGTTGATTTTGCCTCCCTCCCGCTCCCCCATATCAGACGAAGGTACGGTATGTATTGTAAACCCCGCTCCCCATTTAAATATCTATCTGAATGTTATTGTTCGAATGCGTAAGCTAGTCGTACGGGTTATATGTATACAGTATCTACGTCTGGTGGGTGTGCGCTGGCGGGTGGCTGCACAAACAAAAGCGGTATATTTGGTTTCAGGAGGATTCGTACTTTGACGAAGACTCCGGGACGGAGGAAGTGTCCGACGCGGAGGATTGATGCAAGACAGTTGTCCGACTGCCCCCTAACGTTATATAATAGCGTCACACGGCAGATCGCTACGGACCCACGGCCGGACGCGTCTCGTGCTCGCGTCCGACGTGGGCCCCTAGCGGCTCGCGCCACAAGCCCTGCGTGCTTTAGTCTTTATCGCGACCATATCAGCCCATATCTTTTTTAAAATTGTACCAAAAAGTAAATCGATTCGCAAAGCGAAACGTTTTAACGAATACTCCTGCAACGCGTCGGGTGGTTGTCCTATAAATCGGTAGTATTTGTACGCTAGATTATTATATAATATGAACTTCTCGCATTGACGCTCCGCTCTAAGCATGGTTTATCCGTGACCAGATAAATGTGTTTTAGAGGAGTAGGCGTAATGGTCTAAGACCGTGCGAGAAGTGAGAGGTGCCTTCATTATCGATGTATAATGCATGTTAACTTGTTAGATGTCTGTCACGACAACTATTTTGCATTTCTAGTTTAGTTATACAATTACTCGTTTTTATTTATTATTATACAGTAATTATAGTGTGTATTTTGTTTACGAATTTTACATGTTCGTTTGAGTACTTTGAAATTTCATGTGATATTAATTACTATTCTCTAAGGCTATATTTAATTGTTTCCTATTAAATGAAATTGAAGTACTGTCATTCCATTGAGACGCTAGTTGATCCCTCGCAACAGCCGTACGTTACGGGTGTCGGCCCAGGAATTGAATTCGCTGAATCTCTTTTTAGTGCCAAAATGCATTTTTTACATCATCACTTGAACATCGCCAACTGTGATCTATCCGATATGTATTTTAATAATGATTTGACAATAGTTAGGTCGGATAATAGATGTATATTTTTTATTTATGTAACCTTCTATTGAAGATAGCATAATAATGTCAATGTATAGCAGCTCGTCAGGTAGTTTTTATATATCGGTAATGGCTTTATGTTTTTGGCATGATGTCGTAATGATGACATTAAAAATTGTATGCTTTTTACCCGAGTGTGTTTTATTTTATCCTTATTTGCATGCGAGTTTTACGAGAATGCAGATGGTTGCAGAATTCACGTACAATGTTGTCTAAGGTAATGATGTCGTCTGTCGGTAGCTAGCACTGTTGTTGTAATATGTGTTCACGTAATGTTGGCGTTGTCAGGAGGAGGAGGAATGCTCGACGGAAGAGAGCGAAGACGAGGAGCCGGCGCCGCGGAGACGAGGCAAGCGACCGGCCAAGGGAGGCCCGCAGGACAACCCCGCCGAGTGCAAGCAACAGTAGCGCTCCACTGTTCCGTGTATACTTACTTACTCTCGAGGTCTGTTCATACGACGCGTTGGTGCTGAGTAACACTGCGGCCCTCACCACAACACACCCCTCTATTTTAAACAACGCGCTTCACGTCTATCGGCGATTTAAAAATATTTTAGGCAAATGAATCCTATATGAATATTTTCATCGGGTCTGTGTGGTGAGAGGCGATGTTCCTTAATCAGTTCTATCTTATATTTAGGTGAATCGTATTTAATAGACCTGCATAATCTATCGTATACGTGTTCAGTACTACAAAACTACGTCTAGAAGAAACCCGGTATGATAAAACTCAGTCTGACGGTTGCTGGAAAACAATTCCAATTTGGAATTTTCCAATGGTTTTTATCGCGTGAATATAGGTTATCGTGGCCATATGATGTGTCGATTCCGAACAGTAATTTGGACCGACCTCGCCATGCGTAATGCACATATTGCAGTGACTGACAACCTAGTATAGGATGCTTATTAGAATGGACATAGGAAAGCGTTGGACTGAGAACCTCGCTACAGCTCGCGTTACTTCAACTTTTCCTTCACATTCCTTATTTAGTGTCAAAACACATACAAAATAATGGAATGATAGGCAAAACTTCGAATCGGTGACGATTTCTACTTTTTAATATTTGTCTATATACATTTTATAGTAATAAGAAGCGCTAATAATGTATTCAGAGCGCTTTTATATTCGCATGTCCGCGGTCGCCCCCGCTTCGAAGCGCAGTCGTCCGAAGTTTTTAAATCCGCCTTAAAGTTCACTGTTTATTTTTAGTTTGTCCAATTGTTATTTTATTATCGGTTCGGTGCTTGAGGCACGATAGCTAGGTTATAGTACGACTTGTGATGTAGGTACACTGCCTGTTTGTTAACAGCTGTTGGAATTAACGGTCTATAAGACGGTAATAATTATTAAAATGATGTTATTTTGTACTTGTATTATTCGCCGAATATATGGCGAGTTCGCCCGTAATTTAGCATCTACTAAAGATGGCAAGTCTTGGCCAATGCAAAGTTAGATTTTTATAGGTGTAATGTTATGTTATGTTACAGTGAACATCAATGAGATTGTTAAGGCTATTGTGAAACCAGTTCTTTTTTTTACTGTAAACTGTATTAGCGTTATATTCGCATTGCGTACACAAGCTATTACTAGGGTATTTGTACACATAACATTTTTAAATAAATTTAATACTGAAATATAATGTATTTTATTCCCCAATACTCATTTACAGGAATTTAGGTACTGGGACTGGGTGTCGGTTAAGTACAAAAAGTCTAAGGGTGGTAAATGGTATAAAGTGAGCAATACCTAGTATTATTTTAATAAGTCCGAGTCTGACACTAAAAATTCTGTAACGCCCATCGACCCAACATCCTAGACCATACCCGGGTATCCTGGGATTTCTTGAGTGCGTTTATATTTGCATATGTTCTAAAAGCAAGGAAGTAGGTGTGCCGCAGCACGATTTTGGCATGAATGTCGTTAAGTATGCTACCCATCTAAATAGTTTACGCTAACACAGTGTTAGGTATGTGCGTGAGACGAACTTAAAGGCACTTGAACCCTCCTCCTTTTAATTCAGAATACATTTAATGGCGTTGACTTTTTATAAGGAAAAGGATTGCGGTTTGGGTGTGGAATGTTCATTAATTAATTAAACCCGTATTTCGTAATATCAATTTATTAACTTTCAATGATTGTAACAATTTATTTATCACGAGTTGTCTTTACATGCGATCAGATCTGGGGTCTACAAAATATACATTTCGTGAAAAGCTCAAGACGCATTTTATGACACCAAACAGAAATCTATCCGTTTTATTCACATACAGATAAATAAATAAGCGTTTATCTAGCTAATCAGACTCGCTACTTAAGATTTAAAAAACGGTGTAAGTGCGTAATTTTTGTTGTCATAAAATACATCCGTAAAATTATCTAATTAAAATATGTCTAAAATTCATGTAAGTAATAATTATTGACAACAAAGTGTGCCAGTATGGCGTTACCGGTTATTCACTTGTCTGATATTTTTGTACTCAACCTCAGATTATTCTATAATTTCATTAAGTACGATATCTCTCGGTATTTGATTGTATTTGACACTACTAGGACATCTCACTACTATTTATGAATAGGCCTTTATTACACACAAATTGAACTATAATTAAGTTATACTGATTCTTGACTTTACTTTGGCGTAAAAGGCCGTACAAACAAGATAAGGTTTTAAAAAATGAAATGAACAGAACTCACTATAACTTCAAAATCGTACAACAAACATTCTACGCCAACGTTTTATTATAAAATATCTCAGAATTGTCTAAAACGGCAGGAGCTAAATGAGACATGACGTCACAATTTAGTACAAAAACAACATGAAAACAAACAGAATAATATAATTGATACAAAAATTTGAGCTATGCCTGGTGTTCAGTCTGAGAACGTTCATTTAGCACCATGTTGCCTTACAAATAATTCTACACGTACAGCTAAAGGTCAATAATATCGCTATCATCTACGCGAACAAGGGAATGATGCGATATGGTAAACTCTTGTTAATCGTAACTTATACTGTGATAATTACACTAGCAAATGATTTACAATGCAGCGTTTCAGAAAATATCCATACTGTTACATTGCGTGGTGAGATCTTTAAAATATTGTAAAGAAAAATCATATTATTTTACTGTCGTTCTCATTCTGTAATTAAGAGAAATCGATAGCAGGGTTATCCCAATAATTAATTATCATTTGTAGATTCACAGAAAAGGAGGTACGTTTTCCGAAACGCTGTAAACACTACAATAATCACAACATAAAACTGAGCTCTCATCTTTCAAACAGTCGAATCGTAGCTGATTAACCATACATAAATTATACAGAAAAATAATAGTGAAAATGAAATTATGAAACATAGTCATGTAACAAAGATGAAAGGACAAAACAAATGAACGAGATGTTTTTACAAACATAAAAATTGTTTTAAAAATGTCCGAACCATATTTTTTCAAATCTCAGGATAAAGCAAAATAAAACACACGCGATAGGCAGTCATGAAATAGAAAATGTAAATATTTTATGTAAAAAAATAAACTTGTAATATTCGATTTCACAGTAATATTAAATACTTTTGCAATAAATCAGTGTTACCAACCTAAAGCTTACAGTACAATATTTAATCGGTCACACAACCAAGAGCTAAACGTCAAAATATAAAAAAATCACGACTGGAGATTTTCAACAAGGGCATTGGATTGCACAAAACAACATTCCAAAAACGGACAAAAATACTTCAAAATGTCATTACACTATAAAAAAAGTATTTAAAAATAAATACTAATAAACAATTTTATTTTAATGTCTATACAAGCGATGTAAATATCTAAATATACAAATGAATGTCTTTAATTCTCCTGTATATGTATAATGATTTTGTTTCTATAAGTAACACATACACATTGGATAATGAAACATGTTTTCGCATACAAATGTAAAAGAAATTCCTTCATTCCTATAATATATGGTAATAACTTGAAAACATAACGATGGTCCCATAGTATTATTTAAGTAAAAATAATAGTAATTCAATAAAAAATGTGTATCTGCTATTTACAGTTCGAATGAACTTTAAAAAATAATAATATACTATAACGCCACATTACAATGACATCGTTTGTGACACAATAATTTCTATGGCCACCAAAATGTATGATCACAACTTACAAAACATGAAATGTACCGCGAAAAATATTGTATTTTGTGATAAATTAAGTACAAATAAATAACATATGTTTCTGAATCAAAAACTACGGCTAACAGTGTCGTCAAACTTGTATCAAACGTGCAAGAAAACATGTTTTGGGGGTAAAAATATACATACTTGACGCTCGACGTTCAGCCAAATAAAAATACGACCAATATTAAAATAGTTGTAAGGACGAAGCGTTATTTTCAATAGCCACTTTCTGCCAGTCATTCACTATGATTTTCGTTGAGGTAATTTATTGCTTTTATACTATACCTAACACTTATTTTGTTATACAGTTAATTTAAAACACGAACTGTGTGACGCGGTGTTTATAACACTCGGTGAAATGGCAGTCAGAATTACATGCAAAATTTATCAGATTTCTGTTATTTAAACAGTTTTCAAATTGACATTAAGTTAGTTTTTCTTACTGTTAGTACCTGACTTTACAAATAGTTTATTTGGCTTTACAAATTGACTTCTTACTAGTAGATAGGCCGTCGAACAAATTTTGACAAGTGGTGTTTTATTGCAAATTCACAACAAACGTTCAGGAAGCACAACTTACTAAGATTTAAAATATACTGTTAACCTAAATACAGTGCAACTACCTTGTCTTTGGGTAGGCAAATACAGTTCTTGCATCTCATTCTAACTCACTGACAAAATTATAAGAGGAAGCGAGAGACAAAGGCGCAGGCGATACGATCAAACAGCGATATCGTATTCGTTCATTATACTATAATTTTGTCATGGAAATATTCGAAATAAATAATCCCAAAGTATCAAAATAGTTGCACCGCACTATATTTTACGGCTCGAATTAATAAGCAGTCTCTGAAATCAACCGAGGCCATTTTCTTATACATCCGAGTCTAGAAACGCTTCAACCATTTTACTAAAATACATTGCCACTAAAACCGTTGTACGCACTAAACCAATTCTAATATCACTTCATATTTCCGAACGTTGAACCTTTGTGTATACGGCGACTGAGACAGCTTGATACTTGAGGTGTAACAAAGTACAAACGTCATTAATACCGAGGTAAATAATGCACCCATTATTTTAACCTGTAAATAGTAACGTGAGACACAACGCATCTATCGTACACACAAGAGTTAAGGCGCCGAACACATGGTCCCGGCTGTCTGCGAATTACGGTCGAAGCGGTCAGTCTATGTGTGTATCATTTTAATACACAGCATACATTACAGTGTACGCTTAAAACAGAACTCGGAACTCTGACCGCTAGACCGCTTGCATTCTGGTTGGTTCACAAGTGATTCCTTTATTAAAATTAGCTTATTCTACAACAAGCGGCAGTCGGTTATGTATATGGACAATTTCCCTACGTTGATAAGTTACAGAAGGGCTGTACAAACGCTTCGTCCTGGGACAGTCGCGGGGTGGCGCTGGGGGCGGGGGTCACGCCGGCGTCTTGCTCTTCTTACCGAAGGGGAGGTGGATGCGACGTTTGCGGGGCTTCGGGACCCCCTCGTCGTCCATCAGAGATGAATCTGTTGACTCCTCTTCGGGAGGAGTGTTGGATGATGGTGTGGGCACGTCTGTAATATTATTTTATATCACTAGAAATTGTTGTACGCAGTAGTTGTACCTAATATTCGATTCGATTAAATTAAAGGACTTCGTGTTTTATTTTTAGTCGAGTCGGAATTGACTGACAAGCAGTGTGGCCAACGCTAAAAATAATAAAAGCCAACGACACCATACGATGTTTTTTTATATGCCGGCCATGATGAAGTTTTAGTAATAATAAATTCATAAAAAAAAACTACCATAAACTAATTAACGCGCTTGGATGTAGATTTTAGCGCGCACCTTTTCATTAGGTAAAACCCTGAGCCATGTTTTTGTTACTAAGTAGAATGGTTGAGGGGGTTAGAAATTAATTATCTTTATGAAATATGATTTAAAATTGTCATTAAAAAGTTATTGAACCCCAAAACACCATTATTACACCATGCCACTCGTAACTTACGATAACATTTTTTTTAAGAAAAATAAATTGTTTGTGGAGGGAGAATACTGTAGAATATGTTGTCTATGGGGATTCAGAGCCATCGTCAGCCATGGCTAAGTGCTGTACGAGTTTATTCCACCCGATCAAAGCGTCACCGGTCAACGGCCCCCGATCTTGTAGACCGTATGCTGCTTTCACTGAAGATCAACGTAGGTAGTTTTACACAAATTGGGATATAAAAAAAAAACTTTTGAATAACGATACGATGAGTAACAAGATACAAAAAACAAACAGATTTAAAAGAGCATGCCCGCACTAAGTGTGAACCCTTAGCAAAAAGGAGCGTGTAAGAAACGTACTAACACACGAAATTATTTATCGTTTTTTTGACAAATTCTTTAAAAAGAGACTTTAAATGTGTACCACAGTGTACAAGTAGGATGATACATTAAGTTTCACACGTACTAACCTTCGGCAAGCGTTTTCTGTTTAGTAAATGGATTCCTAGGCGGCGGTCGCGGGTCGTCGATGGACTGCGCCGCGAGTGCTACACCGTCAGTACTGCGCGAGCGCATGATGGGCCCGGGCGCGGGGGGCCCCGCCACGCCCGGCAGCGGGCCCGCGCGCCGCGGCGGCGGCAGCGGGGCCCCGCGGAGAGACGCCCGCAGTGTCGGCTGGGACGCCGAGTGGATTGCTCTGGTCAGCTCTGGTTCGCCTGACCAGTTTACACTGCGAAGTAAAGTTACAATATGAGTATGTTTTCTGATAATTTATTGAAATTAAATAAACTACACGAAAGTATGACATTATCAAATTAAAGGTCGCGTGTATTATATCTGGAACTCCAGATCTAGATCATGAAATACTATAGCTCCAACGAATGTCATACCGACTCATAATCTATACACACTTTTGGATAGGCCAACATTTTGCACAGTTATGATATATTTTCAGCTACATTATCACAACAAAGTGTACTCACTTATCTCCTCCGAGCACAAAGTGCACCTGGTCCCTGTTAGGTTCGACAGCGGGACTCTTGCGCAGGTCGTTGTAGGAGGCTCGCACGCGCAGTTCGTCTAATGCGGCTCGCTTCTCCTCGGCGCGTCGCTCCAGTCGGTCCAGGCGTTCTAGCTTCTCGTCCTGGCGCCGCTCGCGGGCTTCCTGTGCTAGACGCTCTTCTAGCTGTAGTCTAAAGAGCAAAAAATACTTTATCAAGCTAGTCCATTTACCACCAGTTCGAAAAAAGTAGGAGGATTAAGGAAAAACAATAGTAATAAATCTCTTTACGATGGAATAAGATAATGAATTGTAAAAAAGCTTGATAGTAAAAAGTAGCCTAGTGAGGGCAAGACTCAAACTCAACACCTTTAATATGAGAATCTTATACGAAGAATATATGATAAGATAAGATTAACAGTATAAAAATGCTTACCTAGCTTCAGCAAGTCTCAGATCTAGGGGATAATGTGGTGCATCAGCTTCACTGCCCGAAGAGTCTTCGCGCCACAAGAAATTGTCAGCCGACACTGTAATAACGCAGTACATATAAATACTTAGAAAAAAATCCATTAGTGTGTAAGCAAGCATATTTTCCCCTTTTATCTTATCCAGTTTATACAATGAAAAAGCGTGTTAAATAACCCTCAAAGCATGTATGAAATAATACAATAACACTACAATAAAAAGCGCAGAATAATTTTATACATAACAATCTCTTACCTGTAAAGGTGTAGCTAAGAATGTTGCCAGACACTGATAAAGCATAACTAATAAATCTATATTGTATCCTTGCAACACTGACGGAAGCCGGGAGTGGGGATGTGGCGGCAAAATAAAACAAAATCACAATCGTTCAAAAGCTTTCAAACGTGCATAGAGTAAACATGTCAACTATTTAGAAATCGACTAAATAATCTACTAAATATATCAAGCTCGGGTCTAGTGAAAGCGCAATGTACAAAACGTTATAATTTTAAAAAGCAGATCATACGCCATATTTAAACCAATCAAGCGCTTTGCAGTCTTTGACATTGTTTTAATTTTGCGTGCGAAGTATTTCGTATCAAGCTATGAACTAAATGATACTACTTATCTTTGTGATATTAGTTAACAAAACATGCACAGGGAAGAGAAAGAAAACCCACACCGATAGGAGATACTATGTACAACTATTGTATTATTTCATACATGCTTTACTTATCTGGATATCAATTGAACTAAAGTTTGAATAATGATAAAAATTAAATACCTTTTTGGCCTGAAAGCTTCCTACCGATTGTGACAAGACATATTTTTAAAAATACGATTTATTAAATCAAACACATACATAAAACTGTTACTTAGAAACTAATAATAATAAATAACAATATTTTAAACTTACTATTAATGTCACCATTGTGATATAATTAAGATCTACATCAGGAACTCGACTAAAATACGACTGTCTATAATCGAATAAAAAATCGATTACATGTAGATGATTTTAAACTAACCAACGACTGTTATATTTCTAATCTGTATAAACATTTCGATGGATAAAAAATAAGTTATTTTTTTATTATTAAATACCTAGGTAGAACTAATAGTTTAAGTTAATGATATATATGACATTAATCGACTAAAATAAATGTATCGTTGTCACCGCAATATTATCGAACTCTTAATAATATTCGTTTAATTTTTTTTGCGAACTTTGCACGAATTAAAATTAAAGACATACCCATCTTTGGTTATGTGAAATTACTCCGAATTGGTTAAAAAAATGATTTTAAATCTATAAGAAATTGGTAATATCGCCGCGGCATCAATACATTAATATATTAGTTTAAGTACAGAAACAAAGGATCTCTGCTTAAAACGATATAAACTTTGAGCACTGTTTAACAATTTAGGTACTTTGTTAGATAATAAGTTGAATATAATATATATTTAAGGAATTGTTACTTATTTATCACTAATATTATTATTATCACATCGTTTCAAACATTGGCTCTATCAATACCTACTTTGAGAATATATTTGGAGAAATATCTAAAAGCCTTTTGTTAAAATGTAATGTAAGATTTAAAAATGGTAAAGAAAGACTGATTCTATTTCATTTTTTGATTCTAAGATGAACCAGTTTCTTAGCTTTTCGTAACTTATCTAAAAACAATTTGTTAAACAGAATATATTTTTGTACATTTTAATAGTTTTTATATCGAAAATTCCTAATCTAATCTAATTTTGTATAAATTGCAATAGTAAAATGCTTAACATTTAATGTCTTTTATCCGCATAAGTTAAGAAGTAATCAAGCAAAGAATTGTTTAAATAATACGCTGCCGCTATTGACTAACTGTCTTACTTATAAACATTGTGTAAGCGCTGATTATAGTCTGACAACTTCGTGGAGAGCCTTGGCAGGCATGATTGATCTAGATTATTATTATGCATACATTTCTTAAATTGTGTTATTTAGTCTCTCGCTATGGGAAAAGGCGTGATTTTATGTACATGTATGTATTTCTGAAACAAAGTAACTATATCAAACAGGCCACTGTCAGCTGCACAAGCCAACGGGGTCACTGATGATATTAATTTTCATTTTTTTATATACCTTCTACAGCTTCGAAGCCTACATAAAGGCTTGTTGTTAGACTATATACAGTGTATTGTCACTTTCAATCATCTTTAAAACTGTGTATGAGTGAAAAAGACAAATCATCGTATAACTTATCAGAGCTTACGCAACGTTTATTAGTAAGTAAGTAATAACACTCTAGATTTATCCAAAAAAGAAAGGCTTATTATGAAGTGCTTATTTTTATAATAAATACAATTTGTGAACTTCGATGAGATTCGATTAGTCGTCAAATTAGATACATTCTGTTAAGTCATACGTATTAAGTATTTCAATTCAAACACTTCACAAGGCCCTATAAAACACTTTTGCTACACTAAATGCAAATCAAAAATGTCTACAGAAAATGTATTTTGGCAATCGTTTCTTTTTTTACTATACAGTTGTAGGCGTATGTGCGTTTATAGTTACGTCAAAAATCGACAAATATTAATCGACTATTGAAGAGGTCATCAAGAGGATAAACATAACAAAATTAATATTCTGAATACGCTTACTTATAAAGTATTTCAATAAAGGTAAGTATTCTCATTCCCAAACCAAATCTTACTAATTCTATATTTCATTATCTTCCCAAAGTTAGAATTTTTGTCTTCGTTTGTATCACTAATTTCAAATAAGCAACCCCTTTTCTATTCTAAAACATAAAACAGCTTTACACACACATTCTATCGCGCATGAAACAGCAATCATGTGTGAAAGAGCGCGCGAATAAAGTCGCTCATTAGTCGTACGCACTAAGAAATTCGCGAGCGAAGAGCGCGCAGTCTTTCCCGCGCTTAATTATGTACGCTCCTAAGAACGTGCTATAGTGTGTGTAAATTAATCATTTTAAACTGTCGCGACACATAATTATTATGTGTGTGTAAAGCTGGCTAATCACATTCGGCCAATACCGTTTTCTTAGAGAACAAAGGCCTACTAAGTTTCACCATTTTGTTTCGCACTATAAAAGCACACATTCCTACACGTACCGTACAGGTACACAGTAATGGTACACTAGTCGATGTGGTCGTGGAAGACGGAGAGCTCGTCGTAGTTCTTACCTGAGCCGCACAGGGACGCGTCGTCGCCGATGCTCAGGTCGTCCTGCGAACTGGTCACGCGACCTGTGATGTCACAACACACGTTTGAAATATCTTTACTTTACAGTCGCAAGCGAAGAAAAGAAATCTATACTATAATATTATAAAGCTGAAGAGTTTGTTTGTTTGTTTGTTTGAACGCGCTAATCTCAGAAACTACTGGTCCGATTTGAAAAATTATTTCAGTGTTAGATAGCCCATTTATCGAGGAAGGCTATAGGCTATATATCATCACGCTACGACCAAAAGGAGCAGAGCTGCAGTAAAAATGTTACAAAAACGGTGAAAATTTCGATTCATTCTCTCTTATGTGACGCAAGCGAAGTTGCGCGGGTCAGCTAGTTAATCATATTTCTGCAGGTTTATGTACTCCCAACAGTATCGAGTAGAAAATGAAATTCGATGGGCTCGAATAAATGTCTAATCTTATTTTTAAATTTTAGACTAGCGTATGATTGAACGCTGGATTTAAGTGAAACTAATAGAATAGTTATTGATGAAGATTATTTTTAATTTAAACCAGTGTTTGATCACGCGCTAGCTTGAAATTTAGGCCTGCTGTCTATTTTCTTTAAAGATAACTCCCACACTAATAATTGCTTTTGGGTCGCGAGGACTTTCACAAATATATACAACGGACACAAAGTACAATAGATAAACAACCAGTGGATCACAAATATATTTTCATGTGAGAATCGAACTCACAAACTCCCAACGCACCGTTAATAGGGTGGAGAGCACATTAACTTTGATTAATTTTAATTTTTTGAATATGATATGAATATGATTGGACAACTCACACACGGTCATTTGATTCCAAACTAAGCAGAGCTTGTACTATGGTAACCAAATAACTGATAAACATACTTATATACTTCTACATGCATACTTATATAGATACATTAACATCCAGGCTCAGAACAAATACTCGTGCTCATCACACAAAGATTTGTCCCGGGTGGGATTCGAACCCACCACACGCGGCGCTCCGGTTGTTACGGCGAGGTGACCGCTTAAACCACTGCGCCAAACGTGCAGTTGATGGTACTTGTTCACTCACCTCGTCCTAAAGGTCTTCCATTAGCGTTTCTATATAGCGTAGTCTCGAGGAACTGGAGCCCGTTGTTGTTGATTATGTTGAAGCCGCACAGGCGCTCGATCTGCTTCCACCTGTGCATGCGCTCCTGCAAATACCACAAATTAAACTGTAGTGTTTATTTTACAATATTTAGCAAAAGCGCTGATTTGGTATTTCGAAACATTCAGACAGGGTTTAATTTTCTTATTTTCATTAAAAAGTTCTCATTAATGAAAATTATATATCTCTTTGGTTACACAAGCGTTATTCTACAAACAATAAGCTCAAATACTCTAATATCTATACGAGCGTGCACGTATACGCACATACAATTGCAACGTTTAGCCATCCGTAAAAACGGGCATTACAGAACAAAAATTGATTTAACACTGAAACGAATAAAACCCTCGTTTTAACGGTATTTAATAGTTGTTGTGTTTACCTGTAGTTCCTGCGTGACCTCGTTGAGGGCGGTGCGCGCCTCCACGATGGAGCGGTCCACGTCGTCGATGGACTTGCCGTGCGTCGACACGAACGCGCCCACTAAACTCGAGCGCTTCTTGCGGAGTTTCTCGCACTGAAATAACGAGAATAAGTCTTATAGGTGATTTTAGACAGCCTGCACGACACTTTCTCAATTTTACAAAAGAAACCCAGCAGAAGTTTTCTGGAAACCATCTGCAGTGAAGTAACTAAATAAGTACAGGATAGAAGTGCGAGGGACAGTGTCTTCTACTAAAATTTGTTTTAGCTATTGGACGCACAAGTCTATCAGAACCTACTTAATTTTGTATGTCGGTTTTCACAACAACTAAATAATAAAAATTTTCAGCTTGTCATCGAAGGCCACATTTTTTACACAAAGTCATTGGTACTATTGAAGAAACTAACAATGAAACCATCCACAAACATTGATTAAACATGTCATTGTGTACTCACAGCCTCTCTCGCCTGTTGCAGCTGCAGGTCAGCTTGCTGTTTCTTCCGCAGATACGCTCTGTTCTCGACCTCGTGAGTTAACTGGAGCCATTGTTGCAAGCCTGGAGGCGGCGCCCAGCACCTGTCCTCCAGCTCACCTTCGGCGCGGCGAAGCTCACCGCGTAACATCTGAGAAACAGAAGATATTAATTTGTCTTTCAATGAGAAAAATATAATGGTTTACTAAGCAATGTATTGGATTGAGTAATATTTAGTTGCAAGAAACTTCTGTAACTAAAAATAAAATAGGAAAAATCTGGTAACTAGTTAAAACCAAACCACTATTTTTATAGGTTATCTACAATCACGTCATGACGTAAACGCGAATGGATCATAAAAAACACAAATTCTGATTCTATTCACAAAAATTCGTACCCAACGTATTTGGTTTCCTTAGTCAATCGCAAAGAGATACGTTTAGTCATAAAAGAAGGTGGAGCGGGTTATTGATTGACAGTTTGACTGATTATCAAAACATCTTCAATACTTTGTAGAATAGACGTGTGTTAAACAAACAATATAATTTGCGGTTCAGACTAATCATTCGAGTTATACAAAAACTACTGTTTATATTCAAATAATAAGAGAAAAATCGCCAAGTCACACAAGACACGACAGTCATCATAATAATTATAGACATAGATAAATCTAAATGGCACTATGATTGTCGTATGCATGAAACATGGAGGCTATAAATTCAACGTGTATACTGTTTTACAGACATTTTGATCGATATTGACGGCCTCTGTAGCCCAATGGTAAGGTTGCCAAGGGTGCGTCGTAAGTTCGATCCCTACACGGAACAAATATTTGTGCGATCTACAAATAATTGTTTTGGGTCTGGCTGTAGTGGTGTCCGTTGTCTGTTGGTTTGTAAAAAGTCATATACAGCAATTTTTAGTGTGGGAATCGACTAAAGAACAAAAAACTGTTGGAGCATTTGTATGTCTGTCTGCAAATTCTATGCCTCTACTACTAATATTTATATTTGAACCGATAGTCTCTGTGCTTCGGAGGGCAAGTGAAAAATTGGTTCGTTGATTCATGAAAGACCTTAGGCAACTTTGACACTAGGTTTTCAGAAAGGATAAAACCAATTATGTGTTACAGGATTCACGAGATTATACAAAAACCGGTTTATCGTCCCGGGTACAAACCGAAAGGTCTTTAAAATCTGATCACGGCATTGGGAAGTATAAAAAATAAACAAATCAGTGCAGAAACCTTACATAAAACAACAATAGAAACGACACGTGTATATAAATACACCTACAATTAACTCTACTTGCGTGATTGTACGTTATAAATAAATATTTACCTCAATTTCAGCCTTCAACTGAGTGACTTCTAGGTCTGAGGAGGCCGAGTTCAATAGTGGAGTGTCACCTGCTTCTCTTAGCTTCTTTTCTAAGTTTTTCTTCTCTGTCGTTACGTTTTCCTGGAAAATAAATTATAAGAGATTCATTTATCTATACTAATATTATAAAGCTGAAGAGTTTGTTTGTTTGTTTGTTTGAACGCGCTAATCTCAGGAACTACTGGTCCGATTTGAAAAATTCTTTCAGTGTTAGATAGCCTATTTATCGAGGAAGGCTATAGGCTATATAACATCACGCTACGGTCATTAGGAGCGGAGTAGCAACGAAAAATGTTACGAAAACGGGGAAAATTTTGACCCATTCTCTTCAGTGACGCAAGCGAAGTTGCGCGGGTCAGCTAGTAAGTCATATATGTAAAGAAGAGGAATCTAATTGAATGACGAATGTTACAATGGAAACGTCGTTTTAATCTTGTATACATCGCTCTTGAACGGTTGCTCGTATTCGCCGATCAAGGATCATCTTCGATGACCACTCATTTGAAAAATGTCCGTGTCAAGTTGGCCTATCTTAACGCTTGATGACGTAGCAAACTTATCACCCGATACACGTCATAAGCAACAATTGTCATTGCTAGAAAATTTAAGTTTAACACCAGATGAACCCTGGGTCGACGCTGACCTTATGTTGGAAGAAGAGCAATTTTAATTATTTGATTTATGCGGATGCGCATGAAGGCAGGTAAAGAGAAACACAGATACTACACGAAGTACACAATCATTATTTAATAAAAAATATGGGCTCTATTCCCTTTTACTTCATCATATTAAGTCCTTTCTATGCGTCCTTGTAATTTTTCATAAAACAAAAAATACCTTCATATTCGTATCATTAAAAAACCAAAGCACACTCTCCTGAGTTCGCGACACCATACAACACCGTAACTGCATTTTGTACAATTTTTTAAATTTTCAAACACATTATATAAAGAACATTCACATATGTTGTACAAAAGAGACATGTAATAGGTGATTTGACGAGTATTACACTGCTATGATTTACATGAAAACGTAATCAAATTAGTCGTTATATTTTTAGGACCGCACGAGTTCAATAAAAATATGTTTTTATTGTACAGTTGTTCAATGGTTTTAGAACAATAATTGTTGGTTTATGTGACTGTTTGATACATTGTGTGCGTCTTTAGTTAAGTTTATTGTCGTTTATCAAAGTTCGAATACCTTCGCCTGTATCTACTGAAAACGTCACAATAAATATTTGAATACAAACCATTCAGACAGTTCATATTCAACATTTTCTGCACACCAATTTACTAAGGGTTGGAAAAGACGTTAAGCCTACCGTTTTATGCTTAAACTGAGTAAAAGTTATCTACTTATAACGCCATAACGTATAGCAACTAGGGGAAAGGTATACGAAAAACGTAACTATATACCAACCTGTTCTAAACGTGCCTTCTCCAACTCCACCTGCATATCGTTGAGGGCCATCTCGGCCTTCCGCAGCTGTTCCATGTCTCGCAGCATCCTCTGCACCTGGGAGCGGCTGGCACGACCAGCGCGGAGAGCCGCCCACCCACCGACCACGGCGCCAAGAAGGAGAGACGCGAGGAGCCAGTCCTTCCATCTACTGCCTTCTGCGAAACGGATGGTGTTCAAGTGTCGCAGGGTTAGGGCTATTAGTTTGCAAGCTTAGGATATTAAGTGGAGTACCCACTTGTTGTTTTAAAACAATTTTCGGTGGAGACGGGGTTGCTTAAGCTTTGTCGATGCGGGGTCTAAAGTGCAGGCATTCGGCAAGCTTTACTTTTTTTAAGTCTTTTAACAATACTGAGGGATGATTTTTACACCAGACAAACACCGAACAAAAATTGAAGTAAAAAAAGGGTTGCTTTAAATTAAGTTACTTTACACTAAGGTTTCATACAAAATCATCCCCCAAACACTGACTATTAAGTCTATCTAAAAATGCAAATATCAAGCACACACACTCTTAACTACCTAACCGAAAGTATTTTCTGGTAATTCCCTTTACAACATCTAAATTCCTAAAGGTTCGGAGCCACGTGTAACAAGACTATCATTGGCATGACGCTCTCGGACATTTTAGATTACTGTAACTGATATCCAGTAACCTTATAAATTAAGCCGGCCGGTAATTGAGTTAGCACCTGTTAAGAATAATTGCCATCATGCTAGGCTCAATGTGAATTTTAATTATGCTATTTTTGCATACATCAATACCTTTGAGTTTGAAGATGAGGAGTAAATAATTCGGTATCGAAACTGAAAGGTTTTTTAGTACTTATGTCGTAAAATAATAAGTAGGTAACTAATTTCTGTGTATTACATATGGAATACCCGCAATTGGCATGGACCATTGGTGTGGACCCTTGCCCAGTACTGGGACAATCATGGGTTTGAAAAGAAATTGTATATGGATCATATTTTGACGTCAGTGCGTGTAGAAAACAAATCAAATTATGTACTACTTTGCTAGGATTCACCCGACAATCATGCATTCAATCATAATTTAAAAGAAAATAGTCTACACTCTACAGTATTGTGGTTTCAGGTAAAAACATAGACGTCATTAGTTCAATATTACGTGTAAAAGAAATAACATTGCATTTATTATTGAAGAGACAATGAACACATTCAGAATACTTATTACCACGGCATATTAAAAATGAAATCTCCGTGTTTCGTCTGTCTGTTCGTGATAAACTCAAAAATTACTAAATGGATTTTCGTGCCGTTTTAACTAATAGGTAGTTCGCCTTATTTTCGGGGAAAATTTTAGTTCTCGGAGAAAGTTAAAATTAATAATTTGTTAAGGTATACCCGGTATAGCCCGAGCGAAATCGGAGCCTGTTGATTGAGCCGCTAGTTTAATATTAAATCTTCACGATCTACTTTCTTAATAACGATTGCGTGTACTATCAACTTAGTTAATTGGTCACAGTAAAAAGTAATTAGTCTAACATCAATTGCAGTGAAGATTGTTATCAATCAGTTGTAACTGCCCTGTAGTAGCTCAGCTCTTTATCACGTGTCTATCACATCATATGACTTGCCCCTGCATGACACTAGTCACAAATTAATCTACGCGATTAACCGTGTCATATGATATCATCAAAATGTGATCGGTATCTTAAATAATTTTTTTTGAGTCAACACTTTTAATTAATTCCGGCTTCGATCGAATCTGAGGTTTCCTCAAGGAAAGGGCAATGTTTTTTCAATTCATGTGTTTCTTCGATTCGAAATCTCGTAGAAGAACGATTTATGTTGTTTGATAACGATACCCGTATTTAATTTTTACTCAAGTACACAGAGCAGTGTATCGGATAAATGTATCTTATATTTTTACTCCACTGATCGAAACTTTTTTTTAAGTAATTTAATTTATAATCGAACATTCTTTTTTAGTTAAATCAGACTAGATCCTTTGATACCAGACCAGAGGATTCTGAGTTTGTATTTTACCGCAGGATAGAAAAAGAAGAGAAGGCGCGTATTTAACGAGGTTCAGAAATTTTTGCTCTTCCGAAAAACAAACTTTGAACTGCCTTTAAATAACACAAATATGAATGATGAAGGTGACAATAGCTTCAACTAAAATGTTGTTTTTCTATAACACAATAGTAACAGGAAACGAGTAATTTCAAGTGATTTTTCAATGAACATCAAGAACAATAACATTGTAATAAGTGTTAGATTTTACTACATTGTTCAGTCGTATTTATCAACAATATCTATAACTGGGGATCAGAATCTCAATGTAAACCTGTACCTTTGACAAGTTCAACATGGAAAACTAGAAACAGTGTTGCGTGTTTTTATAAACCATGAACCATCATAATACAACTGAATCTCCAAATGTTACTAAGCACAAATCTCGAGAGAAGCTAAACCGAATTCGATAATTATTTATATAAAATATTCCGTGAAGTACGAGGATAGTTCTTACGGAGAGAAAATCTTTAAACTTTGCAATAAGAAAATTTAGTATAAAATTTTAAAAAAAGAGATTTGACTGTTATGCGGTTATTTAAAAATATGCGATTACATTCATGGTGCCATGTAACAAAAACAATATAGCACTATATGAACGACTAGCCGACCCGCGCAACTTCGCTTGCGTCACATAAGAGAGAATGGGTCAAAATTTTCCCCGTTTTTGTAACATTTTTCGTTGCTACTTCGCTCCTATTTGTCGTAACGACATGATGATGAAATATAGCCTATAGCCTTCCTCGATAAATGGACTATCTAACACTGAAAGAATTTTTCAAATCGGACCAGTAGTTCCTGAGATTAGCGCGTTCAAACAAACAAACAAACAATCAAACAAACAAACAAACTCTTCAGCTTTATAATATTAGTATAGATTGTCGTTAATTCGATTTTCACGTAAAAAATACATAATTGTTGAGTTTCATTTTAAACGAGGCATTTAACTTTTTTACGTAATATATTTTTTACATATTATACCAAAAAATATCGTGAAGACTACAACATACAAATGCAAACATAACACTTATTAATAATGATGATTGCTACCCTCGGAGGTCTCATGCTAATCTAAAGGTGATCAGCTGATCAGCCTTTGTCACGTTTTCCTGTTAATGACCCACCGTGGACATTATTTAAAATAAGTTAAATTGCCTATAATCACGCCATTGGAAGCTTTAACTGCTTGACTATGGGTAAAATTTACTTCCTCGTGATTTTTATATCGATATGAAGTGATTTCGAGTACGAGGAAAGTTATCTCTGTCATAGCTATTAGTTAGCATGCTAGTATATTAGAGCTGAAAAGTTGTCCTACATCACAAAGAGTCTATTTTCATCGAATTTTCTTAAGTTTATTTCTAAAATCTTACGTTTTTCACAGGCAATGGGGAGAATATGTGAGGAACCACAAATTTATTCCTCTAATTAAATTACCTGGCGAAGAAAAAATCAGACCTCTCTCTTTAAAGTTTGCAGACAAGTTGGTGGTTTCAAAAAGTCGAATGAATACAAAAAAAAAACTGATTTTAACCTTTTAAAGGCTACGTTAATATAGCCCGTACCACTTATTCATGAATAGTAAATCAGACAGCTAATAAAAGTAATGTTTGATTATACAAAAGTGAGTGAATCATAACAAACTTTTTACGCACACGATCGTATAAAAAGCAGGAACACACACGTAACGAGTAACACTTAGTACACCTACACGTAAGGTCAAGTTCAACATCGCACATAATTATGTCATCGTAAAACGTTTTAGTCACGAAAGTGTCTGGGAAACGAGTTTACTCATTTTGGTGAAGTATTTTAGAAAGGATATTCATACTTGTGTAGAGGAAAAGTGGTAAACAAGTTTCTACTTTTAGTTTGGATATTAAGCTATGCCAAAAATAACGCGAGGATTGGATACTTTTACGGAAAATAGCAAACGACATTGAAGTTGCTTTAGTTAGGGTAAACGGAGTACGTAAGTTTAGTGAGAATACAGTAATTTGAATACAATAAATATGCTATCAATGGAGACGCAGGCGACTTCTTTCCTAGATTTATAAATAAAACATTGTTTTGGAGATCTCTAATACCATTCATTCTGATTTCCGATCTTCTAACAATTTGCTTTTGATAAAGATTTGAGACTGGAAGACAAGCCTAATTCTAAAGCCATATTTAAACAACCTAATAATGATTCAGTGTAAAAAAAGAGGCTCAATACAAAGAGATGTTTACCATCGTCCGTCAACTCGACATACCGCCCACTGAACAACAGATACACACAGTATGTAGCACCCACTGCAATCCAGGTATCGAACATTTAGCACTGTCCCATAATAGGAAACACATTGACACCCACTGTGTAACACACCACCGACGTTTCTCGAACACACACTCAAATAATACACATTATAACCACATATTACGAACTTATGCGGTTTTTTCGTACTAAGTCTCGGTTACCGTCGCTTGCCGTTGCAAACATACTATTGAATGAAGCTAAATCGTTCTTGTAAACGTGATGTAACGTTGTTGATACCACGATTTTGTTCCGCGCGAGACATTGCCGGTTTTCCTATACAGTTTTAATTGTATAATGGCACAATATGGTCTTATGCGAGACGAATTGATGTACAACAATGGATAAGAGTTCGACAACCATGGTGATGTCATATCACACTTGCAGGTGTTACTGTGATATATTCACGTAAAACATATGAACTCCTCACATATCGAGCAGTGAGTACACGCACCCGCCGTGTGCCACGCAGGAAACATAGAGTAAGCAAAAACGACTTTTACAAGTTGATAATATTTAAATTCGAGAGTAATAATTTAGTAAGAATGATCGTCTTATCCTAAAAGCGAAAGCTTGTGTTTGGGGTTATAAAAGGACTATATACTACATCCCAAGGAGTCAGTACAATCTCAAAATATAGGAAAAAGGACAAAAAAAACTGTTTGATAAATATGAGTTACACGAGTTCGTAGTCATTGCGATATTGCGAGGAGCAGGTGGGTGGTAATCAAGATCCTGCGAGGGCAAAGCTCAACACACTTATTTCTGTAATAGACATGCTACTAGACACGCAACCGTGTATACCAAAAAACGTGAAATAACAACATATTCATAACACGTAAAATAATTGACGTTATAGAATACTAATCTTGGATTTTGAAGTTTACTATTAAGAAACTCATTAGTGAACTGAACAAATATCAATTTGTTTGAACAAAAATGAAACCAATTATACAGGTACCCATGATTAGCGCAGGTTCTAAAACAATTTACAACGATGTCCAACGATGCAATTAGATCATTTATTATTAAAAAGTACATCTTAATAAATATGACTCATAGATAAACATCATACGAATGTCCAATCAAGTTCTGAATAGACAAAACACCACGAGACTGTCTCGTGAACCCGCGAACAAATGGCGACACTATTGAATGTGATTTAATAACACGTTACAAGTAGTAATAACTTGTGGTCTGACTCTGACATTACATTCAACACATTCTTGCCATGCTGCACAACTGGGAAACTATCCAGTTTACTAATGTATACTTTTATAATCCTTTTGTACTTGTCATTTAATCGTATTACAGCAAAAGCCGATCAACTACAAACAAAACAACATCAGCTTATTATTGGTATCAAAATCAAGTACGCATCTGAATTATTTTTCCCAAATCAATGTATCTTGTGCTACGTTACTATCTTTAGCAACTCTGCACTTAATCTGGTCCCAGTATAAAAAGTACACCCTAACTTTGCCCGTGTTTTACTTAACCGAAGCCATAATAAGGTAAATTTACATAAAGCAACATTAAAGTCAAGACCAGAGAACTTTAGAATCGTCGATATGTCTACGAGACTATAAACCTCGCGATACTAAATTCTGTTCTATCGCAAAAAAAGGAAGTCTTAATAAAATTACTTCATAATTATAGTACTTAACGATAGTCTTTAAATAAATAGATCCAAGAATAGCAGTATTGTATGGGCACATTAAGGATAAAAATAAGGAAAACGACATTAAGCAAATCGCGGTAAATGAATAAGGCCACAGTTTTTACCGTACACTCAATGGTTTTACAATTTATATTAATGTATTCTTATTTGGTCATTAAGGTATTATTAGTCATATTAACTACGGGCTTGTGAGTTATTTTCTATGTAGCTAATTAAATTGCCTTTCCTCTGGACATAATTTTACTGAATGTTGAAATTGTAATTGAATTGGGTCATCGCTTGTCAGTGTTAAGGAAATTATGGATGACATACCAAACTCCTTTTAACATAAGTTTAACATTTGGACGACATGTAGCCGATACTAACTAGTCTAACTACTAAGTATTCTATAAAAAGTCCTTCTTACAACTTGAATATTGGATGTATTCCAAAGAACTAGATACGATATTCACTTTCACTGGGGCCGATTGATCCATGGTCAGATAATAATGGCCACGTAATTCAGATCTTTGAGAATATGTCAAACAGAAATAAAAACAAAATTAGCCAAAAATGCAATCGAATAAAAATATGTGCCGATGGAAACATCGATCTCAAATCCCCGATTAATCAGCAAATCAGATAGTAGACTTAAGACTGGACTCAGTAGATAATTATGAGTGAGAATACAAGGCCATACATACATAATATCACGCCTATTACACCATAAGCTGAGAGCATAGGCGTATGAAATACTCCCACGTTTTGCCAATAATAATGTTAATCCCATGTAATATTCCCCAATTACTATTTAACACGCAAAACTACGATATCAATTTGTCTCTAATATTCAATACCACTGAAAAATATACCATACAAGTGTCTGCATACTCATTAGACCTCAAGAAGACCTCATTAATTGAATAATTTTGTAATTAGAAACTGCCATTGACCGACTTGAATTGGAATTAAACGCTATTAAGATGAATTTTCAGACTGAGTGCATAGCTAGATGACTAAGCTTATCAACCTTGAATGTGTTTAAATGTTTAAAGAGGAAACTGTTGCGAGTGTCAAAAAAACGTCTAATTGTTTTCTAAAAACTCAAGTACTTCGTACATAAATATGAACTGTTAATGCAATTGAACTATAAACAGGTATTTAATTGATATTTTAATATCTATCTATCTATTTATTTTCCCCATATACATAATATTTAAAAGGGAGAGAATGTGACACAAAAGCGTAGTTACTACTCAATCTACGATTAAATTGAAAACACAACCTTGCCAGTTCTTTTATTTTTCTCTTATAGGTTAAGTAACTTATCAATGTCATTTTCAAATACTTCGTTGAATTTATAATTATGAGATTTTAGTGTTGTCTTTAATTTAAAGACAATAATAGTTTTAGTGAATTCATCAAATATGTTTAGCTAACATCTCAAGAACAGAAGCACACAATTAGGTATAGCGGTACGAGTGTTAGATACGCATTGCTTATGACAAATTACGTATAACCTTAGCAAATTACAGATCTATGTTAATTATAATGATGACGGATGAGTCTTGTTACTGATTGTGTCTACAGATATACTTGTATAGAAATTAATTTAGCTTCGCGACGAATTTAGCTTAACTAGACAGTGTCATTATATATCCGTAAGGTAAAAATAGCATAAATTTAAATAAAAAAGCGAATTATTAAAATATGTAGGACTATTGTGTATCTCTGTTGACAAGCAGTGAAAGTCAATTTGATGGCACGATCGAACAATAAAAGCTGTATCCAATGAGAAGAATCAGAGAGTAGCATTATTACTGGGAAGTCGCTTCATTGCTTTTCTAAACATATACATACATAAAACCATACAACATCTTTTTCCCAAGGAGGTAGATAGAAACCAAAGAACGCCACATGCTACGATCATTTGCTTCATTCTCATCTATACTAATATTATAAAGCTGAAGAGTTTGTTTGTTTGAACGCGCTAATCTCAGGAACTACTGGTCCGATTTGAAAAATTCTTTCAGTGTGAGATAGACCATTTATCGAGGAAGGCTATAGGCTATATATCATCACGGTGCAACCAATAGGAGCAGAGTAGCAATAAAAAATGTTACAAAAACGGGGATAAAATTGACCCCTTCTCTTTCCTGACGCAAGCGAAGTTGGGCGGGTCAGCTAGTTTATACATATATAAGATACCTATTCAATTTTAACTCGAACTCCACACCACGATAGACGGTCATCGGAAGCCGAGCGTATAATTTACTCATACAAAACTAATATGGCATATTTAATAGATCAGTGACGTGCGGTCGAATTGTCTCGGCAAGTCTGTGCATAGCGTCAGCTGACTAGAACAATAGTCAAATGTCTACACGTATTAAGCTGATGTTAGGCAGACTTATCTATTTTTGAGATTTATTTAGTACTAGCTGACCCGCGCAACTTCGCTTGCGTCACATAAGAGAGAATGGGGTCATAATTTTCCCCGTTTTTGTTACACTAGCTGACACGCGCAACTTCGCTTGCGTCACTGAAGAGAATGGGTCAAAATTTTCCCCGTTTTCGTAACATTTTTCGTTGCTACTCCGCTCCTAATGACCGTAGCGTGATGTTATATAGCCTTCCTCGATAAATGGCCTAACTAACACTGAAAGAATTTTTCAAACCGGACCGGTATTTCCTGAGATTAGCGCGTTCAAACAAACAAACTCTTCAGCTTTATAATATTAGTATAGATTTCGGAGACCGTCAGTAATGAAAAGTTAGGTAATCGTCCTCACGGAATCAGATCGTCGTCTAGACCACGTGTTCCCAACAGCACAGGACCACAGGAGCTTTTCGTGTGAGGTGGGAGTCCAAAGATAAATGATGAAAGACAAATATAAAATTGGTATAGCTATAAAAGAGGGGTGCTTTTATATGAAAGATTGTGAGCCTATAAGTCTGGATGATCAGCTTGAAGAAAGAAAATTGGTATAGCTATGTAAAGGGGACGCTTTTATATAAAAAATTGGGAGGATGGTTGACCAGCCTCTAGCTCTTTTACGACCATGAGTTATGAACCATACGTCGGAGAAGCATTTTGACTAGCAAGAAAAGGTTCCATCACAACGAGGTTCAACGTAGATGACATAACGTATCATAGCAAAAGCCTCGTGTAAACCATTACGAAGGGACACAGTCACATAATTTAATAACGGTTTTTCTAGGTAGAGGTACAGGTAGTACTATAGTTTTACCACAACATTTTGTTTCCAAAATTAATATGCCTACTTATATGAATTACAATAAATAAATAAATTTAACCCATTATTGTCCCACTGCTGGGCAAGGGTCTCCTCCCGTAATGAGGGAGGGGTTAGGCCTTGAGTCCACCACGCTGGCCAAGTGCGGGTTGGGGACTATACTATATATTAAAAATGTATTTTTTTTATACTATTAAGCAATAGTTTAAAAAAAATACTTTTTTAATATGTAAAGTACATACGATGATTCTTATCCAATACCTTTCAGTCCTCTATAAGACATATAAACTGTTTTGTTTATCACATGCCTTGATTTTCTACTAAATATATTTGCAATACATAATGTAATCGTCACATATGAAGCTAACCTTACGAGTTCAGTGTAACAATGGACGCGATCTATTGTGTGACATAATGAAGCGGTTTTTTGCAATTTATTGATGGTTTGTAATGGTGTAACCTTGAGTATGGTGTTGGGGTTCTGTTTGATAAATAAATCGTGAATATCATTTGAAAGCTTCATCATTTTCTATTTCTTTAAGAATAAAGTGAGTAAATTAAATGTGCTTTTTACTGATCACACACATTTACTAGGCTGTTACCAAAATATGGAGCATTTTTGTCAAAAAAATCTACATTGAGTGGACACTTGTGATCGAGTCACACTAAACTTCGTACACTTAAGCCTACGCCAGAATGTTTCTTTTGCAATCGGGCTATTTTACCAACATTAACTAACATCAACAATGAATTATTTCAGTTTAAACATGTACTAGATGGTACAGACAAACAGCAAACTAGTTTATTCAAATTTGGGAATACACAATCAAAACAATGTAAGAAACGCTCGGGGATTTACCTTCGCCCACGTACTCGTATAAAAAACTAACGTACGAATTTAACTATAAAATTCAGTAGTATAGTTCGACAACTTAGTAAAGAGCCTAAGCATGCATAATTTATCTAGAGTATAAAAAGTAATTCTGTATATGACCAAAATTAAGTAACTGTGGTATATAGGTAACCGTCCGCTACATAAGCCCACGTTATCACTTATGTCAAAAATAATAAATTATGTATACCTTCGTCAGCCGCAAACTATTTATAAAATCTATCTACTATAATTACATTTAAAACGTGCAAACTAAGTCATGTCATGTTATCGGAGTCTCTCGCTCGCACTTACACATAGTCACATTCCTATGATTCTTTCGATTATGACGTAGTTCGCATGTTTGTACCTGAGTATAAGTTGTTGGACTATACTTAGTTGATTTTTTAAGTATTTTTGTATAAAAAACCCTCTATTACACAGTCATGGTTGCGGGCACTCATCGTTAAATCGCGATTACGCTGAATCAACGCTTTTTAAGAATAACAAATCAGTCTGACTGACTGTTTTTGTGTTTTTTTGTCCGTAATGAGGCTTATTCTGTTTCCAGTAGCTCGGTATTTTAAATCATTTAAGTTTGTGGTTTTATACTGAGCTATATTTTAAGCGTAAGTAATTATTTGTAAACGAAACGTGTATTAACGAAACTGCACTTTTTTGTTCACATAAACTGATAATCTCAATTCAATGAACTCGCTCAGGAGGTAATTTGATAAAGGTTTTTATAATCTCTCATGCTTGGTCGCCTTACTTTACGTCGTTACAACATTTTTTTATTAATTTCTAAAACAAACATTTTGAGAAGACTATTTGATGCTTGAGTATTCTGGGTAGGAGGTCACTAGTTGTACAAATATTATGAGCGATTGCATTTTTCCGCTACCGAGTTATTTTTCTTAAAATTTTACTAAAAAAGTTTAAATAAGTATAGAATATACCACAGTCTACTACTGATTGTATAGGTAGTTAGATTTTTCAAAATCACATGAGTGACTGCAATAATTGAAATAAAATAATCATAAATAACAGATAACAAACTGTAATTAGCATAAAATAATTACTGGCGTTGCAGTCGAGTACTTCCAAAAAGAAATATAAGTCTTGATTTTAAATTAAAAGTAAAAAAATCGCACTGGTTCAAATACATTTTTAATTTTCTTTCGTCTTCCACAACTTATTTTGTACTCCTGTATTTCGTTTTAGTTTAACGTAATAATTAATTTAATTGAACTGTCAAATTAGCGATACATTGCTAAGGGGACTGAATGAAGCGAATTCTTAGTAAGACAGAGTTAGCACATATACTTAGAACTATGACTGTACAATTGTACACGAATAGAACTCATTGACGAATTTGTCACTTTTCCAAATAAAGTAACAAATAATATTGAATGAACGTCAAAAGATACACAGTCATGGGCACAACTGCACGTTTCGTGCAGTGGTTAACGTGGTCATCTAGTCCCAATAATCGTTCTTGTGGCCGGAATCCCTTCCACCCGTGACAGATATTTGCGTGATGAGTGCGAGTATCTGTTCTGAGGTTGGTTGTAAATTTATTATGCGTATGTATTTAGAAGTATATAAGTAAGTTGATCATAACCGTGCTAAAACGATACTGATATCTACGTTTATCCTACTAATATTATAAATGCGAAAGTTTGTGAGCATGTATGTATGTATGGATGTTTGTTACTCTTTCACGCAAATACTACTTATTCGATTACGATGAAATTTGGTATGTAATTAGCTGTAGAATAACACATAGGCTACTTTTTATCCCGGAGTTTCTGAGGGATCGGGATTTACGCGGAAAGGGTTTCCACGCGGACAAAGCCGCGGGCGGCCTCTATTATATTATTATTCGTTTTATAACACCACCACCCATTGTTATAACCACGAAAATAAATAAGTGTAGAGGTGTGTGAAATACACACACACGCGTTTGCCAATTTAAGTGTTACCCAACCCGGGAATCGCACCCGAGATCCCATGATCAGTATACGTATATAAAACTCCCAGAGACCACACTTGATTAACAATTATATATTAATTTGAGAGTATGGTATTACTTTGCCGTAATGATTGTAATACATAGAATATTGTATTTTCCTTTACATAATTGTTTATAGCCTACTGACCTTATACCAAACAAGGCTCTAAAAACAAGGCAAATCAACGGGTTCTGAAATCAAGTTTGTACATCGATTCAAAATCATTTTTATATTTAAATGTTTGGCACGGTCAAGGACGGTCTTATTAACTGGTTTTTGTATCTAATCAATATTTTCTTTGCCCTTGTTACAGAATTTGGTTTCGCTTAGAGTGCGCTTAACTTTTATAATAAGGTTTATTGTTGCAGGCCGTATGTAAGTGTCACATACGTAAATGTTCGTATGACCACGTATACGCCCGTGCACGTGTACGCCATAATAATAAGATTTTAATACATTTCAGTTTCCATTGGAAATATAACCTACGTTTTAACATTTGATGTGGCATACTAATATTGTGAAGTACACAATTTCATGGACACATATCTAGTCATGACATCTAAATAGTCATTTTTCACTCGTATAGTCATAAAGTAATGCATTTACAAGTTTAGTCGATTTTGATTATAATTTGAAAACGTGTTTTCCATGCCGAGTATTTTATTAATTTTGTTTTGGAAACGCAGGCAAGTTTTTGGATGAAAATACAAAATATTTTAATATTGTTCGATCACTGATAAAAATAGATTTGTAAATTAAGTATGTTGATCACGACATATTATTATGTAATTTTGATTTATATTCGCATTAGACCTATTAGTCCTGATCTGATTATTTATTCATATCTTATCCTACCCCTATGGCAAAAAGGCTTGATTTTATTAATACTCTTATCGATAAAAGTTCAGTTTATACTCAAGTAGACTATTTCATACAGTCGCGTATTACCAAAAGCCATATACAAATGGTGATTAAAGCCCTAAAATAAAAATTTCGTTAGCATACCGTACTTGCACACGAAAATAGCCCTTAAGTAATAAACAGCGTGTCAATAGCACGAATCGTTATTCTAAGCGGTCAACTAGTGCTATATTGCCAGCCAATTAGTGCTATTTTGTAAACATACAGTCAGCGTCAGCTGAATCGATTGGGGATTGTCAACAGTTCAGTCATTAGATTGGACTGCATTCGATTTATGTACCTAAACATCGATATTGAAATAGAGCCGTGATAAAATTCTATGATTTGGGACGAAATTGATTCAATATCATATACGTTTGTCAACTTTCGCGATGAAATATTATTATACAGGATCATGCAACGTATCTTAATTTTAGTACATACCCTTTGACTTGCAATACAAGCAAGAAGTGCGGATGACGGACTAGGAACCACGATCCTTTCGTTTACCGTATTTTTATAAACGCGACTATTTGAAATACAGTTTAGTAATATACACAACATAATTTATGTCTTTTCGGCACAACCTACACTGGCTGTGGTAGTAAGAACCGATATAGAATGCCTAATGCGTTTGAATTTTTGCGTCATATCAGACGATAATTATGTATTTTGACTTGAAACCACAAAACTGTTCTCAAATTCTACCATGCAGTATAAAATATAGCGTGTTTGCGACACATTACCTTTAGGGGGTCCAAAGAGCACCACGTCCATGGCTTTGAGGGCAAGCTTCTGCTTGTGGATGGGGTCCTTGATGCCCAGGACGTTGCTTAAGTACTGCATGTTGTTTACCGCCAACCTAAAATAAAATAGTAGGGTAAGATTTACCATAGCGATAACCTCTGTCAGCGTGGAGGTTTAAGGAATTTCAAATAAATAGGGATATAATCTATTGCTTGAATCACAACCCTTTTGGTTTAGCGTTTAGGTATGGCATACAAATAAAGTAACTTTCGCATTTTGCAAAGCGAAGTTTAGTGTTAGTTAAACACGGGTGTAGTTTTCTTTCGAGATATAACCACACACGTTGTTGGAGCAAGTAGCTGATATTGTATGGTCAACGGCATGAACACCATCTGCTTATATATATATATATTCGCTTAGCCTTTGTTCCAAACTATGTTGGAGTCGGCTTCCAGTCTCACCGGATGCAGCTGGATACCAGTGTTTTACATGGAGCGACTGCCTATCTGACCTCCACAACCCAGTTACTTGGGTATTAACACGATACCCTTCGGTAAGACTGGTTGTCAGACTTTCAAGCTTCTGACTACTGTTAACGACTGTCAAAGATCTTCGAAAATGACAGCCGGGACCCACAATTTAACGTGCCTTCCGAAACACGGAGGAACTCGATATGTATAAGATGGTCACCCATCCACGGAACAACCTCGGCAGGCGTAGCTTAACCTCAGAGATCCATCCGTGCGGCTGTTGCTGCTGCCATCTGCTTAAAAAGGCATATTCTAATGTCGGAGTTGGTCTCATACGAGGAAGATATTACTTTTCAAATGTTGTTTGTTACTACCGTCTGGTTTTAAAATAAAATAAGTTTGTTGTATGCATACCTGGGCAGAGTAGCACCAGTGACTTTGTGCTGCAAGAACAGAGTCTTGTATTGAGGCAGGTCCACCGATTGTGAGAGCCATTCCACCGTCTGCTCCACTGTCCAGTTGTGCACCTGGAAATAACAAAAAGGGTTCAATGTTAACTAAATACACATAAATATAACATCTTGTGTTGGTTGTGAACTTTTGTTATGAATTTCAGCCCACGCCACATAACTTAAGTCGAGGAAATAAGTGCTCTTATAGTTAATCGCACTTATGGATTGCTAGACAACCAGTAGTTGTCTAGTTAGTTGCATTTTTGACAAAGATATCCATGCCACGGCAAACACACCGCAATTTACATTGGTATCGTAGTTTGAAGCTCCCAAAACTGTTGTCTTATTATTCGGACTAGAAATTCGAGTCGAGTTCCAGGCTTCTTTACAAAAATAAATGGATGTTTCAACATACCTCAGACCTAAGCCAGGCCTCCCACAGCTCCTTGACAGATATGTGCATATCATCGTTGTGGTGGAAAGCGCGCTGTCTCTTCTCGTACCCACTGTCGTACTGCAACTCTTCGCGAAGGAACTGGAATCAAAGATAATACTGTTATTACAAAACTTAAATACTTCAACAGTCGTAAGCTGAATTTTCAGAACGAAAAAGTAGGATATAGAGATGCTATAATATTACTCAGACTGTTGTGCAAATAATATATTGGGTTCCTTGTTTTTGCGCCTGGCCTTAGTGTTTCTATAGAGTGTCGAAACGCATAAGCATATTTATCGGTTTAATCATAGGGTTCATTTCATAAATAGTATAGTGTCTATTAATGATGAAAACGACTGAAGTTGTCATAATACCTATTAAGCATAATAAGGATTAAAAGTCATACATTAATTAAAATATACACATGTACAATTAGTTACTATGTTCTTAATTTAGCCTCAAATATTTTCCACAATAAAACAATAGCGTGTATCTAATGCGCGAATTTCAACGCTTTACAACTAAATTCTTTTGTTGACCCAGAATAACTATTTAGTGAGAAATTATACATACTAAAATGTTACTAGGCCTGGTTTTTTTTTTAGAGTAGAACTTTAATCTTTCCAAAAACTGGTATTTGATATGGGTATTTTTATTTTGTGAAAGAAGTTGATAACTATTTAGCTAGGTACCGAACAATAACAATAATAATTATTGAATGGAACTAACTTCAATCTCTTGCTAAAAGGTGCGTAGTATTCGTAACAGGCTGTCCTGTATGACAAGATGTATGGATGTGAATGAGGCAAGGGAAGTTTGTAAGCATTGTGGCGTCTAAGTGGCGTTCTTTGGTCTCTACCTACTCTTATGGTAAAGGGATCATGTGTATGTGTATGTATGTGAAACAAAGGCCTTTTCACTCACGTAAATAGATTTGCTGAATACATTTACACTATTTACAATTTGTAGGAAAATAGTTATATCTAAATAGAACAATGAGAGGGAAGCTCTATAAACTAACGCCGTATCAGGTATATGTGCATTGAGCGTACTTCAAATGAATTATGTGATTACGATATGGAACAAAGTTGCTACTCATAGATACTTACACGCCTATAGAGCTTTAAAGTGGCGGCACTTTAGACGTAATAAAATTGCGTTATATACTGAGGAACGGATATCCTAGCTGAAATTGTGTGGATCCTGACAATAATTCACATCGTTTGCTTTTTGGTCTTACCAATGTAGTTAAAAAGCCAAGAGCAGGCTCTTTAAGACTGAGATGATCAATCAGTAAAATAAAAATTTTCTTCATACATATAGCGAATTTCCCATTTTATAAAATTACAGCGCTTTTAGTTAAATAGAGTGCAAAGCTCAAACTTTCATGACAGACAGTAGAGTTTATCAATAAAACTTAAAATAACCTAGCATTTATGTGTCTTTACAGCACTTTAAACCTTGACATTAGGTTGACCAGAAACCACGTAACAAGAAAAACATTTGAAAGTACGACAGGTCTACATGAAGCCACGTCGGCTTCAAGTAGCCATGATATACTTACATCATCACTCTCGCTCAGGTCAACGTTGCCGTTGGCGTCGTCGTCCAGCTGCCTGTGCAGCTGGGTGATGGCCTCCAGCCCGGCACGGTCCTGCAGGCACGACTGCTCATTGTGGCACGCCTCGAACAGAACTGGAATAAAGAGATGGGAAATCTATGAATAAAGGAGCCTTAAATACCTACTGACAGTAGTAGTATTTTTTAAAAGTTGTGACACTATATTCCTGGTGGACAAGCTGGATTATGGAAATATACCGAAAGAAAGAAGAATTAAATTTTATATTGTAAAGTACTTTATAACTTCCAATTACTTTTGTGGCACAAAAAAGAAATTCTAGGCAGGTCAAGTTACAAAAAGCCTCCCTATTTCGGTATGTGAAAGTTCTCATAAAATAGGAATAACATTGACACTCGAAGGAGTCCTGGATAAGTTAAAAGCATAATTTGACAGAACACTAAGGAAATATGTAATCTCCAAAGTATCCACTGAAGGTGCGATATCTTTTCCTAATCACTATCAACAATGAATTTTATTTGACAATCAAATTCCATATTGTCGTAAATGTTTTGTCCTCGCGATAAATAATGTCCAAAACCCAGACATTTATCTTTACAGACGACGCTATCGTATCTTGTATATTCAAGTTCAATACAAAATAGCACTTGTTCATTCACCGGCCTGTCTGGTCATTGACCCCGATAAGCCTACCAATTACAAAAGATTAATGTTTTGTGAATTAAATCGGAGATAAATATTCTTTTAATTAGAAAACTGTTCTTATTAATTAGCGATTGATAAATGTTTCGACTACATATCTTTTTACGCCTGAATTTAAACATACGTTAGAGTTGGAAGAGAAAGAAGTCTAAATAAAGTTGTATAACCATAGGAGCAATTTCCTAGTACCATCAAGTAAATGTTGATATTTTTTTGGACAATTGTTTATTCAGAGCTTATAGTAGGTACAGTTTTATACGCTTGATACGAAGACGTAACACGATAGTTCTTCGTTGAAGACTTTAACATCAAATACAATGTCCAATAAAATTACATTATCAGCCATAAGAGTACCTAGTAACATTGTATGTGATTTTATTTAGCGCCGTCAACAAAGTAAATTTTATACGATATTTACATGGGAAAGCCTAAATACATCGCTCGTATATTTACATAAAATATTTACATAACTTGAGTATCACAGGGGCCGAAACAAGTTCCGAGGTCAAAAATACTGATTTTACTGACCAAAAATTCAAAAATACTGACCAAATACAGACCATTTCTAAACCGTTTTTCAGTTGAACGGTGTGAAATAAAAAAAAAATACAGTCGAATTGTAAACACAAAATCCTTTTTAGATGTCGGTTAAAAAGATTATTTTCGGTTATTGGTCTCCATCATCCCCATAGTCAACCAGCACCGCCTTTTTATTGTGTTAAAGAGCTTTTTCTATTGTTAGTAAAGTTTTCGATCTGGTCTTACGAATTTTCAATCAGGTCTTACGAATTTTCAATCAGGTCTTACGAATTTTCAATCAGGACTTACGAATTTTCAATCAGGTCTTACGAATTTTCAATCAGGTCTTACGAATTTTCAATCAGGACTTACGAATTTTTAATCAGGTCTTACGAATTTTCAATCAGGTCTTACGAATTTTCAATCAGGTCTTACGAATTTTCGATCAGGTCACGTGTCCGGACGCGAGTTTAGAAGTTTTTAGAAATTACAGAAAAGTGCGCAACGGCGCTAAAGAATTTTCACTTTATACTATTGATTTCAAAAAAATAGTAAATTTTAATTTGCTATTCTATTGAAGTCATGTGATGCTGTAATGGATGTATATGTTACTGTAAAAGCCCGAACTGTGGTAACTCCTAAGATTTTCCGGTAAAACCTAAGATTTACCAACGCTCAATGGTAAAAGTCCGAACAAGCCAGAGTTTAAAAACTATGTTACGATATATAAAAAATCCTCCTTCATAACTATGTTTATAACTATTTCACGGTATAATTATATACTGTGACATAGTTATAAAGAAGGAGTTTTGGGCATAGCGACATGGGTAGGTTAGGTCAGAAGGCTAAGGTGGGAGCGAGCGAAGCGAAGCTCCCACCTTAGCCTTCGTGGTTATTTTTTTTTAACCACCCAGAAGGAGGAGCTCCGGCGACATCTCGATATCATCAAGTGAATATAGGTAAAAGTTCGAAATAAAAGAATTGTTCGGACTTTTACCATTGCGAGTTGGTAAATCTTAGGTTATACCGGAAAATCTTAGGATTTACCACCGTTCGGGCTTTTACAGTAACATATATATTACGTAGATCATCCACATAATATCGAGCGTCCAAAGCAGCCCTCTGATATCATTACTGGGCAAATCGAGAATGTAAGATTGGCCAACAGCTAAGGAAAACCAAAAAAATATCGTTGAGTTTGGAAAAATACTGACTATACTGACCGATTTTCGAAAATACTGACTTTTACTGACCAGGCCCAAAAATACTGACTTTTACTGACTTTACTGACCTGTTTCGGCCCCTGGTATCACGACCATGATACTATCACGAACAAAGTGTGGACAAATAGAACCTTATTTACTGTATCAATCATTTAGACTTTTGGAGAACAACGTGATAGTTTTTAAAGAAAAATAGCGTGAGTCATTTGTTTTCCGGATCTATGCGTAAGTTTGCTTCAGGGTTTTTATAAGTCTACCTTTTTTCTTTTACAGAACTAAAGAGACAATATGGCCAAGAACAGCAGATGTTTTGTAAATCTTAGTATAATAAATTAAAAATTTTGTGAAGACTCTTTCACGCTAAAACTTATACAGCTTGTGATGAAATATGCGGACGAAGTCGCGGGCAGAAGCAAGTAAACTATAATATAAGTACAATAAATTATTATAATGTTCAATCATTATCGAACAAAAGACGGCAAATATTAGGTTAATCTATCAAACCATTATTAAACGGAAAATATTTTTCCATTAAGTGCTTATTAATCTCTTGATAATGACATAAACAGTTTGGAAACAAATAGGTAACAATGGATTGTGAAGCTATAATTTTCAGTTTTGTACAAATGTGCGAAGCATTATACATTATAAACAAATTATATTTCTTATTATAAGGATTATGTTCTCATGGGAAATCTATTGTTTAAAATACGATAGTATAATATGAAGAAGACATGAGACAGCAATAATTTTCGAGTGTTTATTTAATGGTCGACGCCAGCGCGAGTCAGACATTTTATAAATCCTTTTACTGGTCGTTGAACACATCTAATTCACTAGAAATGTTTTTGGGTTACGTGCTGAGTATCATAAACTACTAACAATAGAAATTGTTACTCCAAAAAGGACAATATCGCCATTGGCAAGTACTCGTAGTTTCGCGTATAGGGATTCCCTGTTTTTACTTGATTAGTATGGTATGCACATATTGTAAATGTGGAATATGATGTTGCCTTTCCTTGAGGAATTTGCAATGAAACTAATGGTAGCTAAAGTCAGTTGAATGTAAACTCCTGAACCATGTGGAAAACCTTCATCGAATTTCGAGATCATCAATCGCCACTATCCATTTTAGGGGCAATATAACTAAAAAGGTAATGTTAATACGAAGTACCTAAGCATCGAAAGACCAATATCAATCTATACTAATATTATAAAGCTGAAGAGTTTGTTTGTTTGTTTGTTTGTTTGAACGCGCTAATCTCAGGAACTACTACTACTACTGGCGATTTGAAAAATTCTTTCAGTGTTAGATAGCCCATTTATCGAGGAAGGTTATAGGCTATATATCATCACGCTACGACCAATAAGAGCAGAGTACCAGTAAAAAACGTTACAAAAACGCTATGTTAAATATTCTCCCATCTATGGATAGCTGCGGTTGGAAATTTTGTTTGGTAAAATCGAGGGAAATCCTCCTAGCGGACATATCGTAAGCAGAAATGAACAGTTTACAAATGCATCCAATATGTTTAGATTACCCTATTATCAGTCAAAGCGGAAGGTTGCCTGTTATCAGTATAAGCGCGAATGTAGCAACTAACGACGTATGTTATTATACCGTAGATACATCAGGGTTACAAATACAGCTATGTATGTTGTTATGCGATAGAGCACGGAAACTAGTGTTCATTTTGATATTATGTTATTAATGTCTTTATGATATCCTTCATTATTCACAAAGGGTTAAAAGTGATGGGCTTAAAAATATATATTGAATATTATTTATTCATAGAGTAAGCTACATCGGGACATCCAAGCTTATTCTGCGTCGACTTTGCTCGCATAAATATCGTCCTAAGTTCATCTACAGACGGAGTACTGAAACAACGTGTATCTCACATATTATTCTTTCCCTACTCTATCTAAAATACAAAATTCTAAGGTAAGATAATAACAAGCGTATCACTGTAACTACTTTGCTGTATGTCTCAAATGTCAACATACGGCATAAATATACTTTCCACTGTTTAGGTCCTTAAACCAGGATTCATTATAATAATTCGCTTTCTATGTCCATTTATAGAGCAATTCCTACAAAAATCAGTAAGTAACTGAACAATCTAAGTTAGCAATCTATGGGTAAACTTTGACTGAACATTGATAATGGCCGTTAGTAACCCACATGACAAACTGCGGCATCGATACAAAAATCACGGTATTGTATAATAAAGATTACACTTATGTTTTTACACATTTGCGTCATGCACGCTTAGCGAAACACTTTGGACGCGTAAAAAGTACATGACCGCTCGTTAAAAGTACCATTAACACAGGCAATCTAGTTATTATTGCCGGCATTTTGATATACAAACATGTGGTAATGATAACAAGCTAACGTTTATGGGATATACGTAATATTTTAGGTGTTTACGTATGAAGATGGTTCCGTCAATATACAAACGGCGGCTCTTTCACACGTAATTTAACTTAATAACTGATGTTATCATATCTTATTTGGTTATAACAACATTCAAATAACGCAATTAACGGCCTGCTTTATCATCAATCCTCAATTTAAAAACTGGATATCCTTACATTTTGCATTTAGACAATTATTTCAGTCACTAAACACCTTATTCGTAAGTCGCGAATTCTTTAAGTCTGATGCTCTAATAGGATCATTATATCAAGGGCAGTATCTTTTTGTTTGGGAGAAAACTAAGCAGGAAAGTATAACCTTTCAGGGTCTCACGTACTCAACATCAGTATTTTTAAAGTCAAATCTTCTTATCTACAAGGTTCTCACCCAAATATATAAGGTCATAATGAAGTTATGATTCACATCACGACGATCGGTTACTAGGAAAACGCCAAAGATTCATTGCCAAAATACGAAAACAATGGTACAAACATATCGAGGATGTTTAACTAACAAACAAGATAATTGTAAACGTAGTTGAATTACGTCAACAGGTGCCAATGCACTGTCTCAGGCGGACATGGGAATACCGAAATCACACAATGATCGCGACAGAGTCAGTTTCCACTGTCATCACGACAGGTTGCCGTTCCGGTAATAAACTCGTGGCCATGGTTATTTATTAAAGCTTCGTTCATATGAACGGACACCTGGCGTATAACAGTATACAATATCTATTATTTCTGAACAATTTTGCCAGCTGGGATTATTCGAAGGTACGGGTGGTATTTTAATGTTGTGCTGCTGAATGCTGGTTCGTTACCTAGCCGGCTGTAATTAAAAAGGTTCCTTGGTGTATAATTACGTACTTTTTATCTATATTAAGAGTTAAGTATGTAAAAGGGTCATAACAGTATTTAAATGAAAAAACTATGGTAATGGAGTACAATTCACTTCAGGGACGTTCGTTGTTGTGCTAAAAGTTATAGTAGTTTAGTTAGAGTAGAATTTTATACATACAGACTTGTCTAAAGTCTTCCTATGAACAACTGGATTTTAAGATATTTGGTTGTTAAAATTTTGACGGGCGTCCGGCAAGATGGTCCTGACATGTAAAGACTTAGTTAAACTTGTACGGCTGCAATGGAGACCGTACAAAATACAGTAGGTAGTACAACATTAGGTAGAAATGTAATAGATCAATAAATCACACGGAAAACCTTTATAACCAGTTATAAACATCACTCATACCTTAGCTGCGATGTTAATAAAAACGCCAAAGTAAACAAACAATACGAAACAGTCTTTGATTCAAATGTTAGAAGACTTTATTGACGTTTGCTACGAATAGATTGCCGTGTCAGACAATAAATTGTGAATAAACAGTGAATATTGAGATTAGTTTGTCATAGACAATGTCCTTCATATTATTTGACTGTGTGGTTTTGGGTTATTTTTAAAGTGGTCTCCAGTTTCTCGAAACTCTGGTATAAAACATATTTAAAGAATACTGAGTTGTTAGTTTAAACATGTATGTTTTCAATAACGTCTTTTCAAGAGCAATATGAGAATTTAAAGGACCTTTATTACCTACATTACTCCTGGCATATATTATACACGCTCTGGTGGTCTTAGCCATTTTGTATTATAATCACATTGTGTAAATTACTAATTATATTGCTACTTATAGTAACTCAAGTGATATCTGAATCAAGCAATTCCATAGAAATCAGTCTAAAAATAGAACAATATGTCAAATTCCAGTTGTAGTGCGATACAGTTACGACAGCTGTAACGAAAGGCCTGTCAGAAGCCTTAAATGTGTTGATAATACTGTGTAACCTTGTTGCCGGCCTGCGGTGTCGGGTTGTGTAGGTCAAATGTAACTTATCGAGTTTATAGTGAAATAACATTAATCCCTATGCGATAATACCTACTCAGAAAGAATCATTGATTACGAAACACTGGTAGTCATGAAATATGACTAAAAATTAAATCTTTCTTTTACGTGAAGAAGAAGAAGCACAATCTTTAACCCCCGGTTTCTGAGTACATTTAGCGGTAGTTTATCTATTCAATAGCGTTTTTTTATATGAGTTTAAACGCCATTAAATAGATAAACTACCGCTAAATGTACCTCAGAAACCGGGAGTAAGTCCAGACAATGTTAATGATCAAACAGATCATCAATATTTAACATCTTAAGATTAATCTTAATACTCTGTCGATTCACTCTCAAGGAAAATGAAAGATAGCCTACGATTTCAATGTTATCTATGAATGAAACAATCAAGTAGCCGTACTCGGCGCAAGCAACACAGAGCTATTTAACTCCCCCTTTATTAAGATCAATTGGTGTTGTGTGACGCAAACCATTCTCAACAAACGTTCAATTGTAAAGTAGCAAAAGATTTAAAGCGTACAGTCACGAAGGGAAAATAATAACTATTGTGAGACGAACATCTTGGCTTGACCGTTAAGATTTACAGACTGATGACGGAATGAAATTGAAATCAAAACTGGGTAAACTGGATACCTACATGATTAAGTGAAAAATATTTAAGCAGTCGAGTAAATAACGTCCTTTTAACGTTGATGGTATCAGGAAAGTTTCTGTTTTGTTGTCAAACTTATATGCAGTATCCTGATGAATAAGCAACATAAACCAAAAAGTGAAAGAAAAATTAAAATCTCATTCCGTTATTTCCTGTTTTTGAGACAAACAGGAAAAATTCAAAGAGTGCCGAGTTCACAAATGAGTCATAAAGGAACTACATTTTGTAGATGACTAGAACCATCTCATGCCGTAGACCTTAAGTCTAAAGTATAAGTCGTAAGAAATCAAAGAACTAAACACATATTTATTGGAAAATCGCAGACACATTATGCAATATTTTTGCACTTGAAAAGCCATCTGTGAACCCAATGTCAAGCCGGTTTAAAGCCGTGTATCAACTGCAATGCCATGTAAGGTTAAAGTCACACAATACGAAAATAAAACCCGTTTAATAAATAACGCGGCGGCCATTGAAGGCGTGGCGTGTAGTCGTTATTGCAATGCACCCGTAATGAGAAACTGGGTTGCATCTGTTGCAATTAGGGTTGCCTAGCAACGAGATTCATTCATTCTAATGTACCTACTTAAAACAAGCATCGAACAGACGTCAAAACATGCGTTGAACAGACACTATACAGAGGAATTCTTATATGACCGGTATTTGTATACTAACAGGCCGATACTTTATCGTTAGATAACGATAATCGACGAATTATTTGATGTTTTGACAGATAATGTACAAGCTGTCAAAACATCAAACAGTATCTTTGTAAGTATCCGACTTTAAAAATTCCTAGGTATCGTCTCTTAATCTTCATCCGTATCTACAATCTACGGAGAATAATCTCAGTCTAAAGCCGTATTACACACTTTTGTATACTTTGTAATAAAATCAATGTGTATGTAGCACAAAACTCAGGATTAAAAATACGCTTTTGTCAATTCAGTTCTTTGTGGCAATACAGTATTGTCATCTCCGCACAGCAAGAACGCAAGCGTATGTCATTCCATCATCTATATTGGTTTATTTACACATACCGGCTGTCATCGATTACCTCAATATCCTATAATTTACCCACCATAATATTAAATCATTACATTTGATGTGATCGTTATTTCATAAACATATTAATTTAATTAATGGTCGATCGTTTTCAGTGTTTGTTTATATTCCAGGCCACTATCGCTGATTTATTATAGTAACAGATTTATCATCATTCGCGATTTGCTCTGTTTGACTTTCAATCGATGAGGTATTAATACATTGTATATGTAAATACTGAAATGTTATTCGCGATCAGACGAAGCAATTAAAAGAGCACGCCGTGAGTTTCTTGCTGTTTCTTAACAGGAGAAATAGCTCTTCCGAAACGGTGGCAGAATAAAAATATTATGATTTGTTAAAAGTTTATGAAATAAAACGTATTCGTTCTAAACTTCGACAATAATAAAGGTTAAGGTTTTTTTTACCAAGAATTGCACCAAATTAATGAAATGTTTTTAATTAAAAGGAAATCTTTGACCAGAAATTGGAAAGGATAGGAAGGATTTTTCGACAACATTATGCAAAATGGAAAATCCTCACTTTGAGTTTGTTTCATCACTTTAATATCGTTTATTTTGGTCTCAAAGTCACTCATATCTCATCTTTTAAGATCTGTTTATTGCAGCGAATAAAGTTCATAAAAAAAAACCATAACGGATTATTATACAGAGAAGAAAGAACTTTTTCAAAGAACGAGACAAGACTTCAAGATTATAAACTTATTTCAAACGTATTTTTTACAACAGCAACCCTAGATTTGAATGGGTAGACAAGTCAGCGCAACCCATGACTCAGTAATGGGCAATGGCGCTTACAAGGCGAAGGCAATACTGCTGTACAGCCCAATAATGTAACGAGCATAAACTAATCAATTGCATATTAAATTTATTACTAGCATACCTAATCGTAAAGCACTTGACAAATTGGTACTTAAAACTAACTATTGTATTTGGTTAGTATGGTTCTCAACGAAAGTGTCTATAGTCCGACAACTTAGTAGAGCCTTGACGCGCTCGATTTATTAGTAGCTGTATCAGGCAGACCAATAGACCTGCAGGTTTCTGATTCTCTAAATTCTAAATTTTGTCTACATTTAGCCATGAACCTTGCATGTAAGGCTCTCTACTAAGTTGACGGACTATATGTATTATTTTGCTTCAATTTGATAGGTAATACTGTTAATTATTTTCCTGTTTCCACCATCACTCCAGTACATTAAGAAATCAAGTTTCTACCACTAATTGGACACTAATTGTTGTATTATAGATATGTCTGCAGAATGTTAATAATTTAATTAACTGTCCAACAGGTACTTATTACTACCTAAATGAATTAACACACACTAATTATTTGTTAGGTCATCAGACTCAATAAGCAAATATGCAAATACCCAACAAGTTCGAAGAGGAATTCATTCAAAACATGAGACTAAAATCAGCAATAGTTCTAAGTACATGTACAATTGCAACTCATGACCGATACCGATCCTCGTGCATTTCCTTAATAGTCTCTCAGAGAGCGTAGACGTGTATAGGTGGTAACGGAGTAGTCTATTCCTAGACGGAAAGGCAAACTTCCAATTACGACTGTTTATATAATAATACGAAATTAATCTTGCCCGTTGCAAACAATGAATTCATATCACTTGGCTCCGATTCTAGAAGCTATACAAAGATAAACATGATATTTTACAGACGCAAGTATGGGGTTCAACAAACTTGTTTCAATAAATCTTTGATGCTGGAGATTCAATTGTATTTATAAAGTGTTTTTTCGGCACATATTTTTTCATGCGTGACGTGGATGTACGTAGAGTGAAAGAGTCATGAGGAAGAAATAATTTGATTGGTTTAAAGAAAAAGAAAAATCTCAACAAAGAGGCCAATGTGAAGATTAAGATATAAATTCATAGTTTTTTAATTACGTTTATGTTTCCGATTGTCTTTCACGGAAAAAACAGTATTATTAATATGTTTCCTCATAAATAATTCCTCGGTAGAAAGAAACTACATATGTTTGTTTAACAGAGGTTTTTCAGTTAATGAGCAGAACACAATTATCATGTAGCCGCCAGAGCTCTCGCCACAAGATTGTTACACCAATTATGTTCAATTGTAATCACAAAACAATGTGCGGGATTGTGAAATAGGATATGAAAGAGTCCGTAGATATTTCATGTATAACATCCGCAATTATTGGTCTAATAGATGGACAAAAACATTATAGTATTTCAGACAAATCTATACTCAAGTATAACATTAAATACAGATGATTTAGCACGGCTGAAAGAAGGAAAAACGCCAACAAAATTGTTAATAAACTAGTAACAGACTTAGGTATTTATAATTCAATTGTTAAAGAGGTGTTATTGAAGATATATCATGATAATCACAGGTATCATCGTTGTTATAAAATAATTATGCAATTGGCAAATCATCATGAGAAGGATAATTCAAATACATGATATGAAAGCCCTTACAAAATAAAAAGTAATCATGATTAAAAAAATATATTTATAAACATTTTATGATGACAAATTTTAACTAATAAGAGATTATGCAACGTTTAAGCCTCAAATATATCAAGTTTTCTATGAAGTTTCGAGTCTAAAATTAGCATTTGTATTTATCAAAAGTCAAAACTGTCAAGTATGTGACAGCCAGTGTTCTGGCGATCTTTTACAATGATATCCAAGGTTAAGAGATGATCCGGCAAAAAATAAATAAATACTAATACTTAGACACCTAGTAATATCTGATTTAAAGTGTAGATTGGTGGACAAAATATGATTGAGAGCTAACGAATCAACCTTAGCGTAATGTATTAATGAAAAACAATTAGTAATGTAGACTGATCTGACATCTTGGAAAATTTGCATACTATGATACCATGACACGATAGTTACAATGACAGTTGTAGAATAACATATATGTATACGTCAACTCAGATCCAGTAAAGCAAACTCACAGTAAGTTGCGTCTTAGTGTGTTATTTCGGTGGGAATTTTCCAGAGCTTAGATTTAGTATAGAATACAATAGAAGGAAAATAACTAAAGGAAAATAATTATTTTGATCAGATACTTATCTCCGAAACGTGCCATAGTGGAGGAAAACAACAAATACATTGGAAAATTAACTCATTAGTCTGAGTAATCGGAACACCTTCAAGAAATCACAAGTGGAAGTAGTGAGGTGAACGAGTCAATGGTATCGGGAACTTATTACCAAGAACTAGAAATACACGAGCAAGAGAACAATGTCCTTTACGCGTATCGTATGTTTGAGCGAATATTTGTATTAGCGTGTTTCACAATCGCCAAGTTCCGCTAACCAACTCATATAATCACACAGTCTCGGTGTTTAAGAGCTAATAGAAAATGTACACATGGCACATAGCCTTGGGATAACTTCTGAAACAAGTTTTTGGATACGAAGACGAATTATCGAAGGAAAATTGGCGCTATACGGGACAAGGCGAGCAAGAAAGATGAATTTATTTATTAAACATTAAAAAGTAGTGGCGCTTAAATCACTTGCCACAACATGCAATAAAAAAGCTATTAACTACATCGTATGGATTTACGTGACAATTTACAATGACTGAATGAAATTTAACAATCTATGCAGTTAAAGACCTCTGTCTTCGAACACAAATTAAATTCAGCAGTCATATAGGTACCTAGGGAGATGAGAAGCGAGAACTGTATCTAAAAGAATATTCTTAATATTGTGGATCCAGTTTAAAAAGATTTATATGAAAAAGGAAAGTATCAAACTAAATAAAACGTGTTAAAAAGTATCCGTATCGTATAAATGTCGTAAGTAATGGCTAGACGGTACAGTTACTGATTTAGCCATGGAATTAATCAACCGATCGGCCGGCGCGTGCCAACATAATGTTTACGTTTATAAGAATCAAGTGCCCTTATAACGTTAGGAATTTAAGATCGTACTTCCTCGAAAGGGAGACAAAAATATTGTGACTTAATAAATAAATGTTTTCTTATGTTTTAAGAAGAAAAACCAGATACGGTTAAGATGCACTTGTTTGTAAAAGTATTTTTCTATACATTTCTTTATTTGTGAAGGAATAATTTGCTTTTGAAAGCACAGAAAATATACTTCTATAAAAAATGCGACTCTCGTGGTTGGTATTCATAGTGTCACGGAAAAACAATTATATCCGGTACAGCTTCCGCTACTGCCACCCACAAAGGACCTATTCGTTCTAGAACCGACCGATTAACCGACTTTTTTAACCAATCATATTTTATTACAAAGTTAGGCATTGATAAATCATTAAATTAGTACAATCGCTGTTTAGTTATCGTTTAGCCGATTTTAAATATTGGCGAGTTCGTTGACATTATAACTAAAGAGGTCATAGATTTCAAAACGATTGACGTGGCTCATCGTTGGACTAAAATTCACCTGCGGCCAGTACTGTAATCGCGTTGGCCGGTGTGCGATTCGCGTTTCGTATTTCGTACTCGCTCGCTAGTACAAATGTACAATTGATGCCACGTCGACACGATGTAACGAGTTCTAAAATAAGATGAAAACACGCATCGCCTTGTCGTTCGTCTGCCATTGATATCCGAGTATTTTGATGAGTCACGTTACCGTCTGCTGCCGAAGAACGTCTGTGTAATCACGTGTGGCAGTCACGGATGTCTGCTGGACTTGGAAAAACCTCTTTAAGAATAAGAACACTGAAAATACAGTCCTATTTTCAAGTGTTCAATAAGATTAATGAATCTTGATGCATTCTCAGAAAAGCTATTAGAATAAAATAAATTTAATGCATTATTGAATTTGCATATGCATGATTGCATAAAGGAGTGGCTAGGTCACTGTTGCAAAAAATGTAAACAAACTTAGCTGCACCCAAATTGTATACAAAATATAATTGTGTACGATAAGGAAAACTGTGTGTGTTATGTTTTCCTCTAAATCTTAAGTTCATAGAGGTTTTACAAACAAAATTGTGTCAACAGTCTTTCTTTAATCAGATAAGCAAACATAATGTTTGCAGACAGAATTATGCATACAGAATATGAGAGCAGCTATGGCCTATTTAGATTTTGTACATGACTAGACACATGCTTATATGTATCTTTATTTGATAATGTAGACAAAGAATTTAAAATATGACTCATGATTGTTTAAATAATTAGTCATTGTGAAACTTCCTATTATTTAGATTATTAAAGCTATGTTTCCAAGGCATTAAATGAACCACCACAATTTATAATATCCAAATACAAATATTATTAAGTCAAAACTCTATTATTAAATCAAGAATTAAATCTATTCTGCAGTGCTTTTTTTTGTTCTGCCATTGACCTTTGGTTGAAATTAAACTTGTTTGATGGCAAACAATCTCAGTAGAATATTCCATAAATTTGACAAGTTCACTCAGGTGTATGACATCATACAATTAAAATGCAGATTCAGACCACTCATAAATTATCATAGATTTCCTCCATCCTCATCTAACAATGATTCCATTAAAATTGTTTCTTCAATCACAATGCAAACAATTCATTGTACATTACTTAGTTGATATTTGAATGAGTGCCAAATTGTATTTTCACAATAATATACTGAGCTAATATTTTTGCAACTTTATTTGAAACACCATGATAGGTAGGTAATATATTATTTTAATTTTAGAATTTATATCTAGGTAGCTAATTGTTAATTGACTAGTTTTAAATCTGCCTGCTTAATTTCAGCCTCAGATCTTTCCTGATTCTTTGCTGATAGTATGCTTCTATCATAGAGCATGCTCAAGGACATAAGAGTACTACTGACACAGAAATATATCCCCTATTGATAACACAATATAGTGTCAATGATACTTAAAAACTACTCTACCACAACTATTATAAATGATAAAATAGTGATGAAGTCACTTATTTAGTCTATTTCAATATCATGTGACACAGGTTGGCACATAATTGGGTTAATTTTTCCCTCATAAATAAACTCTTTTTTTAAATGTATACTCAGATAGGTTGATATTTCACTAAAGAATTGAGCATCATGCATGGAGATAAATATAATAATAATATAGGATCATAAATGTCTATGTGATAAAGGTCTACCTACCTATAGCTACAATTATTTTTTCAGGTCTGTTTGGTTCCAGTCTCCTTTAAAAGAAGTTACTGTTCATGTATAATGTTCAAATTAACCTAGAATTAAAGTTTCTCATTCAGGTATGGAATTTGTACCTAGGTAAAATTAAAACTATCATGCCATCTTCACTTAACTTCAGCTATTAAATACTTACCTAAGTATTGACCACAACTTACAAAGTCGAGATTTTGTTTGTGTTTACACAGAAGTAGTTTAGAGGACTATTATAATGAACATTTAAAATAAGCAACTAAAACAATGCTTATTTCTTGACATCCTAATTTAATACACATTGTTTAGATTTTTCCCAAATTACAATTAAGAATACTGTAGTTGTATGGTAATAAGTAGCCATTATTGAGTTTATTATCATTAAATATTTCCCATTAAACCACCATAGAAGTGAAACATGTGGTGGTAACTTTTATGTTCATCATAACAGACAACTATGTGAGATTGAAGTATACTAATAAAAAGTACCATGTTTACTATTAAAAACATCTGGTCTTACTCAGACATTACCATGGGAATTTGTACTTTATCCAAGGAGGTTAAAGTTTATACTGCCCTTAACAATCTATGGTTCTCATAGTATAATGTAAACAGAAGAGACAAGGTGTAGTTTACTTCATAATTTATGGTTTTAAGTCTTCACATTGTTCAGCAATAGATTCTTACTACACATAAAATATATTCACGATGCTTTTGATTACTATTCTTTTAATAGCAACAATTGTTTGAGAGGAATTTAAATAAATTTTTCCTGCAACAATACTACCAGATTTATTCTTAGTATTTTTAATTATTTGCCCCACTGCTAGTTTATTAGCCAATTATTCACACGATAATCTAGAATTTATTACTTACGGATGCAAAATGCATCGCCGCAAATTTAAAAAATTATGAATAGCTATATTTAGTCAGTATAATTAGAAGAAAATGAATAATTGGCATGTATTCTAGTAATTACAAATTGTTTCAGACATGACTCGTGTGAAGGACGTCAACAGGTGTCATGAGAAATCAGAAAAAATGCTCGTATTCAGGGTCATGAGAACTTACTCTGTTCATTGGATGCTGTTATCGCGGCATCGCTCAAAAACGATCCGCTTCTCACCACAGGACCCCACTGCTGCCTTCTCCCACTGTCTCTATTCTCTGTCCTCTCCACATCATCAGCTTTACACAGTTGAAAAGCAAATACGCACCAATATAACACGAAACCGATACGCATCGTGATCTCACAATGACACTAATCTAATGCATTAACCGCACGTAATAATACAAAACCACCTCCGTAACACCGCACTCTATACACATTCTAAAATAATATGCGGACAAAATGGTTTATAGTTTATAAGGCCACATCACAAGTTCAATGAAAAAACATAAAAACTACGATTTTTTATCACAGAAAGAAAAAACTAGCGAGGTCGAAAAACTTTGACGTTTATTTTTAGCATGTGGCAACATTTGTTGGAAACATAGAGGGCATTGTTTATGATAATAGAGGCAGCCCAGTAGTCGATTATTCTGCATGATGTAAGTGATATTTTCACCAGAGAGAATAGTTTTGCAATCGTTACTATGAACGCACCCGTATTATTTACCAAAATATGTCAAATGACCTTGCCAGTTTGTAAACAATACCTTGAAGAGCAACTTTTGATATAAATTATCTTATTTCCTAGTTGTTGATTTCGCATATCGTCATAAATTAATATATATTTTGAGTTTATTTGCGAGCAAGTGAGAAAAATTGTGGAAATGAACATTGATTTTGAAGCCATGGCTGTTTTGGAGGAGGAATCACAGAGCGTAAGTAACTTATAATTTCCTTTGTTACGCTTGTTTACTGCTTTATTGTGTTCTATTTATGTACAGCATCAGTATTATTTCGGACACAGAGTATATTCTTGGAGGAATATCGCGGTATTGTTTAAAAATATTTTGGTTCAGTTCACTTCCTTGTGAATCGATGTTATTATTATGACATGACATGGTTCCATTTTTCTATTTTCTGATTGATTCTATTGCACAACAAGATGATTATTTTCGTCATGTGTTTGCTGAATGGTTTTAATTCAGGTAGATAAAATTGTTGGTTGCAAGGAAGTCATGTGAAGAACAAACACGCGAATATTAAAAACATTAATAACAGGTCCTTATCAGCTGTGTTTACTAAGAACATGTGGGTGGTGTGATGGTCGCACGTGAAAGATGTCCGCCTTAATATTGACAACATAGTATAGGTAGTTAGTGTTGTTTTTGTTCAGTAATAAGTCTCAAATAATACTTTTCTGAATCATTGATCAATATGAGGCAGCCAAAAATATGAGTTTCATTATACCAGCTGCCTTTGTATGTATCAATCAAGTAATCTCTATAATAAAAATCAATAATGTAAGGTCTTATTTTCCAACTCATGTACAAGTATGTGTCATTTTTGCTTTAATTCATAATCTGGTATTGCATTTGACCCTTAATACTACTGACACATATTGATATTATTATCAGGTTAGTAACTAAATTTAATTGTACATTTGGTGACCCAGTTCATTATAAGGTATGATTCCTTATCTGAAGAATTTTGATTGCATATTTTATGTGTTTACATAATACAATCATGTGTGATGCATCTCATAGTGTTTGAAATCTTCATAAGACATTATTTTTCACATGAAATTCTGCTGTACAAAGGTCTTTTTGCTATTAGCATAGGACTAACATTATTGATTTTATGCAAAACTGTTTTTATTTTTACATGTTTTGTAAGAGGTTATCTATATGATATATCAATAAATTTTACTATCTAACACGGAAATCTTAAGAAAGCATTCGATTTTTTGGTATTTTCTGATAAAGTTAAAGATAACAAAGGAAATGAATAAAAACATTTTCTGTTGTGTAACGACATCTATTGGACATTATTGAAACCAATAGTAACATTCGCAAGTCACATTGTTTCAGGCGTTTCGTTATAGATGGCAGTGTTCGCAATGTTTTCATCGACATTTAAGTGTATTTTTCAGTCATTGTGGCGTAGATTTTTTTGTAATATTATAACGCCTGTTATAGGCGAAGGTGCAGGCCGTGGGGTTTGAGATATACCAAATTGAAATATGGTTATGTCTTTCTTATAATATAAAACTTCTTAATTTTGTATTTTTTCCATAGTAGTATTTTAACTCTAAATCAGTAAGCAGATTTAATTTCTATTTGGCATCTATCTAGTGGATATTGCGTGAGATTTTAATTAAAACGTCGTTTTGTCTCTCGAGGACTCTCTCATATTTTTGGCTTTACACCCATACTACTTTCCAATTAAATATCAGCGGGGGAGCTAGGGTCTAAAATATGTTATGGTATTTCTGATAAAACGGTGTTCCATTCGATTCCTGGGTCAGAGAAAATGCAGTTTACCATCAGTTATTAGGGCGTGTAGTTCTCAGTAAGTTTGTAGTCCGACAACTTAGTTGAGAGCCTTGGCGTGTACGATTTATTTAGATTGTAGATAAAAATTCAGTGAATTTCCTCCAGCTGGATAAGATTCGCATTATTAATGTTCCAAATTATGAATTTTGAATAACTCCGGCAGCCTCTACTAAGTTGTTGGACTATACTACATTGGACAATACTAGACATAGATTTATTATTTATAAGTCTGTTTGTGAGCATTTCTTAAAAGTGATTAGACAATAGTCCAATAGATAAGATAAAATGGTATTCGCTTCTTAAGATTGCACTTTGTCAGTCTTGTAATTGAAACTAGAGCACTATAGTTCACGTATTTTACAGTTTAATACATTGCTCAGGTAATTATGATTTCTTGATTTTGTACTCCAGGCTTAACTTTAAAAACCTTGCGACCACGATCGATATAACTTGATCGAAACGTCGGGTAAATAAGGTATCGACGCTTTTGTTATATTAGATCGCTTAAGACCCGTTGCATTACAAAATTAACTTTAATATGTTAGCTAAAAAACGAATTATATCAAAATTTTGTTCACGACTACCATTTGATATCGCGTAATTTTTAAAAGCTTGAGTATATAGATAAGGTACAAAAATGATTTTGTCATCGACTCGTATATCGTAATAGCTATAAGTTTTATAGTTCCATAGCCTCGATTCCATAGACTTGAAGCCATATTCACTGTTTGTTTCGAAAATAACACCAGAATATCGGCAACTAAACTGTAGTAGGTTAATCCCTTAATGGAGAATGTCCATTGGATTAAATGAAATACGTCGCGTTAGTGGTCCGTCATTGTGCAATGTCATCATTTAGTGAGTACACTTTACAAGCAATGTTTGCAATAGAATACGAATTCCTCATTTTAGAGCCGAAAGAGAAGAGTAACCAAATCTGCTTTTGAATATGTTTTCAAAAGAATGTCCTTCAAAATTATGGCGGTTCTTTAAATAAATAATTAAACGTCCCCTCGGTCTACGATTAAAGAAATTGAGGCCAAGGCCGGCCAGGTGGTTGGTAGAATATGTTCTTCAATATATAAATGGTTCTTTTGCTCTTTAGTCGCTTTTTCTGAGGGGTCAGTTATAAGAGAGTTAGTCCGACCCAAATTTTAAAAATAAGGGTTTGAAGTGTATTTTGCGTTAATCAATTTTATTGAGATGTTTCTCATTAGATTTTCTACTAAAGCTCAAATCTTTCAAATTGTTGTGTAATACTTAATTACGCGGTACAATTTTGTGAATTAGCAGACAAGACGATATGAAGACCAATGGACAGTTTTGAGTAACGGCTAGGCGAAGATTGAAATAGTTTATCTCAATTATTACTTAATTAGTTGACAATAGAAATGAGACCTTTAAATATACTGATATTAAATTTCAGCTTCAGTTAAGGAGAGTTACCTTATCCCTCCGTTTATATCGACATTTTATGTCGACCAATAAATATCGATGGGTTAAAAACTATCTATCTTTGTATGTGTGATATCTTTTCTTTTTATGTATATTTCATGAACTTTCGATACATTATAATCTAATTGTATTATCTTCATCTCTGAGGCATTATCTTGTTCTTGTGTCTCCAGCAACCGCGTCATGTGCCCTTTGGGAAAGCCCTAGCAACATTTCCTAAATAAACACTCCCTACTTTCTGATTCATTCTGCAATATACTCATCGGCTATCACTTGTCATATCGGCTATGACTCATTGCTGTGCATTCTGGTTCAATAAAGACGTATGGCCTGCGTGGACGGGATATGATAGGGAAAACATAATTAGACAATTGATGTGTTCCTGATAAACCCTTTTGTTGCTGTGCAGTTCTTGTGCATTCTAAATAGAAAGAAGCAAGCAAGTAAAGTGTTAATTAAATAAATTACAGCCTACAGTAGCGATGGTTTTGGTATCGGAGTAACGATCGTTGGTGCGAATCACAATAATTAGATTACTGAGGTTAACTAGCTCTTAAAAAACCTTCAAGCTTAGTTCTTCGGCTTTTCAAAATACTTTTTTTTACTGCAAGAGAAGGGCCTAGATTAGATTCTTCTTAATTATGCAGTTGCTGGTGGAAGGACGTACTCAAATGATTTATATATCTTTGCTACATTTAGATAAACCTGGACAGTGGATTCGCAATAAAAGTTACACAAAAAATCCTAAATGTAGAGACCCTATTACGTTGCGTTGTGTTGTTTACTTACAGCCAAAGGCATAAAACAGTCACTTTCAGACGTGTCAATACAATAATAAATTCGTTCACACTAGCTATCAATATTACGCATAATATTTAGTCTAGTGTTAACAATAAACCATTTCTCCGAACAGTCTCCGTTTACTTCTAAGAAGTACCTCGTAAAACTGCAACTGGTTATAATCCACTAGTCCCCGGTTTCTGATTACATTTAGCGGTAGTTTATCTATTCAATAGCGTTTTTTTTGTATGAGTTCTAACGCTATTGAATAGATAAACTGCAGCTAAATGTACCTCAGAAACCGGAGGTAAGTAAGCTATCCAAGTGACTCAATATTTAAATTAAATGCAGGTATAAACAATGGTATAATGTGAAGCATTAATGACTGAATCGTTCCAGTGTCCTTCATCGTTGACCTAGGTTAGTTTCTGCGTAGTTGCCCGGCTTGCCGGCTTTACACGGCACGCAGTATTTCCACCGTTTTAACGTTCTACGCAGTTACCAAACATCCCATTATAAACGTCTTTATGAGATGTTGCAGGAATATTTCAGATTCGGGTTAGAAATAAAACGTCTGATTGGTTTTTGGTGATAATTAGAGTTACGTGTTTTTGAAAATTTGCTGCTTATTCATATCATTCAGGTCTTCATGATCTAATTCGTGTCAGGTTTGTACTTTGTATTAACTGTTTTTACTATTCTTAAGTTTCCTACATGACTAGATTCTTTCGTATTCTAGAAATGACCATAAATAGTTAGAAATAATGTTTTCTATCTATATTTTCCTCATTGGCTCTACCGACATTATTTTTACGAAATTCACATTCGTAAGGTAGTTTACAGTATGACAATGGTATTTCTTGACTTAGGGGTACGATTAGAATATCTTATTTTAAGTTATTATTTAAAAAATGCGATGCATGAGTTTTTTTAAGCAACTACGATAGTGGAATTGGTCAGAAAATAGACAGTTTGTTTTGAATTGCTATATAGCGTTATAGAAGTTTTCTTTATAAATTGATTCGTTTGTCAAGAACGCTCCCTTAATAAATGCATCATCTGGGTTATAACCATTAAATTCCTATAAGACCAAGGGAGACAGGAGTTTGATTTATTTTCAAATAATAGCTATTCGTTGTCCTAAAAACCCGAATTAGACACTGTCCTATATTACGCAATACCTTCTGCTTTGACTTCGCTCGCTTGATTTACTACGATGTTCAATGATATTTACTATAGAAGTGCCGGTTTAACTACTAACAGATAGATTAACTAGTACATAAAGTGATATGAAATTACTTAGAGCCTGTATTACACTTTATATTCAAGTGTCAGATAAGCTATGTGCTAGATAAAGTGACAATTATGAAAACGACTGTCAATAACTTATCGAAAGGTGATGAAACTGGCTTTGAATGTGGCAATGGTTAACGGGTGGTTAATACCGGTTAACAAGCACTTATCAAGACTATGCAGAATTGACCGTGAATGTGATCAAAAGTAATGAATTACTTATCAAAAGCTCGACTTTACTCCGCGCATGTCTGATGGAAATGAAATGGTCAGCTATTGTGTCATATCATGTTACACGTACCCTCGCTAATGGCCGTCGTAGTTATAATTATGTCGTTATTATATTGATTAATTGTTCCTTTGGCTTTTCTTTGAATTGTTTTACTTTCTGCCGCTCTATTGCAAATGTTTTCATATTAGATTACGCTATAACTGCATCGTGTATGCGATATTGTAAGAAACTTGAAGAGCTCTTGGTAGGTAATGTGATACTTCAACCAAAACTGCATGCCCAGCGGTAATATTGGAAAAAACATCAATCTCTATTAGTGTCGCTACACAAGTTGTTTGTAGGTACGTCTTTATACTGCACTCGCTGTTACCGAGTGCAGCGAAACGATAAGGTCACTTTGTCCAAGGTGGGGAGGGCTACAATACGAGCAGTTGCGACACGTCTCGTGCCCGCTGCTTCTACTCGCTGCAGTCTGGCTGTCTGTACCGATCCATTGCCGATTTTAAAAGTTGTTTTTTAAAAATAAGAAGAGTGAACGCGCGCGGTCGTTCCCACTGCGCAACGCGACGCGGCGCAGTCAGTGTGCGTTGAGGCAGTCGCTGGGGCGGACACGGCACTCCCGCTATCACTATAAATCGTAAGTAGCGATACGTTTCTTATTAGATTCTTGTGAGAAAATGTATTTACAATAGTAATTCCTGTCGACCGGCATGTAAAAAATGCGTTTTTGCAGAGTTTCAAGTAGTTGTCGGCAAATATTTTAGGTTATGAAATGACAGTTACTACGCCGCATAAAATGTACATCGTTTGACGCGAACGTACGACGCAGTTCGCTTGGTATCGGCCGGCCTTTTGTTGCTAACCGAGAAACAAAACTAACTGCGTATTTGTTTATTATGTTATTGTATATTTACAACAATGTTGCCGGGATGTCTCCGGGTGTTAATTGAATAGATAAGTTGATATCTTTGAAGTTTTATGAGACAGGTCATGGTTTGCCAGAAGTATGAAAGTTTATTCCAGAAAGTTTGGGTTTTTAATGCGTAATTTCTTTATAACAATTTTAGGTGTTTATTATAATATGTTAGGCTTATTATAATGGTGCAAAATGTGCAATCGTAGATGTTTGTTTATCAACATTGTTGTGTAAAGCCGATAAAGAGATATGTAGGAGTAACATTGACCAACTTTGATCTATACCCCCACACAGATATGTGGAAATTGTTTATTACTTTTTAGCAATGACTCAATGTTTTGAACTTGTACTTAATTTTAGAATAAAATCAATTTAACGCTCCTTATCTTAATACAGTAACATTTAACGAAAGTTGATATAAACATCTATATCGACTTGAAATAAAATTACGAAAATAACATTTATGATCGTATACGTCAAAGTAAAAACATTCCAACTATGAAATCTCTAATTACCAAAGAACTTCGTTCATACATTTTTAATTACTCCAGAATTTTTTTTATAATAAAATGCGTAGAAAACAATTTAACAAAGCATTTGCTCCAATTCCTCACCACCACGGAACATCTGTTGGCATGATCGCATTGATTTTTAATACGCAGTACTACTATTTATAGTGATCAGTAAAGATTTCCAACATAGATTACTTAGTGTTACTACAATAGACATTGAAATCGCTGATTATTATCGCTTTGACTTAGGTAGAGCTGCTTGCGTTCATATCACTGACTCTACCTAACAACATTTAAAGAATATAAATAATATTATAGTTTAGTATATCCATTCTCCAATGACTTTAAATGCGCAAGTCGGCGTAAACTTTCATAGCTAAACCGTAAACAGATTTTCATGTGTTTTTTTCGTGGAGATAGCTGAAGACGCTGGTTCAAACATAGGCTACTATTTTTGCCAAAAAATAATCTTGCAGTTAGATCCACAAGCATAAGTTAGTACAATTACAAATCATAACAGTCCATTAAGTTGGGTTTAGTTTTATTTATACGCAAATAGAAATATATAATTCTAAAAACAGCCATATGTATACTGTTTTCGTCTCCTACAGTCGTCTTAAGCCTCTTTGTCATTGTAATGATGTGGGAATGAGGGGAAACGAGATTGTGTCGCGTGTTCTTGTGCAATACGATTTGCAAGATGTATGAACATCTTGGGCTCCCTCAAGGCACAATACTGTGGCTAGAAATATACGAATAAGTAAATTATTATCGTAAGAAAGTTTCTGTGATAAGTACACACAGTTATTTTCCAATCTGGATAGCTTCAATAAGACTGATAGTTTTATTGAAGTTTTAGTTAGCTACTTGTTTGTTATTTGGTTTGTGTATAATAAAAAGGACTTGAAATTTCAGTATTTGGGTGGTTTTGACGCAAAAAGATTGTCACAATTTTCTCTGGTGTCTGGTTCTCTGGTGTATGTTTGTAAGTTTGTCACAATAACGTAAAAATATGCTTCTAGCTTTATTTGATAGGGAGACAGATTCATAGGTACTAAATAGTTTATCTCCATTTCAAATTCGTAACAAAACGTTCATATGCGTTCGGAATTACGATTGAATATTTACTTACGTCCTTGTAAGTCTAAAATTAGTGTGTTTGAAATCCTTATGATGAATGAACTCAGGATACAGAGCAGTCGGCACCGATATCTCCGTAAATATACATTGTATGTATGTATGCATGTTTTTGTGGTTTATCTGCATAACTGACTGCTTATATTAGAGCAAATGCGAATTTTAGTCATACAATTTTTGTGATACATGCCATGAATGAGGTCTTAAATATGTCTTCTGCTTATTTTTTATGGCTTTAAATTAAGTAATTTTGGTAGTTACATTAAAATATGGAATTACCCATATTATCGTTATCCTTTTCTTACTTGAAGTTACGGATCAAATTAACTTTAAAAAGTAGCATTAACCAAAACTTTGAGTTTATTTATTTAAAAGTTATTTTAATGCTATCATCTTCAATTCAATTGTGTCCATGAATATCAAGTCTACTTTTTAACAATACATCTTAATATGTGTGTCACTATGCAAATACTATTTGCTTAGTTACTTATGTATTATTTACTTTGTATGACTCAATAGTCAGTGTTTGTTTAAAGTAATATGAAAAACTCTACTTAATAAAATGAAATTGTTGTTTCTTAAAAGCTCTTTTCTTCTATAAGTCCTTAAGGCTCCCTAATCAATTTAACCATACATTTTTAGCGAATATTCATATCTACTTTACAAAGCGTAAAGAAATGTAGTAGTTCAACAGAAAAGACGATATAAACTTTGATTCGATTTGTATTCGCGATTCTTTTTAGTAATTTTTAATTACGTCTCTTACATTCACAAGTATCGATATAATTTGCAAAATGAGGTAAAATAAGCACCATTAACCTTGTAATACGATAAGAACATACTTTGTTTTTGGTTATGTTGCCTGTATTTTAAAACCAAAAATTAACATAAACGATCGCTATTTACACTTATCATCAGAATAAAATAAACCAACTTCATTTGAGTTATAAAAGTAATAGAGGTGGTCTAAAAACTTTTAGCTAACTACAGTAAAGCTATCGCTTACTAACGATAGTTTATTGCAATCGGCTCTACTAATAATTGTTCGACCGTTATGTCTGCGCTACATAAATATACATACATAGACGTTTTGACAATTTGATTATTGCTTTTTAATTTAACCGTTGACGTTGCGTGTAGGTTGCTTGAATGTCTCACGTCAAAAACATCAGTTTTTTAACCGTCTCACCGACTTAGTAATACTTGTATGTTAATCTTTATGCAAATATTATGTCTATTTTTCACATGACTGTTAAATTAAACATTGATAGTCTGAAAAATACACCTACTTCGTCACAGATGTCTCTAATTTACGATTGCTTCAGACTCAACAATTTGTAAACATCCGTGGGTTGATTCCGCAATTTTCAATTAGAGGTCCTTTGATATGAAAACATAAAGGAGACGGGAAGCCATGCAAATATCAAATCTGAACGTTATTGCTCATAATACTCTGTCTGCGTCCAGGGTGGGTGTACAAATTAATTTACTAATCCTTCCAAACTGTTTTCGACCTTACGTACAGGGAATAAAGTTAAAATTCACATTAAAATTACTTCAGGAGACCCCACCTTTCCCCCTTTGTATCTACGTACAGCTTTTAGCTATACCTGTCTGCAATCGCATCGTTACTGTGTAAGAGAGATATGCACACATATGCGTCCAGTGGCAGTATTGATTTTCAATTTTCCAACAAGTATGGCCGCCGTCGTTCGACAAATATAAATGCGAGTAATTCGCGACCTAAAAACCGTTGCACCGTTGCATGTTACCAGATTATCGCGGTTCATTGTCGTTCACAAACCATCGCTGGGCTTCCATTGCGTTCTTTGTTTGGCAGCCTTCCTTTTTTTGTAAATACATTGCGCAATAGAACGCAAACTCTTGAAATCCTCGTTTTATTTTTTCGACTTGTGGTAGGACTCTTGACGGTTGCGATTGAGATCGCCACTACGCAGTTTCGATATTTTAATGGGCAACGTCATCGCGTTTTTCACGTTGACGGACTATAGCAGTCGACGACATTTTTTTGTTTTTATTTTTTTATAATTGCGTCGTTTCAGATAACGCCGGTTTATGAAGATATCGAGGACGTTTATATTTGTAAATCTGTTTAAGCCTATAACAGCTGTTCTTTAGCGACTTACAAACTCTATATTAAAATCTTTTACCTCTCTAAATTTTAAAAAGATCTTGATGTTGAAATAACATTGTTTTGACAAAACCTCGTGAATTAAGATTACTTTGTTATCCATCGTTCTCGCGAGGTTCATGACACAACTCCCAGTCATATTCTAAGTACTTGTCAAAGTAATAATATTGTTGCTAACAGTCTACCATTGTTCACCATGGTTCAAAGGTGATAACCACTCGTGACGTATACAAAAATGTTGTTTGTTTATACCTCTAATCTTATCCGTACTATCAGATACTAAAACGTCTGCGTTGACAAGGTACAGACAGATAACGTACCCTCGATGAATACAACCTACCTATAAGCTCAAAGGGTAACAATAATTAATACGTCTGTCTGATACATCTGCCGGTGTAGTTTGTATAGACAGAACCGGTCTGCGCAGGGCGTCTAGCTACCCCCCTCGCAGCCAGACAGGAATCCAGCCCCTCTGCTCCCTCACTGCTCGGTTTTCATACATCAGACGCAGTTCAAAAATGTAGCCGATAGGTCGGTCGCTCCGTTCTTCCTTTGTTTGGCAAATTTTAGTTTTAAATTTTATGTTCCTTTCTGAATTATGCTTAGTTTTGAGATTTAATAAGTGATTACAGTTTTGTTTAAGCTTTTTATTAGAGTAGAAGTGATTTTTTTCCGGTTTGCAGTCTCAGGTGAGTTCAAATTATTACGTTAGAATATTTTATTGAATTGAATTTTCAAAGTTTACATTATTATTTGTCAACTTATTCATTGTTAAAGGTTTTTTCCACGTGTTTTACTTTATTAAAGATATTATTTTCAGATATTCTATGAAAAGTATCATTGTTTCTTATAATTACGTCGTAGTTAGCAACCTTATCTATTTATAAGAATACTGGGCGAGGATATTGATTTTCCTGTATCTTGTGTCGATAACTATGAATAACTAAAAAGCTTCAGTGATATTTTTCCAATTATAAAATCAAACATGGCGTCCAGTCTGAAGCGTAGGGGTTGGGAGTCTAGGGGGTTAGGGGGAGGAAGGGGGTGAGCTCGGATGGCCGCCGCCCCCCGCCTGTGTGCAACGTGCACTATACCTATGCATCTTGTATGTATCGTGTTGTGTAACCCACCTCATAAATCAATACTGGTTGATGCGTAGTACCTAGATTTGAGCTGTCTGGATTTCGGGAATGTTCGTTTTAAAATATTTTCACTACTGGATCTTCTCGACGGGTTCTTTCGATTTTTACATCGCACAAATTTTTACGTAAGAAGTAAACTTGTTCCCATTAAAACTTTAGAAATACTTACTGGACAATGAACATGATTCGGAACATCGAGTTTTCGTGTTTCTCCAACACAAAGAAAAGGATTTCCACTAGATTTTCGGTACAATTTGTGAACAATTTTTATTAACTACTCATTGTTATGTGGAGTTTGATTAACCATGGGTGAGCTACCGATAATTGCTTTGCTATACGAGTCGGCTGTTAACTTACGTATTGTTTTCCTAACACTAAAGAAAATACATTGACTGCTAAAACATTTTATTGGTAATACCAAATGGAACTTTGATACAAGTAGACCAATATACAAAAAGGATTTTTTCCCCTTTTTAGTACTTGCCTAACAAAAGAAGAATTTGAAAAAGTATTAATGAAATACGCACGTGGGAATCGAACCTCGGGATTAGCAATCGCATACAATACCGTTTTTACCATAGAGGTAGTGTTCGATAGTTAAGTAAAGGCTCTTTCTAGCTCTACGTAATTGTTTCATTTTACTACCTTACTATGATGTCGTAATATTCTGAGTTAAGGAAATGTTCTATTGAGATTGACTTCCGCCCCCGGAACCTCGCGAAAATCGATTCATCTTGTTTCCTGGGAAACTGTGTTTTCCTGAACCGAAAATAAACGTTGTATCTCTTGTTCAAAGGGTAGCTTCGTGCCTTATTCTGGAATATTCCCATTTTTTATGAGTTAACATTTAGAATTGTTTTTAACATTATGTTGGTACTATTTAGGAGTCTCTATGGTTTATCAACAAATGATTTTGAATCAAAATCTTTCTTACTAATTTCGTTTCATGATATGCACAACGTATCAAAACATCCAATATATCTCCAATCTTTACTATCCTACCGTCTCAACAAAACAACACACTTTACTACCGAATTATATAACTAGAAAATTGCATCGAGACTGTTTGAAAACACAATAATGTTTATGGCACCGCATCTCCCTCCACGCAGTGGAAACGTGCGTCTTAAAACAATTACCCCCATTGAGTTCTGTCACGGTACTAAACAGAAAGGTTATTGTTCACATATGCAAGCCACTTGCGACCTTATTGTCACACACATAAAGGTGCTCGGCTGCTAATCATTCAAGTATGTGTTTCCAATGAGGTTTTAGTGTCAACGATCGCCGTCCATTGTGGATAGAAGCTCGCCTTGGTTTTTTCGACGTGGTCGGTACCGAATGCGATTTTGCGTTTACTACGCAGTTACGTTATGTTTTTGTATTATGCTGCATACATAAGATTCGTAAGTACATGCCCGTTCTCAAGGGAATAAACGTACTTGTTTCATGTACTGGAGTATAATTGCAACAGCTGACTGTGACACGTTCGTTAAGAAAGTATATTTTTGGATTGGTAACGCGTGTATTTTTACTTCGCTTTATGCGTTGCTCCCGCACAGGATTTGGTATGTCAAATCTCGACGGGAGCATTTCCGGAATTAATTTTGCAGCTCCCGAGGGGGCGCGAATGATGCAATTGTCGTTGAATTGAATAGCAATTACTATAGTATATAACATAACATATCATTCCACAACTTTCCATAGCGTTGTTCGAAGTTAGAGAGAGTAAATATTTGGCAATGAGCAGGTGTAGTGTATGAATGAGACATATTTAGATGTCTCAATGTGTGTCGTGTAAGATTATGAGCTCACGGGACCACGTGCCAAGTTAGTGTTAGATGCGTATGCGCATTTAATGGTTTCGAAAGCGAACTGGGTTGATTACTATTCAATAGCTTTTACTTATAACAGTGTAAAGAAAAATAAGCTTTTTCTTGTGGTGAGATATCGATATTATTTACAAGCATTACATGCTTTATTCATATTTTTTTCTTACACTTTGTTCACTCAGTTTTTCAAATGATTTGTCATTGCAGTATCTCTATTATAGATCAGAATGATGTGATGTTATATGATGTGTAACTGCCATGCAACGTTTAGATGTAATTAGGTCAATAACACATCCAGATAATCGTTGCGATCGTTAACGGCAAGTGGAAATAGTAGCAAGGATTTTTTTAAATTACGTTTTTAAAAACATAGTGACAGTTTAGCGGTAATAATGCGTATATATACAGGTATACAGGTAGATGCTATGGAACTGGAATATGATAGGTCTATCCTTTACTTAAGATAAGTTATAGAAAACCGGCCTTTGTTAACACGAGCGGAAGATGGTTTCCTTCCAGATCGTATGACTTACAGAAAGTGCAAGTTTCTCTGTTGTTAAGCTGGTGTTTATTTGCAGGAGTCGCTGGGTGGCGGGGTGTACGGCTCGGTGGGGACGTCGGGCGCCGAGGGCGGGGAGCGCCGCGAGGGGGGCAAGCGCGGGCGCCGGCCTGGCAGGAAGGCTCAGCTTGACAAACAGGACATGAAGGCCAAGCTAGGTATGTATGCACTATATGCAGTTTTTATACTACTTTCAGCCTTTGACAGCATGGAGCACAGAATTTGATTATTCTGTCTTATGAGTTTACTAGCTGACTCGCGCAACTTCGCTTTCGTCATATAAGAGGTCATGTATATCGTCATGCTTCTATTGGTCGTAGCGTGATAATATATAGCCTATAGATAGATAGCCTTCCTCGATAAATGGGCTATCTAGCAGTGAAATAATTTTTCAAATCGGACCAGTAGTTCTTGAGATTAGCGCCTTTAAACACACAAACAAACTCTTCAGCTTTATAATATTAGTTTAGATTATTACTATCAGCAAATATCTTTATCTTAATTACCTACGTGATGGTTATATAATAATATCTATATTAACCATCTCATAATTGGATTTTACCAGTTTTTTTACGTGTGTTCATTAAAAGTAGTATGTTTAATAAATCACCGGATGACATTAGGTCGCATTAAATTCGTAAAATTAGCAGGATTAGCGAAACTTCTGGTCGTTGTTTGGGTCTTTATAAATACGTCAATAAGCCAGAAAGGGGTTTTATTACATTTAATAATCACATTCATAAAGAAGGCATTATATTACGCTACGGCTTACGGAATCGGAGTATTCAGTATAAACGCAAGTGAACTGCAAGCCATAGTAATACGAACCTGAAGTAGTTTCGAGAACGGAGTAGTATTGTTAATACTATATTCTCCACGTGGAAAATTACGATGCTGTCAGTAGCTTGATTCTCTACTACAGTCGACTATCGACAAACGGCTTGCGGTCGAAAGATTTTGTATGAAAATCTAATCAGCGCCTCTGGTGGACGGCATAGGAACTATTTTTGCGGTAGATTTTAAATGTCAAAATCTGTACCGACTGTATAAAATCGCGCTACAGAAGTAGTTTCGAGAACGGCCTAGTATTGTTAATACTATATTCTCCACGTGGAAAATTACGATGTTGTCAGTTGAACACTATTTATGGGTTCGTGAGTTCTGCGTAGTAAAAAAATGCGTGATGGATGACAACTAGTAGCGTAGTTTTTTTTCTTTCGCCGCTAAATTGAAACTGCGCAGTTTTACGTTCGCGATTTTAGGTTAGTTTTATCGGTTTTGTTTTGGAATCGGAGTGGATTTTTCTTTGATATAATACCAGTTTTAGATAAAGAATATATTTTATCGCAAATTAAAGGAATACCAGTTACTATCTATTTGGTATTCTTATTACTTTTCTTTCTGGTTCGCGTCTTAACTTATCTATAAAACTATTTTTTTTTGGAAGGAAGGACAGAATTGTGATTTATTAAATGAAATGAAAAGAATAAGTTAATGTAAAGATGTTTATCTATATTTGAAGTTATTTGATAGTGTTTAATAAAAACGCCTTTTATTAGCTTAGGTATGTATGTACCCAAATAAATTGGTTTTAGAAAGAAGTTTTAGTCAATATGTAGACGTCTAGACGAATATCTGGAATGCATTTAATATCGTTAAGTTGTTTGTTTACCAATTAACGTCACATATGAGATAAACTCCATAGATAGCGTTTTGAATCCCCATATTTTTGTTTATGTACTTTTTTAAACAGATTTAAAAGATAGTGTCGTACGGCATTGACGTAATTTATCTCTTATCATTATTTACGATTACCGAACCAGCCGGTTTTTGAAAATATGCGAACTTGAGTTATGGTCTTGTTTGTTTGGTTGATAACTTGATACTTGACTTATTAATCCACTGCATAAGTGATGACCTTATGGATTCATGTGAAAAATAGTTATAATGAGAGTTATCCCAAAATATTTATTTAATGCACTTATCTGTTAGTATTGTCTACTCTGTTTCTGTTACACAGTCTTTTTCCTATAATGCTAATGAATGATGCTACGGAAAACACGAAATTGTCTCCGTCTGAAATGTAAGATGATGAAAGGGTACAAACATTACACACCCTTAACCAAGATTTTAACTATCTTGGAAACATTTTGGAAGGGACACTTCTTGGCATTGTCTCGTTTTATATTTTTTCCTGCAATAGTATAACACTTATTTTTATCTTGCCGTATTTACGACTGACATTCGACTGCTAATCACTTTGAAGACTCTGATTAATGTCTTCTCAACATTTTATTGCCTGATTCTTTATTTTTTTTTCCTTTAACAAGGGATGCTGAGTCCTTAACCCATCTTGGTGGACTCAAGGCCTAACCCCTCCCTTATTCTGTCCCCTTTTGCCCAGAAATGGGTCATTTTTTTTATTTGCCTAGGTCGTCCGTCTATCTATTTGTTTGTTTTCGTCATCAGATCATCGTTACATGCTTGCAGAGCGCAGCCGACAGTCGGCGCGTGAGTGCCGTGCGCGCAAGAAACTCCGCTACCAATACCTTGAGGAGTTGGTGGCTGACAGGGAGAGGTCTGTGCTCGCACTCAGGAAGGAACTTGATAAGGTAATTTAAACCTTATTGCTAGATGATAAGATCATTTATTCATATTCATTGAGGTACAGTGAAAGAGAGCCTTGCACGAAGGAAAGAAAATCTTCCTTACCTACTTACTCCCTTTTTAGAATTGAAAAGGTTCTTTTGGAGAACATATTTTTGAAGTTCTACCGTTTGTTTCTTAACTTACTGGTAGATGAAAAAATACACTAGTATAGTTTTGGACCTTGTTTCCATAAATCACAATGAAAAGATCTTTACATAGGTACTCTCTTTTCAAAATAGTATAAAGATTTTAAAAGTTATGTTCTACTTTAAAAAATATATTTTTTTATAGATTATTTTCAAAATACCATGATATGATGGATGAGTTCTGATATAATGTGTTTGTTATGCAAATATCCAAGTACAAACATTTTTGTCAATATACTAATTTAGTAGAAAATAGTTTTTTTATTCATTTTTGCAGGTCTGTTCTATGGTAAGTTTTCATTACCGTTAATATTGTATGAGGTAACGTTATATTCTAAAATCATTAGCTTAGTCTATAAATAATAAATAGCCGTCAGGACATAATTCATTTGCATCCGAGTTAATTCAGCCGTTTTCTCGTTATATTCTTATTTCCATCGAACAAACACGCTATTAGAATTTTAACATTATAGCACAAGTGGATTTCCCAGAAACAATTTCATAAAAAAAATACAGTCGAATTGAGAATCTCTTCCTTTTTTATAAGTCAGTTTAAAAGTAATCATAACACATTCAAATTTAAAACACAAATCATTAAAATAATCAGTAATTTTTCTCTTTCTAGTATTACAAATGGAACCAAGAACTAGATCAGGGTCGTATGCCCGAGGGTCTGGAAGCCATGCTTCAGGAGATGGGCATAGTGAAACAAGAGGAGGGGAAACCTTTCTAACGAAACCTCCATACTGTCCCAACTTATAAACTTTACACCATAATGTACTGTTTAAAAATGAAGAACGACACACTATGACAAATCCTGCAAATAATATTTAACTTCTGGCAACACCAAAGTCATAATATGACTACCGAAACAAAGTCTTGCCATACTAAAAAATCTATCAACACAGCAACACTTTTCGAGCGCCATAAACAAATTTCCGGATGACAAATGTAGAGTGACTGCCATAGATTGTATAATACTATAAAGACTGTAAAATACGAATAGGGGACCAGCCAGGTGGAGATAAGTCGCATATTTGTTTAGCGGAGGAGTGTTGACACAGCTGGGTTTATTTGAACAACTTTATAACGAAACTATAAGAAACAGTTATGTCTTATTACGTATTTAACTATAACATTCACCTTTTAACATAAGACTTACAAAACATACCCATTTTGTATAGTCTTTTACCGCTAGTGAAAATGTCAGCATATTTTCTGAGCTTGGATTCTTCTTTACAGCAGTAAAATGGTGATTAATTTAACATCTCGACTGTTTCTATAGCAAAGTTATTACCGAAATAACGGATTGAAATTTGAAACGAACTTGATACCTTTAATATAAAAAAACATCTTTAGACAGTTTCGTTCATTCTTCAGTCCGTTTGACGAGTACTTTAGCTCAGCCGGCGTCAGCTTTACTCCGCTCTCGTGTTCCGTACAACCCGCTACACTGCCATATTTCCACTTTGCTTGTCCCCGTTTCTGATACGATAAGGCAGACCTTTTGGGATCGAAGCGAAATGATCCAACATTTTCAATCTTCATTCATATAGTTGTTATAACCTCGACTTAATACGAGTGTCAGCGATACAAACTACCTTCGCATCACGTCCTGAGAGACTACTATGGTTCGTGAAAACGAAATATCTTTAAATATTGAAGGTGTTCAATTATGACTTTTCTCTATTCTGTTTGGACATATAGTAGGCAGTATCGAAAAAGTTTGCCTTATACTCTTGTACCATTTCGACCGAGATCAATAACGGATAGAATTGTGATAAAAAACTAAAGAGATTTTAACGAATTCTCGTTTTCGTTGAATATAAGGGCTCTGTTCCCTTCGTTCCCAATATGGTCTCCGTTTTAGGCATTCACTCTGCTACCATAGAAGAATTTGGATCCATAATAAACAAGACTTTGTAATTTTCCATACGTTATGGTGGTGTGAATATGAATGTCAATATGTATTGGTATGTTTGTGTAACGTATGTATTATTTAGTTTTTTAATATTCGACATAAAACGATGTCAATTTTTGTTGCCCAAAAACTTTCAGGTGATACAATTGCTAAAATTAATGTTTTGTAAAAACATTTTATCCAAAAATCAACACAATCCTGTTTTTAAAGGTTTTATTCTAATTTTAAGTGTGTTTGAATCAAAATTGTTTTTTTGAATTTAACGGCATTTAATGTCACGTTGAATATTTTAGGTTTTACATTTTGTTATTTCGTTTTGGGTGACGTGAAATGAATGAAACTTTTGAGAATGGTTAAAATTTTAATATAATTATTTTTTGTAAGAATATTTTAAGGTAACTATTTTTATATGGCTGTATCCTAAATATTAACATTAAGTGGGCCCTTTGAGGAGTTTGTATATAAATCATTTGCAATGTCGGAATTGTTTAACGTCATTAAATGCACGTGTTTTCGTATTTAAATTTTATTATTGCGTGATTTAGTTTTTATCCTTTTAATTTCATTTTATATTATTTTGGCTAAAGTCGTGTTTCGTATATGATACTTCGAATTTATTTTTTAATAATCGGTGTTTAGGATTAAGTGTACATTGAAAACAAGTCCCTATTCCGGGCAATGATAGGAAAAGTCCTAATTCAGTAGTAAATAGGTGACAAGTCGTAAGTCGACTTTTAAATATACGTTAGATTATAAAGTAAATATAACGGTCGAATGACAATTCTAAGATCATCTCTCTCGAAATAAATAATTTCGTCATCGCTCCATTCATATTTAAAAACTATATTTTAAACAAACAGTTGAAGAACGTTATGCCAGCAGTATTTTGAAATATATTTTATCTGAAAAGGTTCCTTTGCACCGGGAGGTTTTATTCGAAGACAATCTAGACTGACTGACAGACTTGCCTTACATAGTCAAGCCTGCCTTCCTAGAAGTCGGACATAATAATACATTTCCACAATATGACAATAATAACTTAAAAGTACGAATATAATTTGACTTATTTACTCAAACAGGAATTAACGGATAAATCAACAAATATAATGAGTTTAAACACATCAAATTATGCATTCTATTTGCTCAAAAAATAAAATGTTTTCTAACCGTTTGATAAACACATATACAACACTGTATCTTGCGGAATGAACCCATTATAGTCAAAATGTCTCGATTTTTCGAAATTGACCTGGTGTGGTCTTGTTTGCGTAAATAAATAGATTTGTTGGAAACTAAGCTCTATTCCCAATCTTACCTCTACCCTTTCTAGGTACTGTTAGTGGGCTGTATTACTACTTTTCAAATTAGTTATAATAACTTCAACATTCCTTGTGCAGATTAACCTTACAGTTTTTCAATATTAAAGAAAATAAGACTTAAAAACTAACACTTTTCTATATATTTTTCTAAATAATATAAAGTTCTTTTTAATACATCTCAACATATACACGTATTTCACGAAATCTTTGCATCATAAAAATATAATCGCACGTTTCAATTTGAAATCATTTCACATTATTAAATAAATATAATTAGGTGTATTAAACGTTTATTATATACGGAATTTATATGGTTTCATATTTCCTCCTGTTTATTATTATTTTTTTGTAGATGTGTCGCTTAGTCATATTATATTATAATATAAGTACTTTTGAGTGAATGGAAACAATTTTCTTATATTCATTTAGTGTGAGTTTACGGTTCTTGCGTGTTAATTATTTTAGGAATTCGTGCGTATATAATCTTATATTTTATTGTGCGTAGCTTGTTTCATAGTTTTTACTATAGAATAGTTTTCTTGATAATTTTATTTAAGCATATCATAAAGTCATAATGACTACTCGTCAATGGAGTGATAAAATCATAGAATTTTCTTTTCGCCAATCGCAATATGGCGTTTTATTATTACGTGTATTGACGTTTATGTACATATTATGCAGGTATATTAGTGATACGGTTAAGATTCAGTTTGCATTCAATTATTTTACTAATTTAAATTTTCTTCAGTTACATAATTGACTTTTACAACAAAAATACCGATAGCTTTCAGTCAATTACCTCTTTGGGTACATAATAATAATAGACTCGACAATTATAACTAAGACTAAGCTTACACTAATATAGTCAAATATCATAAACATTTGATACAAATTAAGAGCTAATAAGAAACATCTTTTCACTCGATTTTAAAGTTGGTTCGTTTAGTTGTTATTGTAATATAAGTTTTATTTGAAAGAGTCCCCTTTCGTTCAATTATTAGTTTTGTAATTTAGTTTATTTTTCACGTGGCTGAATAGTCTTATTTACTAGTACGCTTTTACTTTATAGTTTCTATTTAATTTGGGACGAGATTACGTGACAAAATAAAAAAACATTTTTTTTCTTTAAATTACTTTTTTTATATAATATTGTATTATTAAAAATCCCTGTTATTTTAATATAATTCTGTTAACTGAATATAATTTATTTTATTATAACATTATTCAATTCAATTATAATCTCGTCCCATTTTAGGAAGTAAACACTGTACCTTTTATTACGAAATATATAATATACATAAGTATAAAGTCAAAATATAACATTTTGATTTTAGACTTGAGTTTATTGTGTTTTGCAATAAGAGGGTATTTTGACATTGTCGGCAATCCGCCTTAGTTTTTACTTATTCATTTAGTTTGCGTTATAATCCATTTTTCATGGCTCATTTTCATTTTTGTTTATTTATAATTTTATATCTCGCAACATATAGAATTATTTCACAGCAACTGTTTTCATTATATTTTTTTATTAAAGTTTTTAAAAGTATGTTGTAAGAAGTTATTATTACAAAATTATTTTTAGGTAACACACAGCTTTGGGGGACGCCAGAAATACAATTGTTATTACCAAAGTCTTTTCTAACAGCTGTAAGACGAGAGTTGAATAAGTATTTCTGCCTGATCCTTAAGTTGAAGGTGTGTGAATTTCGCTATATTTTTTTGAAAATTAAAATCAAATACTTGATACAACCAAAAGGAAATCCACCTCAAATAGATTTGTAAGTATCTCCATACACGAAACATTGTTTGAAATCTCATTTGAAAACTACTTACTAATATTCTATTGTTTGATGAACACGATTATTATATTGTAATAATTCTTATGTCGTACCAGAAGATCGTTTAAATAGCGTCATAGTGGCTTTCAAGCCACAAATGATCGATTAACTTGATTCTATTTTACAAATATATATATTCGACCAATAGATGGCGCTGTCCTCAAACTGGGTTTTTATCAGCGACCCATTTTAGAGTTCGTTTAAAAGAAGATTTTACATTTGAAAAAAGGAATTCATTGCGCTGTGTTTCGTGTATGGGGTAGTAGGATAAGTATGTATGTAAGTATATATATTATATAATTATATTCTGTGCAGCGCAGAATTTCATACACGTCTGGCTTTAAAACGTAGCCTAGTGTAAGGTGTAGCTATAAGTCTATACTTTAAAACTACTATTATATTTGTGCAATGCGTTATATTATTTAGGTATTTTAAGAAGTTTTAAACAGTGTCTGGTTGGCATTACATAAAAATAACAAATAAAATATTGATAAAAGCAGGGAAACGAAGACTAAATGCACTGAATAAATAAACAATGAATAGGTCAAATAGTACAAGTTTGCAATTCTATAGTATTTAACTCATATCGTCTAAACGTCAAACTTTTCTGTTTGACATTTCAACGATACTGATTAGTACCATGAATACACGATAGGGGCGCTGTAGCCATATAAAATAATAACACCACCTATGACAAATAAATGTAATAAATATTTAACACTGTTACAATGCACTTAATAGCGAACAATATGCAGTTTTAATAGTATATTATATACACGTTTCAACAATGGCCATCAATTACAATATGACACTTAAAACAAGCTAAGGCTTCGGGGGGCTTGAACAACTTTGACACTAGATTGATCACTAACCATACAATGCAATTAAATTCAAAGCTAATAAACTTGTAATCCCTGTGTTTTTACTCAAATTTAATTTCGTAATTCTATCGTAGTTTTAATTGTACATTAGATCAAGAAAGACGAAAGCGGCTTTAATTGATCGTGTCTACAAAACTATTACCAATTTTATTCCTAGTTATATAATAATATATATTTTGATTATAATAATAATATTTGCGTATAATCTTATTAATAATTAGTATAGGGTAAATATTGGCCACGCCGATTCGTGTGATTGTTATAAGTGACAAGCGGGAATATTATAGTACCGATCTAACTAACTGTGTTATTATCATATAATTATTATATTTAATTATGTAGGTGTGTACCCGGTGTTTTGTAAACGAGTAGTTGTATATATTAAACAAGAAATCGTAAATATTAAGTCATTTGTAGGTAGTAGTAGTGTTAAGCAAGGTAAGGTATGAAAATTCCAAATATTATTTTAGTGTACATTGTTATGCAGATAATGCTATAATCCAAGTACAATTACTGTCAATATAACAAGAATAGCTCAGGTAGAGATCTCCTTGTTAATAATAGAAGTAAAGCAAAAATTATATTTTTTCAAATAGTTTGGTAATTTTTGTTATAAAATTGTTGGTACTGACAATACAGTCATATAACTTAGGACATAAACAAATCTTTTAATTTACAAGCTGCAGTTTAGGCACCTTACGGTAGGTAGTTTATAGAAACTACCGTAAGTCGACACCATAGTTTGCCATAGTAAAAAAATAATGAAACAATTTTATAGGTTGGTAATAATATTTTGTTTATTTCATAAAGAAATATTACTTTGGCATATTATTTTGTTATTTATTTAAAAGTAATATTTTTTGGTCTTATTATTTTTTATTTTATTTCGAATTTTCCGGAAATAAAGCCAATAGATTACTTATTAGATCTCTATTATTAAACAGATTAAGTAAGTTTATATGCTTAGTGTAAATATAAAAACGAACACTAATAATAATTGGAACGAATATTACGAGTAGGATATAAATAATGATTTTATAATAAGATTAGTTATAAATTTATGTAAGAACAAGTTGCTAGTAGAATAAATGATGATGTGCGAAGGACCCTAATGTACTAACTTATTAACTAAGTGGGAATGTGACAATATAACATGCCACGTCCAGAGAAATGACATTATTGAAGAATTAAATAACATCAATATCTTTAAACACGGTCATCTGATTTCAAACTAAGCAGACAACTGACAAATCTTTATATATATAATTCTTCTGTAAGTGTGTATGTCACTGAACTTCTCTTAAACGACTGGACCGATTTTGATGTTTTTTTTTGTGTGTGTTCAAGGGGATCTGAGAATGGTTTAGATTATTAAAAAAAGTTTATTTTTTTTAAATTAAAGACGTGTAGACAGGACAACGTCTGTTGGGTCCGCTAGTATACTTATATACTTTTAAATACAGACTTAGTTCGAAATTTTTTATTTAGATTTTATCTATATTCTAATTTTTAAATATTGTTATGTGTCTGGTTTCAGTTATACTGATCTTCGTAGCCGACTAACGGCTTGGGATACATTATTTAGTTATCTATCACTTTTGGTTTTATAATATTTTAAGTATAATAATATCCCTTATAGCCAATTTCTATAAACTATCTCCAGTAACGGACAAGCATACTACAGCTTAATAGCCAGCAAATAACAGGCTGTATTTTATTTTTAAATAAATTCGGTTGTTTTTATTTAAAGTCAAATTATACCTTCGTAGTACTATTCATAATGTTTCACTGGACGGGGCATGTGTTTGCTTCTAATAATAATAATAGTAGACTAGACATTTCGGTTGTTTAAATATTAATTTTCCAATTTTCTCATGCTTCTCCAAGGACAATTATAGTTAATGGACATTTCAATATATTATTGTACATAATATTGAAATGGGAGCCTGGTTGCGACGTCGTTATTAGTATTAAGTCATATTAAGATAAACTGTATATTGATATAAGTCATTGATTATTTGGCATGAAACGGGAAGTAGCATTCGTATAGGTAGTTTTATACGCGTCTGACGATTATAATAATTTTTATAATTTTTTAAGGCATCATTCAACTTTTTTCTTTACTTAGCCATGTCATAATTCCCCTTTTATTTACAATAAATATTATATTTCTATTAATTCAAGCTCATACCCATTTCATCAATATAAGACATTATAAATTGTTCTTGAACATCATTCATTCTATGAAATATTATTCACAACTCATTACGTCGTTTTCTTCTTAAAAGACATTTTTTTTAACGTAAAGCTAAGTATATAACATTTTAGAAATCGTATCTATTATAATCCATTTTTCACTCCATTGAAATTAAATTATTATAATCGTTAAACGCAGTATTTTTATAACTTAAATTAATATAATGTTAGTATATATGTATTAATTATAATCTACGGAAGCGAATAGCACATAGTGTAGTATATAAAAATACCTAAAACGGGAAGTGCCCTAGGCCCATCAAGCAAATAGATTAGATAGTAAACAAAAGTCACTGACTTGGATTTATTATAAGTGTTGCTATGTCGTGTTAATAAGTAAGGGGAATCTCGTTATTTCTTGAAACTATAATATATAATTAATTTTTTGTTTGGTGACTATCTTAATATTACTGCAAATATGTAATATTAGTATGTTTTTTTTACGTGCACGGGCGTATACGCTTTTATAACGGGTACGTACATCTGCGTGCACGGATTATTCTTATATTGCCATAATTTAACGAATACAACATACAATTAAATTCAGTAATTATTTAACTTTTCTAACAGTAACTTCTATAATGTTAAAACCTAATCTTCATAAGAGGAAAATAATATTCATTTCAGTAGTAATTTTTTGTGCGTTACATACTAATTTCCAGTCTTTTTCTAGATTTTTTATTTATTTGTTTCGATTTTAGTTGTTGCCAGTATAAAATACATATAATCGGACAATCCCCTTGTTTATTAACACTACAGTAGAATTACAATATTTATACATAAGTCTAATATAGTACCTGTATATATGGAAAGCTCAACGTCAATTGAATATGTATATAATATAGTCTTATATGTATAATTAAGCGGCAAAGTTCCGCGTATAAAAGTGATAGAGCACGTCTTCGTAGTAACACTAAAATGAATTAAGCACTTAGTTTTAGTAAGTTTATAGAAAGTGTTTTAGTAATTCTTAAGGTTATAAAATTCTGAGTTGGATCTACGCACATTAATGATTAAGATATTGTTAAATAAATATAAGTGTACATTTTGAAATGATAGTCTTCTCACCTCAGTGATAGTTAAGGACAATGAACTACTTAATAATTATTATTATAGGTTAGGTTTAGTAAGCACGGCCATCTCTCATCTGGTGTAGTTCAGTATTACGTTAAATATATTATTATATATATGATATACGATAATATATTAATATACATATAATTCCAAATAGAAATCATTCCTAAAACCAGCTTGCTATAGTTTATCACAGACTGTCTGAAATTCAGGAGTAATTTTGTCAAACGGTATTCAACAATATTGAAATTAATATTAATTATCAAAGTAAAATAAAATCAAGTAATTAAACTTAAACCAGGTATAATAAAATAATCAAACATTTTGCTAATTAACGCATTTCCCCTTTAAACGAAAAGTTTTCAGTACATCCATACTTTATATTAAACACTCGTTAAATTTATCATTGCATTACAGTATTCATTAATTTCAATAACTCATGTAATGTGTCGGTAAGGCAGTTGTCCCACCGCCAACGATGAACGAGTAGCGCTAGAATTGGAAACTAGTTGGCGATCCGCGGGGAGCGAGTGCGTAGTTGCGATAGTAGCGTAGCTCTGCAACAAGCGAGTGCGTGAGTGAGGCGAGCGATTACTCGCATCACTGTTTTCATCGTAGAGAAATGACCGCTGGTTGCTCTCTCGACGTATGTTCTAATCGCGCGAGTATCTCTAAGCGAGTGTTATCTTTCATAGTTCCTGTCGCTTAGCAACAAACTAGTGAAGCGAGTGCTCGCCGTCAGTGTGGACAGTCAGCGATCAACTGTTATATGCGTCTCTTTTGTTTACATGCAATGCATATCTGTTATACGTTTCTTGAGCGAGAAAATAGCCGATAGTTGGTCGTTCCCTCGTCGGCGGTGGGACAAGTGCTTAAACCTCAAATTATTATTTTTCTGCGCAAAGAATTCGTAAAGAATAACGCGAGAATTTTCTCATACAACAAAACTGTTTTTCCTTTTCAATCAAATAATTGTACATCATCTTAATAAATTAAAACATACTATCGTAAGTGCTATATTCACAGTTGCGTCGGAACTTTCAATTCAGCCGTTTTATTGAACATCAAAGTAAAGTATCTAATCACCACATATCGGGGGTTTCTCGGACTACACGCATCGTGGATAGGAGAGCGTTCACGAATTACTTGCGAACAGGGGCTGAATAACCGAAAAAATGCTGATAAGATGCGTCAAATGTATGCGGTCGTGGGGTTTGGAGACTACCCACAAGTTACGGTTAATTTTAAGTCGTATTCGTTCAAGTGCATGCTCCGCTGGGTTTGGAGACTACCCACAAATTACGGTTATTTTTAAGTCGTATTCTTTCAAATGCATGCTCCGCGGGGTTTGGAGACTACCCACAAATTATGGTTATTTTTAAGTCGTATGCGTTCAAGTGCATGCTCCGCGGGGTTTGGAGACTACCCACAAATTACGGTTATTTTTAAGTCGTATTCTTTCAAATGCATGCTCCGCGGGGTTTGGAGACTACCCACAAATTATGGTTATTTTTAAGTCGTATGCGTTCAAGTGCATGCTCCGCGGGGTTTGGAGACTACCCACAAATTACGGTTATTTTTAAGTCGTATGCGTTCAAGTGCATGCTCCGCGGGGTTTGGAGACTACCCACAAATTACGGTTATTTTTAAGTCGTATGCGTTCAAGTGCATGCTCCGCGGGGTTTGGAGACTACCCACAAATTACGGTTATTTTTAAGTCGTATTCTTTCAAATGCATGCTCCGCTGGGTTTGGAGACTACCCAAAAATTACGGTTTTCATTTACGCTTATTTTTAAGTCGTATTCGTTCAAGTGCATGCTCCGCGGGGTTTGGAGACTACCCCAGAATTACGGTTATTTTTAAGTCGTATTCGTTCAAGTGCATGCTCCGCGGGGTTTGGAGACTACCCCAGAATTACGGTTATTTTTAAGTCGTATTCGTTCAAGTGCATGCTCCGCGGGGTTTGGAGACTACCCACAAATTACGGTTTTCGGTTACGGTAATTTTAAGGACTAGGTATTTGGTCAGAACAGACATGTTGTGACCATTTCGAATCGCTTTCAGTCTCTGCTCGCGACTCTTTTATCGAGTTGCTATCGGCAACTTTTGCTTGAAAAAACAAAGAGTCTGTTACTCTCTAAATATTTGCGAGTATTTTTTCTTTGATTAAAATATCTAAGACTCGACGCAAAAGAGATACGATTGTGTGTTTACGTTAGCGCTCTCTGATTCCTACGTATTAACATGCGATTAATCTGAGCGACTTTTTTCCGAATGAGCTATTTTTTCACCGGCTGAATAATACCGACTACATGTGTGTGTAGCACAAATAAATGAAGAATTTTTTATCATCGTATTTATTCATAAGTAACAATTTTATTTGCGAAACAGTTTTGTTGAAATCGCCATCAAAAATATTTTTGTTGTTCGGTGCGACGAGACCCTTTTTAAAAGGCTCGTTCCTGGTGGCATATGGAAAAAGCTATATAAAGCCCTATGGAAAACAAAATCCCACTAGTGTGGGACGGTAATGGGTTAATTTATTTTTATCTATATTCATTTAAATTTTCGTTTCAAGGGGAAATGTGATTTCAAGCGTTTAAGTTGAATTCATACTAAAGTTAATCATAACAAAATACCCACTTTTTGATTTACAATTGCAAAACAATTTAAAGAAATAAATGTCACCATATATGAATAAATATCTGCATATATATTATTCCATTGTCATATTTATAATTTATAATAGAAATAAAATAAGGTTTAGTATACAATTAGGATAGGGTTACAACATGTAACATTAATAACGTACACATTCAAAATCAAATACATTTTATTTATCTTATTGAAAGTACAAGTTTCAAGACATGAAGACAGTTAATGAGTTACTTTGGCCATCATAACTCACTTTAGCCGCCCATAGCCTTTACTTCATTATAACAATACGGCAGAGAGCTCTTTCCGTAGACAATAAATGACTATCATTGACGAATGTCAATTGTGCGTAATCCCAATACTTACTTTGTTCAATAGTAAACTGTTAAACAACAATAATATAATATGTATCGGTGGCAGTTTTCACTGACTGTATTTTTGATTGTCATAATTGTCAATATAACAGCTAAACGGTAAATCATTTTGATTCTAGTATCATCAGTTAGTTTCGTTGAATAGCATAGCTATATATTATGTATGATTATGTATTTCTAATTTACTTATTAGACAAAATATTTTTTCAATATAAAAAAGTTATTATGTTAAAATTAACAACCATAACGACTATAAATATAATATCAAGTAACTAAAGACTAAAGTTTTCATTTATTGTTTGAGTGCGTTAAAAGTGTTACATGTAGTAAATATGTACATACCGGTCGAGAATCGAACCGCGGTTTACGCTATTGGGTCGTCAGAAGAATAATAAATACCTATAAATAGGTATATAAGTATATAATAAGTAAAATGTACATATAACAAAAATACAAGCAAGTCTCATTGTGTACATTATATAGTCATCCATATTTGAAAACGCGACATTAGTTTATAAATACAATTTTAATGTAGGTTAAAGTATACCAGTGTTAGTTTAACGTATTTTTATAAATTCATCTCATACATACATTTTATTGAATAATTATCAAAAATAACACAAAATATCATTTATTTGAAATTATCATCGGTTCCGCAATGCATAGCCAAGAAAGTCTAGCAGTTGTGAAGTATCACTAGTCGGTCTTTATATGAAATCTAATTACCGACGTAAACTCTTACTTAACACATTTTCTATGTATACTTGGACAGGTCACAAAGAGTACTACAACCCACATTGCTAGTAGGTAAAATAAAAACAATGAAAATACTAAGTACATTAGTCACTTAACTGCGATATATTGAAGTAAAACCATTAAATACGATACGGGAAATAGCGTCAACACGCATTTTACCTTGGATTGCTTGACGTTTCGGCGCAGGTTGCACTAGCCGTAGTTGCAGTTTAAAAGTTTTGAAGTCAAACTAGTTTTTTCAGTTTTATATTTTCATATATATATTTTGTCATACCATTTTCATTACCCATTTAAATAAATAGTATTGATATAAGAAAATTGTATATTAAATGACATTAATGAAGAAAAGTCGAGTAGTAATAACATATAAGCACGTTTCAAAAAACGTTTTCGTAAATTAGATATATATTTAAGTGTTTATTAAAATATATATTTTGTCCTATGAAGTAAGTTTACTTTAATATAATAATTATTAATATTACCTTGTATGAGACCGAAAAAAGGAGAGCTATTTTCAAATCGTAAAATGTTTTTTAATATTCGACTAGTTATATTCTTGATAGTTACTATAAGACTATGCTTATAGAAAGGATGAATGGGCTTATATGTATAAAAACTGTATGTAAAATTTATTGTTATTTATGTATAATAACTTAGGTACTTTTAGCCGAGAAGTAATTACAATAGTCGCCGTGCAACGCAGTTTTTTCGTTTGAAACAGATCGAATGTACATCTAAATGCCATCATTTATACGACTACTGCCGACTATCAACAAACGGCTAGCTATCGAGTCATTTTGTATGAAAATCTGATCAGCGCCTCTAGTGGGTGTTACAGGAACTATTTTATCAGTACATTTTAAATGTCAAACTCTCGATACTCGATAGTACCGTACGCTTACTTAAGTACTCTTACAGGTCTAGTGTATTTCATATAATGTCAATTATGTATGAAAATATAAATAGTAGAGTTTTTACTAGTGACACCTTAAATAACTAAGGAATACTAAGTAGACTCGTTGCCCGGCGATTGTGTACAAGTTCATAAAATCTCATATATTTTTAAACTTTTAGACCGTGCATTCACCATAACGCTACTTACTATACCGACTTTTAAAAAAGAATAATTATGTATCTTTGTATGTTTGTTTGTAAACATTCACGTACGATATTCTAAAACAATTTCTATAGTACCTCAAACACTTTAATAGATGTCGCTATTCTAAATACGAAATAATTTATATTTTATGAAAATCAAAAACATATTTATTATTAAAATAACTATTTTAATGTGTGAAAATTCACTGTTGTTCTTTATAAATGTGTTTGAAATAAGAGTGTCTACATATAAGATATGTTTTCATTAAAATTTTTCGTAAGATTTTCCCTTAATTTTTAATTTATATATTACCAGATAGTTTACTTTTTAAACGATAAAAGAAAATGGAACAATCAGTGTATGTTAATTTTTATGATTTAAGATATTAATATGTTGTTCGTGTCATACGTTTGAACTTGTTATTATTTAGAATAATAATATAATCATTTTAATTTGAACAGATTTTTTATTATGCTACCCAAGTAATATCCTCGCATTACCTTACAGTAGCTCGATTCTCTACTACTATCGACTACCGACAACCGACCTGTCATCGAGAAATTTTGTATGAAAATCTGATCAGCGCCTCTGACGGACGTCGTAGGAAATATTTTGGCAGTACATTCTAAATGTCAAAATTTCGATACTCGACAGCACCGACTGTACAGAATCGTACTACAGGTCGTTACGTTTAACCGTCAAGTAGCCTTAAGGGTTTATTTGTGTGTATATACAGTGATTTCTCCTTTGCCAATAATTACTGAAGTAGATAATTCCTTATATACACTTCTAAATGTAAAAAATATCCTATTATAATAAATAAATTTAACTCATTAATGTCCATTGTCCTCATTAATGAACCAGCAACCACTTGCGTGGGAGTTGTCAATTAATACCACTCTGCTATCACTGCTCATCCTTTTAATATAACTATAATTTTTCAGGTAGGGGGCTAAAGATCACTTTATATCTACACATGCCTCATTTACAAAAAAACGCAGCAAACAACGAGCACCTTAATAATTATAAACGCTTGGTTAAATAAAGTACAAAATACTCGATTGCATTATCAGACCTATGGTTTTCTATAAAATAATAACCCGGTATTGTTACCTATTACACCATTACACAACTGAAGAAGTCAAATATCGAAATACCCCTAAAAATAAAGGACGTAGGTGTATTTGGACATACAATTCCCCTAAACATCTTTCAGTTAAAATTACTTCAAACGTTGATGTCCACGTAGGCGTATTAAAATAATAAAATGTCCGTTATCAAACCTGACCTTTAAAGAGTAAAATAACACAATTTAGTTGGAAAATAAACTAATATACCTATTCTATTGTTATTGAACTAAGTAGTATATAACAATGCTTTCACGATTGATTGCTCCCACAGCCGATGAAATGTGTTCAAGCATTTGTTAGATTTGATTGAATTCACATAGCGAACTAAGCGATAGAGATTATTAAACTTATATTAATAAATGGTTTGTGATTTTGTTTTCTATTTAAAATTAAGACTAAAATCCATACTATCGTACTAACGATATGAATGCGAAAGTATGGTGCGAAAGTTTGTATGTTTGTTAGGTACTCTTTCACGAAAAATCTACTGGACGGATTTGATCCAGATATAGTTTATAACTTGGATTATCCCGTAGGATATTTTTTACCCCGGGAAATCTGTTCACGTGGACGAAGTCGCAAGCAGTAGCTAGTACTAATATAATAAAGCGTAGGTACTATAGGTAGGTACATATATTTACCTTTATATTACCTACGCACGTCGTTTAGATTTAGATAGTTTTCTTATGTAAAGAGCTATTTTCTTCCTTGAACACAAATCGTACTTGAAAGGAGAAAAATGGTAAGTGAAAATGTCAATCAAATTCAATTATAATGAATATTGTCGTACAAACTTTGCTTCTGCGATACCGCATTCCCCGTTCTGCTAATGTGGCGTCTCAGCGATAGGTGGCGCTGTCAGTTTTGATTTTACGTACGTCTCCAAAGTAAGTTATTACATTTTTATCACGGCTAAACAGATCTAAAGTTGTAAAGTTGGGCAATTATAGATTACATCCTAGAGAATAAATCAAGAAAATATTTTTATAACTCATTGGTTGTTTCAGTCCTCGAAAATAGAACCCCGTTCAGAGTTTTTTAAAATGATAACTAAGTCTTTCTCTGAACGATCGTTCATTAAACTTCAGATTACGCTTCTAATGGGTCTTGGAAACTAATATATGCACTTTCTCAATAATGAAATTTTCCAAAAAATACATAATTATACTTGTTCGGACATATTCTTAGAAAAACGTCCAATAAATCTAGTCCTAGAATTTCAATAATGCGTGCAGAAAAAAACGAAATAGGTTGAGATAGATTATATTGAAATTTGATAATCTTTGGATTTATTAAACTCCATGCATCTACTTAAAATAATTTGATAAGCCCTGTCTTGTCAATAACAGCTGCTATGATAGAGAATAATATTAACCCTCAGAAAAGTGCTTGCAATATTTTTTCAATAAATAATATATGAAGAGGCATATGATTATGAGACATAAATCACGTATGAATTTAAATAAATAATATACAAGCAACATTCAATGAAGAAGAATTAAACCTGGTATTGGTAAGAATAATTTCGACTTTACCAACAGATTCTACTTATAGCGCCTATTAGTCAAAATCTTTAAAATTATTTCCCGAAAAACAGTCATTCATATAAAAAACATAAAGTGATAAATATTATTTTGTGAGTATAGATGAAAATAATTTAATCCCTTATCTGTCTTCCGATAAAACCAAAGTTTGATGCTTCAAATGCCACAAACATAACAAATATATTTAGATTAGTTAAAACCATTAAAGCGAGCAAATGGAGCGTGGATTGCGTAGAACAAACCACTTAGTCGATCGTTTAAAATGATATTATTATTGGTAGCATTGAAGCGATTCTTTATTAGCGCTTATGGATTCTAATAATTCCTTTTGATAGCCGTTGACAAGTTTTAATTTTGTTCTAAACGAGAATTGTTTGATGGATCATTTAAAATCAAAGTACTTATCATATAAATTTACGTTCAATACTTTGATGTTCAAGCACCAGGCTCTCTTCTTCTAAGAGTAAACTGCTAACCCGGTTACGACGAAATTTAAAAATGTGAATGTTAAAGATTTAACCCCGATTTATGAGGTACATTTAGCGGTAGTTTATCTATTCAACAGCGTTTAAACTCATACAAAAAAAAACGCTATTGAATAGATAAACTACCGTTAAATGTACTCAGAGACCGGGGGTAAGTGTATCCTTGGGAACGACATCTCATAAAAATGCAAGGTGGAAATCTAGACAAAAAAGACGTAAGTCGGATATTTGTAAACTTTTCTCTTTTTATACGTTTCGTATGAATACAAAAGTCCATAAATTCAGTTTGCAATTATCAACAGCACGTATTTTTGATAATTATCGTAACTCATAAATCCTTTGAAACATGTTTAGATTTATTCAGTCGTAAAATAAAATAGTTGCGACATGTTTTATTGCGTTGCTATTGTTTCATACACAAAGTTGTGGAGGTTAATAAACTATTTATTTGTATAACTAACGCACCATTTAATATATTTGATGGCCATCTTAGTGTTTATTATATTGAATTGTTCATATTATTATAACACATTAATTTATTAATGAAGTACTAATGAAATAGACGATTAGGTAAGAAAACTCGCAATATTTGTTACGAAATGTTAGATAAATAAGAGTTGAACCTCTTTTATTTACCTCTAAGCAAGTTCCTACTATCTAAGTGTTTGGTCAAAGGTAAATATTTTTGTTATTTTAAAGGATTGCTGATGGTTTTTTTCTATTATTAAAGAAGCCCTCCGTATTTAGAAATAATTGTTTTTCGTTAACTTCGTGGTCTTTTCTTCTTTACCGTATACTAACGCACTGCCACAAGTAAATACTTAGCACGTAAATATATGTATATTGTATGTAGAACGGAAAAAACCAAAAGTTAAGAAGTGATATCTCTAAATCTACATTAAAAAGTCATTCTACATTATTATTATTTTTAATTTTAATGTGCATACAAAAAAGCGATTTAAAAAATCCGCTTTCCATTTTAATCTGATAAAAGGAGTAAAACGTCAGATTTAAAGACACTATTTTGTAGTTTAATATTATTATTGGTACGGAGAGTGACTGGCACGTATAAGCGTGGTTAGAAAACGTCGTTGTGGTAGACTCCATGTATTATTCATTGCAGCAACTGACAGTTCTTTGCTTACCGACGGTACTGACAAGGGACTGGGGTTCCACTCTTTAAGACATTTTAGTCGTTATTTGTTCGGATTTTTCCTTTTTCCTAAGTTAAACATGTTTCTTTAAGTTAAAGTAGTACCCTAGTGTTATTTGGCAGACTAACTTTTAAGGAACGATTTTGTTTTGATTTCTTTATAAATTCTCTTAAAAAAATACTTCTGAACATTACCTTTGTAAAACCTTAATAATAAATTTCTAAACAACTATCTGCTATCCAATAGAATAGTACTTAAATGTATTTTAAAATCATTCCTTAAAAACCGAAAGGAATGTAGTCATAATAATTATAAAGTACAGCTAAATATACAATGAAAAATTCAAATACAATACGATATAAAGAAACTATTATACGTTTTCTAAAATATCAAACAGGAAAATTCAGAAGTCTTTACACGTACCATAAAACACTAAAGCCGTCCAGTGGGGCAAGTAAACAAGCTTTTGTTGAGATTATTGGACCTAAACAACTCCAGGGTCCGAATCTAAGCCTACAACGATATAATCTTCACCAAGGACGTGTTTCATTTGTCAGCCACTGGGTAAACCTTGGGACCCTATTGTATAGCCTGCTTACAATTCCTAGTAACACTATCTATCCATCAGAATGCCGGCTGAATTTCATAATCGGTTTCCAATTGAGACTGAATAGTTTAATTTTGTTGCTAGGCCAACAGATAATAAATAACATTGACAATTTAAAACATAATTGATCCACAAGTTTATGCAGCTGATATGGGTATGATATAGCTACTTTATTTTCGAACTAGCTGACCCGCGCAACTTCACTTGCGTCACGTAAGAGAGAATGGGTCATAATTTTCCCCGTTTTTGTAACATTTTTCGTTACTACTCCGCTCCTAATGGTCGTAGCGTAATGCTATATAGCCTAAAACCGTTCTCGATAAATGGGCTATCTAACAGTGAAAGAATTTTTCAAATCGGACCAGTAGTTCCTGAGATTAGCGCGTTCAAACAATCAAACAAACAAACTATTCAGCTTTATAATATTAGTATAGATTAATCAGAATTCTTAATACTAATCTTATAAATCGTGAAGGTTCTCTATTAAGTTGTTGGATTACTTATAGGCTACCTATATTCTGATCCTTTGTAGAAAGCCTATTGGCTATCGCTATCCGTAAGGCCGGTTACTATGCAATCTTTGAATAGAAATAGGCCTAGTTTAGAGATTCTGGGTTAAGACGCAATGACCTTGAAATATCAATGAAAAAGAACTCAGTAGACTAAAACATGTTGATGACTTGATTTATAATGAACAAGCAAAGGCTAGTTCTTTGACGTAGCCATATGTGGTTGGAATTGTAAAGTTATTTTAGTCTATGTTAGACAACTTACATTGGTTAGTAGTCTAGCAATGTTCAGCAATCGTTGGAACGTAGAAAAACTAATAAAATGTCGCTTTGTATTAGGGATGTAACGGAGCTTTGATCCGCATCAGCATAACTGTTGATTTTCCTCAAGACCTTACGTTTAGGGGTTCGAAAAAGTTAACGCGAGTTAATCAAGAATGTTCTTTCTATAATCTTGACCTCGAAAGTCCAGCGTTATAATGGCAAATGGCATAATGACAAAACGCTTAGCATGCGCCTTCAATATAACATCTGATTGAATTAAAAAGTTAGCTTACGCTTCTGTATCCACAAAACTTAACGCATGGTGCTAGATTTTTTTTTGTCACATTGTTTGAAATTTAGCCTAGTTCATTGAATGTTTATAAGGCTAATCGCATGCTTTTAGTAAGTTCGTTAACAGTAGTCAGAAGCTTGAAGGTCTGACAACCTGTCTTACCGAAAGGTATCGTGTTATAACCCCGGTAACTGGGTTGAGGAGGTCGCGCAGTCGTTCCATGTAAAATACTTATATCCAGCTGCATTGAATGGAAGCTGACTTTAACATAGTTGAAAGAAAGGCTAAGCTATATAACAGCTCCGATACAACCCTACTTTGTATAGACTTTGTCGCAAATACTTTGTGACGAGGGTCGCATTCATTTGTAAATATCTACTTCGCAAGTATTCGTAACTCTCCATAATGTTGAGATCAAATGTGATATCGCTCTTGAACTGACATGCACACACTTTTAACGTTTGATAGTATAATGTATTTTATATACAGCTAGTTATTTCTAGGAAGTCTTTGGGTAGTGATGAAAAAGGGACATGTTCACGGTCGTTCGCAGAATCGTCATTCGAATTAAATTATCGTTTTTAGTGAGAATCATGCTGTCGCTCTCACTTCCATACGAATTCCAGGGGACAGAAAGATTTTTATATTATTATGTCACAAAAAATATCAACATTAAGTGCAGTAGCGGAATAATCTTTAGTCTACTACTATTATTTAGCTAGTGGCAACAATAAATTATACTTCAAAATAGATCATGCACAGCTTAACAGTTTTTCATACAAAATTTCTCGATAGCTACGCGGTATCAGTACTTCAGCTGTATGTAATCTCGTTATTTCTTCGCTTAAGACCCGTTGCACTACAATATTATCTGTAAAAGTCGCGTGAGTTTAAAATCGTTAAGTACGGAATCGCCTAATTAAAATTCACTTTAGTACCTACATATATTAGTCAAGCACAAGGCCGCCCTGAATATCTGCTGAAAAAAATATTGTCTTTATATCATATATTTTTATATGTTAAAAATATATAACTATCCCTATGGTAAAGTTTGTTTACAAGTTAAAAAAAACTGAGATGTCTATGATAGATCGTAGTTTGGAAGTTGTAACTAAAGAGAATATTTCCAACCGCAACTATTTTTCGTCTAATTTCGAAAGAGATTTGTGTGAAAGAGAAATATATTACAACATTTATAAACGGTGATTTACGACTTCTAGGATGATTACTTTTGACAATCATTCAGCATTCAGACTTTCATGAATTATAAATGAAATTTCTAAATGGCCAAGACATTATAGAATGTTATGAATAGGATATTTTGGTAGCGAAGAATTGCTAGAGCTGTAGTTGTACTAGTATTCATTATATAGCTTTTGTAGGATTGTAGGATCCAAACGTAGTTCAAGGCCAAGGAATCTTGATATGGGTGTGGAAATAGAAAAAGAATACATTAGTGGAAATAACTGCTACACATTTGCGAACCGTCTTTACTGCTTTACTTACAAACGTCGTATTCGCTCCGACTAGTTATACAGTGCCTCGATTCTCTACCACTATCGACTACCGACAACCGGCTAGCTATCGAAATTTTGACGTTTAGAATGTACTGCCAAAATGTTTCCTACGACACCCGTAAGAGGCGCTGATCAGATTTTCATACAAAATTTCTCGATGACAGTTCGGTTGTCGGTAGTCGATAGTAGTAGAGAATCGAGGCACAGTTGTTTGTCACTTTATCAATTTTGAAACTGTGTAAATGAAAACGACAAATCACTATCTAACTAATCAGAGCTTAAACAACATTTGTTAGTAAAAGCCCTGCCTCACTAGGACGCCATGGCGGCGTCGCTGGCTACGTATCCAAGCAGTTAGTATCGAAATGTCACGTTGCCACACCGTCGCCACGTCAGGCTACATACATTTCAGTATTATCTGCTTGGATACGTAGCCAGCGACGCCGCCATGGCGTCCTAGTGACGCAGGGTACTAAGTCAGTTTTGTCTTAGTTTTTTTGGCAGGCATGTATGGACGTTGATGAAGCAAAAGCAATTAGCTTGGATCTTAGCAAGTTGCGTTCTTTCGCCTCTGTTTAATCCCGTGATAACAAGGGCTTTCTTCTGTCTGTATATCAGTTTGTAGGTACATATTCTGTATATTTTGAACGAATTTAATCTAGATTGTAAGAAATACTGTTATATTGAGATCCTTTTTATTTATTTAAGTCGTTGAACTAAAATTGCTCTCATGCGTAACGTATATCAGGAATATTGTGTATATTTTTATCATAATTCTATTTTTTCTTGTCCCTTTATTTAGGGTCGTTGACATCATATTTTTACCCATAAATATTGAAAACACAGTTAACCTAGTAATAAATAAGAAAAAATGCTTTGGTCAGGGTCTTTTCCGCTCACATAAAATTGCATGGCCTAATATTTAATGTCGTAAAACGTATCGGCATTAGTGTACTTTTTTGTAAAGGAAGAGTTTTTGTAGTGAATAACTGATCAGCGCCTCTAGCGTCTAACATATGAACTATTCAATTCAAATAATAACGTCAAATGTCAAAAGCATGCTCCTTCATTGTTACTGCCTATTGTTAGAGTAGAGTAGTAGAGCTGGGACGCGGAGTATCCGATCGGAGGTACGGCGTCCTGGCCACGTTATGGTGACCGCAGAAGGAACACCGTCAGGTTTTTAGTCGGTATGCCCAAGTCAGCCGGAACGCCTTGCCGGCGGGAGAGCCCGACAGACCCCCGCTTTCCTCCCTGGGGCGGGACATGCAGTAATGCATTTTCCTGATGAAAAAAAAAAAAAAAAAACAAAAGAGTAGTAGAGCTATTGTAAGAAATTTCCTCTACAGATCTTTTTGCCTAGAGAAGATAGTTTGGAACTGTAGGACCTGCATCTAATGCCTAAGCAATAAAATAAAATGTGTCTTTAATAACACTAATGAGGGATACTATTTTAATGGTCATCAGATGTCATCATTAGTGCCAGTGAAAGTTCAATTAAACTGAGCGTGCTAATTGCTATTAAGGGTTGTAATTTAATTTGATATTGGTCTTGATTGGGGCTATTAGGGACATGCAAGAGCGATAACGGTATTCGATTTTGCCTAGGACTCCGTTCACTAGATTTATCTTAAAAGCGTGTTAACAAAATTGTGCATGCCAAGGCTCTCCAAGTTATCGTATAGCGTTGATCAGATAAAGTTATTTTAATAACTAAGGGCAACTTCAAGACATTTCAAATCATCTTTTAAAGTTACAAACTATCTCCAAGTATTTCAAACTAACATCAAATAGCAAAGAGCTAGAACATTTTCGTCGGAAATTTAATTCGTCGGTCGTCGGTCGCCATATTGAATCCGTGGCAGTCTCGTAATTGAAAATCTATCGTCCGAACGGTAAAGATATTTTTTAGACATTTTTAAATGCATTCTGTGTGAAAAACTGTAGATTCTTTTATTTCTTTATTTTTGTTTATTGTGATGGGTACAATTATGAAATAATTGTCCTTGCTATTCCCGCTACGGCGTTCGGTTTATTGACACTGGCCAACAGTGTAGGGTTGTTTTATAGACTCCAAGCACAATACACAGGTACTCCCTCTATTCCTTCACTCTCATAGCCCGGTGGGACAGATAACGAACTCGACCAATACCACGATTCTCTACCACTATCGACTATCGACAACCAGGTAGTTATTGAGAAATTGTGTATGACCATCGTTTCAGCGCCTCTAGCGTGAGTCGCAGAAACTATTTTTGCAGTACATTCTAAATGTCAAACTCTCTATATAATACTCGAAAGTACCGACTGTACAGAATCGCGCTACAATTAAAGGTCTGGCGCAGAACCGACGCGACGGCACAAAGGAACTTGAGTTATGTGTGTGCTTTAGTAACAATGGTTAATAAAAAGCATATGAAATTATAACAAAAGTACGTATTTTCTATTCTATCTTTAAAATTACTGGTTTTAAAACTAATAACATTTATAAAACCTTGAATCATAAGATAACATCACTCTCTAACTAGGTAGACTTCAACAAAGAAGTAAATAATTTATAAACTTAAAAACTATAGAAACTTAACAGTAAAGAATTCAAATATTCTTAGAAGTTTTTGTTTCAATATCAACATTCAACATAATATATTATCTTTTATATAAGATCAAATTAATACCCAAATTAATTATTTTAAAGAGAAATGAATCATGTCGGCATTTGAAGTTATACAGTTTTTTATGGCACATAAATTCGTAATACACAAGCATGTAATACATACTACCGTATCAGAAAAATATATCATATTTCTATCACAATAACGACATTTGTCAGTATCTAAACCATCTGCCGTAAGGGTCAAAAGTCGTTGATACCTAACGTACCCGATAGATCGTTGAACCCACGTTGAACCTATCCGTATTAGGTCAAAAGAAAATATTGATGTAGGTTCCAATTCTGTAGGAAGGTGGATGAACTCTTCACTATTCGGGCGTAATTACTTAGGTGTTTTTGTAACAAGAAAATGATTAAGTACATACCTCTATTATATTCCTTCCTCATTATTGGAGGAGACCCTTGCCCAGCAGTGGAACAGTAATGGGTTAAAAAAATACTAAAACAGAAATAAACATCATGATGAAACCCTGGATGCCTAAAAGTGGTTTAACACGTTACTTGAAGGCATGCAAAGTTCACAACCCGCATACGGTTAGCGTGTTGGACTCGGGGCCCTTCTCTCGTTCGGGAGGAGAGCCTTGTCCAGCAGTGGGACAGTCACGGGTTACAAAAAAAACGAATCGTCTTCACGCATTTTACATTATACCTTATTCTTGACGTTTCGGCGCAGGTTGCTGCAAACTGGCTGGCCTAATAATATTAAAGTCAATATCCAATGCGAAACTTTAATGTTATGAGCTCATATTATTGAACAGCGCCGAAAGAGACTTTTCAAATATAATATGTATTTGTTTAAAAAATCGTTTATGTTAGTTATTTTAGATTGATGCTATTTTTCTGTTCAATATTAATATTCATCAAAATAGTACAGAGTTTATATTTCGAAATATATTTCTAAAGATCAAAGATTTTAACTGTAATTGTGTTTTTTCCAATAATTGATGAGTTATAATAATTTATTCGCGATTCTCAATACAAATGTTTACTAGGAATAGCATTTTCATGTTGCCTTTGATGTAAATATTAATTTGATTTTAAATACCTTTAATAAAACCACCTCTTCTGTGCACCTATCATTATTGGCTATTGAATAAAATAAAAAAAGTATTGACTCTATAATGAGCAATTAAACTTCAACTTACACACATACGTACATAAAATCACGCCTTCTTATCATAGGAGCAGAGAACGAAAAAACACCACTTGGTAGGTACTTACAAACTTCCCTTGGTTCATTCACATACATCTTGACATACAACAACGAAATTAAACTTGGTACGTATCAATAACTAGGAACATTGCTTAACCAATTTAGATTTTGATTAAAATTACTACGGATCATGAATACCAGGAAAGAAAAATACTACCAAGATTTCGTACCTATTTCTACATACGAATAAAATCACGTGAACAGCGGGCATAAGCTACCTTATAACATATCGATATAATAATACATTTAGGTACCGTAAATTCGAAGGTACGGAATCAAGACACGTATTTTCTACCTTCACAGAATTATAGCAGTATTAGTTATGTATTAGTTCTCTGAAGGAAATCATATTTTATTCAACTACTGACTAAATACGGCACTGTCTGGTTTTGACGTGATGCGGGAATAATTCAATACTTATGTGGGAGTCGGTCTGTCTTTCTTTAAATAGATTGCATTATCTGTAGAGCAGACAATTTTAATATACATTGAACTATGATTTAATCCCACGGGGACTGGAAAACCACAAAGTTGCAGAGAATCGAGTAAATACATTTAATAGAGGGCTTTAAATACAAATTGTCTTAAGAAAGACTGCCATGTTTATTGATATGCGTGTATCGTGTCACAATTATTATTAAACGAAGCATTTGCAAATTCTTTTAACCTCTTATATGAAATATATATAAAGAATTAGATTTATTGTTTCTTTGTTGGTAATATTAAGACTCCTTTATAAATGGATAGGAAATAAATGGAATGTTTCACCTCCTTTTTTTCGTACGTAAATAATACCAGTCGATTTTTCCATGTTTAGACCACTTTTCGGTTGGTAGGAATATGTTGTCATAAGTCCGCCTTTATACAAAATTGTATTTTAAGTTTAAAATAAATAAATAATTTGATGTGTTTTGGCCAAATTCTCTTTAATACATCTTATGTTACATATTCAATTACAACACGATTTTAATTAAATCAAAACACTCGTTCAAATAATTGCCTACAAAACCCTGACCTAAGTTAATAAAAGCAAGTAGAAGTGCATTAATTAACAAGGTTCGAGTTGTGGTCTGAGGTGAAACACTAACAAGCTTGCAACGTTATGACCAAAGTTTCAATGTCAGATGTTATTAACTGCATGTAAATACAGACTTACATGGGAACGGCCCAGTGGAATGAAGTTTTAGTTATCGTTAACGAATTCCTAGAAATTTTAAGCAAAACTACTGACTGTTGTGGTACGGTCGAATCCTGGGTCTGGTCAAAAAATTGTTTCCAGAGTTTATCTGCCAAAAAATTCTTTGCCAATTGCCTGAAGGTAGGAAGTTAACGTTCATCGTCTTCCGTGCCTCGGGAGCATGTAAAGTCGTGAGTCCCGCGCTTGACTTTTCACTGGTTCCCGACGTGGCCGACCCATCAGTCTACGACAGTCAGGGTATAGAGAGTGTGATTCTGTATTGTCTACACTTTGATACTTTTTATAAAAGGAGTAGGGTAGGGGTTTTGTATGTACCTTTTTGCGAGATTATATTTGATGTAAAAGTGCTTTTAGGCCTTCTTCTTTCTTGTTAAGTATCAATATATCGCCACAATAGGAATCACAAGGAAATTAAATTATGTCTCGCGAACGCTATGGAGATATTTGTTAAGCACAAAATACATTTCAAATTGTGTGTGTCTCATGCGGTATATTTATGTGTAAATAAACTAGTTATCTATTATGCTTCTACATATATTTTTTTTATTACAGCACTATTTTTTTCTTTATGAGAAAAATGAAATATGCATCGCATAGTCGTATTTGATTTGTGGAACTTTAACATAATATAGGGAAATATTAAGATGGATGCATATTGTTTTATTCCTTTCATTTTATATGATGGTTTCTGCGTGGTTGTAGACGATATAGAATAGTTATGATTATATTAAAATACTTTTAAAGAGATGCATGTGGGTGTAATTTTTTGTAAAACTTTTGCTAAACGCAATTAAGATTTAGTTGTTTATTTTCATACCCACACTATTCATAACATGTTTTTTATAAATAAAGTTATATTGTATGAAGTATTTTTAACTTTGTTTTATGTAATATTTCTGTATTGTGTAATAGATATTATAATGTGGTAAAGTAGCAACGGCAGTTCATTAATAAATATTTATCAATTAAGTGCCGTTTTAATTATTAAAAGTTTTAGGTAGAAGACTGGGTTGGCCGCTACCGGCCGGGGCCTGCGAAGCCTGTTACGAAAAAAATGACAATTTTAATTTTGTTTTCAAACCTATTGACTTTCAGCTAACCTTTGAAGATAAAGATAAAGTAACCGAATAAATTTTCTACAAGATAAACTTTATATTATAACAGAAAATTGTTAATTACTTATTTTATTTATAGCACTACTAAGAAGTCTCCTAAAGTTCTGGATAATATACTATATTATTATTGTCTGGCAGACTTCAAAAGACTTTGTTAGTAATATCGAACAATTTCATATTTAGCCGCTATAATGTTCTTGGAGGTCCTCATATAATACAAGTTTAGGAATGTCTACAAGCCAGCGACTTCGGCGAAATTGAACAAGTTTTTCTCACATTCGGAATTTGCAAATCAGTTTTCCCGGAATCTTTTATTATTTCGCTTAAAGATGGTACAGTTATGAGTAGTGGTATCTATACATACATATTATGTATACATACATACATAATATAACGCCTGTTATAACCAGGAGTGTAGTCAAAGGTGTATGAAATACTTGACATTGTATAAACTAATATCAAATACGAAAATCTGTCTGTTACGCTTAAATGAAAACTGCTTAGCCAGTTATGATAAAATTTCGCATGGAGTCAATAATAATTGAAAACATGATTCAATTTAAGATAAGAGAGGCCTTAAGATTGTATATTAGTGGAGCTGGGCGGGTCAACTATTTGTAGACGTATATTTATACGTATATTTATTTCCCCACAAGATGGACCGACGACCTGGTAAGGGTTGCCGGAGTCCGATGGATGAGGGCGGCCCAGGACCGGTCCTATTGGCGCTCGATGGGGGAGGCCTTTGTCCAGCAGTGGACGATTCCCGGCTGAGATGATGATGATGATGATGATGATTTATAGGTAATTTCAGGATCTTGAATCAGCTGGAATCAGTCTGGGGTTCTAAGACATCCTGCTTTACGACTCAATTTGAATTTAAAGTGCTCATTATCTACAATAGACTTCATATTGTTTGATTTGAAAACGTTGACGTAACTGAAACGAACGTTAATTCAAAACTGTCTTTAAATATAAAATAATATATGGCGTATAGATTATTAATTACTTTTGAAATTGATCAATTTGGTACCCTTCGCGAATTTTACAAAAGCTTATCTTCTTCAAGACCTTTTAAATGTATTTCTGAGAAAGCTATGGTAGTTATCTAGTATGATGAAATTTTGTGCGATGAGTTGGTGCTGTCCCGTCCTTGGCCCGGTTTGTTATCAACAGTGTAATTATTATTATAATGAAGCAATACATTATATCAACGGGTGTTTATTTATGCCCCCCTATGTGCTTAATAGGGGAAGACTTGTATGTTTTAGCCCTACTAGATGATGTTTTACTTGTTGTGTTTATTTTTGGTCCAAGCTCCTGGGTCATACTTTTGATATAGGTACTTTGATATATTTAATTTTGATTAAGAATAAAATGCCATTTTTGTTTTATAATAAAAAACAAGAGAAGGGTTTGTTTTGTGGTAAACAAATTAAAAAAGGTTAAATACCCACGATCTTGTTTTCATAACAGTAATGCTAATATTTGTATTATAAGGTGATTTTAGGTTTGAGTGAATGAATAAGTAAATGTTGCATCTTCTTATCCCATGTATTTTAAAAAGGGAAGAACAAAATTAAACGCATTTAAGCATTATTTTGATATAATACATTTTTAATAAAATAATTTAATTATGAACATAATCTTCCCGTTAGTAAACACGTACTTATTCAATTTTTCTACAGAAAAATAAACAAGGCTCCATATTTAAAAAATGTTTTTTTGTAAAATTAAGCAGCCAATAATGATTACCAAGAAATATGCCTTTTTTTTAAAGTAAATGGGAACATTGAAATATAAACAAAAAAGCAATTACTGCCAGCAATGGTGATAAATATGAACAAATACTTTTTTTTAATTATCGAAGCTGGCATCGGTAATTAGGTACATTCAGCCAACACAATAATTGCAAGTTATTGCTAATTACGTTTGTCGTTTGTTGAAAATAAAAGCTTGTTATATAGAAACACTAGCGGCTCGTCCTGGCTTCACTCGGGTTACATCAGGGTAACTTTAACAAATTACACACTTAAACCTTACTCGGGAATAATACTGTCTTTATACTGTCAATTCAGTGCATTATTTATCGTAAACAGACATTAATGTAAAGACGCGTTGCTAAATCTTTGTTTGATAGATGTAGTGACTAGCAAAAGGAGATTCAAAATCAAAATATTACGTCGGAATCAGTATAAGGTACCGTTTAGTATAATATGATGGTACAAGATGTATCGTGGCTTTTAACGTCTGTAAAGTATTTGCAAAATTTATTGTCTGTGTGATTTGGCTTCAATATATGTTATCCATAAAACATTAAGCCTAAATCTGGAACGAGGAGGATTGAAAATTTATAGGAAAGACCTTGTTCCGGCACTGGAGTTAATATTGGCTTAACAAAATAGCCTATTGAAGCTAATAAACGTATTTCAAGCCTCATTGGAGGCGCTTACTGGTTGGCAAACGATTTGTGGGTTAAGCGAGATGGGCGGTTGCATAATGGAACCAGAACTGAGTGCTTCCGTGGGTACATAGAAAGTCAGTCGTTTGTTGTAATTAAGAAAAAGGTTGACAGTCAAAAGCCTTTCTTGATATGAATATTTAACTCCTTTGGCACTAGGTTGACCACTAACCAATAGGTAAAAAATATAGCGGTAACAGACGACATCCCCTACATATTTTATCTGTCTAACTATCACAGGTCATGATCAGATACAAACTGGTGATGAACAGACGGATAGCGAAGTCTGAACAATAGGATCCACTGGTTCCTATTTTTAAAACTTTCGGCACGGAACACTAAAAGGCATCCACATATCCTCTCTTTACCCAGATCAGTAAAAATCTCAATTTATCGCACCAGTAGATTGTATTAAGTATCGCATGCCAAATGTAAGCGGCTTTCAGTTCACGATACAAATCCACGAACTCGGTTCGGATTGTCGTCTTGACATTTAGACTTCGTAGAAATATATCTAGTGGGTGTATTTTTATTTGATCCAATGATCCAAATACATATCTAAGATGATTTTAGTATAATCTGCTAATCATATGTAGATAATATCATCCTCGTTATAAATAAAGGTGTAGGCAGAAGTTTATGAAATACACCTACGTGTCACCATCAACAAAACCAGTCCCATGTGGTAGAGGGCGAGCCTATTGTCATTTACCAGGCACGTTACCAAACTACGATGTAATATTGAGAAACATTCTAATATGCTAGAATGTTTTGTTGTTTTTTAGGATAATAGTCTTATAATCCTGAAAAATAAATACAAATAAAATTGCTTTGAAAGCTATGTTATTTAAATAAAACTTTTCCGTCGATTTTTGTCAAATTTTAAACATTAAGGTCAGAAATTTTGATTTTTTTTAAATAATATTATATTCTGTTTCATAAACGTTCATTTATTTTTATATACTTGAATTCTATTGTACCAAAAGTATACAAGTATACGCTCTGCGTCTCTTTGAAGCTATCGTGTAGGACATTATGTAGATTGTATGTAAATGTACTGGACTGTAGAACCTGGAACAATATTCTATGTTCACACTTGAAGTAGCTTTCTTTAGACGTTAACATTCATGTTGTCGTAAAAAAAGATGAGATTATGATAATATTTTTTATTACAATAATGTCTACCACCTACTAGGATAGTGTGTTTCTTTTAAATATTACAATACATACTATTCACAACTCCTATCAATCTCTCCAGTTAAGATCTAATGAAAATATTGTGTGTTAATGGTAGGATAGGAATGAAACAAAAGACTTCCCAATTGCAATTCCAATGAGTTTATTTTAAGGTTGCCCCATTGTACTCATCGGTTACTTACTGAAAAAAAATAGCTCATATTAAGAAGAAAGAATGTAGATTTTTCGAATAAGTGTCTTTATAATGGGTGGGATTCGACCTCTCGACCTCTTGATTGCAAGTCAGACACCTTTGCACCTGTACTATATCTTCTAAACATTAAATAGAGCATTCCAAAATATATTAAGCAAAATTCCCGTTTCAAAATACATTTTAATTCCCACCGCGTTCTTCAATTAATTGTATCCCAGGAATCTGTTGCAATTATCCGGTACGAATGCTACATAATTGCTTTTTAATACTTTAAAATATAAAGTAGTCGGCCTTTCCGTATAATTAAAACTTTATACCGACCTAGAGCTCAAACCAATAGTTATACCATGAAATCGAATGATCGTACGTGTCGTTCCATCTCACTCACTCGCATTGATTTTCAATTAACGATAATGAGACGGAGAATGTCCACCGGTATTGCCAAATGGGACTATTACTGTTTCAGTATTCAGATTTGAGGTCATCAACCTTCTATTGCGAGGCTTGCAAATTAGGTCTCCCATATTAGATTGCAAAGTTAATGTAGGTATTAAAAGAAGGTCATCAGTAGCACGATTCTCTACAATTGGAACCATTGAGTATCGAGAGATTGACATTTAAAATGTGCTGCCAAAATAGTTTCTACGACGCCCGCTAGAGGCGTTGAAAAGATTGTCATACACATTTTTTCGATAGCTTGCCGGTTGCCGGTAGTCTATAGTGGCAGAGAATCCAGCTACCGTTTAAATGATAAAAGGGAAACTAAACGAAAATCAATACTAATATTTGTACCTACTTAAATGCGAAATTGGCTCTTTATATTAACCTATCTTTTTGTAAACTAGTGAACCAATTTCGATGAGGATTTTTAGGGTAATAAATTACCCTCTGAGGCCTCTCAGTCTTCTTTTAAGCCTAGAAAAAGGTCACACAAGAGTTATCAGTGCCTCAATTTGTTACCTAATTTGTCAATTTTATTTTGATCTATGTGTAGTAAGAGTTAAAATATTTAACATATAAGGGAACCTGTTGTACCTAGGCCGGTTTTTTAGAAATATATTTTTTATTGTGATTTGACGTGCAGCACACAAATCATATTTGCATATTTTGAAATGTCAATTATTTGGGTACTCACCAAAAAAATATCAGAAATGTATATTTAATACTTACATAATATTTTTAAATTTAAAAATAAATGGGAAATGTGGCCAAGGTACAACATACCCTATGTACCTAGGCCAGTAGTACGTTGTACCTAGGCCACATTGAAATTTGGGGGTAATTTAAGCAAATTATCAAGTTTTGTTAACTAAAATCATTTTATTTGATTCATTACAGTACACAGTATTATTACAGTATACAGTATTTAAAAAAACATTTTAAAAATTCTCAAATGATCAAAATTTAGAAATGATCAAAATTAAAATAATATTCATAGCTTTTTTTATGCTTTTCAAACAAAATATTTAAACAAAAACAACTAACTTTGGCCACCGTTTCGTTACATCACATTGCTGCGCCTGCCAAACTCCATATGTGTATTTTGATGTTAAAAAAAAATGAATATTGTGTCCCGAATAAAAAAAAGTTTTCCAAAATCTCACAAAAGACACATGTGGAACTTGGCAGGCGCAGCGACGATATCACATAATATAATATAGCAAATCAATATACCTATATAGCAGAGCAAAGGAAAACAAAATATTGAAACAACTAGCTGACCCGCGCAACTTCCCTTGCGTCACATAAGAAAGAATGGGTCATAATTTTCCCCGTTTTTGTAACATTTTTTACTGTTACTCTGCTCCTACTGGTCATAGCGTGATGATATATAGCCTATAGCCTTCCTCGATAAATGGGCTATCTAAAACTGAAAGAAGTTTTCAAATCGGACCAGTAGTTCCTGAGATTAGCGCGTTCAAACAAACAAACAAACAAACTCTTCAGCTTTATAATATTAGTATAGATTAGTATAGATTATCTTTACCTATATATAAATTATTATTTCTCTCTTAAATTTTAATCAGTCATTTGGACTAGCTATTATAAAAACACTATCAATAATGTAGATATATTATTCAGCCTTAAGCATTTAGTAGAAATCCCAGTACTTCTGTATCTCTGGAACATAATAAATTTCTCTGTTCTTGTTAACTTTTTGCGGGGTTTTAATCTCCTCTTTTTCAGGCCATTTCCAGTTTTTCAGTGATTTTTGCATCGATTTCTGAAATAATAAAGATATTTAATCAGGAATATTATTACGTAAATGTGAAATAATTTAATAAAACATTCTCCTGGCCAAAGTATAACATCCAGGTTGTACCTTGGCCACTGGCCAAGGTACAGCTGATCGACAGTGACCGAGGTACAACACTAATCCAACTTCACTAAAACGGTGATTTTATATAGTTTAGAGATTAAGTATCTCGTAAGTTTTTTATTGTGTTGAGACTTGTAAAATCAAAGAACCGATAGCATATAACAGTTAAGTGACTATTAGAAAACTTTTAAAACTATTAGACTTCAAAATATATTAGAAATACTTACTTTTTCACACAAAAAAGTTTCAGCGTCGATAACACCAAACACCGGCTTAATGGCGGTATGCGACTAACATCACATTGAATAGTCTGTAGTGACGTATCGAATACCATAAACAGTAGAATTTAGTATCGCGCGAATATTTGAAAACGAGCCCAGTGGCCTAGGCCACTGGGCTCGTACACATAGTGCCAAGGTACAACAGGTTCCCCTACAATTAATTACAAGTAAATACGATGCCTTAATCAGTTGTTGATATTATTTTACGTATCTACCACAAATAATACGAAAAATATGAACCTTGAAACTACAAGAAACTTGAAACACGGATAAATTTTTTACATAACATTTTATTAAATTTATTTTGTTAAAATTATATTTCGCGTCTATCATGAAGGCACTCGGACTATTAGTTTTTCGGACTGCAGTGTATAAAGTGCTGTTCTATTTACGGTGAACATGGAATGTGCTAAAATATGCTACGACTAGTGCGTTTGTAGAATCTGCTACAATGTGCTACGACTGCTAACTGCTACGATGAAAACTAACCTGATGGGAGACCAGACTGAACGTTAAAGCCCACGCTTTAACGTACTTTACTTTTTACTTTAACGGCACTTTGAACTAAATATAGGAGTGATTTGTTTGAGGAAACAGTTATGTTATAAATCGTATTAATATGTTAAGGAATGTCTATAAAAATATCAAATCTTCATGTTATGATGTGTATAGCCAAAGATTCTGGATTAAAATGGTCATAGGTAGATCGAGAAAGGAAAGTCGCTGTAGTAGGTACTTACCCTTTTTAATTACATTGCCTGCACAAGTCAATGTAAAATTTGTATGTAAAAAGTGGTACTTTTATACATTTAATATGGCCTTGAAACTTTATTTGCCTTATCTAAGTCAATATCAGGGTAAACACTTTTCAACAACCCATATTTTTTCCTCGAAGTTCAACAGGAAATCTTTTTACGATATTCGACACTTTTGATTCTATTGGAACTTTACCTAAGAATAACTTTATTTGATAACTGACCTTATTTTTTGAGGAAAATCTTGTAGCAGTAACATTATGGACTAGCTGCTAAATTATAAATTGCAGATTCGGTATCAGTATCCGTTACTAAACATCCCCCATTGGTTTTTTTTTAAATATATTCAATGTACAGAATTCCTCTCTACAGATTTATTATAAGTATAGATTTTTTTAGGTATGAATGTAAGCCATACAAAAAGCTTTAATTCATTTAAATATCCGTTCTAAATCTGTATCTTCTGTATCTATGTAGGAATAAGATTTATTGCGGCCAAACTACTAACCTAGAGTCAACAGAAATTCTATTAAAATGGATTTGTCAAAGCTTTCCGTTACTTACATAATCGTTTTAGTTATTTTTAGTTTATTCTCTATACAAATTCAGGATACTTTATATTACTTCAATACCATAGTAGCTAGCTAGATAGCCGCCCGGTAATTCATACCGCCATGATGAATTTTATTGAAATAGCTATATTTTATAATTGAGTTCTTCAACTATTTTCACGCAAAATGAATTCGAAATTGGTTCCACTTTTAGGGTAGTATATAAAAAGATATTTTTAACAAACTATGATGACTTCGGAGTCAGTGAGATGGTTGATCAAATCTCAGAGAACCGACTTGCCATCAAACAAATTCCAACCCAATCAAACGTTGGTATAATATTCGTACTACCTAAAGCAAATTCTATATCCAGTGTGTTCGTTCATATGATATAGAACAAGGGTATTGCCACTTCAATCTTTATTGGGTACGATTGGAAGCTTGTATTTGAGTGATAGACCGACAGATTGAATAGATAGGGTTCCAATCAACGTTATCATAATTACATACCATATGGGTTGCTTGTTAACGATTTAATGATCGAATGAAGCGCGCAGAATTACAGCAACATGTCTCATTTATAGTTAATTACGAAAACACAATTTAAAAAAGCAAGTTTAATTTGAATAGTTTTCGATATTTTTTTGATATTTGGATATCTTTGTAGGGAGAATAAGGACATTGCACACAAGTACGTCATAACTTCTCAGTCTTTAGGGGTGTGTTATATTATTTTTAAGACGTATTGCGATGCGTTATAAAAATAATATAATTGACAACAAAAAATAGCTTAATTTCTATTGAATATTGCGATCGATATTTCCTTCTCTCTAATAAACATATTTGTGTGCCTAGCTCAGGTCATAACTTAGCAACACTTGTCGGCATTAAACAAAAGCGCTACGCCCACGTTCTCGTTTATAAACACCCTTACTATGTAATGAAATAGACTGGAAAGTTTACGATATGTGGTACAGCATTATTCTCACTGTACTGTACATAAAGTAGGAAATATGCACGATAAAAGCTGCGGTTTATTGCTTCATTCTTACTCACAACGAATATGACAAACCTTTAAAAACATGGACTAAGTAATAAAAACTGGCCACGTGCAAGTTAGACTTACACACGACAGTTTCTGTAAATTATTTTAAAGAACTGCAAAAAGATTACGTTTTTTGGAACCCACTTAAATATTTTTTTTATTGTATTTCGTTGTTGTTTGACAGAAATTTCACGTCTGCCTTACTATCACGCTTCATGAAATACAGCTATGCATTATTTTTATACAAGCTACCCAGAGAAAATTAGTGACATCGCAACTGATTCGCGTTTGCATCGCGACTGAATCTGAGCCCGTGGGCGAGGGCACACAGCTAGCGACCGCTTTGCGTCTTTAACGATGCTACGCGTGACAGCATCTCGGCTGCATCACTACAAAAAGTCGCCGTGGGCGAGGGCCCTTAGAATTTTTGTGATACATATAGTTAAAATCAATAAATAATGCAACGCGAAAGCATTAAAGGTATAACAATTATTTATTCCTTATGTAAAATGCGGCAGGCAATGTCTACCACGTGCCGGCTACTTTAAATAGGTCCCTACTCTCAGGCAAACTGAAGTCCTTATTATTAAGGATCTTAACGTCTTAAGAACCTATTTGAAACACTAAAATAGATTCTTAATACCTTGCTTTCAAGTTGATAACAGTCTATTAATAATAAACTAGGTTCCCTCATGGTGTTTTCTTTTATCGTCAAAGCAAGTAATGTTCTGTCTACTAAGTAGGTACTGGGATTTTACACCACTACCAGGGAATTCGGGTTTCGATTAGGTCCCCTTGTGGGTGACTAAGGAGTTTCCATTAAAGAGGGGCGACTACCTACAACTACCGGCTAACTATTGCCAAATTTTTTTAAAAAAACAGTAGCGTGATTCTTTACCACTATTGACTATCGAAAACCAGCTAGTTATCGAGAAATTTTGTATGAAATATGAAGAAATTTTTAGCGGGCGTCACGGTAATTGTTATTGGAAATTTCGATCGGGCGCCGTAAGAACTAATATTCCAGTATATTTTTAACTAGCTGACCCGCGCAACTTCGCTTGCGTCACATAAGAGAGAATGGGTCAGAATTTTCCACGTTTTTGTAACATTTTTTTACTGTTACTCTGCTCCTATTAGTCGTAGCGTGATGATATAAAATATGCTTTTTTTCACGAAAAATATTCGAAAATTATTTTTATCTCTTTATATAACGAAGTCGCGCTAAGGCATATCCGCCATTAAAACAGTTGCCATGACCACGGAATTTTGTTAATTTAATGTCATTATAATATTGATTATTCGCGACTTCGTTCGCCACCTGAATTTTCCCGGGAAATGCGTAATTTTCCCGGGATAAAAAGTAGCCTATGTCCTTTCTCGGGTATCAAAATATCTCCATACCAAATTTCATGCAAATTGGTTCAGTAGTTTAGGCGTGATTGAGTAGCAGACAGACAGACAGACAGACAGACAGACAGACAGTCAGAGTTACTTTCGCATTTATAATATTAGTATGGATTATCAAACTATCGTTACTCAATAATGACTGCAGTGCTTTACAGTAGTTATATAGCAAATTCATTCGTTTGTCCGCAATATAATCAGTAACACCTACGTAACATCTTTTGAAGACAGTAGGCGGGTTATGTAAATGACTTTTGGAGTAACTAAGAACAAGTAAGTTCTAGAGGACTCGGTGAATACCAAGTTGAATACATAGCCCGATTGTAAATAAACTTAATAGTTAGTACTATTCAGGTTTAACTTAGCTCAAGGTAAATCTGATTATTATCGTGATTTATGAGAACTTGTGTACTAAGTTGAGATGTCAAATCTCGTAATTAGAAAACTGATGAATTTTGAACCGGGATGTGCTTTATAATTAAAATAATTAGATACTTTTTTACTCTTGTACTTGTTGGGAGTTTACAATACAAATACAATCATAAGACCCAAAAAACTACCGGATAGGTGTTAATTTTCGATTATACAAATAATTGTTGTTCCGTATGAATCAAACCCATGACCTCTGGTTTCGTGAACTCGTGACCACCATTTTAACAAAGACCTACCTTATTGCAAGTTACTAAATTCAGAGCAAGTAGGGTGTGCAATTAGGAAATGGCGGCTCAAAGTATATTTCCCCAGTAAACAATGTTATATCATCATACTTATATTTTAAATACACTTACCACAGAAATAAACCCACACAAATTCATTCTAAAGAACTACTCAAGCGTCAACGCACTCGATAAGCTACTCAATAGAAATTAGGTCCCATTCATCAATCACGTTCATTCACTTGACTCCTTGACACACTCACGGTATCACATTTACTTTTCACTTTAAGGCAGGTCAGGAGAAACTTTTATGACATCATTTCCCCCTCTTTGTCGCATACATTTTTGGGGAAGGTGCTATAAATCTTCGCACATTTATTTCTTTTCTACTTTACGTGTGTAAAGGGGTAAGTAGGGCATGTCATAAAAGGAATGCAAATTTTACAGGTATTCTTATGGTTTGGTTACGTGAGTGTCAGATACAAAGTCAAATTAACAAAAATCTACAAAGTTAGAATTTTTAACTGGTATTTGAACTACATAGCACAATGGAAACGCAACTTAACTAACATCTTTTTGAAATCAATGGAATAAAGTGTTAGGCAAAGTTAAGACAATGTGTCGAGAGGTCATTCTTATGAAGTTTTGAAAATAGTGATTTATGGAGCGGTTTAAAAAGTTGAATTATATTAACTGTACTTTAAGAATATCAACACTTTAGTGTCTTAACTTATGATAAGTTAAGAAAAGTGGGTGCCGAAGAAATAACAATGCCGTAAAAATCGTTTTTATATTATGTCCGTGACTGGATATTTAAGGAATCTTAAAACATAAGTACATTATCTTAGTAGGTAACATTTCATCTACCATTCAAGGCCTAGCCAGTAAAGCAACGATTGATATTAGATCATAAACATGAAACCTACAGCATCAGTTCACATAATGGGCACTTTGTCATAAAATATCTATTACATCGTAACGTCCGAGAGCTTTATTTCTTTTTTATAGACTTGATCGTTTACGAAGTAGCCGTAGATTATGTTTCACATTGTTATTATATCAGCACTAAATCTCGTTTATTATAGTTGACAACTTAGTAGAGGCTTATTTCAGCTCAAAAGGGTAGAAAGTAATGTAATTCGTTAGTGCTTAATAGTCCAACAACTTAGTAGAGAGCCTAGTATGGGAGGGTCGCAGCTGATGGAGGTGTTACAAACTTTATAATTAAAAGAATCAGTGACCCACACGCCTACAGCTGACAGTGGCCTGTTTGATAGAAATGCTTTATTTTTAAATTAAACAACTTATTAATGATAATACAGATAACTCGTACATGCCAAGGCAATTTAATTCGAATTTGAAAAATAAATAAATTGAAAAAAATCTAAATTATTGACTATTAATCTTTAAAACGATCTATAGGTTAAGCTACGCTTGGCGCGGTCATTCCAAAGATGGGTGGCCACTTAGTGGTTTTCGATCGAAACGCCTCGATGGCGCATAAAAAAAGTAGGTCTCGGTTTTTGTTTACTAAGTGAGTCATTCAAGCAAGCCTGAACGAATTTGACACTAGGTTGAACACTAACGATAAAATAAAGTATTGTATGTTATCCACATTGTACAATTCTAAGCCGATTATCCAGACAAGCCGCCTCGTCCCAAGATTTACGACACGTCGCCTTTGTTCTGTCCTCCAACAGATGATATCATATTTGTGACACAATGTACTACGTAGCTACTAGTGTTTTTCTTCACATATTTCATTTGGAGACAAAAATGAGATGTAAGCAATATAGCAAATATATCTCTACCTGACGTAATTGGAACAGGAGAACTTGGTAAATATGCTATTACTTTTTATTGCATAAGTTTTGCTTATGTAAAGCTCCGTACTCACTGATTTACTCGATAGAGCTGTGCCACTCGACGTAATCGCTCGCACGTGTAAACTTGTTTGCAGTGGGCTTTTTCCAGTTGTGAGGTTTACAGTACACATACTGATTTTTACTTTAAGCGAAAACTATTATGTACTATTCCCGGTTTCTGAGGTACATTTAGCGGTAGTTTGTCTGTTCGATAGCGTATAAACTCATATAAAAAACAGTTGGATTGATAAACTACCGCTAAATGTGCCACACAAACCGCGCATAAAATGTTTAATATGAGCATTTATCCTATTGTCCAAAAGACTACGATTGCCGAACGTTCTTGTAATTGAGACCGACTTTTATTGTTAACTTCTTAGCATGTAGCTTAACTCAAATGCGACTACCGATCCAATTGGCCGGTAAGAAGTAAGAACGCTTGAATTTCTTTTTTCAAGTCAACTCCCGCATTCGGAATTGCTATTGTGTCGCGGGGACTTTTAAAAACACGGACACAAAGTTCAACCAGACCCGAAACAACTATTTGTGGATTGCACAAATATTTATTCCGTGTGGGAATCGAAACCACGACCTCTCGACGCAATGGTAGTGGCGTGGCGACTACCTTAACCACTGCGCCACGAAGGCCGTAAAACTATGAAATGGAAAAAATTGCTGCATGTAGAGGATATTTATAAAACGGCGTGCCTGTAGGAACAATGCGGAAAACAATTAAAATTAAGTTTGTGTACAGTCGTTCCACGTGGCTCACGTAACATAAACACTCGATAGAGTAGATACTACTGAATTATTGATCAAAGTGGATTTGTTGAGTAAGCGCTATTTAGTTCCGAGAAATACTGACCGGAGGTTGCTTGTATTTATTGATAGGCTATCTTAATTTATGACTATGCCTCTACAGACCTCGGGTTCGAATCCTTGGTCTGGCCAATAAGTATTTTCTGAGGTAGTCTGTAAAGAATGCTTCATAGACTGCCCGGAGCTGGGAAGTTGAGGTCTTAGACCTCCATGCCTTTGAGAACACATTAAACTGCGCCTGGCTTCTCACTGGTCGTGCCGGTTATCCGTCCCAGCGGGCTACGATAGTGAAAGAAGGGAGAGTGCACCTGTCTATTGTGCACACGCTTGGACACTACAAAACATAGTCGGCACTGTTGGCAGGTTTCAATGATATTTGGTCGTGGTATTCGGACATCTGCAAGAAGAAGATTATCTTACTCTGAGTTGAGTGATTCTTTTTCATATTTTCGACTGTATTATATTATTTTCATGGAAATGTGAAAGATAATATATACACAGCACTTACTTTCCTGTTCGGAAGAAAACAGCGCATCATGATGTTATTAAGTCAGCATAAATAAATTAAGGTATGAGTTTTATGTTACGAAAGTATTATGTGCCTCTAAGAAAATGTAAATAGAAAAATATGTCTCACAGAATGTCATGACATTGTTCGTAAAATTGAAACTTATTTAAGAGCAAACATTAACTTTGTCATTTTATAGCACTGAACATCAAAGAGGAAAGATGTTCAAATTGCTTCATGCATTTTAATGCAATATTTTTAGGCGAATATTTTTACATTTTTTGTTTCTTGGATAATCATGTTACTTACGTAGAAGAAATATCGTTTCATCCTCTCGTAGAATATCTTAAATCTGCAAAATCAAAATTTGGTTGTAGTATCTAAGATTCTGAACGAATATCTCATATAATATATTTTTTTAATTATAACTACGATATAACACGCCTAGTTTCAGCTGAAATGTCTTACACAAAAATGTCGAAAACACACTATGTGAAGGTAGATTGCCATTTTCAAAGCCACGTCTGAGCCGAAAATGTGGCGATGCGAAGAAAAATCTGTAGCGACTGGTATTTGCGGCATTACGCATTTTTTTTGACATGTAACTTCTCTTGCGAACTAAAATTCCAGGGATGGGTAACAATTCGGTCTTAAAGCTAATAATACTAGCCACTTCTATTTTCCCTTGAATTGCTGGATGGATGTTCATGTTGATGTATATTTACTACAGTAAAATATGCCAGTGGAAAATTCATTATTAACCATTTACCTAGCATTTAGCAAGACATCAAGTTTAAGTGATATTAAGCGTACACGTGTATCCCCATCCCTCATTTTATTTCCAGCCTCTAACTCCTGACAAATGAGCAAAAGCCTTTCAAATTCAATTTCCGCAGTCGCACGGAAGTCGTTATAATTAACCCTAGCAAAGTTATTATAGTAATTATGGCTGTAATAATTTGTGTGGTCTCTGCCGAGTATCGATCGTTTAGAACTTTGTAGCGCACTTCCTGACGCGGGCAATGAGCGACTCATGGTGACGAGGAACTAACATTGTAAGCTTGTTATGAGTTCGTAAATATAAATTCACAATGGCGGTCGTGCGCAGGTCGGACCTTTGATCCTTAATGTTAATGATGCGAAGGTCCGTATAGAGCCTTAAAAAAGGTAACATTTCTAGGTATTATTTCGCAGCGGTTGGGAGAACTCACGTGTTTCCTTTTCTGGATTATTTGAACAAATTGTTCATTGAACTTCGCATAGCTTAAACGTGTTGCTACGCGTCCAAGCTATGCGCTATATACGCGTACGTTTCCCTGCATCCAAGTTGTACCTCAAACTACACGCCTAAACTATTCAACTAAGTTATGTGTCCAAGTTACGCGTCTACGCTCAAGTACCGGTCAAGTTTTGCGGCAAAACTTGTGAGACTCCTGTAGGAAACTTAACATGTCCATTTATACAAGCTAAATTATAATATATGTCGCGACTTACCCAACACACTGAAACTACGCTCGTCGGTCTATGTATCTCTGAAACATACATAAGTGTATAAATATCTAAACCTAACTAATAAATACTAGTTATCAACAACGCAATACTGTTACCTAACTTACATATCCTATTACGAAATTCCAGGCTCAATTCAACTCAAGAGGATAGAAAGCAACGTAATTTGTCAGTACCTAGTACGTTCAAGAAACCTAATACCTCTTCTAATAAGAGTACGGTAAGAAGAATTTTATTATTAACATGTATTATTGATTATTATTTATTTACTTAGTTAATATATACATTATTTTACAAAATTACTTTTAAAATAAAACTTAACTATAAATAACTTTTAACATTAAACTAAACTAAACTAGAAATAATTAACAAAAAAAAAAATATTTACAATTATACAATAAGAAGAATGTTTCACTCAAAATTCTCGAGAACTCATAGTCCTGTTAACACCCTGTTCCCTGGATTCCTTCAGACTTACTAACTCGAAAGTTAACGGTTTGACCTCCGTGTTATACGTCCTACTTTTTACTTACACATAATTTTATGTTACTGAATTTCATGTTATGAAAACCAGATGTTAAACGAGTTTACTGTACCTAATGCTTAAAACTATTAAAAGGGGACAAAGCTTACTAATATGCATTTTGTCCATCGCGAGATAATTTCCTAAAAAATATTTTGGATTTTGCTAAAAAGACTCCATACTATATTATATTCAAGTTTTCCTTCAAATAACGTTTTCTGAGGATAAAACGTAGGTCCTAAGTTAATCTGTATGTATTTTGCTACGAAGTTGTCTATTACTGGTATATTTTTAAAATTTCTGTCGTTTAATAACCACGTCTTACTTAAAATGTACATTTAAAACAGTATAAGTTGGTAAAGATTTCAAATAAGATATCAAGTCAAATTATACCATATATTTTATAACAAATTTTACATTATATCAAAATAAGATAGCTTACATTTAATCTTATTATTAATTGTGTTAGAGTTTTAATAACATACTTATTAACATAATTATAACGAACAGACTAAACAATATTTACATTTTATTCAGTTGGTAAAGCCAAAATATTATGAAAATATGTACTAACAAGTAACATAAAAACTAAACAAACAACATAGTATTTTATCGACAAAAAAACACTTCAGAAGCTGTATAACAGAAGACTCAAGCAGAGTATTGCGAAGAATAAACCCACCTTTTCTAATTCATATTTTAGTCCCACGGCATTACAATAAATAACCTTTTAGTTAACCGAGTACTTAATAAACAGCAAATAATATTACGAACCAAAAATTTGAACATAGTACCTCCTACTTTTGAAGTCGATAAATGAATCATAAATGTAGCCTTATTAAATAAAACAAGCGCTAACCAATGATTAGTTTACTTGTTCAGGGTCCCACAGACCCACAACCTTAAATCAGCTTAGAGTGAACGTACATTACATACAAGGACCCAATTAAGTATTTACATAGAACACTTAAGACCTATTCTACCCTTACATAAGTATTGGTTAGCAAAATCGTGCTATTACCACACATTTTCTTTCTGAAAAAAGATTGTTTTGCTATTTTAGCTTTTGTCCGCATAATGAGCATTGTGTGAAAAACCATCATCCCCTTTATCCATCGATTTTCTCTGTATGCTGAATCCCATCAAATTCACTTCGGATGTTTATAAGCAGCACATAAATGCATTTGTTACAATTAAATGTAATCGTATGAAATACGCTAACCATTACCTATCCAAAAAGTCAAATAGGCCATTCATATATACAACTACTTAAATTTAAAAATACAATGCTACATTAAATAAATTCTCGTAAAAGTGATTTATATTTTCTATTGTTTTTATGAATATCATGTAGTGTAACACAGCTCCAATGTAAAGTAAAAAACAACCAAGAATACCTTTTAATACGTAATACTTTCGCATTTGTATTATCAAGTACAATACGACGCCATTACTTCAGAACAAAAATACCTATTTCAGCCACAAATTACTTGTATTTTCAATAACAATAACAAACGATGTAAAGGTGGGAAATAAACAACACTCGTAGGTAATTATCGCCTCTCGTTCCGGTGGCGTTGGAACAAAGAAATCTCGACATTTTATTGATACTTATTACCACTTAGGAAAGCTGCTACCCTCTTAATGAACTATAAACGTGTAATACGTTGTTTTCTATGAGTTATTGGTTTTATTATACACATACTTGTTATAGTAACTAAAACAATTTCAGATCGATTTCCTTAGGTCTATAGCGCGAGTCTCTACAGACGATACTGTCGAGTATCGAAAGTTTGACATTTAAAATGTACTGACAAAATAGTTCGTACAACGCCCGTTAGAGGTGCTGATCAGATTTTCATACAACATTTCTTGACGACTAACCGGTCAGTCGATAATAGAGAATCGAACTCCAAAAATGAAGATTTAAAGAAAATTAATACAATATTATATCATAAAATTACTATGCACTACCTAGCTTCAATACTATATTATTAAATTCTATATTTAATACAATACTATACATTATTATTAACATTAACTACGTGATAAATTCAGTAAGTATTTTTTTGAGCATTTGGTCAATATACTTCAATCTCTCCAAATTATTTTTGATCATTAAAGAAAGTGATTTATAGTTTCCTCCTAAAATTGCAAATGGAAAATAATCAAGACAATATTACAATGAGAAACAAATGCGTACACATATGTTCTATAACATTAGATAACAACAAATAATCATCTAACCCCCGGTTTCTGAGGTACCTACATTTAGCGATAGTTTATCTATTCAATAGTGTCAAATCTCATATAAAAAACGGCTATTGAATAGATAAACTACCGCTAAATGTACTCAAAAACCGGGGGTGAGTCTTTTAAGACTCGTTTATGGTAGTATTCTGCGCAAGTCGTGATAGTTTTCAATAGTTAACCTTTTAAGTTCTTTGGTAATGAGCAGTAGGCCTAATTTAGATCTAGGAATTTTGTATCAATTAGCGGAATTTTCAAACAATAAAAGTATTTACATTTTTTCACCGTTCAAAGTTCTTCAAGTTGATTAAAAGTTATCATAAAGCAAGTTCCTACAGGTTTTTGAAGTTTAAAATAAGTTATTTAATTAAAATTCTGCCAACAACATCGTTCATAATCTTAATTAGGAGGAAGTATTTCTTAATTTAGGTAAGTATTTAAACTTCTGATAGATCATTAATGGTTTTAATTGACCATCCACTTACTTAATTACTTTCTTCAACAAATTTAGAATTAGACTTAATTTACTACCAAGTAAAAAGAGGTTATATACAGAAATATTCACCAAAGTAGACCCTGGTACCGAAATACATTTATTTATTTTCAATTCACGTTTTAGTGAAACTGTTGAATACCGGGTCGCCATTTTCTTCGCCCACGCAAAATGGCGCTGGGTCTTTTACGAAGTCGACTTTACTAACAAACGATATTCTTGATTCTCGCTTTGCTGAGTTGACGCTTTGTAAGGTCGTCACGTCCCTGCAGGTGGTGTGGTCTAAATTGATGATGCGGGAGTCCCGGCGGCTTACCACCTTCCGGCATAGCAAGGTCTCTTGAAATGCGATACGGTACCTGAGGAAGGAAATCATGTTTAAGAATAGGAACTACGGTGTATATTAATGTATATACGGTGTTTCGTGTATTGCACAATGATTCGAACTGGTTTGTATATATCGTCACTTAAATTCATAAGTCTCTTATACGGGGATGAGTACTGACTGTACAGTTTACATAAAGTGAGAGACGCAAAAGAAATTGCCAAAATTCGGGCTATTAATGAAATATGAACTGCCAATCATTGTTTTACAGTGACGCAGCGACTGATCAATTTCTATGAGCATATTTAATCCATAAAAAAATCTGTTGTAGTCAAGGTGTAAATAAATGATTTCTATAATGCATAGATTTCACATCTCTCTGGCGTGATATTGAAAGAAATTCGGTAAGTGAATTACGATTTGATGTCTGGATATTCCCATGTGACATGTAAATTATTAAGATACCTTCGAGTCCCAAACATACTACGTATTTGAGACTCAAATTCAAAGTCGACAAAAATTTACCTACCTAGTATGTGAGTCAGTTTTCTAAGAATCACATCAAAAAGTAGTTCAAAGGATTTGAATTGTGTTTTTAATATTTTTTTAAACAGTCATGATCTCAATTGTTCTATAACATAGACGGTGTTTGACTTGTCTAACAGACGGTTAAGAAAAAGAAATAGTTACTTTTGATTTATGTATTCTTAAGAAAATTAAAATATCATTCAATTATGACTAATATTTTTTGAAAGAGTTTTTTACGTGGTTGCCGTCTCCTTTTAAGTGCGATTGTAGCCTTATCATCTAGCTCCCAAGTCCCGCGTCCTTTACAACTTGGTATATAGTAACAATAATCTGTACAGCGAAATCTGAGAGTTAATTGCCTTCCTAACCTTGTACAATATAGTTGTATGAACAAGGTGGCCTTATTATAAGGAAACATCTGTGCTCCGACATTGACTTTGTATTACAATACTTCAGCTCAGGCTTCAACAGTTCTGAAAGTATGGAATAGTTTATCTAGTAGAAGTTATACAGTCGTTTTACAATTTTGCGGTCAATTTATTTGTGGTCAATTCCTCATTACTAATTACTACTACAAAGCGACGTGGAGTGGGTACTACGACTTCGACGCACTTCCAACTCTCTGTTATTTTATTATTAGATAGGCAGTGATAGCCGAGTGGTTTAAGTTGGCACCTCCCACGCAAGTGGTCGCAGGTTCGAATCCGAGGCAAAACACACCAATGACTTTTCGAAGTTATGTGTGTATTAGAAATAATTATCACTTGCTCTAACGGTGAAGGAAAACATCGTGAGGAAACCTTGCATGCCTAAAATTTGTTTAATACATTATTGAGGGCATGCAAAGTCCCCAACCCGCACTTGGCCAGCGTGGTGGACTCAAGGCCTAACCCCTCCCCCTCGTTTGGGAGGAGACCCTTGCCCTGCAGTGGGACAGATATGGGTTATTAAAAAAAAAAAAAAAAAAAAAGTCTGTATATTTTTATGATTACCTATTGAATTTCATTAATGTAATGCTTGGAAAAAAAATTATTGGTTATTCAACACTTATCTGTAAGCCGTCAAACGAGCCCCTCAAGTTAGCCCATAAAACTGTTATGTTTAGAATAGTATATTGTTGTTCTTTAGTAAAATAAGTCAGAAATCGTAACTAATAATACTCGTAAGAAAATTAATCTAAAGATCAAAGTCGAATACAAGTGTTCAGTCTGATACGAGTAACCCTGTATATAACAAAGTGTGAAGAGCCGTCACGTATCTTCGTTGACATTTACATAAGACGCAAGTAATATAAAGTACGCCATTTGTTTTCGTCGCATTCGTCATGATTACAGCGTCGCGTCGCAGACATCCTCTAGACATATAATAATTTTGCGCAATAGTTTTGCAAAATGTTACTGCACGTCACCTTGTATCTTAACTGTAAAAAAATATAGTACTATTATATCGCCCGTTTTTATTTTGCGTCAGGAAAATGCATTAATGCATGTCCCGCTCCAGGGAGGAACCGGGGGTTTTCCGGGCTCTCCCACCGGCTAGGCGTTCCGGCTTTAAAATTCGGCATACCGACTAGAAACTTGACGGCTTTATACGTTCAATACAAAATTATGCTCTCTTTTAAGTTGTTGGACTATAGGGGCTTGTTTCATGTTTTTTATTAAACCAATTCCTGTATTGTCTGATCTATTATTATCTATGTAATTAATACGAAATTTTTTAAAGGTCAATTAAGGTCGACTCCTAACGCAAAATGTCAAAAATAAATGAGCACAAAGAGAAACAAAGATTAGGCTGTGAAAGATGACTGACATGAAAATCTTTAATTTTAATAATATTTATTGTTAGACCTTATTATTTATAATAATATTCAAAAGCGGCTTATTGTGTTAGCCTATCTGCGTTTAATTTAATTCTTCGTGAAAAAAATAATTAGAATATATTTTTTGCACTGTTCGGGATTCCTTGTTAGAAAATAACTATTTTGTTAATTGTTTTTGATGGACTAATTATATAAGCTAAGAAAATGAGTTTATGAAGTTCGCTAACTTTGAAGATTGTTATTAATTAAAATATATTGTGTAGGTAACCAAATTAGTTTGTGCACGAAATATTTTTACATTTTGTAACTAGACTAGTAAGTTTTCAGCTAATTTAGGAATCGTGGATTTTTCCTATTCTTATTTGTTAAAAATAATTTATGAGACGGAATTTTTCCAATGAAAAGTACTGAGGAAGTATTTCAATGTTCGCAAATTAAATAATAATGGGAATAGGTTTCTGGTAACATCTTTGAGTGCTTCTCCGTATTTCATTTAAAGATTTTTATTTTAATTATTTGTCAAACATGAAATTGCTTTAATGTCGTTGTGAAGTTCTCCCTCCTGCTCGATTGACCTTTTCTTAAGTAAAAGGAATAATAATTTTGCGTAAAATTTAATTATAAATTATCGCGTAATTGGCATAATATTTGGTTCTTATAAGTCAATACATGTGTTATTAATAAATGAGAACCAATGTAACGCAACACGCACGTTAATTGGAAAAGATCAGACAGACACCTTTTATAATAATCGCCTAAACAGAAAAGTGTTTTTTGTATACCTCTATTCGATTTGTTCCGCATTCGACCCGCGATGTTTTGCCCCACATGAAAAAATCCGTATTTGCCCTACATTTTATTCCTGTTTTGCCCCAAATGCCATATTTATTCTTAATTTAAGCTTTTATTCCTGTTTTGCCTCATTTTTTGTTCTTGATTCGCCTCGAATAATTATGAGTTCAGATTTATACTGTTTTAGTACAGACAGCCTAAAAAATCATAAATATTCATTGATATTTTATTACAGCTCTTTGCACACAAACTTATGAGCAAGTACAAAATAAGACAATAGATCGGATCGCAACCCTTTTTTTCAAGACCAGTCAAATGTGGTCAGCCAATCAGGGACATTATCAGTAAGGGTCGGGCAACACATAGCAAAATGTAGGTAATTAGAATTAGTACTCATTCGTTGTTTGTGTGTGTTCGAGTTAAAGTGCAAAGAGGTGTGTAATTCAAATTGTTATAATTAGTTAACGTTCATTATTTTATTTTAAGTATTAATTGAAAATGGAAGAACCTTTTCAATCTACATCCCTTACAAACCTATCGTTTATTAAATCAATACGGGGCGACCCTATGCTTCTGTTCGACGAATATGAACAGATAGAAAATGTAAAGGTGGAGTAGTTACCATTTCCAATCATGTAAATAGAATATTGCAACACAATTTTTGCAAACCTAATGTGGCAAAAAATTTGATCAAAGAAGAATTGTTTCGTTGTAAACAAGAAGCTGCATCTGCAGATGGTAAACCCATCACATCAATTTATAATGAATGCTTAATAAGGATGAAAAACAGAGGTACAGATCTAATTGAAGTTTTACAAGAATTATCGAAAATTAAAACTGGTCTCTACAATGCGAGAAACAAATCTCAAAATATTCAAAAGTCAACCTTTAAAATAGCCTCTGAGGTTCAAATACCAAAGGCTTATGAAGACTTTTTACTTTTTGACTACGGGTATAATAAAACAAGAATATAGGCATTTGCTGATCAAGAAATCAGAAAATATATACAAAATATAGAACATTATCGGAGATGGCACTTTTAAATGTACTGTTAAACCATTCAAACAGTTATATATCATTTATGGAGACCTCGGCAGCACTCGGGAGAACATACATGTTGTACCATTAATTTACATCCTATTAATGGATAAAAAAGAAACAACATACACAATTCCTTGATATTATTGATAAATTAAACCCAGACATAACAAACTGTCGCATTAGCCATAAGACAATTAGGTAGAATCAATTTGTGTGCTTACCATACTCTTTTCAAGTGGGGCAAAACAAGAATCAAATTTAACATGGGGCGAAAAAGGATTTTTTTGGAATGTGAGGCAAACGAGTGAGGCGAATGCGGAACAAATCCTCTATTCTTTATGAAAACAGTGTCAAAATCCCATACCAACTGCCTTTGGCAATGCTTACTCGTATATCTTTTGGCAAAATATTTATTACTCTAGAGTTCTATTGTCAAAAACATATTTTTTTATAAAAGTAATAAATGTCGTCCTAGGTTTATTAAAAAAAAGTAGGTAATATAATGTCTACCTAAATCCTTTCGTAATTTTTGTTACGAAAAAAGTAAATATGATGTGACGTAAATACTCACCACTTTCATTTCTGTCTAGTATAAATTATAGCTACATAAACATGAAAGTGTATTGTCACTTACATCAGTACCTCGATTTTCTACCACTATCGACTACCGACAACCGGCTAGCTATCGAAATTTTGACATTTAGAATGTACTGCCAAAATATTTCTTACGACGCCCGTCAGAGGCGCTGATCAGATTTTCATACAAAATTTCTCGATGACAGGTCGGTTGTCGGTAGTCGATAGTAGTAGAGAATCGAGCTACAGTACCTCGATTCTCTACCACTATCGACTACCGACAACCGGCTAGCTATCGACATTTTTGACATTTAGAATGTACTGCCAAAATATTTCCTACGACGCCCGTCAGAGGAGTTGATCAGATTTTCATACAAAATTTCTCGATGACAGATCGGTTTTCAGTAGTCGATAGGAGTACAGAATCAGAAAGCTACAGGCTATTGCGCAAAAACTTTGCCAAGACTACCACTACTTAGGTAACAATATGGAAGTTCAAGGCTTACACGTGTAATATCAGAAAGAATATATTTATAGACCATCTATGATAATTTGTGTTCGAATTACATGAATAAAATCAGTATTGAATCGATCAACGGTTGCTTGGCAAGTGATCGCAAATTGCGATAACACTGCCAATTGTATTGTGTTCAGAACATATAGGGAACAAATTGGCATCTATTTTTATTGTAGAATAAAATATTACATCTTATTTCCAAGAACGTCAATCGAATAGAAAAATATATTTTTCTTTTCCTTTACATAAATTAGACCTCAGGAAAAACACGACAAATATCTTATATAGCTACGAAGATTATCGCAGATCTCACAAAACGAACGAATTAAGAGTTCGAATTCCATCAATTTTTTTCTATTTAAATATTTACACAGGATAATAATGTATTCCCAAGGAGTAATGCTTGTATACCTAACTGTCACTCAACTATTCTAATATACGAATTAAGATTTACTTAGTTAAAATATTAGCTTCTAAAATTGCAAAATTACACTTTGAACAATTATTTCAAACCCGCAAAACAATTTACAACTGCAGCATAACTTAGAATATTTCAATTAAAGTTACGCTCCACAAGTGGGTAACAGCTGTTTAATAAATACTAAGATTGAACATTGCAACTGAATAGTCCTCTAGAGAACCATATTGTACAGTCCATTTATTTGCCTGCATTAACTCTAAAGTGAATCTACAGAGGCACTTACACCGCAAAACTCAACGCTTTAGAAAAATTTATTGCACCCTATTTTTACTTAAACCACTATAATCCAACAACATGGTAGAGTACTTGTACACAAGGTTCACGGCGGGATGAGGTGAACAAAATCCAGAAAATACAGAAACAGTGACCCGTACTACGATTCTCTCGATCTCTCTCGATCAGTAGCCGGCTAGGTAACGAGAAATTTTGCATAAAAATCTAAACAGCGCCTCTAGCGGACACTTCCTAAATTATTTTTGCATTGCATTTTAAATGTCAAAATCTCGGTACTCGATAGTACCGACTGCAGAGAATTGCGCTTCATAAGACTTTTGCAGTGGGCAGTTGCCAGTTCGCCACGGCTGGTTTTTTCTAGACATACATGTCTAGAAATAACACATATAAATACACATCTAAACATTGAAATCTCCAAGATATTCTAGATAATTCGTGCATACCAAGATTCTCTATACAGTTGTCTTACTATAATCAAAGTACGAAATGTCACGACCTCGTGTCAGGGCTCAGGGCTTAGTGCTAAGGGCAAATAATGTTCACCTTAGGCCTTCACAATTGATGGCAGGTAACACGAGGCTCTATTCTTGTTCGAATGTGTGAATGTAATACGATTGTTATTACTGTTGATTTGTTTCTTGGAAGGATAAAAGGTGTCGTATTTTGATTATACATTCACAGAATTGTATATTATCAAGATTATCTTGGAATAGGTGTGTGTGACTATACCCGAGCTTTATACGAATGTTATGTTATATACATTTACTAAGGAAGTGAGGCGCCCATAGCCAGTTGCGCTCACCGGTCAGTAAACGATCTGTGTTTTAAGCAAACTTTGGCGCGGTCATTCCATAGATGGGTGACCGCATAGAAGTATTTGAACTTCGGGCGACTTGATACTAGGTTGACCACTAACCATAGGATAAGAAGAAGAAGACTTAGCGTAGCTCAATCACGCCAATACTAATAAACAGATTTGAAAGAAATTTGGTACACACTGTACACAGATACTGTACCTAGTACCTCTATGTAATAACACAATAACGTCCTCCTGGCCGATATTCGGCTACATCGGCCAGTTTCATTGAAATCATCCAACTGTGTAGCACTTGCGCCACAAAGGCAGCAAATCTAGAAACAATAAAACTATGTAGTTGGAAAGTCTTCAATTCTTAAGAACTAAAGAAAAAATAACAAGTTTGTCTCACTTCAATTGGCTAACTTGATAGCGTGTGAACAAATCGACTCCGACTAGCAATAACAGTTAATGTATTAAACATTAGCTGTCCGTAATGGCTAGTATCAAATGTACGAAAGCAATTTGATACTGGTGTTATTTAATATCACATTTATTACGACATTTTCATAGGATAATAAACAAGGCAATTTCGACGGATATCAAAAGCCATTTACAAGAATTTTCTCAACAAATGGAAGCTCATTTTCCGTTATTAATCTATACCTAATAATACAAAGCTGAAGAGTTTGTTTGTTTGTTAGAACGCGCTAATCTCAGAAAATACTGGTTCGAATTGAAAAAATATTTTTGTGTTGAAAAGACCATTTATCAAGGAAGGCTTAAAGCTATATAACACCACGCTACGGCCATTAGGAGCAGAGTACCAGTAAAAAAATGTTACAAAAACGGGGAAAATTATGACCTATTCTCTTTTATGTGACGCAAGCGAAGTTGCGCGACTCAGCTAGTACGAAATATATGTATATCTAGTTGACTGACGTAAATCACTTAATGTTTGAAAAGTATTTATTAAGGGTATATTTTGGTCCAAGAGAATTTGTTTGAGACAGTTATTTGATTGATACAGTCAAATTAAATTTTGAACTTTCAAAATTTTCGTCGCGTATCTAATTAGAATGTAGATAATAGCAGTTTTCATAAATCTGGTAGTTAAATTAGTATAGTTCACGTACGCCCTTGAAACGCTTAACGCTTAAATTCTTTTTATCTTATTTGTGTAGTTGAATTAAATTGATTTAATCTTAATTGTAGCCCAGATGACCACAAATCAAGTCACTTTGTTGTACTTCGCTTTATCCGATAGATATAGTGATTAGCACGTTACGTTAAAGCAGCTATGTACTGCATAGTGACGTTCAATTTAACGTACACTAGTTGTCAACTGAGATACATGGTTACAATGGTTTTCATACAAAATACCTCAATAGCTACCCGATTGTAGATAGTCGACAATTGTAGAGAATTGCGCTACAGCCTCAATTGAAAACAGATTATAAAATTCAGTCTTAATTCTGATGGATAGATAGTGGATACAGGTGCGCGTTAGAGATTACAAGATTAGTAAATAAATTATGGGAAAAGATTTACTTTTATGTGTTTTTCTAATGATTTTAATTAGTCTGCCTTAATTCTTTACTTTGATGTTGGCTATAAAGACCAAAATAATATCGTAATCCTCACATGTGTTTCAATTTAATGCTATCACAGTTCCACTGTAGAGGCAGTAACTTGGTGGGATTATCGGGTAAATTATTGTGCCGATTCTTATGCAAAATACTACCGACAAATAGAGATGAATAGATCGTTGCCGCTTCCATTATTGTAGTAATGATAATGTTAACTTCAGTTACCAATAAAGGTACTCCAGAAATTATACAACACTTGCTTTTACCCGCGACTTCGTCCGCTACCAGTATTTCCCATGCGAATGCGTCATTTTACGGGGTAAAAAGTAGCCTATGTCCTTTCTCGGGTGTCAAAATATCTCCCATGCAAATAGGTTCAGTAGTGTAGGCGTGATAGAGTAACAGACAGAGTTACTTTCGGATTTGTAATATTAAAGTATGGATTAGTATGGATTATTGTGTGATGCGGACTAAAAGTGAATAGTGACTATAAAAGTCTTGTTCAAAGAGCGAGTAATATCAACGACCTGCGGGCTTATCACGTATCTCAGATGACAGCTTGTAGACGTCAATTTGATAGCCACTATGCCGTACATTGCAGCTTTGACATAACATATTACTCACAATCATTTTAGAAAAGATACAATATAAAATAGTGGCTATCGAACGTTTCTCAACTGAGATAGACAATAAGCCCCCAGTAAATTATCACTGACCAAGCGTAATTCTTAAGCTTTATTTATTGCTATTTTTACGGTCCTTTTAAGCTGATAAGCCGATACACAGAACGCTTATAATCACAAGACTATTCTCAACAACACGTCTTTTATACATTGACCCATAAATAATTAGTATTTTAATACATTCTAGAGACGATTAAAAATGCATACATACATAACATCAACGCCTGTTATACCTGAAGTTGTAGGCAGAGATATGTATATAAAACATCCACGTTTTGCCATTTACATTGTTATATGGGTCCCTGGTATACATATATACCAGGGAAGCAAGCATATTGCTATATGCCAGGCACGTTACAGAACGTCGGACTACAATTGAGAATAATCTAATATAAATTTGAAAAAGGCGAATACCACTATCTCCGACCCGGGAATCGAACCCGGGACTTCGTGTCAGAAGCTGGATACACACCAACGCCCCATAAAGGCAGTCAAGGGTATATAAAAGTTGACAAATAAAACAAAACTCGCGTTTTAAGATCGGGTTTATTTAAGGACAAGTGCGAAAATCGTAAAAACATATTAAAACCCAGCCTGACTCTTAAAATAAATCCTTTTCTAGAACCTAAAGTTTAGTGCTTTTCCGTTAGTACTAAACTGTTAAAAGAGTTAGAATTTATAGTGTCTACTTATTACACTTTCAAAATGTAACGTATTAATAAAAAATATATACATACAAAAAAATATTTTGAACGTTACAATAATTGTGTTCGAATGAAATAACTTTACTTTTGTAAAAAGCAAAGTGAGGTGCCTTTTTGCACTATGTGATGCAGAGCTCACCCTCTTGTGAAACAAAGCGCAACTATTGACCAATTCCAGGTATTATTGTACATTATTAGTATAGCTAAGAGCTTGTAGCGGATCGCTACATACAGCGACATCCACTGGGACCAGCGCACAACCAACCACCACGCGCAGTGTGACTGACGTCACAAATCCTTAATCGCGCTATCGAAATTTGCACTGCAATTGACTATATTATATGTATACAAGTTCCCGACTACAACAGTCGGGCAACCTAGGCCCACCAAGCATGATCACCTCGCCTGGTCGGAGGATCCTCCCTTTGTGTTGGAGGAACATGATCACCTCGTTTCTCCACAAGCTTGTTTATTAAAACATATACAAACATACCGAAAATCAAAGCCATGTGACTTGTTTAAAAACAAAAACACAAAAATTTCTAAAAAATATTTTATTCATACGAGTATTAAGTACATTTAAAATCAACAAATGTTCGCTGTAGTATATTTTTATATCATAAATCCGAAACAGCTGAAACCTAGAACATGGATACGGTGACGAGACGCGAGACGGCGGCTTAACATTGTCACCGACAAAGTGATACGAAGGCGATACATAATATGACGCCGCGGGGGTAACATTCAATCAATATAGCGTTTTATCTCTTTGATTTGAAACGCGTGTCTGGATTTTGACGACTATAAAATAGACTTCATAACATATTATATGGAACTATACTATCTATACTAATATTATAAAGCTGAAGAGTTTGTTTGTTTGTTTGTTTGAACGCGCTAATCTCAAGAACTACTGGTCCGATTTGAAAAATTCTTTCAATGTTAGATAGCCCATTTATCGAGGAAGGCTATATATCATCACGCTACGACCAACAAGAGCAGAGTATCAGTAGAAAATATGACCAATTCTCTCTTATGTGAGTTATGTGACGCAAGCGAAGTCGCGCGGGTCAGCTAGTATGGAATAAAACTCTTGTTTTTAAAGAGCACAGAGATCAGGGCACGCTTCCTAAATCATTTGGATGCACATATCAGCAAGAAATTCCTTTAAAAGTGCCTTTCATGCTTCTTATTTATTATTATGACAAAAGAGGATAAGTTTTCTTTATACAAAATAATTATTGCAAATACGTACGGTAGAACGGGGTTACTTTTGAATACAGGGGTTACTTTAAAATGGAAAGAAATAGGCATGTTAAAGGTCAGCACTCTATTTGAAATGCTATAATTATATTCATAACGATATTTAGTACCAAGAACCAGAAAACCGATCCCGTCGCCAGCTAGTTATGCGAACAATTTACTTATTTCTATAATCAAATTCACCCCAAATTTTCCTAAAGTAACCCCATTCTACGGTACGTCGTTTCTATACATCAACATATTAATAACACGTGGCATACTTATTATTTATTAATTAGCTAACAATATAAGCCTACAGTTTGACAATATATGTTAAACGAAAAGGCGATAAGTTACTATCGACCGTTTATAATATCGCTACAGGAGGCAAAATAAATGCCTTCCCAGCTGCGATCTTATATTTATTAGCAAGAAAAAGCCATATATTGTTGTACTTTATGTACGTATAATGTACTAAGTTTATGAGTATTAATACGTTTTGGTAGCAGGTGCTCATATTATTTTGAAGAAATAGGTTATATTTTCCTCGAGAGCTTTATGGGTCAGTCAAGTAGGGTTATTTGTTTTAGGAGCTAACTAATATTATTACTATTTTTCTAGGTTGTTTATTTTTTTTAGTTTATTACATACTGGCTGTTATACCCAAAGTTTAGGCAGTGGTGTATGTTCTGTACCTACGTTTCGCTATTAATTATGTCAGTCCCACGTTATAGGAAGCGATACTAAAGCTCAGGCCACTATTTTCAAAATTCAAATACAATTTTTTATAAAATCCGGGACCACCACAGTCATATCGATAGCTCATGATCAGCGTACACTATCGCCCGGATGAAGGTACAAAGAAGTATCTAAAAGTTAATGTTTTTCAAATATATCTAAAAGAAAGCCAAAAGTATAAATGTACATAATACCAATCCTAGTACAATCTATTTTTTTACTCCGGAAATTAGTCTAAATCTTTTTCGTCGTTCGCTCGACTGAAGCTAGTTAGGAAAGGGGACTAAAAAGACTAGAAGATAAGAAATTTCTCGAGTATAAGACAACGTAACAAAATAATGAGATTGTTAAAAAGGAACATGACTCTAGGAAGATGAAAAGACAATTTCGTATTTAAAATTAAACTCTTTTAACTATTTTAAATTTGCAACAATACTGTAGCTCTAGAGCCAATTTATGTAACTGCGGATCGCAATGTTTTCTTGCCTGCCTTTAAATTATAGATTAGTGTATGCTATCACAAAATCTCGGTTCAAAGAGCTATTATTATTTATTGTCAATTTTTGTTAGAATATGCCCAATGTGGAGTATAAATTTCGATACATTTATGCCTTTTAAATAAATAAATAGTTATTTATTTCTGGCACGTAGCCCATATCACAAAAATATAACAAGAATTAAATAATTATTATTGCTTAATACAATACAAAAAAAAAGAAAAATACCTCCATATATCACAGGCAAATTATGATAATAAAATTGACGAAGCGTTTGAATTTTTCATTCCCATGTTTAATATACTGTTTTTTCATACTTATGCGTATGTAAAAAGCCTTATTTATCATGAGACTAAATAGCAAGTACACATAAAGGTACATCAAAAGCTCTTACGTAGAAAACGCGACATTATCATAAAAATACCAAGACGAATAAACAAAGTGAAATAAGGCAAACCCTAAATGGCTGTTTCCAACACAAATTAGGTTTATCGTTCCATATTTTTAAAGTGAAATTAGATTGTTGAGCTTGTAAAGGCAATTTTGTTGCTGTAGAGGCGCCAATGAAAATGTACCGAGGGGAAATTCTGAGCACCGTCGTGACTGTATTTTCTTTTGATATTTCTTTATTTAGGGTTGCCAATATTCAAAGACTTCAGTGACTTACTTAGTCAATTGTTGTGTTACCACGTGAGTTAAAAGAGTGGTGGACTGAGTTTGAGGTATTCTGTTCTGTCATATGGTTAGTGGTCAACCTGGTGTCAAAGTTGTTCAAGCCGCCCGAAAGGCCTTTGACATGGCTTAACGACTGTTATCTTAGTAGACAACAACCGGGACCGACTTTTTACGTGCCCTCCGAAGCACGAAGACGCTCAGTTCAAATACCACTATGCGGTCACCGATCTATAGATTGACCGCGCCAAGGGTTGCAAAACCCCCTGATCGATTACCGACCGGTAAGTGCAACTGGCTATGAGCGTTTTAATTTCGAGAGCGTCTGAAGAGCGTTCAGGCGAATTTCCAATTGTAGTCCGTATTTTATCCAGCTTATACTATTTTATTTATTTTAAGCTTTTTATACAAAAATGTATAAAGGCGGACTTAATGCCAAAGGCATTTTTTGCCAGTCTACCTTGTTGTGGTGATACAGAGATTAAATGAAGAAGGTGTTTAAAAATATAAACAATAAAAATACGTTGAGAAATAGGTTTATAAATAAACAACAATGAGACCTTGTGAGTGTACATAAATATAATAAGTAAACGTGAGGAAACCTTGCGTTCCTAAAATTTGTTGAATACATTTATTGAGGGCGTGCAAAGTCCACAACCCGCACTTGGCCAGCGTGTTGAACTCAAGGCCTAACCCTTCCCTCATTACAGGAGGAGACTCTTGCCCAGCAGTGGGACAGTAATGGGTTTTATTTTTATATACATAGGTAGATAATTATAGCATCAAGATATAAGTTTAAATGTTAAAATAACCCATCTTCATCAAAAAACACATGACGTCATGTACTTGGTTGAGCCTTCAAACTTCAGTATAAACACGCTTTTTATTTAAGTTAACACATTTCAGAGATGGTAGCTTTATATCTTTCATGATATGTTATTATAAAGAGAATTTTTGAGTGTTTTCTTACAGAAAGTAATGTTTTCCTACAGAGTTCATATTATCTTATAATTGTTAGAATGTTAATATTCCAAAACTTTAATTGTTATAGACTATGTTTATATTAACTGAGTATACAGTTTGTAGAACTTTCAATCCCTAGGTACGTCTCAGTTGCTAATGTTATGTGTATATTAGTAATTAATTTGCGTTAGCTTTACAAAGGTAAATATTGTACGAAATATGCATGACCTAAGGCACTTAAAATTATGCTAAATTTATTATCTTCCACTAGCCCTGCCTCAGTCGCTTAGACATTTAAACCTTCTTAGAGGATCACACTATCTTTTAGTGAAAACTGTAGGAAAACCCGTTCTGGAAATGACAGACGCGGCGAGGAGACTATTTAATAATATGAGATGATATGCTCAACAGGGACAAATTGTTCCAAACTATGTCGGAGTCGGCTTCCAGTCTCACCGGATGCAGCTGGATACCAGTGTTTTACATGGAGCGACTGCCTATCCGACCTCTACAACCCAGTTACTTGGATTATAACTCGATACCCTTCGGTAAGACTGGTTGTCAGACTTTCAAGCTTCTGACTACTGTTAACTACTGTCAAAGATCTTCGAAAATGACAGCCTACAATTTAACGTGCACACACACCGAGGAACTCGATATGTATGAGATGGTCACCCATCCACAGAAAAACCTCAAAGAATAGCCCTTGTGCTGCGTACAGCGTACAGGTTCAGGCAGTTATAGATCACACAAATAATTGTTACGTGTGGGAAAAGAACCCACGACCTCCCGACACAATGGTCGTGGCGTGGCGACTACTTTAACCATTGCGCTACGGAAGCAGTCAAATTTAATTAAAGCTATGTATCAATGCTCAAGAGAGCATTAAAAATGTATGATCAAAAACAAGAAGATAAGAAACAATGTGATAAATTAAATTAACAAAAGAATACTTTGATAAATAGCCAAGTGAGTTTTACTGTAAAAAAACCGGCTAAGTGCGAGTCGGACTCACGCACAAAGGGTTTCGTGCCAAAAATTACGAACGAAACTCGTTTATTTTATGGGGACACCAAAAGTAATTATATGTATTTTTTAATTTTAGTATTTGTTGTTATAGCGGCAACGGAAATACATAATTTGTGAAAATTTCAGCTTTCTAGCTATCACGGTTTATGAGATACAGCCTAGAGACAGACAGACAAGCAGACAGACAGCGGAGGCTAGGGTTCCGTTTCTACCTTTTAGGTACGGAACCCTAAAAAGAAGAAAATATGTGAACTGTCCCATGAATAACAATTACATTTTCCTGTTCCGACTTGAAAGTTGCTGGAGGAAAAAGATTTATTACGTTACAGGCCTTTGTCCTTTGTAATAAATTTAAAACATGAGAAAGCGGATGACCGCTCTGCGCAATAGATTAAAGCATTAAGGATTCGCTCCTAGGAAACCGGAGCTATGCTGAGCGGAGTGTAGAGGGCAGAAATCGAATAATGAATTTTACGCTCGTATGAATGAATGAGGTCTATAGTCCGGTATCGACTGAGGGCGAAAAGAACCTTCTAATTACTTCGTTCATTTCGCAAGCGCAAACTACATGCTTTGCAATTACATTTCGGTGGAAATATGGTGGGTCTGTTCAACCATAGGCACCGAGCTTTAGGGCTTACGCAGTTGGTCGCGAGTCGTTAGACAATGTTATTGTACTCTGTTTACTAGGACTATTAGTCCCTCGTGTGCTTTACACGCTGTAGTTTCAATCAACAACTATTCTAACTTTAGCGGAATAATGGCATACATCTACAGTTGGAAGAGTTATTTTGCAATGAAATAAACTGTATAAAGATCATTTTTATGAATGGTTTAAGTCGTAATGGATTGGTCTTTATGTAAGTTAATAAGGAATTATTATAATCAGTCCGTGTTGTAGGCTTCACTACAGGGCAAAGGCTTCCCTTCCTTCCTTCTATCTCTGTCTAAAACTATTTGATGCCAATCTTTAGTATGAGAGTCCAACTAGTCTCGTCCATCTCTTTCTGTGCCTTCCGAGTTGTCGACTTAGGAGTTTAAAAAGGAAACTTAATGAGATGATTTTATTTGATCAAATATTTGAGTTCAAAGTATTTATCTATCCGTATATTACAGCAAGAAACCTAACACGTAAGTAGGTATATTAGTGTTAATCGCAAGAGCTAATCCTAATCCCAGACATGAACAGTGACAAATGATTGATCACGAAGTAAGTAATTAATCATGATCAAAGACAAAGTGAGGTTAGTTCACTATTCACTTGATTGACACACAATCAAACGTCTTTTGAGAGGTTAATGCTCCGTTTTACCGATGTTAAAAGCGCTTGACATAAGATCGCTATCCTTTAGACTACTTTATAAGTGAAATAAACTATTACAACACCAACAGTGTCTTGGCAACCTAATGAACTGGTATCAACTCGTTAACACGATTTGAACTACTCGTTAATCATAAATACGGACCCTAATGATACCAAATATTGGCGGCATAGAAATTAATCCATATGTTAATCCATATGTTGTCCATATGTTATGTTGTTGTTAGCGGTGACCCAATGGTAAAAGTATCGGACTTGAGTTAAAGTGGTAAGAATCTCATCACTATTGCGACTGACACTGACATGCACTCAAACATAGAATAACTAATACACACACAAAACACTGTTAACAGGAACCTTCAAATTATAGCTCTAGTTGGAACTATTTAAAATAGTGTAATAATCTGTGGCATGCAGGTAGATGTTATGATGTAGGCATTCGCTAAGAAAGGTCTTTGGTCAATTCTTCCCCCAAGGGGGTAAAATAGGTGATGAAACTTTGTGTGAAAATTCTGTCCTAAGTCACAAACCACGCGGACGAAGTCGCGGGCAAAAGTTCTCCTAAATCTGTACCCTAAATATCCCTTAAACTTAGTGCTAAGATGTTTCTGTAATCGAGTAACAGACTGTAATTCACCTGTCTGGTACGTCTTCAACTTTGCTAATAAGTTCAATATAATTACTTAGACTTCAATCGCAGAATTATATACAGACGTAATGTCAATTATATAGTAATTAGCGGTGACGTGCTAAGGAGCGTGGAATGGCGCATGATGGAGTGGTAATTGTATATATGGCTCGGTTAGCAAAGAGATACAAGGTTGCCACAGGTCAAACATAGATATGTAAACGATTGCTAAAGAAAGCATTTTATATGAAACTCTGGTCTAGTAATAGTCACACATATTAAAAAACAGGGTTGTAAGGAATACACCCATTTTTTACCATTTATATCATTAGTAAATTATCATTGTAAGAGGGTGAGTGAAATGACAATTATACAGGACTAGCTGACTCGCGCAACTTCGCTTGCGTCACATAAGAGGAATGGGTCAAAATTTTCCCCGTTTTGTAACATTTTTTATTGGTACTCTGCTCCTATTGGTCGTAGCGTGATGATATACAGGGTGTCCCAAAACTCAACGATAATCCGAGACAGGATGAAAGGCCAAGTCATACCGGCTATAGGAAAAATAAAAAAAAAATCCATATCACTTAGTTCAGTAATAATGGACACTTTTTAAAAAAGTTGAAATTCCACACCCTTGGTCGCATTTTCAAGTCCTGTGATCACCAATGTCACAATTTCGCTGTGTTTTTTTGAATTTCTTGATCTTAATTAAATATGCTATTAATCGTATAACAAATTAATGCACAAAACATTGTTAATTTAATAAAAAAAGTTAAGTTTTAGTGAGTCATCTTTCTCAAAAATATCGTTAGTCAACTTTGACCCTTCATACTGAAAAAAAAATGAACGACACTACCCTTGGCAAGTTATTTCAAAAGTTGGCGCATTTAATCAAGATTTCAAAATAGTATAACACTTGCCACTTTTCTTGCCATTAAAAATGTTATTTCTATTTGAACGAAGAGTATCCTCGCAAATGGATCGGACGCAGTAGTACAATTTTATGGCATCCTCGTTCAACCGATCTAAATCTAGTAGATATTTTTTACTCTTCGTTACTACTCTTCGTTCAAATAAAAATAACATTTTTAATGGCAAGAAAAGTGGCAAGTGTTATACTATTTTGAAATCTTGATTAAATGCGCCAACTTTTGAAATAACTTGCCAAGGGTAGTGTAGTTTATTTTTTTTTCAGTATGATGGGTCAAAGTTGACTAACGATATTTTTGAGAAAGATGACTCACTAAAACTTAACTTTTTTTATTAAATTAACAATGTTTTGTGCATTAATTTGTTATACAATTAATAGCATATTTAATTAAGATCACGAAATTCAAAAAAACACAGCGAAATTGTGACATTGGTGATCACAGGACTTGAAAATGCGACCAAGGGTGTGGAATTTCAACTTTTTTGAAAAGTGTCTATTATTGCTGAACTAAGTGATATGGAATTTTTTTTATTTTTCCTATAGCCGGTATGACTTGGCCTTTCATCCTGTCTCGGATTATCGTTGAGTTTTGGGACACCCTGTATAGCCTATAGCCTTCCTCGATAAATGGACTATCTAACACTGAAAGAATTTTTCAAAGCGGGCCAATAGTTCCCGAGATTAGCGCGTTGAAACAAACAAACAAACAAAGAATCAAACATACAAACTCTTCAGCTTTATAGTATTAGTATAGATGAGTAAAAGCACAGAATATCGAAGGAGAGACCTTGCAATTAGTAGTCACCTACAATTTTTTAAAATGACTCGTGGCGCAGGTGACATGATAGACAAAATCATCTGTCTATTAATCATAGACAAAATCATCTGTCTATTAATCATACAGTAATTTCTTAAGGGCTTATTAAAAAAATCAACTTAATCAACAATAATGTGGCAGAGTCATTGAGATTACCTTTATCATTTCATTATACTTCATGAACTGTTAAATTAGAATTCTAGGACTCACTCCAAATTTCTTGAAAGCTAGACTATGAATATAAAATATTACTGTAATTATATAAGTTCAAGATGACCCGTGAAAATCTGTGTGAAAGTAATTCGTGGACGGTATTTCCAGTGTCGCGTTACGGTACTACTTTTTTCAGTTTTTGATAGTTAGTTTATTTATGACATATTTTAAATCCTTATTGTTTATTAAAAAATAATTTTGTCCCATATTAGCCTTTTTAGCGACTTCAAAAAAGACACTATGTCTTAATTTATTATTGTTTTTATATTCATGTCCGCTATCCTAGGACAGACGTATTTTCTTTGTTTATTTAGAAATTATCCATGGTTGGTTAAAAACCCCCTTCAGGAATGCTTCGTAGTTATACGGTTTCAAAAATATTAATCACTAGCTGGCCCGCGCAGCTTCGCTTGCGTCACATTAGAGAGAATGGGTGAATTTTTTCCCCGTTTTCGAAACATTTTTTACTGGTACCCTCCTCTATTGCTCCTATTGATCATAGCGTAATGATATATATATATATATATATATATAGCCTGTAGCCTTTCTCGATAAATGGGCTATCTAACACTGAAAGATTTTTTCAAATCGGACCAGCAGTTCCTGAGATTAGCGCGTTCAAACAAACAAACAAACAAACAAACTCTTCAGCTTTATAATATTAGTATAGATATTTTCAAATAAAGTCATATGACGGAACTTAAGCAAAGTCAGAATACGGTTTGATAAGGTCATGAACTCATGAAACATCAGTGAGTCAGATACTATCAATTAACAAGTAATTATACGTTTTACGTAGAAGTAATTCAAGGGACTTTTGGAAGCGCTGCGGTAAATTTTATTATACCCTAGAGTCGTTTGATTCCTCGTTTTACGACCGCCTTTATTACAAATGATTTGAAAACCAATTTATTTAGATGTTATGCCCGTTTTTATTGTATACTTTTGCTATAAATAAACGCAAAATGACTGTGTAACGAAAAAATGTATTTTTACTTTATCATAACAGAACTTACGAATGGACTTTCAGTAGAATTTTGTTATTGTTTTTTTTTACAATTATTTATTGAGATATATCTATAGATACATACATTACATACATTCACCTTTTTATTGTTCAGGAGATAAGGGTAGTATGTTTTTTTTGTACCAAAAAAGTTCATTAAATAAATGAAACAATGCTGTTTTTTATTTAGTAGTCTGTTTAGTAAATGTTTGAGCGTGATATATTATGTAGGCGTGTGTAGTTCATTCTTGTCATCTAAAATAGTCTTACAATAGTTGTAAAACCTTAAGCTAAATTATTGAAAAATGTAGAATAGGCTATGATATTTTCATACACGTATGTCGATTTATCCATTTAGAAAACTATACTGTCGTAATCATAATAATAATCATATAGTCGTAATAAGTCGTAAATCCGAAGTTACATTTTCATTAAAAACTCGGAAGTTGCAGGCATTTTGCTATTAACCTAAAAATGTTAACCTTTCTCGTTATAATTCAAAGCGTGAATTATTTCTTCTGGGTCACATACACAAGTATTTTACGAACTTAAGACGTGATCATTCAACATTGAGATTCGTATCCATAAATCACCACTCTCTGCAATGCGTAAAACCTCATTCCGTTGAAATGATATAAACTGTAAACTTTCTGTCGCTCGAACTATCCACCTTTGTGAAGTTGTTACACGCAAATGAATTTGTTATACAGTTCGTGTTTGAGTATGATGTAGCTATAGAGCCTGTGAATACTTCAGGGAATTAGTTTGAATTAGAAACGATAACTATTTTAATCTAATTATTGAACTAACTTAAGACTGCGACTCCGATTTCGTGGTACATTCCTGAAGTAAAAAGTATATAGATCATTTTCTATCAAAAACTGTCACTTCTATTAAGTTTAGGACATATAAGGAAGAAACCTTTTGTCATTTTTGGAAGCCGGTTAAGTGCTGGTTACCAGTGTTTTACATGGAGCGACTGCCTATCTGACCTCCACAACCCAGTTACCTGGGATATAACACGATACCCTTCGGTAAGAGTGGTTGTCAGACTTACAAGCTTCTGACTACTGTTAACGACTGTCAAAGATCTTCGAAATTGACAGCCGGGACCCACAATTTAACGTGCCTTCCGAAACACCGAGGAACTCGATATGTATAAGATGGTCACCCATCCACAGATCAACCTCGGCAAGCGTAGCTTAACCTCAAAGATTGACCCGCGCGGCTGTTGTGAACTAAGCCACGAGCCATTTTTTACGTAAGTATTTACTACTACTTACGTAAAGAACTTACGAAAGATTATCTTAGATTTATTACGTTAAAGAAATTGCATTTATCCCTTGGTCGATGACCCCAATAACTTGATGAGATTACTAAAGATTGCATCACCGTCGCCGTGGCCTAAGAAAAATATGTATTTTTCTCCTATTTTCCGTCACACTTTACTTACCAGCAAATAGCACCATAAGATAAAAGTAACTATGTCATAATATCTGATACAAATTACTCATTTTACTATGCTTAAAGTTCTGTTCTTGACTAGTACTGGTTTTCGACTTATGGATAAAGCGCCAGATAACCTATCCATGGATGAAACGACGAGATTAAAGGTCAGTTTTACTTCTTATGGATATGTGTCGGAAAACTTATCCAATAGATAACATGTGAGCTATAAGATAATATAAGATGGTCACCATCCACAGGACAGCCTCGGCAAGCGTGGCCTTACCCCAGTGATCGATCTGCGCGGCTGTTGTTAACTAAGCCACGAGCTCTTCAACAAATAAATGTTTCGATCTGTTATTTTAGTAAGTCAGAAAATCTCAGAGCTCAATACATTTCTTTCCATTCCTAGTTATTTTTAAGTTGTTTGCGACGTTTTAACTCCAAGGACTCAATTACCCACTTAGATGTCTAGACGTCTGTTAGTTGAAAAGAAAACATTAATATTATGTTAATCTTAGTATTACTTTCAAGCAACTAAATTGTCATGTCATTAAGTCAAACGACTACTGTCAAATAAAACAATTTAGTTTAGTATAGCTTGCAAAGATGAACAGGTTTTTCAGACATGCGCGTCTATCGCAATGCTAAGCTGACAAATATTTATTTTTAAACTCATTTCTGTCCCACTGCAGGGCAAGGGTCTCCTCCTAAACGAGGGGGAGGGGTTAGGCCATGAATCCACCACGCTGGCCAAGTGCGGGGTGGGGACTTTGACTAATATTAAAAATAAATCCAATAAAGCCTTTATTGCCGCTTCTGAAGATTTTTATATATATTCATTAATTACCTGGTCTCTGACTACCCCTATTCAAAGAACTACTAACTATTACTATAACTAGCTGACCCGCGCAACTTCGCTTGCGTCACCTAAGAGAATGGGTCAAAATTTTCCCCGTTTTTGTAACATTTTTCGTTGCTACTCCGCTCCTAGTGACCGTAGCGTGATGTTATATAGCCTATAGCCTTCCTCGATAAATGGACTATCTAACACTGAAATAATTTTTCAAATCGGACCAGTAGTTCCTGAGATTATCGCGTTCAAACAAACAAACTCTTCAGCTTTATTATATTAGTATAGATGTATTCATTCAACTTGTTTCATAATATTAATGCAAACATTTTCTAACGCAATATTTCTAACATTCATAATTTAGTTAGAAAAAGGGTTACGTAAGGCGAAGTTACATCATATTAAATAAAGCTAAATGTTTCCTTATTGAGTATACTGGCCTTATTGAAGATAATTTAATATTCAGTGAATATTGTTCTTCATACTTTCTACTAATATTTATATTCAAAAGATTTTTGGATGAATGTTTCTTACACTTTTACGCATAAATTCTTAAATCCAAATCAAAAACAAATAAAAAAACACTAATCCGTTTAGGTCAGATGCTGACACTTTTGATAGTCAATAATTCAGGTCAATGCCAATGATACAATTTACCGTCGCGTCAGTTCGAAAGTTAGGGCCAATGAGAAAAGCTGGCAAGAAACTCTTGGCCACTCTTTTTAATCGCCAAATGGTTTAAACAATATTTCTATAAGGTATAAATCATTGATTATGTAAGGAGCTGCTACCAACATTACCAAACACTGAATTGGTTTTAAAGAACTTTGATGCATGAATGTTAAACTTCCAGCACCTGAATTTTTCGTCAATTGTTTCGTTCTAAGATCCCACGGAGTTATGAGAGTAGTGTTATAAAGAATTTATATCTATACTTACTAATATAATAAAGCTGAAGAGTTTGTTTGTTTGTTTGTTTGTTTGTTTGAACGCGCTAATCTCAGGAACTACTGGTCCGATTTGAAAAATTATTTCAGTGTTAGATAGCCCATTTATCGAGGAAGGCTATAGGCTATATAACATCACGCTACGGTCATTAGGAGCGGAGTAGCAACGAAAAATGTTACAAAAACGGGGAAAATTTTGACCCATTCTCTTAGGTGACGCAAGCGAAGTTGCGCGGGTCAGCTAGTAATTTTATAAATATACAAGTAGATACAAGTACTGTTGTTCGTTGCTTCTTTACGCAAAAACTACTGAACGGATTTTTATGAAAATCTAAATATGCTATAATTTTAAAAGTAGGTGGAAAACCTCAAGAGTCAGCTAGTTTTCATTGAATCCTAACTTGTTTGCTCTCAATGCTCAGCGACTTTGACACTGGCCGATAGTTTTAACTCAATACCATGCCCAACTAGCACACAAGCTGCTTATACAGTCGTTATACAGCCTGATAGTTGCATAAGAGTCGTTCAAATGCTGTACAATTCTCTATAAGTTGTATACTAGCTATTTAAAAAACCCTTTAACAGCTAGGCGGGACAGTAGCCGTTTAGTAGGAAACTAATGACTTATAGTGATATATGAGCATGTAATTGCATCGCTAGACAGCCTAGGGAAGTATAGCTGAGTTAAGGGAACTTTCTATAACACCGTTAACTGTATAAGGGGACTTTAGGAGATAAAGGAGTTTAAACGGAGTTATGCGTTGCGCTTATAGCGCTCAAGAGCGTAAATAAGCTTTTTGTAATGCCTTAGGTTCTATAACAGATTTTTTTAGGGCTAGTGTATTACTCATCTATAAAAGAGTTGCGTAGGTCTTTAATAGCGCCTTGAGCGTTATATCAGATATTTATATGGCTTCTGTACGGCAAATAGATGTATAAGGTATCATTCGAAACATTTTTACAGCCATGGGGATTACAGAATTATGTTAAGCACCTAAAGCGCTATAACCGAGTAATATACCTTTATACTAAAGCTTAAAATTATTATCATAATATATTTACATAGGTGCAGTGGTGGTTCAGTCTGTCAACTGTTTTTAAAGAAAAAATAAAATAAAATAAAATAAAATAAAATAAAATAAAATAAAATAAAATAAAATAAAATAAAATAAAATAAAATAAAATAAAATAAAATAAAATAAAATAAAATAAAATAAAATAAAATAAAATAAAATAAAATAAAATAAAATAAAATAAAATAAAATAAAATAAAATAAAATAAAATAAAATAAAATAAAATAAAATAAAATAAAATAAAATAAAATAAAATAAAATAAAATAAAATAAAATAAAATAAAATAAAATAAAATAAAATAAAATAAAATAAAATAAAATAAAATAAAATAAAATAAAATAAAATAAAATAAAATAAAATAAAATAAAATAAAATAAAATAAAATAAAATAAAATAAAATAAAATAAAATAAAATAAAATAAAATAAAATAAAATAAAATAAAATAAAATAAAATAAAATAAAATAAAATAAAATAAAATAAAATAAAATAAAATTTAAAAAAAAATGAAAAAAAACAATTTCAAACTATTTTAATATTCAACGACTGACCCCTAAAAGTACGAGTAAAATGCTGGTGTGCGACCAAAACAATTATATTGAAGCACTCCTATGCCACAACTGCAGAACCTTCAGGTCTACAACAGCAAACACTAGAGCCTTTGTACAGCTTAAGCCGCTAGAGCAGATGTAACCAACTCTGAGAGGTGCTTGATCGAGACGCCATTACAGCATTTGGTAAACATATTTTTTGAGGTTATTACGATCTTTTGAAGATCATATAAATCTATAGCCTGGTAACGTTAACATAATTAAAATCATTTTTTATTACCTATAACCCTAATTAAACTATCTGTAACACTCAAAGTCTTATTTATGTTCAAAATACAATTTTCAAATCCACATATCTATATAATTTTTGCATTTAAAACTGAATATTTTGAGGGCGCATGAAAATATTGACGATAATATACATATATATTGACAGCAAACTGGAACTCGCACTTTCATATCACGTACACAAAGAAATAAAAGCGATAGACTACTTGTTATTTTCATAATCCAATCCGTAAAAATAAAATGTCTCCTCATTTGTCACTGATGATTCATTTTAATACAATATATTTAGTTTACACCACAATAAACCGACCATATTACTAATTTAGAGCGTTAGCATTTATAACCGTTACACAGTAGCGCTAAAATAAGGTAAAGGTGGTATAATCGCGCTGCAAGAGCTTTTTCGAACGCTCGTGGCGCTAACCACCTCTGTACAACAGCTGGTAAGCGCCACGAAGCTGCGAAAAAGCTCTTGTAGCGCGATTATACCACCTTCATCTTATTTTAGCGCTCCTGTATTACTACTATACTACGTTCTATTATAATTACTATTTACGACCACTGTAGATCCAATGTAGAGCTATAAGCTGGACAGTATGGGCCTATTTGACGCTACAAGAGATCTGTAGCCGCTTATAGAACCACTATACTTCTTACTAAGGAGCCTAAGGCGTTATAAAAATCCTTTAACCGGCCATTGTGCAGCTTGTTATAGCGCTTGTGTGCTAGTTGGGTGTATACTTACTTTCTCTGTTGATTTAGTTAGGGTTCTGTTACTCTCTAGGGCTAGTTTGTTTAGTTTGGTACCTTCACGTACTTAGGTATCATAAAGAAGACTAAATTGATACTTTGGTAGTGGAAATATGCGTCTTTAGACTTACATTAGTTATGGAACTCTTGTAATAAATCTAACGTGATTTGGAAAATAAATGTGAATAAAGTTAAACAATTTTTTTAGGATCGAATCTGGTGGCGTTCTTTGAGGGTTAGGAAAAATTCCTCGTTTTAGTATTTGCGTAACTTTGTATCTTGCGATTGTTATACACCAAAGGAACGTAGACACAATAAAAATTACACTAGTGAATAAAGATATTAGTTTAAATATATATAAATACGGAAATAAATATACAAATACAGAAAAAAATTATAAATACAGAAACCACCCACTAGCTCCTAAACTCAGTGTTTAAAAACATCATATTGACATATAAAACTTCTACGAATCTAATGTAACCTACATAAAGATTCTAAGCGAAAGACACGAGTCTGTAACTGAAATACTACTCTAAAACTTAGTTCACTGCTCTTTAAAACAGTTTATCTGATCTTTGAATTCCTTGTTACATTGCAAACTCCCCTTTATCATCGCTAGCGATGTTGAATTATGTACGAAAGTTCCACTTGCTACGGCGTAGTAAGCTACGTCTACGACGCTCTACGAATATCGTAGGGATTGCTACGCGGGCGGAATACTGTCTGTAGCTACTAGCTACAAATGAGTCATTCTTACGTTAAAGGTTCTGGTTTACTGAGTGTGAATTGAAATCTAAAACATTTGTTAGTTGTTCGTATATATACGTAATTTTATAGTAGATTATAATATTTTTTTGTTGTTTAAAGGTTTTTAAACACTTGATACTTGAGAACTTAATAATCATATTTTTTCTACCAAACTGCAAAAGTACAAGATACGACATAAATTATTATTACACATAAACACGTTATTAAAGTAACTATAGTCTGCGGGTTCACTAACTTGAAGCTTTTCACTTCAATTTGTGAACATAATAGCCAATTCATAAACAAATTTCACAGACGTGACGGATTTTATGCACCATTAAAAACAACGTGCAAAAATTTTGATACAGTATTGTCTAAAATTTATGATGCTATAAAGTTAATAATAAAAAAAAAAAACCTTGCGTTTGTCAAAAAATATGCGTATAATATATGTATATGTATGTGTCCAAACTGCATATTATATTTCAAACAAGCTAATACATATTCCAGTAATTTTAAAATAATAACTATTTTAAAATGACTGAATGAATTTGTATGATATTCCTTTGATTAGAGGCGAGTAGAAATCAGGCGAAGTTTCAAAATTGCTTGCAGTTTGGAATGCGATCGAAGTGAATGCAAAATGAAGGTGACATTGGAATTTCATTGTCGTTTTTGTAAAGGGTTCGTGTAATATTGAATTCGAATATTCAACACCAAATGAAAACTTGCCGAGGTCAGCCTTTAAACAAAGATAAAATTGCAAAGTGTCGAATTTCAGGGCCAGCAGCTGTAGATTTAAATTCATATGCCGCTGTAGTATAAAAGGCTGGTTCAATATTATAAAATATTGTTGAGTCAATTTTGGAGTCCATATTTATGAGACAGTTATTCGAGACTATTTGATTTAAATGTTATTTTGGTTTACGTTTTGTATATTTATTTTGTTGATAATATATTTAAATGTTTTACATACGTAAAGGTTTGAACAAGAAACTACTTAAAGTTTTTTTTATTGAAATATCCTCTCCAACATTCTAGAGGAGACCCTTGTCCAGCGGCGGGACACTAAAAAAATAAAAAAAATATTTTCCGTAAATATTACTTTTATAGAATCAATAAATTAAAGCTATAAATAGTTTCCTATATTCTAAAATATATGCAAAATTAGAGACAGGAGCTCGGAAGTCCCGGGACCTTTGGGGTGTTAAGTTCCTAAAATAATATAATGAGTCCGGATATAAACTGGAATTAGTTTGACACGTTCTACCTCTGTAGCCCTACCATGAGTTGGCGAAGTTAAAAACTAGAGTAGTTAACGTGAGAACGCAACTACAACAGTGGGCTCAAATAGGGAAATAATGAACGACAAAGCCAATCTACATACACTGTTGTTTAATTTAACTACACGTTATTAAATATGGCGACCCATGGTAGCAATTTTGGTACCTTAACTATCCGCTAGAGACGCTGTTCGAGTTTTACGAGAACTACAGTGTCTCCGGGAGACTATAGTTACCAACTCATGGTAGCGCTACTGGGGAGCTTTGATATAAAACTTTGTACTGTGGGTTTGCTCGTGACGTTTCACGTATCCGGACCGAAAGTATTAATATAATTAGGCGCTCGGGGCTAAGTAACAACACCCGGGCGGATCGATTATCAAGCTAAGCTACGCTTGCCGAGGTTTGTCTGAGGATGGGTTACCTTATTATACACACTGAGTTCCTTCGTTAAATTGTCCGGTTCCGGTTATTTTCAAAGGTCTTTGGCAGTCGTAACTGGTAGGAAGAAACTTTAAAGTTTAACAAACAGTCTTACGGAGGGGTACGGAGGGTGTTATACCCCGGGCAAGAGAGGAGGTCTAATATGCAGGTGCTCCATATATTCGATGATACTGGTAGCCGACTCCAACATTTGGAAGATGGGATCCAAAAAGATAATTCCCTCATATTTCAAATCGATTCATAAATTGTATAATTTACATAATAATATATTATTTTGTACAAACTTTTACATAATATTTAAAACTGTTATTGCATGCATGTAAAAACTTTGAATAAATAAACAAATTTTAATATTCTTACACGCGCTACCTAAACTGTCAAAAACGCCGAGATCATTGACACTATGCCTGTTCAAACTATAAAGACTTAAGACATAAGTCCTTTATACATTTCCTATCATTTATCACAGGCCTCTAAATTGTGGTTAAATGTTTGTGAGAAATGCTATCTGAACATAGCAAAATTAATCATTTATGTCTCTTGCCTGGTTTTGAATGAGATATATGGGCCGCACTGAATATACGTATTATTACTTAAATAATACGTATATTCAGTGCGTAACTAGTAAAAGCGTAGTAAGCGTAATGCAAAATACGAAAGTATTATGAAACTAACATACATGCCAAAAATACACCGGTTGTGAAAACGTGCTTAAAACTTATGGACAATATTCGCTGATAGCACACATCAAATGACATTTTGGAACCCTCGCTTACGTTTTACGGCTGCACTCGTTTTAACAACGTGGATACCTTCATTTTTTTTTAAACGTTGGTGCGGTGACTTGGACACCTATCTGGAGGAGTGGCATGAGATAGCCAATGACAGAAACCGATGGAAGATTTTGGGGGAGACCTTTGCCCAACAGTGGGACAGTACAGGTAAATAATAATAAAAATCCTAAGATACGAGATAACAAATATGTTCATTGGTAAAAAAAGACACTATGAATATATCCTCTTTTCACAGTTGGTTTAAACTTAAAATAATGAAGCAAAAAACAGAAAAAGTGTTTACAATAATTGGAAAATAAATAAAGCCGTTAAAATGATTTAGCCCGCGGGAGGGATCTAAGACGATCAAAGTTGAGGAAATTTTGCTGATAAGTTTAGCGGTCAACGATCTTTGTGACTTGTAACTTTGTAACTTAATTACAAATATTCGTAGATTGTCTTTTTATTGTCAAACGAATTAAGCGTTTTTTGTTAGTGATTTATTGTACCAGCTAACAACAGTGGGAAGAGGGAAATACATATTATGCATAGTTTATATTCTATTGAATTATTTTATCCTTTACATATTTACAGAATATTATTTTTAAAATATTTACACCTAAAGAAACACTAAATATACGAAATATTAAAACAAAGCATCATAAAATATCTACGCATCGCCGTGCTCGGAAATCAACATTGCCACTTTAATGGGAAGTGTAAAGGGTGTAAAGAATATAGTATTATTGTGAGTAGACAAAGATAGGGCTTAATCTGAATTCTTCGAAAAACAATCATTCGCTTTCAATTCGTTCTCCAAATCGGCAATACTATTCGATAAGGATTGTCGATTAATCTAGATACTCGCTTTACAATAATATGCCCATTTAATACTGTCTGACCCATGTACGCGTGAAAAAATAAAATCTAGTACGTTAACAAACAATTTGTTCGTAGCTTCACTTTACTAAAGCGAAATCTCTTTGACAGGTATTAGTTTTTTAGTATATAGCTGACCCGCGCAACTTCGCTTGCGTCACCTAAGAGAATGGGTCAAAATTTTCCCCGTTTTTGTAACATTTTTCGTTGCTACTATTAGGAGCGGTCCTAATGACCGTAGCGTGATGTTATATAGCCTATAGCCTTCCTCGACAAATGGGCTATCTAACACTGAAAGATTTTTTCAAATCGGAACAGTAGTTCCTGAGATTAGCGTGTTCAAACAAACAAACAAACAATCAAACAAACAAACAAACTCTTCAGCTTTATTATATTAGTATAGATAAGTAAGTACGTATTAACTAAGTAATTAAGTTTCTAGAAAACGAAATAAAAACAGAATTTGTAGATCTATCTCTATACATTGTTAACCTTGTTAAACAATTCTACAACGAACAAAGCCTGACTAAGAGCTGAGTGTTGAAAACGTTGAAATTATAAATTGCCATCGTTTGTCAAAAGTTTACAAATGTCGCAATATGTCGTGAGACTTAAAGCGACCCTGACATACTATTGTTTATTGTTCCCAATGAAATAAGGTATTCCATTCATGAGTTTGAAACGGGTTGGGCTTGTATATAAAGCTAAAAGTGAAATTTGTTTTTGTAATATTGACATATAATATGATCAAAGCTTTGTTAGTAATTTTAAAATAATAACGGTAATTTCTCTATATAACAAAATCCTTTGACGGATTTTTTCATAAATAAAATTTTGTTAGTATTATCACTACCCGTTAGTAAAATATAATATTTCAGTAAGAATAAGTATGCGACACATAACTTTCAGGGTCTAAATATAGCAACAAGCGGTTACGCAAAAGGTAAACGACCGGTCTTTTTGTTCCTGTAGGCGATTTTCCATAGAACTATCGTGTATCAAGTTTGACATTTAAAATGCTCTGCAAAAATAGTTCCTACAGTGCTCGCTCGAAGCGCTGATCAATCTTTCATACATAACTAGCCGGTTAACAGGAGTGACTAGTAGTAGAGAACCGCCCCACTAGGTTTCTTGTAATAATGTTTCAGCTCCTGCGCAATGGCCTCTCCCACGCAAAGTAAGGAACTATAATTTAACTAGGGAGTTACATTTCAGGCTTCTATAATATAAGGCTGTAAGTAACTCATTAGCGAATTTGCTCATTTCCATGCGCAAGTTTCTAAACGTGCGTGCCAGCTATTACTCATACAATTGGATTGAAGTTAGCGTCTGACTTAACAAGATTCTATTCTTGTGGAAACTTTCTCTCGCCTCCGTTTCACAGAAGCCTGGTTAAGGTACTTATTGTAAACTAGCACTGTTATACAGAGATTCTCTTTAATAACAGATGTTAGTTTTGATTTATGTTCGGTTTCAATAATGTATCTTTCAGTAAAGTTTGGAATGTGCTAACTTGGTTAGGTTAACTATCTATCATTGTATCTTGTAAGTTGCTTCATTGCTTGTTATTTTTAACAGGGTTTTAGATATAAGTTTAACCCATGTCCCAATGCTGGGCAAGGGTCTCCTCCCGTAATGAGGGAGTTGGGCTTGAGTACACCACGCTGGCCAATTGCGGGTTGGGTCCCGGAAAACGGCATAGTCAAATAAATATTCAGAAAAAGAGAAAATTGCACAATTCAGAAACGCAAAGATATTTGGCGTGTAGACGTAAATACCCGTCTCTTCTTTAAAGGCATATCGTCTGCATAAAACCTCGCTATCGGAATCAGAAACTTTGACTGATATTTTTGGGCACAAGTAATTTAGGACATCGATATATCAAGTTATTTTTGTATGTAGCAAAAAACTGGGTAGTTCATATCGCTATCAGTCAAAGGGAACGAATGCTGATAGGAAAGCTTGTGGGATTTACGTCAACTCTATTTTATTTTAGGACTAAAATATACCTTTTTTTAGGTAGGATGATGGACCTTAAAGAAAATATTCTTGAAAAAAGATCCGAGACGATAAATTTCTGATAGAGTCGGTATATAGTTAAAGTTACGAATAAATAGAATCACTTAGGAAATGCTATTTATTTCCCGTAGATATTCAGTATTCACATTGTTTTTTTAAAAGATTATAAACATTACTGGAGTCTACTAAACACATTAAATGTTTCAAGTGAATTTAAAAATATTTTATGTTTTTTTAAGTCAAAAATAAAATTTCTATTATTATGACATTCTTGGTAAGTATCCTCATAATTTTACCGTTTGTATGTTCAAGTTGATGAGTTCGGGGTTAATTAAATTAAAATTGTATGCACGGTTAATGAATAAATACAAGATCCTTAGTTAAAGGTTCCTTTTACATATTTTAATTAAGAACATTCTACTAAGTAATGTGTTATAATGACATAATTTTAGCCATTATATAAGCCACTTAAAAGGAGGGTAAGCCTGTTACCATACACGTTACCAATTTCTGAGCTACTATGGTAAGACAACACCAATAGTACTTAGCCCGACCCGGGAATCAAATACGCGACCTCATGATCATCAATCAGATACGTAGTGTATGCTGCTCCACTCGTATTAGACATAGCCTGATATTTATATAACAGTTTTTCAGGGTTTCTAAAAACAATGGGCTATAAGCTATAAAACATCTTGCTATGACCTGTTAGAGTAGAGCAGCAGTTATTTCTGGAAATGTCATAAAATAATGCGTGAGACCTCAGACATTCTTCGAACAATTTCAAATAGGTACTTATGACAATTAGTTCCCAAGCTTCATTAGTCAACCTGCTATCAATTAGAGATCCATACATAATATATTACGTAAGGTACCAAGTCATGGCAATAATAGTTACTATTATATTCATCTACTTACCTGAGCACTTAGTGTGAGAAGCCTCAAGTTTCAAAGACGTTTCATCTTATAATGATGTATTATGTATACATATATATATAGGCGGTGTTATCTTACTTCATTAGTTATTAAAATATGATCGCGTAGTATGTGACATAGTAGGCATATTAAGAAGTGATTTCCTTGATTAAATATAGGTAAGCATTGTCATACAACGTGGCAATGGCGGGTTCGAATCCCACCCGGGACAAATATTTGTGTGATGAACACGAGTATTTGTTCTGAGCCTGGATGTTAATTTATCTATATAAGTATGTATTTAGAAGTATATAAGTATGTTTATCAGTTGCGTGGTTACCATAGTACAAGCTCTACTTAGTTTGGAAACAGATGACCGTGTGTGAGATATCCAAAAATATTTATTTATTTTAATGTTGCTAGCTAGTTCTGCGAACTTTTCCGCTGGACAGCGATGAAAATTCGCAAGTTGAAAAATGTTGTTAATTATATATAACAGAGTTAATAAATACTTCCAATATACGTACTACATCATTGGATCTTTCTGTTAGAGTTGTCAATATCTATATTGTAAGTACGTTGAATCCACCATTCTAAAGTGCGTTTTGCGAACAATAAATAGGATTAAAAGTGCAATTATAGAAAGAAGAAACTATACAATTTATTAACCGAGATTGGTACCAATCACCAAAATTGTTCCAGAAGCATCGTTCAAGATTTTTTTTATAAAAATGTCGAACGCTTTTGTAAAAAATAAAGGTACATCTATATAGAAATAAATAAATAACGTAGCTTTAAGTGCTAAAAGTGATTCAAAGATCGTTTCGCTATTTTCCAATATCGCAGCCTTTTTCAGGTGAAAGAAGGTGAAAGAATTTCTGAAATCTGTTGCTACTGTAGCGCGATTCTCAACCACTATCGACATTGACAATCTGTTAGCTATCGAGAAATTTTGTATGAAAATCTTATCAGTGCCTCTAGCGGGCGCCGTGGAAACTATTTTTGCCTCAAGATTTGAAATGTCAAACTCTCGATACTCGATAGTAAAGAATTGCGCTACTGTTCGATTTATTTCGTACAGGCGTGGTACTAGAAAACATGAAAAATACTCTTATTGAGACACTATTATACGTAAAATATTTTGATGTAGGTAAAATCACGAAACAAGCTTTCTAAGACAAAATCTTGTATTTAATACATTATATTAATTATATTATCTCGGTTCACAGCGGCTGGCGAGGGCTCTCGACATATAAATGAACGTCGTTAATTATTGTAATGTTACTGTTGAAATGTATTATTTTCTTATCTGACTGCCACATATAGAGGAGTGTTTTCTGAGAGTAAATACTGTCTTGTATTATATTAACCTACTTTTTTCTCTTTGGATTGTTCCATTATATAGGTAAGTAGGTATGTCCCTTACTTATGATTAAATAAAACGATTTTATTCCGATACTAGCTGACCCGCGCAACTTCGCTTGCGTCACATAAGAGAATCATAATTTTCCCCGTTTTTGTAACATTTTTCACTGGTACTCTGCTCCTATTGGTTGTAGCGTGATGATATATAGCCTATAGCCTTCCTCGATAAATGGACTATCTAACACTGAAAGAATTTTTCAAATCGGACCAGTAGTTCCCGAGATTAGCGCGTTCAAACAAACAAACAAACAAAAAAACAAACTCTTCACCTTTATAATATTAGTATAGATAAAGAGCCTGACTGTATTGCAAATCAAGAGTGTTGTGGAAGTGCTGAAAAAAAATTGGAGTCTTCTCACCAAAATAACTGGTCCACCGATACATGTCGAAGATTCTTTGCTTCTGACGGTCCGCTTCGACGAGTCTGTTGCTTAAACCCATAATGCAGACGAATGAGACGAATGATGTATTTTTTTCGTTTTTGCATTGTAGTATTTTATTGTTTAAATTAGCTATCAAACAGTCTAAGGTCGTCTTTTAAAAACAGAGACGTCAAGCATGTTTCACAATAGTTTTGTTAATTTAACTACCGCAGTTAATTATTCGTATTGTCCCAGTACGAGCGGTGCAGTATGCTAATAAACCAATTTGCACAAATTAGTCACAATTGTTCCTAAGTTCAACCCCGCCATTTGCATGTTTACCAAGCTTTCTCAAGACGTTCCTCTAGGAATTACTTAATTTCATTAAAACATCATGAACAATTATATAAATTTTCTCCTCTGGTTTAAAATGACCTATACGAAATAGCCTTTTTATACAGAAAATAGGGAAAATTAGGCGCTCATAGCCTGGCTAGTTTTGCTCACCGGTCGGCAAACGATCGATTCTGTAGATGGTTGACCGTATAGTGGTATTTTAACTGAGAGTCTCCGTGCTTCGGAGGGTACGTAAAAAGTCGGTCTTGGTTGTTGTCGATAAAGATAACAGTCGTTAAACCATGTCAAAGGCCTTTCGGGCAGCTTGAACAACTTTGACACTAGGTTGATGACGTGCTTTCCTATTTAAGCATTAATATTATAAATGTCGTTTTGATACATATTTTCATGAAATATGTCGAGAGTATGATATCGGTTAATTTTAAGTTAGGTAAAGTGTTTCTATATATAATATCGAGGACGTGTACTGTCCTTGTTAACCAGTGTGCCAGTAAATAGTTTTCAATTTCCTTTATTTGGGTCGCCAAACATAGATAAAGCCTGGTTACTTGAAGCACTTTTCCCTGTGGGAATTTATTTTGAGGAAAATAATTGAGCGTTTTTTTAGATTCTAGTCTACTTGTACTTTTTGACAATGATTGGTAATCATTCTTAATTGCAATTATTTTATTGCAAGAGTTTTTTTTTAAAGAATATATGGCGACGGGGTAACTGGGTTAGCAAAACTACTATCTAGTATTATCCCAAAAGGCAGGGTGAACTCGTCACCAGTGAACCTGCGCAAAACGCCAAGCAATAAGAGGAAAAATACAATTTTGCGGAAATTTCCGAAAATATATTTGACAATACACGTGCCACACAAATGTTAAAAAGAAAAGAACAGTGTTCTTATAAAATTGGGACAAAGATATGCAAAACAAAAAAAGGGCCAATTTAAACAATACTTGAATGCAGAAATCATTCAAGTTAATTACTGGTTATATGGCCCACTTTGTGTCGAAATAATACTTGTACAAATAAATTACAACATATTTTGGTGTGTGAGCTTGACGTATCTTGGGATATATATTGTGGTTTAAACCTAAGACGGAACTATGTCTGGCATTAATCTGAACTTTGAGCTGTGTATATAACGCCTGAGGCTTAAGTTGACAGCAGCCTGTATGTAACTTAAATAAACAGGGCATATCTTTCTTGCGAATAGGGTGTAAGGAAAACGCTCCTGGCATCTAAAATTGGTGATAGATATAGATATTTTGAAAACGATACCATTAAAAGATGCGAAACAAATACATTTTTAACTTTCTTTTCTAAAGTTTCCCATATGCATTGTATATTAATGAAATTAAAATGTTTTATGAAAAAAGTACGTCTACACCCTTTGTTTTCTATGAAAACTAAATTCTCATTACAAGATTTTTACGTGTCCCTTACACTCTGTATCTATAGAGAGGAATGGAGAAATAACTAACATCACACAAATATTATTCCGACAGTCAAAGAACTGCTTTTTTATCTTATTCTCCAATAAATATTTTAATTGACACTTGTACCAAAATATTGCTGATATAAAAAGTCGAAGTAATATTTTTTCGATCGTAAAAAAGTAAAAAGAGTATTTTTAATAGATATTCGATATTTATCGCGATAAAGGCTTTTGTTGGGAGGTTTTTTTCAATTTAGTGAATGAAAAGGAGCCGTATTTCAAGAAGGGCCTTCGGGCGACGCCTCTAGTAATTTTATCGCAATGCTTGATCAAAATTTTATATTGAAAACAATTTAAATAATAACGAAGATACTGTCCCATACTTTAAGTCTGTTCCCATACTTTCGAAAGATATCGAACTATAAACATAGTTACGTAACATCCACAGTAATCCTACTAATATTATAAATGCGAAAGTTTGTAAGGATGGATGTACTCGTATGTATGTATGTTTGTTTTTTGCGAAGAAAATACTGACTGCATTTGAATGAAATTTGATACATAGTTAGTTTATAGCCTAGATTAATACATGGGATACTTTTTACCACGGGAAATCTTTTGAAGGACGAAGTTGTGGATGGAAACTAGTATTATAGATGCGAAATTCTGTTCTCCTGAAACAATTTCATGGCTAAATCACTGAATAGATTTTTATGGAATTTAGTACGGAGATAGTAAATGACTCAGTACCAAACAACAGATTTTAAAAAAAATAAAGTTTCCTTAAATTGGGAGTGAAGTCCTGTGGTAAGGCTAGTTCCTATCTATAGTTGAGATCTTCATTTCAACAAAACCTCAGACTCCAATATCAGCACAAAATCTCATAACATTATGTATGTACTTCATTTCCTTCAAGGTTGAAACTTTACAGCGCTGACATCTCGATAGAACATTTCATGATCATGGCTTACGATGTTATTATGTCATATTTCTGCTCTGAAATTGACTTTTGACGCTTGTAATAACTGCATGACGTAAAAAGTTACGATTATTGAAAGAATTTGAGAACGAAAAATTTAAACTTTTAAATTGTGCTGTTTCATATATATGAATCCTAATTTGAGAACATTTTGTTGGTTTCATTTCTTGCAATGTTTATTTTCGAAGAATTAGTAATTTTTTCAATTATATTATATTTTTGAGTTCTAAGAAAAGTGAAACCTCGTAAGTCCTCGGTTTCTTAAAAGATCCGAAGCTTTTAGCAGTTAAAACCAAGGTCGATGTAACCCGACCGAAATTTTGGGAACCAAAATGGTGTCTAAGTTATTTTGAAATTATTATCTCAGACATGACCCTAAAACTTTCTCTCATATTCTAGAAGGAGACAATTGTCCAGCAATGGAACAATAATAAGTGAATTATGAAGAAATATAAATATTATTGGACAACTCACAAACGGTGATTTGATTCCAAACTAAGCAGAGCTTGTGCTATGGTAGCCAAATATCTGGAAAATAAATACTTATCCTCGTGTTCATCACACAAATATTTGTCCCGGGTGGGATTAGAACCTTCCACAAGCAGCGCTACGGTTTTTGCGACGAGGTGGTCACGATAACCACACACAAAACGTGCAGTTAATTATTATAAAGATTTGTTTGTAAACTAACCTGCCACTCATAACATTGTAGAGAATCGGGTTGACGGTCGCCGACACGTAGTACAGAGCTCCGGCCACATTGAACAGGTGTTCATTGATGACATGGAACTGGGGCAGGTTGTAGCCGTAGATGAAGAACAGGCGTTGGACGTGGAACGGCGCCCAGCAGACGAAGAATGCGATCACTACTGCAGCTGTGGAAGAAACGAGTTAATTATTGTTCGAGTTTTAAGCACAGATTTCAGGCGTTATTTTTGCATTAGTTTCTTACTAAAACGTACAAAATGTTACGCAGTTAATAGTTTTATTTCCCTAACTTCAAATCCTAATAACTGATTAGTGTTCCAGTTTAAGCTTATTTTGTGTCCAGTGCCTTACCAATCGATACTAATAGAGCTGCAGAATTAAACCACAAAAATATCAGTAGTGCAATTCTCTGTCATTACGGACTATCAACAACCGGCTATCGAGAAATTTTAGTAGGCGTCTCGCAGGAATTAATTTTGCAGAACAATTAAAATGTCAAACTCTCTATACTCGATCGTACTAACAGTAGGGAATGGTGATACAGAATGTTACTATGTACATATTGTAACAATAACGTCTGTTAAATCAATGTCGGATCCAGATACACAGTCCCACGAGAGGTATTTTATTTTAAGCGTAAAGAACTTCCCGAAACTATTCTCGAAAATTCGGTGGGACGAAATTAAATAACAGAAACGTTGCCCTCCAGCATTAAAGGAAAACAATAAAATAGCTCAAAAGGTATTCCAGGGCTATAAATTTCGAGGTCAACCACCTCTGTAAAACCAGATTTCCGTGAGAAACGTTTCATTTGAATTTACAATCAAATTAAGAGCAAGAACTTTTAGAACACTAATAAACGTCCATTGTTTTGTTAGAAATCTGAGATAAAACAGACCAACGACGGAGAATTTACTTTTGGAGGTAAAATAAAGAAATATTGTGTTACATAAACACGAACTACTACGAATTACTTTTGTATGTCTTCTTCAAGAATACAATAAACAGTTTTTCCATTTTCTGATACATTTGTAAGAGGTCTGTAACTATAGTGATATTTATAAGTGAAATATGAAAAAACTATATTATTACGGCACATATTTTGTCGGTACGATTGCGAAAGTAAAAAAGTTGGCTGTTCCGCTTTTCCAAACCAGCTGCCACCACTTGCAGAAATAAAAAGGTTTTTTTATCCAATTTAAGCTATTACGCCGTTACTGGTTCAAATGGAAAAGCTGGAATAAGCACGGATAACAATAAAAAGCTCGAGAGTATATTTGCTTGAACACACTAATATTGAAAACTACTGGTTTGAATTGAAAAATAATATTTTATTAGTGCAAATATTGAAGAAGGTCATATCCTATATGACATCACTTTATGGCTAATAAGAGTGGAACAGCAATTAAAAAACGTTGTGAAAGCTGGAAAAGTCGCGGACGGCCGCTAGTGTAAAATAAAACGCATAAATAAGTTTCACATAATAACACATAATAAAACGCATAGAGTTTTTAGAAAAGCTCCCAAGTGTGTAGATTGTGATTTTGTTTTAAAAGAAATATTTTCGTCTTTCAAAATGTCTCGCAGAGGTTACGAGATTATCTTGAAGATTGAAAGCAATTTCCGTTTGTATACTTTTTCCATCCAGCAATGAACACTTTGCGAATTGTTTAAATCAGAGGACTTTAGTAGCGAGATTTCCAACTTCAAATAATACCGTTTGACTGCCTGTGTCGTCTGAGTAGAAGAGTTTTTAACTGCTGATCGTGGAGTCTTGGGTTTGATTCCTGCCCGTACCGCACTAATCGATTATTGTAATAATCCGTGAAATGTTCTCAATAGTCTGAAGGAGTTTGGTAAAGTTATTAATAAATACGGAAAGGAGGTGGTATTGAATTACCGTATCTACATCTGTAGGTATGTGTGGAAAGAATAAAGCGAAACGACTATCTTGAGACATATTTTCTGGTTCTGTTCAATTTGTTTTACAATGCTTTACTTCTACAGACATTCGATACAAGTATCAACTTATTTGATATCGCTACTTCGTTTATTATTGGCCACAACCAATAAATTGTGATGATATCGCCTTTGTACATTTTCTTTTACGCTAGACTTCACAAAGCAAAAGCGTAAGCCTAAAAACGAGATTCGATGTTCCAAATAGTTCACGTGAAAATAAACTATTTGAAAAATTGTTTTAGTTCCTCATTTTAGTTTATTTTGTTGATTCCCTAAAGACCTTTCTTCTAAAGGAAACTTATTTTCACATCCACTGTTTAAAAGCATCCGCATGCCGGAAATTTATCGGATTACAAGTTTTTAATGGGATTTAATTAAAAATGGATAGTTCCGCTTTTACCGACTAGTAAAGTTTTGTTTTTGTTACACTTGGATAAACACGGGTTCGAACTAGGACGAACAAATGTCGAAATTTTAATTTGTTGAAATACTCAAAGGTTTTGCTTATAAATTGAGTTGGTCTATGATGTGTACAGAACTACAGAATATACCAATGTTTGTATTGGGAGCAAAGACCTCAAGATGCGGGCACTGTCTGCTTCGAGCCAATGTAGTTTGCTTGTGGGCCGTTAACTTGTTTATTTTGTCCTTGCAAGCAGAAGGGGTTGCCAATATTTGGTAAGACAACAAATAAATCGAAAGCAGCTATTTATACTACGCTAACTCAAGTTTTGGTAAAATCGTTTCTTTATGCCAAATTACTTTAAATGTGTTGTTATATATGGCATAAAAAATCACGAAGAAATGTCCAAAAATAAAGAAGTTACAAATCTGATACAACGCTAACTAAACGTACTTTTCACTACAAAAGTTATCAAGTTTTTTTTCTTTAAACCTTTCCACTGTAACTAGTTTTAAGAGCTGTTGTTAAAATGTTATTATCTACACATTACTTCGGAAATCCTTATTATAGTGCGTAGACGTTTGCATTCAGTGATAAGGATCAAGAAGTTAACTAAGATTTACGGCAGCTAGTTTCTAAGTCGTCTTAAAGTTTCAAAGAGCACATGAAAAGAAAATCTCGGTGATATCTTCTAAGATAATAGTTGTTAGTCACATCAAAGTTCATTGGGCGGCTTAAACAAGTTTACCATGAAATAAATCTCGTAAAAGTGAGAACGATACTTTGTTTAATAAGATATTTTTTTGTACCTGCCCCATCGCACAAGCGTTTGTCCAATGCACGACGCGTGCGTGGTATTGTTGCGGCCTGTGTATTGCAGGTAATTGAACGCTGCGCTGCGCGTTGCCGTAAGACAAAGGTAAATGAGCGGCAAGGAAACATGGAATTGAAAACAGTTCTTATAAGAGAATCTTTAAAAGGGCTTTAAAGGTAAAAGTATTAAGAGAAGATTGGATTTATTCTTAGCAAACTTTAATCCTCTTTTTATCTCAATTAATAACAATTAGGTTCTACAACAAATTCTTAGGCAATACGTGCCCACAGCTAGAATGCTTAAGTAACTTCTTCAAAGTTTCCAAAGGAATCGTATTTTATACCGTAATTGAATGAAGAGGTAAAGTTAAGCTAAAATCACTGTTTTCTAAGTGTTGGGGAATTTTCAAGCCGAACTTACTACTTAAGAGGCTAAATTAAATATACATATATTACATAATTAAGATTTCATCATTAGGTACAAAGATTTTCAGCAAGTTTAGTTTCATATAGCGATTTCTTTACAAAGGACGCCGAGTCGATACTACATAAAAACCATTAACAAAGACCTGCTTCCCAACCTACTAATCGAACCCAGGCTCGTACACTTGCTCCTTGCTCTTGTACCATCGGGATAAAAGGTCTGCCTATAATTTTCTTAAATGCTGTTATTGCTTTGTATTTACTCAGGCAACTACTAAACCACTGTTAAGAAAAAGCTTTCTCAATACCACAATTGTTAGTTTCACAACAAAAAAAAGCATGACTTACTGCTTGCTTAATTACCCGAATCGTATAAACAAACATACGGAAATATATTATTACGTAATGACACATATATTTGTCGTGTGGCTAGTTTATAGCTATCCCGTGGAGTGGTAAATAGCTTCATAAGTAGTTATTACAGGAAATGTACTTTGTTTCTTATTTTTTATTACCCCAGCACCACTGTTTTCTTTGTTTGAGTATGTATTACAATAATTATGTACTTACTTACATTTATGTTAAATAAAATAAAAATATTTTCCCGATCTCATCTGAATTCTAGGGAATTTAAGGAAATGATATGTATTTTTTTAAATACGTTTTACACATATAAAACTCCATGAGATGAGTTGAAAGATATCCCTGAACTGACTTTTCGGTCATTAATCTCTAACCGAGCTGTTTAAGCAGTATCAAAAGAGGGTTTTCCCATATCCCATGTTTAGCAAAAAACATGTTTTTGATGAGATATATTTACATGCCGTTAAATACGAGTAGAAAACACCATATAAAAATACTTATTAAAAATATTATAATTTATGAATATTTTGATGCAAAATGACGTTGCGTAAAATTATATTATTAATGAAATACAAGCTCAGTGATCAATTTCCGACAGTATTATGGTATAGTTAATTAAAAGGAAGATGTATTTTATCTTCCAACGGGCTACAATTTTATTGAATTCCAACAACGGTAAATTTCCATAATACCTTCTACTAAAATCAATATTAACTTTACGATCAGCACTCACATACTAAATAACTTTCGACCAATAAACTTTACATTGTGTGAAAATGGAAATTTTATTTACAATATATATTTATGACCGAAGTCAACCGCATCTTGTGATAAATCTCTATTTTACGTGTCACACGTTTACTTAGGATAATAAACACCTCTATAAAAAGTTTAGACGCACTATAAAATACTAAAGAGGTTTAAGACCTTTTATGTCCACGGGTCAATGTACTTTTGACAGCAGATTTCCCGCCATAAACGGTTTATTTGTTGCCAACTCTTAAATTGTGAAATCAAAGGATTAGGAAGGCTTAAGAGTGAGGCTAATAAATTCTTCTTCCGCAAAATAAGGCTGGATTACCAAATTCAAGGGCATAATGTGATGGGTTTTTATTTTAAGAAGCCTTTTAAAAATTGGAAGGGGTCTGGATCTTTAAATTACATCCGGGAAAAACTGAGATGAGCTCACTGAGCGGCAAACGATTTATTAAGAATCATGAAGCTTAAATCATTAAACTTTTTGGTATCGTCAATTTTGTCATTAGATTGATTGCTCCCACTACCAATAAAAAAACGTATTAAAACGTTTGTAATATACTCCTAATTACACGAGAATCGTGACAAAATAACAAATCACAAAAATAGACACGTGAGCAGTGATAGCCGAGTGGTATAAGTTGACACCTCCCACGCAAGTGGTCGCAGGTTCGAACCCGAGGCAACACACCAATGACTTTTCAAAAGATATGTATGTGTGTATTAGAAATAATTAGGTATCACATGCTCCAACGGTGAAGGAAAACATCGTGAGGAAACCTTGCATGCCTAAAATTTGTTTAATACATTTTTTGAGGGCATGCAAATTCCCCAACCCGCACTTGGCCAGCGTGGTGGATTCAAGGCCTTAACCCTCCCTGATTACGGAAGGAGACCCTTGCCTAGGAGTGGGACAGTAATGGGTTAAATTTATTATTATATTAAAGTAGACAATGTTATGACAAACACAAACACCGCCCACGGGCATCGTCAATCGCTTCCTTTTTAAAAGTAGCGATTAAATAAAGCGAGAAACAGGCAGGCTCACCCCACTACCATATGGGATTCATAGAGAATCTCTTCTCTTCTATTAAATCTCTCGTTCAGAGAGATTTAATAAAGCACTAAGCAGTATTACTTTGTAGCACACATTTCACACATTTAACTGTGTCCTCTTTCTTGATGGGAGATAAAAATAAAGTCTACTCATTTCAAGACTAGGTCGCTGCATAATAATCCAAGAAAGGAACTATTACGTTTCAAGGCAAATAATTAAAAAGTTAATTTTTATGTTAATGTGTCGAGAGCTACCACGATATTAAAGAAAGTTAATGTTCATAATCTCATTCGTAATAATTGTTTACAATTATCTTTCAAACTATACCTTTTCCTGCGACTGCGAAATTAGTTTTTTTCTTGCAATTTCATTCTAGCGGAGACGATTGTCTGCTTTGCGAAAGGAGGACAATATATTTTCTCATTTTTTATTGCAATGGTGATATTATATTCAGCACGTGCGGTGAGCCCCGCATGTGTATTGTTTTAACAAATCAGGACAAATATGTAGGTAATCCCGAGTAATTTACTGCGGAGCCTGAATGCAAATTTATTTATGCATAATTATGGTTATAGTGACCTTAAAAATAAAGTTTAAAACATTATTTTAAATAATTTGCTTATTGGTATATAACCAAGACTGTCAAAGCAATCGATCAGAGTTGGTTTTGTCACCAAATATCTTCTATTCTCGAATATTCAAGCGAAAATTATACAAAAAAATCATTTCCACCTTTAAATTAACCTCTACGCCGTCACAACGCAGATTTTAATTAATTTTCAATCATATTTCAGACTTTCATTAACTTTGGGGTCCGGAGTTTTCCGATACATTGCTTTTTCTCTGACAAAACAAGGACAGGTCCGACCAACGCAAATAAATTGTTGAAATTAGTTTCGTTTAGCTAAATATAAAGCGAACATTCCCTACCCTCTTCTAGTTAATAGTAGTTAATTTATTAGAAAAAGCTTTCATAGTGTCTACTAGCTCTTTACCGCGACTCTGTCCGCGTCGACTAAAGATTTACATACGTTTTTATGCATGTAGATAATTTTCACGCCCTTTTCCTTTTTTTAAAGCTCTATGGCTCATTATCCGCATAGTTCTCGTTCCCGTGGGATTTTTTGTTGTTTTTACTGCTCCCGCACTAAGATTGCTCAACCTATAAACAACGGACACAAAGAACAACCAAACCCGAATCAACTATTTGTGGATCGCACAAATAATCGAACCCACGACCCCCGACGCAATGGTAGTGGCAAAACAACCGTAACCACTGCGCCACGGAGAAAGTCAAACTATATTCTATAGTCTTGGATCTCGAACTATCTTTGTATAAAACTAGCTGACCCGCACAACTTCGCTTGGGTCACATAAAAAAGAACGGGTAAAAAATTTTCCCCGTTTTTGTAACATTTTTACTGGTACTTACTCTGCTCCTATTGGTCGTAGCGTGATGATATATAGCCTATAACCTTTCTCAATAAATGGGCCATCTAACACTGAAAGAATTTTTCAAATCGGACCAGTAGTTCCTGAGATTAGCGCGTTCAAACAAACAAACAAACAAACTCTTCAGCTTAATAATATTATTCAATTCAATTAGTAATTAGTAATTAGTATAGATTATAATATTAGTATAGATTTATTTCAAATTGGTTCAGTGACAGATATACTTTCGCATTTATAATATTGGTAGGACTAATAAATTAGGTGTTGTATTGTATTAACAAGACTCGGAACATTTATTGTGAATATTGTTTGATTACGATAGTTTATTTACAATATAGATTGGAATATTAATTGCTTGTATTTAGTTTTGAGGAGATTGCGTAATGTTAATAAATATTAGAAAGCGGTGATGTGTAAAGTTTTTGTTTTGATTGAGTTTGCCTCAAAAGTTGTTTTTTTAAAACATACTTATTGCCTCAATAAGTATGTTTCAGTTCAGTCTCATATAGCTGAAATATTCTATAACTCTGGACCTCGATCTGAACATCACCTGTTATTACGGTACTATATTAAAAACTGTTATTATTTTGTAAAATTCTTGAAAAATTAACTGTCTCTCACGAATATAACAAAACAATAACTGTTTTAATTTAATAACATAAGCTAAATCTCCTTTTAATAAGCTTAATTTGTCACTATGCGGCAAGAAAAAGCTAAGAGCAATACAAAGAATAGGTTCAACATATTCTAGGTCACTCCAAAAATACTGCACACTTATTTACAAACTATCCCTCTCTAACAAATAACATCAGGCACAACATACGGTCGTACAATTTAATTTGGCTTCGTAAAAAGAGACAAAATAGGTCACGGAGGCTTTTTTATCACAAGTCGGTCTCCATTTCAGCAAGGATTAGGGTAGAACAATGCTTTGTAACGGTTGTTGCGGCTTTCTTATCATTTGAGGTGAAAAGCCTTGATTTTACTCGTTGACGTAAAATGTTAAATATTTTGTAAGGCTACTTCATGTTTAAGATAAGGTTTCCTTGTTCTTTTTCTATTTATTTGTAGTAAATGTGGTTTGCCATTACAGCATCTTTTTAGCCACCGATAACTGTGTGCAATGCCTGAGGCCCCCTTGAATATGTAAATATGGGCCATTAATGATGATGACGCTATATAACAAAATATTTAGAGTCTATAATTTCTTATGTATTTAATTTCTTATTTTAAATCAAAATTTGAATGTTATGTTTTGGTACCCAGTGGTAAAATATATTTAACTAGGTAAATAGATTAGACGTTTTTAAACAGTTAGGTTTAATAGATATTTATCTAAGTATATATGTTTTTAATATATTTTAAAATAATCTTTTAGTGAATTATACAGCCAATTCAGTCAAGAGAACACTAAAACGGGTCACAATTTGTAGCTGTCTAGACAGTGTTCACGACGAGGACATTTAAATTTTAATACTTCAATTAAATAGATAAATGGGTGCTATACCCAGTTATTATAATATTACTTTGGTAATAGAGGAGCGACAATCGTAACCTTGCCACTGCGTCATAGAGTCCATCAACAACATAACTGCAATTGAATTTATGAATATACTAGCTATGTACAAAAAACCGTTCCCGTTTTATAAAAAAAAAACTGGTCTGGTCAGGTCTGTTCTTTCACCAGGTACAAACGCGCCCGAACGGGATAAAAATCCTGTGTCCATCTCCTGGTTCTAAACTGCCTCTCCACCTATTTTCAGCCAAATCGGTTCAGCCGTTCTTGAGTTATAAATGGTGTAACTAACGCCACTTTTTTATATACTAGTATACTACATAGATTATTTCAAATTTTAAAACTATGCTTTTTTACTCAATTGTCGACAATTTCATGGGACCTAGTGCTATTTAAACCTTGGCGTAAGTTATTTTGAACTTATAAAAGCCCTAGCAAGTATCCCGCTGAGTTACTTTCCCGCTCTTTAGGAGTAAAAAGTTTTAGTTAAATGTATGAAGAATTGTTTGGTATTATATTTTATACTACCAATACGACTGTGGCCTTCAAACTTTCAGCTCATCAGCTTGCCTCTAGTTGCAAATTACACGTCGGTATTATAAAGGATTCTAAATAGTAAAATATTGCTTCATAATGTCCAAAAAAAGCAATGCACTTTTTTTTTAAAATAAACACATTTCCTTTTGGTATCTCCAATATTAAGGATAGTTTTCTTTAATATATTATTTAACATGTAAGTGTCGTAAGTAGGTAATTATTTTTATTCCCTCAACACCAAACAATTGCCGTGACATTATTCAACGATTACAACTACTAACCAATGTTCAGCAATTTCATCCAAATGTTTATTACTTTTTTGTACAACGCTCTACAAAGTTGCTAAGCATTATTATTATACAAGCATAAATATAGCTTAAACCGCAGTAATAACAATTCATCTTTCCCTAATTATCTTTTGTTTTAAACAAAGCATCCCTGAAATAAACGCAAGGATGTAAAGGTAATGCCTTAGTACTATAAATAGGTCCCAAGAACGCCATTTTGTTTTTCCACAGGCTCTTTTACATTTCAGACTGCTAACAGAATACCGAGAAGTGGTGCTTAAGTACTTTTGATACTATCGTGCTTACATGTTGAGCGTATTACAAGAGGAGTTTGTGGATTGGATAACAACAGCCGCACGGATCAATCACTGAGGTTAAGTTACGCTTGCCGAGGTCGTTCTGTATATGGGTGACCATCTTATACGTATCTAGTACCTCCGTGTTCCAGAAGGAAACAAAATTGTTCGGTAATGATGTACTTACTTCTTTTTAGTTTGGTTAACGTTCTTAAGGAACAGGCAAAATCAGACGGCAATTTATGAATACAAATTATAATTAAACCAGAGTTAAAAATACACAAAACCTATAATCAATCATATGTATAATAGAATAGGGGAATTCACGCGAACACGCATTTTACCTTAAAATGCCTAAAAATGCGTGTTCGCGTTAATTCCCCTATTCTATTATACATTAAACATGCAACGCGAGAGTTTAAAAGTTATGATATAATCAATCATTATCAATTTTGCTAAGGGATTTCAATAAAAAGGTCGTGTCATCGTATTGTCGTGTCATTATAATCACATGCGATATAACAATCGGACTTTTGTCGGCAGATTTCATGTGAATCATACAATTTCATGAAATACAAATTCATACAAAGCAAGTACTTTTCAATACATTAAAATCTTCTGTTTGCTATTGACACTGCTATGACAAACTGATACGGCTTAGTTTGAAAAATATTTATTTATATTTCATTTGCTTTTTCTTGTACGTATTGCCACGAGCAGATTTCGTAAGCAAATTTTATTAAAGAACAATCTTGATTAATTGTTTACTGCTCTTGGCAAGTAAATTATAATTTAATTTAATTTACAATGCTTCTGAGCTCAAAGCTTAACCTCAGAAGCATTGTTAATTTTTATTAAATGCGTAATTAGTTTGCTATTATTTCAAGATTTTATGCGAAGATATATTTTAGAACAGCAAACTAGTTTTAAGATTTAATTTAAAATGTACTCATCCTGCGACAAAGGTAAGCAAACCAAGGTAAAAGGCATAATAAAGTTAACTCCAGAAAGTCATTGTATTAGATATCCTGCAACGCTAAAGTTAGAAAAGTTTAACGAAAGAACTCTACATGAAGTTTTAAAGCTTGAACAATAACCGTTACCAGTACCTCGATTCTCTACGACTATCGACTACCGACAACCAAGCTGTCATCGAGAATCGTGAATCGAGCTGTCATCGGTTGTCGGTAGTCGATAGTAGTAAAAAATCGAGGCACTGTAGCACAATTCTCTACTACTATCAACTACCGACAACCGAGCTGTCATCGAGAAATTTTGTATGAAAATCTGATCAGCGTCTCTGACGGGTGTTGTAGGAAACATTTTGGCAGTACATTCTAAATGTCAAAATTTCGATAGCTAGCAGGTTGTCGGTAGTCGATAGTGGTAGAGAATTGAGGTACAGTAGTGCACAAATATAAACATACACTTAGTACATACAATATTATGATCGTGTTCTTCAACCACTTTTATGAGATAAAAGTATACCACGTCATATAGTACATAGTACAAACTATATACAAAACTATAACCAAGATAATACATTCGAGATTCAATTTCCTAAAGTAATGTTATTTTCAGTATCTTGCCGGGATTCGCCCTGTATTTCCTTACATCTTTTGAATATTTTCAGAAATGAAAAGTGCTTTAGTATGTTTCTTAGTTATAGTAAAGCGGTTTTAAATGCTAAACGCTCGTTAGATAAAAAAAATCGCTCCACTAATTTAATGGCTTAGATGGCTTTAATGATTGTTTGTATGGTTTGTTACATACCAACACCGATAATATGTTGGTATTAATGTATTATGAATTGATGCAATTTATAATTTAAACCTACATCAACGAAAATAAAGTATAATTTTATGTATGTATTTGAATCCTGCAGTATTTTGTTGAAGCACAAGCTTAAATAACAAATGAATTTATGCCTGAATAAAATTCAAAACAACACAAGTCCAATATTTTAAGCCATATCAATAGCATAAATATGCTTTCAACTAAAGGTGACCTTCTTCTACACAATTTGTCATAAAGCGCAGGCTCAAGAAACGATTTTTAGGCCTTCGTTATACCTTACATTTAAAATCACACTAGATCAAAAATGATTTAAACCATATTAATAAAATAAATACGCTATCAACTAAAGGTGACCTTTTTCGACACAATTTGTAAAATGACCTTGATCAGCCTAACTCGCATATCTTGAAACTCTATACGTGTGATAATGAGGTAACTATGTGGTCTAAACCCTTGGCGTAATGATGGTGAAGGGTTAAATCGTAGCCTTCGATTAAATGGCCGTGTAGAGTGCCCATGTTAAGGTTATAACTTAAGATTCCAATAAGTCCCGTGAAATACATTTCTGATAACCATAGTACGTTTTTTTTTTCGTATAAACGATGGATGAACATTATGATTTAAATTCAGATAATAATAATATATATTCTTCCTTGTATGTGAAAGCCATAAGACATGACGTGAATAGCGGCCAACTTTCATGAAATAAGAGCCACTGAAAGATGAATTTGAATGATATAAGATTATAATATTACTCTGACAAAAAAATATCAAAGTTTCATTTTTATTTATCTCCATAAGCAACAATTAAGCTATTAGGTAAGAATTCTAATCTCAAAGAATACTGTTATAAGTAAATGGAAACGACCGAAAAAATTATCTCAGGTAAAATATATTTTTAAATGAACCCTCTTTTAATACAAACGCAGTTTTAAATTAACATATTATTCTAATATTAGCATAATCTCGGTTTTCCTTTTTATATTTTTTATAATCTGAATAAGTAATATTCCGAAGGTGTACTAACGGTGATTTTTTAGGAGTTCATTGACCTTTTCAAACTGTTTTTATTTATCTATTATTAATAATACGATCACGCCTGTAATACCTGAAAGTGTAGGCAGAAGTGCAAAACTACGTTCATGTTCCGTCATACACAATATTAGTCCTATGTAATAGATGACTTTTTGCTATATACCGGGGGCGTTTCTGCTACTTTCATAACTTCAAACTACGCCATTCTCTCAATAGCATTATCACAATAACTCTCAATAGCCCATTAGAACTTTTCTGACCCTGGAATCGAATTCGAGACCTCTTAACTTCTACTACTCTTACCTCAAAGGCTGTCTTAAACACTACATCAGTCTACTAAAATGTAGTTACACATCTAATCACTTTTGAAGCAATACATTACACTTTAGGTAAACTTAGTCTAATGCCTAGATTAGTGTATAATCTAGGCTTTATCTAGATTAAGAGTTTATTGTACGTATTAAGAACATAGACAGTTTAATCTGTTATACTGTCAGTTGTACGAATTGTAGTTGAAGGAATAATTTACTACGATTACGAACTTTTGACACATACTATCGTGTTGTAAATGGTTTTGACGTTGATGTTCTACAATTCAATTTAAAGGCATATACAGTGAAAGCGATTCACGACAATTCGAACCATCGACTATCGAGTGTTAGACATTTAATATGTGCTGCCGAAATAGGTTCTACAAAGTCCGTTAGAGGCGCTGATAAGTACCTCGATTCTGTACAACTATCGACTACCGACAACCGGCTAGCTATCGACATTTTGACATTTAGAATGTACTGCCAAAATGTTTCCTACGACACCCGTCAGAGGCGCTGATCAGATTTTCATACAAAATTTCTCGATGACAGTTCGGTTGTCGGTAGTCGATAGTAGTAGAGAATCGAGGCACAGATTTTTACACACAATTTTTCGATAGCTAGCCAGTTGTTGATACTCGATAGTAGTAAAGAAGTGAGCTACAAGGAAAAAAATACAGGCCTTCGAAGGAAATTACTTGAAATATTGTACATACCTTAATTAAATCGAAGGAAACTTACTACGTATAGATATTTGGTTCTGGGTAAAGTTTAGTCTAAAATAAATAATCACTAAAGGCTAAGTATAAGAAATAAAAGGAACTAGAATTAACGGAATCTTTCATTATTAAGAATGATGTGTAAATGTGTTCCCTCAATTTTGTTAGACCTAAATCATTCTTTGTCTTGTAACATTTAAGCCGGCATAGTTATATAACAGAACTAAAATATTCAATAATAAAAATTATTCATTAAATTATATCTAATTGCGAGAAGATATATTTTGATCTTACTTATTTCAATTCACGTTAAAAATATTTCAGGTGAGCAATGAGGAAAAAGTGATTTCTTATTTTTTACCTGATTTTGAATTCAAAACATGAGTATCGTTTTTACGCACATTTTTGTAGACAGCGAAACAAGTCTCACGAGTCTTTTATTTTGATCGAATAGGAAGAATTCCTGGCTAAGACAGCTGCGTGGATCAATCTCTCAGGTAAAGCTACGCTTGCCGATGTTCGTCAGTGGTCGGGTGACAATGTTCCACCGTGTTACGAAAGTTACGTTAAAATGTCGGACCCGGCTATCATTTTCAAAAGATCTTTGACAGTCGTGAACAGTAGTCAGAAGCCTGAAAGCCTGACAACCACTCTTACCGATGGGTATCGTGGTATAACCCATTTAACTGGATGTGGAGGTCTGACAGGTAGTCACTACATTTACACATTACTTACCTTACTATCACTACATTAACTGCCTCTGTGGTGCGGTCGGTTGTTTATGTGACTGCCGTGCGAGAGGTCTCGGGTTCGAATCCTGGGTCGGGCCAAAAAGTCTTTTCTGAGATTTTCTGTTAAGAATTTCTTAGAAATTGCCCGGAGTTGGGAAGTTGAGGTCGAAGACCTCCGTGCCTCGGAGAGCACGTAAAGCTGTCGGTCCTGCGCCTGGCCTCTCACTAGTCGTGTCGGTTATCCGTCCCACCGGGTTATGAGAGTGAAGGAATAGAGAGTGTACCTGTGTATTGTGCGCACACTTGGACACTCTAAACAAAGTCCTGCACAGATGGCCAGTTTCAATGAAACTGACCGCCGTAGCCGGATATCGGCTAGGAGGACTATATACTACATTTAAAATACTTATATTCAGCTGCATGCAGTGCGGCCTGAAAGCCGACACCAAAATAGTTTATAATAAGGTTAAGCTGATGAAGAAGTTTTAATCGAATAAGCGTAGGATTTTTTAAAAATATTTTCTCATACCACAGCTTAGTCAACATTTTGAATGTTATTGGGTTTTTCAAATTAATTTACAATTTCAATGTTAACATTGCCTCAGCTTTGATTAAATTTATATTCGTTTCAATTTAAAGAAGCCAAAGATTATTGAAAATAATATTACAAACTGATTAATTTATTTTCATTGAAATTAAATTAGACAGATAACTGTATAGTTATTGTTTACTAAGACGCTCGATTAAATTAAAGAAATTATAAGTTCGTAAAAAAATTACATTAATAAATACATTTACTGAGGCTTTTTTTTATAACAACTGTAAAGTTTATTTGCAAAAATACTTTCTAAATATTAATTATGCGATAATGATATGAAAGGGTGCTCATAAAGATTGATTGATGAATACAAACGTTCAAAAGGAACGTCTACGGAATTGGCCTTTGCCCAGCAGTGGTACAGGTACTACTGCTGGGCAAATATGATTCATTATATAGCCTATGTCAGAGCCTGCTCTGACATAGGCTATATAATGAAGCATATTAAAAAATGTACCAATTGAAACTTATGAAATATGTATATTTCAAGTACTTAAGTTGTAATTTTAACTTGATTTTTGTTACTGAAATATAATGCAAAAGCGTGAATTATGAATATCGTCAAGTTTTAGAGTATGATAAGTAAATGAGCTCAAGTTTTAAGTGAGCTGAAAGTTTATCTTTGAGACGGCTCATTTTAGATTAAAATATTATGTTAAACTATACAATAAATGAATCCTCTCCTATATTCTAGTAGCGATAGTTTAAAAGTACAAAATAAATTAATTAATGGCAGAAATTTACATTTTATGTTGAAAATAATAGATGCGGTATGTTGAAAAATATATTGACAGTTTTAGGAACGACCTGTGTTTAATTTTTCATAAATTTTAATGCTACTATCGGCATAAATAATTTTAAAAAATCAGTAAATTCTAAATGATCATAACGACTATGGGCAAATGTTTAATCAAAATTAATATCTGAAAAGTTTTAATTAAAAACCTAAATCTAATAATAAAGTTAGTTTTTATATTGATTTTTGAAAACTTGTTTATGATGACACTAGTTATATGCTTTAATTGAAGATATATTATATTTTTCTCAAACCAATTATTATTAATTCCAATTGAATTGAATCAATCAATATGAAGTTAGTGCTCGAGCATTACGATTTAATTTGATGGTTTGATTGGAAATTAAAGTAATGAAACTTTCATGTTAATTTATTTTTAAGAGTCAAAGTAAAGTTTGAAATTTGAGGTTTTACATATAAAACGATAATATAAGGCTTCACATATCAAAAGATATATTAATATTTCGCAGTAATTGCATACGAATAAAATTCTTAAAAAAGTTATGAGAAATCATGGGGAGAAATTTCATTTAACAAATTGCTATTTTTATTGACCTTTCCACGGTACCTTTATTCATTTATACAATTATACAGCCAAATCTCTATAACAAATTAATAACATACCTTTCGAACATAATGTTCCGAAATTTGGTTTGTTGGTTCGCTAAGTGGTTTGCGGGCTTAGTGCCGCTTAATTGACTAAGCCCCTCAACAGGCCGGCTTCCTTAACGGCTTAACTGTTTATTGTATACCCTCCACTATGAAGAGTGAATTATTTATAGAATTTTCCATAAGCTGACCAGTTTATAAGCCGGGTCAAATTTATGCAGATTATTCTATGAATTTTTAATTGTTATTTGGAAACTGCGTTCAAACACTAATGTGAATTTGATTTTGAAATCAAAGGCGTTCATTTATAGTACTTTATTAATTCAACGTAGACATTATTGTGTATAATATAACACAATATATTACGTACCTAAATAATACAAAATTCGAATAAGTATTAAAATCCTTTTAACAAGTGCTATCAAGTGATGATTGATGCACTGAGCAATTTGAAATTAGGCCTTTGCGTAATTTATTTACTAAACCTACTAGCTGCAATTGGCTGTTTCAGTACAACTTTAATAAATTACTAGCTGACCCGCGCAACTTCGCTTGCGTCACATAGGAGAGAATGGATCATAATTTCCCCGTTTTCGTAACATTTTTTACTGGTACTCTGCTCCTTTTGGTCGTAGCGCGATGATATATAGCCTATTGCCTTCCTCGATAAATGGGCTATCTAACGCTGAAAGAATTTTTCAAATCGGACCAGTAGTTCCTGAGATTAGCGCGTTCAAACAAACAAACTCTTCAGCTTTATAATATTAGTATAGATTAGTATAGATTATGTCAAGAAACGCCGCTAATGCAGACTAAACGTGGGTGTAGTAATTCTTTTGTATCTTAGAGGTTATATCAGTTTTCATGTACCTACGCGAAGTATTGTACGAAATATCTTAGTGTACGCAATTTCATAAGAACAATAATATTATTAGTTAAATTTTGTGACAATCCCAACAATAATTTTGGTAAAGACCACCCACGGTTACAACTATGCCTTTGTTAACATAAATCACGGATCTTATAGTCTAAATCTTACAAATACATGTTATGTGGATCACAGACATATGACGCATATATTTATAGTATGGAATATGTTTACAAAGACTGCGTAATTCGAGTAGTCTAAGCATTCGTCCCTACACAAGTTCAAGGTTCAAATAGTAGTTAAAAGTAGAGACATGTCCGAACTAAAGAAAAACATCACGAGGAAGCCTTGCATGCTTGAGAGATCCTTAAGCAGTTCGTTAAAGGGAAGCAAATTTCCAAACTGCACTTAGTATTGCTCAACACAATGGTCTCACGGTTTAACATCTCTCTCATTGGTGAAGACCCTTCCCCACCATATAACTATAGTGACTTAGTTACCACCATAATAACCTAAAACCTGTCACCATATACTATATAGCCAACCTGTAGACAAAAAGCAAAACAAGAAATCCTTATTACTCTGTATCAAAGTTCTATCCACGTATCACTTAACTATAAACTTACAAAACGTGTCAACAATACATGACTATGGCAATTGAAACCTTGAACAAATCCTTGTGTGAGCCCCGTGTTACACAAATGTTTGGCAAGTTAGTCAAATATTGGCACACATTCAAATATTTGGCGACAGGAAACTTGTGTTTTGTGTCATGAAACCCTTTGTAACCATACGAGATGGTAATAGAGTATCTCATATTGACATATACATTTATTTGTATAGTTATTCAAAATTAACGCATCTTTGAACACGCAAAATATATTATTATCACTGAGTGCATAATATACCCGAGATTGTGAATGCAATAATGCCTAGCTTGTACGGCTAGGTAGGAGTATTTGCTGTGGTCAAATTTTACTGGTAAAATGGCCACTCTATAGTATCTGCAACTAATTTGTGGAATAGGTACATTTTATGCAGGTGCCTAAATAATACTATCCTGTAACTCTTGTCAATGTAACTGCGTCTACGTGAATATACGGCGTGTAGATAAACTACTCTAATATATCTCTAGCATGTAATATCAGACAAACTTCGCAAAACAAGTCTATCGTAACAATATAGGGACAAGGAAGATTAAAATTACAGTCACAAATTCAATACCGATTCGTGGTTAATTAACAACACAAAATCTATAATTTGATATCTGTTCATTATGTATAAATTATTATTAAATATTTTGGAACAGAATATTATTTTTTATATTCTTTATAGTACTGATGTTCGATAATCCTATATACAAATAGAGTATTGGTAAGCAAAAGTAATACAAAGCTAATAAAAGCTGTCAAGTCCTCATTGAAAGGTTTCTATATCAATGAGAATATTTATTACTTACATCATAGACCTTTGTACGACTTATCGTTTTTGTTATAGAACCTCTCAGTTGTCCGTTGACCGCAAAAGGTAGTAAGATGAACTCTTGAAAAAGGATACGTAATGGACTTCTGGGACCAAAATAGCAGGGACATAATAGTGTCAGTTATCCTGTCTCAAGACATTTCAGTACCGTATTGAGTGTACCGAATCCATACTAATATTATAAATGCGAAAGTAACTCTGTCTGTCTGTCTGTCTGTCTGCTACTGCTAAATCACGCCTAAACTACTGAACCAATTTGCATGAAATTTGGTATGGAGATATTTTGATACCCGAGAAAGGACATAGGCTATATATCATCACGCTACAAGCAAAAGGAGCAGAGTAATGTTACAAAAACGTGGAAAAATTTCACCCATTCTCTCTAATTGGACGCAAGCGAAGTTGCGCGGGTCACCTAGTTATTAATAAATTGGATCGTTCATTGCAATCTCTGGAATATGACAAAGCACATTTGAAAATTATGTAAAATTTTGCATTCCTCTCAAGAAAACTTCATTTATCAGTGACGCAAACGAACTCTTAGAATATATACTGCATGGAAAACAACCAGGTAATAGGTAAACATAATGTTCGCACAAGATATATGTATTCTATAACAATCAGTAGTAGTATTTATCTACAATATTGTTTCAAAACACCGATTTCACGCTTACTTCATTCCTATTCTTATATGTATACTGTATTTTGCAATATAAATCTACATTACTCGTAAAGTCAAGCTTACATAACCCAGTAACTTACAATTCTTCAGCGCATTTATCTTCCAACTGTGAAAGTAAATTGTAATAACGCAGTTATCTTGAACTTTCCTAGGGTTTCAGTTTTAATATTTTAGTTGCGAACTTTGTCTTGGTGTACGAAGTATGCGCGATTTCCTAGGAAATTGTAGTCAATTTAAAGAGATGTATGGATAGATAGTGGCTAGGTTACTAGATAGTGAAGACGTTGGACTGTTACAATAACACTGATTACAGTGACTGGTACAAAGAAAAAGTTATATAGCATTTCAAAAGTTTTATGCTTAAATACAAAACTAGAGAACTACTGAACTACCATTCTACGTTATTACTGTATAAAGTATATATATACCATACTAAGCTAACAGCTAGTAACATAATATCATACATCATTATCCCCGTGTATTGTCACTTATTACTTCTTATATACCTAATTTATGTAATTTGTTTGATAGTCTTAGTCCTCCGTGGCGCAGTGGTTAAGGTCACCACTACCATTGCGTCAGGAGGTCGTGAGTTCGATTCTCAAACGGAACAATTATTTGTGCGATCCACGAATGTTTTGGGGTCTGGTTGTGCGTTGTGTCCGTTGTTTGTATGTTTTTAAAAGTCCCCGCGACAAAAGAGCAATTCTTAATGCGAGAGTTGTCTTTTTAAAACAAAAAAAGAAAATTGAAAATATAATTTTAAGAAAATTAAGTAATCACCGTAATAGTTCGACCGTCCCCTTAAGCTAAAAACTAGTAAGAAAATAGGAGTATCTTACCAAGCATTCTTATGATGGCCTTCCTAGACTTAGCTTGTCGTGTTTCACCGTGAACGTGTCCGTTGAGTAAGCCGATCTTCGTCTTCTCGCTGACTCGTGTAGATCTAAGGAAAGAGAACATTATGTTAATTGCGTGTTTTTGAATTAGCTATATAGAACTAATTAAATTAAACAACATTCGGAACGTTATAAGAGAGATAAGAACGTATTCGGAAAATTATATTCTCACTTGTTGCAACAAATAAGGAAAACATTGAGGTGCAACCTTGCATGCCTGAGATTTGGAACAGTTCTTGACAGTTTGCATAGTCTCCAACCCGCAATTGGCCAACGTGGTGCACTCAAAGCCTAACTCCTCGTACATTGTGTACGAAATATGAATAGTTCTATTTATATTAATAACATATAGTTAATTTAGCAAGACGAAACTGAACTGACAGACACTCGATAAAAGTTGAGTTATTCCAAAAAGCCTTACCTAATATTTATGAATAACAACATGGTATTATATTCTGGCTCATAAATATTCCTTTTAATAAAATCTTAAGACAGTCTCATAATATTCCGAATTCAGGAAGTAAACGTTATATAACGTTATTGAAATTATTAACTTAACGAAATAGGAAACGCGTCGCTTTTTCTCAATAAGGGCTAAAAAGAAAAAGGTTTAGTGTAACCTTATTGGACCGATATTGGGTTAACAAGGTCATTCCTGCTATAGAGGAAAAAAATGACATCTTAATTTTGGAACAACAATTTTTATTTATTTTTCGACAAGTTAACAAAGTAAATTTATTTAAGGTAAATTAGTTGTCTCATTCAAAAGTTTTCGAAATATTTCGACTATTTTCCCCAAAAGTACTGCCATTAATAAAATTTTGATGTGTGTGAATGAACAGGGATGTGTGAAAAAGTGCGATAAGCCATCAATCGGTGATTGACAGCGAATGATTGATTATACCGTCAATGTTCTGTTGCCGTGTGTGTTAATTTTGTAAACTGGGTCGTACTAACTAATGGAGAAAGGGAATGTTGGAAGGAATAATACTCAGTTATAACTGTGTTGTACTGGACGTAGCTAATTTATAGTCTATCAACTTATGACCGTTTCTGAGTAGTTATAAACTACCGCTAAATGTACCTCAGAAACGGGGGTAAGTGGAGTACTTTGGAATTAATGATTTATCTTAGGTGTAGTTCCAAAAAAAATCCATAGAAAACAGGCAACCGTTAGTCTGCGAGTGAATGTCATTTTAAATTCTAGATTATAAATAAATACTTTCGCGATTTTATGAGGCTATCTATTAAGTTGTCAAACTCTATTTAATTTTTGCAAAGATATTTTATAGCACTATGCCTGTTATAACCTAAAACGTATGCACACAAATTTAGCAATTTTCTTTAATGTAAAAAAATAATACTAAAACCACCGGCACTCACAGGCGATTATTAGATTTTTTCAAAACTTGTTAATAAATCGTGTTCGACAGCTGAATTTTCTGCATCAGCATTAGTCGATAGTAGTTATATATCAATCTTCAGTTTTACCTAAACTACAGGTTTCTGTTTAGCATCGTTTAAGAGGAGCGCGTTATCTTGACGGAGCACGGCACACAGCTTAGTTAATTGTGAATCATTCACGTTTATAATTTGTCTAGTGACGAGGGTCGGACAGAATTACCAGCTTTCAAGTCTTTCACGTCATAATCCTTGAAGTCAATTGTAATCGGAGAATTTCAGTGAATTCCTTGAATGGATTGAAAGGAATGATTAATTGATTCTTACAAGTTGTGGACGGGGAATTGGTTTCTTTGTTGATTATTTTTATGTTTCGAATGATTTATGACGGTCAGAATAAAGTGAGCCTGCTGAGCACAGTGGTTAAAAAGTTCCTCGTGTTATCATCATCCAATGTAATGTCGGGAATTAAATAACTCAAAATAATAAAAAAAAACACGTTAAGTTCACAATAACAGATGCTTGTTTTGTTTTGATTGCTTCATTGAATGTATATTTTGACTTCGCTTGAACATGCTTGCTAAGTAGGATTCTTGACGGCAGATTTATAAAAGACATGGACGTGATTTTGTCCGTATGAAACTAATTCCGGTAAAATAGTATTCTATGAGTTAATCCTGGTGAGAAACAATTTTATTGTTTCCGACATCCAAACTTTCGCATTTATAATATTAAAAGAAGTATAGATTTATACAGTACGTAGTAAGTATAAATTTATGTAGTACCTGCATCAAATGACTTCTACCGCTAGGAAGTAATTCGTTTATGTATCTTACTTCCGTATTCAGTCAATACAAATTACAAAGAATACGTACAATCACTTAATGTCATTAGGAAGCATACAATCAACCCTTGTAACGTTGTTTGCATAAAACAAGATAATATATAACAAGTACAAAGCTTTAAGGCATAAAACCACACAGCCTCGGAAGACATGCCTCCTCAAAAGCGGCTGTGAAACTCAAAATTATTATCAAACCAACGATCTCGAAAGATATTTGATGAAAACTGAATATTATAATCTCTTAGAATTAAAAGGGACTCTTGACAGAGGCGTATTGCGTGGTTTGATAAAATTACAAGAGCGACTGAGATGTCATGGTATAATTTGATATGATTTTGATGTAGAAAAATGTACACCTTGTTGACGTCTGGTTCTTATTGTTGAAATGTGAATGCATTTATTTTAACTTCTTAATTTGCATTAACTTGAAAATATAAAAAAAATCGTGATTAACATTTATTGCATAAGCCTAAACACAGCGTATTTGGTAATTGAAAGTTAAAAATCGTTTGACTAGTTTTTAAGCTGGTTAAATTAACCAAAATTTAAAGTTTAGTTCTCTCTTTGACTAATCAGATTTTGTTTGATATCCGAGAAAAATTGAAATAATTATTGCGCTATTTATAGAAACATTTATATTCAGACGTGTAACGCAAATATAACATCAAATAAACATTTAAAAATTAATTATTTTCAAACCCGTTTTAATTTATTTTACAAATACACCTCGGTCATTTAATCGTAACCTGTCCTCGGGATAAATGCAAATATCGTTTGTAAAAGCAAATATACACAACACAAACATTTGAGGTGAACCAAATGCCTCTCTCATGACTGCTGAAAATAAAGTTGAAAAAATATTAAGGCACTCCTAAACATAAACACAATATACATCAGTGGCTTTCTTAGAAAAAGGTTGCAGCTGGGCAATACTATAATACCCATCTACTCTAATCTATACTAATATTATAAAACTGAAGAGTTTGTTTGTTTGTTTGTTTGAACGCGCTAATCTCAGGAACTACTGGTCCGATTTGAAAGATTCTTTCAGTGTTAGATAGTCCATTTATCGAGGAAGGTTATAGGCTACATATCATCATGCTACTACCAATAGGAGCAGAGTACCAGTGAAAAATGATACAAAAACGGGGAAAATTTTTAATGCTTATGTAGCGCAAGCGAAGTTGCGCGGGTCAGCTAGTTTATGTATAAACAAAAAGTTTATAGGCAACATTACAAGCAGCTTTTTTTCGTTTTTGCTAACCTATATTAGAAAATATATTACATATTTTTATTTTTACTGGGCAGCATGAACAACTTTGACCACTAACCATACGATAAGAAGTAGAAAATGTTATAATAGAAATTAAGACTCAAATTAAAACAGTTATCTGTGTGCAAAAGTTGTTTTGAAAGTTGTCTGGACTGGACGTTTGATCGATAAGGCGTAGTCGGTATTACGGACAGAAATAGTACATTTTAGAAGTCCCTCGGGAAACGCCAATAGACTTGTACCTAGTTCTTACTAAAAGTGAAAAAATAAAGGTCAACTTTTTGTGAATAGCGTCGTAACGTCTTGAAATACTTACCCAGTTTAATAATAAAAATCAATAAATATATTTATATTATTAGACTGCCTCCGTGGCGCAGTGGTTTAGGTCACCACGCCGATACCACTGCATCGGGAGGTCGTGGGTTCGATTCCCACACGGAGCAATTATTTGTGCGATCCACAAATAATTGTTTCGGGTCTGGTTGTGCTTTGTGTCCGTTGTTTGTATGTTTGTAAAAGTCCCCGCGACACAAGAGCAATTCTTAGTGCGGGAGTTGTCTTTTTTAACATAAAAAAAAAAAAAATATTATGTTTGTCATGTTTTTAATACCAAACCGCTTAACCGATTTTCTTTAAACGGAACATGAAGATAGTTGAAGATAGCATAATATATGTTTATTAAATATGAAAGTTTGTACCCGAGTGGAGCCACGCGGGTCAGCTAGTAGTAAATAAATATGTTTGTCTATAAATCGTCCCTTACACCGATCGCCAGTGCCATCAAATTGGATTGATACGATACGACATGATTTTATTCCCGTTACACAGATAAAATGAGCTCAAAGGTTTGGTGAGAGCTCTCTCAATATTGAATTAAGCTCGCTTTGAATATATATTACGAGGTTTTATTTAATTTCACTCGTATGTGCCACAAATCTTGTGCGTGCTCACATTTACGGAAATATGATTGCTTTACAATTTTTTCATATTTTTGGGAAGATTTTTGTGGTTGAAAGACTTTTCAAAACAAAAATACGGCGTTGTATGTGCGTTGCGTGCGTTGTGGCTATATTAAAAGTTATTTTTAGTAGGAAACCTTTTCTAAAAAAATCATTAAGGATAAATAGTAATACGCACGGAACTAGCAAATAAAAAGTGCGTCAGCGTCAAAAACTACATTTTATCTAAAAACTAAAGTTGTTAAAATGTCTCAGCTTATCCTCTTTCTTTATGCAGTACGAATAGTAGTCATTTAGTTTAAATCGTACTTAAACAACAACTTCTTACACAGTCCTAACAACAAGGAAACAATGAGGTCAAACCACAGAATTCAGAATACTATACTGTGGCCTAAGTACAAGCTATCAGGCTAATGCGATATCTAGACGTAGTCATTGCTACGTCATTAGTCATTTATGCCTATATATCAATCTTTCCTAACTCACTATTCACTTATCCAATTTATCTATACTAATATTATAAAGCTGAAGAGTTTGTTTGTTTGTTTGAACGCGCTAATCTCAGGAACTACTGGTCCGATTTGAAAAATTCTTTCAGTGTTAGATAGCCCATTTATCGAGGGAGACTATATGCTATATTGATATATAGCATATAGTCTTCCTCGTGGTCGTGCTCCTATTGGTCGTAGCGTGATGATTCACGCTACGACCAATAGGAGCTGAGTACCAGTACAAAATGTTACCAAACCAGGGAAAATTTAGACTCATTCTCTTTTATGTGACGCAAGCGAAGTTGCGCGGGTCAGCTAGTTAATCATAGCATCTAGTTGCAACATTTCAGTTAGCTAGGACTTACCAGAATAAGTTTCAAAAAACCCAATTTAAATCAGTAGCTAAGCTATAAAAAGCTATTCTACGAGTGGTATTCGTAACATTTTACCCAAAATTTACGAGTGAATCGTAGTACCGTACTAGCTGGTGCCTTTACGAGTGACCTTCGATCAGATTGAAGGGTTTTATTACTAAACCCGATAAGGGCTGTCGTGTTACTTATGTTTCGAGATTTTTATCCATAACTATATCAGTATGCGTATCACGTATTTCAGTTGACAACTAGTGTACATCAAATTGATGATCACTATACAGTACATTGCTGCTTTGAAGTAACGTGTTAATCACTGTAATCTAAGGGAGAAAGCAATGTAGAGTATAGTGGCTTTCAAATAATTGTCAACTGAGACCCGTGATAGCCCAGCAGGACTTTCTACAGTCAGTACTTATCGATTTTTTATTGAGACTAAATGTCCAATTTAAAATTTAATTAAAAATTAGTGTTAACGTCACCTTCTTAAGACTCTAACTAGCTTGTATTGCTTAATTTGTCATTAGTTAGCCTGTTGTCGACGGTCGATAGCGTTACTGCATGTAAGCTAGTCTTAAGATACTAGTGCAACTAGTTCTGAATTTTAGTGGAAGGTCTAAATTAACACTTCAATCAGGTTTTTGTATTACTTTAATGAACCGTAATAGTACGTTTGTTTTTCCTTCTTTCGTATCAAAACGGCTTAAATCAATTTTATAGAAATTTTTCGACTTACTTTATTTTGCTGGAAAATACTCATACTATTTAATAATTACTTAGACACTATTCCTTGAAAGTTACAGCGTCCGACAACCCGTTACATGTAGAGACGCCAAGTTAGGTAATTGCACAGAACGATCAAACACGCTCTGTTCGATTTCTACATGGAACGTGATGACATACTTGTATAATACATTTGTGATTCATTGATACACGTGCCGTGTCTGTGAACATTTGCTTAACTTTTTTACTTATTTATCCAGTCTGCAATGATGAAGATAAACCAAATTATCATAGAACCAAATTAACGTACGGGTCAAATAGACATTATCCTTTTTTGAATTCGGTTGATATGGTTTATTAACCTTCTCGAAAATGTAGCAAACACTTAAAGCCACATCATAATCGGTTCTGCCAAGCACGACATAATCGCTAACAAACAAACAGACTATTACATACGAGTCAAATGAGAACCAATTTTTTTTATATCAATCGATAAAGCTATACTCGAAGAGGTAATCATAAAAAAATCCAATATACGAGTACAATATACATTGAATCTTTTCAATCACCATCGATTAGCCCACTTCACACAAAACCCGCAGTATCAGTCACCTACATTTGGCGGTAACAAGATACGGTAATACATCAACATGACGGGTACCTCGTCACTCGGTATAAAGGTTGGTCTTATAATGAACCTTCCCGGAAACCGGCTAATGGCGTGACTCGGTGAAACCAGGTGGAGCCTTACGGAAGCATAGGACATTATTACTAAGAGGAAATTCGTTAGGACACCTTTGAAATTTATTTGAGGGAAAAAGTTTGGTAGAATAAATGGGAATTGTTTTTAAGTAATTTTCTTTTTGATATATTAGCCGTGTGTATAATAATATTTATTGATGTGTTCTGTAGGTGAGTACCTACACCCTTAATTAAAGTTAAATTGAGTGATTTAACTTTAATTAAGGGTCCAAATTTATATGCAAAAATGTTTGTCTCTGATAAGCTCAATACAAGCTATACCGTCCAGATCAACGTGTAGAAGGCATCATAAAATAAAACGAAGTAATGCGTATTTCAATGCTTCTAGTAAATTTCCACGACTGGAGTAAAAGGAACATTACTTTATACATTTTTATAGTAAGAACGTGCAAGGAGAGACTTCGAGAACATTCTGTATAAAGGTGCGTTTTATAAAATACTTCAATCTGAAATATGCAAAGAATATTGTAGGAAGCATTCTGCCTACAATGCACGCTAATACAAGATGCACGCTAATGATTATAATATAAATAGTTTATGCTATTTGCGGCCCATTACCATTTTATAATAGTGACTGTATTCAAAGTTTATTATTAAACATTATTTGCCTTAATAACTATTATTTTTTAGGCATGCAAGGTTTCCTAACGATGTTTTCCTTCACCGTTAGAGCATGTGATAATGATTTCTAATACAGACGTAACTTCGAAAAGTCATATTGGTGTGTTGCCTCGGGGAGGTATCAACTTATACCACTCAGCTACTATTTTTTTTATACACCATTTCTGTCCCACTGCAGGACAGGGGTCTCCTCCAAAGCGAGGGGGAGGGGTTAGGCCTTGAGTCCACCACGCTGGCCAAGTGCGGGTTGGGGAAATGTACTAAAACTAATTTTAGGCATGCAAGGTTTCCTCACGATGTTTTCCTTCACCGTTAGAGCAAGTGATAATTATATCTAATGCACACATAATTTCGAATTATATTAGGCTTTAATTTTTCAGCGTGACAAGTATGCCTACAGCCTACTCTACATTTTGTTTACAAGACGATAAAACGTATCTCAATGTTATATTAGCCTGTAATGCTCGGCACTTCCCCGCACCTGGCGGCACAGTGTAACGTCTGGATATTATGTCACGAAATATCTTTCACATTTTGAAACAATTACTTGAATGTTATACTTAAGTTTGATAACCAAATAGGTTGAGTCGAGGGTCTATTATCGTAGTGGCTAGAGTTGATGTCTCGCCATTTATGTTGTTAAGTTTGTTCCAAGATTCCAATGCAACATATCTGTGAGTGATGTCCCCAAAGGTAGAGTACACGTCTAACCAACTGTATGCGTGCGCGAAATGAAAATACATTTAAATATTTCATCCAAATTTTTCACTTACAGTATATTGTATATTGATTTTATTATTCTGGAAATAACTTTAACTAATTATAATAATGATAGTTGTAAGTTTAAAATTAACAAATAACCAAACTTAATATCAGACTGCTCGAACTTTTATGGATTTCAAATCAATTGCACCCACTTTTCTTCATAAATCATTTTAGACAGTAGTTACATTTCATATTATTTTTACGTGAGCAACAACACGTAGGTGTATCCGTGATTTTGAAGACATTATTAAAATTAATGTAGATACAATCTGATAATCTAGCGCGAGTTTTGAGACACGACGTTGACAGATTACATCCACAAACATTATTAACACCAAGATAACAAGACCTGGGACTTTGATAAATAAATGTTTCGAAACGAAAATACTAGGGAATAATTTAATAATTATGAAACAAAAGTGTGCTATATCAAGTTTGGTCATGATTTAATGTAATTTTAGACAACGTAGTACCCGTAACCGGCGGTCCTGTATGACAACGTGTACGGATGTGTATGAGACAAGATAATTTTGTAAGTATCGTACCTGGTTTCTGCCTACCCTTATGGAAAGAAGGCGTGTTTAAGTGTTTGTATATATGACGTATGTATTTTAGACAGTTTCGTTAAGGTTTCTCACGTAGAACTTGGTCACCAAATTCAGTGGCTTTTCTGAATTACACAGTCATTTTAATGAGAAAACGAAGGGACGTCCTAGACTAAGTGTGGGACTTATAAATAACTTTAGAAACTAATGTAGATATGTTCGAAGTTATTTGATATCAAAGAGTACTTGAGTACAAAAGTGATAGTCATCGTACTTACATTTAGGTATCACATTCATAAGAAGCTATTAGCTAAGTAACTACTTTCTAAGCGAATATAAACCCAATTTCAGTAAGGCCCTTCGTACACAGGGCTACGCATATCTTCGATACTCAGGGAACGTATGCGGTGAGGCTTACTGCACACATATTCAGTTCGACAATAATTATCGAACCTAAACGACTCAATTCACTAGTTCGGCTAGTGTCGATCGGGTTCATCAACACAATATTCGGTTTTGCTGACCGCCGAATATGTGTGTAGCCAGCCTGACTGTGACGGTAGTCGCTTGAAGACTGAAACCATGGAGTTTCGAAGATTCGCGTAGCCTTCTATACGAAGGGACGAAATGATAGCAGGTAAAAGTCCTTGATGCTTGAGTAGCATGAGTCAGCGGTTTAGCGAGTGTGGGTCATACAAGTAATTAGTGTGATGTCTTCTAAAGGGTTATGTAGGACAGCAAATGTAACATTTATGTGTGAGCTTCAATTTTGCTTTATTATACAACTTTTATACCGTCAAAAGCAAAATATAATATGTATGCACTTTTACATTTTCAACAGCATTTTAATCAATGAAAATACTAAAATATACAGTAGTATCTAGTTAATGAAAATATCATTAACTTCAAGATAATTTTACAATGACTGTGTAATTATTGTTGACTGCGAAAATTTTGATAAAAAATGTCACACATTATGACGCATACATATTTTTGCTTGTAATAACACTTCTTTAGACATAACTTAACAAAGGCATATAAAAAAAATCTCATTATAAAATTGTGTGTAACATCACTACATAGTATAAAACAAAGTCGCCCATTTTGTCTGTAGTCCCTTCGTATGCATAAAACTTTAAAACTACGCAACGGATTTTGATGCGGTTTTCACTAATAGAAAGAGTATTTTCTCCGACAGGTTTTTATATATAATTGAAATACATTGAAACTATATTAGCTGAGTTATAGCGATTTATGTCCAAGAAGTCAGAAAAAAAATCTAATTGAAGATTGCATTTGTGCGTGCGCCGCTTATACCGTTGGATACAAGTAAGAACAATGTATAGCAAAAACATTGGTCTTTATTAGTTCTACAAAAAAGTCCGCGATGACATATATCCAGCTTTTTTATTTAAGTCACAAAAACTACTTTTCTGTATTAAAAAAACATTTAATTCGTTGGGTGATGTTTAACTGGTGATATAACCAATAATACATATATCCTTATCAAAATAAGTAAGTTCATCATCACGAGCATTTAATTTAGATTATTTTTGCAGTTTACAGTGTGTTATTTAGACATATAGTTTAGGAGATATCACGATATTAGTATTGCGGCACGGTACGGGCCGGCCGCGGCGGCGGGGGCAGCGTCCCTATAAATAGCGCGTAATCTATACTAATATTATAAAGCTGAAGAGTTTGTTTGTTTGTTTGTTTGAACGCGCTAATCTCAGGAACTACTGGTCCGATTTGAAAAATTCTTTCAGTGTTAGATAGTCCATTTATCGAGGGAGGCTTTAGGCTATATATCATCACGCTACGACCTATAGAAGCAGAGTAGCAATGAAAAATGTAACAAAAAATGTAAATGTAACCAGGATACAGGCATTAACCAGTTGTATACAACTGCATGCCTGCTAATAAATAAATAAAAAACGGGAGAATCTTGACCCATTCTCTCTTATGTGACGCAAGCGAAGTTGCGCGGGTCAGCTAGTAGTATATAAAGTAAGTTAAACAACTATGAAGGACTTGTCACCAAGGTTATGTCAAATATAATAAAAATAATTGAAGGAAATAAGGTGCTGAAAAATTAGTGCTTAAGTAAATATCTAAATTGGTCACGACACGTACATAACATACCTTATGTGGTACCCCATGCGAGCGTACAGGCAGAGTATGAGCACGGCCGGCACGAAGAAGAAGAAGATGCTGCTCAGTTCTAGAAGTGGGGAGGGAGCCATCAGCGCACAGAACGCTGACTGCGTTGATATGTTGCCGGAATCTAGAACAAAAATAAATTAACATAATGACTCATAGAACTGTAATAAGTGGCAGAAAATATTAAAATTTAGTAATTTAATTACGCACGTTTTATTTTGTCATGTACTTACATAAATATATTAGTTTTATGTAACAGACTTAATGTTAGACAAGAAGTAAAATAAGACATGAAACAATGTTGAGTGTGTAGGTGCAAATTGACGATGCTTGAGACGGGACGCGATATTTAATTTTAAGGTATGTAACAGCCTAAATAATGCTTTCCTATTTCCAAAAATATTTTTACAAACTCTACTAACATTACATATATTTAATAGATAATATAAGTTCATACACTCATTTTAGTACGTTTTTATCCACCGGTAGGCATAAATATGCAGTAAAAATTGTAGCATAAAATATATTGAGATACGAAAAGTTTACTCTTCATAAAATACAAAAATACGTTTGAATTTTTATAGAGATTGATGTGCATTTTTAAAATGAATTTTAAAATAAAATGTGTTGACATTTGCAGCTGTGGCCAGGCGTGGCGGGGTGAAAGTCTGTTGAAAAATGATAGAATAACGTTTTATGAATCTTGAAATATGGTAACGGTATAAGAAACTGAGCGCATAAAAATTGTTATATTTAACCTACTTAAAAAAGGTTCTAAGGTTTTATTTTTGTTGCCGATTTATATGATTATTTATTTATTGAGGTGACGGGACCTTTGTGTTTCATTTTAAAAGATTTTGAGAGATCTGTAAGACTTAACTTAATTTACTTTCTTAAGTTTGTAGTTAATGTAATGACATTCTGCTTTAAAGTCGGTTACTTTTCGTACGAATTACTGTAATAAAATAAAAATAATCTATTGTGTGGAGATTTCAGGTACGAGAAGTCTATAATAAGTACTGAATCATGTGCAATGATCCATCAGTACTGGTTGGTAAGAAATTGTAATAATATGTACCTACCTCATAGTTTGTGTATGGTTAGACCTCTGCTAACAGTTTGACTTCAAACAATTTTATGGAGACGAGAGCTCGCAAATTGACGAATATTATTCGAATATTTGAACATTTTTTGCTGTAGACTAGGACTTGAAAATTTTCGAATATAGATATGAACTTTTTACTAGGAAATATTCGAATTATTGTAAGCCCTTGTGTAAACAAACTTGTTTCTTTACAAAGTAAATAGTACGAATCTTAATAGGTAAATTCTTCAGACTCGACTCAAAACAAAGTTGTTTCCTTTTACATACATACATATAAAGTAAGTAGTCAAAGATCTTAATAAATTCTTCAGACTCATAAATTCAAAGCGTTTACATTTTCAATGTACATTTTGAGTATGTAAACAAGACTTATATTAAACGTTACATACATACAAAAAACATGTATACGTTAAAAATACAAACATAAAGATACATATACATTATACCTACATATCGTATCACACAGTGAATGGAAGAATTGTTTACCTACCGAGTTGGAAAACATGAGCCATTTTTGATCGTTCGTTCACGTGCCCAGTGAAGTGTGTCTGCGCTCAAATGGATATCGACCTTACTATGCACTTTACTTTTTATGTTTATTGAACACTATTGCATTGGGAATACCTTATACATGTCTTTTAGACTGCATTACTGGTCTAGAGTAAGAAGTAGAGTAGTTTAGTGTTGATGTGCAGTTCTAAATTAGTTTACAAGTAATTTTGTTTGCCGCTGTTCGAGAAAATCTGACTGCGCAATTTTTTTAATGATCCCCCTCCCTCTTTACGGGAGGTGACCCTTGCCCAGCAGTGGGACATTAATGGGTTATATTTATTTTTTATTTAAGCTTCCTCGTATAATGTCACAAAGTTGTTTGCAAGGACACTAAACTACGCACACATAAAGTAAAAAACCGGCAAAGTGCGAATTGTACTCGCTCATAAACATTCCGTACCGTTATTTAGAAACACAGCAAAAATATCGGCAATAAGAATCTGTAGAAACTCGGCTTACCCTTTGGGTACGAGCTTCAAAAAAAGAACAGATACTAAAAGAAAAATTCGTATTAAAACGTAACGCAATAACTGAAAATAAAAAAGAAAAAAGATGTAAAAAATTAAATAAAGAACTTATTACTGAGATTAGCTACGATCTGAGAGTATCATACGTCCACGTAAAAAGCATATAATGTTATTAAAATTGCATATGCTTTCTACACCCACACACAGACCGTTAGCGTGGTAGGACCACTGGTCTCTCACACCTACGCAGGGAGTCAGAATTCAAACCAAAGGATATCCATCATTTCCAATAACATATACAACTTTGAAATGTTATTACTAAATTATATAATACAATACGGGAACGAATCAGTCTGTGGCCACGGCCAGTATAACTTGCGCCGAAACGTCAGGCATTCCTTGGTAAAATGCGTGTTCGCGTTGATTTCCGTATTCAATAAAAGAAAACATGCAACGCGAAAGTTTAAAACCGGCACCGGTCATTACAAAATGTAATTTACTAAATTGTTAAACGGGTCTGAAATGCATTCATTACGTGTACAAACCGCGAGAGTTTAAATACTATTGGTTGGTATTTGAAATCCAATACCATTTGGCCACCAAACTGAACATGTATATTCGCCGTTAGTGAATGCAGTTACATTATTTAACCTACTATTTACGTAAATGAAAAAGTTTGAAGACGGATATGGGTATGTTTGCTACTCTTTCAAGTTACCTATAACTAATTTTGGTACACAGATACTAATTTATAACCTAGATTGTCACATAGGGTACTTTTTATCCTTGATATTTTATTTATTTTATTTTATTCGGAAAACAAACAGTTTCTAAATCTAGGGTTACAACTACATACTTAACAAATAACCATTTATGTGTTTTCGCATATCGTTTCACGCGGACTAAATCACGAGCAGAAATTTTTATTTCTAAAGTTAAAATTAAGTATCCATATTTACAAGATAAAATATTGTTCTCATTACAAACAGTATGAAGGAAACCAAGAATAGATGGAGAATTTTCACATTAAATGATGATTTATGCTCCATCGGGCCGAGTGCGCGCCACAGCACGTACGAGACACAATATAGGGCGAGAATTTCAAATGCTATGAAGATTTATACACGTAGAAGCCTACATGAAAACCGGGATTTAGAGGCAGTTTCACAGGTAATAAACAAGTGCCAGATGATCTATCTGCTATACACGACAGCAAATGTATAAAAACAACTATTAAAATCCAAATTGTTACGCTATCTAGAACTTATCCTAAAGTTATTGCGATTGTGTTAGTCTTATAGATAAAATAGATATAGTTTACGAGTAAATTTTTTCTAACATTGTGATAAAACTAGCTGATCCTGGCTGTTCGAGGTTTCATCTCCTATTTTAACAGCTTAGAGGTTGATTTTTCCAAATACTAGGTCCAAACCAACAATGTAAACATTTAAATAGTGCCTCACAGATGAAATGAGTGCGGCTGCTATGAGTTTTATTATTTACATAGAAAAATAAAAAAGTTACAGTATCCTGAAAAACTGTTCATATTTAAAATCAGAGCATTTTTAATTATTATTTACTTCTGACAACCGAGTATCTATCGAAAACAAATGTATGAGGAACTAAACAGCGTCCCTAGCGTATACGGCAAGAACTATTTTTTAAGTAACTTTAATGTCAAACTCTTCTTAATGGTACTGACTGAAAAATTACGCTACGAATATTTAAAACATTTTAATAAAGATAATTTAGTCAGCCCAAAACTTTTACGTTTGAAAACAACGTTCCAAAGGGCAAATTGTTAATTACATTTACAGCTATTCTCACAAAACAAAGTAATCCCCAACTATTAATAAGTATATACACGCGTCTGTGACAATCAATCAGCAAGTTCAACGACCTCTACATCCCTAGTTCAAGTTCATTACAACTTTGTATCCAATAATCTTCACTTAATTATATAACAAGTTGAGCAACCCTTCCTATATTGCGAACAACATTGTCATTAGGACGAAATGTTCGACGTTATTATAACAACTTGGGAAGATATTATGTAACGGTTTTCTACTTCTGGATAACTATCAGATAGCGACTGCCTCCGTGGTGCAGTGGTTAAGGTCACCACGCCGATACCATTGCGTCGGGAGGTCGTGGGTTCGATTCCCACACGGAACAATTATTTGTGCGATCCACTAAGAATTGTTTCGCGTCTGGTTGTACTTTCTGCCCGTTGTTTGTGTATTTGTAAAAGTCCTCTCGGCACAAGAGCAATTCTTAGTGCGGGAGTTGTCGTTTTAAAAAAAAAAGAAAAAAATCGGTTGACATTTTTGCAATTGTTTTTATACATTGGTCAGGAATGTCTTTACTGTCTATCTATCGGTCTGTCCAATTATAGAATAGTCATTCGGGCATGCGATCCCGTCCTACACGAGACACTGTAGCTTTTATCAACTTCTTCCCCACCATAGATAGGAGTATTTACTAACGTATTCCCCATAACTGCAGAGTCCCACAGTCCCAACATTACTGTTCTCGGGGTCAATGGCCTTCTCGCAGGACTTTTTTAAAGGATTTATTATTACCAGACTTGTAATTAAAATTCATTCAGTTAGTTAGGAATAATAGCGCAATTTTCTACAGTTGTTTCTATTGGCTAACGAGAGTCAGACTTATAAAAAGATTTGAAGAAAATAGTTCCTGCGAAATAAAGAATATTTGGTGTTCAAATTTTCATACAATTGTTGATAGTCATAATCAATCTTTACAGGAAATCACTCTATCGATCTCATGTCCCATGATAAAATATGACATTTGATTTAGGTACAAATATAAAGGAACTGACATATTTTTTTTTATATTTCATACTTCCCATAATCCTTTCAAAGAAAACTTAATTACACAAAGAAGCTAGATTAACAATCGACCAGTAAACCGTAAAGGAAGACCTAAGAAAAATGCCAATCATTTTATCACTTAAAGCCACGGAATCCTATAGATTTATTTCTATACTAATCAATATATTTTCTGTTCCATTGTGAGGTAATACAATCGCTTTGTAACCTCGCCTTAGCAATGTGACGGGTGATTCATCTCTCACAGTATAATCTCTGTAAGTCTGGCGGATATTTGCGGTGATACGGAAACAGCTATATACTTACATAATATACCTCTTGTATATGTCTTATAAGTCTATTTATATTTTGAGGGGTTGATATTTAACTTCTATTAAAATCATCTAGTCTTCTCATCACGTATAAATCGCCATTGCATAAAATTCCTAGGAAATGCATGTAATTCCTAATATCGGAACTACCCGAAATTGTGTGAATAAAATTATATTAGACACATTTCCCCGGAAAAGTATATCCTCGTTCTTCAAAGATCTTTATTTAATAAAACAGAATTAGTTCAATCGGCTCAGCCGTTTTTGAGTTTAGAGCTTAGCCACACATTTGGCGATTCATTTTTATATACTAGGATATGTGCCAAACACGCGTTAAATTTGTTTAACTTTCTGTAGAAAGACGGATCGTTTCCTCATTGCTGCATTTATAGCTTGAGGATGGATGGGTTGGACTTTGGACTTTATAGATTTAAAGTTTGGGGTATACGGGCATCAGTCAACCGATAAGGATCCGGAAACGTATTTTTCTAATGGAATGAGGAACACATTGTGTTGATACGAGTATTTGCCCATTTTATTTGATTATTTTGATGTCTGAAATAAAACTACTGTGTGAGCGGTAAAGATGTATAGTAATGTAGATTTCCCTAAGCTATAACGTGTTGAAAGTCTTTGATATGTAAAGCGATACTCTTATATTGTCAATTGATAACCGGCTAGTTATCGAGAAATTTGTATGAAAATTCAATCAGCGTTTCTAACAGATGCCATAGAAACTATTTATGCAGTTTATTTAAAGACTAAACTCTCGATAAACGAAAGTACCGTCTGTATAAAATCGCGTTAATGTACAGTTAAATGTGATAACGCATTTCAAAGCGTTCTTTTATAAGAAAGCCTTTCAACAAAAATTGCAGAAAGAAAAGGATATCTTTAGACTTAAAACGACGTCCTACAAAAAAAGATCTATCTTGAAAGAATCAGTGAACTAAAAGCTAACTAGGTCGCAAACTCGCAAGTAAAAGTATTTTCCAAGCACCTGCTACCCAGCACTTTTCTCACAAGGCTCTTTCTATATAGGTATTGAAGCAACAGGGTACTTAAGTTCAGTAGGGTTTCCTAACCTAAAAAAATAAGAAGCGTTTACCTTCCTAGACGCTGAGTACTCAATAACAATCTGGAAAAGTTACAGTGTTTGATAAAGTTATTCACCTCTAAATACAGAAAATTCTATAACTGTAGTAAGAATATCATGTTACGAATGCTCTATTCGAACACAGTATTTTCTTTGTCCGTTGCCTTTTACAGCGTATTTATGATTGGCCAGCAAGTTAAGAGCTGCTTCCTAGCGCATCGATTACCAATTTTTGACGAAACAAAGCGCGCTACGATGGCACTCTTACACAGAGACCATTTTGTTACCATATCTGTTTCGTTTCCAATATGAGTACACAACCATGCTTTCTAATATGTTTTAAATCGTCCGCAGAATCATACAATTCAAATCACGAAATAATTTCTAACAGTAACTTAGAGACCACTCTTAAAACCAAGGTTAAAACATAGCATCAAATGGATTCAACTGAAACCGTAAACCGAGTTTAATTCAAGCATTCAGTTATAGTGGCTCGCTGTTTAGTACCAGAGTCAGCTATCGACACTTAAGTTTTCAACAATGTAGACTGTACCGGAGTAATTTGCTTATTTTGACGTGATTTGTTGCCAAGTGGTCTTCAGTTCTAGTACTGAAATCATTTGGTTCGAAGTAATTGACATTGTTTAAACATTTTTATTACAAGTCTTTAACTTTAGACACGAAATGAGAATCAGAGATTTTCAAACCTGCTAAATTGTAAATTTTTCATAGGTCTAGCATATAAAAGTTTCCCGTTTCATATAATGTTGGATATTACTTTTTTATTGTTTTTGGTCCTGGAAATAACTGAAGATTGTAGATGCAAATAAGATATTTGCTAAGACGGCAGAAGGCATTTTTTTAATTAATTTGTAAGTATTACACAGATTCCAACGACGACAACAGCAATCGGGTAACAATTCTACCATAATGCCTGGCAATAAGACTATCTATAGCATGCAGTTTGCAGCTATCTGCAAATCAGAACAAGCTTACAAAGCTATTTAATCGAAATACACTCTTTAACAACAATACAAAACCGCCGTTTGAAGTCACGGCTTCAAGTAACTACACAGTTAGTGCAGAATTATTGCAGCTTCCTAACGTATTTTAAACACAAAACAAACAGAATGCAGCAAACACGACCACAAGCAAACAAAGGTCAATGGTAGGTCAAACACAATGACTCGGAAATAGTCACCGCCCACGAGGGACGTTTACTGCTGTTTTATTACTAGTATATTCAACTGGGTACAATGTACTGGATGTAGACATAGTTGCATGCATATTATCTATTGTAAATAAGGGTCGTTTTAATATTAAAATGATAGATTTGCTACTTTCGCAGCAGCTTTGTGCGCTAGAAAAATAGGGATAAATCTAAAATAGAAAACAAGGAACAAATGGATGCTTGTATTAAAATTGTTACTTCGTTTAGGACAACATTACATTGCGCTTTAATAACGCTGTTAAGATATAAGTTTATTTGGCCTTTTCTACCAATATTACACATAAAAAAACTAAGTATTAAAGTCTTTTCAAAGCTAAGTCCGACAATAAACCAAAGAGAAAATGCGAAAGAACCTTTTAAAATATCATACTTAAATTACCATAAAACTGAATTAAATTTAAAACAAAACCCTCCATAAATCAAAACTTCATATCTTATTACAATAGGAACATTTTCTAAAATGAACATCTGCTTATAAAACACAATTTTCCTCATAAGCCTGTTTCAAAAACGAATGATTTATAAAGTAAATCTCGAAGAGGAAGTGTAATTGTGACCGCACTGCCACGAATTGTGAACAAATATAAAGGCTCCCTCCATACAAATAAAGCCTTCCGGTATGCAGTACAGATGTTACTAGGCGTAACTTTTATATACGAACATTATATTAAATTAACATTTTCTTTTTTCTTTTTTTAAGACAACTCCCGCACTAAGGATTGCTCTTGTGTCGCGGGGACTTTTACAAACACTCAATTTTTTTATAAACGGAAAATAAGGCTAAATAAAAATACCTAGAGAATTAAAAAACAATACGTGATTTTTTTGTGACCTTAAATGGCCATGACTCAAGGATTTTCTTTTACCACCATGCCACTTGCATCTACATAGCAAGTTCACAAAAAAACGTCTATGTTTCACCAGACTAATGCCACATTACTGTGATTTGAAGCCTTTGAAACAGGCTTAGCTTGTAATAAACTTAAGCTAAAACTTGTCTAATATGTTTTTGTCATTAGTCTTGCTTAAGTACTTAGTCATCTCTTTATGACTACAGTTAACATTTAGATTAATAAAACACCTGACCAGAGACTTTGAACGTATAACAATGGCTTTCAAACATAAATTAATCTAGGATAGTTAGGCTTAGCTCTTATAGCAAAAGCATATTTTCATATTTACTTTCTGGAACCGTAGCTGTGTAAACAATATAGTGAAAGGTATTTCAGTTGTTAATCTAAAAACTAAATTAACTTAACTTTAACTTAGCTTAGCTTTTGACAGATTTAAATATTAAAATTTGGCGTTAGGTTGACCACTAACTTATGCGATAAATAAATGAATCAACTGCGGTTATTTGTTTAACTGTCCAACTAATTCCTTAGGTTTAATTGTTTAGAACAGTTTTAATCCAATGTTCACTGATTAATATCTTTATCCGCGCTTATCAGTACTTATCGACTTTGCTCTGTAGTTTAGTTTAATGAAAATCTTTCTTTCTTTCTTTCTCGTATGGTTAGTGGTCAACCTAGTGTCAAAGTTGTTCAAGCCGCCCGAAGGCCTTTGACGTGGCTTAACGACTGTTAAGACGACCGCGCCTAGGGTTGCTTAACCTTCAGATCGTTTACCGACCGGTGAGCGCAACGGACTATGGGCGCCTCAAAAATGAAAACGCCTCAAAATGATTATACACTTTGTTACTATGACCCACTGTTGACGCTGTGAATAAGTTTGTGAATAGAAATTCTCACACTAACAAAATACACGACCGATCGAAAAACGCCAAAGCAGATATGGCTTTTAAAATACGAGTAGTACTTTTTTCTTAGAACAAAAGAAAGACGTTTTCGTATATATTTACATGAAAATGTTCTTAGAATAACGAGCACGATCTTTTAAAACACTTTATCTACCTATTTTAGGTAGGTACCAACTGAGACCTACATCTATACTAATATTATAAAGCTGAAGAGTTTGTTTGTTTGTTTGAACGCGCTAATCAGTTCAATCAAAATTCTTTCAGTGTTAGATAGCCCATTTATCATCACGCTACGACCAATAGGAGCAGAGTACCAGTGAAAAATGTTACAAAAACGGGAAAAATTATGATTCTCTTATGTGACGCAAGCGAAGTTGCGCGGGTCAGCTAGTTTCTTATAAATGTGTACGTAAAACCTCTAGGTTCAAAGAAAAAGCTTCTTTTACATATCGCTTTGGGATGTTGAATTTTGTGTACACTAAAATACTTACTTGAGTTAGGTTTGTATGCAATATAAAGCAACGTAGTGACTAAGTCCATACTAATAATATAAATGCAAAAGTAACTGTTTGTCTGTTACTCAATCACGCCTAAACTACTGAACCAATTTGCATGAAATTTGAATAGGCGACTTTTTACCCCGGGAAAATGACGCAGCCAATGGGAAAATTCAGGTGGCGGTCGAAGTCGCGGGTAAAAGCTAGTATTATATCAATACCGTCAAAAGGTCTTTCAAAATCGTCCCAGAAAAGTTATCAGTCCTACGTCTGGGCAAAAGTCTCCTTCCGAAGTAAGAGAGGAGTAGCGGTAGACCTAGAGCCCGAAACGGTGACAAAAATGCGACTTTTGGTTTTAGCGCAATTAATATTTAAAAAATATTGACCTTCTAAAACCCAAGAGTTTAAAATTTATAAGTTATAACTTAGTTCTATCGATAATAAAACGATAACAATTAATTTCATAAGAAGTACCAAAGTTCACTAACTAGAGTGAAAACTAATTTTCTAGGAATGTTAACAATAATAATATGTATTTTAGAAGTTATAACAATACTTTCAAGGAAGTTACGAGTAATTTAGTGTTTCGAACTCTTAAAAATGTTCGGTCTATTGTTTGAAGAAAAAATGATATTGTAAATACCATTACGCCCGTTTTCTAAGCAAGGTTTGAGCCATATGAAATACTTGTTAACGTATCCCACCCCAATTCCGATAAGCAGTAAGATTTCAAATAATATTACTGAATTTTGATAAAATCAGCTAGAACACTACTAAGGAACGTTTTATGAAAAGACCATTTTATATTACAAAGACCACGCTTGTACCCCGTTGGGGCGGAGTGTTGAAAACGTCACTTGCATTAAACTGTAACGCGATTCTCGACAGTCATTACCAACGAATACCAAGAATTTACCATTTAAAATAAACTGAACAATCAGTTCTTACACAACCTGGTAGGAGTCCTATTCTGGTATTCATACAAAAAATCTCGATTGCTAGCCAATTGTCAACAGACGATCGTAGTAGAGAATTGCCCATCTATGAACTTTTATTTAAACGTTCAATTTCATGTTTGTGAAGAACATCATCTGTATTTGCCTTTCTAAATAATTTCCCTCTCTAAACATTTCCCGCTCTAACATTTAAAAATAAAAACATAGAACTAAGTTAATAAAATGAAGCCGTCGTCACGGTACGTACCAGACTGAAGCAGCGTGATTATATTTCCTTAGAACGGTAGAAAATAACTCTAGTCGAACTGTTTAAGGCTTCTTTTGAGGTAAACACCGAGGTTTATACGTTTAAACAAGTTCTTGGTACCGTTGATTCCTTTGAACTTTGATGAACTAGCTTTCGATTAGATATTAATGACTTGCGCAATAGGTCATTTTCTTCGGATAAAAGCTACCGATAGCTGCTTGGTTAGTTGTTTAATTAGCGTATTCTGGTTAGCTTGAAACAGTAGGGCAATTTCTCAATACTATTGAGAAACTTACCGAATGTTAGATCGAAAATTTATTTCAGTCCTCAAGTTTATAAACAACTAATTTATATCTATCAAAATCATAATGCTTTTTATCTAGAAGCTTAATGTTAAAACTGTATTATTTTATTGGAAATAAATAATTGAGCGCGTATAGAGCTAAGTATGACCTATGACTTGCAAAATTTCGTAACCGCCTAATTTTCCCTCAAAACCTTGAACTTTATTCGTCATACTATATTAACAGCATATTTTCATGTTAGTCTGAAAAGCACTCCTCCCAGAACACTTCATCCTAGGTTTTAACAACAAAAGTTTTAATAGTCATAGTTATTCTTCATGAGATGAAAACTGGAAGCTTATGTGTTAGTAAGCAGTATTTTCAACAGCAATTTTCGCGCCATTTAACATTGTGCATACATAATATCACGCCTTTTATGCCCAAAGACTTAGGTGGCGGTGTGTAAAATACACCAATATATCGCTTTTAATATTAGTCCCATGTATTGGGCGAGCCTATTGCCAAGTACCAGAGGGCGATGTACCAAACTCCGATCTAAAATTAAAAAATATTCTCATATAAATTAGAAAAAAAACACCTCCACTCTGCCTACACCTTCAGGTATAACAAGTGTGATATAAGACCAAAGAACGTATGTTGAAAAACTAAAGAAAGAACATAATTATTACCTGATTACATCTTCTACAAATTAGACAAACGCATTGCCATAGTAAAATCCGTACTTATTGAAGTCATTTTAAATAAAATGCTGTTCTTTAAAATTTGTAATAAACTTTACTTTCCATCTTGTCTGAGTTACACACATACAACAACAGGAAGGACTAAAACAATTGAGTAGACCAGAAAACAATAGACATTCTGCTCCAATTTTAAATAATCAGAACAACCAACATTATGACGTATAAACATTGCCATATTAAAAAACACTTATTTAATAAAAATACAAACAAAAAACGACATCCATCCAATATAGAGTCACAAAACCTCTCAAACAACATAAAGACCTCAATCTAATCTATCAGATGTAACGTAAACGTGACCCCCATGAGTTTTGTCAAGTCGTTTGACATTCCGGTCAGTTATCCCATACACTTTAGGATATGACCTTGTTAAGCCTTGTTCAGATACAGTAGCGACCGCGGCCTACTTCGACATACACTATTAAATCAGGGCTGTTTGTTAAATTATGACATCGACACTTGGGAGGAAAGGTATTAATTTCAAGGCGATCTAATTTATTGGCGACCTTCCTGATTAAATTCAATGCAAAATTCTACGTATTGAACTATAGAGTTTCTTTTGGTACTCTGATAGATAAAACTACATATTTTGTTATTAATGAAAACATAAACCTAGATAATATTACGCCTTTATCCATAGAGTTATGCAGAGACCAAAGAGTGCCACATGGTACGATCCTTACGAACTTCCCTTGCCTCATTCACATCTATACAAAAAAACATTAATAATATGTGGGCTCGTTTAGTTTCCCGTGAGATTTCAACTCCATATTTGGAACACCTACCTTTTAAAATAATCTACTATTATTATGAGGATAATAACGAAGATCATAAAATAAATTAAGCTAAAATAATTAAATAATTTAAGCAGTCACCGTGTCGGCTTAATTTGTAACATTTCACTAAAATGAAACTATTTAAGGATAAGTTGAATAGAAATTTAATAATTTCGAAACTAGGACTAGAGCTGAGCTGTAATACGAACCCTTATAAAAAGCGATTCTTATTTTTAATAAAATTGTCTTTTATTCAGAAAATAAAGGTCTCTCGGAATGCCTATTGCCCTAAATAATTTTCAGGTCAGAAAGTTACAGAGCAATTTTTTGTTGTAGGATTTTTTTGTGAAAGAATTTAAAAGGGGTTAACTGTCATGGCCGCCAGTGAGTACAATACAATGTGACATGTCGTTCATAATACTATGTCGGGACAAAGGGCGTTTCGGAAGTACTCGTAATTTTTCCTGACTGATTTATTAAGGTTGATCTAGGTTAGACAGATTTGATTATTCCGGTAATAAAGGGTGAAAAAGTGTTTTACTTTTTCCTATTTCTAGCAAGAATGAACTTGCTTCGGTAACATATATCCATGAATAGCCAACTACGACCGCAACCCGTGAAACTTGCGCCAAAACGTCGGGCAATCCAAGATAGATTATAACCACGAATACAAAGCTCAGAGACTCTACAGCTTACTGCCAGACAAAGAAAAATGACAGCTAATCTAAAATTGTAGTGGTCAAGATTTTTAATTAACCCTACATATTGAACGACACGGTACTCATGTACTATTAAAAATAAATTATCCAGTAAATAGTTTTTATATCGTTGTCTTGTTGTTGAATATAGAGGGCGATAATAAATTATTATAGACTTAATAAATCGCTTAAAAGTTACTGGTTTAATGGTTAAGAAACTAAGTGACCATGCAACAATGGTAAGTGCGTAATTCCTCTCACATAGTTATATTCCAAATTGCTAAATATAATAAAATTAATAAGTCCGGTCAGAAATAGAACGACAAACTTTATGCGGTATTTATTCATAACAAGAATTATTTGAATATCTCGAAAGGGAAACTAAAGGTCTTTGATCCAAGTTTCATCAGCTTGACGTCAAAATAATTCTCAGAAAATGAAAGTTAGTAGAAATCTGAATTAATTTTAATAATGTCGAAAAGGTCTGCTGTCATCATCCGCCCGCGCCTTCAATTTTTTAGTAAGTATTGTGCTAACAAAATATTCAGATAATATTTAAAAACTTTTCTAGTTTCTGGGAATATCCTTAAATTTTGACCTTGACGCAAAGATAAAAAAACAACTCACAGCTCTAAGTTCAGAAGAACATGGCAAGCCTTTGTATTTTGTATCTCAGTTGACAGCTAATTTACGTCAAATCTATGGTCACTATTCAGTACATTGCTGCTTTGACGTAACGTATTAATTATTATAATCTAGGGGAGAAAGCAATGGACAGCATAGTGGCTTTCAAATGGATGTCAACTGAAATACATGATAGCCCCTCTGTAGCAGTAGAATTGAGAATTTTTACTCGAAAATCAGTTTAACGGCTTAACCGGTCTCCGTAACAACTATTTTGGCCATACATTTTAAATGTCAAACTCTCGATACTCGTCAGTATAGATTATACAGAATAAAAGGTATTAGATAGTTGTCAACGGAGATACACAATAGCCCTCACAATCGGCTAGACAAATATGACGTAAGCCGAAGACAAGTCATATAGGTAGGACGGGACACCTTTAAGAATGTCTTTACTAAAAATATGTGAGAAAATCCTGACGATGGAAAACATATAGAGGAGACGGGAGATTAAAAGCGCCTTATAATTATTTAACGTTCATACATTATGCTTTAGTTTGCACGTGCACCGTGCAAAGTTACTAATATTAATTCAATTAGGTAAGACTAGGGGGCGCTTACTCTTACTTAATTAAATTAGTACTTGTATTGATTAATCATATGCATACTCTGGTATCTGCCTTTTTTTTTTTTTTTTTTTTTTTCGTCAGGAAAATGCATTACTGCATGTCCCGCTCCAGGGAGGTAGCGGGGGTCTGTCGGGCTCTCCCGCCGGCTAGGCGTTCCGGCTTTTAAATTTGGGCATACCGACTAAAAACCTGACGGTGTTCCTTCAACTGTCACCATAAAGTGGCCAGGACGCGGTACCTCCGATTGGATACTCCGCGTCCTAGCCGGTGACGGCCCGCTTTGGATGCGGGCCCACCTTCGAGCGGGGGCGGGCATGAATATTGCCCCCCCCCCAAGCTCTCCACTTCAAGGGGGTATGCCAGGAACACACAGCACACCCCCACCTCTCGGACCTGTTCCCTGTTCAGGCGACGGAGCGTTCCGCCTCCGCCGCCCACAGGTCCGCGTCACGGGGGCCGGAGATCGTCCCGGCGCCTGCGACGCCCGGTGCGTCTAGCGCGGGATGGGAGGGGAGCGTTAATTTCCCTCTCCCGTTCCGAAGCCTCTTTTGCGGAAATTACATTTTCGCAAAATGAGGCGACGGCCGACCACGCTGCCTCGCTCCCGACCATGGACAGAACCACAGCCGAGAGCGAGAGGTCGCTCCCGACCACCCCGATTAACTCACGGCGCTGCGACGACCACGCCTGGCAGTCTGCCAGCGTATGCAGCGCCGTATCGGGGCAGTCACTCTGGTATCTGCCTAACCCTATGGTAAAAAGGCGTGATTTTATGTATGTTATGTATGTATGATTTGATTTATAATATTGTAAATAAGGAAATTTTGTTGTTTGGATGAATGTTTGTTCATTACAATTAAAACACGCCTGAGATTCTAATGGTACAAAGATAGGGTATAGCCCGGATTAAAATGTAGGAAACTTTGTTCCAAAAACTTTTCATGCGGTCGAAGTTAGGAAAACAAACTAGTAGATGATTTATATTGTATACAAGTTCCACGAATCACGTAATTGACATTCTTCGAACCTTCAAAATGCAATATATTGGCTACTAAAGAACACCTGCGTTGATTGCGTGACATAAATTCACTTTATTTACAGCATAATGGCCGTACTTTCGTACTAAGCAATTAACGGCTCATAAAACATTGTGCCTAAGTTAGGCAACTTCCCTTTTAAAAGGTTTCGCAGCGGTAAAAAGGTTTATACCTATATTTTTCATTTAAATTTTAAGGGCACATTAGAAAATGGTGATATGAGGCTGTAAGCATATATTACGGGTACTTTGTTGGGTTCTTTACAAAAATCTCTGTCAAAAGATTTCCCTAAGCTAAGGTAAGTCTCGATAGCTTTACGCGACTATCTTTAGTACAGGTAAAGATTTCGAACCAGTTGTAAACTCGTAATAGAAAAACAAACAAAAACCTTAAGTTAAGGGAAAAGGACTCCGTGCGCCTACTTTCGAAACGAAATTTCGCAAATGAACGAAATCTTCCTTTATGACTCTACTCATAATTATTCGTATAAATGATCGCAGGGCCGTAGCATCAGACTTGATATTCTCGTAACAATATTCAAACAACGTCATGTAGAAACAAATTGAACTCTGGTTTCTGGTAAAAACTTACATATTCATAAATATTTCGTAGCAGAATATAATTAGAGGGCTTCGTCAGAAACGTCGTACGGAGCCCTAGAAAAACACACGTTACCCTTTCCTGCCCTTATTAGTTAGCAACAGTGATTTTGGTTGATAGGAAACCAATATGCGATCTTTCGACCGTCCCCTACGTTAATTATAGGGACCACCCGGGGAACGACCTTAAGAGCCAATAGAGAGACTCATTAAGTGGACATTTCCTTCACATCGAGTATACACTCGGCTACAAAAGTAGGTTAAAAACTGCGTATTTTCAATTCTTTTTTTTCTGTCCTGTTCTGTCTCACGCCTCCCGCCTTAACTTTAAAATAATAATTTATTTCAGTTATAAAATATTTATTTTTTTAAACCTCTTTATAAAAAATTTAACAACTAGTGTACGTCAATTTGATAGCCACTAAGCAGTACAGCAACTGTGACATAAAATGTAACATTAAAATGTTACTCACCATTATTTACGAAAAGAAACAATGTACAGTGTAGCCCGATTCTCTACAGTCCGTAGTGTCGAGTATCGAAAGTTTGACATTAAAAATGTACTGCCAATAATTTCTACGACGCGACGCCCGATAGAGGCGCTGATAAGATTTTCATAAAAAAATTGCTAACCGGTTGTCGAAAGTCGATAGTGGTTGAGAATCTAGCTAAAGAATAGTGGCAATCAAACGGTTGTCAACTGAAATACACAATAGTCCCTGAACCAAATCAGGTAAAATTAAAATCAAACATTTCAATTAAGGTAAATATTTTTTTATTGGAATTATACGCATGCCGTTGAATAAAGGGTTCTAGAAGGCTCATTATGTTTAGCGCATTTTGAAGCTGAAGCTGACTGTACGTACTATTATTGTAGGCGTTTGATAAATTTGACAGAGGTCCTAGGGAAAACGATCAAATTTATTAACGCCATTCTGGTTAGCCTAATGAGCTAATTTGGCAGAATTTGTGAGGGAAACTAATTACTTACTACTCTGATTGAAGAGGCGTAGTTGCAGTTATATATTAATTACTGTATTCGCTTGTAGACTACATTGACATAGACTTGAACTACTAATTACATGAACTATGTACATAGTCAAATTATGAAAAAAGGAGGTAATGGGTTATGTGTATGAAAAATCTTTAGAAAATTTTGCAATGCGGGTAATGTGTATGAAAAATCTTTAGAAAATTTTGCATTTATCAATGATGGGTTAGAGCAGAATACATTGATTCATGTCAACTAAGACACATTTTCCCACGAATTACCATATATCTCGAAACCAAGGACACTTTATTTTTTTTTACTTTTTTATAAGCTTTATAACCAGGAATTATGTACAAGCATTGGCCGTGCAGTAAAAATAGTGTTGCTCATACCTTAAAAAGTAATGCAACAAGTATTATGTGACTGTGTTATTATTAAACAAGAATTCAGTCCTTTTTTGAGCTACAAGAATGTTTTACTCAGGTATTTCGTTGAGATAAACACCACCCACGGCAACGTCGTTTTAAAAACAAAATAAATCATCCAAATTAAAAACAGACAACCCTTTTTGTTTCTCCGCTTATTTTGTCTTTTTCCAGAATTTCTGAAGAAAGAAATGGTAACATTATCTGCCTTAAAAAATCTCGAAACAAATAAGAAAATATACTTTAAAAAATCTTCTCACACATTCTTTCACACAAAGAGCACAGAACGAATTTGCATAAAATTTGGTTCACATATAGTTCAACCTAGATTAACAAATAGGACACACTTTTACCCCAGGAAATCTATTGACGCGGAGGAAGTTGCAAGCAAAAGCTAGTATAACATAAAAACAAATTCCCGCATCTAAACCTCATTTTAATTAACCCTCATTCTTTTTTAATACAAAGTAACACTGATAAACGTTATCGGTACAATCCTTTCAGAGCTGTACTCTTTGAACTTAATCCAATCATTTCAAACCACAAGTTTCTGACATTCAATATAATTTTCGAAGCGATTGAAATTGCCGTTTTGTTTGTTCAAATGTGCCAATAATTTGTGTAGAATTAAAGCCTATGTCAATTAAAAGTATCTAAATAAATAATAAATAAATTTAACCCATTACTGTCCCACTGCTGGGCAAGGGTCTCCTCCCGTAATGAGGGAGGGGTTAGGCCTTGAGTCCACCACGCTGGCCAAGTGCGGGTTGGGGACTTTGCATGCCCTCAATAAATGTATTAAACAAATTTTAGGCATGCAAGGTTTCCTCACGATGTTTTCCTTCACCGTTGGAGCATGTGATTATTATTTCTAATACACACATAACTTCGAAAAGTCATTGGTGTGTTGCCTCGGGTTCGAACCTGCGACCACTTGCGTGGGAGGTGACAACTTATACCACTCGGCTATCACTGCTGTTACTGCTTGATAAAAGTATCTACGAAACATTTATTATCAATTTAATATTTTAATGTACTTTTTCTAGCTACTTTCTGGGACTAATTTCCCGGGGTAACGAGTATAATATTAGGATATATCTATCAATAATGAAATACCCATGATGTCGCACAACGGACAAGCGTATCTTACCGAAATAATTAATAAATTAAACTTGGAGTCAAGCTGGCCAAATGCGTGTTTGGGGACTTTGTATACCGTATCGAATTTACAAACAAGCAAGGTGGCATCATAATTTTTTCCTTCATCGTCTGAACGTCTGATAATATTTCTAACTCACACATAACTTTGGTAAATCATTTGTGTACGGGATTCGAACCATTGGCCACTTACGTGGGAGGCGAACGTTCGGACCGTACCATTTGCCTATGTATCTACATATGATATATATTTTATAGACCAATCAATTATAAACCAATTCGACGCAACATTTGAAACACAAAATTGATTTAGTCATAACCCAGAGACCTTGGCAAAACAGTGAGACGTAATAGAATTCGTACGTGTTTTCATTCAATTGACAGATTGCTTTGTGCTAAAATAATATTACTATTGTATCAACATACATAAACTATACAATTTGAGGTCCGATATTTCCCAAGTTTTTTTTCACTGCCCTGTCAATTGCCCGAATCGTTCAATTGGCAAATCTCTTAACCAAGTCTATCAACGGCTTAAGACTTTGAAGTTTTGAATAAATTTATCTAAAATCTGTGTATATCTGTGCATTTATCCAGATAAAACAGTAAAAATTTTGCTAGTGTGTATATTTGTATAATGTACTTACACAAAATATAGGCAAAAGCAAGAGTAGAGCCACGAGTTTAAGTTAGTTAAATAAAATACTTATCTTTAGTTATACAGTATCATAAGTCTTTCTTCCTACTATATTGGAGTCGGCTTCCAAACTCAATGGATGCAGCTGAATACCATTTTTTTGCATACGGTTACTACCTAGAGCTCCTCTTTTAGTTATATGGTAGTTGACTCAAAGAATACTTCACACAAATGTTCACTATCTACAACTACACACACTATGTATTTTCAGTATTAGATATCGCTTCATCCTAATAGGCTTCTACATCAACAGGGTTAAGATAATCGGTAAACATTTTGTTTAGTGGAAAACCTAATATTTACCTCATCTTGTAAAACAAGGTTCGACCTCAATTTACTTGAATAATAGCTTGAAAGATAATAATTACAATATTAAGTGTTGTTCTACAGTAATTATACCCAAAAATTATTGCTAACAATTCATTAGATACTTGATACGTTCATAATCGCATTTGATTATTTTTTTACATTTGAGTCTTTATTAAAGATCATTCCCCACACTATAAATTGCTCTTGTGCTACCAATACTTTTACAGACACACAAACAACGGACACTTAGAGCACAACAATACCCAAAATAACTTCACATAGAATATTGGGATACCCTATCTGTGATTCTATAGTCTAAATGTAGGAGATATCCCAACAAGAAAAAGGTTAAGTATATAACAACTATCCATTTACTTAGCCTACTCCAATAAAAGACCTTTACACAGTGTCGAGTTTCTAAAAATATATTCCAGACCAATTTTTTTGTGGAATGATTCTTCCAAAAGATACGTGAGAGAAATTTACATTCACAGATCGTATAAGAGCCGGAACAAACGGGTCCAGGCTTTAAATGCATATTATACCCATAGGACACCTCCGACTTTGCATACTTTGAAAGATTTTTCTAAGAATTTCAGACTATTTTCCGATTGGAAAGTAGCGTTTGCTGATCCTTGATTACAATACGGAAAAATAAACTACTGCCCCACTACTGACCTCGCTAATGGCTAGATCTTGAATCTAACAAGCTGTCCAAATTAAAACCCAACCTTGGATTCGAACCCTCGCCCACTTGTGTGAGAGGTAAATGCTTAAACCTTTCGGTTTTAGTCAAACACATTTAGAACGGAAAAATACGAAGTGTAAAAGCGATTGAAACCTAATAAGAACCCTTGAGATTAAAAGGCTCTATATTGGCATTGCACTATAAATTGACGTAAAACTACTATCATGATACAATTCTAAAAGTAAGCGTTGTTTATATTTGTCGATTTAGAAGAAGATACTAAAAACTGGGTGAATGTAAAAGTTTACTGACAAGAATTCTCTTGGCACGATTTTAGCTAGTGACTTCAAAACTCTTCTACACAAAGTATCTTTTCAACTTTTATGATTTGAGCACGTTTTATAAGACCTGTCATTGTATGACGTAAGACGTGATTCCCTTGAAAATCTAGGTCATAAAAGACAATTTTGTCTTAAATATGACCTTGTATTTACTGTAGCGGAGTTACTCGTGAAACTGTGAAACTGATTATTAAAATTCTTTTGCTTGGAAGTATCAAGTAAAGAAAGCGTATTGTTATTTACCGGGATACATTGTATTATACCGGGCACTTTACCAAACTCCCGGCTACTATTAATAAATGAAATAACATTATACATAATAACAATACAGAGTATAGTATTATGAAAATAATTCATAGACAATTAAAACTAATGGAAATGTCAGAGACGAAACTCTAAACTTATTTTTAATAAAAAATATTGGGAGAGACATGTATTCAGATGTCCTTCAGTAAAATATGAATGCTGCAAAGTCAACATTTGCTTAACCTAAATTAATTTACTCGACCTCCCAATCGAAACCACAATAACAATATTTACAGACCTTCAATTGGGAATATAGCATTATTCAATAAATTGGGAAAGATATTCTTAGCTCGTAATAAATATACAATTGAATTGTGGCACATTTTCCCGGCAAGAATCGTAGACGAATTACGAATTTGAGCGATCGGTTTTGTTTAGTTTCCTCCTTGTGGTCTACTTATAGAGAATGATTGAACAAATAAACTATGACCATTGGGTCTTAGTGCAAACATCTTGTAAGAAAACAGTTGACCTAAAAAGGAAAAAAATGAATGTTTTAAGAGAAAATGTGTTAAAAATTTACATACAGGTAAGCATTTTTCAAAACATTATTGCCGCACATTTTATTTTTTGCCGATAAATATTCTTTCTGTCTTAACTAACACTAGAAATGGGATGACAGTTATTGTTTTCAGTAAATAACAAACAAATATATTTTTGTCTGCCGTGTCTATTGTAGACTCGTAAGATCAGAATTGTCCAAGACTGTAACAATGTTACTATTTATTGCATGAATACACATGGTTAAAGTTTAGGATAATCATCTTTTTAGGACTTAGTTAACTAACTACTGGTAAGTCATAGTGCTATTTTTTTTGATAACATTAATACAGCACATTCAAGTCAGCAATTTTTTCAAGCGAAGCATATCTTCGCTGAGATTTGCTACTACACCAAACAATATCGTAACCTTGTTGACCACAAATCTGTAACATCTATCAACACCGTTTTACCTCACTGATTCCAATTTATACGGCAGTTGAATCTCTCTTTGAGTCGTTATACTAACCCGGGCAGCCATTGCAGGCTCAGATCAAACAACACGGCCAGTTCACACAAAGTTTAATTGCTATGAAAATCTTAGGACTGGCGTCGTGCCCACAAGATAGCCGTATCAGACCGTCTTGGATCTTCGCCGTTTAGAGAATACATATAACAGGATTAAGAGAATTATGAAGCTTGCTCACTCAATGGTTTGATGTTCTTAGAATCCTAGCACGTTAAAGGCCTACTCACACGGTTTTTGGTTGCAAACAATTTCGATTAATTCATCATCGTTTGCCATGTTGTTGAATCACCTATCTGCAAAAGAAAAGTGATTCAAAAGGCACGTTTTTTATCGTGTTGTGTCTTAGCGAGACAGCACTGACAACTGTGCGAGATACGGCGAATTATACGCCAATTTACTATTCGATTAAAATAAACAAAACAACTCTTGTATGTAAGAGGCCTTAGGGCGAAGCGACGTCACTCAGAAATAAAAGATCCATAGACCAGCGTCGTAGATTATATCGATGCGAGCCTCAGCGCAATGTTGTGGTCTGGCCCTTAGAGTTTTACCTCCCTTTAGGTCGGTGAGGTAAGATGAAGTAGTTGTATTGAGATCAAATTGCTCACTGACTTCTGCAAACAAACTTCGGGTCTATTGAGCAATTTGCTTCTGAACAAACAACAATCTGTTCATTTGCCGGACGATGATTGTCCTTTCTGTTTGTGACCGATGAAAGCTTGTTTTGTAATAACATATGTAATTATGTAAATTTACTGAATAATATTAGATGTATTGGGGTGATACCGGGTGATCGGTGAGTCCGGATAATTCCTAAAATATTATCAAATATGACAATATTTTTGTTTCAAGAAGATTGCCTTAGTACCTGTAGATAAAGACAATAAATATGAGGACAATCCCGGACAAAAGTACTGCTTCATTATTAGATAATTTCATCATTCAGACTTGCGCAAACGCATTAAAACTATCTTTACGGCCATTTTTTCAGTACTCACTCGCCAGCTTTTCAGCGCCTTACAAGTTCACATATCAGTTCACTCAATACCTAAGACTGAAAAGAAAAAAGAAAAATGTTCTTAAGTTTTTACAACAAAAAACGTGTTTTTAAGTAGCCGCCTAAGGTTTAATGTGAGAAAAATATCTTACGTTATCTTTTTCGTACATTTCTTCTATTTTTATATTCTCTCGGCTTTTACTCTTGGGTATTTGAGAATATGATCGTACAAAAACTAAAACCTTAGTAAATTGTCGACATGGGCAGGGCGCAAACTTTTGGGTAATAATAATTAGGTATATATTCAGACTTCTACTGACTAGTTTCTACTGACTTGTAGTTTCTCTAACTACAAGCTAGGAATAGGTAGAAATCCATTAATTACCTGTCAGAGAAGTATAGTTGTAAGTATTAATTAACATTGATTAGGGACTTTTTTTCATAGGAACGAGGTGATTTAAAATATGTAAGAAGATCTCGTTTAAATTTTAGGATCAGTTTAATAGATAAATAGATTACTTTTCAAAGGTATAAGTCCTTTTCCTCATTTTTTTTGCCAAAATACACAGCAGCTTGTTGGCATTTACACTTACTGATGCTTATCTTTTTCAAATTAATACATTGATCGTAATTATTACAACTGCAGCAATGTAAGTAACAGTACAAAGTATTAGAAATAACAATTGCTTTAAATCAGAAAAACATGAAATCCTACAAATTTGGAGCAATACAAAGTCCTCAACAATCAACAGGGCGTAACCGCGGCATCAATTAATAATCCAATTACAAAAGCTTCCAAAATAAAAACAACCTTACTCGGAATGTCAACTGTTTCACAATTACTTTCCCGTCGTCAAGTTGTCAGATTGACACACAGTTCGTGCTTAACCATTTATAAAATGAATTAACTGGAAACTGCGTTGGGACAAAACAATGACTTTTTTTACGAAAGAAAGTCGCATTTTCCGTCCATCAAGACGCGGGACACGCAACGAAATTAAACAGAGACCGGAAATTTAATTTAGGTAATAATGTTTATTTTGAAAGACATTGGCGGCCCAACGGTTATGCAATGTTATTTGGCAAGAATTTTTTTATTGTCCTCTTTGGAAACTGGAGTAAGTAAACATCATCAATGTGTAAGGAATTGAAATGATCGGTAAATATTGTAACATAGAACAGGAACAAAAGTAGAATAATAAAATTCAGTATGCAGTTTCTCAGAGGGCGCAACGACCATGGTTTAGTAATGTGTGATGTGCCATTTTTTAAATTTCATTAAACAATTCAAAATTGTGTAGAAGAAACGTCTCTTACCAATTTCGCAGACTACTCAACAATTTACTTTTTCTAAAATACATTTTATATTTACGTATGTAATAAAATTGTCGAGCATGGGTTGTAGTTGCCTGTAGAACTTTAATGTGTCAACTGTAGCCATTTTTCAACATTATGAAACTAATTTATTTGGAGAAAGATTCACCGACTACTTGTGACTGAGAAGGGTTTTATGTGTTTTTTTATTTTAGATGTACCGATGTTAATTTTTTTTATTGTAAGATATACTTAAAACGCCTACCTTTGTTCATATTGATGACTGACCCACGCAGCTTCCGGAACGGCTCAACCAATAAACTTATTCGTTGAGCCGTTCTGGAGTTCTAGCGCTTACCAATATGTTTGGACAATCCATTTTTATATAGGTAAAAGATATGATTGTGTTTTGTTCCTGATGCTAATAAAGTGATATTTTGCTTTAAAATAAGAAAGAACTATTATTATTAATCTAGTGTTTAGAGCCTTATTTCAAATGTAGTACTAAAAGCAGGCAAGTAAATTGTTAACAAGAGCTGTGAATTTTACGTCAGATGTACGTGCTTGTAACTTTCATGCGACAAATTCTTATGAAGGTTGTCTTACCTTGTCGTAATTAGATCGACAAAGTTTATGCGTAATAACCAGTGTTTTGCGTGACTGCAGTCTCAAATATCTAATTTACATAAGACTAAAATAATAAGTAAAATTTGTAGTTTATGAGATGAGTGTTGCCTGTAGATCAGATATTTAAATTCCTTTTGCTATGGATGCTAGATATGCAGAATTTACGCAGATAATGATAATAAGGAACTAATCGTAGATTTCAAAGCAAAACTTTAAAACAAAATAACATCGTCAGCAAAACAAAACTATATCCAAGGTTCAGAATTTGCCAATGTTTGTCGGATAATGATTGAGTTAATATTGCTAAATCTATACATAATGTATATTAATATAACCGCTGAAACGATTTTAATGAAAGGGAGCATAATTATAACCAGGTTTGTTTTATAAACTGAAGACTATAAATCGTGGAACGCGTGCAATTTATCTACATCAGGCTATCTCAAGACGCTTATAATGTTTGCACCAACCACTAGCCGTCCCATTCTGTCTCTCCTATAACAAACTATTTTTAACCAACAGATAAACAGTCTAACGAGAACGTGCCCTTAATTTACTTATTAAGACGAGAATGGAAGGGCGCACTTCAATGACGTAGATGTCACTTTGGTCGCGTCGTGGGTCGTAAACGTGTCGCAAACGCGTCGCAAACTGTCCGACAACGTTATTAATGATCATTACACTTTCTTAGATATAATAGTTGTTTCTTTTTTGTGGTTGTATTATTTAGATGTCTGGTTTGTTGATAGTTTTTTATATATCAACAAATAGATTTGATATCGTTCCGAAAAAGTCTTACTTAGTTTTATTGTCATCTTTAAGGCGAACCTATATGATCATATGAAACAAATTATCCTAAAACAAAAGAAATCAGAAAGGTAGAAGCTGTTTTGTCGCTGTTTCTATTGCTTTAATAATAAAAATAAACTCTTAATGCTCATTCACGTTGACTCGCGGGCGCGGTGGCGGGCGCGGTGGCGGGCGCGGTCGCGAAATATCAAACATATGGCGATGTACCGAAGTGTTCACGTACAAACCGTTCGCGCGGTCTAAGTCGCGGGCGAGCTAGCGGCGTCGCGCGCGGCCCGCGTGGCGCGCTCGCGCCAATATCAAACAAGTGAAGATGTTCGTGTGTGTTCACGTCGAACTAGCGGTGGCGGGCGCGATCCACTCGCGATGTCAAGTAAGATCAACCAGTTTGAGCCAGTTTGAGCCAAACGCCCGCCTGGCGGCCAACGTGAACACAAATCGCCACGTCCCCGCGCTCGCGACCGCCACCGCGCCCGCGAGTTCCAACGTGAACAAGCACTTACAGAATTGTATAAGAGGGGCGATTTCCTATTTCTATCGACGGTCGATAAACACGCCGCTAACGACAAATTTTGCATGAAAATCTGATCAGCGCGTCTAGCGAGTAGTATTATATAGTATTTCTGCAGTACATTTTAAACTTTAAACTTCAATATACCATATACATTTTGATAAATACATACATATTTGACATATAACTATGTCTTATCTACTGGGTCATAAAAAACATGCAGTTGCTACTGAGAATCTCTTGCCACAAGAACAAACTAACTTTAAGTCTAGCTTGGAAATGATAACAAACCACAAGACTAACTGACTCACAAAACTATGACATAGATACTGTTCTAACTACGAAGGCAGTATATTCATATTCAACAAAAGATCTACGACCGACCTTTGACCTACAATTGAATTATGATCACACATTGCAATGCACGATATCGAACCCAAACACCCATAGATCAAACATGTTCAAATAGATCATTGTTTCCTTGGCACACAAATATTTGTTTGTGCCTACAAATATTGGCCGTGTAGAATGTAACCAAATCTTTCTTATTGATACAGGAGGAAAATAGTAGAAATAATAGGGATTCTTTACTATCGTTTTTCTTGAGAATATCAAACCTTGTCAGGCTTAAACATATGTATGACAGAATTTGGATACTATAACATTACTTTTTTATCAAATATTTGTTTTAATGACAATGCTGACTAACCTATTTTTTTTTCATTTATTACTGTCAGCTGTACTTCTAAAGTCTTCTGGCTGTTCTGTTTTCATGACTAAACTACTAGAGCGTGAATAAAAAGAGAAGTTCAGCATATATGTAGTTGAAGATAGGGGCCAAATACACATAGTCTTTTTTTTTAAACGCGGACTGAGTCGCGAATGTGAACTAGTTATGCTTTTAAATTATACTTATATTATTTTAATTAATTACGTGGCTAATGCATTAAGCATACACCTGAATCATGGGTGGAGTGCAGGGTTATGTGGGACTCTTTCACCACAAAAGCGGGCATAGTTATATGAATAACCTGCTACGAATCCTGTGGCCACATTTACGTTATAATAAAACTAATTACCATTTACTGGCCGCACTACTACAATACGTTTCTACTAGTCTACCGGCTAATTCTCTAAGAGCTTTCTTTATTACACCCCTAACTACATCCCTAATATCTAATCAAGTTAGTTCGAGACATCCTTTCACGCACACTTCTTGTACTTTCTCCTGGGTAATAGAATGTAATTGATCATAATTCGGTTAGACTAGTAGCCGGTACAAATAATCCAGGTAAAGTTGAATAAGCCAGTTATTACGTCTCAGTGTCTCCTTGAGCCTACTGGCATACGTTTGACTTTGAAACAACTAAATACAAATACGTATGTACTTATTGCAAAACTGATAACCCTAAAGTGTTATTCGTAAATGTAGAAGAATTCCCCTCAAGCAAGACCTAGGGTAAAAATCAAGCCTTGATTGAATTAAATTGTACGTAAATGCATAGCATATATGGTTTAATAACAATCAAGGCGGACTAGTTAGTACTTAAAAGAGTATACAGAACATATTCAGTTCAAAAACCACTAAGCAGCTGACAAAGAACAACCTTAGATAAACAATTCTTTACTGACAAAACCCTCAACGCCTCACAGAGGCTTTTGTATCGAACAAACCTAAGTTATCTCTGTACCCATGATACTCTTATTTATTTACGAAATCTTGCCTCTTTATATTACCCGCTACATTGTAAAAGGCCCGTAGAAACCCGTTAATTTAACTAAGGCTTTTTAGCTCCTGAATGTATAAACAAACAATGAATTCTAAGAACAATGGACCGTATTTCGGCCGTGTTTTGTTTCCACAGGGATATCTGTAATAAATCATCTCTGATTTCAGATGGAAGACTGGAAAAGTGTACATTTGATACTAATGTTTTACATTTTCAGTCGTAGTTTTTTTGTGTGAAAATATCTGGGGGCACGGAAGTGCCCCCGCAAGTCGAGCAAAAAAAAAAGCGGCACGGCCGTAACATCCTTTTCTCGAAGCAATTCAGGCTATTTTTGACACCCCTATAATTTCGTTGTGGATAAAACAAGAAGCCTGGATTTTCAGCAACTAATTAGTCATTGTATAAACACGGTATATTTAAAATTTCAGTCAATTTGAACCAGTAGTTTAGGAATGACAACTTGTTAAAATTTTGAATTTTGTCACTCACTGATTCACTGACTCACTGACTCACCGATCATCAAAAGTCTAAGGTACTTCTAGCAGACTTAGAAGCTTAAAATTTAGAATACAAATAGGGTTTAGTGTCTTAATCATAGGAAAAATTTAATATTTTCTAATTTCGGTCCAGTTTTCTAAATACACCAACTGCAACAATAACTTTGTAATCCCATATAAATGTATAAGATTACAAGGTTACATTTGCAGTTAATGAAGAAAATAAAATAAATAGGTGTAAATAGGTACCTACTATATGAGACATAACGGGGGAGGGGGTATAGGGTGGATAAGGGTGTTTAGCCCATGAAACTGAACAACATTCCCATTGGAAAATATGTTGAATTATGAAAAAATACGTCTTTTCATACAAATTGGACTTATGTTCGCTCTACAAAAAGAAGTGAGATGCCATCAAAAACATTCTGTAAAAACCTCAAGTCTCGCCGTAAAAAGTTGTGAGATCGATATAATACCAAGTCGATTAATCTATTTAGTCTCTACTTAAAGGACCTTCTGTCTTAAGTTATTACGTATGTTATTATCATGCCAATTTAAAAAAAAATACCTTTAAAACAATTAGATCGACTTGGTCATCGCAAGAAAACACAAATTCGCCATTAACATGTCAGGAGCATTAACTTCTCGTCGTGCTGTGTAGTGTGATACATACTAATAACTAAATCATGCGATGGCCAGGTCGGTCTATTTGTTTTAAAGGTATTTTTTTTTTAAATTGGCATGATAATAACATACGTAATAACTTAAGACAGAAGGTCCTTTAAGTAGAGACTAAATAGATTAATCGACTTGGTATTATATCGATCTCACAACTTTTTACGGCGAGACTTGAGGTTTTTACAGAATGTTTTTGATGGCATTTATTTTACTATAACTGTTTGGCAACAAAAACACAGTGATTGTAAATTTACATTAGAGTTAATAAATAATACCTAGTTAATTTACTTTTTCATTGATACAAATAATGACAAAAGTGTGATATTACAGGCGTTTGGTGAAAACAAAATAGTTAAAATCACATCCGGTCTTATGATTGCAAAGATGCAAAGTCATTTATTTTTTAATATTATTACGAGCATTGTCGTTTAGGCGCAGGTTATCTGGGCTGTGGTCACTAGAACCGTCTGTCAGCCTCTTACTTTAAACAGACTATAAAAACTCAAAAAGATGTCACCAAAATGTGTCTGTCTATAACCTGCATCTTATGTAGTCTAGTCTAGACTACAAAAAATGAACACACTTTAAAATTATTCTTATTCTTTTCAACCTAACCTAAAAATCTACAGCAAGATATCTTGACATGCTCCTAACGCTCGAGTGTCTGATATAGGTCTTGTTTAATTTTTCACCTGTCAGAACTAGACACCTCGGACTTCGGAGAATAAGTTTGTGGTCAAGCTACGAATATATTTGGGTATTACGAGGTTATACAAGGTGGAAAAAAGGTTTGCCACTGTGAGAAACGAAGTTGGAAGTAGGTATAAAATATTTCATATGATAGTCAGAAAAAATATAGTTTTCAATTTAGGTTATACACAAAATAAAGTTTATGCCTGACATTTTACAATGCTGCCGTTTTCCCGGAAGGTACAATAATTTCGTTAAGTGATCTTGGTCTTGTTAAGGGATTATTATCAAGGGATATTATTGAAGGTTCCCTAATAAGAACTGTACCAGACCCCGGTTCCTACTCCTATTAATAAATCATTTTTTTTTATTCATATCAATATTATAAATGCAAAACACTGACACTGTTTTCTACACTGACACTGCTAGACCGCTTAATCGACTGTGGTGAAGCTCAGGAAAGAGTTGCACGAATCCATTCCATTTTATCCGTTACCATATATCAAAAAGCGATCATGCTACGCTGTAATCACTGGACGTCGTGTCTAAAGAAACTCACGAGTAGAATAACTAAAGTAACAACATAAATTCCTCAAATCCTCTTATAGAAACTATACTTATAATCCTACGTCAATCAGCAATGTATCCTTAACACCAGATATTAGATCAGCTCAAGGAAATACCAATATACCTGTCCGTCAATTGTTTATGTGTTCTCGGAATATCTTTCCTCGGCGGTGCAAATAGAATGACGATTGTTTCCCGTTTGCCAATATCGTTTAATCCAATATTCATTGAATGTATGTTCTTGCGAGTGTGTACATCAAGGAAAGTAAGATTTCATATCAAACTGAGAGCTTTAATATGTTAGTGGTTGATACCTTCCTAGTATATAAAAAGGAAGTTTAAAAAAAACCTTTTTTTTATGGCAGGAGTTCCTTTTCTATAAGACTAGTAAGTAGCTGTAACTAGTATAAATTATTAGTAGACTGTTCTGGATAAATACTTAAGGATTATCTACACTTTTATGAACTACAGAAAACGACCAAATAATTAAATAGTTCAGACGTGCAGTTTTTTTATTCCAGACCTCAAACGAACAACCAGGAATAATAAAAATATGTTTCATATTGTGGTTCTTGAACTTATCTCTGTATCCGCATATTACGAAGTTTTTGGTAAAGATCCTTCTGTGAAATAGTAGTATTCTGAGTAATGTATGTTACATTGTCTTGGTAATAAGGAAAATGTACAGTGTCAACAATAAGCTTCGTCTCTTACTACCGGGAATATGATTTTATACGAAAACTAAAGACAAAAATTTTATACGAAGTATGTTTAGATAGCAAGATCTTGTTTAATACTTTTTTTCTGAACAAAATCTGTGATTGTTCAGAAAGCAAAACTAAAATAAACTTTGCAGAACAATTTTCATGGAAACAAAATTGTATAAAATTCTAATCAGCGCCTAAAGCGAGCGCCGTAAGAACATTTTTTGCAGTTGTTTTGAAAACTGACTGTTAACTTGGGTTTATCCACATATTTAAATGTAGTTGTTCTAATATACAACTACGTTCAATTTAGTAACAAAGTTTTTTTATCTAAGAAATTAAGTCTGAAAAATCAGCAGTTCAGAAACTAAGTTAAAACTGTTAGTAGACTATCGATCACAAACAAAGCGACTAATTCAATCAGGTTCGTACCAATTTAGTTACGTTACACGAGTCGTAAGGAACCTTGAAACATTGTTGTGAATGTTGCGATACAATAAACATAAACATTTCTATGAAACTAACGGAAAGAGCAAAATATTTACCACGTTGAGTGATTTATACTAATATTAAAATGCGAAAACCTGTCTGTCTGTTCTAACCGTTGAACCTATTTCGTGAAAAATTTAGCATGAGTCAATTTTTTTTATATTATTTTTTTCAATAGTCAACCACCAAGAATTTAAAACCGAGGCTAAGCACAGGATATAGGTTAGTTTTTTAGTAACTTACATTTACTACACGCAGATGAATAAATGCTGTTTGAGTATTCATTCCCCACTACGGACTATCGTGATGCGATCTACCGATACTATCGAAAAATTATTTAAGAAAATGTGTTGTTCTGGCGTTTTACCCAGTTTTACCAAAAAATCTATCCTTTTTTAAGGAAAAACCCGCTGCTAAGCAATGCGGTTCCTTTTTCGTCTTGAAATACAATTTTAAATTTTCTGGATACGATAACAAAAGCTGAAATCCTTTCCTCATTCCAGGGGAAAACTCTTGCCCAGTAGTGAGACAGTAATGGTTTTTATTTATCAATCATAGAACAAAGTACATGCTCCGAATCAAATGACCTTGTGGTTTTCCAAGGTTATTTATTTATATTTGCCTAAAAAGTTTTCAAAACCTTCACAAGGCTTTATATAACCAATTTTAAAACTGTCACTTGTTATAGAATTTATCGAATCTCGTTTGGTTTCGAGCCAATTGAGTTATTGAATACCGACAACACTTGACCTCTTTTAATTTTATTTTCACTCTTTTTGCGTGTGATGTGTGGCCAGACTGATGGATACCCAGTTTCGAAGGCAATTAAAAACCCTAATCAATCAATTTGGTCGGCCATGTATAAACAAATTAAGTACTAGTATTTAAATACGAATATTTTTAGATCACAGGAATACTGGTAGACTGACTTCAAACCGGGTCAAAAGGCAGAGGGGACAAAATCCACACTGGTTTTAAAGAAATAGAATACCTTGAAATAACAAATTCTTTCAAACCGTAATTTTCTAAGTGAATCGGGCTCTAATTGGTTTAATTTATATGCCAAATAATTTGAAAAATACCGAAGCTAAAATTTGTACTGATCAAATAATATAATTTTTAAAATATCTGGTATTTAATAGGCCCAAATTATTTTCTGAGCAAACATTTATTTATTTCAGTAAGCACCAATCAGTAGCGTGCCTAGACCAGTCCAAATTTGAACAACGCTCTAATAACCAAAAGGTCCTAAGTTTGCTAAACATTAATTCCTAGTCATTACGTTCTAGACCTGGGCGAAGCTAGATTTCTGCGTGATTGTACTATTACTTCAAACACGTTGGCGAATACAAATTAGCAAATGAACTTGAAATAATTACCTTTACTTAGGTACAGTTTTTTTTTCTACTTAAGAAAAGCTACTAGAAAAATTACTCAGCTAATCGGGTGCAATAATCTTTGGAGTTGAGGAAATATTTACTCGCGTTGAAAACTGAGGATTTTAGTATTAAACAATAAAAAATAGGAACTCGTTTATATCCATCACATAAAAACTAAGGGCTCAAATTCGAATCGTTGAAGACACCAGATCGTAGGCTTTTAAAATCTACAAACGACACAAGAAAGAATTGATTGATGAGTTTTAGAAAAAGTAGGTTCAACTAGACTCAGTTCAGATAATAACTTTGTTATTCTAATTTTTTTTTATCTTCTTTAATTATTTATCTTAAGATAGGCCGTACCAACATTTTATTTTCTCACTATGTATTGCTACTGTAATCCATACTAATATTATAAATGCGAAAGTAACTCTGTCTGTCTGTCTGTCTGTCTGTCTGTCTGTCTGTCTGCTACTCAATCACGCCTAAACTACTGAACCAATTTTCATGAAATTTGGTATGGAGATATTTTGATACCCGAGAAAGGACATAGGCTACTTTTTACTCCGGGAAAATGACGCATTTCCCGGGAAAATTCAGGTGGCGAACGTAGTCGCGAATAATTAACATCATAATGACATTGAATTAACAAAATTCCGTTGTCATGGCAACTGTTTTAATGGCGGATATGCCTTAGCGCGATTTCGTTTTAATAAGAGATATAAATAATTTTGAGAATATTTTTCGTAAAAAAAAGCATATTTTATATCATCACGCTACGATCAATAGGAGCAGAGTAACAGTAAAAAGTGTTATAAAAACGTGTAAAATTCTGACCCATTCTCTCTTATGTGACGCAAGCGAAGTTGCGCGAATATAAAATCTATTAAATTAGTTAAATCAAGTGTCCATTGAACATTGAGTGAATCCATTCCGCGTCAACTTGTCATCTCAAATAATAATCCTAATTTTGCTGACAAGCCTACCGAAAGAAGCGTCGTCAGTACCCTCGAGTAGTAATGAAACACGTACCGATTTATTTATTGATATATTTGTCTCTTCAGCATCACACCTTTAGGAGAATAAAGTCTTAAGTAACCCGATATTGGTTCAATGTTACGTCATTTTCTTCGGAAAGTGCGAAGTTACAAGACATTTTTGTGATGTTACTGGCACGTGTGGAAGATAAGAATTTGTCGCCAAGCAACGACCATTAGCATTACATGTTATGACTTAATTTATACACCTTACAATAAATATTTATGTGATACGTAATTTTTTGACGTAGAAAAGGTTTTTAAGGCACGGTTTTCCTTTTTTATATAATTTCTTGAGTTAAACGGCATTCAAACCACGAAAACAAGTAAAATTATCTTTTACAAAGTTAATGCAAAGGTTAAAATAATTGCTTTTCAAAAATTTTATAATGTTAAGTTTTATCATATTTTAGTTGTATCATAAAGAAGAATGGTAAAGTTTGTGAGCATTTCGTTAAACAAACTCTTTGATAAATTAATAGTTTACTATCTTATCTATAGTTTTACAACAAAATATAGTTAAAATAGACTTTTATTAAAACACTATAGTTAACGCACACAACATTTGAGTATAAAAATTCATAGCCGTTTCAGCGCCTCAAAAAGGTGATTTTAAAGTAGAAAACATTACCTTTGGATAAATTCAAAAAAAGTAAATAGTTCACCTATCTGCATACTAACCTTCTTTGCTATCGATTCAGGTTAGCTAGCTCGGGCTTTTCTAATTTTCCAAGAATTTTACCAGAAACGAACCTTTTATAGTTTTATGTAAGCACCGAAAGCCCAATGTTTCCATCCCCTATATTTAAACGCTTTAGTTAGGTAAGGCCGTCTATTAAGGGTTTCTTTGTCAACAAAAAGGTTATTTTGTAGCAAAGAGACCTTAGTCTGGTGTTAATGACTTTAGGTTTAAAACTTGTTTCTGCCAAATTTGAGCCCGTTTAAGAGAGGTATTGCGTATTTAGCAAAGAATTTTCCATAAAAAAACTTAAAATTATTGAGGTTTTGTTGCAATTTTTCAGAGCCTACTGTGTAAAGAAAATTAAATGCTTGATATTGAGTTAACACGAAATTTTTGTTAAAAAGAATTTGTAGAACTAAATTCTGGTCTCGAATAATTTCGTGTTCTTATTTTCACCAGTAAATAAACACAAACGTTGAAGCAACTACAGTATTTTAACTTAGAACATCAGCACAGACGACTAACATAATATACACATTATATACAACTAAAGATATTTAGAAGCTAAACGTAGCCCCTTTTCTTTAATAAATCGACACCTAAGGACTAAGGACTAAGGAGTGAAACTTGGAACGCATTTGGTGGGAGGCACCCTTTTTCAAAACTAAATGTTTGGTTAGCATTGAAGTGTTACCGCAATTCTAGTTAATAAGGTAATATAAAAGTCAATATAAAAAAGGGGCTGATCAAACTGTAACTATTCGTCGCAAGTTTTTGATGATTTGTTTTATTCCGAGAATTTAAAACGAGAGTTTTACAATCGGTCGACGATACCTAGACGATATCTATGAAATTGTTTTGCACTCAAGTATAAAACAATTTCGCATCAGATTAACGTATTAATCCCAGTGTAGCGAAACTAAATATAATTTGAGATAGATTCTGATTCAATTATGAAGGTTGTATGTCTGGGGAGATCATATCGAATTATATCAACGGCCGAGACCTCACAAACAATTGGATGATGCGATGAATTATTGATATTGACAATATGTATCTGAGATATAAGACAATTATTATTTTAAATGGTGACCCAGTTCGGTTTCTGGAATTCTTATTACTGAGCTTATTCCATTTAGAGTCGATCTACATAAGGGTTCTTTGGGTATTGAAAACATAGACACGAGTCTTTTGACAGGTCTTTTTGGGAAAACAGGATGCGATGCTCAACATTATCTTATAGTCCAACAACTTAATAGAGAGATTTGCATGCGAGGTTCGCGACTGAGGGAAGTTTACAAAATTCAGGAATTAGAACATTATTAACTTATAGGCTTTTGTACCGATGGTGGCCTTTTTGATACAACTTCTTTATTTTGGAAGATCGTAAATGTCCAGGCTCTCAGGCTGTCAGGAAATAGTGATTCTTCGATTAACGTGACTGATACTTGACAAAATATAAAAAAATGGATTGATATAATATTTTTGAAATTTTTTATTTACAAGCAATCAATGACCTTCATTACAATTATAGTTCTTATTCTTTTTCAACTATTTTCCTCTATGATATTGACAAACTTCACAAATAGGTACACATTGTTTCTTGCTGCCTACGACCGAGCTTTCCCGGTTATCATGTTTTGTAGAACACAGTCACTTCATGTTATACGTAGCTATTCGCAGCCTTTAGAAGGTTAGTGGTTACTAAAGCCGGTTGCTGGAGTATATATATGTAATAGAATTATCTCTGACCTACATATTGCGTAGCTTTTGTGAGGAGTGTTCGTAATAGTGTTTGCAGTCGTTTATCTAGTGGGTAAATTGATAATAGTAAGTGCACGTTATTATTTACACAGAGAGAGCTATTGTGTTGTATGTTTCCAGGCTGCTTAGTGCAGAAGCACCATTTTTTACTACAATCAACTCTCGAAAACCGGCTACTTATCGATAAACTTTGTATGAAATTCTGATCAGCGCCTCTAGCGGCTGTCGTATGAACTAATTTTTAAGTAAGTTTTTTGCTCTCGATACTTGATAGAATGACATTCACTCATTTCATCTTCAACAATAAATTCTCACTCAAAAAAATGATCATTCGTAAATACTTTATAAAGTCTTATTTGGTAGAATGAGAATTTTATCGCGTTCGGAAGGAAAGAAGCGGCAGCAAAACCTTGCTTTTTCGTGAATAAGTCGTTCGTAAAAAAATAAAATAATTTAGATGGACAGACGCAGCTTGAGGTATCTGCTTTGCAATAGTATAGATTGTTATAAATATATAAAATTTGTGTTATAATAAATCAGAACACACGTGTATATTAACATAATATGTACAGTTTAAAATATCGTCACTTTGAAATTCTCCCACGCACATTCTGTTCAGTGACCTGAATATATAGAAAATAATGTCAGTTTATTTCAAAATATAAACCTTATCTCCCTATTGTTACGAATATTTCCGATCACTGCTTCGTTACGTCACTAAATCTTTACTTTTCTTTGAAATTAATGAAGTGTTCATATTGTGTCTGTACGAAATATTTTTGGAATAAATAAAAAATGTTTTAATGTTCAAGATTTTTTTGTAGCTTCTCTTTTGTTTGGGAGGCGCTAAATCAGTGTGAATTTTCGATCATATTGAACGTCTATAAATAATCTTCTACCTTTAAAAAAATGTTTATTCATAAGGTGCTTAGGTACATACCTAAATGAAATAGCCTGAGTTACTTATTCTAAGTAAAAAAGCCGAAATCGTGAAAGAATAAGCATACACATATACTTACAAGAACAGCAAGACCTAAAACTATAAAATTTTAAATAACACAAAAATGTTTGTTTCGATTCGAAATCAAACCTACTTCATCTGACACAGTAAATAAGTCTTGGCGACTACATGAACCGCGACACCATTCGTGGTAATAGAATATTACATTTAAATTTTAAATCAACACAAATTTCATTGAAATTAAATTTTACTTCAATATTGAAACGCTTTTCAATTGACGACTGTTGAAAATATTACAACAGATTTAATCTCAGTTAATTGAATGCCTGAAATATAAGTCGAGTTCCAACGGTTAATAAATCTTTCAGCGCCGGCTTTTAGTTTGGAATTGTATAAATTATATACCTACCTATCACATTTCAATACATTTTCGCGAACTGTGAACCACTATTATTTTATAGCTTTATGGCCGAAATATACATTACATTAGACATTTCTATGATTCATTTTTTACATGATTCCACGCATTTAATGCTGAACAGTCAAGAAAAATATTTAAATGTTTGTTTCAACTTTTTAATAATAAATAAAAAAAGTATTATCATCGGACAACTCACTGACGGGTCTATGACAAAACAATTACATGCAACTAGGATACGTATGTACATAATTATATATAAAATCACGCCATTCTATATTCTATACAGCATAAAAAATGATATGGGCCACAGTAAAAACTAATTTAAATATTGCAGATACATTCATTTTCGATAAATGCCTTGTTATTCAGTAAGAAATATATGTATCTGTTGTAAAATATAACTATTTTCAATTTTCTTTCAGTATAGTAAAGTACCTTTACTATATAAAATTGTCTCCATCCTAGGCCCATTGCCCATTGGCCCATTTTATTTGTAATGTATTCTAGTATTACCTAAGAAAGTGACCTACAACAATGCTAAGTAACAACATTAGATGTAGTAGTAAACTAGACAAATGGGAGAATTATATCGAAGACGTAGGCTTTGACCTAGGTAATAAATTTAAATAAACTAGCAGCTAGACCTAGGCCTATGTTTTGTAGTCCTGACAGATGCTACCCGTTAATTTAAGGGCTTCAAGCACGTACATATTCCAACGGTATAAATCAATATGCATATTTTTTTAATTGATATGTAATAAAGATAAGAAAAGAAGTTATAAGATAGTCGTGGTACAGTCGAGTTCTAAATGTGACCGTGTTGATGAATCAGAAATATATAGGCTAAACAGAATACCGTCATTGTATGTAGCAATGTTATTGATATTATGTAGTTAGTAGTTACATATTTATGATGTTACAGAATGTAAACATTTTATTACAAGGCAAAGCATTTTATATTTTTATGAAACTTAACATTGCCTATATATTTTTGATTCACCAACACGATCACATATTATAGAACTCGACTGTACAACAGCGCGATTTTCTACAGTTGATCGACGACTATCGAGATTTTGGCATCTACCGACTGTACACAGAATTGCGCTACAGTAGCTCGATTCTCTACTACTATCGACTACCGGCAACCGGCTAGACATCAAGACATTTTGTATCAAAAACTGGTTAGCGCCTCTAACGGGTGATGTAGGAAATATTTTGGCAGTACATAATTACATATGAAATGTCAAACTTTCGATACTCGACAGTACCAACTGTAGAGAATTGCGCTACTGTACCTCGATTATCTACAGCTATCAACTACTGACAACCGGCTAGTTCCCGGAAAAAAAATATATGACATTCGGTTAAGCGCCTCTAGTAGGCGTCGGAGAAACTGTATTTTCAGTACATTTTAAATGTCAAACTCCCGATAGTCGAAAGTGCCTACTGGTAACATTATAAAATGCCTAACGCGGTTGTCTTTAATAGAGCTTTGTGCGTAGGTACTTTAGCCTAACACACAAGGTATAAAAAATTGTGTCACGAGTGCCACAAACTTTATAATGTAAGGTATCCAAGGAAACTAGGCCGGAAGGGTCCTGAGTAAGTAGACGGTAAAGATCAAAGTTCTCTCGCGTCTCGCGCAAAAGGATTCTATTTGTTTACAACTTTCAAATAGTTTGCATTCAGGAAATAAGTAGGTAAAACCCTATCTTTGTGATGTAAGTGATAGAAAGGGATTCTCTCGCCTTTTTGTTGGTAATATATTACTATTCGAATATACAACTTCGCGCCCGCTTTACAAATCGTAGCTTAACATGTTACAATAGTTTTTGTTTATAATATTAAGACTTTCCAAACTTACTTACTTTTCCAAACGTCACATTTTTTTCGCTCTTGATTTACTAGAACTTTTTATTATTACATGAAATCATCACGCTATCATCAACATATTTTTACCTAACCACCAAAGTAAAAATTTTAAGTATTTAGTTGCCAAGCTACATAAGAACGTAATATTCAATTATAAAATGTAATTCACACTGCTACCTACACATAGATCTGATTACTACTACACTACTACTATACTGACGGTAAGTATGTCCCAAAACTCAACGATAATCCGAGACAGGATGAAAGGCCAAGTCATACCGGTTCTAGGAAAAATTAAAAAAAAAATCCATGTCACTTAGTTCAGCAATAATAGACACTTTTCAAAAAAGTTGAAATTCCACACCCTTGGTCGCATTTTCAAGTCCTGTGATCACTAATGTCACAATTTCGCTGTGTTTTTTTAGAATTTCGTGATCTTCATTAAATATGCTATTAATCGTAAAACAAATTAATGCACAAAACATTGTCAATTTAATAAAAAAAGTTAAGTTTTACTGAGTCATGGTTCATAAAAATATTGTTAGTTAACTTTGACGCTTCATATTGAATAAAAAATGTACTACACTACCCTTGGCAAGTTATTTCAAAAGTTGGCGCATTTAATCAAGATTTCAAAATGGTGCAATACTTGCCACTTTTCTTGCCACTAAAAATGTTAAGTATTTTTATTTGAACGACGAGTATCCTCGAAAATGGATCGGACGCAGTGGTACAAATGTATGGCCTCCTCGTTCCCCCGATCTAAATCCAGTAGATATTTTTTACTGGGAATGCATAAAATAAAAAGTCTATATCAAATCTATTAGAACTTCGCCAGAAAATTGACACAGCGTCAGAGGAAATAAATGCAAGGAATTTTGCTTGACTGGTAAAAAGATCTTTTGTACGCCGTTGCAGAGCATGTATTCGTGCCAGAGGAAAGCAATTATTTTTAGTAAAGAGGTAATTGAGTCAGTCCATAACCAATATTTAATGTAATAAACATAATAGGTAATAGTAATAAAAAAAAGAATGAACGAATTAAATAAGAACGACGGGTTCTCATTTAATTATTCTCCTTAAACTAAAGTAATTCCGAATTGTTTTCCTCTGGCACGAATACAGGCTCTGCAACGCCTTACAAAAGACCTTTGCACCAGTCAAGCAAAATTCCTTGCATTTATTTCCTCTGACGCTGTGTCAATTTTCTGGCGAAGTTCTAATAGATTTTGTATAGACTTTTTATTTTATGCATTCCCAGTTAAAAATATCTACTGGATTTAGATCGGGGGAACGAGGAGGCCATACAATTGTATCACTGCGTCCGATCCATTTTCGAGGATACTCGTCGTTCAAATAAAAATAACATTTTTAATGGCAAGAAAAGTGGCAAGTATTGCACCATTTTGAAATCTTGATTAAATGCGCCAACTTTTGAAATAACTTGCTAAGGGTAGTGTAGTACATTTTTTTTTCAATATGAAGCGTCAAAGTTAACTAACGATATTTTTGTGAACCATGACTCACTAAAACTTAACTTTTTTTATTAAATTGACAATGTTTTGTGCATTAATTTGTTTTACGATTAATAGCATATTTAATGAAGATCACGAAATTCTAAAAAAACACAGCGAAATTGTGACATTAGTGATCACAGGACTTGAAAATGCGACCAAGGGTGTGGAATTTCAACTTTTTTGAAAAGTGTCTATTATTGCTGAACTAAGTGACATGGATTTTTTTTTAATTTTTCCTAGAACCGGTATGACTTGGCCTTTCATCCTGTCTCGGATTATCGTTGAGTTTTGGGACACCCTGTATATAATTCTTCTGTAAGTGTGTATGTCACTGAACTTCTCTTAAACGACTGGACCGATTTTGATGAAATTTTTTATGTGTGTTCAAGGGGATCTGAGAATGGTTCAGATTCACAATTTTGTCCGCTGGACAATGTTTTTTTATTTAATTTTTATGGCAAAACAACGTTTGCCGGGTCAGCTCGTAATATTATAATCATATTCAGTTGAAAGATCAACTGAATATGATTATAATAACAGTTGTTTACTAACTATAAAAACTCCATCAAAACCACTTACTTGGCGGATAATCCCTGTAGCTAATTTCCGAGTAGACGGCAAAGGGCGAGGCGCAAATGATGGAGATGATCCAAAGCACGAGGATGATGCGAGATGCCCTCGTGAGACCAGCCATGGCGTACAGGTGCAGGGGATGGCAGATCGCCAGGTAACGCTCCAGGGAAAACGCTGATATCGTTAACACTGACACGTAGGTGGCCCTGCGAACAAGAACAAAAATATACATTTATGCAGCTATATAGTATGTTGTCGTGGACATTATATTATCATGCATTTATTTAGATAACTCACACCCGGACATCTGATTGCGTACTAAACAGAGCTTGGACTATGGTAACCAGACAAGTGATAAACAGTATGTTTTTGGAAGTATATAAGTCTCATATAAGTATTTTCGAAATCTGCACTACTACCTGTAGCGCTACTCTTTTTGCGGCAAGGTGACCGCGTTAACGACTAGTCAGTACTTTATATATGTACATGTAATAGGTACAATTTTTATTTATTACGCCTGTACACTGTGTGTATAAAGATTCAATCAAAAAAATAAACGTTTGCGTTGTTGAAATAAGTTTATACGCTTTTCAATTATCGAATGTTGTGAATCCAATCTGCACATGAAAAAGGTCATTAACCTCCGGTTTCTGAGTATATTTAGCGGTAGTTTAGTAGCGTTTTTTGTATGAGTTTAACGCTACATTACGCTATTGAATGGATAAACTACGGCGAAATGTACCTCAGAAACCAGGGGTAAAATATATTTATTGCGTTCTAGTTTAGCCTTAACCGTAAATAATAATTATATTTTCATAATTCCGCTTATAACTTGAATGCCCTCAAAACAAAATTATTTGATTACTCTGCTATCTTAACCGATTCACTATAAATACGTATTACTCATCTTGAACTCATAAATTCTATATCTGCCACATCAGTCATGAGTTCAAAATATTGGCAACATGCCCGAATGACCATTGGCAGAATGCAAGATACAAATACATATTTGGTCAAATCCGATATTAGTGTATTACTGATAATATACGTATACTTTGTTCTGGGAAAAAGCATCAGCTAGTCTAGTTTCACTTTTTATTTTTGGTTAGGCAATATGGCCGCCAGCTACAGTGAACACTGCAGCAGATGTTGCCCAACGCTTATGCGTTTTGCACCGATTGCTATAAAAATATATTTTTTCCTACTTAAAAAATATTTGATCTCGATGTTTACGTCTGAAATAACGATTTTTATGATCGGCAGCACAGAAACAACCACTACATCAATTCGGAGCCCGAGCTTATGTTTCTTTTTTTTAATCTATACTAATATTATAATGCTGAAGAGTTTGTTCGTTTGTTTGAACGCGCTAAACTCAGGAACTTCAGTGTTAGATAGCCCATTTATCGAGGAAGGCTATAGGCTATATATCATCACGCTACGACCAATAGGAGCAGAGTACCAGTAAAAAATGTTACAAAAACGAGGAAAATCATGACCCATTCTCTCTTATGTGACGCAAGCGAAGTTGCGTGGGTCAACTAGTATTTACATAACTTATCTACCAAATAAGACATACATACATATATTATATTGTGACGAGGTATAAATCATTAATATTGCCTTATACTTACTCATAAAATAAATGCAAACACTACACAAACATATTTCAGAAAAAAACATCAGATTTTCAAAACTTTCTTAACAAAAATTCTGTCTGTAAAAAATAACACGTACGAAGTCTATAATAATAAAACAAAAGTAATATAAATAAAAAAGGTTTGTTCTGACGTAGGCCTCAGAACTTAGTTATTATTATTGGCCCTGCTGACTTAACATGGCTGACAGTCTGAAATGTGGACTCGTTATTACATACCTCAGTTTAAACTATATACTAAATACTTGCTTTTGCTTCTGCGTCTTTGTGCGTTTAAAAGATTTCTCGGGCTTTTAAGTAAACTTTGAGTTAACTATAAATATGAGATGAGCTAGCGAACCTAGAATAACATACTCACATATGTCACAAAACGAGACGTTCTAATATTAAAAGCGAAAACTCACAACACAATGCTTTTTCTTCAAAAATCAAACGAAATAAAAACTAGAGTTAAGCAAAATAAAACGATTAACTCGACACGTTGGCAACATTAAGTGCACAGAAAAATCTAATATACTTTGAAGAAAAATAAAACAAGAGATTTAAAATGTTATTGCATCGTTACAATAACAGTAACGACCAAGTTGAATTGTCTCGCGATGTTACCCATTGTCCTACGTTAGCGACGAAAGCTACGCAGCACTGCTAACGCGACGAAAACAAATTAAACAAGCTTCAAAACAAAATATCTCTTTACTGGCACCACGAAAAAAACATGATCATATTATTTTCTATACTAATATTATAGAGCTGAAGAATTTGTTTGTTTGTTTGTTTGAACGCACTAATCTCATGAACTACTGGTCCGATTTGAAAAATTATTTCAGTGTTAGATAGCCAATTTATTGAGGAAGGCTATAGGCTATATATCATCACGCTATGACCAATAGGCGCAGATTACCATTAAAAATTGTTACAAAAACGGGGAAATTATTGACCCATTCTCTCTTATGTAACGCAAGCGAAGTTGCGCGAGTCAGCTAGTCATCAATAAAGACAAAGTTACACATTTATGAGGATACCTCAAAACTACGCCTTAAATTTAAATCAAAACATAGTACCAAAGGCGAATTTTTCAAACTTTCCCATACGCGTCGGGTCGTTTCAAATTACGTCGCATTCCTCGGTATATAAGAAAACGAGTTTTACAATAATAGTTCGTTGAATATTTAGCACCCAATATGTTTGGTAAACAGTCCTCCGATCCTTATCAAAGTCCCGACGTTTGTCTTCTAATAGCTTTTGTAGGAGATTGGCAGGAGTAGCAGGAGTACGGAAGAAACCAAACACTATACCTACCTATTTACTTGAATTATGCCGAAAAAGGCGCCCGTAGCCAGTTGCGCTCACCGGTCGGTTAACGATCTGCGGGTTAAGCAACCCTTGGCGCGGTCATTCCATAGATGGGTGACCGCATAGGGGTATTTGAACAGGGCGTCTCCGTGCTTCGGAGGTTACGTCAAAAGTCGGTCCCGGTTGTTGTCAATTAAGATAACAGTCGATAAACCACGTCAAAGGCCTTCGGGCGGCTTGAACAACTTTGACACTAGGTTGACAACTAACCATACGATAAGAAGAAGAATGCCGTAAAGACTACGTCATCATTATGACGTGATTTTTCTAGTAATCCATTTCTTCGAGATATTTCAATGGTCAATAATTTCCTATTTGAAGAAATTACTTGGTATTTTGATATGATTTTAATGCAATTCGTCGTTTGTGCTGTTATAAGCTATTACAGAATTAAATCCATTTTTTTTTAAAGTATATGTTTCAGAAAGTAAATTTGCGACGAAAACAGCTAATACTTATAGGAGTCTGCAGACTTTTTATAAGTTACAACTATATATTAGTTTTAGTCGCAAACTATCGACCCATTCCTAAGGTGACCCAGGTTGAGCAGTAGGACAAAACATTAGCAATTCAGGCATGACTCTTATCTTAACACTAGCTGACCCGCGCAACTTCTTTTCTTTTATAATTTTCCCCGTTTTGTAACATTTTTACTGGTACTCTGATCCTATTAGTCGTAGCGTGATGATATATAGCCTATAGCCTCCCTCGATAAATGGGCTATCAAACACTGAAATACATTTTCAAATCGGACCAGTAGTTCCTGAGATTAGCCCGTTCAAACAAACAAACAAACTCTTCAGCTTTATAATATTAGTATAGATACCCAAATAGAGGCAAAACAGTCAGAATATTAGTCTACAAGCTGAAATCGGCAAACACAGCAATGTCCTAAAAGATTTGATTCCTCGGATATTTATCAGAGTACATTATGTTAATGAGAAAATACCGCTTTGAGTTGCGGCTACAACTTTCGCGTTTCTTTTATTCGGCCTTGTATAAACATTCAAAGGAATTACGGTCCCATGTGTATAGCTGCGCCAACAGTCGGCATTGGCAAGACGACAGTTCGAACAAATATTGTAAGAAAATAATGACTGCTTCTTATGAAGGAAAGCAATTTGTGGACCACTTAGAAAATAAGATTTTTTTCGCTACTGCTATTTGGAATGTCCACTTGTGTCAGTGTAATTGAATTAATCGTTCCAAAAAGGACACATAGGTTTATGTCCTTGAAAAGTAAGACGTGCCTTTCCCCAATTGCTTATTATCGTGTTTTTCGATGAGTTAGTGGGTAGATGTATCGATTGAGAAACGTTTTGATTTCACACGTATTAGGTCCATTCGATAATGGCCATGTTTGAAACTACTTTCCTTTTCTTAGTTAACGAGAAAATTACCAATCTTCAGCAGTTTGCTTCGAATTTTCTAACATAGTACTTCAAAGTCTTATTACCTAATCTGAATATTGGAACTAAGTTGATAATTTACAATTACGTTTACAATTAGTAGACCACCAAGAACCTTCTTTGAATTCAAAGTATCCAAGTATTTAGAGAGTCTTTTTCATTGCTCTTTTTAATAAATAATAAGTAGTCATAAAATCTCCGCTTGTTTTGACTGCTATATTAATTAAAAACAAATAGAAACAACTTTAAACTAATTCTCTTAAGCATGTACAATTTAGCTTAAATACTACGACCATATTCTGTTACTGCTATTATCTTCAAACAGCTAAGCCTTGGATACAAAGGATAATACTGCAGTATAATACTAAGGAGTTTAAAAACTAAACTACTTCCAACTTGTATGGTGAATAGGGTTGCCAGATCCAGGACATTTTCGAATAAGAGTTTTGGTCTCCGGACCGAGACTACACTTAGGGCTGCTACACACAGTACCGGCTTGGCTGCCGGGGTGCCGGCTGCCATGCCGCTGTGAGTGCCTGCGGCTTACGCGGCTTGCCGGCGTCATTTGTTGTAACATTCGAGCATTTGACAGCTCTGCGCGGCATCTTGCCACCGGAATGTGTGTAACAGCCATTAGTAGGAATAACGAGAAAAAACGACGTAGTATATTAACTGTAAAAAACTAGTATTGTTTCTATTCCGGAACATCAAAGTAAATTACTGGACACGGGACATCACGCAAATTCCGGGACAATCCCGGAAATCCGGCCATCTGGCAACCCTAAGTTTGTGAAGTAGCAAGTGGATGACAGTTTAACCTTTCAAGAAAACTTCAGTAATACAGTCAGGCGAATACTGTAACTTAATCTAGACTAGCTTTTACCCGCAATTCCAGTGTAAAAATCAAATCAGTCAAGATTTTTCTTTCATAAATAAAATTATTGTATGCCGTTTGCCCGAAATTGCATTGGCTTAGAAAGTATTGAGTTAAGTTAACATAAATTTCAAGTAAAATAAAGAAAATTATAATGAAATTTTAGCTATCATATTATGTACGTATGTATATTGAAAAAATAAAGGCACATTTTTTAGTTTTAAGCATAAATATACACCAAAAAACGCCTAAAACCAACGTTATTTACCTAACTACTAATGCATTACTGCACCCAAGGAGGTAGAGCAGTGGTTGTCTCGACTCGTGGCTTATGGGTATACGGACTAAAACCCAAAAAAAAACATACTATCCACTTCACAAAAAAAGCTTGCCTGAAGTCATCTTTTACACAGGTGAAGTCGCGGAATGAAGGTAGTACATTAATAATTTGATTTACGAAGAAATTGCGACATTCGGAGCACGGAAAAGACACAAACATAACTAATTCAAGAAGCTCTCAAAACACGTAGTGTACTTCCATACGCACGTACAAATAATTTACTTAAGCAAATAGAATCTAGAAAGTTTTTTGTTACTCTTTAACGTTTGAACAATTCTAAACAGCGCAAACACATTAAGGAAAGAACAAGTTTTCTTTTTATTTCAAACAAAATTGTTTGAAGTGGTAAACTTCTTCGCCAGGGAATGATTCTTGGCTTTTGTTTTATTTTGAAGTGTTTTTTGACAGTGTTACGTTACGGCTGAGTGCTTCGAGCGTAGAGCTAAGAGGCTATTCGTTACCAGCTATCGATAAACTAGGGAGATAAAATGTATTACGAACACTGATTGGAAGCACATATTAATATACTCTTATTAGAAATAACTACTGGTTTACTGAATATACACTAAAACTGAACGATATGCCGTTGGCGTTTTTAAAATTTAACAGACAGCTGACTATTTATCTTGTAACTTAAATCATTTTAACTATTCAAACAGATATTTATTTCAAGTAAAAATCGAAAACACGACTTCCGAGCGGAATAGTGCAAATCTTGCGCTATGGACAGAATTAGACAACACCCATATTCTACCTAACGTATGGTTTTTATAAGAAAATAACTTTAATTTTACTGATAAGGATTTTAAATATTAGTATTCTAGATCTGTAGAACCCTAGATCTTACGAATGTCACGAATCTCTGGCCAGTTTCTTATCGTACACGCATCGGCGACTTTTATATGGCACGTTTAGTGGCGCCTCTAGCGTACGTAAGAAGAATTAATAATGAGCGGCCAAATGTCAAATATAACTGTGATTTGCAATTTGAACGAAACGAAGTCGATAATATCAAAAGTAAAGTACCTACACTCTTACTAAAATAAGTATGTAAGATGAATCTAAAATATATTTTAAATCTTCTTCTTCTTATCGTATGGTTAGTGGTCAACCTACTGTCAAAGTTATTCAAGCCGCCGAAAGGCAATTGAAATGGCTTAACGACTATTATCGTAGTAGTTAACAACCGGGACCGACTTTTAACGTGCCCTTCGAAGCACGGAGACACCCAGTTCGAATACTCGGTCAAACACATGCGGTCACCCATCTATGGAGTGACCGCGCCAAGGATCGCTTAACCCACACATCGTTTACCGACCGGTGAGCGCAACTGGCTATGGGATATTATTTTAAATGCAACTTTAGCTAATGGAATTTAAGTGCAAGTAAGCTATAAAGGAAGAAATCAATTTAGTATTAAAACAAAAATACATGTGACCAAGATCCCAGAGCTGCCAGACCTACGTCATTTTAGCAAAGCTGAAATTTTGAGGATTGTTAGTATTAAGGGTCTGTTAAGAGGTATGCACATCCACTACCTTGAAAGCGGGGCCGTTTCTGAGGTAGCGCGGAGTGAAGGTGCGTAAAAAACGACCCCACCTACGTTATAGTAGCAAAGTTGGTTTTCAGATATGTTATTAATGATATTATGTAGAATTAAAATTGACTATTGCCAGACCGTTTCCCGGGGCCATTACTTCTGCCAGACGCCTTAAATGTTATAAAAAAATGAGGTCAACTACGTCATAGTAGCAAGCCTAAATTTTATATATGTTATTAAAGGTACAATTTTAAGACCCCCTGTATGCGGACAGACCATTCCGCAGGGCCCTTCGTCCCCTAGACGCCATTAAACTTTCCCTACGAGTGCGAGAGTAAGAGCATTATTCATACGCATAAATGAAAAACAATTGAATTAAAAAAATAAAAATTGAAAAATTATTGAATACTAACTGACCCGCGCATCTTTGCTTGCGTCACTTAAGAGAAATAGGTCAAAATGTTACATAAACGGGTTATGTAACATTTTTCACTGGTACTCTGCTCCTATTGGTCGTAGCGTGGGAGATATATAGCTTATAGCTTTTCTCAATAAATAGGCTATCCAACAGTAAAATATTTTTTTATTCGCACCAGTAGTTCCTGAGATTAGCGCGTTCACACAAACAAACAAACTTCTCAGCTTTATAAAATTAGTATAGATTAAAAGTACTTGGAATGTTTAGAAAGATAAGTAACATTATTTTGGGAATTATTTTAAAAATAGATATGGTTTACACTATTGACAAAAATTATGAAAAAAAAATTGTAGTCATTCATCATCATCATCATTATCTGAGCTCTTACTTCCCTCATCAAATTGAATATTTAAACCATCTCCACCATCGTCTTCATTGTTACTTGAATTCTCTGTAAAAAAAAATGTAGGTAATGATTTGAAAACAGTTACAAGTAGGTATATTGAAATAATTTATAGTTAAAATAAAATACCTAATTCGTTTTCAAGTGATTCGCTTACGAAACTTGGCAATTGGTCACCATCAAACCACTTAAAATGATAATGGTTATCCTTTAGAACCCACCCTTTATTTGCTGGGCTTAAAATGCTAGGACGCTTTATATGAGCATTACTCCAGACACCCGCAATATAATTTGCTCGTCAAAATTGTTGAAGCAATTCAGATTTACAAGGAGGTAAATTACTTGCGTCGAATTTTTTAACATTTTGCCGGTGGAATTTCTCATTCACATCGCCGACTGTATACGTGTTAATGAAAAGTTGTAGCCGTGCAGGATCTACATCAATTCAGCTCAGACCATTTAAAATTTTAAAGAAATCGCCAGAATATCAAGAAGCTTTTGTTCAATTCGGAGAAGTTGAATTATCTATTGATAAAGCGAAGGAACAAAATATATTTGATGTAATTCAAAAATTTATCTGCGAGTTATATAATGTTCCCGGATTAATTGATGTAGATGCTGCACGGCTACAACTTTTCATTAACACGTATACAGTCGGCGATGTGAATGAGAAATTCCACCGGCAAAATGTTAAAAAATTCGACGCAAGTAATTTACCTCCTTGTAAATCTGAATTGCTTCAACAATTTCGACGAGCAAATTATATTGCGGGTGTCTGGAGTAATGCTCATATAAAGCGTCCTAGCATTTTAAGCCCAGCAAATAAAGGGTGGGTTCTAAAGGATAACCATTATCATTTTAAGTGGTTTGATGGTGACCAATTGCCAAGTTTCGTAAGCGAATCACTTGAAAACGAATTAGGTATTTTATTTTAACTATAAATTATTTCAATATACCTACTTGTAACTGTTTTCAACATCATTACCTACATTTTTTTTTACAGAGAATTCAAGTAACAAGGAAGACGATGGTGGAGATGGTTTAAATATTCAATTTGATGAGGGAAGTAAGAGCTCAGATAATGATGATGATGATGAATGACTACAATTTTTTTTCATAATTTTTGTCAATAGTGTAAACCATATCTATTTTTAAAATAATTCCCAAAATAATGTTACTTATCTTTCTAAACATTCCAAGTACTTTTAATCTATACTAATTTTATAAAGCTGAGAAGTTTGTTTGTTTGTGTGAACGCGCTAATCTCAGGAACTACTGGTGCGAATAAAAAAATATTTTACTATTGGATAGCCTATTTATTGAGAAAAGCTATAAGCTATATATCTCCCACGCTACGACCAATAGGAGCAGAGTACCAGTGAAAAATGTTACATAACCCGTTTATGTAACATTTTGACCTATTTCTCTTAAGTGACGCAAGTAAAGATGCGCGGGTCAGTTAGTATTCAATAATTTTTCAATTTTTATTTTTTTAATTCAATTGTTTTTCATTTATGCGTATGAATAATGCTCTTACTCTCGCACTCATAGGGAAAGTTTAATGGCGTCTAGGGGACGAAGGGCCCTGCGGAATGGTCTGTCCGCATACAGGGGGTCTTAAAATTGTACCTTTAATAACATATATAAAATTTAGGCTTGCTACTATGACGTAGTTGACCTCATTTTTTTATAACATTTAAGGCGTCTGGCAGAAGTAATGGCCCCAGGAAACGGTCTGGCAATAGTCAATTTTAATTCTACATAATATCATTAATAACATATCTGAAAACCAACTTTGCTACTATAACGTAGGTGGGGTCGTTTTTTACGCACCTTCACTCCGCGCTACCTCAGAAACGGCCCCGCTTTCAAGGTAGTGGATGTGCATACCTCTTAACAGACCCTTTATACTAACAATCCTCAAAGTTTCAGCTTTGCTAAAATGACGTAGGTCTGGCAGCTTTGGGATCTTACTCTATAAAAGAACCACAAGAATTGACTGTAGTTAATATAATAAAATAAATATAAATATCATTGGATAACTCACACTAAGCAGAGCGTCCTGTTATTGAGTAAAACTAACTTATGAGCAAAACTGATGGGTCACAATCTCATGGTAGATCTTCAATAAATTCTCTTTGTTATTATTCTTCGCAACAAACAAAATGTGTAAATAAGTTGACAAATAATGCAAGCGCTGACTCGGCGAGTCCCGATAGACCCGACACGGTTTCGTTCAAAAACAAGTGACGCAACAAATTGTTTCACATCACTACTGTTTCAGGTGACTGCTTTCAGAGAGGCTAATAACCTATGAAATGAAAGTAGATTGAAAAATATATTATTACTAGCTGACTCGCGCAACTTCGCTTGCGTCACATAAGAGAGAATGGGTCAAAATTTTAACCGTTTTTGTAACATTTTTTACTGCTGCTCTGCTCCTATTGGTCGTAGCGTATATAGCTTAAAGCCTTCCTCGATAAATGGGCTATCTAACACTAAAATATTTTTTCCAATCGGACCCGTAGTTCCTAAGATTAGCGCGTTCAAACAAACAAACTCTTCAGCTTTATAATATTAGTATAGAAGTATAGATTAGTCCTTTTTATTAAAAGCTATACAGTACAGCGGGTTTATCACGTATCGCAGTTGAACTAGTGTACGTCAAAATGATGGGCAGTAATCAGTACATTGCTGCTTTGACATAACGTACTGATCACTGTAATCTAAGGGAGAAAACAATGAACAGCATTTCAGAATAGTTCTCAACTGAGATACGTGATGGCCCCCAGATTAGTGAGTTGACCTTTGTTGCAGTTAATTCATAAGTGGTTTACCACTAATTTAAACTCAATGGTACGTGATTGGACATGCGTGCGAAATTCGGTTGTTTGATGAAATAACAGTCGTAAAGCCCTTAAGAATGGCTAAAATAACTTTGTAAATAACTAAACTACTTACAACATGATTATGTGAAGTAAAAACGGTGTAATACCTCAAAATATCATAAGACATTTATACAACAAACCAAAAAAATATGTATAATAAAAACTGTTTCCAGTATGATAATGTGCATGTTTGCAAAATACTACATTACTAGAAGTTTCTCGGTTAACTCATAAATCTTAATACGCAAGCTTTAAAACATAAAATATGAATAACTATAATAAGTACTTCGATTTATACGATTTCTGAAGATCTGTTTTCGGTACAAAACTTAAGCTATATCCTAAAGTTTATGACTGAAAGGAAATAAGCAAATATTAATCTCCTGTCCTAGCTATAGTTTGGAAATTGGTATTCAAAGATGTTTGTATTTTGCAAAACAATGTTGATAAATAAGACTTTCAGGGACATATCATTAATTATTGTAATTTTTAGGAATTACTATCTGACCCGGCGAACTTTGTACCGCCTAACAGTCGATTCTGTATTTTTTATATATGTTTTTAATTTTTTTTTCTTCTTAACAACCATCTTACTTCAAGGTATATAATAAAAAAGAATCAGCGAAATCGGTTCACCTGCTTTCGAGATTTGCGCTTAGCAACATATTAAGCGATTCATTTTTATATTATAGATCTAAATACACTCCAAAGCACACATACTTGCTGTGGACAACAGAGTGTTTGTTACAAAAGAGTTTTCAATAACTTAACGCAAGTTCGTAGAGGAGTTGAAATCCATCCTATTTATTTCCTTTGTCTAGCAATCGGACAGTCGATAGTCGGTTAAATAATTATTAATTATCCATTTAGTTTTCCTCCTGAACATAAATAATCTAGTAGTATCTTAAAAATCTTTCTTATCTACACAGGTTATAAAGTTTTCAATGAAAAAAATAGTATGTTTAAAGAGCGTTATTGGTCGTACATTTATTTCCATCAAATTCTTCTACATCATGGTAGACCAATCACACGAGGACATTAACCCCTACAACAACACACACAGCAAAGTCTTTATAAATAAATAGACGTCGCGTGGTTCTTATTCATAGCGTTCTATCAGAGCTTGATAACCACACTTGATTGACGCTCAATTAATTCTGCAAGAGCTACACAAATAATAGCTTATTGGATAAACCTTTGTATTTAATCAAGTCGCAATTTTGAGCCAGACGCAGTGATGTTAGGATATTTTAATGAAAACAGGGTGGTATCGGCGACATGGAAAGGAAAATCAGTAGCTTGATTCTATCGACTACCAACAACCGGCTAATCATCAAGATATTGCACGAAAATCTGATCAGTGTCTTACGGAGTCAGCCTCTAGATGACTTCGTAGCACCTATTTTGGCAGTACATTCATGTCAAACTCTCGATACACGAGAGTACCGACTGTAGAGAATTGCGCTACAGGCAGTTTGACATATCTGCCGCGGGACTTAGATGTGTCGGAAGCGTAGTTTGTTGAGTAAAGTCCGGGAACATCATGCCTCTTCACCTGACGTAGCTATAGATACTTGACTACGTGTTGCAGGATTTAAAGACATTGTTAAAAGGCACGTTTGACGCAGTGGCTATCTCGGCGCAATTACCGAAACCTTGCATGCCTAAAATGTGTTTAAAACATTTATAAAGGACACGTAAAGTTCGCTACCCGCACTTAGCCAGCGTGGTGGACTCGAGGTCTAAACCCTCCCCATCGTTTGGGAGGAGACTTGACCTGCAGTGGGACAAAATTTGGTTAAAAAAACCAGTTGTCTGGTTGCCATAGTACAATAAATACACTCTGCTAAGTTTGTCATCAGATTACCAGTGTGTGAGTTGTCCAAATATATTTATTTCCTAGTGTCTCTCTTTGCTTTATAACGATAGACTTATAAATATACTATCATAAATTATATCATAGTTCTTTGTACACCATCATACGGAACGCGTCATCGCTCGAGTAAATATAAATATGTATTTATGATGTTTATTCGAAGAGAAAATATTTACATACTTGCATCCCTCTATGAAATAGAATAAATTGTCGACATTTGCATTAGTTTCAGTTAGATGAACAAGGCAAATTATACCAGAGATATTTTAACTGCCTATTCAGTACTTGCTTCTAGAAGTCTCTAATAGAATTACTTATGTTAATAAATGTTCATCAAATCTTTAAATTTTTCTAGACTCTTATTTGAAAACGTTTTACTTGATTCCGAATGAGAGTAAATAAGGGAACAAATTGGTATCCGAAAAGACTTGACCTTTTCAACGTCGCTAAAGGAAATACGATAGGCAATCAAGTGTAATAATTACAGTACGAACTTTTATTACAAGATATCAGTTCAATGACCTTCGGATTTTGACAAATAACATAAAATAATATTATTTATTTATAATAAACTACACTCATTTTGAACAAAATATTTCTAAAAGGCTCTTAAATGTTAAAATTGAATAAATGTCTGTTTTAAAATTATCACCTTTTTATGATTTTAACAACTTATAGCTCAATGTAAAGTTTTAATACTAGCATTAAGCCTCAGGGAGAAATAAAGCACGCTTTTGGTTTTAAAACGTTACGAAAATAGCAGTTGAAATGGCTAGTCGTAATTCTATAATAGTTTCTTTTATAAATTTTATATCACACTTGAGGGAATTAAAGGATTGATGTAATGCTTGATAGAAAAGCAGCTTATCTATACTAATATTATATAGCTGAAGAGTTTGTTTGTTTGTTTGTTTGAACGCACTAATCTCAGTAACTACTAGTCCGATTTGAAAAATTCTTTCAGTGTTAGATAGCCTATTTATTGAGGAAGGCTATAGGCTATATATCATTACGCTACATCTAATAGAATTGGAGTAGCAACGAGAAATGTTACAAAAACGGGGAAAATTACGATGCATTCTCTTATGTGACGCAAGCGAAGTTGCGCGGGTCAGCTAGTATTTCCAATAAAAGTGGTATATAATTTTTCGTCAGTAAGTCTTCAACTCACATTTGGCCACTATAAAAGACTCAAAACCCATTCTCTTCCTCATCCCTGTCTACTGTACAGTAAACAGTGAAAATGTAAAAATAACACATTCATATTTTAAACCACGTGAGATTATTATCTATCCTTTGGATAGGTACAGTCGTAAAAATCTAAACACAATACTTTGAGTCATTGTCTGTAGCAATATTATTGATATTATGTAGTTAGTAGTTACATATTTATAATGTGACAAAATGTAAACATTTAATTTCAAGGCAAAGCTGTTTAGATTTTTATGAAACTTAACATTGCCTATATATTTTTGATTCATCAACACGGTCACATATTATAGAACTCGACTGTACCTATCCATTTTATAAAAAATAACTACCCGTATATCATCATTTAAGAGCGTTTAGTACATTTATTTCCATCAAATCCTTCTAAATTCTTCCACATCATCATATACCAATCACACGAGGTCATTAACCCCTACACCAAAACACATCACATACTCTTTATAAATAAATAGACGTGGCGTGGTACTTATTCATAGCGTTCTATCAGAGCTTGATAACCACACTTGATTGACGCTCAATTAATTCTGCAAGAGCTACACAAATAATAGCTTATTGGATAAACCTTTGTATTTAATCAAGTCGCAATTTTGAGCCAGACGCAGTGATGTTAGGAAATTTTAATGAAAACAGGGTGGTATCGGCGATATGGAAAGCAAAATCGGGCGGTTTGACGTATCGAAGCGTAGCGTGTCGAGTAAAGTCCGGGAACATCGTGCCTCTTCACCTGTCATCGCTATAGACACTTGACTACGTGTCGCAGGACTCAAAGACGTTGTTAAAAGGCACGTATGACGCAGTGGCTATCTCGGCGCTATTACCGAAACCTTGCATGCCTAAAATGTGTTTAAAACATTTATAAAGGGCACGGTGTAAAGTTCGCTACCCGCACTAAGCCAGCGTGGTGGACTCGAGGCCTAACCCCTCCCCCTCGGTTGGGAGGAGCCCTTTGCCCTGCAGTGGGACAAAATTTGGTTAAAAAAAAACCAGTTGTCTGGTTGTCATAGTACAAATACACTCTGGTGAGTTTGTAATCAGATTGCCAGTGTGTGAGTTGTCCAAATATATTTATTTCCTAGTATCTCCCTTTGCTTCATAACGATAGACTTATAAATATACTATCATAAATTATATCATAGTTCTTTGTACACCATCATACGGAACGCGTCATCGCTCGAGTAAATACAAATATGTATTTATGATGTTTATTCGAAGAGAAAATATTTACATACTTGCATCCCTCTATGAAATAGAATAAATTGTCGACATTTGCATTAGTTTCGGTTAGATGGACAAGATATTTTGATTGCCCATTCATTACTTGCTTCTAGAAGTCTCTAATAGAATTACTTATGTTAATAAATGTTCATCAAATCTTTAATTTTTTTCTAGGTTCTTATGTAAAGTCGTTTAACTTGCTTCCGAATGAGAGTAAATAAGGGACGAAATTGGTATCCGAAAAGACTTGACCTTTTCAACATCGCTAAAGGAAATACGATAGGCAATCAAGTGTAATAATTACAGTACGAACTTTTATTACAAGATATCAGTTCAATGACCTCCGAATTTTGACAAATAATATGATTTATTATATTATTTGTAATATTTTGTTCAAAATGCGTGTAGTTAAAAGTTTATTTCTAAAAGGTTCTTAAGTATTGAAATTGAATAAATGTATGTTTTAAAACTATAACCTTTTTATGATTTTAACAGCTTATAGTTCAATGTAAAGTTTTAATACTAGCATTAAGCCTCAGGGAGGAATAAAGCACGCTTTTGGTTTTAAAACGTTACTAAAATAGCAGTTGAAATGGCTAGTCGTTATTCTTTGACAGTTTTTTTTTATAAATTTTATATCACACTCGAGGGAATCAAAGGATTGATATAATGCTTGATAGAAAAGCAGCTTATAGATAAATACAACAATATTCTTTTAAGGATTTAAACTATCACAAATGATATGACAGTTTAAACTCGGGTTACTTGCTTAAACCAGAGATAACTGCTGCTAATTTTAACCTATGATCGAGCAAGCGGTCCCATAGTGGTACGCGTATGATTAAAGCAAAATTTCTTGCTACAGACAATCTATAATTACTTAGTCGCACCCCAGTTACCTGATCCAATAATCTGTTTACCATAAAGGCCTGTTTTAGATCAAAATCATCGCAAATTAAAACATTTATCGTTTTAGAACAACTAGATACTTATAGATTAATGAAGGAGTAACTTACGCTTCAGATATAAGAGCTCTCAGCTTGCAGAAGCCGATGCCAAGACTGTATGGATACTGGTGCCAGTATACAGACAGATCGTTTGGTAAACCTGAAACAATAACATCATACATTAGACAAGTAAATTATGTAATGACTAGCTGACCCGCGCAACTTCGCTTGCGTCACATAAAATAGAATGGGTCATAATTTCCCCACTTTTTCTAACATTTTCCGTTGTTACCCCGCTCCTAAGCGATGTTATATAGCATAAAGCCTTCATCAATAAATGGTCTATTCAACACAAAAATAATTATTCAATTCGAACCAGTAGTTCCTGAGATTAGAGCGTTCAAACAGACTAATAAACAAACTCTTCAGCTTTATAGTATTAGTATAGATTTAGGAAAATGTTGTATTTTTTCTCTATTTAGCTAGAGTTTTATTTAGACTAGATGCATAGTTAAAAGAATATCTACTGCTAAAGAAAATCAATAGAATATTTGTCATCTTTTCGTTACTTTGTTTTAAAAGATAGATTTACCGACACTTGCATGTCAGTTTTGAAACATTTTTTTTTAAATGAATACTATTTTTATTTAGACAAGATTTATTATTCTTCAAAATACGTAGAATATTATAAGCACAATATTCCTATCAATAGTACAAAATGCAAGACAAGTCTAACAGAACAAAAGTGATCGCAGACCTATTTTTAAAAAGTTCAAAGAAAATGAAGAGTCGTAATAAATAAAATTACTTCTATTACTCAAAAAAGAGCTAACAACAAAAACACAGTCATATTCCAATACCGATATATATTCTTTACGATTGTATAATACAAACATTATCCTTTGAACAGCTTTGAAGACTGCATAAGTCTAACGTAGGGACCGATTTCTCCGGCGTATTTTTATTTCAAATACGTAATTGATGATATCGTTTTTATTCTTATTGTGAACTATTCAAAGGATAAAATTGTACGCTTATTTTATGTGTAATGCAAAGAGTATTATTTAAAGCAACGGTTGCCACTATAATACATTAGGTAGTGATAAAAAGTTTTAAGCAAACTAATTAATAATGATACGTTTTTATAGCACCTAGTCATGCGCTGCAATTTAACTTGCGTGATTATTTCGTTATCCTTGGAGGGATTGTTAATAAGATTTATTAATAGACTTTGAAAGTAAAATAATTTATAGGATAAATCTGAAGAGGAAAAAATCAAAGAAGTGAGAAAACGAGGAAGAATCTAAGAAATGGCTATCGTCTATCAAAAAAATGCGATGAACAAATTATTCAACTATCAGACTTAGGCCGTAATTATATGATCAAAATATCCTTGGCACTAAATCTAGTCTAAAGGCAGCATAATGTTAACACAATCTTACAACAAAATTTCGAATTTAAAACAAATAACTTTCATTAATCTATGTTCGGTGATACGCAGAATTTCGTTATAAATAAGCCTAATTTGTTCAAAAATACCTTTTCCGTAATACAAAGTCACGGAAACACTGAACGTTTTATGAGACAATCAAAACGAGATGAAACAACAGCTCGAAGTTTGGAAAACAAAAGTCAATTAGGTTTACTTGTTAAAAATTCATGGAAGAGGAAGAAGGAAGAAATATGACAAAAGAATAATGTTTTTTTATCACGAAGATAGGTATAATATATTATATGATACAGAGATAAAATGGTTTATACCAATAATATAATGGTCGTAATATGACATGAAAAACATGACATGACCAGAAAGAGATATCATGATAGTGTTTTCTTTCTAACGGTAGGAACATAAATATGTAATGGCTGCTACACACATGCCGCGCAGAGCTGTCTAAATTAGATGTTCGAACGCAATCGCTCGAATGTTAGAAACAAATGACGCCGGTACTGTGTGTAGGAGCCCTAAAGATATCAAGGTAGGTCATACTAACATAACACAACTATTACATTACTAAACCAATAATTAACTATATAAATCATACCAGCAACCACTTTAGTTAAGGTAAAAATAATTTCTGCCAATATGAAAGTTTGGATGTTAGTATGGATGTTTGCTGCTCAATCACACGAAAACAATCAAACTGATTTTGATAAAATTTGGTACACATATAGTTTATAACGTAGGTTGCGTTATAATATAAGATATTATTAATCCGGGAAATCTTCACGCGGACGAAGTCGCGGGCAGAATTTACCTCTAATACTCTTAAAGTAAGATACTTTATTACAGCTACGTTCCCTAGACACCTGGTGTGAAAATGACAACTAACAATACATTTTGAACCCTTATCCGATATTCCCCAGGGTTTACGCCATGACTAGGACATGAGGTTCATATTAATCTCTTTTATACTGTCATACGAGTACCTGTTTCACAATTCACATCCGTACTCATATTGTAAAAGATAAAGTAAGTAACTATTACGTACACACCCCTACATAAAATTAAACGTCTTTCTCATGGAGTTATAGATCAAGGAACACCACTTAGTTATTCCTAATTTTTTTTTTTTGCTTTTTCCATATTCATATATCTTGTCTTCTACGGTGATTGGTTATGAGTACCTACACACCTGTACCCACTGTTATATTGACAGGGATTTAACTGATTTATGCCCGGTTTCTGAGCCTAATTTAGCGGTAGTTTATCTATTCAAACTGTCATGTTTTTATCAGCTTAACTACCGCTAATTGTACTTCAGGAACCGGCCAATAAACTACTTTTAGCAAAGTGTTCATTTATTATTTTTGAGGAATGTTTTTAGGTTACAAAAACATGTTTGAAAAGATGGCAAAGGAAGCTGTGGGCAAAGGGTAAATGATCGTTTACATCGACTATTTTCATCTGACACTCATAAAATTCAGGGCCATATTTAATCAAAATTCGGTACGAAACTTCTGCGTTCAATTATGAAACTAGGTTGAAAAACATTTAAGCTACGGATTCCATCGGATTATAAATTAACTTAAGAGCAATTAAGGAAAATGCCTTGATTTAGAGTGAACTCGGGTCGGAAGTGATAACCCCTTTTTAATACTCGTTTATTATCTAGTTTAAGTAAGTAAAGGTATTAAGAGTAGGTAGTTATCGATGTTGGTTTAATGATTGTTTTACTATAGGGAAATTTTATTTTTATTCAGTGAAAAACGAACAGCACCATGCTATCAATTCATATCCAGTCGTCAAAACCTTTTTTGTAGGAATTTTTCTAATGTTAGTTTTTGTACTAAATTTAACCCATTACTGTCCCACGGCTGGGCAAGAAAATCGGAACGGAACGAGGGAGAAACTAGGTCTTGAGTCCAACGTGTTTGCCAAGCACAGGGTGAGAACTATTGACACTTCCAAGAACTGTTATAAAGCACTTTTAGACAAGTTTTCCTTCACCGTTAGAAAAAGTGAAAATTATTACTAACACACATTTTCGTAAAGAAATTGGCATGTTTGTTATTTAATTTATTTGCGCCGTCTTGGGTTAAAACTCTCAGCCATTTGCGCGGGAGATGAATGCGAATGCAGCATGCGAATTCGACCATTGCACTAAAACGAATACCATAAAAATGTTATAAAATCTTAACTACACAGATAAGTAGAACTATCGAATCCCAAAAACCTAAACCCCAAAAATTGCGGAAGAAAAAGTCTTAATAACGAAAAATATACACGCGAAAGCCTCTTATATTCAAAGGCAAAAACTATCTCTACCCAAGTATCAAAACAATGAAATGAATATGCTTATCAGTAGCTGACACGATCACGATGGAGGCATAATATCACCAAGAATTCTTCTGCCCAAACTAACTCGTTCCCATCCACAGAAATATGGGTCATAAGCCTTATCTTACAGAGAAACGATCACAGACCATTTGCAACTAACTATGTACGAATCACTATCGATATTTTTGAAGAAACTCGAGTTTTCGTATGTAAAAAGTTTTCACACATTTTGTAATGTTATTACTATTTTCCTCGTTCCTTATTATCTTACTGAATCTAAGTAAGCAAAGTTTCGATTTCTATGACTTTGTTTTACTCGATTAGCAAATAAACAAACGAAAAGTTTTATTCATACAGAATTTAAAAGTACACATTACAGATTTTTGCCTAGCCCGCACTCAACTAGGGAGGTGGACTCAAGGCTATATCCCTCCCTAGTTCGAGGGGGAACACTAGCTTGACAGTGTATTTAGTGACGGGTTAAAATACATTAAATAAAACGATAGTATATATCGTCCTTCTTAAGTTCAATCACCACGTAAGTCATTTTAAGCAATTTTTCAGGACAGACAAATTTCAATTTCGTCTTTCGATACTCTACCCAATGACATCAAAATGTCAAAACTGCCAAAAAATTACTTATGTGGTGATAGAACTTCAACGTCGATGCGTAACTTTAACGTACAAACATTATATAGTCGTATTGAAAGGGCGTAATTACTCCCTACCTCAGAAAAGGGATGCTGTAAAAACCACATAAGATTAAAATCCTGCCAACGTTTTGAATTAAACTATAAAATCTGTCATAAGATGAAGGGTCCAAAGGTATAATCTCGGAAGTCGTAAACTCGAAATATCTGAAGGTCATCATCTTAAAATGAACATAAAATGTTATGTAGGACATATATTTTTATTGCAATGTTCGCAATCGACAAAATTCAAACTACTACTGCGAAGTATGTTATGGAAACGTAGGTACTTATATCACTTTGTAAATAGTCTAGATAACATGACTCGTATAGGAAATTTATGTTAGCATAACATACTTACATAGGTTTATAAAACCACATCTGTCAAACCCACGTTTCGCTATTAATCACAATATTAGTCCCACGTAAATGGGGTACTACTGATAAATATTCCAATAGAAATTAGAGAAGACCAGTAGCTCTTTGCATAACCTGGGAATCGAATCCGAGTTCTCTGTCTAATAGTCACATAAGCTACCTATCTCAGAGGCAGTTAGTAATCGATATAAATAAATATAATAAATAAAACATGAGATAATAACCGGTCTTAAAAAAGATATACGGCATAAAGAACAACATAAGTAAAGCTTAATTTTGTCTCTAACAAATTAACCTCCTTAAACAGCTAATGTCTAGACAATAGCCATACTAATTAACAAAAAATAAAACAGGCTAATAAAACTCTCTTGTATTTTCACAACAATTAAGCAACCGAAGGAGGCCGGGAAACTCACTTAAAAGTTCATTTTAAACCTTAAAACAAAGCTTGTTCCAAAATCCTGGCAATTAAATTTAATCGAAATAATAATTTCTTCAATTTGATCTCATTTTTACAAATAGACGACCATTATGGGTGAAAACTTTCTAAGAAATAACAAAATTCTCGGAATTGAAACGCGGAGGTCGTATTAGATACTTGAGACGGCTAAATAACATTATTGGAATTGAAACTTTGAGGCGCCCATAGCCAGTTGCGCTCACCGGTCGGTAAACGATCTGTGGGTTAAGCAACCCTTGGCGCGGTCATTCCATAGATGGGTGACCGCATAGTGGTATTTGAACTGGGCGTCTCCGTGCTTCGGAGGGCACGTTAAAAGTCGGTCCCGGTTGTTATCTACTACGATAACAGTCGTTAAGCCATGTCAAAGGCCTTCGGGCGGCTTGAAAAACTTTGACACTAGGTTGACCACTAACCATACGATAAGAAGAATAAGAAGAAGAATTGAAACTTAAGGATAAGACATCCAAAACCAAGATGAGTTTTAATTATACAATCTTAGGAACTAGAGATACTGGTATTCCTCATTGCGTTGTGATGGATACTAGAATTAATTTTGGGAGATATTTGTTATATTGTAATTTCAGTTTTTTAATTAACTTCATAATATATTATTTTCGGCCTATGTTTCGTAGCACATGCTACGCGACATTGCTACGAAGGCTTGCTACGCCACTTTGCTACGAGGCTGAATTCGCTACGTGTATTTGACACAAGCAGACCAGTTTCCAAGTGTGTGTACAATACACAGGTACACTCACTATTCTCTCACTCTCATGGCCTGGTGAGACTGATAACAGACAAGACCAGTGAAGAGCATGACCGGCGGCTTTACACGTTTTTCAAAGCTCCAACTTCAACTTTCTAACTCCGGGAAATTCTTAATAGAAAAATTCGGAAACAACTTTTTGTCGCAAGACAGTAGTAGTCAAATATTATAAAACAGTTAAACTTTTTAGCTAACTCCGTATTCTACGTTATATTTCACGGTCAGCTGTTACAAAAATATCTGAACTTTTGCACAAGACATTTTAAAAATAACTGCAGTATTAAAGGAATTCAATAAAAAGGATATTGCGCGACCACTCGCGTTTACATTCACTGATAAAACTGAGTCCTACTCTTAAGCTCGTAGCACACGTATCGGAAAGTAATCGTCACTGATTTAGCTCGAGCCATTCAGTATTATTTGTATGGAACACTCACATCTCTTCTCCGTTATACTTCTCTCCGCTTTAGTGGAAATAACCTGCCAGTTTCGCAATATATCTCCTTTCCACTTAGGTTAATATCGGGCCTGATGCGTGGTCGACTTGCAATTCTCGCGCTTACGGTTCTCCGTACGCGTACGTGACGTGGCCGACTGTTTGAAATTGACAAGAAAAGCAAAGCGGTGACGATGTCTTTCCGATCCGATAAGTGTGCTATAACCTTAAATCTTCTGGTTCATATCTTAAACGCCCACGGAAAGTCCGTAATTTATTCCGTGACTAGTAATATTCTGCGGTTTCGCCCACGTACAATTTGTTACATTATTCACCCAGTAGTGGCTATTGGGTGAGAAATAAATTATGTTCATGCCAAAACAATGAGCATGCGATTTATGTAGGTACTCAGATTCAATGCACTATATTTTTTTGTAATTTTTCGCCTTTTACCCAAAGTCCAGACATAGATTGAATACAACTACAGTGGTTATTTCATTTATTATCATTTTAGTTCATATGTTCACGTTAAAGTCAATGAGCCGATGGCTAAGTGCCTCACATATCACTAAAGTATTGGTTACTTCTGAGAACATGTCAACCGAAATTGAAAATTCCAATGAACATTCATCAAATCGGGCATCGAACTTGGACCCTCATACTCAATAGACGCTCTAATTCGACCACTGGTAGACCACAAAGCAAAAGCAGTCAATGCACTAACTGAATAATTCATCACAGTTAAGTTATTATATGACAAAGAGAATGCGTGAAAGGATTTCTAAATCATTCTTATCCAATTACTAACTTTCTATCTCATACATCTTTCCATATTATACCGAACCGTCTTTCTTATAAGTACTTAAAATACACATTTCGAATACCCCGCGAATTTCTTTGAATAAAACCTCATTATTTAATTATATCTCTGAACTTTATTATTCATATATTCAACATTTCTAATTATTGTAAATTGTGCTTCATTTTCACAGTAATTTAATAAAAAGCAAACGAGTATTTTGGAGTGGTGACATGTTCATTTTATAACAAAGAGAAAATAATTGTTCAGTATCTGCCATTTCGTTAATATGTACAGACACTTTATCTAAATATCGCGTAAATTTTTGGTGGATTTTTTTTCATGTTCATTAATAGAAAAAATAATAAATATCAGTAGCGCTGTCTTCTAAAGTCGGTACAACTTACTATAATATTTACTTGTACCGATACTTGTCTTTAAGTCACCCGCTAGAGGTGCTAATGAGATTTTTAACAAAAGTGCTAGTCTAATTTCTGTAATAATAATTATAATTTCAAAGTTTATTATTATGTGAGAAAGCTAAGTTCAAAGTATATATTTGTTTGAAGTTTGAACAGTTTAAAAATCACACACGCCCACGCATAAAGAGTTGTAACAAATTTAACGTAAGTATATTGACTCACGAACTCTCTGACAGTTATTTTCCTTCTCTAACCCCCGGTTTCTGAATACTTTTAACGGTAGTTTATCTATTTAATAGTGTTTTTTTCTATGAGTTTAAACGCCATTGAATAGATAAACTACCGCTAAATTTACCTCAGAAACCGGGGGTAAAGGCTACCGCGCACTGATGACTTGCATTGATTTGATTGGGTAACTCTTATCAAGTGAATGGAGTGTCACCCAATCGACTTATCCTTACGTGCATCTTTATGTAACAATACGTCCATAATCTCTATAAAAAAGACGAAACAGTCACGGTGACAAAAGTCATTAGCGCGCGTTGGCTCTAAGGCCTGAAGTTATTTTTTAAGTATTAAGATACTTAAGGTTCTTAAAATCTATGCTTCCCCGTTGATACTATGTAACTGACCTCAGTAATGCCCTTCTTTATTAAGATAAAGCAAGCAAAAATGAACTGAACTTAATTTACTACCTGTTTAAGACACCCTTATCAATCATCGTCATCTTTGACACGTTGCGCTCTCGTTCAAATAAGAACTCCATTACTCACCCTTCATTACGAAAATTCATTAAAGGTAAAGAATTTTTCATAATTAATTATACGCTAATCTACATTCAGCATTGAAAAGTGCTGTAATCTCATTTTTCTTGGAATCTCTACGAGATAGAAATTGATTATTCAGTAACGCGCACATATTACAAATTCAAATACAGATCTTTTTGTTTCAATCGCTTTGAAATGAATTTTTCAATTCAAGCTTTTGTTTGTATTTGTACCTACCTAAATAACGGATTGGTACTTACTGTTATTATTTTCGTTCTTAATTAAGTAGAGTTAAGACGTAAGAACTCTTATCATCATAAACTATGGGTAGTTCCTAGTGCCTTGAATTATAATTAAAATGAATATTATCACCTAAACTTTGACTAGGTAGCTACTATTATCTTTATGATTACTGGCTTTATTTTACGGTGGTTCCGCACTCGAAAGTAAATCATAAAACCATCTTTATCACTCATTTTTGTCGTACACAAAAATAAGTTCAATATCCGACTGGTAGGTCCCGAGATTAGCGCGACTAAATAAAAATACTCTAGTTTATTATATTGATATAAATATGATTTGTGGCCTGCCTCTTTGTTCCGAGCACGATTGCTGTTCATGAGTTTGAAATGAGTTCGAGTTCGAATCACGGGTCAGGAAAATTGCCAATGAGCTTTTCTAATTTATATCTACTTATTAGAATACTAGCTGACCCGCGCAACTTCGCTTGCGTCACATAAGAGAATCATAATTTTCCCCGTTTTTGTAACATTTTTCACTGGTATTCTGCTCCTATTGGTCGTAGCGTGATGATATACAGCCTATAGCCTTCCTCGATAAATGGGCTATCTAACACTGAAAGAATTTTTCAAATCGGACCAGTAGTTCCCGAGATTAGCGCGTTCAAACAAACAAACAAACAAACAAACAAACAATCAAACAAACAAACTCTTCAGCTTTATTATATTAGTATAGATTGCTCAAAAGTAGCCTCGCCCTTATTACGTGGAATGTAACGTGTCAGGTTTACAATGACATTGTAAACCTGACATGATGGGTGTATTTCTTACACTACACTACATGTTCGGGTATAACAAGCGTGATAATATGCTTATAGATGATTTCTAGAGACGCAAAAGTCATGTAAGTACATAACTCAATAGACCTATATTAACGCCTATATTATTATTAACATGTATCTAACATAAGCAATATGCATAACAAAGCGACAGTACTAAGTAATGTGTACAAGGGTAAAGGCAACACCGCAACCCTTCCGGGATTTCCTTAATGGTTCATTACATCGGTTTACTTGGAGATAAAGGTTGTCTCCGCTCGCTGATAAACATAAATTATACCGAATTATTACCGTACCGTTTCATGTCACATTTGAAACCCTTTTTTTCTTAATGAAAATTGAAAATAGCTAACATTGTTTTTTAAATAATCTTACAATCACTTTGCAATGAACCGACTTTACTATTTTAATAACAGCTGTTTACAAATTATCGGACGCACCTAATGAATGAAAATAAGTGTATTGTTTTTTTTATATGTAGAAGTAGATTTTTATACAAAGATCTTTTTTTGCTTTTCTGCTCGTGACTGTATCAAGCAATACGGAGCGCTTTAAATACATTTTACGTTTTTGACTCTTTTTCTTTACCGTCATTAGCAGCCTAATGAGGGTCTTTAAGATATTTTTTTATAATTGGAAAGGAAATTATTTACAATGCAATTACCTTGATAAGACTTTGTATTTATCATGTTAAGTAGTAGACAGACTCAGGATAGCACAGGTTTAAACCTTAGTGGATTTTTGTTGCTATTATTAAGTAATTGTTTATCTTAAAAAAGCGTTCAAAGTAAAAGTCACATTTCGTAATGAGATTTGATCAATTTTCATGTAAAATAGGTATAAGATAGAAGCTGATTCCATCCAACTAACAATGTCGTTGAACATTTTAAATCATTTAAAATTTTCTCGAAAGTAGGGTAATCCGCTTTACCACAAAATATAAAAACCTACTCATACTTAACAAAAATTAATATAGAAATTAATTTATTAAGTGATTACTTTATTACCTTATAAATAAATACAATAAAAATGCATATTCTTCAATAATATAATAGAACTCACCAAATAACAGCAGCAACAGATCACTAACAGCCAAACTGAACAAGTAATAATTAGTAGCAGTATGCAAGCCGGGATGTTTTACAATCACCACACAAACCGACACGTTCCCGACCACTCCGGTCAAAAATATCACCACTAAAACTATACTGATCGGCACTATCTCCCTCAAAGGCAACCTTCGGGAGCCCATCATCCACCATAACATTTCTTCTTCACTACAATCGAAATGCGACAGATTGTTGCAACGGTTGAAAAACTCGTCAAAAGTTTCGTTTACTCGCAAAAACAATTTCGACTCCATTTTCGTATTTTTACTACAAAAAACTACAATTTAAGTAAGTTTTATTTAAACTAGAATTAGTTATAAGATTATTAATATAGTTTTATTATAGTTTATATCGTATTTTACAAATACATTCACGATGAGTTGTCGTCAGTGGTTGCGGGACACATGACCGTTCTCTACGAGTTCACGCGCGCACTGAACATTCCTCGCTGAAACTTACAGGACTCGGGAACAGGAGAGCAGCTGTTTTATTCAACAGTGTAACGTTCTAAACGTTTTATGGTTTATTGTATCGCTTTATTACGTCGAATAGATTTTAAACCACTTTTGGTGAGAGATTTTCGGAATATTATGCTATTTTTTGTCTCTTAGGGGACTACGCACGTTGATAATCTACTTTGAAAGACTACTTGTCGTATTTGGCGGTAGATTAATTATTGTTTCTGTGTTATCAAGTCCTATAGGATCATGTAGCCTAAAGTTTTATAACCAATTACGTAACTACGTATTGTTATCTTGATTTAAATTGGCTCTGAAGTAGGTGATCGTATAATTAAGCTTTGTCAATTATAATGGTTTTAAATCCAAATGAGATTGAATTAAGATTAACTTGACATTTCAATGAATTGTAATTGAGATTCAAGTGATATCGGAATGAGGTCGAAATGATTTCGGGATGAAACCGAATGGAGATTCAAGTTATAGAAGTCCTTTCTGCTACCGTTTTAAGGTCAATACGGCGTCGCCTTAAGCTTTCTTTCCTAATATCACTAGATGTATTAGGTGCTTACGAAGTTAAATGTCATTCGAACTGGGTTTTGGGTTTTTTGTGTGTGTCTTATAATAAAATATTTAAAGTACCTACTATACACCTTAATTTCCAAACATTGTACACTGAAAGTTTGTGGGGATGGGTGTAATGTTACTCTTTCGCATCAAAACTACTGAACGGATATTTATAAGGTAGTTTAAATCCTTACAAAATGAATACTTTTAACCCCAGGAAATCTTTAAACGCGGGCTTTTTCGCAAGCAGAAGATAATAAAATATAATAAAAGCATAAAAGACTTACGTGATTCCCGCGCATTTTTGAAACAGAGCCATTCTCGCCGTGACTAAAGAAGAACTAGCGGAGAGTAATTTTACGGTTAATCCTAGCTTACAAATACCTACATTTTGTACAATACAAACAATGTAGCGAATTATCGAAGAAATATGTGAACCTCCTTAAAACAAACTAAAACTTACTTACTTTCTAAAAATACCCTCAATCCTATATCACATTCCGGAAATTATGAATCGGACCCGCGTCCTAGATATCAGATATGGACTGATTGGAAATGGCATCCCCCGCAAACCAACTACAAATGAGGTCAATTCAGTTATCACAAGGCTACATTAGGCCACTAACCTTACGAATTCGTTCGCGAAAACTTTGGAAGACCATGTGTAGGCGTATTGAAGTTCTCACAAAATTAAGGGCAAGGAATTGGGAAATAATAATTTGTACACAAACTTTTAGTGTTATTTGTGACAATAATATCACCAGTAGAAGTATTTCGGGTCTTTTATAAACAACAAACACAAAATACAACCAGATTCAAAGCATAGGGTGCAGCGCAGACGGCACACTTTTTGTGTGCGATCGAGTCTGCAGAATATCATGATAGACATTTAAAAAGAAAAATGTGGGATGAAGTGTGCTGTATTGTTTATTCCGCTCCTGTTTGGACATGTATGAGTCTAAAGAAAAAACAAAATACGGTAAGTTTAAGTTTTTAATAGACTTTACCACATTAGTACACAGACTCGATCGCACAAAAAGTGTGCCGTCTGCGCTGCACCTAATAGTTTCATTTGGAAATCTCACCAGCTATCCTCGCTTTCCTTGCACGCGTGAGACTATGCTATGACCACCTTAACCGCCACTCCGTCTTGATTACAATTAATTTTTTGCCAATTTCATATTATATCGTATGTTTATAGATAAGAAACATTAGGATTATAATATCTGGGAAGGTACTTTTAACTTTATTTGAACTTATGTCAGGACAAGGTACCAATAATACGTCATCGTTAAATTAAAAAAACGAATTTAATGGCCTTAAAAAAACAAGCTCAATCACATAATATACAAGAAAATACAAAAAGATCTTGGAAATTAAAACAACTTTATTACAATCAAACGAGAGAATCACGTGAAATTATACTTTAACTAATTTATTTAAAACACGACGGTACTCAGAAACTTCAAACAGGTTTAAAGAACTTTGCCATATTATTATTCTGGTCTTTAAGGATCGGGTTAAAATGGCAGCGAAATCGTGTTAGGCTTGCTACACACGTTCGGTTCGCAATATTTATCGAATAAGAAAACTGACTCGACTCACTGGTTCGGCTTGTGCCGATCGGATTCATCTACGCCGTTTTGCGGCCCGGCTAGGCCGATTAATGCCGGACCGAATATGTGAGTAGCAAGAGTAACTTAAGTGTCACTTAAATCTAAGTGATATTTCTGAGTGCGACTTTCAAGTTCCAAAATTTTAATAAACAATTGATTTTCTACTTTGACAATAATCCTATTCCTAAAGAAATTTGATTTTAAAAGGTTAATACAATACTACAAATTCCCATACAATTACCATCAGAACGTACAATAAAACCCGAAAAAACTATTTTTTTTGCACTTTACGTTTTTATTTTATTGAAAAAGCTATGTAATACGGAAAATTTATATATGGTTACACCCAGAACATTAATATAAGATTCCTACTTGATATTTAAACATTGTTTATATGGACACACAAATATTATTTAAAAACCACTAATACCATATTGTATATGCAATATAATTATGTAAGACCATTATAGACATGTATGGAAACCTCTAATAAGAGTCACTGTGCATTGACGACAGTAATTAACGAATTAAAATCTCGCGACTATTACACACAATATATTATATTGCAACGGGTCTTAAAAGCGATTGAAAATTAAAGGATACCTTATTTGTTTACTCGACGTTTCCATCAAATTGCATCGACCGTGGTCACGAACTCTCTCTGACAGTAATTATGTCTTTTCGAGCGCGTGTAGTTTTTTAAACTATGTTAATTTTCGTTCATGACTGTCGACAGTGCACAATGACTGAACAATATTGATAAAATTGCGTATTTCGACAAAAAATGGTACATATAGACAATCATAGAAACCTAAGAATTTACAACTATCTAATTTTACACATAATACGGCTAATATCTCAAGTAAACTGACGCCGAAATGTCAAGAAAATTACTTTAAATGGTATATAATTTTCGTGTAATATTGGATAGTAGTAATGCAACCGAAAGTTTATAAGCTATGACCTAAGAAATGAGTAGTATTTTGCTAATACAAATAAAAATTCTTATCAGTCTTATTATATACAGGTTTTCACTAAATCTTACGACTAAGTTGTGTGTAAGTAATACACTAATAAACTCCCTTTCTTTCAAAATCCCAAAATAATAAATATGAGAGCGTTTGCACACACTAATACGCGACAGGCTGGGAGCGGAAGCTTGTCGGATCGTTTTCAACGCAATGTTTATGCTCTTTACGCAAATGTAAGCGATAGCATTACGAAAACCGAGCTTTTCTTACAATTAATTGCGAGAGAAATTACCGCTCCCACGACCGCCTTGTACGTGAAACATGTGGTCCGCTAAAATTTACTCGAAATTACAAACGATTTTTCCCGCTCCGACTCGCGGCCGCCCCGCACACGTTTCGCGCCCGTCCCACGCCCATCCCGCCCCTGCACCGCGCCCGTACCGCACCCGTCCCGCACTCGTCCCGCGCTCTTCACACACCCGTCCTACACCCACCTGGCTACCTCCCCTATCAAAGTGACGTTGCACTTAAAATCTTTGCTTATCGTTTGCTTTTGAGCTAAGTGGGATAAAGACAAACTGATCTAAACAAGCATCTAACTACCACAGCATGTACAAGCGCTCTAAAAAAATAAATACAGTTTTTTCCCTAAAACAATACCACAGTACTTTAATAAACTTTCAAAGTAGTTCCCATAAATTACTTAAATAAGGATGTTTTTTCTCTAAGACTTAAAAAGCTATTTTACGAAACAAATCCAAGTATATATAGTATGGATTCGAATAGAGTGTATTGTAGACATTTAATTATTTCTACACATCAATTTCCATTAGGTAGTAAGTAAACATTTATAGATATTCATAGACAGATTTTGACAGATACAATACGTGACTGTAGGTATGAATGGGATATTAAAAAGGCCGGCCGTAGATTAGATGAAAGTTCGTTAGATATATAAAAAGTTTTTAAACAAACATGCAAATATTTGTTGTATAATATCATACGGGAAGTTTACAGCCACGATTAGTGTAATCTTGGCCAAAAAGTCAAGCAAACCAGATGGAAATGCATGTTATAATTCCGGTAGAATTTTGATAAATTTAAATTCAAAATTGCTGTCTTGATTAGAAATCTAATACGCGGCCGGCAAAACCAATTATATCGAAATATAGTAATACAATAAGCTATATAAGTAAATTCAATATTTCGTAACACTTTTTAAAACGATGCTTATTATACATATATATTGTAGTGAGCTTCAAAAATATGCATACACGATACATTTTCAAACGCACTTTTACAATAAAATTACTACTGCATATAAACTTCGACTGCAATTGGCCAACGTGGTGGACTCAAGACCTAACCCCTCCCACATTACGGGAGGAGACCCTTGCCCAGCAGTGGGACATTAATGGGTCTAATTTTATTAATTAACTTCAAAGTAATTTTACCTTCACTGTGTATTGTTTGTTGACCAATAGCAATAATTTCATTGATATTTTCATACTTAAATGTACGATTGAAAACATGACAGTGTATTATTTTTGAAGCTGTTTATATAGTAGAGTTAATTTTGGATGTTTTCAGCGCAGTGTGGCGGCGCGTCCGTGGTCTGAGCGAGGGAGAACGCGTCGGACCGGCTCTCCAATCATTTGTCCCACAGCCCAGCCTCCTTCATCTTTGTTTGGAAGTACTTCTCGAGCGTGTTCGCGCACCTAGATAACAAACAAATGTAGTTACGTTTAGCAAATTTTAGTTTACTTTAAAATATTGACTCATGTCAAAGTTTAGGAAATATACAAATACACATGCTGTACTTCACAGTACAAATGTTACAAAAAGCGTTCAAAAGTCCAATTTTAACATACTAACCCTGGATTTAAAACTATATGCATGTAAAAATGTTGCTATACATTTACAAATGCATTAACAAGGCTTTGTCAACTTTGAACAGTGCTTAAAGTGGTGGAAAATCTACTTATCACTCCAATATGCCGTGGAATGTAGTGGCAATTTTTTATAAGACGAATATTTACCTGTAATAATCGGTATCAGGTGAGTTGTAGAGGCGGCAATTGGTGAAGATCCGCGTCATGTCAGCGATGAACAGACGCTTGGACGAGTAGTAGCGAGCCTTCAGGCGCTCGCCCATTGTGCGCAGATCTACGAAAATAAAGAAGGTATTAACCTACACCAATGATAAACCGACTGGGTATAGCCTAAACGTGTTTCAGAATTATTGTAGCTTTTCTTGGATCTTACTGATGACATGATACAACCAATTTTTCAAAGTCAGTCAGTTTTCAGTCAGTTGTAAAGCACTCAAACAGGCTAAGAAACTTGACTTCTAAAAAGGAGCCCTATAAAATGTAAGTTACTAAAAGATTTCATAAAATTATTGTTAAATATTTTAGCCAGTTACAATATCTTACCCATAGGATACTTGATGTGATCATAGTAATCAGGTACTTCGGACTTATCAACCGGTTTCAGGAACGGCCAGGCGGCAGCGTGGTTCTTTACCTAGAGACAAAAACGCATTTCATTACTATCGGGTTTCAAAACTAAGGCAATTAAACAAAACTATATAAGAGTTATTATACACTGAAGTTAAAGAAGTCTCTCAAAAAGGCTCTAACGCCCTCCTTCACCTCTCCACCCCTCTCCCTTTTTATAAAGATAAATAATGATAATTGCAAACTACAGCTCAAAGCTTTATATTTTCTTTGATATTAACAGTCTCTTACTATCCAAACTATTGAAAGTGAAAAGGTAGTTAATTTGAAACTGCTGTAAATCACTGTTGCGTACACTTACCGCGTGGAGCACATTCCTCAGCGTGGCGGGGTCAGGCTCAGGGTCCTGTTCATGACCCCTAGAGCCCACGCCGCCGCGGAAACCGGTCTCCCGGAGCCCCGGGATGCACTCCGCTGGGATGTTGCGAACCTGGTAGATAGATATAAATATATAGAATTATTAAACCATTTCCTAACTTTTGCCACGTGTTATACCATAACACTATTTTATACTCGGACCATTAGAAACATACGAACTACGTCATGTCATTTTTAGATTCTATCGCTCGGACTTACACGTTGTCACATTCCTGTGATTGTTTTTATTATGTAGTAGTTCGCTGGTTTAATAGCTCGAGTATAGTATTGGTTTTGTGCGATTTAGTAGCTACTAGCGCAACAAGGAAGCATCATTAATAGATATTTAAACAAAAAAAATACAAATATTTTTACTTACACCCTCCTTGAACAATGTGAGTCCAGGATGTATCTTCCTTACATCTTTTTGACGCATGTCGATCAGTTTCTTAACAATCTGTAACAACAATGATGTGTTTAATAGCTTTAGGAGTTATCCTAGAAATAAATAAATAAATAGCTCCGTCACTGTTAATGGCGCGAACTCCATTAAACGGTTTATTACTACAATTCCGCATATTTCTTATGCAAAACCAATCAAATAAATAAATAGGTGAATATTATGACAAGCTTACCTCTTTCTGCCGGCGTATAACGCTGGTGAACTGCGTGTAGACGATGCGCGGGTTGAGCTCGCAGTGCATGAGCGTGGCTCCCTCGTAGTCCTTGATGTAGCCGTTGTACATGGGCCGCGGCAGCTTGATGTCCTTGCTGAACCCTTGCTTCTTGAAGTAGCCTGGCGGACGAACAAGAGTTTTTAATATGATTTGATTAAGGGTTTCGTTATATTACATTCGACGTGATTTCAACAAATGTTATGATACTTTCGTTTTCTAGTTAAAAAATGTGAGTCATCTCTTGAGGTTTGATACGAGAATCAAAACGAGAATGAACATGTAGGTTTTAAATGACGGATATTATTCGCTGAAAGTTATGAATTATTTATGTTTTAAAGAAATTATAATATAATTTCAAAACACAATAAGCCGAACAAGAATTTAACTAATATCTTTGGTACATCCCATTAAATTCAAAAAGTTTGGTTGAAGGATCTTTTCTTGTCGTTTAAATTACTGTTACTACAATACTCAATTTATCTACAAGATACAATATTCTTATAGTGTAGTCCGAGAAATATTCTTATACATAATATATTTTCAGTTAAATACAGTACAGTTACATAAATATTGATTAATTGAAGAACCAAAAAACAATGTCAGTGTACTCACCGATAGCGAACTCATCAGCGAACGTGAGGAAGTGCAGTATATTGTTCCTGATATGATAATCTTTGAGGTGGTTCATGAGATGAGTGCCGTAGCCCTTCACTTGCTCGTTGGACGTCACCGCGCAGAACACTATCTCACTGAAGCCCTGGGAATATCAAAGTAAATCAATATACCATCGAAAATAATATTTCACCATTTCTAAAAAGATGAAATGCCACAAAAATGTAGGAAAATAAGAAGAATTGTGTTATAAAGTTAGAGATATTCAGGTTAATTTATATTCTTAAGAACGTGTCAGATACAAGGTGAATTGACAGAAGCAAGTATAAATTGTTCAATAAATATTTTTTTAAATCCGTTTTTATTATGTAAACTGCTCGAAAGACTTACAAGGTTTTCTTTCTAACTTACCTGTGAAGGGAATGTCCTGAAGCAAATACCACCGATAGGCCTTCCCTCCTTGATAAGTGCGAGAGTCTTGTGTTTACTGTAAAGTAAGATAAAAATTGTAAGTTTTAGTTAGTTATTGTGAATCTACAAGAGTCAATTATTGAAATAAAAATAATGTATTTAACTTACGGATCAAAAACTAATTGCGATATGTATTCCTTTGTCATTTCTGGCAGCTGATGCGAAAATACGTTGTGAAGACCTGAAATTAAATGTATTATTAAAATTGATTCATCACGAGATTTTGCATAAACATTTACATTTTCAATGCGGAATGGCACTGACGGAGATTTTCTTGAGAAATGGTAACGGGTAAGAAAAACAATTTTAGTAACAAAGAACATAAAAAATTAGGCTTTGGAGAGCACGAAAATGTTGGTCCCGATCCCGACCCGATTGATTGTTAATTTGTTATCCATTACGATAACAGTCGTCGAATCATGTTAAAATCCTTCGAGAGGCTTGAAAACCTTTGACACTAGGTTAAGAAGGGACCATATGACTAATTAAAATTTGATATGCATTATCTTTTTACCAATAAGCCACAGCATGGTCTGCTTCTGGACTACTCCGGTGAGCGAGTTGCCGATCACGTGGAACTCAATCAGCTTGCGTTGTTCCTCTAACTTAGCGGCCTCGTCGCGAGGTGCTTGCATTTGAAACAGTGCCTGTAGGACAACAATATGTCATAATACATTGTTGTGAATTATTATTGTAAAGAAAATTATTTAGTGCAGCACTTTGTAATGAGTGCTGTAAAATTATCCCTAACAACGGCAATTATTATTTCAAAAACAAAAGGGAATATGTAAATGGTGTCTCATTGGAAAACTATCAATTGATTACGTCGCGACTGCATGTTTTGGGTACTGTCAAATGACAATGATTAGGTTAAACGCACACAAAAAAATGTACTTATGTTTTTCCCGCAGTTGTTTATTTTTAGTTTAACACCAAATATGTTCTCGCAAGTCATCTTATCCGTGCACGTATACGCGATCATTTAAGTATACATGTGCTTTTCTCAATAACGCCTTTCACATTAACCTTTTTCATCAGAAAACTAAACAGTAAAGCAGAAATAATACTTAGTAATGTATGTATACGTACATCAGGTCCGCACATATAGTTGGGGTCGGAGATAGTAGCGACAATGTCGGCGACGGTTCGCTCGCTGACGTCATCAGTGTTGTCGTCCGTGGCGCGGCGGCGCTTGGCCGAGCCCGCACCCGCGCCACTAGCTAGCGGGGAGCCCGCGCGTTTCACTGATTCTGTCTTGATCGAACCTATAGAAAATAAATATTATTAAGTACTATAAGCGGCACGTCCCGCACCGAGTTAGCCTTACCTCCTATAACATCTGGATTAAAAAATGGCAGCTTAACCACGCGCCGAGCGCTATAATCGATCATTGGCATGCTATTTTAGTCCACGTGTCATAGAAGTTAAGGATTATTTCAAATTGACTCATTCTCAGTATCTTCACCGCGTCTCCGCTGGTTTGCGTTGGGACTTAAACCTTCTTTATCTACTAGTGAAAAATCCCTAGCAAAAATCCGTTTCAATGTATTATTTTGAAGTCACGAAAAGACAGACGCGTTGAGGGGATTTTGGTTTGTAAATAAATAATCGAAGGTAAAATGTTTATTCCTATGTTTATTTATAACTTCACGCCTGTTAGCTAATCCAAACGTGTAGGCAGATCAGTAAAAAAGACACCCGCGCTTCGCTATTAACAATATAAGTCTCATGTAATAGGGAGCTAATCAAAACTTAATATATTTATATTTATGAACATTTTAACTGAACCCACCTGTGTTGACTGAAACCACGTTGGGCTTCGGTTTGCCTTCGGTAGCGATTGAAAGTAAAACATTTTATATTAAAGTTAGTTGCTTTACTATATAATCTCATTATGACATGTTATAATAATATTTATGTGTACCTGATGACAGTTGTACAGTTGTGAAGCCATCTTTACTATCTCCCGACGGAGTGACGCGTTCGAACTCACCGCGCCTATTTGCGGCCGCCGCTGAAGCAGCTAGAGAAATATTATTAATTATTTAATTTAAGTATGATTTTGGATAAACACATATATGCTATTACTGCGGAATACTTAGAACAACAATAAAGTAAGTCTATTGTAATAAAAATATATTCGAGGAATACCTGTAACTCTTTGTAAATGTATCTACATAGTAATAAGTATGTATTTAGAAATTTTAGAAGCATATAAGTATGTTCATCTGCTATCTAGTTGCCAGTACAGCTTTACTTGGTTTAGAATCGGATTATCGTGTGTGTTATACGAAGACTATTAATTTATTACTTTCTTTTAGGAAAGTAAAAATTGAAAACTTATATTACAATGACTTGCCCAGTAGTTGGACAGAAATGGTTTAAAATAATTTCAACAATTTACATAAAGGTAAAGAAAAAAATTAGTTATCACAAAGTGGTTTAAAGATTGGGATTCCTGTAATTATGAAGACTCACAGTTCTTATTATCCAGTATAGCTTGCAGATGGTTGGGCGGTATCTGCTTGTACTCCGGGTCCCAAATCGGAGAGTTGGCGCTGAAGATCTCTTCCTCCAGCAGGGCCAGGAAGCGTGGGAAGTGTGTAAGGACTAGCACCTAGGAACAAGTATTATAATTTACAAGACAATCTTACATAAATAAAAATATAGTTCGTGCTGCCACGCACGTAGATATAAGTTTAGCCAAGATGTAACTTAATAAAAGAAATTACCTAAAAATGGTCTTTGCGTTTAAAACTCGTAATAATTTGTTAGTTATGATAACTCAAACTCAGAATTTTCTTGATATTTGGGTAATATAAATATAGTTTAATTTTCTTGATATTTGGGTATAAAGTCAATTTAATAAATTCAAAGAACTTCCTTAAACTTTATGTACCTGAAAGAAAACTTCTATCTTTCTTCTTTCTTTAATAAGAATGCGTATACGCTCGCACTTTACGAACTCAAGCATGAACATTCTATCATACCCAAGAAAATCTAAGTGATAAACCAAGTTAATAGTAAAAAACCGCTCAAATAAATATGTATTTCCTCTCACCCTCTTCTCAGGCGGCATGCGGTCCCTTTCGGAGTGGCACTTGTCCATGAGCTGTCGGCACACAGACTTGAACACAGCGCGGAGTAACGTGCGCCCGAACACCAGCGACGTATCGTAGTGCGGTAAAGAGTCGCAGAACGCTGGCACGTGGCAGAATACCAGCCACCTGTGATGAGCACATATTCATTAATTTGATCATGAACAGATCGTCTTTAAAATTTTCTATAAAAATCTCACGTTTCTGCATTACGAAACGTGAGATTTTTATAGAAAATTTTATATCGTTGTGTTGGATGAAGGGAAACATTATAGACGAGTTACCCAATGCCTTTGAAATTCTGTAATGTCTGTGTTTTTTTTTTTGTGATTTAAGCATTCGTGTATGCAATTGCCAAAATCGGGTTTTATTCTTGTTGATTCCTCAAAAGGTGGTACGGGTTGTAAGTGATCCCCACCTACAATACTTAACTATTTGGTAAAATGTAATTCATGCAGTCATTTCCCCTTACTACCCCATGAGGAGCAGGGAGTATCATATGAATGAGTGTTTTAACTTGTAATACATTAAATACATAACATAAGATCATACCTTGTGTAATTGATTTGGTATGCTGATATGTCCTCGGGATTTGACACTTGCTGAAAAGAAATATCACATTGTTTAGCATTCATTAGATAGGCTGTGGCAAAAGATGACGGCCACTAAAAACCCTGCTATGCTAAATAAAAATCATTCTTTATCATATTATTCTTCCCATTAAAAACATTGTAATTTCTATCTGCACACAATGGTTAAAGAGAACCACATTTTATTATTTCTTTACAAGAATAACAAGGTCTTTATTCGACTTGATACGTCTACACGTTGAGACACACTACAGCAAGAGATTCATGACAGACAGACAAGTGATCTTCCAAGTTCTTCTGGTGGTTGGCTAAATTACGAGAACGTATTTAACGAAATGCATGTCAAGCTCACGTTCTCTAACCGTGGGCTTCGGAAGTGCTAAGGCTGCACCTCACATCTATCTAAGAGACATAAAATTGATATTCATTAAATTATAGTAATGCAATTCTTACCAGCTTCCGCACACTGGGCGTCTCAAAGTTCCAATGATTGAAGCAATGCAGGAACATCTTAGCGAGATCGTACATGGTCTGCCACTCGCGCTGAGGTAGGGTGTTGAACTTGAACAGCACGAAGTTTGTGATCGCTTTGGCTATGGAAGGACGCTCGAATGGCGGCTGACCGAGCGGCCCTTCGATGCGCGGGTGGGAGCGAGTTAGGATGCATTTGCGGAGTATCTGTTGAAGAAATTATTAAATCAATATTACATGGGACTAACATCGTAAATGGCCAAAGGTGGATCCATTTCTCACAGCTCTATCTACACTTTTGGGTTCATAAACAAATAATAATAATAAACAACTATTCCTATTGAAATAAAAAAAATATTTTATTTATGTGCTTGCGAAAGATTGGTTTTGATTTTCCTTATAATTGTAAAAAACTAATTTTATTCTTGTCTAAGTAAAACTCGTCTTTTGCAATCCTCTTATGTTAAGGTCTCTTAAGTTTTATCCTACTTTGATTATCTATAATAGTGTGTAACAATTCAAAAATACTTATCACGACATGAAATAAAAGTTTCACTAAAGCCTCAATTAAGATATTAGAAAAACAGATAGAATAACAGCCATATACAACAAAATATACAAACCTTGAACAAGTAGTAGTAGACTCGTTTGGTGTCGTGATCATCCTCACGGTGCATGGACATGAAGATATTCTCCACATCCACCACGGCCCCGAGCAACCGGTTCACCTCAGCCACAGGCAAGCCTTGCAGCTGGGTCACATGTTTCTCTAAAATACAACATCATTTCATAACATAGGCACATATTTCTAACACAGATAGCTTCTACAGTTTTTATTAAACTTTCGTGCGGGAATTAACGCAAACAGGCATTTTACCTTAGAATGCATGACGTTCTGGCGCAGTTTTCACTGATCGCACTTCTATCTATCTTAGATAGAAATGTAATCAGCCTGTGCAGCAGTGGATGGAACAGATAGATTCTGTTCCATCCACTCCTATTTACAGTGCAGGCTGCCTCTTTATTGGGATTCTGGAATCATTGCAAGATATTGCGCCGTCTTCCGAGCCCAGTAATAAGAGTATTATATCCTGGGTAACTAGCCCCCACTAACAATAGCTTAAACCATATAAGTTTTTATACTTTTAGAGAAAATTGTGAAATGTTTCAAGATTTGTGCCTCAATCAAGTATTAAGATTTATGGAAATCGTAGTTCGCTATTCCGTATCTAATCCTAGCCTCAAATCAGGTATTCCTATCAACTTGCGCCAATCTCATCCATATTGCAACCCACTAAGATAATTTAGCACTGCTAGCACCATTGATTATAATTGATTTAAAAACCAAACCCAAAATTGTCTCTCGAAGGTACAAGGTGCAGGTATAGGCGTATATCTTTCATAATTATTATTAATGTAATTACATCTGGTACATAATATCATTAATGGATACTCCTAACTGCACTCAATTTAAAACAAATCATACCCAAAACCCATTTAAAATTTCTGTCCCCAGACATCGCAACATTGGCCCATTTCAAAAGAAAATACAATAATAACAGTAAATTAGAAGTAAAACATAACTAACCTAGTACATGGTTGCAGTTCCGGCAGGGATCATTGAAGCTGGCCAGAGGCTGGGTGTCGGCCCGCCCATTGCCCTTAAGATTAGGCTGAGGCGCCGGTGTCTTCCATCCATTGCATTGGCAGTCTGGGGTCTGTGAATATACTTATTTAACTTAATAAATTATCAAAATATAAAAAAGGGGGATTTACAGAAATCGATTTTCCCCTACCAGTAATTTTGTGCATTTATCCCCGATTTCTGAGGTACTTTGAGCAACAGTTTATATATTCAATAGTGTTTAAGCTCCAATAAACAATGTGCCTCAGAAACGGGAAATTAGTAATTTACAACCCTGCCAAATAGCTTTTTGAACAATGTTCACCATGCTACAAAAATCATTTGTCGATAGTTACCCGTGCCTTTCAGCCCTATATTCTAATGCATGTATGTTATCATCAGAAAAACAGCTAATAAACACTGAACTGTTAATTGCAGTCAATTGTAATTGCTTTTCTTTAGGTAAGTACCCATAAAATTTACAAAGTCAAATAGTTTTGACAAGATTAAGTTGGCTTGCAGCTTCATTCTACAAGCAGAGATCATAGAAAAATATTTTAAATCTCAGCTAACATTAGGAGAGCATAAATAAAACAAGGTCTTTTGAAGTTAGCATCATAAGGTTCTTAAGGAAATAGTACCACATAAATTAGACAGTCTTAAAAACTTGTTGACTATATAGATGATTACCACATGCAAACCACAACATGACCTAGATTATTTGAGTAAAATCATTATTTTGCATTTTCATCTTTATTTTTAGTGCTTGATTTAGAAGTCCTCAGATATCAATCCATATATACTAAGAGGTGACCACAATTACGCATCTTATAGGCTGTATTTCCACAATAGATGGAGATGTGATGAAAAACTACACTCACAGTATTCACAACCCTACTATATCCCTAAAGCAATCTAACTGAAAGGTAGAATTTGTCCACCTACAATGCCTTGTGACCTTGCGATACTGTAACCTGTTACAAAGCTGGGAGTTACATACATACCTTTGATCTTAGCTTATAATAATATTAACATGTTCGCTGCCACCGACGCGTATGTGCGTATTGCGAAACGCACATACGCGTCGGGGGGAGCGAACACGTTAAATATGTATGACATTTGTCTAAATGTAATTTTAAACAATAATCATTTTTTTTAAAAGTGTATATGGTCTCTAAAGCCAGAAAATATACATTAACACTGTACATTACCTGACAGGCAGAATAGATAGCCAATTTCAATAGTTTCTTGTTGTGTGGCCAATTGTACACTTGTTGTTTTCTCTGTTGAATACGCTGCAGGTTTGACTGCCTGGACTGGCCTTCGCTGGCCGGAGTGGTTGCACTGCTTGTCGATCCATCGTCGGCAGTCACGCTGGACGTGGCTACATCAAACGTTTGTTAATAGTAAAATAAGATTTTTCTAATAACACCTACATTGCTATATTGTTATTATTATTAATCAATTGGGAGTTTAACGTATACTATTCAGTTTTAAAGAAGCTTTAGCATGATGTAAACTGTTGTTTCAAAAATAACATGATCAGCATCCACTAGAAAAATACCATTTGTAGCGAACCGATTCCCAGAAACGACAAGATTTATTGATTATTCTTGCGTAGGCGAAGTTCGTTTTATAGTAAGAATATAACGAAAATCTGTAGAAACATTATCGTGGTGTAATTGTTTGTTGTTAAAAATTGTTTATTTACCTTCGTGTCCGTGTGTTTGTGAGGAGTCAGCTTCAGAACATGTCATTGCTATATCTGCAATTTCATCCGTTATATTTGTAGTCATATTATTAAATCCGTTGGTTTTGAGACCGCATCGGGTTTCTAGCACTATAAACGTTAAAACTGAAACATAGGCACATCTGCCAATGAAAAACTTGGTATTTTTCTAGCAAAAGCTATGCTTTTTGCAGGCGCGGCGATAACTGTCAAAGTGTCAAACCACAGAGTACTATAAACTGTCAGACTGTCAAACCACAGCAGTAAGAAACTCTCGACTGTACATGTAAAAAATATGAATGACATTCTCGCCTTCCAACTGATGAAAATTGACATAGCGAATACGAGTCTTTTAAGACACTCTAAATAGGCAGCTCTTTTTACTTTTTATTAATTAAATGTAGTTTTTAGCAATTCGATCAATGCTATTAAAGGGTTGTAACGTATCGTGGTTGATTGTGAAACGCTAATATAAAATTACTATTTTTGTTACTCGGCAGTTCAAATATGATTATTTATAAATGGTTGTCTTACTGCTCTCCTGTCACAAGTTACTCGCGTACACTTTAGCGTATAAGCCCTAATACCCAGTCTTACAGAGCGACACTTTTTTACATACCTAGGTACATAAGCAAAATGACGTCTTGTAGGCAGAGACCAAAGAAATCTACAACAGTAAAGTAGGTAGTAGACTAGTCTTCTAATCGCTAGGTTTTCTTAGCCTTTCTATTCCTGCCATTTCCTGCTAATGTTAAAAGGTTCGATGCAGGAGGCGCGGGTAACGAAGGCGCGCACATACAAAAACCAAGTCATACTCAGATTCGTTATGTGCCTTGTTGTGTTTGTGTGCGTAGTTTAAGATGTCTTACTGTTGAATTTGTTGAATTTTGTGTATAACCTACTTCAAATTCCTATATACATTATACTATCATATGAGCTTCTCTTATTGGATTAGGCACTATTTCTAGCTTATAAAATTGAGTTGTAAAGAGCTCCAACTAGCAATAGCGCCTGAAGGAATGAAAGGGATTATCATTATTGTGAGAGTACCTTTATGAATATTTCATGGCTGTAGCCTCCTGCGCGGTTTTGTATCCTTCAAGCTTTTCTAAATAAGCAGGTGTAATCAAGTGGTCGTCGTAATAAAAAACAAATGTCAATACTGTATTGGTTTTTATTTCAACACTTCATGTTCACACATGGAGTAAAGTAGAACACTCGAACAAGAATGGGAATGTAAACATCTTTACATAATTTTATCTGTTAATAAAAAGTACATACCAGTCTCCTTGTTTATATAAAAATCCAATGGATTTAAGTACCTTCTGTCTAAGTTCATACAATAATAACTTAAATGCTCACTTAAAATACCTTAAAGTAAAATATTTTTTATTTCATAAAGATAAGGACAGTTTGAACGAATGAAATCGCTTTTAAATACAACATAATGAACACAATACTTTTGATTACAAGAAAATATCACGATATCGCAAAAGGCGCGCTTCACCGCATCTGTCTATTATCAAACTATTCATATTAATCATAAATAATTGAATTTAAAAGCGACATAATCTTCAGACTAGATTTTATTAACTACGTTTTTCGGAGTCACGAAATTAGTGTTTTGAAAACAATTTTCACATTGCACCATTTGGTATTAAGTACCGATTTGTTCCGAACTCACCGAGTAAATGTACAATTTTAACATAAAATTGGTTGCGACATGGCCCGCCTTATTCATGAATGTTACATTCAAAATTAACGCTTACTCGTTCACACAGTTGAAAGTAAAAAAAAAACCTTAAATCTAACACAGAAACTTATGACTGTTGATTATTATTAATAAGCTGATACCAATACACTGATACTTAGTAGAAAAGGATACAGTCGGGGATTTATTTTATTATACACAGATTTACATACACAAGTTTACCAAGGAACTTACACTGTAGGATCTATGGCAACACCGACACATGTATTTAGCGAGAATGACAATAATGAAACATTCAAATGCAGAGCCTCTATAATCAATTCTTTTGCCTACATGTTATTTTGACATAAAAACAAAATTGGGCAACTGAAGTACAATATCAAATCAATTCTGGCTAAGAAAATATTATCGGTATCTGTTATCTATCAAGTACAAGTTCTTAACGACTTGTACAATATAATGTTAATAGTAGGCAGTAGAAACGACACTGTTTATGTGTATGTTAGTTATTATCATATGGACGGATACCCTTAATCCCTCACGAGTTAATTACAAAAACATAGGGCCACCACAACGAATATAATTAGCCACAATTGAAATTTACTGCAGTTAACATAATATACGATTAACTTATGAGATCATGAACCAATCAAAAACATTAAGTACAATATTGATTGATTTCAGTGGTCGTTTTAAACTATTGGGCCGTAGGTGAAGCGTTAGAAAGAACACTTATTTCGTTGACTAGGCGGAGTTGCGGTGAATATCCATTATAACCATTAATTCATAACACTATGTCCTTAATTACGAAAAATATCACTTGTCATCCACCAAAGTAACGAGCGTCACAATCACTGGAGGTTTCCATTTTCAAATGTTTTTTCTTTTTTCAATATTTTGAGTATTTTTTATCGATATGAACACATCACTGTCTCACTGTCACCGCACTAGACGAACCGTAAACTATTTAGGACTTTAGCCCATCACTATGACAACGCGTTGGTCATTATTGATGTAATCTAGGCGAGAATTAGTCCGTTTGTTCACTATGTTAGTGACTATTTGGCACGGAGATCGCGACTCACTGGTCGCTTGAGGAACTGCCGGCGGTGGCCTCTTGCCGCGATGAGTCCGCACGAGGTGAACCTGACGGCGATGATGAACAAGACCTGAGAAACAAAAAATACAAAATGATAAACCCTTTTATTGAAAATTACTTAGTAGATTCTAGATGAAATAGAAAAAAATATATGTAGCTCCAACCTGGCCAAAAGGAAATCATTGTCATACCGATAGCCGACTTTGTTTATTTTCAAAGACAAAGCAATAAATATAAAATGTAAGGGTTTAAATGTTATAAAGGATATATTAAACATTTAGGAATACATAGTCTGCGGCATATTTAAAGCATATTAACAAGCCAATATTTCTAAAAGTGCAATCTAATACGAACGCCGTATATCCACTACGCTTAGCAGTAAAAGTATATAAGTATATAGCGTTGTATGTACAAAGTGAATGCATACATAGTAGTGTTACCTGTCGGCAGTGCGCGGGAGCGACGGCACGAGCTCGTCGGGCGACGACGCGCGACTGCTGCGCTCGCTGCCCGCCTCCTCGTACGAATTGTCGCTCGTCAACTGCAACATCAACACGGATATTTACACATTAGAAACGTATGCTAACTACAATTAGATGCGTTAAACTGTGCGACCGTTGGTGTTCCGAATTATTCAGGGTATAAATATTTATGTGATCCACAGCCTTTTGGATTTAATAATTGTACTTTGTGTCTGTGACTTGTAAATAAAAGTCCCTATAACAACTAATTCGTACCTACTATAATAGAAGTTGTGTTAATAATGATTATATTAATTACTTATATTTCATATGAAATTAAAAAAAGTATTATCTTATAAATAACACGTTTAACTTTATGCTTGGCCAATATTTTGATTTAAACTCTTATTTATGTCTAAAATGATCTATCATCATTCTACTATATCGAAATGTTAGGCTAGACTGAGAAATGCTAATTCTAGGAATGTAATAATAAAATGTAGATAATTACCAGTGTGAGCGGATGCCTGTTCCTGGCGGGACTAAGCGCGCGGCTCCTCGCCTCTTCCACCTCCAGCTGCAATATGCTCTCCTGGCTACCGGTAAACTGCAACAACACATCAAGATTAATAACGACTGCTAGCATAAAGAATATTTAATTTGAATATGTTTCATTCAGAATCCAAGCCAACTGGTAAATCTTCATGAGGTGAGTTTGAGAAGTTTGGGAGAATTAATATAACTTAATAGAATTGTGTAAATTGTCATGACAAGGTGTATGGGATGCTTACCACGAAGCCGTAATATTTAAGGATGTCCATCTTGCACATGGGACACGTGCGGTGTTCCAACAACCACGGATCTATGCAGTTCTTGTGAAACTCGTGTCTGGAAAGAAGAGACATATTATTATTATTATTTTAATTAAAGAAGCAAAGCAGTCATACATAAACATATTATTATGCGTATATTGAAACCTAAATATCGCTAAATAAAAAGCATGGAGCTCTGTTTGGTTTCACAAATTAACAATTCGCTGAAGGTTATTTAGCTGTTATGTAGTACTAGTACACAATTCTCTAGAAAAGAATGGACGGGAAACCTTACAAAATATCTTTCCGTTCAGCAGAACTAAGGATAAATGTTTTGTTCGGTACTCACCTACAAGGAAGAGATCTAAGTGTTTCTGATACTTTGTAGGGCTCTATGCAGATAGCGCAGCATTCGCCGTCGCCTTGCACTTCCTGCAAACAAACAAAAACCATCATGAAACGTAGGTTTCGTAAACTATCCAAAAACCCATGTAATATCCGAAATCCATAGGTGTCTGGAGTGTAAAGGAAAAAAAATATTCATAGAGAACAATTTCGTATTCGATTGGTGTTAAGAGAAAAGGTGAACTATTTAGTATGGACATTTTGAATTTGTCTAATGAAACAATATGACTGAGTAATATAAATAATTGCCTAAGTTTATTATTACTTACCCTATCTTCAGTCTTTAAACTCTTAACAGGTATTTTGGAAAGCGCTTTCTTAGCGGCGCAACAAAGACGTTTCTGAAACAATGAAAAATTACACATTTAATATTACCACCTTAAAAAAACATTACACAAGGAATTTTATGGAAACATTTTAAATGTCATAATAAAGTCCCTTATGAAGCTTTAAAACCACTAAACAATTGAAGAAAAAATGTAAATAACTTTGGAGTTATATTGTTTTGGCCTTCACCTATTTTATTTTTTGTTTTATCACACATCACAAGGTAAAACTGGCAAATTAAATTAAACTTAATTGTTAACACAAAACTGTTATATCCAAATATGGTAGGATAATCACTAACACCTACATTGAGGACATAGATTTGCAAAACAAACCCATGAACTATGTATATTACATAGGTAAAAAACATACAAGGTAAGGCATTACATACAAGGTAAAAAAACAAAATAATTAGTCGGCATAATATTTTTATTCTTATATTTGTACTAGAATAAAATAAAAACGTTATCCTATTACTCATATACTAAAGTTCATTCCTTTATTAGAACGCGTAATTCTCAAAACGACTAGTCCGTTTTGATAAGTTTTTCACTAACAGAAAGTTTTATACTATCCCGGAGTATACTATAATTAATTCAGTTCTTGAAAACCGCAACTCCATCTGAGAGAAAAAGAAGACTTCCTTTGTATATACCTAGTTACTTTGTCTATAACTATCTATATAACATGAAAATTGATCCAGCAATTAAGTTGTGAAAGCGTATAAGATAGACAATCTTTCACATTCAAAATATCAAGAATCATTTTCCCACGAGCAAAGGCAGTCGTTACTTCCAATTTTGTATTCAATAATTAGTTATTCCTAATATATAAAACATAGTCGTTCTGTCCATTTACAGTACATGAGTGCATCAAGGGTACGTATATGGACTTCCTAGTTCGACTACATTACAATTGAATACAACAGGATATTGGTTTGATAGAATTTTAATAAGGCAATATGCAAACACTTTGTTTGGACTGAGTTAAAATAACAAAGAAAACTGAAACACGGCTTGTTACTCATTCAAAAACAAAATCCTGAATATGGCATTCGACCGCGTGAAAATGCTTTCAGGACTAGAAAGTATCATGTACTATTTCAGGTTATACGTTTCGTCATTTAGTAGTTATAGCGCGATATATTATAGTAACATCCATCTAAACATTCAACTTTAGTAAGAGGATTTTTGGACTTTAAAACTATGAACATTTTTTTTTATTATTCAATGTAGTAAAGAGCCTGCTTTTCTTTCAAAATAATATGAACGTATATAAAAAACCCTATAAATAACAAACTCCACCCCCTATATGTGTACATCATAAGGGAAGTCGCTGTGGTTGGTTTCCCAGAACTAAAGGCGAAGTTGAAAGTTGCAAATTAAATTACCGGAGTCAGAACCATATATCAATTGAAAGTTCTGACTTTCGCAGTTGGAAGCTTCCTAGAAATCATAGTTACGTTCTCATTGCTCGACCACTTGGATTTTTGTGAAGTATAAACTTATACTTTGCTTTTTTTTCTGTGGCTTATGAGTAATCAATTTACACGCTATTTAATATCCAAATCCATTGCGTCCGAATATAGCAACAAATCGCTACTCAGAAGCCGCACAAGGCGCGAAGGAAAGGTAAATGATATGGAGACGTAACAGCGACGGCGTCCTAGAACTGGACAACGCATGCTATAATTTTATTATTCTTAAGTACAGCAGCGCAATTGTTTTACACCAGTTAATCAGAATACAGATTAAAACTTGATCATCGTCCTCAGCGGATGTCGGAGGAACTAATTTTAAACAAAAAAATATTTAAATGTCAAATTCTCGATACTCGATCGATAGTGACTTTAGAAAATTTTGCTACAGGACTAATGCTATTATTCTATTTGGTAATAGGTGTAATATAATATAATAAGTAATAATCTAGGTGGGTACTTACAGAGAGTCTGTCTTTGGCGTGTATGTATCTGAAGCGCTGTATGTAGTAGAAGACGAGCCACGCGAGCGAGATCACCATCAGCACGATGAAGGATATGGACACGAACAGCACCGACGTCCTGGAACAAGAACACAGCTTTGTTAATACAGACTCCAAATTAGTTATTATTTAATAGGCAGGTAATAGAGATTTTGGCACCCAGAAGCATACAGTTTTGGTTTTGACACAAAAGAGACCTTACTCATATTTCTTGCTTTCACTTGCACTTGCTTTCCTAGGCCCTTATTATAAAAATACTTATTGTATTACATTAGATACAATAAATGTCAAATGCGTAAGTTTAAAGTACCTACTACTAATTGTTTTTCTGATAAGACGTTAGTACTGGTACTTATATGTACAATAGATGAAAGAAGCGAGGATCTAGAGTAGCGTAGTAAGGGGAGGTCTGCAATACGCAAAAGTGGACTGATAAGATACCCAACTAGCTACTTTTAAACCAACTAATTGTTTTATAATGAAAGATTGTCTAGACTCAGTGCCTCTTGAGTCCTTAGTCCGTATACGATAGTGTTATCAGTTAACGCATTAGTTAGTGACGTAGACATACAGATGGAGGATTGATTTGTTTGTTGCTATTGACGTTTCATAAACACTTGTGTGTAACTAAGCCAATGAAGTGTCAAGTGTAGAAGGAGTTACCAACTTTTTGGTAAGGAGCAGCCATTTTTTTTGTACTGGCAACAAATTTCAGGTTTTTGAAGGCTGAAAACAGCACTATATATTTTTATGTATATTTATGTGGTATGCACATACAAAAACTCACGGTTTGCATGAGGCTTGACAGACCGCAGCTTGCTCCTACCATGATAGTGTAGGTATAGTCAGCGTCGGGTGTGAAATACACACATAAATTGTCAATCCCAGGGGATGAGCCTATTGTCATGCATTAGACTGATTACCAAAATTTGAGCTACTATAGAGATGTATCATAGGTTGAAAACAACGTATTAGGGGGTGAGCCCATTGCCATTCATACAACAGACTACCAAAGTGAGATGCTACTGAGACCGACCAGAGATTCAAAACAACTGGTCTATAGATTTTAATACTATAAACTAATGCTTATTCTAAGTGGTTACATAAAACTGTTTACTATTGATACTAGAGCAATGACTTATAAGATGCAATGTTACATAATATACATGAGTCGTTATTTAAAAGCACATATTAGCTTGTCGTTAAGCGTAAACGTTTGCATATCAATAGTGTGGTACAATTAGACAGATATAAGGATAATTTGATGACACGTGTAGCTCAGTAATAATGCCAGACGCGGTCAAGTAAACCCGATACCGTCAATTCTATAGCGAACTTAAAGTTTCAAGTAAACTTGGTCATGTACCATGTGTTAATGGCTTCAAAAGCCCCATTAAGAGATGTATCTTACGTCGTAGTAGAACCAGTAGTGCAACTTTTAAGAGTTTAGAGGATATCGACAACCGACTAGCTATAGAAAAAAATTGTATGCAAAATGTGAACAAATTTCAAATGTGCTGAAACTACTATTTTGAGTACATTTGTAAAGAAATTTCAAATTTTCGTTACAACAATATTAAAATTTGATATTCGGACCGTTATTTTTTTTCGTGTGGGATCAAAAACTGCTTGCAATGGCAGTGGCGTGTAAACCCCCTTAATCCATACGGATTCCTAGTTAGGGTGGAAATGATTTAGGTTTAGATGAGTACTAACTTAATACTGAATTATAAAGATGTATAGTAATACTTACTTGTTAATATTGTTGCTGACGTGTGCGAAAGTCCTTCCTTTAATGATGCCGATGGTGACTCTGGTCCCGTTGTCCACCAGCCTCGCGATCTCCTCGCCCTTCCATTTGTATGTGAACACTGCGCTTATGTTACCTGGAGGCAAACAAACAATTACATAAATATCGATAAAAGGCAACAGTATGAAAAAAAAATAGTTAAATGTGTTTAAGTTATTACAAGAAATCGTGTTTTCTTATCCTGTTGTCTCCTCTAATTATTACAGTATCATTAGGTCCGCATTGTAATTATAATAAGTGGGACATTTTAACTTTGACACTACGCCATTACACTCTTTTTACGTTTATGCAGCCATCATATTTCGTGAATTCTATATTTCATTCATAACTGTACAAATGCAAACTAACATAATACAATATGCAGTCTAAATGAAATCAGCGAGTCAAATACATGCATTTTTACTATTAAAATCTAATTTCAGTATACTACAAAACATAAATTATGTCCCAACACTCTTTTTTATCATCCTTTTTAAAGATAACATAATCTTCTAATTCAAAGAGACTTAATTATGCCGGATACTGCATCAATGCATGTCCGTAGATAAGGTTCTTATCAGTTAATCTTACAACATTATGACGTCACGTTCTTGGTACATTTGACTACGCTCATTATATGCAAGACTCGTATCACTGTTATCTTGCATCTTATCATAAGAAGTATCATTGCAAATTCATATTACGTAGTGCTTGTTTACAATTATTGTAAATAAAATATATTTTTTTGTAGTTATTTTGGTTTGTTTGGGATAAACTAGCGAATAAGCTCTTTTTATAATTTCTGGGGAAAAAGTTTTTGAAAAGGCTACTTTTAAATAACAAAGTCAGTTTTAGATCATCCAAACTAATTTTACAAAACAGTCTTATGTGTTTGTTACTCGTTATCGGTTCAACTGATTTTGATGATATTTAGCGTGAAGACCGTCTCAGTCTCATATGATCAGAAATTTATCCAAATACGATTGAAATTAAGGATCAAGCATTGGACACATGCGAAGGTCAGTTAGAAGGAATATTTTAAAACGGATAAAGTCAGATATTAAAAGATAATAACTCTGTCTGTAATATTTACATCTTGGGAAATACAGTAATTTGTTTAGCTCATTAAAAGTTATGTTAAAGTCAACGAGACTATTAAAATTCTAGGCAGACTGAAGACTTACGAAGCAAGTATTAATAAATAAATAAACGTATTTCTTTGTTATATTCAGTATATGCGCTTGATATATTTAGGTGCACAAGCGTACGTGCAAACACAGGTGCACACACCCGTCCTTTCCCTCCTGTGCCCGATGGAACGGAGACCGTTACGACCGGAGAAGAGATTGGATGAACAGACAAGAAGGTGTTTTGTCTTTATGCTTTGAAGCATATATTTAGAGAGAATCGTCAGAGCCTCGTTCGTTGACTAGCAGGGGGCACCACGTGCAGGTGACGTTGGTTGACATTTGGATGCGTAAAGATGTTATTTGCTCCCATACTCCCCATACATTCAGTACTATTTAAATAAATACATCTTAAGCATTCTTGGTTTCTTACTGTTAACATCTTTGCTTGCTTTATGTTTACCGGGGTAATGTGGTCTCTTAGGGCTAAGGGCAAGCTTTAAAACCAATCTTTTACTCAAATTCTTGTAGAGATTTTCTTATTAATCAGTTAATAACTACATTTCATAGTCATGCGCTAGAGTAATCCACAAATACCAAACAAAAAATTCGCCTTATTTCTAACTACGCAGAAACTAATGAATACCTATTACCTTAAAAATATTTTTAATGTGCATGTACAATACAACCGAATAACAATAGGCAGAATCCCAAAGAACACCATTTAAATGTCCGAAGTTTGTATGTACACATTGTATACACGATCAACAAATAACACGCATATTGAATTATCTCTTTAAACTTCTTCAAGTTAAGCCATTGACGTGTTTCGTTAAGCCGTGGCTTAGACTTACACACTTGGCCAGTATGCACTCGTTAATGTGATCACCCAGTCAGGTTTCACAGTCAAGGCGCTCTTCACGTGGTAGCCAGTTAGCCACTAATGCGTCGACTATTTATAGTTGCACTGTTGCAGGGTTAATGCTGTCTAGCCTCTCGTAATTTACTTACTATTTATTACTTAGGTAAAAGGCTACCTACATTTTACAGAGTGATGACTAACTTTTCGATCCATTTTGACCATGGTAACTACTTCAACTTTTAAACGGATTGAGACGCCCGGACATAGCTATCTTTTTGCCGAAAATTATAACTTTTAACCAGAGAACTAGAATAAAAGCTAACTGTTTTGTTTATAGAGCAGTACATGCAAATATTGTAATGTATCTTTTTGTATGAGGTAACAATTCAAAAAATCTTGGGTAAGTACATTTATAATATTTTCTATGCACTAAAAAAGGAAGTTATAAATTCGAGGGTTTGTTCCTTTTAGTTTCTTAATCACACCTCTGACAATGACCACGTATTTAAAATTAAAAAAGTCAAGTCGCAACTACCAATCTTAAAAAAAGTTAAGATTTCATTTTCAGAACTCATTTTGCAGTTATTTACTACGTTTTTGCGCGTAAAACAAACAACATGTCTACGTAAATATTGTTCTTATCGGTGAATGTAACTGGCTGCTGTAACATTGCATAATACTTATAATTGATTTCGTGCCGTCCGTTTAAAATCGAACTTAAATCGATTCTTTACACGATTCGTAGCTAAAGGTTTACGTGTGCAAGTAAATTATATTACTGTTTTATATTAGCTGGTATATAGTATTGTAGATTAGCGCCTACTTGTGATTTCATCTACAACCTACGTCTTCCCGTGTTAACAACATTTTTTATTGCTGCTTCACTACCATAAGTTATAGCGTGATGATATCTAGCCTTCATCAATAAAGGGACTATTCAAAACAAAAATATTTTTCGAATTCGTACCAGTTGTTTCTGAGATTAGCGCATTCAGACAACGAATTCTACAGGTTTATATTATTGATATAGATATCATCAGCTGGTATTATAGATAACACATTAAAAAATTAATCCAATTTATAATCTGTTGTTGTTTAAAATGCATAATGGTACGATCTGTTACGTAGTTCGATAATAATTTATTAGTTGATAATTAGTTGACGTCATTATCGTATTTTTAGAACCACGATTCATGCTTTAGGAATTCAAGGAGTTACAGAGTTCGCGAGTTTTGGCTCAATTTTCACTGTCTAAATTTAGAAATTATCCTGAATCGATTGTACGTAAGTCAACTCTTGTCTGAGAGGAAATGTATAGGGACTTTCGAGTTCGCCGAAGGCCCACTTTCTTAAAACAATCTGAAAGATTCAAGTGTCAATCTATTATTCATTGCAATCAACTTGACAGTGATGTTTGTCTTTCGTAAAAGGTCCCTATTTTAAGATACGATAAAAACCTTTTATCCCACAAAATGAGGGGCGATTTCCTACCATTGTATTAACTATCGTCAATCTACTACCACCTATCTAAAATGTTTGAAAACTAAAGCACGATTCTTTTCTTTCACAATTTACCACTATCAACAACTAACTATCTTTCGAGAATCTTTGTATCATGATCTTTTGATCAGCGCAGCGCCCCTCACAGGTTTTACAGAATTTAATATTTCTTCAAGTTATTCTAAATAACCAACACTCGCTAGTTGATAGTTACATCTATAGAAAATAGCGGTAACGATCAGCGCCCCTAGCGTATTCCGCAAGAACTATATTTTAAACGTCATACACTCGAAATTCGAATAGTACCGACTGTAACGAGAAAAGACAAGCGCTGATCAGTAAGTTTCGCCCTTCCCTCCATAGTTTTCTCTCACCAATTGGTCCGTATAGCCTACTCATTGCTCCAGTGTTTACACGTCGTGTCACCACAACTAACCCTGGTCAAACAGTTCACAGCCCATTGCAGTTATCACAAGCACATATTGACATAATATTGTATACAAACATTTATTATCAAGAAGTAAACATGTCACTCTCTCGCTCTTTTGATTGATGTTATTTAATATCTGTCACGAACTTTACAAATAACTGTCTACGAGGCTGAGAACAAATTAGTAGCTACTTTAATATATTAGTTTGTTGTTGTGACAGGCTTTCAGTTTTGAAGAAAAATTGTAACAAAATTACAAATGTTAGTTGAGTTTTTTTGCGGTCACCTAGTATTGAAAATGTTGGAGCTGTCTAAGGGTCTTTGACTTCAAAAATGACAAGAACTAAAAACAACAAAGGTTCACTATACCTTAGGCACTACTAAGAATAGACGCTGGTCGGCCTTAAGCCAATTGAAGATTATTCTGTAGGTAATAGAGAAGTAGGTTGATGGGAGAGTTTGGATAGCTTTGATATGAATTCATAAAAAATCAAAATGTTTTGATCTTGCAGATACATACAAATTGTAAAAGGCAGGCAGAATCTTTGGACTTCTAGCTATCGACACATGTTTTGATTTTGATGTCTAGAAACGGAAGAAGGCAAGCAAAATGTTTAGACTTCTGACTAACTACCGAACATCATAATTTTTCGCATAAAATCGTACTCAAAACCAAGCCTGTAAGTACATGTATATTAAAACGAAATTATTGGCATTCATCGGCGCACGGGCCGAGGCAGTGTACGAATAGTATCAAGAAACAATGGGGCGTACTGACCGGGCGGCCTTGCCGACGACCATACCATAATATTGTTCCTACGCACGATACACACTTGCTTTGTTCTACAGACTTATATTATATCAAATTATGTATTAAGGTTGAAAAATTAGTTATTGTGAATATTGTTTGATTAGGTTAGGTAAATCGTAAAATATATGAGCAGTGATAGCCGAGTGGTTTAAGTTGGCACCTCCCACGCAAGTGGTCGCAGGTTCGAATCCGAGGCAACACACCAATGACTTTTCGAAGTTATGTGTGTATTAGAAATAATTGTCACATGCTCCAACGGTGAAGGAAAACATCGTGAGGAAACCTTGCATGCCTAAAATTTGTTTAATACATTTATTGAGGGCATGCAAAGTCCCCAACCCGCACTTGGCCAGCGTGGTGGACTCAAGGCCTAACCCCTCCCTCATTACGGGAGGAGACCCTTGCCCAGCAGTGGGACATTAATGGGTTAAATTTATTATTATAAATCGTAAAAGCGTTGTTATGAGATTTATTATCAGGACAGGAATGGTACAAAACAGGAATGATTGGTGTAAACGGGAAGAGGTTTACGTCTTGGAGTAAGTTGAGAAAATTAAAACAAAATATAAATAAAATTGTTATGGAGATGAGACGTTGCAATTGTTAAGTAGAATGTCCATGATTTTGTTCAGTAACAGTGTCGATATTGTTATTCACAATAATATTTTTCACGTTATTTGAATAATCCTGTAAACTTTCGCTAATTTAACCATTCTATCGCAGGCACAGCCGTAAGTATAAGTAAGTCCTCTATAAAAACTAATAAATATGAATAATCAGAATCCACATAAGCAATTTCCAGGCCGTAAGTACTACCTACGTCACAGTAAAAGCAATAAGAGTTGTATTACAATGTAGCTGTATTATCACTAGAGGTCCCACGCGTTGCAGCCTACTTACAATAATGTATTTATATGTCGCGTGGGACTAGTGAGAGCCTGGCCTTGGAACTAACACTTGTATGTTTCTTTAAGGATTGGGAAATCAAATGATGTTAGGAAAAATCTTTATGTAGAATACTCTAATGTTGTATCGCTTATTTACTTCAATCAAATGTTGGCTCCCATATGAAGGAGTTACAATTACTGAACTTAGTATAACTTCTAAAGAATTATGGGTAATTTCTAGGGCTCCATTGCATTTGAGAAATCATCTTAAATATAGGAATAGATTCCTGTTCATCAGCTGGTCGGAAGTATTCTAATCTTGAGCTTCATACATTCAAGTACAGTCCTTAATATAATTTCTTTATCATAAACTGTACTATTTCATAGTATAACAACGTTTCACACCCAGAAAACATAAGGTTAAAAAGTATAATAACCCTTTCTTCAGTCCTTATTACATCAATAAATCATAATTCCTTTATCTTTATCAAGTTCACTAGTATTCCGACGTCATCAATCTATCCTGCATTCACCCCGGAAAACATAAATATTCACGTCATACGATATAACAAGTAAACTTTTACTGCGGTTCTCCTTGAGAAACGTAAAGAGTAAGGATCCTGCGAGAAGTCCTTCAATGCGCCCGCGCATGAACTGTTACCGTGCACGATAAATATGCGAGTATTTATAAGGTAATCTTCCGTATCGATAAATTTATTAAAACCTTTTGTGTAAATTCAATAATTTTGAATTTTACTTATGAATAAGTAAGCTTTTTTTGTTTTGCTTCGTAGCGATCCTGGCTTTATGCCTAATTCTGCTGATAACATAACATATACGTAAAATATATTTACACTACATTAAAGTCGCATTTTTCGACTGCTTATCAACCATATAGGAAAAAAAAACAATAAGTAAGCTTTTGTATCATGTGAAATTCCGATGGTTATAGACATTAAATACATTTGGTGTCACTTTATCTATTGCATAGTTTATGCGACACTTACCTATGAACCGTAATACTAGCTTTTAATATACACAAAGAGAGATTGCAAATAGGTTATGAGTTTACAAAATGTCTCATACGATTCGGCGAAGAACAGAACAGCAGTGTATTGTGTACATTAGAATTGCAAACTAGTTAATCCTTTAAACTTATTTAATTATTATTAATCATGCACAACGACTATATTATGTCGCCTTAACAGAAAGAAAAAATACTAAGACTACGAACATAAAAGAAGCAAAAAGAGTACGTATACTTCGAAGAAAGTGTTTTAAGCCTTTGCCTATCTAAGGACGGGTTTAAAAGCCTGACATTGCAGTGCAAATGACAGTTTATATACTAGTAATTAAAATCAAATCACATCAAAGACCTTACATCAATAAGGTCGGCTAGGCACCTAATTATACAGACGAATAAATCCTTCAGCTGCTCGAGAACTTTCCAGAACATAACGTAATTAATTAGCAAACCCTTTGAATGTAAGTAATTAGTTTCTTAATGTAACTTATTAATTAATGTTACTATAAAATAAAGTTCGTTGATTGGCTTCTTTGAGATTTGGTAAACAATAACAACGGATATATCGTGAAAATCCGGGTTCATTCCAAAGGTTGAAAGGACAAAATACAGCCTAGAAATTATTGTTATTTTGCTAAGCAAGTAGACACCATTTAAAATTGAAAAGCTGCAGTTTTAGTAAACACGTCTATATTCAAATTCTGACTTAAACTTACTTGATCACAAGGAAAAAAGAGTTTGTAAGTTACATGTTTGTTAGTAATGTGAACTCATGTGTTATCAATTTTACAATTGCGGCACAATCGGGCACATATTGAAGAAGGTTAGAAGGGATCTCAAAAAATTAGAGAATTCTTTAGATTTTATGAATTTTTTTGGTTTAATAACATGTTTGTAAAGTGTACTTACGTCCATTGTCAGTGGATAACTTCATCTTTTCCAAAAGAGTGGTATCCCGGTCGTTGTAAATAAGGACCGCTGTTGCGTTCGCGCGCCAAGCGTTCTGAACCTGAAAAACAAACATACATACAATGAATAATTTGTTTGAAGTCAAAATATTCGATAAGAGGAAATTTAATTTAGGTACATCTGTCCCCGCAATTATGTTCGTGTTAAAGTCGGGTTAGAGGGCTATTTTTGATCCCAGGACTTCATGCCAAATTGTATCAAAATTTATTCGACGGTTTAATAAACGCGCAACAGATAGAATTTTTATTTATAATGGATTTTTCTGTAAAAATATTTCAACAAAAATAAATAAGAGGCTTTAAAGTTTTCTAATTGAACTGTATAAATGATTGGAGTTCAGTGAATACGTATAAATTCATTTCAAAAGTTTACCAAAGTACAAAAGGGTCACCTAGAGAAAAATGGCTTCATAAACAAACTATATTTCAACAACTTAGTAAAGACCCTTGTATGCAAGGTTTGTGGCTGGCAGAGGTCAAAATTGAGAATTAAGAACATCAGTAACCTGGCTGATGCAGCTGACGGTGGCCTGTTTGATACAGTTTCTTTATTTTGGGTAAGAATCAGCCTAGCTGTCTTCCAATTATGTTGGAGTAGGCTTCCAGTCTCAACGGATGCAGCCGAATACCAGTACCTATTATAATACGTGGACGAACTGCTTATAAAACTTCCAGACCCTAGTCAAGTACTCACAATAATTTTTCAAAATTTTTCATTTTAATTTAAATAAAAAGTGCGTACTAAAGCTCACTGCTAAGTTTTCAAACTACAATCTCAACGTGAAAATGAAATGTCATTTGCAAGTTTCAAATGAAAATCTAGTATCTAATTTGTGCACGTTCGCGTAGGTTCTCTTTGAAATATAAATAGTACATAGTGACGTACATATATGTACTGTACATGTGTTTAATATCTCCATGTTAATACCAGTGGGATACACCCACTCAACTAGGGATGTCGCCAACACTAATATAGTTGCTAGGTTTGGATACATTTATTTTAATGTATCCAAATTTAATTTTAATTTTTGTGATATTATTATGTTGCGATTCGGAAAGCTGATACGGTTTTATGAAAGGAATCCTTTACAAATTGCAGATTAGTAAAATTTCTGAATAAAAACATGAAGCTGCGTTAAGTTAGCTATAGATTAATTGTTATTCTTAAGTTTAAGTTGAAAAATGTGATATTGTGACCATGTTTAGAGTAGGTAATGTATTTAATTATTGCAAATAGTATTTAGGAATTGACAAAAGACACAAAGATTTCTAAGTTACAAATAATTTGAAGCATATTCTTATTTCTTCGAATAAAAGCTCGGGCCCGTGTGTTAGTAAAGCATTAACTTTTTTTAAATCAGGGAAGTGTATACTCCACTATAAATTCATACTCGCACTATCGATGTCCAAACTTGGCAACCATGTGTACAGATACAGGCTAGGTACGTCACTGCTACTATATAGGTGGAAGGACACATAAATTCAACTTGACATTTATCTCAACAATATCTGCAGTACTGTGTGCTGTGACCTGTCCGACCACTTTTGCATTTCCTTCTCTCCTTTCACTAGTACTGAGGACATATGTTTTATGTTTTATGCAGTATGGAGATAGATTAATAAATAAGTTGTTCTTGTTGTAATTGGATATTCTGTGCAATATAGGATTCTAACAGAATGTACAATTCTAGTATAACAACTGGAAATCACATGGAGCTAAAACATCTTCATTTTCACCTAATAATTTCAACTTTGACGCCTCTCCCATCTATTAAAATTACACTTTAAGACATAACAATGATCCTAGATCTGCTGTCGACTACTATCTGAATAAGAGAATTGACTACAATTATACAAGATAGTAGTTACTTACTCGTATTTACAGAAAAGTGCTAGACGCTCTGCTAACACCCAAAGAAGTTTAAAACTTAGTTGATAAACGGTCTATATATAATAGAGATATGGAGGTTATAAAATAGGTATAAATGGACTCCTTAGTGTAAAATACGAGTATCACCTTCCAAATGTATATGTAGCTTGGAAAAAATATCTCGAAATGTTTTAACTTAGTAGTTCTCTTACTTATATTCTTACTCGCAATTCACAACATATCCTTTACGCTTCCAGTCCGTAGTCTACTACAGTCGTTCCCAAGAGTAATTGTGAACTAGTTCGTGTTTATCTTCAATGTTGATGAATTTGTATTTGTTGAGCTATAATTTAAACCGCCGTATGTTTAGTTTCAATTTGTATTGAAACTACAGTTCAACAATAACACGTCTGCTCTTCATCTTACAATGAAGTCAGAAAGGCATAAGTCATTTTTATTGAGTTAAATCTTACGCCCTTTTTTCTCTGAACATAACCTTTGCCGCTGCACTTTTACAAAGGGAATGGTTGAACAAAGAGATGTCAGTATTAATTGTATCTAAAGAATGCGCTTTCACTGCAGTAGAGAATATATTTGAGTATAAAATATTTTATTTACAATAAGCTTATCTGTATAGTTTTTCTCTAGTTGGATCGTAAATTAGTTAAAACCTAGTATTGCAATAAAGCCTAACTTTACTAATGGCTTGTGAAAAACATCACAACTGTGTACCGAAAATGTGGGCAGAGGCGCACGAAATACACCCACGTTTCGCCACTAACAAAGTTAGTCCCATGTAATCGGACGAGCTTATTGCATATACCAGGCATGCTGTCAATGCTATATCTACTTAAATACTACTACAATACACATTATACTACTAGTTAGAAAAACGTTTTCGATTGTCTATACTTTCATCATAATACAGGTATACGAAAAGGGCACAAAAATCTAAGCTACAGCTTACAATAATCGACTAAAACGCAATATAACATTCGCTCTAGCTTCGCTATCGTATCAAGTACCAGTTTTATTGCCTCTCTATTGACACATGCTTCATAAAGACAATATTAGAACGTTATCTAGCCATCAATCTTCGATATCTTAATGCCTTTGTCACAAATAATCTGCACGAATAATGATAAACTGTTGCATAATGTTTTATGGCTTTTATTTATTTCGATATTAATTATAATAACACGATTATAACAGAGTAATTTTGTATGTTCATACAACTAAAAAACAGTTGAAGAAAATGTATTTTTTTAAACATTACTACTTCTGAATAACATATAATAACTTTAGCTCATTAGTGTCCCTGCTGGGCTGGGGTCCCTTCCTGAAATAAGGAAGGGGGCTAGAGTTTCCTCCTGGAAGGAGGCAGTCTTGAGTCCTTAATAATATAGGCAAATAAGGTTTACCTTGAAAAGTAAAACGAAGGCCAGAAATCTTTCTATTTATATAGAGGAATTTGCGGCACGAGTTAGTGTACAATTGATAAGTAAATGTCGTAATTAACCAGCTTATCGTCACGTTATTTCTAATTAATTTATATTATAATCTAGTAAATGTCAGCTTCTAAGTAATTTAACTAATCAACTTACAATTACATAATGTATTTTCTCACATAAAAGCTAAATTTCTATTTCTGAGAAAAGGTGAACCTTAAAGTTACGAATTTGAGGAAATTCATAATCATTTCCAGAATAATTAAAATACAAAAGTTTACTTAGGGGTTTGGATAAAAGGCCAACCCTTTATGGCGGATTACAATATTATTCTTGGTTATCCACTAATAGTTTCTGAAATAATAACAATTTATGGACCAATTTTAACACTGACGGCTAAATTTATTCAATGAATAAATTTAGTTGATTTTTACAGATATATTATATTAAATTTATATCCATAAGTACATTTAATGTAATGTTATTTTGCAAATCCTGGCTAATGATAAGAGAATATTTGTGGTTATCTGCTTATATTTTCTCCGAGAAAAATAATAGAGGGATTTAGTTCATTATAGCTGATGAGCAAGAATTCGTAGGATAACCCTCTTTGTATGACAGTTTATGAAGGAAAATAAAGGTTTATAAGCTGCTTTAGTTCGGTTCAACATAGTAATACAACCAAAGGACCATGAAATAGCGAAGGCGTAGGCAAAGTTTTAAGAGAAAATCTTGTGCCCAAAGATTAAAATTTCTAAGGCTGATTTTAGTCTCACGCTCACCGTCAGCGCTCATAGCTCAGCGCGTATCAGTATCTTACTGACCGCCTGAAAGCAGCTATCGGCGCTGACCACTCGTCGCGTCACGCGTCATTTAAAAACGCTTCCTAGAAGTTCATATATCTCGGCCATAAGCGCTGACGGTGCGCGTGCCGTCGGCGTAAGACTAAAATCAGCCTAATGGCTTATCTTTGCAAGATGCAAAGTACTTAAACTAGAAAGTTTCAACTGAATTTGCAGTTTATCAGCTAGTCGTTTGAGTTAGAAACTGAGACGATTAATAATAAATGAAGCATCGTGGGAGGAAGCTGAAAGGGTCTGATTACTAACCTTTAACAACTTATCTTACTACGGATTAATACTATAAATAAATTGAATGATATTATAATTGCGAAACCCCGTCTGTCTGTTACCTTTCTTTGGTAAATTACTAAATAGATTTCTATGTAATTTAAGTCTTTTTTACCCTTAAATACTGGACAAACCATAAGCTCTCTACTCGCTAGTTAGCAAGACACTAAACATATGTAAAATTCAATAAAATTCACATGAATCGGGGACCTTTCATAAGAAGTGGTAGAACTAGAAACTTCTGAACGATTACCGGTTAGCATAGCGTATGGAATATTATGAATGTTTTTGACACATTAGATGTCATATCTATTAGTCATGTTATCCGTCACTTATCCATTACCCATCCAGAAACTTGTCTATAAAGTTGTAACTAATTTTCATCTAAGTAATAACTCATTCCCGTCTGCAGGTGACGACGTATAACAATACAAAGTCTTACCTTTGCTAAGTTCCCAGAGTAAGACGGTGGAAACGTTCCACGTTGAATATGATATGGGTGAGGTTTGCGCTTGACGTTGTCTAAACCGTTTCCGATGTTATTTCCCTACAGTCTAGACACGTCTATGTTTAAGACGTCAGGTAAGACCCGTAGGCGGTGTGATATATGTGTGATGTATGTATCTGCAATTAGGTATTTTTCCATACAAGTGAGTAACTTTAACTCAATACTGTTACCTTATTACAAGTAGGCAATTTTCATATCACGGAATAAGTTGTCTTTATTCTACCAGACTAGCTAAATGTGGGATATTGTTTTCAAAAAAAGCCCGTTAAGAATTTTCATGAAGGATATGAATAACTAGTGAAATTTTTGACAGTACAATTTTCACGTCATTTTGTGCGTTGATAGAGCCGTAGTGACAATATTAAACGATTCATGCATCGTATGACAACGATGATAATCCCAATCTGATTGTAGATATGAAATACATACATACATAATAATATCGCAATTAGACAATTCATACAATTGAGTCATTATTTTGATTTAAAACCTATTTTAATTGTGCGTTTGGCGCTGTAGTTAACGTGGTCACCTCGCTTTCATAATAACCGTAGTGCCGCGTGTGGTGGGTTCGAATCCCACCCGGAACAATAATATTTATGTGATGAAAACACTCGTTCTAATCACATAAAAATTTGTTCCGGGTAGATACTCATCTATTCCGAGCCTAGTTGTTAATTTATCTAAGTATGTATTTAAAAATATATAAATATGTTTATCAATTATTTGGTAACCATCTCCGCTTAGTTTAGAATCAGATAACGTATGTGTGAGTTGTCCAATAGAATCTATTTGTAAATTTATTGGAGCTAATTCCAAATTCCTCTATTTAAGAGTTCAATGACATTCTTTAGAATGTACTACATAAAGTGCAAATCATTTCATGAACTTGTAATTGACCGAATTAATTGATTTGTCACCACTTGAGTTTGTGTTTATTTTTAAACACTTAAGTACTTAGTGACTAATGTTTGAGGAGTTAGGTTCTTTTGCTTTAAGTAGTGTGTGATCGTGAATTCGTGACTCAAGTCAGAAAGATATTGTGTAATGGAGCGACAGCTGGATAAAAAAATGTCTAAGTTGAAATTACTTGCCCGCGTATGAGACATTAGCTTTTGATGTACGAGTTATTTATTCTTACAGATTTCGTTTTCTCCAAGGATTATCCTAGATATATGTAAAGAAAGTCGGCCAAATGCCACCGGTTCAAGTCAGAGGGCACAGCTTTTGGATCGGATCAAGACAGTATAATGTTTAGATAAACTGTAGCCCCTAGCCATTTGAATTATCCGTTCGGTAAACGATCTGTGAATTAAGTAAACCATGACGCGGTCATTCCATAGATGGGTGACCGCAGTGGTATTGGAATTGGGCGTCTCCGTCGTCGGAGGGCACGTAAAATGTCGGTCTCGGTTGTTGTCAATTAAGATAACAGTTGTTAAGCCATGTCAAAGGCCTTCTTGAAGAACTTTGTCACTAGGTTGACCACTTACCATACGATAAAAAAGTACTTACTTTAATTTCAAAGTTACAACTCCCTCTCCTGATGACGGCGACCCATGGTTCTGTTGGCAGCGGGTCATTGGGCGCGGCGGCTGACAGCAGGGGCCAGGTGCAGCCCGTATGGTCTCGTTCACCGCCCGCGCCCTTCGCACGCACGTGGACTGCAACCCCGCGCGATGACCCGATGTAGCCCTCACCGTATTTACCCGACTGTGGACAAGGAAATACAGATATTAGATAACAGAAAAGTTAGGTTTTTAATGCATCGTTTACAAGAGCTGTTGTTATACTCGGACCATTTCAAAAGTGCGAACTAAGTCATGTCATGGTATCGGGGTCTCTTGCTCGCATTTACAAATTGTCAGATTCCTATGATTCTTTTGACTATGACGTAGTTCACCCGTTTGTAACAGCCTGAGTGTAGTTTTCATACCCACGATATACATATTCGTGACGTCATAAATGTCATGTCAATTTCAGACGAAGGCAATGAAAGGTTAAAGGTTATTTTCATGAAATTCTCATTGTAATAGAGACAACGGTATATTTGGATCTGGTGTCGAGTTAAATGTCAAATACTTCAATAATACGACACCAAACTCTCTGAGATCTTAAGACATAATAGATTAGATAAAAAGCCCGCCCATTTTGTTATTAGTCATCATCGATGTTCCAACCTCACATTAGATTGCCTTGACGGAGGTTGCTTGGCACACAGCCAAAGCCACTCACTACATAAATCGCTATGCCAAGCTCCTATATATTTTCTATGTGTTGTTAAGAGCAGCGGTAAAACAGTTCATAATTCTGTCCCTTTCTGATTAACTTGTTTTTATCGGACCTCTCACTCGAGCTTAGTAAACTAAGTAATGTAATTTTCTTGATGAATAACAAAAGTTAGTGTAGTGCAATTTGTATGCTTGTTTCGTTGAGGAAGTAAAGGATTTCTGTTGTACACTTATAATATTGTCATTGCTAGATACGCCTTACAAGGGAGATACAATTATGACATTACAAAAGTATTGATATAGAACAAAAATCAAACTAAATAAAACGGCCAAGTGCGAGTTAGACTCGCGCACTCAATACGATTGATGAATATCAAACCCATGCAGCAACGCAGCATAGCACATCTCTGGTGAAAAAGCACCGTTTCTACTACGGTTCATGAGATACAGCCTGATGTCAGAAAGACAGACAGCGAAGTTTCAGTAATAGAGTCCCCGTTCTAGCCTTTGGGTACGGTACCCTAAAAAGGCATCTTTTATTTTAATTTTATTTGACAATCTTAATTCAAACCTACGGCATAGTAACTATGAATCACTTTGAGCATAATGCATCAACAAAACCAATACGAAGGAAGGTCCTAGAATATCTTAACAAAGATATGGCTTGTACTGATAAAATCTAACAATTACGATTACATTATCATTAGACATTAGACCTAGGCGTAAATATTGGCTAGACACAGATTTAAAATGTTTGTGAAAGATAATATCTCTTGTTGATTGATAACCTATAATGTAGGTACCCCCATTGCAAGTAAAAGTACACATATACATCATGATAACACTATCTATGACAATCTATGTAAGTGTAAATTATTCGTATTTGATACGATTATACTCAATAGATCTGAATCATTTGAAAACTATAAGAATTCGTACGTACAGCGCGTATATTGAGCTACTTTTTTATCTGTAATAATAAAAAAACATCTACACAAATATAATCTGATATGTTCTATAAAAGTAATTATGATGTTATCTAATTGTCAAGGTATATTACGCAATATTACGTATATTACAAACGCTTTATACGTAAACAATTACTATTTAATTAAATTGCGAATCCCATTTTACCAAAATACAAATAACCCTAGAAAGAGACCTACAGGAATGTCACAAAATAACTTCTTAAACGGCCGATACACAAAACAATATTTCTTCACAAAACCATCTACACACAGGTGGTTACAAAACTTTAATATTCCAATCCAACTTTATTTATTCCATGTCCATGATTGAATCGATATACTCAATTACAGAATGCAAGTCTTCGCATGCATATCTCGCATACAGTCTCATGCAGTGTGCATGCATGCATAGCATATGGACGGTAACTAGCTGGATTAGGCTCCCGTCAGAAGCGTGTTGAATATGTAATATCTGATTTGTTTGTATCTTTATGTAAATGGACGAGGGCTTTGGCATACTACATTGATTGGTTGGTTAGTAAGAAATTCGTTATGTTGACGAATTTCTAATTTGCTCAAAAAATTGTCTCAAAATCAAAATCAAATAATTTAGATCAAATGCTGACACTTATGATAGTCGTTACAATTATTGAATCTACCTCTAGCTCGAAAAAGAGGGTTTAAGAGTAGTCAATAATTTACTCTTTTTTTACCTAAAGAACTACTCGTTAGACGTAGAAATCATCATGGTTGGCTTATTACAATCTATAGCTACTTCATATCTAGGTGTCTTACTTTTTTAAGCCCAGAAATCTCGTCAATTATTAGTTGTTGTGATCGGGAATCTCCATTTAGAGAATCTAATGTATGTCAAATGCTTGTATATTATTTATTTTGTATTTTATAGCTTGTATATGGAAATTAAAGTATATTGGCTATACGATGCAAGCTTTTCACATTGCATATAATATCCAGTTTTCTTCTATAACCTGCTTACTGATGTCTGTGGCATGTCACCTTGGGATAATACTTTTATTTTTATTTGATTTATATAATTTAACAAATGATTGAAAAACGCTGGTCATCGCGTCTGGGTCAATAAACTATTATACTAATTGTGCGACATCATCGTGAGTAGAGTGATTTTGGTAAATCTACATATTATCTGTCGTGATGACTGGCCAGTCTTTAAGGCGACATCTTTCACCTTTAGACAAGATTCAGTTGCATTCTGACATGCACTTATAGAATAACTTCTGTCTCTTTCCCACTTAGTATCCCACAGTTAATAGGATAGACTGCTGGATGGACTAAAGTATAGTTGCAAGGCCTCTCCAGAAACTGGATCTTTGCGTGACTGTTACTCTTTAATATTATGTACCCGGAAACCGTCGAAAACTGTTTCGTTTTATTGATCACCAATCGTTTTATTGATACTACATGTTGAAACAGGTTTTGTATATACTATTTCAAGTTGTAGATCAAGAAATTATGAATCATACGGAACAAAAACATTGCCTGTCGTAATTGTCATCAAATTGTAGTGTTTCGTATCATTCTGTCAGCTGTGTTTTTTCAAACACAATGCAATTGCACACATCATGATTATCGTTTATTTTTTAAATTCTAAATCGCCATAACACAAACGTTTATTTTTTTTCCTTTGTTCGTGTGTGCACTGCCGTATTCATATCTCGATTCGATAAACTCGATTTGACAAAAGTAGTCACGATAACTATGACGAAACGTCTTCTAGAATGTATCGATTCAAAAACATATGATATGAGGTGTTTTGATCTGTCTTTAAACAAATATTTACGTGATAAGGATGGAATTTGTTGATAAAATCGTGTAAGGGCTTATTGAGTCATTCTGAGAATAATCGACCCAGACTATCTGAGGCCAAGCGGCTATCGAACTAAGATTAGAAAGTGACTATACTTGAAAAATGTAAAAACAATACTTTTGTTAAATCATCGTAAACAATATTTTGAATCAACTTTGAGTGCAAAAGTACCGGAAGTATTACAGAAAGTAAGACAAATTATAGAATTTTATGGACTATTTTATTTTTAACGACAGTCAGCAACTACTTTTTAATGATGATTGTCATTTCTAACTTACTGGCCATCGAAAGGCTGCTCAAATACTGAGCATTTGACGGCCACAATAATAGGTTCAAACAGTACTGTTATAAGCAATTACTGCATCAAGCAGAAGTGAACAGTGAATTTCTTGACAGCCCTTCACAAGAAGAAACCCTTTTACGACTATCATCAGTGCCAACAATTGATCCTGCTTATTACGATATGACTTTAATAAATACAGTCTAATTGATCGAAAATGCAATTTCAAAATTGGTTATTTTATAAATATAGTCGTCGTAAAGGGCGTAATTGTATGTGGCAATCAATCAAGTGATTAGCAGTGACTGGTGACTGGTGAAGCGTGGGTGTGGGACAATAGTTTGTACGGGTCTGATTGGAAGAGGTCATTACACTAAGGGTTCCAGAGAAACTTGCTTATATTGTAAACTATTGGAAATCTTAATACTATAAATATCGTACTAATAGTAATGTCTTGTACGAGGAGGTGTATGGATGTAAAAGAAGCAAAGGAAGTTTGTAGGGATCGTAACAAGTGGCGTTCTTTGGTCTACGGGAAAGGCCTGATTATATGTCACACTTATATAAAGTAATCCTTGGTTTGCTATATATTTAGTTTATTATAAAATTATCTTTTCATGACGCAGTAAACACCGGCGCAGGAGTCGAGAATCTCTAAATAAATTATTTGTTTTATCACCAATAAATAAGGTAGGTATTGTTTGTTATTATCTGGCTTTATTTATTTATGGCCATTATTTACTTATTGTTTACATTCTGCGGAACAAAACAATTTTATTTAAAAACATTTAAGTGCGTTTTGTCTGTAAACAAATTGCGATTGTCTCAAAATGAGGTAAACAATAGGTTTTTTTTATATTTTACCGTATAATTTACTGATCTTCATAGCGTAAGAGTTTTTCAAGCCACAAGATCCCGCTGATTGGATCTTGTGTCCTTTAGCGGGTGCCGTAGCAACTAATTTTAGAGTACATTTTACATGTCAACTCTCGATACTCGATAGCCGATAGTACCGACGGTAGAAAAACACGCTATATACTGTTTTAATTCGCATCAATGGCCAACGCCCTTAAGTACCTTCGAAAATACACAAAAGTTTAGCTAAAATACTGCCATACCATCTTCATATGATTCCCAGCCATACTATGAGCGCTTTACTTATTAGAAGTCAAACAAATAAGTGACTTGTTAATAGGAATTATACTAATAATATTAGTTTAAACAACTTGTTACCTGACACATTGACATAGTAAAGAAGTCATTAGCATACGTAATATCATCTCATAATGCTATGTCATGATATCGTATCAGCTCTACAGATATATCTGCTTGATCATGTTTATCTATACAAATGTTGTATTTTGATAGCCAAAACAAGGACTTTTTATGAAATGACAATGAAGGATATCTTTTATTTTGCTGGTCGCTTTAAAATGCACTTTGCCCGATATTTCCCATAGTGTTGTAATTGTGTATAACTATTTATTATGCTAAACTGCAGACCGCTGACGCTGCAAAAGAAATTTCATAACTCGAACCTTCTCTCTTATGCTTAAAACACAAGGCATATTAAACTAGTATTTTTTTAAATCGCAGGGACTTACCCCCGGTTTCTGAGGTACATTTAGCGGTAGTTTATTTATTCAATAGCGTTAAAACTTATTAAAAAAACGCGTCAAATGTACTCAGAAACCGGGGGTTAGTCCAATCCAAACATGAACCTAATCTACTGCTAGATTACTTTGACATATCGAAAATTCATGAAAAAGTAAGCCTTCCCTACATATCCGTGGAACTGTGAATACCATCAAATAGTGTCAATGACAAGGATACGTGTGACGGCTACAATCTCATTGCAATTTCGTCGGGCACCGCTCCAACCCCAATTACAGGGGATGTTCAAATGGAAATGACAATCACCCTATACCCTAAGTGCTTAGTACGAATATAGTTTAAAAGATGATTACATGAATGAATTAGCATATCCTTACTTTACAATTAAGTTAATGTAAAATGGTGTTACAAAATAATAAACGACGTTAGTTAGTTCCAAACAAAAAGTAAATTAAATGTTTCATAACAATCGTACTTAGTAGAGTCACGACTAGTTCGTGATAAGTGTCAGATAACTTATTCGATAGATAAAGTGAAACTACATGTGTTAAACAATTGACAATTCCTACAGATAAGCTAACCGACGCTACTTCAGAAGTGGTGAAAGTCAGGGTTAATTATCTACAGAGTTACGTCAAAATGTAGAAAATTAACCCCGACATGACAAAACGACTGAACAAAAATGATGATTTTTATATTCCTTTTTAAAGGTTTCGTCCTCTAAAGCCAAGTGTAAGATCTATGTGTCTGTATTTAAACTTATAAACAACAATATTTTTCAAAGTTGAAAATATTATCTAAGTGAAGTTTATAACTTCAAATCCCTTGTGTTATTAAGACTTCGAATAAAAACAGACTAGACACATTACATCAATTTATTACTTTTGACAGGCTATTAATTTTTTTGCTTGTTTAATAATAAATAATATTATTATAGCAGTAGCGCGATTCTCTACAGTCTACTATCGAGTATCGAGCGTTTGACATTTAATAGGAACTGCAAAAAATTGTTCCTAGGGCGCCCGCTAGAGGCGCTGACGAGATTTTGATACCAAATATCTATCTAGTCGTTAGTAGTAGAAAATCAAGCTACAGTTTCAAATACCAATCTATTATTCAATAGATCAAGGCTATTTTTTCTCATAATATTACTACATACCTAACAAGTTATTCTTTAAAAAATCTTGTGAAAAACATACGTATAACTACTCACCTGTACCACATAATTGCGGTTAGTTATAATAATAATTAATTACAAGAATTAATGAGGTTAATGACCCTAATGACTAATCACAAACACTGTGAATAAGGATAAAATACTTTCAATTATTGCTGTAGAACGATGTATATCATCATACGGCAACGGAACTACCTGGCTAGGGCGGTGGACTTAAGTCCTAATACCTAAGTTTAACTTAGTTTCTACTAAGAGTATATATTTCTTTGGTATCTGCCTGTCCCTATTGAAAAAGGCTTTATGTTACTTATGTAGTAGTGTTACTTGTTGCATAAATATTAGGTCCGGGAAAAAGATTTTTCGCATTATAGTATGTATGAACTTGTAATAAAATCTTTTTGGCTTCAAGAATCACAAATGAGTACACGGTTCATAAGGTTTCTTTCAGTGAGCTCGTGAGGTATCCAAATACCGAGCTTTTTATGTAGAGAAAACATTTTATTACAAGTTCATACATTCTATAATGCGAAAAGACTTTTTCCCCGACCTAATATTTGAAGCGTCATTAACAATTAAATACCTGTGTTAGGCACCAAAATGATTCAATACATACAAAATTAGGTCAGTAGGGTGAGCGAGACGTCATTTGTTTAAAATAGGACATACAGTTCAATTTACAAGGTAAATAGGTCAGGTTCTAGGAACAGCGTTGCATTTAATATTGAATGCGCCGTGTCCGTGCGAGTGCATGCTTTTGAAAGCTTAAATACTCTGTGATAGCCTGTAGGGATTATACGGTATTCCATGAATACTCTTTGCGTGAAATATTGGAAGTACATTTGTGATTCTGATTGCTATTGATAGTATAGTGATTCGGATTTGTTGATGAGTAGTCGTGAAATCGAATATGAATCTGTGGTAGAATCTCTGGTCCGTGTCTACCCCTATGGAAAGAAGGCGTGATTTTTTGTATGTATGTATGACTGTATTTGTACATACATACAGAACGTATTGTAAAGAAAATATCTAAAGTTTTACGTAGAAGAACAACATATTTGTAAGAATCATCTGTCAACAATTAACAATGTTGACTGCAATGTAAATGTTTCATATATTTATCATATGTTACATATAAAGGCTGAATTTCTCTCCAAATATTCGCATGACTCACGAATTACGTAATTCTGTCTCATTATTTATCAACTAATGCATATTTTCCACGTAACGAGCTATTTACTTTTACTTTGTTGAATCACTTTTCAGTAATTCAGAGAAATGAACAAATATATTTTAATCTGCTACTGTATGATTCAGTGTGTACTTCAAGAATGCAGTTGAAAAAGGGCTTATGTCTTGTCTTGGCATTGTGGGATATGCCCTTTTAAAAATTGCATATTGCGTGTTTGTTTTTTTAGATGTTAACAAATGTATTTGAGTTGGTAAACTGTCCAGCCGCTGCCATCGTATATAGTCATGAATATGTAATTAGGAAGCTCGTTAGCGAATAAGAACAGTTGTATTGTGGAAAACGTGATCTGCCGAAATAAATAGTAGGTGTTTTTCCACAGATTGTTAGGACGACCTATTCGAGCATCTAGAATTCACGTATCACTTTAGATGATGATCGACTATTTTTTTTCCTAGGTCCTAGATAGGAGCCAAGAAATAGGCATTTTAAGACTATGATGTAAATAGGGCTTATTACCCAAGACAATATTCAAGAAGAGAGACAAACAGCATACAGCCTGTAAAACTCAGTTGTTAAAATGAAGCACCCAGAAAAAGAAAGAGAAAATTATCAATTATTTATTATATAAGACATCATACTAAGTTAAAATATCGTGTTACAAATCCCAAGAATCTAATCAAGAAAAAAAATCGAAAGCTGCTATTTTAGTAACATTACCACACTATTTCAACAATTGCGTTAGTTTTTAATACTATATTATCTGTGATGATGTCCTCAAGATAAACGTTTGCACACGTCAATGTTATAAAACTAACTATTAAATATTAGTCATTAACTCTGTTTCCCACGTGGAAATTTTAACCATAGTAAAATGTTTAATGTTTTATATTCTTAATTTTTTTTTATATATTTGTTTTCATTTTATTTTTTATTTTTTTTTCGTCAATGAATATATATAGTTTTAATTTTAATAATTTAATGTAAATATTTAGTTACATAAGTTTTCTACTGTATAATATGTAATAAAACCATAGTAAAAAGGTTTTCATGTGATAATCCAGTCTATAAACTATCTTTGCACCAAAAGTCTATTAAGTAGTTTAGGCGTGATTAAGTAACAAACATCCATCCAAGCACCCAAAATTTCGCATTTTTAATGGAATTATCTTACCAATAAACGTCGAGTAAGCTCTAAATTTCAGTCTTTTGTCACTTTCAATCAATTTTAAAACTGTATATGAATGAAAAAGCCAAACTACCTACTGTATGACTAATAACAGATTACAAGAGGTTTATTAGAAAGATAATTAGTTATTTTCATACGGTATTTTCCCTAAAACACAATCACGACGCGAGATCCTAATCGCGGTGTGATTTTTGCGTACGTGTACTCAGTGTGGGACACAGTTCAATGTACGATATCAGTAGACTGACAACTTGTTGTGTCTGGAGACTATGATTCAGATATAGATTTTTAGATAGACTTTTGTTATGTCTGCTGTGATAAACCTAGATTCTAAGTAATTTTAAGACCTACAAAATAACTTATACCTAGACTGTTTTTAAATTGAACAACTGCGATACAGATTTTGATACTGCGTTATGTCTGTTGTATGGTGAACCCAGATTCAAAGTTTTCTAAATGCCTACAAAATAATTTATAGACTGCTTTTAAATTGATAGTAGTTTGTTTAGACTTTTAAGGTGTCCCCAGAGAAACATAACTTGAATACCACTAAGCGATTACCCATTTGTGAATTATTTGTGCTAAAAGTAGGATTCAATCAGATATGATTAATTCGGGGACCATCCTGTGTGCCAGAAAGTCACATGGACACGGGACAAGGCGTCGAATTCATGACAAACCTGAATTTCCAGAACAACACTAAACTAACACTAAAGTTCATTGAACTAGTTGTATACTAAACCAGAGTGTGTAACTGAGTATGAGCGGCCATCTCTCTTGTTTTATGTAGGTGATAGATTCTCAATACATCCTTTGTCACAGCACAGGTATAATGTTACATATAAAGGTTCTGGATACAAAGAGACATGTATTGTTACTATGATAGACGTTTATTAACGATGTCAAGGTATTACCTTTATTCTTAAGAAAAAATACTATAGAGAATAGAGTTTCACCCCCTAGATGTAGTAAAATAAGGTCAGATTTATAAAGGATCTGAAGAAAGGTATACTATTGAGTTGTAGCTTTCCTACTGTCTGTATAGCAGTCTGTCTGATAGTCTTTCACAAACAGCTGAACCGATTTTAATGAAATTGATCATGGGGATAGTGGAAGGCACGGAGTCAAAGTAAACTTCTTTTTTCAATAATCAACACTAAATAGATAAAACGAGAAATGATTTTTTGAACACATGCGCGTGCCAGCTAATTATTAGTTTACTAAAACAGACAGGCAAATATAATCTAATTTTGATGGTGCATTTGAAACACATTGCACAAGGAATTATGGAAATAGGATCCTGTGTGACGTCACTTACCTGTCTCATTACGAACCATATGGAAATTAGAGTCCATGAGTACAGCATTCAGACAATTACTTTCCTTAATTTACGCATTAAGCTTGTTTAGTACGCTAATTGACAATGATGATCTAGCCGATCGATTTCGGCCATGGTGACCACTTCGACTCCTAACCAGATTGGTGCTGATGTGCCTTAAGATGGCTTATAAAGACAATTTTAGTGAAAAATCACGTGCGCGGTGCGGGCACGTGAGTTTTCCACGTAGTAAGCTAATTAATAAAATATTAATTAACAAAAATATCAATAAAGAAACATTAATCTTTTACGAAGATTTTTTTAAACAATTTCCTTTCTCGTACATAAAAGACTTAATTAAATGTATCTTTTAGTCATAACGTTTAATTAGCCTGTTCATTAACATTGGTTTAAGGGTAATTAGCGCTTGTTTGAGACAAATTAGGGAGCATTTAATGAGAAATTAAAATTACTATACTTAATTAAAGAAGTGTGTTTTTTTATACTGACAGTCTAATTAAGTACCTAAAGTTAATATTATTTACGATGATTGTTATTAAACTATCTTCATATTCTTTATACACTGCTAAACTAGTATTTTTTACGATTTGGTTATTGGGCAAAATGTCATCTCTACATACTATAGATAGGCCTAGATCCGTGTAGATAGATCGCTATCTACTTGAAGATAAATCGGACCAGTAGTTCCTGAGATTAGCGCGTTCAAACAAACAAACAAACAAACTCTTCAGCTTTATAATATTAGTATAGATTTCTACAATATATTTAACAGATTGTTCCAAGCACGACTCACTATAAACAGCAACACAAAACCTACACCATATTTATTTCGAAACAAAGGCAAAACTGCAAGCATCAATTCCTGTCGAAATTCCATACATATCATTAGTATACAAAGAACAACAAACAAAACTGTATGTCTGTAGCAAGGAACAGATGAGGCCTTGACGCCTAATGTTTATTCAATGAACACCACCATTGAACGAAAATTTAAAATTATAAGTCGCCACTGCAAATACCAACGTTAACTATGGTATAAGTAGGCAGGTAAGACGTGAATGAATTCATCAATTCGCTCTCTATTCTATTCTATCGTATGGTTAGTGGTCAACCTGGTGTCAAAGTTGTTCAAGCCGCCCGAAAGGCCTTTGACATGGCTTAACGACTGTTATCTTAACTGACAACAACCGGGACCGACTTTTTACCTGCCCTCCGAAGCACGAAGACGCTCCGTTCAAATACCACTATGCGGTCAACCATCTATGGATTAACCGCGCCGACGGTTGCTTAACCCACAGATCGTTTACCGACAGGTGAGCACAACTGGCTATGAGCGCCTCCTAAAATAAATTCGCTTTCGGAAACTACTTTTGTACTTAAAATTAATTACCCAAATCATAGTTTTTTGTGCAGATACCTGTATTATCACAATACTTTCCCACGTAGTAAGTGGGTGGATGTTTGTTACTTAATCACGCCTATACTTTTGTAAGGATTTCGATGACATTAGATACACGGATAGTTTAAACCTGAGAAACCTTCTCACGCAGACGAATTCACTTGCGCGTAGAGCATTTTTACTTTGGATTTCCACCTGTTTCTATCATTTATTATTTTATCTTCTTATAGAATATTTATTACTATTTTATTAATTTTTTATGTTTTATTATTATTTGTTTTAGTCGCCTATGAGCTGCTCCGACCTTTCCTCGGCCTACTTGCGTGTCATTACAAAGTGTACTATGAACTAGAACTGAGATAATTATGCATAAATCTTATACATTAAGTCAGACACGACGTTAAACACTGTTATATTCCACGTCAATAAACTGGAACGACTTTGTCTATAGAGTACGTTTAACATACAAATAGTATACGATTTATGTCCATTTGTGAAGAAAACATCTCAAAAACTGCTGAGCCCAAAAAGATTTAACCACCAGATAGCTGCTTTATGACAAGATGTATGGATGTGAATGAGGCAAGTTAAGTTTGTAAGGATCGTACCAAGTAGCGTTATTTGGTCTCTGCCTACTCCTTTGGGAAATAGGCGTGATATTATTCTAGAATTTTAGATGATAATTCCCTACTCTATGTGCCGGACAAAATGCAAAAGATTATGGACAATTTGTCAATAGATATCACTTCTATCAGACAAATAAGCATCCCTTAAAAATATCACAATGTATCAAAAATACTGGTTACAAAAAGATTTGATTCTATAACAATTTCCCAAGCATGTTGGATAATAAATAATGTCCCCGTCGACTTGCTCCCAAATAAATAACGTTTCTAAGATGAATATGCAATTTTGTTTAACAAATAAATAGATTGTATGAAATATGGTAAACATTTTTTCGTAAGGGAACTAACGGTAAGGAAAATTGTTAACATTCAATATTTGTGTTACCCTTGTGTTTATCAATTTGGAAAGAAAAGAGGCAAATATACCCTTAAAAGTTTGAGAGACTTTTCTCTTCCGTGCACCTTTAATAAGAGGAAATAAAAAAAGGAGTTTCTTCTTCTGGAGAATTCCATAGAGGAGGCATAATGGGTCTGAGGGCTTAACACGTATCTCCGTTGACAACTAGTGTACGTCAAATTGATCGTCACTATTCTGTACATTGCTGCTTTGACGTAATGTGTTAATCACTATAATCTAAGGGAGAAAACAATGTATAGCATAGTGACTTTCAAATACTTGTCAACTGAAATACGTGAAACCTCCCGACGTGTTTGTCTGAGATGATGAAGATGACTGTGACTTCAAAAGTAATGTAAAGCTTTATTTAATTACTCAAAATCAACTAAAAAGTATTGATAAACAGCGCTTTTCGAACGTCGTAATAGACAATGTTTTGCTAGTTAGTCTCTCAATTAACCGACAGCTATTCGTCAAATGAACGAAACTATGAAATATATCACATTAATATACTGTTCTGTTTACACACACCTTTTACATTATGTAATACAGTCTCGTATATACAGCGTGATTGAAATGACAAATAGTTAACAATGTTTCCGGCTCCCTGCTCAGTGTACTCGATTAGAATGGAAGTTTGATCCGATAGTTTGTGACAGTGTGTTATTGGGAATCAGTAGGTATGTTACTGTAGTGGAATAATGTGTGTGGAATATTCTGGAATTATCTAGATGTTTTAGAATTAACTGGTTGAAGCGAGTCGAAGTAATCGTATATTTGTTAACCATACTATTTAAGTTCGGTCTTAAATGTGACTAGAACACGTGGGTAGGACACATAAAAATTTGATTATTTGTTTAGACAGCAAAAAATCCGTGTGCCTAAGAATTTTTCTTCTGTATTTGTCTACATATTATTATGTATTTCCAACGAAGTGCAGTGTAAAAGAGGCAGCCGTATCGAGGAAAATCCGTGTGAATAACAAGCATTTATAACCTATTTAATAATCCTTTTATATCGCGTAATAAAAATATGTCAAGAATGTAAACAAAAACCAACTAGCTAGGTATTAAATAACGCAATATCGAAAGCAAATGATTTCCTTGAAAACATCTATGCAGAACTGTGTTTTTATACAGATTTGAGCAATTGCACTTTTTGTACCGGTTTCTCTATTACCTATTGTACCACTACAGACTTCATTACTACAGCATTACAGCGATAGCAACGAAACCATGACTAATAATGTAATGAAACATTCAATTAGCGCTATTGTTTTAGACTTTTTGCGTACTAAAACAGTTTCTAAACAAAAACGTAAATCAAAATACGATCTACGACGCGTGAAGTTTAATATCTCGGAACTATGGTTAATTACTTGAACTAAAACAATGAGGATTCCTTGCGATTGGTCGTGCGGGCTTAAACGCCGTGACTCACTGCGATACCGTACTGTCTACGTACACCACAACACACGAACAAAGAAATATAACTTTTAAAAATCAACAAATAAGTGTTAATTTCCTGTCAAACAATAATTTGTTTTCAATAACGCGATTGTGCGCGTATGTTTATTATTGTGAAACGAAAACAATGCTCGTAAAACGCTCGGCGCGATAATTTCGCTACCGATGTAACTGTAAGTAACTTAATACGTTTAGATAATTATGACTGGACACACGAACACAATGGAAAACAAAACAGACTTTACAAACAAAACAGCGTTTTGTTATTCAGTGTATTATGCATAGGATTCACTTGCAGAGCGAGCCTGAACGAGGATGAATGAAATTGGATTATACGGGACTACGAATAAATTTTAATCACGTTGTTAAGTGTAATTTACTAGAGAGTCTTCTCCGCTGGTAATTGGAGACGACTGCCTACAAAAGTTTTGAAGTACCATCGATTTCATGATGACAACATCAGGTTTTCAATATATTTTTCTGTTGGGAACAATCGCACTTATATTAAGGCGTTTCAGACACAATTTTCAACCAAGTATTAACATTGAAATTGCTAGAACAATTTATGTCGGTGTAAATATCACTGATTTTTCCCGAAATACACTTCATTACACTTAAAACGGCCCAGACCCAGGACGATGGAAATTATCGACCAGCCAAAAATACAGCACTTCTATTGTACTAATTATAGCCTGAGACATGTCGAGTATTTTATTTAAAGGTTCAATCGGACCCTTGATAATGAAATTTCACGCCAAGTTACTCGCATTGTCGACGCAATTCGTATTACGAAAGTTGATGGTATTTTTTTCGAACAAAACACCGATTATGCATTCCTTTGATGTTAAAATGTTTAATCAGAATTCCTCCGTCTGGCTTGTTTATTTGACATTTGATCATGTTACCGACATTACACGTGGAAATAGAATTTTATAAATAGCATCCTATTGTATATGAAAGATAGAGTAGGCAGGTATTAGGTTATGTTGAAATTGAAACAGGAATTATTGAATAGGTGTGTTCATGAATTTAATGTCAGCATGCACATTTAGAACGCGTAATTTGATTTATGTATTCAGAATAATCAGCATTTATATACATAATTCTACGCTATCTTCATATAATAAGACATTAATAGCTAGGTAGGTAGGTATACTAGTGAAAGGATACAAGTTTTAAGCATTACATAACAAAATCGGACAGCTATTTTAGTAAATTAATAGTCATTCAATATTTATTAGCCACAGTAACCCACATAGAAGTGAATGTTAGACCGGAACGAATCAATGGGAAACGGTTAGGACTATATTACGATTATAGTATCTCTAAATAAGATTTATACTAACAATCAATAGAATGGACTCGCGGAAATGACTTTTTTCTAAGTTTTTCTACACCAGTCTTTGTTTCCTGCTGGCTTATCACGTATCTCATTTGACAACTAGTGTATGTCAAATTGATGCTCACTATTCAGTACATTGCTGCTTTGACGTAACGTGTTAATCACTTCATTCTAAGTAAGAAAGCAATGTACAGTATAGTGGCTTTCAAATATTTGACAACTGAGATACGTGATAGCCCCCCTGAAGGTTTTCTGTTAGAACAAGTGTGGCCAGTATCTTTTCATATTTAAAACTACGTAAAAAGGTCGATTGCCCCCACATACATGTTATTAGTTTGTAATATTTGTACAGCTTTTTCTAAGAATAACAATATAACTGTAATAGGAGATGTTAATGAGGTTTTAAAATTATAAACTTCTAAATGCTTTAATGTTGCTGATGTACAAGTAATTGGATATTTGAGACAAACAAAGTTGGTAAATCGACGATCATATTTCATACATTTTACGAAACAAATATGAAACAATGAAGTAATTTAAAAGAATCTTTTTTCTTGTTGCTAAGCTAAATTCTTTTGGAAAGAAACGAATCATAGATAATGTTCCTTTGTAAAATTTTGTAAGAAAAAATATTTTGAAGAAGGATAATTGTTTTGTAATAACGAAATTGCGTAATAAATATTTAAGTAGATACACATGTTTTCCGAATCTAACGTTAAATTGTGAACAGTTGTGTCACAGTTCGTCACATCTTTTGTGAAACGTAAGATATGGTATGGCGACCGGTGTTTGTCCATGTTGATACAAAAGCTGAAACACGTGCGAACAGAAACCTTACTATAATCAACAAAAACGAATATTCGTCGATATTTCGTTTGCTTTTTATCACAATTCTATCCGTTAAACAAGCGGTAGAACTATATACAGAAATATAAGGCATGCTTATCCGATAATGCAAACTCGATGTCAAAATAGAAAAGGAAAAGTTGAAAACACCTTTAATATTTTACGAAATTTCATTTTCACGAACCATAGCCGGGCCTTAGTTTATGAAGCCAAAAGTACGCGTACATACTGACACGTGTAGCATATAATAATATTTCAAGTTTATCCACAATATTTTCCTTTATCAGTATTCAAATTTAGTTCGTCGAAAAATCTATGAAAATAATTTTTCGTACATTGTTTGGTTATGATGTAATCTTACTAGCGGAGTGGGGGGAGGGGGGGTACATTTACAAACGGACACAATAGCAAACAGCAACAATGAGTTGCGACACATTACCGCATGCATAATTACAACATGCATGCGATAACATTGAAACTGTTGTATGATGGCTTTTTCATTATTTTTAAGGATTGAAGTACTTGGTTTAGCAGAAATATACTAAGTATTTACTAGGAAAGAAAAAGGAAAGATAGTAGAGTGGTTTTCGATACTTGTTTGTTACTATAGAGTATCGATAATCTGACATTTAAATCTACTCGAAAACTTAGTTCCCATCGAGCTCGCTTGGAGCGTTGCTCAGTTTGTTTTACAACATTTCTTTAGGGTTCGGTTGTTGACAATTAATATTGGTGAGGAAGCGTTCCTTTTCACAAAAATAGCTCGCAATAGGGATGCCTGTCGCAGAAGCAGAAGTCTTGCAGTGGGAAAAGAAAAAAGTAGATGATGATACCTCATATGAGAGAGAGTTTTTATTATGTATTAATAAAATACGAGCATTACGTGTTTGATATATTTATTGACAGAGAATGCCAAATCGTTATATGATTAATATATGGCATCTACCATAGAGTAGAAGGAGTTTAGGTGGAGTTTAGGTTCACCACATTTCTCCCCTCCTAACCTCTTAGCTGTTCTGCTGAATATAAGATGCAGCCAACACCTGGTTGAGGTGTCGGCGCCAGACATCGCCGTTGTCGGTGCGGATCTCATAATGAAGTCGGCCTAGACGTCTTGTGATAGTACCAAACTGCCAATGGTGCTTAGCACTCGTGTAGTCACGGGCCTGTACTCGTTCGCCGACTTCCAACTGTCTGACCTTGATCTCTTGATGTTTTGATGTAGTTTTTTTATGGGTGTTTCTAAACATGCAGTGTAATGCTGTTCGAACTTCTCTTCCAAACATTAACTGATAAGGTGTCTGACCATTCAAGTTTGGTGTCCGTCTGAGGCGAGTTTTTACCATGACAAGTTTCTCTTGAAGATTACCCCTTTCTCCCTCTAAGCTTCGTAAGATTCTCTTGACTGTTTGTACGTATCGTTCAGCTTGTCCATTGGTTGCAGGGTGGTATGGAGCAGAGGTTTTGTGCGAAATCATACAGTCTTTTAGAAATTTTTCGAACTCTCCCGATACGAATTGTCGGCCATTGTCTGAGACAAGGAGTAGAGGTGTTCCATAGGTGCAAAATAGTTCTTTCAATTTTTGGATGCACCAAGAGCTTGTCGTTGATTTAGTAGGTATAATCTCTGTCCATTTCGAAAATGCGTCTACAACTATTAAAAGATAGTATCCGTAAACAGGTCCGGCAAAATCAATATGAAGCCTTTGCCAGGGGCCCTTTGGGTGTTCCCAGTGGTGTAGTGGTGCTTTCTCTGGTTCATTTTGTTGTAATCTACATGTTCTACAGGACTTAACTTTTGTTTCGATATCATTGTCAATTCCTTTCCAGTATACAAAACTGCGGGCCAGTAGCTTCATTTTCACAATGCCCGGGTGACCGAGGTGTAGTTCGTCCAGCACTCGTTCGCGTAATGTTTTTGGGATTAAGACTCGCGTTCCTCTTAGTATACATCCATCATTGTAACCGAGCGTTTTAAGTGATCGGCCAGTTTGTAATGCGAGTACTAATGGTGTATAATCGGAATCAATACTTGTCTCTTTCGCTATGATATTTGGGTTGACATCAATGGTATGTATTTGTTGAAGTTGAAAGCTGTAATTCTGGTCCATTTTGTTTGCCTTTGTGTTTTCTACTGGGAACCTGGATAGGTAATCTGCATTTGAGTTGTTAGGCGAAGTTCTGTATTCAATGTTGTAGTCAAATCCAGATAAGAAATGAGCGTAGTGGAATAATCGCATTGTACTCATTGCTGGTAACGTTTGATGTGGGTGGAAAATTATTGTCAGTGGTTTATGGTCTGTCACTAGGATAAATTTTCTACCGTAACAATAATAAAAGAACTTCTTCAATCCCCAGTATATGGCAGTAGCTTCTTTGTCAATTTGGCTGTACTTCTTCTCGCTATCCGATAGTGTTCTGGAAGCGAATGCTATCGGTCTTTCTGTTCCATCTGGGAGTCTATGTGATAGTACTGCTCCGATTCCCAGTGGAGATGCGTCTGTTGCAAGAACCAAGGGCCTCTTGGGATCAAAATGTATAAGTACTCTTTCGCTTAGAATTTCTTTTTTAATGTGTATAAAGCTCTGTTCGCATTCTGTAGACCATCGAAAACTAGATTCTTTCTTGAGTAAGTTGTTCAGTGGATTCGTGATCGATGATAGGTTGGGTATAAATTTGTTGTAAAAATTTGCCATTCCAAGAAATGTCCTCAATTCTGCGGTGTTGACTGGGCGTTCTGTTTTAATTATTGCGTTAATCTTTTCTCTGTTTTTGTGTAGACCTTCTTTGTCGATAGTGTGTCCCAAATAGTCGATGCTTGTTTTGAAAAAGTGGCACTTATTTTTGTTTACTCGTAGGTTACTTTCTTTTAGTTTGTCTAACACGAGCTTAAGTCTCTGTAGTAATTGTTCTTTGTTGATGCCTTGAATGATGATGTCATCAAAGAAACATTTTACACCTTCGAGATCTTGAAGGAGTTTATCCATAAATTTCTGCCAAAGGCTCGGCGCGACCTTAACGCCGAACATTAGGCGGTTCACCTTAAAAGTGCCTCGATGCGTACTTAGTGTTTGTAGCATTGCGCTTTCTTCATCCATTGTCATGTTGAGATATGCCTGGGTGATGTCGAGTGTACAGAATAGTTTACCTCCGTTCATCTCTGCAAATATATCTTCTATCATAGGTATTGGATATTGTTCATCTTGTATGACTTTATTTAGTGTAACTTTATAATCAGCGCACAATCGGATACTCCCATTCGGTTTGACAACTGGTACCACTGGAGTACCCCAATCAGAGTGGTCGACTTTCGTGATGACACCCTGTTTGCATAGTCGCTCGATCTCTTCATCCACTTTGGTTTTTAAAGCGTACGGTATTCTACGTGGTTTGATAAAAATTGGTCTTGTGTTTTCTTGTAGATTTAGGTGTCCTCTGTAATTGGGTATTTCGCCTAAGTCGGATCGAAATACTGATGTCTTGTAAAGTTCCAAAAGCTGGTCTAATTCTAGATTTTCTGATTGCTGTAAAGTTTTTATATCTGCTAAATTTAGAGTTTCGAGTTCTTTCATCCAACTCCGGCCAAAAACGGGGTCAACGTTGTTGTTGATGAGGTATAATTTACCGTGGAATTCTTTTCCTTGGCATCTGCATTGAACGTATGCAACACCTGCAGGTTCGATTACTTCGCCGGTATATGTTTTGAGTTTTATATTAGTTTTAAAGATTCTTTTGCCGATTTTCAATTTTCTGTAGTCTCGTAATGACATAGAAGTAAGTGTGGCTCCAGTGTCAAATTCCATTTTCATCTTAGCATGTTCAATGTGTACCGTTATCATGTATTTTTCGGATGTTTCACCAGATATAACATTAATATCATTCCATTCATCATCATCGCTTATCGCTGAGTCGTTTAATTGATTTATATCCGGTGTAGTCTTACTGGGCTTCGCATCTGAGCGCCGTTGTAGACACACACTAGCTAAGTGTCCGACCTTCTTGCATTTATAGCATGTTATGTTTATAGCGCTACATTTCTTGGTTTCGTGATTTAAACCACAGCGGAAACATTTCCCTTTTAAATCTCTTGGTGTGATTCCTCTAAAAGGAGATTTTTTTGAATTATTGTAGGAATCAGTGGAAATTTTATTGATATTGTCACTACTTGGTTGTTCATTCGGAAGCATTGATGTATTTTCTGCTTTACTCATTTCAATAGATGTTGCAATCTGTGTCAGGTGTTTAAATGTACATACTGTTCGGTCTTGTAAAATTTTTGTACGTGCGTCGCTATCTTTCAATCCTCTTATGAGTTGAAGAGATAAAAAGCTTTCTGAAATGTTTTTCTGGCAGTGTTGACATTTAAATTCGCAGTTGGTAGTGAGCTTTTTTAAATCTGCGGCGTATTGCGCTACTGTTTCATCCGATTTTTGAGTTCTCGATATAAATTTATGTTGTAGAACCCATTTGCTAGGTTTTGGGTCTAAGTAGTCGTCAAGTGTTTCAGTAATTTCGTTAAATGTCTTATTCAATGGTTCGTCTGGTGCTATTAAATCACATAATTTTTCATGGAGTTCTGGTGATAATGTAGACAGAAGAATATTTGTCTTCATGTGGGGCTCAGTAATTTCATTAAGTCTAAAGTACACTTCCAGACGTTTTTTAAAGTTATTGAACGTTTCTGATTCATGTAAAGGATTAAATTGTATTTTTGGTATAATCTTATGGTATTGGTATATTCTATGTTGGTCTTCCTGTCGCTGACCTTGAATAATGGTTTTTTTTGTTAAAAGTTTTGATACTAAAATAGTGTGAAGTTCTTCGAATTCGTAGCCGTAATTTTGTTCGTGTAAATACGCTGTTTCATCGTTATCATCTATGGTTTTGTTTTCTATCTTCTCTTGTAACTCTCGCAGTGCTGTTATGGTGTCCTTCAAGGCTGCGGAGCGAGCGGTGATGTCCTCGTCAGACATCGTCGCCCTCTGCTCGATGTAGGTATCGAGTCTGGTGAGTATCCCACGTAGGGTGCTCCGTTTTTTACGTAGCTTTTCCATTTAGGTTCAGTTTTTCCTCGTCGCCAATATTATGTATTAATAAAATACGAGCATTACGTGTTTGATATATTTATTGACAGAGAATGCCAAATCGTTATATGATTAATATATGGCATCTACCATAGAGTAGAAGGAGTTTAGGTGGAGTTTAGGTTCACCACAGTTTTATTTTTCTTTTATTTCAGTTTTCCTCTATTTATGTTATATAGTCTAACAATCTTGTAATGTTTTTATTGATCGTTTACGTAATTTATATAATACATGTAAATACATACTTGCATATCAATGCGAGTAGTAAATAAGTAGCGAAGGCAATAAATCTAAATGTGTTATGTTGACGGTCACATAATTGTTTATAACTAAACCTCGATAAGTAAATAATATACTATTTGTGACCATACAGTATAATATGCACTATTTTTACTTAAATTGTTTTTTTTTTTCAAATAGTTTGACGTGATATGTTTTTAAATCCAACTGCCGTAATAACTTCTAAAACCGTTTTTTTTGCACTATTTTTAATTTTAATAATAAAATATTATGTACCCCCTATTTCATAGGAGTAATATTACTAAAGTATCAAGTATGTCTCGTCCGTGGAAACAGTCTCCTTAACTCAGCTTTTGTATTAAGATTGCACTAAACTGTGCCGTCATATTGGTACTTGAATAATGTATTACTTTGTCGTCTTTAAACAATAGGATATCTAAAAGTCAAAGGTGCATTATTTTCAATATAACGACGCTAAGATTTAGTAGCTTGGTAATATTCCTGTGAGAAGCTTATTATGAGTGTTAGACTGAAGGTTTATTACCAGTAAGTATATTCTAGATTTTAGCTTTGTTTAAAATTATGACTATAACTTATACTTCGCGATTTACGCTTCTAACCACTTCTATGGATGCTCATGCGTATAATAATATTACCATCTAATATAAAATGAACTAAATTTAACTAAGAACAATTTGTATAACTAAACACCTTAATACTAAAGGTACGTAAAGGTCACGAATGTACGGAGAGATTACAGTTATCGCCCTACCACAGGTTTCCGTAATGTGCGGCGACCTACATAATGCACTGTTCTGTCTTGTATCGTTCATCTTGTTAATCCTACTAATATATGAGCAAGGATTTAGAACGAGATCCGCGAACATCGTGTAAAGTAGTGCGATTCTCTACCACTATCAACTATAATACATAAACGGCTATCAAGAAATTTAGATTGAAAATCTGTTCAGCGCCCCTAGCGGGAGTTGCAGGAACTATTTTTTGCGGTACATTTTAAAATATATCAAACTAACAATATTCCATAGTATTGATTGTAGAGAAACACGATGCCTTTTAGCACGTTTTTTTAGTACTTTTAATATTAAGAAAATTTAACGGTATGCAACTTTAACCGAAGAAAGGCGTAAAATAATATTGGCTGAAAGGTACTTTAGTGTACTTACGTTTTTTTTTTACATTCAGCATATTCTTATTCGCGATATAACTATAGTTCGAATCATGTTAATTATTTATATTATTATGATAAATTATTGGTGCGGTATTAAACCACAATACACACACCTTTGTCACAAATAAATCTTTAGGCTTTAGGTAATATTGAATAAAAACATGTACAGTCAACGAAATAAAACTGAAGCCAAAAATGTATATACAATAAAAATACCTAACTTAAGTTTTGTAAGAATATTTTTCAGCTTCACTATGTAGTCGGCTTTACTCACTTTGGAAGTAAGTTACTGAAACTCGCTTTGTGAATACATAAAGGGTACTTTCTTTTGAAGTTTCCCGTACATTAATATCATATTAATATACATTCTGTTAAATAACTCAAAACTCTTCTCTGCCTCTGTGGCGCGGTCGGTTGTTTAACCAACTGCTGAGCATGAGGTTCGATTCCCGAGTCGGGCAAAGTACTATTGGTCATTTCTAATTTATATTACAATGTTTCTCAATAATAGCTACGATGATAACGTGCCCGGTAAATGGTAATATACTCGGACCCCATTATACGAGACTAAATTTGTTAATGGCAAAAAGATGTATTACATATTAAACCGTCGGGTAAAACAGGGATGATATTATATAGGAAATTATGTGTTTTAAATTTTCCTGTTAAAACTAGTTTATAATACGGTTATATGTAATTAGATAGAAAAATAACTCTTAAGTACTCATCTTTCTAACCACAAGTCGACCACAATGGTGGTCTAATTGAGAACATCATATATAAGTACATAATTTATAAAGTGCTTATTCACTAAACAAATTACTACTAATTACATAAATACGTGTATTTTTTTCACTCGGGTATTTCCAAAAGTCAAAATAATAGGTACTCGTTTTCTAATTGAATATTTAAAAAAGGCTTGACCAAGACGCGCCCTTTTCCTAATTGCATACTTAATTCTTTTTTATTTACAAACCGGTACCTTGAAATTAAATTAAGTATTATAAAAAGACACAAACCTTCTTTGTGTACAATATATAAATTAAACCCATTAATGTTCCAGTGCTGGGCAACGATCTCCTAAAGGAATGAGGTAGGATTTAAGCCTTGAGTCCACCACGGTGGCCGAGTGCTGGTTAGGGAGTTTGCATACCTTCAAGAACTGTTCTAAAGAACTCTCAGACATGCAAGTTTGCATCACGATGTTTTACTTCACCGTTGAACAAGTGATCATTATTTCTAATAATATAACTTCGAAAAGTAATTGGTGTGTTGCCTCGGCTACGAACCGTCGACCACTTGCATGGGAGACGTCACTTAAACCACTCGGCTATCACTGCTCTGTGTACAATATGTCAGAGATTTTATGTCTCCCGTTAATACATTTTATTACTATTTCTATAAAGGTATTAACAGGTGACGGCTAACTTTAGATAATAAATTTAATGACGTAGTAAATACGGTCGTTATTTTATTGCCAATAACCTTCTCCAGGGCAATCACTGGTGTGAACACATTAAAATGAAAGTGAAGAATAAATTATAATAGACAAACAGGTCTAAAGCAAAGCATTACCTACATAAAAATATTATTTAAGAATTTTATTACTCTTGGGAGGAAATAAATGGGTTAGACTGTACTTTTTAAATACGTGTTTTTTTTTTATTGCACAAACAAAGGCAACTATCACGGAAATCCAACTTTGCGATTACAGTTAATATCTAGCTCTATGAAAATCATTTTTTTATAAATATATTTGTAATGTGATATGGTCGTCTTAAACACGGATAGCTGTATGTCGTAGTGTTGTATCGAAATAGCCATTAAACATGTCCTAAATCTTACTCGAAATTGAGTTTTAAAATGATTTGTAGTTTATCTGACACTAATACAATCGAGCCTTAAATATATTTTCATTACTTAACAAGCATTTAGTAGCGAGCAATAAAAAAATTATAACAATAAATCTATGGACTGCCTTTACTCTCGCGATGATTCAATGCAGCATGCAGTTACAAGCAGTTACACGGCGGATGTTGATACATACGGCCGGAGTACGTTCAATATTGATCTCAGAACACAATAAGATGACAGGTGTTCACGATTGTTTGTGTTACACACCAATGTACACTGATTGAAGTCATTCAATGATGTTGGTAAACGTTCAGCCCATGCAATTCGTACTACTAAAGTTTTAAATGAAAGTTTGTGGGTATTTGTACATACATACATACAAACAGACAGACATACATACGAACATACATATATACATACATACATACATACAGACATACATACATACATACTATCACGCCTGTTATACTCGAAGGCTTAGACAGAGGTATATGAAATACACCCGGTCCACGTTTTGCCGTTAACCATGTTAGTCCCGTGTAATAGTCGGCGAGCGTGTTGACATTTACGCATGTTAGTTACTCTTTCAGCCAAAATCTGTTGAACGGAGTTCAGAGAAATTTTGTTCACAAATAGTCCTGGACATATTATATGCCACCGCTGACGTAGCCGGGAGACAAAAAGCTGTTATAAATAGTATTTCACCGGAAACGCATGAGATTATATGAAAAGTATGTAATAGCATACATTTCAGAATTTAAACTAACAGTATTGACAGAATTTTGTAAAGATCGTACCAAGTGACATTCTTTGGGCTCTGTCTACCCCAGTGGGGAAAAGGCGTGATATTATGCATATACGTAGTAATGACAAAAATTATATAGAATCTAGTGATGTCATAAACATATTATTTCCATAACCTAGATTTCTATAATAACGTCTTTGATAACTTCTAGGTCATTCACCTTTATGTTTTGTTTTTAAATTCGGCATCCCGTTTTTATAAGTTTGGCAGTATTAGTATTTCACTTTCAATTCAAATATGGACAACTATAAAATAACGGTTAGTTGCAATAAAATAACAGTTATCATAACGTTACTGTAGCTATATTATAGTTCTTTATACGTTTCACCGTAAGGTCGTATTGTACGCACAAAACTGATGTCATATAGTTTTTACGTATATTTCTATGCACGTGTCGTTATTGCACTAGCATTATGTGGGTTAGTGTTTCACTTTTATCTATAGCGGCCTTTTAACACCAATAACTGTTATAATCTGTTTTTTAGTTGAGAAATAAAAACTGTTTGGTTTTATTAGTTAAGTTTGGGTTTCAGACGGTAGAATAATTGTAATGTGAGATAAGGATTCTAATTTCAGAATACAGAAACATACTTACTTTAGGTACCTACTAAAATCCTTTATTTCATTAATTACGTGTTTAAGTAAGCGAACTTTATAAGTCGAAATATAAATAGACAAAGTGTAGAATTCGCACGAATATAATATAAGTAATAAGTTTTTATTACAGAAGCCATTATTATCACAATATTTTATCTGTACATACATAACAAAGGTGTAAAATTATTATGAAATCAAAAGTACAAAGTTTCATTAAACTTTTCACAGAAAGTAATAACTCGCTCGTAAATTTGTTTGTTTGTGCAAAAACATACATAATCCAATTACAGAATTGGCACGAAATATTTATTACTCGATAAGATAACGATTTGTTGATAATTTTATTACTTTTGATACACGATATCGTAACGAAAATAATTCGACCAACAACATTTTCATATGTTAAAAAAATTAAATAATTAATTCATTCACTTAGGTCAAATGTTGATACTTAAAAAAGTTGATGCAATTACAGAAGAGTCTGTAAAAAGCCTACTGTAGAACCTTATGAGAAGTGCTAGAAGAAAGTCATGGCTACTCTTTTCAATTGCGAAATTATTTACAATGTGGTTAATACACTTTTAAAGTACCAACAATACAAAACCTGTAAGTGTTTATTGTAGGACTATTAATTCCAAGAAACATGACACATCCTTTGCCTAGAAATATGTCAAAACTATGTCAGTATCTACGTAAACCTATGGTAAATAAAATAATAATCAATTACACGTCATTAATGACTCAAGCTTCTTAGTGCGAATCGGTTAAGTTTTATATAACGACCCATCTGACGTAGCCATGGATAACTGCTATAACGAGTAAGAAGAAAACATGTGATAAGTTACAAAATATTAATATTTCTAAATAATTTTATATTTTATAAAAAAAAAAACGTTTATATAGAGTGTATTAAATATAAGCTAGAAGAATATCATTTAATATAGCGCTTCAATACTATAAATCGGAGTAAATTGGTTTAAATAAAGAAATCAATAAGTAATAAAAATAATTAGAGACAACCAGTTATTTAGACATAAGTACATTATTTAACGTCTTTGCAATTGTCTTGTGTTATGAACAAATATGATAACGTTTTGCCGAGTGCACGCGCACTTAACATAGTGAAACCGTATAATACATGGTAGAATTAAAACGAAGTTATTTGCAATTGAGATAAGTTATGTTTGTTGTTGTGTTAGGGAAGACCAAGGCTTGCAACTATTATAAATATTTATTTTTAATAACTGTTATAGAATAAATATTTAAAGTTATATTTTATTTACTGATGTTATAAATAAAATAATGGGGGAGATAATTTAATGTTTTATAAAATAATAATCACGTATGTTTAGGAAGTGTTATTTCGTAAGTACATATTTTAAATGAGTGTAATAGTAATGATGATAACACAGAAAAATAAACAGTTGTAAAAATCTGCCACGTTTCCGTGAAATAATAAATTATTTTAAAGATATCTAAGTCTGTGAAGTATAATTAGGATTTAATTGTATTAATCACCAACTTATGATAAATTATATTAACTATTGCTATCTTATCAGATGAATAAACATTTATTTTTGTAATTTCTTTACATTTTACATTTCCATGTTTTTTTAATTAACTAGTTTTTACCGTAAATATAATAATGTGGATCATTTAAATGCTACTTTATTTGTAAAATGGAGATTTTCGTAACAGAATTGTGTATCGGAATATTTTTGTATGGTCTATTAGGCCTTCTTGCTATATTTGTAACCGGTTTTAAATAAAAATACAAACATAAAATTGTATCATTTAAGTGTTAGATAAAACCTGCTTGTAGCAGTTTAAAGTTCACAGTTAATTTAACCATAAGATGTCACGAATTATTATAACCTTGGCGCAACGCTACACATTGTTTTTTTTTTCGATTTACTATGTGATTTGTAACAAAAAATATACTTTATATATTACGCATAATCTTGACAACGATCAAAGATTTTTAGAATATTTGTTTCCCTATAAGTACAGATTGTTTGTACTACCCATCCCAATAAATTAATAAATTAAATTGTATCATTTGCTATTACCCCTATCATAAGATTCTGTAAGTGAAATCAATTTTATGCTAGCCGGAAATTATTAACAAAAATAAAGATTTTAAAATCTTACCTCGGATGTTTCCGTATATTCGACTCCATGCTCATCTCTGTATGTGATATTGATGTTGGCCACAGTATAAGTGTCGCTGACCACGCGCTCTTCACTCGGACCGTACCGCACTGACTCCAGTTCACTTCCCGGGGTGTGACACCCCACGAGTGTCACCACCCACCCCAGCGCCGCCACACGAGACCACAAACCCACACGCATTTTAATTGCTTATACACATCCAATAACCAAACAAAAAAGTTACACTACACAACGTAGCTGCTATAACTCGACTAACGGCCGATATGTTTTTAAACATTGGCGAGCGAAACGATATTACAGTACACAGTTACACTAGTCAGTATACACTCGCACTATATCCACGTCTCCGCAGACCCGCGGCCGTCTACGGTGTGCCGCTAAATGAATACTCGAACACACTTTATCAGCGCCGCTATCGGTTAACGAAAACAGACGCAATGGATTTAGTTGTAGCGATAACGATACGTTATCGTTCGCGAAGACTATTAGCACAGGTACAACACTAGCTTCCTTCTGGAACTCAGGTGTTGCACTCCAAATTTGAATGTTCCCGCGCGTTCCACTTTCATACGTCGACGATATTTTTTTTCTAATTAGGCAAAGGTCATGAGTTTATGCCGTGATTTGTTTTGTTATCTGTGTTGTCTCTGGTCGTTGAAGTCGATGGCTGCACCATAACCGGCGAGGTACTTCACAGCATCGGGCAACTGGAACAATAGAAATATGACGTCAGTAATTGCTAATTATATTATTCGCTTCGTGGTCACGTCGGCAAATTAATTTCTTTGCTTTATAGGTTACACACATAATATGAAGCAGTAAGTACCTACTGACATTCCTATTCTATAGTAAAAAACCTAAAAAGTGTAAGTGTATCGACAGTTATTAGTAACTATGTAACTGTATCCAAAAACTGCAAATCACTATGACTAAGGATGTTTTAAAAGCCAAAGTCATATTGTAAAAGTCAAAGGTAAAAAAAAGCTCCGGATTATTGTTGGACAAAATGGAAAAATCTATGTTAATTACAAGTAGGTAGTAATTTTGTGTTGTATCACTGTGATTATTATTTTTCCCAGTGTTAAGTATTTGTTTAAAAATCTAGACAAATATTTCTTTGTTTTCTTATTACTTTGATAACACATTTTGTGAATTGCAAACAGTTTGTCATATTGGTAAAATATTTATTTACTAATTTTGAGGAAATCCTTCAATAATTTTAAAATATATTAATTTCAGTCCTAATTGTTGTTATTCTCTGATAACAATATCTTAAGTCTGCAATTTGTAAACTAATAATTTGTTTACTTCTAGAACATACAACCAGATAATTTTAATTATAGTAAAAACCAGCCAGTTTTATTACACTCTAGATATAAAAACTGTATCATATAAAAACAGGTTAAGTATACAAATAAGTTTTATATCCGTGCCACTGCCTACCTTAAAAAATAAAGCAACAACTCTATGGTAGCAAATGTTAAATTCTTTTTAAAATAGCTTCGAACTTTGAAACGTGTAACCTTTTTCCGAAAATGGTTCGCATTTCCCAACGCATTTATTTGGGAGGAAGGTAGTAAAATCTGTATCGGTGCTTGTTAATTGGCAATTAGTATAGAGTGAACCGATTTCGAAGGCAATCGTAGCGTACTGCATGAATATCTGGTGAACATACTGACCAGCTGGGACCGGTAAATAAGTGCCCGTGTACTGGATTTCAATATTATATTCCCTACAAAACTCGGAAAACTACGATTTTCTGTCATCTTTGGACGTTTTCCCTTAACTCTTCATTACTAATGTGAGATATTTCGACTATTCTACTCCTGTTAAGCTTATGGTGGGTTAAAAATACACTGGATTACGTAATTTTACTGAACTACCGTTCGAGTATAAAAACATAACTTATGTTCTTACTCTTAATTCCAACTGATGACCAAGCCAAATACGTAACTTACGAATTTATCGAAAAAGGTAACGTGAACTGGTAAATATTAACAAAGGCCTAACGGTCACCCATCCTTTAAACAAAGCAATGAAATCAACGTTGTTCATACCTTTTACGATACAAAAGGACCTTCGACGCTGTAAACACTTATATCAATTTACACTACCGATAAGTGGGTCAAATGACGCGCCTACATACAAGAAAACATCAAATAAAATATCCCGTATCTATACTAATATTATAAAGCTGAACAGTTTGATTGTTTGTTTGAACGCGCTGATCTCGGGAATTACTGGACCGATTTGAAAAATTCTTTCAGTATTAGATAGCCAATTTATTAAGGACCACGCTACGATACAATAGGAGCAGAGTACCAGTAAAAAATGTTACAAAAACGGGGAAAATTATGACCTACTCTCTCTTATGTGACGCAAGCGAAGTTGCGCGGGTCAGCTAGTAACTGATAATAATAATGCTCTAGATTACAGATATTTTTGTTATATTTATAGTCTTTATTGGGTCGATGACACAGGGTCAATGACCAGTAAAAGTGTTGATACCATGATTCATGTATTCATTGTTATTGTAATAATAATAAATGAATGTGAAGGATGCGGTTTCTTACAGAATAGGTAATACGTTTATCCTGTCGGGTGTAAATAAATGAAATATGTTGACCGCTAATGACCGTGGTCGTGTAGGTAAACGAGGTCTGATTACACATATTATTATGTATATGAACACTATACACTTTTTGTACTCGTGGTTAAGTAAAAACAGCCGCACGAATCGATCTCGAAGGTTAAGCTACGCTTGCCGAGGGTGCTCTGTGGATGGGTGACCATATTAAATAGCCAGTCATCAAGTGCCTTCATGTTACCGTAGGCACGTTAAAGTGATCGTCTCACGAGTAAATTTCTAAAGACCTTTGACAGTCTCTGCATGTAAAGTACTGGTATTCAGCTGCATCCAGTGAGACTGGAAGCCGACTCCAACAAAATAGGAAGAAAGGCAAGGCTGATTGACACACTACAAACTTTTTGTACATACACTTATGTGTTAAACAGTTGCACAAAAACTAAACGGTAAAAGAGCAGTTTTTAGGTATCACAAATATTATCAATGGATGTAGCGGCTTTTTAGCTTGACCTACACTCGCCAGACTAGTTAATGACTATCTCATGTATGAGTAATGACCCCGCGCTAAAATGATCGCAGTTCACAGTTTATCAACCAATTCGTACCTAGATAATATTGTTATGACTTTAATTTTATATGTAGTGTTTTTTACGTTTTAAACAATATTTAAATGTGTGCATCATACCTACCTATTATGTCATTTAAGGAACACAGTCAAAGCTTTTGTTTAACTTTGTTGAACATTTATGAAATGGGTATTTATATGATGGGTTCATGAAATTTTCGAACACTATTAATTAGTATTTGCGAGTAATACCTATTTTAATAAAAAGCAGCGTAGTTGTATTCATTAATAAGTCATCTAATCTGAAGCCCGTATTCACAGCCTTTTCTCAACTAAGTAACACGGTTTTAATAACCTATTTTAGCATGAGAATCCGTTTCCTAAAACCGTGCTTCCTTGATCTATATCCTAGTCTATAAATACAGACCTTAGAGTTCACCCGTCATAAGGTAGTTCAACAGTCCCACACCTTAGGTAAACGGCCTCTAAACGGGCTGGTTCCTGACCTTGCCTAAGATGAAGGTTCAATGGCATGGAATAAAGGAAATGAGGATTTATGACACGGGCGGGGCACGTTATGGGAAACAAAAGCCTATAGTTTCCGCTGGCGATAAGCCAAATGATGTTTGTTTAAGGTTTATTAGAGACCACAAACATTGTTACCACATACGAAATTTTATGTTGATTTTTGTACTATGTTCGATTATTTTTAACAGTAGTTAGGAGTTTTGTAATGTGTCCGGTACTATAATTGTTTTTAAATTCTTGTGACTTGAAAATTAAAGGTTAGAACACCTTATTTGTTTACCCATCGTCTTGACCGTATTGGCTGACTCGGACAGTCAAACGCAGACTAAGGTATTCTTGCCTTTAATTTTCAGCGTTAAAGACCCGTTGCATCATATTATAATCTTACTGTAATTGTTAGTGGCAAAATGTAGGTATATTTCATACACCTTTACCTACACCTTCGGGTACATAACAGGCGTAATTTTATGTATACGGTGTAATACGGACGTATTTTTATTAAAATAGTAGAAAATTAATACAATTGATTTGATACGTTTTATCTTAGATGGATTACAATCGCAATCCTTGATTTATTAGTGTACATTCTCAGAAAACTTTACAAACATCTGATAAATATTGATCGATTGGTTTTGCGTGCAAGTACTCATACATAATAATTCTCAAAATTGGTAAAACAAATGCAATGCGTCAGACACTTAGAAGGATCTCAATTTCTATGAACGAATAACTGTAGACTATATAAAAACTGCGCTCTAAAATCATAGAACAATTATTGTACAGGTGACTTAGCTCACGTATGCTATATTAGTCATAATAAGCCACCTTCACGGCTTCACAGTTCAACGGGTGACGAACCACTTACCGTAACTCCTTAACAAAAGTAAGTCTCAAGCCGTTCTCAAATCACATGCTTCAAAAAAACAACTTGAAAAGACTACATCAGCTATTTTTCCAGACATTTTCAAGTAAATGTTTTGACATTATTTTCTTGGTTCATTGTTTGATTTTCACGCGTGTTTCGGTACAAAGATCAGGCATACTCACAGTAGCTATCAGCGTATGTAAGTAAATAAGAACACGATGTTGCTTAGTGAATGTATGAATAATAAAATGCCTGTGTCATCGGTGGTTACTACAGGAAATGGACGATTTAGTTACAATAAAGGTTAGTTGGAAACCGCGGATTAGTAGGACAGTGTATTTGAAATTCATAGTGCACGACACACTGTCTAGGCTGAAATTATACTAACATTTTTTTAAAAGACATTTTTGCTTTTGTATGGCAAACATACAAACAACGGACTTAAAGTACAACCACAAACGACTATTTGCGGATCGCGCAAATAAATGTTCCGTGGGAATCGAATCTAAGACCTCTCGACGCAATGGTAGTAGCGTGGCATTCTTAACCTCTGCGCCACGGAGGCGTTCCGCGTATCGAAAAAGTTGTGAAATAGTTTGGTAAAGTTAATTAATTCTGTGGGATTCTGTTTGTCGCGTCAATGGTGTGACGTCATAATTTCAAAATAGCCGTGACCACAGACGATTCAAATATTTTATTAAATGTATAAAACATAAACCGTGTGACCCTTAAATTAACGTAATCATGAGATTTTATACATTATTTGTAACATAATTAACATATAAGGGACACAACAAGCTTGTAAATTCGAAATATTAGTATAACATGAGCATAATGCAGGCAGTTTTCATGCGACAAAATATTAAAAAGAAAAAATACTTTTGACCTACAAATTGTTTACACAGTTTTACGACCGTTCTCCATACATATATGTCAAAACAAAAGTTTCAGAGTTATTTGGTCGCGAAAGTCATAAACTTGCGAACACGAAGTGGGAACGTTATCTAAAATGATGTAGCTATGTACGATGTTTGTCGTAAAAGAAAATTGTAAAGGAAATAGTAATTACGTGACTGAGATCTGTGTCATGTGTTTTCATACAAATATGTTTTTTTGTTTCACGTCTAGACAAAAATAAACTTGAGTTATCACTAAGGGATTTTATACTAAAAATAAAAGGTAAGTAGTCAGTTTAAAGACGTACATGGACGGTAGAATATCTCTGTCCAAAATAAAAAAATATATATTAAGTAGTATTTATTACCTACATATGTAGTAACAATTTTTTTTTGGCATGATTATGACACGCAGTGAGAACATGTATCTTAACTAATTATTGTGTTTCAAGACAAATTTTAAGCATAATACTGCTTGTTTTATGACCTCTATTTCTTAACAATTTCTATTTACATCATGCATGACGGTGCAAGCAGAGGCATATTCAGTGGACACCCACGTTTTAGTATTTACTTTACATTAAGTGTAGAAATACTATAAACTTTACTATCGGAAATTTGTATTTCGTGTATAGTACTCTACACAAACAAATAATTACACAACCTTATCGTACACTTTCTACAATAAAATTACCGCATGCATCTACGACATCAAATTTCAGAAAAATTAAAAACAAAATAATCAAAAGGAATGAAGAACATATCAGTTTTCCGATATCACATTATCACAATACAAACGGACTTTTATTCAGATTCCTGATTTTTAATCCAAAAGACATGTTCTACAAATAGTTTTTAAGTACTTTTATCCCAGAAGTTCAATTTCTGGTTATTATATTAATCCTTACAATGTCATTGGAACTTCCTTAAATAATTCAGTTACATAACACATTACGTTATCATAGTAATATTTGCGAGAGATTATAAACATTACGATTGCGGTTTTTGAGTTTGACGTTGACAAATACTACGTAAAATAACGTATGTATTTGTATAAAAAACAAGATACTCACTGTTATATTTTTAAGGGTTTATTGCACTGACTACCGCATTGACGCTGAATTTGTGCGACTTTGCGTATCGGTTGCGCCCTTATTTCTAAGACGAAACAAAAAAAGTAGAACGACAGTTTTCGTCATCAGACCAGCATTTTTTTTTATTATAGATTGAAAAATCTGACGCCTTTTGAGGTAACCTTTAAACTTAATTATTTAACACTATTCGGGAATTAACGCGAGCTTTTATCACAGACTGACAGGTTATCTGGTCAAAGATTAACCTTGTTCATCGCAACCTGCCCGGTATATGGCAATAGACTTGCCCCTATTACAAACACCTCTGCTAACACATAATGGGACAATAACATTTAAACTGCACGTTTGGCGCAGTGGTTTAAGTGGTCACCTCGCCACAATAACCATAGTGCCGCGTGTGGCGGGTTCGAATCCCACCCGGGACAAATATTTGTGTGATGAGCACGACGAGTATTTATTTGTTCTGAGCCTGCATGTTAATTTATCTATATAAGTATGTATTTAGAAGTATATAAGTATGTTTATCAGTTGTCTGGTTACCATAGTACAAGCTCTGCTTAGTTTGGAATCAGATGACCGTGTGTGAGTTGTCCAAAACTATTTATTTATATATATTTATTTATCTATACTTTATATTGTGTACATATGTTCTACCAAGTAATATCAACAGCACATAGTCATACAAGTTTCTTGTATGAAGATAACATAAAACTAGTTTCAAGAGCAAAGAAAAACATATCTCATAAGAACTAAGGGTTAAAGTACATGACAATGACGTAAAAAGTAAATATCACGCATTCACCTACTGTTATGATAACATTGTACTCTAAACAATACCATAGAAAATAATTTAACGTGAAATTAGTAGTTACATTATTAAAATGTTACACTTGGCATTGAATTTCAAAATTCAAGGTTAGGACTAAAGGATGTGCAATAGATAATGTGTTTAGAAATTCTAATTTGATGGTTTTTGGTAATTTATTCAAAGGAATTTGTTTTAATGATGTCGATTATTAAAACACCTGAATAAAATGTTATTTTCTTTTGTAATTCTATTGTTTCTTCCTATCTGGATGGTTGTCCGGAAATGGCCTGGGAAGGCAACCGATGTTTTAAACGTGTGAGTGAGATCTTTGCCCAATAAAGGTACATAATAGGCTGGGAAAAATATGCTATTTTTATAATGCGTGAAGTATTGTTAGGACTCTTTTACCCAAAAAATACGAAATTATTTCAATGAAATTTCCATTAGGTTATCTTTCGTAGGTAGAAGCCAAAACATAAGGGTCTTCAAATTAACATATTGTTAAGTTTGATTGTTAAATATAGGTATACAGAATTCCCAATTTATTAAAGAACCGCTCAGGAATAGTAAATTATATGGCAAGCTATCTCAAGATACTCTACAACGTATTTAAACAGTTCGACTCGAGACCCACATACGTAACTATTCAAGCTGTTAGCCGAACTCTGTGTGTGGTTTCCAAGATATAGTGTAATCAGCTGTTATTGAGTCGACCTCCCACCATGGCTTCTATACTGATAGTGTAAACATGATTCACCAGTAGCCAGTACATCATTGACTATACGAATGTCAATTTTGATAACACAGCAAGAGAGTTCATTCGCATCAAGTCTTTCATATATGTATATCGTATTATATTGTGACATACATAAAACAGTTACTTGAGTTTCTTTCTTGTGTACTACCGGGTATAAAACCAGTGGCAATTATTCTGGATGAGTTGTGATGAGGTTGTTTTGTTAGATATTAAGTTATTTAGGACATTACTCATTCATGTATACTTTAGTATATCTTGATAAAGTCCTTTACTTCTTAACTGTTAAAATGTCTAGACGATCTGCGTCATTTTGGCTTTATTTTCATGTTTTTTAAGGCAGTACGATTGCTTTTATAGATTAAGGGGTAAAAAAGTACTTAACTAACTCCGTAAAAAGATCAACGAACAGAAAAGTCAAAGTTCCAGAACACCTTCCGAATTCCATTTAACTTGTAATTACATTTAAAGGAAACAAACATTCGGAAGGAAAACAAACTGTTATTAAAAAAGTTTTTGCTTAAAGCACGCCTTTAGAACCTTTAGGGAGGAAATGATTGAAGGTTGTGTGACGTTGCAAGGCTGTAGCGGCCGTGAATGCCTCTGTCCTTCTCGAAGGCTGGCCCTAGTAATTTGAGTGTCGTGAGTAGTCGTGATCGCATTAGGGCTGTCCAGATAACGATATTTCCGTTTATTTACGTATATTTGTCTTGTTTACAAGGACTTTTGTACGTCATGCCGTCTGTGTCAAGACATCAACCGGGTCAATAACATTTTTATAAGGATTTGTCTGTTTTGCTTTATCGAAGAGATAATCAATTAGTCTATGTTGTGCAAGAAATTGACAAATAGATTTCACTGATATGTAGACATGTATCATTTATATCAAATATCTTTGGAAGTCATCGATTACACATACATAATTAGAACTGATGTCTGATAGCATACAATTAAATATGACAAAACGTACCAAGCCCACCGAATATGCAAACCTGATTACTTAGCAAAGTAATATAGGTATTTGATATACATAATAATATTTATATACGTATAACAGCATAATTATATTAGGAAAAGGTTAGTTAGTGACTTACAAAGTAATTAGTTAACTATGTATCTTCATAACTTACAAAACTAGTAAAATTATGAGCCTGCAAAATTCTAAGTAGCAACTTGAAGATTAGTAACGTGCGCAGTAAATGGTAATAGGCACTCCTCTCATTAATTGGAAGTCGTGGGAATAAAGCAAATAGTACCATGTTATTACCCCTTTAACACAAGCGTGACAAAGCCCACTCAGCCATCATAATTACTAACCTCCGAAAACCATTACACAAATCAAAAATAAACAAATCGATACAAAACGCCCCTCACTAAACGAAGGGGTCGATCAGGTGAGTCGCGTGACTATGTCGATCATGAACTTCAGACCAAGGCTGCCCTGAACTTGGTCTAATGGTCCGACATTGAGCCTCCCCATGCCATCGGCTCCCCTCGGCCTTCGTCGGGTACCATCGGCCATGGGCAAAGCGCTCGTTTTTATGTTACCATTATTATGGCGTGGTGTGTCGAAGGTTGCTTCTGTTTGTGGTTTTCAGGTGTGCTTTATGGGTTTATATTTTCCTCATGTGACTACAATGCCAGGCTATAATAACTTAAGGTTTTATGGAAAATGTTTCAGTAATTTCTCAGTTGCAGGTTGGTGAACTTTTCTGGTCGATAAAATAATAACCATATATTTTACGATGCCCGCAATAGGTGTAATAACATGCCTATGTTGCAAAAGGGTTATAGTATTCGTATTATGACTATATTTTATCACCAATAAGCCATTTCTTTTTAATGGACCTAGATGTCTTGAGTGCTACTGATAGGAACTTAAGACTATCACAATGGAAGGATAGCAACGATTTTAAAAATAAATTGAGGGATTGACAGCCAGATCTGCTAAAGTAATGTCTAATGGTTTTAAACAACATTCAGAGCGGACATTCTATAGATGACGCGAACAGCTTTGTGATTTGGAGCGTAATTTGAAAAGTCAGAAAAGTTAAGGGCAGTTTGAACAACTTATAGTATGTAGTCGACTAAGAATACGATAAAAAAGGAAATTTAAGTGAACAAGACATCATTTAAAATCGTAAATAAATGTCTGACAAATGACACGCAAAATAGGTCAATTTCAAACAATCCATCTGTTATTGTGCTCGTTTAAAAAGCAGCCGCGGTGTAACGACATCGTTAAGTTGACGGCGTCTCGCAGAATGGTGCTGGACCAGTAAAATTGATACTAAAAATTTATTTACCGACGAATACGACTTGTGTGAAACGTAATAAGAGAAAATAAGGCAATAGACTTGAAATTTTAGCTATAGGCTGACTATTTATTAGAGCCCTGTAAGATGCGCGGGTGGTGAAAGCATTAGGCAACGGAGTGTTGCCGGTACAAAATGTAAATGTATGTAATGGGACTAGAATAAAAACATACTAGTTTAAAACTTAAATGATAGCCATAGCCTAGTGATATAAGCATTTCACTTTACACGCAAGTAATCGAATGTTCAAACTACTTCAAATCCTAGGCACCAATGACTTTTACTAATTGCTTACATGCTGGAAACGACAGAGGAAAACCTCGTGAGCCTAACTATTTGCCCTTTGTAGTAAATTCAAAGCCTAGCCCTCACTTACCACTGGAGAAGAGTGCCTAGCAGTAGGATAGTAAATAAATTAGGGTTTCGAATGATAAATTAAACATCTGGTTACTTGACTTGTCGCTGTCTTCATTGCTTCTTATCTACGTTACTAACTTCAGTAGTATCGAACATAAGCGGCAATGTACAACAATTACGCCTTACTGCATCTGCGTTGCTATACATGTTACGTTTAAGTACACCATGACTCGGTATAACTCGTGACGGTTTCTTCTCTCAATAGTCACGAGTTCGATTAAAGCACGTGGTTTTTATTTGTTTGGTTTAAATAAATATTTACAGACTAGCTTTTGCACGCGACTTAATCCGCTAGTTTGTGTTTTGGGACAGAATTTTCATACAAACTTTCATCTCTTATTTTATTTTACAGCTGTAGTAACAGCTGTGTAGCTGTGTATATTAACTGTTATTTATTTGTTAAAGGGGTTGAAACTATAGTATAAGGAAAAAGTAAAAAATATAACTAACTTCGAAGTGATTTAGAAATCGTCATTAATTACTGAGCAATTACTTTCTAATTGCTTTACCAAATATTTGAATACATTAGTCGTTAAATGATCATTGAAGGAAACCATATCCAGTGCAGGTGGTCTCGCAATTTACTGTGATTCCATGGGTCATCATGATGACAAGAAATTAGATCAAGTTTTGGATATTCTTCTTCTTATCGTATATTAGTGGTCAACCTAGTGTCAAAGTTGTTCAAGCCGCCCGAAGGCCTTTGACATGGCTTAACGGCTGCTATCTTAATTGACAACATCCGTGACCGAATTTTTACGTGCCCTCCGAAGCACGGAGAAAAATAATCACGTCATTAAAAAATACTTACTTACCAAAATTGTTATAATCTTAATCTCATGCCTTTCCCGATATAGCACTAACTATTTAATGAATAAACGTCGTTATCTTAATCACTGTAATTATCCCCGGTTAATTAACTAAGAATTAATTTACAAAACTGTCAAAGCACCATGAGTTGCCGGTTCAGTTACTATGAACTATAAAGTACTTTTCTTGTTATGTCACCCAACGGTAGTCACGACAAAAAAAAGTACAACTTTATGTAATTGAGATCCGCTTACCTAATTAAAACAAAAAAATATATAATGATGGTACTTTCGATAAAAAATGGAATGACCGTATAGTTATTTTACTTTCATTTGTTTTGTCGACCCGCACTTGGTTAGCGCGGTGCACTCGAGGCTCCTCCATCATACCGAAAGGAGACCCTTTGCCCAGCAGTGGGACTGTGATAGGTTAAATTAATACTTTATTTATTTTCAAGTTCACAGATATAAATTTATTTATTAAGCAGTTCAGAAGTTGAAATCCTTCTGCATCGAAAAGCACTTGTAGAGATATTTTACACCCTAACCTTTCTGTGCCGTAAATTGCCTATTCTTTCAACATTGAACAGACAAAAAGTTCTTTGTATACAGAAATGCATATCAATTAGTTGCTACACACCAATTAGAATCTGCATTCATACACTACTATCTAAATAAAGTTGGCCTATTACCCTCATTAACTGGCCACCCAAGTAACGGTCCATCACCCAGTTCTTCCGCAACCTGTCCAATGTTTCCCATAATGTTTACCATGATTCGTTCAGCTCGGTCACTTCCTGAAGGCTTGTTTTTGTTGCAGCCAATCATCCTAAGAAATGGAGCGCGAGACGCCTAATTGACCACGTTTTTGCTCTGCAGTTCCGTATTATGGTGAATTGTTTGGTTTTGTTGCTATGGTGAAGAGATTTCGATAGAAACGATGAGAAGATGAATAACAACGGCCCTGGTTCTTTTTTTTATTAAAATTTGGTACTTTTCTTTTAACAGTTGAGTAGCCTATATTAGGTTGATAGTCAACAATTAACTGATCTACTTGCACTTGATGCGTTTGTCTCTTATCCCCCGTTTCTGAGGTACATTTAGCGGTAGTTTATCTATTTAATATCATTTAAACTCATATAAACATAACAGTTTGAATAGATAAACTACCGCTAAATGTGTCGCAGAAACCGGGCATTAGTCGCATATAGCATTATTAAGTTATTCATAATTTCTTCATTGATATTATATACGAGCGAATAAAACCATAGACTAGGTACTAAATATTCGTTAAATAACCTCAAGATGACAAATTAATTAGTAATTAATGCAAGGTGAATAATAATGGAGACAGATCGCCTTGTGGTAAAATTTATAGCGTTGAATAAGACAGAAATTATCTAAGAAAATAGGAAAAAATATAAAAAATACTTTGACAGCTACTCTAGTTTATGACATAGCCCATAATAATATAATATATGCAATAACTTGTATAAGTAATTTCTGTATAAAATTGTAAATAAACAACGAGCGTCTCCCTGCAATATATATTCCCGTCGAACCATTTTCCGCGAACTCTTGCATCAAGGACTTTTTCCCGGAAAAAATCTAGGCTATGTTGAACTAGAATTTAATCAGAGAAGGCATTTTTAGAATGGAGTGGTATTTTCAGGCTAATGCCTGAAAATACCACTCCATTCTAAAAATGCCAACATTTCAATAAATGTTGGCAATTTCAATAAATATATGTTTTTATAAGGTAATCCTTATAAAAACATATATTTATTTAAATGTTTTGTAAAATCATCATGAAATGCATTTTAAATACCTTTTATTTACTCACAAATACAATGTTAAGACTTATTTAAAAGGGATTAAGATATGAGAGATCCGTTGTTTTTGTGTGCCTACTTTTTATCATTGAATATATAGGATATTCTGAGGATATAACAAATAATTACTATTCAAAGTACTACGCGCTGGTCATTGAAAGTCGGAAAAAGTAAAAAATAATAAATCACTCTTTAGGTGCATATCAACAATACTGCAATTTTAAATGCAACACACAAAATAACAACGGTTTCCAAACCGTTGCCAAATAACCGTAAATGTAAAATAGTATAAATACAACGGATGATTCGTACATAACGTTACAAAAAACCGATACAAAAAGTTTGGTATTTGTCGTTTAAGAAGCGAAAACATAAACATTAACAATACGATGTAATCTTAACTACTTGTATAAACAATCGGATCGCGTTTATGCCAACTGTTAAACGTTTAAAAAAATCGAGAAATACATTAATTTTCAAAAAATTTCGTCAGACAGCTATGTGATTGAAGAGTCGTTTGTAATCTTAGAGTCTTTTTTCCAGGCTTCTGACGTCACCTGCAGCCCAATACGCGCGCGGCGCAGCGTAACTGAATTTCAGAGGCCTTAACAGTAACTATTTCACTATCACCCGCTAAACGTACTCAATAAATATTGTACAACAACGGCCTTCTCGGCTTCTCGCCCAGTTTGTTTGTCTCCAAGAGGTCAGGGCAGACCCTCGCCCCCCTCAGGTCATGGCTCATGATCATCGCCTTTTCATAATCATTCCATTGTTCGACCAATTCACTGTCGTATCGATTGAATATAAAATGTCTATTTATCTCTTAATTAATTTGCTCATAAATAAAAGATTATAAAGCAATTAATTTTATTGATTGGTTGTACGCAAACCGCCTGATATTTACAACTACTTCTGACTGTTAGTACAAACATAAAGAGCTAACAAAAATATTTTTTGACTCAAAGATCCTAGTCTTAATTAGTTTTCATCGGTCTTTCATCTTCTGCAGATCGCCGTTTCATTAATAGAAAATTAGCAGTAATTTTTTGGCAAGTTTGTACTTCGCTATGTAAGTAGCAAATAGCGTTTTTTCTCAACCTACTATACCGGGAACGAGACAAGATTATAGACACGTATAGTCTCCGTTCACCTGCTATTTATACGTGCTTATAAATTGGAATTGGAATAAAGAGCAATTATCCACAGTTGGTACGTAAGAGGATATTGCAAGTACAGAACATCGTCGGTCTGTTTAACCACAAAGCGAGGGCCGCAGGGTACTCAATAACTGTGTTTACTCACACAACTACACATACGATTAACTATTCAATGTTCTGTATTTACTATTTTCTAACTATTGTTAAAATTCAAAGGGATTTAATGAAGCTATAAAACCGTGATTACAGTTACTAGCTAGCTGATTGTTGATAAATATTGGCTTAATCTTTAAAATATGACAACAGTTACTAGCCTACTGACTGTTGAACATAATATTGGGCATTTTCCCATTTTTCAATGGTTTTCTTCTGGACATCTTCCACCAATTCTAATAACGTATCATAAGTATCATATGCTTATTACAATTCAAGTAATATTTGATCTAAAATATATGATCTATACTAAAGATATCTGGGTTCAATTCCATAATCTGTGCTACATAGGTAAGGCAATTTTTTCATATGCTAAATTATATAACACAATAAATATGTAAGCAAAATCAATAATTCCAATATTATCGACAACTTAGCCCTTTACCAAGAAACATTACAAGTGAACATGCGTATCCGTCAGGTATGCAGCAATAAAAAAACAATTAATAAATAAAAACGCCATTTTCCTGCTAGCTTGGAAACACCTAGAAGAAAATAATTGTACCACGATACAGTAATATGCTTACGAGATCAGGCGCACGAGCAACTTGAAGTATCCTCAATTTTTATACTAACCAGTTTTGAATCACACTTTTGAAATAGTTTATCCCGGCTTCCCGGGCATTCTCAGGATAATTATCGTCTTAACAGATAAATTGTTGACTGTTGCCTTCCTAAATAAGTTGCCAATTTATGAAGCAGATCATTTGCTGTCACTTTATCTAGCAGATTGGTTATCTGACACTCATTCCTGAACTGTCAAACTGGCCCTTTTTCCTTACATCAAATAAGGATAGGTATTTCTGATATTTTCCGTCAATATATCTATGGAGACTACTAAAAACGAATGCTAGGTGATCTATTTATCCGACTACAAGCAAGGATTATATTTCTAATCGTGTGGTAATGTTTTATATTTAGCAAACATTTAAAATAGCGACAGATAAGTCTCATGAATGTCGTTGAAACGTAAACAACAATGGAAGTAAGATGCACCGCCATTTTGTTCCACGGGATCAAAGTATAAAGATTATCTTGTTTACTGAACAAGTTCTCAACACAATACATTTATTTTTTAGAATCTCTTTGACTGTTCAACAATAGAGTGGCGTGTATTTATTTTTCTAGAACAAGTTGTCTATTGACTCGAAATAGAACAGTGACCAGAGGTAAGATAGACTGTTGAGATTAAAAAGTATTATTACAGTTATGAATTTGGAAAAAACATTTTGAGCTTAGATGCATCTCGTAATTATATCGATACATGTTATTGACTTTATAGATAGTAAACTGTACTGTAAAAATACGACGTTTATTAAAGAAAATATTCACTACAATATTTAAATTGTATGTAGGTAGTTTTTCTTGACTAGCGGCATAATAATGAGTTAATTGAATAACAAACAAGTTCAGTACACATTTCGGGGTCAAGGCTGACACACGTTTTTTTTTTCTTTTTTTACTAATTACAAACAATTACCTTAATTTTTAATAAAAAACAATGAAGTGAAACATACTTTAAGAATTCACGATTTTTTTGCTAGAACGTTCTAATAAACGGTTTGTTATGTAACTTAGTTTGAAGTGTATACGAATAGAATTGACTAAAACCCATAGAAAGATAACAATGTGAACTTTGTTGCCAGTTGCTTCAACATTTCTTATTGAAACAGACGTAACGTTTCGACTTAAATCCATTTCTTACTTATGTACCTAATTTACAGGAGTTATCTTACTTTAAAACTTGTGCTTTGCATGAACAGGGAACAAACGTGATCATAATATAGCTTAGTAACACATTTTGCACTGGGTATGGCTGCAAACTTTATATAGGAAGTCCTGACATAGCTCCTGTTCTGTTTGTACGTATCATAATATCTTTATATGTATTTTGATTGCTGAAATAGACAGTCTTGGCAAAATATCGTGACTAAATAACTGTTAATTCTAATATAACTTTTGGTAGTTCTAACACTAAAATATAGCATTGGCCAGTGATCTTCAAATGTAATGAGTTGATGACAAAGCCTTGAAGGTGAACGCTTATTACCAATGACCGAAGCCAATTAACACAATACGTTAACTGGAGGTTGTGTAAGATAAAGATTTTTTGTAAAACAAAATAATTTATAACATTTTAGAAGTATTATGAATTATTTTATAAGTTTTTCCTGTGTTGATATTGTCTTAATAATCTATCTAGTACCGACTGGTCTTCAGTCAGTTATTTTTTTTGCTGCATATTTATACCGATCTTAATTTCAGTATCACTGAGAGTTTCTTGTATTAATAATATGAAAATTGATGAAAATGATAAAAAAAAAAACTATCGGCAACTAACCCGAGAATGAACTTCATCGGCAACTAACCCGACAATATTTAAATCTCATTTATTTGTACTTAAACTATACATGACATGCATCTTTTTTTAAAGTAAATAAATAACACGATTTACCCACATCATATTATTTGAGGTAAAGTTTATTGACAAATAAGATTAGTATATTTTATATATTTGATTTACGATCATTCAACGAGGTGAATATCTTTATTTATAAGTTGGTTCAGAGATAAATTTAAATACTAAACCGATTTAGATGCAATTCGACAGCCTTGTACCTTGATAGTTAAAGAAGGATACGGAATATTTATTTATAAATACCGAAAAAGCCTTCATCTTTAAAGAAATTACGTAAAATTAACCTTTGCTAAAACAAACATATTTTACAATATCTTTTTAATATAGTGTTCTTCTTCTACTCTCTTACTTCACGCGGAAAAAATAACCTATGGCTGTACAGAAAAAAACTTATCTTTTCGTCAAATGATTATAAATTTAGATTCGTAGTTTCAGGTTATCTGTAAAAACTTCGTGTTATTTAAACCTTTATGACAAAGGCGACAAAAATTCCTAAAATAGCTTAATTTAAAAAATACATCTCCTATTGAAATAATAATGTATCTAGTATTGAAACAGATCAACATAAATAAACTTCATTACGTAACGGTGACCTGACTTCTGACACGCATTCTTGAGTATTACTCAGTAGTATGGAATAGCATCGGTCTGATTTAATTAATATGCATTATGCAACTGAAATGTCAATAAAATGCAGTGACGACACCAACTAATCACTGCTAAGAACTTGTTTATTTTTTGCAATATCATTTATTGAAATCAGGTGACTTGAAGAGTAATAATAGGAGATAGATAGAAACAGCAAACTATTATAATTTTTTGCATAGGAATTTGTCATATTTGGAGAATTAAGTTGTCAAACCGCCGATTAGATTCGTTAGGAAAGCTGTTTTTCATTTGGTTATTTCAACTTAAGTACTTTTTATCCAAGATACTAGATTATGTTAACTTTGTTTAACGAAAAAATATGTAAGCAGTTTACTGCTCCAGGGATGGCTTACCATTATAAAATCCATTATTCAAAAATATAAAAATAATGGCTTGTTTAGAATTTATCAGCCAAGCGAAACTGTTAACCGACATCTGGACAGAAGTTTTCTTCCTTAAGGCTCTTATACACATTGTAGTCCATTTAAAAATAAGTATTTAAACGTACATCGATAAACTTTCTCTAACAGATCAAAAGATCAAACTCCTCTCAAAGCTAGAAAAACGTCAAGCGACTCGTATAAAAAAACGGTCATCGTCGTATATTACGTTATTACAACTGGTTCTACCAGTTCATTATGTATAATATACGGTTGAGTAATCTGTCATATAAATTGAAGGCTTAGGTTCAGTCGCCTGCAGCGGCCAAGGTTCACGTATTAACTATGATAATTGATCCATTGTGCGACCGTCTTGGGGATTTTTCTATGTGAAAAGCAGGTAAATACGTTACTGAAATTGTCTACTATTAAAAATACTGTATCTAGACGACTACCCCCCGGTTTTTGGGGTCTATCCCACTAGTCCCGTTGAGTTGTCCCGTGACGGGACAACTGGCACTATTTTGTCCCAGTTGTCCCGTGGCGGGACAAGTGACACTGTTTTGGTGCCAGTTGTCCCGTTGCAGAAAAATCACGGGACTAATGGGACAGACGGAAGGGTCAAAACAACTGGTTCCATTGAGTTGTGGCGTGACAACAGGTACTTGGTACTTTGGTAAGATAGCAGACGTTATACAAACTAGTACGTTTTAACAAAGGTAGATATCTCAAATGGAATATGCACTATACTTGTGTGGATAAATTGTAAAATCAAAAGTATTTAAACCTATATCTTAGTAATAATACTTAAAGTGTACACAGGGATAGTTACCGGATTGTGTCCCATTACATCTTTGTTATACTAAAACTGTCTAAAAGGGTCTCTGCGAGTTTGCTTACTATACAAGCCTAAATAGTAAAAAGAAACTTCTTGTGAATTAAAAGTTTACATAGATAAGCGTACAATTCATCATCTGCTAGTACCAAAGTACCCAAGTACCTGTTGTCACACAACAATTCAATGGAACCAGTTGTTCTGACCTTTCCGTCTGTCCCATTAGTCCCGTGTTTTTTCTGCAACGGGACAACTGGCATCAAAACAGTGTCACTTGTCCCGACACGGGACAACTGGGACAAAATAGTGCCAGTTGTCCCGTCACGGGACAACTCAACGGGACTAGTGGGATAGACCCGGTTTTTGAGTACATTCAGCGTTTTTTTTTATACGAGTTTAAACTCTATTGAATAGATAAACTACCGCTAAATGTACCTCAGAAACCGGGGATACGTAGAGTATTTTCCCGTGATAAGAAACATGTTACTGGGTAATAAAGCTTTGTATAGGTAAAGAAGTTTAAATATTGTTGTTCTTAATAATTTACTGCATAACTATCCAAAAGATTTTTTATGTGTAGAGACCTAAAGTATCTATGTTGCATAGATATGGAGAGGCCTATACTGACCAGTGCGTAAAATTCAACTGAAAATGTACCAATCATTGAAGTCGATTTCCGAACCTTCATGTCTTTTCATGTTTTAAATTAGAAGTTAGATTTGAATATAAAGAACAGTTAGTCATTCTCGTAACTTGGTCCCAGGTAGCCCAATGGAAACGTCAAGAAAACAATATAATATAAATAATTAATGAACGTATTAATCACCGTGTATTATATGTTAATTAAAATGATTGTTATTCACAATTAAACTCTACTTTAAATGAAGGTTCGGAGGTCGGGGCCCTTTTGAAGGTTTCCTTTATCGCATACTGGCAACACCAAAATATTATTACAATCAAAAGTCGCTACGGCATACATACAGAGAGAGGCAGAGGTAAATAAAATATACAGTCGTTTCGCCATTAACATTTTTTGTCCCATATAATAGGGGGCGATCCTAATGCCACATGCCGGGCAAGTTACCAAACTATTACTTTAAAAAACTAAATAGCACTTGACCGTCCCCGGAATCAAAACATGGTTTACACTACCTACTAGACTACAGAGCCAGTCATTCCTCGCGTCATATTTTGTATTCGTGCTATAAAAAATCAAGTAAAGTTTAAAAAAAAAACTGATGTAAATACATAGACCGATGTTTATAGTCAAGTTTTATCTTTATAAGTCTCTGGTAATAGCCAGACAGTTCCATAACAGATAATGTAGATATTCAATTCATATTTTATTCATGACAGCAGAAGTGGGAAATACGGAACTCAAAGAAACTCATTTTTACTGCATAATGTTGTTTACAACGAACTGAGTTGAGATTACTTTTATTTTGCTTTCAATGTTATTTTGACATTGATCATGTTTAATACTCAAAGGGCTTGTTTCTTTACTTAGAAATAAATGTTAGATAGAATATATTAGCAGTGTTAGCCGAGTGGCCTGTGTAAGTTCTCGCCAGTTCGAACCCGAAGCAACACACTAATGACTTTTTGAAGTTGGGTTTGCATTAGAAATATTTATTAATCACTTGCTCTAAACTTGACTTAAAACCTTGCATAACTACCTAAAAATTCTTTAACGCATTCATTGAGGGCATGCAAAGGCATAACCCGCACTTGGTGGACAGCGTGGTGGACTCAAGGCCTTACCCGTTACTCATTTCGGAAGCAGATCCTTGCCCGGCAGTGGGACGTTTATAAAAAAAAATATCATTTAAAATTAAATTATTACTTTTTTTGTAGTATAGATTTTATGTTATTATTTTATGTTATATTAAGTAATGAGTAAGTTATTTAAATTTAGTTACTGTTGAATTTGTTGTTGTTTTGACCTTTTTTAATTGTCTGTTTTAATTAAAATAAAATTACAACTTATTAAGCGAATACATATTTTTAGCAGAAGCAATGACAATGCAACCCATCGGACCCGGCCCAGTAAAACACACAATGTACGCACTCGCCCCACTAAGATACCGAACCTTGATAAAGCACCAATCTTATCACACGTGATATATGTCACATAACTGTAAACTACACGAAGGACTGTTTGAACAACTGACATAACACTTACTTTATTAGGAAACTGCTAATTGTATTGTGGGAGTTGATTTATTTTAGTAACGACCATGAATTTATTTCCTGGTTTATTATTGTTTGTAACACAATATTATAGAGAAAACAAACGTTTGTTTACTTTATTGATACATAATCTATATAATCTGATCAGGAAATAACACGCCTTATTTGTTAACCACAGGATACAGTCAAGTTTCCAACAGCTACTAAAATTTCCCAACTCGGAAATTTTACCCCATTTACGACCATTTAATTAGAGCAATATACCACTCATTTTGGCGAATATTTAGCGTATCTAACCGTACTAATCAGTGAGCAAATATTAAATACTCCGCTATTTGCGATCGTAATACCCCAGGTGTAAGATAACATGGTAATCAAAATACTAACACATATGACACGGAAATTTAACAATTGAGGTACAGTTTATTGTGTAACCGACCTCCTTACAGTCGGCAAATAGACTGGGAACGAGCGGGACCGTGAAGTGGGCTCTACAAATATTATTAAAGTACATACAATTATGTAAGTGTATGCAGAAGGAAAGAGGAAAATATACGGAAAGCCTTTTATGAACAGATAATGTTTGTACACGCGTCACGTTTTATTTTTCAAGTGAAGTTCAAGGATTACTTGCAGCGGTAGTGCATGAAACCATTTTGTATTTGAAAACCGGGAAAATAAAACATTTTCTGGAGTATCAACTGCAGATTTTACGCTTTTCAAAATAGAGAAAAGAAACAGAATATTTTCTCTTGAGAGAAAAGTTTTCTTATTCTTCATGGAGCCAACAAGTCTGTAACTTTTTATTATAAAAACAATCGCGGATATTTTTCACTGCATAATAAAGCAAAATAAAGGCACAGTTAGGAAAGTAACTGAATACACTATTGTGAGTATTGTCTGTTAACAATTTCCTTTGGCCCTTTGAGCTGCATAATACATGAAACAGAATCCTCTGCTTTCTATGCAAAACATTACAATCTTCGTAACTTAATACTGTGGTGGTGGCATATTATAATGCAGGGAGCAAAGGCCTGAATGTTGCTTTGTCATATGCATCACGGCTTGCAGTATTTTATTCACTCTTTCTATAAGCTAGATGACTAACAGTCAAACCAGCTACTCTATATGTCAAAACGCGGTACAGAAATACGACATAATGACGTCACTATCTCGTATTTTTATGGGAAATAAATGAATGCCTGATAGAATGTTTTAGTTTATGATAATTTTTATTTCAAGATTATTAAGAAATATTTTTTACAAAGCATCTAAGCATTTTGTATGAACCTTTTAGAAGTACAAGTTTAACATTTTACCCTATTACATGTTGGTTCAAGTTTTAATTGCGATATATTCATGGAGCTTTTATGACGTTAATGGACGTTTCCCACTCACCATGTGTTCGGATCTTAATTAGGTCAACATCAAAATATCATATTAATTGCACTTTCGATTTTATTAATATATTCAAATAGCTGACCCGCGCGGCTCCATTTCTGCAATTATAGCCTGTTAATTTAAAAAGCCTTTCAGTCCTCTTTTTACTCCCGGTCTTCAACTACCAACTAGATTTCATGAAAATCGATTCAGCTGTTTAGCCGTCAACGTGTAATAAAGACACTTTGGCATGTAAAAAATAACTATGGATAAGTAGGTATAATATTTTAAGTATGGAAAGATGGAAGCCTTCCGTTTTTGTTTGTTTATCAAAGTCCTGTGAGAAATGAAATTTGGCACGTGACAACACCCGCAAGGTTTTCTTTTACTCGGAAACACGCAATTCCCAAATGAAAACATGAAAATAAAGCTACACTTTCGTAACCATCAGTATGCGTAGAGAGATTGTCAATCACTGAACTTTGTCAAGACTTGATACCTTACGAAATGATAAAATCCTACTAATATTATAAATGCGAAAGTTTGTGAGTGTGTACATATGCATGGATGTTCGTTACTCTTTCACGCAAATACTACTGAACCAAATACGATGAAATTTGTTATGCAGGTAGCTGAAGACCCAAAATAACACATAGGCTCTCTTCTCTAATTCTGAGCAGAATCTTTGATAGGTTTAAGATTAGTTTTCCTTTAATATCATAATGAAATAAAGCTTGTCAATTTCTTATTACTACGGCAAAAGAACTAGATCTTGTGTAAGGCAAGTTTTCCTTTGTGACGCATGATAACCCTATTGTACGGACTTTAATAGTCAGTTAATGAGAAATCTTGTTAGCAATATAAGTTTTCTTGTTAAGCCACCTTTGTTCATTATTTAATTGCTTTTATCAACTTTTATTAGCATTTACGTGGTCTTAGAGTTTCTTTTGAGTAGTTGGCGCGATTAGGGTCGGAGTCTGCGGGCGACCAGGGACCATTTGGCAAGAAGCCAATGGATGCCGGTGCAACCTTCAATGCAGATGTGTGTTCAGAAGATTTATGCTTCGTAATGGTCACCGTTATGAAGATAGTGCTGTGCATATAAACGGGTCAGAGAGGTAAACATTTTTTCAAAAATCCTACTGTATCCTACTAATATTATAAATGCGAAAGTTTGTGAGAATGTATGTATGGATGTTTGTTACTCTTTCGTGCAAATACTACTAAACCGATTACAATTAAATTTGGTATATAGGTAGCTGAAGACCCAGAATAACACAAAACCATATTTTTATCTCGGAGTTCCCGAGGGATCGGGATTTACACGGGAAGGATTTCCACGCGGACGAAGTCGCGGGTGGCCTCTAGTAGTGTATAATCGTATAGTCGTTTGAACCATGATTCACTAGTCTTTCCTTGACCAATGACTACAACGCAAGTTTATATTATAAATAATTAATTAAGCCAATTACGAAACCATTAAATAAAAAAGTAATTCTAGTTCTAACTGCTTGAAGAATGTTTTCTTTCCTCACGTTTTAAGCGATATTAGTCACATAGATTTATTCAATGAACTTTACATTATCAAAGTCAACTATACCCTATTTTTGGTGTATTGCGTATTTATAATTTATTGGCGTGACGACAATTGAAAGAGCAAAAACAACAAACAGTATTACAAGTCTCTACAATTATCAAATAGTAAAAATTACTAAGGTTATTGTAACTGACTAGTGCCCGGTTTTTGAGGTCCATTTAGCTGTAGTTTATCTATTCAATAGATTTAAAACTTTAATAAAAATGCTATTGAATAGATAAACTACCGCTAAATGTATCACAGTAACCGGGGGCTAGCCAGTCTATCTTAGGAATTTTGACTTAAAGCCGAGGTTAACTATGAACAAAAGCATATGTTAATTTTAATTTCGAGTGGCCAGGTTCATGGGTATTGAAGACCGGTAGTCATTTTTGAAATGGAAGGCAATTAAGTAAGCTATATAAAACAAAGATTTCTTTGGTTCTTAAGTGGTTAATAGTCAACATATTCGTGTAAATAGGTTTAAAGATTTTTCACTATGGTTCTTAGAAAAAAGGAAGTATATTTTTATAATCGACTCCGTTTTATATTGATATTATCTATATAAAGATTTGTTATTGAAACAGAAAACGCCCTATCTATATTATGACCATACCAAAGTTTCAATTCGCTTATGGACCAGGATAATCCCTAAATTCATCGATATCAGAATAATTTAGTTCTCTTAACCGGCAGTCCTGTATAACAAGATTACGAATAGGAATGATGTATAAGAAGTTTGTAGGCATCATAGCAGTCTCATAGTATCTACCTATCCCTAAAAAAAGTGTGATTTAACGTAAGTATATTAAAAATAGAATTTCAAACACATAAAACTAGATTTTCAAGTTCATAATTTCTTATGATGGTAGTACAATACGTTGAAGTATCAATAGATACAAGCTAGCAACAGAAACGCTTCAGTGCCTAAGTGATTTGCATCGATTAACTAAACATTAGCATATCGTTAGCTTTTGTAACAAAACAATGTGTGACTCAACTTCACGTTACGTATGTAGTAGCACATTACAGCTATGACACCTAAACAGAGTTTAAAATCGAAAATATGGTTCCGATGATAATTAATTAATTTTATTATTATTATTCGGTGATGTCTTACAAAAAGGCAGGTAGGTAGTACTCGTAACCGGCGGTCCTGTATGGCAAGATGTATGGAATCGAATGAAGCAAAGGAAGTTTGTAAGGATCGTACCAAGCGGCGTTCTCTGGTCTCTGCCTACCCCTATGGGAAAAAGGCGTGATTTTATATAATAGGTACTAGCGGACCCGACAGACGTTGTCCTGTCTAATAAATTAAAAAATATTTAAAAAATCATTGTCCAGCGGACAAAATTGTGAATCTAAATCATTCTCAGATCCCCTTGAACACACACAAAAAATTTCACCAAAATCGGTCCAGTCGTTTAAGAGAAGTTCAGTGACATACACACTTACAGAAGAATTATATATATAAAGATGTATCAAATTAAACAACAATGTTGTATACACATGAAACAAAATGTATAATTTCGTATTGCAACAGCGGTTGTACAAAATGTGAAGCGCGACAGGAATGCCACAGGTTTGATCCATAAAGCTGTGTATGCTATAAATTCGGGGAAATATTTCACAATAAGCGCCACGGCTCTGCGCGGGTTTTCATCTTTCCATGTACCAAAAGGACAATATCCTAGGAATATTGATGCTGGAAATATTGCAAAAATAACCCTATCTAACAAGAGTACAACAGAGATTTTTCTATGATAACCTATATATATTATTAAATTCTTGGATCACCCTTAGACGTTTGACCCAATAGATTGTGGTAAACCATATCATCAACAATTATTTAGTGATCAATTACGCCTGTAATAATTATCAGCGCAAATATCAAAACTTAATAATATAATAGCGAAAGTCTTTCTGTTAGGCCTTTGTAATTAGCAGCAGCGGCGGGGAGGATTTTATATAAATTTAGCATGGAGATCACACAGGTAGCACTTAAAAAGAACCCCTAAACGGCTGAAATAAGGGTTTAGACTTGGTACGCAAACAGTCGCACGGGTCAGCTAGTATAATTTAAAATTACACCGGTATATCATTATTTTATTCCCAAGCCCTACGGAAGAATGAAAACAAAATGGAGTCCAAATAACATAAATGTTACAATGTTAGCATCGAGTTGTTTTTTCGTCGAGTACATATCAATGGTATGAATAATTTCAAGGTTCTGTCATTCTCACGGCTAATGTTTGACACTTTGACGAACGTTTTTGCTCTATTTAGAATTATTTATGAAGACTTATTTAGAACGTAAGTTATAAAACGATTTTGCGCAGAATTTCTCTCCTAGATTCTTGGTCCACATACTGTGGATTCCATTGCGAAAATGTGTCGTTCTTAAAGACGGTTCAAATCTGGAGAATGTTTTCAATGTGACCACATATATACTGCTTATTTAATACGGCTTTATGAATTTCCCTAGCTTGTATCTAAATACTCAATATTTAAAATAATATCCACAATGCAAATATTTATGATGTGCCACATTCCAACAAGCATCAAGGGTTGGAAAACAAAGGAACGAGATAATTAATAACCACAATCACGACATTTGACATGACTTGTGCAATTATAGATAAATATTCATTTATCTATGAGTTAAGTGCAGTTTGCTTAATACGGAACGAACACGGAAAGCACATGTAATTAGCCACATTATCTACTCCATGAATACCTATGGTGTTCACAACGTAATTGTGATCAGGAAGATCCTTGCAGACGAGGAAGTGAGAACGAGTAAGTGGTTTCGACATAAAGACACATTCTGCATCCAACTTATAACTCCATAAATTATCTCCACGCAGTAATAGCCCTTCGGAACAGGAAATAAAGATGGTTTTATATTACTATCGTTTTTATCACGCGTAGATCAAACACATAAAATGTTTTACAGATGCAAATGGGAGAACGGACGTTTATATGCAGATTTTGTATACGGAACAGTTATAGAGATTCCGATTTCACATCGATAGATGGACCGTGTATTTTTATAACGTCTCACACTGCGTTTTAATCTCGAGAGCATGGCGCGACATCGGCTCTATCATGGCTTACTCAAGCATGCCATTAAGCCCTTGACAAACGATTATAAGTACAAGTGCCCTAACATTTTGAACGTCTGTAAAAGCCTGTTTAATAGGTCAAGCGTGGAGAGCTTAGACCTTAATTTTGCTACGACCTTTTTCTGGACTCGTATAATGTTTATAGCGCCAGTTCGCACGTGTATAAACTTAAAATGGTGGTGGTACAAATGTCAGTTGTACGCATTTATCTTACTTTGTCTGGCCTTATTTCACGAGACTACTACAAGAAGACTAAAGCCAATATTTGAGATGTTACACATACATAATATTGCGCCAGTTTACCAAGAAAGCAGCTAACTTGACGCAAATATATTTTTGAATTAACATTTTGATACCTAAAATTTGTTTAATAAATTTATTGAGGGCGTCCATAACCCAACCCGCACTCGACCAGTGTTGCGGACTCAAGGCCTAACCACTCCCTAGTTTGGGAGGAGACCCATGCCCTGCAGTGGAAGAAAAAAAACATTTTGATTTGATTTGATAGGTAAACTAAATCTTAATACTTATACTTCATCTCGTTATTATGTAAATATGATGAAATACGTGTTGTCAATTATAATCCATGATTGTCTATTTAAAAAACATGAAGTGTTTTTGTTAAGCGGTCCACTTGGCCAGTCGAAAGCGGGACCGGTTTGGTGGCTGCATTATACTATGATGTACTCCTAGCTGTATGGTTGTCGGCAGTGGACCTGCTATGCGAGGTTAACGTGGGATTTATCACATCGCTATAAATATGATACAAGTTTTGTGCAGTACGAAATAAACATTTTGTCGTTTAAGTTCTATCACCATGTATTACATGGTGATAGAACTTAAACGACAAAATGTTATGTAAGTAATTTTTTGTCAATTTTGAATTAGAGAATTGAAAGACGAAATTGAAATTATTCTCTCCTGAAAAGTTGCTAAAAAATACTGACGTGGTGATAGAATTTAAAGGACGATTTTGTACTTAAAACTATTTAAAATGCGAATAAAGACGGCTCCAGTCAGGAAATTTTATCTTTATTGACTCCAAAAGTATTGAAACGTAACCTTGGATTGCTAAAAAGTATTTTTGTCACACATTTTTGGTTAGCTGTGTTATTTTATATCGGAACATATTTTCCTCATATCCAATCAAAGAGCTTAGCTTTTATATAACACGTTGATTAAAAGAAATAACATAAACGTAAGAAAGCCACAGGTATCGTTAATTATTTTCTCACAAAAATAAGTTATTACAGAATTCCGAAGCATTCCATCCATAGAAAAACTAATAGTTGGCATTGATAAGAAAATACGTTCAGAAGTCTATAACATAAGGTCGCAATAACTTGGCCTAGACGTGTATTGTACCGAATATACTTGCAAATAAAATCTTATTAAGTCCCTGCATTCACATGAATTTCTATTAATTTCTAAGTAAGTTTCTTCTAACATTACCAAGTATTTCAATAGCATATAGAGTGGTCGTTTTCTTTAAGAGTATGGTTTATTAATAAGTTGTAACATAATGAACGATCGACCTTCACTAGTCAGTGTCAAGTACACAAAAGATACGCTTACGTTACGTATTTGTATTTTTGTAAACCATTTTGAATAGACGGAACGCGATTTCATCTAACAAGTTTGCTTTAAAAGAAGAGGATTTCTAGAGGAAAAAAAAATTAAAAGGATATGTTATCCTAAATAGCCGTGTTGCTATTTAGGATAACATATCCTTTTAATAGTGATAGCCGAGTGGTTTAAGTTAGTACCTCCCACGCTAGTGGTCGCAGGTTCGAATCCGAGGCAACACACCAATGACTTTTCGAAGTTATGTGTGTATTAGACATAATTATCACATGCTCCAACGGTGAAGGAAAACATCGTGAGGAAACCTTGCATGCCTAAAAATTTATTTATTTTATTATCCTAAAAAAATACATTTTAGATACATTATGCGGAGATTTTCGCCGACCGTGCTAATTAAATCTGGTAGAACAAAAGTCCGCGATGAGAAATGCACTGGCTGACGGTGTCGTTATAAACGACATCTGGCTTGGTCATTTGGCATACAAACGCGCTCTACGACAAGAACGCGTAAAATCCTTTTACAAGTTATTTTATTTGCGGTCTCGGTTGCGACTCCTGTGTAGACCTTCTTAACCATGAAGTATACAAACCTAATTAATCACTACCTAAATCATTTGCAATTTATGCATACAAATACAGACCACATTTCAATTACAAATGAGAGAGACTGTCTGTGACCCTATCACGGTTAAACCACTGGATAGATGTTGACGAATTCGATCAATCAACCCTTAATAGACTTAAAAGGGGGTGAAATGTACGCGAATAGACCCCAACTGGTCATCCAGTTATCTAGTACTAGTATGCAGATTAAAGCAATGTATGATTTGCTAAAGTTTGAATGACATTTTGGCTGGGTGTGGTCTTACGTTTATTCTTTTTGGAATATTGAGATACCAATGATGACGCATTAATAAATAAAAAATAAGTATTAGAATGACTCCTAAACGTCTTTCCTAAATATATTTTTAGAAGTCAATTAATAAGATTGGATTGTTTATTTGTAAATATAGCTGACCCGCGCAATTTCGCTTGCAACATAAGAGAGAATGCGTCAAAATTTTCCCCGTTTTTGTAGCATTTTTTAATCGTACTCTGCTCCTATTGGTCGTAGCGTGACGATATATAGCCTATAGCCTTCCTCGATAAATGGGCTATCTAACACTGACAGATTCAAATCGGACCAGTAGTTCCTGAGATTAGCGCGTTCAAACAAACAAACAAACTCTTCAGCTTTATAATATTAGTATAGATATATTACGTCAATTACATCGTGGAAATAAAAACGTACAGTTTGATGGAGATGATAAAAAATGTACGTGCTTATAATTGGTTGCATTGTGATGGAAATGTATGCAATTACATAATATCGATGATTAGTTATTGTGATGCAATAGACATAACAACTTATCTTTGATATACGTTTTATAAACTATAGATAGAGTGAGATCTCTCTATGTTCTGAAGAAATAGTCGTGAATTTGGCACAGATTTTTCTTTAGTATGGCCGTTTTCACGACTTCGGTATAAATATATGTGATCATCATATTAAACATAATTTTAACAGTATTTTGGTATACATTTGCTGTCACATTCATCTATCGGATAGGTAATCAGACCCTTATCCCTAAGTCCTGAAACTAGACTTCAGTGTGCAATTATTGTAAAATTCCAAAAATTATTCCAAGTGTCATTCAACTTAGAGATGAATTAAAATTACATTGTCTCATTTTATACTTTTATGAAAATCAAATATGCTAATTCTTTGCTTTGTTGTATAAAATTTCTTATTCTGTAACAGATGTACTGGTCTTAGAAAATTAATTAAACGTTTTTATCTTAGCAAAGAGCTTTGACGGACGTAAAAACAACATCTACGGAATACCTCTGAAATGAAAATGCTGAAATATGCTACTTTATTTTTCTTTGAAGCAGTTTTCTACAAACTGATAATAATAAATCCTTACTTGCACATTTCTGTGAAATTTAAGAATTTAAAACGATCTATTTTATATTATTTTAAAACTCATTTTCATGCACTAACTGCATAATGCATATGTAAAAATAGTTTGTTGCCTCTAGTCGCCTTTCGTTGATTACACTTTTTATTAGAAAACATTGTAATTTTAGTATTCGTCCGATTATGGAGGTAAATAAATGAAAAATGCAGACCATATAAGATTAAACTATTTTCATTAACAAAATGACCTTCGTATTTTTGTCGGTTAATTCAAAATATTAACGAGATCTTTGAAATTAAACTCATAATACTATTTCACCATAAAGTTAGGGTGAGAGTCACACAAACTCATACCTTGACCGAATTGGAGCTGTTTACTTTCACAGGAGCGAGTTACAGCGAGTACCTACATTAATTAAAATTAAATTTAAGGCCGTGCGTGACTCGTGAGCAGTTAAGTGTTAAACAAAGGATCAAGTATTTATTGGGAACGGGAATTTTCCCTTCACTTGTAACGACAAATTCGATGAAATTGAGATATATCACGTAGAGTGAAATTGTTCGCAAGTTATTGGAAATGTGAATTGTTAGATTAAATTTAGTATTGAACTTACAACTGAATTATTAAATGTTGGCTATTTATAGAATTGGAGGTGTTTTTGTCGTAACGTTATTTTAAAGCCCCTAACCCGTAATACTGTCGAATCAATAATTATTTATTACTGCTGGTACTTGCTCGCCTCGGTCGCTCGAAACGGTGAGCTTTGCGTAAAACAGTCGTGATGATGTATGTATATCTTATGTTACTGCTTTCAAATAATTACCTAGAACTAAAGCTAGACGCCTAAATTAGACATCTTAATAAGATCGTAGAAAAGACACAAAGGTGACATAGTCTTTCATTAACGGTTAACTGCCTAGGCTAGAATACGACGATACATAAACAACATCAGCTACTACGCACCTTCGCACATTAATTGGCACTAACATAATCAACAATGTATGTAGAAAGTCGATTACACACATTACATCAGTCCATAACCAATTAAAACGGCTCGAAATCAAAGGAAGGAAGCCATTGCACAACAATAGGAAACACTAACGCCAAAACAGTAGCGCGATTCTCTATAGTCGGTACTTTCGAGTATCGAGAGTTTGATTTTTAAATGTATTGAAAATATAGTTGCTACCCTGCTCAGGGTTCTTACTATACCTACCTAATCATCTAGAATTTCGTTTAATTCTTATCAAAATTTCATAGATAATAATACACGTTTGCCCCATACAGCCTTCTCCGTGTCAAAATAAAATAGAGTACAGTCGTAAAAGAACATTTTTAATATTTTACGAAACTTGTTTCTTCACGAACCATAGTGAGCCCTTATATTTTCATACAGTCAACGGTGGTATATAATTGCAATACAGAAAGCCTGTAAAAAAACTTGTAGACCTAGCGTGTTAAATATCAATAAAGTTTAAACCTTAGTGCGTGCTACGAAGATCTAGACCGACAAACCAGATTTTTGCAGCCAAAATAAGCTTAACGGCTGCGAAACTGCTATAATAATTTTATGATCTGTTAAACGCGGAGATCGTAAGATCGTTTTATTAGCTGATATAAGGAAAGCAACATTGTGTTGGTAATGGATCGTCGTAATGTTTCATGTTATGTATCCTCTTTCTAAACAATAAAAAATGAACATTATTCCTGCATTACTAAGCTATATTCAGACTCGTACATGTATATATCCAGAGAACGCCACTTAGTACGATCCATACAAACTTCCTTAGCTTCATTCACATCCATACATCTTGTCATATAGGACCGCCGGTTACGAGTACTACGCACCTGACCTTTATGCAAGAAATCACCATTTTCTTACATTATTGAGAAATAGTCCTCTTATTTTGATATAAGGAAGAACGATTATAATTTATTTGCAGTATTTATCACGGTGAAGTATTAAGTTTCTCTCGTATTAAATTACTTACTTTAAGCAAAAACCGCTAAATCTATACTAATATAATAAAGCTGAAGAGTTTGTTTGTTTGTTTGTTTGTTTGTTTGTTTGTTTGAACGCGCTAATCTCAGGAACTACTGGTCCGATTTGAAAAATTCTTTCAGTGTTAGATAGTCCATTTATCGAGGAAGGCTATAGGCTATATAACATCACGCTACGGTCATAAGGAGCGGAGTAGCAACGAAAAATGTTACAAAAACGGGGAAAATTTTGACCCATTCTCTTAGGTGACGCAAGCGAAGTTGCGCGGGTCAGCTAGTATTTAATATTAATTAAACGTCATATCTTATTACAAGACAATTATGAAGCAATTTGGATTCAAATATCAATAAACAATTATTGGACTGGTCTCGGAGATGATTGTGAAAACAACAATAATATCAAAACATTATTACGCGAATCTATCAGGACGCTTCTCAAATTCTGGCGGTATGTTTTTTTATGTATGTTTACCTATACAGAGATTTCTGATCGAAATTACTTAATACTTTTTTCATCGACGCGAAATAGCTGCCCTTTAGTCTCATATGAATAAAATTTTGATTTTTGAATATTTTTGTTATCATAACAAGTCTGTAGGGATCTTACCGAGTGGCGTTCTTTAGTATCTACCTACCCCTTCGGGAACAAAGCATGATTTTTTATAAAAGTATGCTTTTTTTTAACATAAACATTAAATTTTTCACAACACTTGAATTGTAAACAAACATTTATTTACTTACTCATATATCAAATACCAAGTTATTTACGAACATACGTGTTTTTTACACGGATATACGTAAAAAGGTTACAAGTCTTTGTCGTTCGACCGTGGGTGAGGTCGAGACCTGTGTTTAATCATAACAGCGGAGTCGATCCCCTGTCAAGTTCGGAAAGTAATCGAGAGCGCGAGGCCGCGTGCTTCGGTGTAAAGGTGTAGCACGTACTACGATAACGGTGGATAGGGCTGACGCTGATATGAAAACTAGCTGTAAAAGCAGTTTGTTTATAAAGTTAAATAGCTTTGACGTAAGGCTTTAAATGTGTGGAAAGGTGTCCAGTGAATTTTAGCGCATTTTCCTCAGGAGATTAAGTGACCAGTATGCGCTAAATTTCTAGACAAATTAACAGAGTTTAAATTCTGGAATTACTATCGAAATGCTATAAAAGCTCGTCCAATAAAATTTTGTGACAGGAATTTCAGGATACATACTTTCAACTCTGCATATTTGTTAGATAATGCAGATCGTTGTGTGTGTTCCATTTTTCCTAATTTTAATGTTCCTCATTTCTTTATTTTGGCTCATTCACAAGGTTAATAGCGTTAAAATAATACGCTATGTTTTTGTTAATTAGCACTTACCATATGTTCGTTATATAATTAGATATCTACATATATTTTATTATACGGGTGGTCGCGCTGTGCGGTTAAACAGTTCAAGTAATCACTTCCTTTGATATGATTCATTGACATTACTGACATTAATGACAGCTGCAATTGTTGACATTGCACGTTATCATATTTCGCTTTCACAGTGTTAATTGATATATCCTGTGGCCACTAATATAATAAAGGAGTCTCAAACATTAGTTGAGAGTTAATTAAAAAGGCGAGGTATTAATTGGAGTCATTACTCTTTAGCAGTTTAAGTTTAATTGTGATTATAAAATATGTAAAATAAAGGTAAACTTTCATATTTTATTAAAGATACTCGAAGGTGTAGACACATGTGTATGAAAAATACCCACGTTTCGCCAGATCCGGGAAAGGAACCCGAGACTTCATGATCAGTAGTCGGTTAGACTACCAAACGCGCCAGAAGGAATCAAACAAGAATATAAAAATTGAAGAAATAATGTTAATTTAGCCTGTGAAATTATTTCCTTACAAAAATTGTCGGACAATCGACTTTTGTTTCGTACTGACTGTTCGTACAACCCTACAAAAGTTAGAAGTTACGTAACAATAACGAAACAGTAGGAAGTTGCGTCACACCGTACCTGTGCGAATAACCACGTAACGAGATAATCGACACTTAATATTACAATGTCACGATACACATCGACACAATATCGTGTAAATATACTGAAAAAATAACATTTCCTACATTACTAGAATGTTATTGTTTTCATTTCTGTTACTTTCCATAAAAATACAGTTATTTTTCCTACATAGTTTTGTAATTTGTGTTTAATATTATTTTAAATTAATAAGACAAGGACCTACATACGTCACAGTAAGACATTCTAAAACTATGCTTGTATTAATTTATATGCAGTTATGGATGCTATTAAACTATTGTAATGAGCGCTAGTTTTTTTTTGTTATGGATGGATGCTGGTACACATCGTTCCACATTTTGCAGAATTAACAGCGATTTTCAATGACTTGTAATTCAATATTTACGTGAACAAATGTACTACAGCACGTAACTATATATACTTCTGAACTGAACAAGAATTTTAAACCGACTAGTTTCGCAACAATTTATTTCCATTCAACACATTTTACGGTATTTCTTACAAGCAAAACATGATATAATGTTACAAAAAATGTGCAGAGATATAATTATTTACTTTTCTTCACGTTCATATAAATATTGGATATGCAATGCCAAGTTTCACGTTGACAGAGATTGTTTTGTATCTTGCACTTTCCGGACTGACTTGTTTTTATAAAACAACTTAAAGAAATGTTTACTATCAACGTATCAACATTCATGAACGGAAAAAGTTTAAGAAAAATATGTTATTGTAAATGCATGTTGTATGTATGAAATGTTTCCGTTATTGAGTTCTTGATTACGGTATGAACGTGATAATTACATTGGTCTTGAACTTAGCTTGTATGGTCATGACTTAAGTTAGGTTGTACAAAATTACTTCGAATATTTTAAATGCGATAGTTTGTAAGCATCGGAGCAATGACATTTGGTACACTGATAGCTTCTATCCTGGATTAACACAGGATAGTCGCGGGCAAAAGCTATTGATACATAAATGTGACATAAAAGTCTACGTTGTGTTTACAATAAATAACCATAGAATAGACAATTGCAGGGTTAGATTTTTGTACCATATAACACAAATAAATAATATTTTACATTTGCGGTTGTTAACACCAGCAAAAATAAACATTGGAAACGAATTATCACAGTTCTTTTTTTTATAAAGTATCGTCTACTACTCTTTTGTGTTTCCTTACTTCGAAACTATGTCACGTGTTCAACTGATATTGAAACAAAGAATACGTGAATGACTGTCATTTGTTTCCTTCGCTTCCTCATTGTACGATATTTGTTTTTATAACTACTCTATTTATCATAGAGAACCTAATAGACATACCCTATTATTCATAAACACACCATAAACCTATTTTAGTTAAAACACTACTATAATATGTCTTCCCTTTTTATTTCGCTAAGGCGTGAAAGAAACAAAACACTTTATAAGCCTTTCTTAACTTCATATATTTTTATAAATAAGAGGGTTAGAGTAAAGAGAAAGAATTAGTGGAAAAACTGATTTAGTCTGCAATGCATCTTTATGATTCAGGTTATATTTTATATGCAGTGCAGGAGCTGTAGAATATTCCCAGTAGAAGCTTGGAACACGGAATAATATTATGTAGGTATAATGTTCACGTCTATTTTGCGGCAACTCAATTAAACTGGCAAGATGGAAGAAAACATATGATGTGTTCCCTTAATTAATATTTTTACTTTATAATGATATAGAGCTGAAAATCCAGATTAACTTTGCCCATCTATATTTAGTCATATTAGTAGCAAAAACAAGTAATTTCCTTTTCAAAAAACAATAAGAGCAACGAGACCATACGTCACCGTTGCATACGCTCTTAAAAACAAATTACAAGTAATTTTCTTCGTGTTCTTAACGGAGTTAAACGTTCGTATGCAGTTATTTTCCAATTCATTGGTCAGTTCACGACACTTTTCAGAACTATCTAGACTTGTAGAAACAATTGTACGGTAAACACCAACTACTGCCAACTAATTGATTAAAAGTCATTATTTTAAAATGCAGCTATTTTGTGAGAGTTCGAGTTGTTTAAATTTCAATTAACTAGAGCCATCTTTAGGTAGTAATGCTTGCAGTTTAAAAAAACATAAGACGCTGTTAGTTACATCTATCTATCTATTCAGCCCATTTAGTACTCTACCCTGGTACCACAAATAGCTTAATTTGTAGCTAAGCGGCTCGGAAAATGCATCAAAAACATTTTTTCTTTAAATATTCCTTGATGCAAGGAAAATTCTAATGAAAACACAAGATCTAAACATTTTCATTCCATACTTAGCATCCCTACTTTCTAGGCGTCAAATATTTTAGGTCTAACCAGTTAATTATACAATTTTCAATTTAATTAACCTTCGAAATCGCTGACAAACTCATAGGTATAGTTAAAATAATCGGTACTAATAACAAATAATAGACATGACGCTAGTGTAATTGAATATGGACGAGTTGCAGACAGCTGTAATTCAATCGTTCACTTCTAGAACATTCGACAGACATACCTATTATGTTCTTATAACAAAAACACAATGCGGGATATGGGACCAGACTTCAGTAGCTAGACTTTACGAAACAAGACGTCTCCCGAGATACTTTCGTGAAAAATAAAAGGCAACCCTATATCGTTTTATATCATCGTCAAAGTGGCATTTCTTAGTATCAGATGCTCACTAGCTCCTACCCGCAAATTCGTGCATCTAAATAAGTTTCCCGGGGTAAAAATTTATTCTATATGTTAATCCAGGTTATAAACTAACCGTGTTCAAAATTAAATAGAAATCCGTTCAGCAGTTTTTGCGTAAAAGAGTAACAAATATCCATCCCAACATCAAAATTTTCGCATTCATAACATAGTTTGATTTATAGACCATAAACTGAACATCCAGGAAATATATTGAATGTATTTCGTAATTATTTATTTATTTATTTGTTAGCAGGCATGCAGTTGTATACAACTGGTTAATGCCTGTATCCTGGTAATTCACTATGATGAAATCATTCATTAAACAAATATTTGTCCAGTCTATTTTTGAATTGATTGACAGTTTCAGCTTCGACTACATTCTTTGGAAGTTTGTTCCACGCTCTGACAATTCGGTTTGACAAGAAGTGCTTGTGAGGATTGTTGTTCGACAAGCTGGTACACAATTTTAAATGATGGCCTCTGAGATTAACATTACTACTATTAATTACTACTGAGAAACATTTCATAATACGTACACGCAATAATATGCACGTACTGTCTTTGAGAACATTCAATAGAGCTTGTTACGAAACTCGATAAAGCATGAAATCCTAAATACTGCATGCTCCAGGCTTTCAAGGTAAAAACAGTAATGAACATAGCCGTGAACGAGGATATATACAAAGTAAATATATTGATTTAAAATCTCAGACACGTATTAAGGATATGTCAGTTTTAAAGGATTTCCGTGTGCTTATTGATGGTGTGATTAAAATGAGTAAATAATGTTTTAAATTTTATTTAACTGTTCGACTGTTTGACTGCTTTTGTGATCCCGGCGGTAGTGCTTAAGACTGCGGATCTCGAGGTCTCGGGTTCGATTTACTAGTAGGGTGAAATTCTATGGGCCTTTTTATTTATTTTTCTGAATATTTTTCAAAAGTTATAGTAGCTCGGTTTTGTAACGTGCCCGGGACAATAGCCTCATGGGACCCGGTATTGGACTAGAAATCGTCTCAATAGTCATAAATAGAGCCTAGTAATACAATAGTCAAATATTATCGTATTTCTTCAATGATGTCAGTGGCCTTCTAAAGGTCATGTGCATCAGTGCATAAATAAGCGTCGCAGGCTGACATGTATGACAACTTTATGCGAAAGAGGCGAAAAAAGGGTTGCAGGAATCGTGACAAGTAGCGTTCTTTGGTCTCTGTTTATTTTGAGTGAACAAGGTGTCATTTGTATCCTTTAAATAGCTTCCAATAACTAAGCTATAGAACACCTCTATGTCCTATATATTACTGAAGTTGTGTTATTGAAAAATGGCTATTATAAGTCGTTATAGTCATGATTGCAGACGTAAGAGAGCCAAACATTGACAGCGGGATGACCTGGACACATTTCTGGCCGTGTTGCAATGGCTGATAAACCTTGCCATCGTGATTTGAAAGGAAGAGGGGCCTTTGGCTCAAACAGGATAAGAAAAAATAAAATCACTTTCGTAGTTAACTTGTAGAAGGGTTACGCGTTACGTCACCTAGTAACTACGAACACGTGGTGTTTGAAAGGATATTACTTACAGTTGCTCTTATAGAGACTATTTTAACGCTATCCAGGTGGTGTCTTGACCTACATTTAGAATAACACATGTTTCAATTCAGACCTACTTCGTATGGGTTCAACTTCTTTGTTATTGAATGTAACTTAAAATACACTATGTTATTCGGTCTTGAAGTAGTACAAAATTCCCTTTTACCTTTTTCTTAGAGAGGGAAGACCTGCTAGCTACTCGCAAATTTTGTATGAAAAACCTCATCAGCGCCTCTAGCGGATGCCACAGGAACTAATTTTTAAACACATTTTAAAAGTCATTGTTAAAAATGTTCGTTTCAATGGTACTGGCTGAAGAAAAGCCGGACCCAGCCGTGAAACAATATTGGGTAAAAGGTGCCCTTATGAAAGAAAAATAGCAAATATTATTTCATATGAAAGTTTCTTGGCTCCACAATACCTATTAAAGGGAATAAGATGTTATTACATCGCCATTTGGCTCGTATCTCGTCCTCAAGTACATATCTACTGCAAATATCAATGCACCCATATTGCTATCAGTTTGATAAATACAGCTATTTAGGTTAATACTACAGAACAGCAAGGTAAAGACATACTGACCAAATACTGACTCTGTCATAAAAATACTTTCAATCATTCTCTTTATCTAATGACCTGGATACGCTGAGAATTAGATTATTAGTTATAAAATAAAGCCTCCTCGAACCATTGCATAATATGGTAGCCTGGTAGAAAAAGTCTTTGTCAAGTCCGCCTGTATTGACGTTACGTTGTATATGAAGTTCTTAATAAATATTCTGGAGCCAGGTTCAGTTTAGTTAAAATTAACAATAGCTTTTTCGTTATAACCGGCGAAAACATATCCCAGTCTGGAGTTCGCGATTCCATGTTCAGAATTTTTCTCCTTTTTACAACGTTCTGAGCGTTATAATGACGACGTCCTTCCGTCCTATACCCGCACTTCTTGCTTACGTCTCTTGTTTTTATTTTTCGCCTTCTACGTGGCTATGAAATTGGCACACAGAAAATTATAATCTGGATTAACACGTAGTAAGAAGTCGTGGGCAGTAGTTAGCTTGTAAAATCAGTTCTGGTGCAAAAGTCGCTATAAATGGTATAAATATGTTATCATGCGACCTGAATACACTATGAGATTTAACTAGCACAGTTTAATGGTTACCAAACTAACAAAAACAGCATATCCCATGCGGCATGTAATCGGCAATGCACTCGAAGCACGAGCTTTTAATGTGGAGCAAAATATTCACACACGAAATTGAACCTTAAATCTTAATGCTAGAGTAGAAATTTAAGTGCTAAAGTAAGATAAGATTGATCTAAAATAAACTATCACAGTTGAATTGCATCACATGTCATGTATGTACTTATGTACACTGTATTCAAGGATTTGTATCGAGTACCTCTATTCGTAATATTTGTAACTGAGTTATGGGTATGTTTAGAGCGCGGTGTGTGGGCGCCTTTATTTTTAACTTAAGTGGGAAGAGCTTTGGTACTTCGTCTGATTGCAAATGTTGTAGTGACTTTTAATAACTATCATCATTAAGTTTTTTTTTTTATGGTGAAGGAAAACAACGCGAGGATATCTTCTTTGCAAGAAAGTTCTTTAAAACTGTGCTAAAAGTGATGCAAAGTTTCCAACCTGCACTTAAGCCTCGAGACGTAACCACTTCCTCAATCCGGGAGAAAACCCTTCCCTAGCAATTGGAACAATAAATAGGTAGTAACTTTACTTATTTTATGTTAAAAGACCCGGCGGCTGGTTTGTAGATAATACTATCCTCGAAATTATTGTGTTTATTACAGAAATCTAGGTACTAATTCTAGAAATAATCTATGATAGCGTAAATCTTTAAGCTCAAACAAGGAAGATCTAAACTTTCTAATAGTACAATGTATTCCGAACTAAGTTAAGGCTTTGAGTAACTTGTAGTACATAGTTAGTTACAAGTTACAGGCTTAGTGTCTGTCAAAGTTCTGTTAGTGTTCCTGACACTGATCTAGGCAAATAGCAAAATATAATTATCTGAAACTAGCTGACCCGCGCAACTTCGCTTGCGTCACATAAGAGAGAACGGGTCAACATTTTCCCCGTGTTTGTAACAGTTTTTACTCGCACTCTGCTCCTATTGGTCGTGATGACATATAGCCTATCGCCTTCCTCGATAAAGGGCTATCTAACACTGAAATAATTTTTCAAATCGGACCAGTAGTTCCTGAGATTAGCGCGTTCAAAGAAACAATCAAACTCTCCAGCTTTATAATATAGTATAGATAAAGTACAATAGAACTATGTGGAAAAGTAAGGATTCCTACCTGTCTGTAACATTTGTATGGGGAAGTCTCTTAACCAATTTGATGAGATTTTATTTGGACATATGTAGTTGAAAACCTAGGGCGAAATACGGTCTACTTATCTTTATAAGATTTACTTTGTACTTTAAAAGTTGTACAAGTTACTGAAATAAACAGTTTTATTTATTTAAATAATTTCAAACGTCAACTCCTTGGGTTAAGGTAATCAATACCTATTCACAGGTAAGGACATAAATATCATATGATAAATACGTCGTAATTCTATTTATAGCTCGTCAATCACATATTTACTTAACGAATATTCGCAAACAAATAATATGTATGTTTGTAAACGGTCCTTACGTGACACTTATCATGGATTTATACGTACAATATCTATTGTATAAATATTTACAAATGGCGTATATTTACAAAAATTGTATATCGAGACCTTTGTCAAAGAAGTTAGCAACGATAAAGTTGGAAATGTGATTTATGGGAGTTAAAAATAGATTTAGTATAATGTTTGCAGTTTTATTTATACATAGATATGTAGAAAATTATGAAAATAGCACAGTTAGGCTTAATTCTATATGCCTTTGAAAGAAAATGTATCTGTAAGCTATGATGGAAGCTTGCAAACACGTTTTCCTTTCTGCAAAATGTATAAAGCAATTTTTATTATCTTTTTATATTGAAACCAGGAAAAACCGTAAATAAAATGCGAAGATCAACAGTTTAAACTTATTATTATAATCCGAGTTATTCTGATGACATCAATTTATCTTAACCGGCAGATAACGAGACATATGTATATTTTGCAATGAAAACACTGTTATTATACCCGAGTAGTTATGCAGCCTTCGGATTTAACGAGCCACGTTTTGATTCTTAAATTATGACAACCGTAATTCGTATATTGTTTTTTTTTTCTTAATATTTTATAGGATATATTTATAACTCACTAGCTGACCTGCGCACCTACGAGATTTCTTTACATTTTTTCTCTCCATAAAAACTTTTCCCGTGTCTAAAATATATTTTACAGAAACAATAATTGCATCGGGTGAGCAGTTCCTTACATTTGTGGGCATAGCAACATATTTCCCGATTCATTTTCATATTATAGAAGATATCACAAAGAAACTAAGCATGCAAAAACATTCGTATTGCATCCATTATTCCAATTTTCAAACATATTCGAGAGTGCAGAACGTGTCAGTATTATTTTAATAAAAAACAAACGATGTTTATTTTCTTTTTATTAAAAAACGAACTATGTTTATTTTTTAAAATAAAAAACTATGTTTATTTTTTAAAATAAAAAACTATGTTTATTTTTTTTTTATTTTTAGCCGGGTCGTGTTGCCAGCTAATTGTAATGCAAATACACGTTGACGTTGTATGACGTGTGAAGGATCGTAATCGTCAGTGTCAATAGTGCATTGATATGCACTCAGCTCGCCAACTCACTGAGGTCGGACATGAAAGTGGCGGAAAACGACGATGGAAACTGAGAATTTAATTACTATACATAGGAGAAATCTTCATTTATAGACTGTTAAGGGCCATATGACTAAATAAACAAACTATTTTTCTAATAGAGTTACTGACAGACGTGATTGGTATTAGCTAATGGGTATATAATATTCCAGTGATGATTGTGACGACATGCAACGATTTGATTTCACTTAAAGTAAAAGCTAAATTCTCAAGTTATGCAAACAAGCACGTTGCGTATACATTACGCATGCTTATCGAGAGTTTAGCATGCAACGGAATACATATTATTATGTATGTAACAAGAAAAAAGGTCATGCAACTTTTGCTAATCTAAAACATATTTGACGGTTTAATTTGTTATTCTTTTTTAACCTGTTACTGTCCCACTGCAGAGCAAGGGTGTCTTCTCGAAAGCGGGAGAGGAGTTAAGTTAGGACTTGAGTCCAATACGCTGGCCAAGTGCGGGTTGTCAATTAAATATTTTTTTCTTACATTTAAAACACGATTTTTAAAATGCTATGTTTTAAATAGGTTAGCCAATGAAATAAATCAAACGCCTAGTTGATTGTGCTGCAAACTAGTAGTTAAGAAATAGGGGCGGGGCAGATACGGAGTTGCTATGTGCAAGACTGGCATACTGATGAACGACGTATAGAAAAAACGAATGCAATTATAAAACACTGAGAATCAATCTGGTACCTACCATTTGTTCTGAATCACAAATAGAATAATAACTAAGGGTTTGGTAATGCTTACTTTATTTATACCTAGCTGTCTTATTTTTGTGGTTCCGAAGACACGCAAAATGTCTTGTTGCCAAGGTGGCAGACACAAAAGAACGGCTAAGATCATCAAAACTAGCAAAGATCTCTGTATATTGCTCTTGCTTCATGTTTCATACATTGCGTTGACATAGTAGTCGACCTAAATCTTAATTGATAAATAGGTTAACTTCTAAACATTATCTCTATACTAAAAGTCACTATTACCAAACAACAAACATAATTTTGAATGCACTTAAAAGTCTAAGCCAAAATTCAATCAATACATCGCATCTATATGAACACTAAATCTATCTTCGACAGAGACTAGTGCCAAGATAGGTGGCGCTAGCAGGCGCCGCTACTGACCTCTACTATGACGTAAACTTGGCTGCTAACTTGACTATCAGGCAATATATGATCTGTGGTAAAAGGGCTCGCGTTTAGTGCCAAAAATATTACTGCACTGTGAGGAAAGAGGAAGCTTTTACTTGTTTATGGACGTTTTAAATATAATTGATGTGGCGTTTAATTTATTGAGTGGTGATTGCAGCGTAGTGAGGATTTTTTTACTAGGTGCATACGTCTTTTCTTTTAAGTTATCCATTGGTAGAATAAGTGCGTTCAGACATCCACAAAGTTACTCAAATAATTTTAAGCAATCCTTATAATTAAAAAAAATGTTTTATTGCATTTTTTTTTTATATTTATTAATTCAAATTTATCTTAACATAGTAAAATGATTAAGAATAAGTATATTTGGTCATAAATTGAGATGAATATAATATGCACTTAATTAAAATTAATAAATGTTATTATTTATGATATGACAGAATATTTAAATTCCCAAAGTCACGAGAATTCGTAGGAAAACAACCGATATCCAGTTTTTACTCGAAAATTGAATGGCAACAGTTCGTTCGAAGTTTAAATTGATTTCAACTAGCCAATCACGCGCTACTTTCTGTTGCCAAGTAGAAAAAAAAGAAATGATTGACGTGGAAAATGTGAAAATAAGTCTTTTAAGCTGATGGCTAATTAAAAAACATGTTCGAAATATCGTTTAACAGAGTGAAACATTTTTGTGATCGGAATACGTAAAGATGTAAGATATGATATCAAAAGTTCCTAAATTGAGGAAAATGTCACAAAAACATGATACAAGGAAGAAGAATTTAAAAGCAGGCTATCAAATTATTTTTTGGATTTTATGTTTAAATGTTGGCTAATTTATTACATTTGATATGAACATTGCATAACAATAAAATCAACATCTATTTTTTACAAGTTATGTTAAATGAGTATCTCAAAAACAATCATAGCTTTTCATCCTTGGTAACAGATAAGTTTATTAATTTTGAAACACGATACATAGATAGAAACCGATATTATATCTCAATAACGATATAAAACTATCATAAAAACGGTTCCAACAAAAACAAACATAACGTTTATTAAGTCATATCCATATACAGAAGTATTAGGTACAGAATTAGGTCCAGTTCAGTACTTGAATGTTCCAAATACACTTCTGTGATAAATGCCAACATTTGGAGTTGCAAGGTTATCTAAATTAAATAAGAACGAGAAAAAATTATAACATTTTTGTCCAAAGGCCTATGTTTGGGTTTCGTTAGGAAAAAGCCGAATAACATTGCTGTTACCACTATAGAAACTAGGAACTTAAATTAGTTTCCTAAGTAAATTCTCTACAGGCTTTCTTTAAGATAACACCTTATTATTTAAATGCATTTTGCATTCTAGGTGAGGTACACAGTCGCCTAATTTACTACTGCAGCTTAAATACAATTACTAGATTTCCAAATTATTTAATCCATATGAACAACATTCACAAAGTATACCACCATAAGCATAAAATGTCTCTAACACACAAACTTCTTGTAAGAATATATAGTTCTCGCGATAACCCTGTCCAAAGAACGTTAACATATGGCAGTGCAGCGTGTAGGCACACCCAGTTTATAACTGTCCCACCGGGAGTGTGACCAGCTGAAAAAATACCACACGCTGTGTTTGGAATTATAGCCCGTCTTGTTTGTAATTATACTGCACTGTTTGTGTACTCTCGTAGTGCGCTGGACTATACACTTGTGATATGGTAGATGTGAGAAAGTTTATATTATTAAATGTTATTAGGTACTACTATCACAGACTTTAAGAATACGAAGACTTCTATAATTGAGAGAGGAGAGTCGTGCTCTGCAGGACATTAATATCTTAACTTTACAAACTATAGGGCTATTCAAAAACGGTTGTTGAGAGATAGCTTTGATATAATTGTTTGTATCTGTAACTATTTCGTCCAAGATTTCAATGAAAATAGATAAGTAACTTAATTAAGTAAATGGGTCACAAGAATATCACAGTATCCCTTTTAGATGGACGGTACAATTCCACTCTTAAATGGAAACCTTCCAAATAAGGGAATCGGGTCAAAGAAAACCAAGGGCATATTTCCAGAATCCATTACTAAACATGAAAGCATTGGATCAAATATTGGCGAATTGGTCCAAACGATGGCCAAACATCCTTTTACATTCATTAATATTTCCCTTTGATCAGTTGTAACGATGGCGAACTAGTCAGTTTGTACAAAGCATTTCTAAAATTAGTGGCAATTATTGTTCGTGAACAAACAAGGCCTTGGTGGATGGAAAGTTTTGTTTAGTAGGGATTCGCATAGAAACTGCTTATCAAAGATGTTACTATACTATGCACGTTTAACCAATTGCGTCACTAGATTTGTAAAGAATTGTCAATACATGATTCTGGAGATTAGCTAGTTTCGTAATACGAGTACAACCATTAAGTTTGCAATGTCAATAGCTTGTTAGCAACTATTCAATAGTAAATGTTAGTTTGTGTAGTTTGAATGGGCCTATGCAAGAAATTGTTGGAGCCCAGTCGTCCTTGGCGACCTACGCTTTGTTACAGCCTAGAAATTGAGCGGTTAGGCAACACACGACAGTGAATAACGATTGAACATTGCAATAGAAGACTTACGTACAATTCCTGTCATCAAAAGACCTAGTTCTTCAGCAGCCGACGACAGCGCGTAATGAATGACACTGATCTACCCGACACTATAATAAGACCTACACTGTAGTAGCATTCTAATGTACACGTATTATTTGGCATCCGTATCTTGGCTGTAAACGCATCCCAGATTTAACTCGTAATATACGTGACGTCATCACGTTGTCACAATATGTGGGATAATGCAGCTATTTATTCAGCAAGAACCAAAACAAACATTACTTTCATCTCCCTTTTCCCAAATAAATATTTGTAGAAGAAAACTGTGACGGTATTCTCGTTCACATTCCATACGTCAAAATTTTCATTCTATGCTCGACATCTTCTTAATTCTTCTAGCTAAGCAAAGGCATAAATAAAGTGCAGCTTTATACAGCTAGATATGTGAGTAAAACTTTGAACTTAGGAGTAAGACATGAGTCAATTCAATCCGTTATTATGGAGAAGGTAAAGAAAAGGTAAGTTTATATTCGTATAACTGAATATAGGGGGTCAATTCTGGCATAATTCCACGTATTTCAAAGAAAAACATGATCCAAAAGGCACTCTTCACCAGTGACAATTAACCGACACCGAAGTCGAAGTCTCTAATGCTTAAGAATTACTTAGCTCTCGTCTCACGTAACAAGGTCAAACTATATGGTACAATGGGCAAGTGCATTTTGAGCATCAAATGCGTCATCTCAATCAGGTGTAGAGGCCAGATGGACCTAACACTCGGGAACAATCGAATCCAATTGAAGCGTAGATTGAAAGCTCTGTAGCGTGGCTTATTGGCAAGAATGGGTCGTCGTCAGACTGTCTGTGAGGATAAATTACTTTAGAACTTTGTTATATGATCTGTAGCCCGAGTCATATAACATTGTATGGCTGAATATAGCTGCAAGCCACTTTTTTTAACCATTACTGTTCCTACTGCTGGGTAAGGGTCTCCTCTCAAACGAGGGAGGGGTTAGGCCGTAAGTCTATCACGCTGGCTAAGTGCGGGTTGAGGACATTGCATGCCGTCAATAAATGTATTGAAAAGCCACTGCAAGGATTTAAAAAATCATAAGAAGGCGAACGCATGTGTCTCCACACACATCTCTCTGCTATACAACTTGTTTTTTTCTTTTTATATTCTGATTATATACAAAGATAGTTATCTCTCACATGAGAACGATTACTTGTAAATGGCCAGTTAAAAACAGACCATTCTAGATGTAAATTATTTGGCAGCATCTTTTTTATTTTGTCAATTATTCTATCTAAGAGAAAAACATTTGCAGTCTTTTAGAAACCAATTAAAATTGTTATTTATAGAGTCTGACCTTGGAGGAATAATATTGATTTGTCTATGAATAAACGACAATCAGATTTTGATTTGTAATAAAATCTAGGATAAATCGTACATTTAGACATGTTAAGGAAAGTATTATTTAAACATCTGGTTTTATTAAACTTTAAATGTATATAAAAATGTTGTTTCAGAACCCAAATTAATATTATTAAAACAAGTTCTTAGCAATAGTGGTTTAAGCCCCACGGTCAGCAATGGACATTTAATTTCCTTACCCTTTTACAATCTTTTGCTTGCCTTAAAAGTTAAAATAACAAAGTGCCGAGTGCAAATGCACTGACAGTATACACTTGGTACAAAAATAATGACGCATCATTAAAGAGGTTGGGACCTAACCTTATCATCGACACTTCGTGAACAACGTTTTATCAGCATATAACTATGTTGCATTGATTAATTGCATTGTTAAGCTATAACGACGTTCTTCCGACGTACGATGATGTATAGCCTCTAATCGCTACAATCATTTTACAACCACGTGTAAAAAATATTATCATTTAGAAATACGGTTAAAACTATTTTAGATTAAAAGCGTAATTAAACTGAAACCAAATTACTTATATTATTCTGTTTGTGACTTGTCAGTGTTCTAAAAAGGTTATATTCATTGAACATGTAATAAATGATACTGGCACCTTTAGATGAAAATATTTCAAATGCCATAAGCAATTAAGAACGAAATTACTTTTTCTTTTGCTTCAAATGGCCATCTCAATATTTTTTCGAGACATTCTAGCCATTGTTTATTTATTAGCGAGACATTAGGTAAACGAAAGAGTTCACATTGGATAAAAAAAGATTACAATGCAATCACACGGTTAGTCGGAGACGTCATTGTTGATGAACAAAAGTTAAATGTGCAAAAACGCAAAATATTTGTTGTTCTATAATAAAATTAAGGATTGCGTGCATCATTATTATTCCACTTAAGTACTCGTCACCGAGGCCGCACTGCTTCCGGTCGGCCATATTAGTTTATTTATAGTCCATCGCAGGAAGTTCACTCGAAAACGGTTTCTTAATCTTATGCCATGCGCGACCAAACGGAACTTGGCAATGCTTCCTATTGTTAAATGTTCAATTTTAATCGGTCGACCGTTTGAAACAATCATTTGAATTCTCGATTGCGCATCAAACGTTATACCCGAGGTCTTTGCACTGCTTATGTTAAATAATGTCATTGCCTCCAGCAAAGTAAAAATAAACCTTTAAATATAAAAGGTTAATAAATTTAATATGTATGTGTACGCGTCTGAAAACAAAAAGATATAAAATATTCAGATTTAACGCTATTGGCACAGACGAATGGAAAGCGGCTGCGTTTGTATTTATTTTTTGTCTGTGACTGTGTGTTTATTTTGAAATTCTGCTAATGTAAAAAGATTGTAGGCAATTTATGAAAATTAAATGGTAATAACGAGACATCCGCTAAAAAGGAAATGAATGAGTATTAAACATGAGTCAGAGGTGAAGACGGGATGTTTTCACTTATGAATTATAGATTTCTAGAAGTATAAATGGGTCAAACCGTCAAACGGTTATAATTTGTTTATGTTCATACGTTTCGTAAATAAAATATATCTCCCACGCATTCTGTTGATGTGTCTGATATCAAACAACGTTTATACCGAATTTAGATCATTGCGGTGTCATTCAACCCGAACGGATACACTGAAACCATTGACCTGTTTAAGATAAAGGTACAAAACTGGGCCCGAGCCAGGTTTATTGCAACATTATCGACCGGCATCCATGATGCAGTTTAGATGATAAACCAGGAAATACTTGTTTCGTAGTAAAAACGGAATTGTAGATACAATTAAGATGTTTTTTGTTGTTAATTAAGGAAGAAATGGCGTGGAATAAATGCTTAATAAACCTGTTTGACCATAATACTGAAAGTAAATGAAAAGAAGTAGGAACCACATTTTACGAACGTTATAATGTAAATGTATGTTCAAAAAAACCTTTTTACCTCGAGTTCAAGAAGGAGTTCAAAGGACTAATTTTCATACCGATAGGTCAGATGTTTCACACAATTTGGGTACAAATATCTTTTCGTCCTTTTATTATTCACAAAAGATTGCAGTTCAAAATGGTCCGAACATATTTTCGGGTCCTTTTGAACAGTTTATATCTAATTTATTTTAGTCCCTCGTTCGCGGTTTACATTTAAAACGAGTTTGACGCGAGGAATATTTGTAATTTCTCAATATACCTTTGAAATAAAGCGAAATAGCTTATCACGTTGAATATTTTACTTGTAACTCTATCAAAGGAGAGTTTCTTGGTAAAAACGGTCAACCAGTACCATTGATAACCTCTTATCCGGCCCTTGTAATAAAATGGAGCGGGGAAATTCTTGAATTAAATGTTTATCGAAATTCAACTCTTAAGTCATTTCAAGGAGATTACGTTTAAAATTTTATAAAATAACCTCCTTTGCGTGCCATTAACTTAACCGATTTTAATTAGACTTATCGGTATAACTATGCTTTTTAAATAGGCTTGTTTAAACATCAAAGATTTTGTTCTCCAAACGAACATAAAAACTAGTTTAAAGTGGTTTAAACCAGTAACAAATAACCGTCAACTTGTCCATTTGTTTTTTAAACAAAATAGGCGCGACATTTTTTGTTTACAAATAAAAAAATAATAGAAATTCAGTTCCTGCGTTAAGATTACGACATCGCAATAGGCAACAGCAACAACCATTTTCAAATTCTGCACTAAAGTCTATTGTTTAAATATCGGTACTACAATCATGTGATCAGCGATCATGTGACTGAAGGATATTATAGCGAAACATGTGATTAATTAAATAACAGACAACTGACCCCTAAAAGAGTTAATATATTAGTAATCACTTTGCGTGTTGTCTACACAACCTGTCATTCGCTGCGGGGGTCATTGATGTGCATAGACAACTACGAACATTTTTACCGCTCGGCTGATATACCAGTAGCACAATTCTCTACAATTGGAACCATCGAGTTGAGAGAGTTTGACAAATAAAATGTACCGCAAAAATAGTTTCTGCTAAGCCCGCTAGAGGCGCTGAACGGATTGTAATACAAATTGTAATACAAAATAGTGGCACAGAAATGCGGTAAAGGGAACTATGTTTAAATCATTCGTAATACATATTATCCGAAGAATATTTAAAAAAATATGCTTTCACTGTAGAGTTAACAACATTATTTAAATTAAACTCGTTAGATCTGATTGCAGTTGGTTAGCAACAAGCATCGTTATATCTAAAAGAAAGTCCAATTAATCTTTTACTTCGTCTGAGCAAAACGATTGCAGTTTTAACAAGCGAAATCTCCGCAAACAATTCCGATCCGCTACCGTGGTTTTTATTACTAAGACGATGTAGAATACTACGGTGACATAATATTTAACAGTATTCTAAAAATACCACTCCCGCACTAAGAATTGCTCTTGTGTCGTGGGGACTTTAACAAACATACAAACAACGGACACAAAGTACAACCAGACCCGGAAGAACAATTTGTGAATGGCACAAATAGTTGTTTCGTGTGGAAATGGAATAGCATAACTTCCCGACGCAATGGTAGCGGTGTGGCGACCTTAACCACTGCGCCAAGGAAGCAGTCGAAAAGTATTAAGTATCAAATAACGTTTTGTAAATGAAAGCAATAGATATAATTGATCATATCAACGGTTCGCGTAGGAACAGAATATCGGTATTCAGAGTCCGTACTATGCACAGAGTACGGGACATTAATCAAATCAACGCACGAGGAATCCTCACCAATGCAAGCTCACATGTCGCACAAATATAAATCTCATTACAATAATAAAAGCTTTCTTAGAACCTCTTTCACACAAATAATGTATGTATAGCAACATAGATATCGAGTTCCTCCGTGTTTCGGAAAGCACGTTAAATTGTGGGCTATCCTTTTCAAAGATCATTGACAGTCGGTAACAGTAGTCAGAAGCTTGAAAGTCTGACAACCAGTCTTATAACTCCGGTTACTGGATTGTGGAGGTCCGATAGGCGATCGCACCATGTAAAATACTGGTACCCAGCTGCATCCGGTGAGACTGGAAGCCGACTCTAACATAGTTAGAAAAACAGCTAACCTTATACACATAAGTATTGTTTGTGTTTAAACCCAAGTATATCTTAATTTCAGCCTTCACAGTCATATTTTGCGAGAGAAGAGACATCTTGCTTGTATTTCTATGGTCTCTCATAATGAAGTAGACTTTAACGTCAACTAACATCACCTGATATTAAATCACGTGAATGTTTTAAATCGAATTAAGGCGTAAAGACCGAAACCTTGAACAGTTTTTACTTAGTATTTACAGTGTAGTAATCCAAGTGAAATATCAAGATGATACTGCCGGGCTACTACTATTCTTCTCCTTCTTATCGTATGGTTAGTGGTCAACCTAGTGTCAAAGTTGTTCAAGCCGCCCGAAGGCCTTTAACTTAACCACTGTTGTCTTAATTGGCAATTACCGAGACCGACTTACTTGCCTTCAGAAGCATGGAGACACCAAGTTCAAATACCACTATGCGGTCACCCATCTATGGAATGACCGCGCCAAGGTTTGCTTAACCCACAGATTGTTTACCAACCGGTGAGCGGAACTCTATGTGCTATACAATATAATCAGTAAGTAACTATATAAAACTTATTATGATAAAAAGTATTGTGATGATCAGGGTTCTATAACCCTTTGCTACCTTATAAAGAGTCCAGCGATTCGCGCGCACGCATTCAACATGGCTGCTGCAACATGGCCGCCGGTAGCGGGGATTGCGTTGGGATTGCAGTATCCATATTCGACACGAGGTGTGCCGTATACGTGACCAGAAACATGTTTGATTTTAATCACGGCAGATAGCTAATGATTCTTCATCTTAGGGCAGAGCATCGTTCGATAGAATTTCAATTGCTACTAGGAATTGTATCAGTTGAAGTCGTGACCGACAAGTGAGTTATACCTTATGCATGACCGTCGCTATCTGGTGCAGTTGCTTTGATCACCAGTTGTAACTGTAAACTACTGTAAACCAAAGATGTTTGCTGGTGATTTACTCGTCTTGCTTACTAAATGGTCCATAGGTATGGCAAATATATTCCTCTAATCTTTCGGAAAAGACAAGCAAGGCATTTGTCATCTTAGGCAGCCTTCTATGGAATAGTAAACCATTTCGGTTTACTTTCATTTACCTTTTAAGCATATCGCTTAGAATCTAGACTCTCTCTAGTAGAACGTAGAAATCCATAAGACACATGGCAATGTGAAAGGCAAATCACAAACCTCTAAATTAGTAAGTTAATATTAAGAGAAATGAGAAATCTACTAGTTACTAAGCTGAGTTTAAATGACCCGAAGACCTCTGTAATCCAATTGAGTACAAACATGTTATTTATAACGTGCTAATTTGTACAACATATTTCAATACGTAGTGTTGTGAACAAAGCAGTGGCTCTTGGCACAACGATTAAGGTTTATGACAACTTACTAATACTAGTACTATGCGGTAATTAATTAACAGATTTAGCAGACGACGCGCTTGCTCTACACAAGGCACTCGAGACCTTGCCATTTCTTCTGAAGCGCGGCATTGACTTTATTGACTAAATACTACTATTATTCGTAGTGATTATATGCTCAATATTATTAATGTGCCTAAGACACGAACGCAAAAGACTTTTTAACTTAGAAAATGACGCATCCTGCCGTTGCGTGTATAAAATTTAATAGATCCTTTCGTTTAACATGATCGTGTCTCCTTACATAAAAACCAAGGTCGTGATAAGAATAATAAGGCTCGACTTTTTAAACACTAAATGCAAATTTAATTATTACGAATATACGATGTAAAGTTGTTCAAATATTTGTATTCCATAATGAGTAATGACATTTCTCAAAAACGTTTACAAACAAGGATAAAACTCGGTCAAATAATACGGGCTCAATGAACTATCAACAAGCAATCGAATTCACCTATAAGACGCATATCAAATAAATTTCACTCAAACCGCTATAATTTAAACGCGTGTGGCCAATGTTTATTTTTAATTCCTATAAAAATATTATCGCGACCACGCAATTTGGTGCGGGCAATGTACTCTGAAACATCGGAAACCACTTACGTTCCAATAAGATGATGATATTTCAGAATACATATAAGACCTTAATTTCTAAATAATCCGACTATTGGCATTAAAACTCTGTTAACACATAAATTCAGTCTTAGGGCAATTGATAAAAGTGTAATAGATTACCAAAGTAGCGCAAGGTAAAGTTGTAATCGAACTTGATAATTACCTAAATAATTTCAAAACAAACAATACATACATATAAATAAATAGCGTATTTAGCTGCCAAATTAAATAAAAGACGGGCTGTTGCTTAAATAAACTGAATTTTATTTGTAAATCAGCACTTTCCTTCAGATATGGTGAGAATTTTTATGACAGCTACAGAACTGGAACACGAATACAACGCTCCATTACTCCGATAATTCTTTGAAAGCATTTCACGCTTCTTCGCATCAACGTTTATTGAAGTGTACCATCAGAGTTCCCATCAAATGAACTAATTACTTACTACTAAACGAACTTCGATTATCGTACCTTACACGACAAAAAAGTTAATTGAATAGACATAGAAAAAGTTCGCGGAAGCTCTGGAAACTACCGTTTGATGAACAGGTGTAAAGATCTACTTAGCACTGACTGTAAACAAAATAATGAAGCGATCACTACTTGACATTATGTGTCCATCTAATGGAGCAGATATTATTATCAATTGTGTGGAGCAAGACTTTTGACGGCCAATAGATAGATACGAATATGTACATACATTACATAACATTATTATAGAGAAACGGGAACCGAGTTCACTGTAGCATTATACTATTTCTGTTTAAGTCCAATCACATTACTGATAACGTCTTACAGTAATTGATTTACAACATTTATCTACGAAAATACAATTTGTTTTCTCTCTGTGCTCATAAAATAAACTAATAATCTCCGACCGTTTGTTGATAACCTATTTTTCTTCATCTCCCGTAAGTAACGGCCATAACGGAAAATATAGCAATACATTATTGTGTTTATTATTGAGTGGGCACTTGGTAAATATTGATGAACTAATAAATATCTTGTTATGATAGTGAGCTTATACGGTGTACTTGTAATAAATATAGGAGAGAACGAAAGATTAAAGTGTGCATTAGAGCTGTATACAGACTGCTTGTTGAATAAACTGATACACTGTTAGTATATTATTTAAGAAATTGTGATTTCTCGTACATTTAAGACCTCGAACCAGTATGTAAAGTATACTCAAGTGCGTTCGTGGCGTTAACGCTAAACAACATTTAAAAAGGGATATAGTACCGGTAATGTTTATTTAACTAAGCATATGCCGTGCGTCCAAATGAAGCAATTAGGTTATCTAAGCAGCTGTTACCTTACACGTTAAACCATTTACACGCAATATAAATAAAACGTTAAAGTGACCACAGTAAACGGATTTTCAAATCGTAAAGTTGAGATAGAGGAATGTGCTGGCCGCATAGTTTTTGGTTCTATATAAACTTATGATGTGTTTAAATGCCAAACATCTGGTGTTTCGAGTAACCTAACTAGACGTCTTAACGATATGTTTGTGTTACGAGCAGGAAGTAAGGATTAGACTTTGAAATGTTGCCCCGTTTTCAAATTTTATGGACTGACTATCGTTCTAGTTCACTGGGTTTGTTATTTGTGATCTATATTTTATTCAAACTTACGATTCAGCTAAGTCTAACTAGGTAGCAAAATGGGTTTTGGTTTCATTCAATGTTTTTGTCGACGATCATGGTAAAAACAATAAAGGTGAATTATGTAAGTAGGTGCAGATACGTAGTTCGAAATCGTAGCAATAAATTCAACTTAAAAAGTTAGTATTTTCCATTTATTTGACGCTAATTAATTAAGTAAAACAACTAAAGTGCTATAAATTACTGCATTTCCTATCATATTATTATCATTAAACCTTGACTCAGTTTAAATTTCTTTATTAGGGAGGTTGTTTTTTATTGTTTTTTTACAAACTCTATATAAAAATGTGCGATCATTCTTTAGAATAAAAAAAATAATAGACAATTAAAATACGTAGGATCATTGAAATATCCTTGTCGGAGCCATTGAGTCGTCATTCTTGAGTTTATTATTTCACTTGAAGTAGAAGATAGCTGATAATTAATTGGATATTGATTTATTGACGCACAATAAAACAAAAGAATGGCCCGATAAAAAAAGTCCACGCAATTTAAATTACGAAAGTATCAGTAAAACAATGGATGGCAGTATCTACGTTATATTAAAAAGGGGTGAATGGTTTGTTATCGGTCATGACTTTAGGAAGTGTATAGGACAGTGGACAGTCTGAGAAAGTTTACGTTATCAATATGCAACAACAAGGATGACACACGTTTGTTAATGTACGATTGTCCGTTTGTTTGTTGTTATTTCTGAACTAGGAAAACTCTGGTTCTGTCGTGATTTAAGACGAAATTTCTTTAAATGAACGAGATTGTTAGTTTGTATTCCTCAAAACTTTTGTTTATATAGGTACCTACAGAGCGAATAAGTATCTGATGAGCTTATCCTCAGAACGGAAACTGTTTAGTTTTTTTTTTTATTAATCTAAGCAGAAGTTTAAAAATGAGAATATACGTTTCTTTAAAACTACCTTTTTTGCAGTTGTTTATCATTTATTGTAAAAGTAAGTTCAACTGTCAGTTGGTTAAATTGAATCTGTGTATGTACATATCTTCCAAATAATCTTCATTACTTTTACATTATCAACATAGTTTACTCTTAATTAATTATAATATTCGCTTTCTGTTGCTGAACTTTCTACATCAAATGCAGTTATGGATATGTACAGGTAGAATTGGAATGCGTAACGTTTTAATAACATCTAACCGCTTCATTTCACGTGTAGAACTAACAATAGTTATGTATATGATCAGAAAAGCATAACATACTCACAATATGAAGCATACTATGCACAGACAGCTGTTGAATCCCCTTCTCTCTTCGATATCGCCCCAACGCCGAACAAAAACACAACACAGTTGTTTATTTAGTCTATTTATAACAAGTCTTAACGCTCTTGTTATTACTTCATGCTAAATTTTAACAATTCCACGCACAGATGGCTATAAAGAAATCAAAACAATTGCATTCAGCGTGATTTTTTAATATCGTCGACTGTAAGAACTGCGAACGCACAGTTGTCACGACAACGACGCGACATACGTCTCGCTCGCTGCTGTTCCCAGAACGAACTGTTTGGTTTTATAAAATGAACGAAGCAGAAGCGAATCAAACAAAGGAACGAGCCATGGGAACGAGTATTTTTTCCGTTGAATGAGTGAGGTGGAATGAGGTGATCGAAATGAATGAACGACCGTATGAATGACGTACAATGCCTAATGTTACCATTATCGAAATCATACTTTATCGTGCCGTTGTCTATGGTCATATATTAAAAATGTTAAAATGACCGACTTTAAAGTAAGATAGGAGCAGGATAAATTTGCTTTAAATTAGCCATTATTAGCAACCCAGGACTTGAATTATAGAAATAGGCTATTTTCACAAAAAATATGATTATAATAATATACAATTTGCCTTGGTTTCGACACTTTTTTTCCTGAAATAACAGGCTTTGATCGCCAGGAAGCCTCAGGAAGGTTTGGCTGTACAAACCCACACACATTTCATTGAAAAAAGTATTATAAAATTTTACAGTTGATAAAACGTACATCTTAATTTCTGGCAACACTAATCTTCCGTCCATTTTCATTTCGCAAACTTAAAAAAACGACGACGAAAAAGAAAAAGGCATTTCTTTTTGTCGGTTAAAATATTGCTTGTTGTTGGATAATGTGAACTTTCTGTCGTTTATATTGTTTAGTATTAATATATTTAGTTTTATCAAGAGGACTCGGCAATAACAGCTATTTAACGGTAAGTTTTATGACATTTGATTCGATTTGTTTGTAAAGTGAGAAAGTGACCGTTTGTCGGGCATTCTCAGTCGGCGCAGATGCGATCCAATTTCACATCTCAGTGTAAAACGGGCACGGCTATAAATGAACCGGCTCGTAATTAACTATTTGTTCCGCAATATTGCCCAGGTAGCCATTATTATAATCGAAAGCAGGTGTCGTTGATTCACCGTTTGTTACATATAACGTATTTGTGATTGGTTTAATTGATCGCAACGGCTTAAACTGTACGCCTACGCATTAAGAAAGTTGGTATACAATAGTTCCACGTTATTTACTAATTAGATACACAGTGTCTGTCGTATGAGTCAGTTATTATTCATTGATATTCAAAATCTTTGCAATGCGTGACATGAGCTTTGTTTACCATAGTATTGTTCTGCGAATGGATGTGATAAAATGGATAGTTTTGTTTAATTTTCCTTGTAATTTGGTATTTGGTGATAAACATGTATGTGTGACCTTGCAAATGAAAATGCAGTTTGTTCAAAAGGTCAAACGCAAATTGTACATGTAGTTGTACTGCACATTATCTACATGTAAGTTGTTCAGGGTTAACCTGAATCCTTTAAAGGAAACCAGTCCTAAATACTTACATACCCACTTATGGGTATTATTCACATCAATATTACCCTGCAACATGACAAAAATAGACAGATGTACAGATAATCTACTATTTAAACTGTAATACTGTTGAATTAATAACCATGTTTGCAACTGAGTGTACAATTTGAAGCTATCAAACTATTACTAGGTTTAAGATTTAGGTATATTAAATCGGGACATGTTAAAATAACATAAAATAATAATTGTTAGTGAATTCAAGATTCCAATTCAATTTCACTTTCATTTGAAGTCAATGTAAACATTGCCTTGTCCAATATATGAAAAAGTAGGAGGTTGTAATCTATAGTATCTGCAGCCTATGTTAAAGCCAATTTTTATTATTACAATAAAATAACAGTAATGTTTTTTTATATTAAATCAAGCCTACATCCTGTATGGTCACATTTTGTACAGATGATAGTGGTATAAGAACAATAAATTAATAAAAAAGAAGAAATATTATTAAGGAACTGAGGTGTTAATTTATTGGCTGTCAAAACTTTAATTAATAGTGAAAGTGAATCCTTGTTAATAAATACTAATCAAAAACCTGCTTCAACATCATCATGATAGATAGTTTTGAATTTCTCTTTAACTTTTTATTGAAGATCTACAAAAGTTCAATGTTTATTTTGACACGCTATCATCATTTTTTAACTTATAAAACAAAAGTGTATATTTTAATTCAACCTTACACACACTGACCTTGCTAAGTGTTACCAAACATAATGTTTGTAACATACCTACATACTAAAATAAAATATTATAAAGAATATGTTTTCTCCCCCCACATAGGATCGAAATTTGACAGACTCACATAACTCATAATGGAGGATGAGAATGAATATAAAAAGTTGCCGACAGAAGAGAAATGTGTACACAAATTATGGAAGGCTCGAGTGGCCGGCTACGAGGAAGCCATCAAACTCTTCAACCAGATTGACGATGAGAAGTCACCAGAGTGGAACAAATATTTGGGACTTGTCAAGAAATTTGTTACAGACAGCAATGCAGTGGCACAGGAGAAAGGTATGTTACTTTTTACTGCATCATTAAACTTGTTTTTAGGTAATAACTTGCATACTTTGTTTGCATGCACACCAAACATGCTATATTGGCAATTTATTCTACATTGTCTTGAAGTTGGCAGTGAGCATCACTCAAAGGTTGACTGCTAGAAAATGCCACTGGCATTAAATCTGCCTTTGTACATTTTGTTGTATGAAAGTTTGAAATAAATAAATAAGTTGGCATAGCCAAGCCATTACTAGTGTAGATGGAGTTGGTGCCAATTCTGTTTTAAGTGCATTGGCCACATCAACTCAAGCTTACTTTATATTTCTATGCTAATGTGCTGGGAAATCAAATATCCAATGCAAGATAACAAAAATAGAACATTTTGGGAGCAGCTAAATGTGTCTACTAATGCATTCTGTTTTATAAACAAAAGACAGAATGGGAGTTATTTCGAAACACTTCAGTTTTTATACATTTTTAATGTCTACCTTTACATATTTCTGCTACAGTTTTGGTTGATTATCTTCCTACATTTCACTTTATATAAATAAACTAGCTTCTCCCTGTGGCTTCATCTATGGGTAAGGATTTCCTGGAGTAAAAAGTATCCTATGCCCTATGTTAATCATTCCAGTAGTATTTTCTTGAAAGAGTATCAAACATACATACATACAAAATCCATCCTAACAAACTTTTGTATTTACAAAATTAGCAGGATTAGTATGATTTTTTTATGAGTTTTATTATACATAATTGAAATGTTGAATGTTTCTTTCAACACTACACTTATTTTAAAAAGAACATTGTTTGTTCACATAATGTGTAATTACCCAGTCATACTCAATTGAGCCCCATCCAGTATGAAGTATAACTTCCTATAGCTAAGGAAGCTATTATCCAATGTCCAGGTACTCACTTCATACTAAATTTACTCTGGCATTTCAAAGTAAATAAAATTATACAGTTTTTGAATTAAATTTATGAGTTAGATATGTTCAATTATAAGTCTTTGGCCCTATTTCATTCTGTGTTAAGGTCGAATTTTTTTAAGCCATTATCATTTGAAAGTACATCTTTATGTCAGTGGATATATTTACACTACCTAGAGTGTGCCTAGTAGTTACTCATTGATGAAGATATATCTATGTACTTCTACAATAAGAGGGGAGTTCTCAGTACAGTGAAGGTCTATCACAGCTGTCATCCATTTGATTCTATTTCATACCTAACAATAGCACATAGATAGCATCTTAAGAAACACATTCATTGACTATTCAACTTACTTCTAACAATAGACTTCTAACCTACGCCCTTGAGCAATATTGCGTTAGCCTAAAAACAGTATTCACTCGTATTACCGTTTCATTCACGACATGGTCATGGTTTCAGCTCATCACGTGCTAATAACGTTTAAAATTCTTCTCACTGGCCATAACTAGTGTGACGATGCGTTTAGCCGTGACAAATAGAGCGATACTGGCCATCTGATATGAAATACTAAGATTTTTTGGAGTGTTTCAAACGGTAGAAATTCGTCGCTACCGAGATGATTAGTTATAGACTTTAGTAAACTTGTTTTAGTCTACTTTCCTTCCGCGTTTGTAATGGACTATGACTTTACCTTTTTCGATGTAGGATCCCGCCCATGTTCATTAGTGGGAGATAAATTGGTCTGACCTTTACTACATCTTTGAAAACGATAATGGTGGAGCCGTTTTCGAACTCCTAAAATTCAAAGGTCATTTAATTTTAAAGTACCGAAAACATTGTTTACAGTAAAATACGGACTATTATTTTTAAACACATGTTTACTTTTTATCTAATATCTAATTTGGCATAGTAGTATAGCGGTTAACCGTTAATGCAACCAGGTCGAAGTGTAATTGGAGTTCTTTGACCGGAGTTGAAGATCCGCTTCGAACTTTTTTGATTCAATTGAGACTATCTTGAACATATTAATCTTTGCGTTGTGACTCATACGCTTCGTATATGATTGACTTGATACTACAGCTGTTAGTGCAAAAAAATGTCCTTGCTACATCTTTAATAATAAACATTTAGATCGGAGATGGAAAGTAAAAAATAACTTTCGATTGTCTAATTTACGATTGTTACTCACGCAAAATTAAGCTTAAAGCAAGGTTAGAGTGTCAAAGCACTGATTAGTTTTATAAGATTTTAGAACTTAATTTCTAAGTTATCACGTTTTGCGATCCAATCACTGTAAATTAGATTTTATATTTGATTATCCGACTAACAAAAACAAGTCTTAGTTTGTTGTGTCTGCAACTTATGACTGGCAGTCATAATCCAATTCAGCAGTCACTAACATTGGGAGCATTTTGACTCAATTACATGCAAGGTTTCTGTCACATGTTTGATCACATGCGACTTGCGGTGTGATCTTCGTGTTGTAAGTCATCGCCACGTGGTCTCCGAAACGCGAGTAATTGGCCACGTTAGTAACTTGATCCGGTTAAGTTGACGATGGATATGACCTCGACCGTCAATACCACGCGACAGGATTTAAAGTGCAGTCACCTGTTTGCTCGTGGTAATCTATTGGACACATGTTTTTGTGTATTAGAAATAGTTGATATCTGTACTAGAAAGTTGAGACTGGAAAACGAACGATGATTGGACGGTTTTAATTTAAAAGTTATTTATTATTTTGATTGAATAAATGATTAATTGAAATTAGTTTTAATACTTAGTGGCTTATAATGGTATAATAATACAGCATAGTTTAGATTCAAAAGTCACATTGATTAATTACAATTAAAGTTACGCATACTGATATTATTCAGTATAGTTTCGATTTTAAAGTCACTTATACGTTTGATTCCACTAACAATTAAGTAAGAAAGAGAGTTTGATTGCATGATTGGTTATTGGCTCATTAGTTCCATCAGTCTGTCTGGTTTCCTGTTAAGAGTTCACTAATACATACATATACATTTCCGGCGTCGTTATAACAAAGTTATTTATAGATTACTTTGGCGAGACGACCATTCGAAATCCTCGCGAAACGTGATTTAAAGGATTTGGAGGAATTTCCTGATATTCCTTCCTTATGAGTCATATGTTTAAAGACATTATTTTATTAGCTGCCTTCTGTATTGTGGGCGGTAGTGAATAGGACTACTAATCAAAGAGTTTGGAGTTCGATTTCCTGGTCTTGCAAAGTGTTATTAGCCTTTTCTAATCTATATTAGAATTATATCTTAATTAAGTTAGGCTTAAGATTTAGATTCATGAGACTTACATTGTAAATGGCGAATATGTGAGTGTATTTCATATAAATCTGGCTACACTCGAGTACTACAGACGTGATGTTATGTATGTATGTAACTAAATGAAACCATGACTGTTTAGTTCGATGCAAGTAACGTGTAAACGAGCTTGTTTAATATTTACATGATAGCTTAAAATAGATACACCCTTCCATATTTATCGATTGTCCTCGTTAGCGTGCGATGCGACTAATTTATAAATATTTAAGTTTAAGTTGAATTCTTGGCCCATGTTCAGTAGACTATCGTCTGATAGTCTGGTGTAAATCCTTTTTCCTTATAAAATGGGCATTAACATGTACGAGTAGGTACTGCAGAATTTTCACACCGAATTTGATAGATTATGTTATAGTGACGTTTCTTTATTCTAGGGTCCTAGGTAGACTATAAGACGTCTGAGATTGTGTCGGGCTCAAGACAATCCTTTTTTTTCCTCTTATTAAAATGGCCATTATCATGTGCTAGTACTATCCATGAAGGATGAGATTTGTCACACTGACTTCTATAGATTATCTGTATGGAGCTGTTTCTTATTTCTAGAGTAGTTTTTGGGCTTCATTTAAAGAATGGTCAACCCTACAACCTTTTAAATAGTCCCAGAAACATCTATATTTAAGGGCTTTTTCATAGAAAGCGCTAACCTATAAGTTTGTTTGTAGGTTTGGAAGCAGCCCTGGTATTCGTGGAGAACTGCGGCCATGCAGGCAAGACGACAGGTGAGGTGATGTCCGGCATTGTAGCCAAGTGCATCGCCGCGCCTAAGACCAAGACTAAGGACCTCGCGTTACAGGTGCGTTTACTACTATGTACTATTGCATGTCAGTCACATTTATGTTCCTATAACTTATCCCGCATAAGTTATAGGAACGTAAATGTGACGCTAGTTTGTAAAATAGAAAAAAATTTAATGAAATATCACACACAGAAAATGGATCTCAAGTGTTTAGGGGTCGATGCTGCAAATTTCGGAGTAACTAAGAGAGACCTTATACGACCGCTTTCTTTTATCAGATATGCCTGTTAGGGCCATCTGATAAGCGAGGTTTAGCTACTATATTAAGCGATATTGTAACATAAAAGAGAATGTTACAACAATTCCAAGCTTTTTATCCACTTTTCCTGCTTAAGTTTTTGAGAAATATAAACCATTTACCTATCTTCAATTCAAAGGAAATACTCTAGACAATGTCGACCACAATTCAATTGCAAATTGCTTCTATTAAATGTTGTGGTTCATTTGACCCGGTTCTATTCCGTTCAATCTAGTGACTAGACAGTTTTACTGTGAATTTGTTACCCGGCCCCGAATTTGTATGGCGTGAGGTTTTGTGAATGCATTCGTGAATAAGCCGCAAGTACGTCAATCGCAGATAAGGAACGTCTTAATATCTGTATGAATGTACAATAATAATTATGACGATGGCTATTGGTATGGCTTGGATTGATAGATCCTTATACGGGTTGCACAATAAGAACTCTTAATTGATTTAGTTTAACTAAGCTCTCATATTGTGTATTTATTAAAAATTAATGAATGAAGCGATACGTATGAAATATAATTTCAACTGTGCCAACTCAGGACCTAACTTATTTTAGCTCTTGGGTTGCATTCTGCATAACTTTAGGCACGGGACAGGCGCCTTTTGATTCTCTTGCTCTTAATTAATGAATAGTAATAAATAAATATATTATTGGACAAGTCTCACACGACCATTTAATCTGTTTGTACTATGGTAACTAAAAAAACTGATAAACATATTTATATACTTCTAAAAACATAATCATGCTCATCACACAAATATTTGTCCCATATATGTGGGTGGGATTTGAACCCAACACCCGCGGCGCTAGGGCTATAGCGGCTAGGTTATTAACTTACTGATACAAAGAATCAAAAGTTTCGCAAATATATGTTCCTCAAGCAGGGTAATTTTGTAACTACCTGAGCCCATCGATACGTATAGTACGTTAGTCGCGAGGTCAATCCTCGCATCGAGCAGGTAGTTCCGCGTTTGAATGTATTTGCATATAGATTTATTAGTCCTACCTTCGTTCTGCAACCGTAATATATTGGCTTGAACAGAATGAAATAGAATGTAGTTTTATATTAGGGCGATATTCCGACGCTATTTATTTTTGACTTGTGGCCCGCCCTGGTTTCGCTCGGCTTAAACAGTTATTTTATGAAAAAAGCTTTTACAACTTTAAATTAAATCGTACTCTTGAATCACCATATCTATTAAAAAAACCGCATCAAAATCCGTTGCGTAGTTTTAAAGATTTAAGCATACATAAATACAGACATAGGGACAGACACGGAAAGCGACTTTGCTTTATACTATGTAGTGATTGTCTATCTGAAAGCATAATTCAATCCGGACCGCTGATTTAGTCCCAGAGTCCTCATAGCCCTATTGTTACAATGTTTCATAGCCCTAGGAATCGTAAGCCTAGTAATTTTATTCAGAGAAAAATCAGTATTTTTTAATTAGTAATTTAATTATTTTCCTCTGGTAAGCACAATTTTGAATTCACGGGCCATTCATTACGCATTTATTTTACAGATTACTCTAATGTACATAGAAATAGAGAAACATGAAGTGGTGGAAGAGGAGCTGCTCAAAGGTATGGAGCAGAAGAACCCGAAGGTAGTGGCGGCTTGTACAGCAGCACTGAACACCGCGCTCAAGCAGTTCGGCAACAAAGTGATTGCTATCAAACCTATGGTGAAGAAGATACCAGTACTGCTGTCTGACAGAGACAAGGCGGTCAGAGATGAAATGAAGGCGCTTGTTATTGAAATGCACAGGTAAGACGTTAACAACTATTTACTCCATTTTTCCATAATCAGAGACGCCACTTGCGTCTATTTACTTAGCTTCTGCTAGTGAATTTTATTCATCCGCGCATAAATACATATATCGTGGGGTATAAAGTCATATTCCTATGTTATAATCTACGTGCTAAATTTATTTAAAATCTGTTAACATGATCGTCCAAAACTTTCCTATTTATAAGATTTGATTGTAAAAAATAAAGAGTTTAGGTTATTAGTAGGAAAATTGCGTGAGAACAAGGGTGGAGAGTGGGTAAGATTTTATTATTATTTGAAGTCAATGACTTGAACTGTGACGTAAAATATCACAAACTATGTTAAACTTGCGTTTGTTTATTTAGAACAATGTCAAGCAGGTAAAATAGGCGTAATCAAAGGTACCTACCCTAATTAACGTCGTCTCAATATTTTAATATATTGATTCAGATTTACCTGTTTCCATTTCATTTTATTTATGACCTGAGACATTGTTATAATTTTTGTATAATTTTCCGTCGGTTTCGTTAAAATTTCGCACACATATCCATCCAAATCCATCATATATACATCCAAATAACATTTCCTATATTTACAAAAGCTAATCGTGATTGAGCGGTTTCAAATCGCAAAATTACCTTCTCCAAAAATACAGAATACGTCATAAAGTTGGAAACAAAATATTGAATTGGTATTGATACAGTTGTTTTATGTATGAGGTTACTATATCCAGTTGGACGTCGCTGATCCGTTAACGACCGGAGTAACGCAATCTTCGACGTGATATTTACGACTTTTACGACACATTCCACAAACGAATACGTTATTGGGTATCAACCTCACGAAAATAGCTGCTGACAAATCAACTAAGGGCTAAAGATGCATACGTTTTTTACTATCCACTCTTTTGTCAGCTTGTCATCAGTTCTTGGTCCGATGAAGAGATCTTGCTTTTGGCCGTTAGCATAATTAATGTAGCCAGAGATTCACCTGCGTTTTACCATTTAAAACGATAGTCCCAAGTATGTCTATAAAGCCTGGTGAACACTGGACTGCTAAACAGAATATGCTTACAGAAAAATATAGTGTATCAATTTGAAAAGTTGGCATTTCAGTCACATGTACTGAGAAAATAAGGTATTGTTTTGTAGATGGATAGGTGCAGCCATAGAGCCCCACATAGCGTCTCTCCAAGCTGTGATACAACAGGAACTGCGCGAGTCTTTCGGTGGAACTGGAGGAGCACAACCCACTCGCTACTTGAGGTCACAACAGAACCGAGTGAGGGATACACCGGCTGCGGACTGCGCTGATGGTAAGTAACTTTTGTACTGACATATACTTACATACATAATGTCACGTCTTTATCCTATTTGGGCATGGAGAAACCAAAGAAACAATAGTAATATTATGATATGTCGTAACTGCATAATACTTAACGGAAAGATATTATCCCCATTAATTTAGTCTTAGCGGAACTGGTTAAACTTCACCACAGTTGGATAATTCTGTGAACTGCTTTCATGGATTAAAATATTCTAGGAAAGAAAAGAAACTTTGAGTCTTATCTAATTTTTTTTATTTCCAGGTACAGTTGACGACGATGACGCCGAGACTGGCGGCGGTGACTCAGGGGACATGGATCCTTACGACCTACTCGACCCAGTGGAGATTCTGTCCAAGCTGCCCAAAGACTTCTACGACAAACTCGAGGCTAAGAAGTGGCAGGAACGCAAGGAAGCTCTCGATGCGCTGGAAGCGTTGTTGAAGAGCGCTCCTAAACTAGAACCGGGAGATTATGCTGACCTAGTCAGGGCTTTGAAGAAGGTATGGTCTACACAAACGTTTATTTCGTCATTAAAACATAGTATAATACTTTTCATCAGTGTAAATGTTAGCTACTTCTACCAGAAAGGTCCCGATTTTGACTTATTTTCGAGTACCAAACATTCCAAACCTAGATAAAAGTGATAGAGTATGGAACCCACACATTATGTTATTTTGAAATAAATTAAATTGTTTTTTTTTTATGTAAAATTAAGTCGAAAGTCATCAAATAAAATCATTTTTATATTAGAATTACTGTAAAAATACGCTAAACAAATTGCGAAATTCTACATTGACATGCAATATTTGATATCACTTTATGTAACCATAATTGAACTGAGCAAAGTTTAATGAACTTCCTGTGATTTGTTTGTATTTGGTAGTGTGTTACTATGATAAGGTTCAACCAAAATAGTTTTGAGAACTAGGTGAGAATTTAGCCTTAAGTTTACAGGTCAGTGTTAGGTCGTTGAACTTTTGGTGTTGCTACGTACTTGGGTGCGTTGACATTATATTAACGAAATCAGAAGGGCTAGTGCGTTCTTATGTTAATTAATTGTTTCAAGATTTCTCATGAATTTCCAGTTATTTCTCGTGGCCAAGTTGTGCTATTCAGGCATAACTTAATCAACATTCTAACTCTGTTACGATAGATTCGCAAATTATTCTCTAACAAACGAACAGAGTTCTATTTAGGGATCGTAGCCTAGTTAGCTAGCATAATCCTTCATAATACTCAAACATTCAAATGTATCGGTATTATGAATGTATCTACGGATACAGAAGATCAAAGCTTACTTCCTTCTTATAAATACAAGTTCAAGACAGTATGATAATATTTTTTTACGTTTCATTTCAGGTGATATCAAAAGACACGAACGTAATGTTAGTAGCGCTCGGCGGTCGTCTCATGGGCATGGTGGCCAGTGGTCTTCGGAACAAATTCTCACCATACGCTACTGCTTGTGTGCAGGCCATACTTGAGAAGTTTAAGGAGAAGAAGACTAATGTCGTTTCGGCGTTGAGAGAGGCTATTGACGCGATTTATCCTTGTGTAAGTAGAAAATTTTAGAATTGACGTCTATAAGTTGTTAATACTTATATTCAGTGGGAAAAGCGATTCTAAATTAACAAGCTGCTATTGCACTCGTGCTAAGCTGAACTTTGTAAAACAAACATCCATGACATTCTTTCAATCATGTTTACATTTTTATAGGGTTAGCAGTTAGTAGACAACGGATGATCCGTTCTTGCTCCTTTTAAAACTATTTTACATTGCTCAAGCACCATAAGAAAGCTTTGGAAAATTAAGTTAGTTCTATCAACAATATTGTTAAATAAGAAGTATAATGTATTGGATAGCTTCTTTATAAATGCAACTATCTTCCTTCCCCAGACAAACTTGGAAGCGATAATGGAGGACATGCTAGCGGCGTTCGACAACAAGAACCCGTCGATAAAGGCGGAGAGCTCGCTGTTCTTAGCCCGCGCGTTGTGTCACACGCAGCCGGCGGCGTTCAACAAGAAACTGATCAAGGCTTACGTGGCTGGACTGTTGAAACTTATTGAGAGTGCCGGTATGTTCATGTTACTATTAACTTCTTATTATTGAGAAAAGAACTTGAAGTACAATTCACATTAAGAACAAAATCAATATAACTGAAAATAGCTCACATTGAAGGAATTCCTGGTATTTAAAATGAAAGTAAAGTGGAAGAATTTATGAAATTGCTGCTTTACTTTTCAATATTCTAGGTCGCACAAATATTAACCCTACGTGCGCAAGGCTAGAATATGTAACACAAAGCGCTAGGTGGGTGTGACACACCCAGAAAGTAAATGCGTGGTTTTACCACAATATTATTTTCAATGCTTATTTTCTTGAATAATATACTAGTATTTACTCTTATTTTAATCTAATTTAAGGGTGAAACAAGAAAATAAGGGTAGTAATTATATTTATTTTATTTATGAAATTAAAAAAGTAACAATTTCAACTTATATTAATTATTTATGACACGTGTTTATCACTTTTTATCAAAAATATGAAAATAAAAACAATATAAAGTATTTTTTCCTCTAATGTACTAAACATAACAACATAATAATACTTTTGAGGAATCATAAAACTAATAAAAACGAATTTATTTATCTTGAGATCTTGTGCAGTTTTCACAGACGAAAATGGCGTGTCTTACAATATTTCTTTGTCTTTCTCTTACAATATTTTCCGACATAGTACGTACATTAGACCTGTTTGGTGCTGTAAACCGTTTCATTCTATTTTCCCCAACATAAAACTACCTTCCAAATCATTTTTTTCTGATCCTATAGGCTGTTCTCCGTCATATAACTCCTGCTCTGTCTCACTTCCAAAACTTCTTTCACTAATATGTTCTATATCTTCATCACTACCGGATTCGTTGGTAAAACTGTCTTCGGCTTCTTCGAAAAGACGTAACAATCTATTTTGGTTATCTTCGTAAGATATATTAGATTTTTATCCCGAAAATAAAACAAAATAATAAGAAGAAAACAAAATGTGTTTGGTAAAATTTCGTAACAAGTAGCGTAAGGTGGGTCGCACGCACCCGCTGACAGCTTCAACCTCGTATACTCCATTTCCCGGGCCGCGGTCGGCTGATGCAACGGCAGTCGATGCTTCGGCACCTCCTCCCGCGCAGCTATTCAGGCGCACGACGCGTAATAACAATTCGTTTTAAAAATATTTATCGATTTTTGTAGCCCTGGGTGTATCACACCCAACCTCACGCTCGCCGGGTTCCAGATTAGTTAGCAGTTATTAAAGTATAAGTTAGTGTATGTTAGCCACGAGTTTGGTGATTCGCATTACTTACCTACTCTACTACGAATTTAACGACTTAATTTGTGCAATGTTTTGTATTCTAGATCCATCGGTTCGTGACGCAGCAGCTGAGGCGTTGGGCACTGCCACCAAGTTGGTAGGCGAGAAGAACATTGCACCACACATCGGGAAGCTCGACAACTTGAAGGAGCAGAAGATCAAAGAGTTTGCCGACAAGGTAAACTTTAATCACTAATTAAGAAAATAAGCTAAAACTTTATTCCTGGGATTAACGATATTTTTTTAGAAGCTAACAACTCTTGCTTACGTATTCGTGACGTTACCTTTAACACCAAAGGTAGGTGTGAATGACTATCGGAAAGTGTCGATTGTACTCAGTAACTAATTCCTGTGCACCTTTAACAGTCCCGGTTGTACTTTAAATATAATAAATTAAATAAGCTCAAACTAAAAAGTACCGTTCTCCGTTCTTTGTCGTCACATATCAAAGGTACCATAATGGTAGCAATAAAATCCCTATATTGTTTCCTTCCAGGCCGTAATCCAAGTAAAAGTGGCGGCACCAAAGAAGGAGGCTAAAGGTAAACCAACACCATCACCATCAGCTAAAGGTGACTCCAAACCTACAGCCGGCTCTTCACAACCGAAACCAGTCAAACGACCTGCTTCTGGTAAGTAATTATTACTAAAAGTTCAAATACATTAATAGAAGTTTCTTAAATATAAATTATTCCTCGAATACATTATTAAGTGAAGCAAGCAGGGTTAAGCAAACCTTGGCGCCGTCATTCCATAGATGGGTGACCGCATAGTGGTATTAGAACAGGGCGTCTCCGTGCTTCGAAGGGCACGTAAAAAGTCGGTCCCGGTTGTTGTCAATTAAGATAACAGTCGTTAAGCCACGTCAAAGGCCTTCGGGCGGATTGAACAACTTTCACACTAGGTTGACCACTAACCATACGATAATAAGAAGATTGAAGCGTTTTTTGTCAATGTCGTAACATAAGTAACAAAGTAACAACGATGCTATGATAAGATTGAATTCCATTTTACGAAAAAATAAGACCTTTCGGCGGTAAGATGTTGTAGACGAATTTTCATATTCTTTTTCTTTAACATAAGTACTAACTTACAGAGTAGTTAACGTTATATAAGGCCTGTTATGGGTAGAAATACATTGATTCATCTTTATATCGCCTTGTCATCTATAGTAAATACTAAATTGACGTTTACAGCAAAACCAGCAGCGGCTAAGAAGGCACCAGCATCTCGCGCACAGCCAAGCCCACCTCGTGAACAAGAACTCTCCCAGGAGGAGGTTGACGCTAAAGCTGAAATGTTATTCCCAGCTGATGTTATTAGTGGTAAGTTTCTTCAGATATTACAAAACTGTATAATTTTACTGTATAATCTAACGTTGAATCGACTTGACGCTAGCTATTTTCCGCGAGTCTTGTCATATAGATAAAAGCGCTTTCTAATTAGTTACACATGCAGCACTTGCCAGTATGTTCCTATCACGTAAAATCAAGTATTTGTTTGTTTATGAATAAAAATATACGTGCGTATACGTGTACGTAACCCGTTACAACCCGTACTTGTCAGCAGTCAATCATTAACCTTGTGTTATTCTTGTTAATACATCACAAAAGGCAGTAGAGAAAGTGTACGTACCAAAACTTAGGTAATGGCATAACCAAGACTTGTACAGAAATAATATCTATAATTTGTTTTCACTTGTTTCAGGCCTCGGTGACAGTAACTGGAAGAACCGTCTATCAGCAGTACAAAGCTTCCACTCGACCGTGCAAGGTCTGTCGAACGCGGACGCTACGTCGCAAGTGTTGTACCGCACGCTGAACAAGAAGCCGGGACTTAAAGACACCAATGTACAAGTGCTGAAGGCGAGGCTCGAAGCTTGTAAATATATTACTGAAAACTTCCCTGTTTCTACGTAAGTTACATTTTTATATTTTCTGTCTCACTAAAAGTTAGGATAAGTGTTACCGTGTTTGGTCCTTTTTACGCACACGTTATATCAAAGTTAATCGAAAGTGACAAAGCAGAGATTCACTAGCCCCCGGTTTCTGAGTACATTTAGCGGTTGTTTATCTATTCGTATGTATATGAGTTTAAACTCTATTGAAAAGATAAACTACTGCTAAATGTACCTCAGAAACCGGGGATAAGCCGTGCAAAGATACTTTTATAACAGTATCTACAAAACTATTGCATTAGAATAGAATTAAGGGAAATAGTTTCAGGTGACTGTCTTCTCATGTTCAAAACGCAAATTTTGTAAGAAGCTGTAATGCTTGTTATTCATTAAAATAATAAATCGTGAATGCATTTGGAACACAAGTAGTTTATGGCCCGTATTAATATACATATCATGTCGCGTGGAAACATTAGACGAAATCACGGACAACATCTAGTTAATCATAAGCCTTTGTCAATTCAATATCTTTCTAATCACCATTTCTTTTTATTCTAGAACCGCAGCCGACTTCGTTCTACAAGACGTAGTAACAAAGCTAGGTGAGACATCGTGCTCAGCGATTTGTGCCGACTGTCTTACTTCATTAGCCGAGGCTTGTGGTCTCGAACATGTGTTGAATGAAGGACTGACATACGCTATGGACTCACAGAAGAACCCCAAAGTACAGTCGGAGATGTTCAACTGGATGGCCAATGCGATTAAGGAGTTTGGTTTTAAGTAAGTATTCTCATACAAATGTTATCTTCGCTATTGAATTTATTTAATTTATTATCTTATTCGTGATTGAGTAAAAAAGTTACCTTTGCTATAAAATTAATTCTATTCGTAATCTTGATTTAGTTAAATAGTCTCGTGGGTTTCATTATAGAAGTTCGCTTTTTTTTTATCTTAGCCAACGTACTATGTTCCCGAACTTAAATAGTCTACCTGTACACTGCGACACCCAAAAAAGATGACTGAAGCCATATTTACATTGCGTGCAAGTACGTGCACGTTAAAAACTGACGAACACCTGAGTGCACTATTCTCTAAATGTTATTAAATTAACTAGTTTAACCCATTAATGTCCCACTACTGGGCAAAGGTCTTCACTAATGAGGGAGGTTTTAGGCCTTGAGTCTCTAAATGTAGTTGTTAAATTTATTTCATACATTATCTGTATCTACAGCTCAATTAAAACAATATATTTTCCTTCCAGCATGAATATCAAAGCAATAATTGCCCACTGCAAGAAAGCTCTCACCGCTACGAACCCGAACGTTCGGACATCAGCAGTGAACTTCCTAGGCATTCTCTCTCTGTACGTGGGTCCATCTCTCATCAACCACTTCGACAGCGAGAAGCCGGCGACTAGACAACTGATCAGTTTGGAACTAGACAAGCACGCTAACAGCTCGCCGCCGACTCCTACGCGACAGTTAGGGAGTGTTAGCAAGGTAACTAAAGTGAGTGTGTCTTTGTTCATTATGCTTTCTGCCACAGTAAATTGTATTATCAGGTGAGGGGTTTGGTACTGACTGTCTTTAACTTGCTAGAAGAGATTGATCTTTCTATCGAATCTGCTAACTATTGCAAGCTATTTCTTTTAAATTTTCTCATCATGACATTAGATCCTGCATCAGTATGACCATATTCTGTAAATAAAAATCCTCAATGATTATGTAAATATTAAAGCATTTTTCATTCCCTATTCTGCCTCTACCATATCATATCCCAAATGTTCATGTTGCATGTTGAAATCAATAATTACATTGAATAAATCAATTAATTGCATGTTTCAAAACATGTACTAATTGTATATCATTTTATACCTTTCGCGTTTGTTGACAAACTATCCTCACTTATCAAATTTTGCATTATCTTTACTATAGTTATCACAATCCGCGCATTATTAACATATTGCATCTATACGTTATTTACAGTCGGCAAGCAAGGCATCCATGGGCGACGATATAGAAGAGGCATATGATGAACCAGTGGAGGACGAGCCTCCCGTAGTAGAAGACACTAGACCTCGTACTGATATCGCTCCGTTGATAACTGACGCGCTCATCGCTGAGATCAATGATAAGAACTGGAAGGTAAGATACATTGATTTATGCTAAGTATTTCTAGTAAAGCATAGAGTTAAGGTTATAGAGTGACATAACTGTCGTCACCGAAAGAACTAAGAAAGTTTTAAAGAACTAAGATTACACAAGATGATATGTAATCTTAGTTTTAAACTTAAAGTTAAAATTGCCGACAACGTGAACTGACGGTACGGCGGCCATATCAATCGATGGCTTATACGAAGTTACTTATCGGCTAAATAATAGCAATATTTATATATAAGTTGTTGTTGTTTGTCGTCGTTTTAGTTGCAAGAATTCTAATTAAAACCGGTGCCATTAAAGAGTCGAAAAAGTACTTTTTGTATTCGTTTTACAGATACTAATACCACTCTTTTTTCAGGTCCGCAACGAAGCACTAGACAAAGTAAAAGCAATAATCACAAACTCGGCTCCCATCAAGCAATCTCTCGGTGAACTACCGGCGGCGTTATCAGCTAGACTGTTAGACTCGAACTCTAAGTTAGCTCAGAGCGCGCTGCAGATCTGCGAGTCTATCGCCACGGCTATGGGACCGAGGTGCAAGACACATGTTAGGACTTTCTTCCCTGCGTTTTTCCAAGGTAAATATATGATTATTATTAGAAAATGTATTATTTTTTAGATTCGATAATACTTGTGTAAGCTACTTTTTTAAACGTAATGTTGTTGTGAATTGTTCGCACTGCTTAAAGTTTTGAATGTTCAGATTTTGTTTATTTATTTCCAGCTTCTCTTTGCCCTAGTTGTTAATATTGGTTAACGTTTTTTAAGTATTGTGGTTTTGTAATTAGATTTCCCTTTATGAAAATGACGACCAATATTAATGGCAGATGTGCTTCTTTCAAAAGTGAACTAGTGAACAGTTAAAAGTTATTCCTGGTCTTCAAATATTATAACACGTGGCATTCCCCCCAGCGTTCGGCGACAGCAAGCAGTGGATCCGCGCGGCGGCCGTGTCGTGTGTGGAGGCGTGGTGCCGCGAGGCGGGCGCGCACGCGCCGCTGGACGGCGAGATGCTGCTGGACGCGCTCAAGGCCGGCAGCCCGCTGCTGCGCGCCTCGCTGCTGCAGTGGTTCGCTGAACATCTGCCTAATGGTATGTGTACCTTTGGCTATACACCTTGTTCACGTGATCCATGTTGACGGTTGTGACTTGTGATCAATAGAGTTATCGAATCCGAAATAGATCGTGAAGATTAGTCCCAAAATAACTGGTTCTTAATTGACGTCACTTAACGCCGGACATTTCTAATGGTTTCTTAGCTTTGTATGATACGATTTTTTATAGGCGTAGGCTCCGCTTGAAATCCTTCCGAAATAAAAATATTTCCGTCACCCAAATTTCCAATATCCGATTGAAGATTAGTCACTCACCTAAGTGCTCATTCACGTTGACTCGCGGGCGCGGTGGCGGGCGCGGTCGCGAAATATCAAACGTATGGCGATGTACCGAAGTGTTCACGTACAAACCGTTCGCGCGGTCTAAGTCGCGGGCGAGCTAGCGGCGTCGCGCGCGGCCCGCGTGGCGCGCTCGCGCCAATATCAAACAAGTGAAGATGTTCGTGTGTGTTCACGTCGAACTAGCGGTGGCGGGCGCGATCCACTCGCGATGTCAATTAAGATCAACCAGTTTGAGCCAGTTTGAGCCAAACGCCCGCCTGGCGGCCAACGTGAACACAAATCGCCACGTCCCCGCGCTCGCGACCGCCACCGCGCCCGCGAGTTCCAACGTGAACAAGCACTTAAAGTAGCGGTAATAAACGATATCCTTTTTCCACAGTACCACCAAAATCATTCCCTCGCGAAGAACTGTCAGTATGCGTACCGATATTGTTCGCGTGTTTGGAAGATCGCGCTGCTGACGTGCGCAAAGTTGCCGCCGATTGCGTGTTGCCCTTCATGTTGCATCTCGGATACGAAGCTATGCACAAACAAATGGATAAGTTGAAGGTACTTTTTTATGTTTATTATTAAGTAAACTGTTGCACTACAGAATAATATTGTATTTTGAAAGACTACACAGATATAAATATTATGTAACAAAAGAAATTGGTCTATAAAAGAATCAAATGCATACCAAACAGCCCTAAAAGTTATTATCAGTTAAGTTATGAAGGAAGACGTAATAAATTGATATTAGAACAGCCCAAATATTTTTTTTTGTTTTTAGCCTGGCTCCAAGTCAGTAGTACAAGCGGCTTTAGACAAGGCAAGACCAAGTCTGCCGGTACAGCCACTGCCTACTAAAGCCAAGAAGGATGAGCCGCGCGGCGTCAAGTCCGCTGGAGCCCTCAAGAAGGAAGCTGAGAAGAAAGGAACTGTTGTCAAGGGGAAGGTAAGATATACGTCATTATGTAACTGCTACTCTTGTACTGTAAATTACTCGACCTCACACACCACGTCTATTGGAGGAGGCTCCTCCAAAATGGGAAAAGCAAATTACTGGCATTAAATCCCTGGTAGGCAGTTCAAATTTAAAAATATTTGCATTTCACCTAAACGGATACGTGCACTTACGCGAACGTGCGCACGTGGCCGGCGTATAACCACAAGAATCAACTCAAATATTTCTATAAAGATCTCTCAAAGAAACATTTATAGATGCTAATTTTATTATGTTGTAGTGCCTATTTAATTCCATAAAACTTATAATATCAATTTTGTAGGGTCCAGCCAAGCCAGCGTCTGCATCGAGCCGCGGCAAGAAAGACGACGAAGACTGCTCACCTCTGCTACCTAACAACAACGCTAAAAATCAACGTATTATTGATGATCAGAAACTAAAAGGTAAACCACTAAAAATCTTAATTTTACACCAAACACATTGGGCGTATTCTTCGTGCTTAAAAATTCATATTTCGGAATGTAATATTGTCCATAGAAACACAAGCAAATTAATTATACACAATTCATTCTATACTCCGGCCATTACAAACGTGCAAACTATGACATAATTAAAAGAATGACAGAAATGGGACAGTGTGTAAGTGCGAGCGAGAGAGTCCGATAATATGGCATGACGTAGTACGCATGTTTGAAATAGCCCAACTATAGTCGACAGCACGCCTGTGTGTAAAAGCCCTAGGTCCTACGATAAAATTATGTACATAAACTAAACATGTTTTTTTCTCGTAGTGTTGAAGTGGAACTTCACAACGCCACGTGAGGAGTTCTTCGAGCTGCTGAAGGAACAAATGGCGAACGCTGGTCTCAACAAACAACTTGTTGCTAACATGTTCCATAATGACTTCAGGTAATTTTTAATCTACCAAACTAAAACCTTGCATAACACTACCACCACTAGTCCACTATAACATAAAATGTAAGATCTCGTGGTCACACACATTGTTTATGATGAGATCTCATTTGGTTATTTGTGTCTGCATATTGTGCTATCTGAGTTACTATATATAATACGAAAAGATACAGAACAGCTTAATCTGACAGCTGGCAAACCCGAATAAGCAAGTGTAATATCACTTTTAGAATCTATTTTATGTTAATTGTTTATTTTACGTAAAAATTACTCTATAGTCTCTCATTTTGTTGAATAGATACCATCTCAAAGCAATAGAAGCGTTATCAGAAGACCTCCACGAGAATGGCCAAGCTCTCATGGCCAACTTGGACCTGGTTCTTAAATGGTTGACCCTACGGTTCTTCGACACCAACCCGTCAGTCATCCTGAAGGGTCTGGAGTACTTGGCCATTGTGTTCCAGTACCTCATGGATAGTGATTACACCATGCCGGAGTATGAAGCTAACTGCTTTATACCGTATCTTGTGCTGAAGGTATGAACATTATTTATTTGGAACAGCTATTTATCTTTCCTCTGTTTTTTTTTATTTGTAGTTATTTTTTGTTTGTTGAATAGGTATTTTTTTTTGTAAAGGGATATTACTATTTCAACTGTTAAAATGCCGTCCATAATCAATCCATCCATTTTTTCGGCATCTTGTTGTAAATAAAAAAAAAACGTAAAGGCAAGCGTACACACCTGCACTTTCACTATTACGTATAACGTGCACGTGAGTATACGTTGTTATCACTTAAATATCTAAATATTATTTTGTAATATGCCAAAATTATACCCATTATGTAAATGACAGTAGATTAGTTATTTAATGTTAGGCAACTTGTCGCGATAAGACTGATGTTAATCTCAATTCCGATATCACATAATCTGACATAATAGCAGGTATAGATAAAGACGTATTGATATCGATAGACATAATATATTTATTACATAGATTACTACAATACATAATGTATTGTGTTGATATAATATTTGTCTATTAATTTTGTAGTTAAAACAAAATTCAAATTGTTTTGTCTCGCGTTTAGGTGGGTGATCCGAAAGACACAGTTCGTAACGGCGTCAAAGCTCTGTTCAAGCAAATATGTGTGGTTTATTCCGTCACCAAGTTGTTTGGATACCTCATGGAAGGATTGAAGTCCAAGAATGCGAGGCAGAGAGCTGGTAAGTCTACTTCAACTATGATTCTTTTGTAACAGTATCTGTATTGAACTTCTTATGATAAATCTTCTCTTCTTCTTATGATAAACTTTGCTCAAACGATTAATATTATTTGTATTTTTCGACATATTTCGACTATTTTTTAAAAATTAAAGATTGCTTATAATCAGTGGTAATGGAGCTATAGCTCTAATTGAGCTGTAGTAGGGGAGCATTAAAGCAGCGCTGAAAGTTTTTATGACAATTCATTTATTTATTTTTGTATTGACGTGATTCCAAATTTCAACACTGATGACCGAACAGACTTTTAGTATTCTCTGAGTGGTAAAAACAAAGTTTGTTTATTCGTAGAATGTCTTGAGTGCATCGGCCACTTACTCGAGACGTACGGTTCGACGGTAATGTCGGGCAGCGGCGGCGGGGCTCTCAAAGAACTCGCGCGACACATCGGAGACAGGGACAACGCTGTACGCTCGGCTGCGCTCAACTGCGTCGCCTCCGCCTACTTCCTTGAGGGGGAGAAGGTTTACAAGATGATTGGACAGGTGAGATACTGATGAATGAACATATTTGAGATTATGAAGGTTGAAAGTTATTTTGGATAGATTTATAGCTGCTTCATTCAGTAATTTTGCATGGCACGACTTCTCCCAGAGTGGCAACATGCTTTGAAAAAAGGAAAAAAAACACACCCTCCGTAATACCAACATAACATCATAAACTGAAGAGTACTACTAACTTAGAAATATGTTATTACTTTGCCAGCCAGTTCTAAACAAATACTATTAGGTTATGATGTTAGTGTTGATTCATTGGTCAAGCTAGTGCTAATCAGTGTTCAAATCTAACTTAATGCTAACAAAAGCTTAAAAAATATTCTTCAAACTTTAGTTCTATGATAAAATTCTTTCTTTCTTTCTTTCTTTCTTTTTTAAAAAGACAACTCCCGCACTAAGAATTGCTCTTGTGTCGCGGGGACTTTTACAAACATACAAACAACGGACACAAAGCACAACCAGACCCGAAACAATTATTTGTGGATCGCACAAATAATTGTCCCGTGTGGGAATCGAACCCACGACCTCCCGTTGCAGTAGTATCGGCGTGGCGACCTAAACCACTGCGCCACGGAGGCAGTCAAATCATGCTGGTTTACAAATTCTCTCTAAAACAACAAAATTACTAATATTATTATATTATAAACACTAATCGATAACTGAAATGTTTCTTTTCAGATATCAGACAAAGACTTATCACTCCTCGAAGAGCGTATCAAGCGTGCGAGTAAGAGTCGTAGCGCGGAGGCTCGTCGCTCCATGCTCGTGCCTCTGTCGGCATCAGGCCGGCCCGTCATGGTTCAGCAAGAGGAACCTGAGCCTCCACGACGAGTGATCACGGTGGACACTGTGCCGGCTGAGTACGATGAGGAGGAGGAGGAACAACCGCCACCACCAGTACTGCACCCGTGAGTAGAGAGTATTTTCGTTGACTATTTTCTGTTTGTAGAGGTGTGTTAAATAGGGGTATTTGATTATGTATTGTAGTAACAGTAAGCCTATTGCCATTTATAAGTAAAAAGTTTTGGTTTGCAAGTAAGGATTTCTAAAGAATTTCAGCGATTCTTTACGAACGGATATTGTAACCTCGTAATGGCATGGACAACCGACATAATTACTGCATTTAACATTTCTAAGTTACAATGATTTTACCGTTTTTCGACTATATTTTTATGGCAGTCTTTGTACCGTCGCGACGTTTATAGTAGCCCTGCATCCAGTCGGTAACAGTTTATTTAGTACCAAATGAATTCTTATGACTCTTGTGACTGGAAACATATTATTATTTTAATTTTGTTTTATTTCATTTCACAGAGCACCACCCGAACCAAAAATAATTACTGGTCCATTCGGGCTCGACCCGGAGCTGATTGCTCAACTAGACGCCGCCGTGCCAGTTCTGCGACAACCTGATGTTGAGGAAATCGACCTTCGGTTCTTGGATGAGCCAATCCCTACTGGCACTGTCAGGCCAAATATGACGCATACACAACCGCCTATAAGATCCAGGTAAAGTATCAGTAACTTATTGCAATGTTAATAGGTATTCGTAGTGCGATGATGGTGTACGTCACGCCCCTACGTCCTTAATAACTAATGAAAGAATACAATATTTATTTAACAGAGAGTTATTTGAAGTTTTTGTGTTCTGTTCGTAATTTATTTACTTGTCGTATTTTCGGCACATATACAAGCTTAGTGTAAAGTTTTTCGAAAGAAAAAGTGTCAAAGTAAAGGTAGAATTTTTCTTCTCTAAAGCGCACAGTCACGTGTTTGAAGACTTCCTATCTAAAGGAGTCTTACTTATTTAAATAAAGTTTATGTTAATGTTCGTATTCGTTTGTTTCAGTATGGTAGCCATGTCTCCTCCTCGTCACAACGTGCCACACCCGTTAGTGAGCGCACAACCGCAACATTCGCTGCAGTCACATGTCGACGATTCACAACTCGCTGATACCATTCACTCAATTGCTAGTCCTGATTTGAACGTAAGTTGCCTGAAGTTAAGATAAGATAGAGAATAGTTTAAAGAAATTTAGTTTATAAAAAGTCACATTAACGGGTGTGTATTTTACGTGTACACTTTTGTACTACATCATTCACGTATACACTTATGTTAAAACACGGGTGTTTTCATGTTCGTATTTCCTCGATATGACGTGTGGTCGAAAAGTCGATGTTACAATATCTGCTGAAAATATACTTGGAACGTATAATATTATCAAATTGTTCAATATTTCTAAAGTTTATGCTTTTATAAAAAATATTCTTCTTTCGTTCAGGCGGCGATCCGCGCGCTGTCGCTGATCTCGGGCGCGCTGGTGTCGGGGCGCGGCGCGGCGCTGGCGGCGCACGAGGCGCGCCTGGTGTCGGCCGTGGCCGCGCAGATCCGCCGCCTGAGAGCTGCGCCGCCGCACGATGCACTGCCGGCGTACAAGTACCTGGCCAGCGCGCTCACTACGGTAAACACACTATATTACTATCTCCTTTGGCTTAGAAAATATACTCTTTTAGGAATACCAAAAAACAAACAAATACTATGTCTCTAAAAGTAACCCACTACAAACCTCAGCTTGAAATGATTATGTACTACCCATTATGGTTTTTGCCCAATAAATTATGAGACTGAAATATAACAAATAAATATGGCAGACATCATGAACGATCGGTATACAGTCTTACTAGACATAATTATAATTTTCCAACACAATAGAGGGCACATTCCTATCATAAAATATCAGAAATTAGTAGTATTCCACTTGACCTTGCAAATCAAATTAATATTTAATGTATTTTTCTAGTTCTACGAGACAGCTGGTTGCGGCTCAAACGTGGGCGAACAAGCGCTCTGTTCACTAGTAGGCGAGCTACTACGTGTGTTGGGAGCGGGCGCAGGGAACGCGGGCGGGCCCGACGGCGAGAGACTCGTGCGCATACTCAACAACGTGTGCGTGCGCGTGCTTGAACATTCACCACGGACGCCTTTGTTATGGTAAATATTTCTTTACCCACATAATTATGGCTAGGCAACGAACGCATTGTTTTGCAATAATAAAAAGTTATAATAAATAATATATAAGTTATAAACAACAACCGCGTATACAACGACACGAACCAAATCAAAAACCATACAAAAAAAATTGGATCTCACAAATATGTTGAAATAATATGTGGCGCAGTATTATTAGCAGAACGGCTACTAACCACTCCTTGTTCACTTACGTTAACAAAATAATATTGTCATCAAATTAATTCAGTCCTACTTCACTAAATTAGGCAGTATGTCGTACAAAACGTACAAAAAAAAAATAACTTACAGGCGTCAAATAAATTTATTATTTCTCTTTCACAGCGCGATAGTATCCCTCCTTCACGAGTCCATCGGCGTCTCCGACCCGGCCTGCCCTCGGTACCAAGACTTACTCCTCAAATGCTTCTGGAAGACGCTCAAGATGATCTCTTCCTGGGATGTGAACTCGATAGATTACGACGCGGTGCTGTACAGGATACATCTGTTTTATAAAGCTTACCCGAACAGTTATTGGAAGAAGAACCCGGATATTAGTGATACGCCTTATAGGTAAGTTAGTTATTTTAATTGGTATTAAGCAGTGACTGCACTGTTTGTGAATTTTTAATAATCGTCATTGAGGGATGAAGGGCTCCTATCACCATAGAAAAACAATAACATATTTAGGTCTCAATATGTAACAAAGATATCAGATTTTAGACATAAAGGGGAAGGGATCAAATTTGGCCTACTTAACGACTAATATACAATGCTTATCGCCTGACTTGATAACTTTTGTGTCTCTATTTGGTCTTTAACCAATTATTTTTTTACAGGACTGTAAAAACATTGGTGCATACTCTAGTCAAAATGAAGGGAGCGTCGATCACAAATCACTTGACACAAATACCTGACGTCAACGAGTCTGATCTCTATCCGTACCTTCTCAAAGTTCTCAAGGTAAGCACTATTAGATAGAAAATATTTGCTATATACTCGGTCCATTACAAAGTGCGAACTCGCACTTCTCATTCACTCGACCCGTAGTTCGCACGTTTTTAATGGTCCGAGTTTAGTAATCATGTACATCATGAAGTTTCATCATACCAATTTGAACGTAAAGTGCAAAAGTATAGAAAGTTGGTTTTCAAATCTCATGCACGATTTCGTTGTAAAATCATTCGTCGTTCCGTATCCCTAACTAATTTGTAATCATTTTAAGTCTATGAGTCAAAAATGTTGTCATATATCATATGTATTTTATATTTACGCTTTTTTTATTTGTCCACAGCAATTAAAACTAGACGAAAAGAAAGAAAACACACCAGACGCACTGAACGGTGGCTCTGTACTAGCGTCAGTGCCTCCCAACAACGCAGCGTTAGCGGCCGGCAGACTGCCGCGAGCGTTGCATGAAGAACTAGCGCTTATACTGAAGAGGATCGGCACTAAGGAACATAATAAACAGGCGTTGTCACAACTTTATGATCTTAGAGTGAGTATTTTATACATACTGAGCTTAATTTTAGTACTGAGTGTTTGGTGAGTATCGTAGCATTTTAGCGTGCGTACGTGCACACTGGTATACGCTCGTGTTCGTACTCTAAACGAATGAACGTACAAGTTACAGTAATTCACAGTATACTGTTAAAAATCTTTCTATTCTACAACACAGATAGTGAAAAACCTTAAGAATTGATTAGTTTAAAGGTCACTCACATTGGTTTGAATAGATTCAAATTTATATCATAGGCTCACACTAATTACGTTTACGTTTCGGTTGGTCAGATAACATCGCAGACTTCTTTGGAACCCGTAAAGTGATCTAACTTCATACAATTAAGAAAAAAGCCTAATGTCTCGACCGTGTAGGATTTCCACAGTTCAATATTTTCCTTTTTGTTATTACCAGGAGCGTCACCCAGAAGTGGACATCTGGACGTTCATGCAGGGCTCGTCGTTCTACTTCCGTAACTACGTGGAGCGAGGCCTGCGGGAGGTGGCCGACCAGCGCAAGCTCTCCTCCATGCCCATTTACAAACACGACTACAAGTCTGATAATATCGGTCAGTATCATACAAGTATGTTGTTTTTTTATGTTACAGTTCAATGTGGTACTAATGGATTACTTTTCGGGTCGTTGATTTAAAATTATATATTAATTTTGTAGTTATTGTCTTATTGTGCTATGCAAAATGTACGAACGCAGCAGATCTTACGATCCAATTTCGAGCAAATTAAAGATTATGTTGAGATCATATCCTCTCAAGCGCCCGGCCACCGTGTCAGACGTGGGGCGCTCGAGAGGATATGTATGAATATGAGATTGAATGTATTTTTGTTTCAGATATAAGTAATGAAAATGACGAGAAATCACACGTTATATTCCTGGAAAGACTTCGAGCTTTGCAGGTATGTTTACACTGACAATCAATTAATTCCAAACAACTACTGCCACAAATTTTCTTAAGTACTTACTTATTTGCAATATTTTGTTACTAGGCCAAAGCTGGTTTAAAAACGGAGTCTTCGCCGTCGTCTCAGCCTCGAACGCCCATCGGTGATAACAGGACTCTAGCAGACTCTATCAACGAAAACACCCTGCCTCGAGCTCACAGCATCGACCCACAACTTGACGTGAGTAAACAATTATATTACGTCAAGCAGTCTGGTTATTAAACTTAAAAAAAACTTGATATCGTGTCACCATAGGTTAAGTTTGATAGGTGCCAAATGTTATTCATAACATAAACGATCATTACAAAAGATGTGAAAGCGAAAGTGTCTCTCGCGTTCAGTATTCGTCTTCTGCCAACAATAGCCCGCAGCTTGGTATCGTGCCCAAATATGGCAATAAGATTGCTTCCTATTACAGAGGACTGTAAATAGCGAAACCATTACTTATTCACCCCTCCCCACACATTCAGGTATAACAGGCGTATTGTAATGCATGGAAGACCGATTTTTAAACTAAATATTGTTATTTCCAGTTACACACAACACAATCAGTGTCACAAAGGAACGAGGCCGAAGTGGAATCCCTACGTCTCAAGCTCCAACAAATCAAAAGTTCATCCAAGAGATAAGATTGTCTACACGCACGCTTTCACGGATTTGGTAGCTCTCTCATTGTCACGTCATTATAACAGCGTTGCACAAGCGAAAACAACCAGAAAGTTCATACAAATTTGATAACATCAGAATTTACGTCGAACTACAAAAAATAATGCTTATTATTTTCGAAAATCTGATTATAACTTGTCTGAATGAAACTCGAAATTTTAAATCTCATTATGTTACCATTAGACAATTTTCATCTCATTTAGTTTCTAAGATTAGACTTTGGCCTATACGTGTACCTTATGTAGCGTCCATGTAATGTTATGATGCCCTTACTAAGAGTCGACATGACAATATGAATAAACAGTATCGCCTTACACAGGGTATAAAACGCTTCATGAACATGTGAAATTGTTTCTTGGTAAGGGATCATGAAATTCACATTCTATTCTGTGAAAATTTGACTCTAAAAATGTACGAAGCAGTTGCAGTATAAATATGTTGGACCTTTTCACAGATTGGGCTGTGAATCTATTTTAAAATCGAGTGGGTTGTCTGTGTATACATAGAAGTAATTGGATATAATTCAATGTTGTTCGGCAGCGGTAGTAGATTTTCCTCTATTTTTGTTAGATTCTTAAGTACTAACTACGCAATAAAATTCTCCGCTTCTTTCTAAATTTAATGTAATAACGTCACTACTTCTGCTGCTGACCTTGCGAGTCCTTGCCATGGGATGTGTTTGTGAAACAGCGATTTTGGATGTAAAGTATAGCGTGTACCAGTGTTAAGACTAGTTTATTCAAGGCAATGCACATTGGCGACAAACAGTTGATGTACTCAAAACAAAAATTAAGAATTATAATATTAATACGGGGATTTAAAATTAAAAGATCTGAGAGAGATAAAACTATATGGAAGAAATTAATGCGGGTCGTGTAAAAAGAAACACTTGTAAAATCCCCATGGAATATGACAACATGATCTTCCTAAGTCAATGATTTAAACAGTTGAGCTAACACCAAGCCAACTACAATCTTATGATAATGATATAAATAATTGTACGAACAATTTGCGTGTCCGCACTATCACGTTTTAGCACTAGATGTCACGTATTTATACGCAATTGTGCCCCATCAGTCATATTGTGTGTTAACTGTTCATTCATAAATATTTGTTAAACAAGTTAGTGTTCATTCGAATATAAAATCGTATTTTTGGTACTGATTTGAGCCTAGTCTCCTTGTTGTATGAAAGAAATATAATCCGTCGAAATGTAAATGTTACAGTGTGATATACGCACGAGTACTCAGTTAAAATGTTAATGCGATCGGCTTTTTGTCACGAAGTTGTTCATTGCTTGTTTGCGCTTAAACAAACCTTCTGATCCTCAAATAGAAGTGTTATAGACGTGTTTTGCAAGCATTGCATACTGAAAATTTCTTATTTAGTGCTATACTTATATTCCCGTGTCCAAAAAAAAAGTTAAATAAAATTTATCGAAAACGTATGGTACTAACATTGTGGTGTAGATAATCTAATAACTAAAATATAATTAATGACATTCGTATCCTTTATCCAATAAAAAGTAATCGATGGTATATGAGAAATAGTTAGTGTAGGGAAATCCCTAAGCCCTTAGAGATTGGTTGGTCAATGTAGTATTCAATCAAGTTGAAAACTATTATTGACGTGTGAACATGTTTCAAATAACATGCCGTGTGAGTTAATTTTGTATGTATTTTATTGGAATAGTGTTGATTTTTTGTCATTGTGTTTAAAGACTGTTTTGATTGCGATTTGATGTAGCAATACTCATTTAAGGTGGAGCATATAATAGTTGAAACTTGTTACCTTTTGAAAGAGAAGACCGCGTTATATGAATTTAGTTTCAACGATTCTATGTTCCGCGTTTTTTTTACTTGTTGTTTTTACTCTATGATTGATGTTTGAAGCGTTGTGTTTGGAGTGTTGAGTTAGATGAGCGACCAGTCGTCATCCAGTAGGTTTGTTAGAAAACTTAGTAAGCTGCGATGAGGCCATATAATTATAGTACCCCCTCGTTCACGTAACCTGCTAATATGTAATCGAAACATTCCTCTCAGTATTGGATTTCAATGTACAAATTTTTGCCCATTCTCATTATGCTATTTATCAACCATTTTCATTTATGTCATTTTTAGAACTCGATTTTATAGCGCTCATAATATAATACTAAATTATAACCACTTTAGTATGAAATGTGAATAGAAATTAAATGTGTTATTCATTGTATATATTTGCCTTTGAGGAATGGAAAGAGGAAATGTTAATATTGTTTGATATATTATAAAACAACAATATATTTGATAACTTTCCTAACAGAAGTGATAATAAACAATGAAATGTTTTAACGTTTTTGAACGAACGAATCGATTTTGTTATTTGGTTGGATTACTTAATCTGTAGTCTTGCTTTGATATAGTTAATTAAAAAAGCTTGAGATTATCCAAAAAAAAAAAAATTACATACAATATAATCGCATAATGTACCAAATTCATATCTTGACATGATTCTATAGTATTAACTAGCTACAGATATTAGTAAGCAACCCGTAGTTTTGTTACGTTACATTTAGATTTCATTTTATTTTCAATGAATATTCTCGATTCCATTTATATTCGTTAAAAATTAGGTTAATTGCTATTATCGTCTTTAGTATAAACATTCGCTTTTTAAACATGACTTCATATTGATTATTGTGAGCATTTATTTATTGTATTATGTAAATTAATGTTAAAAATCATGATGTAATATTAATGATAAATAAAGTTCATACAACACTGAAAATGTTTTTGTTTTTTATACGTGTCCTACTCCAACTATTGATGAGATTATATTCTAAGCTGAGCTTTGAAGTCCAAACAGTCACAGTAATACTCCGCGTTTATACACAGTTCTTCCTGGTTTACGTAATCGAGCCGTGAGCAAATTCCTTTGAGTGCGCTGCTTCTTTTAGTTTTTCGGGGGAAAATGGCTACCTGTTAATAATATTCGAAAGAATATAAACTACGTTTTCGGCCAGTGTCACTCTTATCAAGCCTTCGAGTCTTGCCTAAGACTTTAGTACAGATCTTGATTAACTAATTATCGGATCATGCTTCTCCTGCAAGGTTTTTACTAATTTCGAATTCGCAACCTACCGAGTCTCCACGAAAAATGGCGTATTTATCATCACTGATCATCGATCATCATCTTATGCGAGACTTGTGGCCCGTCCCAGTATTTAACTGCAAGTTTGTGATTTTGTTCGATCGTTTAGACTAGGGTAGAGCTGAACACGACAGAAACACCTAAACTATTTACCTATAGGTACATTGTTTCATAGCGCAGCATGCTTAAAGTTGAGACAGTTAATTGATACAATCATATAAATAGCTCTAGTTACTGTAGCAGTATGCTTAAATAAAAATCAACACGAGGGTATTTTCACAATATTTTGCTACTATATCCCACATAATATAAAAAGCCACCCTATCCGTCTGTACGTGTAATCGCTACGACCACGAAAAAAAATTAATTTATTGTCTATGGCACCAAATAGACAAGTGATCAACCAATCAAACGGTGGGGCGGACGAAACGAAATGAAAGTCCGCCACATGTCCGCCATATCTACTACATCTTCTTTCTAATAGTGACGTTCATATTATTTTGTGTTAGATAGCGTTATTGTGTAGATATTCGTTGTTTAATTTAATTATTTTTTTAGTTTATCTAATTCACGGTGAGTAAAGTGTGCCTAAGGATTTGACATATTGATAGTTTTTAATTTGGAACTTGTTTGTCCGCGCCGTGCTTTACGTATTGTCAAAATGGAAAAATCCTAGTTTTAGAGTAACTACAGCCTTATTGTATGTGTTATTTATAAATTGGATCCACTGAACCATACCCGTGACGTATTTTGTAGCGTTTAACGCTGCATATTGAGTAATACGAAAAAAATTGGTGTCGGCATTATAAGACGGTGTACCCAATATTTCACAGACCCTCGACGGCGGATTACACCATGGAGTCACCACGAAAAATCAACGATTGCTATTTTTACTACTACTCCACATGCACGAAGGTAAGAAAATATTTACAATTTTGTTCAAATGATATAATGTAACACCCTAATGTCATATTGTTTATATTCTGAGAGGCTGATAAAAATCACAGAAACAACGTGTTGTGCTTGTTTTATGTAATTTTTCCCAAATACATAGTGCAGCTGTTATTGGATTGTTATTGGTGTATTTCTGTAATATTTATAAATATGAACATTCAGAGCAAATCACATTTTATTCAGAAACTATCACATGAAAGGTGAATTAGCATGGATGACCTTTAGTACATCATAGCTAGAAAAACTGCCAATGAAATAAGAAAATATTTTTAGAACAGTAAATTACAGTTACTGTAAGATGAAAATATAACAAAATACTCTTGTTAATTTGAACAATCAGTGGCATGCAGAACATGTGTTCATGTGTTTGTGTAGCAATCTGTCTGTGAAATTTTTACATTTTACAATGCATGAACATAGAAAGTATAAAGGTTATTGATTCAATCTTTTATGATTGCATTGAGTTAAAACTTGCATCATGCATTACAGTAAAAAACCTACATTTAACTATCCATATGCAGATTTTTGAACATGTTGTTTGGTGGGAATGTTAATAAATTGTATTGTTGTGTTGGTGCAGGGTGACAACTGTGTGTTCCGCCATGAACCATCAGCCCTGGGCTGTGAGACAATGTGCACAGCCTGGCAGCAGGGCAAGTGCCTTGATAAACGCTGCAAACTACGTCACATGGAACTGAGGGTATGTTAATTATTACTTTATTGAAATTGCTTACGGGAAGAAGAAGTGATTTTATATATATGTTTGTGTGTTGAAATACATTTATTTCTCAAAATTTTGTGGGCACTGGTAAACAGTATTGGGAAATAACACAAATGTTTGACGTTGCTAATCATGAATGCCTGAGTGAGTTATCTGCTTTGCCTACTTTTGGGAAAAACCAGTGTAAATAACAATTGAATTGGGACATGTATTATTTATGACATTGTATTATTGGACTATCAGTGATATTGAAGATGGATTTTTAATCTGATGTGATTATTTGTTTTGTTGCTAAAATATTCATAAAGAGGACACATTTATGGAAAGACATATTATAATATAAAAGACATATAAGTGGTGTTTAAAAAAAATGTTGCATAGTACTTTTATTCCAGCCAGTATGTTTGACAAAATTGTCAATGAATTAAAATAAATTTGTAGGGAAAGGTGCTAGAGACATTATGTAGTCTCTGGTTGCCTGCATGGGAATAATGTATGGTTTTTGTGTATTACTCTAATCTAATACTTAAAAATTAGTAGGTTATGTAATTATTGATATTTTATATCACACTGTTGCTAACAAAGTATTTGAGTGTTTATTGTTGTTATTTACATATGGTAACTATGGCAAGGTTTACTTTTTATTGGAGGGAGACTGTTAATAAAATTCATTCACCAATACAGTGGAAATGATAAATAATGTTACTTAAAAGTTTAATAATGATGGATGACTTGCAATTGTTGCAGCATTTTAAATATAATAGACCAGTATCTGTAACTATCAGATTTTTACTTAATTTGCTGACATTAAGATGTAAACATAATATTCTCTTATCACCATGAAATGAAATATTTGAAATAGAATGCCCATGGAGCTCATATTGGATAATTCAGTTTGTACTCAATTTACCAACAGCCATTCAATCTTAGTGCAAAAGTATATATGAATAGTAAACTGAATTAATACCACATTGCACAAATATAAAATTCATATCTTGTATGCTGAACTACATACATAGATTTGTATTGATTAGCAGTTAAATGAATTGCATAAAGTGCATCTACTTATCTAGTGGATATGCAAATTGATAGTGGGAAACAGCCAGTGACGACATAATATCACGTAATATCGGAATGTGATTAAAATTTTTGATAAGACATGATAAGATTTGGAGACATTGGCAATCATTATTCGGTTACAATTGGAGTTGTCTTATCAGTGGATTAACTTTTAGACAAATTCTTCTTAGTGCGAGTTTGCTGATTAACAGAGATTATGTATCTGTAATATATCTACATATTGGAAGTCTACCTAATGTAACCTGCACTTTGGCCAGCATGATGGTCTTGAGACATCACCATCCCTCATTTTGGGAGTAGGACACTTGCCAAGCAGTGCGCTCAAGCAAACTTTTTTGTTTCTCTTTTATGGATAATAAATGGTGTTGTTGTAGAAAAACCGCAAGCAGATCCCGTGTTACTGGGAGAATCAGCCGGGAGGGTGCCGCAAGATCCACTGTCCATTCATGCACAAGAACCCAGACGCGCGCACCGATGGCATCGCGCCCAGCCAGCCCGCGCCACCAGTACCTGTAACTATTAGTTCTACTCTTATTTTAGGATAAATTTAATTTGTTCTGATGTCAAATGAAGTGTTGCAATTAAATTGAATTTTAGTTTGTCTTAATGCTGAGTCTAAATAAGTACGTTCTAAAATTGTATGGTTCTTAACTATGTAACATTAAATTGAGTGACTTTTGAGTGTTCTGCCAAAAGTTGGTTTATTGATGTTTTGTGTTAACTGATAACTGATAAGCAACTGCGGTTACTAGTACTATAAGGTAGTATAGTTTACATTGTAGACTAGTAGTAGTGGACAGTATTGATACAGGCAGATGTGTGAACAACAGTAACGTTAGTGCGTATGTCTGTCGCAGAACGCGGTGGCGTCGGTAAGCGTGGTGGAGGCGGTGTCAGACCAGCCGCCGCTGGGTGGCGTGGGCGGCGTGGGAGGCGTGGCGCCCGCCGTGCCCGCGCCGCAGCCCGTGCCGCTGCTGTGGCAGCAACAGCGCCAAGGTACTTACACCCACACTTGCTTCTTTGTATCATGTTGTGATTTATACGTATGATTTATACATGTGGCTTTCTTTACTTTTGTCATAGTAACTTTATTTACTGAAAATTGTAGCTATAATCGCTGGCGCTTTTTAAGAAAATGTAGATGTTAGATATAAGATATTTTAGCAGTTTTAGTATTAGTAAAGTTACCATGACAAAATAAGGATGTGAGTGTGACTCACAGATGGTCCTGTGTTTTGTATTTCGCATCATTCATAAACGGACGTCATATTTTGTTGTTTCCCGGAGTTTCATACAAAGAGGTGAGATTTATCATAGCATTGCAACAAACAGTTATTATTGAAAATGGCATATGCAATAATGAAGTGATAATAATGGACCGTAACGCACGTATTTCAAGGAACACAGTGTCTATTGTATGCAACTAATTATGACGCGCGGACATCACGCGAGCTTTACACGCTACTCTCTGTTATATCATGATAATGAATGTGAGAACGACAAAATTTAAATGATACACCATTCGATCGCACAGAAAAATAAATGGTATTGTTTATCTCTGAATAATACTTAGATCTTAACTGATCGTAAAATTGATTCTGTTTACCAGAAGATCAATATGCACCTGGTCCTGCACTTATCACTTCTGCCATACAACGGCATATTTAAAACATTGTTGCGCTGCATTAAGTGCTATTCTCTAAATACACTAGCTAGGCTAAAGTATGGTTTAATAAAATTGTGTGTGGTGTGACAGCGGTGGTGCTGGACTCGGCCATCCTGGGCGTGCTGCCGAACTCGAGCGAGCTGCTGGGCGGGCGGCGCGTGCTGCCGCCGCACGCGCACGAGCCCGCGCCCAACCCCTACGCGCCGCTGCCCGTCGACCCTCTCGTCGTCAACTTCGAGGAAGGTATGCGCCTCTACTGAAACTACATGTACTAAGCCCCCGCCAGACGATTTGAGAACTCGCTCCCTCGCTGCGCCAGACAACACCGCGCGCCACGCTAGACCTCTGCGCACCGAACTCCGGCGGTACGTGCACGTTCGCCGACACGGACGTATGACGTATACGTGCGTCGAATGATAAATAAATGAGAGATTGCGAAGCGATCGTAGATTCGCTGCTAAAGAATGTGATTGTTGCGGTAACGACGGAACTTGGTGTAAGAGATGAGTTGATGACTGAGAGGAAAGTATTGTAAAGTGGTCGAGCGTACTGGCTGACCCGAATGCCAAAAAGCGAACGTGATGTATGACATAACGAACCACCGGTTATGTTGTACCGTAATATAAAACGTACCGCTACGATTGAGTTCTATATAAATGATACCACACAGATGTGGTAGTAAGACGCAGAAGGTTCTAGACGTTATCACTTCCGTCATTGTTGGGTATTAGTAGTTTGTAAACCGACGATGACGAGAGGTTAGGTCGCGGCAGCACAAAGAGATCTCAAATTGTTTGATTGGGGCTTAAGGCTCGATTTGCTGTCACTGATTTGAAAAGCCATCAAAATAAATGTAAGCTTGGTATAAATTTGGACCAGTGTTGTAAGATAAAAGTAAGGAAAAAGTGGGTAGTACTAGAAAGGTGAAACGCTTCGTTATTTAATTGTGAACTGAACATTCTCCATAATGTGGCATCGGTACTTTTAACAGTTTTCTATAAGCGCACTGGACGAAGAATTGCACACAAGTGTTATGTGTATTTTATGTGATATAAAAAGCAATCGTAATAAATGTATAATTTTGATACGCAAGTCGGAAAGTGAATGTGTTATATGAACTGTACTCGCAGGATTCTGTTTGCAACAATGAAATTGTTTTGATGACTTTTACAAATAAAGTTATCAGCAAATCTCGGAGCCGGACTATAAAATATACTATGTACTGTACTATGCACTCGAGTTTTCAATAGATATAGCGATATAATATACTCGTAAATATATCTATATCACGGCTCGCAGACCTCAAGTCTAATGTTGTAGAGCCAACCGCTTACAAGGCGATGTGATTGTAAACCGAGGCTCGTTGTTCATTGAAGAGGCTTGTAAAAATGATTATATAAGACGCAATCGAAATATTATAACGGCACTATGTTTATGTAGTGGTACATTGCACTGCCTACTTTTACTCTCATGTAACTCGAAGACTTGATGTATAGCTTGAATGCATTCTCTCGACTTGGTGAGGACTTGAGTCAACGTGATGTGCGTCGAGGTCGGTGTAAGGTCCGCTTCAATGGGCAGCGCGCCCGCACGCAATATTTATAATAATTCGTAGTTGAAAACTCAGCATTGTCATGTCATGGGCGGTGTGCGTAGGGTTAAGCATTAACGATGTTAAACAATTCAAGCGCTCATATATTATATTGTTTTTGTTTTATTAAATAACACTATAATGCTTTGTAAACTATGGCACTGCAGATCCTCTTTAAATTTGCGGTCGAACGATGCATTAGAAGGGTAATATTATTTTGGAGTTTCCGACCCTTTGTTGTGCCAATATAAATATATTTGTCAAAACGACCGAGATGTTAGATTTATAACTTAAAAAAAATATATTTATTTTATTCACATGTTATTGGTTAAGATTTTTTGCCTACGTTTATTGTCGCTAGCCGGCTGGGAATTTATTTGTTTATATTTTTTTATGCAGGCGAGTAGTAACTTGTCGGTTATTTTTAACAATTTTGTAGAAAGAAAATACGTTTCTTTAGTTCTCCCAGTGGGCGACGCGACAAGTTTAAAACATTGAAGGTATTATTATTGTTTTTATTTCGTCAATAGTCAATTAATATAGTATTTATTGTATAGATGTAGTTGGATTCAGTTTGGTACTGTCTGTATTCAATGACATATTAATAAGACTATAATGAGAGGTGGGAGAGGACTCGAACATTAGGGCGTTGCAATACAAACTGAATCCAAATTTATTTAAACGAGATACAATATTGTTTTCTTTTTGTTGCCGGAAGAGGCGGCGTTTTGGTTGACTCTAACTTAGACGATGTTTAGCTGTTTTTTTATACCATAGACAATGATTAAACAAAGTGAGGTTATATTTGACTCACGATGAATTTATTGATAGCTCTCTTCACGACACGATTTATAAAAGAAATATGGAGAAAAAGCGACGTTGGTATTTTTGTATGTGCAATAAATTAGAGAATATAATCTCTTTCATATCTTAGCTAATTAGATTCATAAATATCTCTCGCTTTTTCATTTACTGTATCGTTATATAACAATTTATATCACATAGATAGACAGTTACAGCCGTATTTTAAGGAAAAATCCTACGATTTTCTCTAAAAATATTGTTGCAATACTTTTTTAAATAGATGTTGATATAATCTTTGTCTATGATAGAAAAGTACATAATAAATAGGTTTAATAACATATAAAATACAAATAAAAATATATATACACGATTATTATAACTCATTAAATATAGGTGAAAAAAAAAGAAAAAAAAAACAGCTTTATGCCTTTAAATTGTTTGTATGTTAGTATGTAGGATGTTTTATGGGGCTTTGGCAGTTTATAAAGGTACCCACTGCTACCTGCCCCCCTATACTTTATATTCGCACCGTGACAGTTAGATAGAGCTAATAAAATGAAAAAAAAAATGTATCTCTAGGTATACACAATGGGAATCCCAGTTCTATGAAACACTCATACATTCTATAGTGCTGGGAGTTCCATAATAAAAAAAAATCGTGCTTAAGATCATTATTACCAAGTTTAGAAAGATTAAAAAAAGAGATAAGCTAACAAAGGAGAATTTCGATTGCTTAGCGGTTTTGGTAATGTCCGGTAACGCTTCCAATTTACCGTATTTACTATAGCACTTCTGTACGTCTAGTAAACGCGATTAGATAAAATTATTTGTTATGTAAACATTCTGGCAAAACAAGGAATTCATTTTTTATATTTTTGCACTGAAAGTAAAGTTCCTATATTTATTACAAAATCGCAAAAGTGTGAACAGGACATGATTTAAAAAAAGTAAACGATTCGCGTTATGGTCCATGGTACGCCTAGTCATTATTTATGTATAAAACTATTTATCAATATTTAAAATAAAATAGTCTCGATTGGTGGGGATAGAGTAAGTCGGAGGATTCTTATATTATTTTAACATGCTCAGTTTTTACACGATTTATCTTTCAAACTTCGAGGTGTTCGCTTCTAAAGAAAAAATATAAATTATTTTAAGTTTTATATAAAATTAGCGGAAAAGTGTACTGAAATGTTTAGGAATATAATTTTAGAATGAATTAGTACAAAGGGAGGTTGCTTTCGTTAGAGGCAGCTGTTTGAAAAAAAAAGAAATTGGTTTCGCTGTAACTGTAGCAATACATTTTATATTTAGTATAATGTCTTGTCTCTTTTTATACTAATAAACTATTTATTTACCTTTAGATTAATTGTTGGAATGTTAATGTTTTACGTTAGACAGGGAAATTTCTGTCACACAAGAACTCTTGTGCCTTTTTGAAATGTATCACAACTATCTAAACATCACAAAGTAATATTTATACTGTTATATGTTATTATTTCATACTGTGTGCTGGTGGCAGCTATTTTCTCTATTGTTCATTAGAAGTAAGGAACTAAGTGACGTACACACTAACTTCTTCGCTTGACTAATGAGCCGACCATGAATATGACGGCCTTCTGATTTACAACTGAGCTCAAGCGACATTACGCGTCACGTATTTTTTATTACAAATACATTGAAACTATGTGATTGTCAGATTTAGTCGTATAATATTTCATTACGACACAAGAGCTACCAGTTTTTTACTAACCGATATTATTGAATGTGGAATAAAATTCTTTTTCTATTCTACCCTTTGCTTTTATTGAAGGAAAGATTTAAAAAGGAGCTTTTTCTGAAGCTGCCTGTGTGCAGTGATGTTAGTAAGTCCACATTTGATCGCGATCGGTTATAAATCCGAATGTGTTTTTCTAAGGTTTGCATATGTGTGCGAAAGTGAGGTAAATGTAATGAAACGAGTAATGCAGCACTTAGATACTTACGCGTTGTGTTCCATGACATATTGAGTTGTCGGTGGAGGAGTGACGAGTGACGAGTGAGGGAGGAGCTGAGCGAGCGTGGCCTGTCGCCCGCTGATATGTCTTGTTTCAAATAATACGGGGTTGTTGTTATGTTAATCTTAGTCTTATTTTATAATAAGAATTTCAAAATATGTTTATTATTAGTAACGCGTGTCTAGTACCTTTCATTTAAGCTAATTAATATTCAAACTGATATAGGAACTCGTAACGGAACAGAATTATACTTTGGCTTTGTTTAATCAAATTGTGTTTAATATACCAACGAGTAAATAAAAATGTTTCGTAATATGATTTTTGTAATTATTTTTGACCGCCCTCCCTACGAGAGTCGCTTTCAGATCGACGAGCCGAGAACACACCGCGTATTGCCGGACGGGTCGTTTCAAAATTAATTACGAAAATCATTGACAAAGTTTGGATAAATCGCGTACGACTAAGCGGTCCGTGTGTGTGTTCTTGCAGAGTCGGATAATGAAAGCGCACCCTCGTCCACGCCCACTAAAACCGTGTCGCCCGACGACGCGCAGAAAATAGCGCGCACTAAGTCGCAGGAGCTCTTGCTCCTCGAGAAAATACAGGCCGAGGCCGCCGCCTACTACAGCTACGAGCTGCCGCCCGCCGAGCCGCCCGGCGAGCGCAAGCTCGTGCGCGCCGCCACCAAGTACGAGCGCCTCACGCTCGACGAGCTCGCAGGTAAGAAGCAGCCCGCCGCCGCCGAGCGCCGCAACTCGCTCGACTTCAAGATCCTCTCGCTCGACGAGATCCGCGCGCGCAAGAAGGCCGACACCATCATACACAGCAAGCCCATCACGCTCAACCTCAGCAGGAAGAGGAAGCTGTCCACGCAGGAGACCATCACCACGTCTGGCAATAAAATTTTAAAAGTGGTCCGAAGCAACTCGATTGTTTATAAGAAGTTGGATCAGAACGCTCCTGCGGCCTCGGGACAGAGTAAAGTCGATCAAAAACCGAGCGAAAACGGAAGCGATAGGAAGCGAACCTTATCAGAGCAGAGTGATATTTATGAAATACAAGAAGACGAGCTCGTGGACAACTGCTTCGAATTCAAGAGGATAAAATTTGCAGAACAGACGTCGAAGCCCAGGCTCATTAGAAATAGGCTGTCCAGCCTGAACAAGATGGACGGCGATGAACCAAAGTACGAAGATATAGACTGCAACAAAACTGACAATGATTCAGATTCAGAAGTACAAATTGTTGGAGTAGAACTAAAAGATAAGAGAATAGATTTAGATAAAGTAGATATATCTGATAGTGAAATTATAGATGTAGAGACGACTAGGCTAGGAGAGCCAATAGATGTGGTCGATTTGAGCGAAGACCACGAGGAGAGTGATATAACCGTTTCGGACCTCGACCTAGATTTAAGTAAGAATGTTCCCGACGTTGTTGCCAGCTGTCAAAAACAAATTAGCAAAATGGACAGCTCGGAATCTAAAATTCTAAACGAGATTGATAGTTTATTAAATGACGATTTATGATCTAGATGTTTTTAAATGTTTGTTATAAGAAAAGATGCTGCCGTACAAACTTTCCTGTTAGTAAAATGTTAGTTAAACCAATTATTGTTATAAGATTTTAAAGTCTACACTTGGTAGTTTTTTATAAAGTAAGTGACCTATTGCAATACGTAAGACTTATTTAAAATTAAGCGTTGCGCATGGGACAGGTTAGTTGTGTGGACAATTTAGTCACTGTTCTTTAGGTGTATAATGTAAAAAGCTTTAATTGATATTATAGTTATTTTGCTATGACTACTTGTTTTATTGTCTGGACATGTTTGTAATATGGATATGTTAAATAAAACACTCGAATACTTTGATCCAAAAGTGTATTTATATAATGTTATTAAAACGTTTCATCGACATCACACAATTATTCACATTTTTATATAATTAATACATATACACATTAAAAACTAATTGTAAATTCGAAATTAACGCCTTCGGGTGGGATTTGAGCTAATGTATTGGTGCTGTTGACTGCCAAGGCGTAAAGGGGTATTTAATTTGATAATTAATGGATTCATGTACAAAATACTACTTCATTTAAATACTATTTTATGGTTTTTAGAAACAGAAGTCAACAAAATCATTCTAGTCTATTTTAATTAGATTGGTCATCAAATTAAAGACTAATAGTAATTATTCTTGAATAATTGAAATCTTATTGAATCTCATTATTCAACCATTTTTATCTAATAGTATTGGTATGGGAATGTATTGGTTATGAACTGTATACTGGATCTTGTCTTATTGATGTTTATACCCGTCAAATCCTCCCTCGACGTTATCTTGAAGGTCCAAAAGAACCCAGTGTCTAATACATGGTAATGCTAGAGTATAAAATAAAACTTGCAGGCTTGATCATAGTTGCGCGATACATTTACAATGGGGGAATCACAATGAACATTAACACGAAAGAAACTATTTACATCCCGTACTTACATCTAACAAGCCCTGTTTTTCATAAAAAAATCTAAATGTACATCGCTACAATAATATTAAAATGTAACTTGTGAAAATTATTTCTTGAGTTCTTAGAACGCTTAAGGGCTGAATAAAAGTTATTATTTATGTATTTCAGTAACTATTAGTTTGTGCGAATGCACCACATTTTATTTATAAGTATTGCTTTTAATTAATTAATGGTTGTTTCACCTCGTTTCTGTGCAGATTTGTGAGAAACTTAGCTATTTCGAATACATGGAATAATTACTTGGCAATACAGTGAAAAGCATATACAATAATTTTGATGATAGCAGTTGGCAAAGGTATTAATTTTATTGTGCCTTCTCACATATAACTATTAAATGAAATGTTATTTATCTTTGCTTTTGTTAATGAAACATTTACAACAAATATACACAATTAAATACTTATTATTACTAGTCTTATCTAACTATTTGTTAATAAAATAATTTTTAACACTTACATAGACGTATTAAATTATTTCATTCAAAGTTACAGGCTAGTGATACATCATTACATGTGCATCATAACTTAAAGTAGTAATCTATGAGAGATTTAGGGCCCGTTTAAAACTTGTAAAACGTTTGATATTTATTCTAAATGTTAGAACCGATTGACTTCCGTTCATATTTGCACATGGAGAATTGTTTTTCGGTACATATATCAATGCATCCGACTGTCCAATTGAACGAAGTTGTGGTAGAGCTCGGATCAATCGGACTGCGTAATTTGTGATGTCTTATCGACTTATTTACACTAGAAAAACGGGCCGTATTTATGAAATATTTGAATGAAATATTCTAATGTAATTTAATACAATTTGAGCCTAGGCTTTGTGCTCATATTCCTGCTTTGTGGCAACTAATGGATATGTTAATTCTTTATACTATACGTGTTTGTTCGTGCCTATATAATGTACTAGTATAACTTTAAATTAAATATCACCAAAAATACATTGATCGATAAATTATAAACTTAATTCGTCTACACACCTTGTTCTTGGAGTAACATGATTCATTTCACAGAAATTAAAAGTATTTTAGGCGTACACTTACTGATTATTTTGTTAGATTGGTATCGAATAATCGTATATTGCAGTAAATTGATAGCATAAGAAAGAATCTACGCTCGTGAATGAATCGAAAATGATGATGATCTTACATCAATGCAGCGCCATCTAGCGGGAGCTGTACAAGAAAATTGATAAACAAAATATTACTACATAAACGAAATATTATTACAGTATTGATAACTGAGTTTTTAAAAATAGTGGGCTTTTTAACTTATCAATCAATCTAAGTAAGCCCACCATTTTGACTACAGTTTGCAAAAGAAAATTTGAATAACAAAAACCGTTTGTGATAGTGAGTACGCAAGTAAAGTGGTAAGTATGTGAAGTTAGTTCCACCAGGGTCACTGCAGCCGCGACCAGTACTGCTGCGAGTCTTGTCCCGGCACCGCCAGCGGCACCGACACCCCCGTGCCCAGCAGACCGCCCAGCTCTGGAAAAGAATAGCCTACATTAATTTGCAGATATTTATTTAGGTAGACGAAAAGATAAAGATAAATAGTTTATTTCCACAAAAAGTACAAAGATACATATGTCCGTAAGGATTGAGGAGCCACATCAGATTTTTAAAATCTGATTTTACCATTATTTAGCAGCAAGGAAGCTGATTTTGCAGCACGAATTCTAGATTTAGCAGCAAGATATATAACTAGATATATTAATGCAAAAGTGGCTCCTCAATCTAAACGTTTAAATTGAGGAGCCACCTATAACTCGGTAAGTAATAGATGAATATTTTTGAAAATTTTGTATCATTTAGCAGCAATTTTGCATATTACCGTCTACAAATTTCGCTTCTGTGGCGCTAAAATGTAAGAAAATACAATACTTTTAGTATGGCTCCTCTATCTAAATTTAACAGGTGAATTTCTACTGGATATGAGCGATCAATTATTATATTCGACATAATGATCATTTAGTAGGTGTTGTGTTTGTTTTTGCAGTATAGGAATAAAATAGTAAAACAGAGTAAATTTTGTAGATGAACGCATTTTCTTTGGCTCCTCAATCCTGACGTTCTAATTATATATGTTTGACTGTACCCACCTGAGATGACAACGGAATCTAAAGCCAGAGATACTAGCATTTAGCAGAAATGTCTGCTAAATATATCTGCACAGTTCAGCAATGTATTTAATTTAGATTCTGAAAATACAATACTTAACTATTTTCTTGTAAATTCAGCGTGTAGGGTGACCACAGTTTGAGGGTATCTACAAATTATTATTTCTCTTACCAACCGACAATAATATTTATTTAACAAAGTGTTCATTAGCAGTGAAGTATTCTCGTTTGTATATTCACGTAGAAAATAAATACTTAACTTGGATTTCCTATAAATATAAAGTTAATCATCACGTTTGTGTCATCATAGTTGAATTGTGGGGATATTAATATCGACGGTCCCTACGTACATTCCCTCAAGTGGTACTTACGGGATTTGCCTTTTTTGTTTCCGTGACCTTCCGGTTGTCATATACTTTCGATATACAACAACCTGAGACTTCACTAGCAGTAACCACAAGTTTACTCGTTATCTCGCTTATCGATTGGTGAAACATCCTACAGCCATTAGAATCAAAAATAACTCTCCATCCATTCTGTACCAACTTAGATACCGACAAAAGATTAACTTTCAAGCCAGGCACAAAGGAACAATATTTTACAGTTAACAAAACTGCTACCACATTAACTATAATATCACCTTTGCCTTCACTTGACATCCTATCATCATTTGCACACGTCACAACATTCTTATCAGTAACCTTAAAGTCTCTAAACCACTGCTTCTGAAAACTCATGTGTGTCGAGGCTCCACTATCGAGATAAAACGTCGAGGGGCTGAAGGATGTGTGCACCGACAGTGAACACTTGAACAGCATAACGCAACTTTCTTCGACTTCGAGGAAACCGTTGGTAAGCGTGCACCACATCCTTGCCCAGCATCGAGCAATCGGACTTCTTATGACCTTTCTTTCCACATTAAAAGCAGTTGTTTGTTTTGTTTTGTTTCTTCACTACTAAAGCCGAGTTCGACGAGGATTCATTTGAAGAGCTCTGAGCGCTATCTTCTTGTAGAAGCTTTTGCCGAACATTTTGAGAAGTAATCTTCATTCCTGAATGCTCTAGTGCCATCCGTAATAGTCGGTAAACATCAGGTATACCTCGCAAAAGTACCACGGCAACCGAATCGTCATCGAAACTTTGATTGATTTCTTTACGCTTTTGAGCGTGACTCATGACAGCAGATCGGTGGTTTTCCAGCTTCTTATCCAAGAGACAATTCATCAGAGTTATGCTCTATTTATTCCCTGTCTTCAAAAAATATTGTCAATGCATCCCACACTTGTTTTGCGTAAGTAAGATTTTGAACATACGGATACAGATGAGATTCTAAGTGAAGGCATATTAACGTGTATGCTTCTTGATCCTTCTCGATCTCCGCTTCATCATCCTTCTTTAGAAGTGTTGATGTATACTTGAAACATTTTTCTCGAGCAACCATATTCAACAAGTACCTAATTATGATTGCTCAATATTATTACTATGTAATATTTATTGTCAAATTTATTGTGCTCTTTTTTTAAAGCTGATACTACTGCTCCATCATCATCTGGTATTGAGAGCTACTTTAAAACTTTGAAAAACTTGCTCTTTAAAACAAAGTTACAAAAGTTCCGAATTGATGAATTTATAAAAATACATTGCCAATATTTAGACGGGGAAATCGCACTTGCGAAAAGTGATCTTATTAGTGACTTACAGAATAAAGAACCTAAACGCTCTCGAAAAAGGAAGTATTCATTCAAAAAATCTCAAAGCCAGGTGGAAACATCTGAAAAACAAGTAAAAACATCTCAAACGCAAGTGAAAAAAAGAAAAATAATAAAGTCTGTGAGAGTTAGGAAGATTAAGCGGTCATTTGATGCCGAATCAATTTTTTCAGATCAACCTTCTTTTATTGAGAATTTGAGGGGTGAAGCCGAAACTGATTCATTAACCAAAATAAAAATTAAATTTGTAAAAAATGGCAACCTATGCGATGCTGTACCCATCGGTAAAAATTCAATTAAAGTAGATTTGAGAAACACATGTAGCTTTGATTCGGTCATTTATTTGTTGAGCATAGCTTTTATTCAAAGTAGACGTTTTCAAGAAACATTGAACACATATCCGGAAGATTTAATCCCACAATATATTAAACTTCTATCAGATTCTGCTTCTACTGACAGTGATATACACAAAATGAGAACCGAAATTGGACTGTTGTATTTTGATACTACAGTAAATAGTAGCCACTGTGAATTTGCTTGTAACGTGTCTTACATTTTTGAACACGTAGCCTTGAAGTATTGTTTTAGTGCCATTTTTACAAAAAAATGTACAAATGATTCGTGCCATTTTATCCCAGTATCCAGGAAGATCGCATTTTTGCCTTTGAATTTGAACATAATTTCTGTTTTTGGCCTCCAAAGTTTAGAAGATGCAACTTTAATCGCTGATCAAAAAACCGACTGTACGTTCTGTAACAAGCAAACTGTGTGTAAATATACTCTATCAAACACAATTTCATATGAACTGAATGGTTGTGAAAAGTTCCGAGTAAGAGAAATACCAGAATTTATAATGTTTTCGCAAAAATCATATAAATTAATAGGTGCTGTAGAATTTATTCCACCAATTATCGAAACTGGCACAGGCCACTATAAATGTCACTATCTTACACCGAAAGATGAGATATTCTGTTACGATGATTAAGATTCTAAAATTCGTATAAGCACTGATCAACCAATATTCATTCATTCTATAACTTATAGCCACATTGATTGCTAAATAATTAAATCGTAGGTACAATAGATATAACCAGTTATGAAAATATAAATTTAACAAATTACTTATCTTGGTTTCATTTACGAGTATATGGTCACCCTACACGCTGAATTTACAAGAAAATAGTTAAGTATTGTATTTTCAGAATCTAAATTAAATACATTGCTGAACTGTGCAGATATATTTAGCAGACATTTCTGCTAAATGCTAGTATCTCTGGCTTTAGATTCCGTTGTCATCTCAGGTGGGTACAGTCAAACATATATAATTAGAACGTCAGGATTGAGGAGCCAAAGAAAATGCGTTCATCTACAAAATTTACTCTGTTTTACTATTTTATTCCTATACTGCAAAAACAAACACAACACCTACTAAATGATCATTATGTCGAATATAATAATTGATCGCTCATATCCAGTAGAAATTCACCTGTTAAATTTAGATAGAGGAGCCATACTAAAAGTATTGTATTTTCTTACATTTTAGCGCCACAGAAGCGAAATTTGTAGACGGTACTATGCAAAATTGCTGCTAAATGATACAAAATTTTCAAAAATATTCATCTATTACTTACCGAGTTATAGGTGGCTCCTCAATTTAAACGTTTAGATTGAGGAGCCACTTTTGCATTAATATATCTAGTTATATATCTTGCTGCTAAATCTAGAATTCGTGCTGCAAAATCAGCTTCCTTGCTGCTAAATAATGGTAAAATCAGATTTTAAAAATCTGATGTGGCTCCTCAATCCTTACGGACATAGATACATGACATTAACAATAGGTCCCAAACTTGGCTAGGCCTAGTGTATCTTGGGCACCTGTTATCAAAAATTTTCATGTGTCTGTTGGGCACCAGACACATGATAATTTGATTATTTGAAATAGAGGATAGACCCATTGTGCTTATACCTAGGCAATTTCGAAATGTATAAGGAAGAGAATCCAACACCACAATCAAAATTTGCGATATCTATAAAGAAAACGCATAATGAAAAACCTATTGTCTTATGTACTGTTGTGGAACCGGGGTTTTTAAAAAGGAAATGCTTTGGGCTTGGCTCAGTTGGAGTTTATTTTCTTAAAACCTAAAGCATTCTTCAGCAGGTTCATGGCATTAAACGCATAAACACTGTATTTTGTAAAATAATAATTAGGTAAAGTCCCCAAACCGCATTTGGCCAGCGTGGTGGACTCAAAGCCTAACCCCTTCGTCATAACGTGAGGAGACCCTTGCCCACCAGTAGGACATGGGTTAAATTTATTTATTTATGTTATTTTATGTGTATTACCTGGTGGGGGCGAGGCCGGTTCATGCTGGTATCCGTGATGGTTGACGTAGGGGTGCGGCGGCTGCCTGTAGCCGAGCTCGTAACGCGGGTAGCCCAGGAACCCGCTCTTGCACAGCTCGGGGTCCGTCGTGTCGCACACCGGGGTCTCCGGCACCATGCCGCCGCCGTAACCCATTGGAGTTAGCGGGCTGGAATATACACATAACATGAAGATAGTTTTATAACCTGTTTTATTGATTGAGTAGAGACTAGAGAAAAACTACTTATTGCTAATGCTATCACAGCAATAAAAGTTAACGGAAGCTTGGTAAAAAGCAGACAGGTGCTTTGATTGTAATTATTTGACTAAATTAAATGAAAAGCAATCGTAAAGTTAAGTATGACAGCTTTAGTTTTTTCTGACTCCATCACTGCATAGCGGAGAGTCCAATATCTGGTGGATCCAGGATTTTGTAATAGTATGGCACAAACATTTAGCTTCACCTGGGTACTGGTCCATCTTACTTGTGGAGGATGTGGTCTTAACCTGAAATTTTGAAGTGTAGACTCACCTGTATGTGTCAACATTGAGCGGCGGCTGGTACGGCTGATGCGTAGGATGTGCTGGATGCGTGGGGTGCGCGGGCGGCGGGTGCGGGTGCGCGTGCGCGGGGTGTGCGGGCGCCGGCGCCGCCACGTACCCGCACTCGGGGCTGCGCCGCTGCGACCGGATCTTCTCCTCGCGCCTCCACTTCGCGCGACGATTCGAGAACCACACCTTAACGTCGGGTTAGGTTAACAAAACGCGCGGAGACTACGCGCTAACTTATACACAGGTTTAGGATTGTTTAAGATAAAACTACCAGTTGCCTGTCTAGATTTTAGCTGTTTTATTCGATTTATTAAGAACGTATTACCAAAAGATCTTAATTCAGAAGTTCATTTAAATAAAAAGACTAAGTAAGTCTATTTAAGTACAGAGATGTTTGAGAATCACTGCGAAATAATGAAGCGATTAAGTATTGCTAATTATAACATTTCACAATTGAACACAAATCGAACTGAGCCTGATCTCAGTATTATTATTAAGATCATGCACATACCGATACTACCTATTATAGGATCATCTTGTTAATTACACTAATTAGTAGCGCTATAATATGTTTCACGCCTAGTTGTCTTCGCGACAAGTTAATGAGCTATCATTGCGCGATAACCGTGATTGTATCAAGCTATTATGTAGATATATCTCGTACCTATATATAAATAAGCAGTAAATTGGACATACGGTATGCAGGTACCGCATAATTACGGTCTGTAATTAGATGAGCCGCGATGCGTAGGTATGGAGAGAGAATGCAACGCATCCGGTAACGGAATTTAGCTAACAACTTTGTTGTAATCCTTGCGTATTTTGACGCGTCAAACAAGTAAACGGTGAAATAAGTAGATAGCAATAACCAAATCTGTTTATCAATTTAGCTATTAAAACAACACATCGATGAAGTTCCTCTCGCGTTTTCCCTTTTCCTGCTCTCTCGCTCTGTTCGATAGATGGCGCTAGTAGGATATTATGTCGCTCGCACAATCACGACGCTACTTATTTTCGTCTAAATTAAAATACTTAGTGCAATTTTAGTGAGCATTCGTTATTTTAAGGACAAAAAATTAATAAGTTCTGATTCAAAACTTAGTATTTTTCACTCTATAAAATACGGTTTGGAGTCACTGAGAAATGCGATGTTAGTAGTAGTAAGTACTATGACTGCTTGAATAATACACTACTTTAACACTAAGCCGTTCTTAAATTCAAAAAGGAAGGTATTCAAATAATATTACGTTATTGTGGATGCTCACCTGTATCCTGGCTTCAGGCAGACCAATCTTGGAGGCAAGTCGCTCGCGTGCGAACACGTCCGGGTAGTGGGTTCTCTCGAATTCTATCAACAAAGTTTAAGTTTATATTTTGATGTTGCTAAGGAAGGCTTGTGCTGAGTTGCTAGTAAAAAACTTGACTGATCATTAAGACGAAACTTTCAAGCACGTGTAACAATTACAAGACTAAATAACTAACATTCTTCAGTAGTCTTAAGCTTTGAAGTCCTGTTTCTATTCTCTCTCTCGCAGTTTAGATTTTCAAAATGCCTTATTTTATATAGAAAGTTACACCTTAAAAACCGCCCAGCACAATAGTCGTTGGACGACTACGACTAAATACACAATTGGATGGCCTATTTGTGTTTAACTATCCATAAATCATTTATAAAGTATCGTACCTCTCTCCAAGCTGTCAATCTGTTCATTAGTGAAGCTGGTCCTGTTCCGCTGCAGTTTGCGTTTGAGGCGCAGTCGGGCAGCGTCGTCGTCGGCGCCGCTCGAGCCCGCGTTGGAATTGTCGCCGGAGCCGGTCTCGTCTGAATGTAGCCCTTCCAGACCTTCTAGCGGCTCTTCATCTGTGGGTAATCACATGAGTTTGTAAAAGCGACTCTAGTTAGTCTAATGCTCAGGTGCCTAGTCTTGTAAAGGATTAATTACTTTAAGTCTTAATTTAATAGACTCGGCTTGATTTTGCAAGACTCAGTGATCTAACTAGACTCGGAATCTGGAGTCGAACCCAGCTTCAGTTCTATCATGAAGAAACGAGAGCGCTAAAATTGCATTCGAGACTTTAAAAGCACCACATGACTCTTAGAAAGAGCTCAAGTTTTAAAAAGAGCTCGAGTCTTATTTTCACTTTTCTAATCCGAAATTCTGTGTAAAAAATAAAAATGAAGCATTTCTTTTTAAGACAGTTACCTACCTACGCATGAATTTTAACTATGCGTAATATACCACATCACATTAAAATAATAACATCATCTTTGTCACACCTACGCTAAACCACGCGACATAAAACAATCTACCGAAGGAATTATAACTTAGTAAGTAAGTACGTACTTCACATCGCGTCGTTCGACAAAGTTCGGCCGCCAAGTGAACGCGATTACTTGAACAACACCGATATCGCGGATTTATTCGAGTTGTGATTTTAATCGCAACTTGACGGTGCTTAGTCGTAAATTCACGCAAATTCACGTTATCACAAGATTAGGCGTGAGGGATTCAATTTGCGGGTAAAAGTTTCAGTTTCAATTGTTTGTTTTAGAATTGAGTTTGGTAGTCTTGTTTTTGTTATAGAAGCTTTTAAATATTATTTTCATATTTGATGTTATAAAGGTCCCGGTCATGCCTATTAACATTGATTATTTTGAAGTTTTAACTGAAAGTTCTAAACATGCTAGGGTTTGCATGATCGATCGTTAGCTACGGTATTTTAATTTGATGTGTATCTAGTAAAAAACGTGCTCAAAAAGTTACTGCAAGTTTATAAACTACGGTATCTAATAGCGGCAGTTTATTAGTTTAGTAAACAGTAATTGAAACTGAATATTAAGAGTACTTAATTCACAATTAAGTTAAAATTGGGAAATAACAGCCACTGTGTCGTAAGTCATGTCGATAGCTAAAATATCTATATTTGTATGTATCTGGGTTATCTCTGGGCAGAATTCTGGACCTCACCCAGTTACTTGGGTTTCTGCCAATGTTACAATCAATATATCTGTGATAGAGATAAATCATGGAACTATGTAGACACTATACTCTTGACAACGATAGACATGTCAGAAATATCTTGATTTATTTTGAACACTGAAATACGAATGTGTTACAAAAGTGCTAAAATGTATTTGCCAAATGTTCACGAAATACTGAGTTTTATACACGATAGCCGATTCACTTTATAGTATATAGTCATCTTTTTTTTAATTTAACCCATTAATGTCCCACTGCTGGGCAAGGGTCTCCACCCGTAATGAGGGAGGGGTTAGGCCTTGAGTCCACCACGCTGGCCAAGTGCGGGTTGGGGATTATAGTAGCCATCTTAGTAAAACGAAATATTCGCAGAGTGAACATTATCACACAAACATTAATTACTCAAATCAAACTCTTAGAGAAGTACAACTTGATGCCATATCTATTAGTAACAGTGTAATTATACTAAATTCAGATGGTTTACTTGACTAAAAACTAAATTCAGAATACAAATTATACTTAATAGTACAGTTTCTGTATGTAGTGATAGTATTGATCTATTTTTGTTGATCTATTATCCCACCCGTAATATCAAGAATTTTGCTGCATGCTTCTGTCCATATAATATACTTTTTTATTTTTGACGTGAGAAGTACAGAGCAGTCAGACTTGTCAGCGAAGTACGCATATTGTCTCCAAGATGAGTAGGTAAGTGAGGTCTGTTCTTCAAGTAAAGCCAGACTTGGAATATAATATCAATCAATAGATAATCAGAGAGATATCCGCGTCTTACGGCGCGGCCGCTTAGTAATCCGCTGTGGCCGCGACACTACCACGACGAAAAGTAATTGATTTGTGACATTTTTGTGAATATAATTATGTATTTGGAAGGGTAAACTAGTTTGTAACTTAATATGGTCCTTAAAATGTTGAAAGCAGCCATAATTTTCATGCATTAATGGAAACATGTAAACTTTTATATTTGTAGTTACAATCCATGTAAACAGCTTAAAACGTAGAGTTCAATGGCGTATGCTATAACTCGATCTGTCGCCTTCTATGTTGTATATTTTAATGTTGTATCTTTTTGATCAAAAGTGCCCCATGCATCGAGTTTCTCAAAAACTTCACTTTAAAAAAAAAAAATTCAGCTTCGACAAGAAAAAACCTTAAAGCAAATAATGTAGCTGAATACTTAAAACGTTATAGTTAAAGGAGAACGTGGCGTCTAGACAACTTAACTCAATTCGCAAACATTTTCATAATCCCTTCACTAGAGAGTATTTTAATCCTTTAATTTACAAATAAACTGTACTCGCAAAGTTTGTAGACACCTAAATCCTGCGAGATATCTCTAGGCTAGATAACATAAACTATTTCAGGATCGAATAAATTATGTTCAAGTGTCAAAATCTCGCAGTTGCCGTCTACCGGGATGGTAGGGGGCGGTGGGGGGGGCGAGCGAGGGCTGGGGACAGGGGGGCGAGGGGGACCGTAACGGACGCGTTCATGCAGAAACTGACGATAACGTGGCCCGGCCTACCACGTAACCCAGCTGAGTACGATAGTGTTATCGTGAGCTTAAAAATGTATGCCCAATAATGGAGTGTCGGTTTTGACAGGGTGCACTTTAGTTTGCCAACGGTGGAGGGTCATACCTGCCGAGATAACGACGAATAAATTTAGAATTAAATCGCTTAATTTTGAATAAGAGTCTGTGGAAAATTTCATTCAATTCTTATCACTGAAGTGTTTGTGAACTTAATTCGTGAAGGTAATTTTAATGAACGGCGAATGATTTGTGAACAACTAGTCAACTGTTTGAGCTGCCAGCTCTTATCATTTAGGACTTTATTTTAGATAGCGAAAGTTCAAGACTTTAATAATATTAATTCACGTAAAATGAGTTCTATAACTTTTCGTAGCTCACGTAGGGCTATTTGTAGACGTGCTACGGCGTTGCTACGACGTAGCACACAGGCCCAAACAGAATCCCATTAATATAATTTCATAATTACCCAATAACAACTTAACTCTTTTTTAAAGTCATTCTCGCAATCATACTAATAATATACAAATATAAAAAACCCGTTACATAATCCATTCGAGTTCCAGCAGTAGTGGTTCGCTGGAGTGTTTTTACAGCGGGAGTCCCCGACAAGTTCGTGTGTGTTGCACCTCGCGTATACACCACGTATAGCTAGCGTTTTTGTAACGCTCATCGGTCTACTTTTTAGCTTTCTTTTATATTTATTTGTGTTTATCACAGTTTTATAATATAGCGGTTAGTATGATAGATTAGGTATTTTATTAGATTACTTTTCAAGGGAGATATTTGAAGATAAATCGCTGAATTGGTTATATTTCGGTCGATTCACTTTATTAGTTTCGGTATGAAGAGTTGCATAGCCTGACATATAAAATATTTGGCTTTTTAATTTAATTTAGAATATTTTGCAATAGTGGCAGCGTTTGGTTCGATATAGGTAATAGGCTCGCATCACATGGGACTAACATTGCTAATAGCGAAACGTGTCTGTATTTCATACATCTCTGTCAAACCTTCAGGTAACACGCGTGATGTTAAGTATGTATAAAATATTGATCCCTGAGGTACGTGTGTCCATCTACTATTAAACAACGAAATAAACTTAACCAAAATCCCATTAAAAAGTCTATTACATTACTACTCAGTTTCCATTCATTACTGCATTCGCAGGTAGACCTCATTCGGCTGCACTGATACACCAACAAATTTCGCCTGCTGCTCATTTCTCGCGCACCGCAACGAATATGACACCTCGGAATGCCACCACAAAACAACCAAACTTTCCAACACTCTTATTTCGAAGTAATAAGGTTGAAAATCCCGTGAAAAAATGATGATGAGGGGTAAAATGAGTGTGTATTGGGAGCCCATCTGTCAGACGAGTAACATTAATGTTTCATGAAGTCCCTCTATGTGTAGATCGGTATCAGATAATAGACGAGTCTGTATCTCTATTTACTGTCAGTCAACGCGTGACGTGAAATGTAACGAGAATTAACATCGGGACGAGATGTTTTTCGGATGCTTTGAATTTGTAGGGTTGGGAAGTAGGTGTGAACGATTTGTACTGTTTTCGAATTCGGTATAATTTTGTGAAACAATGTTTTTGGTGGGCCCAAGTTTTGAAGTTTATGATGTGTGATAATAGTGAGTTACTTATACTTTTTTCAATTTGTAGGCGACGTCTTAATCCAGTGAACAGTTAGGTATACAAATTTACGTCAGTAGGCTCTGAGGTACAGAGTAAGGAGTAAGTGTAAATGTTATAGGACTCCAAGCTTGGGAACTAAACAATAGAGGGAAGAGTCATAGTAAGACCTTTTAAATTAAAGGAGATTACACAAAATATTAGCAAAAATAACAGAAACAATTCTTGGCTACCCTATTTCTCGCTGACAGGCAAGATGGCGGGCCTAGTCATAAACAAAACGGGCGCGGTGTTGCCTTATCGCAAAAATGTCGTTGTCTATGACGTGTATTTCATTCGCGATTCCCCCGGGCGTCCCGGGAGGTGTTTTGTCTCCTACCCGCGATATCTAGATACTATTGTAGTTGCTTATTCGCGTGGCAGTATTATTTTTTTGCGATTTCTCGTAATTCGATTCATATGTAATGGATGTTTTGTATTTATGTGGGTTAGTGTATGTTGGTTGGTTTCTAGATGAACACTATGGAATAATGGGTACTACTAATTGCTACCAATCATAGTACTTTGCCGATCGTAGGTAAGAGTGTTCAATGCAAAGGTACAAACTCTCATTTCTAACCGAACAATGCCGGGTTAACTTTTTGGTATATAAAACGTGAACATGTTTTCACAGACTTTCAGGGAATTAAAATTTACGGCAAGGGTGACAATAGACATGGGTACATATACATAGTGCTTTTAGTAAGTCTCATTTCTTCTACATAAGAGGCCGACACCCGACCACCGCCTTACAGATCCCCAAAAGAAAAATAATACTCGGCAAAAATTCTCACAATTAAATTTAAAAGCACACTTTAATATTAACGGTGCATCATGAATGAATAACGACGTATCGCGAGTCTAGTCACGCGTCGGCCATTTTGTGTGAAACGGCGGGAAAGGGCTCGCTGACGCTCGAGCGAGCACAGGTGGGTACATTGATATCTGCACGAATGACTTGTTTAAATTATTTTAAATTAATGTGCCGTTATTGATGTTATTCGATGATAATTTTCTGAATATTTCTGGAAAATTGTTTTTCAATTAATGTTTTTACTGTAGTGTCTTTTTAATTGGGCTTTTGAAACATAAGCAAAATTACACATACACGTACGAATAAATAAAATCTAGGTATATTTTTAAACCAGACTTGTCACAACTTAAAAGTATTTTTTGCTTAAGGACTACTGAGTAAGTTTGGGCTATTTTTTGGGTAAAAAATCCTGAATTTCAAAAGTAGTAAATTAAATCGTGACCTCAGTTAAGTTTTGTCCACCCACACTGGAGATTATTGAGGATAATGGTCTTGTGAAACCTCCAACAAGAAAATTTTGAGATTTCCTTAATTCTCAAGGATTGTGTTTGATAAATGGGGAACATTCTTTTACACTACTTCAGTGTTACTCGTAGACTTACAGTAGTACCTCACCGACTATAATAAAGTAGAGTAAGTAATCGGTGATAGTTTAAGACATCCTGCTCTATGGGTATATTTCGTAAAGAGAAAATTATGATCATGAAATTATCAAGTGAAAAGTCGACTATAGTCTAAAAACGTTATTCCTAATTAGGCATTCATAATAAAGAGACGTCGCATCAAGTCTGTTATATTTTATGCTAACACTTGAATTACGTCAATGTGCTTTGCTTTAAAACAAAGTGATGTACGAGTAAACCAATCTTTATATTTAACCAGGACTTTCTGGATGTTGCGGCTGTGCTTTGATGAAAAGCAATCAAATCAAGATTTTCTCATATGATTTTCTAAATTTCTATAAGTTACTCATCATTTAAGTAGCTAACTGACTGTGCGGTCCTAACAACTATTGACCTTCTTATAATAGAGTAATCATTGCCCTTTTAACAGAGCATTAATCTACAACATGTAACACAAATGCAAGCCAAAAACAATCCCGAACCAATCCGACTTAAATGAATAGTTAACCAAAAACTTGTGCGAGTATGTAGCGGTGCACATACCGTCACATATACGTATTATACTCGTATTATGTTGTTGTGTGAGCACGTGACGGTAGACACAATAATTATATGTTGTTCGTGGGTGGAGCGACGCGGGGCGGCGCCACCGGTCCGCCTCGCGCCGCCCTCCATCGACCATTTATTTATTATTTTTTTTGTTTCTCTATGGTTTGTTCGATAATGAGGTTTGAATATTGAAGTGGTAGATTTGGTTTGCGGTGAGAATTTAATTTATTTTTCATGTTTATTTGGTATCTTTCTAGTTTGTGTATAGTTCAGTTAAAGTACTTTAGTCGAAAACCTTGATTATGCAAGTCATTATTAGCGTTAACGTTTGTCCAGTTATTCGCAAACGCGTCGATATTGAAACGCTTATACCACTGTTTGTAGTCTCCTTCACTTCCTACCAATAATACAATTGCTATTGTTTATCGTTCCTTGTAATAGTTGTAGGTATTGTGCATAGATTCCATAACTATAAAATAGTCAAGCTATTACCTTTTAAAGAAGCGATGCGATTCGAGGCGATTGTTAAATTACTATCTCATTTTTTAAAACTAACAAGATCACGCATTTGTCACCAAAATCTACCCATAAGAGTATAACAGATATTTGAAGTACAAACTCCTTGTCCCGGTTCTTATATGTAATCACCTCGTCTTATATGTATGTATTAGCCGCGAATTAAAATCAATGCACGTCCAAACATTAGGTTCATACTCCAGGCTACAACTCGGCATTTGCAAAAAAAGACGAAAAAGTCTTGTTTGCTTGCAGAGTTGAAAATTGTTTTACTGAGAGTGCTATAAACCATATGAAAGAGAATTGATAATCTATCACACTTGCAAACGTAGTTGACTTAAATTTTTAACCCTTTTATTTTAAAAATAAACTTGTGCAATTGTAACATAGAAGGATTCGTGCATGCCTCAAAAAATAGAAACAACCACAAATGTATGTCTATTTTATTCAACCTTTTGATCTCTATACTCATCTCTATATTGCCAAAAAGCCCTTTGAAAATCACTTCATAAAAACATCAACACATTTAGGTATTACTCGACAAACAGTTGAGTAAATCCCTTAATCCCTAGTTAAAAGCGACAGAACAGCTACAGCCGAAAGCGTAACCAAGCGGGAGACCCTAAAAGTACCTATATACCTATATTGATGTGTTAGGCTTGTTACACACATATTCAATTCGGCATTATTCGGCATAGCAGGCGGCAAAACATAACACATATATTCGATTCGACACTATAGGCGGTAAAACCGAATATATGTACATGAATATTGGGAAAAAAATGCCGCTGGACAATACTAAACACTTGTACCAATTATGACGATCGGACCTAAAAAAAGCACCCGATTGGCACAAGCCGAACAAATGCAGAAATTGCTTCGAGCCGGTTTTGATGTTCGGTATTTAGCCGAACCAAATATGTGTGTAGCAAGCCTTACAACGTGTGGGTAGATGTAAATTAACATGTATAATTACACACAGTGCTGGGGCAGCCCTTTACCAACGTTTTCATGTTTTATAATCCTGTTTCATGCATTATTGGCACTGAGCCCCCTTCACTTTGTGTAACGCGTTCACTCGCCGAGTGTGCGCCGTTTGCTCATTAGTTTCGGATTTTAGGATAGTTTTAGTGTACAATATACATTGTAGGTAGGTATAAGCAATTATATTTTCAGGACGAAGACAATATTTTTGTCAAATACAATTCAATTATTGCTTCAACGATACGCGGTGTTTTTTAAATCATAAAAATTTTTTTTTGTTTGCATGACTATAATTTTGTTTGAAATATTCGGTTATCAATCAAATAACGTCCTCTACGCTCCTATCACAAATTTATACGTTTAACCACTTCTCGAGCATATAGAAAAATACTACGATCTCCGTAGCCTCGCTTCATTAATGAGTTTCTTGTTGAGCCTGTCAGAATTTGCAAAAAAGCCGCCCAAATTACCCTGCGCTAGCTAAAAATTTATAACGACTACTAAGCTTGTGATTATAGTCTGCATTAGTATAACAAATAGCACTTTACTGAGTGCATTTTAATCAGTATTCAAACTATTTATCAATCAATTATAATTATTTATTTTATAAATATCAAAACTACCCTATATTCGGTCTACCCATTCTACCGTTTAACCCCAGAAACAGTTTGGTTACATACAGACAAAAAATCAAATATATAGATAAAATTACACATGAAATCGTCTACACATCGCACCATATTTGTTCGTACACATCACACTGAAGGGCTGTAATGAAGGCGTATTTAATTGGTATTTTGTGAGCGGTGCGGGCGGCGCGGGACTTTCATCCTGTTTCATCGTGTTTCGGGACGCGTCGTCAAGCGTGAGCCGCGTTTGTTTGCTGTACAGTTAGTGGCTGGACCTAAACGATTATCTCATGTCATTTGTAGCCCTTTAGTGGTGTTGTGTGCTTTTTGTTTAACGCTGTGGCATCGAAGTGGCAAATTTTACTGTAGGATTTTTTTCTATTATGAATGTAAATTGTCGTGTATATTAAGCTTTTTGAATCTAGTCGTTATGTTGATATTTTTTCCCACTGTACATCCGTTGCATTTTGTAGTATTTGTATAGGTTTTCGTTAATTTGTCATTTCTGTAGCTTAAAGAGCTGTTTCTAATTGTCATTTAGGTTTAGCATCTTCTTGGTAATTATGGACATAGGTGAAGACTGAGTCTTAATTACCACGATCGATGGATCTACCTTTATCATGTATTTGTATATTATGAGTATAATGTTTTCGTAGTAAATGTACCTGTTTTATTTTCTGTAGCCTTAAGAAATAAATATTATACTATACATAGTAGATAGTCAGGCGGTGTGCTCAGAATTTTAGACAGTGAACATTTTCAAAGCTCGCAAGTATCCCGGACTCTGTTTCGATGGCACTGTACATTTGTATGGTTGGACTAGTCCAATTAATGGGGTGATTTAAAAAATGTTAAAAACGGATCAAAATTATCCTTTTCCAATTAGGTATATAGTAGAAACCGAAGGGCTTTTCCTACGAAGCCTCTACGAATCCCACTAAACTGAATAAACCTTCGAAAAAGTAGAGAAGGTAACGTCAATTAGAAATGTTCTCGCCACCGATAGTTTACTAATTAGAATTTCATAAAATCGCGGTATTGTTATCTTTTAAAAGCATTCAATTTTAGCAACAAGGTATAGTATATTAAAATTGAACGTACATATATTCCGTCTTTCTAAGTGCAAATCTTAAAAACTCGCATATTTAGACAAGAATGCACACTCAAAATAAAAAAAACCGCTTCGACACCGGTAGATTATTTCTATCCTCACAACAAATTCTAAATCTGTCCGCCAGACATCCAGAATAAAGCCTAAATATCAGCCAATCGTATCAAAACATAGCATACATTATATACATAGCACATGAGCTCAAATGCGCCGGTGGTATGCCGGCGTGTTCAAAGCGCGGCGGCACGGCCTCAGAACCCTTTGATATGCCATACCTACCCACATATACATGGTACATATAGGCCCTTCTATTTCGGTTCGTCTTAGGGTTAAAATATCTGTTGAGATGTATGGATCTGTTGGTATTTGCATTCATTTGGGAAAGGGTTAAGTTATGTAACTTGGAAGGGACGTCTCGTTGTTTAGTGGTTGGGTCCAAGTTTACGAATGTATGATTTGATTTGGGTAGTTGTATGTGATTAAACGGTACCTAAGATAAAAAGCCTTGCATATAATACCATGAGAGCAGTAGGTAGCTAAGAGTTATTAAAAGTGCAAGTTAAAGATACGGTTTGTTTTTTTGAAGTTGAAATAGATCTCACATCTATTCGTGAAGTATTTTATTGACTAATCCTTTCAGAGAGTTGCATGTAAAATCGTTATGCAGTGGTGTTTTGGTAAATTTAAATATTCATAAAGATTTAACTTTGCAATCTTATTTAAAAAGCGACTACGAAATCTAACTTTATGGATTTCCAAAGTAAGAGAAATGTTATTCTTTTGGAGCTATCAATTTTTAAAAAGTCTACATATCACTTTTAGTAGTCTGAACTATAAAGACAAAGATTAGCAAGAAAAACTCACCATTAGAGTTTGAACAGCTCAAAATATTACTTAGTCTATAACTCTGTTGTAAACTTAGCAAAAGAGGTAAATATGCAAGCAAACGGAAAAATGTCGGCAATCCTCTCTCACCCTTCGTTCTTCGACAAACAACTCCATGTATGTATGTGTGTATGTATGTAAATGTTATAGCATGTATGCCTTGACGATGTGTTTACTTCTGCCTACCTCGAGTTTGTGAATTGTTACTGTTATAAAATTAGGTTTGAGATGGTATGACGTTGACCGTTTGAGAAAAAAAGGTTAGTTGTAGTGGTTATGATCTAAAGCCTTTTTACATTGGAAGAAAAGTAACTCCCCAGAAAGGGTATATTGTACTTTGCGGACTTCCAAAAATGACAGTATCTATACCTAATCAAAGAATTGCTAAATTATCTTAACCAAATTATTATTTATTAAGTTAAGCAAATAACAATATTTATGTTTTATGCGATGGTCGATCAGTACGCAATGAAAGTTTTACATATCTGTTTATTTTTTTGCAATTAGGATCGGTAAACAACGACATGATATTAAAAAAGTTAAAACAGGCTTAAACGAGATTAACCTAATCTAAATGGGACATTTATAGCTTTTATACAAACAGTGCGAGAGAGATAAAAGATTTATAACGATGTTATCTAAACGCAGGTGGGCGCAGTAACCACTAAACTAACATAATACTACTGCATCTGATTTACATTCAATTGTTAATAAGTACAATGATAAGTATTACAAATAATCCTTGCGTAATGTTCTGGAAATCAGATAGGGTCACGCTGACCAATATAATAGACATCTGCTAACATCATTATTTAAATTACCATTAATTTTTATTTTTGGTTAAGTGAATACTTTATTCTAAAATGAGATAATTACATTAGTTAATGTCATGTAAGTTTGATTTATAATGGATTTAAAGACAGCGGCACGAGATAGATAAAAAACCTCTAGTTGTGTCTCAAACAGGCTTTAGTCCCGTAACTTCCAATTCCCTCAATCGAAAGAATAATCCAGTGTCCACTGAGTGAATTACTAGCAATTCCACCAAAACCTCAGGCGACGTTTACGACAATAACTTACGACAAATAAATATTCAACACTACGCCATACATCTCACTAATTTACTACTGAGAAACCCCATAATAACCATTTATCCACGGAACCCCGCGAATAAATATCTTGCGACATTTTTCTTGGTCTTATCTTGAGAGTCCAGACTGTTTTCTGTCTTTTTCTAACCTCAGTTGGACCGTGTATATCTGTCTCGTTCCCTCGGCGTTTTATCACGGCTCTCCTCCCTTTTATTCAGTACGTTTTATTTAGTTTTCGCCCCTTAATGGATTTATTCAGCGCCCAAGTCCTTTGACCTTGCGTGTTTGTCTTTCAGCGGGCATGATCTTATTTGTGGAAGAAAAAGTAGGTGATGTGTTAGACCGTAGTTCGGTGAGTGAATGACTTTATAAATGTTTTCGAGTTCGTGGTCAAAGTTTGCAGATAATACGAATATTTTGTGGTCAAACGTGGTTATGTTTGAGACTTGAGAACGCAAAATTCTTCTGATATGTAACCCGCATGTAAGGGTATGATTTAGATAACTTTGCTAAATTTCTTATGTATAAAGTTCTACAAAGTTTTGCGATAAACGAAGGCTTGCCTTCAATCCTTTGCTTTTGTTACTATATTCTTTCGTATTTAGGTAGGTATACTGAAACATCCTTCAGATTTATACCATAGACTTTTCGTTTCATATTAGTGTAAAAAGAGTACATCCAGCTTATAAGTTGAATTTGATTTTCACTTTTAGTTTTCATTTTCAGATATTTTCAGAAGTAATCAAGAGTCCGATGTTTTAATTTTTTTTAACTAAAACTTAGGCTTTAATGTGGGCTATATGAGGCTTAACTCGGGTCATTACTATAAAACAGTCTGTATGATTGTACGTTCAAGTTACTGCTCAAGTTGGCGTCAATTTTCGAAAATTTTCATCTGTACCTATCATCGGAAATAGAGTATCAAGTTAATGATAATAAACATGAACTGCACATATGATAGGGTCATTATGACACCGCACAGGGTCATAAATAACGTCCCCTCTCAAGCACGGAGGGGACGCGCAAATAAAATTAGTTACACTGCTTATCAACCACGCTTTACTCGCTTACTAACAAGAAATTATTGTTTTTGTTACTTATTCGTGTGGTGGAATCATTGAATTAAATTGTTGCATTTGCGAATACAACACATACGAAAACTGTTAGTGACATTATAAATACAAATGTTTAAAAAAAATTGTGTGATGAGCACAAGTATTTGTTCTGAGCCATTGTAAATTTATCTATATATGTATATGAGGGTGTACTTAGAAGTATATAAGTAAGTTTAACAGTTATTTGGTTACTATTGTACAAGCTATGGTTAGTTTGGAATCAGATGACCGTGTGTAAGTTGTCCCAAAAAATTTTTTTTATTTATTTTGTTGCTATTACAAATGATATAAGTAATCGACGAAAGATTTTTACCAGTTTATGAGCGGGAAAAACATGTTCGGTGAGAGACCCTTGCCCAGCAGTGGGACAGTAACGGGCAAAAAAAAGAACGTTATAAATACATAAAGGATCCATCTATGCTTTGTCTGAATTCTTCTATGAATCATCATTCAAAGACGTTTATTCCATATCCCTCTTTAGTTCTTAAATAAGACGCTAAGTACTTAAGCATTTTAAAAATACAGATATAAAAATTACAAACAAATAAGAAAAATTACAAACTACAGTATATTCATGTAATCAAACAATAATTGTTTCAGTTGAAAGATATCACGGGCAGAAGCTAACATATCCATTTTTTTTGGTCTTCCACGTACTAATAAGTGAATGAGTGGTCGCTTATCCTATACGTTATTCATATAGTAGAAATATTATTTCGATACAAGTGGCGTATCGTATCCTCTTCACGTAATCCCTTGCTCCACTCACGAGTCACGGTACCCTCGCAACATGATGGGGTGTTGAGTACTAAATAACTTTAAATAATAATATGTTACACTTTATTAACTGATGTTTTTACAAAAAAGTGTAACAAATATTCCACGCATCATCACTTTGTTTGCAAAAACATTTTTGAAATAAGTTAGTTGAGGTAGTGGGACGTTTGGTGACCCATGAAATTTTTAAAATTGTTTTCTGTTTTTCATAGGATCCACAACTATCGGTTTAGAAAAATAAGAGGATAATTCTAACTGGTGAATGATGTAGGTATATGAATGGTGTTGAAAAATAAGGGATTGTATAACTTTCATGTTCCTACACATGCTTATTTTGGTACTAACGCTATGTTAAACAAATGTTATGGTTTAAATATTCTTATACAATGCTATCTGCATAAATAGTTCTTTATGAAATTAGAAATCTTAAAAACATTATAAACAGTCAATGAATATACAAAAAATTCTTCCGTTATTGTCTGATGGACACAGCCAAAACTCTGAGAGTAGAAACTAGAAACTTGGTATGAAAACTCCTTAGAAAGTGTAGAGAAGCACTACGATAGGATTTTTGGAAATTCCTCCCCGAAGAGGGTAAAAAAGGCGATGAATATGAAATAAAAAAAATGAAAATGGGAACACTAAATTCAACGCAGATGAAGTCACGGGCGGCCACTAGTATAATATAAACAAACAATTTAGCAAAGTGTCAAGGGTCTTTGTATCATCAACAGTGGCAACTGGCAACTGTTAGCGACTGGGTTGCATCGCCGCCGGCCGCACTTTGTTGTTACAATATAACGCTCTACAGATAATTACTGACTGCTTGCTTACTATATTATGTATTGACTTGTATATAATGCAACTGTATTTATGTATGTACCTATATTATTGTATTTTGGTATATATCTGCGTATGTATAGAGGTGAAAAAATTAGGTAAGTTTAAATCTTTAAGTGATTGAAAAAATGCCAGAAGGCTTTTGGTAGAGTCTGGTAATAGTTAAGTAAATTTTCTGTGCTCTAGGTGTTACATCATTAATTTTTGATAAAGCTTTTAATTTGATGCATTTGTTACTATTTAGGTATGTAACGAAATACTGTCAAATTAAACAAGCCTAACAACAAACGTAATTGCAACTTTGCAAGTCAGTTGTCTTATTGCTCCGTCTCTAACAGTCTTTGACTTACTCCTGTTCCAAGCGAAGAAGTAGAAGGATACCAAGATATGCAGGCAAATCGATTCATGGCCTAATTATATCATTTTTGCATGAATTTGGCACGAACGATATTCTCATTTACAGTTGCGTTAACCTCGACCACGAAACAAAATTAGACAATCATAACACTAATACCATATATCATTATACGTATGTACAATTCTAATAAGAAGTATGTCTATCTACAGTTGTCTATATGTATAAGGCTGTATGTCCATCGAGGCGTCGCGGGTGTCGCCTTACGGGTTTACCGCCACTTTCACGCTCAAGCATCCGGATCCGCGGCCGCGCGGCCGTGTCGCTGTACCGCACTCACAACCTCATTTATCTTGTACATTGTTACTTTGGTACGTTACTAAATGTGACTAGAAATGTTGCCAAATATTATTGCGGCTAGTTTCAATTAGATTAAGTTGTGGTGTACTGTGTGTATCCTACATTAGATTATTTAATCATTACCTCCTTTGAGAAATTAGTAGCGGTTCTTGCATCAAAAAGCTTCTGCTTTAAAAAGAAAATGCCTTTAAACAAAGCAGAGCAAAAAACATCAAGAAAATAGCTTTACATACAAACGTTATATTGTTTAAGACATCGCAAAATCGTTTATAATTGGTTCTGGGGATCGAAATTAAAAATTCCATATCTCTAAACCGTTGCAGCGATGTGGGTGTACCAGAAAAATTCTCAAAGCCACCTAATTGGATACAGAGTACAGACCACTACAAAGGGGGATGTTTCAGATAAAAATGAAAATTAAATCTTCCACGCGGATGGGCAGAGTAATGTTTTTGACGGTGCCGTAGGCGGGCCGGCCCCCTCCCCGCCGCGCCGCCACCCCCGCGCTCGTCCGCGCTCGCCCCACACAGGGGGAGCCGCAAATCGACTATCAAAATGCTGGCGAAAAAGTTTTGTTGCGTTGTTGGCGCGCTGTGACCGCCCGCCACACGCTACCCTATGTTTCACAGATTTTATTTTTTCTGTTAATTTCCAGTTTCCCGAGGTGTGCATGCATATATTACGTTTGTACGTGCGCGTTTTCAGAGTGCTTCATTTGACTGTATCGGTGCTGGCGATCGGGGAATGCGATTTTAAAACTTTGTTGTACGATTTTATGTACGTATTTTATACTGGATGTAAAAGTGGATGGAGATTGTTTATTTTAAAACTTGAAAGTATGATAAGCACTTACTCTTTTTCATCGCCGTCATGTCGCCTCCGTTGCAGCTGATGGCTTGAGGTCCAGGGCTGAGGCTGTGGAGCTGGTAGGGCGGCGTCCTGGCGTCGATCTGCGCGGGCCAGGGTGCTCGGGGCCAGCCTGGGGACGAGCCCGGCGCGCCCAGGAGTCGCAGCCGCTCGTACACTGGAGTAGAACACTCGGGAGACGGTTGCTGGTTGTTGGCTTTCTCTTTCTGAGCAGCCAGGTTGCGTAGCACTCGGTTGATTGAAGAGACCTGAGTGAACAGAAAATAATGACATGATCTTTAAGCTTCTTAAGTTCTATGTATATTACGTAGATGTTCTCCACTTATTTCTTTGATTCAACAGTAAAAGAACAGGGGTGCTCGGCGCAACATAAAGTCTTAAAACCATTAAAACAATATCAAGGAGTTAAATTGTACAAAATAAAAGTATAGTAAGTCCAGTTTTACCAAAAATGCGCAAGAGTTTCAATAATACCGCCAGAAGAAATTTCAACACACTCCTATAAAACCCTTGGCTCGTTGGAAATGGTCCTTAACATGTAATCGAGCCCTTTACCCAACATCCTCTGCCAAAAAACAAGCAAAGATTCCTGACCCAATTAACTAACCTTGATCGGATTCTCAGAACCCACAGATTAATGAGAAAGGGCGGGATATGATAACGAAATAAGGAAAAAACTCATTGGCTGTATATTTGAGCACCCGTGTCTGATATGATACTTGATGTTTATGGTTAAGGGCATGGTGACACGCGAACCGAGACATAAATTGATTATGTATTGAATTTGATTATATGTTTATATATTGAGATGAATACACATAATGAAAGTAATATTATTCGAGCATTATCGGGTATCTGAAGGTAGCAAATTTTTTAAGCGTGTGAGTTAAACAGCCATGGGTGCGGAAAGCCCATAGATGGATGGCCGCTTAGTGGTATCATTTGAACGTGTTTAGGTATCGGAGAACTTACCATCATCGCTTGAGCCAGCTGAAGAACAACTGACTCATCAATTTGACGACCAACCTTACCAAAAATGTAATTTTTGTGTTTTAAGGGGACGTATTGTAAATTAAAAAGTAAATTAGAGTTACTTTTCTAGGGTAAAATGTATTTTTTTGTGTTTAGGTATACCGTGATTAACAAAGTTAACAAGATTGTAAAATTGTATAAAAACAATATATTTTTGACCAAGCTCGTTAATGTCTTTTACAGGGCGTTGCGTTCAAATTGCAATCTTTACCAAAAACGGTTTAAAAATTAATAGTGTATTAAGTATTGATTTAACAGCAGATCAGATTGCCATTGTTAAGGGTGGCTTAAAAACCACCAAAATCAAAACATTCTCATTTTTTTTCAAGCCCACCCAAAGTACCGAAATGTAACAAAACCGAATATCGAGCAACTGTCACCGCGGCATATGACGACGTAGTAACTTAGACGTAGGGCAGGAAGGCGAGTAAGTCGATAGATGGTAACCCGACACGCGGCCGCGGTGGTCCGCGCTCCCAACTGACTGGCATCTGACGGAATGCCCGATGGACCGCGAAAGCGCGCCACGTTTGAAAAACGAACGGTGTTCTTTTTCTTTTTTAGATTTTTTTTCGGTACGTCTATGATTGTTGACAGTGTTGATTTGTTTGTATCGATTAATGTATAATCGAGTAAGAAAAAATATCGGGTGACACTTTTAGATGTGGATTATCTGATATACATACAATAAATGGTAATTAAAGTAGTATCTGAAATGTTATCTAATATTATTAAGTAGTTCCTGCCTGAAGTATTGTTTAATTTAGTAACATATTCTCATATTTTTGTTTTAATACCTATAATGGTTCTTCACGGAAGAAAACTGTAAACTAGCACTTTTATCAACTGACTAGACACTTCGAAAGTCAGAAGAACTTAACGTCTCGCTATCGTGCAAACACAATACAAACTTCGAAATGAAAAAATTGTTCGATCAGAAAATTATAACAAGAAACATAATTAAAAGTCAAACGCTTGACGTCTGTTAAATTAAATAAGAAAATATAAAAAATATAAAGGGTTGAAGTTTTCTTACAAATGAAATGGAAATTTTTAACAAGGTCTGCAGACAACATGGAGTTAAAGAATCAATGAGTCGAGCCAATTAGATGTTTCTTCGTTTGTTATTGTATTTATTGCGATAAATTGTTTATTATCAATTACACCGCTTCGTAATAAAGTAATTAATATTGCATTGTAATAAACCGTAGCGGCAAAAGCATTTTTCAAGTGAAAGAAAATTTAAGACTTGAATGAATTTTTCTCTCGAACAGAATATTTTTCAAGATATACTTATCTGAGGTACACTTATGCAGTGAAGTTTATCTCTGAAAGATAATACATTGCATTGAAACTGAATAGAGAATAAATTGAAAAGCTGATGTGAAGCTATCAGCGTAGAAATATGCTGCTTTTGAGTCAATGCTCCCAAAAACTTCACATGCTTTACCTACCAAATATTCTTCCCTTACTTAGTAATGAAGGGGACGGCAAATTATTTTTGTACGTTCTTGAAATATTTAGTCTTACTGATTTGGAATACTTACTACTATTGAAAATGTTTTGTTCAATAGTTGGATAAATATAAGTTTAATAAGTTATCAACAATAAATAAAGCATTGATGTGTGCAGCCAACGATTGAGATAGCAGATTGTTTAAAAAAACATGCTGGAAATGAATGTGTTTTCAATTTTCAGCTAAAAACAATACATATCTCACAAACTTTTATAACGCATAGATAAATAAGCGAGCCGACAAAGTGTGGCCATGTGTGAAACCCGTCTGCGCTGTCCGTTTATAAAAAAATAACCTCCACGCAAAGTACAAACGTGTAAACAGTCCCTTAATTCGAATTACACACACCGATTGACTTGTTTCCATGATTGTACTCGACTAATACACCAATTAGTAAATAACCCTTTTAGTAAATATGTTTATACGTGTTTAGTCGAATTAATTTTCTTTAGTCATGCACTTAGACAATGTCCGAACGACAATACGTGCTCATTTCATACGATTGAATTTAAATGCATTTTTTGTGGTTTTGAGTGAGCACGGTGAATTAGTTGTATTGCATCGGTTTTTGATATCCAGTAGCTGGGAATTGAAGGATTAAAATCCACTTACACGATTAAACCTCCTTTTTCTGTGGAAGGGTTAAGTTAAGCCTCTTGTAACGTCTCATGGGAATATTTTTTGGTATCAACAGTTTTAGCAGACTATAAAAACCTTATTTTTTTGAAATAACATAGTTGTATTTCAATTTAGATATCCAGAAAAAACTAATCAATTGTTACCTACTTAATAATAACAAGCGTAAGCTAGATCATAGACACCTATCCCGTTTTAAATCGTTCTAAAATTATAAAGGACGGTACCGCAAAGCCCTGTGTAGCAAGCATGTAACAAACAATAATTTGAAAAATTGCAGCCCACAAAAAATACTCGTTTAACTTCCTGTCAAGTGTCATATTTTCATGAAAAAAGAAAAATCAAACCACCAATCAAGGACGTCGCTTCGTGCCGGCGATACAACGAACGACGCATTTTGAATACAGAATAAATTACATTAGAACGTTCCGTACCGTGTTGGTACCTATCAAACGGCACAGTAAAAAGTATGAAAGGTACCCCCTAAATACCGGGTGAGGTGAAGCGCGAAAATTATCTTATATTTGCTCAGACGCCGTGAACGTAGGGCGAGAATACTTTTCAATAAGCTTAGAGAGCGATTTTTTTTTATTTAGCGAGAGACCCATCTTGTAAAGCGTGGAGCGTTGTGTAAAACGGAACGCGCAAATAGAGGGTTCCATATTGATCGATTCGATTTCTCTGATTGCTGCATAAGTTTTTATTAACGGTGATATGATTTCTTATTAAGTATTTGATTCTTATTACCCGAGGTATGAGAGGGTAATTCAATATGCATTCTCTACTGATACCGACTGCGGTGAAAGTCTGAAAGAAATGTTTGTAGTAGTAGCCTTCTTTAAAACTTTTGCGGTTGAATTTCATTTAAACTATGTGAAGTGATCAGGAACTATATTTATCAATTATATTTTCTTTTTCATTAGTAACAATTGACTATTGACTAATTGAAAATATTAACATAAACAAATATTTAGGGAAAGAAAAAAAATTATTTACATATATTTTACATTAGAAATAATTTTCCGTTTGAATTTTCTTATGTACCAGACAACCCGTCGTATTTCCCGCGTCCACATCGATTCAAAGCTCGTTTACTTCACTCGCAATTTTAATGTTGAAAAAAATAAAAAGCAGTGCATTACTCCCGGTATTGTTAAGTACAGAAGGGTCCCCTACAAAAGGCAACCTGCTGTGTCTATTGTGAGCCAAAGTCGGCACTTTGCGAGTCAATATTTTGGGTGAGTCAGTGATTCCTTGGAACACTCCTGTGACTTGGCGTCGCACTCTTTCGCGTAGTAAGCGAACAAATGCGCACCTCTATTCCCGCATTGATTATGACCTTTTGTTTTTTGCACTTTTTGTGTTTGACAAAACGAAATTTTTGAAATTGGAGTGGATGTTTGTTTTGCTCTTTCAATTTCTTTTTTTATTCTATGGCAAACTATGGGATTGATCTTTGATCACTGTATGATCACAGCGGGTTATCAATCCATATCCATATCCTAGTTACTACCTAGTACTGGTGTGCTCGCATGAAATATTTCCATTTAATTTCTGCTTTGTTTTATATTATTACATTTTATAGTATTATCTAACTATTTTGTACGTATTAACTTATCTGGTACCATTATTATTTAGGCACATTAAATTATATGTACCAAATATTTCTTTCCCAATTAATATCTGCATGCTTTATTATATCGCAAATTCAATTAATATGTTTAATAATAGCCAATAAAGCAGTCCATTCAATAATAAACTATGAACAAAGTTATGACCAAAGAAAAGATTTACGCCTTGTTGAAACCGCGTCACCGCCTCCCTATGCTTAAAAAAAAAACTTTCCCGCCCATACGAGATGACAGCTAAAGTCAAAACTATTCTTAATTCGACCAATTCCCACGAATCGAAATTCAAATTTAATTGTCGTACTATTGTGCCAAAGAAATAGGTCAATAACGTAAGGAGTTCATAAATGGCATTGTTTGATTGAGACTTATAGGCAGTTTGTCAATACGCCTGTGCTTTGTGCCGCTGCGGGGAGCCTCTTGTTGGCACTCAATAATGCTCTGTACCTATTAACTTAAGGCGAGATGTGTTTCGACCTACAATAGTGTATTCCGAATCATTTGAGAGTGAAATGATATGCAGAGATTTATTATTAAGTAGTTCTCATAGGTGGGGCGTTTCATGAATGCCTTCTAAATGTATTGTTTGCTAATAGATTTTACATCGACGTTCTGTCCAAATGTTTACGGGATTTATCGGTTTGATTGATTTTGAATGGCTTTCCTTAGGAAGTGCAATATGATATTTAACTGTGGGCATTCAAGTGTATTATTCTTGACTTGATACTATTAAATATTGGTGTGAGCAAACGATTTATTTGACGTCTTATTTAAGTTTTTCTTATTAATATTTTCATGGGTCGAATTTCAACCAACTGATACATATTTTTCGACGAATAATTTTGACATATTTGACAGACCTATTTCTCCCTAAAATATCAGTTAAATATCTAAGAAAATCAGAGAAAAAAATGAAGCGAGGTTTTTAGTAAGAATTAAAAGAAAAATCCGGAGGCTAACTTTGAAATATAAATTGGAATGAACCTAGTAGAATCGGATAAAAGCTACGTGATCAAGTGTCCGAAACATCAAGACCACGGTTAGTGAGTATCCGCTGGAGCATACAAACTCCTTGTTACACTTTACACCCGTAAATAACAAATAAGTGTGATTTTCCCGCGTTTGGCCCGCGTGGCGGCAGGACGCGATTTTCCACTAGATGTGTTGCCAGAATAATAAAATCCCGACAAAAATACTTCGGACCGTTCTCGCTGGCGTAAAATTGATTATTGATTTATGTGTATATTATATTTGTGAAGATACGGGTGTCTTGTCACGCGTGGCCGATATGAAATAATAGGGAGCGGCTTGACGAAATAATTTCTATGGTAATAAAATTGTGATAAAATTTTACGAGATGTTATTGAACAGGCTACTTGAATTTGACCCCTCTATTAATATATTTCCTCGAATTTGGTGGTGAATTCCAATTTTGCACACAAAAATAATGTAGTAATTTTTGTTTTACAGTGCAATATAATTTCAATGTCACTATGAATATTAACGCTGTTTTCAGGATTCTAAATTTACAGTTGATGATAATTATCGCCATCTTAAAAGTTCTTAATCTAAATACGAATAACCATTCCGTACACTACTTTCACATAACAATAAAAACAGTTTGAAGTGTGAAATATAGCAAAATAATGAAGAGAAAACACACTGGGGTCAATATAATTAAAAACCATCATCTTTGTGAACCAGCCGAACGGCAAAAGTCAATTGTGTTTACTTCGCGAACCGGTCTGAGTCGATAATAATGATTTTAATGACAATAATAGTCGGTATTATTATTATTATTTTAATATAATAGTGTATTATTGCGTCGGCACGGGGATGAACGCTTCAATGAATCAGAATGACAACTTTTCAACGGTTTTTTTGATACAGTTATATATTTTTTTGTTTTGGTCGTTACGATTGTGAGGTGCGAATAAATAATGTGAGCATTTATATTTTATTATATTTTAAATTTTCCCCGTAACGTATACGATATTGTTGAAAATAAGTAGAGCTGTATCTCCGTACCTTTCGGTTTTACGATGTACCTAAGGTATTTCACATAGCCTATTGATAAACTAGTATCTCAGTTATATATACGAAGTGAGTGCTATCAAGAAAAAAAAAATGTAGAGCTCGCCGAGCCTCAATGTCTGAGAAATACGGAGTACTTTAAATATGTTACACATTTAGAGTTCCTGTATTCCTAAGTATTTGTGATGGTTAGCCGTCAAGAAAAACCTCGGCAAGAGTAGCTTATTTATCAGTGCGGCTGTTGTAACTTAGCCACGAACGACTAAAGAATATATGATCATTAGGTATAATAGAGATAAATCTACACCACTCGAAAGTCCCAATAATAACCATAAACAAAATCTCACCGCACCCCATTGCAACACGCACAATAATTACACGACTGACACTGGTCATATCTGCCATTGCTGGAACATACATATAGATAGACATACAAAAAAAAAAATATTTTGGAGATTAGGTATCAATACCTATCCGTTATTTAACATCCCCCATTGTTTTGTTTAAATATATTCATCTAGCATTTGCCCGCGATTATGTTTTGCATCTTAGGACATATTTTTCATTCAAACTTTCATCCATTCATATTGATTAAAATCCTTCCTTAGTGAATGCCTACGTCATAACATCTACCAGCATGCCAATTTCAGCCCGACTCGACCAGTGGTTTGGGCTGTGCTCACTATGTTAGTCAGTCACCTTTAAGTTATATATATTTAGATGTACATAAATTGACCTCTCTACAGACTTATTATAATGTGTCGATAGAAGTAAATCTACACCACTCGAAAGTCCCAATAATAACCATAAACAAAATCTCACCGCACCCCATTGCAACATGCACAATAATTACACAACTGACACTGGTCATATCTTCCATCTTTATAAAAACTACATTAGCATACAGTTATTACACGTTATACCCTCGAGGACATCGTTTAAATCAACAATGGTGACTATGAAATTATAATAAATGGTTTGTAGGGGATGTGCACCCTGTTTTGTGACCATGCGTTTGGGAATGATGTTGTCCTGCGATTTTTTGTTTCGTTGTACATTTTGTAGTAGGCGGTCTTTTGTAACTCTTGTTTTTTTTTTTAAGTTAAATTGATGAGCATTTATTATGAGATGAGGTTCTTGAGAATTGGATATTTAAAATCTTTGCGAAGTTTACTTGATCAGGAGAAAACGTATCGTAGAAAAGCTAGTATAAAGGTCGGGTTTAAAATCTACAAAAATGCCCTTTGTTATACTCATAATAGTTCAAAAAAATATTTTTAACCTAGGTATTTTACTTGTAAACCTTACTTCATTCAAAAGATTTTACAATATCAATCGAAATTTTAAATATTTTTTAGGGGTGGCCTGTTGTTGAACACATTAATGAAAAATCATGCATTCTTCATAAATTTCTTGTAAAACATAAGTTATACTCAAATATTGCATTTCAGCTTTAATTCCGATGTTTATCAAAGTCATATCCCACACATTTAATTATCATGGTACCCCCACGATCAGTTACCGCATTCGTAATACAAAGGTGACAACATCGACGCGTCATTTAGACATACAGACAGACACGGGGGCTATTAGATCGAGACTACATGGGGAAGTCAGATGAACGACGCGACTCATAACTCATGCCGGACTGGGGCGATGAACATGAATTATGATTTACATTGCACGATATTACTGACGGTCCAGTGACGACTTTACTACAGATTACTGTACAATTTTTAATGTTTTAGGTTCCTTTTTAAGTATTTTTTTTAAAGTTTAGTCTTTGACTAGATGTATTAGACGGCACTGTGTCTGTCGTTATGTATGTTATTTAGACATACAGACAGACACGGGGGCTATTAGATCGAGACTACATGGGGAAGTCGGATGAACGACGCGACTCATAACTCATGCCGGACTGGGGTGATGAACATGGATTATGATTTACATTGCATTGATGTTACTGACGGTCGAGAGACGACTTTGCTAAGTATCGATTTCTATGAAATCTTTAAAGTTTTAGGATTCATCTCCGTTTATTCTTTCGGAAATTTTGTCTTTGACCAATTTGTAGGGAGTAAATTGCTATCTAGGCTTATAAAGAGATAAATTTTCTTGATTTTTAGGGAATATTTTTGAAAATTCTAGACCAATAATACCAAAGTTAGTGGAATGATTTATAACTTTTTATAACAGGGAAATTTTGCATTAGAATTTTTAATTTGATTGCTATCTACGATTTTTTGTAGCGGTTTCTACGATATTAGTAATAGTACGTAGCCGATAAAATAGAGTACTATTAGATTTTTTTTGTGAGTACTCGTTATCTATATTACTAATTCAATTCTTGAATAAGTTAATGCGCATACTCCGATAGTCTATGGTCAACTTTGTTCCATATAAGCACCGAAAAAAAAGATACAAAAATTTGCACATTCAAATTGAAAATTGAAATCAGTAACAGATAATGACAGCACAAAACCAAACTTACACACTGAACAATTACAACAGTAAATCCGCTTTGCTACCGAACACTAAACAATAGCATTGAAATACTAATCGTGATTGGCTAATGAATGGAATGCGCTCGCGGGCTTGCCAGCCACAATAAGTACCCGCAATTATACTTGCCAAATGGCCAGCAATGTTGCCAATTCCCACTTCAAATGGCCAATATTGAATGCTTTGTGGTCAGTGTATCAGCTTTTCGTGGTTATGATAGGTTTGGCCAAAGATTTTAATTGGTATTTGTAAGGAAATTAAGCCGTGGTTTCTAATTAATGTTGTTTGTTCGGTAGCAAGTTTCTGCGGAACTTTGTGGGTGAATGTTGCTTCGTGGGTCTGTGTATGTGTTTATGTAATCGTTTGTGTAATATATGTATATGAAGGCTATGGATTGTAAAAATATTTCAATGATTCAGCAATTTTTTTCGTCTATGATGTAAGAAGTATTGTTAAAACTGATTACTCCGTTATCTACAACAAATAATAATAAACTATTAGCTTTTATTTTATACTCTACCGAAACCCTATTATGTACCCATGTCTTGAAATGAATTACAAAATGAATACTTTCGTAGTCTAACACGGCTTACTAAAACAATGAAGTTTTCTAAACAAACTCCTCTATCGCGAATCAAATCTCTCTAAAGAGTCATTAGCTAAAACCACTTAATATTCATACATCCATCGTGTAGTGGGATTAAAATGAAAAGTGCGTAAAACTCGGAACATATGCGCTGATATAACATCGTGGGGTGTAGACCCACCCCACCGTGAACAAATAAGATTTTAGCTAAACGACTACACTTGTTCCGCTCCTGTTTTATAAACAAATTGCGCTGATTTGATCATGAAGGTTTTATTTAAACTTTAAGTTTGTAGTTTAAAACTAATAAAGCTTGGCTGTTTAGTTAATACGTTTGCTTTTTTATAGATGTTCGATATTTAAATATTCAAGACTGATATTTTTTTTCTTGTGTCGTGGTTCTATTAGTTTCAAATTTAAATTTCGTAAAGAACAATTTGTTTAGAATAAATTTGTGGTAAGTACAGTCGACATCAAAAATCGAATTAAACTAAAAACGGACAACATTAAGCGAGTCGGTTAATACATTTACTCGTTTAACACAATAAAGCGAAACAATAACCTTTATTGTACAGCTATCAAGCTCCGAAACATCACAGGCTGAAGTTGTGCGACAAGTGAAAACAAATTAAATTCCGCTAAGACGCTAATGTCGGTTATCAAAGAAAGCCTAAACATCTGATTATGAGTGGCGCTCTCGTTTGATGTGCAGCGGACCGAGAGCGCCCTAAGAATGCCTTGTGGAAAGCTACTACTCACTGTCTTAAACTTACAATTTCGGATTTTATGTAAATTCATATACTTAGATATAATTGTTCTGTAAAACGTCAGTTTGTGTTTCTGAGTTAGTTGTTGTTTATGACAGAAGCATAAAAACTTTGTTCATTAAAGGAGAATCAGCACTTTACCCAAGTGCTTTAATAATAATCAGTTTTAGCAAGTATAAATCAAAATTATACTTGCTCATAAAACCGAGAAGCATTCGTCCCAAAATATTAAACTTATTGAAAAATTATGCCTTAAAATTTACATTTTCATTTCGTCTCATGTAAAGATTGAAAAACTAAAAGATGTATGAACATTTTTATTTTTTTCATGTCCAGAGATTAAAATTTAAATCAAGTAAGCCTTAAGATGAAGTTAAATTGTTTATATCTAAAAAAAGGATTTCTATTTTGACTACTTGCCAAAAGTTCTTCTCTTATCATATTACAACGAGATAATTACAGTTTTAATCTACTCAAACCTACTTAATATTCATATAAGCTTACATATTGGTTTATTTGTAGCCCTCGCACAATGGGAATGGTTTAATTCAACGAAATGCCCCAATATGTCTGAACAAGTTGTAACGGGATCTTATCTAATATCAGTTGATGGTATCGCTATTTAATATTGCTACAGATCAAGGGAACTGGGGTACGGGCAGCAGAGGAAAATTTAATTTATTTCGCTGGTCTATGGTTTAGTTTTATTTTTAAGCGGTTTGTTTCATGATTGCACAACATTTTTACTACATATTAAAGGATTAATAAATTGTTTAGAGTTTTGTGCATGTATTTTAAAAACTGTATTTTATTAACTGTACACGTACGTTAGTGTTTTTAGGCTATTGTGAGTTATTTTCTTATGTGTTACTGGGTTTTGGTAAAATACATTTTATTTTCCAAACTCACGGTCACAATTGACTAAATCCAATATCAATTAAAATTCAAATTCATTAAAGATAAATATTTCTAGTATTCGTGCCCATAATCTAGTTCATTTGCCTTCCAAACCACACCTTCTTAGTCTGATTATAGTCTCTTTCAGTTTATATATATTTAGTCAGCACTCTTTAGGCCTTTTTTCTATATAATGCTAAGTTATTCTCAATTCGGATAATTACTAAGGTTTATTTAGAGATCGTTCACATATCATGCTGTCCGTACCACGAGATCAGTAGGGGATAGTGGATCGGCATCATTTGGTCGGACCGCACCGCAGCGGTGGGACTTTGTGCTAATGTACGCAATCTGTTACTTACACATACATAACAATAAATACATGTGATTTTGATAAATACCACTCTCTGTTTGATGCGAGTTTTATATGCGAAGACATGTAGTTGATGTTTTTTGGATCTGCTATTGAATTGCTTGATATTTTGAATTTGTATTGTTTAATTTTTTTTCCTACAATTTAAACTATTAAATTTCCATTTTATAATTTACATTTACTTAGCTAAAACCGTAGTAGCTACTACATAATATCCTGTTTAATTCTTTTGCAAACTTTGTAGCAGAAATGTACTCATTCGATACTTATCAAATATCCAGTATCGAATCTGTCAAACGCAAATGAATACATAAATATTCTAAAATATTCTAAATCATCACTAAATACAGTATAGAAAACGTAATAAAACACTTGATAACACTTTCGCAATAATAATAAGTGGAGGATAATATAAAAATTGCATATTCCGGCTTAGCGTGCACGTGGCGTGCGAGGCGAGGCGAGGCGAGGCGATGCTTATCTCGCTTCGCTTGTCACCCCAATCGAGCGGGCCGCTCTCGCGCTCCCGCGATCGTCCGAGCCGACTATGTTTTTATTTAGCTGACTGTACTTCTGCTTCTAGGCATTTCTTTTCATTTGACCTAAATCTTTTTTCAAGCTTTAGAATCTAGTATTTTTTTATTATTTCGTAGTAGTATTTTCTTGCTAGTTTATAATTTACTTGAAAAATTTATGTTTGGCAATATCTGGGAGTAGGTATAGAACATTATATTTATGTTTTGCAGGAAATATAATTTTGGTACGTTAAATTATTTTATATTTTTACCCTATAAATACTCTTTAAGTTACTACCGTTACCTTGCAAAAAAGCCAAGGTTTAAATCAAGAAAAAAATTAACATTCCATTACGAATTTTCAGAGTGATACTTTTCACAACGCATACTTAAGCACTACGTTGCGACTTTCGAGTCTATACAATACTTTTAACAACGTGTATATTAAAAAATAACACATCTTTCTTATCTGAAAAACTGTAATTCAAGAAAAAAAATTGTTTTATAGAACGTTTAAACTGCAAAACAAATTTCTCACAACAAATCCCGGGACCAATAAGTGCTATACTCGTAAAGGTGTGGTCGAAATATTTAATAAGCGTTTAATACACGCGTGTCCCGGCAGGGGGCGCTGTATTGACTACCTCTCGTAATTAACTCGTTCACTGCCAAGGTACTGTGAGGGAATATACCGTGTGGGTACTTCAGTTACCTATATGAATGAGATACATAGTTGTAATTTGAAAATAACAATATTATAAAATATGTGTTGTTCAAAGCTGCTGTATAAAGTTAATGTAAGTCTTGCACTAATGCATTGAGTTGAGAAATAGTAATAATAGTTTTCAGATGAGTTTTGTAAATAAAGAGAAGAGAAATGAAAATTACCACAATAAACTACACAATTTTAACTGAACTATAAGTAAGATGAATAACTAAATGGCCAAAAATAAAAGATTTATATTTTGTTTGAAAATGCAGCTTCTCGTGTATTAAACAACTTCCTCAGATCAATCAAACTTTATAGGTCAGCACTGATCACAAGGAATAAATTTTCTAATTTTGCTATAATACATTAATAAATCCTAAGAGAAACATTGTTACTTTACAATAAAGAGACCTTTCCAAAACCATAGCTAAATCTAAAGTACCTCAATAAATTGCATTCAGACAATATTTTTTATCATTCTTTGTAATTGGCAACATACATTTGTTTAAAAAAAAAGTACAACCAACAAGAACAATTAAAAATAAACAAAAAAAAGCAACACTATACCCCCGAGGTATTCCTGCATTTGACAACATTATTAGTGACATAGACAACCGCTATCTATATTTATTTGCTCTTCCGACTACACACTAACATCTATGTAAGCCTTAAATCCTTTGAATTGTGGTATTAATTTCCCTCCAACACTTCTCACTTTTAAGTAACTTTTATGAAACACCCAACACGGGAAAACAAACCTTATAACTATTGTCAAAAAAACTATTTTGTCTTATTCTATAAGATCGTATAACTACAAAGAAGAGGGGAAGTTAAAGTGAGCTTTATGACTTTGGGTTAAGGTTGGTTTTTCTTTGTGTGTTGTTTAGTAGGGTGGATAGTACTATCAACGGCCTCATGCACATCACGTGCGAGGCACGCGTCATCTTCGATAATCTTCTTTGCCGGACTCCTTTGTTACAATTTGTTGTGCCGATATATCCCGACCCTAGCAGATCTAAATCTCAGATATGATCCGTAATGATATTTTAAATCAGTGTTTTGAACGAACTATTTATTGGGCTCGTTATAGCGTGGAAATTATCGCTTTGATTTGTTTTGAACTTATTGCAGAATGCTGATATTATGCTGTTAGTTATACAGATAACTTAAAAGTAAAGTGTATTGTAGATTGCCTAAAGAACCATAATGGTGCATGTTTTTTTTCATTGATAAAGTTTTAGATTTGTTACATTTCTTAGATAAAACGTTGACTTATATTGTTTCAGACGTAAAGGAACATTCAGCAGAAGTACGATTTTTTTTGAAGTACCTATTTTCCTATCGTAAAATTTCAGCGTAAAATGGCCGATACTCCAAAATATATAGTTAAAATAAACCATTAATAACGCCAAGATAAATGACACTCATTACAAAGTTAGTAACATGTATGAAATATGATTCATTCAACCGATACTCGACATTAACGGCAAAAAATCACAATGCCCTTCACTGATGTTAAAGTGACAAGAAAATATCGCGATACAATGAAATAAAGTTGTCATCCCCAGTTAAAGGGACGGGGAGCGTGCTAAATGCATTAATTTGGCCTGAATTTAGTGGCCCGGAAGTGATTTGCTACGGGAACGCATGTTCCATAGCGATATGACCCTGTGACGACAATTGACCCTCTCACCACATCTCTTACCCAAAATAAATAAAAATAGACTTTAACACAATACTAATAGAACGCAATTTTAAACTGCTGCATTCAAAACTGCAGTTGTGTGAATAGTTAATAAGGTTTAGTTACATTTTTGCCGAGGGTCGTCACTGTAAAGACTTTGAAGCTATTGTTTAGTTAAGCTCTTATAATAAGAACATATTTTTTTCCATATCGATCGTGAGTTGTGAAGGTTATAAACCAGAATATTAATAAATCGAGGCTCGTTCGTTAGAGTTAATAAAACGCGACGCGTCTCGCCACCAATCGATACGTTGACGTTAATATATTCAACGTTTAAGGCTTGAAGCACCTCTTAAACAATCCACGTAAACACAATATAACCCGATATTCGATAAATACGAAGACATCAAACGCCCTCGAGCCGACGATATTATGTCTACCTGTGTGTAGAGCATGTATACGTTGTAGAGTATGTATAGTCAGTATACGTTCCCGGCGTACTCTCGTTCCCACTGCCATCCTTAACGGTACCCTCTGATAACTTAAAGACTTTATCCCCTGTACTGGAATTTTTACGGCAACAAAAGCCTTCATATTTTCTTTATTCATGTCGTGTCAAAATCGCCCGTCTTCCCCCTTTTAGACGGTAGAAAAAAGAGATATCCTGCCAACTCTTTCCCTCTCATTAAAAGTACGTATCTTCGTCTCAGAGAGTTCCCTCTGTTTCGGTTTTTATGTTTTTCTCGATATTCCTCGGCGAGAGTACTTAATGTGCTTTCATTTTTTCTTAAAAACCGTCACCGACAGGATGATTGTGCGAATATCTTAATTAATTTATGTTAAGTATTCGAGAGGGTGACATTCGGTGATAGAGGGTGTTGTAAGTCTGGGCTATACAGCTCGTTAAATGACACAGTAATTTTTGTGAGATTCACGTTGTTATTACTGTATCTTTTGCGCTACGTTAACTTTTATGGCGTTTTTATGTTTTTGTAGCTTTTTTACAACTATGAAAGAGTTAAGTAAATAGCTGGTTAGCATTCATGACTATACTTTGCTTTTAATAGTAACTGTAAAACTCGCTTCGCTTGGTTCTAGGTAAGATATCCGAGCTGAACATATTTCAACGCAAATATTGTTTAGAATGAAACTGAGTATGCCTACATACATGAATGATTTCTTTACGTAATATTTGCGTGATTAGTCCCAGTACTCCTAGTAATATTTCAAATAGAGTAGTGTATTATATCGACAATACGACGTAATTTGCAAGTTCATTGGTTTCTGTGGAAATCATTGGAGACAGATTTCATACAGACATTTCTTAGAAATAATAGCTTCGTTTACAATTGTAAAGTATAATAAAAAAACAGTGTTTACGTTACGTTCATATTTACTGTATTTTTAAGGAAGATAACTGGGTGATCGAATTTGAAGTTTAGGCTAATGTGAAATTTTTTTATAAGCACGAAAGAAAAGCTTCAGGATTTATATAAATATGTGAAAAACAAGGGTAACCCAAGAACAGCCTATATAAAGCAAGACGTATCGACGTCTAAAGGCTGTCCCAGAAGGGAGCGAACCCGTATTCAAAAAAGGGAAAAAATGAAGAAAAAAAGTTATAACGTCATATTGTTTTGCCGCCAAGTGGTGGGTAGAGGGGAGGGGAAGGAGAAAAGGGGAGTCCTGTATAGTGCCAGGGAAAGATAAGGCGGTATAGCATCCTGTAGGTAGTATAGCTAGGGGTGTGCTTACCCCATTGTGTTTTACGACGCGCCCTTATTTTTCATACTTTTCAAAGGCGTTTCGGTAAAGTGCATCAGTGATCTCGATATTTCGTGAGATATGGATATGGAATGTGGTATTGCCGAAATGTTTTTTTTATGTGTGGTATATAGATATTAGGTATAAAGTGGCGTATTCATATTACAGTAAAATACATGTTAACAAACTGAGTTCGAAGTTTGATTATCTGAAACTTTTTTGTACGATGCGGTTATTTTTCGATTACACGATGCAACATGCTCTTGACCATTCCTAGTTAAAGAAGTTGCAAAAAAAATGAAGATCTCAACAAGGTTTACTGGTGTGCCATATTTAACTTAAAATAGATGTCTTTAATTTAGATCAATTGACGTAAAAGTCATTTTTACTAATATGATAGCAGTGGTATAGCTTAGTTAAGTGTTACTTTCACTGTAAATGCGAAAGATTGTGACGATGTATGTTTCTTAGTTACTTTTAAAAGTAAGTAGGTACTATTATATCGATGTATATAAAATTTGACACACAGACGTAAAGCCAGAATTAACTCATAACATTTTACCCGATAAATCTTTCCACGACAAAAAAATCGCGGGCAAAAGCCAATAAAATCAAAAGCTACTTACACTAGGTATATTATCGGAGGTGCAGACTCCTTCGCTGAGCAGACGGTCCCTGATCTCCCAGGCGAAGATGGAGGGACACTCGCGCTTGTACTGCGCGATCTTGCTCACCACCTCCGCGGTCGCCACTCGAGGCTTCGAGCCGCCGATCGCACGAGGCCGGATTGAACCCGTCTCGTAGTACCTGGGAAAATAAAGTTGTTAGTAATCCATACTTGTATACTAATTTGTTCGTTTACTATAAATGCGTAGGTCTGTCTGTAATATATTTATGGCTACACCGCATCCGTATATCTTCACAAGAAGATTGTAAGAGACCCGAAATCAAACAAGGCATCCAAGCAAGGCTAAGTTAGAGTACTATTGAATTAGGTATAAGGTCGTGGCGAAAATCAAAGAAGGATTGTTACTAGAGTTGAAACGCTACTAAGTTTTTACCTTTTTATGTTACACGCGAAAGGAAATAGTGTAGGTAGGAATATTAGAATAAGAAAATATCTCTAAGTAAAAAAGTAGCAAAGAAAAATATTGGAATATTATTCATTCCATGACTTGCATAATTTAATTTGTGACAAACCTTGTATATTACGCTATGCCATCAAAGATGAGTAATTATTGAAAATAGCGATTGAAAAATACCTTAAATATTTTAGGTTTGTCCATTATTTTATTAGCTGTTAGCTTTTAATCTAGACCGAAACTTAGTTAAAACTGTCACAGCCAGTAGGGTGAGAGCCTACATACCAAATATTACTAAGTTATTAGTAAGTAGGGGTGGGCAACATCGCCGGGCTGTCGTATCAAGTTGCTCACTCGGACGGTGTCAGGTTTGATGCCAGGTATACGCACTTTTTGCTCCCTTTGCCTACCAGCTGTCGTCGAGGTTTTATATTGCGGTAGTAATTACTTTTTAATTTTGTAGTTTTTGGAAAATTATTTTGTTTATGAGGTGTCAATGGGTTGAGTTACAGCGGAAGCAGAAAAACTTAAAAAAAAATTGTTTTATAAATTGTTATGTATTTGACTAAGAATATAGAGTAACTTTTTTTAACAAGCGTTTCATGAAAGTTTGAGTATTTTTTTTCAGTGCTTTAATTCTAATCGAAAATAATACATATTAATACAATAATAGGTATTTACTGGGAAATCTGATTTGAGAATAATTAATTTACCTGTCACATACAAACTTATTTGAGCTCTAGAACATAGAACCGATAACATTTGCACCTAGCAACAAACAATAACAAAATACCTAATTAAAATTAAAAATATTGAAACACCGACACGGTGACCGCAGAGTCAGCAACCAAAAAACTACTTTGACATATAGATAAGGCAATATTCTCATGTTACAGCCCGTCACTGAACGCCTGTCAAACTATACACCACTTGTCACCTTGTCACTCTATGCACGACCAGTGTGGAATGATCTCTAGGATATGACGTACGTATCCTGGTTGCAGCTAGTATAATTTAATGTTATTTCTACGAGCGAATGGTACTAATACTACAAATGCCTAAGCTCAGACGTATGGATGTATGTTTGTTACTTACCCCCGGTTTCTGTGTTACATTTAGCGGCAGTTTATCTATTCAATAGCGTATAAAAAAACGCTTTTGAATATATAAACTGCCGCTAAATGTAACTCAGAAACCGGGGGTTAGTCGCGCCGACACAACTGAACTTAATTTGATAAAATTTGGTACTCAGATGAATTCGAACGCGGATTAACTCGTAGGATTTTGGGATTGGATTCATAGGGAATGGAGACGAGATTCTGTAATCCACTTTTGTCATGGGTTTCTAGGCATCTGTCTGAAGGCATCGCTTGAAAATCTTTTTGCTGCAGCACTGAATGACAAAGATTTCCATGATCAACAAGTCTATTTATATCCGAAGTGGCAACATACAGTTCTTTCGGAACCGGTCGGTTGTGGTCGCCACTAGCCGAGGCTATGATCTTGCGGTCGCGACTAGTTACCCGCGGTGTACCTTACCGCATACCTGGCATTCCGATAGTTTGGTCACCCACCCGTTTAGTCGCCCGCCGAGCCAGTCGCTCGCCCGCGCGGTCACTTCACCACTTTTGTAACAATGCGGTTACAGCCATAGTTTCGGTGTTAGTTTCGGTTTAACAATTGGACGTGTGGCGGAACGATTAATTGATTGTTGTATGGAATTTGATTCGCTTATGTCTGCGGTCGCGGGCTGCGTTTTTGGTGGATTCAAATGAATTAATGTGCATTTGGTTTGTCGAAAGTATTTAACACAAATATATATTAAACGAAACTAAATAGTGATCATTTGGCTGACATTGCCAACACGATGAAATATGAACCTACTTACGATGTCCAATTTATTAGTAATAATAACAGATTATGATAATAGTGATCTTATCTATTCAACTCTCTCTATTTTGTTAAAGACCAACCAATCAGGGACTCAGGGACCCTTGCAACTAAACGCGTTATCAACGCTTGTCATGTAAATGGGCTCTTATGACTGCACGGAATACCGACTATAATCTAGTTATATAATATTAAATATGATACAGACCTGCCGAGTATCTTGGAGACGCATCCGTTGGAGACCTGCAGTATGCGGCTGATGTCACAGGGGCGCGCGCCCGAGTGCGCCAGCTCCACGATCTTCTGCCGCGTGGAGTCCGGCAGCGGTCTGCCTCCTACAAACACCCCGCCGAGCTGGTTAACACCGCTGTGACCTGCCGCACCATAGTACTGCTTACTCCAATTAATCACGCGTATTCAATCACGTGATGGTGGCAGTTGATTCTGACCATGACTATGGCGTCCAGCCGGTAAACGGTGGTAACGGTCATTTCGGTTCTAATTTTTGGATTTGTAATTTGGAATATAGGCACATATTTTTGGACTACTTTGACTAAAGATGTATGTAATAGGTGGCTTATTATCTTAGTTAATGTATGGTACATATAAGCGCAGTCTACGCACCGTCTCATATGTAGATAACAATTTTAAAACGACACTACGTTCACTTTACATAGAGCTTTTTAACACAGAAAAGTTTATTAAAATCATCAAACAGATTATATAGGTGTCTTGTCATTTGTACTAATTTCTCTTTACTGTGCTAAAGGCACTGTATATTGTTATCATAACTATGTTTTCTGGTATGCTTTCGTTTCCATCACGCGTTATACACGCAAGAGACTCAAAAATGTTACTTGTCTAGTTAAACTAGAAGGTGCGAATATACGAGACTAGATTTAGACCTCTAAATCTAAACAGCAAATTTTGCAATTGATTTAGAGTTATCCGTCGCTTCTTAGTAATTATGATAACAAAGCAAAACGCACGATGAAGCTAAAAGCACACCAGAATCATTAGTCTACTCTAATTCAACGAAAAATTCAATCAATATTTCCAATGTTTTACTTAATTTTCTTCTCAATGAAGTAGAGTTGACTTACTAAGAACTAAACTTATAAAAACTATAGTAATAAAAGAATGGTGGTCACCATTACCTTTACCTTTGTGCGCCAGATCGTCCATCCGGTCGAGGAGGTTGGCGTCGGGAGGCCACGGGCTGATGGGCGCCAGCTGCTGCGCCGGCAGCATCGTGTATACCCCGTATTCTTCTATTGTGACGACCTGGGAAGTAGCACTGGGTTATGGACTAGTGTGTGACGGTTATAGACGTTATATATACTGCTCTTGAAGCTATTTGTAAGGCTGACCACGCAGCCATCACAACACTACGTAAATGCATGTGCTATGTAAAATCTAAATTATGTAAATTCATGAGGAACGCTTAGTATACTTCAATTCGAAGCTACTATACACAGAAGGAATATTCTAATAATAAAACCTAGTCCGCAATACCAAGGAAAATCCAAGGTATTCGTGAGATGTCACGGGGTATCTACATGAAAGAAACTGTAGATTTTAATCGCTAATAATTTTGTGTAGGTATTATAATTACGGCATTTCACAATTAAGGCTTTTTCAACGTTCTCACGTCATAACGAGTCATTACTTAAAAGATATTGGACACAGCCCGTACTTGATATTTTGAATAGTGTCACAGTCATAAATATGCTTTATAACGAAAATAAATTATTAGATAACAGGGCCCCAATGGTTTCTCTGTCATTAACAAAAAAAAATCATTAAAGGAATTTCATAATTTAGTCCAGTCGTTTTTAAGGTCAGAGTCTAGACCATGAAATCGGACATATCAACATGCGATATGCCTCAGAAGATAGAGTACTAAGATGATAATTAATTAAAGATTAAACCATGTTTCAGGCAGCAATACTTATAAATGTCGCCAAAGATACGTGCTGCACTGTGCGTGCAATGAATAAGAATTAATAGACGTCGGACGTATAATGACAGTTAGTAAAATATTACCTTTTAATATTATGGTGGCGATATTATTACGCCCGTTATAACCGAAGGTGAAGACTGAGGTGTATGACTTACATCCACGTGTTTTACAGCCATTAACGATGTTAGTCCCATGTTATAGTGAGAGGAGAGCCTATTGCCATATACCGGGCACGTTACCAAAGTTCAGACTGTTATCTATAATTTATAATATTAGTATAGATAATCTAATAATGATACGGATAAGTAAGAGACCAATTATTATTGCAATTCGTCCGACCTGTAATCAAACCTGAGAACTCACGATCAACAGTCAGATACACTACCGACTGTGCCATAGAGGCAGTCCTATGGTACTTTACATAATAATTTAGATATTTTAGGCTTAACAATCTTGTTACCTTAACGATACTAATCCTACCCTAATCTTACTTCCTTCTAATATTATAAAAGCGAAAGTTTGTTAGGAGGTATGTATGTATGTTTGTTACTCTTTCACACAAAAACTACTGAATCGATTTTAATGAAATGTTGATATACGGGTAGTTTGTAACCTAGATTAACGCATAGAATACGTTTAACCACGGGAAATTCTCACGCAGACTAAGTCGCGGGCAGAAGCTTGTATAATAAAATGATGCTGCTACCAAAAACATGTAGCTACCATGTACGGAAGAAATAATTGCCCATTTCAAAAGGTTTTATAATCTCTGAACGTATTTATCGATAATTAATTTCCATCGATGCATTTTACACGAATCTCATTAAGGTTACATAAAAACTTCATTTTCAACGCATTTTAATGGGAAAATATTGGAAATAAATACGTCGGCTATAATGTATTTTTGTTATATATTTAATTTACTGTTTATTTCTTATTTTGGCGTAGTTTTTGGGAAGAAAACCACACGAAGTATAGATCAAATAGTTGTTGATCATTTTGTGCCCGAATTATATGAACTGTATTTGGAAGCATTTGATGAAGGTAACTAGTTATTAAAGTATTTTCTTCCTAAGTATACTGATGACTCAGTCTCTAACAAATTTAGGTAAATGAATGTAAGTGTTACATTTTTTTTATTAAAGTAATTACCGAGTAATAATAACAAAAAAAATATCGTTTTATACCAAAGCAAGAGGAAGAATTTGCTTTCAAATCGCTCTCCTGTATAATCACTATAATGTCAGTTGACTTATTATACTAAGGATGTATCGATTTATTACTACAATTTCTACTATTTTGGGAGATAATATGTGCTTTTATTATTATAACACAAGCAAAAGTACATAGACGTTTTATCAACAAAACTGCTTTCACAATTTAGACGAAATTTTATTTACTTATGGTTTTAAAAAAGACTTGTGGCTCGGCTGAAGGGCTGATTGTATACATAACTGATATATAAAGACACAGCCAACATAGCTGAATGTCGTATAAAAAAATTATGAATATTTTTAACCATTATACGTTACCATTGTGAATTTAGTAGCTGACATTAAAGTATGTAGAGACTATACTATATTAAGACGACGGATTATAACAAGACTCTAAATATATTTTCAAACAATTTTGCTTCAAACGAATACGTAGTTACTTTATAGATGGTATACGAGAGGGGCTAAGAACTGAAAAAATATCAATGTATTTGCTTGATCAAAATTAAGTAAATTACCAGAAGAATTGTATGGCCTATTTATTGCATTACTGATTACTAATAAATCTGAGGAATATACGTATTATTATATATTTAAGCAATTGTGGTTTTACGTTTAGCTAAGACATCTTCAACAATATTAGAATAAGGAAGATACTTTAAAATAAGTATCCCTAAATATACTTGGCCAGCGTGGTGGACTCAAGGCCTAGCCCCTTCCTCATTACGGGAGGAGACCTTTGCCCAGTAGTGGGACATTAATGAGTTAAATTTATTTATCCTTAAATATATTGATTGTACATTTCAGATAAAAGTACAGTAACCCGAAGGCTTTACAAAAACAACAAGCTTTACATGTTGCACGTAAAAAAATTGCAAGACGTTAATGGAATGAAAAAGCACAATTTAAAAGTGACTGAAGACATTCTGTTAAACGAACCAAAGATTTACATCAACAACCCGGTCGAATCACGAATACCTTACGCTTACCTAACAGAAAAACAATTTAAAGACGAACTGACAAAGCAGGCACAAAAGAAACGAAATGCTCTACAAAATAAACAATTAAAAAAACATATAAACAAAATAAAAAAGTTTAAAAATAAAAAAGTTCGTAAGACTACCAAAAAAAATACACCTATCACTCAAAATAAAATTCCTGTGACAACAAATAATACAGATACAAAAATATCTAAAAAAATCGAAGAAAAAATAACAACAAATGTTGCTTTTGTTAAAGAATTCGATAAATCGGTTGATTATTTCAATCATGGTGATGACAATGATAATGAAACAGCCATTTTGGAGAAGAGTAGTGATGTGACAGAGTTGGTTTATATCACGCTGCCGGATAGTACCGTGCGCACTGATATAACTACCCATGATGACAGGGCTACTGTGAAAGAAACTGTAGCATCTACAACAACGCCTGCAATTGTTACTACTACTGAAACACGTAGAACGTTGCCTGGAGTAAGTTTATAGTTTTAGTTAACCCACGCAGCTCCCCTCACGAATTTTCTTTGCTTTTTCCTCTTAAAAAACCTTGCCTGTGACTTAAAAACAATTTTGCAAAAACAATAAGTCGAATCGGTTGGGCCGTTCTTGAGTTTTAAGCTAAGTAAACACGTTTGGTGTTACATTTTTATATGTAAGAAGATTAGCTTTCCACCCATAGCTTTGCCTGCGCGGAATTTCAGCTTCGGGGTGAAATTTCCAAAAATACTCTCTTTATGCTCCTCGACACTTCCTAAGGAATCTTCATATTTCAACTATCTACGCTCAGTAATAATTAAAATTTTGGTTCTTAGATAATTTATTTATAGTAGGTTTAGATAACGTGGATGGTGGTGGTCTTACGCCATATTTAGATAAAATGAGATAGAAATTAAAACTTTCTATCTCATAGAACTGAAATAATTTTAACGCAACTACCCTACTACAGACTCCAAGTTACTGAAAGGTTTTTTAGTTTTTAATATTCATTGTAATAGTGAAATACACACATGATTTTTTTTTAAATTAATGATCATAATAGAAACTTATTTTATACGTCGGAGTTGGTATTGTGTGCGAATAAAGTTAAACTCTACATTTTCCTGTTTCAGTAGGACAAAGTATTTTAATTTATTTCTTTCAGTAGGGTATTTCTTACAAGAGTGTTATAAGAATTAAATGGAAAATAATGGATTCGTAATTTTGTTTTTTTTTTCAGAGACCTCTCGTCTTTATGCCCGGGGAGCTAAACAAACGCAATCCGATGGAAATGTAACTAAATTAACCAATAAGGTTTATATTTATGTTTTTATTCATAATCAATGACAGTATTATGACGGAAAAACTGGTTAGTATATGAAAGTGCATTTACATTAAATAAAAAAAAATGTTATTGAATAAAAGGATGTGTGATCACAGTTAATTAATTATTTAACTTACCTTAACTTACTGCCTACAAAAAATCCAAGTTATTGCAAAAGCAATAACTGAAACAATCTTCAACTGGCCGCTCCTAACATCACTATTTACTATTCCAATAAGTTCACAATACGATTCTGGCTGTATAAAAGTGATACCTTTGCACGCTCGCGTGTCTATCAACACACAATAATATTTCCCGCCAAACGAAACGTCAAACTGTCAAACGCGCGGACATTGCGCCTCTACTTGTGAAAGGCGCCAATTCACTGATTACAAAATCTCACGTGGACCTCCACTGCTGCTCTATACCTTTATAACTATGAAGGGCCATTGAAACGACTCTATCGCTATAAGCCCGTGCACAAAAGAGACAGCAATACAGGAGAGTGTCAACACCCATTGTAAGCCGCTTACTGCTATTAGGATTGCTCATTTGTGGGAGAGAGACGTATAGATTTATATTGTGTACGTTTAATTCGCGCTCCGCCCATTCCTCATTTAACCCCCCCAGTGGAGGGGTGAACTTGGGCAGTTTTAAATTATCTATTATAATAAAATTATTTCGCGAAATAAGGGGTTGGTTATGTTAATGATGTGTTTAATTTATGTCGATATCTTTATCTGTGAATTGTTTGACAGTTATGGCTGGCATATTACACGATAGCTTGCTTCGTTTACCACTGATAGATTGTGTAGTCAATGTTCTTGCTGCAAGATTGTTTCGAAAGTTTAAGTTGTTGATGACTCTTAAATATAGCTCTCCCGAAATATTGGCAAAGAAAACTTGTATGACTTTGTTGAAAAGCGTAATTGGTCGAGAAACTTAGAGATGTTAAAACGAATGATGGCTTATGGCACACTTTTGTAGAGTAATTCTCGTATTGTCGCAATTGTGCATAAGAAAAGCTTTCAAGTCTAAGTAGACAAAAAATATAACAATTTTAGCCTCTTTAAGTTACAAATATTTTAAATATATTAAATTTTATCTTAAAAATCTGTAAAAAGTTTTAACTCGAAACTTTCTAACTGATCACGAAAGCGTGAACAACTCAACAACTGATGCCTTACCAATATAAAGTAACCGCATATTTTTTTCAAAATAGCTTGCATATTTTTTACGCTCTTTTATTTTAGAGCATGTAATGGAAACCCTTTAATAAATAACCGATCTCTCTCCTGCAACCGACAAAAAGGCTTATGCGTATCATTCCGTCCCTTTTTGCCGCACACTCGTAATTTCTCGTACAACTGTTGAGAAAAAAATCAAGAGAAAACAAACTCTATTTTTATTGTGATTAGGTTAGTTTTTGTTTGCGTGTGGTTTCGTAAGCTTCTGTCAACATTTGCGGTCGGGTTTCGGTTTATCTCCCCCGCACAAAATTGTTAGTCACACAAACATTATCTTTGACCAATGGCACGTAACCACGGGCCATTTTCAGCCAATCGATGAGCTTTAAATGTACGTTTTCGCGCGCTTCCCAATTTGAATTTTGTTTTGTACGATTTTTGAAATTGAAGCCTTTTGTTTTTTGTGTGCGCCAGTGTTTATTTTTTACTCTTAAAATGTTAAATGTTTGTCAAAATGTATTTCTATTTTCTTAGCTTAATAAAATCAAGCTCATGGTGGTTTCAATGTTATCTAAAAAAAATAAGTTTTTTTTTGTTACGATACATGAAAATGCGAAATCTTTGACTTTTCAACGAGGACCTTATCTAAAGCTATAAGAAATAATTTTAGTAGTTCAGTTTTTAAATATTTTTGTATAAGCGTGTGAACATAACGTATCAACGGAAGGCACAAAAAATAATGAAAAACAGTTGAGTCTCTATGGATATTTACGGAGGCACTATCCGGAGGCATTATCAAAATAACAATTAGTTCACTAGATCCTACTACCTGTAATACGGATTTCTACATATTTTAGTTTTGAGAGCATCACACAGCAGGCTTTTAAAGGCTTTTTATGTTTAATTTAGACCGTATAAGACCAATTACGCTTAAGGTACCATACCATACACACAATCGTATATTAAACAAGCATGTTTAGGCAAGTGAGCGTTGAACACATCGTCCGAGACACAAGATTGTTTTCATATAGTGGATCGCTCACGTCCTCTTTAATGCTCAATTTGCCGTGGTACTACAATAAGGCAACTCAGGTTGTGTTAGTGTGGAAACCGTTTCTGTTTTAAGGCGAACTGATATCTAGGATTTAAGATTTCGTTTAAATGGGATCTTTTTTGTATATTCTTCTAAGGGTGTTAAGTATCATAGAGTTCCTAAATGTATACTTTTGTGATTAGGTTTTAGAAACCTTCTACTTTAAGTAAAACATGTAAAATGTCATAGTGAGGTATTCTATACTCAAAAAATATTGAAAAAAGATACGGTGTCTCACTGCAACCGAGTGGCATGAAAACTGAGTAGTTTTCATGACATGGACAGTTAGGGCTCAAAAAAGAAGCATCGCTCAACAGTTCAACGGTTAAACTACTGGTAATAGGCTGTTTTATATATTTAATCTACTTAGCTCTCCGTAGAAAGCCATTATCTGGAAAGACGATGGTCTAACGAAAGAGTCAATCCACTGACACTGTCTTATTCAATAGTTAACAAAGCTGATGCTAAAAATAAACAAACACCAAACTTTTCTTTACTCTACCAAATAATCGAACTCGGATTATAGGTGTTACATCAAGTCCCTCACCTCCTACACATCTAGATTCCTTGATTTCAGCAACTTTTTAATCCAAAAAAGATATTGTCGACTTGCAGAATTAAACCGATTAAGTTCTAAAGTGAAATAAGTTTGTTGTTTTACCAAGTCCATCTCCACACAATGTTCAGTGGGTGGTCAGCGCGGCGTGTGCGCAATTTCGCGCCGCCACTGCGATCCACCTCCGATCTTGAACTGCAGAGTTATGTTGTTGCTGTTACTATTCATTGCTGTCCCATTGCTGGGCGTGGGCAACAGAGGGCATAGTCTTACTGTTGGTATATTACTTTAATTGCTCTTTATAAAGGGTTGGTTGAATGCGTGTCACGACGATATTATACAAAAGTTTTAATATCTAAAGCAAATTATGTTTTACAAAATCTGTCTCCACACAATGTTCAGTGGGTGGTCAGCACGGCGTGTGCGCAATTTCGCGCCGCCACTGCGATCCACCTCCGATCTTGAACTGCAGAGTTATGTTGTTGCTGTTACTATTCATTGCTGTCCCATTGCTGGGCGTGGGCAACAGAGGGCATAGTCTTACTGTTGGTATATTACTTTAATTGCTCTTTATAAAGGGTTGGTTGAATGCGTGTCACGACGATATTATACAAAAGTTTTAATATCTAAAGCAAATTATGTTTTACAAAATCTGTCTCCACACAATGTTCAGTGGGTGGTCAGCACGGCGTGTGCGCAATTTCGCGCCGCCACTGCGATCCACCTCCGATCTTGAACTGCAGAGTTATGTTGTTGCTGTTACTATTCATTGCTGTCCCATTGCTGGGCGTGGGCAACAGAGGGCATAGTCTTACTGTTGGTATATTACTTTAATTGCTCTTTATAAAGGGTTGGTTGAATGCGTGTCACGACGATATTATACAAAAGTTTTAATATCTAAAGCAAATTATGTTTTACAAAATCTGTCTCCACACAATGTTCAGTGGGTGGTCAGCACGGCGTGTGCGCAATTTCGCGCCTCCACTGCGATCCACCTCCGATCTTGAACTGTGTTATGTTGTTGCTGTTACTATCCATTGCTGTCCCATTGCTGAACGTGGGCAACAGTGGGCATAGTCTTATTGTGGGTACATTGCTTTAATTGTTCTTTATATAGGGTTGGTTGAATGCGTATCAGGGCGATATTATACAAAAGTTTAATATCTAAAGCAAATTATGTTTTATAAAGTCTATCTCCACAGAATGTTCAGTGGGTGGTCAGCGCGGCGTGTGCGCAATTTCGCGCCGCCACTGCGATCCACCTCCGATCTTGAACTGCAGTGTTATGTTGTTGCTCTTACTATTCATTGCTGTCCCATTGCTGGACGTGGGAAATAGTGGGCATAGTCTTACTGTTGGTATATTCCTTTAGTAGTTTTGTATGAAGATTCAGTCAAATGTACTTATAGGTTACGGGGCATTATGATAGAGTTTCTTTAATATAATTTTCCTGAAAATCGTGCTGAATAGGTATTCTAGTTCTTAATTATATTTATACTGACCACATTCCGATTATTCATGATTTCATTCAGATATGATAGAGGATATGTCGACTCATGTTCGGTTACTACTTGTACTCTAAAGAAAATATCTAATTACATTTGAAAGCTCTACGGTAAAGCAATTGGAGCAAGCAGCCATTTATGGATCTGTAACATTTTCGTCCTCTACGGGAGATGTGCAATCATCAATATTTTCTAAGGGATAACTGAGCGATAGAGCCTACGCAATGTTTAATGTTAATATGTACAGTTGAAATTGTAGCAGCTGTTGAATAAGACTAGATTTTTGTATCCTTTCGTTACAATTTGGCTTAATGGCATTCTAATATGAATATTAAACCGAGTGGAATTTTTATTCTGACTAGAAATATGTAATGCGACGACTCGACAATTTTTACGTACCTACTTACAAGAATTGTGGAGCCTATCTAGAGTAAAGCAATCTTGTCTTCATTGGTATTTTATTTCAAACTTTGTATTTGAAAAAAAAAGGAAAGGTAAATATTCTAAATAAAGCACAGGAAGGGTTTGATACCCACGAAGAAATGCGACGCTTGAAATTCGACAATGTAATCGTAAGTTATCATTGAAGATTGCCTCTTTATCACTCACAATACTTAAGCAAAATTTTCTTGCAAAAGAAAGACCTGCAACTAAAAAAATTTCTTTACCGAACAACATATTCATTGTATGACAAGGACAATGCATGTATTTATAATAATAACATGAGCTGGAACAATGGCGGCCACATAAAACGTTCACATAGTACGAGCGCGGCGTCACCGGCCGCACTTCCTACACGCTACGCAATTATTATGCTAATACCGACACAGGCTAACAGTATGCACTGCGATGTTTGTTTTTAAAAATATTAAGGCCATATTCCACTAGGTACTGAATAAATAGAACTGAAGTCTATATGAAATAGACAAAAAATTGGGGAAAATTCCAACTATGTAGAGCTTTTCTCTCAGAACTTTGAGCTCGATCGCAACAAAGCTATATGTGATTTGATATTTTTAACAACACATTGAAACAATCATCACTATTTGCAAACAATTGAATCTAAAACAATTATAATTATGATCCATTCTGTCTATTCCCTTTGTTTTACAAAATGTAGTAACAGACTTGTCAATTACAAGGCATGCTAATTGAAAGTGGTCTTGAAACGCACTTTTATGTTCGATTCAAACACACATTCTACAATCTCCAGAAAATGCATTGGAACATGAGGGCCTAAGGGCCTTTTCCATCACACTCAAAAGAGGTATTGAAATATAGATCTAAAGATTTTAAACGTCGAAGTAATCAGTTGGCATCTAGATAGCTTTCTTCATACATTTTAATTCGTTGTATAACAGCTAGACTAGGATAGGTAGTCTATACTACCTTTACTACAAGCTCTATGAACGTAATTATAGATACCGAACCTAACAAAAAAAACTTAGAATTAGTAATGTAAAAAGGCTCTTATAAAAACCTTGTTTTACAATTTGAATGATATAATCGTATGTATAGCGTACCTACTTATGTCTCACGCGATAAGAACGCTGTGCACATACCTACAGTAAATAAGTATTAAGTACATAGACGCTTATTACATAGTTACTAAGTTTGTGCGAGCGATACAATCTGTGCAATCTGTTATCTAAATGCGGTAATTACGTTCAAGGCATATAGGTACTACCTTATATGAATAGATTTCCTTTTTAAAATTAAGACCCTACATTTATCATTATCTAAATGTAATATGCTTTTTCAGATTAAATGTAATTGATTTTGTTACAATGATGATTTTCTAAGATTTCATAAGAGATGTCTAATATAAGCTATACTAAATTTCACGACGTCTACGTTAAATAGATAAGTGCTTTACTGTAGTTTCAGCCTTGTAAGCTTTATTGGCAAGAATTAGTAGGATATTGATAGTATATATTGATTATTATTATAATTTTAAATGACTACGTTAATACTCTTGTAGAAATTCAGGTTGTTAGTTAAACAACTGCAAACATTAGTAGTCACAAATCGTGGAACTGTTATAGTGCTGTTGAGAAAAAATTAAAAACACCCGATCCTTAAAAAGTTAAGAATAAGACCTTATTTATATTTGACATTTATTTTTTTAACAAATAAAAAAAACATTTAAGTCGCTGTAGTGCTGCTATCTATACTTTAAAGTAAAGTTCATTCACCCCTCAGTAGATGTCGTTCTAGTTTGTCGAATGCAATCAGTCTAGTTCAATCAAGATATATTACACAGATGTCGCTACTAGTGTAAACATTAATGGCATTCTAAATACTCAGAGCTTTAGTAGAACTTACACCCCTCGGTAGATGGCGATATACAACATTATTAATTTTATAAATGCCAATAGAAAAGAGGGGTCGTACAATTTAATAAAACCTGTTGAAATCTTTCGTGTATAAGATAATAAGATGATTTTCTTTGAATATTTCGAATACTCAGGGCTAGTTTCAGCGCTAATGGATGACAAATTCGAGAGATAAAGTTACAGCAAATGTATAAAAAAAATTACTGTTCAAAATGGGTTGTGAAACAAGCCATAATTATTTTAAGAGCTGTTATTCAAATTTCAGTGTATGTTTTTTTAAATCATCAGGTAAAAAAAATGAATAGGAAACTTAGCAATAAAGACTTGTACGTACATTGTTCCTGTTTATCTAATAGAAGTCAGTTCACAGCGGGTTACAAATTAATTAAACTCGTTAATTAAGTAGGTATATCGGGATAAGTTGCTGCAAAATGAATACTTACAAGCTTTAATAACTATTAAACTGTTATTTCTTTCTAGGTACAGTAGGTAAAAGCTAATCCCTTTTTATTTCAAAACAAGGTTCTCTTACTTTATATGACAATGTGGGCTGGACTAGAGTCTCTGAGAACAGTTTAATCTCGGTGTATAAAACTAGTTTAATGATAATTTAATATGGATAAAGTTCATATAGCCTGTTGCGCTTATGGTAGACGATCTGCGAGTTAAGCAACCTTTGCCAAGGACAGTTTATAGATGGGTGACCACTAAGTGGCATTTGAGTTCCTTCCTAAATGGGCATGAGAACGTCTTTATCGATTATCCTCAACTATGACAACGTAGACGGCTAAGCCACTAGGTCGACAACGAACTATAAGGAAAACAGATGGGAATCTTCTGGGCGGGTCTAAGATGACTAGACTAACTACTAAAGAGATATGAGATGACCTTTGTCAAAACTTTAACAAAAAAATATAACATGACTATGAAAATTGTCTGAACACTTAACACAACTAACAAATATACAAATAATAACTAAAAATACCCATATAAGTAAATCAGCAACGATATTTCACACAGTGATTTTTCCCGACCGACCGCTGTGGCCTATTACGTCTCCACTTCAGAAAGTTAAGGGATAACAGAATTTGTTTCCACCGCTAACTTTATTACACGAACAGCCTGCCACACTGCAGGTTTATTAATAAACTCAAAGATGCACTCTAAAAATAAGCCTAGATCACAGGAAACTGAGGAAACTCAATTTGTACGCATTTCCGATAACTATCAACTTTGCTTTTAAAGCTTGTATTTTGTGCATAATTTGTGTACCTAGTACATACTTTATTATGGTACTGCCATCATTTAGTTACTTCAATATGGAGTAAAAACTAGCTGTTACTGTTTTATGGTCTTTAAAACAGTACCCCCTAACTGTTTAGCAAAGGTACGTTTAATGGGTACATAGAGACACGAACGATCGTGTTACTATTATATTTTATGTATCATGTATCATAATTTAGGAAAATTAATGCAATTTTGCCTTGCCATAAAATCAAAGTGTGGCTTTTCATTCTTAGGTCCTGTTAGATGTTAGCTTGAAGCCAGACACAGATCTCCTCTTAAGACCAAGAAGTACTTCTGGTTAACTGTTACACTTACCTGCCTTGTTATATAAAATATGTAATATAAAATCTATACTAATATTATAAAGCTGAAGAGTTTGTTTGTTCGATTGTTTCTTTGTTTGTTTGTTTGAACGCGCTAATCTCAGGAACTACTAGTTCGATTTGAATAATTATTTCAGTATTAGATAGTCTATTTATCGAGGAAGGCTATAGGCTATATATCATCACGCTACAACCTATAGGAGCGGATGCAATAAGAAATGTTACAAAAACAAGGAATATTTTGACCCATTCTCTCTTATGTGACTCAAGCGAAGTTGCGCGGGTCAGCTAGTTATAAAATAAAAGTAGCAGGTATCTTCATTGCTTATAACCTAAGTAGCCTAGATTTAGATTACTAACACTCGAACCCACAAACTGACGACTAGCTGTGTCCAAACTAACATGGAGTGAGTTCCAATATGTTTCTTCTTTTCCAAAATACAATCCCAAAGAAATATTATGAATACAATTCCGATCACGGCTCATAAAGTTTAAAACGGGGTCGCTAATCGAATTGTAGTTCAGTAACAATATTTAATTAAGTCAAATACTTTAGTGACATGTTGAGAATTTTGATCGTTTTGTTCAATATTACGTAACTGTTTTATTTTAAAAGATTAGTACTACAGTAAATCTTAAATTCAGTTTTCAAAATGTTATTTGTATTACAATTTAAAATAGCTACAAACCGGCTCTTATGCAGTCTGGACAAATTTTTAGCGTCGGGATTTTTTTTTTTATTATAAACACTTTTAGTATAAACGCAAAATTTTTCGTATTCACATGAATTAAATGAAAGTACTTATTAGTTCGTTTTTTGACATTGAAATAAAAATTTCTAAGTATCAACCACGCTAAAATAAAATATAACATCTTAAAAAAGATCAAAGCTTTTATTATGCTTCTATCGACCAAATTCAGCCAATCTATATATTAAAGAATTAAACTTAAATAGGTAGTTTATATCCTGAATACATTTGTAAACTACAAAACACTGAATATCTTGTTGTCTCGAGTCTTCTCAGTAGGCATAGAACATAAGTACTCCACAGACCTAACATGTATCTACATAATTAGTTTTACAACTAAGTAAGTTCTTAAGACTATATATAATACTATAATACTCATCATATCTAACAAATTTGCATACAAGCCACAAAAATCAGCAGTACAGTGAAATCCAGTACGAAGATGTGGGTAGTATGAATTATTTAGAGTGACGCTTAGCACGCGCGCTCAAATTGAAACTGAGTGCCGGATGCACGTGATCATATTAACTTTAGATACACTGACGACACGAAGAGTTTTGATACTTGACAGAAGAAAATTTTGAAAATTAATGTAAGATTCGTAAGGAAAAGAAATTAAAATTGGTGAAAGTCTAAACTCTGATAAAATTACATCACAGCAAAATATGTAGGTACCTGCCAAGGCATTGACAATATTTAAAAAAAGCGTTGTATACCAAAAATGTCTGTAATTTGATGTAAGTATTTTTGAAACTTGTCTTTTCAGTTAAAAGTATAATAGAGTAGTTTATGTGCCTAAAAAAATAGACATTACCGTATTCATACATTTATGCCTGGTACCCGTACCTTCGAGTATAACAACATATTATTACATTATTTCACCGCTAAAGGGAAGATACTTTAAATTTTATAAGCAAATCAATTATATTCACGTGATAATAGTTTCATATCAAAGTCTCGTTTAAACTACATTCCTGACCTACATCACGAATATTGATAGGTAATCATAACATGTTCGCCAATTAATTATTTGTACACTGAAAATTTCAGAACTAATTTTGCTTGTATCTTAATTTAACCTTTTCGTTTAATATCATAAAATCACGACTCACGACGTTTTTCATTCGAATTTTGTTTAGAATAATATTATAATACAATAACTTAAAGTATATTTAAAAGGAACGTAATAGAAACAATATTAAACCATGATCTATTTAATTATATTCGAAATTAGCCTTCATACTATTATTGACGAAATTCACACATATTTATTATTATTTGTTCAATACATTTATGAGGGCATGCCAAGTTCCCAGCCCGCACTAGGCCAGCATGGTGGACTTAAGGCATAAACCCTCCCTCGATCGGGAGGAGACCCTTCCCAGCAGTGGGGCAGTAATGGGTTAAAAATAATGCATATTTTCGAAATACTCCTTTGGAAATATGGAGGCGACCCTTGCCCCGTATTGGGACAGTAGTATCTAAAAATTTTGCCTGAAGTACCAAGAAGTATCCGTCGTAGTACAGCGACCTTCGACAGACATTTTGTTTATAGGAGTTTTGAATAAAAAATAAAGATTCATTATTATTGCTTGGCATAAGTACGGCTATTTGCTTCTCTGTGACATATCACTCTGCCTACGACACACGTCGGTGTTACGATTATGACCGCATTACCATACACTTGATCTTGATTTTGACCTTCTTAAGGGTGCCTTACTGCTAGAGATGTGCTATGCTACGTTGCTATTGATGCGTTTGATATCCATCAATCATATTCATTGATACATGTAGCATAGTGCTGGTGGAAAAGGATTCAGCTGAGATATTTTTTTTATGGAAGGATGCGTGCTACGGATGTGTGCTACGGATGCGTGCTGCGGATTTGTGCTACGAATGTATGCTACAAATGTGTTCTACGGATGCGTGCTACAGATGTATGCTACGGTTGCGTGCTACGGATGCGTGCAACGGATGTGTGCTATGGAACCGTACTATGGGGATAGTCGCGAGTGGTGTAGGTATGTACTACTTCGCAGCGGCGTATCTTTATAGCACATCTTTCTCGCACCGCTACATAGCTTAGTATGGAATTAGGTGGAAGGGCACCCTGAAAGTTAGCGTAGCAACGGATTTTATTTTGGCAGGTGGGCAGTTATTGTCGTGTATTCAAATCAAATCAAATCAAATCAAATAATTTATTTGCTCAAATATGGTGTTTACAGATGATAATACAAATGAAAGAGCGCATATTCTGCCACATGTGGCGTGCAAATATTAACAAATTTTATGACTAAGTACTTGTTTATAATATTTCTATCTTATCCTCTAAAAAGTCCTTAACACTATAATAACATTTACATAATAACAATTTAAATAGACGTTTTTTAAACATCAGAAACGGTAGCTCTATTAAACTCTGTGGTAACTTATTAAATATTCGAATACACATACAATAAACGTTTCTTCTATATAATTCTAATCTTATTTGTGGTAAGCATAATCTATCCTTATGCCTAGATCTACTATTATTTTTATCTCCAAAACTTTCGAATAAATAATGATGATTTTTTACAAATATACATATTTCATATATATATAGAGAAGGCAGTGGAAGTATTTTCAGATTTATAAAGTGCGGTTTACAACTATCTAAAAAGGTTAAATTACATATAGCTCGTATGCATTTTTTTTGGACTTTAAAAGCTCTATCTATATCTACGGAGTTACCCCAAATTATTATTCCGTATCTTAGGATAGAGGATACATAGGCATGGTAGGCAGACATTGCGGCCTCTTGGTTAACTGTTTGTCTTATTCTATTTAATACATAAATAAACCGATCTATTTTGTTGACAATTTTCTCTATATGTGGCTTCCAACTGCAGTATTGGTCTATAGTTATACCTAGAAATACACAATTATTAGTGATAGGGAGCTGATCATTATTGTGATGGATGTCTAAATCTAATGTAAGTGAGTTATGTGTTTGAAATTGTATTGCATTAGTTTTTGTTATGTTTATTTTTAAATTATTCTGTTCTAGCCATTTTATAGCAGTACTTATAGCGTTATTCATTTCAGTTTCTAGATTTTCTTTGTTGTTACTTTTTATTATTAGGGTTGTATCGTCAGCAAATAATATACAATTTTGATTTATTGCATCGGGAAGGTCATTTATGTATATAAGAAAAAGAAGCGGAGCTAATATACTACCTTGTGGGGTGCCAAATTTATTTACTTTATAGTCAGATCTTGAGTTGGTTTGTTGAAAGTTATTAGTTCTAGTTACTTCAACACATTGTTGTCTAACTTCTAAATAATTTTTTACCCAATCATTTGCGATACCCCGTATACCGTAAGAAGATAGCTTGGATAACAGTAATTTATGACAGACAAAGTCGAATGCCTTGGTCATGTCCAGAAATACACAACCAATTTTAGACTTCTCATTTAATCCCTCCGTAATTTGCTTGACTAGCTGAAAGCATGCTAGAGAAGTCGAGCTATTTTTCCTAAAACCGAACTGTTCTTTTTTAAGAATATCACAGGAAGTTAGGAAATCTTCCATTCTTATGTACATTACCTTTTCAAACACCTTTGATAAAATTGGGATTAACGTTACGGGACGGTAATTACTCATATCCGTTTTTGCTCCTTTTTTGTAAAGCGGTTTTACTATTGACATTTTTAACCTATTTGGAAATACACCTTCGGATAAAGACAAATTTATTATGTAAGTAAGGGGAGGCACTAAATTCAGAGCACATATTTTTAATATTTTGGTGTTTAATTCATCATAACCTGTTGAGTTTGTATTTTTTAGATGCTTAATTATTTTATGTACTTCAATATCATCTACTGGGGTCAGAAATATACTTTTAGGGTTTGGAGAAATAAATGAGCTAATAGTACTAGTATTTTGTGTTTCATTATTAGTTAAGGATATATAATAATTATTAAATAACTCACATATTTCGTTAGGATTATCGTATAATTTATTATCACTTTTAATACATTCTATTTCAGAAATGGCTGTTGAATTATTTATATTTTCTTTAATTAACTGCCATGATGCTTTACATGCGTTCTTGGAGTTATTAATATATCTTAAACTATTTATCTGTTGTGATTTGTAAATACATTTTCTTAAAATTCTTGTGTAGTTGTTGTAAATAGTTTTATTATTTTTTTTATTATGTCTATATAAGTGGTACTTAAGATATAAGGTTCTCTTTTTTATACAGCATTTTTTAATACCTTTTGTTAAGTACCTATTTTTAACTTGTTTGTGGGAATTTTTTATCCTAATGACTGGAAAACAAAGCTTATAAAATAATGTTATTGTATCGTGTAGAGAATTAAATGCTTCATTTGTATTGGTACAACTATAAATTTCATTAAAAGATAGTTCTGACATACAATATTTAAACTTATCAATGTTTTCTGTGCTTAGATCCCTTATATATTTAAACCAATAGCTAGATTTTTGTTTGTAATTTTGTCTAGCTTCTATGTTAAATGTCAGTGATTGTGCCGATTCATGGTCTGACAGAGCTAAATAATGAAGTGAAGCTTTGGTATCATTCAAATTACTAACTACTAAATCCAAGCACGAATTCATCCGTGTCGGCAGTTCTATGTGGCTTATTAAATTGTTATTATTAAGTATACTTTTTAAGTCACTAGAGAATTTATTGGTTTTAAGCATGTCTATGTTCCAATCCCCACACATAATTATTTTCTTATTTTTCTTTTTACTTAAGTTATTAGCTAGAATTTCGAAATTATTTAGGAATATTGCCGCATTTGCTGTAGGTGTTCTATATATGCATACTACTATGAGGTTATATTTAATTAATTAATTGTACTTCATATCAACATACTGATATAAGTAGGATAGTGAGTTCGATTTCCTCTCGTACTATAATAATTAAGGGAGTCGAAGATATTTGTTTAAGCCACTTTTATCTACAAAGATTAAAATAAAATGTATTTATGTTCGAAACTGTTCGGAAAAATAAAACGACAGCATTCTGATTTACTGGTTCCAAAACGTAATCATAAATACTTTTCATTGACTCATTGAAAATAAAATAATGAAGTAAAAATAATCTTTCATTAATATATTACATTATAAATATCTCCATAGAAAGTTATCATACAGATATTTTAATCCCATTTAAAGTTTTCATGGACTAATAAAATCAGTTCAGACGAGCTGTCCGTCGATATGTAAACGTATCAATTACTACACCACGTCAAATTGTATTATTCACGATAATGCTAGGGTTGGCACTTTAGCACTTGTGATACTCTGCGAGCCTCAGAGTTGACAGACTTTACATTTTGCAAATGGTACTAAGTTTGTGTAGTATGAAAAAATAATACTTGACATTAAAGTTTCCACTAATTTCTATAGCACATTACCTACTCTCAACATAAGAATATCATCCTAGTTTTCAAAAAGAGCTAAACCGAATTCAGGACTTCCCGCTTAAATTCATTGACACGTACCTAATATGCAAGACAATTATCGAGCCCTACACTAGTCTATTTTTCTTAAAAGTGTAATACGCGAGGATTTAGCTGTATCTAATACCGTAAATATCGTAAGTACAAGAGCTTTATCAAGCCTTCTACTTAAAACATCATATAAAACAAATATTAGCAGCAGCATCCCTAATTTTCCATAGACATTACTGCCCTACTTTCGGTCGTTAAGACGGTGTACATCTAAACAACATGAGGCTACCTTACTAATATCTACCTAAGTATTATTTCTATAACCAATTACAATAGTGGATAGTTTAAAATCTATATTTCAAACAGCTGTAGCGATTGTATTAAAATTTGATAATAGATTAATAGTTTGATCAAACATAGGGCAGCGTACTTGGTTTTAATTTACTATAATTTTCTTTTCTACGAATAATTTTTAAAGTATTTTTTTTATTTCAGGCAACCCCAAAAAAAATATTTGCTACAATCATGTGTAGACCTAGACATCAAACTAAAAGTCCCCTAAGCGCGCTGCTATCATTAATAATATAATTGACTTCAGGTTTTTTAAGATACATTTTTCCACCTACCCTTCCCTTTTCCACTCACAAGTTTAGGTTTTCAAACCAAATTTAGGTCCCATAAAAGGGCATACACAAATCGAACCCACGACTGTACAAAACTGCGAAATAATAACTTCAACTTCTGCGCCAACTCCTCCCTAAACATTAAAATAATCTCTTTACGAACCAAGTCACTTATGGTAATTAAATCCATGGGTTCTGCAAACACGTATGTTTTCACAAGCCTACGCCTGAAATTCGTTCATTTTAAAAACGTGGATTATCTTTTGCTCTGTATTATACTGAGCTCCTGTTGTCGGTCCCGGGTTGTCGGTTCGATTCCCATATAAAGGGTAAATCAAACTAATTTATTGAACTTTGTGTCATTTGGATGCTTGGAAAAAGTCCACGATAATATACTATAATACTATAATACACGATAAGATAATAATATTAACAATGTAAAATGAAAAATGTTATCATTTTACATTGTATCGTTATCAAATTGTACCAAAGGCTCTACATCTAACATTTAAATTTGTGTGAAGTACTAAAATAAATAACTAGGTGGTTGGTAATTTGTTACGTTACCATCATTATAGGAGATCGTGGGTTCAAATCCCACACGAGGCAAATATTTGTGCGATCCACAATTCGAATGTTTGTACTTTGTACCTATTGTTTTATATGTTTGTAAATGTCCCTGCCATACAAGAGCATTCTTTGTGGGAGGTATTGGTTTGGAGGAGGGTATCTTTTTAAAATAAAAAAGCCGTACTAAAGTAAAATATAAACCCGGTACTACAATTTTCAGTTAGTAAATTCATCCAAAACCATTAATCTGGTTCCGCGTAGCCGCTACAGCCAGTAATCCCGCGATACAACCTGTAATGGACATAAAGCACGTAGTGCACTGTTATGACGTTGAACTCACACAAATATTTGTGTACTATGACGTCATCGCGTAATATTCACTGCGTGTACATCTGATGATTGTAGTTTTAAGGTAATTTTCATACAAAATATTGAAATTTCCAAAATTAGTAGAGGTAAACGTATTCAGTATGGGCTTTAAGCTTTACTATACGGTGTAGGTTTCTCGTTAATTGTATTTCTATATGCCACAAAATGTTTTTAGGGTCGTTATAACGATTGGTACTTTTTGTTTTACTATTTGCCAGAATTTCCGTGACATAAGTTTCAGTCTTAGTGCTAGACTCTATACTGGAACTACTGCAAGAAAACAACCAAAAAATATATGATTTACGAATCTACTACACTATCGACTACCGTGAACCTTCGATAATATCGACTTGCTGTTAAGAAATTTTGTATGAAAATTCCAACATCGCCTCTAGCGGGCACCGAAGGAACTATATTTTTGGTACAATTTAAAGATCAAACTCTCGATCCTCGATATTACCAACTGTAGAGAATAGCGCTACTGTAGTCGCCAATCCTTTAAAGTTTCGAAATTATTAATGACTTAATCAAATTACTAACAAACTATTTCATAAAACTTAAAAATCTTCTATTAAACTATAATGAGTAGTTTCAACAAATAAAAGACACGATAATGGCTAGTTTGCGAAGACACGGGGGCGGTGGCTACGGGGCGAAACGTAAATGAATTATGTTTAAACACTGCGAACGTGATTCCGCTACACCGCCGTCTGTGGCGCTCAAACTTTACACGAGTAATCCTCTACTCGTGCGAATTTATTTAGTTAATTTTATCGAGTTTCTACAACCTATTGTATTAGCCACTTTTACACACACACACACTATCGCGCATGACACAGACGGAACACAACGGTTCATTTCACGCTCTCTTTCCAAATAACCCTATCGGAAGCAAGTTCAGACCAGTCGTTATACGCGTCCAGGTCATTTCGCCATCTTCGTTTTGGTCCCCGCTTCTGCGATAACCATCGGAGTTAGATTCAAGTTATTTACAGAGAAACAATGAGACATTTCTGCGACTCCACTCAATTTCGCTTTGGGATCATCAAAATCTGCTGGGGAATAGAATTTGCCATTCCAGGTTGAATTAATTAAGTAAATAAAGTTATTTTGACGTATTTATCCACACATTATTTGTAGATTAAAAAAATAAAATCTAATAAAGTAGATGCCCGTGTTTGTTTTCAAGACGTTAGATTTACTAACATACTCTGACCATAAATTAAACATAATTGGAGAAAAAGACACAATCCGGGCTTTTTTTAAGGAAAATCCAGCTTAATTTTATTCAAATAAATGTTTCATGATAAAATGTTTCTTAAATCAGTATTTTTCTGTTTATTGATACATCTCGGTCTTGTCTAGGACTCAAAGTCTGTCATAGACATTGGCGAGAATATATAGTTTTCTTTGTAACTAGAAGTGTAGTCATATGGAAAATTGAGAAAGCTTTCCTTTATTTACAAAGAATCTTGATTTACAGGATACTGAAGGTTCCTTTGAAGTTTGAATACTTTTAGAACTAATATTATTCAAAGTTTGTACATATTTCTCGTTACTAATCAATAAGTTTTAGTCTTCAAATTATTTGATTTTATTGACGGATATTGGATACTAAATTATAGTGTATCTTTAGTTTAACTCGGTTCAAAGAATTATTTAAATAATATCTTTAGATTAAGGCCCAAAAAAATCAAGGATTCTTTTGTTTAGTAAATATAGCTGATCTCGAATATTTTATATTTTAATATATTACTTTAGTATACTCATAGATTTATACACCGAGCTCCAAATCTTGTTGCCAAGCATGCGCAATGATTTTTGCTTCTTCTTTTTTTTTAATTCTTAAAAGACAAATAAGAAAATACTGCAGACATACCTACGTATAATAAACTAAACAAATACTTAAAATCCCGCCAGAAAATAAAACAAAAGGAATGTGTAAAAAGTTTGAGGTTCGCTGCGTGCTACGGCGGCGGGGCCTATATAAACTGTGCTACAGATCAGCGGGCATCATTCGACGAGCAACAGGTGGACGAGGTAAGTGTACTCTTATCACTTCTTACTATCACACTATCATATACTACATCATCATTTTATTCTGCTCTAGTATATGTTCGTAGTTTTTTTTTTCAACTTAAAAAAATAATTTGGTGGTAAAAAATTACGAATAAATATTTCTAGTTGAAATAAATTCAGAATGTATCGGTGTTCTTTTTTCGAAAAGATGGATTGGTGTAGATATTTTATAAAAAAAAATATCTGCTGTTTTTTTTAATTTCAAATTAAGAATTTTCTTAAAGTCCAATTCGTATAAAAAATGGAGTTCAATTCTGTGGTTCTTTTTTACATTATTTGAAAAAAATATCTCGCATTCTGAAAAACACTGTAAAGTAAACGGATTTCTATTTGATAAAGTTAATTTTCCTACGTTAAACAGTTTGTAATAAGCAATATTTCACGTTAAAAACCCATTAATGTGTTTAAAAGCTGCGGTGCAAGCGCACTTAGCGTTTAAAATGAGCCCGTAATGGAAAGCTTTGTACACAATGAGGTTAGTTGCTGTATCACATTTAATACAATATCTAATATTAGTATATTGAAAGACTAAGTTTAGCTAGAAATAATCAAACTGTTCCTTGTTTAAAAGAATATTGTGTGTGAAAATAACATCTCAATTGTTTATTAATTAAAAGTTTCTTGTACGCTTTTGTGCATTTAAAAATATATTTAATGTAGTTTAGTGCCGTCATTTTAGTAGTCAAATAATTTTATTAACACACATTTTTTGCCGTTTCTGCAAAGTTTTGATATTTAATCTGTCGAAAGAAAAATTATTCTACGATATCAATAATATAGTAAAGGAAACATCGGCAGGCATGCTAACGGAAAAATTTTCCTTATAGAAATAAACCCGTATTATTACAACGAAAAATACTGAGATTTTTCCTCTCGGGAACATATTATTATTTTTAACTTCTGTCATGTTTCAAACATTAAACATTTCATTCAAAAAATATTTAGTACTCATTCAACTTATTTTTGACCAAGAAAACTCTGCAAGACATTATAAAATTAACTTTTTATAAAAACGCTGCAACAATAAATACCTTTTTGTATTTCCTTTTTAAAAAATTAATTATTGACAAAGCAAACGACCTTTTTTGTAACGAGTAAACAATGTTGCTAGATATTAAAATTATCGTATTTCTAAAAGGCTTTTAACTGTCGACGGTTTAAGTCCTTTGTAAATCGCGGATATGTCTGACTTTGATAGCTTTAAGTATTTATAATAATATACCAATTGTAGAGTTATTCTTCTATAAGCTATAAAAAATAAGGTTAATAATATTAAAATTGTAGCAGAATCCTCATCATGATCTTTTATGCAGCTTCTTTCAACAGTTGTTCTAAATTATAATAAGTATACCAAATCGCAAGTTTTTAGTTGTATAAAGAATCGTAATAATTCCTATTTTCTAGTTATACTTTCTACACGCTCGAAAAGCGTTGGTAGAGAACTATTAATTTATTCTTTTAAAATAAAGTAATCGAACTATAAAAATCATTAAAGGAGTCAAAACCTACATATGAAGTCTGAATTCAAATGTTTTTTTAAAATAACATGATATATCACGACACTCATAACGTAAAAAGTGCTAACATTCAAGACATCATTTGTATAGAGCTACATTGATATGTACTTCTAAACAACACGAATTTTAACGTGCATTATAATTCACAACACTTATTCAAGAAAACTATATTCTACTGAATATTAACAGATCTTGCTTGAAATCAGTAGTTTAAAAAAAAGGTCAGTGCGCCACGTTTTTAAATCTCTTTGACTTGATAACTTGGCAACTAACTACTCAACAAATAGTGTTCAACAATTTCTCACCTTTTCATAAAACTTCTGTTTTAAAAAAGAACATTCGTTCGTTATTCAAATTAGCTTCTTTGTTTTTATACTCTTTTCCGCTGGTTCTTTTTTTTATGTTGGCAATGGTTTTGCTTTTTGAAATAACATTTCGAATATCAGACATTTACAAAAACCCAATGATTTGTAAAGTTAGTTAAACGTAATGTTAAAAAACATGGTAATTTTTATACCACATGAGAGCTTTCACAATGGTTTTCTTTCTTTCCTGCCCTAAAATTGTTGTTTACCGAGTGGTTTTCAATTTCGTTGATATCTGTCTAAAATCAATCTTTTTTTATTATTCCTTAACGAGACTGTCCTTTTAGACATAAAATCATTCTTCTTCAAGAAATTCTCTACTTAGCAATATTTGTGTTCTTTACTACTTAATTGTTTTATAATTCAGTAGTTGTTTTAAGGTAGATTCCTAGATGAAAGGCAGTGTTACTCCTTAGGGAGAACCGTTTTGTTAGATGTTCCTCACAAAGGTTCTACGGAACTTTGAGCTTACGTGTGACGTAACATTAAGCACTGAAAATACTAGTAAGCTTAGTTATTTACTTTGTATAAGCTAAATATAGAAAATATCCCGTTTTTGTGTAAAAATAACGTGAATATATTATTTCGTAGAATTCACTATACCTACATAATATAACAAGTTTTTTTTTTGGATTTCTACATTTACATGTTCGAAGCGCTGAAAATTAATAATCAAAATTTATTATATTCAGCATCAACAGTTAGCATTTTAGGAAAACATTGTTAAACCAATATTGATATATTAAATACTGACATGGTTTCAAGCTAGCGTGTATAAAATATGCAAAAACAAAAATGGACGACAGCCAATACTTTTCTAAAGAATTAAAAAAGCAAATTAAATATTTTTGAATACAGCTGTGTCATCTTTAATAAGTGACAGAGTCGTCTTTCTTAAAGCATCTCATATATCAAAGAGTGTAGCATCAGCTTCATTTTCGTATTTAAATGGTATTTTCAAATTTTCTGAAGGGTATCTTTCGTGTTTTTGACCTTATTCTGCTTTTTTGTGAATAAAAATTAAAATGTCCGTTCATATGTAATACATGTGATATATCCACTCACATTACTAACTAATAACTAAGCCTCATCTAATTCGGCGCGGCAGTTTTATCATGAAAACATAACAGACAAACATAGCAGTCAAAGCTAATTTTAAATTCTACTAGTACCTAATGTTATAAATGTGAAAGGTTGTGAGAATGGATGAATGTATGTTTGTTACTCTTTCACAAAAATACTACTGGACGGATTTTCAAGGAATTACACTGATAGCTTATAGCCTGGATAAACTTATAGCGTTTTTTTGACCCATTACTGTCCCACTGCTGGGTAAGGGTCTTCTCCCGAACTAGAAACGGGAAAGTCTTGAGGCCACCACGTTGGCCAAGTGCGGGTAAGGGACTTTGCAAGCCCTGAAGAAATGTATTAAACCAGTCTTAGGCATGCCAGGTTTTATCACGATGTTTACCGTTAGAGCAAGTGACAATTTTTTCTAATACACACTTCGAAAAGTCATTGGAAAGTCACGCTTAGAAGCTAATTTATCATACAGGTATATTAATAACACATATCAGTCGTTTAAAAGTTCCCAAACCACTAATGATACCTAGAAACTGTATTACATTTTAAACTTATAATAAGTATCTGTACAAAAGGTTACATGCGAAGATATGAGATAAGGCTCGATTACTTGCTGAATGTTTAATGTTAGATCCAGGATTAGATGTGTATCGCTACTTTACTCTTAATGACTTGTTGTTATACATTACGAATATATCTTACCTTAGATTTTAGGTAGGACGTATAAATTCATATTTTGTAAATACTTTTAAAGTTATAAGTAGTTTTGATAAGGGCTGTATTTTTGCACAATATTCTTGCCTTCTTATTTGGCTCAAATGTCAGTACTGAAAACATTTCAATATGAAGTATTAATGACCAATTTCACCACTTCTGAAAAAGCTACGGTTACAACTATTGTTTTTCTCTTATAATAATATAAGATAAATTTTCTCCATTGCTGTCCCATGACTGGGTAAAGGTCTCCTTCCGTAATCAGGGAGGGGTTAGGCCTTTCCAGCTTTCCTTTTACTTGTATTTTTTTATTGACTAATAATATATTTATTTGTTTGTCCAGAAATCAAGATGCAGCCCACGATGAGGATCTTCGTCTCCCTGTTCCTGTTCTCCTCTGCGCTCGCCAGTGCTTACCGTAAGTCACACTTCTTCTAGTTTCTGAACCAGTACGACATAAGTAACTTCAACCTTCAATGATCTAATGACCTTTTTCTACTAAAGTTGCACCAACATACCTACTATATTTCAGAAAAGGCTTTCACTAAAATTTATACACTCACTGCATCTAATGTTTTTTTCAACTGAAGATACAATCCAGTTTTGTATGTTTATAATTTATTACCCCTAAATCCTTTTTTACTCCTTAAAAGTAAAAGTTTGGTTCACCAATTTGCTTTGAGCTAGTCAACACAGTACACAACATTTTATATACTACAAGTACTTCCAACCAAAATGACATCATCACTAGAGTAGAAATCACGACATTAAAAGTAAGAACCTATTATCGGGAGAATTCAATCTCCACCATTAGATTAGAAACTCACTCATTATAAAATACAAACTAAGACATACATCTTAGGCGATATAATATTATACAAATAGTAGGTAATACAGGCAAGAATTAATTACCACCAATGTATTTTGTATTAGAAGAATCTTCTTTACTATCAAGACATATATCTATATTATACCTAGACACCAATAGTGACCTACCTGAAGGTTAGCATTACACCAATTTCTATACATCCAAACAATATATAATTCCAAGTAGATACCTCTTAGAAACTTGGAAACGTTCTCAACTATTACCGACCTGTATGTATTATCTTAAATCATGGACCGTAAGAAGTGTTCTCGAGTGGAAACGATACAACTTGTGTGAACACAACCTTTGCGTATCGTAAGTTGAATTCTGAATAAGATTTGGTTTCAAACTTGATTTATCGGTAAATTTAAACTCAGAAGAATATACATATATTATGATAAAACGTTAGACTTGTTTTATTATAAGTTGGAATTTAAATGAGATCGCGATTGTGACGACGATGTAGAGTAAACGCAAGGTGAATTATGGGATACACTTTTTAACTTTTATAATATTTCTTGTAGACTATAGACTTTTGAAACATATCCATTGTAAAGAAAGTAACCATTTATTACTGTCTGTTTTCCATTATTATAGTTATATTGGAAAATAGTCTTATCACCCCAATCTAAGGGGTGAAAACGACTCTACCTTTTTAGATCTAAGAGAAAATTTTCTCTTAATTGAACAATTAACAGTTATTACAATTACCAGGTGCATGTATTAAAAACTTCAATTTTAAAGTAAATCTAAATAACTTAGACACACACATAGTAACACACAATATAACTAACTAGCTGACCCGCGCAACTTCGCTTGCGTTACATAAGAGAGAATGGGTCAAAATTTTCCCCGTTTTAGTAACATTTTTTACTGCTGCTCTGCTCCTATTGGTCGTAGCCTGATGATATATAGCCTATAGCCTTCCTCGATAAATGGGCTATCTAACACTGAAATATTTTTTTAAATCGAACCAGTAGTTCCTGAGATTAGCGCGTTTAAACAAACAAACAAACTCTTCAGCTTTATAATATTAGTATAGATTAAAGCGTAATAGGAAGACAGTTAAAGGAAAACCAACCATTTCGTAAATTCACCATGAAATATTTCCCGCTGTAAATTCTTAAGTAAACCTCAATAACTGCATAACAGGTAGGCGTGTTTTAAACCCATGGAATCAATGGATTATGCACACAAAACAAACAAACGTTACGTTAAGCGGTTTATCGGATTATTGTTAGCGCATTTGTGCGTTCAACGAATATTTAATACATATTCGTATTAGCTATGTTGACTTAACTTGACTTCCATGTTTCACGGGGTAGTGGAAAGGAGATTGGAAAATATTCTCAAGGGAAATGAAGATTAGTAAGATATGTAAAATCCGCGTTATCTAAAACTGGATACTAATATAACTAAGCCATGTATTACTATCTATGTTCGAAATCGAGAAAAATCAACGAAAACACGAGTAAACTCGTTGAACACGTAATGTTAGGGTTCGTATAGGTATTTAAACGAATATTTTTTCTGTTTTAATTTTGTATCGTACCAAGCGGCTTTCTTTGGTCTCTACCTTCCCCTATAGGAAAAAGGCGAAATTTTATGTATGTACATATGTATATTTTTTCTATGGTTCGATTAAGTAAAACTATATTTCGAGTTCGGGACATAAAAAGAATAGATTATTTCGTATTTTTATACTTGTCCTCTAACATATTACGTAAAACAAAGTATAATCTATCTAATAACTAATGAGTTTCGAACTGTGAAATAATTTGAAAGTTACCAGTAGGCGTGGGCGAATAACATGCAAAACTGACTTCATCAATGAATGCAAAAGGTGACATACTGTTTCTAAGAACGCACATCGATAAACTTTCTAAAACGTTATAAATGCGTTATGATTACAAAACTTTATCAATATACTTACTTAATATGAACTTATAACTATTTTGGTTAATTGCGTGGCAGTATAAACTTTACTCATATCAAGATATTAATTTAATTGTCAAGTTGTTACTAAGAAAACGCGTTGGCATCGTTATTAACGTTTTCCAGCTTCAGTTTCGGAGAAAGACGCATTATTTTAAAAACATTCGTTTCAAATAGAAGTTATTTTATTATCCTTAAACCTACGTACCATAAGTTTAAAAGGATCATATTTAGACGCTATGTAGGTCATAGCTGTTATATAAAGCTATATTAAGATATCAATTAATTACTGTTTGCTACATTTCGGGTATCCTAAAAGAGTCTCCTTAATTTAGAATTCTACAGCTTTTTCACGAGGTTGTTAAAATTTTCTCTTTTCTGTTTATTATTTTGACATACAGACCAAAAACACTTCCCTGTGTATTAAAAAGAAAAACAAAAGTCATTTGTTTTTTTATTTATACAGAAAAAGTCAAAAGATTTTCCTACTGAATACTAATACAGTCAAAACTTTGCTTGTTCTTCTACTATTTTTTCAAGGTAGAATCTCAATGCATAGGATTCGGAGCCTACGTAAGTCGAGGTTGGAAGTAAAACGTCTGATCGTGATCTATTACATTGAATCGTTCGCTATTTGCGGCGGTACCGCGCGGCCATCTGTCAATTTGTGAGGCACACACTACGTGGCCGCACTATTTCAATACCACAGCTTTATTTCGTTTTTATTTGGTATTTTTAGAGTATAGATAAAAGTGGAGATTTTAAGGATTGTAAACTTTGTTATTTTTAGTCAAAGTTATTTTATGATTTTGAACCGAATTTTTAGAAATTATATTTACTTAATAAAAATGTGCACTTGCTTCGCTTAAAAATTAAGGCAATATTTTTAACTTGATTAAATAAACATGATATTTCTATGAACATATTAATAAGTTCTTCTAATATCAACTTTAATTTGTAACTTTAACATTAGAAAGTGACTATATTGTAGATATCTCGCGGGAATTCTCTACTTAGCAAGTGCTCCATCTTCAAGACATTTTTCAGAGAAAAAGTACATACTTATAATGTTCCATTTGTCATACAAGACTGCTGCTCTAAATCGTATTACAGTATTCATCTTCAAACTAGTAAATAACTCCCTATGTATAGCTGAATATTTCAAAGCGTACACTTCAGTAGCCACTGACCGGATGTCGCAAACTTTATTAGTCTCACAGGAAGTCGACTGGCTACCTACAGTTATAGGGCCACAAAGTGTTTCTAGCTAGCCTAGCTTTAAACTTAATACTATTAACTTTGATAAACTTTATCATATTTACTATCTAGAGTCTACAGTATCTAGTAGTTGGCTTAGTTACTTTGCTATGTACATTTTTAACGTCGATGGCTTATTGGAGAATTCACCCGTCAACAATTTCAGTTGCAGTATTTTTTAAACTTTAACTGATAATAATTCCAATTATGGGGGATCAACTCTTAATACTGTTAGTAACAGTATACTTTAACTTTAAACGGAGAATAATTCTAGTTCGTCACGACTAACGGCCAAATGTTTTAAAAACCTTAAGCAATTCTTAAGGCTGACCCCACTACCATATGGGACTCATAGCATGGAAGAGAGAGAGAGAAGCAATTCTTAAGTATCATGTTATCGTTGGAACTTTGACGTAGTGGCATTAGTACAATTTTGACTCCATCAAAACTCGTAGTTAATGAATCGTCTTTAAAAACGAAGACAATTAGAAAAAGGAATTTTTTGGGTGCAATCTTACTTTATCCCGCGGCGTTGAGAATGTTTAAAGAAGAATGAGCAAATAAAGGCTCTAATACTAAGTTTTTGCCCACAGACAGCAGCGTGAAACTCCGTCGGGATGGTGTTCTCAACTTGTACCCGTTCCCACGCGTGGGACGTGCCTCAAGGAATACCTGGCAGCTACCCCTCAACGATCTTTATTTAGGTAAGTCAAAAACAAAACGGTCTCATCGAAATTTTATTCTGAATGACTATCACATATTTACTGAGATGAAATTTTGACACCTTTTTTCGTACATTTGCTGTAAGTTTATCTACCGGGAAACTTATTCGACAGTTTTCAATAAATAGTGAAACTAACCCTTAATCTCATTAGAAAAAAATCAGTAAACAATATGACTAGTAATTTCAAGTAGGTACTATATTATAATTGTGACTTGAATTTGACCTTATCAAGAAATAATTTCAGATTTTTGTCCAGAAATAGACTTCGTGTTTTGATTTTGGGGAATTATTTAAATACTGCTGAATTTGTTTGTAATTAAGTATTCTTTCATGCTTTAGGTGCTTAACTGTTCAAAGAAAAACTAAGCTCTCGATTAGTTACAAAGACCGTTTACGTCACAGTTCAGTTAATTATTTATGAACTAGATTTCACCCACTTACCTGGAATACAAATAAATTGTTTTAGATAATTTACATTTTTGTTCATTATCTATTTGCAAAATTATTTCGCCTTGTCAAATCTGAGTTTTAGCTTAATTTAATGATTTACATTTAAATGAAGTCGAACTTTATGCTTTTTTTACGCCTCACCGAGTTAATTTACGTTTGGATCCTCGTACACAAGGCTTATACAACCTTTGATCTCAACAATTTTAGTCTCCAAGCGACTACCGCTTCAATACAAATCCTATCGCGGAACAAATATCGACTACGCAACTCATTTACAAACAATGTACTTGTGTACTAAACCTTACATTTGATAATGGTCTTACTATAATTGAGCTTACACTATAAATAGTGAAACGTGAATGTATTTCATATACCTCTGCCCATAGCCGGTTGCGCTCACCGGTCGGTAAACGATCTGTGGGTTAAGCAAACCTAGGCGCAGCCATTCCATAGATGAGTACCGTATAGCGATATTTGAGCTGGGCGTTTCCGTGCTTCGAAGGGCACGTAAAATGTCGGTCCGGGATGTTGTCTATTAAGATAACAATCGTTAAGCCACGTCAAAGGTCTTCGGGCGGCTTGAACAACTTTGACTCTAGGTTGACTACTAACCATACGATAAGAAGAAGAAGACCTCTTTATAACAAGCGTGATAAAATAAATAAAAAATTATCCTTAGAATACGAGCCATCAGAGAAACGGCAGCTATACGCGTTCCCTCGCGTCGGTCGCAGCGACTTGTCGCTAGTGCGCGGAGAGCCTGCGCACGAGTACGCGCCGATGCCCGTCCGTCGCACTGAGAGCCCCGGCATGTGGTTCGGTCCACGACTCGGCAGGTCCTTCAAGAGTGATGATGATGGTATGGAAATATTCCCCTAAGAATTTTAATTTTCAGCTGTTTTTCAAGAAGACTTTTAGATTTTTATTGATTGAATAGATAGAGGTTCTATGACTACTAAAGTTTTTCTATTCAGATAATTATTTTACGTAATTATAGCAATATTCAGTCAAAAAAAATATATTTATTCCTCTCTTCAGTCACCGTTATTAGCATTCTTATTCATAACATTTAACTCAATCAATATCATGAGTTTCAAAATTAACTGTAGCTCGACTCTACTACTGTCGATTACCGACAATGGATGACATGATGACAAACATATGGATGACATTCGGTTCAGCGCCTCTAGAGGGCGTAGTAAAAACCATTTTGGCAGTACATCTTAAATGTCAAAATCTCGATACTCGACGGTTGTAATTGTAGAGAATCGTGCTACTGGTCTTTAGAACTCAAGACTGATATTTATAATGTTGATAACATAAATTTTTACTTACTACCTTACTTACTTAAAAGAATATAAATAGATGGCTTTCTCCCCAGATCTGACTATTCAGAACGAGAGAAGCGAACACAGTGACCCTGAACAGACGGAGCCCCTCCACGGCGACCGCAAGAAGAGGCAAGCCAACTAAGCCCTCCATTGACTTAACTATACACATACCCTCACGACTAACCGAACTGGCTTCAACATTCACCGCATATTGTAGACACGACTTTTAGTCGCAAATTAAATAGCACTAGTCAAATTAATTGCATTCTCTAGTCATTATTCTTAAAACATTTTAAACAGAAATAATCTTGTTAGTGTTTGAACCCGCTTCGAAAAAGTCTACAGTATGCGCTGGACCTTATTCATAGATTAAGTTAACATGTAGATGCGACTCAATGTAGTTACACCTCAAAATGCCTAATTAATTATTGTTTGTTCAATTAATTGTAAATGGAGCTAGACCGTCACATTGTAAGTATCTATAGTAATAAGAATAATTAAGAAAATCTAAAATGTTTATTAAATTAAGACATTTATTGCCAAAATCATTTCTGAGGCTGGGCGGGTTTCATTATTCCGTTAAAATATATAAATCCGTGAAATAATTTTGGCAATTTATTATTAAAGATTGTATTAAATTGTTTATATATAATGTTCTAATTTATTGAAATAAAGATCAGTCTAACATTTTGTGTTTATTTCATAACACTGTACCAAAAATTTCCCACATTTTTCTTCATGTTTTACACACTATTTTCTTTTATATGAATTGTATTTGTATGTCAGAAGTGAGTGACACTTGAAACTAACCAAAGCTTTTTTAAGTCAATAAATAGAGTATTCGCTTAACTATGAATACATACTTAAACAAAATATTGCTGATACGATAGGTAGAATAACCAGTATTTTTTTCTAAAAACAGATCACTGACACGTCTACAAACATTTAATCTAAAGTTTAATAATAAACTCGGTTTATTTACATTTTCAATTGACACAGACTAACGCGAAAATTTAAGTACACTTCATTTCTTTCTACTTAATATTATATTATTTGAAGTAACAAGATAATAGAGGATTATCCCGCTTCAGGCAGTGGACAAATTAAAAATACACCGTCCTACGACTGCGAAGGATTAAAACAAACAGTACTGTGAATTACGCGTCAAATATTCTATTAATACAAAAGGAAATCATTTCTATAATAAGGTACAAGTTATTAAGTGTGATTTAGTTAACAACAGAGAACAGATGTGGATGGGTGGCCATCTCATACATATCGAGTTCCTGTTTCGGAAGGCACGTTAAATTATGGGTCCCAGCTGTCAGTTTCGAAGACCTTTGACAGTCGTTAACAGTAGTCAGAAGCTTGAAAGTCTTACAACCAGTCTTAACGAAGGGTATCGTGTTATAACCCAAGTATCTGGATTGTGGAGGTAATTTCGTATACGACAAGATGTATGGATGTGAAAGAAACACAGGACTTTTTTTTAGCAAGTGGCCTTCTTTGATTTGTCTACCCCTATGGAGAAATGACGTAAATTTATGTATGTGTGATAATTTTTTATGATATAAGAAGAATCAAAGAAATGACAGAAATCTTTGCCTTAGACGGTCGTCGGTCGAGTAGAGTTTTGACGGAGTGCGGTTAGGCAACAAGTGAGCTCTGCTGATGATGCTTCGTGTATTAGTAGAAACTATAATATTCTATTCTATTCTATATATTTTAAACTAACTAAAAAGCACGTATTAACACCTTCTGTCTTAATTTCAATTGTTAGTACGTAGGTGTATATTAATCAGTTCAGCAAATACCGTTTGTTAAAGAGGCTCTATCAACGCATATTGTATTAATCCTACTAATATTACAAATGCGAAAGTTTGCGAGTATGTATGTATGGATGTTTGATACTCTTTCACGCAAATACTACTGAACTGATTGCGATAAAATTTTGTATGTAGGTAGAATAACACATAGGCTACTTTTCATCCCGGAGTCGGTCCGGATCCGAGGGATAGAAATTTACACGGGACGAACTTTTCCACGCGGACGAAGTCGCGGGCGGCCTCTAGTCTCTCATAAACATGTTAACTAGTAGGTTGTGTGTAATTAATTAGAGAGAGTATAATAACCTTATTAATGTAGTACTAGTATAAAAGTTATATTATTTTATTGGTAACACACCTACACATTAGTAAACCATAGTAAAACGTGCTGACGTCGGTCGTACGAGGTAAGGTTCGTGAGACGATAGGTCGTGGGTTCAATTCCCGCGCTGAATTATTTTACTGGTTTTAAATTACTACTTTATGCTTATTAGTAACACCAATCAAATCAACACACGAAATACATATACATACAGGTAGAAAAATAAACTATAATGTTGTTTAAAATTCTAACCTATGTCTATGTAGTAAGGTTCATTATAGCTAAATATTTAGGACAGTTTAAATTGTTAATATTTTGTGAATAAGTGTAAGCTTTTATCAACATTATAGTTCTGTAGTTTAACGCCAACGTAATAGTTAAACATTGGCATCTACGTCATCGACTCTCGCCTACAGTTTGTCGTAAATTAATTTATTATTCTCATGGTGTATTGCCGTACAAATATTATGTTCGCACCTACAATGACAACTAACTTCCTTTACGCATTAGAAACAATAACTTTCAACTTTCGTGTGCGTATCACTAGAAAGTTTCGGTAGAATAGCAATAGCTGTAGCAAAAAGTCATGTGCGCTACGCCACGTAGCATGCTACGAGGAAAAAAGGCGGTGCTACGCGAAGGTGTTACGCAGCTCCATGCAGATGTTTTTTTTAATCGTTATTCTGCTGTTTATGATATTTTTTTTGGTTTATATTAAAACTTTTGCTTGCTATGATAATATAGCTAGTAGTATTGTTAACTAAAAAAGTCTTATTTTTCGTCACTGCTATGGGTCGCAAGAAAAGACCTTAATATAACACAGAAATTACTATTTTTTTTTTTCATTGGACAACTCACACACATGGTCATTTAATTCCAAACTAGGCAGAGTTTGTACTATGGTAACCAAATACTTACATACTTCTAAATAAATATATAAATAGATAAATTGACAACCAGTCTCAGAACAGATACTCATGCTCATTACACAAATATTTGTCCCGGGAGGGATTCGAACCCACCACACGAGGCGCTGCGGTTTGCGGCGAAGTGAGCACTTTAACCACTGCGCCAAACGTGCAGTTAATCCATACTAATATCATAAATGTGAAAGTAACTCTGTCTGTCTGTCTGTCTGTTACTCAGTCACGCCTAAACTACTGAACCAATTTGCATGAAATTTGGTGTGGAGATATTTTGATACCCGAGAAAGGACATAGGCTTCTTTTTACCCCGGGAAGATGACGCATTCCCACGGGAAAATTCAGGTGGCGGACGAAGTCGCGGGTAAAAGCTAGTTATTAATATAAAGAACATCTACTACCATGTTAAACAATATAAGTGTGAATGACAACCGGATCGTGTGCGGGACGCGGCGCTCGGGCTTTTGTTCCGTGTTATGATATCTCGCGTAATCCAATGTTGGAACACCGCGACCTGATTCACTGTTGTGGTTTATTTAACACTCGTACACGTAATTAGGACAAGCAATTAATGGATGCTATTTATAAGTTATATTCGTTATTGTTCAACACATTTCTTTACTGCATGCAATGTCCTCAACTCGCACTAGCGTAGTGAGTTTTCCTTAGTTCAGAAGAAGACAGTAAAGGATTACAAAAAAAAGGCAAAAGAAAGTAGGTTCTGGGTAAATGAAAAAGCATCTACACTCAAACGCTTCGTCGAATCGTGATCAACAAAAACTTGACCAATATCCAAATATATTTCTTTACACAAAATTCTTACATTTAAACTTTACGAAAACTTAAAAAAAAAACTGCAACACGACGGCGTCGCTGTGCAGTCTCATCGAACGTAGTGTATATATATACAAACACTCGATCGGCATACGGCACCGACATCAGAAATGATAGAATATGAAAAATGATAGGAACAAAGTAAGGCTAACGATACAAATACAAGCACACAGCAAGGACTAGAAACAGTGCAGTGGTGGTATTAAGTCCGTCAGCGCTGTTACAATGGTTGGTGAAGCATTGACAGACGGTCTCCAAGTGGTCGCGGTTGTCGGCTCGGTAGCACGGCCGATTGTTAGGATCGCGAATCCAGCCGCAGCCCCGCGTCACTCGCAGTTCTGAGTCGCGGTGAGGGTGGAAAACTGGAAAATGGAAAGATGATTGTAAAGTATATCAGTCTAGCCTTTCTTCCAGCTTTGTAAAGTATCTAAATTTAGGCAGCTGCCTCCGTGGCGGTGTGGCTTACGTCACCACGACGCTGCCATTGCGTTGGGATGTTGTGGGTTCTATTTCCACACAAAACAATTATTTGTGAATCGCACAAATAATTGTTTCGGGTCTGGTTGTACTTTGTGTCGGTTGTTTCTGTTCTATGTTTGTAAAGTCACCGCGACACAAGAGTAGTCTTTTTGAAAATAATCTGCACAAAACAGGGCTACTATCAATATTTTGTTAAGGGTTTAAGTTAGGAATACAGTTAACTTTATAATAGTTGACGACTGAAAATATTATTGTAATCAGTGACAAATGTCTGATTAAAATCACAGGTCATCTTTTATATGGAAGGGGTATACAAAAATGATATCAAGAAGACTAAGACCCCCTCCCTTCTCCGATTCCTTCAGTCAAACTCAGTATTTTTAAAGCAGAAGATTCACTACATTAACAGAGAGGGCATTATACACCATTTATTTAGGCTTTTCACTTACTAGTCTGCACAATCTTTCTGCAGAAGAAGTCAATGTTCTCGACCCTGGGTACAGCTATATCACAGTCAATAACTGGTATGATGAGAGCTCGCGTCTCATCGTCGAACTGCATGGGGTCCAGGCATGCTGAGTTGTTCGCGCTGTTACAGTAGAAGCAATATATACCTGAGCCTGGAAAAATAAGGTTGATTATTGCTTGACAGTTAGGATAAGGCTTAGAGGAGCTCGTGGCTTAGTTTACAACAGCCGCACGGATCGATCTCTGAGGTTAAGCTACGCTTGCCGAGGTTGTTCCGTGGATGGGTGACCATCTTATACATATCGAGTTCCTCCGTGTTTCGGAAGGCACGTTAAATTGTGGGTCCCGGCTGTCATTTTCGAAGATCTTTGACAGTCGTTAACAGTAGTCAGAAGCTTGAAAGTCTGACAACCAGTCTTACCGAAGGGTATCGTGTTAATACCCAAGTAACTGGGTTGTGGAGGTCAGATAGGCAGTCGCTCCATGTAAAACACTGGTATCCAGCTGCATCCGGTGAGACTGGAAGCCGGCTCCAACATAGTTTGGAACAAAGGCTAAGCGAATATATAGTTAGGATAAGACTTATGACATGATTACGAAGATTGTATTCATGACGCAGGCTTGATGCTCTGTTTGAACTCATATTGATCAGATAGGTATAATAATAGGTCGGGGAAAAAGTCTTTTCTTGTAATAAAATCTCTTTGGCTTCAAAAATAACAAATGAGGTTCAGTAGGTTTCTTTCAGTGAGCTTGTGAGGTACCCAAATGTCTGTAGGAGGTAGGACTGAAAATCGGCCAACATCTATTTTTCATGCCCATAAGTAACACTTTTTTTATTTATATGGCAAAACAACTTAAAATAAGTACTTACATTTGTATACCATCGATAGTAATATAGTTACTGAGAACAGCATTTTATACGGCGACATATTTATATCTGGAACAATCATAGGAAATTAGCATATTCACCAAAAAAAACGCATATTTGGTAATAAAACATTGTTTTTACACGCCTTTCCTTAAAGAAAACGTTGTAACCTTTTATAAAAATATACCAAACAAAAACATTGTCTTAAATAAAAGTCTACCCACTTTGTTCAACTCTTTACTGTAAAAAGCTCTATCTGTCGGATGTGACGTAACAGTTCTCATAATGGCGTAGGTATTCCTTTTGTATCTTTGTAGGTGAAAAATGTATTGGGCTTAATTAATTTGCTTTGAGTATAAAAAGGTCTAAGTAATTTAGCTTAAATCCTGTCTAGACTTTTGAACTTTAAAGGAAGGAAAGGTACATTTTAAGGGAAAGCATAGTTTCGCGGTATGGTTTAAACAATCTTCAAACTACCAAAGGTTTATAATGGACTTCCAATTGAGTTGGAGCTGTTGTACCATTGATGGAATGGTGATCCTAAGTGTATCCTTACTTAGGTCTGCTCAGAGTTGCCCCAATTGTTGTCACTAATTAACAGCATATTCATTACACATTTAACTTGCAGGAAATAATTAAGGATTTAACTACCTCCTTGGCGAAGTGGTTTAGGTCGCCACGCCACTACCATTGCATTGGGAGGTCGTGAGATCGATTCCCACACGGAACAATTCTTTGTGCGATCCTCAAATAATTGTTTCGGGTCGGCTTGTACATTATGTTCGTTGCTTGTATGTTTGTAAAAGTACCCGCGACACAAGAGTAATACTTAGAGCGGGAGTTGTCTTTAAAAAAAATTAAGCGTCTACCCATCAAGAAATTGTCCTTGGTAAAAATGGTTAACGTTCACGAACCGGAAGTTGAACTTGTTTTACTAAATACTTGTATAATGTCGATTCTAAGAACTATCGTTTTACTAGTTAAAAATTATATTATCTTTTTGTAGATTGAAATAACATTTCATGTGAATTAGTTATTGACAGGGTTTCACAGTGTCCGTGCAAATGTAGTATTTTTCTAATATTGATATTGATGAACAAACAGTTAACATAAACCCGTAAGCGTGACTACGTGACTGAATCATCAAATGGGAATACTAACATTTACGGTAAAACAGGCGCTCCCTGCGCCTGTTTTACCGTAAATAGAGAAATAGAAAATGTATCCACTAATATAAATCACTAGCTGACCCGCGCAACTTCGTTTGCGTCACATAAGAGAGATGTCAAAATTTTCCCCGTTTCTGTAACATTTTTCAGTCGTACTCTGCTCCTATTGGTAGTAGCGTGATGATATATAGCCTATAACCTTCCTCGATAAATGGACTATCTAACACTGAAAGAATTTTTCAAATCGGACCAGTAGTTCCTGAGATTAGCGCGTTCAAACAAACAAACAAACAAACAAACAAACTCTTCAGCTTTATAATATTAGTATAGATTTTTCAAATCGGACCAGTAGTTCCTGAGATTAGCGCGTTCAAACAAACAAACAAACAAACAAACAAACAAACAAACTCTTCAGCTTTATAATATTAGTATAGATTAGCACAGATCACAAAAAATAAAAAGGAGTAATATTCCAAAAGCTGTCTGACAACTTAAGAGACCCATGGATGTAAGGTTTGCCTCTGTCGGTGGGGTGTTTGATTCAGCTACTTTATATTGGAAATAAATGAAAAGAATAATTATAATCTAGATAGATCGTGCATGCCAAGGCACTCTATTAAGTAGTCAGACTATAATTTTAAGTAGAGTGTTGTCACTCGATTCTATGTTCGACTGTTTACTAAAGTCCTAAAAGTAAAAGTGTTCTCTTTCAGTAGTTGCTCTTTTATTTGGCATTCTTAAATACATAAATATTCAAATATTTCACACAAAAATACTCACGATTTATATAAAACTCAAACTTTAAAAATCACAATACACTTTCAAATATTATCGGTACACAGGGGTCACAGAGATATGTACTAAATAGTCCACATTCGAAATGTAACTGATAAAACTGCCCAGTCGTCGATACTAACAACATAATAATATACAGATGTATATAGTCTTGTTATGGTTTATAGTACGCCTTGTTGGTCTTGATCTTTGTTACAAAAATAATTAAAATATTATATGGTATTTTATTTTATCATATTACTATGGTCAGTGGTAAACCTGGTGACAAAGTTGTTCAAGGCCCTTGAAATACCTTTGTCATAATTCATAGATTGACCTTTTACGTGTTCTCCGAAATACGGGGACGCTCAGCCCAATTACGACTAGGTCCATCGACCCATCTAAGAAAAGACCGTACCTACTTAGGGTTGCTTACTCACAGATCGTGTACAGATCGCTGAGCGCAAGTAGCTGTAAACGCCTCGATTTCGATTCGAAAATATGAGTTTCACTTGATAATATTAAAACTGTTATTTCGATACTTCCAGAGAATAATGAATGAGTCAGCTGAAATTATAGTAATTTTACAGGAGAATGACTTAAAGGCAAATAGTGCCTCTTCCATTGGTATAAAAGAGAAGTGACTCGGCCATATTAATCAGAAAGGTTTTAAGTTATTCTGTAGTTATGAGAAGAAAAAATATTCCAAGTAAATTGATTTCTAGTAACCTACAATATAGGTACATACAGAGTTACATTATTTGAACTAGAAAAAGCTGCAAAATGAAAGTAGTTGCTTAAATTGAATAACGGCTAATCACTTATTTAAGCAATGAAACAGATCTCAGAGTTTAATATTACACTAACTTCTATCTTTTACTTCACACGATTGGTTATTTTCATCTCACAATTTAATAATGAAAACAGATTAATTTAAAAGTAACTTTTAACACAATAATAATTTCAGAAGATTATTAACAAACAAACACAACGTGAGACTTAAAATGTATATGTTAAGTTTTTTTTATTAAGTAATAACAGTATGTTACAATTTTTGTTAGTTAACCGAAGACAATAATTAAGTTATCTACATGTGTATCTGTGTGACCTCTGACGCGCGGTATCTTAAATATTTGTACGAGTCCTATTTAACGACGCATTAATTACTTATGATTGTGTTTAATTGATGGTGGAGAAATTGAAAATATTGTTTTAGTCACTCTAACTAGAATTATTAAATTAAAAAAGGGGGTACTTTTAACTCGTTTACGATGTCGGTTAAAAATAGGTTCGTTGCACACATACATACATAAAATCACGCCTTCTTAAAGTAGGCTAGGTTCCTAAGGGTAGGCAGAGACCAGGAAACATTATAACTTTCTTCATTCACATCCATACATCTTGTCATACACGACCTCCAGTTACAAGTACGACGCACCTGATCTTAAAATAAAAAAATATTAATTATTATAATAAGCTTAAAAACAGATGAAAAATATCTTTCAATCGTATTAGAAAGTTTTTTTGTACAAACGCTACTTGACCATACGGATTCTGGTATGGACATCTGAACTCAAAGTGAGTAACTTGCAGAATTCTTGACTAGTCAAAAAAAAAACTATTGTAAAGTTAGTAATTGGCTATGCTTTTAGTGCTTACTATAACTTGCATACAAATACACAGAAGCACACACAATCCTTCCGTTCTGAAACTTGATCCTTGACTTTTAAGGCTTCGGGAACAGTGCACTTGTGTACACACCTAATATTCTTGATACTTGATGTACGTGAAATTATTGTCTTATTATGGCAAAATTAAATTATTTATCAATTTAGGTCAAATATTGACACTAGTGGCAGTCGCCACATTTACTGAATCTACCATTAGCATGTCGACGAGGTAGAACCTTAAGAGAAGAGCAAAAAACTCATGTCCACTTTTTTCAATCGCTAAATGATTTACAATGTGATTGATAAAACGTCAATTACTTATGTAAAAAAGGAGTCTTATGTCTATTAATGTGACCTTTGGATTATCTTTTTACGAAATTAGTTTAACCCTTTAACCCGTAGACATTTAAGACAGTTAAAACCTCAATAATCAAATAAAGTTTGGTATTCAATTTACTTTTCTTTGAAGTAAGAGTTCTTTTTGCGACAGGTTCATTAAGCGTCGTCTGATTAATGCTGGCTGATTTTGTATCCCTTCCGGTTCCTAAACGTTTAAAAATAAAAGGACATTTCAATCTATAGATAATTTTCGAATCCTGAAGTTGCTTTAAGATTTAGTAAAAACTAAAATACGACGGCTGAAACTATTCATATTTGATTTAAATATTCATTTTGTAATGGCTTAGGTATAATGATTTTAATTAGGGCTAATTAGACAACAATCCTGAACTATTGTAATATGGTAAAGTCCTTCAAGTGAATGAAGAAACCTTTACAAATATCATTTAGTCTCCTATCCTTTCAATCCCCGCTTTTTTTTTTAATCCCTTTTGGATTCATTCCCATTCTTCACTACCAAGTATGATGACTAAACAACTGAAATTATTAAACCCTTGCAGTTTGATCCCACGCATTAATAATCCCAAAAAGCCGTAATTTGTTTACATTAAGTGTATATACCTAGTTTTTCAAACATAAAGAATCCAAAGAGTATCCATCAATATGTCATAAGATTCCAATAAAAAAACAATAACGGTAGGTAAAAGTAGAGAAGAACTTCACCTTTGTAAAACTTTTCAATTCACCGCCGGCAACGTTCTTTTCCATTCCAAGTTTTTATAACAACTAAAGAAAACATTGGGGTTATTTTTTTCTCTGACTATTTGCATAATACGTCAGTCTACATTTTTGATATTCAGTCGTGGAAAGTGTTGAAAATATATTTTTATTTCGTTCGTACATCCATTAGAATTTATTGCATTTGATTTATATCATAAATTAACTTTTGATTTATCATAACGAAAGCTATGTAAAGAGTACCCTTTAAACACTTTTAAAGGTCTGTAAAAAAAGCACTTTAAAAGTGTCTTTGGACATTGGTCACCCATCTGTGAATAGGTTTCACCAAACCTCGCTCATCCTGAACTATTAAAAAGTCATCTTTATATCCGAGCAAAGTTAAAAAAGTATTTTATCTAAAACACAGTATTTTAAAAGTAAGCAAAGTCCTATTGGTTTTCCAACTTCTCTTCCCAATAGTAGCCAGGAGTATGGTGTCGTGCCTAGTATTTTGAACGGCTTCATCCGCCATTACGTGGGACACTATCTTAACCGCGAAACGTGGCAAGCGTGGGTGTCTTTTATACACCTCTGCCTACACCTTTATTCAAATAAAACCGGAGTCTTGTTATACAGTATTTTTATAACCTTTGTTATTCAATTAATCCAGTCTTTTTTATGATTTCACGCACGGTAAACGTTTTTGCATGGCCAATACATTAGGTTGTTAATTGCGCGGCATCCATGATGGATGTCACCAATACAGTTAAGTGCATTCGCAATGTCGTACGTGTTAATAGTTTCCGATCACATACTAGTCCTCTCATTAGGCTTTTCTTGTAGTAACTATCCGAATTTTCGTATGAAACATTGAAACTTATCAACAATATGAAAATGTGAAATGGTGCTACTGGCGTTCTTTGGTCTTTGGATTCACACATAGGTATAAGACTCAAAGCCTTATTCTATAAATGTACCTATGCAATAAATGTTATGCACTTATACTTCAAGCAAGTTCTCAATAGATTTGTCTTATCATTATGAATCCCATGTCTTAACTGATTTACCGTGTACTCCTATGGGACTAAATAGGAACATCAAATTAAAAAGCTAAAAAGCTTAATACACACAGACAGATATACATTTCACCGATACTCTATAACAATGCAGCAATAAAAGCATTTACTCCAATTAATGCAAATACAACCTTTACCTGCCAGTCTTATTTCTCCCATACCCCCGATCAGTAACAACTCAACATGTTAAAGAACCAAAAGAATAGAATAATAAACAAAAACAATATAAGAAATAACTTGTCGATTGAAGAAAACATGAGTACTTTGTATTTCAGAGATTATTATTTAAAAGACTTTAAGTATATAAGCCCAGATGTGTTAAATTTGAAGAAGAATAAGATTTTTAATAAGGATGTGGAGAAGCCAGTTATTAAGGAGGATATACATAAGTCTATGTTGGAGATGTGGGTGTTCGAAGTTATGAAGGGACTGAAGCAATTCTTCTATCAAGGATCTTTGCATGGAGTCAAGTAAGGGCTAACTAGCTTAAGATATTATAGACATATACTCGTACATATCAATCAAAAATGTAATTGAAATTCCTATCGTACCGGATTTTTTCGTAACAAATATTAATCGACATTGTATGATGTGCATTTTTTAAACCTCATTGGCAAATCTTTAACCTTATTGTACCCACAGGTATAGCTTTCCTCCTGGAGATAGCGTTTAGAACTATACCCTAGTACCTAAATAATACGAGCATAAAAAATGATCAGTGTGGAAACCGAAATAATAATACACCCTAATAGCGACACCAAATTTGTCAAATTTTATACATTGATTCGTTAATTTCTTCTCATTGCCCCAGGTACATCTTCGAGCCAACCTTCGGCAAGAAAGAGAAATGGACCTGGGTAGTAATCATGATCATCAGCATATTAATCTGTGCCGTGATCATGATCCAGCTATTCTGCAAATGGACTTCCACGCCTTTCGTCAACGTTATTGATTCTGTGCCCACGCCCATCTGGGCCGTGCCATTCCCAACTGTGGTCGTTTGCCCACACTTGCATGTTAAGATGTCGTATGCTAATGTCTCGGAGTTGAAAGGGTGAGTCTTGAGCAAAGTTGGAAGAGAGAGAAGACAAGTAGTCAAAAAAATATTACTAGTTATATACAGTTGTTAGAAACATCGACAAGGTTCAACTACTTAATTCTTTCATACATTTCTAGTCGTACAACTGTAATTGAAAATAAACCATGCAGTAGTCAATATTTACACCGTCGTAGTCGCCACGTTTATTGACAAGACAGTGATGATATTATATGTATAATGAAAGAAAATCTCAACAAAATGGGATGAGGAGAGAAGAAGAATTTTTTTTAATCCTCTAAAGTCTGCTAGACAAAAGCCGCCATACAAGAAATTAAGGAGTTAAAATACAACATGCCTCATTCATTTTATTTAAGACTAGCTGACCCGCGCAACTTCGCTTGCGTCACCTAAGAGAACGGGTCAAAATTTTCCCCGTTTTTGTAACATTTTTCGTTGCTTCTCCGCTCCTTATGACCGTAGCGTGATGTTATATAGCCTATAGCCTTCCTCGATAAATGGGCTATCTAACACTGAAAGATTTTTTAAAATCGGACCAGTAGTTCCTGAGATTAGCGCGTTCAAACAAACAAACAAACAAACAATCAAACAAACAAACTCTTCAGCTTTATTATATTAGTATAGATTTGTGTTTACATTCCTGTAACTGTAATAGCAAATTGTTTCGTTATCCTTAAACATTTTTACAAACCAATTCAGAGTTCTCAAAACTGTACCTATAAAAATTCTATGAATGAAAACATGATGCGGCAAAAGTTCCACGAAGATCTGTAAGTTAATTGAATTATATTCTTTGTTATTGTGTTTTCAGTTCTCGGGAATTCTTCGCGTCATTAATGTGCCCGCGGATGGCCAACGACAAGAAATTCATTGATAAAAGATTGGACCCTCGTCACGTTACTATGTTTAGAGAATTTATGATGCAGGTACGATTTTAAAAACTAGTTGTATAGTCACTTGTCACCCTCCTGCGTGCTAAGTTGATTTTACAAATATAGCTTGTAAATATGAGCTCTTTATGCGTTTCAGCCGTGTTTACTTGGGCTTATGTGGCGCGGAAAGTACCCTTCTTTCAGCACCTAGAGCTATAAAAAAAGGTGCTGAAGGAGAAACAATCCTGATCCAATAACTAAACTAAGAGTAAAAAAAAACAAACTTCTGATATAAAAGTGTAAATTTTCGCAGTAATTAAAAGAACAACTACGTACTACTATTTAATTATTGAATGCTTTTCTTTCTTTAAGGGGTCTCCGACTTGTGAAGATATAATAAAGGCATGTAACTGGCCGGCAAAGCACGCTGCTAACTGGGAGATAGACAAATGCTGTGAACTCTTTAAGCCGATATTCACCAATTATGGGCTCTGCTATGCTTTTAACAGTCTACCGTTGAACGCTATGTAAGTTAAGTAGTTATATTTACCTAGTACTCTAGGAGTCACTCTTGATGTGCCTAAGCTTGGAGGTTTTGCCATCTGTTAGTAGTTCAAGTGTGAACCGTATCAAAAAGACGATGATTAAGATGCATTTTATTAACTTCCACAGTTTTTCATTCAAGAAAGGCCTAAGTTTTGATGTACCTATTTCAAATTATCCTTTAGAAGTTACTTTTTACCAGCAAATTGATAAGATACTTTTCGGGAGCCGCTTTTAGCTGAAGATTTTTTTTCTTCTAGGTCTAATGACACACTAGAGTGGCAGAAATCCTTTCACAACGAAGCAAGACCAGCTGCTATCAAATGGGGCCTTGACGTCGGGTACCCGAAGGTATTCCCTCCTGACCTGACGATGCAGCCACTGAGGGTAATGGCTTCTGGAGAGGCCAACGGACTTGGACTGGAGCTGTTCCTGAATAATAGCGAGCATCAGATCGCTTGTGAAGGAAATAGCGTTGGATTTACTGTGAGTTTTTCATTTATTTTTCTAATAAGAAATAGGTAATAAACATATTTTGTAACATACTTTTCCTTCAGTTTCACACTAGAGTCGCTAACTACCCAGGTAATTATATTAGTTATACAGACTGACATTACCTTTTTCTACTAACGACCCAAAATATTGTCCTTTTGTGGCAAATAACTTCCTCGTGCTCAACGCCCAAATAGAACAGAAGTTACAATTAATTATGGACTATTTTACTTAAAACGTGCACTTAATACAACTACTAACTCTTTCTTGCTAATGCTAAACAAATGTGTATAACGAACAAGCCTTTCAGCTCGTACTTTATTGTGTGTTTCACCAGGTATTAATAAGTTCTCCAACAGACCACGTGTACACGAGCACAGTACTTCGACTACCGATGGACAGGATGACGACAATCGAAGTAACTCCCCTTACATACAAGACAGACCCATCTCTCCGCGCTCTCTCGCCGTACAAGAGGATGTGCTTTTTCCAGAACGAGAAGAAACTACATTACTATGAGTTTTACACTGATAGTAATTGTAAACATGATATGCTAGTGCGAGAGGCTAAGAAGATGTGTAATTGTGTGCTTTATAACTGGCCAAGTAAGTACTCATAAAAATTGCAGCCGGAATCAAGGAGCGGTCATGAGCTTATGAATCTAAATTTATTGTCACTACATACGATCAAATTGAAAATAAATTAGTGTGACTTGCCAATATGTTATATGGATGTCAACTTACTATTGAATGATTGGAAGTTATAAAATCAATATAAGATGCAATTTTGCAATAGAAAAAGTTACTTAGAACCATCACAATTTTTTTTTATAAACTCACTTTTGTCCCATTGCTGGGCAAAGGTCTCCTTCCGGAATAAGGGTGGGCATTGAATCAAATCGTTCTAAGAGATAGGTACTAAAAAAATATTTTATGTTTGTATATTGCAGTTTATCCATTACGGAGAGTTTTAATAACAATCTCAATAAAAATAGACGCTAAAGCTGTACAATTTTACAGGGAAATTCATGTGGGAGCCGGTCTGTTCCACAAAGGACGACTACAATTGTATTAATAAAGTCGGAGGTAAGTTTCCAACAACAGCTTATTAGATACTATTTCGAGAATCAAGTGAATGCAGCGGTAACAAATTGTTTTTTGCAGTGACCGTGTATTTTTATTTGCGTAAGGATAATTAGATTCGTACTGGGAATAGGTTTTCCATTACACACCTACTGACAACCAATAACTTATACCTGGGTCTAACGCATTAGTGCTTTTTACTTAATCCAGAAGTCAATTGACAGAAGACAGTCGGTAAAAAAAGATACAATTGGAAATCAATGATCGACTTTTAAGAATCATTGCGTTGCTCTAGCAACGGCTGCTTACTGTAACTCATATACTTATGGCATAATATGGCTCTTTTCTCGCATCGCTTATTTATAGTCTCAGGTTGGTTCTGGGTTATCAGCCTGGTAGCTGTAGCTATCGTTAAGCTTTGAAGCTCAACCTTAAATGTAAACTACAAAAATATAGTTGTTCTCCAGCAAAAGTAGAAGAGCAACAAATCTACGCATACTACGCCGAGAGTGAGGACGAGAGAGGTACTCAGCAAGAGTCCAAGTCTTGTCATCCGTCGTGTAACGATATTATATACGCGTCGCAAGTGTTCTACTCTGACCTCACTAAGGATATGGCGAACAGTTCTCATAAATGGGGAAAGTTAAGACCGTAAGTAAATTAAATAAAAAGTACGCGTATACTCGCGATACTCTCCGCAGCTAAATACAATAAACTTGTGGACCAAAACTCGAGCCTAGATAAAAGACTGTTACTTTCGACCTTTATTTACCTGATACTGATACCTTATTACCAGTAATATAAACACATGCTATATTATACAAAACAGGCTTTATATTTTTATAAAAAAAATCAAAACATCGCACTTCTGAAAATAATACGAGTATGCCCATGTAAAATTTTCAAGATAAACGTGGCCAGACTAGATAATATGGAGTGACATGACGTGACAATATGCAGAACTTTAATATAAGTATAACATAACTTTTCTTTCAGTGGTGAAGTTACGCAAATCAACGTTCACTTTTACGATGACATGTTCCTTGGTCAGCATCGTCATGCGCAATATGATGACTTCTATTTTGTTGGTAAGTTCATGTTTCAGATAAACTCACCGAACTTTATCACTTACCTAAGCGTTCTTTGTACTTTTATCTTACAAAGACACATAAGCCATATCCAAGGTTCCTGCTACGGTAATTCCATTGATAGGTGAGCGAACAGAGCAGATGCTTAAGGAATAAAACTAAGACTAAGCTACCATAAAAGCTCGTCAAAGGATGATCGCAACTTTTGTTAAACAAAATAAATAGGAGTGAACTCAATGAAGTACTTTGTGCCTGCCAAAAACTATTAACGTTGACAGTCATTAAGACTTATATATTTTTTGTTTCCCAGGGGCCATTGGTGGTCTTCTCAGTCTATTCCTAGGCTTCAGCATCATAAGCGTCGCAGAGCTAATATACTTCGTGCTCCTGAAACCAGCTTACCTCGTCTTGAAGGAAATGCAAAACAATTAACTGTGACATTGCGTCGTGCCCTTCACAATGCTTAACTCCTACGTATTATTCAATCAACTAGGATCAGCTTAACCTTGAGCACTTAATAAAGGTCCTGCAAGTTATTGTTATTGTGTTACTTTAATAATACTTTCCTTTTCTTAGATCTTAGATAGGTACCTAAGTTATAAAACGTTCTCGTTTGAAATGTCGACTGTTAGATGATATTTGGTTCAGTGTTTGATTATATTACTATAGTGATAGGTTTTCTCACAGGATCTAGTTGATTCAGATAATGAGTAAACTACAGATTTCGCACCGCAACTAACTCTAAGTACAATATGGAAACATGGCAAAAGATATGACTACTGATCTATGCAACCTAATTTACTTATGCAAGTACGTTTTACCTACTACTCTTTTCTTTGGTCTGCAATAGGTATTGTAAGAAATTCTATGAGCATATTAATAACCGTAATTCTCATAATTGTAAACCCCGATTAACCGTGAGCTTAAATCAGTGTACATACAACTCCCACGTGTTGCGTATTAAAGATATTATTAATTCACAATTACGTATTACATTTCGCCTCCGTAATTTCAACCTTAAAGAAAATAAGGCATTTTAAAAGCTAACGCCTTAAAACTTTAAAAAAAATGTAAAAATTATCTGTGACAGTTTGTCAAAGTTCGGAAACAAACATTATTATAACCTAAAATATTTGTATTTTTATCTTGTTTAAATAAAATCATGGCTGTGGTGGAGGACGGAGGTTACTTGGGGTGTCCTCACTGGATCGTTGAGGACATCAAGGTGTTGAACGACAGGCTTAGCGCTGAAGTGGTGGAACAGGTCAATGATACTCAGGAACTGGTGATGCTTAACAACTTCGCGCGGGAAAGTAATGAGTACCAGTTCAAGAAATGCATACAAGAAAGGTATATTTTTCTTCCAGATATCTCCTATATGATGAAATGGCCAATAAACCCCTTCAATCACCACAAAAAAAGCAAAGTAGGATTTAAACATCTATAGAGGAAACATTTATATGCTTTTTAAAGTTTCCATCGCCAAAACTACTTAAATGACTATTAATGCTTAAATTACAAATGCGAACTTATTGCTTAGTGTGAATGTTTGTAACTTAATTACGACAAAAACTACTAAACCAATTTAGATGAATTTGGTAGGTACATAGCTAGTTTAAACTTAGTCTTGATCAACACATAGCATATTATATAGGACTGTTTACCCTAGTAAATCTTTTAACGCTGCACTCTATTACTAGATAGTTATTTCCCGTTGCTTATATTAAAGTCTTAATTAGAATATCAGACATCGCATCCTGGCGCTGGGTATTAGACGACTTGAACAAACGCTTGAAGGAAGCGATAGGAACGCTTCAATACGAACACAACGCCATACGTGTGGTGATCGAGAGGATTGTAGACGAGCTGAACGGAAGGTGTCGAGAGGCCACGCAACCAGGTGCCTTGAAACCAATGTCTGATAGTGTTGAGAAGGCTATTTTACAGGTAGAGTGAAACTTTTTACTAAATACAGATACTTAGTGATCTTTTTAAGAACGGTCAGTTGTTCACGCTGATAATAGTGTGAGAATACGTATTTTAAATTATCGATTTTCGGATGAATGGCTCGGAAATTTAGATTATTAAAAACTAACTGCGCCACTAAAGTACCCGACTTATTATCCTAAATCCAAACACAGTTGATATTAGAAAGTCGGAAAAGCTTTAGTGCAAACCTAACATGATACGTAAATAGAAAAACAATAGCACATATTTTACGAGAATATCCTTGACGTAGAAGCTCATTTTATTTCTTTACCACGGAAAAGTTCATACGTAATTGGCTTCTACTAAAACTCACCGCACGAACATTTCCCTTTTTTTCTAAAAGTAGTATGTTGTGTACCCTTAAATTTCAATAGAAACAAATCTATAACAACTGTTATATCTTGTTAGGAATGCCATTTCCTTAGCGATCAAAAGAAGAAATTCGAACATATGATACTTATGTTAGAAAAACAAACGTCTGTTTTGGACAAGACAAGGAAGAGAATTGAAGATGATATTCTCAATAAAGAACAAGCGCTGAGTGTCGAAGAGAGCTGTGCTAGTATAAGTCTGGATTCATTGCCTGTTGCTGATGCTAGAAAAAAGCAAAAGAAAAAGTAAGGAATCGCACTGTATCTTGTTATGAAGTAGATAATGGCTTAATGAGACTCTTTTAGGCCGAAACTTAATGAAATTATGGTCATTTCAGAGAATCACCACTTACACGATGGGAACATCGATGCACAGCACTTAAGCGAGCTGGACTTCAAGCGTTAAGTAATGCCATCGCCACGAGGCAACAGGTTAGATACTTAATAACATTGAAAATAATATAAATAAATTATTCTACAATAGTTACTTTTGTTTTCCTTTCTGATCGTCAGGTCCGAGGATCCAGGGTTTATTTGTCGATAGCAGCCCAGTCGTATTCTGCGAGAGTAGATTCTGCGCTAAGAAGGCGCTTGCATACGAATAAAGTCAAACTGCAAGATCTTTTCTGGCAGAAGGAGGAGGTAAGAGCTTTTAAGTTTAGAAAGCACAGACATCGCAATTTTTGTTCTTTTGAGAGGCTTTAGTGTTAGTAAGCCACCTTATAAGGAAGGCTTACAGCTTGACTTATTCCCCTTCTTTCTAAAAGGCTTTTTCATTTGTTCTATAAACCACAAAATCATATATAAAAAAAAACTTGATTATGTAGGCAGCACGAGATTACAAATGCTTGGCAGAAGAATTGATAGCAACAGAACAGAATCTGCTTGAAACAATGGAACAAGAGCGTATGATAATAGCGAGGCAGAAAGACCGGAAATTAAGACCGCCGGGGGAACTGACGAAAGACGAAGTGGACAGGAAACTTAGAGACGAACTCGGAAGACTGAGGAACTTTATGAAACAGTTGAGGACCAATCATGCCAGAATTACGTAAGTAAAATTACAAAATTCAGAAGTAAAACAATGTTCATGTTTATATTTAAAGTTGAACACCACTAAGGTCCAGTTCCACTTCTATATATCGTTCAGTTATCAAGTCGGTAGGAATGACAGTTATTTTCATATACTTGACACTTAAATATAAACTGTGGAACTGGCCCATAATCTCATTCGGCGGACCAGAACATAAACCAGACTTAAGGTAAATGTGTAAAGTTTCTAAAAGATTCAAGAATGATAATCTAACACGTTGTGTAATAGCTACAAGAAAATCAAACTTTTCATTCTTGCAGCACCTTACAGAACCATTTAACAGAGAGTATGGCCCGCATCGACTGTTGTATCGAAGATATCATGAAAGTCGTTGGAGTGGACGAAAACAGGATATTACATCGACTGGGAGAAGAATCCACAGGGACCCCTTGCCCTCCTGCTAGTAATGTTAGAAGAGAATCGTCCCCTAGGATACCAGATGATCAATTAGAATCTATCAAAGAAGAAGACGAGGAAGATGATTATCCTTTTGATCATTAAGATACAGAAAAGCTTATCGTTGATAATGTAGCTCTCTCAGCTTGAATTACATTAGCCCCATGATTTCACAAAGGTTTTTCCGAAAATTATTTGTTTCTAATTATGTCTGTTCCAAAGAATTTTTATAAATAGTAATTCTTTAGTAATATATTTTATTATATTATATTTGTGTTTCAGATTACTTTACATGATTGTTTATTACTAAATTCAGATACAATTATTAACGAGATTTTCTATGATTTAAATTATGAATGATGGCGATAAAAGACAGGAGAAAATGTCTCCTAAAATATTTATAAAATGTTACCAGGGCTAGTATCTACGTAAAGATATAAAAATATTATATTTGTAGTAATTTAAATTTTAAGATTTTAGTTGTTACTTTTATATAAAAAAAAACTAATGTTTACTTTTATTTTTGATAATGTTTATTGGAAACGAAACTATAACGATATCACAAAATTATTTAAAACATATTTGTATCAGTACAAAAAAGTGGGTACATAGCAAAAATCTTCAGCATTTCATACACAAAATAATTTATCTAATTTTAAATGAAATTACTAGAGTAGTTTTGGACTAAGAACTCGGTACTTTTAGAGTATACTATTCGCAAGAAAGGAGCTATCAAAATACGAGAGCTTTCCGGGAATTCCACGAAGCAATTTTTTTAAATTTATTTTTAATGGGAGTGTTTAGTCCAAAACTAGTATTTTTACTAATAAGGCTGGCATGGCGTATTAAAAATAATGCAGTGTTGCAATTTAATTAAAGCATCTTATAATTAAATTATTAAGTGTTGATTATATTATGGTTAAAATGGCCATCAATAAATATATTTCGATTATATTCTTACAGTTAGAATAAATGAGATTATTACTGTTTTTATAGCACAGATTTATTTCTATAATTGTGATTGGATTGAATAAAGTTATTAATAAATATTACATTGTTTTATTAACTATTTTATATTGGGTTAAATGTGGTGTTAGAAACTGATAAAACAATGAACACAAATGGTAAAATCATTATAGTCCATCAACTTAGTGAGAGAGTCTTGTATGCAAGGTTTGTGGCTCGCGGAGGGTATCAGGCACCTAGGCTTATGCGGCTGACAGTGGTCTGTGTCAGTGGCCAAGGCTCTCCACTAAATTGTTAGACTATAGTAATGTGGCAATTCCTACAAAATCAAAAGCATTGAACACATCTTTTAAAAGTTTTAAGTACATTTTATTCAAAACTTTAATACATTTTTGATAGTTCATTAAGGTGATTTTTCCAGTTCTTGATAAGAATCAAATAGTTATCAAACGCCATCAGTATATTAGATACATTTGCTGTCGCTTTATCTAGCGGATAGCTTATCAAACACTTATCAATAGGCCGTAAAACTGGCGTTTATTAAAAATCCCAGAATTTATTTCAAACAGAGAGAGCAAACAACTTGTTATTACTGAATAATTTATATTACATGTATCAATAAATATGCATAACACATTTGTATTACAAATTGATTAAGCACCAGTTTAAACACTAATGAATAAGTCTCAGATAACCTATCTGCTGGATAAACTGACAGCAATTACTGTATGTAAGCAACTGGCAACTGTCAAAATTCCACCAGTTTAGCTATCTGAAAGTTATCCAGGAGTGGTGAAACTGACTCTTAATATCTTATAGATTATCAGTTAACATTCCTAAAATAGTCAAACTATTCTACATCTTGTCATTTAGAAAAATCTAATGAAAAATGTGTGGATACCTACATATTACATGCTTTTTATAGTCCAACAACTTAGTGGAGAGCCTTGAATGCAGATTTACAGCTGTGGTATACAATATTCAGAATTCAGAACATCAGTGACCCCAGGCTTATGCAACATGCAGCTGAAGGTAGTCTGTTTGCTACAGCTTCTATATTCTAGAAATACACAGGATTATTCATTATAATTTCAGATAAAACAAGCATGCCAAGGCTCTTTACTAAGTTGTCAGACTATAGCAACTACATTAAGATTTAAACATACAGTTATATCTAATTTTAGAATAGAAAAGTAATAAATAAGTAAAATTAGGCCAACATTTTTTGAGAAATGTCCCTAACTATATCAATAAAAGTGATAATAGTGAAATAATTTAAAAATTATCACTGACCCAAAACAATAGACAAGAAGAGCTGAGTATAGTGAGTATTTCTATAAATAATGGTTTATTTCCACTGGCAAGATTAGGGTCAAATAAGAATTTTACCATCATATTTGTTTCATAGATCAAAGTTCTTTCACTCTCGTTCAGTTAAATAGTACCTCAAATTTCACTAATATTATAAATGCAAGAATCTTGATGTTTGTTATTCAATCTCACCAAAACTACTGAATAGATATTCATATTTTACCCAAGGAAATCTATTCATTTAGGTAAAGAAACAAGTAGAAGATAGTAATTCAAATAAATCAGTTGCAATCCATCTACTACAATACAATACAATACAATAATACATACCTTAAATTGATGTACAAAGATACCCCCATATTACTGTGACATAATCCCCCCATCCAGACACTACCTTATATTGATATACCAACCCACCCACATATTATGGTAATAGTTTTCTAATTCATTTCCTTATTTTGCCAGCAGAAACAAACTTAAACTGCCACTACTAAGATTATCATATTATACTTGCTTATTTTGTAGTGTATGTGTGTAGAGAGAGAAAGGAGATCATTAAATAGGTATTTTATTACTAGTTTAGACATTCTTGAGTATACTGACTTGAGTAAACATGAGCTACTTGGCTAACACAGATCGTTATATTTCTGCAAGCATAGGGTCATATAAATATCAGTTCTTAGCCTAATCTTATCATTTCCCACATGTTAGAATTGTGACTTCTTCATCAAAATCATACACAAATAAATATTAAACTTCAATGAATAATACACTGGTGAAATCAATAGTATTCATGTAAAAGCTGAAAATACAGTGTTGTGCTGTTATGTTACTTGTTTGTATAGATTCTAATATAGTAACTGTAGTAACTGATTATAGTAAAACAGCTAATGTATTTCAACTATTTATAGCAAGCAAAAACTCTTTGACATGGCAGTATCGCTAGAGTTGTGATAATGTGTGACCACACAATAAATTAGTAACAGGTGCTGCACCAAGAATAAGTTAATTTAAACCAAATGTCCATAAAGACAAAAGCAAAGTAATGCCCAGCATATTTCAAATTATACAATTAAACCAAAATATAAAAAAATCAACCAAATGGTCTCTGAAGATGTCTAGCCACAACGGTAACTGCGGGAGGCCGTATCCTATAATCCAAATTGATTTAAATGTGCTTCGCTGTGCACGTGGCTTGAAATGTTCTGAGCGGTGCACAGTACCTCCATGTGACATTTCTTGCAGTACGCTGTCTCCTCATGCTCAGATGATAAGTATGATTCAATGGAAATCTCCTGATTTTCAATCAAATCTTCAATTATAGTGAACCACTCCATATGCTGTTCATCATCATCTATGTGGTTGAGAATGCTTGGGACTGTGTTCTCAATGTATGCATCACACACCTTGCACCATACTTCATGATCATTACTCACTGGGAATATACCATTCAGAGGCTTCAGACGATCAGTTATGTTAGACCGGTGATTAATGTGATTGACGTGCTCTTCGATGCTTTGTAGAGAGCATTCAATGTTACTGTTACACACCTCACAGAATACATCATCTTTCTCGCAACACAAGTAAGCGTCTAACGTGATGAACTCACCGTCGACGAGATCTTCCATTGCAGCCATCCAGTTTGAATGGTCCTCGCAATCAATGTGCATCATAACAGATTCTTCGTGCGGCAGGCTACGATTACATGGCTTACAATGCAGCGCATCATCAATGAAAGTGATACCGTTCTCGTTCATCAGCTCGACATTTTCTTTGTGCCTTATTCCGTTTGTATGCTGCTCGATACATCTACTAGCCTTCGGTATAAAGACTCCGCAAAATATGCACCGAACTCTGGTCTTGGAACAAGCGACAATTCCGTACAATAATCCCGTTTTCATTTTCATCTTGAAATTGTTGTGTTACTGATTATTATCAATTTATCAGACTGAACAAATTTATTGAATTGATTTATTTGAATGGGAAACTTGAAATTTCGCGAGATTTTTTTGATTGACAGTTTGACAGGTGCTTTTGAATTTTTTTTTATGCTAAGAATCGATGAAATTATCTGGAACGTATTTTTAATATGGCAATGTAGTAGGACAAAATTTATTAAGCTGTTGACTTACAATTTTATCTTGTATTATATAAAGAATAATATATAAATGAATCGTAATAACTCCATTAAGTTTATCTCTGAACGAAAATTATAAATTTTTAGATTTGATTTTCTGGCAATAAAGATATAATGAGTACAAAGGGGAATACCCAGGAATGCCAGGACAATACCATGATCTCATTAAAACTGGGCTAAACTCTCATAAAAAGTAGTCAGTCTGAGATTGATCATGATACTTCAACTTTAATTTAAGGAAATGGAGTACTTCAATAATTTCAAAATGTATGGTTAAGCTACCTACATAATATTATTAATATACCTACTGTTCTCTTAAGGTTCAATTAGCTCTTAGAAAGAGGGACCAATAATTAGTTTCTATTTTTATTAACCAGTTAACTTACTGTCAGTGCAGTCTCTGTCTGTTTTACAGTAAAATAAATAAAATATTATTAGCAGAATGTAAATCAGTAAATTAAAAAATGCTTAAAATTTCTTAATAATTTATTGATATTGTTTATAAAAGCACAAAATATTTTATATATTTGGATTTAAATAAGTCTTCACAATACTTAAATAATACAAGCTCAAATTAAAATTTTAGATATAAGTAGACATCTTTTAAATACATTATAGTAAAATTATTGTGACTTGCGAATAAAATAATTTTAATTCATTGCTCTTACACTGCTGGGCACAGTCCTTCCCCTGATATAAGAGAGAAAAGGCCTAGATAAACAAAATTAAATAATTCCAATTATTATGAAGAAGTATGTTTTTTCCCTTTAATATGCCTTTCCAAATTGTCAAGATTACAAGGTACTTCAATTTGGCATTTTTTACAAAAAGCTTTATCTTCTTTGGGCTCATGCATAAACTTCTTAATAGTTATATTCTGGTCTTTAATCAATAATAGAATTTTACCAAGTTCTCTAACATGTTTGGGGTCTTCATGAACATGCTCTAGTATCAGTTCCACATAATTTTCAAAATAAACTTGGCAAATTTTACACCACAAGTCATCTTTGCTGTCTTCTACAGAAAATATAGCATTTAGTGGCTGAACTGCAATAGAACAAGCTCGTCTGTGCAAGTCTGATTTTATATGAGCTGTTATTGCTTTTAAATTAAATTCTATGGTCCTGTTACAAGCCAGACAGTTTACATCAGAGCCAAGGTTTGTTAATGTCTCTGGTAATATAATAAATCCTCCGTCGAGTTTTACTCTTTCTTGTATAGAATGTAGCTCGCTCAAATGCTGGCTACTTTGTATGTGGTCAATCATCTTTTCTATGTCTGCTATTTGCTCACACACACCACAGGCCATCCTGTTGTTGTTAATTAGTATGTTGTGCTGCACCATCAGCCTCTTCATGTATAAAGTGCTATGGTCATTACTATTTATGTGTTCTTCAATGCAACTATCACTATCATTGATATTTATTTTACACAATTCACATTTAGTTTTCAAGTTCTGATCTATAACTATATCTTCGTAGTAAGCCATCGTAATTCAATCTTATTAAGTTTTAGTTCATTTAGTTTTTATAACCAGCCACAGTAAATTCTGTAAAACTCAATGAACTTAGAAGTTGGGCAAAGTTTATTGATAAAACAAAACTGATAAACATTAGCCAATATTGCCATAACCAACCAAGATGTCAAATTGTCAACTGAAGACAATGTTATTGGTAACAAATAGGTAACTAGAGTCAAGTCAACAGAGAGATACGATTAAAATTATTGAAGATATGGTATGATATTAAAATAGAACTAAATATTATCTATTTTATTTTCCTATTACAAAGGTAAAAAGAATCAAATCAAATATTTAAGCTGTTGCCAGTTTTAAAACAAAATTGAAATTGTAGCGCTTGTCTATGTTTTCATTTCTTACTGTCAGTTTCAGTAAATTTCAAGTATTTCAACCCGAATTTCGAGTGATTGCTTCTTGAAATCTGTAAATATTTAATATTGTGCAGTGAAAAGTTGTGTATAAAGTAATAAAACAAAATGTCTCAAGAATCGGATACCGAAGCAGATATTCTGGAGAACATCACTGATGTTATGAATGAATTAGTGGTAAAAATAAAATCATCTGTGATCAGTTAAAATTTTCAATAATCCATTGCTTATTGTTTGTAAATTATAACTAAAAATCATCGCTTGTACTTGAAAACGACCAATATATTAATTTGTACGTTCTTTTAGTACTAATGTTTTAATTTGATTTACAGAAAGAACTTCAAGAGCTATATGATTTTAGAGATTTATTCTTTGAAAATCATCCTATTGAGATGGCTACAGAGAAGAACAAATGCGTTGAAGAGAAGAAAGCCGTGCTCATCGAGAAGTTTGAGGCAATAGATGGTAAGAGCTCTCGACTATTATGCTGCTATGCAACCATGTAATTTGTTATATGCTACGCGCATTTGCGTCATATCAATTAAAAATTGAAACCTTACCACATTTTTTTACGCAACTTTTATTTCCAACAAACTGCTTAGCTTTTAAATTAGAATAACACTATGCCATTAAGCAAAAGTCAGCACATCAATCTTCATTTAATTAAATATTATATTGTCTTTAAAAAAAACTTCTAACAATGGCTTGATTTAAAATGCTCTGCTACTGGTATCTATTACAAATCATACAAAATCTTTGCTTAAACATTCAATAATATTATGACTTCCAGTTGACACCCAAGTACCGTTTGCCCACCGAGCTAAATTCCTCTACCTCAAGGGCCGTTGTTACAACATAAGTCCGACATATGATGCTAGAGCTACCCAGTGCCTCAGCAAGGCTGTGAAGCTGAACCCACATCTTGTGGACGCATGGAATGAACTTGGAGAGTGTTACTGGAAGAATATGAATGTGAAGGAGGCTAAGGCTAGCTTTGAAGGTGCACTGAAACATGTAAGTTGACATATTTGTGCAGGAAATTGTTGTTTTTACCTTATTCAAGTGCTGGATAATGGTCTCTCAATGCAACTTAAATACAAACTGGCAGCTTTTGTTCATCAATGACTTTTTTGGGGTGGGTTTTAGGCTGGTTTACTAACAACAATCAGTCAAGCTTATCTTGGAAGCTTAAGAAAATCTTGTCAAGCACTTAAACCATACTCGATAAAAATCTGTCAACTGAGAGCTATGCTCTTACTATGTCCTTGCAATAGATTTATACTTTAAGGTGTAAACAAGTTTTACTATAAAAATACTTACCTTACCTTTACCAACATAAGCCTTCTGTTATATTCAGGATCGCAACCGTCTATCTCTCCGATGCCTCTCAATCATTCTCCGTCAAGAGAGTGGAGATAAAAAACGTGCTGATGCCACTCCAGCCATCCTCAAAAGTGTTGAGCTGGCTAAAGAAGCTGTAGGCCAGGACATAAAAGATGGAGTGTCCTGGTCTGTGCTCGGCAATGCTTACCTGTGCCAATTCTTCATAGTGGCACAAGACCCATCAACACTGAAGCTGTGCATGAGTGCATATAAGCAGGCAGCTTTAGATCCCATTGCTAAGGGACAACCTGATTTGTATTACAATGAGGGAATTGTAAGTACTTTTATGTTCATATTAATATGATTTATTTTATCAGATTTGATGGTTGGAATTTTGATGGGTGATGATTGGAAGGTCTGAGTTTGGGACAAGAAATTCTTTACAATGTTAAGCAACATGGTTTTCAAATTTCAGAAATCTGAACACCTTTTAATAACATATCAATGAGTTTAGTGAAAATACCTTTAATTAAACCAGTCACTAAGGAAACATGAAACATTACACAATCAATAAAGACTACAACCTAATATAGGAGATACGCAGTAACATACATAAAATAGTCAACAACAGACTAACAAGTCTTAACCAAAATAGTTTCACAAAAGTTACCATCAAATCTTGAATTTCCAGGCACTAAGGTACTCAGAGCAGTACTCCCAAGCATTAGAGAAGTTCTCCCACGCGCACAGGCTGGACCCGCCGTGGGCAGCTCCTATCCGTGAACGTACACGACTGGCCAACTTCATGACGTCAGCACACGCGCTTGTACGTACGCGGGGGAAACTGAAGGCTAAGAAACTGGCTAATATGGTGCAGGTTAGTGTTGGTTGTTGAAGATATTTTATCAGATCCGTTATACATTATATCCGTTACTAATTCATAGTAGTGCAACCCAACATTTCGTATTTGTGTGCACTAATTCTCATCACTATATAATACAAAGCAAGTTCACTTCCATTTTCGAAGATCTTGGACAGTCATTACCAGTAGGCAGAAGCTTGAAAGTCTGACAACCAGTCTTATCGGGAGGTCGTGTTATAACCTATGTAAACGGGCTGTGGAAGTCCGATAGGCAGTCGCTTCTTGTAAAATACTGGTATTCAGCTGCATCCGGTGAGACTGGAATCTGATTCCAACATATTTGGAAGAAATTCTAGGCTGATTGATTCATATTAATCAGGATTCAATTTATTTCACATTGTAATTCACTTCCACAGTCAATCGACAAGAAAATGCTGGGCTGCTACGGCGAGGGTAGCCTGCACAAGTTCGGTCGCAGCCGGGAGGTGGCACTGGAGCTGACTCGTCTGGACCAGCTGCAGGAAGGCAGCAACGAAGCCAAGGTCGTGCTCGGAAGGGTCGTCGGATCCATACACAATGATAATGCTGTACCTTTGTAAGTACTTACTGTATAACCAAGGATTTTAGTACATTGAATTTTTGATAGACAGAAAGAAAGAAAATTAACTCGAGAAATAGTTGAAGTAAAGTGTGCATAACATAACTATAGGTAAAAATTATATATATTTTTTGGATAAAGCAAGTGATTCGTTCCAAGTGAATCCTGATCGCCTTTTTTGAGTTCATAAAGTAAATTCCTGGATCATTAAATCCTGGATCTTAAAATTTTTAAGAAAGCAACTTCATAATTTTAGAAAAGTCATATAATAGCTATCTCATCATCTTCATTATGACTCATTATAAGTAGATATTCTAAGAGGGTAAGCTTATTTCATCAAACATAGAAATTCAGCTATTTTCAACATGTATCATAAAATGGAGTATAATAAGTGTATCACATCATTATATTTCCTGTTTGAATGCATCCGATGTCTGCATTAGAATTGACGCTTGGAAGTCTACTCGTCCTAAAACAGATAGCGAGATTGAGGACTCTACTCGAAGAATCTCCATTTGGTAGGTGCATTCATTATTTTAATGTTTAAACTCTTCTATACAGTGAAAACTCCTTCGCTTTCCTGAAAAACCGAATATGAGAGAATACTACGATTATTTTTAGTCCCAATGATGTTGGAATCACCAACAAGACTACTTTGTTACTATGTTGAATATCAGATTTCCTAGTAAATACAAAAGATTCGTTAAAGAAAGATCATAACCCCAAAAAATTATATGGCTACCTACCATGATATTAAAGGGTTCTGCTTTACCCTACCACCATTGATCTTTACAATTCCTGGTGGGATGGCTGAACGAGTTCTCCCTAAAAAAGTATCGTCATTTGTGTTGATTATACATTCCTAATTTATTCCCCACTTCCTTCCTTCAAGCGTTTCGTCTGCCGTTGCTCCTTACACGAAGTTATTTGCAATTTATCCCAAGGCTATCCCATGGCTTTGCCAAAGTACTCGTGGTCGCACTTACTTAGCTAATACCCCGATTGTTTCATAATCATCATCATCACTGTAGGCCGTGGTTTGTCAGTAGACGTGTCGATGTTTAAAATAAGCTTATTATTCTTAAGAATTGGGCAGGTTTATATACTTACGGTAAATTTATTCTCTGTAGCATTGACTATCACAAGTGTCAGTATTTGAATACATAAATAAATTTGATTTTGAAGAAACATTTTTTATTTGTTACAATTACGTGCGTACACACTGATATACGTTCGTAAACTACGCAACAATATAATAAGCCCTTAGTGTGAAAAGGCCAAGCAAGGATTACTTAATCTGTGTTTTGTCTTTTTTACTAGCAGAGAGACTTTATTGAAGATGGCAAAATGCTTATAAGTCATTCAAAAATGTATAGAAGGATATAAACTTTAGCCCAATTCTTAAGTATAACTGGTGCAAGCACTTATTCTATTCTTATTTTCCATAATGTTATTTCAGCACATTTGCCATGGTGGATGAGAGTATGGAGTGTGTGTTAGTGACGGTGTACAACTGGGCTGACGGCCGGGGCGCCATTATAGGGGACTGTGTCGCAATACCAGAGCCGTCGCTTTCATCTCATAAACATGAGTCGGACCTTACCGTGAGTAATGTAACATTTTATATTTCTTCTGATTTGCTCATCTCACATCAAAGTCGTCAAATAAACATACAAAATAATCATTCTAGAATCTATAGGTTTTCTAGTATTTTTGGATAAGATCATTGAGGCATTTTTCTTTAATAATAAAGTTAAGTTATGAAATACAAAAGTATTCTCCTACTTAAATGTTATTTTAACGTGTTGTTGCGTTGAATGGGATAAGTTTGAGATTTTGTAAGGGTTTGCTACTTAATAATTAGATCTTTTCAAAAACACCAGCTCGTTAATAACTAGCTAACTATAATGTCTGGCATAATTGTACTAAAAAGTTTTAAAACTAAATGTCTGATTATACAAAACAGTTCATTATAGACATTGATCATAGATTCTTAACTATCTAAAGTATCTATAACAGTTCTATCTTATTTCCAGAAATACGACTTCAAATCGATCCGCGTGAACAACCCAATGCTGCTTCTACTAAACGGTAAGCGTGTAGGTCGCAATCAGTTCGCGTGCACCCGCGTCACGAGCACGTACGAGATACATTGAGTATACGTACACGTACACGAGTGAGCGAGACGGCACGATTGTTGGGAATACGTGCTACCGGGGCCTCTGTGATTGGTGGTTAGGAGTTTAACTTATTAATTCATGTGAAGCTTGTTTTTTCATCGAAAAATTGCCTTTTTTTTAAAGTGTTACTTATCTACTAGGTTGCTAAAAAGCTATATAAACTGCTTCAAAAGTACATATTAACTAAAATTAAAAAATAATATTATGGAATGTTCTATAAAAAATTGAATGGTTATTCTATCTATGTACAGGGGCCGAAACTGGTCAGTAAAGTCAGTAAAAGTCAGTATTTTCGGACCTGGTCAGTAAAAGTCAGTTTTTTCGAAAATCGGTCAGTATTGTCAGTATTTTTCCGAGTATTTCTTTTCTTGGTTTTTATTTTCTGTTGGCCTATCTTACATTCTCGATTTGCCCAGTGATGATATCAGAGGGCTGCTTTGGATGCTCTTTATTATGTAGATGATCTGCGTATATATTGAAGCATCACATGACTTCAATAGAATAGCAAATAAAATTTTAAATTTTTTTGAAATCAGTATTTTTAAAGTGATAATTCTTTAGCGGCACTTTTTTTTGGATGGGTAAAAACTTCTAAACTCGCGTCAGGACACGTGACCTGATCGAAAATTCGTAAGACGGAAAGTTTTTTAGAGTTTTTGGTGTTCATTGCAGTATGTAAATTTTGCATGAATGCGCACGACTCACTTGTAATATATACAATCTATCTATCTTTTGTATGGTTAGTGGTCAATCTAGTGTCAAAGTTGTTCAAGCCGACTGAAAGGCCTTTGACATGGCTTAATGAGTCTTATCTTAATCGACAACGTCCGGGACCGACTTTTTACGTACCCTCCGTGCACGGAGACACTCGGTTCAAATACCACTATGCGGTCACCCATCTATAGTATGACCGCGCAAACGGTTGCTTAACCCAGAGAGATCGTTTACCGACCGGTGAGCACAACTGGCTATGAGCGCATCGTAATACAATAACAATTACTAAAGAAATTACAGTAGAAAAAGCTTTTTAACACTATAAAAACGAGGTGCTGGTTGACTATGGGGAATCCGGGGATGGTGAAGACCAATAACCGAAAATAAGCTTCTTAACCGACTTCAAAAAAAGGATTTTGACTTCTCAATTCGACTGTATTTTTTGTTATTTCACACTATTCATCCGAAAAACGGTTTTGAAATGGTCAGTATTTGGTCAGTATTTTTGAATTTTTGGTCAGTAAAATCAGTATTTTCGACCTTGGAACTTGTTTCGGCCCCTGTATGTACTAAACAAAAATTAAACACATCAAATGTGTTAATAACACGCTTATTGTATTATCATTTAAAATTTAATCGCAAGTCAAACAAATAACTAATAAATCACACAAGTAATTTGCTATACAAATAATGTATTAAATTTTCCATAATCACCATAAAAATCACCCCCGGTAGCTAAAAAACGAGCTTTCTAGAGTGTATGAAGTATTTATAAAGAACGTGTGACTGAATCGATCTGAGAGTTTGTATATAATTTTGCTAAATTTAAAACGCTTATTGTATTTGTTTGACGATGCCGGCCTACTAATAGTGAAACTTTTGATCTTATATAGCTGATAATATAGTCCAACAACTTAGTAGAGAGCATTGTACGTAAAGTTCCCAGCTGTCGGAGGTATACAAAATTTTGAATTTAATTCATCATTGACCCGCAGTCTTATGCAGCTGATGGTAGCCTGTTTGATATAGTTACTATATTTCGGCACCACACTTGGTCAGCGTGGTAGACTCAAGGTCCCCTCCCTCGTTTGGGAGTAGACCCTTACCCAGCAGTGTGTGCAGCAGTGCAATAAAAAATAAATAAATTGTACATGCTAAGGCTCTCTACTAAGTCGTCGTACTATACTAATAAATATAAGTTCTTCATTTAATAGTGCGTTTTTCAAAATCTTTGGAGCTTAATATTACCTCAAGAAAGTTCTATTTTTAGAGTATATTGCGATTGCAACTAAAGGTCCAAAATTTTACGTTTTTCTAGAACCTACTTCTTGTATAAAAGTATCGCTGTCCTTTACTATTTACTCTTTAAAGACAGAGAAGAACGTATTCAGAAATGCTAAATATACTCTTATATTAATATCTTGTCTCTGTCTATTTACTCTGGAACGACAGGGATGGAGAAATCTCTTAATGAAATCGTATTATTATTGTATCACATATGCACTATTATTTAAAGATTTTATATCATACGATGAAAATTATGTATCTTATACATCAAAAAAGTCGATTGTGTTTTACCGACTCCAAAAAAGGAGGAGGGTACCTAAAAATACTGGTAATAAATCACTTTAATTGTAAAAATTAAACTTGGTAATATTGCATACACTTCTGCCTACACCTTGCGTAATATTATAAACCAATTTACTAAATACTCAATAACCATGAAATAGCTCTGGTAACTACAATTCTAAGCTACAAAAATCATCCTAATTGCAGAGGGTATAAAGTCTACAATCCCTCAATACCTATTTATCTGATCAGAAAATGTTTTACTCTATAAACGATAAACTAAAAACTAATAATATATAATTTTATCAATAAAATCGATAGTGTTCTAAATGTTCTAAATTTTACATGTTTCAAACAATTTGATGTTGTAGAAAATACATGATAAATCGATGTCTCCTTCCCCGGTTTTGATAACTTACCGACTGTGAAGGATAAGCCAACTACAGTATAGTAACTAAGCTATCCATTACTGTAGGTAGTTTAAAGCGCGGTTGCGAGTCGTATAATTTTTTGCTGATACAGTAATTGTCGACTTATGTGTGTGGTCAATTTAATCAATTGAAATTACACCTTTTCTATAGTCGGTACAGGCTATTTAATTCTGTGTGTTCGAATTGCCACAACAAGCCGCTGGGTTAAAAATAAAAACAAGAGAAATACCTCCTTTAGAAGTACATTCCTTGTCTACGTTACTTGCTTTAATGTTTCGCCTTTGAACAGTGGCTTGTTGCTGTATTCCGACCTACAAAGTTATTTAGTGCGGTCTATACGCCTCTGACTCGCACTCGACCCGCAACCGCGCAGCTATATGTGTGTTACCTTTCATATTTATGGCCGAAATGTCGAGATACTAGGGTATTTGTGAACGGGAACTCAATGAGATTGAAGTGTATTCGAATGACAATATGTTGTGAATGATTGAAGCGTATAGTCAATTTGGAATTGTTATTATTGTTTTTAACATAACTATCCCATAATGGGATATTTTTTTATTTACTTGTGTATACAGATTAGAGTATTCTCTTATAACATAGACTATGTCGTTACTTGATACGTAATGTGTTACTGCTGAATGCAAGGTTCTGGGTGCGATGATGTACGCAGTTTATCAAATGAGCAGGCACATTTGAAATGCAAGTATCTGTTGAGAAAATACTCTGATTTGTATGCACAGTGAGCAAAGGAAGTCACTGAACAGATATAATAAAATAACATCATTTATTTATTTAGGTCAGGAACAGACACTTATGATGGTCAAATACAGTAAGTAGGTGAATTTACCACCAGTTCGGAAGGTAGAGCCAATGAGAAGAGCTGGCAAGAAACTCCTGGCCAGTCTTTTTAATCGCCTGATATGTTTTTATTTTTTTTTGCTACAGTCAATTTAAATTGCAAGGAGCAACCATCAATATTACTCAACACATTTAGGTACCTACTAATTAGATTAAACTCATTTTGGGGTTCCGTAAAAAAAAGAGTTTTTACGGAACTATTACATTAAATAAAAAAATGTTTATCAGTTCAGTGACTTTCATTGTTTATTATTTGAGTAGAAAACTCAAGTATTGAAGGATCTCTTAACCAAGTGGAGTATATAAAGTAAATTCGGGATGGTTTTTGACATTGTAAATGTGAGTAGATAGGCTTTGTAGGAACAGAGAAGTATATTTTGTATGGATTTTAACTAGAGATGTAAAAAAGTGCCCTAAACATGCTGTGACGGAAGCAACATCGACTATTTGCTGTGCCAACGATAGATTGTAAGTACTTTTATCTACGTGTAGTTAGGATTTTGAATAATTCATTAAGTTATCGATCCATTATACATATAATGATACAGTATATTTGTATTCACAAAAGTTATGTTGTTATAGAAATGCCCATGCGGCACTTTTTCTAATACGTTTAAATTGAATGTGGGTTTCTATTTAGTCGTTAGAAAATATTATATATTCAAAGTATAATATCTGACTCGGACTCTCCCTATAGGGAAACTGACGTGATTTAAAGTATGTATAGAAAACAATAATAGGCATGCAAGGTTTCACCGCGGTATTTTTTTTCTTAAACAAATTGTTTTAAGGGCATGCTGTCTCCAACTCAGTTAGCCAGCGTGCTGGATTAAAGGCATAACCCCTTTCGGCCGGAGACCTTTGCCCAGCAATGAGACAGTAATGGGATGAAAGTTTTTTTATGATATAAATTTAATTTAAATTAGTAGTTTTTTGACGCTTCATAGTATTGTTTGTGAATACGAATGTAAATTGTGATCTTACCAAAGTTAACTATCGCTATGAGGGCTTAAATAGGTGCCAACTCACGTAGTCGGAAGTCGTTCGAGCGACCCTACAGTTTAGTCGCAAAACACTGTCTTGAAGAGTTCCATTTATTCACAAATGACATAATATATTAACTAAGTAATTGTCAGTGTAGTGTGTTTAGGGTTTAATCAGTGTCAAAAATCAATCTTTTCCATTTATATATCATCTGTCTTACAAATAAACGTTGTCGTAAGGTCTGATTAGTTAGATAGGTTTGTCTTTTTCACTCATATACAGTTCCACAATTGATTGAATGGAACAAAATGATGTATAACTATACAGAGCTTATACAACGTTTATGAATTAGGCAGTATATCAATAGATTTAAAATAATATGTATTGAATTAATTATTAATTAAAATATTATTATTCATGCACTCCACGGAGCTTAGTAGAATTTCAAATATTGCTTAATTATGTGACAATTATTATTATACCTTAGATATTAATATATTACTAAATAAAAACTCATTTGGTATGTAATTGTTTTATTGGTAACAAATACTGGTGTTTGCAGCGTTTAGGTGGACAGCAAGGTGAACTGATGAATGATTTAGAGAGAGAAAAAAGTGCAATTTCTCCATAAAAACCTGTCAATTGATAATGTGGTAAGACATTGACTTAATTGTTCGGACCATATGTTGGACATTGTGGTAAAATGCTTTATATTTATTAGTACAACTTCATTCTAAAGTTTTTATATAGTTATCTCAAAAATTAAGGGAGGAAATGAAAATAAAATAATGTTGTAGCTTATGAGTACATTTCGTATTACGTACGTGTTTACGTGCACCAAATAGCAACGTGTACGTTCAATGCAAGTACAGATTTGAATGATATGCTCTTTAGACTATTTAAAATTAAAAAATCACACGTAATATTAACAAAAGTTGTTTCACACAGCAATAAGCTCGCCCGCTATTGCAAGGAACTATAATTGTAAGAAGGAGCATTTCATACACTTCTACCTACGCTTTCCGATATAACAGGTTTTTGTATGAATGTTTCATATTAAAATATATTCATCTACCTTCTTTCTTTCTTATCATATGGTTAGTGGTCAACTTATACTGGGGCCATTTCAAACGTGCGAACTAAATCATGTCATTTTATCGGAGTCTCTCGCACTTACACATTGTCACATACCTATGATTCTTTTGATTATGACGTAGTTCTTACGTTTGTAATGGCCTGAGTATTTGTCAAAGTTGTTCAAGCCGCCAGAAGGCGAGACATGACTTAACGACTATATTCATCTACCTAAGCATTGATCTCCCATAATTGTAAGTCATTCTCTACAATCTCTGCGTACTTGTCCGCCTTGTGTCGGTCTTTGAACAGTGGCCTTAGGGTCTTGAGTCCTAGGCCTAATAAGGCCCCATTGTCCATCAGTTCATTGAGTTTGTTTACTAGTACGGGGTTGTAGTGGAGTCTTAGTAGACTCGGTCTTGAATATAAGTATTGAACGTCTCGTAGATTGTTGCGAGCCCAGTCTTCTATTGTTTTGTTGCCGCTGGCTATCTGTGGACATAGTATTATTAGGTTAGTTTTTATTATGAGTCTATTACATTACATTTATAATATTTCGTCATAGCGTTTATTTATTAAGCGTATATGCTCGCCTTTGTATCATAGTGACTATATTATACGTCTAACGATTACTGCGTATAATAGCATATCACTCAACGTACACAATGGTACACGCGTGCACGTTTATGTACGTGCACACATTCACGTGATTCCGGTGTTATACGGACGTGAATGTACGCGGCTTAAATAAAACCTAAGTGGCAGAGCTACCTTTTTTATTCTAGTTATAAAATGCTGTATAATTATTATACGTTACATCTTTAGAATCTTTACCTAATGCTTTTGAATTTTACTTACTCTGATATCTCCAACTTGCTTGAGAAAGTATGAAGAGAAGTAGAAGCGTAGGTTATCAGGCCTGGTCCGTCTGCTGTTACGTATCCTGATGTAGGAGCGCAACATATTGTAGCCTGTTCGTTTGTATTTGAACACCTAGAAAAAACAATGCATGGAATTCTAGATCACTTTCTGTATTCTTGACCAAGGAACTCTTTCAAGATATGTGTACATTAGATTGACGATATAACAATATAATTGATTAGGTAAAGGAGTTTTGCAGTTTAGCAGGGATTTAAAACTACTCCAAAAATTTTCGTTGAAACATTAAATATTAGGCAAATGGCGCTCGGTATTTCCAATAGCGCTTTGAATTAACACCTTGTTAACATACCTGATAAATAAAGTTTCCAGTAACATAAGAATCAATATAATGCGTCCCATAACTCCTCATAAACCTCCTAATTTCCGACGTATCACTAACATTCAGGTCTTCAATAGCTCTCGACACATAGTCCTTGGCTGCTGCGCCCTCAATGTCATCTAGTTCTACCGTCTTATGTCTTTTAGTCAGCTTGACTAGCACGTAACAGCAGTTGTCGGGATTCGAGTCGTATACGATGCCGAAAGTTCGCATTATTTCGTCGTGGATCCAGTCCCCCATGAAAGCTTTCCACGGCTTGTCTGTGCTGTAAATGTGAAAGGTGATAATTAATTTTAGTAGAATGATTTGCGCTAGCTTTGCAGTATGGCGACTTTTGTCTTTAAAACCGTGTCCAGGGGTTACCAAGATATCGCGTCCACAAGCTTTGCGCGAGTTCAAAATATGCACGTGTTACTTCGCGTTGGCTCATACCTTGAGAATGGAAGTCACGCGCGAGAATCGCGGTAAATTCCCCTTCTTTAGACAAGGACTAAGAATGGACTCAGGGTCAGGAAAAAACTGCTTGATAGCTATTAGATTACTGCTCATAATTTTGAATTTATTTTCATACAAAGCATCAACACGGATTAATGGTTCTTTGTCATGCACTATAATTTTTTTATAGTTCATGTTTAATTTCTAATTTTGTTGAATTGGTTTTGGTTCTTGATATTTTTAATCTGAACTTTCAATTAAGGCTGCGTTAACGGCATCTTTAATATAATCATTTTTGCATTGTTCTTTTCATTTAGACGTAAGATCGAATATGGCCACGTTAAGGTCTGTTGTTCTTTTTTAATAATAATAAAGTTAACACAAATAAGTTTGAGAAAACATTTATAAAGAGTCGCTAGAAATTTGTAACAATTTATGGTCGCGTTCAGGTTAATCTAATATTTCGTATTTGAAATAATGTCATATTTTTCGGCTGGCGACACTTGATCTAGGTCCCATATACAAAAATACCTGAAACCTCATCTCCACTTACCCTTCAATCCTGAAATTCCTGAAATACGCATTGAGCAGATCGTCAAATGTCTCACAGAGCAACACATCCATGTCAGTGATGCCATCGCTGGTGGACTCCTTACTGGTCACGTTTACAAACACGCGGATGTTTCTCTCGTTGAACGGCACTACCACCTCTCGGCTGTCGTAGCCTTCGTAGTCTGCTGATACTACTTGAGTTACTTGGGATAAGTCGCCGTAACTGGTGGAAATATGGGCCTTTGTTAATAAGGAAAATATTCGAGTAAGAAAATATTGGTGTCTTGTTTCGCTATTTCTCGTTTTACCCTACGTTTTTTGCTTAGTGTCACTAAATTTAAGGCAAGAGAAGAGCGAAATTTTAAGCTACCTGCTGTATTATTTCCTAGTAGGAATTTTACTACCTACATGAAATAAATGTGAAGTTCTTATTCCGATTTTGGTCTTACGTAATTGCGATTTTTTTCAAGATACGTACAAGATGTAAGTTGCAAATAATTACAACATACCTACCGTATGTAAGTACTGGACATTTATTTATTTATGTCAATAGTCATTAGGAACCCCCAATTAGGTTTTGGCAATTCCTATATGTGCTTTGCGTTTTAACGAGGCATGATTCTTTGTGGTATAAAATACTCTATAGTCCATACTGAACTCCTTATCGAAATTTGTATTTTCATAGACTTGGGGGAATAACCCCATAGGTTTAAGTTCAGACAGACGTCTACAATTTAGTATATTGACCTTTATTACCTAATTATAATTGAACTCGGCTTTTGCCTGCTGATAAATGTGTGATATAAATTGGATCATTGCTTGAATATAAGTATTTCTACTCGATGAATCATTGAGACTGTGGACTATTTAATTTCAAGTTTATTATATTATTTAAATCTATTTTTGTACAATAATATAGTAGTCATTTCTGTAATTAGTTCTCTTTATAAAGAATCTAAGGTACCTGCGGGTATTAAGGCCTGTCGGGTAATAAGGCCTAAATAACAAAAAACGTACGAAATACAGTAGTAGACGATCAAGATTACAGTCACACAAGCTCAGAGCGTATACGAGTCGCTGCAAAGTGGCGGACACACTCTTGCACTTCTCCCTCCGCAAATATCGTCGAAATCATTCAAAAGTGCGGTTCAGCAGCACGAATTATAAAAATTGACTCCAGTAAAACGTAAGTTGTTTAGAAAATATCATATTTACAAACCTGTATTGACTGTCCGCTTATTAATTAACGTATGCTTGTCCTTAGATTACCGTTTTAAGAGACTTGTAGTTATAAAAATTATATTATTATTCTTTTCTGTAAATAGGTGGTTGGCGGATATTAAGGCCTATAAAATTTTACAATAGGCCTTATTATACTCCTATTTTTTTAACTGCTATATAAGTAGGAGCGCGTTTTTAAAATGTTTGTTAGTGGGTAGTATATACGTAGTTTATATTTTCAATTTATTTATTATTGTTTTTAGTGCATACAGTCACGATGCCTCCCAAAGGAGCATTGTGGTCAGAAGGCGATCTGACAAAAATAAATCACAAAAAACAAAATTATCGGTACGGTCATGCCTGCAAAGAAGATAGAATGGATGATGCAATGAGGCAATGTTCGCGATGCTTCAAGTGGTACCACGAAGAATGTGTCCGTTTGACTGCAGAATATACTGATGATTTTCAATGTCCTGATGGATGCGAATAAGGACAATTTATTTAATTTATTAAGACTACTATGCTTTCTATTGCCTTATGTTAATAATTATTGATGTCAAGAATACTAATTTACTTAGTTTAAGTTGATTTTTGAATAGTTTATAGTATAGGCCTTTTTACCCTACCCTATTATAATAAGGCCTAAAGACAGCGTTTTTTTAAAAGTGATATAATGTTTTAGTTTTAAGCTTTAGAAGCTATTTTTAGTTTAAACTCGGTAGTAATATAAGTTGATGACTGATTATTATAAAAACTGGTTGATTATATTGGATATTCTTCATTTTATTACAAATCTCCCTTAGCTAGGCCTTAATACCCGCGGGTACCTTACTTAGTTGTTAACAAAGACTGTCCGAATAAAGAGTTCAAAGAATCTTAAGCTTTTACCATAAAGAATCTAATTTGCATACGTAAACTTGGCGCGCATATTTAAATATAAGTAAGTCTCTTTTGTACTAAATAATTAAAATAACACTTAATTATTTATAAAATCTATACTTAAATATAATAATCTTTAATAAAACGTTTATTTCACAATCCAATTAAGTAAATACTTACTTGGCAAACACGTCAATCGCATTACCGATAGTAAGCCCGTAGCCTAGGTCATCATCCTCCTCACTATCACACAAAACAGAACAAAACAACACTACGAAATAAACAACGAGCATTTTATAGCACATAATAAACTAATACGCCGCGTGGTAGCGGCTAATAAACTGAGATTTTTTCACATTTTGCTAACAAAACGACAAAGTAAACATCGTGTGAACTTGACCTAACAGATTAGTTAGTTATCGGCGCATGCGACGCCGCGCGAGTGTGCCTGGGCCCGAGTCTCTTGCAACAGATGCAAGCATTTCCTGTTTGCTAAGTTTTACTAGTCATTACGCATTTTCCATCATCGCTTACACTTTATTTCATACTGAGATGAATCGATTCAGCCACGCTGAGAACCGTGACAGACGTATGCATTCAAATGCGATGCGTAAACGTTTAATTTGAAAATAGCAATTAAATGAGACGAATTTGTATAAATAGTTTCTTGTTTGCGACGCTCTGGTTGTATCCTTTGTTTCTTGTGTTTTGTCTGAATCATGCGCCTAACTCATGTATAGATAAGTGGGTTCTCCATAAAACTATTTATATCAGGTTGACTAAATGAAATTATGTTAAATGCGTACATAATGAACTACAGCGTTTGAACATTTCTTGGTACAGTGCTGATTTAATGGTACAAATGTTCAAAATGGATTCAATTCCTAAGGTTCTCTATACAACTTTATACAAGTCCTTTCTCCTACGGCAGGTTTTTGTAAGAAGTATTTAATTTGCAGCAGCCAAATAGTATAGATATTCTGCTTTTGATTGATATGATTTAATTAAGTACATCTTCAGTGGCTTCCGTTTTTGGTTCTGGTGGCGGAATTTTCCGAAAACCGGACCGATTTGGGTGATGAATGAACTAAATAAATTGAAAGTGTATTTAATTGTTAATTATACCTATACTTCTCGCAGTAAAGAGATATTTATTTGGCACTAACTGTAGTTTCTATCTTCTCTGGTTTCTGCCTACCCCTTTAAAAAGAGGCATGATTGAATCGATGAAATATCTTCAGGTGTGAAAGTTTCAAAATTTAATAAAATAACTGATATTGTGTTTCGTTCTATAACATGTCGTCCGCTCTTATTCTTACGACAAAAAATAGTCTAATGGGTCATGGATACATGATAAAGGGTTTGTAATTGTATTCAATTAAAACGTCGTTACTGGGCCAGATATATTCAAACCATTATTTTATATTTATAGTCTGTGATCATTTTTGATTGGATTTTAATTGATGGCTGGTATTACTTTTTAATTTAATTTAGACTTTCTTTGTGTAGTTGATAATAGAAGGAAAGTTTATATCGTTTAATAGAGTGACTACAAACGTTATCGTCGTCTTTGAGTTAACGTAGAGACCCAAAGGATTTCCCCACATTCAGTATGAATAATTGCATGACCAAGAAGATTTTATGAGTATACCTTGTATATACCTACATGGAAACAACAACCTGACTCAAATCAACTCAATTCAGTAAATAATATGAAACGTTGGTTTTTTTGTTAGGTATTTTGTGTACCTATATATCATGCGTTGTCTGTTGGTTTGTAACCCAGTCATGCATTCATTTGGATTATGATTGTTTATATAATAATGAAAAGATCAGTTTATCTTGGTACAAGACAAGCAGATTAATTCTAAGAAATAAAGGCGATGTAATGGAAAATACTGTAAAACGTTATAATATTACATAATTTAACTGGTAGCTTAGGTCAATAATAATATTCATCTAAGCATATGATCTGTTATCTTAAATCACGCATGATAACTTGTTGCGATCACGTTTTGTCACTTTAATGACCTTGCAATTTTACAAACTGGGTACCTACTTGGTAAAACGTTTAAGGGAAAAAATACTCGTGTCTATGGGATTGATTAAAATTAAATAATTTATTATTAATGTAGGTCAAAGACAGATACTTGTAATTTTTAAGAATAAAGCAGTTCCATTTACCGTCAGTTTGGAAGGTAGAGCCAATGAGAATAACTGCTAATAAATTCCTGGCCACTCTTTTTAATAACCAAATATTTTTTACAACTTTTCTAATACAATACTGTAATACGTGACTAAAAGAGTAATATGTACCTACCTACCCCCGATAAATAATTCGGACTAAAATCAAAGGTTGGCGTGATGATGCTTACCGCAGGGTATCGTGTTATAACCCAGGTAACTGGGTTATGGAGGTCCGCCCAGCAGTCGTTCCATGTAAAACACTGGCATTCAACTGCATCCGGTGAGACTGGACGCCGACTCCAACATAGTTGGAAGAAAGACTAGGCCGATGATGACCTAAGGTTAGCATGTTTTACACTCTGAGTAAGTAAGATATTATTAACTTCATTTAATATAAAATTAGCCAATACTAAGAACAAAAATCAAGGTTGGTTCAGACGTCGCTCATTCACTCGCGCGATAACCCCGGCTCACCTCTTGTGTGAATTAACCCTTATCTCTGTTGAACGCTGGGAATTCGACAGTCGACGGGCAATTACACTTGCGTGTTATAATTGTGACCAGTAAATATGACCTCAATTCACGTAAATGACAATTTTGTAAGCGAATAAAATGTTGTCCTGGCCGATTTTAACTGCGGCGGCCAATTTTATTGAAACCAGTCGACTATGCTGAACTTTGTTTACAGTGGACAAGTGTGGGCATGATACACCAACATCGGCCGAGCGCTCCGAAGCATGAAGGTCTACAACCTCAACTTCTTAACTTCGGACAATCTCTGAGAATTTGTTTAATAGAAAAGAAGACTAGCCCGACCCGGGATTCGAACCCGAGTCCTCTTGCGCGGCAGTCGCATACACTACCGACTGCGCCACAGAGGCCGACAATTTTGTAAATAGAGCATAACTGACCCCCGGTTTCTGAGTACATTTAGCGGTAGTAAGAAGGATGGATGGATGGTGTGATGAAAATAAAAGATTAAGGTAGAATTTATATGAGTGGGAGAAGAAAGCACGAGACGGGAGTTTACTTAACGTGGAATAAGGACAAAAATAGCGACGTGTAAATCCAACGCCTCTTGTGATATTGGTATTTTTATTTGGGTTACCTACTATAAAAGTTATTTTAGAAACACGAAGTCCACCTAGACTGACTAGGAGATGCTAAGTTCAAATATTATTGTGCCTCCATTCATGGACGGTTCCCAAAATTTTCATTATAAAAATGGTGTCGTAAATAAGAGGCTTGAGTCGTATTAAAAAAAATGTGGTATCTAGTTTAAAAACTATTTGCGTTGTTACCAAATCAAAAAATATTAAATAACAATTTTTTTAATCATATCGAAAGGTTCTTAGTTGCTATGCAAATCTACTTCCTTAACTAAGTAGCTACCCAATTCCACTCCAGATTATAATATTTAGACTGTCTTTAAAATAAGGTCACACAAGCATTTATCAGGAAAGTAAACTAAGTTGTTGTTTTAACTAATTCTGGGCTAAACTTGTTGTGACACAAAGAATTACAAATTCGGTGCTAGCGGATGGCACTAATAGAGTGGTTTTTGACGTCTTTTAAGATAATTAGTCCAGTCTCATATCTATACTAATATTATAAAGCTGAAGAGTTTGTTTGTTTGAATTTGAATCACATCACGAACACATCTCAGGAACTACTGGTAAGATTTGGAAAATTATTTCAGTGTTAGATAGCTCATTTATTGAGGAAGGCTATAGGCTACCAGTTAAAATGTTACCAAAACGGGGAAAAAATTCACCCATTCTCTCTTATGTGACGCAAACGAAGTTGCGCGGGTCAGCTAGTTGAATTATAAGGATGTTAAAGTATCGCGTTAATTGCTGAGTAGAGCAATGGCATTACGATTTTGGTGTAGGTATATTTTGTTTTTATTGTAGTTCATTGTTAAGTAGTAGGCTCAATAGATGACAGTAGTATCGTCCATTATAAAATGCAAAGGTTTTGATACATATTTATCTATTTTTCTTCCTATTTATTAAACTCAAAACTTTTACTTTTTATAAAAAACTGGAAAGCATGATATAATATGAATTCATAATTAAGTTATACGGGTTATTAAAACGTCAGTATCAGTCACAAAATAACTTTATTTTATCAAAATAATTATATTTACACCACCTTAGTTTTACTTATAATTTATTTTTATCTACTTAAACCAAACTAAATGCACATCGAGTTGATCCCGCGTCTTATTGCAACATCGCGTACGAAATCGCTAATATTGCACGTTAAAAAAATATTATTGATATTTATAAATTGGTCATACTTATATAATCTATGGACAGAATATAATATTGTCTATGGATAAAATATTGAAGGTTCTATGTCGACTTTTATAATTATATATTTATATGTACATATAAAAAAAATATTACATTTATATTTGCTGATTTTATATCTTTTTCTAGATTGCAATAGTCTTTTGTGATATTATTATCATACAATTTCACTACAAATTGGCACTTTTGATTTTAAAATGTTATAAACATTTTGGATTAAATCAATATTTATACAGAATACTTGATTTTACAGTTAAGGACAGTAGCGCCCTCTACACGCTAGATATATAAAATGGAAGACTTGAAAAGACTTATAGCCGAATTTAAGGCACATTTTCAAATGTATTTGTACAAAAATATATACATCTTGAATCAAATCCGTGTCATAATACTTTATTATTTATATGATATATTTGTTTTAGTCCATGCTTCTATATTAAATATTAATATTAATCACAAATAATAGTCCTTTTATAGATATAATTATATTACCTGGCAACAAATGTTATATAAATATTTATCGGATTATGGACGTGTCAGATTAGCTATAATAGCTATCTACTGGATGAAGTGACAGCAAATGTATGAGATAATTTGCCAAAATACTAAATTCCACCTGGTAAACTATCTGATATTTATCGAGAAGTGGTGAAACCGGCCCTTAATTTTATCAATTTTCTTATGTTATTTTAATTTTTGTATGATGTGACAAAAACTGATACTTAAATATGTTTTTATAAATGTTAATTCTAATACATAGCATTTCAGCAAAATGTATACGACTAGACTTAACATTTCCGTCTATTGATTTGCTTTAAATTTAACCAGGCTGTTAAAATATTAATATTATTTTATATATAATAAATATTCGTTGTTTATTATACTTAGGACATTTAATGCATTGATTTGATGAGATTTACGGCATTGCCCGCGTCGTTACCCCATCATTATTTTGTAAAATGGCAACCCTTTGTTAGAGAAATTACAACGCGTTTCAGAAATATTCACTCACGACTGACTGATACATGATTTGGTTGATCAAAATTATTGTCCTAGCATTAAATTATACTTCATGCCTATAAAGGTTCTCATTACATAGAATCGATACTAGAGTGAAATGATGCTAAGAAATCACGAATTATTCAAAGAATACGCACTGCTATCTTATGTTTGATTGAAACATATTTATTATGATTTATTTATTAACTGTTTATTCATTTACCTATTTGAAAAATAGTACTAATAGTGGCTAGTACCGTTCTTCTGTGTAACAGAGAGCATTAAATCCATCACCAAAAAGTAGACCTAGAAGTTTAGCTATTATCAAAATCAATCCTGTCAGTCAGTCCTGGGTAAACTTTTTAAAACATAACAATGTCCATAACAACCGGGCAAAGCGGTCAATAACTCTTACACCTAACATTTTATTACATAAAAATAACTACTTAAAATACAATTAACTAAAATACATGTCACATATTACTCTCCCATAATTTCAAATAATTGTCTATGACTTCTTCGAACCATTTCTTCTTCTTCGCATCTTTGAATGCAGGGGATAATGTCTTTAATTCTAATTGTAATAAGGCTTCATTTCCTAAGAGCGTGTCTAGGCTTCTTAGGAGGGACGGCTCGCCGTGTAATTTTAATAAACTAGGGTAGGAAAATATGTAGTAATGGACTCTTAGGCGTTTTGTTGCCCAGTTCTCAACTGTTTTGTTGCCGCTTGCCACCTGAAAATAGAAATTACGTTAGTTAAATTGAATATGTAACGTACAGTTTTACGACAAGTGAATAAGTATTAGATAATCTGTCTGCTAGATAAAGTGACAGCTAATGTCAAACAACTGTCAATATTTAATAAGGATATCTGATACTTATTCAGGAGTGATGAAAATGGACTTTGATAAATGAATGAATGAATGTAACCCATGCTTGTTTTACAGTTATGACACGTTTTTTTCGATAATGAGTAAGTGTATGATATCAATGAATTGAAACAAGCAATGGACGATGATCATGCAATTATTTTGAACAATTTTTATGGATTTAGTATGAAAAGTTGCAAGCATGTTTTGTTATTATCTTTACGTTGATGATATGGATGAGAATATTTTGTTTTTTCAATTTTTTCAGTGCAAGAAACTAAATCAATATTTCAAATACAAACTGGGTCTTGGAAACCATTAAAACCCGGTAACTTTTAAAAAAGTATTTCCCAATATATTACAAGTTTTTCAGTAGTTCTATTGTTGTTATTGTTACCTTAATCTGGCCAATATGCTTAGCATGCCATGGTGAGAAGTAGCCCTCCAGCTCCTTAGCAGTGATATCAGCCACTCCTTTACTCTTTAACCTCTCTTTGATCATAGAGTAAGCTGTTCTAGAGAACACAAACACCTGGAGTGAGAGCATAGACAATATTTTATATTGTATTACTTTTTAATTTGTTATCTATGGCGTGTACTCCAGGTGTGATTGTTTGGACTGTTTTGAAACTTCTTTTCATTGTTTTTCTTTTTAATATATTCGCTTTGAATAGTTACATACTCCCTCTTTCTCATTCAACTTAATATTATATTTTTAACTTAATATTATTGGTATATTCCACTTCCCTCTTGCGGTGTTACTTTGGGTGGTAGCTGGGAATTTTCTTACCAGTTGTCGCCCCGGGGACTATGCTAAAGGGAACTACTGGGAATATCTACTAAAATAACGCCGCTCTATCACTTTTCCCTACACGATGTGAGCTTAAAATATGTCCTGCAATACCGCTTTTACTGTTTGTCTGTAGAAACTTATATTGTTATTTATTATTGTTAAAGACAATATCTACATACCTGATTGTAAAATTCTTATGAGGTTTTCTTTTTTGAGAACTCTCTGTTTTTTGAAACAAAAGTATTTCGTACTTATTTAATTTAAAAAGAATAATCTAATCTTTGTTGAAATAATTTTATGACATTTATTTTATCCATCTAGGTAGATAGATTTTTTTTTATGTCTAGCGTAACTTTTGCATAAAGTACGGCCGTAGTTCCTACACAGGTACGTAAACGTATAAATAATGAATGGTTAAAATGAATTGATGCGAGATGAAAGAGAGAGAGGATGCTTAGAAAGTATGATAACGTTCGTTATAGTTTAAACCATTAGTATATTTCCTTTGGTTTAAAGACAGGCAAGCACATAGCAGGTAAGTAGTATGCTTATGTTGTATGATGATGGAATGAAAAGAAGTCTCTTGCAATGACATCCATGTTAAATGCAAGCTTTGTAGCGTGAGCGATGGATGTTTCATGCAAATAGGTCTGATACTACAAACTTTAGTAAATAAAACATTTTAGAAATGTGAAATTATGTCTGGGTTTCAATTATACTGTAAAATACTTCTTTATATTTTATTGTAACCGAAACATTACTAATTTAAATAATTAAATAAAGTTTATTCTAAACTGAACTGTTGCTAGGTATAACTTGTAATTGAATGGTGGAAAAGTTACTTTATTTTGTGCCTTAGAGTTGACTATATTTACGGTACGGCAGTAATAATTTCACATTAAATAATTTCATATAAAAATGTAGTTTGTTTGTAGTATCAGGCCCTAATTGACACACAGTCCAAACCTTCACAGCGCCGACATGCTCGGCGAAGAGCGGTGAGAAGAAGTTGTTCATCTCAGCGATCGGTATGTCAGCGACACCGCGCGACTTCACACGCTCCTTGATCCGGGAGTACACGCCGCGGGAAAATACAAATACCTAGAGAATTTATAAAATATAATAAGATACAGGAAATAACTTGAGTGTATTTGAAGTTTCAGATTTTCCAGATCTATACTTCAGAACAACGCCATCTAGCGGTGACTTTTGATAGACCGTTACAAGTAAGTGCCACTAGATGGCGCTGTTCTTAGTTTAATTGATAGCTCCTTGAAAATATTTTTTTTTTGTATTATTTTAGTAGTAGTTTTCTCAGTAGCAACAAAAACTATTGTTACTAGTTTTTTTGCCATGCCACATGCGCATATATCCTCTTTTCGCAAGAAATAAACTTCTATAAAGCCCACGAAATACAATACCGGGCGGCCGGGCGGTACAATCTGTAGATATGCCTTTGACAAGACCTGTACAGTGTTCTGCACTTTGCAGGATAAAATATTTATTAATTGATATCTGTCAACAACCTGGGAATACCGACCCACAAGTCTCTTGAGGTATATTATACCGGGTTTCTACCCGGTATAATATACCTCAAGAGCTTATTGAAAAACTGTTATCTCACCTGATAAAGCGAGTTCCCAGTGATATATGACGCGATGTAATGGGAGCCGTACTTCCTTATAAAGTCGGCTATGGAGGCGGTGTCTCCGAGCGTGGACTCCTGGATGGCTTCGAACACCACGTCCTCCACACCAATGTTCCCGGGCAGGTCGCTGAGCTTCGCTGTCTCACGGAACCTGGAGTCAGGAGGAAGTTGGGTTAGTTTTAGAGGAAAAGGTTGAGGTGTTGCCGGATTGTTATTTTAATGTTAGTGTTATTGTGAGATTTTGATGTTACTTTTAATTCACTTTTTTTCATAAAGTTAAATTAAAGAATAAACTGTTGTTAGTTACTTTATTTTGTTACTTAGATCGACCAGTCTAGGTAATATTCGTGTATTATAATCATTAAGCCAACTTCAGTTATGCCCTGTCTACGAATAAAAGGAATCAAATTACTTTTAAGTAATCTTTTTTACATTACACTATAATATGAGCAGTTTAAACTAGCCTACAGTATAGGTAAAAAAAGTAAGGTATGTACTCTTATTTTAAATTTAAATAGTTTTTATGGTAAGACTTACCTATTTTAAAGCACGCTCACACATAGGACAGGACTTAAAGAAAATAATAAAATTTGTTCATATTAAATCATAAACTTTAATACAGTGAAATCAAATTGCTTTGCTAATTGCCCAACAGAGACTCGTACTAGGTACTGTCCTATTTGTCACTGTCGTATTTGCCATTGTCCTATTGTCCTGTCCTGTGTGTGAGCGGTGTGTTATTACCTGGAGACCCTGACGAGCACGTAGCAGTGGTCGCCGTTGATGAAGGAGGAGTTGATGCCGAGGTTCCTCGCCATTATGTCCGTCGGCCAGCCGGCGGTGAACGCGCGCCATGGACGCTCCAGTCTGAAGTATACGACATCGAGATTATTTAAAGGCAACTCGGTAACGTAAAAGTCAAAAGGTCTTGTTTAGCTTTGCTTATAATCAAACTACAACTGCCCCTAATAACGTTTAGGGGTAGTTGTAGTCAGGACCAAAATGAAAAGTATTGTTGATTATTCACAGTCATGTCTTGTCAAATATGCTATCGACTGAAGTGTTTGCAAAGGGAAAACGAGGAAAGTTGGAGCATGTATTGTCAAAATGAGTATAGTAAATTGAGCATTATCAGTCTAACAACAAGTCTGTTAAGTGTTTTCCACTGTTGCGACTGGCACTGTTGTTAAGGTAAAAAAGTATGTACTCGCAATATCCATTTAAAAATACTTTAACATACCTGAAATATGGACTACGTAAACGAATTTCAAAAGTACCTTTCAAAACTAAAATCCCTAAAGTAAGCCTGTAGCAGTTGCTTCAGGTTATCGCAGAACTCCATGTGGAAGTCTCCGTCGAAGAGCGTCTTGGCGTGGCGAGGAGTGGGCGCGATGGAGTAGCGCTCCACCTCCTTGAACACCGACACGGTGGGCTCGCGGAACACCCAGCCTTCCGTGTCATTACGCGGGACCACCCGCATGCAGATACTGAGGTAGCCATATCTGAAAAACGATTTATTTTTTGCTATAGCAATGTTTCTTAAGCAGTGATAGCCGAGTGGTTTAAGTTGTCACCTCCCACGCAAGTGGTTGCAGGTTCGAACCCGAGGCAACACAACAAGTACTTTTCGAAGTTATGTGTGTATTAGAAATAATTATCACTTGCTCTAACGGTGAAGGAAAATATCGTGACGAAACCTTGCATGCCTAAAATTTGTTTAATACATTTATTGAGGGCATGCAAAGTCCCCAACTCGCACTTGGCCAGCGTGGTGGACTAGAGGCCTAACCCCTCCCCCTCGCTTGGGAGGAGACCCTTGCGGTGGGACAGACATGGGTTATTGAAAAATAATGTTTCATTACACTTTCGAGCCAGCTGTCAAGTAGCTGTCGATGAATTTTATTTGAAACATTTAGCAGTATATTACGCCAGAAGAGATTAATATTTTTTGTGAATAAGTATCGTCTGTAGACAGCACTAATAGTCGTCTGTGCGTTTAGCAGACACAATGGTAAAACAATTAGCCTCTGTCACATGTTGGGCACGAGACCATGATCGAGTTAAGGTTCAGTGGGAAATTGCCGTTTACCGGGCACGGCTATTTCCGTCAACTTACTGTAGAATCGTTTCAGTCTCATAACGACTATACTTCTTGAAGGTTTGTGATCTCAGTTCTCACTCAAACCTCTAGCGCTTAACTAAAGAAGTTAGCCAAAGGCAGAGTAAATCTGAGAACTTAAGGTAGCTTGCCACCTTTTCTCCTCAATCTAAATTCGAGGAATTACTACCAACGTAAACTAAAACGTCAAATAACGTCCCCTTCAAAATTATTATCCTGTTTAAGACCTATGTAGCAATTTATAGTAAATTATATAGTATGAGGAATGAAGAATGCCGCGAATACATCCAAGCCTGATTTTTGCGGACGTACCGCAGAAAACAGAAGATTTGTTTCTAATGTAACTGGCTATTCGGCCATACCTTCTGCTCTTATGATATTAGTAAAATGTGTGATGGTACCTCATAAATATGTTGATCGCCTTGCCGACCCCGAGCTCCGAGTCGAGTGTGGTGGCGGCGCCGCACAGTGCTACCGCCAGCAGCAGCACTGTGTGGGTCCGCACCATCACACACGCCCTGCTCACCTGAAACAACACAAACATATGCACTTAGACATACATCAATTTGACAAAATATGCGGAATGGGGAGCGATGACCAATTTAGCGCAGTAAAAGGGCATTAGATGACAAAGTAATATTTTTGACACCAACATTCTTATTGGGAGGCGACCTGTCTTCATTTCATCTTTTCACTTCATCGATATCGCGCTAGTAATATTGTAAGTTGGGAACTGAAGTGTGATAAGTTAAAATATTGCTAGAAAAAATAACGGGAAGAGGAAAGTAGGCGAAGAACTACTGGGAGCGATCTACTGTAGTAGCTCTACAAAGCCTATTTCCTTCCTTGACTTCTAACAGCATTATTCTGCAACTAAAGATTCAGGCGCTAAGGATAGATTTGGTTATATTTTTAAAATCAAGAAAACCGATCGTTACCCCTTGCTAATCGTATGAATGAATCGTGGTATTGAAGTAACTAATGAACTCATAAGTCTTAAGATTGAACATCAATTTCTTCTCAAATCAGTACAAACATTCTTACAATCCAATGGCTGTTGAGTATTCACAGAAGCACATAACAACAAACAAACCGTGGTGTGAGCTGTTATGGCATCAAACTGGTGTTATAACGGAAACAGGACAAAAACATGAGATTACAATGTTGAAGTGTATTGACTTACAATACGCGGCTATGGGTTAAAGATCATGATTGTGTAATATAGTTACTAACTGCATATTAGCGAGTTGGTACATAATATGTTCTTTTTTTCTTTGTAATATAAAGAAAATCTTTGACAGTCGTTAACAGTAGTCAGAAGCTTGAAAGTCTGACAACCAGTCTTACCGAAGGGTTTAGAGTTATAAACCTAGGTAACTGGGTTGTGGAGGTCAGATAGGCAGTCGCTCCATGTAAAACACTGATATCCGGTGAGACTGGAAGCCCACTCCGACATAGTTTGGATCAAAGGCTAAGGTAAATAGAGGAAACATCGTGTATCCTTGCGTATCTGAATATAGAAACAAGCCGTTGATCAGAAAGTAAAAAATAAATGCAGGACGGAATAATAGTTGGATATTAAAAAGTCTTCTATAAATAAAGGGCCTGGTGCCTGTACGTAAATGGCCAGGACTCTGTAGTCTGTAGTCCATCGATATTAAACATAAATAATAAATGGCTTTACGTTTATTGCGGCGAGTTGACACACTAAGCACTGCGCCAAACGTGCAGTTAAAAAAAAACTATCATAAAAAGTAGTAAGCAATTATTTAGCATTATTTTGGATTTTCAGATTTATAACCATAGACGATATTTAGCACAAATTGGATATCATCAAAACAACTACAAACAAGATACAATAGTATTTAATTAGCTAAGTATGTATTGTCATTATAATATACGTATATGTAATTTGTTGTCGAATGACGCAAATGTGTGGTCGTTTCCATTGATACAGATTGAAGTGAACCGCAACGAAATGTATACGACAGGGAATGAACCTATAATAAACTATTATCCGATGTTATTATATAATTTAACAAGCATGCCCCTGTTCTGCCGGGACTGACCAAATTATAAAGTCCCGTGTTTACATAAAGTTACTTATTTATTTTTATGTTGCAAATTACTTTTTTGATCATTATAAACGAAATTTTAAATGAGTCAGGTACCTACGTGTGTCGCGACTCATCATTAGATGGGAGGCCGCTTAAACGCACCGGATGGTGTAATTTTTTTTTAAGTCTAAAACCGAAACGCTGTCACAAATATTTACTTAATTGCCAATTAATTGGGTGCTACAAGTTTTGCTGATCTCTAACCGTTTAACAAGCGTGATATTATTCAATACTTATATTGTTTGTACTAAAGTTACTTAATGTAAAATAATATTTATCTTATTAAAGCAATAAAGTTGCGAATATCTTTATTTAAGTAATCCAATAAAATATTGTAACGAAATAAATACTTTTGCAATTGACACATAAAACATACATAACTTGATCTCTATAATAAAGGAAGTCGTATGTAAAGGGAGCTCAACACATACTGGTTTATTACATAACAAAAACCAGAATCAATGTATTTATGTAACCAAAACTCATTTATAAACATGTCACTGTATTTAAATCAACTAAAATAAACGTAACTTTTGTAATAAAATGACAAAAAGGTTTGTCAGAAGTGGGATTCGAACCCACGCCCTCAGATGAGGACCAGAACAACTCGGACCTGTTATACAGGCAAGGAAACCTTGAGTCTGGCGCCTTAGACCGCTCGGCCATCCTGACACATATTGAGTACGGCGAAATAAGCGTTCACCTTCACGCGCGGAGAGTTTCCTACGATTCTTACTAGATGGCGTTGTAGTATATGTTTGGTATCTAAATGTTTGAGTAATGTTTTTTGTTAACTAGTTTGTTTATATTTATCTTTACTATTACTATTACATAAATTAGGTTTCGTTTATAGATATAAAAAAAAGATTTATCGGTTAAAGCAATAGTGACTTTTCTAAATCTTCATAAAAACGGTTTTAAAATTAAGAGCAAACTTTAGTTCAAATTAAAAGCAAATAATTACAGCCATTCACAATAAAGTCTATTTCTGATCAAATTGTAAACGGAAGCGTTGCTCTACATAACACTATAAGGACAAAAAATCCCTTACATAATTGAAACCGGTTTACGAAACGTAAGAAATGAGATCACAGTGTAAAAAAATAAACAGTAGGTCCATTTATTGAGAGTTGTCGTGAGCCGTGACACTGAGTTTTGTTACCTAATTATTTTGTGTATTGGATCAGTCGGTGACTAGGTACCATCTGTATAATAGTTCACTATTGTAGTTTTACTATAGAACGGTTGTGTCGTGACTATAACGCTTTATAGAGGTTAGTAAAGCATTTTTGTAATCGGTATTTAGTTTTGTTAAAGTTGTAGGAATGGAGTTTGGTATGATTTTTTATGTTTTTGTGATGATTTAAACCTTCGTCTGTTCTGAAAACGGCATTTTGTTTCCTTCTTATAATTTGAGAGATTGTAGAGCGATTATTTACCACTATCGACTATCGACAACCGGCTAGCTGTCGAAAATCTGATCAACGCCTCTAGTGAGCGCAGAAGGAACTGTTTTTGCAGTACATTTTAAAAAGTCAAATTCTTCTTAGTCGATAGTCTCAATCGTAGAGAATAGCGCTACTGGTTATATTAACTAAATAAATTATAGGATGAAGAGCATCTACAGAGTTAAAGTAAGAGCATATAAAGTGTAGGTACATAACCCTTACGTGTTATTTGGATCAAGCTTCTAGCCTTGTAAAGATCCCTTCTTCATCTCCATACAAACCAAACTCCTGGAGTCGCCACTGATATAAGTAGTAGTAAGTAAGTAATCAGCGTTTACTGAGGAAATACTTAACGATAATATCTCGGTATTTCATGCTTCAGGTTACCTACTTTCCTTGAAAGAAACTGGTATGATACTATAGTGAAATAGTATTGCATTATCGTCACAATTTTGGATGGACCGGTTGTACTATTCAGTGTAGTGTGAGTCGTAGGTAGACGGATAATTGAACGATTAATGTAGGAAACAGAGTCTAAACAATTACTGGCTTAGTAACACGGTGTAGTGAAATTCTTGGATGTTTTGTTAAGTGAGGAAGGAAAGTGGAAATACATTGCCTAATAACTACTAATAAGACTTGTTGTTTTAGAACCCAGTTTTGATTTAATTTAACCCTTTAATTTTCCTCTGGACAAGGGTCTCCTTCCGAGCGTTCCAGGACAGTCACAGTTCAGGAGAAGACCCTTGCCCAGCAGTGGGAAATTGAGAATATGGCTTATATTTGTAATTTTATCTGTTGGTTAGGTGATCCGGTCCAACGAACGACATCTGAAAAGATTATAGAACTAACCAATTTTCTAGAGCAGCGTTTCTGAAGGATTTCTTTCTAGTTTATGGATCCCTATGAAATTAGAAAGAGAGAGAAAAAGTTCTTCTGCTACCGCTTACTTCATGCGTTTACTTGCAGGCATTTATTGTATTTCTTTGAGTAAAATGATTATGATAGTACGATGGCCTCATTTACTAACTTACCTAGTCTGCTGACTCACGTAAACTTGACTCGGATAGCTTTACATACATAATAGGTACTGCCATTAACATTAGTGTTAATTCCCTTTTGATCGAGATTTTGACCTATAGGAATATAATATAATATACCTACTTAAATACATATAACATTTATTTGAGTAATTAAGTAATTATCTTAATGAACATTTATCATCTCACGTTTTCTACAATTTGATTGTAGTTTTTGTTAATGTTTTAATCTACATGATCAAATAGTTAATAGGTAGGTGTTATTTTAGGAAGATTGAAAAATATATTTAGAAGACGGGAAAAACCTACGATTAACATCATCATTGTCATTTTTTAAACTTTTATTAAACTTTTAATATTTGTTTATAACCTGTTCTCATCACTGACAGACGATCCTGGCTATATTCGGCCAATAACTCAGTACCTACCTATTAAATAAAATATATGTCGAAAAATATTTTTAAGTTGTATTTTTTCGACAGCTTTTTATAGCTTAAATTGTAAATACAATACATATATCTACCAATACCAGTCTTTTCTTGTCATATTTATAACCAGTTCTTTTCCTTAAAGAGTAAAGAAAACACAATCTTCACATCAAACTGTTACTACAGCACCCAAAACACAATGGTAAAGACCCAAATATTAGCAAACCGGAATCAAAGTAAATAAAAGGTTATAAAGTGGTCAGTTCCGGCACAAATCAGCTGTAATGAGGTGAAAGACATTCAATAGCAATGCGACCTTGTCTGACACTAGACCTGATAGTTTGTGTTCCGTTTAATATTTAATTAGTAGTATAGCAATCACTAAATAACTATATTTAGTGATTGAATTGTTTCTAATAATATTCTTGGATCTATTATCGTCCTTGGATGTGTTCTCTGATGATTTCCCGTTCTGTTGACTCTATATGTGTCTTTATGTAGCTACTAGTTACAACGGGAAGTGGTACAGATTATAAGGATCAGTAGGTATATACCTAGTGCTTCACTTAAAATTTATACCGGAGCCCAGAGAGCAAATAATAATAAAATTTAGGTGAACTTAGCACATATAGGGTCAATAAATTAAGCTATAAGGGTTCTCGATTTACATCGTAGAAGTATTTTTAAGGAACGTTATTAAAATCTAAGTGATTTATAAGAAGTAACTTCTACATCAGCGATTGTGCGATTTATAAGCATCATATAATTTTAATAGTAAATTTGTATAGACATAAAGTATAAACAGACTTTATGTATATTTATAGAAACACTTGTATAACTGAATACAGATAAAAATAAATACTGTTGTAAATTGTAAATTTGATTCTATTCACAAAGAGCGTGTTTCTTGTCTAAGAGATTCGTCTCCACCGTACCGTGACCTGATGTAATAAATACGATATTATCTTTTAAAATAACACGCTTACACGCCAGGTAACAGCCTCGCCATCAAAGACGACTATTAGCACAGATCATTATAATTGAAGATGGTAAAATTACTTAACGTTTCATTGTTTTGCCGCTAGTTATATTTGCAAATTTAAATATGAATTGGACAGGTTTTTTTGGTTGAATTAGTTTTTTAACTATATTCCGTTTACTGAAACCATAAAGAGTGGCAAGGAGTTTCTCGCCAGCTCTTCTCATTGGCGCTACCATCCGAACTAGTGAACCTACTTAACTGTCTTATTAAAATTGGTTAAAGACCTAACTAATGACTTCATTCAGTGGTATCTTAGATCACTATGCAACTAGTATTGTGACCAAAAGTAGGTAGACCAGTGGTCCCCAACATAAGACATCAATAAAATGGAATTATCACACCTACTCTATCTTTCACACCCAATAAATCACACAAGCATGTTTTAATCCCAACCACGTGTCGTCATCGTGTGCCGTTTTTAATGAACACCATAAAACTCCACTAACTCATCTAAAGGTGTAACATATTCAGAATAAATGCGAACAGACGAATCTATTATAATATACCTACTAGGGCCCGCCCGCGACTTTGTCCGCGTAGACTTGAGTTTTCCCGTTTTCACAATGGTTTTTATATTAGTCTTTCAAATAGAAGTATTTTCCCCTTTTTACCTCCTTTGGGAGATAATTTCCAAAGATCCTCTCTTAGTGCTCCTCTACACTTCCTAAGGAATCTTCATACCGAATTTTAACCAGATGTCCATCGGCCTAGTCACTCAGTTAGGGAAAAGTTTTATATGTATTGATAGGTGTGACTTAGTATTATATCACTAGGGTTTAAATATTTATTAGCCTAATCACAATAAATATTTCAGATTACGTCAATATTCACAATCGCGCGCAAAATCATCCTCAACCTATAAAAATAAACGCTAATTTTATTCCAAAGATGTCTTAAATGACGAATAAATTGTTTCTTTACAGTGAAATCTTGTTTTTATTAATAGATAATGATTTAAAACCTGTGTGTTTAGTCCATTAGAGATGGCCTTGCCCCATACTTGGCCCGGCTGAATTAGTGTCAATGAAAATTGAATTAAAAGTAAGAACAAGACGTGCAGTCAACTCGCTGGGTGTTTTATTATCGTGTTTACTAATATGAGTGTATAAGTAATTTTGTAGTCTTATAGAACATTTAAGGAGAGCAGGGAATGCTTGTTAATTTTATATGAAAATTATAGTATTATACCCAAATATCGAGCTTTTTTGTTTGAGAAAAGATTTTATTACAAGTTCATACATACTATAATGCGAAAAGACTTTTTCCCCAACCTAATATGTACTTTTTCGAAAGGAAACAAATGATACAGCCAGTTAACGAACTCAACTCATTTCGTACATAACTTCAGCCCACGGCTTTACCTGAGCGGATTGATTTCCCGGAATAAATTTAATAATAATTAATCATTATTGGTTGATTCTAACGTGATTGCGACAAATATATTCAATACACACATTTAACTAAGTATTCAATTTAACGGGTAAAACGTCGTTTCCTAAGTTTTTGAAAAAAGTAATAATAATAAAAATAGACAATAAACTAGTTTAATTACGATCAAAACTAGAGTAAGGTTAAATATAAATAACTTATGATGAGAATGTTCTTCGACATTATTAAGTTAATTATTTTAAAGACATTGAATTCATCTAATTAGCTGTTTTATTTGTAATAGCCATTAACGTCAGAAATAATATTTTTTACACTGTGAATACCGGTGGTACTGTTTATAAAGTTCCGATTGGACACAGAGTGAAAAGCCCATAGCTTTCCTGAAAAGACATAATCCAATGATACCCGTGAATATTTCCGCGTGCAAAAAGTTTTAAAAAGTATAAGATATTCAAGATATAAACTATCTGTCTACCAAACTGCACTAAAAATCGGTCAAAAATGCCTTTATTTTTACTTGAGAGAGGAATTAATACACATCTCACAAACTGTGGTATTTATATTAGTAGGACAAACTAACTTAGGCATCAAAACAGCGACATCGTGTACACTGCTCTTCTCAATGATATAATAATATCACCCACCAAACATTAGACTAATGAATGAACCACAATTAATATAAAACAATAGAACGACAATTTAGCAACATGACTTATGATATCATCTCAAAGAACTCGTATAAAACAATAACTTAAGACATCAAACATCAAGTGTAATGTATTAATTAACCTATATTGTTCAAGAGCACTCGAATGCTCTCAAGATGAGGCAATCATGTATTGCATCCATTAATACCGATTTGGATGCAATTATGAGATCTGGAGATTATACTGAGCTAGTTATTAAGTTCGTGTGGTATTGGTATTGAGAAATGTTTGAGGCTTTGTGTCTATACGGGTAATTCCGGAAGTTTTCGGGAATTTCGAATATTAAACAGGTTTGGTTCATTAATCACGGACTAATAATGGCGGTCTCTTTTTACTCCTTTATGGCAAAAAGGCTTTCTATATGAAACTAGCTGACCCGCGCAACTTCGCTTGCGTTACATAAGAGACAATGGGTCATAATTTTCCCCGTTTTTGTAACATTTTTCGTTGCTACTCCGCTTCTAATGGCCGTAGCCTGTTAGCCTGTTAGCCTAGTTATATAGCCTAAAGCCGTTCTCGATAAATGGTCTATCTAACACTGAAAGAGTTTTTCAAATCGGACCAGTAGTTCCTGCGATTAGCGCGTTCAAACAAACAAACTCTTCAGCGTTATAATATTAGTATAGATAATGTTCCGATTCAATACCTCGAAATAAGTATTATTGTGGAATATTAACGGGTTTTTTGTTCATACAAACTGCTGTTATTAGGAGGTATTAAGTAAGTGTAAAGAGTATTGCTGAAACTTATTAAGCTATGAATTTGATTCAAAGCGGCCAAAAGTCATAGGCATAAATAATCTTTGTCATTGCTTGGCTTTTCATTCTTTCAAGATAAGATGCATGAGCAATGGTAGGCTTTTAAACAAAGTGTTTAATTTATTAACAACGCGAAAGCAAATAATAATAACTCATAACAGTATGCAATCACAGTTAACTTCAACAAGTAATTCCAGCCTATTGTGAGTGAACTAGGTAATAAAATATAAGATATATGAGTTGTAACTTTCAAGTTGAACATAACTCGAGGCACTAAGGCATTCCTCTCTTAATGCAAGTGAGATTTGTAAAACGCATATCTATATAAATTAGTGATATAAAGCTTAAGAGCTTGTTTGTTTGTACGCGTTAATCTCGGGAATTAAGGTACCTGCGGGTATTAAGGCCTGTCGGGTAATAAGGCCTAAATAACAAAAAACGTACGAAATACAGTAGTAGACGATCAAGATTACAGTCACACAAGCTCAGAGCGTATACGAGTCGCTGCAAAGTGGCGGACACACTCTTGCACCTCTCCCCCCGGAAATGTCATCGAAATCATTCAGAAGTGCGGTTCAGTAGCACGAATTATAAAAATTGACTCCAGTAAAACGTAAGTTGTTTAGAAAATATCATATTTACAAACCTGTATTGACTGTCCGCTTATTAATTAACGTATGCTTGTCCTTAGATTACCGTTTTAAGAGACTTGTAGTTATAAAAATTATATTATTATTCTTTTCTGTAAATAGGTGGTTGGCGGATATTAAGGCCTATAAAATTTTACAATAGGCCTTATTATACTCCTATTTTTTTAACTGCTATATAAGTAGGAGCGTGTTTTTAAAATGTTTGTTAGTGGGTAGTATATACGTAGTTTATATTTTCAATTTATTTATTAATTGTTTTCAGTGCTTACAGTCACGATGCCTCCCACACGAGCATTGTAGTCAGAAGGCAATCTGACAAAAATAAATCACAAAAAAAAAATATCGGTACGGTCATGCCTGCAAAGAAGATAGAATGGATGATGCTATGAGGCAATGTTCTCGATGCTTCAAGTGGTACCACGAAGAATGTGTCGGTTTGACTACAGAATATACTGATGATTTTCAATGTCCTGATGGATGCGAATAAGGACAATTTATTTAATTTATTAAGACTACTATGCTTTCTATTGCCTTATGTTAATGATTATTGATGTCAAGAATACTAATTTACTTAGTTTAAGTTGATTTTGAATAGTTTATAGTATAGGCCTTTTTACCTTACCCTATTATAATAAGGCCTAAAGACAGCGTTTTTTTAAAAGTGTTATAATGTTTTAGTTTTAAGCTTTAGAAGCAATTTTTTGTTTAAACTCGGTAGTAATATAAGTACATGACTGATTATTATAAAAACTGGTTGATTATATTGGATATTCTTCATTTTATTACAAATCTCCCTTAGCTAGGCCTTAATACCCGCGGGTACCTTACGAGTTCGAATTGATATTTTGTTTTAATAATGTGTTGAGTAGTCCATTTATCGAGGAAGGCTATGGACTATTTAATGTCACGATCAAATCGCAAGGAGACCCCTTGTAAAAATTACAATCGTTACACCATTTCGCCACCAGGACATTTATTTCTGTGATGAGCACTAGTATCTGTTCCGGGCTTGTTTCTTAAGTCTATATAAGTGTGAATTTAGAAGTATGTATTTATCAGTGATCTGGTTACCATAGTACAGGCTCAGCGACGACAGGACGACCGCGTTAGTGTCGAAAAATATTTATTAAAAAAAACTGCAATTCCGACTGTATTGTTTTAGTCACGTATATTACGTTCAAAAAGTCGCTATTAACGCTATGAATAGGTCTTAAACAGCATATAAAGTTAGAAACATAACACTAAGAATGTGAGCTAACTGAGCTAAGTGAACAATAAGTAATAGATCGCGTGCAAGCACAAACAACGGTAAAGTAAGCATTCCCGGCGCGTCGGGGTGTATTTATAGCGGGGAAACGACAACAAACGAAACGACTCGTGCGCAAGTACCGATTGCAACGTTATAATAAGGAGTTTGTTGAATTTATTTAATGTTTTTGCTTGTGTTAGTTGCTTATAGTAGCTTTGATTTTTTTCTTGAATACATGAATGAAAGCAATATTATAAGTAGGGGAGTTTGTTTAAATTTATTGAATAGTTCTGACTTGCTTTAGTTGTAAAAAAAATCAAAGTGTAAAATTTTGGCAACGCATTTGTGCAGAATTTTGTACGTAAAATTTAATATGTAAACGACCTATCAATGAATATTAATTAGCAGTATTGAAGCTGTTTTGACGTCGTTGTCAAAATAACATTAATGACAATAGAAATATATATAAATAACGTATCCCGGTCTTGGTGCTATTCAAGAAACAGACAAAAACAAAACTGAGCGTCGTGGAATACCGCGCTGGACCATTCTACGTGACACTCCTTCAAGATTATTTTGCGGAATCTTCATCCATGGGACGAATATAATGCGTGGGATACCTTCACACTGTCATTATTAGGTATGCGTAATTCTCAGTATTCTGAGAGTTTATGTGGAGTGGACAATCCTATGAACTACCAAACTCTGTTGAAAAATTCATCACAATTTAAAAGGCCTTTATTACTGTAGTGGCTTTTGCCCGCGACTTGTGACTAAAGACAGAATTTTCATACCTACTTTCATCCCCTCGGGGGTGGTATTTCAAAATGTTTAATTAGTCAGTCACCTTTGAGTTATATAATTATTTAGATATAGGTACAAATAAGTTTAATCTAACGCGGAAGAAACCGAAGCAGGCCTCTAGTATATTAATAAAGCAGCTCAACTATAGTATAATACATTATTTCATCAGTTTCACTATCAGTACGAAAGTAACAGTAGAAAATGGGCGGGGCAGCTGGCAACTGAAGCAGGAAGTAAGACTAGGCGATAAGGCTTCGACACAGGCTTATTGCCCAACTGTAAACATTACCGATTCAATGGCATTACTGATTGCATTTACTTTTAGCATTTAATTATACTGATTGAAAATGTTGCGAAATTAGCTATTGTTTTGAGAAGGTAATTTATTGATGTCAGTAGTAAGTAGTTTGTAATAATGTTGGGGGTTCGTTTCCCGGCCTTGGTTGTATCAGTAAACTTTATTTTTAAGTTTTGACTGCCTCTGTAGTTTAGGCGGCAGTTTATACGACTGTTGACCACGAAGTCTCAGGTCCGATTCCCAGTTTGGGCAAAGTGCTATTGGTCTTTCGTAATTTATATAAGAGTAGCCCGCAGTTTCACCCGGAGTTTCAAGAAGCTTAATCCTATTATATGAGACTAACTCGGAAAACGGGGAAACATGAGTGAACATGTATACACCTCTGCTTACACCTTCAGGTATAGCAGTGTTGTATGTATACTTGTTCATGTTATTACAGCAAAATTCTCTTGACAAAATGTATAATTAATAAAGTTGTATTCGTCCTTCTACGTACTGTTAAGTTTAACTTCATATGGACAAACGTATAATGTGATGTAATAATCAAAATATATTACAACTTGTGACATCATACTAAAGTACTTGAAAATCAAAATAAATTGTATTAAAAAGCCTTAAAATGTTATTTATATAGCAGCCTTGACGTCCAAAATAAACATATCGGAAAAACATAACACTTATCTTAACTAATTATACAAATGACGTACTTAATACAAAAAGTATCAAGCAATTCAATTGTTTATTATAATTAAAAATGTGTGTGTTACCTTGAGTTTCTTCCAAGTTCATATTATTGTTAAAATTGAAATAAACCTTTATTCGAATTGAGGTCATTTCAGTTTGAAATTTCAATATTCCTTCGTTTTCCTCCGTTGATAGTAATTTCGATATGTTTCATAAATAATGTGCAGCAGAAAAACTGCCAAAGAATCGATTAGTCCTCAAATAAAGTCATAAAACAATGTTGGTCACATTATTCGAAATTTTTTCCGAAAATAATAATTTACAAAACGCTTAACGTCTACCCTCCGGTTACTGAGTACATTTAGCGGTAATTTATACATTCAGTAGCGTTTAAACTCATATAAAAAACGCTATTGAATAGATAAACTACCGCTAAATATACGTCAGAAACCGGGGGTAAATAATTTAAACCATTTATAAGCTCAAAAGTAGTTAGAAGTTTATACCAACGAACAAAAAACCTTTTCATATGTTTAAATTCTTGTTCAGCAAACATTTATCTGTCAACGTTACTCAAAACGTCTCCGGATTTAACACGTTAGCGTTTGAATGATAATTGGATCCCTTGTAAACATAGTCTCTAAACGTAGTCTAAATAACAAGCGTTTACATGTTTATAAATAAATATAACATTATTACACGGCTTGTTAAGCATTAGGATGGGTGTGATTTAGTTAGTAAATTAGTTTTCGTTTGAAAATCTTATTCTTATTTTTTTTAATGACAACTCCCGCACTAAGAATTGCTCTTGTGTCGCGGGGACTTTTACAAACATACAAATACCGGACACAAAGCACAACCAGACCCGAAACAATTATTTGTGGATCGCACAAATAATTGTCCCGTGTGGGAATCGAACCCTAACCTAAACCACTGCGCCACGGAGGCAGTTTATCTTTTTGATGTGCGGAACTTTAAAATACGCGATCCTGAACAAGTCTTTACTATGAATAAAGTAGTGATTAGGCCCGGAGTTCTCACGATCAAGTGTAGACTGAAGACTTTACATTTCGTCAACTGTTAAAAGATGTATAATATAAAGCATGCATGGCTTTCGCAAGTGATATTTTGATCAATTTATTCATTTAAATCAAATATCTTATTGATAACAGACTTAAAGTTAGCTTACAATATTATAAGCCACTTATCATACTATTAAATCTATAGCGAAATTTTATTTTCACGACAGTAATAAAAAGTTAATGCTAACAGTGAAACCACGAAAAGAAAATATTTTCCACAATTGATAAAGTCATAAAGATCGGATAATTAAGTCATAAAATTCCTACACTTTATTGCTAATTTGCTGTGTAAATGAATTTATAGCTTGATTCGTTTTTATGACACTGCATCCGCTAGTTAGTGTGATAAGAAAACAAAACAATTGCATTTTTTCCTTTATACGAATGAAAGAAGTTTCGGAAGCATAAAGGGATAACTAAATGATATGTTCGTGTTATATTTTCAAGTTATTTCTTAAGTATTTCGTTAACTTAAAAAATAAAATAACTTTTCATCTCTAAACATTACTATTCTTCTTTAAAACATTTCATTATAAGGGCTAAATTTACGATTTTCTTTCAGGAATATTTTCCTATTCGAATATCGGCAAAGAATCAAGAAACATCAACATGATTCAAGCAACTAGACCAATTATATTCTAAGCACTTAACAATGCTTTTATTTGTTTTTTAGTAAGATCACGAAATGGTTAAAAAAATGCTTATTAAACTAAGAAAAATGAATAACGCACCTTAAAAATAACTAAAAATCAGACCTAAATATTCTCGAATCGTCTCATTTTAGCTATGTAGTGCAATGGTCGCATCTTGCAAACCAATTAGGTGAAGGTTCAAACCACAGTGAGATCATGCACCTTACATGGTGTAATTAGATGTACAGATGTCGCTCTAACACGTCTCGTATGCTCGGTATAGGCATAGATTCTACTAGATTAGGCTCTATTTGCATAAAGCTAGGTTCACGGCAGCAGTCGCTATTTGTCTTAAGGAATCTGAACTTCTTATGCTGTGGTTGTGTGCTATAATATTTGTATTAGTTCGTTTATAATTTAATAGAAATTGGTGTTTTAAACACCAAATAACTTTATTATGTTAGATATTCCACAGACGATCTGTCAAAACGGTAAAGTTATTCGCTGCAAAAAAATTATCGATGGAAAAAATTGGTTACGATCTCATTTCAGATTTGTTCGACACATTACATATACACGTATGTGGCATAATATGCAAGGCATTATTTTGAAGAGTTAAAATGCAGAGATAACTCTTTTAAAAGCATGGAGAATTCGGGAGTAATTGGTGTCTTTTCTTAAGTCTTACACATTGAAGTGATGAAGACACACACTCACTAGTGGTAGATACAGTAATTGTAACGACTATCATAATTGTCAATATTTGACCTAAATTAATTAACCATTAGATTTTTGATTTTGACACATATAGTCTGAATCAGGAAGAAAATGCATAAGCGTGCTTGCGTAGCCGCAAGTCGACAATCTCTCCAACTGGTTCGTTTGCGTCTGCGTCGATATAGCAATTCAAATGCTACTGTGTATAAAGCCTAAGCCTAGCACAGGTGTTTAGTTAGTCACCCTAATCAGTAATGTTTTAGAATTGTACAACCTATTGTTACGCTTTCATTTGTGTACTCGTAATAGTGTTAGTATTAGCGGAAAATTTATGATATAATGATTTTTGAGTTGATGTTATTCAAACTTGCCTTGGCAAAGGTATATCTTGAGAATTCTTGGATTTACTTCCCGTTTCAAGTCTTTCTTGTTATGATGGAATCGCATTAGGAGTCCAAAAATTGTGGTGTAAGCTATGTAGTACCTCAGGAATTGGCATATCTTATTCATGGTTAAGATTTCGGTTGTTAGGAAATGAAATACTTAGGCAGTCCAAAAATTATACATAATACATATATATCCATCCGCGAGATCAAATTTTTTTGGGTCTTTTTCAACATTTAGAAGCTTTTAGGTCTGTATGCATCTAAGTATAAATGTGTGAATTTTGCCAATGTGTGCGTACTTTATCAAACAACTACATTAGATCATAATTTATTCTGATAGTTTCTATAAATACCAATATTCTAGACTCAATATAAAATTACCAACTAAACGACAGGACGTTCCATCAGCGATGGCATCCAAACTGCTTAAATATGTAGATTCAAATCCTTCGAGCTAATATCATCCATTTATTTTATTATTTACAGCACTTATAAAATTATAATACAACTAGCTTTTGCCCCAACTTGGATCGCTTCATAAGTTTAATCTATGTTCTCCGATAAATAATCTATCATACAGCCGAATTTTATCAAAATCGATTCAGCCGTTTTGGCATAAACGTAGGACGAATAAAAACAAGCATTCTTAAAATGATAATGATATAGAGAGAAGCCTTTGAATGTGAATGTAACAGTAAAATATGTTCATAATGAGATCCTTGTACTACATAGCCTTAGTTGTTTTTGGTAGAATGGAATTCGGCCGTGTTGCGTTCGTACTTTAGAGGTGTCATCGATTTTGGCATAGCATTACAAACGTATCTGATCTACCAATTGGATCGTATTATGTAGGCTGGCTAAAAGATACGGTGCCGTCCTACAGTCAGGGCACGGATTTTATAATTTTGGATTTTTTTATTTCTTAAGTAAAAATAAAGGATAGGGTAGGATCTAGAGGCATTCATCAGGTATAATTGCCTACTCTGAATCGAAAAATTCCGACATAAAGCTTCAAAATAGAGAAGAAGAAGACAGTAAAATAAGCATACCAATGATAGAACAGCCAAATCGTCTCAATAACGTAACAACTAATATGTCATACTTGGTTGAAGATGGCTATCGCCAAACTCAGCCGATGACATAAAACGCATGCTGAAATATGAATAGGAATAAATACTGTTACAAATTAAAATTACCAGCCATATTTCAATGATATTAGTGTCGTATGTTTCACTTATACTATGTGCTTTTTGTCTGAATTCTATATACGTGCTTTTAGTGTCATTTCTTAGGTTTCAATTATACGATGCATGCATGGCCACTGTTACTTGCGCCGAAATGTCAAGCAATCCAATTTCTGTACAATATTAAAGTAATAACTTTACATTCGTAAAATAACTTTCTAGTTCGCATGACAAAGGGCTTTAGGACCCTAACTGGTCCTGCCTTTCTTACAAATTATTATTATTTATACTTATTGTCCATGTTTCACATTTTCCTTATAAAGTGGTCCAAGACATACAAGATACTGGCTGTTATAAAAGGATTGAACACAATTTGGAGTCCCGCTTCTGAGTCATGCCTGCGCTGGTTTCCGGTTAAACGGTCCGCGGGTCAATGTGTTTATTAAATCATTTACTTTTTGTATTAAGATGTTCATGTACTTAAAGAAAATATATGTTTTGCAGAGTTATGACAGCTATTTCATAATTCTGTATTTCGTCACTGAACATCTAAAACATTTTCAACAATATTAAAGTACTCCCCAATACAGGCTGCGCCTCGTGGGGTTGTCGTAGTTATAAACATAATTTTGTAATACTGGACTGGTAATAAATGAATATTAAAGTACTGATTATTATTATTAGCAAAGTGGTAAAGGTGGGCGCCACGCCACTACCAATGTGTCAGGAGGTCGTCGGTTTGATTCCCACTCGGAGCATTTATTTGTGTGATCCACAAATAGCTTGTTGGTTCTGGTTTGGTTACACTTACAACGGACAAGACGACAGTACAAGCAATTGTAAGGGCGGGAGTTGTCTTCATAAAGAAATCGAGCCGTTCCGAGTCTCATTGAACAGCTTAAAGAGATAAGAAACAACAAAAAGATCTTCATCAAACAATAAACTATCTTAGTTCAACGGAAACCTGGGGTCAGTTGTTGAGACCCTAACAATTGGGTTAAGTTATCGCATCCTCTTGAATTAGGTTATCCGTGTTGTAGATCGTTCATGGTAATCACACTTATTAAGATGGACATGCTCCGACGTGGAGATATGATAATGTGATTGTAAAGGGCTTGCAATTGTGATTGACGGTTTTGCGAAAAAGACACTGTAAGTCATATTCAACCTTTTGAAAGGGCTTGAAAATCTTTCTAGTTTTCATAATACCGATCGCGATATATTAGGCGTAAAATTGTATATACTTAGATGTTATACGTTGCTGATTGATGACATTGTTATTTGCAAAAGGAATGTATTTTTTTTAATCTCGCCCGTCTTTTGGGCACCCGAATGTGTGGGCAGTATATGAAATACACTTAAGTATATTTCGAATTTTGGTAAGTTCATTTAAGAGCGAGCTTATTGTCAAACTCCAGGCTTCTATTAAGGATATTCTTATAGAAATTGGAAAAACCCAATGGTTCCTCGCTCGGCTCGGAAATCAAACCAGGGGCTAACTGATCATCATCACCCAAACCAAAGTTAAATTTAAGTAAATAAATCAGTGAAACTACAATTAACAACAATATTAATTGTTTGGCATGGCGCCTTTACTTTCATCTCATAAATAAGCAAGATGGCGCGTCGCCGTGAATTAACTAACGAATTGCTTCACAAGTTTACGTTGTTTGTCTTGCGTTGACGTAATTATCATTGCGGTGAAGTGTGGCTTCCTTGATGGGGAAATAGGACTAGGCCTGACTAGGGTAATGTTATACAGTTTTCAAGACTGTTCAAGACATTTCTTATGAAACTTTCGGTTGAGTTTTGGACGACACTCCAGGTTTAGGATATTTAAACACAAAAATTGGCTGTTCATATTTTCGTCCAAGTATTTATTTTCAAAATGGAGCATATACGTTTGTTCCGTTTAACATCTAAAACCGATTTGGCAACTTTGATTTTATTCCGGAGGAGTATGGGATATAGGTAAAAATCGAATAGGTTTAGTAATTTATAAAATACAACTTACATTTTCAAAGGAACTACTGAATTGATAAAATTATACAGGAAAATAAAGCCTCAAGATCCGAGAAAAATCTTTCATCTAACGAAAAAGTAATATACATATGTACAAAGACACACTATTTATAAGTACCTAATCATAAAAAGATACTTTACTTTGTTTGCGTACGATAATTTGCAAAACAACTATTTTCCGGAAAATACCGTTTGAAGAACAATAAAAATCAACGAATGATTTACAAGCCATAAAGTTTTATAAGCGGTTGTTCAATTGCAGCCGGTCGTAATGTTTAGTAGGTACCGATAAGAACTGATTTAGAACTCAATTGAACTACAATAGTCCGGGAGTCACCTACAATTTGCTTGATGTCTGGACGTCCTGCATATGTGACCTTCCTTCTTCATTATGGTTAGAAACCAACAAAGATCTTGGAATGCAAATATAAAGAAAGAAATCGTCAAAATAAGCAAATATTAATGTCTGACTGTAGCGCTTAAGTACGGTATTACTCTAAATGAAATGTAGTAGGATAGCTTGTTGCTTTTTTTTTTCAGACAAATTAGATCCCCGGATAAAAGTACATGCTCTTCTGTGAAATTTTCTTAAAGATGGTAAATCCATAGTTAACTTTAAATATAATTATGTTTTAGATAACCGACTTATCTGAATTTTTAACTCTAGGTGCACAGTCGACTAAACGTCCTATACTAATTGAAATTTTATTTAACGGAATAGAAAATACTAATTACGGCACTGAATCCTGTGTCCTAGTTCTTTTTACAATTATTTATCCATGGCATACATAATTACAATTACAATAAAACGAATGCAACTGTGTGAACAATACCATCACTGTCCATCACTGATGACTACAGATAGAGAATTACCGTTAATAATCTGAATTAGTTTTTACAGTTTTAGTTGTAAATATCGCAGTTTCATGGGTTATATGGGATGAAATTTTCTAATCAATTAAGTAACAATAGCCACTAGTTGATTGGTCAGGTATCTAAAAATTGCAAAAAGACATTCAGCTATGTGATTCCGAGCCCCCAAAAAATTAATATAGTTCTTTTGTTTTCCAGGTAGGTATCCAGAAAAAATTCTTGCATCGTTTCTGCATTTTTGTAATGAGTTTTTCCCAAGTGTCAATAAGCATTGTGAGGCAGGTTTATGTATGTAGAAGAATTAGTCAGACTAATATGTTTACTCTAATTGATTCGATTTATGTGCCAATAAGCTATGTGAAGTAGACTTTTGTAAGTGGGTAAATTCGTCACACTCTAATCACACCAATAAATATGCCTATAAATGTAGAGAAAGGATTATCACGTTTTCTCCATTATGTAGTATGCAATGTAAAGTCTAAAATAACCATCGTTTGGAACGAATACTTATTTGTATTACCACCAAACGGCACGGAATGGTTAAAGTGTTATAAACAGAGCCTTAAATTAGGCTTGTATGCAAGAATATCAATCAATGTATTCATTACCTTCGTTAAATTAATTGTTGTTATTGTGGCCAAATACTCAATTTTAAGTGATGTTGAGGTTTCCTGCTGACAATGTTATTTTGAGTAGCACTTAAAATTGAGTGTAGCTTTAATATTTAGGCATTAGTTCAGCTAGTATCAAAGCTCATTCCTATTCATCAACACTATCAGCTAGTTTGCAAAATTAATTTCGCGAAACCCATTCAAAATAAAATGGATAGGTTCAATTACTTTTTATTACAGATCATAACTGAGAAGCATAACAAAAGTCATTTGGATCTCATCGTTACGGGTAATTGAAGATAGCATGTGCTATATAGCAGTTGTAAAGTCAATGTCAGGTTATGAAACGATATTAACCTTTAGTTTTTAGTGTCCATAGAATCTTGCATTCTTGCCCAATGGTTAGATATGTTTAGTGTTTGGGCAAAGGTCGGGAGATCATCGGAGGCTCGGCTTCACATAATCTTTAGAATTAATATAAAGTTAAAGAGTTTGTTTGTTTGAACGCGCTATTCTCAGGAACTACTAAGTCGAATTGAAGTATATTTGTGTTTGAAAGTCCTAATTTTGAGGAAGACTTTAGGGTAAATAGCATCACGCTATAACTAATAGCGCTCCTATTCTAGACTAGCTAGACACTCCTAGAATAATAGAGAAGCAATATAGTTGAGAAGACGGGAAAACCAAAGTCCATGCGGACGAAGTCGCGGGCTTCCACTAGTTTAAATTAAAGTTACTGTATCAAACAGGCCACTATCAGTCATTGATTGCATAAGCCTACTACTGATCACTGATGATCTAAATTTTGTATACGTCTGCATACGCATTCTTTACCAAGTTGTCGACCTATAGTTATGTTCAGTGTTTGGGCAAAAGGTCGCGAGATCATCACAGGCTTGGTTTCACATAATAAGGTCTATAGCGTAGGGCCATTCACCCACTTTTGATTGTTATGCAATGTCGTGACAATCTATTATACGACTGGCTTTTTATGTGGCTATATTTTATCTAAATGACTTGAAAGATGAGTTTTATGTCGGTCGAAGGCTGAGTTTTGAGGTCTTGAGGTCTATTTATCATAATAATACTTTATAGTTTGTATTACTAGGGCGTTTGGGGCGATCACAGCCATTAAAGAATCAATTTATGTTGCTGATCTATCCTTGGCACAATCTTACTTATCCTACTAAAATTATAAATACGAAAGTTTGTGAGGATGGGTGTATGTTTGTTACTCTATTACGGAAAAACTACTAGTGGGATACTAATGAAATTTGGTACACAGATAGTTCCTAATCTAGATTAACACATGGATATATGGCGTGGCATGGAAATACATAACATATGGCGGACGATATCGCAGAAAGACGCTAGTATTGTCATAAATTAATTTCCTTCTAATACAAAAAGGATCCGTTTTATGCAGAATTATAAAAGAACCCATAATAATTAATGGAAAACTGTCACGCACAAGTTTTCTCACGATGTAGAATCGCAGGTGCTGTTATAACCTCATCTATGTTTTTCTCACATCTTGAACTAGTCTAAGTATACTAATAGTCTAGTATAGTATGGACTACTTCGACTACGACTAGTATAGCAATAGTAAATAATTTTAACATTTTGAAACTTAGATGTCCAGACTAAAGTCAATACAACCTGTTCGAAATGCGGGGTAATAAATACACATTGAAATTATAACCCTTACATTTTCATCGTTGTTATTAAAAATCCTTTCACATTGTAGATGTGATTTTACATTTCAGACTGGTTTAACACAAAGATCTTTATTTTAAAGATCGTGTAATTATTTACGATATTCCAAATATCTGTCTAGTTGGTTACTCATAAATTATTCTAGTTGTAAATAATCCGTAAATATGTATGTACATAAATCATTTACGTAATATTTAACTACAATTTATTGACAAAGTTAATATATTTGTTCTGTTCAAGTACTGTAATATTTGTTTGTATAAACTTGAAATATTTGCGTATTACTACAAGTGCTAAATAAGTTTTCCTTAAGTTACTTTGTTAGTATGTAAGTATGAATTTTATTTATAGTGTATACCCATTATATTTTTAGCATACCTATCAGGTGTCAATTGGTTAAACGTTTATTCAAAGTTACAAAGCAAGTGATCTTTGAATTAAGTCATGTCTAAGAAAATACACATAGGGAAATGGTTTACAATAGAAACCCAGGAACCAGAAACGAAATGAACCAAGCTAGATTCGTTTTAGTTTCGGTTATAAACTTAGGTAGAACGGTTTATATTATTACAGTCTGTAACAGACTATGAGGATAAAACTTACTTAGTACGGTGGTAAAAAGCATCCTATGGACCTAACAATTTTGAATTAAGTTGATTTCACTCATGTTATAGGTCACTTGAGTCACTTCGCACTATCCTACTCATGCTATAATTGTAAAGGTTGTGTGTTACTCACGCTAAAACAGCTGAATGGATTTAGTTGCAGAACAGGGCAACAACAGGTAATCTATACATAGGATTAACACAAGATTTAAGAAGTAGCGAGTAGAAGTTGCGATGAGAAGCTTTTTAATTTATCTTATAGTTATTAATCGTATATTTTCTCCAACCCCACATCAACAAGATCTTCTTTCAAACGTTCTCCAGAAATATACCAGTTCGTTGACACCGTTAACCAGAAGTTATGAGTGTGACACCTGTGTCACAGTCACAGAACATTGGTCACGGGACGGAAGTCACTTTCTAGTTGGTGACTATGTTACGAACTGGAACTGCAGCCGTGACGGGATGGAAATGGAACGTCTTGGGTTAAGGAAATAACAGAAGCACCGCTAGGAATAAAGGAAATATATTTTTGTTGTTCTTTTTGAAGAATGCATCTGCTGTAACGAATTTTACTTTGGGAGGAATTTTGCATACAAATAGCAGACCCAAAGGATTTGTGGATTGAACATTTTTCGCGAATCCGATTAGCTTAAAAAATATATGACAAATGTCGTTATTTAATCAGCTATTTGCTGCTTTACCACCTTCCTCTAAGAGTCAATGAAAGTGTGCTCCTGTGTAAGAACCCTTTTGCTATATACCTATTCCTAGATACAGACTACGTTATAATATGAAACCTCGATATACTGTCGGTATATCCAGGTTTACTGGTTAAGTTACAGAAAGTCCTGCTTCAAGATTTCGGTGTCAAGAATGCAACCCAATGAAAAGGTAAACATTTGAACAACGGGCATAGGTTGGCTGGCGATATGATCAGATGCTTGTAACCTCTTATTTGTGTCTGAATTGTAGAGTTCATTTAACAGGAAATATTTCTAGTGTGTTAAAAACGACTGAAGCACTATCAGAATAAATAAGTTACCAAGTTGCAAGAAGGAAGCTTTTATATCAAAACCACATGACCTAAATCATTATCAGGACCCTATTCCCATGGGAAAGCCATATAGTTGTGTAATGTTTATAAAAGTTCTAAGATAACGCAAGGGAAACGCAATCATAACAGTGTCACAATACGTTTACGGTTAGTATCGTTATTTGAGCGTTTTTACCAAACACTTGTGTTATGTTCGCAGATCGTTACCGGTGCATGTAACTATCATTCGATGAGATAGATTGGTTTGTGATATTTTTTGCCGCTAATTACTCCATTATAGGGTACCTGGGCCAATAGGCCGAAAAATATAGCCACATACATTATTCCGAACCTTAACCGTGTGTTTCACTTTAACCGTCACTAGGTGACTAGCAGGGCGGTGGAAGGGTCTACAGGTATGGGTAGGCAATTGGCATGTGGCCATATTTGACCCAGGTATCCTATAATGGAGTAATTATAGGTGTAAAAAGCAACTGTAGATGTAAAGACACCTAAATATAAAATCAATTTTATTATTATTTGCTTCAAAGGAGAAAAAGCACTACGTAAATGAATTCCTTAAAACATTACCTAAAACTACGGTCTTTATCCCAGAGAAGTGTTGAATAGGAGGACAATCGAAGAGATATTAAATTTACCTTATTGATTACAATTTGTATTCAAATGACCTACCCACTCGTACAGTCGTAACCAGTAGTGAATTGGACAATATAATTAACATTAAATGGATAAAATTTAATGGTTATGTGACATTTTATATTTTTTATATGCAACCATCAATCAGTTTTGAAAAACCGAAACCATTAATTAATTCTTGTAATAATCTAGCCAATAAAATATCTAACAATAATGCGCATTCAAAATAAATCGTGAATATCACAATAAATCATTATAGTTAATTTAAAATTGACTTCACGATGAACTTGACATTTAATAATGAATTATTTTAATTACTTATGTAATAATACATGTTTATTATAATATTGATTATGTTATAGGTCAAGCATGAAATCATTAATAAAAAGCTCAATATGATCACGAAAATAATACTGTAATTGTGTATGTATTAAGCCTAAAAAATAATACATTTATGAAAAAACTAATTACTTATGTACATTCTACAGTATTTTAAATATTTTTACGAACTCTAGCTTTTAAGTTTCAAGTAGCAAAGTATATTTGTGATGAACTATATGTAATGAACTTAACTTTCAACAGATTCCGAAACAAACCGGTTTTAAAATATATTTTCTGTACATTATCCCAAAAACCAAAATAGCCTAAGATGCTTTCTGGAAGTACTCTAAAAAATCACAAAAATCTTCCTACATGAACGAAGATGCGGGGTAAAGGTAGTTGTAGATATGGCGTGCAGTGTCACTGGTGTACGCCACGTGGGTTCATCGACCGGAACAATGAGCTTGATCGCCGATATCCTGTACCTTGACGCATTAATATTCCTAGCCAGTTCCCTGTATCATGTTACTTGCTTTGAGTATTTCGTGATGGAGGTACGTGTTAAGATACCATATTTGGATGGGTTTTTGATGATAATTCGCGTGAGGAAGCTTTAAGGAATAGGCTTTTTGATTTGTCTAAGATATTTGTGTACGTTTTTATTTAATAGTACCTAATGGAAATAAAATTTAAAATACGAGTTCTTGATAGTAGCAAATTGATTGATAACCTTTTGAAAGGTTTCAAATTCGAATTAGTTCATACTTAATCTATCTTGAAAGGGAGGTTTCATGTTACGATTATAACTTGCTGTTTTTAAAGAGTGGAGATGATTTTTATTTTTAACCAACTTTAAAAGTCTGGAAGACAGAGGTTCTCAATTAGACCGTTTTTTTTAACACTGAACCTAATAAGTTTTCCCACGCACTAAGCATTATGTCAGATTTCTCCTAAACCAAGTTCTTCTGAAGAGCAAGTAAGTAAGAAAGCAATAACAATCTTTACAATGAACATAAATACTAAACAACCTACACATATTCTTTATCAGTTCTCGTGAACTACGTGTGTAAATTCAAGTGGAACTTCTGTTGTTTTTTGTTATTTCTTGTAAACAATTATCAGCTGACGTGTCGGTCACGGTCATGGCAAGGCGGTGAGTTCCCCGAAGTAGAGACGTTAATGAACATAAGCCTTCGCAGTAAGCCTACCATTTTCTTGCCTGTCAGGTAACGGTAGGATCCATCTTTTATAATTTATTAATATAGCCAGTTGCGCTCACCGGTCTGACAACGATCTGTGGGTGAAACAACCGTTGGCGCGGTAATTCTATAGATGGGTGACCGCATAGTGGTATTTGAGCTGGGCGTCTCCGTGCCTCGGAGGGCACGTAAAAAGTCGGTAAGCCGTAAAATAACAGTCGTTAAGCCACGTCAAAGGCCTTCGGGCGGCTTGAACAACTTTGACACTAGGTTGACCACTAACCATACGATAAGAAGAAGAAGAATATATATTTTAGCCTCTTTCTGTGTCCTACTGCTGAGCAAAGACCTCTCCCCTAGACTTATTAATATAGTGACATTAAATAAACAAGTGGCAAATATTGCAAATATAGCAGGCGAATTTCATTAAGTTATAGTACGACCTGGTTTCGTCACTTACTGAGTGTTGAATAGCTTACCAAGCGAAATTATGACAGTAATTTTCATACTTAATTTTATCTAGCAGATACTTATGTTACCTGGAATTTATTAATAAGCAGTAAATGTGGCTCTTAGTATTTTCAGTGTCATGGGCCTATTAATTGCAGAAAAACGCTCTAAAGTATTTAAAAGTGGCAAATATTGTATTACGCGTCACTAAAAGTTAAGAGACGTCTCCTGCATTCAGAAGTACGACTTATAAAATAAAGGCCCATTGAAATCTTCGTCTTCAATTCTAGACTTTTACCGAGAATTTCCTACCGAAACTACACCAATGACACGTAACTATACTAACTATACTCGGCAATGAAGCCTCGCCTATCTGCTAGCGTAACTCAGCATAACTCTTACTAGTTAAGTTAATAAATTTACTACAGATCATGAATATTCAGACGTAATAACTTGAAACATACTACAAAATATATCAGGTACGAACTATGAGTCATAGTGCGGATAACCAGTGACAGTTAGCAGTCCTGATTCATACATTCCAATCACGTGTTAGTTTGTATTTTTTATGCTCCATGTCTAGCCTTGAGAACAGAGGAACTACCTGAAGGTTATGTATGGCTCACACAATTGCCAATTGGCCAATTGAAGTTATGTTAAACTAACTATGGGTCTACTAGAAACACGAAAGCCTTTTGTTTCCAAGTATGTGTGGTGGTCAGGTATTGTACGTCTGGTATAGGTAGTTTCAGATACTTAGCCTTGATATTGACTTCTTGCAAGTGACATTATATAAAGCTTGGAGATCAGGGATATTCGCCTCTCCTGAACCAACTTGAGTTGAGTTCCCACTCAATTAACAATTACGGAACTAAACCGTTTGTATTTCCATTGACAAAAACTTTTCGTAAATGATCTGTCGTTTATAAAGACAAACAAATATATCCTTAATTTTGTAACAATATGGAAATGATAATACACAATAAGGTAACCTAACACCAACAGCAATAATAATATAATAAATACATCATGGAAATAGGACAGTGTTTAATTCAGCGACCTTTTAAAACGTGACCCTTGAATATTTTCTCTGAGCGGTGTTGTAACAGCATGCATAAAGCACATCTTTATGCATGCATGCAAGGTCGGTAATAACTTAGCCATGATTTGGGGTCAAACAGGAAAATAAGACGAGAAATTTGGATGCATACGACTGATAGGGGACAAGGTTTCGTATTGAAGATGCATAATTCTTGGAGGTTTCGAAATCACTACATTGTATAAAACGAAGTCTCTTTTCCGCTGTTTGTCTGTATACATGTTTGATGGATTTTGATGAAGTTATTTTTAATTAACTAGATAGAAGGATTCGAGAGGTAGGTTCTTGTAAAACAATTTTTTTAACCGGGCAAAGCCGAGGCGGGTGCTATTACCTAACAAACGGCATATAATTACATTTCTTGCCAATCTTGAAGATAATAAGTGCGATGGAAATTGGTGTTAGTCATTTAGCTATTATACCTCTAGAGACAATCAAAAGGTCATTGAATTTCATTGAAAAGCACTTTTCAAATTTCAATTGTGAACCATTGTCAAGGTTTAACCTATTATATCAAAAGACATTTGTCTCTCAAAAAATCCTTTCCATCTCGTAAATGACATCACTCCGTTACCAATTTTTGATTCAGGAGCTCGATTCTCTACTACTATCAACTACCGACAACCGGCTATCGATAAATTTTGTACGAAAATCTGATCAGCGCCTCTAGCGGGCTCCGTAAGAACTATTTTGGAAGTACATTTTAAATGTCAAAGTCTCGATACTGGACAGTACCGACTGTAAAATTGTGCTACTGACAATTTCATAGTCATAATTTGATCATTCGTCACTCATTTATTGACAGTCAAACTTGTACAATGGAGTTTTAATCATTGTTAGTAAACAAACTGTGTTGTATTTTGTAATCTATTGTTTTTAAACAAAGGCTAACGATTATCGTTCTAGGACATAATTTAGGTAATGGGGTCGGGTAGCTTGTGGTTAAGTAACAACAGCCTGGCGTATCGATCTCTCAGGATAAACTACGCTTGCCGAGGTTGGTCTGTGGATAGGTGACCATATTATGCATACCTTGCCCCGGAAGACACGTTAAATTGTGTAATTTCAAAGATTTTTGACAGTTGATCGATACCAGCAGAAGCTTAAAATACAGCCAGTCTTACCGAAGGATATCGTGTTATAATCAAGGTAACTGGGTTGTGGAGGTCAGATAGGCAGTCGATCGTGGCACAATACTATTGACTTTGAGACTGGAAGCCGACTACAACATAATTGGAAGAAAGGCTAGGCTGATTGATAAGGGTCGGATAAACTAATAGTTTTCCAAATCATCCCAAAACTTGTTTCGGGATCATTGCCCTTGAACTCAAAAGCATGGCCATAATAATATACCATGTAACGATGGCCATTCGTCTTCGTTCGAATCATTTTTAACATTTCGTCATATGATTAAGTTATGAGGTATCAATTATGTTTGACGTGATCACGTAACGATGCGGCCGAAAATATATTACCTTTCAAAAGGTTTATCAGTTTTATTGCCCTTAAAACTACATATTAATATAACAGTCTCTAAAAACCACTTTCAACACTAGCCTTATTCTTTTTTTTATAAAGACAACTCTCGCACTAAGAATTGTTCTTGTGTTGCCTTTTCAAATATAGGTACAAACAACGGGCGCTCAGTACAACCAGAATAAGGAACATTAGTTGTTCCGGAGTCAGTCGGTTTGTGGAGCGCAGAAATATTTGTTTCGAGTGGAAATCGAACCCATTACCTCCTGGCCCACTGGTAGTTGCCTGGCGACCATCTTAACCTCTGCGCTACGGAGGCTATCTTAAGTTAGTAGTAGATTATCAGAAATGTTACGATTGCAAATCCTAGGTAGGTACAATAGTTATAAGCAGCCGTGATAAGTGTGAGAACTTACTTACTTTTATGAAATTCTTAATGAAATATAACACAGTATCTATGATATGCTGTAATATGATATTTTATGTGACGTATTGAGAGTATAAAATAAATGAGACGCAATATAGTCCCGTGTAACACCCAGTATAATGATTTAATATCACGCACTCTACAGTAGGTATTTGCACATATTTATGTAACCTTAGAACCTATTACTACGTGGACTATTTTGTGCTATTACAGCAAGCGTCTTCAATTTGTTGCAAATTATAACATTAATAACATACGTAATATTTGCTGTGAAACTAATCGGTATAATAAAATGTCTGCTCCTTTCATTTCTTCTGTAATGACAACTATCAATATTTCGTTCAACATTATTTACTTAGTAACCTAGCATCATTTAAAACCTTTCTCTACGCCATAGCTTCCCAACATTTTATGGGCAACTGCCCATTGACAAGGAAAATAATAATTCAGCAAACGCTTTACATAAGTAACTATTGTATCAATTTGTTAATAATTTGTAATCTATACTAATATTATAAAGCTGAAGAGTTTGTTTGTTTGTTTGTTTGAACGCGCTAATCTCAGGAACTACTGGTCCGGTTTGAAAAAATATTTCAGTGTTATATAGCCCATTTATCGAGGAAGGTTTTAGGCTATATATCATCACGCTACAAACAATAGGAGCAGAGTACCAGTAAAAGATGTTACAAAAACGGGGATAAATTTCACCCATTATCTCTTATGTGACGCAAGCGAAGTTGCGCGGGTCAGCTAGTTTTCTATAAATAAAACTAATGGACATAATAAAATGTCTGCTAATTTCATTTCTTCTGTAATGACAACTTTCAATATTTGGTTCATTATTTTATTATATTATCATTTACTATGTTCTTCTACCCCATAGGTTCTCAATCTTTTATGGACAACTGCCCCTTCATAAGGAAAAAAATATCAATTTTACATAAGGTCGGGGAAAAAGTCTTTTCGCATTATAGTGTGTCTGAACTTGTAATAATTGTGGTAGCGCTCCCGTTGGGAATTTGACTCTACACACTACACGCTGCCGTCTTCTCTCGTTTACAAAATTACAACAGTCATCTCAGTAGTCAGTCTCTCTTGTCCAAGTCTTTCCCTTCAAACTTAACTATATCCTCAACTCATCTTCCGACAAACCATCCATATAATTATTTCCACGTAGATAATTTAGTAGATTTCCATGGAGATTGGTTCCACTGCGGCGTGATTATCACGGCGTGGCCATTGGAACGAGCGTGGAGAAGCGATGTAATTTGTGTTTTATATCATATCGCTAAGGTTTGGTTTTTGTGTCAAGACTGCGATGATCTTTTCCCCTAATGATGAAGGTCATTATTGAAGTTACGGTTTGATTCATTGCCAGTGCTCTTTAATAAATAGTTATTTGATTAGATAATAGCTTGATTCGTATAAGTTATTGGATATCCTTTATTTTGAAAACATACATAATTAATAATTATATTCTCAATAAATCGTGCACACCAAGGCTAACTTAGTTAACAAACTAAAGTCACCTTATAAATAAAAGTTAAGATCTATCTGCTTACTTTCAATCTAGATAACTATCCCAGGTTGACCTTACAAATAACAACCTAACGCTGAATTTCGATCACATTTGGAACAAAGATGACCTTTTGCTCGTGAGTGTACAGACCGTCGCCCGGCGCGTGCGCACCTCAACACGTGTTCTTGACATTTGCATCTGAACACTCGCGCAAGCCGCACGTCACCGCCATTTGAACACAAATTCCGTACATTTTTGATGTTAATGCTTTGTTTTTGTTGTTTAAGTAGAAATTCCTTGAAGATGAAGCAATGTTGCATCGTTTTACAAAAGATTTTGGAGGTTCTTTTCTATATTTTTATTTTGACATCCTGTTGAACTTGAGCAACTGGTATTTCTGAATTCGTAAATATGATTTTGTTTTTATTTGAGTTTTAGGTAAATTATTAGATTTTAGAATTTTGAGTAGGTGATGTTTTGGTGTTGTAAAACAAAAGAAGCTAAGGTAAACTTGTCTGTCTGTAAAATAAGGCGCATATTTATGTTAGGAGGCGAATTTATATCATTTAAATATAACCAATCCCATTCTGTATCTTTTTCAATTGTTTAGTTATTTGATACCACCATAACGTAGGTTACGTAACGCAATACCGCGTTTTAGACAAACTTTAAAGGAGCAATTTCTTAAACCAAGTTAGAATATTTTAAAGTATTTAATGAGTATACAAAAGCGTGCTAAGGTAGTGGTGTAAACGCACGATTACGGCTACTATGGCCGATCGTTTATTTGATTGACTGAATAAATTAACATACGATACTAACGGAGTCACGCTATGGTGGCTGCGAACTTAAATATACGTTCCGGATTACAATTTTGTGTATTTCCTGCTTAAATTTGGTTTGAGGATAAAGTTAAGTGTAAGTTATTTTAAACAATAGTAGATATAGGTAGTTATGGTATATTTTATACCTACTGATAAGACGACAAACAGACAAGTTAAAATGTGAGTCCCGGCTGCCGTTTTCGAAAATCTTTGACATTCGTTACCATTAGTCAGAATTTTGAAAGAACAATAACAATTTTACCACTTCTGGATTCCTTATGTTTCAGATAAACTCAATTTTTCTATGAGTTATGTCTTTGGCTGTCTCGAATATTAAAGAAAGATTTGGCAGAGAATGTTTCACATTCCGGGTTTACTCCAGGATAAGATGATGGCTAGATTATCTGTAACTCTACCCGGGATATCTAACACTTACTTATTATATCAATAAAGTTACTAATGGACATATAAAGAAAACGACAACATAGACGTGAAAATGAGGTTGTGCCGGATTGGAAAAATATATTATATTTTAAGTATTTTATTTATAGTCGAGGACTTTAATTAATGTTCAGCGGACTTTGACCAATCATCTATACTAATATTATAAAACTGAAGAGTTTGTTTGTTTGAACGCGCTAATCTCGGGAACTACTGATCCGATTTGAAAAATTCTTTCAGTGTTAGATAGCCCATTTATCGAGGAAGGCTATAGGCTATATATCATCACGCTACGACCAATAGGAGCAGAGTACCAGTGAAAAATGTTACAAAAACGGGGAAAATTATGATTCTCTTATGTGACGCAAGCGAAGTTGCGCGGGTCAGCTAGTTATGCAATAAAATAACAAGGTATTTTATTATATCAAGAGTCACCTTAAAACAGCAAGAAATTATCACGGCCTTAGTTTTTGCTTTATTTTCCGTCAGAATCATGCTTCATGCGCATTTATTCGTTACCTTGAAGTTAGAACAAATATATTAAACAAATAACTTAATAGGAAGTCTTGTGGGGGTTTTGTCACGTTTTGTTTTTATAAACCTTGTTTATTATGCAAATAAATCAATATCAAGGTCTATCAATAAGCCTAGCCTTTCTTCCAACTATGTTGGAGTTGGCTTCCAGTCTTACCGAATCGTTTTACATGGAGCGACTACCTATCGGACCTCCACAACCCAATTACTTGAGATATAACACGGTACCCCTCGCTAAGACTGGATGTCAGACTTTTAAGCCTCTGACGACTGGTAACGACTGTCAAAGATCTTTGAAAATGACAACCGGGGCTCACAATTTAAAGTGTCCAAAACACGAAGGATCTCGATTTGTATAATAATATTATGGTCACCCATCTTGTTGGTTTAGCTTAACCTCAAAGATCTATCCGCGCGGCTGTTACTAAGGCACGTACTCCTCTAACTAATACCAAGGTCAAATTTCATAATAAATGGTGGATTTTCCTAATAGGTAAGATAGATTTATGAAAAATGGATTTTTATGTTTCCTAATTGGAAGATTTGTTGGTGTAGGTGTTTATTTATCGGATTATGCATCGTCTGTAGGTCACAGTAAGTCAGGAAAATATTACGTCAATTTTAAAATAAATTTAAAAAACATTTTTAACTTTTAACAAACAATTTAATATTTGAAGCTCTGGTATCCACCGCGTTTAATGTCCATCTTCCTAGCCCACACATATAACATCTCTGTACTGCATTGTTCCCTCGTCTACATTTCATGTTTCGCGTTTATGTGAATTACTTCGCTTCCAAATGTAATAGTGTGATGTTATATAGTTTATGGCCTTCTTTATCAATGTGACTAGACGACTGACGTAGACAAATAGATCTTTTGAAACCTACCCAATAGTTACTGAGTTAAAAGCGTTAATACAAACAAAATCTCTTCAGTGTTATATTTAACGTACGTATATATACGTAGTATTATAGTATACGTTGCGATAATGAACACAAAACGGTGTAAGTATGTCCTAATCATTGCTGCTCTAGTAAACTGTAGTTTAAATAATTACCTCCATTATAGACAAAGGCAAGATACGAGTCAAGGTTAGTCTTTTTCTTGTCGATACTGAAGGTAACGCCTTTCTCTGGTTTATTTCAATCTATGGGCACTTCGACTAAATAACAACAGCCCGTATCGATATCTCAGGTTAAGCGACGCTTACCGAGGTCGGTAAGTGGATGGGTGACCAGATTATACATACAGAGTTCCTCCGTGTTTCGGAATTCACGTTAAACTGACTGATTGGTTTGATTTAATGAGATATTCTTTGAAAACATACAATACATCCCCGGTTTCTGAGGCACATTTAGCGGTAGTTTATCTATTCAAACTGTTATGTTAATATGAGGATAAAAGATATTAAATAGATAAACTACTGTACCTCAGAAGCAGGGTGTACATCATTTTTTTTTAATATCTCTTCAAATGAATGAAAACTTGTACAGAATTGGCAACAAAAGCCCGTATCAATGCAACTGTGAATATCAATTTGTCAGTAGGCCGTGCTCCGATCTTAATTCAATGTAATCTAATTGAAAGGTCTTAGTTCAACCTACTTAATTGTTTTAGGCCACTGATAGCAAATACTTGTGCTATAAACTGAAGTACTAAGTACTACTTAGTGATAAAGTTATTTTGATGTAGTAAGTTGGGTGTATTTGTTTTACGGGGCACACTCACTGGAGACGACAGTTTTCGACGTATTTATTTGCAGCCTGTTATAGAAAATATAGGTTAGTTATTAAACTAGCTGACGCATGCGGTTTCGCACGCTTTTAAGGTTTTTTTATGACAATTTCTTAAGGGTTAGGATTATAATTTGAAAAAAAGTAAGGTTAAACTCGAGACTTTTAGCCGTGAAAGCATAACAGACAGACTTTTGTATTTGTGATATTAATAAGTACGTGTGGATAAATCAGACAGAACAATGGTTATAGGTCATGCAAAAATGTATTGTAACCAATGTCAGGCACAGACATCGAAAAGGTTATTGAACTCTCAATAATACATAAAGACCTGCAATATACTATGTAGTTTCAAAGTACGAAGTAAGGGCTTAAGAACTGTAGCTCGATTCTCTACCAATATCGACTATGGACAACAGCTACCTATCGAGAAATTTTGTATGAAAATTTGATCAGCGCCTCTAACGGGCGTCGTAGCAACTATTTAGGCGGTACATTTTAAATGTCAAACTTGCGATACTCGACAGTACTGACTGTAGAGAATAAATATGTAAGAAATACTGCAATAAACTTCGAACCTAAGAAAACAAACCAAATGACCCACTTTATTACCTCAAGTAGTCACAAATATCACGAGAACGTTGCCTTAGGTTGCACAGATGCACTTCTATAAAAAACTGGTGAAGAGCGAGTTGGACTCGTGCACAAAGGATTCCGTACAAACGGCAAATAAACAGCTTTATCATTATGGTATGGAGGCCGGCAATTTTTTTCCTGTTTTTTAGACTTGTTATAGCGACAACAGAAATGCATAGTCTGTGAAAAAAAATCCAACTATCAGGGTTCATGAGATTTAGGCTGTTGACAAACAAAGAGCTTAGTCTCAATAATGCCTAGTTTCTGAGTACATTGAACAGTAGTTTATCTATGCAATAGCGTTTTTTTCTATGAGTTTTAACGCTAACGAATAGATAAACTACCGTCAAATGTACCTCAGGAACCGGGGTAAAAGACGCAGTTTTTATTTAAGTACCTACGGAACCATAAAAAACTGTTTTACAACAATTGTTCGTACATTTCCCACAATTGTTCTGAACGTCTGCGCAGCTCTGAATACCTCTGACAATTTAGCGAACTGTTTGTTACACCTGCTTGAATGAATGAAGTAAATAATGGGGCTGTAAATTAATTAAATATACTATTAAGTGGTGCAATTAGTCCATGGAACTGGTTGTAAACTAGCCTCTGTTTGTTTTACGACGGTTGTAATGAAAATGGACGTGATAATGATGGAGTATTATTTCTCTAGTAAACGAATCATCATATATCTAAAAGCGTGTTTTATGTGTGTATCGTATATTTTGAACACACACCTTTTTTCTTAAGGTAAAAGAACGACCAGAAAACGTCACTTGGTACGATCCATAAATCTTGTTATACATGACTAGCTGACCCGCGCAACTTCGCTTGCGTCTCATTAGAAAGAATGGGTCATAATTTTCCCCGTTTTTGTAACATTTTTCACTGGTATTCTGGTCCTATTAGTCGTAGTGTGATGATAAATAGCCTATAATCTTCCTCGATAAATGGGCTATGTGACACTGAAAGAGTTTTTCAAATCGGACTAGTAGTTTCTGAGATTAGCGCCGTCAAACAAACAATTAAACAAGCTTTACAATATTATAGTATAGATAATGCAAAGGAATACAGGACGATCTGAGGGAGTAGTTTTTAAGCATTGTTTTAAGGTCCTGCCTCGCAATTAAGAATAAATGAATAAAACCACTACACTAAATTGCAAAAACAAAATGTAAAACTCTACAAGTTATGTAAAAATACGCCTGCAATGTAATGACGTATATTTTATTTTGAACATAAATACATCCACGTCGAGACCTCCCGGAGGTCAAGTCGGCTTGTTGACCTGCACACAAGTTCATGTTAATTACATTGTAGTAATTAACGTGTTTCCTTCTTTATTTAGGTCATGATTTACTGAATGATAATTATACCTGAAATTTGATGTATATTTAGCTGTTATGTAATGAAAGGAACAGTTCTATACGATTATAAAGACCCAACTTCTTAATAATTATAGACTAAATTTTAAACTATAATATAGACTCCTGCCTTCATAAATAATTTGTAGTAATTTGACTAAGTTTATTGTTAGATATAGCATACAAAAAAAAAACAAATTCAAAGCAATAATATACTGAATTTTAAACTATGAATGAGATCGGATTAATAAGACAATTTCACTGTGTGAACACAGTTTCAGCAGTGCATTGCGTTCTCTGCCCAGAGAAACAGAGTATGCAGGTCCATAGTTTAAGGATCCTGATTCTTCCCTATCTTGTTATATTATTATATAGTTTCTGTTTTCACGGTCCCCTTGAAATGTTTAAACAGTTCAATTTATTAAGTTAAAGCAGTACCAAGGCTTTTAATGACATAAAATACAATACCTTATTAATTATGAATCGAAATAAGAATGAAGATATTTTAATATACAAAAACCATTTGTGGCCACGAACACAGCCGTCGTGACTATTCGTTCGAGACCAACAAAGGAGTATACTGACCGATTTTATACAAGCACTTACTAGCACAGTATAGTAAAAAACTAGTCTGTAATGAACATGGCTAAATGTTAATAACAAATTTAACCGTGCAAATGAGACAAAAGTGAGTAATTTGGAACGAAACCACGTGAGTTCTAACAAAACCTTATACTTAGATCATGCCTTGTGTATAGTTATATACAACCGTATAGTTGTTTATTTGTTTGTTTGTCGTATGGTTAGTGGTCAACCTAGTGTCAAAGTTGTTCAAGCCGCCCGAGAGGCCTTTTTGTAGTAAAAAGAAAGATGTGTTATTCAAATTCTATAATTCAAGGACCAAGACCCAATGGCAAATGGTGTACATGAGGACCACCTTATCCATCATTCAACACAGACCATTAGCCTAAAAAAACATTATGTAACGAAAAGGAAGCATAAGATATTATTCGTCTCGTATAATTCCGCACTTTGCGAAAACGATTAATTTATTCTATCCCAATAATCTAACTTCATAAGCAAACTTGAAAAGCAGTTAACCTCAGTACAAATCCCAATTACATCAGTATTATAACATCTATGTAATGTTGCCAGAATTGAAACAATTTATGTAATAAGTGACAGCTTGGCAAAAATGGCGACTGCACTAATGCCCTCGGCAGAGTTGGGTAATAACATCTACGAGATAGTGAAAGGACTTGAAACTGATCGTATTCGGGCCTGGCCTAAAGAATCGATTAAAGCGACAATGTACAATAATTCACTGATTGAGTAATCTTGTAATTTAATTGTTTTTTACTAAAACAGTTACGCAGAAACAAAAAAAGATAACGGCACCTAGTCACATATTTTTTAAAATGACGCACATTTTTATGTTTCTATATCTATATCTAAAGTCTCCATCCCGCAATTGGCTTCCCCCCTTCCCCTCTCATTTCTGTATTCAACAAAACATAATTTTATTTATACAAGTAAAATAGCGTAACTACTTATCGTTATTTGAAGCTGTTATTAATAAGCGTTACTACTTTGTTAACGTTTATTTCAAAACGCGGAAACACTTAAATACGGAACATATTTGTGTAAAATAGAATTGCTTTAGTAAATATTTGCAATGTTTTGAATTGAATAACGATTAGAATCATATAAACGTATATATATTATTTTAAAGTATAATGTTAAAGGCTTGTTTTATTAGCATTTTATGTATTGTGAATAATAAGGAATCTTCTTCAACAGTATAATATTTTATTAATGGTACAGGAAATATATGGACTAGTGAATGCAATCCCGATCTCGCGGGATCCCGATCTCGCGAGATCCCGTGTATTTTTTCGGGATCAATCCCGAAGCATAATATGACGAGATCCCGTTCGGGATTGTCGGAGAGGGCATTTTCAGCAGCTGGCTACATTGCAATAGACTTAAGATGCCGATTAGAAGCTCGTACTATACACTTTGTATTTTAAGAGGCTACTTTCAAAATGCCATGTGATTACTTTTTATTTTGATCTCCTGGAGCTACACCTACTTTTTTGATTATGTTCAAGTTATTACACCTGTTAATTATGTTACGTTGTAATATTGAAAAATAAAGGCTTTTATTTTCTTTCAAATAATAATTTATTGCATTCACCACACTATCACACACATATTACATTAAACAAGCCGTTCGAATTGTATTATTTTTACTAACTAGACGGGATCCCGAAAATCTCGGGATCCCGCGGGATTGATATTTCTGATCGCGAGGGATCTCGAGTTGACGATCTCGAGTCGGGATTGCATTCCCTAATATGGACAAGGTGAACAAACTTCAATAATGTCTTATTAATATATAATATTGTTTATGACATTGTCTGCATCTAATTATAATATTGATACGAATCACAACGCGCAGATATTTTTGTAGCAGCCAACAACATAAAAGAACTATGAAAATTACTTTCCTAATGCTAGTCGTGTAAAGTTATTAAATATGAAATAAACTTTACAAAACTCAAAATTAAAAATGAAGTCTTAATCTTATAACTTAAATACATTCTTTAATTACCTAATTTAAAACTGAATAATAATTGCAATTAAGATATCAATATTATTACACTACATGTATTTTTGGCGCAAATATTCAAAGGTCACTCTAAAATAATAACGTCGAAATATAATTTCTGCCTTATTTATATTCTGCATTACTTAACGTAAGTTATACAAATTGAAGTTATCTTTACCCCTACACAATACTGGGTAACGTTTAAAAGTAAAACATACAAAAAATCACATCTTTTTCCCATAGGGGAACACCAAGACCAGAGAACGCAAACATTCTATAATCTACAATGTTCTGCAATATACTGAAATAAGTAATCTTTAGTTTAAACCTCTTTTAATTTGGACCTTGGTGTGTAGCAACACAGAACCGTGGGTAAATAGTACCTAGTAAATAATGATGGCAACACTGTACTGCTTTTTTTAAGATCACTCGACTGACATTGTACACAATGTGTGGGAAATGCAATAGGAATGCTGTGACTTGTACAACTATTATTATATTCGTTGGAATAGTAACGTCACTAACTAGAGGTAGAAACTAGAACGTAGATGTGACGTTGAACCATGCAGTTATAAATCAATAATCACAAAGTATAATCCATACTATCCATACTAATATTATAAATGCGGAAGTAACTCTGTCTGTCTGTCTGTCTGTTACTCAATCACGCCTAAACTACTGAACCAATTTGCATGAAATTTGGTATGGAGATATTTTGATACCCGAGAAAGGACATAGGATACTTTTTACCCCGGAAAAATGTCGCATTCCCATGGGAAAATTCAGGTGGCGGACGAAGTCGCGGGTAAAAGCTAGTAAACTATAAGACCCTTGTCGGTCTTGTCTAGTAGGGGGAGCCACGGATAAAAAAATACAAACCCCTGTGCCCTCTGACCATACCTGTATCAAAATATCAGTAATTTTGAATATTAATCGGCTTAAAATAGAGTCAAGACAATTCGTTGTGTTGGGTTTAATAAGATTCTGATAGTCTTGAAATAATACCTTGTTTCCGTTTTCCTATGCCCAAGAGATATAATAATAATCTCAGCATGTTAACTTTACTACAAACGTCAAATGCAATAAACGATTAACTATTGAGTGACTTGTTCATAATTGTACAAGTTTATATTATACTAGCTGACCCGCGCAACTTCGCTTGCGTTACATAAGAGAGAATGGGTCATAATTTTCCCCGTTTTTGTAACATTTTTCGTTGCTACTCCGCTCCTAATGGCCGTAGCGTGATGTTATATAGCCTAAAACCTTCCTCGATAAATGGTCTATAACACTGAAAGAATTTTTCAAATCGGACCAGTGGTTCCTGAGATTAGCGCGTTCAAACAAACGAACAAATTCTTCAGCTTTATAATATTAGTATAGATATCTCTCTGGAAAAAAACCAAAACACAAACAGCAGTTTTTTCTACAAAGTTTTACGTATTTCCCGAAGTCAATAAAAATACAATAAATATATCTATTAATTTATTATATTCACGTGAATACATAAAGAATATGACGTAAATAACGTGGCGGACTGGTTTTGATTATACATGTAGGTACATACATATGTGCAGAAGATGGCCAGTCACGTGTTACATACAACCTTCAAATAAGGCTTTTTTGCCTTCATTATAGTCTGTAATTTGGTTAAGTTATTGAACAGAAGAACATGCTATACTTTTGTAAGTATTGCTCTGTTCTTTTGATCGAGATAATATTAAACATAATGGCGGCATCTGACTAAAAATATACATACTTAACTATATAAAAAAGAATGGGAAAGATTTAAAACATACATAGATCAGCAATATCACGCCTGTTATAACCCAAGGTGTAGGCAGACGTGTATGAAATACTCCCACGTTTCGCCATTATCAATGTTAGTTCCATGTAATAGGGGGCAAATTTTACCAAACTCCGGACTAATATTGCGTTTAATACTTAACTTTGAATTGGTAAAAAAAAGGGTATAGTAAGTGTTTTATTAATATTACTAAGTTAATAAATTGAGCGGTGATAGCCAAGTGGTATAAGTTGGCACCTCCCACGCAAGTGGTCGCAGGTTCGAACCCGAGGCAACACACCAATGACTTTTCGAAGTTATGTGTGTATTAGAAATAATTATCACATGCTCCAACGGTGAAGGAAAACATCGTGAGGAAACCTTGCATGCCTAAAATTTATTTAATACATTTTATATACAAGAGGGCATGCAAAGTCCCCAACCCGCACTTGGCCAGCGTGGTGGACTAACCCCTCCCTCATTACGGGAGGAGACCCTTGCCCAGCAGTGGGACTTTAATGGGTTAAATTTATTTATTATTTATTAAGTTAATAAATTCTGGTGGTAATGATATACAAATTAACGATATAATTTTGCATATCATTGTTTAGTTCTGGTTCCACAATCACGATTATCTTCATTATCAAGTAGCAAAGAAGATGAAAAATATATATGCAAAAAATAAAGAACGCAAGGTTAAACCCGATTACTATCTTGTAAGATTATAGCTTCATATAAACTCCACATTATACTGTAACTGGTTTTAAAATATAATCTGTAATTTGATATTAAAGGCGGTTTAAGATGTTCCATTCACGTATAAATCTTCGTAGTGAAGGTAGAGTTAAGCATAACAAAGCATAACATGTATTTAATAAATACATGGGCTCATAAAATCATGCCTTGTACCTATAGGGGTAGACAGAGACCAAAGAACGCTACTTCTATTCGTACGATCTTTACACACTTCCCTTGCTTCATTCACATCAATACATCTTGTCATACAGGACCGTTGAAAATAGTCCAATGTTATAGGGGGCCTATCGTCATACCGAGGACGTTACCAAGCTGCGGAATATTAATGAGCTACTCTGATATAAAATAGAAAAGCCCAACAGCACTTTACTTCGAGCATCAAACCCAAGATCTCATGATCCACTACCAGACCACAGAGGAAGACACTGTATTATAAGGAAATTGTCTTTGACCTTATACACGATGTTGTTATGAGGGTCCGAAGGTCATACCAACAAGGTAAATAATAGAGGAAAGATAGGCCTGCCGAATAATTTGTTGACTCATCCGGTTTTTGGCAGTATAATGAGTTTCCTAGTTGTAAATACGGAATTTGGTAAAAAAACTACCTTGTCTTATGTAATTTACTTTTTTTTTGTTTTGGACATATTGTTGCTATATTATAAGAAACCTAAATAGTTTTTTCGTTTGAACATGTTAATCTTAGTAACTCATAATATTTTAAATGGGACGATTGCATTATAATGATCTTTGTAAGTTTGTAACTACGGGAACGATATTGAAGAATCTTTCATTAATAGGAAGTTATAGTTATCTCAGAGTGTTGTAGACCACATTTTGTTCAGAATTGTAAGATAGCGAAGCCGAAATATTTCGTATAGTGGAATCACAGTGTTAAGTATCTATCATAAAGTATTATAAAACTATCATTCGATGGAATGAGGGCAGTTTAATCTTAAGAAGGAATATGATGATCTATAAAAATGAAACCCGTTTTCCTTGGTCACGGCATAACGCGTGAATAGCTGGACCGATTTTACTAATTCTTTTTGTGTTGTATTTGTTATTATTAGGAGAAGGTCCTTACGGAAAAAATATTAAGGAAATCTCTCAGAAATATTGAAAAATAGACATTTAATTTTGCATATTTTAGGCGGTACGAAGTTCGCCGGGACAGCTAGTGAACAATAAAGCTGAACTCATCAGAAATACTATTCTCAGAGAGTCACGAACACAACAAATATAGTGTCGTTTTAATTCATAATTACTGAATAAATCAGTAAATTATAGATAGCGTGTCAAGTTTAAGTGGGACAATACAATTCACTTCTAATCAAAGCGTGATTGACGTCTTTTCGTGACAGTTAACATGAAAGCCTTCAAGGAAAATCATCTACAGTTTTTATCAAAAGACTTAGCTAATTATTGATATTAATTATATAACATTTAAATAGGATTTGTATTGTAAATGGTGGTTTGCAAACGTGATGAAACGTTGTGACTATAATGACCTTAAAACACATAGTAATTATGAAATACTAATACTATTAAGTTTGCCTTTTTATGTATTCAGGTATTGTTATGTTCTGAGCTAATTTTTGAATAATTGCTGTTAGTTTATACGATTGTTGTTTTTATTCTGCACGCGATGTTTATCTTTGATTTGTTTTGCAAGTTTATTGAAATCGGTACCTTGAAATAAGTGTAATTGGGTAATAATCATATTCACCTGATTTTTAAAAAGGGGCCCACGCACGATATTTGATCCCGAAACTTTTTCAATTCTAAATCAGTTTTTTATTTATTTTTTATTGACAGCAGGTTTTCGATAGATTTTAAGGACAGCTTTGAGCATGCAACTGTTCATCAATGCAGCAATGTCAATAAAAAAAAACACGCGAATTGTACCGTGACATTATATTATGACAAAATCAGACTCGTCCACGGGCGAGAACTTTTAAACTGATTATTTATATCTTTTCTCACAGACACTAAGAAGTTTTATAACAAGTCTAATAATAATAATAATAATGTCCTCCTAGCCGATATACGGCTACGGCGGTCAGTTTCATTGAAACTGGCCATCTGTGCAGGACTTTGTTTATAGTGTCCAAGTGTGTGCACAATACACAGGTACACTCTCTATTCCATCACTCTCATAGTTTGGTGGGACGGATAACCGACACGACCAGTGAGAGGTCAGGCGCAGGACCGACGGCTTTACGTGCTCTCCGAGGCACGGAGGTCTTCGACCTCAACTTCCTAACTCCGGGCAATCTCTAAGAAATTCTTAACAGAAAATCTCAGAAAAGACTTTTTTGGCCCGAACCAGGATTCGAACCCGACACCTCTCGCACCGCAGTCGAATATACTACCGACCGACGACTTAAACAAGTCTACTATAGTATTATCGGCAGATACTTAACAAATAATTATCAAATACACACATAGTTGTAGAATGTGCTATTACGTTAATACACAGGTTTAAGTTGTACTTCGACACAATCTACCAGTTACCTAGAGTTAGTTGTAAAATGTCATGACCACGTAATTCTAGGCTTAATGTCCTATGCATCAGAGGATGCACATTAAGTCAATTCAGCGGTGTGGAAATACAACCATTATGTGATTCTACTCATGTTACTTATGTTTACATGCTGTTTCATTTACGACAAAAGGCCTATAGATCCTATTTATGTTATTAATGCGAAAGTTTGTAAGATGGGTGTATGTTTGTTACTCTTTCGCGATGAAACTACTGAATGGATTGTAATGAAATTCGATGCACAGATAGTTCATAACTCAGACTAGCACCTAGGTTATTTACCACGGGAAATCTTATCACGCGGATGAAGCCGCGGGGGGAAAGCTAGTGAAAACTAAATGTGTTTTACAGATATATCGCCGTTGATTTTGGAAGACCAGATATTACATGTTAAAGTTCTTTATAATGATAAGAAGGCAAGTACGTGATCAGAACAGTAGTTAATATTGAAATGAAATGAATATAAATAAATAATGCCTTGTCTGCCTATGCTAACCATAGTCTTATAGACTCTAGCTAGAGTCTAGACTTCAGAAGTTCTGGAAATAAGTAGCATAGCTTGATCTGAATTTGAGCTCATGATTTTCAAATTAACTACCATTAATTATGATCAAATTTTTAAATCCAATTATACTCAGTTGCAAACAAAAGTTCGTAATTTTATTATTGAAACGTTTATGCAAATATTTCAAACCTTCGAACCTAAAATGTTGAAAAACGACAATCGATTCGTCTTGGACTAAATCTAAAGACTATTTTTGTTAGTTCCAAATCAGTGCAGTATCGAATGACGGGTGAAGCAACATTTTCACTAATTTTAGACTTACAAACTAAAAAACGAAATAAAACGAATGCCTATTAATTAAAAGTTACTGGTTGGAAGCAATCGTTGCTTTAGTCATGGTCCATGATTATGATTTATAATTTTTGTGTCGGAGTACGGTGGAATTTTATCTTTCTGATAGGTCAAAATACTTTATTTGGACTTTATTAAACTTGGAAACATGCTATTCTTTAGTATTCTTGCTTAAATACAGATCATAGAGATGCACAGCAGAAGAATAGTGACAGCGTAAATAAAGAATTTACTTTATAAAAATTAACTACTTATGCAGATACTTACAAAAAAACTTGAATAACTTAAGTACATTTTGTATAAACTGTTGTTTGCATATAATTAAATATGTCGTAAGAACTGGGTACAAATATTTTAATTAATATACATTTTAAATTTTTGTATATTTTTTAAGATTTTTATAATGCTGTACTGTTTATAGTACTGGAAGTAACATTGATTAACATAAAAATATGTTACAATTTATTTCTAGATTTTTTTTATGAGGCAGAGTAATATTCATAAAGAACACTATAAATGTATTATAAAGTTATGATTTTTATGACGTCTCAGTATACAGGTTTTTACAAAATACTCGAGTAATTATATCTTTAGACACGGTATGGTAGGAATTCGCGAAGAAAATATAAAAAAGCTGTTATCCTTGGAGTTGCGCCTACGCAGTACACACTTTCATTACCATTTTAGTAGAGTATTAACTTGTATTTTTAAGACTCGTTTTGATTTTGTAAGTAAAAAGAATAGAAGGACAAACTGCTGAGGTTCTGAAAGACAGGTATGTAGTTAAAAAGTACAGTAAAACGGGCTATAGCTATTCTTAAATTAAACATTAGATTTGTTGTTGTTAGAGTGTTTTTCCACCTGGTTTCTTTTCTTATGCTGATTATACCTGCCAAAGGTGTTACCGACTGCTTTGAAGAACCTATTTATAAAAACAATCTACTACCTAATTTCTACCTTATTCCACATTCATTCGGAGTCATATATCCAGCATTGAAAAATATCTTACTTATTTAAAACACGTGAAAGTTTAAGATGGATGTATAAATAAATAATATAAAGAAATATTGTTGGACAACTCACACACCGTCATTTGATTTCAATCTAGACAGAGCTTGTACTATGTATGTATATTTGTTACACGTAAACGGAAAACCTACTAAACGAATTTGACAAAATTCGTTACAAGGCTAGTTTGAAACCTGGTTCAGATAAATATTGCTAGAAATAGAATATTGCTTACCCCGACACATCTTTTCAAGCGGACGAGGTCACGGGCAGAATTTAGTTATTCAATAAACCCCATTGACGAAACTAGCCTACCATCAATGACACAATCGCAAATGACCATATATAGTCGTATATAGTCCATATACATCAGCCGGTATGCGAGCATCACATTAAACTTGACACAATGAAACGTAATCGTGATATGAAGCCAAGGACGCCACCTTTCACTGCCATTACTGACAGATGGACAAACGTATTATTCGCTATAACGCGCGTACAAGGTTATAGCAGGTGATATCGTTGATAGTTTTCGATTTACTTAGATTGAACGATATTTATTTTAAGGATTATCTGAAAATAAATAAAAGTATCATTGGACAACTCACACATGGTCATCTAATTTCTTACGAAAGCAACGAAGCTCGTACTATGGTAACCAGATAACTAGGCTCATCACACAAAAAAATAAGGTCGTTTTTATACCTTCCGGCGTTTTTCATAAAGCACAGACATGCTTAAGTACATTCCTCGGAATATAAAATACATTTAGACTACAATTTGTGTCTATTTCAGTTAAAAAAATTGTTTCATAAGCCTTGTTTTAACTCGTGACTGCTTTTCATTCTTAATTTGCCAGATTATCTGGTTTCCTACCTACGATCACAAAAATAAGTCACCAAAGGCATTTTTCTCATAATTCGTCTCAAATACCAGCTTGAAAGTTTGGCCCCTTGAGAAATAAGAGTGAAACGAATCTAACCTAACGTGTGAATACGTTGGACAATATTTATATCAAAGGTGAAAAGAAATTGTTTTCTTTGCTTTGTTTCAATGATAAATAAGTGTCATTATTACTGTCAACAGAAAGTGCGTTTTGTCACTTTAATCCCACCTTATTAAAAGAGAGTTTGTTATTCAAGTACAAACAATCTCGAGAATTAATAAACCGTATTTAGCAATCGCAGCGAAGCTTCATAATTTTTTAATATTATCGATGCATATCGTCTGTATAATGATTAAATTAAACTTGAACTATATATTTAAGTGCTAGTGATAGTTCAGACTTGTATTAACCCAAATATTTAACCAAATTGAACCTTGGCCATCGAATTCATTATGATCGAATTGTAATTAATCGTCTTGTGGTCTCTTATATATATTTAAGGTCATATAATACACGTAACTATGTATCTTAAGTTCTTATATCTTAGCATTTTTATTTTATTTATAACGTCACGTTTGACATATCCAAAGGTGTAGGCAGAAGTGTATAAAACTCACCCAAGTTTTGCTTTTTACGAAATTAGTCCCATGAAGCAGACCGATTGCCATAAATCAAGCACATTACCAAATACCTGGCTGGAATATTTTTACATATATATTTAAAAAGCCCAATAATATTTTGCTCTACCCGAGATTTGAACCTGACACTTCATAACCAGCAGTCGCATACACAACCGATCCGGCCACAGAGAGGTATCTTGTCACATTTTTTTTTATACTAGAAAATCATTTTAATGCTGATTAATATTGTTGATCAAAGGTTTCTTAACCGACACGTGAGCGGAGTGGGCACGTGAATGGCGCCGTGCAATAGTATCAGGTTGAAACACTGCACACTGTGACAAACTATTGCAACTTAGACTTTATCAACTCATTATTTGTGTCCAACAAATTGCGACATTGAACCATTGTGTGTTTTACTCTATTTGTTTTGGCTGCAAAAATTTGTCTAACTGTAATAGATAATTAAAATTTTTGATTATGAATAATTGTTCACAAATTATTTCTAAAAATCTTTTCTGAAAAGACGTGATATTCGAATTACTTCAGTGATAAAATCGGTGACTTAAGAGTGGATTCATTAAACATTCCTATAGGAAACAAACATAAAGAACAAAATAAGTATCACGGATCAACAAAAATACAAAATATTTGATGAATGGAATAGTAATACTAATAACGACGTAATATCGCTAAGCGCAACCTAAGCTTGCTTTAAAAATAGTTCTTCCCTCTAAAAATAGAATTTTATGAGCGTCACCCTAACATTAGTACAATTGACGTAGTAAGGTGTACGGAAGCCGACGAAAGGAATCTTTCACCAACTTTGGAAGACCTTGTAAGTGATGCCAAAGGACACTGATTATTACCAGATTATGGAAGCTTAACCTTTGGCAAACTATCAGAATATTTTATATTGTTTTATCAATGTGCTATGAGCAAGGTGCTGATATTCCTCTTTTTCTTTCTTTTGCACAGTGTGTAATAAACCCTATTTTTGTTTCGTCGTCTTTTTATTGAATTAATCGATAGAGTATACCATTCTGAGGATTAGAGTAAAACTCCGGGCTCGCTAAGACTTGTACTTTTTTCGTTATTCAGTGTCAAAGTTCCGGAATATCCGACTATTGAAAAACGAAAAAAAATTAATTACAATTTAACGGAAGTACTTATTCCAGAATTTATTTATTCTATCGAAAGAAGATAAAATAGCCGACCATTCCACCAATTCCTGAAGCTTTAGCATGAATAGGTCGAGAGATATGATTTTTTTTCTCATTTTTCGTTTTTATTTTTTTATTCATCTAAACCGCCGTAGTAGGTGGTCATTCCTACATCAAAAAATTGCTGATACTTTCTTTTATTTGCAGTATTATTTCTAAAACCTAACTCGTTGGTTTCCAGGAGATATTTGAAATTTTAAATTTTACTTAGGGTTGTCACTTTCGAGTATCCGAAAGTTATATAAGATTATAAACCTTTATTTGAAAAAAAAGTTAAGGCAAGCCACCCGGCCGTAGTTCTGCACGACGTACCTCAGTCACGCCTTACTGAGGTTGTTGAAGTGCAGAGTACGGTTACGGTATTAAGGTTGACTGGCGCTCAGTCCCCTAAAATTGTTCCAACTCCAGATGGAACAACCATTGATTTTGCTTTTTAGAAAAAAAATCAACAAATATAATCTATACTTATAATAAATCTGTAGAGAGGTCAATTCTGTACATTGAATATATTTAAAAAAAAACCAATGGGGGATGTTTAGTAACGGATACTGATACCGAATCTGCAATTTATAATTTTCTTTTCTGTCTGTCTGTCTGTCTGTCGGTCTGTCTGTCCTCCGTCTGTATGTGTCGCTATCACGTAAAAACTACCGAATAGAATGCACTGAAATTTGGTATATGCATAGAATAAGTAGTGGAGCAGTTTCTAGGATACTTTTTATAGCATAAAATTTCAAAAATTTTTAGAAAATTGAAAAAAATACGTAGAAATCGTTTGAACATGCGTTTCCCTATAGAGACCATAGATGGCTTTACAATCCATTTCACAACATTCGCATTTAGTTAACGCGGCGCCCGCCGTATCGATGCCTGTTGTTCGCACCAACCAATAGATGGCGTTATAGTGCGCAACAAAGCATGTTTTTTCTAATTAATTTATTTTAATGGCTTTATTGTAAAAAAATACCTTTTAAACATGCTATATATTTATAAGATTTTCAAACATAAATGTTGTATGATATATTACACAAAAATGTTGGTTAACGTGGGTCCGGTGCGGTCGGGATATCCTAGATGGCAAACCAAGTAATTTCGTTTGTTGTCGTTGTTCGCCGCAACTAACAGATGGCGCTGTTGTTCGAAACACATAACCAAATTAATTGGTTGCATTAAGGAAATAAATTGGATAGCTATGAAACAGACTATGTGGTAAGTTTTAAAAAATAAACAACGGTGATATATAAAAAATTATTACGGGTTACGCGGTTTCGGACGTATCATCGCAAGTATACATTATTACGCGTGTGAAGAGCTCCGGCGCAGATAGGTCTGTCTGTAGCTATAATAATATTCTGAATCCAGACGGGTAAGCAATGGTCAGTCTATAATAAGGTATTATATTTTACACTGTAAACTGGTACGGATACAGACGAGAGCGGAAAAGAAGGTAACCACAGGAAATCAGGCCTACCTGAGCCTGTGTCACATTGTGTGCCCTTCGGGTCCCTTTCGTAAATAACCATTAGATGACAAAAGAGTTGTTAGCATTTTTATGTGTAGGTGTATCGAGCGTTTCGCAATTCGCGTGCTCAAACGAATAAGCAACAGTACGAAATTCACGCGAGCGGAGCCGCACGGGTCAGCTAGTTACATAATATGTGTATAAATTATAATAAATAAATTGTTGACGAAAATAATTTTACGTATTTTTTAAATAAAAAATCGACACAATTGATGTACATACATGATAAAATTTGATTTAAAATTATAGATAGGTATATAATTCATGTAGATATATTATATAAAATACATTAAAAATTATTCTTAAAATTGTTACACCACAAAAATTACAATAAAATTGATTAAAAAAAAATGGTTGTAAATCATAATAAAATATTTTTAGTTAATTTATTTAATTGTAAAATAAAATAAATTAATTAAAAATATTTTGAAAAAAAAAACAAAATGTTGTAATAGTACATATGTTGAATGTTGATTTATAGGTATACTTATGAGATATCGGGAAGGATTTTCTTTCATTTACTTTAAGTTGAGTCTTTTGAGTTAGAATTTATAGACAGATTCCAAATAAATGTATCAATCAACATCATACCAATTTCTTAATTTGTTTTTTAATTTCCTTTATAAAATTACCCAATCTTTGCCATTTTAAGCCACAAAATTATGATATCTTGTTATGGTCGTGATATAAAAGCTAAAACTTTATAAAAATAAATTTATTAAATTTTGATTGAAGTGGCAGCCCTATATGCGGATATTTCGGATGTTACTAAACTTTCAAATATCTCCTGGAAACCAACGAGTTAGGTTTTAGAAATAATACTGCAAATAAAAGAAAGTATCAGCAATTTTTTGATGTAGGAATGACCACCTACTACGGCGGTTTAGATGAATAAAAAAATAAAAACGAAAAATGAGAAAAAAAATCATATCTCTCGACCTATTCATGCTAAAGCTTCAGGAATTGGTGGAAAGGTCGGCTATTTTATCTTCTTTCGATAGAATAAATAAATTCTGGAATAAGTACTTCCGTTAAATTGTAATTAATTTTTTTTCGTTTTTCAATAGTCGGATATTCCGGAACTTTGACACTGAATAACGAAAAAAGTACAAGTCTTAGCGGGCCCGGAGTTTTACTCTAATCCTCAGAATGGTATACTCTATCGATTAATTCAATAAAAAGACGACGAAACAAAAATAGGGTTTATAACACACTGTGTTTTGGTGATGCGGTCTAGTCATTCATATGTCTTACTAATATTTTATGTATGTATGTATTACATAATATCACGCCTGTGTTATACCCGTAGGTACAGGCAGGAGTGTATGAAATACATCCATGTTTTGCTATTAACAATGTTAGACCTATTCTATGTAATAAATGGCAATTAAAAACGTTCTTAACGTGTCTTTCTTTAAAGGTTGAACAGATAAGATTATTTCAAATCTGTGACGCAGTTTGGCAATGTTGTGATAAAATCAGAATAAGGGTTTCCAATACAGGGGGTTGCGGGACAACTTTCTACTATTTCATCATTTATTTTGCAACTAAAATTAGGTCAACTCTTAAACCTAACATAGGCAAAGCCGTTAAGCCGCGAAAGTTTAGCAAACAAGCTAACTTTTGAAATCAGACTATACATTGTTGATAAATTAAATAGAGAATAATAAAGAGAGACAAATCTTGTTATTTAGAGAGTGTTCATAATACTTGATTATAAATAGTTAAATTACAACAGAGTATAAAACAAAGCCGCTTTCCGCTGTCTGTATGTGTGTATGCTTATACATTTAAAACTACGCAACAAAATTTGAAGCGGTTTAAAAAGATAGAGTCAAGTGGAAGATTTTTTGTAAAAGAACTTTTTAAACCGAGTGAAGCCGGGGCGGGAAGCTAGTAGAGAATTAAACAGAGAAATCTTAATTGTAATCCTTACAAATTATGCTTACTCATATAAAACATTAAAGCAGGTTTAAAAGAAGGGGATTACGTATGTTTATAAAGAAGTTGTATGTACGTACAGATTATGTATACTGTTGGCAAATATCTTGTTTCTTGATTCTGGACAGGTCCTTTATCTGTTGTTATTAATCAGTATGTGAAAATAAGGCTTTTGCTGCTTACTATTACTTGGAAGTCACCTTGTCAGTGTGATGACATATTTTATGATCTCGCTCTAGGAAAGACGTGTTTCTAGGACCATATAATAGTATGTTAATGATGTAACGTGATTTTGTGACTATGAGTATGTCAACTTATTTTTATAGCTGCTTATTTAGTGTCCTCTTAGGGAGTTTAACATGTGTATTTCACTAGAAGGTAGATAGGTACTTGTAATATTAGTATGTGACAACGGAATTTGAGCCTATGTCATATGATACATAAAATTAGGAAATTATCAAATTCCTCATATTTAAAATTGGATTAAATAAATAGGTTATGGTTAGGTAGGTGTCGCCATAGTTGATACAGAGTATGCATGATATTCTAGTAAAGGTTTGTAGTAGCTGTTCAACTGAATGTTGCAACAGATGAAACCTTTTAACGGCACGTCTGCCTATTTTCCATTTTCCGGTGCCAAGCTAATGTCACGTCTACTTAAAATAAATGAATACTGTAATTTCAACATTTATATAGACATTTTTAGTTGTAAGTATCGCGATAATTACTGTTTAACATCCGCTTGTAGATCTTGAAGTCGACCCTAGCACAGTTGCCAAAGGGTAGAAGGCCGAAGACCCACAAATCACGGAACTCACGTAAAATATCAATATTACAAAACAACTTTTATTTTCGTCCCAACATATTCATTAAACTTGACTGCTCTGCAACTGATTTCAAGGCACTTATGAATGCCGAACACACGTCAAAGCCGCTCGACTAGTTTAGTTACATTTAGCTACCATTCAGTTATATAACAAACATATTTCACATCACACAAAAACGGACCTAAACCAGTCCGTCAATTATAAATTAGCATACATTTAAAGCCGACAAACTTTTTTTAGACATGAGAAACAAAAACGCAAGTGAAAAAAGTCAGAACCTTTTTGAAATTCAAATTTCTTTTTTTTTCATTCATGTCACGTGCACCCGTATGCCAGCCAGTCTGTCAACACTCCCCGTGGCTTCTAAAATACATGTTTAACCCTATTTAACTTTTTAAAAGCCTTTTGGTATTCGTAGTACTGAGAAACAGCAAAATTCACGCAACTGCAAATCAAATTAGCTAAGTTTTGTTGCGTTAAGTTGTCATTTTGCAATAAGGTTTCGGGGTGATTTAAATTTCCATAGAATTAATTTATAACGCGAAATGTAGGGTTATGTGAAATCGACTTTTTGTGATAAATATTTGGTAAGTGTCTTTATACATTTCGTAAATATTTATGTATCCTGCCTTTAACTACAAAATGACAAAATTTTAATTATGATATTACTTATGACGATTTCAGGATTTAAGAATGCTTTATTTTATTGTTTCCATTGCGAAATAAAATAGTCTTGCGGGAAAATTAACTTAAGAAATAACAGTAGATTTATCCACTAAAGGGATCAAGTGAGGGTAAACGATTGTTTACAAGATGTATCAAATGATAATCCTATGACCTCAGATAACCTCACCGTTTTAAATTACTCATACACCTCACGTAATACGCATTCAAGAAAATAAACAATTTATATACTTGAGTTTCCTTGCATAGGCCTTAATTTTGGTATAATAACTTTTAAACTTCCTCAAACCCGTTAATGTAATAGAAAAGTAATCCATTTACATATTTCAATCCGTTTAGATCAGGGGTTCCCAAGCTTTACTTAGTCCCGGACCAGTTTTATATTATTCTTATTAGCAGGGACAACTATGTAAGTATATTAAAAATAAAGTGACACTGTAATCAACCTCAACATTAGATATTTTAAAACCATACGCGGACCATATTTTGACTTCCGCGGACCACTGGTTTAGTAGATCGTAGGTACGATTTTTATAAATATTTCGTTCTAATCTAATTTAAGTTTTGACGTCTGTTTAATGTCATTACATTTCCGAAAACTAATTTACAAATACATGCAGTTAACTACATATAATCGTCCATCAGTCAAATACCTTAATTCACATATGACCTTATGTATGTTAAGATGATATTTAAAGCATTGTGCAACACGTCGCTCAACCTTTAAGAAATATATGTCTAAACGATTATTGTTAGTACTTGTATTTAACTAAGGTTTTGACTATGAGTTATGACCCTCGTACTTTAATGTTTCGATATTTATCGAGGCCTTGGATAACATGGAAAAGGCTTATCCTAAAAATATTATAAATGCAGAAGTTTGTGCTTAAGGATAGATAAGAGAATGTATTTATGTTTCTGACAAAAATATGCAACGGATTTTTATGAGATTTGATATACAAGTAGTTTATAACCTGTAAAATAGAACGTTATATTTACATATGTATATATATTAGTGTAACTGTCTTAATCCCGGTTAATCTTATAACGCGGACGCAGTCGCGGGCAGAAGATAGTACCTAAGTTATAGGAGTACATAAGTGGAGTAAAATAAAGTAGGTTTGTAAAATACTGGAAAAACTATGTCATGTACAATATTGATTGTTTGTAATGACTATAAACAATAGCAAAAATGATGTATTATTCAATTCACCCTACGTACTTCTACCCACTATTGAACATCACAACAACACTACGTCCCTCACAGTAACTAAGCCATTTTTACGTTATTGCGCTTGTCTCGTCTTATTGCAAACCAACACATCTCACGATTTACTAAAAGCTTTAAAATTAATTTAACCCATTAATGCCCCACTGCTGGGAAAGGGTCTCCTTACTTGATGAGGGAGGGGTCAGGCGTTGAGTCCACAACGCTGGCCAATTGTGGGTTAGGGATGTAAACTTTAAAAAACGGTGCTAATTATTATGTGTTAGTTTGCACCAAATAGATGATTGTCATGAAAATGATTTCAAGAAGATTCCTTGGCTCCTTGTAATATATAAACTCCTGTACTATAAGTAATATGCCTTCAAGACCTCGTAATTTTCGGAGCACAAATGAAGTACTCAAGGTTTAATCTACAGTTTAATTGGAGGCTGCAGATTTCATAATCGACAATTAGTACTATCGACCTTCAGTTGCAATTTTCTTAGACAACAAGAATCAATGGTTCATGAACATAAGCAGGCAATGAAGTATAAATTGGTACATGACTTATGAATAGTATAAAAAAGAAATCATTCTGTCTTTGTAGGGACCACTGCCAAAGAGATCTGGCGAATCTGCTAATTCAATTAGGCTGGCATTCTGGCTTAATATTAGGATATCTAAATTAATTGCTGCTCTCGTGCTATATAAAATAGCTCTTAAGATAACAGGATAATGGAAATCCCGTTACATAGAGCCGTTTTGTAAACTAAAAAATGGATACTGATAGTGTCTAGTGTCTTCGTAACTTTCTTTTACTTTAGTTGTTACTTTAACAGGTATGTATATCTGACACAACTTTCTGAAAGTTTATGTAAGGATAATCCAAGCAGTTTTAAGAAAGCCTAATCTTTTTAAATCACTAAGGTAACTCATCTCAATCTCTTGAAAATCATCAAAACGGAGACGCGCAAGAAACTACCATCAACCGTGCTCTGGAAAGAGAAAATGTTCATCAACTATCAGTCCAATAGTACAAGGACTGTCCCACTTTCAACCCCTCTTACAAAACCACAATAGCAACAACATAACGATCAATCACTTCATAATCTATTCCAGTGCAGCGTCAGCCCAATTGACCTAATACGGCCTCATCTCTTAAATTGGACCTTCCGTTCATATCTATTGGCTGTTGATCTTTTAACCCACATTGTGGTGTTTTTATGAGCTTGGAATAAGGGTATACACGTGATGGGAATGTAATGGAGGTGATAGCATCATGTCTAGACGGTGGAACGGTGCGGGTTGTTGTTTTTAACTTTAGTAACTGTTTTACTTGGTATAGATGTGGTTAGTTTATCTGGAAGGTTACGGTTAATGTATAGATGACTCTGTCAAGCAGTCGTTGGGATTATTTCAGTTGCGCAATTCTGTATAGTCTGTACTGTCGATTATCGAGTTTGACATTTAAATTATTTGTACTGCCAAAATAGTTCATACGGAGCCCATTAGAGGCGCTTTACGAATCCGTGTAAAATTTATCGATAGGAAGCTCGGTTCTCGGTAATCGATAGTAGGAGATAATCGGGTTACTGAGATGGTAAAACAAGTCGTGTTTTGTTTTGTTTTTAAAATTGAACTATGAAATGTAGGCTCGTCTCGAGTATAAAGTTGAATCCTTGTAATACCTAACTTATAGGTAAATGCTTGGTAAGTAATGTTTGCTGAATGAAGAAATTTAATTTTAGTAAGGGTTTTTCTGTATGGAAATTCAGCGTAGCGTAATGAAATTTGTACTCGGTATTATTTTTTCCTCTAGTTGTCTTGTGGTTTCAAAGGTCAACGGTATTGACTAGGTGCATACCAGTCATCCCTTTATACTTTGAATACCTTCTATTAAATTATAAATGACTCAGCAGTAGAATAGTATATTTCGTAAAAAGATGACTTCAACAGTAAATTAATTGACATCAAATCGCTGTCAAAACCGCAATTTCTCAACAGTAAGTACGAATCAATAATCGTCTTAAGAAAATGGCTTGCCATGGATAAGTGGATGTTTCCCAAGCTATTGAAATGTTGACTATTTGGCGAATATTTCACGATTATTTCAGTCGTGACGATTAGTCAATGAAAATGTCGTGGGTCGCGGACACGAACCTTATTTGTTTTACTTTAGTTCCTTTCGAATATGCCAGAATGCGTTACACAAGGGCAAGAATATTTTAGTTTAAGATTTATTCACAAATCACAATAACTCCCATTCACTTCACTGTTGTCACTCAACGATTATAAGTTGTACTGTTTAACCTAACTTTGTTCTTTTCAGATGTTCTTAGGAGAGAACTCTTTAAAGGACTGACATGAGTTGCAGATTCTAACTCATTATTAGATATGTTATTTCTAAACTACACGATAAATTATCTTTGTAACCCCCGGTTTCTGAGTACATTTAACGGTAGTTTATCTATTGAATAGCGTTTTTTTAGTATGAGTTTAAACGCCATTGAATAGATAAACTACCGCTAAATGTACCTCAGAAACCGGGGGTATGTGAGTGAATTGTTATGTGCTTCGATAGTTTTTGAAGTACCAGTTAGCTGGTTTGATATCATTGGTTATAAATATTGCAAATGATTATTATTGATAGCGTATTTGTTGTTTCAATACTCTCTCTCTATCTCTTTTTGTTTGTTTAACTTTGTTCGTTCAAGAAGTTCTTTAGAGGAGAGATTTTCTTATAGGAATGACATGAGTTGCTGATTTTAACTCATTAGGTATGGGATTTCTAAACTACACGATAAAGTAACTTTGTAAGTTATTGAATACTTATGTGCTTCGATAGTTTTTGGAGTACCAGTTACCAGGTTTGATATCATTGGTAATAAATAGTGCAAATGATTATTATGGACATATTATTTGTTGTTTAAATAGTACCAAGAATAAAACTCCCTTATATTTTGCATCGCAAAATTTCCCACATGTTTTGGAACAAGTGTAATTAAGTATTATTATCTTACAAGTCAACGTCATCCTGACCTATAGTGCCCAGATGAGTGCAATTATCTTCAAAACTAGTTCATTCATACACCGACACAGATGAAAATCAACCTTAATGTGAAGTACTAAAGTTCATATTTGCAATTTTGTTAAGAGTTTAATTTATCGGATAATGCAACTACCCTACAATATCACACTTGGGTATTTGTAAGTCATAAATTCGCGCAATTAAGGCTTATCATAGTAGAAGACAAATTGACGCGGTATGATAAAGTTCTCAATATTTTATGCTGGTAAGTCCCAGTTCCACAACTCGTAAATAAATATCAAAATTTTGACTGTAACTTTATCGAGCAGATACGTTATCCGGCATTTATTTAAAAATAGTGACACTAGCAGTAAGACAGAGATTGTATTATTTGCAGGAATTATAAATCGCCAAAGGGTAAAAATGGAAGCCTACGTCGGACTGTGAAACAGACTACCTAGTACTACCTACTATTTAAAGGTCTGGAGTAGAATGGAGAGGTTCTTCGAATTTCATTCATTCATCATTATATTTCCTTTTGGATTTGACAGGTAAATGACTATGCCAGTCACTTTGATGAAATTTAATTAATAATAATTGATGAGAACAACGCAAAGAGCTTATCTAAACTTATATAATTTAACGCTGAAGAATTTCTTTGTTTGAACGCGCTAATCTCAGGAACTACTTGTTCCAATTTAAAAATGATACTGAGGCAGGCTTATAGGCTGTATACCATCACAATATGACTAATTATCCTAGAGCAGCATTATTTTTATGTGAAAACGGGAAAATTCCGCGCTAGTTTATGATAAAATGCAACTCAAAATCATTCACCAATTAAACATTTTTTATTAATTAAAGGAAAAGTTTCGTCATTGCGACGATTTCTGTCAGAATTAGTATTCCACAAGTAATTGCATTGAAAGACTGGCAACGCAGTTTGACTAATATTTAAGTCTGCTAAACACCTCACGTTTGGTAATAGTGATGAGTCAATGTGAAGTAATCATAACACGACGACGAAGCGCGAATGTCTGTGCTATTAGAATGGTTTATTTATAGGCTAAAATAAAGCCTATATTTTGACCAGTTCTGGATAAGTGTTGGTTAGTTTATCAGGTAGTTTTGACAGCAGTTTTCATTTGCTTTGACTTTATAGAATAAGTTACATACATAAAGAAGTAGAAAGATAATATCAAGCCTGTTATACCCGAAGGTTCAGGCAGAGGTGTACGAAATACACCCACGTTTCGCTATTAACAGTATAAGTTGCATGTAAAAGGGGGTCAGTCTTATCGGACAAGAAAGACCAATAGCACTTTGCCCGAATCGGGAATCGAACCTTGAGACCTCATTCGGTTACAAAAGCGCACCGTGTCACAAATACAAAGAATAAGTTATCCGGCATTTATCCATAAGCTATGAAACTGTCCCATAATAATTTTGACCCAAAATAATTATATAGGTACATATGTTAAGTTTAAATTTCATGAAATATTTCATCAATAAAACCTAGTAACCTTTGACCATGTGTATCGAATATTGGGTAGGTACCTACCTGAGTTGAAGAGGGCGATCACGGAAGCGTTTCAAGTTTTTATTAAAACTAATGGCTTTCGTCTAAAAACTTGCAACTTCAGTTTTTTTTTCTTTTTAAAGTGGGTTTTATTTTAAGTGTTAGCAAGGTCATTACCAAAAAAGTGAATTGGTATATGTGACGCCAAACAACTTGCACACAAGAAGTTATTTTAGAAAGCAAACTAAACGTAGACCCAGTGCAGAGGACTCTCGGTTGACTGTTCTACCAAACAAGCGATCGAAGCGCTATAGCCCTAGCCGTCGCGCTCTGCTATTCTTTCAAAGCAGACCTAGAAATCGTTCCCTATGATATAGCGAAATTGTTCAAGTTATTTGGCGGCAACTGTAGCTGTTTAAAAATTAATTTGGTCGTATATTATGCGTTCACTGTATGATTGTTGCCAACGATGTTACATAATAAATCTATCATTGTTCAATTTGTTGACAAACAAACGAGAGTGACGGTAATAATATGTAATTGAATGCGTAATCGAGCTCACTAGACTAGAAATAATGAGTAAGCAGAAAAACGTAATCAAATCACGGCGAATATTTATTAATTGCTGTTTATTTCCGCTGGTGTCATTAGCTTTTGACTTGATTACTTTGCTAGTACAACTATGAACCTAAGCTACTTAAGTAACTAAGTCAATTAGATGAATAAACAATTTATTGTACTAGTAGGTAGGTATGTAGACTATTTAGATTTGTTTCTATAGGTGCTTATTCATAGAAAAGATAGAAACTAAAGAATATAACACAACACTGTTTACTTGGGTAGAGTCTTTGCCTCGTCTTTCTACTAACCAAGACCACCAGTGGTCCGCAGAAGTCAAAATATGATCCGCGAATGATTTTAAAATTTTAAATATTTAGGATGATTATTACACATTATTTTTTATATTAGTATATAGGTATAGTGTTTCCTGCTAACAAGAATAATATAAAAGTGGTCCCGGACTAAGAAAAGGTTGGGAATCCCTGCTTTAAAGTAATCTTAGAAATCGTATCGTAATTTGTAAATATTTTTAACATAGGCCTTGGTATAATTAAGTTAACACCTACCTACTTTTATTGAAAAAATCTTGAATTGCGGTGCGGCAAAAACCGCGCACTTCGTTCAATCAAACTTTTTTTTATAAATCATTGGCACTGACCACAGACCAAGGTCCGAGGTCGAATGACCTTTAAAACTACCTGTAGGCCGTGGAGAAATAGAGAGGTCTATAGGATCTACGTTCCCGTAAATAAAATATTTTTTGAAGACCTACACTTGGACATTTTCAGTTATTAACATGCCAAGTAAAATTAAACTGCTTTTGCAAAAACAAATTAAAATGCAGGCCATTTTTGCATTTATAATGAGAACGGATCGTGCTGTACAAAATCTTACTTTAACGCGTAATCTAAGTGTGAAATTATGTTAATTCACAATCAATACAAGTGCAAGCCAATGACAAAATTAGTCACGTCACTCACGTTTCGCTCTTACGAAAGTCAATCACACAAAATATTCTATGGTAATTGAAAATATTTTAATATTATATTAAAACTGTGGTTGTCTTGACCGGATTGTTTATGAGAAAACATTGCAAAACTTAGTAGTACAATGACAGTTTTGCAAGGGTGCCGAACGAACCGGACAAGGTCTGACGGCAATGGACGACGTCCACGGCCAACTTCATGTTTTTTCTTAAACAAATTGTGAAATCTTGAACAGCTGTGAGATTCGTCTGTGCCAAATTCGGAGTTAACTAATCAAATGTTTCATTGTTATTTGTTAACTAGGTATTTGCTTTTGAATTCTCTCAGTTCAAATTAATTTTGATGGCTGAATAGATAACGACCTGTGTCAAAAAATACTCTTGATTAGATCGGCTCTTTTTGTTAGCTAAGTAAATTGAATTCACGAAGACAGGACTGGCTGTATAAACATCGTTTGCCTTGCCTATTTCGGAAAAAAATTAAAAAGTCTAATAAAAATGGAGGCAAAATAAGTATTTAGCAGATTTCGTGGAAAATTGGCAACAATTTAAAAAATTACATAGAGTTTGTAAAGTAAGTCTAGTTTCTGTAGATTATTCTTTAGTAAAGTTATCCAATAAATTAAAGCTACCGCTAATAACCGCTACCTTCGTTGCTTATATAACCAACTAGTGTTTGACTTGACAATTATTATCAAATTCACACGTTTTTTAACAATATCTATAGGTATGTCTTACTTTGTAGTTCTTAACTGGGCTAAGCTGGCGTATTTTAAGTGGTTAGTGTGATCATATTGGTTTAAGTACTGCCTATGGCCTAACTATAAGAATTTTATAGCATTTTAGACGTTTAGAAATTCAGAGTTTCGCAGTTGCTAAAAAAGATATAGGTAGGTACCTACATCGTTTTATTCAATGTTTTCCATTTCAACTTAATGAAATAAACAGATTAATTTGTTATTTTTTTTCGTATAAAAGTTAATTGTTAATAGAAAAGTCAATGTCAAATATCCGGATGGAAATAAAACATACAAAAATTTTAAATTTAAACTTACCAGTTTTTAAATCCCATGTAATTCAATAAAATAAGTTTCCTAGTACACTTGAGGGTAATGATAACATCCTTTCATAGCTGCAACATTGATTATCCATTCACAAACAATACTGCACCGCAATAATACCGCGAATTCACTACAAATAACACCTTAATTCAAAATTACTGACTTATAACGGTCAAATTAAAAACTTCTGTTCACTTATTGAGTTGTTTCATACTTATTGTCATTGAAAACTTAAGTTATTTTGTTTTTTTAAATGCCGGAACGCGTAACGATATTTTTAGAGCGAGTCAGTACAACTCCTCCGGCAATCTGCGACCGACTAGCACGCCGCGCCGATTCGTCGATGGAGCCAGCCGCTTGCCGCTTTGACTCAACTTGAATCTTGAATGACGGGTTGCGTTCGCGGGGGAGTGTTAACAACTTATTGATACTTTAACTTTAAAATAATTAACACAACAAAATAAGACTGCTTCTACTATTTAGGCTATTGCTACAGTTTAAAAACGAAAGCTATATGAAAATACTGCTTAATTTTTTTATTCCAATTAGTAATATTTTACTGCCATCTAGCGAATGAACTGAGTTAAAATAAAGTTACAGTAAACCTTACAGCGCTACCTAGCGGGAACTCGAAGTATTTTTCAGGCTTTAGCGACATCTAGTGTACATTTCTATTTTAGTGTAATAAAGGTCAAGCTTAAACACGTGATCTAGTGTGAAGCTGTTACGGTAGATGTCAGTGTGCACAAAATAAAACCACTATTATTTATTGATGCTGCCCAAAAACCCTTTATTAACTAAAAATATTATTCTCAATGCCATTATCAAGCCGGGTCGTTATTTATAATACAGGGAAATAAGCTTAAAATCTAATTTTTGATTACATAGTATAAGATAACACAGTTTATAATAGACTTAATTAAAATATAAGTAAGTAAATATTATTTGATTTTTAAATAATACCAAGACCACTTCTACCCTTATTATTAACGGGTGAACCGCTGCTGGTTCCAGCAGTTCCTCCAATTATTCTAAAATCTGGACGTTCGTCATCGTCAACATTTGATTCACTATGATAACTCAGAGGAACACGTGGTACAAAATTCCCGTTTCTACGGCTTTGGCTTGTCCCGACACCATCATTACCGTCTTTCTGAATTCTCTGTACAACCATATTAACTAAAGCTTTTAACACTGACGGGATAGATACTCTTCTTTTTGGTACTGCGTCACTTTTGTTAGGTACGCTGGGAGCATTCTTTTGTTCCTGTACAGTTTTGGGCGTAGAATTTTCATTAGAAGATTTAGATTTACTTGTAGTCGAAGGCGCGTCTTCAGGTTGCATAAGCCGCCTTTTCGGGCTTAAATCTGGATTCAAATATCCTGTTGCATATTGCCAGTCGGCAGGAAGTACAGAGTAGAACGAACTTAGGGGAAGGTTCTCGACCGGAGAACTCATATAAGAACTATCAATTGGAGTTATAGCAGGTGTAGACTGCGATTCAGCTGGGATCGGTTCATGTTTAACGGCACGGTACGGGCCTAAGGGATTGTTAGGACCCCAGTACGTATTCGGAGAAGTATCCATCAGGCTGTCTATCTTCGTGAAGGTGACTTTAGTCCTCTTTTCTACTGGGTTAACGTCTGAATTAGGTTTAGAATCAGTGTGACCTGCATCTGGATTTGAATCGAAATTCGTATTGACTTTTGTAACAATCAGATTAGAACGTTTTTCACTGGGTTTGTCTGTTTTTGAAGCGGGAGAGTTAGGACCTTCGTTTGGCCCCCAGTAAATATTTGATGACGAATCTAATTTACTATGAACCGGGGTGATTATAATGTCAGACCGTCTCTGGTTATTTGGGTTATAAACTGTTTCGGATTTAGACGTAGTACTGACACGGTTAACGACTATATTAGAATATTTCTCAGTGGGGTTAGGACTTACGTTAACCTTATAAGGAGCCTTGTTGAAACCTGGTACTGAATAAATATTTGAAGAAGAATCCCAATGGCTGTCAATTGGGGTGATAATCACTTTAGATGGATTGTTCTTAGGTGGCTTAATAGGTCCATTAGGCTTAGGACCTGGAAAATTGCTGGGAACTTGTTTAGGACCCACGAAAGAATTCGTTGAAGAATCCCAGTAACTATCTATTGGGGTGATAATCACTTTAGATGGCTTGTTCTTAGGTGGCTTAATAGGTCCATTAGGCTTGGGACCTGGAAAATTGCTAGGAACTTGTTTAGGACCCACGAAAGAATTCGTTGAAGAATCCCAGTAACTATCTATTGGGGTGATAATCATTTTAGATGGCTTGTTCTTAGGTGGCCTAATAGGTCCATTAGGCTTAGGATTTGGAGCATTGCTGGGTATTTGAGGTCCTTCGTAAACGTTTGAAGGAATATCTCGATCACTGTAGATTGGAACAGCGAAAAGTTTGGATTTCTCTGTGGCACCATCAGGTGTAAAATTAGGAATATACGCGGAACCAGAACTAGGTCTTGAGTAAGAATTTGAAGAAGAATCCCAGTAACTGTCTATTGGAGTAATAATCACTTTAGATTGCTTGTTCTTAGGTGGCCTAATGGGTCCATTAGGCTTAGGACTTGGAACATTGCTGGGAACTTGTTTAGGACCCACGTAAGTATTTGTTGAAGAATCCCAGTAACTGTCTATTGGGGTGATGATATCTTTAGATGGTTTGGTCTTAGGTGGCCTAATGGGTCCATTAGGCTTGGGACCTGGAAAATTGCTTGGAACTTGTTTAGGACCCACATAAGTATTTGTTGAAGAATCCCAGTAGCTGTCAATAGGCGTGATAATAACTTTAGATGGATTGGTCTTAGGTGGCCTAATGGGTCCATTAGGCTTAGGACCTGGAGCATTGCTGGGTATTTGAGGTCCTTCGTAAACGTTTGAAGGAATATCTCGATCACTGTAGATTGGAACAGCGATCAGTTTGGATTTCTCTGTGACACCATTGGGTGTAAAATTAGGAATATACGCGGAACCAGAACTAGGTCTTGAGTAAGAATTTGAGGAAGCATCCCATTGGCTGTCAATTGGAGTGGCAATTATTTTAGACTGCTGATTGACATACGGGTTATTGATTATATTCGGTTTGAAATTGGGAACATAATTAGAAACTTGTTCAGGTCCTGAATAGGCGTTTGAAGAAGTATCCCACGTATTATAGATCGGAAAAGAGTTATAATTAGATTTCTTAGTATCAGCTTTAGTACCAGTATTAGGTCCCAAATAAGTATTTGACGAAGAATCCCTCTGACTGTCCAAGTAAGTTGGCTCAAAGGTTTCAGGTTTAGGAGAAGAAACGATGTAATCATTCAAAGAATAATCTTTCTTGCTATAATATGGACGAGCGACTAGCCGCGGCTGTTCGACATTAGCAGGGCTAGGGAAAAAGTTGGGTCGCGGTATTGGACGTTCTTTAGTTCCAGTATAAGGTAAGTAGTAGGTATTAGAAGAAGTATCCCATTTGCTATCAATAGGAGTTATAATGACTTTAGATTGCTTGTTGCGTTGAGGACTATCGGCTGAACTTGAATGAGTTCTGTTGTGATCTGAAACATCTCCCCAATAATTATTCGTTGAAGAGTCCCATTTACTGTCAATTGGAGTGATAATAACCTTTGATTGCTGGTTACTAGGAGTGTATATAAAATTTGGACGAGGTTTTGAAGGGATTTGACCTGGTCTATTTGCCAAGTAAGTATTTGTCGAAGAGTCCCATTGGCTGTCAATAGGTGTTATGATGACTTTAGAATTCTGGTTGTAGTTGTTGTTAAAATTAAATTTAACTTTGGAATCGTGTGGACGTTTTCTAGAACCCTGTGGTTCATTTACATCTTGAGATTCTTCGGGATAATGATCTTCTTTGTAGTGTTTATCACGATCGCGGTGATGCTTACGATTGTCATTTGTTTTACGTCTCGCCTCATTGATTCCCCAAGGGTAATTTGGAGTTGAATATCCTGTGATATATTGGTATCGGTCCTGGTATTTAGATTCAGTATTCGTATAAGACATCTTGTCATTTGTATATTGTGGTTTAGACACACTTACAAAAGGATTGTCTGCGTTGGAAATTGGAATCGAGTTAGGAACATAAACAGAACTTAAATCAGAATTTCCTCCTTGTCTTCTTGGTAAGGAAACATAAGTTTTTCCCAAAGGTATCACGCCTAGGACTTTAGGAGGATAAACGAGAGATACCAGAATTCCTTCTAAGTAAGGAGAATCTTTTGGTAAAGTAAGTTTCTTTACTCCTTGCAGCGCTTGTTGGTACGTCACAGGACTGCCTATTAATATCGGCCTTAATTGGAGGTTATGCAAGTCAATTACGGCTCCGTTCGAATCAGTTATTACCCCTTTAGAACCAACCTGCATGTTGTTTTCGAGTAATGTGTTTTGTACTAAAACTCGGAGAAGGGCTGTGTCGATAGTCGTCGTTTCTTTTGTATTTTTATTAAGGGTTTTTATGTCTTTGAATGTCACCATTTGGCTATTAAACCACTGGTCGAATGTCGAGTAATTATTTTCAGGTGCTTTCGGTTGTATTTGTTGCTTTGATGCCCATAATTGAGCCTGTGGCCTTGGACCCAATGGGATCTGTTGATTTAGACCCCAGAAAGGTATCCGTTGATGTGAACCCCAGTGAGGTATATGTTTTGGACCCCAGTGTATCCGTTTTGAGCCCCATAGTGGAATCCGTGGCTTTGGACCCCATGGATAAGTTTGTATCTTTGCTCCAAATGGTTGACTTGGAGCAAACGGACGAATCTGGTGACTGGCGACTATTGGACGCGTTTGCAGGGTAACCCCCCAGGGATTTATCTGTTGACTTGAACCCCAAAGTGGAGTCTGCGGTGTAGGACCCCATTGAAGAGGCTGCTGACTTGGACCCAATGGGTGATCCTGCTGATCTGGACCTAATGGCGTTGCCGATGGAGTTGGACTCCATAGTGGAGTTTGCGACGTATGATCAGATTGATGGGGCTGATGACTTGGATCCCATAGTGGAGCTTGCGGCGTAGGATCAGATTGATGGGGCTGATGACTTGGATACCATAGTGGAATATGCGGTGTAGGACCCCATAGATGAGGCTGTTGACTTGGACCCAATGGGCGATGATGCTGATTTGGACTTAATAAGCTTGCCTGTTGATTTGAAACCCATGGTTCTAACTGTGGTTTAGGACCCCATTGATGATTCTGATAGCGTGGACTTTCCTGATTTGGATCTAATGAATAAGTTTGTTGACGTGGAGCCGGTGGATGTGCTTGCTGCTCCCACGGATTTATCTCTTGACTTGAATCCCATTGTGGAATCTGCGGCCTAGGACCCCACTGGTCAGCCTGTTGGCTTTGAGCCAATGGACGATTCTGCTGATTTGGACCCAACGGATCCCATGGACTATGGATTTGGTACGTATTAGCTTGGTTTTGTGGCTTCTGCCCTTCAAAGCGTGTGGGCTCAAGCTGCTGACTACCAGGGATTGGGAGTTCTTGATGATTTCCCGAATGTGTTGGTCGTTCAACGCTAATAATCTTTTGTGGATAAAAGTGATGAGTTGTAGTCTTCGTCACGTAATTTTGCTGTTCATACGTATGCTTGTAACCGTTTTGATGGAAGCAACCTGGCTGTTTTTTATTCTTGCAAACATTTGTAGGGTGTCTTACATAACTTGAGTGGATTTGTGGCTCTGGCGTTGGGCTAACTTTCTTCACCACGCCCGCGCTGTATCCAATGACATCAGCTGGTACGTCTTTGACTCCTCCAACAGCATTTATCTTAAAGATCTGAGGATTGTCATGGATTATAGAAGCAATGGAGTCTCTTCCGCCATATTTTAGCTTGTCATATACCCCAATAGGTATGTTAGGTATTAGAGCTTGTTTTGCAGCATCTGGCGTGTAAAGTGTAACTTTACGAGAGTAAGGGTCTCTGTAGATGTATACTACCAGTCGTTCGAGACCCTCTGGGCTGAAGATTGGTGGGTATATGCCCTGTCCTCCCGGGAAACAGGGACATTGATTTAAATCACTGACTCTTCTTATTTTCACATCATCAGGCCACGGCTTTTCGGAGTTACTGTGAATGGTAGAATATAATAATGGAAAAACTATATGGAAAAGTAATTGATGGCATTTTGTAAAAAGTGAGTGAGCTTGAGTCTGTAAGAGCTTGTATTACGTAGAGTGGTGTCATGACTAAAGTAACCAAGACTTTTGGGCTGTTTTAAAACCATTGACGATGTACAGTTGGACACTATGAAGAAGAAAATGTTTATACAAAACGGTTGTAATATGTCTTACCTTAATAATAAGTTACAAAACAGGAGTAAAGATATCTGAAACAAAGCGGAAACTTATTAACGGAATATTACTTTTTACTCAGTAGAACTACAAATGGTTGGCTTGATAGTGTACAAAATTAGTATATTAGATTTTGCTGTAGTAATATGTACCTACCTTCTTAATATCTTTAAGTAGGTAGGTACATATTAAATAGCGTGGCAAGGCCTGACAACTCCCTCGTCCGACAGATGACATGAGTGAAAAAAAACATTGTCTTACCGGCAACAAGCTCATGTCGAAGAGCTGCAGGACATCACCTTACAAATTACATATTTCCACCCATCTTACTGCTTACAAAATACCTACATTGTTTCATAAGTTTCATATTTATAGCAAAACAATAATTAGTGCACTAATTAAATAATTTGCTACAATCTCACATTTAGTGAGGTAAATCCATTTGTTGAGGATAAGAATTTAAAAAATGTTGATTTAACGCTTATAATGAACTAATTTAGGTATCGAACAAATTGAAAAATCAAGCGACTCTTATTGAGAGACAATTAGCTGGTATTTTTTTTCTCGCTTATTAAGTTTTGACACGTGATAATAGTTGTAAACCTTATTAATACAACACATAAATATTTTAACTTGAAAGCGCCTACTGTGAGTAGTCGTAGAGCACCTAATGCAGATGTGTGTATTGCTAAATAAAACTGTCAGGCGCTCCGCTCTCAACTTTGCTTTAACGCGACAGTTACTTAAAAAATGCAGCAAAGTGGTAAGTAAAATTAAACTCGTATTCAACTATTAATGAACTACGAATCTTGTTACACACTTTTTTCTTATAGTTTATAATCATAAGAACTGGCATAACATAAAAAAATAGACAAATACGTGACAATCGTTTGTCAAAATCAACGTCAAAATTCGAGTGAAATTTATAAACACATAAACATAGTTTACAGAAGAAATACTATAAAAAACAGCAACAAAATGGGTTCCTTCATGTTCTATGCTAGAACAAGTATTGGGCAGTCTTCGAGAATATTGAAGGCGAGGGCTGTGAAACGCGTTAGCAATTCTGTGACACCTTGGAATATGTTCAATAGAAACTATTGTGGACCATCAGGGGTGCCTGGTTCGGGAGCAGGGAAGGGTGGTGGAGCTGGAGGGTCGGTCAGAGAATCTGGCGGTGGCCTGGGACGGTTCGGAGCCGCACAAGAAGAGGGCTACTTTCAGTCTAAAGAAAGGGAACAGCTTCAGAAACTGAAGAAGGAGTTGAAAGACAACCCTGATTTAGCGCTGAAAAAGAAAGACAAGTGATCAATGAATCTTTTTTTCTAACAAATTTTGCTGCAATAAGATACGATTATGTCAATAAATATAATATTTTGAGCTATTACATCAGTCTGGCTGTTTTCATTCCTCTTCGCTTTAGTGATTACTTTCTACAGAGCAGTTACATATAATGCTAAGACATATTTGTTAATATTAATTAACTTACCTTGTGTTCGACGCAGAAACAGTTGGTATAGAGCGATTATTTATTTAACTGGGTTGGTACTTACAATCCAAATTATAAATCTATCAGCTATAAATAAGTGCGGAATAGTAATTGAAGATTTCCGTATCTTGTGACATTTATTCAGACTATCGACTAAACACACGTAAATAAAACCTTTTCGGACTCAATATATAGATCTCAAGATAAGCATTATTTGTGACATTTCTCACCAAACATTATCTTTGTTTTTCTGTCACCGAAAGTGGCGAAGTAAAGATGCAATTTACTTAATATTTTTAATTAAAAATTATTGTTTCGTGTCGTGTAACTGTGTTTTCAAGATGGACTAGAAAGTTTTACAGCTATCGGCCAGTAGACCGACACAACGATAATCATGAAATACTTTTCGCAAATGCCTCCAAAAATACCGAATTCCTTCAGGAATCCTACATGTTCTTCTGTAGTTAGAGGGATATTGACTCCATTTGATGTCCCGGGCAGAAGTTACGCTGAAAAAGACAAGCATCACCACAGGGGACACAAGGCTAGGGAAGAGTCGGTTAAGGAACAAATGCCAGGGTTCATTCACCCGGAGACCATGAATGATGAAGGGTATTTCACCCAGAAGGCAAGACAACAGTTGGAAGAGTTGAAGAAGAAGAAAGATAAACCATCTTTGAAAAATCCGGAGAAGAAAGATTGATCAGTTTTTAATTAAATCGGCTGTGGAATAAGAAGGTTGTGATCTGTGCATTGCTTTGTTTCATTTTTTTTTCCTTAGCCTGTTTGAGTGTCCCACCCAGGCGTCCCCCCTTCCCTTCCGAATCCCCCTATCGGCGGCAAGCTCCGACCAGCCCTTATCGAATGTGTCCAGGTCATCCCGCTATCTCCTTTTAGGTCTCCCGGTCTTTTTTTGTTTCATTTTATTAGTGGCTTTTACAAACACATCTTAAACAACAGCTCTCAGTCTCTAAAAAGTTATGATTTTTTCTATGATGTTTGTGCAATGTTTTGTTGAAAGTTGATAAAAGATTAGTCTCAAATAGAATATATAAAAGTGTGCAGGTTTGAATTTCGTAAAATATTTTTCCAGTTTATAGTGTTTTATAAAGGTTATACAGCATTCAATGATACGATATACAATAGCGAAATAGAACTTCAATATCGGGAAAAAGCTAAAGCAATACTACCGATAAGTAAAGTTAACTTGCAATATTGGTACTATGCCTAGTTCATTTCAATGACTACCTACAAATATTATATAGTGGGTAAAATTGATATGCTTTTGATTTGACTTATTTAATACGAACTCTATTACCATAATTTCGTTTCCATAAATGATGGAGGTTGTATATCAAAACAGAAAAAAAAACACAAAAATAAAAATAATAGTTGTACACTCTTTGGCACTATATCTATGATGTGACGTTACCGTCTTGGTCGTGCGTGTCAATTTGTAAAAAAATCTGAAAATTTTAACACAAAAAATTCGGCCCAAAATTACTATACAAAATGTCTCTAGCAATCAGTAGATGCAAGTTAAGTGCGGGTTTCCTGCAACTAAGGAAATTTATATCAAGATACAGCGGTTTGAGACTCGACACCATAACATCAGCAAAATATTATTTGAAGCCTCAAATCACACGGTTTTACAAACATGATGGTCTAAAAGTGGAGTCTTCGGAAGGTAGTTGCTGTCATCCTTTGCTGCCACCTCCAAAACCATTTACCATGAAGCCCGAACATATGGCAACTCCTGGACTCAAATCTATTGTAGAGGACGGATTGAATGACCCGTTCCGTTATACAACAATATGTGCAAGCCTCGGTCCCTTTATAGATAACCGGCACTGGTACGCTGAAACCAAGCAGGATGGATCGTTGAACAAAGACGAGAAGCCTGAGAAAGCTACCGCAAACGCCAGTTTCTTCGACAAAATTGTTAATAGAACTAGTTTAGAAGATTTAAAGAGGGCACTGAAACGGAAGAGTGTTCTTTGGCAGAATACTGGATCGAAACAAACAAGGAAAGACGAATAAGAAGATAAATTCCGTGATCGATTGGGCCGAATTTCAATCCATTCTAGATTTTTCCATGATGTGTGATTCTGGTTTTGTAACATTTTGTAGACTGCAATAGTACTAATAAATCATAAACCCGGTTGCGTTCTTTTATTGAACAGCTACAGAAACCAATATCATATGATGTAAAATATTTACAATTTTTCCTAGCTTATTCTGTCACATTGTTGGGCAAAGGTTCTTCTCAAACTCTTCTAACAATCACGATCCTCGGCCTATTATTATATTCCTATATTAACTTTATTGAGCAAATATTTCAAATGGTTATCATTTTACTTAAAATATAAAAATACCTGAGTTAGTATCTACAACACATTAATTTATAGTTCTACTAGTAAGACTTACTTTTGGAAGGCCTTATAAATAGCTTCAAAGTATATAAAGCAGCAGCAACCTACAATGTAAACTCCATCAAAGGTAAATGTCCGAATGTTCTATAATGGTACAAACTTGATTAAAACGTTGGTAATGAATAATCTCGGCTCGCATTCCTCGCGGCCGCGGTGGCTGTCTGTTAGCTGATGCTCCTGACAACTTCCAACGAGACCTCACCACTGCCACTGCGTAAACTAGGTACTGTTAACAAAATAAATTCACGTTTACTGCTTATTATTTTTTGACTGGCACATGTTATACCAGATGTGTCTCATGGCAGTTTATTTTGTGCCTTAGTACACATAATATACACTTTTTCTTCACAACATCTCGTATAAAATTGTAGGGTTTTTCCTGTTCCCCCTGATCGTAACCCTATCCTTCACAGATAAATTTATCATTGCGTTTTACTGTAAATTAAAACCAATAATTACCAAAAACAAAATGGGTTTTTTAGCTTTCGTCAATGAACTGTAAACGTGTAGGATTGTTTAAAAACAATAACAAGCTCTCTAAGTAACTTATTTTAGGAGGCTTATCGTTGATAGCTCCTTACATAGCTTACGGGCAATCCTAAGTGATTTCAATTAGCCGGAATTTTAACATGTAGCATGAAACAATGAAAATATTAATCATCGCCATATCGTTTCACCTTTCCGATCCCCGCTTAAATATCGAAAGTAATCTATACTAATATTATAAAGCTGAAGAGTTTGTTTGTTTGTTTGTTTGTTTGAACGCGCTAATCTCAGGAACTACGGGTCCGATTTGAAAAATTCTTTCAGTGTTAGATAGCCCATTTATCGAGGAAGGTTATAGGCTATATATCATCACGCTATGACCAATAGGAGCAAAGCAACAGTAAAAAATGTTACAAAAACGGGGAAAAATTTTACCCATTCTCTCTTATGTGACGCAAGCGAAGTTGCGCGGGTCAGCTAGTTTTAATATAAATGTAGAAAATATTAAACTTTATCATCGTGTGTTATCGGTACCTGCGCATGCGCAAGGCACGGGAGCCTGACGAGCGCAGCGGGGGCCAATCTCTGTTTGTGGATCACCTCACTGTCTCACAATACTGCGTGAGTTCACTTGATAACATAACACTGTACTTGTAGCGTCCCGTATGTTTAAAGGTATCATAAGAAATTAAACATTTACAAAAATGTTACAGGCAAACACATATTTTATTATGATTTAAGTTTGCGATTGTGCGTCATATTAAACGTGCAGTTACATGTATGCATGAGATATGACGATGAATGGCGTATTTCCCATCAAGCAGTAGAATCTATCAAGCCCCATAGGTATACAAGGGTATAAATGACAGCAAACTATAAACTTCACTATGTGACAATACTGACAATGTATGCGCGAAATTTAATCCTACAATATTTCTCGGAAACGATTGTGCCCGAGTTAGTAATTTTTGAGCGCCCAATGTATAGTGAACAACGCGATAAATTTCCGCGCACGCCTATGAGATAGCTTATCGTATTGTTGATGTACAGTAGGTAGCCAGTTCATCTACACATACTGACTATAGAAACGTGTTAACTGTATTTATTTGGTCTGAAGCGCAAATCAAAAGCTGCGATATTGAAAAGAGAGCGATCATCGTCTGCGGTGCGCGCGCGCATCAAAGGACCCGCCATGTTTGATACACCGCTTTGTGCGCTACCGAACATACTGGGAATCAGGGCTGTCGGATTTTATTAGAAACTAATGATAACTAGCAAAGTACCAATAGGACATAATATTAGGTCGGGGAAAAAGTCTTTTCGCATTATAGTATGTATGGACTTGCAATAAAATCTCTTTGGCTGCAAGAATCACAAATGAGTACACGGTTCATTAGGTTTATTTCAGTGAGCTCGTGCGGTACCCAAATACCGAGCTTTTTTGTGTAGAGAAAAGACTTTATTACTAGTTCACACCTACATACTATAATGCGAAAAGACTTTTTCCCCGACCTAATATTATTATAATAAATAAATGTAGCCCATTAATGTCCCACTGTTGGGCAAGGATCTCCTTACGGAATGAGGGAGTGGTTACGCTTTGGATATATTATAAGTTTTTGAAATTATTTTTATACAAGTTTTGACTCTTTTTTGAGGAACTTGGTATTAATTTTAGTGTATGTTATAGATTATTGCCTCAAGTTGGCACTCAAAACTTAAGTTTTAATCTGACTCTACCAAGGAACTAAATATTGATTTACATTTCATACGCTTTAAGTTTTTGATTTTGAAGATAAAAAAAAGTTCATTGGAACACATTGATATATAAAAAAACCGCTCAGATTTTTTTAAATCGATGTTTGAACAAAATATATTTTGACATATTCATTGCTTACGTAGGTAAATCAAATACAAGAATTCTAGCTAAACTATAAAATCTAAAGTACTACCACCGTCTCGATATTTGATTTATTAATCGTTACCGTGGCAGCCCTACCGCTCGGTCACTATACAGCATTCATTACAAGATTTTCAATTGATAATTAAGCTTATGTTACAATGATACTTTCTACCCGTGCGCATCAAAGAAATTCTATAAAAAACTTCCGATCTTTTGTTAATTCACTAACATTTGACTGATGGACTTTATATTAGCAACTGTTTCGTATTTAATATCATATTCAGTCTAGATTCAAAGCAATACGTATTATATTTCTAGCAGAAATTTTGCAATTTAGGATACCTTGCCATTTTTGTTGGACTGTTTGTGAATGGACTTTTGTTGCACACTACGCTTTTGTTCAAAAGCAATATGTTTTAAAATTTTCAATAATAATTTAATATCATTGAGTTTCTAATTATTTCTTTAGACTTTGAAAACAAACGTGGTAATTAACAGTAAACCATGATCCCTATCACGTATCTCAGTTGACAACTAGTGTTTGTGAAAAATAATTTATGGTCACGTTTCAGTACATTGCTGCTTTGACGTAACGTGTTAATTACTATTACGTAAAGGAAAAACACGTACAGTAGCGCGATTCTCTACAATTGTAGTCATCGAGTATCGAAAGTTTGACATTTAAAATGTACTGCAAAAATAATTTCTACGACGTCCGTTAGCGGCGCTGATTAGTTTTTTATACAATATTTTTCGACAGCTATCCGGTCGTCGCACAATAATAGTGGAGAATCGGGCTACAGTATACTTAGTAGCTTTAGAATAGTTGTCAACTGAGATACTACAGAAATTAACTAGTATTGTAAAGACAAAGTAACACGCATGGATAGCGTAACACAAAACAGGAGTACATCAAAGATCGGCGTATCGTTTTTAATCTTAAATTGGGAAAATGCAATATAAACGTATTGTTGTATAAGAGTGGTGCGGATTGCATTGTGGCGGCGCGTCTGCAAGCCACAATGCGATCCCAGATACGCGTCCCGGATTATCCCTCAAAGTGCCGATCTGCCGAAACCTCCCAGGACGCGGGTTACACAAAAATAAATTACCTATTTACAGTATGTTTGTGGAGACTTTATTGCTCTAGTTTTGAAACTTTGTAACAGAGCAATGAAGACATTTGGTGTTTTTTTTTTAATGAAACAGCCTTCTAGATGACCAATCCTCTCTCTACATCTATGTTTTACCTAATATTAATCATTTTTGGTTACATTTTTTTTAGGTACTTTAAAATGCAGATCACGAGGCCTTTGCTCAGCAGCATGATGATATAAAGTTACAGCAACTAGAGTAGTAAGTAGTAACGCTCAAGATATTTACTTAATGCTAATATATAGTTAATATAAAGTTAGGTAATAATTAGTCACGGAATCAGTCATTGAAGAAGCAGCTAAAGTCCTTCACCAACTGCAGAAACTAGTCATAAACAAAAAATAGCTTTAAAATCTCACAATTACTCCCTAGAATACTTAAGACACCATACTCTTAGACTTTTCCTCGATCACTGTCCACTATTTACTTTTAAAAGGCATCATTGCAGAAAATCTCTTCACCATTGTATACCCACCTGGTCACTCCATAACACTTGGAGCTAATCGATTGAAATTCACTGAATATAGTGATATTGACATTGTGTTTCATATTATGTTGAAGAAACAAGCAGTGAAGCATTAATGCAAGTAAATGGTGCTTACATACATAAAAGGTGAAGGTGTTTTGGGTACTTTTTGTAAGTATTTATCGTTTAAGCAATGACTGGGTGCTAGGTAAGTACATGAAAATATGGACTCCTTGCATGCATGTACACATAACTTCTCGGTTTTTGAAAACTTGTAGCAAATTCCTATTTCTGAAGTTACTGAGGGATTTTGGCTTAATTTATTCTTAGTTCGTGATGTCAACCGTCACTTTGTTATTTCAATTTACAATTTTGCTACATAGGACAGTTTGCACCCAAACTGTCCTATGTAGCAAAATTGTAAATTGATTGATTTTTTCGCCCAGGGCTTCAATATCATCTTACTATTTTCCTACATACGTTCTACAGTAAAACAACTTTCTATGCTTCTATTTTATAATTATCACAAGTACACCGCACCTTCTGGACAAAGAAGCTAATACGCCTTCGGAAATCTAACGCACCAATGGTCACTTAGAATTCGGCGCCCAACTTTTTTCAACGCGGCGAGGCAAAGGCTCTACCGGCAGCCTAGTGAGCTCTTATAGAGGATTTAAATACAATTGTTACGTGTAATGGATATGCACTAGAGCATAAATAGGTTTGTTTGTTTGTCACGCCGACACCTCAAGAACATTGTTTGAAAATAAAAGTGACCGCTGGACTCTATGGTTATGGGATTTGGAAGAGTGGCCATTAACTCACTTTTGCATGGCGGTAAGTAATCCTACTGAAGTACGCGGTACATTGGCTATGGATATTCACCGCCTGTGTCGAAATCTACGGAATAAAAATTTATGTAAGTACATAATGCATGTACTAAAATGACCTGAATTCTGGTTGATCAGAAGGAAAATAAACTTTCACATCAGAATTAGTTAATCTATACTAATATAATAAAGCTGAAGAGTTTGTTTGTTTGTTTGTTTGTTTGTTTGTTTGTTTGTTTGTTTGTTTGTTTGTTTGTTTGTTTGTTTGAACGCGCTAATCTCAGGAACTACTGGTCCGATTTGAAAAATTCTTTCAGTGTTAGATAGCCCATTTATCGAGGAAGGCTATAGGCTATATAACATCACACTACGGTCATTAGGAGCGGAGTAGCAACGAAAAATGTTACAAAAACGGGGAAAATTTTGACCCATTCTCTTAGGTGACGCAAGCGAAGTTGCGCGGGTCAGCTAGTCTATACTAATATTAAAAAGCTGAAGAATTTGTTTGTTTGATTGTTTGTTTGTTTGAACGCGCTAATCTCAGGAACTACTGGTCCGATTTGAAAAATTCAAATCGGACAGTAAAAACGACAGTAAAAAGTGTTACAAAAACGGGGAAAATTCTGATCTATTCTCTCTTATGTGACGCAAGCGAAGTTGCGCGGGCCAGCTAGTTAGGAAATATGGGTAATTTTGTGGTCTAGCCACATATTTACTTGTATTTTAGTAGGTACAGAAGACGTTTTCTTTCCTGTAGTCCGAAGAAAACTTGTTTGAGTAATGCCCTACATCTATTGCAATTTACTGACCAGCATATTAATTCCAAGTTATTTGCCTTCTCACGGCTAGAAACGTCATCGGAACAAAAAAACCAGAACAAGATAATTTCACATACCTATAGTTGAGACGTATCATGGAAGCTTTTTATTTAACGCACCAATGGCTTTTGACAGGCTTGAGATCTAAATGAAATACCAACTTAACATGTCACTTGTTAAACATAACTGTAGTTCATATTTTGAAGTCGATAAGGGTGTTTTTCCTTTGGCAGTTAGTTGAGGTAAGTGTAAGGTTATCGTGGTTCGGATTAAGGGTCAATGAAGCTAGTTAAGTTTAGCATTTTGATAACCAAATGTTGGCTACTGTTTGGCTTATGTTTTGTTTGCTAATGTGCTCGAAAAATTTGGTTTGAAGTTTGAAATACCTGTGTACTGTGTAGTAAAAAATATTTTTTCCTTACTATTGTTATAAATGCGAATGTTTGCAAAAATGTACATAAGTATGTGATATTGTTGCACCTAAACATTGCTTATTGGGTTTTATGAAATTTGACACAAAGTTTAACATGTTTAGCGTGCCTGAGTGTTCCTTAGAACAGTTCTTGATGGTATGCAAAGTCCCCAACCCATACTTGGCCAGCGTGGTGGACTCAAGGTCTAACCTCTTCCTCATTCCGGGAGGAGTCTCTTGCCCAGCAGTGGGACATTAATGGGTTTTTATTATTTATTAGTTTAAGACTATGATTAGGTAGCTGTCTAGCTGATGCATCGGATTTATTTTGACCCAACGTTTATCAGCGAAGATAGACGCTCTATTAGAAGTAATTTAATAAGAGGTGAGGTGAGCAAAGAGGCTGCTTCTCTTCGAAAATCTTCAAGTTCATCGCACTTATAAATAAATAGATATAACTATTTCCTAAACCTACTACTATACTATTTTTTTGGTTGTTATTTCATTAATAGAAATGTTTTGATTAGCCAACATGCATGAACTAGTGATTTAAATAGCTAATATTTAAAGTAGGTATGTGAATCATTAATCATATTGATCGTGAATCGCTTAGATTTACTTCTGGGGTTACGTGAGAAGACGATTGACACAGATTTTAGAAATATATTTCGTTATACATACATAATTATTTTGGTTAGAACATGAATATGAGTTGACTTTTAAATCTGATACTACTGAACTGACAGATATGAGTGAAAAGCTGTATTTTCAATGTAGAGACTTTGTACATAAAATTGATTTCCCTCAGACGTAGGCAGAGATTCAAAACGGCCATGCTATGATGCTAAAAATGATCACCTGCTTTATATACACGTTTATACATTATGTCATAGACTGTAGGTACCTGCTACCTTTACATAGGCTATCCTAAACACCGAAAGATATAGTTTTAATCGCCTTAAATGTACAACGAAGTAGTCTGTAATGTTGTAAAATTAAGTAAATAAGTTTTGCTATGCACCTCAACGTCTAGAGTAGCAAAGGAGAGGTGACACAAAAGATCAGGAATGGTCGAAATGTCAGCCAGGCATTAACCCACCCCTAAGATAAGATAAGAAGTGGGTAAAGATACTGATCTTTCTTTCTTTACAATATTATAGCAAACAAAAGACCACAAAAAATTACGTTGAAACATATATAGCAAGCTTTAATTTCTATAAATAAAACGTAAGTATCAGATTACAGTCATAACAGAACTATATATTTATTCACCATTTGCACATTCAATCATTATTGCATTACTCAGGCCACCCAAAAGCAAAGGAATTATTGAAATGATTCGGCTAACAGTTTTAAACCGCAATACATTAAACATATATCATAGTTCTGCGTAATTACCTTTTTATTTTACTTCAACGGTATCTTGATAGATTTTACCGAAATTATTTTTCCATTTGTGATTCGCTTTTTCTAGTCAAATAAATAATTTGTGTTAAGATTTTTAGATTTATATATATTTGTGTGTGTTTGTTTGTCTAAGGATACTCATCTTTTATACGCCTCTTTTTCTTTCTTTCTTTTTCGAAAATCACCACCTTGGCGGTAGAAATAGGAAAAGAAAATTAATATGCACTATGCAGCTGGAATTGTGACAGTCAACTTGTCTTATTTTATTAAATCTAGTGATATTTTTCATAATAATACTTTAATAGTATTTTGTTATAATAATATAATTTATTCAAATACACCTTCTTAAACTCATTTGCCGATATTGAAGTCTCTGCAATGATATCACTTTGTTAAATAACTTTATTTTTGTCCTTTCAGAATTTAAGTAAGTATCATTAGAAAATCGGAATACTTACAAGCCGAAGATGTGAGAATCACACTCAAACAGTGCATGGTGCAACTTCTTGTGAGTAACATCTTTCGATTAAAATTGCTTCCCAAAAAAGGTGTGTGTGTGGAATTAATTAAATTACAATTTGACCTCTGCTACCGAGCCGCGGGGGCCTGGCAACGTAATTTTGTAGGACAGTTACACGATGTACGCGCAACACTGATATACAGAAAGAAGTTAAGATTTTATCGTGTGTTTATTTTACGTAAGTGCATCAGCAAACATTTTTATTTAGACGGGAAAATAAATTGTCTAGTGTTCGGTACCGTGCTTCTTATTTTTGAAATTGTCGTCATCTTTGCTGATGCTTGATGTTGCCTAGAGTTTGCCATGTGCATGTATGAAAATCCTTACTTTATTATTCGTATATTAGTGTTGTTTAAATTATGTTCGACCACATCTACATAATATAGCTTACAAAGAGTTTGTTGTTTAGTTGCAAAACCACCCATCATAAAACACAATTATTTGAAGTATAATTAGAAAATCGATATACAAGCCGAAGATGTAAGAATCACAATAAAAAAACTTCGGTGGTTTTTCAGTTCAGAGTTCAGACAACTTCTCATAATGATTCAGAGTGCTAAAGCGCGTTGACAAAAACATTTCTATAATTTAGACATCAAGCAGTACTCATTTCATGCTCCCGCTGTCATATCCAGTAAACCATCTCTGTAGCATACAGTAGTAAATGTATTACAATCGCGTGTCAATCATTCCGTCGATATGGCGTCCGACATGACGTATCGACGCGAGATGACCCTTCACACGTTCAGATCATACGTTCATACTAGCTGGGTGAGTAGGGCTTATTCACAAATTGTGTACGTAAACTTAAACTTGGGTCATGGTAGGGATATATTTTTTATCTTAGTACAGTTTTTTTTTGTTTTTGTTTGTCGTATGGTTAGTGGTCAACCTAGTGTCAAAGCTGTTCAAGCCGCCCGAGAGGCCTTTGACATGGCTTAACGACTATTATCTTAGTAGACAACCACCGGGACCGACTTTTAACGTGCCCTCCGAAGCACGGAGACGCCCAGTTCAAATACCACTATACGGTCACCCATCTATGGAATGACCGCGCCAATGGTTGCTCAACCCACAGATCGTTTACCGACCGTTGAGCGCAACTGGCTATGGGCGCCTCATCTTAGTACAGTATCTAAATCTATACTTATAATAAATCTGTAGAGAGGTTAATTCTGTACATTGAATATATTTAAAAAAAAACCAATGGGGGATGTTTAGTAACGGATACTGATACCGAATCTGCAATTTATAATTTTCTTTTCTGTCTGTCTGTCTGTCTGTCTGTCTGTCTGTCCTCCGTCTGTATGTGTCGCTATCACGTAAAAACTACCGAATAGAATGCACTGAATTTTGGTATATGCATAGAATAAGTAGTGGAGCAATTTCTAGGATACTTTTTATAGCATAAAATTTCAAAGATTTTTAGTAAATTGAAAAAAATACGTAGAAATCGTTTGAACCTGCGTTTCTCTATAGAGACCATAGATGGCGTTTTGCAATCCATTTCACAACATTCGCATCTATAGAGAACGCAGCGCCTGCCGTGTCGATACCTATTGTTCGCACCAACCAATAGATGGCGTTATAGTTCGCAACAAAGCATGTTTTTTCTAATTAATTTATTTTGATGGCTTTATTGTAAAAAAAATACCTTTGAAACATGCTATACATTTATAGGATTTTCAAACATAAATGTTGTATGATATATTACACAAAAATGTTGGTTCACGTGGGTCCGGTGCGGTCGGGATATCCTAGGTGGCCAACCGAGTAATTTCGTTTGTTGTCGTTGTTCGCCGCAACTAACAGATGGCGTTGTTGTTCGAAACACATAACCAAATTAATTGGTTGCATTAAGGAAATAAATTGGATAGCTATGAAACAGACTATGTGGTAAGTTTTAAAAAATAAACAACGGATGATATATAAAAAATAATTACGGGTTACGCGGTTTCGGACGTATACAATGACATTATTACGCGTGTGAAGAGCTCCGGCGCAGATAGGTCTGTCTATAATAATATTCTGAATCCAGACGGGTAAGCAATGGTCAGTCTATAATAAGGTATTATATTTTATACTGTAAACTGGTACGGATACAGACGAGTGCGGAAAAGAAGGTAACCACAGGAAATCAGGCCTGCCTGAGCCTGTGTCACATTGTGTGCCCTTCGGGTCCCTTTCGTAAATAACCATTAGATGACAAAAGAGTTTTTAGCATATTTATGTGTAGGTGTATCGAGTGCTTCGCAATTCGCGTGCTCAAACGAATAAGCAACAGTACGAAATTCACGCGAGCGGAGCTGCACGGGTCAGCTAGTAATAAAGTAAAGTAATAAAGTAGTAGTAAAGTAATAGTAAGGATGCTGACGCTAAGAGATGATAGTTTGTACGCAAGCGTCTTACCATCTTAGAGGATGATTTTTGATATTACTTGGTTATACTGATTAAAATTATTTTATCATCATCAGCGGTGATTTAAGATTGTTTTGGGTTGTTTAATGTAAGGTAAGTATCAAAATTGAAATTTAAGGCCTTGAGATCTTAAAAAGACGAGAATATCTGATTACGGGTGTTTTTTACATAGGAGTGGCGACATGGCGATTATATTTTTAAATTTTAACAAATCTAATGATCTAAGGATCACGTTAAAACTCTTTTAGACAAACAAATATCAAGTACCAAAGGAGAGAGATTTAAGTAGAGTCCGTTACTCTAAGTAGCGATTAAAAGAATAAAAACATAGTAATCTGTCCTTACTTTTATGAAGTCGAGTGCGCGTGGCATTTCCTTTACATAAGTACAGGCGACATCGGGGGTTTAAAAAGCCTTTAAAAAACTAACAAACTACTTAAGTAAAGAGTTTATAATTAAAAATCAACCATTCTGAGAACACACGGTTACATTTTGTCAAACAAGTAAGCGATTTATAAACAACAAACAACTAACTTACGGAACCCGAAAATGGATTAGCATAATGACATTTCTTTGTTACCGTGTTTTAAACAAAGTTGCCACACTTTTAATACAAAGGAATTATCACCTTATGACTCTTATAATAGAGTGCAATAAACCTGTATTGTTTTTTTGGGCTCTGTTAAAAGGGAGAGTTTTTCAAAGTGGTTGGTTGCAAAAATTAACTTTTGCCCAATAACTTTTGACAAAGGTAGTTTAATACAGCGTGGTCGGAAAGCTACCGGGCCTACTGGGCGGTCTGTAGAAAAAAAAATGTTGTGATCTCATATTGACAAAGACTTCAGAAATATGAAAAACTTTATACAAACTTGTCAGACAATGGGTAGAAACAAATGAAAAAATGGCATATCTGTCTATTGGGTAGATTTATTAATTGGAACTACCCCGATTGAAGTAAACTAGCTGTGTGCTTCTTGAGGATTCTTTACTTTACTCTAAGTGAATACGAACTTGAACTTTCCACAACGTTTGCTTTCTTAACAATTATTATTGGGCTATTTTTCACATAGGCATAATTTATTTACAACTCTCGTGTTGCACGACTTTGTAATTATAAATATTTCATGACAAGTTTTACCCAGGCTAGTTTCAACAATAACTATAGTGGTTCTATTTGCGTTGCAGGTAGTACTATCGAAAATCGAGCTTAATATAAAAAAATACAATACGAACAACCTTAAACATAAATAAACAAGAGATTGAAAACTTAATAATTTTAGCTGTTAGTGCAGTTTTTTGTTACTCGTTCCTTATGAACCATAATCCACATGATCAGTTCCTCCTCACATGATGCAAGTGGACAACGTGCGAGGCGTTGCGTGGACGTGTCGGCTGCGTGGTAATGACAACTTAACCGACGTGTGTTATGTCTCACGCCGTTGCTCAAGTAGGCCGCGCATGCTCCGCCGGCGACTGCGACGATATTGACAACGTCTTTATTGTACTGAGGATGTTAAACTTCAGTGTAAGTGTATTTTAGATAAAACAGTTCTTTAAGGAATGCGAATTCCTCAATATTTATCTTGTTTGTGGCCTCTCTCCGAGAGGAATACTTTGCTTAGCAGAGTAACCGTAGAGTGTCAATTCTGGGATGCAGTTCCATCTCCTCGTAGGATGAAAGAAATTAGGGGAAAATCTGCCATACCTATCAACTCCGTATGGTTGAAGTATATTCTGATGGATCAAATGAGACAATGGGTCCAAGACACACACATCTATTTAAAGTGGGCCTTTTTATAGACGGTTTTGACAGATAGGCACTTTTGCACTTGTAATATTAGTTTATCTCACAAACTACAACGGTAAAGGAAATCTGCCTAAAGTGAGAAAGCGAGCCTAACATTATTCAAAAGTTTTTTATAACCACCTATTTCCTGCTGACTGTCAATATAGCTTAAATTAAATCAAAGATTGCCGACTTTTAAAGCTTCTTGATGTATGTTTTATCTTATCTAAACGGATTAAGATTTTAATGTGACTCACTGTAAAACATTTTACTTCCTGTGGTACAAGTTGAAACTAAAACGGAACACTAATTGACTAGTAATAGGCAGTATACATTTTTTTGCAAGTGTAGCAACATAGCAGAAATATTATTTAAGATGAAAACAAGGCGACGTTACTCACATCTTTGATATCGTGAGCTACAGGTTGGTACTCTATTTGAAACAAATATTTGAAATCATTTATCTGTCTTCGTGGCCATCATTGTGCCTAATTCCGCCAATAATACAGTATTTAATAAAATAGGTTTATAAAAAAAAATTACGTCGTATTTTTCGACCAACCATGTTGAATCGAATGTCCTTTGAAAGCCTTGCTCTTCGATTAGGTTGGCAGGCGCTGCTAATTTAACTGCACAGCAAAGATTAATGAAAACTACTTTTTCTATATGTAACTCGATGCAATCATAGTTACCTAATACTCGATTAGTTCTAAGGAAAACTTTACTAACGCCAAAAGCATGAACTTTTCGAGAACTTTTCCACTAACATCTTCATAAATAGAAAGCCCCATATTGACATGAGTGAGTAAACTCCATGATTCGGGTCGAGATGTGCTTGATAACGATTAATATTGTATTTCACAGCGGCCGCCGCTCCGACACCTCGCCGAGATACTCCCCGATCCATCATCTTGCTGCAAGAGGAATGGTGCTCAAAGTTTGGATGGAGCCTAAATGCTAACCTTGGTTGTGAAAAGTTGAAAACTTCAATCAATATGACACAACATCATCTTCTATTTGTGAAAAGGTTAATGCGGTTTTAGCTTTAGATGAGTAAACTTTAGAACAATTTCTCTCAAACCTTTCATATTTAATCTTATATAAGTATAGCTGACTCATTCTGATCGTCTTGAGGTGAAACGGAGAATTAATTACCTAAACAATCTCATGGCACTTACCAAAGAAGGCGTGAATAGCGTGATACCGAGGTAAAGTTATTTATTGCCCACATTTTTTGCCAATAGTATATTTCTATGAATACCTAATAATTTACAATTTTGGTAATAAAAAATAGTACCCTAAAATATAATTTGTCATTTGTTGCGTGAGAAGTCATAGTCTATTTTTCATTATAAATTTTAAGCTTTTGAATTAATTCATCAATAAGTTTGAGAGCCGCTGTGTTAGCGGGCGGTCTCGCGACAGACTCGTCGCGACTAATTATCGATACACGACGATTATTCCGAATAATTAGGCCTCTCACGCACACACATATACTGACACACAGACACAAGCAAAACCTACACAAGAAACCGACCACACAATAAAGCTATGTGTGATATTAAAAAATATTTTTTTTTTTGTTATTAATAGAAGACATCAACGCGCTTGACGGTTGATTTAAATACGTAATTTGAGAAATAACTATTTTACTGAACTTTGCAATATAGAGAACTCACACAGCAAGCTAACATTTTCTATGGATCAAAACAGTGTTATTTGTTGATACCTAATGGACTTTTACTAGTAGTGCTAGTAAACAGAAGTACAGATGCTCCCACATTGACAGTCTCTCTGAAAATTCCTTGAATATCAGAAAATCTTACAGCGAAGCGGTTTAAAGAATAAATGAATCTTTTACTCGCGAAGACGGTTTTTAGAGTAGGTCATCCGCGGTAGCTTTCTATGGTTTGTTCAAGAAATTCGACTTAAAACAAGCATACTTTAGCAAAATTATACCGTTTGTATTAAAGAGTACGCAAACACTCACGTTTCACGTAACATTTAATAAAGTAAGTAAGCTATCATTTACAATATGGGTAATATTGGGTAACTTATAAGATAGATATCAAAATAAAACGTCCTCAATGATCTAACAATAACATTTCATCGGAGACATCACGGGAAAGGGATGAGATGATTTTAGCGTCCCAACCTTATCTTTATCATCTACCACTTTTTGTCCTTGTCCACTAAACAAACATAACCTATAACATCCAAAACGACTACAAAAACAACGAGAAATAAACCCTAAAATTAATAGTCTTAAGGTTTATTTTTGTTTGGTTTGAATTTGAGATCAGAGTTTCGTATTTAAGTTTGTTTAAAACAGTGATTGGTCGACATTTTGACAATTCGTTGCTCTAAGAAAGTGTCAGGTGTATAATTGAAGACCACCGGGCGACGTTCGCGCCAAAACAGATGGAGCCACAGATAAAAATAGTTTAAATTACAATTAGTGAGAAAATGTTTTGAACGTTTTCGAAGATGATTCATTGGGTTCATTGGAATGTCGTTTTAATTTAGGTTATATATATTTTGTTCAGTTGTGGCTAAAAGGTATGTAAGAGGATAACCTGCAAATAGGAGAAACTAAGTAACAACAGCTGCGCAGATTGATCTCTGAGGTTAAGCTACGATTGGTGGCCATATTGTACATACCAAGTTCCTCCGTGTTTCGGAAGGCACGTTGATTTGGTAGTTCGATTGGCAGTATCTCCATGTAAAACCCTGGTATTCAGCTGCTACCAGTGATCCTGGAAGCCGGCTCCAACATAGTTGGAAGACAGGCTTGGCTGACATTACAAGAAAATAATCTACTAATCATCTCTATTGTCATGTTATGCTGTATCAATAATTAAAGTTTGCGTTTCTTTTCGTATTACCTTAGAATAAATGCTTCAATATGTTCCATTTTCCCATGAACAGTAAACATTCACATTTCGGCATCATAACAGTGATCAATAAACTTAAATACCTAAATAATTTCCGTACAAACATCTCCTACATAATAAAAACTCGATCTAACAAAGAGGCAAAGAAGCCGCCGCGTAAAGCCGGTATAAAAAATATAATCCGCCCCAAGTATCAAATAATAAACTTGGTAGCAAGTGAATTTCGGGGATCGGGTTGCGTTCCTTCGCGCGGTAAAAAAGTAAACTTATTTTTTTTAAAGGCCCGTTTGGTTGTTCGAAATTCAAACATGACGTACACGTCAGCGGCCGAGAGGTCGAGCGTTTTTACTTTCATCTAAAAAAGTTATATTTTTTTATTTATGATGTACTAAGCGTTGATACCTGTGTAGTTAATTTTGTGGAACAAAATTATAAATTCTTGAATATCTTAATATAATGCTAAAAAACTGTTAAATTTGAATCGAAATTTTGGCTATAATTTTTATCTTAGCTGAGTTTGTGGTTGTTGCAACCTACAATGTTAGCAGAATTTGCCCTTTATAACTTCAATTGTTGTGTAGTGAACAATTCCTAAGTAAGTTTCTCCTGTTTAAACAGACCTTGGAAGGTACTTCAACATTTTCATTAACATTTCTTCATGAACGAAACCTTTGGATTAACAAAAATCATAAAATGCTTCCACTTAATTATGCATTCATCGCGTCCGATGCACGAAACGAAATACCCCACATCAGGTTATCGAGATAACAGACGATTAAAAATTATATCCAATATTTTTAAAGAGTACATACACGATATGGAACCTTTGGGCTATGGTATTAAAAATTAAAATATGATACCACTGGCTGATAGATTGAGATGGAGATTAAGAAACAAAAATAAAAGGCGGGCTGTTTGAATATGGAACGTCACGTCAAGGGAAACGTCAAATTGTGACAGTTTCCGCGCGGGCGAGCGTCGGTTCGGTGCGGTCCGTGCGGTGCTCGCTCGACGCGCCGCGAGAACATTGCTCCCGCCTTCTTGGAAGTATCATCAGTAGGTACTTTTGTTGGCGAATTAAAACGATGATTTTACAGTTAATTAAAGACAATTACATGCATTTCCCAGTACTTGGGTTTGGGTCTTTTTTGTACAGCTGTCGTCGACTCGGTCCTCGACTCCTCCAGTCTATCTGATAGATCGACCTAGATATAAATTTTAGACGCCACAACTACAGATGATTGTTGAAATAAGTACAGTTTTGTAGCCACTAAAACATTAAATTAATACGATATCTATAAACTAGTGAAAAATCTCTTCTGTTACTATAAACATATTATATTACTCAACGGAACAACACGGTTCTATGTAAAAGCTTTTAGCAATTTTCCTATAATTTTACAATATGGACAAACTAGTATTTTATAATCATGAAATTTACAGTCCTTTATCAATATTTATACTCATAGCACCAAAATTGCAATGACATTTACCAAACACCCTACACCAAACATTCCCGCTTGAAACATGTCACGGTGATACCACCATGATTTTCTCATAATGCTCGTCAAAAACCCATTTACCCGTGAATAATTATTTTGATAACATAATTCGTGTTTTCCGCCATTTTGTCCGTTGTCCCCGCGATGTGATCGAGAACTCGGATCTAATCGAGCGTTGGACCGATCGTAATCGATAATAATCGTCGGCATAACAACTCGATTGTGGTAGAATTTACCTTCTGTCGTCATAGTGTGTTGTCGATGTTTAATAGTGCACGAAATATTGGCTATTTAAACTGTAATTATACTATAAATACTTTGAAACTTATGAGGAATATAGAAATAAGTAGATAAGAATAACATTTGTTTGACGTAGGACTGTGTTAAATGATTTGAATAGAAATAAGAACGTCATCATCATCAGCTTAGTTTTTCTTCTGTGTTGAATTGGACTTCGAGTCTTATCGGATGCGGCTGAATACAGTATTTTACATGGAGCGCCTGTCTTTTAATATTGGATCTCCACCACCTAGTTACCTGGGTTATTTCTTTTGTGACTGTAAAAATTACGATTTTTTATCAATTTTCCTTCCGGCCAGCTATAACACAATAAACCTCTACAATACTTCTTCTAAATAATTTATGAAGCAGCTGTTGCACTAATTTCCAAGTAAGTTATAACAAAGAACCCAAAGGGTTGTCAGTACATAAAACACAATATAATACATAATCTGTTTGGAAGTTTGTCTGAAACAGGCAAACAGCCGCCTTCCCACACCGCTCTACTGTTTAAATTGAAAATATGGAATAACTTTGTAAACATCTAAGACGATTATACCACGAAGGCATTCTCTTGATACTAGTAAAAATCAGAGAAACTAGATTGTTAATTATTTTGTTACCTTTTATACATTCGTTTCTACCTTAAAGGCACTAATGACCGATTATGACGATTGCACAAATTCTAAGCCTAGGTAGAGCAAATTACAGCCAACAAATATAGTTATAGAAAAAATATATTTATTTGTGGCGCTGTTTCAATTATCGCAACTATTTGCGGTAAATTCTGTACCAAGTTAGAGCAACTTGGCTAAGAATTATTTAAAATATTCAGCGTAAAAATATATGGTATTCTTTAACGACACTAACTACTGCAGTTGTTGATCGCTGCTGACTACTTACTTATAAAAAATCACTATATAAGCTAGATATAGTTATATGAAGCATTACGAAAACCACATAAAATATTTTAAAGTCATCAAAGTATCAAGAAACCTACATCTTAATTCTACAACAGGAGCCCAATGCGGTGATGCGTATTAACAAAATTACGTCGCCTGGTTAAGTGAACTATGAAAATAGGATTTCTTTAGCTCTGCACCCCCTCACCCCCCCACCAAGCCCCAGGTGGCGGGGAGGGATTATAAGATTATCAACGATTGATACAGACAGTCTGTGATTATGTTTTTTAGAAAACTGATTGATAATATTTATTTATTTATTTATTTATTTATAACAAGGTACAGTTACAGAATACAGACTAGGTAGGACTTAAGCAACACATTAACATGACATTTTAAATCTGCACTCCAATTACTACTGTACACAAAATTCAAAATTTATACAGTTTCAATGACGTGAGTGTGTTTGAGTGTTTACATGAAAATTAAAAAGACATAGTTACAATTTTTGCTAACGTATTTATCGTGGGTATATTAAAAACATGTTAAGATTTATTCAAATTGCGCAATAATTCCATGAATCTACTGTGACTGTTAACAAATATATCAACATGAGAACAAATATCGTTAAACTGCCTACACATTCTAAATAGTGCATTATTTTGAGACACATTATTATTACACGGTGGTATTCGAAACAGCTGCGGAGTACGCACAGATCGAGTAGGTACCTTGAAGTGTAACTGACTCAGGAGAGTTGCATTAAATGAACCATTCACGATTTTAAATAGTGTAGACATGTCGCTCATCCATCTCCTGCTACCTCTATCATCTATATGCTACCGTGCCTACTGTTTATAAGATGTTTTAAAAATAAAAGTAATGATTGCTTCGAGTAACTATTGTTGAATTACGTCAAGTCGACGTTAAGTCTTTCCCCCGTTGATAGGAGTAGAAAATTGTCATTATAAAGTTCATGTCTTTTTTCTCTTTGTTTAGCTCCGTGGCCATCCTGGATTTATGCCTTATTCCGCCAATAACACAGTATTAAATAAAATATATGAAAAAATATTTTATAGTCGTATTTTTTTAGCTGCTGTCCCATGTTGCAAGAAAAAATGAGTTTATAATTTAAAGAAACTTATATGTTGCGATAATCGTTTTCACCAACTTTCGCATAGAAATTTCATACCGGAAAACTCGGAAAATTCTTCATTCTTTGGATACATGCAGTAAAGACATTGATTAATCCTCAAAAATGTCAACTTAAGTGATCTTCCCGAATAAATTTTTTGTTACACCGAAATCATAGCAATTATATTTCCCATACATCCTCATACAGGTAACTGTTACACAACAAACAATAATTTTTAATATCACACAAAAAAAAACCTACAGTTTTTTACCATACATATAAGTAACAAAAAACTATATTTAGACACTTGTTTGTATTGCAAACAATAGAGGGAAGATTAACAAAATCGATCACTTCTGTTGCGTACACATGTAATCTTAAAGAGGTAGCCGACAAAGTGCCGCCGACAACGCGTTACTCTTTGTTATTGATATTGCGGCTACTTACTACTGAAGGTTTTGGCGGTCTTTAAAAAGATAGGCAGGTTGCTTTTCGTTGTGTCGCAAAATATAGTATTTTTTATATTGTTGTGGACAGGTCGAACTTAATTCCCGCTTCAATCCAAAGCCTTGAAAACTATTTGTCAAAATTTAGACAACGTTTTTCACAAAAAAGTTTGGTTTTAAAAGTTATAATTACTAAAGAGTTCAACGCAATACAACGTAAAGAATCAAACTCTTGTCAAATCTTCTTCTATCAGACAAAAAGGTTGAAAAAATAATTAAGTAAAGAAAATAACCGGAAATCATCTCTATATATCTTTTCAATTAATGTACTTATTAGGGCTATTAACAACATTTCAAAGCAGTTATATGGCATAAATGATGGTTAGGCCACAGCGCCATCTATCAGGGGGTAGCGAAATCACAAGGTAAAGAGGAAAGCACCCTCCGTCCTCTAACCCTCTGCTATAGCGTTGTGAGGGAGGGAACTATAGAACTGTTTGCTACTTTATTTCGCTTGCAAAACTGTATAGATGTCGTTAGCCGTTACAAAAGTACAAAAAGTTTATCCTGAAGAATCCTAGAGACTAAGTTACGAAGTTCTTTAGCGGGCTTTAAATCTATACTAATATTATAAAGCTTAAGAGTTTGTTTGCTTGTTTGAACGCGCTAATCTCAGGAACTACTGGACCGATTTGAAAAATTCAGTTCATTTCAGTGTTAGATAGTCCATTTATCGAGGAAGGTTATAGGCTATATATCATCACGCTACTACCAATAGGAGCAGAGTACCAGTGAAAAATGTTACAAAAACTGTGAAGTTTTTGACACATTCTCTCTTATGTGACGCAAGCGAAGTTGCGCGGGTCAGCTAGTTAAATACAATGAAAACAATGTATGCCATGTTTTAACTTCTATCCATCATATTAAACGTAACTTCCTTTTTTTTGGTTTAATAGAATATCGTAACTTAGTTACTTTACAGCTTCTGAAAAGCAGAACTTGTTGATTAACAAGATGCTACTAAATAAAAGTGACGAAAACTTGTACCCTACTCCTATGTGGTTTTGATTTATCAAATTGTCAGTACTACCAAGGTTTGCTAAAAAAGCTCGAGTCACGTGTATAGCGAGTGTGACCCTACAGCATGGAAGAAAACAAGACAAATATGAAAACACTAGCCGACCCGCGCAACTTCGCTTGCGTCACATAAGAGAGAATGGGTCAAAATTTTCCCCGTTTTTTGTAACATTTTTTACTGGTACTCTGCTCCTGTTGGTCGTAGCGTGATGATATATAGCCTATAGCCTTCCTCGATAAATAGGCTATCTAACACTGAAAGATTTTTTCAAATCCGACCAGGAGTTCCTGAGATTAACGCGTTCCAACAAACAAACAAACTTTTCAGCTTTATAATATTAGTATAGATTGACTTACACATAGAAATAGAATGTGGCCGCGCAAAACCATTACACAGGCTTACGACAGGCCGATTTCGACATTTTCTGCTTTGTAACATAAAAAATAATTTTAAATTGATTCTTACAGATTTTCAGTACGTATCTTCGAAATCACACAGTAACAGTTAATAATAAGCAACAGTCACAATACCTATTGCAATTATTACACATTATAACCACAATATATTTATCTCAGAAGGGAATAACAAGATAGTTGTATTTCATTCGGGTCCAATGAAACGATGTCTGATCATTAAACAGCAATTATAACAAGGGGACAAATAAAAATAAAACGGCCCGGGGCGATAAATAGCCGCCCCTCCTTGGCTTACCGCGGGGACAACCCCACGGTCGAGTAGGGATGGGACACGCACGATGTGAGGTGCGTAAGTTGTCGATAGTTTTTCGATGTGAAGCGATTTTGACCTTTAATGGATTTTGAAAATGATTATAGATCTAATGAATGTGTGGATAGTGCCCAAAAATACGAGCGAAACTCCAATAAGCATGAAAAACACGAAAATAACTATTACAGTATTATTTTAATAAAATATATTATTATATATATTCTTTGCCCTCATGCAATACCGGATGATTAAATCAGGATCAAAGCTACTGAAACACAAGATAGAACTTTTTAGATTTTATCTTATCTTAGGAATGAGGGTGCCGGCTAGTAGTATGCTGGCACTTCGAACACTATTTGTATGACAAGCATTATCTATCTATAGCAAAGGAGGGGTCCTATGCTCTCCATTGGTAGTAGCCTATAATACTGAAGTGTCTGTTTAAAAGATCTATTGTTTTACTTCCTAAAGCGGTACATTCACACAACTAAAACGAACTTTTTAGGTACCTACCCGGGAAGACCTGCGCGACAGCTTTTGTTAAGACATATCGATTCCGGCAACCGGTAGTTTAGTAAAAATCTAGCACAATGAGGATAACTAAATAAAATCCTTTATGAAATTAAAAAAACAAAGGCATACACCGCCCCCCGAACAGGCAATTAATGACATTCGCACTGATTTTCTTGTCATTTCTTATTATTGGTTCCACTGCAATAGAGTCATTAAAAGAATATTTTATTTAGTAAATGAGTATTAGGTATATTACTTTTTCGGTTTTGATTCAGTAAATTTGAGTCTTTATTTAATAAAAAACAACACTAGGAATGTCATGCATGCTAACCATTTTCTATCAAATTTAGATTTCTAAAAGTGTCTATAACGTCTATTGCAGGCTAGCTTTAACATCAAAACCCATTTTCCTCACAAAAAAATATTTTGGAGAAATAAAATTTATGCAATCCATAAGTTTCAAAATCCCCTAAACTATTTCGCACATTTATCGACAGCGTCTCGTCCCTGTCCTCGCGGGGGTCGATTCTGATCCCCGATACAATTACACTCTGTGTGTAGACTCGTTACTGCACAATCTTCTCAACACTCCTCTCCTATTCTCTTCACACCGACCCCTAAAATACACCCTACGTCTCTCTAATAAAGTACATTTCACAACAACATAACTGTCCCCCAAACTTTCACCTCTTTCAATAGGAGTTTAAACCTAAATACCTTGCGTAGGAAAGCTTTCACTTTTCAGGAATTATTTTAGGCATGATGCGATTAGTTTTGAACTCAAGGGTTTCACACTTAGGGGTGGTTTTCGCTTGATAAAGGCCAGTTTTTCCGAAGGCGGTAGGCTTAAAACTCTCGAAACCAATTCTGGAGGGTTTAGAGCCTCCAAACAATGGATGGAACAATTCGATATTTAGCCGATTATAAACGTTCGCTGTAATGCTCTTAGCAAGGTGTGATTTTTGAAACCCTATAGAAATTCAGATTTAATTTCGTTCTATGTAGTATTCTGTTGATTGTTTTAATTAATTGTTTGAAGAAATTATAATCTAAGGAATGATTTGGAGAAGAGCAAAATATGTTTTGGTTTGCAAGGTTCACCGTTACTTGGATAAAATCGATTACGAGTTTATTGTAATGTAACTTGTATTCAATTTAGATAATACATTTAATTGACATAACTCATGCGTACTTATTTATTGCTACAAATGGAATGATTGAAAATAAACTGATATCCTTGAACTTTATTAATAAGTTTCGTTTCGTTTGTTTCGTTTTCGTTACAAAAGTAGGTGTTTCTACACATAGCTTCTTATTTTTGTTGCGTATTATCCTATGGGAATATAATTATGTTTGAAATATCGTGTGATTGAAGACAACAATGTCAGCAATTGCTTTGCAAAGGTATGTAAAATAATTTTTCAGTTAACGTTGAAGGAAAACATCGGGATGGAACCTTGCAGCTTCTTTCAAATTGTGTTTGAAGGACTGTAGGAGTAGTGGACTTCACATGCGGTTACTTGTCAATGTGGTGAACTAGGGCTCAATCTCTCCCTCTTTTAATCCAAGAGGAGACCTTTACCCACCAATGGAACAGTATAAGTATTTTTAAATATTATTTTGAGTATATTTTTTAATATTAGATCGGGAAAAAAGTAATTTCGCATTATAGTATGTATAAACTTGTAATAAAATATTTTCTCTACACAAAAAAGCTCGATATCTGGGTACCTCACGAGCTCACTGAAAGAACCAAAGTTCATACATACTATAATGCGAAAAGACTTTTTCCCCGACCTAATATTTTAGAGGTTAATTTTATAGATAATACCATGTTTATAAAACATAGTCGGTTAACTAGAGCGCGTTACAAGTGATAGGTACAATGTTAATCAAGGGTCTGCGCGCACGCAACAATAAGCGCGCCGCGAGCCGTGAGACGCGGTAATTGTGTGCGCTCACCCTTACGTGGCGTGGACGTCAACTGAATACTGGTGATTAAATATGTTATAGTTAAAGTTAGTATTAATATTTTGTAATGAAAAAAAAAACTAAAAAATGAAAATATTTGCGTAATCTGTATTAATATTATAAATGAGAAAGTCTGTTTGTCTGGTATTTTTTTAAGCAATTAAGTTTTGAATTGCACTTGCGTGTGATCCTAAAGAATATGACCAAAAACACATTTACATTTATCTAAAACAATGTGTGGATTCTTTTACTATATGATAATAATTGCAGACGTAGGAAATCATCATAGGAATACATATTTATAAGATTTATTTTCTCTCCTAATTATGATGAAATTTTTTATTGAACAAGAACTGAAGGAAGATGAATCCAGAAGCTATAACTTTATAAGCTGTGTTGGTAATTCTGGCAATAGACAAGACAATGCAACCATAGATTTAGTAAATGAACGGTTATGACTGCGTTTTCTCAAGAAAAATAGAGCCTAAATAAAATGGTAGATTAATAAAAAAAATTTCAACAAACTTGATAAGACAGTCTTTGACAACGATTTGTTGTAAGGACGCTTGTAGCGTTCGGTAACACGGCTTATTTATATTTCACTATTGTCGTAATACATATCGGAATATATTTACAGCTAATCTGTGCTTTGGAAACTCTACTAAACTATGTGTACTTTAATCTTATTAGAAAGCTAAGAAATATAGCTAAGCTCGAATTGCAATCAAAAGAGTGTGAGTTTATCAATTACTTAAATAATGTCCAAAATTGTTATACTGTGCATTTCCTATAAATAATAACTAAATACTTTAGATAAATGATTTGGCAATATTAATTTGTATTACAAATAATTAATTATAAAAGTATCAATTTCACACATTGATATTTGTTTATTTATTAACTAATCATTTTCATAACTAGTTCATAATTCTAGGTAAATGGTGTTTCTGTTCAAATATCGGTATTCAATAATGTTATTATGGACGTGTTGACGTTCGGTTTCCGTGTAACGTAATGTTTGTGGCTTCTATGATATTAAGCCGGAATATTAACCACCAATCAAATTAGGTGATAGATAAATTAATTTTTGATTAATATATTTATGTTTGATTATGGTAGAGAATTTTTATTTTTGAGAAAATTAGTACTCGCTCTATGATGTCAATGCGTTAAATTGTAGCAACTGTTTGTCGAGATATTTTTTAAGATATTTTTTTATTATTAAGTATTTTTTATTTATCACTTATTAATAAATTATGCAGCTTAAGGACGATAAAATATGTATAACTTTTTATGTTAAAATATAACTTTCGATAAATATAACAATGCCTTTTTTATAGATGGCAAATATTTTTTTTAAATACACAATTATTAAAATTTGACCTTAACACAATAAAAGAAAAGAATCTAGTACACGGCCGCAAATATTCGATTTTCGAACGCGTTGCGTCGGGAAAACGCCGACGGGAGGTTGCCGTCGGCCGCTGAGTTCTCCCCTCTACCAATCGCAAAGCTGAGACCGCCCCACGGCGAGCGAGACAAACGTATGCGGGAAAACACCGCGCGAGACAAGGACAAAACACGTGCGTGTGTTTATGCCTCGGCGGGGGAAATATGATGCATCGTGTTGTTTTAGTATCGGTTACTGTTCGATTTATTTATATATTTAGTTTTTTGCGAAAGGTAAGGAGTGGATTAACTTGAAATTATGTATTCAATGTACAACTTTGTACCTACAGACTTAGCTATGGAAATATAAATTATGATTTATATCTGCAACATTCTTTATTTGTAATGTAAGAATAAGTTGTAAGTACGAAATGTTTAGTACTTTTATTATTGTTAAGGGAAATATGGTTTTAGAACTTTACAAATGCGTAGTTATTCGGCATGAGTTTTGTTAGTGTGAGTGATCAGTGTCTGTGTGTGTGAGTTTTCCACAGAAGGGGAAAGCGCGCCATACGCACATTTATAACGTCACATTTTGAAAATGGAATGCCCTTTTAACTTTTCCAATATGTAGATGGTGTATATTTATAAAAAAAAATCCTCAGCAAAGAGTTTTGAATGCTCTTATATTTTAAAGGGATGGAGCTCGAACACTCTTGTTTATGATTCTTTACTGCTTTTGTTTGTTTATGGAGTTGAAAATTTATTTTTGTTTTTTTATGTCGGAAGAACGTTTTTGATAAAGACGTGTATTAACCTCTCAAGCGCCCGGCCACCGTGTCACGGTTGAATGTTCTACCCCCGTCAAGCGTCCCGCCACCGTGGTACGGCAAAACGATCTTACATTTAAAAAACGTAGAAAAGAAATACTAAAACTATCTTTATCCTTTTCAAACATATTTAACGTTGAAGCTGATAAAACGAGACGACGATCTAATGCACACACTTGAATAAGTGGTTGATATAGGCCAGAGAGCACCATAAACAACATCTGACCCAACGACATGTTCCTTTATGACCAATATTGTAAATACTTTTTTTAACTAATTTTAAAGATTTGAGTATATTTTACAGTTGGATTTTAATGTCATTATTCATTAACTACACGATAAGACCTTTCGTCATATTATTTTTTTTGCCTAAAAATATTTATTAGACTTTCTTCAAACACATGCCTAAAGCACACAATATTCAGATTAAACCGACTATTGTGCTAGCACTATCAAATATTATTTGTAGTTTATTGTTTTAATCTATAGCAAATTTTATGTAGATTTCAAATATATAAGGTATGTCTAGGGTGTTAGTATTAAAATATGACGGAATCGACGCTTAAACGCCAACCGCCAATTCAATTTCGCGCGCCATTTTTGGCCCGGACGCTTAACGGTATATTTGAATTTTGACGTTGGGGCGCTCGAGAGGTTATAGTCTAACAACTTAGTAGAGATACTTGGTATGCAAGATTTGTCTGTATTATAATTTATAGTTTTGTGTATTTTCAAAAGAAAGTAGCCGTATTATAAAGGCCACCATCAGCTGTGTAAGTTTACGGATCAATTATATTTTAAATTTTTTGTTTCATTTCAGGCAACGCACCAATGACTTTTCGAAGTTATGTGTGTATTAGAAATAATTATCACATGCTCCAACGGTGAAGGAAAACATCGTGAGGAAACCTTGCATGCCTAAAATTTGTGTAATACATTGATTGAGGGCATGCAAAGTCGCCAACCCGCACTTGGCCAGCGTGGTGGACTCAAGGCCTAACCCTTCCCTCATTACGGGAGGAGACCCTTGCCCAGCAGTGGGACATAAATGGGTTAAATTTATTTTTATTTTTTATATTTTGTTTCATTTGCCAATTATCTTTACGAAAGTCTTACAAGATTTTCAAAGTCGTGATCAAACTTGAACAAAACTCTAGCTCTCAAAATATGAATTACCATATTACAATTCATTTACTCAGTATATAAATGAAAAAAGCCGTTAAATATCCCAATGTATATTCATAGATTGTTTGGCGATTCAAATAATGTTCCCCTTGATTATGGGAAATGCATGGTGATTATAAATTCACAGACTTATTTATATTTTAGGGTACATATCATTAACTATTAAATACGCGCTATTGTTTTTTGGACTATATTGTTCTTATATTAGAGGAGTTATTTAGAAAATAAAGATTATGGGCTTAATGCGTTAGTTAATAATATTTGGAATAAAAAAGTTTTTGAGAGTGTAACGTAATTCTACAGTTTTTTTTATAGTAACTATGTAATTGTTGCCGTCTGTTTAGCGTATTCGTAGTCAAGTGGATGCACTAAGAATATGCTTTTTCAGTCAAAAACTTCTAACTGTGTACTGAACTATGTTTAGGAAATTTAACATGGAATACGATTAAGTAATATAAGGATATAATGAATAAAGATAAACGTATGTTATGTTAAATTAGACAAAATCGAAGTGAAATATTATAACCAAGCAATTATTATGAAAGGAAAATTGTGTAAGTAAAGACACAGAGTAACTTAAACGTACAGAACAGTCGCCCTTTACCCAAAAACTCTTAAAATAGCCCAAAAATGTTATCAATAATCTAAACCAATAGGTATTAAAACACAATAACTCTTTGTCACCGCACCGCGAGACTTGTATAAGTATAAAATAGCAAAAAATCCGCGGCGGTTTGCGGAAGACACCGCACGTCAAATTGACTGCATCCCCGTCTAATCTGTAATCTATCGCTGAAAAGGATTCTCGTCCTTTTTTAATATATTGTTGTGGTATAAATGAGAAGAATAAGCGATTTGAATCAGTGTGGAGTTGTCTAGGAGTCAGTTTGATTGAATAAAGCCAAGTCCCGCGAGTTGCGTAATAATTTGTGTTGATTTAAGAAGTGTAGGTACTAAGGATGTTTAAAGAAATCAGTGAATTACCTAAATATTTGTCTTAAATATGTAGATGTCTTTTTCCAATAGGGATAGGCATATAAGTACTAAAAAACAAATTACTTAAATTTGATATATCTATTTAGGCTGTTAGTGGTTAAATATAGATTGGTTTTTGACTTCTTAAAGTTGAGTAATGAATTTTTAATACTACGATTTAGAAATAAATACATACTTAGGCATTTTATAAACCCAGATGTATCTAAAGTTTACCGAAGGTTTTATTCTTTTAATATTGACAAATTCATCATCCCAACAGTCCCGCTAAAACTTTCAACTTGTCCCTACCGTCTAATCTATCGGCATGCACAAAGCATTCGTTACTTAAAGCCGTGCATGGGATGTTGTGAGTCGCCACTGATGCGTGTAAGGTGCGGCAGATGTGTCGGCCGCGCTTCACCGGCTTGCAGGCTTGCACTCTTGCACATAACATGCACGCTTTTTGCCAATTGCAAGGAATATTGTATACAGCCATGATTTATAGGTATTTTGAGAGAGTATTAGAATATTAACTTTAATCACAGTCAAGTTGTCAATATTCGACTCGATTAAAATATGTTTTCGATGTTTTCCTTTAATAACTTGTTTATGTTATAAGTAATCAAATACTCAAGTACTCGAAAACCTTTCACCTTTGTCGGGTTTATAAAATCTGTCGTTATACTCACACAATAGATCTATAGCTCCGCTCACAATCGCAATGTTACAAAACGCCGAAGAACAATCCCTTACAAATGCGAAACTACAAAATAAGTCTATCGATGCGTAAATTAAGAAACCGACGCTATTCACCCGAGGTATGAGTGCAAATAAAAAAATGTAAAGAAAATGTTTTAGCCCCGCGTATCTAGATGTCCCGCTGCGGTACCCCACATTGTTCTTAGACAAACACTTTCTTTATACGTGAAAAAGTTCTATTATTTATTTTTTAGTAAATCGGCCGCGACCTCTATTGTCCGCTCGACGATTTTAATGGTTGAATTAATTTAAGTCGAACAATTTTAAATTAGGCACCCAACCGTATTGTATCGGGAGTGGAATATGGAGAAAATAAACATGTATTTGTGGCGAAAAACACGTATCTGTGTCTGTAGTGGGAAAAAAAATGACGACTCAATCAGTAACCAGCCGTGTCGAATACCGTGACATGGTATCGCGAAATCTCACAATAAGTATGAGCGAGCGTGAAATTAGGCCGATATAAATGAGGGCTAAGTCATTCTTGGTTGATCGGTGTGACGATGGCCGCGTGGCGCGCTGTTGGCGTATTGTTGGCGTATTGTTGGCGCGGGCGGCGTGCGAAACCGTTTTGTTGATTTTGTGAGTGGTCGCCTTTCGTATGATTGTTGAACGTTGTCAATTAATTGTGTGTGACGGTTGCGTAATGGGCTCGCGTTTGTTTTTGTACGATTGCTCTGTTTGTGAGGCTATTTTAAGACACGTATGGAATGAATGAAACCCTTGTGTTTTCTAGGTCATGCGTTTACGTTCGGTTTATTACCATGCTGGAAAATGTAGAGTCTAGATAGAGCCTAGTATATAGCTCTTAATATGAGCTTAATCAAGATTGCATCTATGATTTTGCATGCTTTTACAAACTCAAAGCATTCTATACTTAGTTATTGATCCATTGTAGGTATACTCTATAATAATGTCCTTTTCGTTTTACAAATATTCACTACTTTCATTCGTCTTTACTCCTTCCGAATTTTTGTTGTCATAAGTTAGTTCAATTTATTTAGCTGAGTTTAAATATGAATGATTTGGTATTAGCAAGCTCGTGGCGTTTGTAATATGTAGGTAATCAAGACATAATTCACGGAACTATTTATGAACAAATATTGGCTCGTCAGTAATTTATTCCCTATATCATAAAATTTGCAAGAAAAAAGTGTATTAGTCATACAGAAAAACCTAGTAACGCTTTACCAGGAAATCGAACCTGCCCTAGCCGTTAACTAGCACTTGGCAGTAAAATCGTAGTAGTTTAGTGGTGAGTCGGCGAAGTTTTTACTACGAACGTAATAAGTGACGATGTCGATATAACTTGTCGACGACAGTTACGTTTTACGAGCGAGGGACCGTAGTATACGATCAAATGTGTTATAGCTTTTGTCAATTTATGACTTAGGGCTTTTTGCTAGCCCTTTGAATGACCCACTGCTGGACTTTTGAACTTTTTATAAGTGAATTATAAAGTTTCTGGAGAAAATTCTTGCTTTGTTTAAAATCTGTTTCCCTGTGCTAGATATTGTGAAGTTAAGAATAAATGTGGTTTAAAAAACTTTGTTGAAAAAGATCTATTGCCCACTATCAAATATGAAAATGTGAAGTAAAAGCCAAGTTAAATTATTTTTTCATAATTTTGCCAAGAACGCCATTCTGTAAAAACCACTATAAAACAAAACTGCATCCATTTCCATAGCCGATAAAAAATCGGCTTCCACATAATCACATAAGTAATATCCACTTGATAAATAATAAGATATAAACAAAACAATAATAAGCGTAAAAGCTAAGGACGGTGTTATACAGCATGCTCGAAGCGACTGGCGCGCGGCGTGCTTGTGGGCGTTCAGTGAGTACAGGCTGTTGCGTGTGTGCGCGTGTGCGTGGCCGTGCGACTGTGTGTCTGTGTGTGGCTGTGTGCGGCTGTGTGCGGCACCCACCCCAGGGTGAGCGCGAACATAGTCGGCACAAGTCGTCCCCTCTAGGCTCCGCCCCCAGCGATGCTCATACGGCTGACTTGGAATCAGATGGCTTGGCCAGTCGCAAGCGAGCCGTGACATCGTGAACGGTTCGCAGCCTCCGAACGTGCTCTCACTCAATACTTAGGGTATTCGATGATTACGCGCTACACTGACCATCGGGTGCGTTTAGAAACTTGTCAAATTAAAGAATTCCGGTTTACGGGATCACGCGTCGTCGCATCCCTATCGCGGACTGTGTAGTTTTTTAGTTTTTGTGATTTATTGTGTTGCGGACTTTTGAGTGAGTTCATTGATGCTACAGTGCCCCTGTTTTGATATTTAGGTACGTGACCATTTGTTTATAATATTAGGCCAATATGTAATACGGCTCCATTATTATTTTTGTACAATTTTTATTTTAGCAAAAATAAGGGACTTTGTATCTTACAAATTTACCGACGCTGCTGTTGCCCGGCCAAAGTATAAACATTTCTACATTTAAGTCTTCATGCTTAAACCTCTAGTAACTTTTAATTTAAGTAAGAAAAATATTAAGTAACAAACATAGGCATTTTAATAAAGTTATCTGTACATTATTTTTTCTCTATGTTCACAACGGCAATCTAAAGGTTTTCCGGCAACTTTAAAATTTATTTACAACTTTCATTCAGCTATAACAATCATAAACTTTAATGTAACAAACATACAAATTTTAAACATATTATAATGTCCATGGAAAATATGGAAATCTACAAGAACTTTACTATTTAAATAAACCTGAAATAAAATCATATTAATGCCTAAGTATATCATTCATTTACAAAAAAAGTATTATAGACAAACAATTAAAAATAAAAAAATAACTTAACTGTATATTAATTAAATTATTATTAAAAATAATAGTTACTAAAATATTTTCCTACTAGGTAGCACAAATTTAAATGTCCAAAAGAAAGTGAAAATCCCAATAAAACGAGTCTCTTTTAACAAATAAATTTGTCCTACCTGTATCCACATTCAGGCACCCATATCAGTAACTCGATATTTTTGTTTGGCCGCTATCTCACCGGAGTTTTTTTCTATGTAATTGTATCATTAGATTTATTCTCCATTGTCGAGGATAATTTGTAATAGTAAACATAAACGATTATTGTTAGTTTTTGCAAGTAATGTGATAGGTTCTGTGTGCAATTTTATTTTAATTTGTGTCTGTAGTAGCGTTTAAATGGTTGGTAAAAAGTTCTGGCGCCGGATTGGTGTACATTTCATTGCAAAAATTAAATGAGAAATGTCTGTCTCTTTCTCATATTTTTAAGTAATTAAACTTATACTTTTGGAAAATTAAATTCGACTACTTTTGTTATAAGTTAGAGGATTATTTTTATTTCTTCGTGCTATGAAAAAGAGTCTTGTGATTTTTTTTGGTACGTTAAAAATTTTAGTTCCTTTCCATTTCTTCTCGTTACAAAACGATTAAAATAGTCTGGCAATTTTTTACAATTACAAAAGTTTATGAAACGAAAGATGATTAAACTTGAATATAGTGTAAATACCTATTTTAAAAACATGTTTTGATCAAATCTATTTGGTCTGCCATTTTCTTTATCTGAAACTACTAAAATCTTGCCTAAAATACTTATAATCCCAAAACAACCAGTCCTAAGTTACCAGACAGACACACAAGCAAACAGTCACACAAATATATTAGAAGTATCCGAATAAGTATTGTTAATATTGTTAAATAGAGTACTTGGTCGGTAGAGCGAGCGCATAATTTCTGCGGTAACCGATACTTGGACACAATGGCTGACAGTGACGGGGGACCGGCTAATTTCGATAAAGATGTTCTTTCTTGTATTGTTGAAGATAGTTTTGTAAAAATTGGGTCAGGATAGTTACAAGCGTAGAGTTTTTTTGGATGTGAGTGAGTAGAGATAGAAATGTAGTAGACTTTTGATAATTTAATTTGGTAAGAAGTTTGTTGACTGATTAAATATGTGACGAGAAATTTGTTACTACCGACTAATATTATAAATGTGAAAATTTGTAAGGATGGATGTATGTTTGTTACTGTTTTGCGAAAAAACTGTTAGACGGATTTTAATAAAATTTTGTACACTTATAACTTTAATAGCATGGGACACTTTTTATCTTACATTTTTTTCACGCGGACAAAGTTGCGAGCAGAGGCTAATAGTCTAAAATTAAAGAGTACACAGAAGATACAATTTAATAAACTGCACATAAAAGTCATACAGAAGTAATATTTTTTGGACTAAGTTGTAAAGTCGTAAAATTTGTTTGGCAATGACATTAAAAAGAAAAAAAGTTGCAAAAAAAGTCTAAGGAAGCCGATATATAAAAAAATAAAAATCAATAAATCGAAACTTGTAAACCAAGCCGAGCGTGCCGACAAAGTACAAGCACAGCATTCAAATGTAACATTCACTATTATTTATACTTGAAAACCCATCGTTTCGAGTGTTGACATCCCTATTATGTAACAACTCCCAGGGGTGCCTCGCAAGGACTTTGTCATTTTTTTTCAAAGTATTAATGACATATTTTTGACAATGAAAGACATAACCATTGACAGTTTGGCAAAGAATTCTCACATGCTGTCATTACACGGTGCTAAATGCAATTCTGCTGGTACCTTTACGTTTAAATTGATCAATGACATTGTGACGCTAATATCTTTATAAGAAAAGTGTAAAATTGTTCACGTTTTACTTTACATTTTTGAGATTAAAAAGCTTGTTTAAAACCGTAATTTTGAACAGAAAGTTTAGTATGATAGAGTTAACAAATAATAACACATAAGTATTATAATTAAACTTAGTTGAAAATACATGCATAAAATTACGCTTTTTTCCTGTACACAGAGACCAAAAAATATAAGAAAACTAAGCCGAAAATGTTTAAATAATCTCCACTTACTCCCAGTATTACGATTCCAAAGTCATATTAGGTAAAAAAAAATAAAAAATATAATCTGTGACGGCCTCAACATAACACCTCTTTGGTCTCAATAGCCTCACCCTTTCTTGATGAGGCTTAATAAGGATTAAGATAGAGCCTTTTTTCAAGTAAAAAGCTTTTGATGTCCTCTTAAGTTTTGTTTTTTCATCGATATTACCCGTTTGAATAAGTCGATGACATTTTAAATATGATTCATTAATAAAATGACGTTTAAATATGTTCACCTTGGCGGAATATGAGATTAAATTGCCGTCGTAATTTTATATGTATGTGCTTTCTTGCTTAATGTTGTAGTGCAATTTTAAAGCCTGCTTATGCTACCGTTGATTGTTGTTATAATAAATTAATTGCTCCAAAACTAAGATTAATTGGATTAAATTAACGCGAAGTGTGAATTATTTAATTAAAATATTTAGACTGTTAAGTGTAGTTTTTGTTTTTGTAATAATTAAGTCACGTTATTTCGTAAAATGAGGAAAAGTTTACATAAAATTACTGACCAAAGTACGGGTTGATAGACATCACGCGCTGAAAAAGTTTGATAACTTATTTGTAGCTTTTATAACTAGAACTAAGATTTTAAAGTCATCAAAATAAATAATATTAAAAAAATGTAACTTGAGTTTTAAATTAAATAATATAAAATAAAAATAGTACCAAAGCCAATCGTTACAGCCTAAATCACTCAAAGACAACTTTTGAGACAAACAAAATAAAATGGCAAAGACAACAAGAAAAACAGCGCCTAACTAATTAAAAAAAAAGCAAGTAGCAAAGGTAACATTCAATACAGCTGAGATCGCACTCAAAAATCGTCTTTCCATAGCTTACATCTCAGTTTAGCGTACTTAAAATTGATATCAGAAAGAGCGGTATCTAACTAGAGTGTTGACTAAGATGGTATTTATTCATCTCGCTACCGAACAGTGCCCAAAGGTGGGTCATTCAAAGGTAGTGTCAGAATAGAAATAAATTACTTACAAGTGCTGGCCGGCCGTTGTAGCCGGTACAGCCAGCAGACGAGCCACGCCGATTTGTTACATTGATTTAAAACTGACATGTAGAGATAGCAACGATTGATAAGATTTAGAAATCAAAAATTCTAACATGTAGTATTGAGATTTTGTGGTGGTAACTAATGGTGAATAACCATTAATTTAATATAGAAACGATGTAGCAGATTTGACAGAGTCTTATAAAACCAAAAATTAGGACAATTTATTTAGTAATATCATTGAAAATAATCAATTACCAATATTTTTACTCGTTATTATTAACGAGGTAATAGATGTTTGTTTTTTTCTTGCCGCTCGAAAACATGACATGCAAAAAAAATTTTGTAATAGAAATAGTACCTAACATTAAGAAAATGCCCATGACTGTGTTAATGTTGGGCCAGGGTCTCCTCCCCAACGAAGGAGGGATAAAGCATTGAGTCTAACATGCTGAACTAGTGCGGGTTGGGGACTTTACATGCCCTTAAAAAGCTGTTAAAGAAACGTTCACATAATAAGTCATATAATCTAATAGTAAAGTATCCCCATCAAAATTACAGCTTAATTTTCTTCCATCATTGCCTGCCATCAGTACCGTTTGATTCGACAACCGCACACAACAGTGGGTAACGTGTAGCGTCGGCACGATAAATCAATCGTCCCATTGTGCACCGAACAAGGCCTACTCACCTACACACTGCACACTGCACAGAAACTCATAGAAATGGACATAAAAAAAAGTTAGCTGTAATGCCTTTTTGAAAGTGTAAACTAATTTTTATAGTATTTTATAATGTTGCCTTGATTACACGGGTGGTTGGAATGTGAGTTTAAATCATTAGACTCATCGTGTTGGTATTCGAAACACTCATAATATTATTATTATACTAACTTCTGACCGCGACGTCTAACGCGTCAAAAGTATCCTATGTGTTAATCCAGGTTATAAGCTATCAGTGTACCAGATGTCATTAAAATTTGTTTAGTAGTTTTTTCGTGAAAGAGTATCAAACATTCATCCGCACAAACTTTCGCATTTATATTATTAGTAGGATCATTCTATACTTTAAAAAGCAACTCCTGATAATTTAATAGTGTATATTAAAATATGCATAATGATTCAGATGCAATAGTAAAATTCATTTCAACTGATCTTTACAATTAACACACAGATTCAATCCATAAACATTAAAAACATCATCCAATTTCATCTAAAACAAAGTTCAAACACCACATATTACATGAGACAAGCACACACGCAAACAAACAAACAAAAAACGCGCGATGACACTCTAAAACTCAAAGAACGCAAGAACGTTCGTTTACTGCAAAACCATAGCACTGTTAATTATGTATACAGAGCTTTATTTAAAAACGTAGTGAAAAGGAAGAGGCCTTCCTTTGAGGTTGCAACTTAAAGTAAGTGCACTTCACAGAATCGTATATGTTTTGTATGTGATATTTTGATAGGCACGTGCATTTATAAGAGCCCGCTTTGATGACGTCACCCTGTTACTTTTTTCTTTTTTTGTGAAATTGGTGTACTTGTGATGCTGACAGTTGTAAGCTTTATGACTGATGTTTTTGAATAAAAATGTTCGAAATAGACTCATTTTTTAAACTTATTTCTTATTACTCTTTGGCCCCATTTTACCACTTTTCAATAAAATTGAATCTATTAAATATATCTATGAAATAAGTGATTAGATGAAATTTTGATAGTCGTTTTCATACACTGGTAATTTATTAAGCAAGTAGGTAAATTTACACTATTTTTTGAAGACTGAAACTAACCCTAAAATTAAGAAAACGACACACATTTTTAAGGAAATCTTGTCAGTATTTCCAAGACACAAAATAACAGCCGTAAGTAGAAACTCAAATCTTAACATAAAAACCAGCTTTTAAACTGAAAAAAACCATTTATTTTCTATCTAATAGTTATCGGATAAAGCAAGGAATACGATTAGAGCATGTGTTCGGGTAAAGAGAGGTATTAGCGGCACCTGCACCGGAGTAACGACGCTGAATCAAAGTGAAACTAATGAGGTGCAACGATACATCCGATCCTTGCAACTAAGACACGTAGGGAAGGAACTTGTCGACAATCTTGTTATAAAAACACATTTTTATGTCTTGTTTGGATGTTATGTTTGAAAACGGTTACTGGTGTGAGCAACATTTTTGAGTGAAGGTTAAACAATTTTTTTTTCAGATAGTATTGTTAAATGTACATAAATATTTTTTTATTTATAGTTGACAATTTTTTAATAATGGTGCTAGATTAGACGAGAAAGTAGAGTATCTATTCTTCATTTTGATAGAGCAAAAAAGTGTTAAGTAAATTTGGGCAACTTAATTATTATTATTACAAAAATATACATATTATTATCTGAATATGCAAAAAACTGAAACCCTTATTTTAAGTAGTAAAAATTTGAGTAGTAAAAGCTCTTGTTACCCAACATTCTCTTGTCTTTTTTTACTTGCAACTACTAAAAACAATAAGTAAAGCTAAACAAGTGCAATGAACATCAACAAAACCAAACAAAATCAAATAAACAATGAAAACCCCCGTGCAAGCAAAACTTTGGATCATAAAACTCTATCTCAGCAATTACCGTAAAAGTAAATTTCTATTACACTCAGAATAGCGGAGAAGTTATCGACATGCCAACATTATCTCGGTGAGCTGAGCTAGAATTTAAAATCGTTGCCGACGACTTTATTCCCGTTTAAAGTGCTTTGCATGCAGCCTCCGTGGCAGCCTTTGACGCACTCAGACAAGCCACTTACAACGAAAACTGTGTTTTTTTAACATTCCCAACAACGTTTAGGTACCTTTTTTTCTCTACAGATATTTTTAAAACGTCTGAAAAGTTGCAAATGAGATTCTATGCGGCCAGCGTTTGTAAACATAGATAATAAAGTTATTTTAAAAAGTTAATACGAAGAATTTTTGGGTGAACTTGGTTATGATTTAAAATTAAAACAAATATTGTAATATTCATTTTGATTGCTGTGATAATATTTTGGTGTGAGCCAATATACATATGAGGAGAAAATACCGCGTGAGTGACTGGTACTTGCGTGACCGATTCATTAATTAATTATCATATTCCATTAACCGTCAAAATTCACACGTAAAACTACGACAATTTTATATCAACTGTTTATATACTTTAATTATATCAATTTATAAATTACAATCGAACAATAGTAAAACCAAAACTACGTTATAGTAAGTTTTATAAAAATGTTACTTTTAAGTAATTTATTTTGATAACTATTAAGCAGATCAGCGTATCTCGAATCCTGCTTAATATACATATCAAAATGAAGGTCTACATGATCCTATAATAAAAACTTCTACTCAAAAAGCTCTAATAGTTTAACTAAAGTACTACACTTCAAAATTTCACAAAAAATAATTCAGTAATTTTTGCGCGAAAGATTAACCATCGATAAAAACATTCGCGTTCATAACACTTATCAATACCATATCTACAAAATATATACAAAAAAAAACAAAATAAATATATTTCTTACTTTTCCCACATGCAGTACAATAATTACGCTAATTAGAAACAGTTTCCTTGGCCAGTGGTAACTGAATGCCGGGCGGAGTAGGGTTCAGATAAAAAGTTAACACAAAGGCGCCGCCGATCAACCGCCAGATAACAGACTTGATTGCTCGTCATGTATCATATTTGTTATTTTTCATGTGAAGAGATATGTTATTGAGTATTTGCGTATGTAATTTAAAGAAATAGTAATGAGTGTTATTGTTAATTTGTGCGAATTATTGCGAAAATGTTCGTAATGAGGTATAGCTTTAATAATTAAAAGATAAACATATACTTTTTCAGTAATAATGCACATTAGCGCAAATAAAATTTTATAATTACGATGTCCTTTGTCTAAAACAATCCGTAGTGTCTCCACAATTTTCGGTTGTGTGTCTCTTTACTCTCTAAAACAAGTTTAAAGTTAAGTTTACTGCTTTAGTTTAATTTTTAAGTTAAGAGACAGAAAAACATGAAAGTAACACTGCAAACAATAACAAACATACAGTCATGCAAAAATCAAGTGAAATCCGCTTCAATTAAAGTTCAGGGTGAAACTCCCGGCACAAGGCGGTCTTGCCATTAGTGTCCAAACACACGCCGATACTCGTGACTTTATATTACTCCGGGTACTTTAGACCCTCGCTTTGACTAGGCTCAAAGTGAGTGTTCAATTTAGGCGACCCCTAACCTCCTTCGAACCATTGTACCCTCACCTCGCAGGGGAAAATATCAAAGCGAAATCATTCGATCGGCAGCACGAAAAGATCAAATATATGTCCCAATATTTGTACCTGTGACTTTTAATGCGAATAGTGGATTTGCAATAAAGATATTCGACTATTCTCTTGAGATATTTTTCTTATATTTATTCACCAAATAAGATGAGACAAATTTGACGTAATATTTTTTTCTCTTAACAAAAAATCAAGAGCCTTTATCGTTCAAGCGAATAAATGTTAAGTATTAATAATATAGGTTATGTAGGCGTATTCATGTTCCTAGAAAACGTAGATCTCTTTTAGAATTCAGTGTAATAGATATAAATACTAAGGTATTATGTGTATTTTCTTACTTTATTATACTGACATTTCACAATGTGCCATGTATTTTTAGAAATCTAGAATTTCTTTTTTTACGTTTTAAGCACTGAAACAACAAACCGTCTCGTTCTTGTAGAGGCTGGAAGCGTGACTTGAATATAGAGAATAGACTAGGAGATGTGTAGTAACTTGGTCTAAAGAGCTAAAGCTCTACCTAATTCTTTAGGGCAATAAACGTAGTAAGTATATGTATTTCAAAACGAAAATCACTGTTGTAAAATGGTGCATTTCTTAAATTACCCTAATACTTTATTAAGTAAGCATCTTTACTTCTAATATCTCTATAAAGAACAGTGAAAAGTTCGACTAATAAATCATACATTACAGTGTCAAACTTTGATCAATCAATCAATACATCATTGTTACAAGTACGTACAAATCGCCTCGCAATTCTTTGAATACAAATCACGCACGTTATATAAGGCACAGTATGGCCTCCACATGAGCTAATCACGCCGACATCTCAGTCAAACAATAAAACTAAACAAAAAGTCTCGTACGAACGACTACCGTTCGACAACACGATGGGTGGCACGATATACACACTATCACCGCATCTAACTTCATTACTACCATCTAACATTGATCATTATCGGCACTCACGAACCGCTCCGACTATTTGTACTATGCAACAATAGATGGCGCTTTCCAACTAACACACAATTCAGCACCATCATCTACCAATTAGTATCCACCGGCTCTTTCCAACACACAACAATACTCACCGGTCAAAGAGAGACGGCGAACGAAGGCTTCAAAGGAGCGTAATGACGAGCCTTGATTGTAATTGATGATGCGATTGTCTAATGCCGTATTGGGGTCAATAAATTTCTTTAAACGTGAATTTCTTTGTTCGCAGGTCACGAAGTAATGGCGGTTTAGGTGCGCTCGCGCATATCCGACATAGTTTGGGTTAATTTGGTAGTTGAAAGTGTAGGGTTGTTCGGTGTTCGGTTGGCGGGTCGCGGGGCGTGGGGGGCAAGTTTGCGGGGTGGCTCTCCACGGGGGCTGGGGGCGGCCGGCGCCGGCGCCCGCGCACGCCGCCACCACGCTGGTCGGCGGGCTGGTCGCGCCGCCGCGGGAACCAACCACGGCGGCTGAGGCTTTCTGGAAAATGCCGCATAAGGGTAAGCATATATTTTCACTCATTACACCAGTTCCTTCCATTCTGACCCATTCTGATAAAAAGCTCTAACAGGAGTTATTTTACATGAAAAACAAAACCACAATGCACCACTCCGATTGCCAAAGTTTTCTCACAAAACATTCTGTAACCTAACAAGATCCTTTGTTCACAATGAAAACATAGAGATAAACAGTAACTCGGCAAAAATTAACCCGGCAACTTACAAAATGAAAGCTTATACAGCATATCTTAACAAAGTTGTGAGTTATAACAAAGAGTCGCCGGTAAGTTGAGCCGAGTGCTAAGTATCAATAAGTGCTAACAAGTAACAAGCTACTACTTGTTTACAACGTTACAACTATTCAAGTTTACATCGGAGAGCTAAGTTCTCGGCTTGCTAACTAACTGCCTTTGGATTTGGTTTTGTTGAACACTACTATGAGTTCTCGATTGTAACTCGAAAGTTTGTTGTGACGTTGAATAAGCTTAACTTTAGTGAGTCTAGACGCGCAAGTTTGCTATTAATCTCAAGTTAATAAAACAAATTTTAATTTAGAATTAGTAGACTTTTAACTACAGCTACTCATGCATGTGCAAGGCTAGAGTGTGCACTGTTTCAAGTATAAATAAAACTATTGTCAAAACAATGGCATCGATAGTAAAGTTTATCAGTACAGAATATCCAAAGTGTTACTATGTTAAGTTCTGTCTCCAAGGTCCTTAGAATACTACTTTTGATTCTGTAATTATAAATCTGGTCGTGGTCCGCAACAAGCAAATTATAATTATCAATAACGCTACGTTTTCTGAAATTTGACTGCCTAAAGAAAAAAATGCTACATCATTATTACGTCACATGAAAACGATTCGAGATTCTCACTTCCAAAGCTCGAACTCACCTTAAATCGACAACTCATAGTAGTACCCACAAAAGCCACTATAAGTTCCCGTAACCAAGCAACCGATGCACTTAGCTGGACGTAACTTAGCCCCTATGTAGACTTAATCAAGTGCACGTCACAACTTGCCTACTGTTTAGTGCTACCTATTACTTAGACCTTTATTTGATGAGAGCTTTAGATTAACGTGGAGTTCAGTGACTTGAATGTTTGTTGATGTGTTCGTACTATTGTAAATTCCAGACTTTGATTCCCAATTGAAACTAATTCTGTCTTGGTCTTGGTTAAATGTCGATATTACTACAGTTCTGAATCCATGACTAAAGCGAAAAATAAGGTAAGGTATGAGTGTAGTAACCATTTTTCAAAACTAGTTGTGAAATAATGACTGAAAACCATTAAACTATACGTTACAAGTAAAACCGCAGAATAAGTAAAATTTTAAATTATTTGAGTTTGCAAGCTACAGTTTAAAAAAACATATTGTTAAGTTTTGTTCAGTTTGGTTTCAGTTTTAGACATATCCTTAAAATTAATCATCGTATACAGTTACCTACTTAACAATAGAAAAATTGCTCTGTAATTTTCTATATAATAACTTTGTTTTAATACAAAAGTAGTGTCTACCAAAAAACCGTACAAATTCTTGTCAAAACTCCATAGATATCAGTTCAAAAGTTGTTAAAAGAGGTGAAGTTAATGTCTCGTCAAGTTTGAAAGTTGTTAGACATAATTAACGTTCCGCGGGAACGCTCCTTGCATCAGTTACAGCAACTGGTCTTTGTGGATAGAGCACGTTTACAAAACAAACCATCTTTAAAATGTATTTATTTACTTAATATCAGAAATTATATGTGACTTTCAGTTAATAAGATACTGTCATGGTAATAGTATTTTGGCAAAACAATTAAATAACTGAAAATTTTCTTTTAATTTGACATTTTCTTGACATTTCGACACACAAGAAAATAAATTATATAATTACCATATAATTTTACCTATAATATAGTAGTTTTCTATGTATTTCAGTTACAAAAAGACTTTTCAGTTTACACTTCAACTTGAGTAACATTTCAATATTTCTCAGTGAGATTCTGTTGTAAAGGGCTTTAACAAACTCGAAATATACTCGATCACACAAATAAATGTCCGTTAAAATCGAATCAATGATTATGTTCAACAGTAGTGGTCGTGTGAAAACCATTGCAACACACATCAATTTGAATCAATTTGCCATTTACACGAACCACTTTTACAAAGTTCTTAGTAGACTCTACCATCTACCATATACCAGTGCCTCAAAAATTTCTCAAGACTTTTTTAATACAAAAAAAAAACAATTGACAATCTTGTTATCAAAAACAAAAACTTGAACTTGAAAATCCAACATATATATCAGCTTAGCCTTTCTTCCAAGCTATGTTGGAGTCGGCTTCCAGTCTCACCGGATGCAGCTGAATACCAGTGTTTTACATGGAGCGACTGCCTATCTGACCTCCGCAACCCAGTTACCTGGGATAACACGATATCCTTCGGTAAGACTGGTTGTCAGACTTTCAAGCTTCTGACTACTGTTAACGACTGCCAAATATCTTCGAAAATGACAGCCGGGACCAAACAATGAAAATCCAACAGTACTACAAAAAAGAAAAGCCATTAAATTGTTTTTACTTCAAATTTAAAACTCGAAAACCAAAAAGAGTTTCGCTGCATCTAAATTATGTACTAAACTGTCTAAGAAGCATTATCTGTGTTCAGCCATAACTTTAAGATATTCGTCTTAATCCCTTACATTTACATAGCTTTAAGCTCCACCTCTGACTCCAAGCTCCAAGGTACGACCGGCCAACTTCGCAAGTTTGCAACTCGTTAAAGTTAACTGACCTTTTGGCAAATACGCGTTTACTGTTTGTTCAACCAGCTTTGTAGTGTATTAAATGCGGCACATTTTGTGGGCAATTTATAGTAAAAAAAGTATTTCAGCAATTAAATACTTACGCTTGCTTAATTTGATGAGATTTGATTACTTATTTGTGGTCACACCGAAAAGCCATTAGACGTTATGAAAAATAAACGTCAATGAAATCGTAGAACCAGACACAAACGCAAATCAACGAAGTTTCGCAAAAAACTTCGTTATCAATGCCTAACAAATTAGTTTTTGCACCAAGTTTAGACAGTTAATCGCGAATTGAACCTCACAATATACCTAAATCCATTAAAACCGGTGACTTAGCTTAAAGCATAACAGAAATATAATTATGTTCCGCCATAGCCAAGCCAAGCAAACGGAGCATGCGACAATTGTGTCACATTAAGCGCCAGATAAAGACAAATAGACCGGAAAAACAGTTGTTGGAGAGGGATAAATAGACTTTTCTTTGTTGCTGCACTGTAGGAATTTTAATGATTGAGTACCTCGCTTCGGGCTGACTATGTCCGATGAAACGCTTTGAATATTCAAATTTTGAATTTAGAATAGCTAGAATGTTTCCTGGTCTTAAAACGTTACTAGTACCACAATTATTAATATATATAATTATGACATTCAATTCCGTCATTTTTCTTCTAATCAGTGTAAAATGTATTTAGTTTTAGTCACTTTTAATTTGGGTTTTTCGTAATCTTCACTTAATCAATTCTTTTTTAGTTAATTAAAGAATCACAGTAAACAACACTCCAAAATTTAATTAAATAAAAAGAAAAACGTTTATAAACAAACTAAACAACGATCATACCAGAGACAATTGTCTTAAGAGCTTATTATTTCTTTTACAACTGTAAAAAAACATTATTCTCAGTTGCCAGTTACATAAGCCCTTTAACAAAGGCTAAAATGTATAAAACCACAGAGTACTTAGCACTTAGACTAGTTTATCTTTTTAACTGTATTCTCAATGACAATTTGTAAAGACAATGCCCCAAGTCTTTTGTTAAAAGATATTAAAACTTGGACGTTTGTGTTTTTAAAAAGTTTTTCTTGTTCGTAACAATGAGCTTGCGTGTTTAAGAAAAATAGGATAATACAGAAATTATTTTGTAGAAGGAATTTTGTAACGGTTTGTAAATAATCACAGATTTGGAATATTATAATAAGTTTGTATAATTTTCTTTTATTGATTGTCTTAATGTTTAGTCGCTCTCTACCTATCCGTATGGGCAAAAGGCGTGATTACATTTATGTATGAAGATTGTCTCATTAAGGTCTGTTTCATAATTTAATGTTGCTTTAGTACTTTTAAACAGCCGTCCATGTATAGAATAGCTGTCCTAAAGATAGATCTGACTAATGAGAGCAACTGGCTATAAATGTCCAATATGTTACTTAACATTAATCATTTCATCAATAGGTACTACAAATAAATTATTAACAAACGCAAATAAAATATAAAAAAACCGTTGCATCTCTGACTCTATGCGTCTGTAACACGGAGAGTAGTAAGTCAATGGCGGGTTTTTTGTCCATCCACTAAAGGGCGTGGTTGATATTCGCCATAAATTATGTCATAGCGAAACAAACCGTACCCATGGCTGTTAAAAGGGTGTGTTTCTCCATTTTTTTATATAACAAAATACAATAATTTTATAGCTTTCAACTTGCAAAAAGCATTTCGACGTATCTTTACTTTTTTTATATTCAGTAGTTTAAAAATTGGAATGAAATATTTCTTTTTTATAGCTGTCCGATATATGCAAAGCCAGACTGCCAGCAACATATAGAGCGGTGGAGGTCCGTAAGCTTTTAGTGAGAGCACACGTAAGCTTGCAACATGTGTTACGTTATGCAGCTATCTACTATCTACCCTAGTTCGGAAACTATTGCATTGTTTACTTATAATAAAATCAAATTTTATGTATGAAAGGTTATAAAAATATATGATCACATAACTAGTGTATTATTTACACACTTCAATTCAAAAAAAGAAAACAATTTTGAAATTTAAATAAACCGTCTAAACAGGTTTACCGCCTAAGCCGATACTCTATGGTGAGGGCAAATTCCAAATTCAAATCCATCGCATCCAAAATGGCGTTTAGCGTACAATTAAATCTCCCCCATAGATTTAAGCAATTCAGAAACAGATACAAAATAATAATAAGAAGGGCACTTAAGTGGGGGATGGCCAGGTGTGCACTCGACAGGGTTGCAACCCTTATGTACAGTTACTGTCTGCTCTATGTAATGTTTGATTAATGTTTAATATGACGTTTTTATCTATTTAAACGGCAGATTATGGCCGTGTTTAGTAAATAGGATGAGGGGAATAACTTTTATTTATGAAGCTTGTCTGGTTTTATGATTTCCGTTACGTTTAAACCGTATCGTTATAGTTTGACAACTGACTCTGATTACTTGACTTTCAACAAAATGAGGTCGTAGGTCGTTGTCCTTGGGGATACACTTAGTTTGACAAAGTTCTACTAAACAACACTTTCGTACTTTCTGAAGGACTTTGTCACACTCAAAAATGTATACTCTGCATTCATTATCTTCAAAATTTTGGACTTTTTTTTCCAATCATAAAGCCCTCAATGCTCCTCCTTAAAACTTACTAATTACAACTTTTCAACTCAATATTATACCCAAAAACACAACCATTTCTGCATATACACACTAAAAATCATGTCTGCAAACCTACAGCACACACGAAAACTAAAAAAAAAATATAACAACAACTATAAATGAAATTTATAGCGTCGGCCATAAAAACGGGGATTAAAAATAAATTGCTCGAATAAATTGCACCTCTGAAATTAAAACACTCCCTCACACGACACGCGTACTTGCGTCGACAGTGGGTGTGACATAGCGACTTTTGTATAAGCGGTAGCGAGAGCGGACGCGTAAGCGATTTTAGTACTAAACGACCTGTTTCAGAGCATATTTTTATAGAGATGTTATTGTAATGTTGGTTGTGGAAGGCAAATGTTCACGTATTCAGTATCAATTAGTAACAATTTATTAAGTGAGAGAATTTAATGCCTTTAGCAAATCATTCAAAGTTACTGCTACTATTAAGTCAATTTATTTGTTTTCTGAAAATAATAGGTCGGTATTTCAGTTGGGTACTTGTTAACCATTTAACATACCTAACATGGTGTGTGAATTCATGTGTTCCATTCATTCAATTTATGTCTTCGTTTCAAAACCCAAAATCGTATATTTTATTTTACAAAAAAAAAACAATTCTGTTGCAATAATTCGAACTTGAAGCTACGTAAACGCAATTCATCAATTTCTCTTTTACAATACCTTACTACTTCTTGATCTCTTAAAACATATATCCCGCTACCGCTTATGAAAACTGCTGCAGGTTGTAGGGAGGTAGTATTGTCCATTGTTCTTTTAACAGGCGCTCGCTTGTTAGCACGCGCGCCAGTAAGGTGACGCGGAGAGCGATTAACAACGGCGGCGCGATAACTCGCCACTTCAACACTACCTACCCACTAAATTGGCAAACGCTTATTAATTACAACCGATTATATCACGCTTCAACTAAGTACAAGTATTTCGAGGTGATGTGGATTTTTTGGTTGTATATGTGTAATTTTTATGAAAATATAAGACGTAGAAGTTGATTGATAACACATGCTTAACTTCTGCGTTCGATAAGAATGAAACTAGGAAAATATGTGATTTTTTTGGCATAAAGAACGAATATTCTAGTTAAAAGACTATAAGTAACGAATAACATAGCTACAATAAAAAATCTTATTTACCTCAAAACACTTTAATCAACATTCTAATCTATATCTCCGAATTCCAAAAAAGGACCAATTCAAAAGAACCAATCTTCGCATTCTATGCACGAACTAGGAAAATTATAGCGACCACAAAAAAACGTCGGTACAAAACAATGAACTTAGCCCCCGCCCTTTGCAAGGCCTTAATCAAGGGCTGGCCCAAATTCGCCCACAAATTGCATCCAATTGTTCGCTTTTTACGTGTTTGTGAGGGTTAAAAAATGTATTGTGGGCCGATCTTGTCCGATCTAATGCACTCCTATTGAAGGCCGCTCGTTTGTGAACATTGCATGCTCATAATTGTACTGAACGTTAATTTCGCGTACGATTAGAGGACTCGTGATCATATTTAGTGATTATGCCGGTTTGTTTACTGCTTGTTTCACAATAACAATGCTCTGAAATTATTACGAATTAGAGGACTGTATTACGCATTGTACAGTCTTTGTTGTTACGTACAAATGTTAGATACAATTAGATTCGAAACTTACCACGTTAAATACTTACGGTCAAATGATATTGGTTCAAATTGTAAGTTTTTTTGGTAGAAAATACATTTCTTTTCTTCGAAAAATCTTCATGATCTTAGCATTCGGATACAGTAAAAAACTAATCTGGATAAAACCGAAATAATACCAAGAGACATTAAAAAACTGAGATCAAAAGAGACGTATTAACGGTTCAGACAAACAATGAAGCAAAAATATCTTCGTGCCACAGGATTAGATAACAATTTTGTGGTTTTCTATCGCACACCGCGATACCCTTTTTTATTCACGATACTTTTAGCAAAGCGGATTATTTTTTTAAACGGGTTAAATTTTTTAAACGTTTTTTGCGAAAGACGTCTGCGTCCCATAGTTAGTAGCCATCCTTTGATATTATCTAGGAGATAATTTCAAAGTCTTTTCAATACACTTTGGATACCACTCGACAATAATTGAGGAAGCTACACAATTTGGAGTGGTGCAGATGTGGATTCTATTATGTTTAAAATTTCGATTTTAAAAGCTTTTGATGTCCTTTCAATTGCGATATACAGAACGTTAAGTAATTTCTGCAAACCGTTTTGATCGAAAATGTATTAATATTTTTAGTGTGTAGGATTATTTGATTGTGAATTTTACCTGTATTCAATGAAGCATTGGCATTATAATTTTAGCTAACAGCGGTTTACTTTCCAGACGAGCTGATGCACTCGGCGGCGATGGGGGGCGGAGCCCTATTCGGGTGCTCGAGTGCCGGCCACAGCGGTATCAACCAGCTGGGCGGAGTGTACGTGAACGGCAGACCGCTGCCGGACTCCACGCGGCAGAAGATCGTGGAGCTGGCGCACTCGGGCGCGCGCCCCTGTGACATCAGCCGCATACTGCAGGTCTCCAACGGATGCGTCTCCAAGATACTCGGCAGGTCTGTTGGTTTTTAGTACGCATGTATATTGTAGTCTACTTTCTACTCTTCTATTCTATATTTTTTAACTAATATATTTTTTTTTCGATAATATTTAAATCCATTTTATTAGTGTTTTGTATGCTTTACGAAGCTTTTTATATAACTTAATTTCAATTAGACTGAAAAATTTAAAGCGCATTTTAATAATCATCTTCAAATACACGTTTGACCTCAAATCTTAAACCGTCATAATCACTCATCGGCGCGGTTTTATATTAAGCCTTTATATTTCAAGGCCTACGAATTTCGCCCCGAGATATAAAATTATCTCTACACAAAGACCATCATCTATCATGAACCCTGACACTACAGAATTACTAACTACCAAACGACATTTTTCATTTAGAAATGTCTTTGAGAATAACTTAATACTTGAAGAACTTATTTTTCTTAAATATTGCTCTTGATTCTCTTTGATTCTTCACACAGAATTCAAGAAACAAGCACCCTTAACAATTAAAACGAATACTATTACACGAATAAACGAATTATTTAACACAAAACCTATTGTGGCGCTCACAAAAGTCAAAGAATCGATTATGTCTAAGTAAGATGGGGTCAAATTCTTGCGCCACGCGTTAGCAAATTGACGGAATTCCCATAATACCGCCCAAGGAACCGCACAATGGGCGCGACAATAAGTCCTGGACAAAATTAAGGAATATTTCAATGACTTAATCAATACAATAGTTTGAGTTTGCATTCCCATAGAAGTATTGTTTTTGTTGAATGGTTGACGTGTGCGCCGCGGGGTGCTAGGTGGGAATCGACATCGGGTGCCGACTGCGGTGTACTATGGGGTGCCAGCTCTAATTTCGACGGCAATTTATTGTTTGATTGCGATTTTATCTCGAGATCACGGAGGATTTGAGCCCTCTGCAGAAGTGCTTATTGAAATGCCAGCACTCAGCGATTTAATGGTAATGGAATTGGCGCGAATGTTTTCGTAATTATTTTTGATTTATCAAAAGTGCTTGTTTTAATCCGATTTCAGTGCAACTGTTACTGAAATACGCTAATTTAATCTATCATTTTATAGTTATTATTATTAATTCACACGTTTACATGTTAATAGTACGTTCATTCACAGTTTAATACAATAATACTTAGCAACACATTACGATTCATGAGAACAAAAAATGTCAAAAGTCAATCGAACAATAAAAAAGTAAAGACGTCAATCAAAGAACTAGACTTATTTTAATACAGGGTGTGCTTTACAGGGCTGTCCCACGACCGCCCCTAAATAAAAATGAAAATAAAACATTATTTTGTAGTAATTGGCACCCCTACTGGGGGAGACCGCTTGACGCCACTTCAAGAGATCTTATAGGAAAAATAAATTTTGGCTCGTCGAACCCTATAATATTGCCCTCTGGGCATGTGCTATTATTTTGTAATGTTTTGCTTGTTAAGATATTGGCGAAACAAGTTGTTTTTTGTGAGAAAATCGCTCTGTAATGTTTGAGTGTTAAGGGATTTGGGGTACCTTTAGGGATTTTTGGATAATCATAAAATCCGTAAGTTATATTTGATAAATCTACTTTTTATTTAAACTTTACCTAATAGTATTTATGTTTAGTTATAAAACAGGATTAGGTTAGTTACTCTTCCATTATTCTATAGTGTACCTTAGTACAAATAAACACAATTAAATCAACAATCCAAGATCTATCAAGTGTCAATCACCTAAAGTTCCGAAACGAAATTCGTTATTTTTCCCATTTGTTCGTCGAGACGCGACGGCTGTAAGTGCTAGTGTTGTTCCCACACACCCCTGGACATTCTTATCGTGCCAATTACTAGGGAAGGGGTTCAAAAGTGTTCCTTAGAAGGGCCAGCGGGACTCCTAATTAAGGAGAATTCCCGCTGATACACGTTTTATACGATTTTCAATGTTTGGCAAAAGTTTAAGTTTACGCATTTACAGCACAAACTTTCGACGAGGGATGTCTTTTGAAATAGTTTTAGATCGATGATAGCGATTTTCTATACAAGTTTAGTTTTATCTAAGTTTAAAGATCTTTTGCGAAGTAATAATCAGGGACGATAAAATCTGATACAAATAAATTTTCGATGTAAAAATCGTTAGTTTCTAACAACATATTGTCAATGGGGCGTATAACTTGGTTACGTTAAACAACCACTTGAAAAACAATCTGAGATAAGTGGCCAATCCCATAGCCCCCGGATACTCTATCTTCATCTAATCTGCGACCCCCTGACGACACAATTTAGCGCCACTGTGCACTGCTATATCAATTCAATAGTATTTCAAGCTTTTAAAAATACATTATTTTTATGGCCGTTATTTTCTATCATATTAAGTAGTTAACAATTGAGTGCTATTTTTCATTATAGTTTTATGTAAATTAATATTTTTTAACACAAACAAATTCGTTTAACTCAGAGATTAACTTGGAAATAATTTATCTTCATTTGATTTCGACTAAACCTCACCAAAATAGGTTTAGTTGTTTCGTGGAAGCGTACGACACTTATTTACCAGGAATATATTCGATTACTCGAAAATAAAGCACGAAACTACACAACGACTCTTAGTTAGTACAATACGAGATGAGAGCAACGGAGTCGAAGCAATGAATGAATGAACGACAATGGCGGCGACCGAATGATTTCGATCAATTTATTATTGTTTCATGCAATAATTGCTTACAGCGGCAATTTGTTTGCGATTCCGTAGCGTTTGTGGCCGCAATTTAGTTACTTGATCAAACGTTGGTTTTCAATGAATACTATGTTTTAATTTTACAACAGTTTTTGGTCAAATAATTGGCGAACTAAAAGCTTATTTCGGTTCATATTTGTTTATGAATAAATCGAGATTTAAATACGTAACAATTTACGTTAATTGAAAATGGTTACATTATGCTATGTATTTCGCTCACCACATTCAGACTGGACAAAAATAATGTCAACTGTATCAAAATTTCTAATTCTAACATACTTAAATAAACCTTCTATTTGCAACTCAAAACAATAATTTTTACGAACATTTAATTCTGAAACTGTTTACTACACTTCTTGATATTTTAAACATAATTTATCAAAAAAACAAAAACTTTCTTTACTAACATCAAACAACACAGGGCCCAAAAAACTTCTCAATTTGAAATCAACAAAAACATTTTTGTACTATTGCAAAAAGCACAAAACATCCAAAGTTCATTGAACTCCTTCAATTAAGTATCGGTTATTGCCTTACGCCCTTTTTGCGACGCCTTAGGCGGGAGATTAAGATCATTCTATTAAGTTGGCTAAGCAAATATATTGACAGATGACAATATTGGGGATCGACGTATTTGTTATTGGCTTGTAATTATTTTGTAACGGTTTTGGTTACCTATTGAAATGTAGGTTAACAATAATGATACGTAATAAGACTATTGACATAGAATTTCTTGGGTAATCTTGTTTCAATAAAAGACATCCTTTTGCTTGTTTTTATATGATTTTCAATTTGTGACTCTAAAGCCATACGCAATTGATACCGGCTTATTTGAGACAGCTTCTTTATTTTAGAAAAACATACAATTATTGATTATCATCTAGTAAGATCGTACATGCCAAAGCTATCTTCTAAGTCGTCGAACTGTAACACACGACCAATGAAAATATTTTTCATCTGTTCTTCTGTGTCATAAGTAGTCAGTCGTGTACGTTACGCTAGCAAGAAAGTGTCACCTAGAGTGATATAAGTAGAACGTATAATTAGTGCGCAATCTGCTGTAAATGTGCGCCGCATAAAAAAATTGTGCGTGTTGTAGTTTTGAAAAAAAAACGTAAAAACGATTCCTGCTGGAGTAACGTTGTTCTAGCAAGAAAATTCTAGACGAATTATCGGAGAGATAAAATACATACATGGGCAGAGAGCTTATATTTGTGCAAGTATGTGCGCCATAAATATAATTTGTGCGTCTTCAGGTTTTCGAGATATTGCGTTTCTCGCTGCAGTAACGTTTTGCAAATTCGTGTATCTCCAAGACCATTTTATGTGCGCCTGTAGAATGAACATACACGAATAGCTCTTAATTTGTGCATATTTGTGACATAATTAGATGCCAGATAATATTTATAATTTTCAAGTAATCGCGCTTTATTGAAAACTTAAAAAAATATTGTAGCGCCTAAATGAGAAGACGTATAAGCTCGCTAAAAACTGTATTCGTTCCATCTTTTTGTTTATAATTACCATAAAAAGTTTCAAAACAGAACCTACAAGCGTTAATGAATAATATTACTAAAAGTCGAAACGACGGCATCATAACTTTGACGCCAACAAACAAGAAACTGGCTCAACCTAAGATGTGTAGATGTAAACCAAAAATTAGTGCATTTATCAAATAATATATAGTAAAAATATCCAGCTTCAACTGTTTCGTGTTAAGTAAATATTAATATCAAACCAAAACAGTTATTCAGCGCAGGTTATCCGACCAAATTCGAATGACTACAAAAAAGCGACGGATTCATACGTATCGATGACCTCCTTTATTAAACGTATTACACCTAAACTGTGTTCGTACAGTCACGCTCAAATGTTCGTTGGGAATTATTATTACAATGACCTAATAAAAATATAATATATGTAATATACCTAGGTATTAAATGTACTTTCTGATCATATGAAATCAAAGAGCTTGTTGGTTTAAAAAAATATTATTTTTATTATCATAATCATGATTCTTAAAGTAATTATGGCAACAAATCACAGATCAAATTTTCTACCTATAAATATTAGAACAAACATTGTTCAATTAAACTATTTGTACCTTGTATAGTCATTTGGTATTATTTAAAATCACAGATCAGTTTTTCATTTACTTAAGTACACAAACAATAAAATCACTTAAAGTAGTTCAGTACCATCATGGCGTGAAATTTAAATATTAAGTAGTTGTTGTTTTGGCCGAGATATAATTATGTTTTGGTTAGGTATGATTATATAGTACGCGAACGTAATAAAAACCTATAGAGCGTTATATTTTGTTATCAATTTATGTTTTTTAAAGAATAGCCGGATTTGAAAACTTCAACTCAAGTTTCACATATCGGGCTGCTTAGGTTTGGGTTTTCAAATTAGGCAATTAATAAAAGGATAAAAAAGAATAATAATTTTAACCGGTCTATACTACGTTCGCGTATCATACTATCATACCCAAAACTAAATTATATCTCGGCCAACAAATGATGTACATAATCGTGCGCAAAGTTACCGGAACAGCTAGAATAGAATGTTTAATGTATAATAGAATACGGGAATTAACGCGAACACGCATTTTACCTTAAAATGCCTAACGTTTCGGCGCAGGTTGCACTCGCCGTGGTCCCAGGCAGACTGGAGCAGCGATGACAGGACTTCGTGTATATGAGGCGGACGAATGTCCATCCACCCTCATATTTTGATTTTTCCAACCGCCACCACACACTACACTAACCGTGTCCCTATTCTGTGAGCTCACCGATTGCGAAACATAGCGAGGTTTTGTAACAGTAATCACTGGATTCCACGTCGCGGATAATTTGAAGCCGTCTTCCCGATTGAAATTTGAGTGTTTCTTGATTTCGATCGCTTCACGAACAATCCTCGAGTAGAAATGTCGTTCAGTGGAGAGGACTTGAGGGCGATGGAACTCAATCCAGTGATTAGTTCCTGCTTCGAGTAGATGTTCCGCAATGGCTGACTTGCTTATTTGACGGTTCTTAACAGCGGCGATATGTTCCTTGACCCTTTCAGCTATCGACCGCTTAGTCTGGCCTATGTAGGAACTACCGCAGCTGCAGTTGATCTTGTAGACACCTGGTGTTTGAAACGGTAGTACATCCTTCGGTGTGCCCACCATGCTGCTGACTTTTGCCCCCGGCGTGAACACTGTGCTGATGCTGTATTGTTTCAATACATTCCCGATCTTATCAGTCACTCCTCTGACGTAGGGCAAGTAGGCGGGCTGTCTGTTGACCTCCGGATGTTTACTCCGTTTCGTGATCCTGTTCCTTCGTCGACTTACGTGGTATCCGTTCATTCGTAGTACCTCCTGAACATGTTCCAGCTCCTTCCCAACATGTTCAGGGTCACAGAGGTCATGAGCTCTGTTCTTCAGTGACGTCATAACGGACTGCAAGTGACGGGGATGGTGATGTGATGTAGCGTGCAGGTATCTATCTGTGTGTGTCGGTTTCCGGTAAACACAGTGTGATAAGGATCCATCGGGTTTCGCGGCAACCCTCACATCTAGGAATGACAACGACCTGTCCGTCTCCATTTCATAGGTGAACCTCATGTTAGGGTGAATGGAGTTTAGGTGTTCTAGATATTGATCTACTTCCTGTTGACCTCCTTGGATAATGCAGAAGATGTCGTCCACATATCTTTTCCAAAGCCGTATGGTTTTTGGTCCGAGTGCCAATGCTTTCTCCTCAAAGTGCTCCATCCAGAGATTAGCCAGTGCAGGGGCAACGGGGCTGCCCATTGCGACGCCATCAATCTGAAGGTAATGTTGGCCTTGGAAAAGGAAGTAGTTGCCGTCCAAACAGTTTTTAAGTAGATCGATATAGTTAAACGGCATCTCGTTGTCCTCTAGCTTGGTCTTTACCACGTCCAAACACTCCTTAATTGGAACATTGGTGAAGAGCGACTCGACGTCAAAACTCACCATGACATCGCCCCGTTCCAATCTAAGGTCCTTAATAATCTGGACGAAATGCCGCGAATCTTTCACAAAAGACGGTGTATTTCCCACGAGTGGCTGCAATACTGACGCAACGTACTTTGCAAGGTCGTAAGTAGGAGAGGCGATTTGACTTACGATAGGCCGCAGTGGTACGTTGGACTTGTGTATTTTGGGCAGGCCATATAATTTCGGTGGTTGGTGCGACTTCGGTTTATACAGTCTCTCGTACTCGTCTTCCGTAAAAAGGTCCTTGTTGTCCTGTATCAGCGTCCGTATTCGTCGTGTTACTCTAGCCGTAGGGTTATATGATACCGGTTTATATACCTTGTTATCACATAACAAATCCCGAACTTTCTGTTGGTAATCAGTTGTATTCATCACTACAGTGGCGTTTCCCTTGTCGGCCTTAAGCACTAATATATCCCGGTTATCCCGAATAAGTTTCAGTGCTTGACGCTCTTCTGCAGTGGTATTACTCGCTGGAACCTTCGATTTTCGTAATATAACCGCAACGTCCTGTCGCAGGGTATCGGCGTCGCCGGGCGGTATTTTATTACGAGCAATCGTTTCCTCGACGCTACTGATTACACTTTCGAACGGAATTCGCTTAGGCGTTAGTGCGAAGTTCATGCCTTTGGCCAAGATGTTAATCGTAGGTTGGTCTAAACTCACATTTGAAAGGTTTACGACGGTTTTAGTCAGTGGATCGGGAACGGCCGGTGACGTATTTTTCTCGACATACCTTCGGTTGTACTCCTTCGAGAACTTACGCTCATGGGTTTCACTACACAACTCGAAGGTCCGAGAAGCCTGAAGATACGTTACCCGATCACACAAGTCGTAATCTTCGCGTGATAAACTAACACTACACTTCACATGTAACACGTATAACTCGCTATGAATACGGTTAAGCTCACTGTGTTTGTTCCGTATTAATTGTCTCAGAAGCCGTTCACTCGCGTTATTTAGAATATTACGGGAATGCGCAATGTCACTACGCGGTTTGATACGTACACACGTAGGTAATAAGTTCCAATCGCGACACTTAGTTAAAAATATCAACGATGTTTCCACTCGCGCACGTTTCCGACGTAAATATTCTAGGTCACGTATTTGTTTTGCAATGTCCGACCCGTAGCGGTTTGCAATCATAACTTTTAAACTCTCGCGTTGCATGTTTAATGTATAATAGAATACGGGAATTAACGCGAACACGCATTTTACCTTAAAATGCCTAACGTTTCGGCGCAGGTTGCACTCGCCGTGGTCCCAGGCAGACTGGAGCAGCGATGACAGGACTTCGTGTATATGAGGCGGACGAATGTCCATCCACCCTCATATTTTGATTTTTCCAACCGCCACCACACACTACACTAACCGTGTCCCTATTCTGTGAGCTCACCGATTGCGAAACATAGCGAGGTTTTGTAACAGTAATCACTGGATTCCACGTCGCGGATAATTTGAAGCCGTCTTCCCGATTGAAATTTGAGTGTTTCTTGATTTCGATCGCTTCACGAACAATCCTCGAGTAGAAATGTCGTTCAGTGGAGAGGACTTGAGGGCGATGGAACTCAATCCAGTGATTAGTTCCTGCTTCGAGTAGATGTTCCGCAATGGCTGACTTGCTTATTTGACGGTTCTTAACAGCGGCGATATGTTCCTTGACCCTTTCAGCTATCGACCGCTTAGTCTGGCCTATGTAGGAACTACCGCAGCTGCAGTTGATCTTGTAGACACCTGGTGTTTGAAACGGTAGTACATCCTTCGGTGTGCCCACCATGCTGCTGACTTTTGCCCCCGGCGTGAACACTGTGCTGATGCTGTATTGTTTCAATACATTCCCGATCTTATCAGTCACTCCTCTGACGTAGGGCAAGTAGGCGGGCTGTCTGTTGACCTCCGGATGTTTACTCCGTTTCGTGATCCTGTTCCTTCGTCGACTTACGTGGTATCCGTTCATTCGTAGTACCTCCTGAACATGTTCCAGCTCCTTCCCAACATGTTCAGGGTCACAGAGGTCATGAGCTCTGTTCTTCAGTGACGTCATAACGGACTGCAAGTGACGGGGATGGTGATGTGATGTAGCGTGCAGGTATCTATCTGTGTGTGTCGGTTTCCGGTAAACACAGTGTGATAAGGATCCATCGGGTTTCGCGGCAACCCTCACATCTAGGAATGACAACGACCTGTCCGTCTCCATTTCATAGGTGAACCTCATGTTAGGGTGAATGGAGTTTAGGTGTTCTAGATATTGATCTACTTCCTGTTGACCTCCTTGGATAATGCAGAAGATGTCGTCCACATATCTTTTCCAAAGCCGTATGGTTTTTGGTCCGAGTGCCAATGCTTTCTCCTCAAAGTGCTCCATCCAGAGATTAGCCAGTGCAGGGGCAACGGGGCTGCCCATTGCGACGCCATCAATCTGAAGGTAATGTTGGCCTTGGAAAAGGAAGTAGTTGCCGTCCAAACAGTTTTTAAGTAGATCGATATAGTTAAACGGCATCTCGTTGTCCTCTAGCTTGGTCTTTACCACGTCCAAACACTCCTTAATTGGAACATTGGTGAAGAGCGACTCGACGTCAAAACTCACCATGACATCGCCCCGTTCCAATCTAAGGTCCTTAATAATCTGGACGAAATGCCGCGAATCTTTCACAAAAGACGGTGTATTTCCCACGAGTGGCTGCAATACTGACGCAACGTACTTTGCAAGGTCGTAAGTAGGAGAGGCGATTTGACTTACGATAGGCCGCAGTGGTACGTTGGACTTGTGTATTTTGGGCAGGCCATATAATTTCGGTGGTTGGTGCGACTTCGGTTTATACAGTCTCTCGTACTCGTCTTCCGTAAAAAGGTCCTTGTTGTCCTGTATCAGCGTCCGTATTCGTCGTGTTACTCTAGCCGTAGGGTTATATGATACCGGTTTATATACCTTGTTATCACATAACAAATCCCGAACTTTCTGTTGGTAATCAGTTGTATTCATCACTACAGTGGCGTTTCCCTTGTCGGCCTTAAGCACTAATATATCCCGGTTATCCCGAATAAGTTTCAGTACAGAATAAGTTCGAGTTGTGTAGTGAAACCCATGAGCGTAAGTTCTCGAAGGAGTACAACCGAAGGTATGTCGAGAAAAATACGTCACCGGCCGTTCCCGATCCACTGACTAAAACCGTCGTAAACCTTTCAAATGTGAGTTTAGACCAACCTACGATTAACATCTTGGCCAAAGGCATGAACTTCGCACTAACGCCTAAGCGAATTCCGTTCGAAAGTGTAATCAGTAGCGTCGAGGAAACGATTGCTCGTAATAAAATACCGCCCGGCGACGCCGATACCCTGCGACAGGACGTTGCGGTTATATTACGAAAATCGAAGGTTCCAGCGAGTAATACCACTGCAGAAGAGCGTCAAGCACTGAAACTTATTCGGGATAACCGGGATATATTAGTGCTTAAGGCCGACAAGGGAAACGCCACTGTAGTGATGAATACAACTGATTACCAACAGAAAGTTCGGGATTTGTTATGTGATAACAAGGTATATAAACCGGTATCATATAACCCTACGGCTAGAGTAACACGACGAATACGGACGCTGATACAGGACAACAAGGACCTTTTTACGGAAGACGAGTACGAGAGACTGTATAAACCGAAGTCGCACCAACCACCGAAATTATATGGCCTGCCCAAAATACACAAGTCCAACGTACCACTGCGGCCTATCGTAAGTCAAATCGCCTCTCCTACTTACGACCTTGCAAAGTACGTTGCGTCAGTATTGCAGCCACTCGTGGGAAATACACCGTCTTTTGTGAAAGATTCGCGGCATTTCGTCCAGATTATTAAGGACCTTAGATTGGAACGGGGCGATGTCATGGTGAGTTTTGACGTCGAGTCGCTCTTCACCAATGTTCCAATTAAGGAGTGTTTGGACGTGGTAAAGACCAAGCTAGAGGACAACGAGATGCCGTTTAACTATATCGATCTACTTAAAAACTGTTTGGACGGCAACTACTTCCTTTTCCAAGGCCAACATTACCTTCAGATTGATGGCGTCGCAATGGGCAGCCCCGTTGCCCCTGCACTGGCTAATCTCTGGATGGAGCACTTTGAGGAGAAAGCATTGGCACTCGGACCAAAAACCATACGGCTTTGGAAAAGATATGTGGACGACATCTTCTGCATTATCCAAGGAGGTCAACAGGAAGTAGATCAATATCTAGAACACCTAAACTCCATTCACCCTAACATGAGGTTCACCTATGAAATGGAGACGGACAGGTCGTTGTCATTCCTAGATGTGAGGGTTGCCGCGAAACCCGATGGATCCTTATCACACTGTGTTTACCGGAAACCGACACACACAGATAGATACCTGCACGCTACATCACATCACCATCCCCGTCACTTGCAGTCCGTTATGACGTCACTGAAGAACAGAGCTCATGACCTCTGTGACCCTGAACATGTTGGGAAGGAGCTGGAACATGTTCAGGAGGTACTACGAATGAACGGATACCACGTAAGTCGACGAAGGAACAGGATCACGAAACGGAGTAAACATCCGGAGGTCAACAGACAGCCCGCCTACTTGCCCTACGTCAGAGGAGTGACTGATAAGATCGGGAATGTATTGAAACAATACAGCATCAGCACAGTGTTCACGCCGGGGGCAAAAGTCAGCAGCATGGTGGGCACACCGAAGGATGTACTACCGTTTCAAACACCAGGTGTCTACAAGATCAACTGCAGCTGCGGTAGTTCCTACATAGGCCAGACTAAGCGGTCGATAGCTGAAAGGGTCAAGGAACATATCGCCGCTGTTAAGAACCGTCAAATAAGCAAGTCAGCCATTGCGGAACATCTACTCGAAGCAGGAACTAATCACTGGATTGAGTTCCATCGCCCTCAAGTCCTCTCCACTGAACGACATTTCTACTCGAGGATTGTTCGTGAAGCGATCGAAATCAAGAAACACTCAAATTTCAATCGGGAAGACGGCTTCAAATTATCCGCGACGTGGAATCCAGTGATTACTGTTACAAAACCTCGCTATGTTTCGCAATCGGTGAGCTCACAGAATAGGGACACGGTTAGTGTAGTGTGTGGTGGCGGTTGGAAAAATCAAAATATGAGGGTGGATGGACATTCGTCCGCCTCATATACACGAAGTCCTGTCATCGCTGCTCCAGTCTGCCTGGGACCACGGCGAGTGCAACCTGCGCCGAAACGTTAGGCATTTTAAGGTAAAATGCGTGTTCGCGTTAATTCCCGTATTCTATTATACATTAAACATGCAACGCGAGAGTTTAAAAGTTAGAATAGAATGATAGAAGAATAGGTATGTTTAATTTAATCAAAAGTTATTTATTTTTAACTATTTTCTACTGCACTGTACTCGGGCACAATACGTTTCAACCAGTTAGCGAGTAAAGTTAAGAAGGTCATCGACACGTATGAATCCGTCGCTTTTTTGTAGTCATTCGAATTTGGTCGGATAACCTGCGCTGAATAACTGTTTTGGTTTGATATTAATATTTACTTAACACGAAACAGTTGAAGCTGGATATTTTTACTATATATTATTTGATAAATGCACTAATTTTTGGTTTACATCTACACATCTTAGGTTGAGCCAGTTTCTTGTTTGTTGGCGTCAAAGTTATGATGCCGTCGTTTCGACTTTTAGTAATATTATTCATTAACGCTTGTAGGTTCTGTTTTGAAACTTTTTATGGTAATTATAAACAAAAAGATGGAACGAATACAGTTTTTAGCGAGCTTATACGTCTTCTCATTTAGGCGCTACAATATTTTTTTAAGTTTTCAATAAAGCGCGATTACTTGAAAATTATAAATATTATCTGGCATCTAATTATGTCACAAATATGCACAAATTAAGAGCTATTCGTGTATGTTCATTCTACAGGCGCACATAAAATGGTCTTGGAGATACACGAATTTGCAAAACGTTACTGCAGCGAGAAACGCAATATCTCGAAAACCTGAAGACGCACAAATTATATTTATGGCGCACATACTTGCACAAATATAAGCTCTCTGCCCATGTATGTATTTTATCTCTCCGATAATTCGTCTAGAATTTTCTTGCTAGAACAACGTTACTCCAGCAGGAATCGTTTTTACGTTTTTTTTTCAAAACTACAACATGCACAATTTTTTTATGCGGCGCACATTTACAGCAGATTGCGCACTAATTATACGTTCTACTTATATCACTCTAGGTGACACTTTCTTGCTGGCGTAACGTACACTAGTCAGTCTTTGATAAATCAATAATTCGCAACCTTCTTTCACAATTCAAAACACATGTAACGCACCTATTTCGATTCACATATTCATAGTATAAAGTACAAAAATCATGATTTACTTAAACTCAAACCGCACGCATCTAACCCCAGTCTCACACAAGGCAACATTATCACACAACGATAACTATCAATACAATTTCAATTGTGTTGCCAAATATCGACACATGTCTAACAATACGCTCAAGGAACATCCTGTATGCACATTCAATACCTTCAAAATTACACCTTAATTCCTAAGTGATAGAGTTCATTTTCATACCAATGTTGTGATAATCGAAGGGAATTCGGCAATGCTTTGTATAGGTACTTGAAGTAAGGGGATACGAGATTATGTTAGTAATTGTGTCTTAATAGTATTTTAGTTGAATGGTCTACGAAATTGTAGGTTTAGTTTGTTTAATGTATAATTTTGGTAATTGATTTTGAGTAGGGCTAATGTTTAAAATGGCTCTTCTTTTGTCAAACACAACGTAGTTACTAACACTTTTAAAATGCTTTTATACAATTTTTGCCTTGCCTTTTGATGCCTTGTATTAAAAGTATCAAAACTTTTTAACACTCTACACTAAGTACCTACCAAACAATCAATTAAATACAAGTTAGTATAAACATTTTTTTTGTATCTAAGTGGGAAAAAAATACATTCTTTCAGAAATAACAACTTCAAAACGACACAAATTAAGGTCTAACGGCCTGTTTGATCAATGTTATCTATCACTTTTTCCACCAGATAGCAATAGCTCCAACAGAACACCTATTAACCCGTGGGTAAAGCGTAAGTCTTAACATAAAAAGCGTCAGTCTACAGCAACACTAACACAACTAACGAAATAAAACAATTGAGCAAAAAACCAAGCTCACTGGTCTTCTTCATCTTCCAAACTAAATTCAGCTTTGCACGCAGATATTACGAGACGGGGTCGATAAAGCCCCGTGCCATCGGGGGTTCGAAGCCGAGGGTTGCCACCACGCCTGTAGTGCAGAAGATCGCTGACTACAAGAGGGAGTGCCCTTCGATCTTCGCGTGGGAGATCAGGGACCGTCTTCTAAGTGAAAACGTGTGCAATAACGACAATATACCTAGTGTGAGTACCATTTTTGATTATTTGCTTTATAATAATGATTTATGAATGTGTGATTGAACAATCAAAAAGTTCTAGGTATTTTGTTTTAAGAAAATAATCGTGTTCAATGGTTTGCATTACTATTTTCAGTTGTGTTTCTAGAGTTGTAGCAGCCTAAGTAGGCTGCATTTTATATTTTGAAAAAGAGGCAAGGGTTCTTTTGCGTCTATCTACCCCTATGGGAATAAGGCGTGATTTGATCTATCTTTGTTACATACACCTCAAAGTTATAAACGTAATACACTTGAGTAATGTTAAAACTATCAATAAAACCAGTCTATGGTTTGGTGCAGCTGTATCGAATAAGTTACCACCACGAGCAGCATAATAAATGACAATAATATTTCGCGACAAAAATGCGATTTCGTGATCTAAAATTTGTAGACGTAGCTTAAAATTAGGTAGTGAAATTCAGGGCCCAAAAGGCACTAAAGCGTTTATATCAGATACGAAGTAGCTTTCATTTACAAAAACGTTCCCTACACCGACATTTTTCTCTCTCTAAGGAAGCTTAAATATCATTTTGCGACTACTCATCTCTGAACTAATTCAGTTAAAGGTTTCTTAACCCCATTGATCACTGGTTTGTGTAATTGGCTATGAACGCCTCAATTATGTGTTTAAGTTCATTCAAGCTAATCTGTAGACATCTAATTATGAGACCAGAACCAACTTGAAAATAATCTCAGGTTTATCATACATGTGTTGCAGCAAACAATAACCTAATCGTAATCTATAATACCACGCTGTATGGTAATTTCAATGGTTTACATTATACCTATTCATAGTTAATCCATTCAGCCGTCTGTTCGTCAATCAAACAATACGACTATCGATGCTGGTCAAAATATTATCGAATATCTAATTAAAATTCACAAAACATATGCTGCCCATTGTGTCGACTTCAAAATAATCTGGACATAGTTCAGTGACAATAATTCTCTGTAATCCAATTTCGTAATTTTACATTTAGGAGCATATGTTTCGGACGGGCGCGGGCCTATTGTCCGAAAGTCTTTTCAAGATGAACCGTCCTCTACACTCTATAGTATCCATACTCCATTCTGTTATTGACGATAGCTTATAAAATTTTACTTCGGAATGTTTGATGCCGTTTTATTAGGTTTTTGTATGGGACAAAACCTCGTCTATTATGCTTGGGAGTTCATAAATTTTTCTATTGGACGCTATTAGGAGTCTGTCAACTTTTATGTCAATAACAAATTGAAAAGAATTGTGATTATTGAGTGCTCAAAGGAATAAAAGGATGATTTTCTTAAGGACGTAAATAAATCCTTAACGGATAATATGACTAGGGTCCACACATATTTAAAGCTCTGACCTTTATGAAGTGATTATATTTTAAAATAGAAGACCTGAATATACCATTTTCTTGTCAGCTCAAACTTTTCGCTTTCGAAAAAGAGCGATGAACTTCATCAAATCTCAGCATTGTTTAATTTTCTTGCTTAAACAAACAACAGTGACTGACATTAAATGTCATAAAGTATATATTAAAACTTTATTTAACATATCTAACATTTGTTTAATCACATATCTAACTGGTACATCTCATTAGAACAAACATTCGAGTTATGACGACTCCCATAGCCTCCACAATGATATATTTCACATAAATCTGGGCCACGGCAAAGGAAATAAAAACCATACGGAGATGCAATTACAACGACATCGTAAAACGCATGTAGAGTAACGAGATACGAGAACATTCTATTAATGAGATGAGTAAAAAAACACTACAGAAATAATAAAAACCACGTTCACAGCGAAAAATATCACGTACAAGATATAAAATAAAGCCATTGGCGCAGTGACACGGTCGGTAATCGAACCGGACGGCTCCGACATCTGCCGGCCAATCATGGCAAAAAATAACAAAATGAAAAATTGGTAATTTTTAGGGGTCGGCGCGCGTGCCACGTAAACGAATCAGCTAGGATACGTAACTGAATATAGACAATTTTCAGCTGCGGTGGAATCGCAACATCGGCCGGAAAAATCTGATCAAGTTTGTAAAGATTTAAAAAATAATTTTACGATCAAAACAAGTACTTCAATCTCTAACATTTTCATGATTATAAAATTTCTCGTTTGTCATATCACCATCTGCACTTTTGCAAAATCAATTTGTATTTTTTTCTGCACACTGGACCAATTTTTCTGTTAATAATGTCACAATTGTAAAATATCATGTTTTTGTTGCGATCCGTGGCACAAAGTAAACACTCGGTGACACATTGAATGGAGCGAATAAAAAAATCTTTTGTCCTTTTCGAGTGTTGAGAATCCGACATGTTGGTTTTGTGGATATGTTACATTATCTGTCACGGTATTTGCCATTATTTGGACATAATAGACAATGTCAGAATCGTTAAAAAGTTAACCGACATTTTATTCTTACGTCATACTAGTACATTTCTTAAAACAAAAAACTCGATTCTCCCAAAAACATCATTCACGTTTTCATTATGAAATTGTCCACGACATACATATAACTACAAGTCAAAACGGCTTCCAATTTGTAGGCAGTAAGTTGAGACAGTAACAGTCCTACACATATCCACGAGCCCAAGAAATTAAGCCTCAAGCCCTATATCAAAGCCGTCTGGCACATAAAGCCGTACCTATAACTAATCATAAAAATACCTACATTATCCACCCTACATAACAAGAGGACACAAAATCGAAATACCGAAAGCCCCTAGAAGATTCGGCGCCAAAGGGGCTATTTTTATGACTGTCGTACCTACGCACTCGGCCCACTGGGCAAATAGGTGAAAGGGACAGGGTGATGGGTCCACACGTGTGTTAGAGCGGGATAGACGTATGTCGTGCGTTCCGCTGCCTAGTCATAACGGTCGAATGGGCGTGATGTTTCTTACCAACTAAAAGCGGACAAAAATACGTGGAACAATCGATGACGGCCGGCTGCAGAACGGTGTAAGTGTAAAAGTGTCGGAGCGGCTTACGCGATGTCAGCGCGCTGCTATGAATATTCTTACTGAACTTGGATATGCAAATCGTTTATATTGGATTTCTCTTAAGTTTTGTTGTTCGTGTTATGCGACTTACTTTCTGTTTAGAGTTTTACTATACTTGTTTTGTATGCAATTTTACTTACAACTTAAATACCTTAACTAAAAATTTTATTCAGTATAATATTCTTTAAAATGTTATTTTTTAGAGATCTTCAAACTTCTAATAGAAAAAACTAAGTTATTAAACCAAAAGTCAAATCAATACATTTAAACAACCTACAAACAGTACTCTAAAACTTACATAACACATTATAAATTTCCCTGAAAGCAATTCATCAAAAGAGGGTCCACACACTTACGCCTGTTTGCTCCTAGGGCGCGATACAATAATTCCACGTTTACGCGTGAATGCACAGAATATTCGATATCTCTTTCTCACTTGTGGTTATGCTATAAGGATCTGCATCGAGTTGTATTGCTGGCCTTGTCTAACAGATTAACGTCAACTGCTTACGATGGCATAGGAATTGACGGTTTTAAATCCAGAGATATTTTATGGTAATGTAAGGGAATGAACTTGCGTGTTAGGTTTTCTGCCTTACGTAATGACTATGAACTGTTTAGCGATACTATTTTAGTAGAATGACGCAAATTTTACAATAGTACAAGTTTAACAATAGAAACGTAAAATTGAAATAAGTAGTCTAGACTTTTGTGTATGTTCTTGTCAGTGACTCTACCGGCTTTACTCTTTCTAAAGTAAACGTCAATTGACGTAACTATGAAACTTATAAATAAGGTGAACTTCTTGATTTTGTAGATATAATGTTAGGTAAAAATATAGGCACGATTAGGAACCTCTTATTTCCGTTTTCTGTATACATGTAGCGAAATAAATAAAACCGGGGTTTAGTAGGACAGTAAATTGTTAAGTTACCTTTAAAAATCTAATATCGATTTAACCTGCAAAACCATTCGCGTAAAAGGAAAAACAAACAAAAAATCAATTCACCTTCCCTATCAATTTCTTAAGAATCGAAATTCGAAAATAGAAAACAATGTAGGCAACCGCAGAGCAAAGGAAACGCGGCAAACATCGCCAATCAACAGTTGCCCAAGGACCGTTAAATACGATTTGGAGACATCTAATTTAAATTTAGAATTCATGAGTTCGATCGAGCGAGGCGCGACGAACGCCGCCTGATTCTGTTTTGTTTCGGAACTAGAACGTTTTAGGATTGCTCGCAATTTTGTGCTACTGATAACTGTTGCTTTTCGTATCATGCACGATTTTCTCTTATATGAAGATAATTATTGTGTTTCTAACAATGTTTTGTATAAGAAATGGCTAAAATGAAGATCTTGGCTAACTTTACGCAGGGTATAGTTAAACATTATGACATATTTTGTTGCAAATATTAGGCCAACTTTACGCAGGCTATAGTTAAACATAATGACATATTTTGTTGCAAATATTAGGCAGTGAAGCTGAATCTAAATACGCTGTTCGTAAATTCCTGATTTTACCTCGAAGTAAAGTTACATCATCGCATCACTCAACCAGTATCTCAACTTACTTGAAAAATAATATCCAAAACACATTTTCACCGATAAATTTTGTATAGCCGAACTTTAGTCAGAATTAGTGTGTGAAATTCGACACCACCAAAACGCTACTGTGTAGCATTTCGGTGGCTTCGTACATAACGTACGTTGTATGTGCGTGAACGATCTCGTTTTAGTAACACGCAATACGCCTGAAATTGGAGACACCTTTAGTTTCGTTTAAAATGTCGCAAGGACGACGTGTTTACGGTTTTTTGTTCGATAAATCGTATCGTTCCGATATTACTTGTTGGCTGTTTTTAAAATTTTGAAATAAGAATTAAGTAATTAAGGTCAGATACTGGCACTTAATAATTTATGATACATTCGTTTGAAAAACTGTTCGTTCTAAAATTGTAAAAATTAAATTATTTTATCACACCGTTTTTTACTATTGAAAAGAACTAAACGAAAAATCCAGCCACTCTTTAAAAAGGTTCGTTAATAATAATTGTAATGAACTTATTATGCAGCATTGAAATTTTGGTAAAGTATTGCCGTGGAGTTCGCCAAATTATCATCGAAATATAAAGTTTGTATTTTTACAACGGTGTACCCACAGTTAACATTTGCTTGCCACGATCTCAATATTTAATTAACTCGAATGAAATAATATTTTCCTCAATAATATATTATGAATATTCACGTAAATGATTAACGTGCTTATTAATTCAGGTCCGTGGAATGGCGACCGCGTACACCGTAATATTGACATGGTTAAGCAACGACGGCATGCAAATACTCTAGATTGGTAACCGTTTACAATCAGAATAAGTAATGAATGCAAAATTAAATAAAATATAGTGCTCTAGAACGTCTAAAAAAATACAGTAAAATTAAAAACCTCCTCCTTTTTTTAAATCGCTTAAAATTATTTTGCCTAGACCTAACCTACAACCTTTTTGCTTTTACTTAGATTCACGTGAAACAAAATAATATCAACTTTATTTTATTACTTTCACAATTACGCCATATTTAAAGCCCTGCGCATATTTACAATTACAAGTTAAGTAATTATTTGACATCAATACGTTATTTAAAACGTTGTCCCCATGAGCCGAATGTCCCCTCCGTCACACACTCTTGCTTACATTTACACGGAATGTGACGTGGGACATGTTCGATACTTCTCTTCATTATAAATAGTCAAATAATTTATTATATTAATGTTGATGTACCTACTGTAAAATAATGTAATACCATTATGTATTTAACATTGGTTTGCTTGATGTTTTAGCTATTCTTAAGAAGGACGTAAAATTATTTTGACAACGGATGGTCTGGTAATAATTAATGGTGTTATTTTTAGTTACTTTTACATACAAAAATTTGAGACCAACACAAAAAACACTCCAAAAAACAAGGTGTTCTTAGTACGTACGCCTTTTGACGACAAACAACTAACGTGTAGATGTACTTTAACTTTAAAAAATCGCGATTATTAAATAACAACTTACGACAGTAACTACGAGTCCAGTATATCAGCTTAGCCTTTCTTGCAAACTATGTTGGAGTCGGCTTCCAGTCTCACCGGATGCAACTGAATATCAGTATTTTACATGGAACGACTGCCTATCTGACCTCCACAGCCCAATTACCTGGGATATAACTCGATACCCTTCGGTAAGACTGGTTGCCAGACTTTCAAGCTTCTGACTACTGTTAACAACCGTCAAAGACCTTCGAAAATGTCAACCGGGACCCACAATTTGACCTGCCTTCCGAAACACGAAAAAACTTGATATGTAAAATATGGTCACCCATCCACAGAACAACCTCGGCAATGTGGCTTAACTTCAGAGATCGATCCGCGCGGCTGTTGTTAACTAAGCCACATTTTTATCCATCGTTATTTAAAGCGTTGTCCCATGAGCCTGCTTGCCCCTCGGTCACAGTCTCTTACTCTCGCTTACACGCAATGTGACGATGTGAGTCTGTCACTCCCCAGAGTACCATTCCGTAATGAGTATTGAGGACTTTATACTTTGTTTATTTTGCCTACAGTGACGTAATTAGGAGGGCAGTAGACGAATGAGTAAGCTAGTCATATGGATTTTAATTGTTAAGTTTTGAATAACATTTTTTAAACAATTTTATCTTTTGGTGTGAAATACTGCGAAAGTGTTGTTATTTTGTGTGTTAAATATTGTGATATATGTTTCGATAAAACATTTAGGGTAAATTCTGTTTGAAGATTTTTATTGTTTATCGTATTTTTAAACGGCGAGTTGGAGCAATGAATGAGATGTCATGAGTCTTTTTGTTTAAGTATAAGATTCGATGCCCTTCTCTTGAATAAGCCAGTAAATCATATTCTCAAGTAGTTTCTCTATAATAAACTATCATATTTTGCACAACAAAAAGCCCCACTTCAATCTAAATCACCGACAACAACTTAACATCCATAATGAACTGAGACAGAACGCCCCAATCTGTGCTCCCTTAGAGAATTGCAAAAAACTACCCCTCCGACCGCACCCCACAACCGCTTTTCACCGGGGAATCGAAGCCGGGTCTCCGCGGGTTAACTGTGTACGTTAAAATGTTTATAGATAATACTAATAGTAATTCTAGGGGTCCCTGTATGGGTATTTGTATTCATTGCTATGGGTTTTTGTGAAGGCACCTTTGCAAGTTTGGCAGTGAATGGTCACGGAAAAGTGGATAGATTAATGTAACATGGCTTTCCATTCAATGTGAATAGTTTCTTTGTATGTCTTTTTGGGGCTAGATCGTTTAGGTGATTAAGTACTTACTCGTATTATTTGTGACTTTGATTTTCTGGTAAATAGGATTAAAGGAAGTTTCGTTTTCTATGAAATACCAATGACGGAGTAACGTTGACTGAAGATTTTTTGTCAAGTAATTAATTTGAGTGGTAAATGCTTGACATTTCCTTTTTTAGGATAGTAACACTAAGGATTAGTTGTCTAATGTCACGGAGCCATACAAACTATGTACCTACACAAAATACAACCAAATCTTATTGCAGACGACACGCGACGCAGAGAGTTATCAGCTAACCCTCGCTAAATTTTGTTTCAACGACAGCCATTTCCATATTTCAAAAAACACACAATCATACAAAACGATCTACAAACATAACTAAATCAGATTCAGAACCGTTCTGTCATTACAAGGAACATCGCTGATCGATGGTGACGTCCAACAAATTCGATTAACCGCGTAAATGTCCATTTTCTAACATATTTTTTCTTTCACGGACCACCTACGTCTTAGTGCTATCGGCCGATGGATGATCTATCGCTTGTCCGTGGTTACGGTAATGAGATGCGCCGGCGCATGTTGAGGGCTGGCAAAGATTTTGTTAATTAATTAGATTAAGTAACTAATACGATTTGATTACAAGTAGATTATTTGTTCGATGAGTTGCTCGCTTACATGACACCATTCCTTTTTTTTGTCTGAGATGATAAGCTACGAGTGAAATTATATTAAGGATTCTTATAACTATAGTACTTAGCACTGTCACTCCAATGTCACATTTTAAATAGCGTGTAAGTACAATTCTATAAAGCAGAAATTAATCTAGAACTACAAAGAAAACATAGTAACATCCAGACGCACCGCCGATGTCCAGTAACATAAAAGGATGTGACGTTTCAAATGATGAACGATTCTCACGTGAAATAAAATAATTCCACATTTTAATGTTGGCGGCCCTGCATGTGACACCTGTCAACTGTCAAAGTGACGTGAGATCGCCCGCGTTCAGAAACGATCGCTAGACGCTATCGTTCGTCGCGAAACTCGATATAATATGCTCGCATTTAATTAGACGTTACGTGTTAGATGTTTATCTCAATAATTATGGTTTACACTTGTTGGTTTTGTTCGTTTGTTGATACTACTAATGTAAAAACTCTATGATTAATGGGTTTTGCACCTAGAACGTTAAATATTCAAATGCTTGTATATTTAAATCGAACTCTAAATTTTTAAACGTAATTTGTTAAGAGTAATTCTGCAGCCGTAAATAAAAATTACAGACAGTAATATTCTCGTCAAAAAAGAGCTATACGAAGGCGGAAAAAAATGTTAAATTTAATTCATATTTGTATTAACAAATTCAAGGAATAACAAATAATATAAAACAGTTTTAAACAATATAGTCGGTGCTGGGTGTTGTCGCGTTGCGCACGCGCTCTCCCGCCTGTCAGAGAGTTGAGAGCTGTCAGATATTGGGTTACAACCATGTACGGTAGTACCGGCTTATAAACCTTGCGCTAAGTATTATAGACGCGCTTAATAATTGGTATTTTATTATATATGGACTGATTATAAGTGATATGGTAATGAGATGCGGTCTATTTAATAATGGCGACTTTTAACGTTGACTAGATTGTTTGTAAGTTCGATCGTTTAAAAAGATTTCTTGGGTTAAAAGTAATTATATGGGTTCATTCAAGTTATAAACTATCCAGATGCAAAATTTCATCAAAACCCTATCAGTAGTTTTTGAGTGACAGGATAAGAAACGTACATACATCTTCACAAACTTTCGCAATTTATAATATTAATTTATATAATACTCTTTCATTGTTGCAATTATCCGCTTTTAACCTTAACTTTATTTAAGTGTTTATCAAAAGTCGGTTACCTCAAAGTAAGTCTAAAAATGTAAGTCTAATGTAAAAAAAAGCATTAACAACTGCGTAAACAATTGTTCATAATCGTACCAAAAATAACAAAAGTATAAAATCACTGAAAGGCGTATGTACATTTTTTTTAAAAAAGCTCGTTATAAACCCCTGTATACACGGTCGGCACACATTGCCGCGCGTCTAAAACTGCCGAAAGTTTTAGACCCTTCACACACATCGCTGGACACTAATTCGACTTGCTCGTATCTAAAAGGACGTAACTCAATATTATAAAAATAAGTTACGTAACATTTACACATTATTATCTGTAGAATTTTATATTATTTTGTGGAATAATTTTGTATAAAATTGGTTATTTATTGTTGGTTTTAACATTTTACATAATTAACTATAAAAACCTTCATATGTATTGAAAATAAGGACACTTTTTTGTTAAGAGTTTTCGAATAAAAAAAAACCTTCCTCCATTAAAGATTAAACATACTAAAACCCCTATTAAAATGTATCAAAAACACAAATTCAATTAGCAATACAACACAAAAGATAGTTTTAATGCAACAGCTGCGTTCAGTCTAGCGTTATAATAAGGAGGCCTGATATTTCAAATAATGACAACTGAACAAATACCGCCATTAAAAAACTAACCTAGAGGACGCGTGCTGGCTTTAAAAAGTTTTTGTTCGGAATTTAAAGTTTAAAAGTAAAACTGTGTCATTCGATTTTTGTCAATTGAAAATGATGGCTTGAGGCTAAGATTGAAGAAAAAGCTTGAGGCTAGTTTAAAATAGAATTGAGTTAAAGATTTTTTTGTTCTAAAATCATTTGCGACCCGTCTTTATTTTTGGTTTATGATTTTCTACGGCTTTTGAATATTTTCCGGAGAAAAAATAAATTACTTATTGCGCCATGGTATTCTTTCTCTACTCGCTGAAGAGATATCACACAATCGGATTTAGTCTTGATTTTGTTATGTTATTTATTTTTTAGTAATGGGTTTTTTTGTTTAATTGCCTGCCACGTATCGTTAAAGGTCAATTTCTAAGCAACTAGTTCACTAATATTGATACGAGGATAGGGTTCAATGACCTAAATATTGCATCAAAGTTTGCAACAAAATAAAATTCATTCAATTTCACGTCAACTAATCACTTCAAACAAAAATATTCACGTGCAATAGAAAAAAATAAATCCACTGCCATTCTAATAGGAACGTGTACGGTCTTTAATCTTTCCGTGTACCCATCTGATTGGCCGCTCGCCTGTCACGAACAGAATTCGCGTTTAAATGCAACGCTCCTATTGGTTAGCCCGGTGTCACTCGGTGCTCGAAATTCAAAATGTTTTCGTTATAATAGAACACTTTTTGCTCTTATTGGTGCATTTGAATTTAGTAATTGGTTTTCAATCAGAATTGTGTTTGAGAATAATTTCTAATTTGACCTTTAGAACAAACTGGTTTCGTTTCAGGGTTTCCCACGGTACATAGATTTCAATTTTTGATTATTATTGTCATCTATCTGCAGTAATCTGCACTAATTTAAATAGCTGAAGTTTTTTGTTTGTTTAGATACGCTTATCTCAGGAACTACTGATTCGATTTAAATAAAAAAACACTAATTGGAATCAACAACCACTTGTTCTGGAGTCTAGATAGACCACTATGCATTTAGAGATTCACATGAAATGAACTGCATCATAGAGCTAGTTTTAAATAAATAAAAATACCTTACCATAGAATACTGAACTGGAAACTTTTATAACTCCAAATCGAAAACAAAAATTAACGAAAATTTTCTTTTAAAAACATCTCAATTATGTATTTTATCTTACTTTTTACCTTTTACTATGTACAGTGTTCGACACAACTATCAAAAGCTCTGTATTTCCAAATATGCCTCATCCACCCACATAACAATAGACATAGTTGTACATATACTATGTAGACGTATAGACACATTATCTTCCATTAGCGGTACAAGGGATTAAATCAAACGTGAGGTATTACGAATTAATACTTATATTTATAGTCAGTTTATTTTAAGTGAAGTTGTTACTACTGTTGGAAGGGTGGAGTTGGTATATTGAATATTTATTTTTAATATTCGTAAATATTATTTTTTGTTTGAAAAGTTTTCCTGACTAGTGGAAAGTGTTGCAAGCAACATGTGAAGACATTATAATTATTGGTTTATGGAAAATAGTACAATACACACTGATTTATACTAATAAGAAAAATATATTCTTAAAATAATCGACTAATAATATACTCATAGATAAAGTCGTTCCTATTTTTGTTTACTACTCTGTTTATTCATACTATTTATAGCAATATCAAATATGAATGTAATTAAAATTTAATTACACCTTATATATTTTTAGGTGAAAATGTAACAATAAATATTGAAAGAGCACAGCCGCGGCACAAAGCCATTCATCTTCCATTCCAAATTTCGATTACGAACAAAATACCTACCGAGAAACACTCGGTACATTGTAATGGCGGGGGCGATTTCCCGGCCGGGGAAAAATACATTTCCACCGTTGCCAATGGCAACGCGAAAACAGATATTATACCCGAGGACGCCCCACAATATATAACTATAAATACTATGACACGCTAAAATGGGCATACATAGAATTTTATACTTGTGTGAGTTAGGTTTTTACGCATGCGTAGTTTTCGGTGAAAGTAGATAGATATTGGGGTTTTTAGGCCCTACGGGGGAGGGTGCGGTCAGAGGGGGAGGGATGCCCTAATCTGTGTCCCTTTGAGGCGCCCGATTGGAATTTAGTAATCATATTAGATTTTAAATTACACGTGTTTGCAAGTTAAAAGGGTGGGGTGCGTTGGCAATTTATTTCCTATTAGATAGTTGTTTGCCGGCTTGTAGGGATGCAGACTCGGCGAATTATGTACCGACGTGTAATCAACCCGTGCTCTACACGCTCTTTAATCATAGAGGGGTATATGAAACGGTTTTTTGTAGGTAAAGCACTGATCTTGTACGACCATGTAATCATCTTTATAGAGTAAAAAATACATTTAAAGCCTTTCAGCAATATGAAGGTAAAGGTGTTTTAATGACTGAATGAATTTTCTTTAACGTTAACATGTTAGCATTTTTGTACAGATCTATTGGTTATTACAATTTAGTTTACGTTTTGCCTTCACGCACGATGCATCGCCACGAAAATAACGCAAAACTGTAGTGTTTCAAAACCAAAAACATTTAAAGAAAAATCTACTAAAACTGTGAAAATAAACAGTTACAAATAGCGGGTCATTGGATTCCAATTTGAATATTCACCGCACAGAAAACCTTTAAGCCTTTGAAGCTAACAGACTTTTTTCAACACTACACTTTAGTCTAGCCTCAGTCTAAGCTAAATAATGTTTAACCTATATACGATATTGGACTTTTAACATGGTGTTAAGTTATAGTTGACTATTTGTATCTTTGGTTTCGGTATAGACTAAAGGAAAGTTGTGATATAAAGATATTATTTTGAATCTGTGATTTTGTTGTCATTTACCGTATTCTTATGTGTTTTATAGAATTTTACCCTTTTTCTCTGCAACTAGAAGCAATATTAGCTCTATATATTAATTTTTAAGGCATTCACTACATACACAAAGCTCGGGAGTCTATCATGGAATTTAAATCAAAGTAAACTAAAATTCTATTTATAATTGAACAGTTGGTACGGTTTGTATTTATAAACTCGATTACGCAACAAATCGGACTGTGAATGGCACAAAGGTTTCATCCTACTTTTACACGGAGCCACTGACTAATCGGTTTCAATCGACCTTTCATTGCTTTGCAAATGTCAGACGGAAACTACTAGCCACAGATGCGGTTTATTTTGTACTTATTTGTACCAATAAAACGGTTGTTATGTTTGTTTATTGACTATTACTACTAGACTATATACTTCATTTATTTTTCTAACTATGAGTAAAGTTTTGATAAGTCTCGCCCACAAAAATAGCCGTTGTCTTACTTTAACTACATTTCAAACATACATACATACATACATACATACATAAAATCATGTCTTAGTCCCACATAAGGGTAGGCAAAAACTAAAGATCTTCGGTCTCTGCATCTTACTGCTACATAAAAATATGTGTTTCCCAACAATATACTGGCCGTTACAGAATTATTATCACTCACTCGCACTTGTCTTTTAATAGAAAAAACAAAAGCTTTTCCGAGCATTAACCGATTTCAATTCACATTATAAAGTTATTTAAGCGATTAAACAGTGTAAACAAAACACAATGCTGTATTCTGGTCTTCACGTCTAAAAATAATCATTTCGAATGATATAACGACAGTCCAGAAACGCGTTATCGCAGTTCTCACGAGCAAAACAAATAAAAGTTCACGATGATAGTGATCATATTCATCATTATTACGTCGATATTCTACATAACTCTTTCTGTAACGAAACATTGAATAACTGACTTTTTGTGTTACTGAACCTAGGTATATTAAACTAGACTCCACATGACAACCATGACATATTTTGTTATGGAAAACTGCTCAAAACACGTCTCTAATATCACTTACTGTGAATAAACGTATAGTGTATTGGTCTCAGACGCAATATTGCCTATATCAACCACTTTAAACAATTAAACACATTCTGAACGACAGACAACCACTGCAAGGACATTTTTCTGAAACATTTAAAAGAGATTTTCTTTTTGGTTGGCCACTCCATCTACACATTCACCAACCGATTTTGCATTAGATCCATACTTTTCTTCCATTACTAATTGACTCCATTCTCCAGGTTTCCTCCATCAACCGAGTGCTTCGGAACCTAGCATCGCAGAAGGAGCAAGCAGCATCAGCGCAGAATGACAGTGTGTACGAGAAGTTACGGATGTTCAACGGACAGGCGGCCACGGGCTGGTGGTATCCCGGCCTTCCAGCCGCGCCAGCTGCCCCGGCGATACCTGCGCCATTACCACCTCAGCTCAATAGGACTCCTAATGCTGAAGAGCATAAAAGAGGTAAGATTTAAGACATATTTTCCTCAATTTAAACTAAAAATTATTCACGCCATTGTGCTCCACGTGATTTAGACGTTTGTTCTATTTATTGGTAGTTTTCCTTCTTCAGATATTTTATTTTAGGCTTTCGATTGAAGATCAATTCTCGATAATATTGCAGTATAGGATTTTTTAGAAGGTTTTGATTTTTTTATCCACGTGTAATAAGAGACAGCAAAATCTAATCTTATGACATTATGACCGTCTACGTAACAAACAAAGAATTGGATACCGATTAGTACCTAAAAAAGTTTTTGCGGTTCACAATCAAGCAATGTTTTCAGTGACTGTTCGCCACATACTAATCCTATAAATCGATGAATCAGAACTTATTTTTTTGAAGAATTCCTGAACCACAGATTTATAACTTAGCACACCAAATTCAAAAAGCGGAACATGTCTCAATCGCTTGCACAGCACTTTGGTATGGACGTTATCTATCGACACATAGTGTACTATGACGTCATCGGTAGATGTTCTTTTCCTATTTCGCTTTGACGCCGCGTCGCGACTCGAGCCGTGCCTTTGGGACCGTTAGGGTTGACACTTGTTACTTTACGTCGTTTGTAGGATTGGATAGGTTTGCCAGCTTTTTCTAGTTTCAATATTGAATTGAATGTTGGGAAAAACTGTAGTTCGGATCCATCTGTGAGGTAAAGTTTGCTAGGTATTATTTATGATAGAAGTGCGTTTTCAGTATCGTATTTGCAATTCAAAATTAAGATCAGTAGTTTTAATTTATTAATGTGTAAGTATAAAAAATCGTTTCTCTACTATCTAACAACGGAAAACAGCAAACCAAACTAATTGTCGACCGACCTATTCCAGTCTCTGTCTTATGCTTATCCAAATGAATGCATTTGTTTCTTAAAAAATGGGAAAATCTTTATATTTATTAAACACTACGTTACTTTTAGATCTGGTTTAACAAAATAAATGGAATTAGAACACCTTCTTCTAATCAATAATAGCTACAAAGTCGTACAAAAAAATTGAGATATTATTTCATATCCAGTTGAGTAACACTAGTAGCCCTGTGCTCCCTTCTTGAGGCGGAGTGGGGGGGCAGGTGGGGGGCGCGTTGTTACCGAGTTTCTTCCCAAACACCTCGCCACTCGGCTGTGGCGGCCTCACAGATTATATGCCTGCTTTTGTGTTTTATTCCAACCCGTAGCTTGTTCTATGTATGTATTCGGATGTTTAAATATCGATTATTTGGGGTAGTTGTGTGTGAAATGTAAGGATAGGTACGGTTAGAATCCTAGATAGAGTTTTAAACGTTAACTGTAGCAGTTTATTGCGAAAAAACAATATGCTTTAATACTTTAAATAAAAATATCGTATGTAAGTCAAAATCAAGTCATTTATTAATTAAGGTCAAATGTTAATACTTATTATAAAAGAGACGTAACCATTAATGAATCTACGAGTAATTTTAACGTCTATCATAAGTGTCAGCATTCGTAGAAGTACGAGTAGATGATAGTATCCATGTAGAACAGTTGTAGATTTAACTAAAATTTAATCAAAAATCTGTCGACTGAAGCTTGTCCTACTTAATACTTGAAACTAAATACGACTATGAATCCCATAGATATGTAACATTAAAATAAAAATAAATTTTAAGAAGTTCAAGTAAACACTTCGTAGAAAATCCATTCAAGTCTGTTACAACATCATTTAACTTTCAAAATTCCCTTATAAAACTAAAACTAGCACGTGTTCAGTCATCTCGTACGGTGCTAATAAACTCACTCAAGTGTGACCTCCTCTCAAAAATGACCTCAAGAGCTCATGTCAGAGGTCCAGATTAACCCTTTGACTCCTCCAAGTGGGAGGTAAGATACAGAAGGTTAAACACCTTGGTTCTTTCAGATCACTGGTTCAGTTTTAACTGTTCTTTGTTAGGAAAGAAATTGGGTGGAAATTATGTAATAATAGTGATTATTTTCAATGTTTGATAACTAGTTTTGGGACTAAATGCCAATGTTGAAAATGTATTGTAAGAAAAATCCGTTGTTAATAAACAAAATACAGGTGAACTATTTGAGAGTAATGTGTCGTTTATATACCTACTATAGTTTTAAGTACTTTTTAGTATACTAGAATCTAGATTTATACTACACATGTATTTAAAAAAAAAATTACATTACATACTTTTTCACTATCTCGGATCTCCGTAACAATAGAGGATTAAGGCCTACCTTTAATAAAATATCATAACGTACCTTATTGAACTACTGCCATGCACATAGGCTGTAAACTTTTCTTCATACTTTCCACGTGTAGCCATTGTTTATCCGGAGCACGTGACATGAATCCATGCTGAGTGCCAACCGACGCTAAACAGAGGTACTCTTCCCTCTTTCCCTCTTTGTAAGGCTTGCTGCACACGTATTCGGGTCGGCATGTTCGGTTCGGCAGTATTTATCACACAACAAAACCGATTCGAAGCACTTATTCAGCTTGTGTCGATCGGGTATCTACCCTTCGAGTCCGATCGTCACAATTTGGTTTATACATTCAGGCATGGCAATGACGAGGATAATTTTTGCCGAACATTCATCTACAAATATTCGGTTTTGCCGCCCGGCTAGGCCGATTAATGTCGAACCGAATATGTGTGTATCAAGCCTTACAATCCACATTTTTGTTTTACCTCTCAGCAAGATGAGTTCTGTAGAACTCAAACCACTTGGTACAAAGTTTTCAACGCGTTATTCAGTAAAACAAAAGAGAAAATTGTTTCTTTATTCAAATATGCTTGTCTGCTTGTTTTATACGTTTTGATATTGGCTTTGTCTGAGATGTAAAGGAAGTAACGATAGCATTCTTAAAGGAAATTAGTTTGCTGTAATCTCGTAATCATGTTTTCCTTCCTTGTGCTTTTATTAGCAGAGATAGGAGATCAATATGTTAAAAACTCGTTTAACGTTTTCTTAATTTTCCTTAATTATGTAAAGTAATGTAATCTAGCATTTTTCTTGTTTTCTATATTTATTACCTAAAAATTTTAATGACTTACTCAAACATACTTAACAACTTTAATTTAAAGTCGCTCCTAGACTATTGCACAATATTAATGACATTTTATTTGTATTGAGTATTTTAAAAGATGGCGTACAATCATTTTGTGCCTACAGATTGTTTCGCAATCTGGTAGTACAACACAAGCAACCTTATTGGACAATATTAATAGTGCAGATCCAAAACGGCCTAAGATGCCTTTCTTTGTTTATCCAAAAACCAATTCTCCAGACTTAATTTCATACACATACTGTTAAACATAACCTGTATAAAACCTTATTAACATCATTCAGAGTGTACCAGACATGTATAATATATAATATAACGAATGCTTTCTGCACTTCAAATATCACCGCTGTTTGTGGAGAGAGGGGCCCAGCGTAATTAACTCCGGCACGGTATTCAGTTTTACAAATTCGATTCTCCAAAGGCAATGTCGACTTTTTATATAAAGTCTACTTAGTATGTATTTAACTGTTAATAGTAGTGTTAAAACTATGTTTGTTTGTTGTGTACGATGTCGGAAACTATTAAGCTGATTCGTGCGTTACTTTTGTCGTAGTACTAATACTACAGCCATTATCAATTTTCTATCGAAGTTTACAGATAGATTGCTATCTTCGATTGTAACGTCAAAGTAATCTATCATTAACTAATTCCGGTAGGTATTGCTTATCCATAAATGGGTTATAGAAACCAAAGTGCTAATAAATTGATAGATATTGCTTGTCTTTAGTAAGTAAACAGTGGATAGATAGTGCATTGACGGCCGTAAAAGCTAGGTGCTTTAATATTATAAAGTGTATCAAATCGTGAGACTAGACTTTAGTATAAGGATTAGAGACTATTAGTCACGAAATTACTGATCGTTGGTTTATAAAGTGGTTTATTGTTACCTTATTATAGAAGCGAACCTTGTATTGGTCCTATAATATTTATTTGTTTTCATTCAATTATTACGTTAATCGAATCATCATCACCGTTTATTTATTGAATAAAACAATACGCTTGTAGGTACTACTTACACTACATTTACATACATATCTTTATTAAATTAAAATTTTAACAAGATGTAATTCAAAGCTTTTCCTGCACATTACAGTTCGCCTTTGTCTGGGATATATTTTCAACAAACTTAACTATGTCATCGACCTTTTATTAATCGAATCATACACAACAAATTTCAGTTTCGAAATATGCTAATTTTATACAGCGAATAAAATAAACTACTTTTGAAATATCTGCTTCCTGCGGAACTAAAAAGCCTATTTTTATATCCACAGTAAAACGCAGTACATAAGTACATACATACATATTTTATCGGCATATGTAAAGTACGGGCCGGCCAATGGCGGGCAGACACATAGATGGCCATTTTTATTACCGCGGCCGGTAGACTCGACACAAATATGTTTTTTTACCAAAATTACGTTCGTTTTTATGGCAGACTATTATCATGATATTTTAGTTGGGGATGTAGTTGTATAGTTTATGTAAAAGACGATTTTCTTGCATGTCTCTATGTACAATGTTAGTTCATGCTCCGGAAATATGTATATTTCTAGGATTAGTGTGTCTTTTTAGAAAAACAATAAAATTTAAACCTTAGAATAACTACAGCCCAGTTTGTGCTTTCTGCATTCTTACTCTGAACTTCAACTTATACTCCAAATATACTTAAATAATAATATCCAAAAGAAATTACTCTTTTTAGGAACTAATAATAATCGAAGCAAGTCTCGAGAATCTCTATTTTGTTTTCAGTTCCGAAAAAGTTAGCCTACAGGGCTTGGATTCTGTATTTTAATATGACATGTTTACGTCTGAAGTGGCCCTCGAATTCGTTGCGAGTTTTGTTCAAAGACTCTACCCAATAATAAAGTCAGGTAGCCTTTCAAAAAGTCAGTTCGCTAGACGGATTTTCAATATTTTATTTAACAATATTTCACATAGGAATGCCTATTTTTTCCTATCGCAGCGCCGCAACACATTTTTAATATTCGACGCAGTGTTTGGCTCACGGATCGATGGCTTCGCCCAATGTTTCGGAAGTATACAAAATGGAAAAAAATGCCCGATGTATTTTTGTACAAAAAGCTTTCGCGAGTGTGATTGACGCTCGACGTAACTGCTATATGTATATTGTATATTCATATAATACTATGGAATTGTATGCAATGTACTATATTTTTCATGGAACCGATTTGTCAAGGATTGTTTAGTTTAGTCGATGTTTTAATTGCTTTAAAAAATCGTAAATTTTCGTTACTGTTCATAAATTCTACCTTCAAAGCTCTAAGCATGAACTACACTTACATTGTTAACAACGGGTTTCGATTTAACAGACTTCTTTTTCAATCTGAGCTATCCCTTAGTTGGATAAAGTTCAACAATCAACTTTTCGACATAATCTATATTTCCAGCCGTTTCCTTCCTGATTCGAGTGCAAATACTACCACTAAATATACCTAATTTAACACCTGCCCACATTTATACGCTACACAAATCTATAACACATCCCTCGCCATTCAAAACTAAAACCAAAAGATAAACAATCGCATTTACTAAACAATGTCAGACAATGTTGTCGCACAAAACATGTTTAAATAACAATATTCAACCCGTCACTGGCCACTGTGTATCAGCTAGCGAACCGTACAAAATGCCCAATATTTGCCCAGTACACGGTACAAATAATTGGGCAAACTCGCGGGCCTTGTGTAGAGCACACGGACAAATTAACTGTCACCGCCGGATCAAACACGCTGCCCACAACGGTTAGATTATCAAATGGTAATGTACTTGCTATTCGATGTATCATATTGATTTCGTATCGTCTGCTAATTATATAATTTGTGTGTATTTGGCCGCTAGGTTATCATTTCAACAGTCATCGTCGATATATTTGCATAATTATGTGCAATTTCAAATTTTGAGCATACTTTGTAAAGCCCAAAGTCTTCGACGATATATACAAGATGAATTACCCCCGGTTTCTGAAGACATTTAGCGGTAGATTATCTATTTAATAACGTTTTTTTATATGAGTTAAAACGCTATAGAATAGATAAACGACTGTTAAATGTACCTCAGAAACTGGGGGTTAGTCTCTTACAAATTATTAGACGATATATCCCAAAAAAGTCTCATTAAAATTGCAAATTCTTCGTATTACGCTACATAACTCCATAAAAAGCCTTGTTAACTGCAATCCTAAGAAAATTACTGTAAAAATACTGCATCGTATGTTACGTAAATTAACTGCATATTTATCGGAAGGCTATATTAGCGTCGCTGTAAGAGGGTTAAATAGGTCAGGGTAACTTTATACTTTATTTTTAATAACCCTCGAGATATTACATTAGTTACATGCCAGTTAATATAGCTAAGGCGACAACAGCTGAGCTGAGCTTATTGAGCGATAGAAAAAGGGTAAAATTACTATACTTTTTCTATCGCTCAATAAAGGCTTGTAATAGTTTATTTACCTAGTGTAAACTTTGTAAAAATAATCTGATTATCTACTACATCACTTTATAGATGAAGTCAATAAAGACAGCTTCTTCTTCTTGTCGTATGGTTAGTGGTCAACCTAGTGTCAAAATTGCTCAAGCCGCCCTAAGGCCTTTGACGTGGCTTAACGATTGTTCTTTTAATTGACAACAACCGGGACCGACTTTTTACGTACCCTCCGAAACACGGAGACGCACTCTTCAAATGCCACTATGCGGTCACCCATCAGTGGAATGACCGCGCCAAGCGTTGCTTACCCCACAGATCGTTTACCGAACGAGCACAACTGGCTATGGGCTATTTCTCTTCGAAGTAAGAAAACACTAAACCCACTAAGCAGTCAACTATCTAATAGACAGATTGTCCGAAAATTGCTTAACTGTGCGGACATCCCGACCCAATCGAGCATAATTGGATTCTGTACATTTAGCAACTAAGACAGTGAACGTTGTCGGCAAATTCCGTGAACTAAAGTCAAAACCCCTAAAATATCGTGTACAATAAAACAATTGTCAATTTGAAAACGTACACAACAGATCTAGTTAGGTATGAAAGTGTTCGCAAATATTTGTCCGGGCAAAACCGGTGACGCGGCGAGGCGGGGCACGGTGCGGTGCGAAGCTGTACGGAGCTGCGGCTACCGAATCATTCTGTTTATACTTGTTATACGCGCGGTTTTGCTTGCGTTCCATTTGTTCCGATCGCATTTTAAACAGTGGATTTTAGTTGGCTTTCCCGTATCCGTTTGTAGCTCGGTTTATTGATAGTTTGGTTTGTTCTAATTTGTTGAGACTGAGTGAGAGTTATTCACTACTTCTGAATTTCAAAAGCATTCTTCAACTACATTTTAAGTTAATATAAAATTGACAGTTGTTTATTCACGCTTGTAAATACTTTACAAGTGATTATTTAAGAAAGAATTAACATTTATCGCTAAATATATGATTACATTACTACTAAATTGTTTCTTATTATTTTGTTATCTAACTAACGGCAAAATAAGATAAAAGATCGCTATAAACTTAGCTTAGCCGCAAGTGGCATTAGGACTATCAAAAGACGTGTTAATTTCTTAATACTGAATACTACAAAATAACGTTTAAAAGCTATCCAGGTGTCACCAACCATATAAGTTACTAAAACAATAACTCTATAAATTGTCGACAACTCTACTTTTCCACTCGGTAGAGCGACATTTAACTTGAAACAATGACTTTTTATCCACTAGTGGTTTCACATCAAGAGCAATTGACTCTATGTAGAGCCGTGTAGAGTATTGTAGAGCACTACCAACACGTGTTACTGCAATTATTAATAACTTTTTATTAAACGATTGTAATTGATCCTTTTAGGAATTAAAAGGGGTGGTTATATTGTTTAAAATAGAATTTGATTGCGGGTAAAATTATTGTAATGGAACAATTTATTGCTGTTTTTAAATAGTTTTTTGCTATGTAGGCTATCCTTTAGATAAGTATTGAAGTTTAAGTAAATAGTATTTTTCTGTCAGTTTTCGTTATTTTTAAAGCTATTTACAATATTTATTTTCATGCCAAAAGCACAAATACAAAAAGCTTTAAAAACGCATTGTCCAAATACATACATACCTAAAATCACGCCATTTTTCTTTAGGGGTCGGCAGAGACCAAAGAAATTGGCAAAATAAGTCATACAAATAATCAAATTGGTTAACACAATCTGATAACATCCCCTATATTTTACCTATAACTTAAGCATCCCTAGAGAAAATTAGTCAACCAGCCCCTTGTATCAACAATAATAAAAACTATCCGTTATCAGCCCTACAGTATCAGAATAGCCTGTTTGGGACATCTAATAAGTACTTGATTACAACGACCAATTTATCTTGACCCTCGCCCTTTCTACAACTTAACATAATGTATGAACACCCTATAGTTCAACAACTTAGTAGAGAGTATTGTGTACAAGGTTCAAGGCTGGCGGAGGTATAGAAAATTGAAAATTTAGAACATAAGTGATCAATTTATTATTATTTTTATTATGATGGTGGCCCGTTTGATTTTGATATTATTTTGAAAATACACAGAATTATTCTTTACTAACTGATCCACGCCGTTCCGCTCACATATTTTCTTTACATTTTTCTTATGTTCATAGAAATCTTTCCCATGTCTTTAAGACAATTTTATAAAAAAAACAATGAGTCGAATTTTTGCTCTTGAGTTTAGGGTTAGCAAAACATTTGGCGATTTATTTTTATAAACAAGATATTCAACTTATATAGCGCATGCGAATGCTCTGTACGAAGTTGTCGAACTATACTGACGCGATGTGAGTTCTCACTTAATTGGTTATGATCGTTAGGGCGTGGGAGTCAAAGTATTTGGGATTAATTTGACGATTTATATAGATAAATGTTTTCTTTCTGTTTTGGGGTCCGTTTATCGGAAATACTGTGTATTTGTCTTGTTTGTGGTAAATAGAGTGGTTATAGATATTTATGTATGAGATCGCTTTTTGTAGGGTTAGCGAAAGCCATGCTATGCCACATTTTAGTGTAGGTATAGGTTTTGTTATACTTTGCTAAAGTAAGGTTAAATATCGTAATTTACCGGTAAAATTCCATTCTAATGTCTAATGAATGTCAAAAATGCATGTTAATATAATATATATAGGTACCTCTTGCGCGTGATAAATCTAATTCGGTAAACTGTAATTTCGATTGACAATAAATACGAAACTCACTTAGATTTGAACGTGATTCTTAGTTTTAAAACTTGGTATTTATCAAATTACGTATGTAAATAAATAAGTAAAAACACTAATAGTAATGCAAAAAATATGCGTATCCGGTAGTAAAACGCAAAACAAATGTATCGAATATAACATAGGCTCAGGGAAGCGTGTTGAATTAGGAAAATCGCGCCTAGTTCGGCCGCAAGGAGGTTGTTCTCTCAAACGTATGGTACATGGCATGAGAGGTAGCGATTTATAAATTATCATACTTTCGTTTATGTGACCCGAATTCGTAATTTTCACGTCATGTAAAGTTACGATTGCTGGTATTTATGTATTCTGGACAAAATGTTATAGAAAATTTCGTTAGTCAATAATTAATACCTATTGTGACTTTGGTTAATGAAATGAAAAGTAATTGTATGGTTTCTAATCCGATATGACCGATATAACATTACTTTATTTGGACAGTTATTTACTTAATGACTTATAATAATCTACTTAGTTAGTACTTAGGCTGAGTTTCCAACTGAACATACCACTTGACAAGGCTTTACTTGCCGCTGTGGTTATTTAGGATAGTATTTGACTAATGTAGCAAACGGAACAGTTTGATATGGATAGATTCTAAAGCAACTGGTATCTGCGGATTGCCGATAGCGTCTTGAAAGGAGCTATTGTTCCGATGGTACACGAATAGGATAAGCAAACACATGTGTAATGTAGTAAGAAGGCGCTAAGCGGCCGCGAGCCGCGTGGTCGGCTAGATCGGCGCGGTCGGCGCGGTCGGCGTGGCTGTCCCGCGGCCGCCGCGCGCGGTTGAGTGACAGTATCGATCTCACATAATCGCGCGCCGGCAATCGCCCCCACCTACGACGCTACGACCGTCGTGTTTCGCCCCGATAACTCCAATTCCGCTTTATCTCCCACCGACTTTCTTCACTCCCCTTTGTGCTTATTTTCTCCAATTTTTTTCCACCGCCCCCACTTTTATTTCGTTCCTTTTCTTATTTTCTTACTACTATTATTTTCTCTTATGTATTTTTCGTGTTTCATCCCGCCCTTCGGCGCTAGAGGAAGTTTTTTCTTCGATCATTTGTACGTCGTTATTGGTAGAATTGTGGTTAAGTACCGCCGTCGACTGAATTGATTTTTTTAATGAATTCCCTCCTTTATGTTCGGGGCCGGTAATAAATAATGAAAATGATGATTGTTAGGATGGAAATATTATTGGTGTGTAACAAAGGAAATATTTTTCAGTAGGTCGTTTTCGGGAATTGGAGATAATAAGTATAGCCTACTTGTATTCTATTTATATAATAATGAAACAGCTATTATAACACAACTTACTCAATGCTTACAGTAATAATAACATAAAGGTTGTCAAAATAAAACATATTGTAACTCATTTGCGCTCGATCTCATTAGAAGTGTCGTTGACACGTAAGGGCGCGCACACACTGTCGTGCACCGATCAATCAAAATTGTCAACCGATTGGAAAGTCCGCCACGTTTCGCCGAGCGAATGTCGGTGTCGCACATCAATCATGTCGAGCGAGCGTTTACGGAGTGTGTTACAGTTTTGTCGTTTTTGATACACCTTTGTATAAACAGCTTAGGGTTAGATTATTGCGTTGAAAAATATGTTAAACTTTACGCAAGCTCTTGTATTCATGTAACGTTCTTGTTTGAGTTTACTAAATTTTTCTTTTATTATTCTGATACATATACTTTGCATTATAGAGGCAATAAACATTTATTTAGTAGTGAATTGTTATACGTTTGCAATATATCTTGTGTAGTAATTGTGAAAGTCACAAACGTTATCCATTACGATATTAGCTACGCGCCCACAGCGCATCATGAGAAAAATGTGACAGATTGCCTAACAGTCCTCCTTTCATTGGAGTCAGTAACCCGTGCGCACATTACCGATACGGGAATCGAACCCCGGACTCAAGTGCTCCGACCATAAAGCAAATTAATCAATTAGCCGGAGGCATGTCGACAACATTACGAGTAACGTTTAATTTTGGTATCACCCTTACTTTGTGGGGGTTGTAAACAACCGTTGAAAGCTGAGCTCTCATTCGGAACAAAATGTTTTGTTTCAGGGGTCATGATGACTGGTTGTTGTGTAATTTTTGTGCGTAATTGTGAGGGGTAATTTTGTGCAATAGTGCTGACGCATTTGGCTGATAGTCGTCGAGGACGTTTTGTTCAAGAGCTTTGTTGATAGTTTATGATGAAGAGGTCTAAGCTTTGTGCTTACAATTTGCCGATGACAGTTGACTAGTGGATCGTTTCGTTGATGTTTAAGTTAAGTTTGAAGGGGTCCCTTTAAAGTCTGTTATAATAAATTTAAAGTAGATATGATCTTACTAGTGCCTATTACAAGTATTGTACAAATAACTCAGTAGTTCAAGATAATAACTATTTTAAGTTTACAAATTTCACACGAATTTTTAGAAACTGAAACTAAAGTAGTTCTAAGTATTTCAAGGAATTTTAAGTTACAAATCATTAACAAATACCAATAGAACAGTCTACTTAACTTTAAAATAATATTAAAGTAAGCCAAAATTTCTGATTCTTAAACAATCTCTCTACAGACTCATTTAAAATTTCCAATAAGTCTAAAAATCCAGTTTTTCAATACTAACCAAAGTGAATATTTCAGCAGACCCTCTCCAATCCGAGGCTGGTTCAGACGGGAACAGTGAGCACGCGTCATCAGGAGACGAAGACTCGCAGATGAGGCTGCGGCTCAAGAGGAAGCTGCAGAGGAACCGGACCTCCTTCACCAATGACCAGATAGATAGCCTTGAGAAAGGTAAGATTGATAAATGTTTAGGATGGAAAGAGATGAATAGTGTTTTGAGAGTTGCTACTTATAGTTATACATCCTTGATATGACATGACTCCGAACACTATTGTTGAATATATGATGTAAAAGAGTACTTTCTTCAAAGCATTTTCTCAGTTATTTTTCTTTGCCTCTAGGTGGTAAAATTGTGGCTGTAACTATGACAATCATTAGTTTCTATTTCAAATCTAGATTGATAAATCAGGGGTTACAGCTGTAGCTACTACAATTATTGGTATCTATTTTCAAAAATAAAAAAAAGATTCCTATTCTTACCTAACAATCAAGACCAGTACAATTGCACATATTTCTAAACACAAGTAAAAAATCCGTATCAAAAATCCTCAGTTCATAGTGTCAATAAATCACACGTTATAACTCCTGCCTCCAATAACTCCCTGGAGTGTTCATAAACCTATTTCCCAATGTCCTTTTCATCTTATTTATTGTTTGCGATCACAACACGGTTATTAGTAAGTAAATAAATATTGTCCCTCCATGTTTGGCCAGCTCTCGTACCGTGGCACTGGGCCCAATTATTGGCCCAAATGTTAATCTTACTTGTTTGTTTGTTTGTCCAACTATTGGCTGATTGAGAGCTTTTGTTATTGCTTTTTTTGATGTTTTGAATCGTGAGAATTTTGACGTTAGAGAAATTTTATATGAAAGCTGTACGTTCTGTTTTTATTTGTCGTTCGTTTTTATACAAATTTAATAGACATTTTATCCTTTGCACTTAAACATAAATTATAAATTAACAATGTTATAGTTTATGTATGTTCTTACCGATTTTTCCATCAATAGCTTTGACGTTTGTGATACTCACAATAAGAAGATAAATTTAATCTTCTAATTAGGTACTTCATAATGATTCCTCAAATAAGGATATTAAGCCAACAATTTTATTGTTTTAGCAAACGCTTTCTCTTATAACTTAAAACTTCCTTTTTCTTACTATAAACTTTACAATTATTATAATTAACTTACCAATTACAGCTAATACTTATTATTAAACTGCCATTTTATCTAATAATATGTATTTTTGACGCAGAATTCGAGAGGACGCACTATCCGGACGTGTTTGCGCGAGAGCGACTGGCTGAAAAGATCGGATTGCCTGAGGCACGTATCCAGGTAAAACTAAACTCCAGTTTACACCGGTAAGGTGGCTGTATCGATATGTTATTATAACTAACGTTAACAGTTCTGGTTGTGTAACTAATAGTGGGCAGGTTACAAAATTAACTCGGAAAACAAACAAAAATACAAAAAAAAATACGAAAACTTATGAAAATTGCAATGTTTTCAGGCGTTTATAATGATGTACACGGATTTATTTCAAGTTTACGTTTAGTACATTAAGTGTCAATCAATTATGTCTTAGTATCAAGTAATAATTATCTTTAATAGGTATAATAAAACCGCGTTAGTTGAGTCTATCTCTCAAAAATTTCATTCCAAGAGTCTTATTCGACGCTACAGTGAAAAATCGCATGTTACTTAATTCTTGTGACTAAAACTTTAATTTTCCAACGGATACATAATTTATTTTAAAATTGCACTTTCAACGTTCGTTGTAACTATCATTAAAATTAAATTCACCTCTCAGATTTAAATAAAATTCAACTAAAATCGGACAAGGGCTTTATTGGGGATGCGTTCATAAGGGCGTGTGTACACTGTCTGTTTGCGTAGGCACATTATGTAGATGCGTCTTCGGTAAACACGTTAAAAAAACAAGGGTGAAGGTATATTACCGAGCGTGTATGTAGGCCCTTATGTAATAAGTAAATATTATGAGAAAACTACCCGTTATAATGTTCGACATTGTTTTTATTGTTTAAATTTTTCAACCGACCGTTGTTTGTATTTTCGCGGGATGTTTGTATATCATTAATGTGGAGTAATTAATAAGTTTGTTATGTTGGTGTATGGAAATGTGATTTTTGTTCGGCTTTATTAAATATGGCTGGTAGTTGCTTTTTAATGGCGGCTGGTGAAGTTTCTGTAACGCAATTTTCAGTTCCGTTTTGAACTGGAAAAATAGGTCCTTTAAAGTTAATGAATACTGAATCGTTTATTTAAATGTTCCTGGTTTTAATTTTTAAACCGATTTTTTTATAAATGAGTTAACATTCAAAGTATTGCTTGAACTTAGTTTCGTCGTAAAAATAATCCTAGATTTGCTAAAAGTAGACTTATTCTATTCCTCTGTCCGTCGCAACCTAAATCATCAGCCATAGAAGGAACACAGGTCAATGACGATAATGACTTGGTCTAAAAATAATCCTAAAATATAAAAATAGTAACCCTACTTTTAAAAGTTCATGCTATGTACCATTATAGGGGTAAACAGTTTCTATAACACTTAACTCAACGCACTTAGTGTTGCCAACAGTTTAAAAAGTCATTTATCAAAGTGGAAAAGTTGCCAAGTTTTATAATGGCCTAATGTGATTTTGACTGCAAACCTTTTAAGTTTTCAAACGATTTACACTTATTCTAGTATAAATCGAATTAAAGTTGAGTGCAGTTTGTTGTGACGTGTTATTTTTTTATAATTTGTTAACGGATATAGCAGATGTGCTTTTTGATTATAATTAAATAAAAGTTTAGAAGTAAAGTTAAACTTTATAGTAAAGTAGTAGGTCTAATATGAAAACATTTTTCGGTTTATAACTTATACCCGCGAATTTGACCGCTTATTTTAGCAGTATCTCTACGTCTAATATTTTGGAAAAAAAGATTTCAGAAACAGAAGAAACAATTATTCTAAGAATCTTGAAAATCCATTCAAAACTATTAACATGAAAAAAGAACAAACATATCAACATTCTTACAAAATTACGCATTTACAACGAACAAAGTACTTCAACCCAAAAAATAGCAATATCTTAACAAAATTATTATCGACAACTAAAAATACTAATACAACATTATTCAATATTTATACAAAAGTAACAGAATACTTTATAAGCAAGAATAACGACACGAAGTACAGAAGTATAACATAACAGATAAAAAAAAACTCCCAACTTGAAACGCGAAAGTGGGAAACTTGCAAAGAGTTTTCTTGTTCGCGAGAAAAAAAGTAAAAAAGCAAGATGGCGGACATTGTTTTCAGCGGGAGAGGCTAAGCTGTTACATTAACCTTTAGCCCTGCCTTAGTTAACATTCGTAGGATGCGGTGCTACGTCACAAACTTACCGTACGGTCAACAAGTACGGCAGGGCTGATGTTTGATCTTAAGGGATCTTTGACAGGGTTAAAGGTCAAATGAGTTGTTGTTTTGTATATTAGGTTTTTGTTTTTTGAGTTCAAAATTAAGTTTTACGGGTGTTGATTTATGTTGATAGTGATTTTGTTGAGATAACAACTGCACAATAGGGTCTTAACCAATTAGCAATAATATAACTAAACTTTTTTGTTTCAATCCATTTTTTTCATTACTTACCTTTTATTTAGTGTAATTATTTCCACAGTTAAAGATATAAAACATATTTTTTTCACATATAATGGCTACATATTTTATTATTCAAAAAAACGTGTTTATTTATATTCAAATCGCAGTCAGTAAAAGCCATCCGCATTTGAAATAACTAAAATAAATACTAGCCCAACACAGCCCTGTACGCAAATTTATTATTGTACACTTTACGAGGGTTATTGAACTTAGTGTACGGGTGTTAAGGCTCAATTTAGCTTGAATACAACGAGTTAGGCTTTCAAGGAGTAGCGGGAACATAATTTGGTATTCGCTGGGACCCCACGTGTTGCGGGGTTGAAGGCTGTGTCGAAACGACGGGCTTAGTGACCCCATGTTAGAGCAAGGTGCACGGATGAATACTAAAATGTTTGGGAACTTTACTTGAAAACTTATTTCTGACATTTTAAGGCATTGATGCGGTATAAAAAAAATTATAAGAGTTAAGTATCTCAGTAGATATTATGAGCAGACTCTGCAGCAGATTTTTTTATTTTTGACACACGTCTACGCCCAAATACAAAGTTTCAGTGGTTTAGATGTGAAAGCGTGACAGACAGATAGACACATTTGCATTAAATTCTTATATATCTTATAGTATATCTATATATTTCTCTCTGAGAGAAGAACCTATTTAATAAACCAGGCATGCTCATTATCAAAGCTTCATTGTACATAAATAATGAATAATTATGAAATAATGACATATCAGAAATAATGAGAAGACAACAGTTTCCTCTGCAACGAACTACTTAATTAACAATTACAAATATTAATTGTGTATCAGTAAATAGCGTTCAATTGTAATTAACTTTTTAACTTATACATGGCTATTTTCCTCCAGTATTTTGTGTTGTTCATGCGTAAAACGGAACGGATCAAAAATATAATCATACAAAACAAAATTTTATGACTGTACAATTTTTAAAAGGTCATATCTTACTGTACATGCATAAGACATACGTCCTTTCAGAAATCGCATATTTAAATGTATTTGGACTTATCCCAAATATTTTCCACGTGGCCACAGTCACAATAGCCGCCGGCTGAGGTATCGATCCTGGGCCCTACAGGAAGCGGGGGTGCGTTTCCGGCCGAGGGGAGGGGGCGGTGTTTTGAAAAATTGGCACCCGCACAAACATTTTTACTATTAAAACAAGCCAAAATGTATTCTATCCTCTACACGATAAGGTGCAATTAACATCAACGAAGCAGGCGAAGAGTAAGTGTAGAGATTTCGCGGTGTTCGAAATGTGCTCTGATTTATCTTGTTTTTATGTTTTTGAGACCTATTTAAACGATTTTGTGGGTAAATACATAATTATCTATCACCACATACGTATTTTTTTGCAACTTCAAAATACACATGGGATAATACGTTGTGTAACTTTAGTAATTAAAGCAGTTATTCAGATATAATTAACACTTAAAATATTAATCAGTTTCAGTGAGTATTACACGAGAATAGTAACAAATAATTGTGGTATAAAACAGATACAAAATTTCGTAATAATCCTAATTTAAAGTCCAATGTTCACAATAACGTATACAGGCGCTAAGCAGATACAAGTCACTAATTAGCTAACTTCATAATGAGGTAAAGCAACTTGACTGTAGCTGCAATTAAAACACCAACAACTAATGAATTAAAATATATCATTTCGTATTAATACAAGCAAAAACAATTACCGGGCCGCAACTCGTTGGTTGTATAACAAAATTATGGGAAATCCCATTTGGTAAGGAACCCTCGGTAACTTTATTTTCAACCCAACTATGAGGGTATGAGTACAATTTGTAAAAGGCCACGGGAAATAGCTGAGAGGCGGGAAAAAGGCCTGTCATCGCTGTCATAGAGAGAATATCTATAGACGGCGGCGGCGCGGGAAAAAATGAGACACGTCACTATATTTTAGCGTGACGTAAGGCGAGGGACACAGTGCTGAATGAGACTTGTTATGATAGTTATAAACACGCAGTCTTTCTGTATCGTTTGAATACTAAAATAAATCTATAGTTTTATTTGAACTTTTGGTACTTCAGATCCATTTTTATAACTATAAACATAGGTAGTTTGTGCTTTATACTTAGTTAGTCCACATTGAAGTATCAATTCCGAAATTTACGGGCAAAATTACCATGATTCTGTTTAACACTGAAAAGCCAACGAATAGAGCTGATTATAGAGCATACATGCCGTTATGAACACACGTGTGTGGAGGCACAATAATTTAATTATTTAAAATCGTTTATGGGCATGGTAACTTGCGTTGCGGTTATACGGAATTACCTTAATTATGAACAGAATTAAATTGAAATTATGTGAAAAGCACTCGCCGTACTTTATATTAAAACATTATTGGTAAAATGATTTACTTTAATCTCTGCAAAATATGTTTAAGTACGGAATGTATTCGAAATGTGTGAGCGTAATTTTTGATGGAAAATACGAATTTTTGGAGATAAATAGTTACTATTACAGTTGATTTTAAATGTAAAATATTATTGTCGGAATCCAATTCATTCTGTAGAATGTATAGGTTTATTAAGTGAGTGACTTTTGCGTAACAATTCCGAGTGTGCACTCGGCTTATTCCGACCCTTCGCGTGTACTCGCGAGGGTCCCAATAAAATATTGTCGGCTACATTCTGGCGATTCTGTCAGAGGCCTGAGCAATAATATTATGACATATTGCCTCCACAACCAACCTTTTTGAACGGCTTTTTTCGTGGAAATAGCGCGCTTGCTTACCTACTAACGTTTATTTAGCTAAATACCGCTATATGCTTATATGTATCGCCAGTGACTTATGGTTCCTTTGTGGTTTTGTCAAAGTAATTCACTCACGTTCTTATTTTTTCGTGTTACAAAAGGAAAATTACGGCTAAATATACTTACTTTAATATGATGTAGGTAGTCCAATAACAGAATATAGTCGAGTAAAACCCAGGTTTAGAATCCGCAGCATTATTTTCGAAACTAGTTCACGTAAGAAACTAGCGCAGTATATTATTCGCAGAGCTAGTTGGTAGTTTCCAACTACATAGGTGTTACATGATGCACAATAGTGGCAAGTCCGCCCGCCTTCACAAAGCGCGGGAAGGCTTCGGGCGCCATATTGTCGTCGCCATGGCTGCCGGCGGAAGTGACGCGCACGTGAGGGCTACTTCCGGGGACGCGTTCCGTTTCACGCAGTTCAATGTCACAATATAGTGGTCATGCTCCGTTTGCTTTAATTGTTTCCAACTTCGACTTCGTTTTATTTTATGAGATGTTAGTTTTAATGAATCATGGGGATGTTGGGAACAGTGTAACGTTACGAATGAGAATGAAAAACTATTTTCTATTTAATGAAATCAAATAAGATATTTATTATTTCTAATTAAAAGTGTTTCTATATCTGAAAAGACATACACACCACAAACTCCAACTAGATTTTTCTTCAACAACAGCGAAAGCCAAACCTCGGAAACCTTACTATAAAATTAAGCTTATCCAACAATTTAGAGCCTAAATATTAATTTATTCCCTTTCATCATCAGGTGTGGTTTTCCAACCGGCGAGCGAAGTGGCGTCGTGAAGAAAAGCTAAGGAGCCAGCGACGGGACGCGCCGGCCGCGTCACCGCCAGCACCGCCAACTCCTCGACTACCTTTGAATGGAGGCTTCAATTCCATGTACAGTCCTATACCACAACCCATTGCGACTATGAGCGACTCTTATAGGTGAGTGAATGAGAATATTGATTTTTAAAAACAGAAAATTTTGTGGGAATCTGATTGCGATATTGTTCAATTGTTTTAATGTGCTATTCTTAAGTAAATGCTCTTTTTAAAAATGGTTGTGTTAGAGACTGGAAATTCTTATTCAAGACTTTATATTTTTCTTATTGGAATTATAAGCATATAAACTTTAGAACCGAAAATTCTCGTACATTATGTGACTGTGTCATGAGTTGGTTGATTTAAACTTCTTAAATACTTAACAATAAACTCTCACAAAGGATATAAACAAGTGCTAAAAGCGCTATAAAACAAAAACAAGCGAGAACAAAATCTTAAAGCTTTAAACGCACGGTATCGCCATCTATCATCGAGCAGCGACACTAATTAAATTGCGCGGCAAATCGAGCGGCAAAGGTCGCGCCTTCTTGCGTTTCCCGCCACTGCACCGAGACGCTCGGTGTTTCCACTCCGATTGATTTTTAATAGTGTACGAGTTTGAGCTTTTATACTAGAACAAATTAACTTAGTGAAATGAGAAACTCTACTTCAATGTGGTCGTTTTTTGGTTTCGGTTCAGCGACGAATTGCTGTATTATGAGCATTATGACTTATGATTGTTACGTAGATCTTGCCACACAGTCAGTTATATTTTTGAATTATAAAGACAATAAAAATATTATAATGGCAATAAAAAGGAGTTGTTAAATTGTTTTCATCATTACCACATAATCCATAGACAACTTTCTTAATTTGATTTGACAGCTAAGTCCTTTAGCTAAAGGTCAATGACCTCTAGATTTTACGGGCAAATTTTTTTTTATGAATTCTTCTGATGTCTCACATTTTCACTTCTCATTCTACCAATCACCCTTACTATTTACACCTATATTTTGTTACCATGATATTAATAGTTATTGTCTCTTCAGCTCGATGTCCGGCGGTTTATCATCCTCGTGCCTGCAGCAGCGGGACGGCGGGTACCCGTACATGTTCGGCGACGTGCTCGGCAGCGGCGGCTACTCGAGAGCGCCGGCCGCGCATCAACAACACGCCGCCTATTCACAGCCGCAAGCTGCTGCTAGTACTGGTGAGTACTTCTACATTAAATTGTTTATTTTATTGCTGTTAAGAGTAAGAGGTATTTTATGATAGAAGTTAGGTCTTAATCTACCAGCAGCTCCAGTCCTTATGTACTCTTCGCATATGGTTCCTTACGATTGTTTTTTGTCCACCGATATAAAAAGAAAAATATTCAATTCTATACCATTTAAGGAAAAGGAATGACGTGTTGTCATAGGACTTAAGCTCTGGACCTTCCTTTCAGGAATCGTTTATGAATTTAGTTCATCTTAACGTTTTTGGTGTCACATGTAGCAAGTGTGACTTTAGAAAGTCTTCGAAAACCTACTAGGTAGATAACAAAAAATCAGGCCAAGAAACTATTTGATTGGCCAATTTTGTTTACGTAGGCAACGCAATCACAAATCGTTAAGGTACTAACAAAGAATCGCCAACGCCGAAAACACTTGGCAGCCTCTATAATAATAACTAAAACAAAATTTCAAGGAACGCTACAAAATCGACGCAATGGAAACGAGAGGCTTTAGAAAATATTTACCAACTTCGTAATAAAATGTAAAAAAAATGCTGAGTCAAGAGCAAGGGGCGTCTGGCCCACAAGACCGCGACATGATGGGGGAAACAAAAAAGAAAAAGGAAAAATAGGTATTCATGGTCCGATTGGATTTGCCGTTGTCTGTTCCTTACAAATAGCTTTTGAATTGATTTTGCTAATAGTGGAAATGCGAGAACATGGAATATTCTAATACAAGATATCTAAAGTTAAACAAACAAATGCCAAAGATATAAGCATATAACAACAGGAACGTAGATTTATTATTCAGAAAAAGAGTAAGCCGTGAGGCGCTGGCATTGCTATTGTTTTAAAAAGCCGTAACTTTTCCATTTGATATTATATATCACGCGGCGGACATTTTTAGCCGTAGGTGGCGGAAAGCGGTATGAATTATTGTTGTTTGGGGCGTTTCGCGGCATTGTTCGTCTGCCGAGTTTCCAGCACCAACCGCGAACAAAAGAGTTTTTCACAATTCAAAATGCACGCTCTCGTTTCATTTACTCTTTTGCGCTCTTTCGACGGGTGCATTTCCAGCTTCGTGCGGTATTAAATAATGCGGATTTGTTCTACTTTTCGCTTTTTGGCCCCGGTTCTTTTACGAATTCAGCAGGGTATGAGGTATTTTTCATTTCGGTCTGAGATTAAATTTTTATCAAAATACGTTACGTACGGAATTGTGTTTGTTTTATTAGAGCTGCGTAATTTTTCTCTTACACGATTAAAATATATTTAAATCCCCACTAGTAGGGCGAACAAAAGAGTCGATCATAGACACAAAGTGACACAAACCATTGAGTAAACGAGTGTCGGGGGAGCTGTTTAGAGGTGATAATAATGTGTAATGAATGTAAACGGTGGTACCCCTTCATGCGACGCTGGCGGAACGGAAAACTGTTATCGGCTCGCCACACGCGCGCTAGGCGATCGGCTTGTAAAGGGATGTATAAACCTAGACGTGCACCATATTTTATCGTTACCATTATGCTTTGTGTATTATGTATGTAAGGAAAGGGAGAAAGGGGTGGAGAACGTTATTAGTCTGAGATTATTGCCATTATATTTCTCTATTCACCATAAACGCGTTACATTGTTATGATTTTGACGCGAAATCGCCTTTAAAAATCTTATTAGAAATGCTATAACATTCAAATGCTACAACTAAATGCTACAAAGAGCGTTTCGACGAACCAATAGCAGTGTATACGTGATATATGACGGTATGTGCCCGTCACAGACATGCGGATAGCTTTATGACTGGCGCGACGTGACATAATCGTGGCGGGGAGCCTACCGTGCATAGATAACGTGATTGTGTGTAATAAACGGAATGCAATCGGAATCCTATTAGACATATGGCCCGACCGATACTGATACATGACGCTAATAGGCTTCACGTTTGATTGTGTTAACATGTGCCGTTCAAACGTACCGTGATTGCTTGCCGAATTTACTAATAGGAATTTTCGATTATGTGCAATTGGACTTTGGGATTAATATTAGATGAATTTCCATGTTTTTACAACTACACTTCTTGTATTAAATTAAGATCAGATGCTTTTGAAAAGACTGTATTCAATCTAGAGGTAATTCAATGATTTTAAAGTTTATCGGTTAAATCTTAGCATGTTTCTCTTATTGTAATGTGAGCGAACTACAATCCTCATTTATGAGCTACCAACTGAATTACTTGTACAACAAAGAGCATTCTTCAAATAAGCTACTTATTTCTATAAAATGTTTCACATGTTTATTTCTATTGACATCGTCGCCTTTGTTCCATAGGTGTAATATCGGCGGGCGTGAGCGTGCCTGTGCAAATACCGTCGCAGGGGCCGGACCTCGCGTCTAACTACTGGGGGAGGCTTCAGTGATCTCAGCTATTCGGGTTCCCGCATCGACTTCTGACGATGACTGAGAACCCGACCAACGTACCGGAGTCTCCATCTAGCGGCGAAATAGCGCACAACTACGCCGACTCTCACTTGTCTATGAATGCTATCAACATGACTGCCGGACATGACGCCAATGTTTTGGCCACAGACTTGCAAGAACAAAATTCAGTATCGTAAGTGTTTATGAGACTGTGTAACCCAGTGTTCGTTCGTTTATTGATCATTCAAGAGTTCGACATTATTTTTGATGTTAGTGAGATTTAATTTCTAAATGGTGCAAGTTATTTTAATTTTGTACAATAGTCTTTGGATTAATCGTTAATGATAAGAGGCAACTGATGATGTTCAAACTTAGAGTAAGTGAACGACCGTACGGAATGTATGCTACGCACTGCCGACTTGATTTTGAAACTATTATGTTTATCATTGTAAGCATAATTATGCATATTAAATTATGTGATATACGACACAATTAGAGCATGTACCATTGCGTACGGTCATTAAAAATAGTAAGCTAGTAAAACAATAGCACGCAAATGTAAATATAGATAAGCGCCATCTATTGTCGAGTAGAGAAAGTTTCCTTAATGGTTGCCGAAATGTCTTCGGCAGGAAAATAAATGTAAATTGTTTGTGCCAACGTTTGTAATAATCGAGTGTTATGCGCCCTTTGCGAGCACAACCCTTTTTATTTCTTTGATGTATGCAGTAGGGGTGCGAAATATTAATGCTATAGAGAAAAACGTGGCGGCAAGCTTCGTTATCGCATTTGTTTCACACCCCTGTCGTCGTCACTCGACACCAACAAATTGTCATACAAACTAATCATGTTTGTACTATTATTGTGATGATTCTTGTATAATATTGTTGCTAAATAAATGTCGTACGTAATGTGTCAACTCGGTTCATTGATAGCACACGAAACGAATTAATTTATTATTTATTCTTTGTAAAAATTAAGGTCAATATTGCTGTGATTAAAATATAGAATTATTAGATTATTTTAACACAAAAATGTTTGGACAATCACAAAATGTTTGAGTAACGAAAGTGCATATTGTACAAAAATGTATACAGATAAAATAAGCTTACATAAAAATAATTGTGTCATATTTTTTTCATAATGGTGCTGGCGAACAGCACAAAGTATCATTTAATTATCAGTTGATAAATATGTACATTATTAATATATATTTTCATTAAGAAAAATGCAATATGGAAGCGGTAGGAGTTACAGTAATGTATGTATTGTAATTTAGTTTGATATTAAATGTAAAATAAATTATTGCTCGGTATAAGTGCATATAGATTGAGGAGATTACAGTGAAATTTATTAATAAATATTGCATTAACCATTACTTTCTTTGTTTTACTTACCCTATTCATTCGAGTATATCTAATAGTACAACAATGGGGTAATAAAGATGTATCAAATATTATTATTATGGAGAGTAGACGTTGCATAAGTGTTGCCACCCTAAAATAAAATTATTCTGTTAAGTATATTTGGGCGGTATATATTAATTTTGTGTCGGTTAACTTTGTATAGCACCCTAATGCAGGGGTCCACAACAATGGGATGGGATTAAACGTGTTGTATTGAAGGTATTATTGCAATCGCACGTTATAGAGTGTAGGCAAATTGTTTTAAATGTCCTGTTTATAAAATATAAAAAATATCCTTATTTACGCTTGGAGAATTCAAACGTAAATAAGGATATTTTTTATATTTTATAAACGTAAATTACGAAAATTTATACTCAAATTATTATTACTAGCTATTTATAATACTAACTAGATAACAACTAGGTACACAGCGACGTAGGAAGGATAAATTACTAAACACATTTAAAAAATTTTTTTACATAATTAACATACACCACTTGATTTAAAATTCACTATACATACAATCACGCCTATCGTACCCGAAGGTATACCGTATAGGCAGAGGTGTATGAAATACACCAACATTTCGCCATCAACAATGTTAACCACATATATCAGTAGTCAAGCCTATTACCATATACCGGGCACTTTACCAAAGTCCGAACAACTATTGAGAATAATCCCTACATATGAAACTACTAATCTTATATATTTTCAAAAAATACCTATACCTAACACTTTGTCCGACCTGGGTAACAAACCCAGGCCCTTTTAGTCAGCAGTCGAAAACCACGACACAAATGCACATATTTGCCGTCCCGATAAAACGCAGCATACATCTAATGCCCATTGTATTGCATTGATATTCTATCAAGAACAGTCGTACAGTGGCGCCCTCTGTAACTGGATTATCAATGGTTTTAATTGGTTTGTCTCGTCCCCTATCTATTCAATGCATTTGATTTCAATGGCCTAATCTTCGTATGACGGCTTTCAGGGTAAAACCCTAGAATGGGAAACATTTGTCGGGTATTTTTGTATTGTGGAGTTAAATTTACATGTTATTATTAGTTTTTAGGTTAAATCTTTCCTTTTAGTTTATTTTTTGATGCATTTTGCCTATTATAATCAGTACCGATATCCATTTTTGATTTTATTTGTACCTATTTAAAGATTTAAAACCAAAATAAAATGATATTATTTATCCTAGTAGCACTGGGATACAGTTTATACAAAACCTTAACAAAATACATTAGAACTTTCCTCAAAAATCGTTCAATGCTCGCTGAAAATCGCATGAAAATCTGTTCAGTAAGTTCCAAGTTTATCCCGAACAGACAGACAGACACAGCAAGGGGACTTAAGTAGAGATAAAACATTATCAAATGAAACTAAATTATAAATGTAAAACATTATTTATTTAAATAATGGAATGCTAAATACTAGTAATAAAAATCACATGAAACAGTCTTGAAAGGCGTTTGATATGATTGCACTATATACTAACTTATATAAGCACAGAGTTAACATTATATATTTATATACAACATAAATAAGGCGCCCAAAGCCAGTTGCGCTCACCGGTCGGTAAATATACTGTGGGTTAAGCAACCATCGGTGCGGTAATTTCATAGATGGGTGACCGCTCAATGGTAGGTATTTGAATTCGTTTCCCGTACTTTGGAGGGCACGTAAAAAGTCGGTATTTCAGAAACATGAGTTAAGTCATGTCAAAGGCCTTACGGGCTTGACCAACTTTGACTCTAGGTTGACCACAAACCATACGATAATATAAAAACAATGTAATTACTAACTTATCTAAGCAGAGGTTAGATTATATAAGTCAAAAGTGTAACGAACTATTAATACATAACAATATTTGGAATAACAAAACGTAAATGACCTACTGTCATAATAAATGGTCATGTACCTTTAAAAAGAAAAAACAATATGGCATAATATAAGTAAGCTCCATTTTCACAACTGTTGAATAAATTACGGTTAGGTTATGTGGTAAACTATTGACGGAGTTTTTCTTGCTCACACTTTATCTATTGGATAGGTTATCCGTCACTTAAGAGCCGGTTAGACCACTTCTGGTTAAGCAATGGTTAGATTATCAAGCGAAATATTGATGGATTTTTTTATACTCTATCCGTCGCTTTATCTATTGGTTAAGTTATCCGGCACTTATGCACAAACCGTGAAACGGAATCTTAGTGTCATGAACAATATTATACCTGAGTAAGAATACCCAAATAATAAGATTTCTGTTCAAAGCAGTGTCATATAAAAATCAATATTGCACTTTTGTTGCATTTACTAATAAAAGTATGCAAAGAATTTGCAGCTAACCAATCTATTTTTCTAGTTAGTAATACAAGGTGACTTGTGACGTCACACGACCGGCAAACTATCTGCGCACGAGTTGAAATTTATTAAAATTTAGAAGGTCAGCTCTCTGATTAGAACGTTCAAATTATCATTACAATATAGAGTGTCAATTTCGTTTCAAACTTGAAAAATGTTTTGGTTTACAAATATTCAAAACATATCAATTTAATTTCGGTTAAAAGTCATTGGAATACGAACATACAGGATAGGCAGAGACAAAAATATAAAGCATTTGGCCTTGAGAATATTGAAACGGAAGAATCGTAAACCTTAGCTTTAATTTAACTCGAATCTAAAGATAATAAATATAAGTGTTTATACAAGATACTCGTTTTTCCACTAAATGTGCTTACAATAACATATGGCACGATTATTTAAGTATAGGAAAACGAATTGCAGGAAATTTCTGCTTTCATAGAACGACATATTGCTAGTTATTACGCAACATTTTAGCGTAAAACAAGTTTTATTAAAGACATAATAAAATACAAAATTAAGGCAAGTTTAGCTTAACTACAAAGTAAGCGAGATCTAAATATTTTAATATTCATGATATAAGAGACTTTTGAATTATCTCATGAGTTGTTCTGAGCAACGAACGAACGCGTCGCGTTTCGAATGACGCGAAATACAGTCGCGTCGCAATCAGACGCGATGCGACGCGTCTTTATAACGCGTCGCATTTTTAAAACATTAGTAATCAAGGTAACCTACTGTAAAGTTGAATGACCTCTTCGTTCTTTACGTATGTGCGAGTAAAGAGGTTCTTTCATTGGTCCTGCCGGGAGAGCCCGCAGGTCGAGTAACACCGCCCCTGAAATAAGGTAAAAGGACAATTAATACACGTTTGTCCTCAAACGTCGGTATTTCCCTAAGGAGCAATAACATTCCCGGTATTTGTATCGTAAATACATTTGTATTATGTACTTATTATGCACGTAAATAACTAATTACAGACTATTCAATGTACATAAATTATCACGAATCAAAGTATTGAAAAGACTGTAGTTTATCGATTATTCTAGCCTATAAAGGGATTTAAGTTAGAGTTAGAGTATCGTTTAGATAGATAGTTCACAGGGACAAACAAATACTTAAATTGATGTGATCAAATCAATAAATAACAACATGTTTTTGGGCCCAGACAAATCGACCATTTTAAGGAACAGCTACAACAATAAATTATAGACAAAAACCGATAGATAATATAGCCATCGACCAAAATGACGTTAAGGCCAATTCAGAGACACAAAGTTGAATGGCACTTAGACTTGCTAAACACATATTCGATTCGGAAATATTTATCGAACAACAAAACTAACTCGACTCACCTGTTCCGCTTGTGCCGATCGGGTACACATATTCGATTTTGCCGCCCGGTTAGGCCGATAGCCAAATCGAATATGTGTGTAGCAAGCCTTACTCAACTTTATGACCTCAGAAACGTCAAAAAATACGACAGTTTAAAGCACAATACATAAATACATACCTGTTTGTATGATCAATAATGGCTCCATACATAGCAGGTCCTGGGGCAGCAGGTCTGGTGCTGCGAGGGGGAGGGGGGAATGGCGGCCGCCCCCTATTGTGCCAGTGTTGGAACATCCACCCCAAACAAGATACCAGCACCCATAGCAGGGTCACTGTTAACTCTGCAAGTAAAATTAAACTATCAAATATATATATAAAATAATATAAATATAAATAAATATTTTCGGACAACTCACAAACGGTCATATGATTGCCAACTAAGCCGAGCTTGTACTATTGTCATCAAATAACTGATAAACATACTTACTTATATACTTTTAAATACATACTTATAATATATAGATACAATAACATCCAGGCTCAGGACAAATACTCGTGCTCATCACACAAATAATATACTTGTCCCGGGTGGGTTTCGAACCCGCCACACGCTACGATTATTGCGGCGAGGTGACTACTTAAACCACTGCTCTAAACGTGCAGTTATATCCGCCTAGCCTTTCTTCTATGTTGGAGTCGGCTTCCAGTCTCAACGGATGCAGCTGAAGACCAGTGTTTTACATGTAGCTACTGCCTATCGGACCTACACAACCCAGTTAAGTAGGTTATAACGATATCCTTCGGTAAGAGTAAGACTGGTTGTCAGACTTTTAAGCTTATAACTACTGTTAACGACTGTAAAAGATCTTTGGTAATGGCTGTCGGGACCTACAATTTAACGTGCCTTTCGAAAAACAGAGGTACTCGATCTGTATAAGATTGTCACCCATCCACAGAACAACCTCGGCAAGCGTAGCTTAACCTCAGATATCGATCCGCGCGGCTGTTGTTCACTAAGCTTCCTCAGTTTGACTAAGAGTCCTCAATAAAACTATAAAATTTCCGCCTTGATTTAAAATGATGCTTTCAAAACCACGGTATTTTGCTACCAGTCAAATCAGGTACTCTTTATGAAACGCTTAGGGAAGGTTCATATCTGACGGAACATGCGTCGCGTATTATCGGTCGCGTAACGCCAGAACAGACAATTGCATAGAAAATCACTTGACCGTTCGCACTCAACCGATGATGCGTCGTTGCGAATCCCATACTATTTAGGCTACGCCCGACGCATCTTCCGTCAGATGTGAACCGTCCCTTAAACGATTTTTAGTATAGAATAAAAATAAATAAATATTTTAGGACAACTCACACACGGTCATCTGATTCATTCTTTTCATTTTTTTTGTATAGAAATACAAAGTTATTGTCACATTTGGTTACAAAAAAGGTAGACAGTAAACCGTGACTTCACTGTCGCGTAATTAAATGTATCATTCAAAATTCCATACCTATTGGCTTTACTATAAAAGGCAAAGTAATTACTTAGCAAAAAAATAATTAGTCACACAATTAAAACAATAAAATACTTACTTCGAAATAAGTACTTAATGTTTTTGTGTCTGCGTTGAAAGAGGATAATTCATTTAAAACGCTTTGCATGATTTTTCCTTGTATTGTCCCTAGTACCTACTTTATTATATAATATCGTATATGTTTATGCATCGTATTATGTAGGTATAGTATTTACATACTGTTTAGAGAATATTCAAATATAATGAAAATATGTGGTTTCGCTTGTCGGGAAGTTTTGTTCAGCGATAAGAGTCGACTCTGACTTTAAAAACATAGTTTAGTTATTTAACAAAACAATGTACACAAAAGTTTAATACTACCAGAGACGAAACAAGTATTTGTGGAATAATTGTCCCGTGTTGGGAATCGAACCCACGACCTCCCGACACAATGCTAGTGGTGTGACGACCACCTTAGCTACGGCGGCACTGTACTGCAAGGACATAGAACTAGATGTCTAACATACATGCAAATGAGTTCAAACCGAGGGAAGCGAGCGAAATTGTCGGACTATAACAGCCTGCCCCAGGCTGTTATAGTCCGACAACTTAATAGAGAGCGTTGGTATACATGATTTATGTAGTTTATGCGAAATAATTCTGGGTGTTTCGAAAATAAAATAGCTGTATCATACAGGCCTGCGGGTCTCTGATATTCTAAATTTTGTATACGTCCCTTGCATCCAATTCTTTCTACTAACTTCTCAGACTATAGTACCTAATATTTAACCACATTTTCCCTATTACTGTACTATTTAAACTATTTCACCAATCATTGGGTTTTACGGATTGGAAATTTCCTGTGACAGTTTATTCTACTAATATGTATAAACTATAACTTTAAGCTTGAATGAATGATATTATATGGATGTTTGTTATTTTTCCACATAAAATTAGATGGATGGATATTGAAGGAATGTGAAAAACCGGCAGATTTTAATCTATTTCTACGCAGCCATAGTCGCTGGCAAAAGCTAGTTAGCTAGATTATGTTGTAAAAAACGAATTGCAGGTAAATAAAGGTGTATTTCAGTAAATAGCAATTACTATATTTGCTATGAACGTGCATTTCTGCGATAAATAACGATAACACTATCAGAAGATAAATAAAATGTGTTACTCGGAAATGGTTTAATTTAGGACTTTGCACAGACGTTTAGATTTTCGATAAGACTTAGAAAGCATAGTGCGTTAAAATCAAATAATATTACCACAATCATTGGGTCTGGATTTTTGGCAGGAAATAGCCAACGATCGCGATCAATGGAGGACTTTAAAGAAACCTTTGCCCAATAATAGCTCAGTACCTATAATATTTATCAAAGACGCCGACATCAATAAGTCGACATTGATTCTATAAGTAAAACAATAATTATAAACAGTAGTTCATGCAACTGCACTTAAGTGCACCTAAACTATTCTGAATCCACCAAAACTGCCCTCGATAGTTGAATAGACGCATCTAGAGCAGAATAGCTAAAGCAAAAAAAATATAAGTAGGTAGGTACATATCTAAACTAATATTATAAAATTTCAGAGTTTGTTTGTTTATATCCCTAATCTCAAGAACTACTGGTGCGAATAGAAGAATTATTTTACAGTTGGATAGCCTATTTATCAAGAAAGGCAATAGGCTATATAACATCATGCTACGACCAAAAGTAGCAGAGCACCAGTAAAAAATGTTTCAAGAACGGGGAAAATTATGACCTATTCTGTCTTTTGTGACGCAAGCGAAGCAGCGCGAGTAACTAATATTATAAATGCGAAAGTAACTCTGTCTGTCTGTCTGTTACTCAATCACGCCTAAACTACTGAACCAATTTACATGAAACTTGGTATGGAGATATTTTGATACCCGAGAAAAGACATAGGCTACTTTTTACCCCGGGAAAATGACGCATTCCCATGGGAAAATGCAGGTGGCGGACGAAGTTGCGGGTAAAAGCTAGTACTTATATATTATACATTTAACTTACCTCTCCACTGGAAAGGCGGCAACAAGAACACCTTATTGAAAGTCGGTACAACAGCTCTTCTCACGGTATTAATAATAATGTACTTCAAATTAGCTCCCAGGTGATAGTCAAAGATGTACACGGTAGAGAACCCGCCAAGTACAGCGAAACAGATGATGTTGGCCGAATAAGTCACTGAGACTAACGCCAGCGCAGATAACGACATCACCATGATGAAGAGCGTCCAGAAATATAAGTCTTCTTCTAAGTATACGACGGAAGCTAAAAAATAAACAACTATTTTATAAAGTACACAATAAGCTTTGTGTCTGAATGCAAACTGCCTCTGTGGTGCAGTTGGCAGTGTATCCGACTTTTGCGGCTGCAGCTACTAACTATGAGGTCCCAAGTTCGATTCCCGGATCAGACCAAGTGTTATTAGTCTTTGCCAATTTATATTTGGTTGTAAATTTTTATTTTACATCGACCGTCTTGATGGAACTACTTGGACTATCTGTGGAACACAGCTTAGGACGTCTTATCCCTTATTTTTTAATAAAAATAATCCCAGTTGCCAGCTCGCAGTTCAGTAATGTACATGGTAAATGTTAAAAGACTCCCCCTATTACACAGAGCCAAAAAATAATTCAAATGTTCAAGTTTTCTGCCAACAATAATTTTAGCTAACACGCAGCCTTATCACAGCAAACTATACAGTAAAATTCGTATATGGCAGCTAACATAATACACTGTCAGGTATTACACTAATAATGTTATATATAATAACAGAAATATAATTACCTGGTATCCTATATAGGAAGATGGCGGCGAGTAAAAATCCAAGATTCAAGGAAGGTAGTAGGACTGCGGCCACAGGAATACCGTACAACCACCAGAATAATAACCATATTGATCCGAAGAATATTCCAGATAAGAACGAAGCCGCTACCAGTGCTACAAATAGTTTAAAAGTTAATAAAATTACATATAGCTAGGTAATCTTGATTATTGAAGAATACCAGAATTTTTCTAAATTAAATTTCTTGGCCATTTAAACACATTCATTTAATACAACACTTCGTCCATATTACGAAAATTAAATGATTCTTTCTTAATAGATTTCACTTTATAAAACCGAAAATAGGGTAAGTACGGATCAAAGAACTGCGTGTCTGAATTAGCTGAAAGCCGCCGCAAGGAAGATAAAAAATCAAAAGAGGATTGCACGCGTAACGACAAACGGTGTCTATGCGTTCCGTCATCAGCACATGGGTAAGTTGCCACTGAGCGGAGCTAGACGGAGTGGTGTGAAACGGACGCGCAGTGGCTTGCTACTATATTCACATACACGCATTTATTTGACACGTACATTAATATTATGTTACAAAATTATGTTAAACTTATCCAGTTTCATATAAATCCGAAAATAAAGTAAATAATAAAAAAAGGGCATTTACCCCCGGTTTCTGAGGTACATTTAACGGCAAATTATATATTCAATAGCGTTTAAACTCATACAAAAAAAAAACGCTATGGAATAGATAAACTACCGCTTAATGTAGGTGCTCAGAAACCGGTGGTCAGTAAATCATAAACTTACCTTCTGTATTAATACTGCTGTCCATAAGCGTTACTAATATGTACGTGATGATAAAACCGCTGAAGAAGCCAGCTAAGAACATTCCAGACTTGAAGAACCGGTGACCGAAGAAGGTAGCGAACAGACCGACCAAAAACGCCACAATACATAGCATTTGGCTGAACAAGTCCTCTGAAAATGTCAACTACTTGTAGTTTATGGACTATTTGTATACAATTACCTATTTCTATAAATAAAGCAGTAATAGCCGAGTGGTATAAGTGTGCACCTCGCACCGAACCTATCGGTTTTTCGGTATTTCTTGAGGACATGCAAAGTCTCCAACCCTGTGGCGGACTCAAAGTCTAACCCCTCCCACGTTCGGGAATCTTGCCCAGCATTGGGACAGTAGTGGGTTAAAAAAGAGAGTAAAGTTAGGCTCCCTGCATGCCAACAACATGCAAGAAGAATGTCACACCTTGTCGTTAAAATTGACCAATAACGTCAAATAAGTATACGCGAGTGATGGATTGATTACAATATCCACCATATTAAATCTATAGCTATAAAAACAATAAACTTTAAGGTCTCACCCGGGAACACACAGCCATTTTCATCCAATTGGGATACAGGACATCCGTAGCTATGATTGGGGACGTAAATAGAATAATTAAGTCCATTTTCCTTCGTTCTCGCTACCACTACGAATATGACTCCGTTCCCTGGATAGGCACTCAATAAGCGACGCATCCTCCATGCACTAGTGGGAATCTGTCAAAATATTTGATGTTATATACCTCTAGTTTTCTTAAGGAGTTGAGGACTAAAGAGTGACTCTGCGGCGTAGTCGATAATGTAACTAAATGTAATTTAAATGTAATGTGTTTTGGGTTCGATTGCCGGGTCAGGCAAATTGCTATAGGTGTTTTTGTAATCAATATTTGAATTACCTAAATAGTAGTCCCAACCATGTACCCAGTATTTGACATAGCGAACTCCAGGCCTAACAACTCCCCCGTTCGGGAGGACACCCTAGCCCAGCCACGGGTGAATAAAAAAAGTAGTCCGGAGTTTGGTAACGTGTCCGGTATATGGCAAAAGGCTCGCCATCAACCGCTTACATAGGACTTACATCGTTAAGGACGAAATGCAGGCGTTTTTCGTTCATTTGCATGTCCCTTGTCCCTTGTCCCTTCCCAGTACCTCATATTGAGATACGTCATGGGGTACCTACTAAATAAAAAAATGTTGAATAACTTACAAGTTCTCCATATTTCTGTATATTTTTAAGCGTCATCATCCTCCTAATGCCTCTGAAATAGTCGTCTTCCGAGAAAGTCTGCTCAGGTAGGTACATATAATAAAATGAAGTATTTGCATCATTCACTATATTACATGATTTATCAGTTGAAGGTGGTGCAGCATTTACACTTATGTATGCTGCGTTTGTATTCACTATGAGATATGGAGCTATTGCTAACGAAAACTCCATATTACATCCTCCTGGGAATGGATCTGAAAATATAATGCTTGATCAAGGCCTGGCAACGTAGTGAAGAGTCTTGGCATTCACAGTTTATCTAGAACAACAATTCTGTATACTTCTTAAATAAAGTAGCTGTATCACACTGGCTATGAGAGTCGCCGATATTCTAAATCCAGAATTTTGTATCCTGCTCACTGTGAACTTTGCATACAAGGCTCTCTACTAAATTGTTTATAGTTTACTGTTAATAAAAAACTGTGATAAATAGATTTACTGATCCTCAACAATTTTATAGGAATATACAAGTTTTATAGGTACTGGTGTCCTATCGCGTATCTCAGTTCACAACTACTCGTATTTGAAAGCCACTATTCTGTACATTGTTTTATCCCTTAGAGTTTTAGTGAAAGCAGCAATGTATTGTAAAAGTTTTCAACTGAGATACATGATAAGCCCGCAGGACAGGGGATAAGACAGATAAAATAACTCACCATAACTTTTGTAACCATGAACAGAAATGTAGACTCTAAACGTAGCATTTACATTAGGGTTCTGTATATAATATGTATCCAACGATTCAGTAAGCGTTACTTGTCCAACGTTAGTCCCCGTAACTTGGTTTTCATTAGTCATATTGTTTTTATATAGCACAACATCGTGATAATGACTGTGCACTTGAAACACTATGAAATACAAGTCTGGGTTTATATTTGTAAATTTGACTTGAACTGTTGAATAATTCTTCAGCAAAAGGTAGCTACTATAAATTTCTCTGTCATCGAATACTATGGTACTGTTTAACGGTATTGTTATCACGGTATTCTCATTGGCATCTGTAATAAAATTTGAAATTAGTATATGCATGGCACTATACATATTTTTTGTATAAATTTGAATATTTAAACCATTTGACCTATAAAGGAACTGTGTTTGTAACAACAACACAACAAAAACTGAAATTATAATACTACAAAAGTATATCCATAATACAAAGCTAAAAAATGTCCCCAATAAGCAATCGGCCAGTGTGGAGGAGTCAAAGTTTAGGCCCTTCTTCATTCGGGAGGAGACCCTTGCCCAGCCGTAACACGTAATATTTAAAATGCAGTAGGTTCTTATTACATTTAAAGTCACAATTATAATTAAAAGGCTAAATGACTTCAAACAATGAGCAGTAAATAAGGTAGTTATTATTATTTGGGTTTTATCCTTACATTTAAATCACATTTTGGATGTGTTGGCTTCATTGTATCGTAATGATATTATTGAAAAGCAGATATTTTACAATCTAGCAAAAGAAAATAACATCTCTCTAGAGTATTTTACGAATACATAAATAAATTAAACCCATTAATGTCACACTACTTGGCAAGCCTATTCCCGGAATGAGGGAATAAAAAAATATCAAGAAGTAAAATTAAATCATATGGATAACAAAATTTAAATTCAATTTATGATAAGAATATGCTTATAAATACTTTGATAAACGAATACTATAGTTCTAATTAGCTTACAATTGCTATTATCAATCTTAATTGAATTTAGCAAACATTTCCTTAATTTTGTATTTTACTCGGTAAATTAGAGAAGCTAGTGTACTTAATTTACAACTAAAAATACCTGACAATATTATGGAAGTAAGTATTATTTACTAAAAGAAGTTATTTTTAAAGTAGGTAGGTACATATTATTTCGTTTGTATCTCTTTTATCAAATATGTATAGCTTCGATAATTATATTTTTTGGGGAAATTAATACCAAAACCAGCCTTTGTGAAACAGTTAGGTACATATATACTCAGTTATTCTACACTTTAGCGAATACAAAGAATCAAATACATACAGTGACCTATATATAATTTCAAAAGAATAAATCTTACCTTGTGAAGTTACAAGAGCACAATTAAAAAGTAAAAATAAAAACCCTAGGTTTAACTTAGCACCAAACTTAGAGAGCATTTTAACTCGTATCCTTACACACTGTTCCAAAATGAATAAATTTAATATTGTTATCACTATTAACACCCTTCTATTTATTTTTAAACGTTCACAATCTTTTGAGCGTCAATAATTTGAAACAGCTGATCATTTTGACAACCACGATATCACTTTGGAATCAACACCGGACGATTAATACGACGCGTAGTCTCCGTTCATAATTATTTATACAAAGGGGACAACGATCCTGAAAATTATGATAATATATAAATACAACCGCGTATGTAATTATTCACATTTTGTCCCCTACGATAACGCAAGTCGCCAACTGTCATTAGATCGTCAATGTTGAAAAACAAGTTCAACGAGCCCTGGGAATTTGTGAACGAATGAACGAGAACACTCCGTTTCACAGAACGAATGAAGTTTTCAGGATAGGGAATGCAGATAATTAAATATTTTTATTTTCCTTTTGTAACAGGTACCTACAATTTTATTTAAATATGAATTCAATTTTATTTATAATTAACTGCATGTTTGACGCACCGCGGCGCCGCTTGAGGTAGGTTCGAATCCCAGTAGGGACCAATATTTTTAGGTTATGTTCTAATTATTTAAAATTAAATACAAGTTTTAAATAATTAACGTCTATCAATAATTTAGACCTCTTCTATACAGAATCAGAATATTTATTTGTAAGAAGCACAACACTGCTAAATTTGGAATTAAACACCGTGTGTGAGTTTTGCATATTCGAAAAATAATAATTTATTTTGATGCACGCATAATAAAATGTATCTAAATAGATCACTGTTCGTTTATTTGTGTAACATGTTCCGTTAGACTTATAAAATAAATACAATTACATTCCACATTAAAAATAAAGATAATGATTGTGCCAGCAAAGGCCAGGCGCGTAATTTGAAATGCTCTAAATGTTAAACTTAAGTAACCTTATTTCATAGTTATTATAAACTTTCTAATAGATTCAGAGGGAAATGAATAGGTATAGTATTTAGTTATTTCAATTACTCATTCAATCACTGCTTGTTTTAGTTACGAGGTGCCTGAATTTAAATTAATAGCAAAGTTGAGGTTGTGTAACAATATTTATTAACTGCGTTGATATACCATACGACGTAACGCTGGGTTTAAGGTGTAGGCAAGGGTGAAAAATATTGTGAGGTTTAAATGTCAATCCCTTATTCAGTGATATCACCGTATAATAATCGCCTACTTGACCTTGACACGTAATTACTCGTCCGAATCTGATAAGACCGCCCGAATCCGCCCTTCGCCAGTAAATGTATCTAGGATATAAATTTTGTTATAAACAATTGCATGGTGCACTTACTTACTGTACATATCAATTTAACACTAACATATTTTGCATTCAAGATAAAGTTAAGCCATGCACCTTAAAGAAAACCCAATTCTAACACACCCAATCAGAGTTAGCTCGACTATCGTTAGATAGGAGTATTAGAAAGTTATATCGTCCAAATAGAAGAATAGTCTAGACTTTTAAAGCTTAATCTGTTTTCTAACATTCCGCATAGGTAACCACCATTCTTAATTTTTATTAGGTAGATAAATCGACTATTACTACTTACATTTTATTGCAGGTTGCATTGCTAGTGATCGGAGTATTGATTGATAGAATATGGAAGGGAAGGTAGGGTAATAGGTACCTGTACATTCTATTTTATTAAGTACTTAGGTAATTGTTCATTTTTACACTAGACTTCATTTAATTCTATTATAATGTAATTGTTTTTTGTTTAATTTGAACAAGTATTATAAATCAGGACCACCTAGGTCCTACATTAATAAAGTGCAACTGCAACTGTAATGGCTCCACGTGCTTTTACTATTTCTTTGTTCACCGCTGTTTTAGGTAAGTACTTCTGTATTTTTAAATAAGGACCTAAGTGCCATAGAACGTGGAGTACTTTCATATTTTTATTACTGTAACTGTATTATTAATAAAATCAAGGTTTTAAAAATAGATAGGCACGTGTAATTTGTACTCACGTACCTATTTCAAAATTTTAATGATGCCTTTACAATGCTAGCATTGCCTACAGAAGGTATGAGCATTATATTATTTCAATAACAAATAAGAATGCTCACAACAATACGATAAAACCATGAAATAATATTTATCTTAAGGTTTTTCCAACTCCAGAAAGCAGTAAGCGCCTTTAGCTCATTCGCAATATCGATTCCTTCGCCGGCCGCTAGAGCGCACTCACGTCAAAATCCTCAAACATGGCGGCGCGATCAATGAAGTTGTAATGTGTAGTGAGTGAAGTCTAGTGTAAAAATTGAAATGATTGATTTTGGTGTTATTTTGTGTATGTGGCTATAATCATTAATGGGCCATGGGAAGAGGCCAAGAGTTATTAGACGCAGCTCGCGAAGGCGACAGGCGCACAGTCGAAAAAATACTTGCTCAAATAACTAAGAGGAGTGGTCCATTTACAAGGTGGGTCCTATTTCATGTTTTACTGAATGTAGCGTAGAATAATGAATGTAATAATGTTTTAAGTTCATCGAGCAACGTCTGTAGTGTAGAGCTATTTATTTAGGGCGTTGAAAAATGTAGAAATCTTTATCTTTCTATCAACAATGGTGTATTGTTATCGCGGAGGATTTTTTATAATGTTTACGCGCTTATCATTGTTTCAATTCATCATATGATTTCTTTGACTATTTTATTCGCTTCATTTATTAATTACTACTCTACTTCATTTAGTAATTATTTATATTCCAACTCGGCCATGGAAGAATCTCGAAATAAATAAATACACTATGCATAGGTAGTCGTAGTTATAACATAATAATTCTGCTGCAAGTCAAGTTCATGGTATAGTGATAAGCATGTTAGAATATTGTCTTTATGTTACTGCATAAAAGGTTCATTATTGCATGTTAAGAAAGCTGCATAAAGCAAGATTTATCTGTACTATAGTTGCTTATAACTATAGGGTAAAGATTAATATTCATAGAATACAATAAAACTATAATAAATACTAGTAAATGAGGTTAAAATGATAAGTTTTGAAGATCTTTGACAGTTGTTATCAGTAGTCAGAAGCTGGAAAGTCAGACAACCAGTTTTACTAAGCGGATCAAATTATAATCCGGGTAAAATAGTTGTGTGATTGAGCAATCCCTCCATGTGGAATGCTGGTATTCAGCCGCATTGTATATATAGCCGATGGTATTCATTCCGGGGAGACTAGAACATATCCTTCTCAAACATAGTTGGTAGAAAGGCTAACCGATGATGAATAGAATTAATCAAATTTCCTTTATATGTATATACAGAATAACATAAAGACAATAACATTATATTTTTTCCTAAATGGAAAACTGTGGTTGCCCTTTGTGTATATAACCACAAAACAGAAATATGCTTCACAACATCATAATAAGTTAGTTTCCTTATGAATATGTACTTTCTTTCATGTCCATAATTTTGTTTTTAATAAAAAATATATTGCTGATGATTCCATAGTTATAGTTTTCTACTCATTAAATGCTCTTTTAAAATCCATATGTGTGGAAAGGTGACCCAAATTGAATATTGGATATAACGTTGGCGTACCATCAATACATATTGTGTAGATCTTGTAATTCAGGTTAGCAGCATGCAATTCTCAAGGCTTTAGTCAGTAGTTTGTCAGAAATCAGCTGATGATGTCTAACTTGTTTGTTTTTATTGAACTCGGAACAATCTAATAGCTCTTTGTAAGTTGGTCAAAATGTCATTACAAACATAAATATGTACAAATTAAAATATACAGAAGTACCTACCTAAATTATTGTTATTGTAAGAATACTAGGGACATGATTATAATGGCATGTTGCAAATGATTGATCAATTGTCATAATGCATAATCAATTTACTTGAACAAAGCTAATTGATCATGAAGGTTAGATCACTGGTATATATATAGATTTTACAGAAACTGGTCATCTGTATGAGTTTGCATGGTTATATTATATCTAGATCTTTTTTTATCCCACTACTGTCCCATTGCTGGGCAAGGGTCTTCTCCCAAACAGGGGAGAAGTTAGGCCTTGAGTCCACCACGCGGGCCAAGTGCAGCTTGGGGAATGATTTCCCTTATGTTTTTATTTAACTATTAGTTACCAGGTAAGATATTTTTCAGCCAGTATTTTCCCACTTGTGGGGCTAAGACCTGCCTTATTTCCTTTCATCTAGAAATCTATATTTGTCTAAAAATATTTTGTGTGTAAGTTCAAATAATCTTCTCATTGGATAAAAGAAAAGCAAATGGCAGGCTAGATACAATGTTAACATAAAGATACTTTTAAAAACTGTTTCTTAATTTGCATTTTTTTCAAGAAACTAACACAGAAACGAAAACTAAAAAAGAATTAACATAGAATACTTAGTCAGCTGTTTTTACACTGAATCTAATTAATCTACTCAGTCAGGCCTTGCTTACACTTGTAGTTAGTATGTTCACTTATGTATGTATAAACATTCTTATCAACGCTGGTTTCATGGTTGGCTTGGAAATAATAACTTGGTTTAACAATTATAGCAGTACACTTTGTACTGAGTATTTTAGATATTTATAGTAAAAATTATTTATTCAAATGCATTCTCCTATCAAGAACTATTTATTTATGGGTCGAATACATGCTCTTCAACTGGTTTTTACTTCTGTGTCACAATGTTGCTATACATTTAACACTTTTTAAAGCCTTAAATATACAAAGAACACATGTAAATATAAAATTCTTTAAACACACTAAATGAATCATGATTCTGACATAATCCTTGAACTGCCATGATTACATCTAATACAAGTTTATGAAATGAATTACACGATCTTGGTTTTTTGGTGTTTCAAAGTTGCGAGAACTCTTAAACTGGTTTTTATTAAAAAGTCATGTGCTGGTATACCTACCTCATTGCTATTAAGCATATTTTATTAATTAGATTATTAAGAAGCTATTGCTATCTGGCTAAAATAAAGGCAAGATGCTGAGGGTTTTCCATTGTAATAATCATTGCTGAAATTGGTATTTCTTGATTTCATGCAATCGAATTCTTATTAGAAAATATTCTGCTGGTGCTTGAAAGTACCAGAAAAATGCTGTATCATGAACCTATGATGTGATCAAAGAAAATAGTCTTTCTTTTGTTCCAATTGTTCTTGTTGCTTACTAACATTTGTGGTTAGGTAATGAATAAGAATATGCCTCGCATATAGGTATTCTCCGCGCGTTTCCTTTGATTTCCCCATTGTTACAGTTTATATACGCAATGAATATTAATGCCTAAATGTCTGGGTGAATCTTTAAATGCCATTTCACCATTATTTTTGAAAGTAATACGTTATAGAAGCTGTATTTACAAACTGATGAATTTGCTTTAGCGTTCGTGAATATTTAGCGAAATTTTCGCCGCTCCAAAGTTATAGGCACTTGACCTCTTCACGCTTATTTGATGATTCAATTTATCAACGAGCGATTGTGCACGTTTATCAACAAATATTGACACGGAACACGTCAGTAATTACTGTTACAACAAACAACATGGCAGTCGTTTCCGAGATTAGAACGTGCAAACAGATAAAAGTTATGATATTTTTATACAAGCCCGTTTATGTTTGACTCTCACGTAAACACGAAAAGGCATAATACTCGTTTTGAATGACAAAACGCTGTGTGTTTTATGAATACTGGTCTTACTTTTATCACAAAGACTAAACTTCGTGTTGCGTTTTTTGTTTGGACTTAGCATTATGCAAAAAACTGGCTCAGTGGTCCCTAGCACACTAAACAGCATCATTATGCAAAAAAACTGGCTCAGTGGTCCTTAGCACACTAAATAGCAGCATTATGCAAAAAACTGGTTCATTTGTCCCTAAAACGTTAAAAAGCCGTGATAGGTGAGTCGAGATGCAAGCAAAATCAATATTACGAACACCATGGAGATACAAGCTTATTCTCTCTGTCTATCATGTGCTAAAATCTGTCCGAACGCAGTCTAGCATTCCCACCCCATGCGTATCGATTAGTCCACCATTTTGGACGATGCAGTATTTCAATCAAAGCGCACGTTCCGCATTCGCTTCAACTGATAAGTGTGTTCGGACAGTAATAATCAAAAATCGTGTGTACTATCTATTTAAGGAAGTAGGATAACGAAAGCCATTAAAAGTGAAGTGTTTGGCGGCGGGCCAGACGCCAATCGATGTTGAGGAACGAGCGTTGAACTTTTGTCTTGCCGACTGTCTGTGCATTGTAGCATCGGGCCACGTTGTAGACCCGTAAGTATTTTTGCCAATTGATTTTGCTTGATTATTTGACTTGGTACTTTCTAATTAAGTAAGCCTGAGTAATAGGTACTTAGTATAGTAATATAGCCCAAATAATAGTACTTCAATTTCATGTCTTTGTTAGACATTGAAAGTGTTGCAGCCAAATGACTACAAGATTAATTTAAATGATTTTAGTTGTCGTTTTAATAGCTAGTTACATCACCGCTGCATCCTATGTAAGTGCACATTAAGCTTAATATAAGCAGTTTTTAGAAATTTCTTAGACAATGGACTACTCAAGTAGATCTCATACTCATCTACGAGTCACTTAGCTGGTGGTTACCTACTAGTTACCTGATACTTAGGCCTGCGTCATGGAGGGTGCAAATTATCTTTATTTTGTAGTGAATAAATTCTCGCTGATAGTGAATGCCACGCCCCATTTTTCATTGCTTTAGTTCTTACACTTTTGCGAATTATAAAGTTTAATTTGATGCTAGTTTAAATCGCATTGCAAGCAACTTAAGTGTGAATTGAGGTTTATAATATTATGCACATCGTTACTTTAACCGGATACAGTGACAATAAAGTGTACGAAAATTGCACTTTGGTATATGTAGGTACTGTTAATATCTATGCAGTTCCTAGTCTCTATAGCTACTCAGATTTACAGTTAAATGACCCCAATTGTCACAGAAACATTTCGCAAGTCGCTCGTTGAATTAAAATGATAACATTAATGACTTAATGAGCCAAGTTATGACATTAAAATCACAGTTATTATTGTAGGCAACCTCATGCTATCTGGGTCATGCTATTATTACACCTTTTTCATATTATTTTCCGGATGTTCAGTGATGGCATAGTTTTTGCATTCTTAAATTTTAAATAAACAATTTCTTTATAAACAATGAGTTACTACTCTGTGTACATATATTTGTGGCAAAGAAATTATCACCTGCATTTAAGGTTGCCCAGTTTGCCCACCTTACTCTAAAATAGAGTATTATACTCCAAAATAAGGTGGCTTTTCTCTAAGATCTATAACACTAATAGAGTACTGTAATTTCTTACACAATGCCTACTGAAGTACAAGTCACCACAGCTATCAGGTTGAATTTTTAAGTATCGATATCTAATTGATTTTCTATGTTATAAGATTACTCTTTAATTAACTCATCTAAACTCAGACATAACTTCTCTATTTTGTGAAACAAAAGATGGCAACTATACCTGCATTTGCCAATAAATATGACAAGGGAAGCATAGGTACAGGTCATCATACTCATAGGTCAAATGGCAAATAGATTTAGGACCTCTAAATCAAGTACAGTATCTTCTTTGCGTGACTTAGGTTAATTGTTTCTGAATGTTTGAGCAGCTTCAACTAATTCATTGTAGTGAAAAAACCGGTTGTGTTTTGCCACTTGTATTAAAATATAAGAAGAATAAGATGTGAAAACGCTCTCCGTTTGCTATCAGTGTTATCACAGCCTGTTCTGGCAGAATAACAGATAGTTGACGTCAATCTCCGATAGCTGTTATCATTACAGATTATTTGGTTATACCTCGTTACGAAGGATTAATCCATCCAGAGAAGCTAATCTCAGTTTTCATTACTATCTTTACTTATAGTGTTGAATTTCTTCATCGTTATTCGATATTATGAGAAGAAACTGACATAAATGTCGCAGGCAAAATAGAAGAAAATTTTCTGCAAATTGTCTTGACAAGTTCTAGTTCAAATGACAAATTGCTTGAGTGTTTCTATAGCGCCTCTACCAAAGATTTCAAAACAAAATTGGATGGGTCATAAATCAAACACTTTCTAACCATAAAACGCAAAAATTTTAGATTATAATATATGGATTACTAGATGTTTGATACATTTTCGCCCAAAAACTTGAAGTATTTTCATGGAACGTTATAGATAAACACTATATTTCTCTTCTTGGTACTTACTAAGTTAATAAAATTCAATATCCCAATCAAATATTTCTATAACTTCAAGTTGGTAAATATTATTGTAGAATACAAAACGTCAAACATCATGTTCAATTGCTTGTATTGTATACAACAGCGTCTTAGAATGAGAAAAACCTGTGCTATGTCGCGTGCTAACCTTCGAGCCCAATCAGTAAGAGTCAACTAAGGGAAATGGGGTCATATGGTAGGTAGATGTAGGCGAGTACTACTTGTTGCTAATAGAAAATCACGAGCAAGAATATAACCATTTGTTTAAATGAATAAATCGTTGGACCATACGACTAACGATTTATTAAATTAGAAGTTATATTTTGACTGTACAGTACTATATAGGTGATAGAAAACAAAGTGTTGATACATTTCATGCTTGATCATTAATAGAGTTCGAAAAGGGATACCAAATTACCTACCTGCGTGACCTCAGAGGACTTAGACCTCACCCCGCTTCATTTAGAAAGGAAACCCTATTTATTTATACATATATTTTGTCATTTTGGATCCTCCCTTATCATTATTTATATAATTACGGTGATGGGGTTGCTCTATGTTTCTTCCAAAAAAATCACAGGCCTTTAAGTAAATCTTGGCTGTTCTGTATCTGGGATTATTTAATTTAATATTATGATACAAAATTATCTTTATTTTCATTCAAATCGGAGGTTAGATAAATCTTATCACAATGGACTTTCAAAGGTCGTTCCAAGGCAGTCTGTCTAGATCCATGCTGGTTTTTTGAAGACAAAACTCTTTTCTTAATAACTTAAAAAAATGCCTTGGACAGGGATCTGATCATCCATCGGTCATTGACATTATTTGCTGTACCTATAAGAAGTCATTAAAAAATCTGGTTTGTATTTTCTTGAGGAAATAGGCATCAATTTATCGCTACGATTATGGTAACGCTACTATAAAAAAAAACATTTTGGTCACCCAAGCGAACCGTGCAAAAACTGCCAAAAAGTTTCGCTTAATTCTCTGAAATTCTAATTTGTTATAGCGTGTTTTACAAATGTTGATTTTTAAATTGAATTATCAGTTTCGGCCCGTGAAACTTTCAAAATATCCTACCTATTGATTCAATTTATAAAGTAGGATCCTGCGTACCAAACATCACAACCCGTTAAATAGTTTATGCGTTAAATAAAAGGAAACATCCAAATAAACAGACATCAATCCTCACAAACTCTCGCATCTATAATAGAAAAATATTAAATAACACAATCTATAAACCTGAAAATGCTAAATTAAATTAGTATCACATTGAATAATAGTTGTTCTAATGATGACGAACGGTTGCGTGCGAATAGTAATTTAGATACCTGCCTAGCCTACATAATGTAATACGCATCAAAGCTTCAAGGCACTAATCAGATAATGGACTTATCAAAACGACCCAATTTCATTTTGTTTCCATCTTCGTTGGTTATAAATTGCAGCGAATACCTTTTGAAACTCGTAATGTTGACCATTAAATCCCTGATATACAATTTTCGATTCTAAGCCTACGGGAAAAAGTTTGCTTTTCTATGTATTGTTTTGGCTTGCTAGCTCTTGCCTGCGACTTCGTCCACTTCGACTATTAATAGTTGGCTTGTGTTTTGTCACTGAGAAAAAGCGAGTATTTCTCTAACTTGTGTGGTATTCTTTTACTTAAGTTACAATACTGCCAATTTTCATAAAAATACGTTCAGTACTTTAGGCGTGATTGACTCACAAACATCCGTACTTTCGCATTTATAATATTAGTAATTATCAAAGTATAGATAAGATTATTTTTATCCTTAAAGATCGATTGAAAGCAGCTGTTATAAATAGTCATAAGTATCTAATAGAAAGTTTGGATTTGCATAAGGTTCTGGAATAGGTAATATTAAACCCGTTTTTACTTTACTCCTATTATATATATTGTGTCAAGTTTCTCAGTATTAAAACAATGGTTTTACAATGATTTGTAATTATAAACTACATATTCAATTACGTAAATGGAAGCTCCATTTATTTATGGAATATGATTACAATGGTAACTATCTGTGAGTGAATGTTTTTAATAAATTGTAATGTAGTGATTCAATTTTAGACATCTGTGGTCAAAGTCCAATATATTGTGTCATTAGCCAGGACATTATCCTTAATTTAGTGTTTATTTTATTTGATTAAAAACTAATTAAATTACATTAATTTAATATTACGATATTGAATTAAAATAACTTGGTTAGGTACCTAGGGTAGTTTTGAATTAAAAAAGAACTCTAAATATATTCTCGGAATTAATAAAGGGTTCTAGTAAGTTAGCTTTCGGGCCTTCAACTATCTTCATGCTAAATTTCATCAAAATCTGTTCAGTAGTTTTCACCTTAAAGCGTCACAAACATACATTAATTCTCACAAACTTTCGCATACATAATATTAGAATACACGGGCACCATGAAAGCATAATACCTAATATAAAAAAAAACTAATATCTAGTCAATGTGACGTATAAAACATGTTTTTGCTCACTTTCGTTTTTGAAGAAACAACATAATATTAGTGTGTTGGGAATACCCTAACACTACTGAGTCGAAAAACCCACTACTTTTTCGAAACGTGTTTTTTAAGGATCTTTAACGAATTGCCTTTTTTCATTCAATTTGATATGGTTTCTTGGTTAATGATAAAAATAATTGATTTAATAACATGTAGATCTTACTATTATCTTGAAAATTATCTCTTCCCCCACTCTCTGCCAGGTACCGGTCTTCTCCAGAAATTAGATAAGAGCCTTGTTTCGTCCACATTAGTATCTGGGGTCATAACTTTAAAACATTCTGGTTGCATCATTCTTTTCTAAGATCACACGGGGATTAACCCGACAATTATTAAATTATTTAGTTACATAGATACATAGTTACATAGATTAAATAGTTACATTATATTATGACTTGATCAAGCGTATTTGCCTCTGTGGCGTGGTCGGTAGAGTATCTTTCTGATCATGAGGTCTCGATTCCGGGGTCGATAAAGAATTTTTTGTTTCATATAACAACACTTCTCAATATAACCCGGATTTTCTCAACGTGCCCGGTAAATTGCAATATGCTCACTATTACCTGGGACTAAAATTGTCAATGGACAAATGTAGGTGTATGACACCTTTGCTTACACAAAAGAATATAACAACTTTTGTGTGTTTGAAAATTGCCACAAATGTTAATGGATGTAATGAAAATGGCCCTGTCTTGTTGTAATCTTTTGCTTTAAAACCAGAGCATGAAACAGCGAACAACATCGGCTTTGCTCTGATGAATATTCATGATAAGGGGGGCGGATGAACGCTATCAAGGAAATGCATAAGATCCTTTGTTTTAAGGAAATATTTGGACTGCTTTAATTTGTTATGTAATTATTTGTGTTATTGCGAAGGCTATGCCCTTGCGTTGTTGTTGTGCCTCCAACCATTCTCGCTACATTTGATATAAAATTTGAATCATTATGAGCGGTTTGTGTGTGAATTTGTAACGGTCTCTACATAAACACGTTGCGTAATTTGACCTATGATTTTTTTTATCTAAGAATATATTTCTGCAAGAAGCACGTGGAAAAAAAGCTATATGTTAATTTGGTCGTCCGCACCTTAAAACGGCGCCTGCTTTTGTTGTTTGAAAAAATATTGGATTCGACTTTCATGTCTTTTTCCTTGTGTTACTTGATTAATGCGAAATATAAAACACTTCTCTTCATCAGTGATAGTATTAACAATATTATTATTAATTCCTTTATTTAATTATACATAAATCAAACTTAATATATTATCAGGAAATAAAGCTCGGTAGGTACCTATTACAGTATATTATGGCATTCTGATCCTAACTCTCGTTCGAGTTGCATGCTATAAATATATCAATATACGTCCATTTTAATAATAACCAGTAATTACCGTGTTTAAAAACAATAGGTTCACTCGAAATTCTCGAACCAATTAGTCTGGCTCCTAAAGCCAAATAACTGTTTGTTGGAAAAAAAAAATACCGCAATAAAAAGTTCTAAGTGAAGCGACCTGTTCATGGGTCCTATGATTCATTCACCGGTCTCGGTTAGTCACTTAACACGGTTCGTTCGTCCGCTCTTGTAAATATTTTCGAATCAATATTTAACATGAGATCGGATGTGATAGTACGCGTGTGACGGTGTTGAAAACTGTGATAGTGATTTTTTTATTTGAGAATGAAGTTTGAGTTCAACATGTTTGATTTCGGGGCCCTAAGGAAAGTTATGTACAGGTTAGAGTGCTATTATTAATATATTTTGTTGTTGCAAGGTTTTATTAACTGGTCAGAAATGCTAGGTTATGTTTTTGTTTCGCTTTTATTGTGTTGTTGCATACAGGCAACTATGCTGTTTAGAACACTATCTGCTGTAAGTTAAGAAGATTAAGAGCTCTGATTTTTTTACTTTAAATTATGTTTTAGCGTTATGCGGTTAATAATCCGATTGATTATATTATAAATGCGAAAGTTTGTGATGATTAATGTGTGTTAGACGTATGTAAAACTACTGAACGGATTTTGATCAAATTTGGCACACGTAATAGTTGTTATAGCCTGCATTAACATTTATTTTTCACGCAAACGTAGTCGCGGGCAGAAAGTCATTTTTATTATAACTTATGTCAGTAGCCATTATTACCATTTAAATTAAACCATATTACCTAAACAACAACAGGATGAAAACCAATTAAATAATAAATTTTCCTGTTAATGATTTCATTTACCGTAACAATAAATCCATAATGTAGTTACAAAAGTCGTCATTTGTTAATTTGTACAAGGAAAAACATATACTTTTGCGCAGTGGCTAGCATTTGTTACCACCGGGTTAGCCCGAATCATGTATAAGAGTTCCTAGCCACAATTTAGATTTATTGCATCCTTTTCTTACGACGTGTTAAGTAAAAGGACGGAATAATCCATACCTTTAAGATTGCTCATCAAAGATCGAAGTCCTGGCTTATTTTTTTACGCCTCTTTTTGTTGGTTACCAACGGACACTATAGGGAAACCTAAAATAATATATGGTCAATAGTGCTCTTTAATCAAAACGATGTTTTTTTTTACCCAAATGATGAGCATTGGTCAACAACCCTTTACATGCACTGGTAAAATCCCAGCCCAGTCAGAGAGCATGCGAAGTATGATAATAATGGACATTTGCAAATATTTAACGGCGTAGGAGATAAATAAAGTATATTCGTACCAACTTAAACATGCATGCATAATATCAGCACGCATTTTCCTAAAGGGTAGACAGAAACCAAAGAAAGAACCTTGATACGATCCTTACAAACTTCACGTGCCTCATTCTCACTTTTATATCTTGTCATACGAGTACTACGCTTGTTAAAATCATCAATGTAGCGAAAGTAACCACTGTATGACAGCAAGTCTTACATTCGTAGTATAAACAGACCTCTTAATTGTTTACGAGGCTATTGTTAGGAACAAAGCAGGTGCCATAGCCGTTTGCGGTTGACACGCTTGATTACGTATTGTGTTGCCATACAAATTGTCCCAACAACAAGGCTAGTTGGTAACCCTAAAACTGATTGCTTGTATTACATTTACACATAGATTAGCATTCTTCATAAAATGTACGATACATTTTATTATGAACTAGCTGACCCGCGCAACTTCGCTTGCGTCACATAAGAGAATCATAATTTTCCCCGTTTTTGTAACATTTTTCACTGGTACTCTGCTCCTATTGGTCGTAGCGTGATGATATATAGCCTATAGCCTTCCTCGATAAATGGGCTATCTAACACTGAAAGAATTTTTCAAATCGGACCAGTAGTTCCTGAGATTAGCGCGTTCAAACAAACAAACAAACAAACAAACAATCAAACAAACAAACTCTTCAGCTTTATAATATTAAAAGTATAGATGCTAAAGTTTCTGATGATGAATTATGATTGATACTCTTTCACACAAAACCAAACCAAAAAAGGATTTTGTTGAAATTTGGCACACTGGGAGTTTATTGACACATAGGATTTAAAATTCTAGGAACCTTTCAAAGAGGGCAATGACTTCATGAAAAATAGGGATTTTACCAAGTTAGTCATATGACCGATATTAGGTTAGGCAACATTTCTGCGTAGGTTTTTTAGGCCTTCATAATTTCACGTGTTGCTTAGTAAAGTTGTCTATTATGTAGTTTAATTATCTTCTTCTATCGTGTTGTATAATTGTTTTACATCATTATCTAATTATATTACTTGTTTGCACTGGGATTCCAGTATAAATACGCGTATAATGTATAATGTGTCGCGACATATGATAACTCAGATAAAAATGCATATGGTTGCTGTTTGTATAGTCATTATTTACTTTTCCTTTTCGCTCATTGTTACTAAGAGCCATACATAACGTCTTTCTTATAAGGTTGATTAGCTTAAACATATGTATTAGCAAAAGACAACTTCTCCGCTTTATACCCAATTCCTTAATTCTAAAATAAAGAGGTACAGGTTGAACCAACGATGTTCATGATCGTATAAGCGAACTAGCACTTGTGTATATGTACATATTAAAATACACCATGTAATGAAGTAATTACACCTTTCAACAGCGTGTAAAGTTATGACATTGAATTATTGACTACAATGATAATTAAACAGCTTATTTGTATAAGTCTTCTATTCAAAAGGAAGCCGGAACAGTCAAAAGATTTTCTTCCAAGGTTTCTCATGCGAAATAGTTCTGAAATAGGTACTAGGCCGAAGTAATGACGTATTGGTTTCGAAGTGAACAAGCTATTATGTAGTTATTTGTTATGTTATCCTGATTCGCTTATGAATTATTAACATGTCTAATCACTTTGGACTAAAAGTTATGTACAAAAGGGACCTTAAATGACGACAAAACAGCAGTATTTTTAACCTAAACTATTGAATCGATAACGTTTATTTGCAAAATTGTACATTTAGTAAATCAAACAAACGTTATTTTTGCTTTAACGCGAAATATATGCGTACTGATTATCGATTCTAGGTAACTGTTAACACGACTTATCAGTTCTAACGTTTTCAATTTCTGTTTAATAATAAACAAACCTATCGCATTTTGCATTTCCTTGCTCCAATTCGCATATCTTATCGCAAATTACGTTATCTTATCGTTAATACATCGAAACAATTACAAACCTAACAAATTAGTTGGCGGCTACACTTGTTAGGAACATGTCATTCTAGGTCCACAGAGTCGTGTGCGGAGAAGTATAATGACTCACTCTTCCCTCACTTGACAGTCGGTTTTGGATTTCGTGTCATAATTGTGAATGGTTTAGACCGGTGAACATGAGTGTCAGTGAAAAAACAGTGAAGTGCTGTAATTATAAATACAAACCGAATATTAATTTTAGTGATGTTGGATACGGTTTTCAAAGGAGTTGGATAAAAACAAAGAAGTTGGGCACTAAGATGTTTGGTTTAGATAGGTGAGTGAACTGTTTGGCGACGTTTATCTTTTGATAACGTTGTCTAACTCGTTTTGTTTATGCCTTTACATGCCAGCTTCCTTTCGTGATGATAAACAGTATCCTTTGTTTCTGTCTTCTTATTGAAGTTATAATTAATATATTAATACCGTTTCAAGGAAAACGTTCACCTTGTTATGTTATAGAGTTAAGTATAAAATTAACTCTATTTAATTTTAAAGCCATTGCACACATCAGTGCTCCATATTTTCGTGAAACTTAGTGCCCATGTCTTATTGTCTATCACATTTTTTTTACAAAAACCCTTTGATTCTTAGCTTCGAACAGACGTATTGTTCCCTTATCTCACAGGGCTATGGTCTTACACATGAGCAGAAAACATAAGCTATTACTATTAAAAAGTATTTATCTCACCCTATATTGTTCTTTAATAAAATATCGCCCTCAATAGGTATTTGTTTATTTATCACCACAATGCAATGAGTCATACTTTATCTCGTTCATGTGGTATGTACCGTTACAGCGTTGAGAGTGATAGTTTCATCTCATCGGTTATTACACGCTCCACTGTATTAGGTTCAAGAGAAAGTTAACTTTTGTTACTTGTCAACTATTATATTAACTTGAACACCTTTTTACTAAAGGACTTTCTAGGATGTGTTATGAAATTCTTCTTGTATACTCTTCACGTAGATTTCTCCGGTTCGAATACAAAAGATTAGCCCACGTTTAAGCTTTTTTGCTTTAAGTCTTCGTGGGTTAGTCAGGTGGAATTGTGACTGCTTCTCTCGTACATTTGCTGCCAATGTCTATTGGACAGGTTATCTTACACTTGTTCGTAAGTCTCGAAACTGGATCTAGATTTTCCTAAAGTTATACTATTGCTTAACTCATAGGAACATGAATGATCGTACAATAATCTAAGTTCGAGAAGAGTCGCTTTTATCAGCCAGTTGCTCCATAGTCCCCTCATAAGTGAAGTGACATAAAATGGATTCACCAAAAGCTTTCTATCTGCTCGGGAAATAACGGACTAATCGAAAATGTGCTTACATTGTTTCTGCGTCAGAACATAGGTACTCATATTGGTTTCAAACGTTCATCCACCTAAAACCCAATTATATATTTCCAGTAATTGACCGTAAATGGTCGAATACAGACTTTAATTATAGATTACGTGTATGTAATTAACCGCAAAATATTAAATCGAAATCTAAAAGGAAAAGTATCACTACTGAAATCACGTACAGATATAGTGATAAATATCAATTGTCAATGTTTATTATTCGCTTAGCATCAGAGACATCCTACCCTAAGAGAGGCATCTAATATAGTGCTAAAGGAGATCTTACTCAGACCTCAGACTTCAAAAGTATTCCTTATTATAGAAAAGAAAAAAAAAACTTTCGAAATGAGAACCTCATTTTTTCGAAGTCGGTTTTGAAAAGAGAAAGGAAGAAAAAAAGGCCTTATTAACTTACGATGGCTTATGAACAGTTGTAAGCAAAGTCTAATGAAAAGTAACTAGGTCATACCGATCGCGTGATCACCTGTCTATTGTTCCCACAATATCTCTGATACTTCTCAACCAATTTTGCTAAAACATCAGTTAATATCACTTTTATAGTAAAAGCCATTGTTTTTATCCCATCATGCTATGGGATCAGCTTTCTCTCTGGTTCTTTACATGGAAATAGTTTTCAAAATCATTATTTTCTCATGTAATTTTTCACTTAGGTATATCCCTTTCTGAAAAAGAAGGCCACAATGCAGACGCATTGTGGCCTTCTTTTCCAGATGTCCATACAATTTTTGGACTACAAGTCATCAAAATTTTATATAATAAAATATTTAGTATATGTACCTAAGTAGGCACTTAGGCAGTAATTTTTCCTCCTTCATTTGTTAGAGGATGGGTCTCTCCAGTGTGAAACAATTGCATACCTATTGCTGCTTTACTCCAGGCTAGGGATAAATTATTTCCAATATTTCTTGCAATGAAATATGCAATGACAATTTTGTATCTAAATGATTCTTGTATTTCCCATTAACGACATCATTAGGACTTCCCTTTTAATTATTTCTATTGAAAGTAAAGGTATTTGTAATTGAACTATAAATAGCCTTTCCGTAATGTATGTTATCTATTCGTACTCATTGTTTTATCTTATCTCAAGTTGATTATATAATGTAGTAAATAGTGTAAGTGAGGTTGTAGACGTCCCTACGATATTGTTTTCACCAGTTTATGCAATCATTTTGCTTTTGATGTACTAATAATATTATGATTATGATTTTGGATTAGTATGTCAGAGCTAATTCTCTATTATTTTCGTATCCTTAGCATTTTTTGGTTTAAAAAAGGTACCTATGCAAAGATGAATAATATTTTGTGTATACGTATAAAATTATAAACAGAAGTTGCAATATAAAAAATGCTTGCCCAGACTATCAATTCGGAACAAATTCGTGTAATGTAATTTGTATTGAATCTAATGAAAGATTCAATTAATGTAGTATTATTTGAAGATATTGGCTTGTCCACGTTACTAGGCTTTAACTTATTCAATATACAAAAATATTTAGTCAATTCCGACCACTAAAAACAGTAAAACAGTCTAAAATAGAAGTGAATTTAGCAAATTACTATAATTACAATAAAAACATGATCAATTCTAACTATCATTAACGAATCAAAACGATTTGAACGATCGTTAAACGTGCGATGATTCAGGGAGGCTCTATTTCTGGGAAACGCCCGATGCCTTTGGCGGCTGGCCCTCAACGCGTCATTTCCGGTTATCTGAATACATTTACTTGCCATACAAGTCTCTTCGCAAGTAGTTATTAGAATATCGACTTTATAACAAAGCTCGTTGGGTAGAAATTTCTTTTACAATGCGTGTTTATATTTTTCTCCGAAGTAATGGGTTTTTACGATGACCTTGACTTTGATTAATCCAATGTAGGAGTACGTGCGGTTTTCTCTTTAAATTGAATGTCCTACTTGCCTTTTTGAGGTAATGATATATTTGCAAAATACTTTTCGATATGATTAATTCGTTTCTAGTTTGCGTTATGTGCAAAGTTTTGCTGCATAATACTATTAAGTCAAGTCACATGTAGTTTGTCATTAAATAATGTTTTAAAATATCCAATAAATAAGCCGTTATTTTAGTGTCTAAAGATGTTATTTTTTACATTGCCACTGCCCTGAAGAATATATGGAGAGGCTTTTTGGCCCTTAGACTCGAATTTTTCCCATTAGGCAACTTTATTTGACCAATAATTCTAATGTTTTACACATTGTCTACTCATTATCTTTTAAATCGACAAAGTGTGCCTCAAATAAAGTTATCAAAAGAGTGAATACATTATCTGTTGTTCTAATCTACGTAATCAATGCGAGTTCTTGGATTTATTTGCAAAATATACAGAAATATTTTACACCCGACAATCTGGGTGTTGATTGAAACAGCTATTATCTTTGCATCCTTTTCTGACTATTCATTATAGCTGTCCGGGGTCCTAGGGCTATGATTATCCTTTTCTGATGGACGGTTTCAATTCATGGAATCCATTACCATGGTATTCTCTGCGTTCAAGATTTTTATTTTCTTGTTTTTATAGTTCCGTTGCAAAAGGGGACAAAATCGGGACACTATTACTAAGAATATGCTGTCCGTATATCTGTCATCAGTGTCAGTCATGAGCCGTGATAGACAGTTAAAATATTCGCAGATGATGTACCTACCTATTTATGTAATGAAAACGAAAAAAAAAATTTTTTTTTGGGTTTCTGTACAACAAACGAGATTTGGTTTTTTTTTGAAGTAGCAGAATCCTTTGTGCGCGTGTTCGACTCTCACTTGACCGGTTTTTTCCCTCTGTAAAATCACGTTAGTCCATCCAACGGCATTATAGACTATTCTTTCATTTCGCTCAATGCAGTAAGTTGCTTTACTTATCCAGTTCTCACGAAATAAATACATCGTACTTAATAACCTTACATCAAAATTGTACCGTTTTATACTATTCGGTAGTAACGGTTGCTCCCAAAAGTTTTATATGCCAGTATTAAAAGTGTACGAAGAATGTGGGTTGCGTGTCTAACCCCCGGTTCCTGAGGTACATTTAGCGGTAGTTTATCTATTCAATAGCGTTTAAACTCATACGAAAAACGCTATTGAATAGATAAACTACCGCTAAATGTATTCAGAAACCGGGGGCATATCATTTCGTAAGCCGCTGAAATACACCTTTAGTTATATATTTTTACAGCTGTTTCGTGTTTGTATACATTTGTAATAGTGTATAGTTCATCGACCGAGTATTTTAAGAGTCAAGGACAGAATTATTAAGATTTTATTAGCGTATTCACATGATCGATAATGTATTTTTATGAGTTATCTCTCCCTGTTCAAAGATCTTTGTCTTATCTATTTCCGAAAAATATATATTGTCAAATCTGTGTAGGTGTTTTGTACAGATTCGATCAACTGTCTTGTGTTTCTAAAATGTTCATTCATATATACAACTGATAGTGATTCATTAGTTACGTAAACTTGTTATTGTAAATACGTATTTATTTATATCTTATCAACAAAATAAGATTTAGAAAGTCTTACATTGTAGATAACACACCGCAAATTCGAGATTGTGTGTATGGCAGTCGTGGCCGAGCGGTTAAGGCGTCTGACTAGAAATCAGATTCCCTCTGGGAGCGTAGGTTCGAATCCTACCGACTGCGAATATCTTTTTGTAATTTGTTTTTTATTTTGTTACAGTTTACGAAGAGGAGCAGGTCCAAATGTTCAAGATGATAATGGATACACGCCACTTCATCACGCCTGCCTAAATGGCCACAGGTAAATTATAAAACTTAATTTCTTTTTGTTAGGTGTTCTTTGTATTTTTGAAAAATGTATACTTTAAAATTATAGGCAGTTGGAATAGACCTCTAACTTTATTCTAATTTAATTTAAAACGTTAAAACATTGAATGAAGTGCTTCAATAATTGCTTTTTACTTCAAAAAACCAATAAAATAATGGTTATTCAGATATTCTGGTACTATAAATATCACTTATTTTACCGGCCCGTGATTCAACACCGTACTCTAGTCACGTATACATCAAATAATACAATTTCAATTATCAATATTTGCCTTACTTTTCAAAAACAATAGTATTATATGTCGTGTGACGTCAAACGTATACTTAACACATTGTCAAGGCGACCGCAGATACCGCAGTAACGGGAAATCGGCCACCATCGTACTGACTCAGACGCTGCGAAAGGAAAATATGAAATGAGAGTGTTTAAAAACCTGGTTTTTGATGGTTTTAATACTAATTTCGTCATTAGTTCGACAAAAATTTGAAGTTTCTTGTTATCTTTATAGTACTAGGTATTTTTAACCAGGAAATGGGTTATTTTACAAATAATTTCTTTAAGGCAAAGTCAAACTTTAAAAAAAAAATCTACTGCCCCACTTAGAATTGCTCTTGTGTCACGGGGACTTTGACAAACATACAAACAAAAAGTACAACCAGACCCGAACTATATTATGTATTTACTTAGTACATTATGTTTATTTAAGTTTAGATGTCCATTTTTTCCCAACTTATTGTGTGCTATTGTTGAGCAAAGGTTTCCCAAAGTCTCGTCAACTATTAGAAAATTGAATTCTTAAATACTTAATTTACATCTATTATCTTACATTTACAAATATAAATCAATAATCATTTATGTATTCATGTGTGTTAATTTATCGATATTTATTTTATCCGTTGTTAGCTAATATCCTGTACAAATATACAAATTAATATGGTGTTTGTGCAATCATTTTCCGCTTGCGTCCATCGATACGGTTATCAGTTTTAGCAAAAATTATAGGGTAAATTTAGTTTTATAGTGCTAAAGTTAGATAAATATTTTTTAATATTATACTGGGAGTGAGTAATAGCTCTATATTGCAACTATATTTTTTTATCCTGCCTAGTAACAATATTAAATGTATTGTTTCTATTCTAGGGACATTGTTCGTATGCTCTTGGGCATCGACGCATCACCATGCGTCTTGGACAGAAAGGGGGCGACCCCCCTCCACTTGGCAGCCTTCAAGGGCGACGCAGACGTGGTCAGGATGCTCCTCGAACACAACAGCCCACCAGTCAACGTTGATCAGTTGGTAAGTTCTCTGGAACATTATCAAACGTTCTGCGACATTCTGGAACATCCCAGGAATGTTCATTACATCAGGCCGTCGCGTAGCTCAAAAGCACATAGTTGCTTTGAAACATTTCAGATCTTGTGGAATTCTGTTCTATACATAATACATACTTTGAAACCATGTATGTTTACTCTATTGGTATTTTATAAGCCTGTTTACTCTTACACAGTAAAGTGCTGGGATTTAAATAGGAACTCGACTGGGAACGCGAATGCCTAGAACCGGTCTGCAATATTTGCAAGGGCGTCGACATTTCGTGCAACAGACACTGATAATATTGTACAATAAAGGCTGGGCTTACTGCTAATAACAATTAGCACTGTTCTGTTAAATAAACAAATGACAGTTATGTTGTATGTTCTTTTAAACGGCCAGTTTATGTTTGCTGAAGAATTTCAGCCACGTCATAGTTTGGATTACATTTTTATCCTTTTGCATCTTGCATGTTAATTTGACGCAATCAATAGAAAAGCGTGTTCGTGTCTCATGAACATTGACATATAATATACGCAAATGGAACTGAGTGATTCACAATAATGCGACTACGGAATTGCGAATTGCCTAATCAATTTTGCTTCAAGTGGCTCGCTGCGTCATTTTTCAAGAACTATTTAAAGACCAATAGAGAATGTCAGTAAATAGAGTCTAAACTCCTATGTCCTGTCTTCAAATATTCTGTCTAGAATATTCTTGACTGTAGGTAACAAAACTTCTTTAATAACTCCCGCACTAAGAATTGCTCATGTCTTGCGGGGACTTTTGCAAATGTACAAACAACACAAAGTTCAACCAGCCCCGCAAGAACGATTTGTGGCTTGCACAAATAATTGTTCCATGTGGGAATCGAACCCGCACTGGTAGTGCCGTGGTGTTCACCTTAACCACTGCTCGGCTGTTCTTACGCATGGAAATCGGGGTTAGGCCGTAATCCATCCATGTTGTCTAAGTGTGCAAAGTGGTTTAGGCACAAGATTCCTTTAAGAACTGATTTGAAGACCCCTCCTTCCTTATTTGTTCTTCAAATAACCTCCATCCCTTTGTCATAGACACACGATGGCGAGTCGGCCCTGATAATCGCCGCTCAGTTCGGCTTCGTGAACATCGTAGCCCAGCTGGTGGCGAGGGGTGCCGATGTGACCATCAAGAATATCAACGGTGACAGCGCTTTAGATCTGGCTGCGCACTATGGAAAGTAAGTAACGCGAATTATTATATTTTGCGGAACAATTTTTACGTTTTAATGAAACTTTTGGTTACGTGTCTGTAATATTTATTTAGCGTATAGACTTACCGTTATTTGTAGTTTAGGCTTAGAAGCTTTTAGTTAACTTTGCCTACAATAATTCTTTAAAAAGTCACCCTTACTCGGAGGTCGTAATGTCGCTGGAGAATCCATTGTCATTTTTGTCGATGACATTTACGAATTACTGTCGAGATTCTTCTCAAACCTACTAAGCGGTTCTGTGATCTCATTTTACCAGCAGTACCGTATTAAAACACTAGGCCTAAAACATACACGAAATTTCATTATCGAGAGTTGTAGAAGTAACCTTTCCTATGCTAAATGGTTGCTATGTGGTAGATTCGAGATCTTTCAAAAGGCCACGAATACAGCTAGAAAACATGAAGCATACTTACATGAAAGTATCGTCCTACTTCGGATACTTCATACATAAGACGTTGAAGAGAATTTTGTTTGATTAGGTTGACTTATAAACTTGGAAGATTGCCAAGTATTCTAAGTTTTCAACCCCGCTCTAGCCTTGCGGTCGGAAACTTAGATCTATTTGGAATGAAGATTTCGAATAGTATTAACCGAGAATTTAGTCAAACAACACGTGTAGCATTTATGAATTTTCGACAATTGGAGACTAACATATTTTGATTGGCCTATATTTGTTCTACAAAACAGTTTTAAATGTTTTAAGTAAGGTAATACCTCTTTGCAGCAATATTACGTGCAACGATAACATATATACAGACAACAAAGGCTAGGATTACAATTACTTGTTTTTTCCAAAAAGAAGCCTATTTAATTCAGGATTCGTTTGGTATTTCAGAAATATTTTAACCAATTTTGAAAACCAAATTGACAAACGAATTCACGTTTTAGATTGTGTGACGTCACTAGCCTGTATGCTAAGGTATTATTAATTTGTGCTAGGTTGTCGACGGTACAACACCTGCTGCACGTCAGGCCGCAGCTCCTGGACCAGTACATGCCTAGGGGCATCGAGTACACTTCCACACCGTTGCACAGGGCCAGCATGAATGGCAGAAAGTAAGTACATACACTTATTACGCTTTGCCAGAATTTCGTGTATTATTTGTCTATTAAATTTGGATTAGGTTTGTAACGGAGCTTTGATCCACATCTGCGTAACTGTGGATTTTTCTCAAGAATTTACGTTTCAAGGTCCGCAAAACTTAACACGAGTTAATTATGAGTGATTTTTCTACGATATGTGAATTCGCTTGAAATTCAAGCTTAAGTCTCCTAAAATGAATTACCTATAAGTGTTAAGCCCTATGTCATCAACATTGTCACATTGAAGTATGGATAGTTACTTTTGAACTTACTTTCGATAATGTTATTACCAACGCAAAAATATTTTCCTATAACAACGTAGCAGCTGTTACCTATTTACTATGAAATATTATAATGGCGCTTACGTAAACCAACAAAACGTAGGTGAAGTTAGACTCTAGCCCCTTTTAGCCTCAATCACATTGGATTTCTGAAATTACAAGTTGTAATTTACCGGAAGACGCTAAATATCAATAATCATCGTATAATTGAAAGCAAATCAAGATATTAAGTAAACAGTTCCTTTTGTATAGCTAGTTGGAATTGAATGTAATTACATAATATCATTCATCTTATGAAAAGCAATTTACGTCTTTCTTACATCAGATATCAACATTAAATTAGCGACAATGAAAAAGCAACATTTTCATATTAATTTACAATTACTTAGTTTTAACACAGCTATACTATCAAACAGTATATTGATTGGGTGAAATTTTGACAGTTATTTTTATACATTTTCTTACTTTTATACATTTTCATACACTTAACCTATGAAATAGGCTATCGGTCACTGTATTTTAAGCCGCAAAGCCTTAAACCTTAACCTTAGCTAAATGTAGTTTTAGGTAAGCTTTGAAAGAGTATGTTATTTCCACTGTATAGGTAACAATATGAGGAAAGTGGCGTATAAACTAGTTGGACGAATAACAACATTTATGATTGTATTACATCATCTAACGATTAAACAGAAACAAAGTATCATAAACTTGTTTGAATAAAAATGAATGTTACTTCACAAATTGAGCTAGGTTTTATTAACCTAATTTTATTGTATGGACTCTATAACGATACTTGAAATGTCAAAGTTAACGTTATAGTTTAATACACTAAATTATACCTTTAACCTTAAAAACATATGGTTCAATGCTCTTTGAAGCACGGTGACAATGAAAAGTTGATTTAGATCTTTTTTGAAACACATAACTATTGAACGTACAGAAATATGCCGCTTTTCGTAAAGCATTGACCCATCGAAATGTTAAATTTAATACTATAGTTTTGGATATTATCAACTATTGCAGAAGCAATCTTAGTACATATATTTATTAATATATTTATGTAAATATGTGTTCGTGTACGGTAGGCAATCGCGTCAGGTTATTATTCATTCGTTCGTTATAACGCATCGGTGTGTTTACATCGAGATCACAAGCGTGCGTATTGGATGCGGTAGTTTGTGCGTACTCGTGACGTATGGTTTAAAAATTTGATAGATTGATTCTTGTTATGTAGATGCGTGTTTATTGGAGACCAACACGAGAAGGACATGTATGCATTTTTTATTAATTTAATTGAATTTAATAAAGAATTAAAATGCATTTGACTGCAAGCTTAGCTTAACCAGTCCAAAATAATGAGATAACTGAACAACAATTTTGCTCAAAGCAAATTCAATAGTATAAATACAGCGTCGTAATCCTCAAATAATATAAAAATGTTAAGGAATAATTGTAAATTAAAGTGTTGAATGAAAACTTAAAAGTCATTCTTTAAAAATAATATATCGCTAAATTGACAATAATTTCTTCAATCATAACGATTTCTATGCCACATCTCCTTAGTAACAACATATTTAGTTGAATGTATACAGGGTGTATGTAAATTTTCCGCGTGCCCCGTCGAAGGGTTAAATTGGCAACGTGTGGCGTTACCCCGTCTTGTGACACTTGATTTGGTGGTCCCATGTTATAAGCTTAAAGCGATATTAAGATCGTGACCATATACTTGCCAGACCATAGCTATGACACCTTGTTTCTATTATTCCTTCTTAAAACGCTTTCACATAATTAACTATAAAATCAACACGTATTAAATAGTTATAATATCTATTGTCCTTTGATGTTATAATGTTCACTTGTCTTGGCTTATTTACTATTATAGAGAGACTATTATTTTAACGTATACTTTTGTACGCTTTGTCTTTATATACATAACAAATATATTAAAACGTTAAGAAATGGATACACAGGAAATATAACACTTGACTGGAAGTAGTCTTATTTTAATTCTATATTTTTTCAAAAACTTCATTGTTTATCCGGTTTAACTGTGGCCGAGTTATTGACATACATAAATACTAAAAATATTGACTTTGAGTTCATGCATAATAATTGTATAATAATAGGGATAATCAATAACAAACATGGGTCTATCCCACTGACGTCATTTTAACTAATCGGAGTGCTATAATAAATATAGTTATGAGACACATACATAAATTAGAAACATTGTAAGTAATCCAAAAAGGTTTAAAAAAAGTTATGTTTATAGCAATAAGTTCTCAATATTATATTTCGTGCATTCCCAGAAATTAAACAGTTAATATTTAGTTGAGTCATAGAAATGAGCCTAAACTATTATGTATATCAATTTGAGTAAGGCCTCTTACAAATCGCTTACGCTCATGATTTATACCTCCACAAGTCGATTCTGTCACTTGTTTAGGGAATGCAATCCCGACTCGAGATCGTCAACTCGAGATCCCTCGCGATCAGAAATATCAATCCCGCGGGATCCCGAGATTTTCGGGATCCCGTCTAGTTAGTAAAAATAATACAATTCGAACGGCTTGTTTAATGTAATATGTGTGTGATAGTGTGGTGAATGCAATAAATTTTTATTTGAAAGAAAATAAAAGCCTTTATTTTTGAATATTACTAACAACGTAACATAATTAACAGGTGTAATAACATGAACATAATCAAAAAAGTAGGTGTAGCTCCAGGAGATCAAAATAAAAAGTAATCACATGGCATTTTGAAAGTAGCCTCTTAAAATACAAAGTGTATCAATAGTACGAGCTTCTAATCGGCATCTTAAGTCTATTGCAATGTAGCCAGCTGCTGAAAATGCCCTCTCCGACAATCCCGAACGGGATCTCGTCATATTATGCTTCGGGATTGATCCCGAAAAAATACACGGGATCTCGCGAGATCGGGATCCCGCGAGATCGGGATTGCATTCACTACACTTGTTATTATGTTTAGGAAATTAAGGTTTATTATAATATGAGATTAGAGCCTTCGAATAGACTTTATTATAAATTCTGAACATTTAGGGAGACGTATGGCGTAGCGTGATTTATATTGCCCAGTCATATAAAACGAACAATAATTTGTGTAGAGACAAAGTGCAAACTTATTTTAATTTTGCTGCAGATTTATTTATTTAATTTTATATTTCTTGTATTGTAATGTAATATATCAGTCGGCGGATTTATATCATCGTTTTAATCTGTTTGCTTTTCTAAGGCGTTTTCAGCTGTAATCTTCGGATAATAATGTAATATTTCATTTCCTTGTTATGTTTCTTCCTAGCCTTTCTTTATCACCTTTGTTCACTTTAGTTTCATTTGTTCAATATTCATGCCTTTTATTTGTATAATACCAAAAACATCATAAAATAAAAACAATCATGGTAGACAGTCAGAAATTAATAAAATCATTTGTCAATAGTGGGTATTCGTGAAAAAATCAGCGTTATTTGAGATAAAACCTGCGAACGATATCTGATTCGTTAGTCGCTTGAATATTTATGAGTTGATTGGTTTATGCACGTCCAATGTCCATGTACCTGTATTATGACGCTTGATATCTGAATATGCGGAAAACTGGGCTCGAATTTGGTATTTTTTATGATTCATTTTCTTTATGGGATCATATAAGGAGGAAAACAAAGCGTGCGGACTTTATATCCCGTTTATTTAAAGTATAAATTGCTGGGAGCGATGAAATCAGTGATAGCTAGGTGACTAAAGTTAAGGTTTTTATAAAAACCGCAAAATGTATCAAGCGAAATAACAAAAATGAGTTAACATCCTTTTTTTACCGAGAGTAACAAAATATGTACTCAATGATACCTAAGAGATCATGAACCCCTCTCTTATCAAAGTAAATGTAATTGATTGCAGCTATATCCTATAGAGACGTAAATATTTCGGATTTTGGGCCCTATATTTTCCCCGCAATCTTTACCTTAAACCCTGCTTTAAAGCAATGTATCTCCACAGGGATGTAGTAATAGCCTTAATCGACGCCGGCATGGACCCCAACGTGAAGACGGCAAACGGAACTCCTCTCCACGAGGCCGCTCGTTACGGTAAAGCGTCCGTCGTCCGCATCTTACTGCACAAGGGGGCTGATCTCAACGCGATGGACTCAAGGAAGAAGACCGTCTTCGATCTACTTGCAGAGTATCCAGTTGAAGCGTTAAGGAAAGTCAGGAAAGTTATTCGAGGTAAGGATTGTTGACTGAAATGATTTACTGATTAAACTCATATAAATATATCATATCACGCCTTTTGCCCATAGGGGTAGGCAAAGATCATTGAACGCCATTTGGAACTTAAATTGACTGCATTTTAAGATATTAAAGGTTATGCTCGTGCCATTACAAACGTGTGAACTACGACATAATTACAAATAATCATACGAATGAGGAATAGGAATCACAAATAATATAAGAGCTAGCAAAAGTGCGATTTCTTGATATGTTGAGGAAAAACCTTTAATTTGAAAGCCACTATGCTGTCTTAACTAAATGTAGCGTAAAAGGTCTGTATTTATATTGTCACCAGTATACATTCTACAATTTTCTTTTTCACAAGCTCTTTAAATTTAAAGCGAAGAACCTAAATATTCGTGTATAGTAACGAAAGTATTTTTTTATTTTAGACTAATTTAAACTCTTCCATACGAATAAACCAAACTAGTACATTCTCGGCAGGCATTCTTCAATTTATTGTGTTTTTTAAACAGAGTACACAACGAACGTGTCAACTTACGACAGTGACAACGAAGACATACCGCCCTTCCCTGTTCAAGACTACAGCCCTCCGCCAGTGTGAGTTTTATTTCTATACTAATAAAGAACAATTTTGATTGAACAGTCAATAAAGATACATGTATTGAATGAACATGCTATTTTCAAAACGACGTATCTCACATTATAAATACGCGATTGTTGCGCCCTTTTCGTAATTGAATATTCTTTTATTGTTATTATAGATGTTCTATTGACTGTTGAACATTTAGCTTCCTTATGCACTAGCGGTTAAACTCGAGAGCGGTTAGCCGCGCGGTTACAGGTTAATACATGTAAATCGCCACTTGACCAACCATTAATTGCTTGGCGGTTGCATACTCAACTAAATAAGTATGAATAATTAAGATAAGCTTTAAGTTGTCAACAAATTACACATCCGCTATGAATTTACTGTTGATACAACACCAAATTGTAACATCCTATACACACCGCGCTATCATATTTACCGCGCAGCCAACCGCTCCAGCGATGAACCGCTAGTGTGTAAGGGGACTTAGAAATGAGCGATCTCATTAAAATCTCATTAACTTTATATCAACAATAACAATTATGTAGGTTATGGAATAAAACATAACTTGTTGAAAAATTTATTTGTTTGTTGATTACACTATGAATTATATATTTTGCCTTAAAGATCTATTGTGGACCATAAAGTTTTGTTTTCTTTTTGTCCTATTGTGTAATTGTAATTGTTGATAGAACACTTCTGTAAACTCCATTATGGTGATGGTGCTGTTTATCTCTTTATTTCATACAGGATGATAATAAGACGCAAATATTTTATAATACATATAATACATACATATTATAACAATAATATTGACCTACCTATTACTAATAGTTTGATTTCTTTAGCAGTCTTGCAATTTTCTTATAGTAAAACATTTCGCGTCTAAAAATCCATCCTGTATACTATCTCTATTTCTTTTTTCACTCACCCTGTATATATGGACTTCTTTTAACGTACTAACATGCACGGCATCCTTTATTTAAACATGCCCGTTTATGCGTAAGGGCCATCCTATTTATATAAATATATAAAATACAGGTATATCTCAAAGCGTGAATACTAGTTCAAAAGTTCAAAACATTCACTTTTAATTGGAGAGGCTCGGCTCAATTACGACATACGACGTGTCTCCTTTGAACTGTGATTGCCATCTTGGAAGCTTTTACAAAATGTTTTTTAATGATCATGAAAGAAGATTCGTAAAGTTTAGGGGACTTAAACCGCTTGTTAATTAGATTTTGATTTTAAAAAACGCGCATTATATTATTTTGAAACATGTTGTAAACATTCAATTACATAAAATGTAAAGGTACATACCTCAATATGTTTAAAATTTAACCATCTCTTGTAAAGACACCCTTGGCGGGTTCTAGAAGATGCTCGCTTCACAAAAAAACATCATACGTAGGTTTCAAAAGAATGGCTTTTAAACAAAAACTTTGAATGCAGGTTGCCTCATTAAAATGTTCCGTGTCTTTGATTTCATCGCAAACGGCCAGGTGAGACGTCTGCGTGACGCGAGAAAAATATCTCCCCACCAACATCCTTTGATGGCAAGATAAATGCTCAAGGATGAGCACTTTCAGTTTTAATGAAAGCATGGACGCTGCCAAAGAGATGAAATTTAAGTCCATTGACAATTTCAAAGAAATGCGAGGGTGCATTAAACCGTCCCCACAAATAGCCACATTTTAAAAGTGCTTAGAATTGCATTTACTTTTTTAGCCAAATCAGCGGTTTAAGTATATTCTGAATTATACATTTCAACATAGAACATCAAAGAAATAACTATTTTAATTTGCAGGTATGTTAACAAACCACAGTCGCCCGCTAATACGCTTCTTAGCACTAATAGAAATGCTTCCTTTAGTAACTTAAAACAGTCAAAACCTGACGATAACAAAGACGATAATGTAACTAACGGCCGTCTCCGTAGTAAGTTCCCACCATCGCCCAAGGCCCCCGCAAAATCTCCTATTCACGATTCACTTAATGAGGAGTTTAGAAAACGGAGCCATACTATACTTAAGCCTGCAACCGCGTTATTTGAAAATCAAAACCTTCTTATGTCCGAATTAGAAAAAAAGATCAACCCCAACAGCGATAATCGTTGCGATAATCATTCCAACAGAAGCTCAAACAGTTCAGATTTATACGAGAATTTGCGGAAACCTTCACCACCAGCTGACAGTTTTGAAAGAAAGAGGTGCAGTACCTTAGATAAAACACCTTCGAATGAATTAACTGAATCGTTTGACTCGAACACTTTGAAAAAGAGACCGAAACCTCTCCCCAAGCCGCCGGGTTCCTCTCTTGATGAGCTGAGAGCTGAATATAAGCTTAAGGAGAACCATACAGATGTTATATATGCCAATAAAGATTCGTTTGCTAAACACGATGATTATAGTAAAGAAGAACTGTATATGAATTTTCCTCACAATCTACCTGATGACGAAAAGGTTAAAAGACCAATCGTAGTCGCTGCTATAGAGAAGCAGTCTGAACGAACGCATTCCCCTACGAGTAATCTGAGAAAACTTCAGCATCAACGCAGTACTATCAATGTTTGCGGAGCCAGTCATGAAAATCTCGATGTTGGCCCTACCTCATATGTTACTATGAATCCTAAGAAACAAAATGAAAGACGTAAGTCTAATCCTGTATACTCGTCGATGGATCGCCTGAGGAGCAGCAGTGTTCATATTAAAGGCGACCCAGGATGCCTTTATGGATCATTCTCGGATTATTTATATATTTATGAAATAAACCCGAAAACCGTTCGTGGCAATGCTCATCCTTTTATTAAAAAGAAAGAGAAAGCTTCACCGATGCCCTGTTATTGTCACGAAGATCCTAAGAAAGAACAAAAAATGCTTAAAAAGAGTAGGTCTAATAAAGTAAGTGGTAGTCAGTACTATAGCTGTGAAGATTTTTACGTGGCTATGAATAATAAAAGTGTTCATAGAGATGATGTTTATTCGTCTTTGTCTAATCTTAATCATGAGCCGAACTTCGGTAATCTCATGAACAAGCAGGACACTTCCGGACACAATACGGAAGTGGAATACGAACAATTCAATGGAGAAACAGCAACATCACTCTCAGACTCATATCAAGAAAATTCGGATACTTTGGATGCTCGAACGGGTGGCATTTTAAAGAAAAAGTTTTTCCAAGTAAAGCAATTGTTTTCAGATTGGTAATAATCTCCTTAGGTAGTTTTTTCGTTTCTTTAGTTATACGTATTATGTTAAGTATTCATATATAATTACTATTCTATCTTTTCAAATCTCATGCTTTTGGTGGTGGGAAACAAAACTAATGATGTCGATATTAACACAAATTCGTTACATCATTTTATGTTAAGTTCAAATATTTTTATGGTTTATTTTATTTTTTGTCGCTTTATGTGTTTTACAGGAAAACGTCAGAGACCCAGAAAAATACTAACAAAAGTGAAAGCTTATTATCTCCATCTTCATCGTCTCTAACAAAAAGTCACCCTCAAAGTTTTGTCAAAAAGCTTGCTTCAAAATGCTTAGGCCTGAAAGCAAAGTTTAATTCGGCTCCTAACATTTCTAACAGTTCTGCAGCGGAAGTCGATGTTAAGTCTAAACAAAACGATCACAAGACTAGTACAAATACGTTGCTCATAGGGAACAGCAAATTCTTCAAAATGCTGTCGAAGAAGGAGGAATCTGGTGAAATAGTTTGTAACGACGAATTTGACACTATATCGTTAGATAGATTAGGTACGTTAAATAGGGATTCTACCGTCAATAGGAGTAACAGGAGCTGTCCTGGATTTAAAACATCCCTACCTAATATATCTGAAAACAACGAACTCAGCGATTCGCAAGAGTCTATACCAGAGTCTGTTGTGATTACCGAACTAGACTGTGATAAAATTAACGATGATGACAATATTAATCAAGCTATTAATTACAATACAAAAATAAATATTTTTGAGCCAAGAGAACTCAGCAATAGGAAATCAGTCGTATCTACTGTGTCTGCAGAGTCAAAACATTTAGTAAACGACTGTTACGAGTCATGCGAAGTCATTAAGAGTCAGTCTGAATCTGCCATATCAAAACCACTGCCAAAACCTCCGCCTAGGCCCACTGTATTTGTAGGTACAAACAAAAATGATAATAGTATATATGAAAACGTTGTAATGGAAGTTAAAACTATACCTAAACCAGCTGCGAGAATCCACATTCCCGTAAAACCGCTTGATGAAGAACAAAAGAGAACACTATATGAGAATATAACTGTACTTCAGGAAAAGAAACAACCAGAGCCTTTGAAAAGAACATTAGTTCCTTCTCGGTCAAACTCAAGTAGTTTAAATGATAATTCCTCATCTCTTGGGAGCCGAACGTCCACTATGTCATCGGATTCCATGGTGGATGAGACCAACTTAGAAGATATACTTTTGTCCGAAAAGTCAAAATCATTTCGACATAGAAAAGCTCCGTATCCACCATACACAAAGTTACAAGTATCGAGAACACAGTCGCTTGCCTCAGATTCTTCTGATATAACAGAAGCAAGTGCATTAGAAAATGTCGACTGTAGTGGTGATATTGACGAAAAGGCTATGTACCTGTCTATGACTGGCACGTTACCTAATAAAAAACCTGACACTGTTTCGAAGAAAAAAGTACTTTTTAGACATAAAACATTTACAAACATAGAAGCAGACAGAAGCTCAACTAAAGTTAAAGATTTACCTGAGTGGAACAATGCATTTTTGAAAGAAACCTTGGCTCATTACCACATCAGGGGGACGGGGCACTGCATTTACAAAGCGCCAACTGTAAAGGAATTTATTTATATTTTTAATAGAGATACGTTATACAGTGATGTGCCACCTTTCACTAAAGTACCGAATACAAAAAGAGATAGTGAGTTCGAAACGGCTATATGCTTCTGTAGGGCGAGACCACCCAAGTTCCACAGCAGTGCTGAAGACCTTTTAGATAAAACGAATCAAGCAGAAGATGAAAAGGTTACTATAGACATTGAAGCGCTTAAGTCTAAACGAGAAATATTATCATCTTCGTTTAAATGCTACTGTGATTCCGGCTCATGCACGTTGCATTCCACAAGGCGCGATTTCGCTATAGATTTAATTGTAAAATTCTCCGCAATCAAGAAGAGTATTTCGACACCAGATATTACCTTAGATTTCTCTCCTTATTCGACAGCATCAAAAACAAATTTGCCTAAAAATAAGTCCGTGCCGAGTAATCTAGAAGAACCTTACGCGGTAGTCAGTGTGGAAGATATTATAGCCAGAAATTCTGATAATTGTCAAAATAATAAAGAACCAGAAAGTCCCATTTACACGCCTATGTCGCACCCATCCACTCTTTCATCGACCACCTCTGCACGTCCTTACTCGATCAAGGATATTGCAGAAGTGATATCGTTAAGTGATCATTCAACATCGACAGCCACTACTATATCTCGTGCTTCTGGTGTGCATTTACCTATAAGGAAATCGAGCTCCTCGGAATATTCTGGTCATTGGTCCCTACATTCTTGTAACTCTAACGTGACGATTCAATCAGATACGTCATTCAAAACATGCCTCGAGGAATCTTCGGATGACTCCGACGGCACCTTGCACTCAGACCCGGAAAGCTCAGACGCGGAGACTGTTAAATCTGACGTGAGCACAGGGAAACGGCCATGGGTTCACAGTGACTCTTTCAGGTTTGGAAACAATTCCAAACCTGGAATCGATGTTATTATGGAGGAGACCCAAAGTTCTCCAGATGATAAATTATCTGAGTCTTCTAAATACGAGAGCGGCATTTGTTTAGCTGCGGGATCTGTGAGTTCCTCGTCTGAGTGCGAGGACGATAGTGGTATTCCGAGGACCGATGCAGATGTGTCGCTTGATTGTGCTTCGCTTGAGCGGGTTTCGGGATTGGTCGGGGGTGTTCGCAGCGGGTCGGGGAGGCGGCGGTGGGAAGAGGCGGAGGGCACGAGTGAGGGTGACGCACTGAGCGTGTCCAGCGCTGCGTCCAGCTGTGCTCCACTACACCTGGGCCACCATCATCCTTACAGTAAAGTTTCGGTACGTACATTTTTACCTTTATTCTATTTATTTTTATGTGGTATTATCAAATATGGGTACATCGTTTCTCAGAAATTAATGAAAATATATTTTTTAAATTCAATTGAAATACTGCTCAGAAATCTGGTTTGTGATTGATCGATGTTATTTATAACGCGTTTAAATGTGCGAGCTCAAAAAGAGAGTGTTAATTCAATGGTAAAGAATGGTCGTTCGTTACCAAAGACAGGGCTAAATGATATATTTATTGCGTGTCTGTCATACAAACAGGGCTTTAATTGGTCGTGAGAAAAACCAGTAATTAAACACAATGAAGTTGATTAACATTTTACTGTGACACTTTGTGCATCGTCTTTGTAAATGAGTTTCGTATTGTTTGATGACAGTTACTTAAATACTTAACCATTCATGACGAATAACCCCCCACATTCGGTCAAAGCTATAAATCTTTAGGATTTGGACTTAAGCCATTCTATTGCACGTACGAATTGAATAATTCATAAGTGCATTCGTTAGTTTAAGACATCACCATGCATGCATGCTAAATGATGCAATGAGCCACACATAGCTCCGAAATATTATATCTGAATTTATAATGCATAATTTATCTATTCTACTAAAGAGAACAGAAGGCCTTGCACCTCCTTCATTCTCGAAAAATACTTTTTGGGGGTTAAATAGGTTACCATTACTGCCCCACTGCTATGCAAACCTCTTTATATTAAATTCTTTATATTATTTTCTAATTTCTTATATTTTGCTAAAGATAACTCTGACCCACTGTACTTAAAAGTAATTTACTATTTAAAGGGTATATTATACTACACAGGCACAGATGTTTTTTTATATTTATGTAAGTAGTTTCAAATTAGCAAACCCTGGTAAAGCCGAGGCCGTAGTACTATAACATAATAAGCTACCAAAAGATACTGAATAAGTCGAAATGAATACAAAACATACCCTCTTGCCCTATAATCCTATAAACGAGAAGCGTGTAATTAATTCGTAATTCTGACCTGTTGCACGATCGTTGTCACGCGAAGAGGGACATTATAAAAATGAACAATGGCGGTCACGATATACTGTCACGGAACATTTTATGAATTAATAAGTAGTTAAATGCATTGTGCTTTTACTTGTTAGATTTTGGAGAAGTTTATTTAATTGTTTAAATGTTTAATTTCTCACATGTTTTAACGCCTGATTACCGTTTTCAATGTTGTATCTATCCAATGCTTTCTTAAAAACAATAAGTGTTATTTATCATTGTAATATTACTTCAGTTTCTATAATCCATTCATAGATAACAATCCCTACTGAAATGATTTAATAATAGATTGTTTTGACGTAATAATCTTCGAAAGCAAGTTATCTGTAATTTTTGACAGCACCTTTAAAATGTCTTTAGGAAGAATTAATTAACTTTCTCGACTCAACTATCTCTCTTCTAAATAATCTTCTCTAGTTTGTAACGCAAAGTTTATTCACATTTCCAAAGAAATAACCTCGTGAATCATTCAACTGACCCATATAACAAAATAAACTATTACAACAATCGTTATGACGTCTTAGTTTCTAATAAAAAACTAATAAAAACCACGTGAGAGTTGTACTCTGTGGCCACATGGCTCATCTTATGTCTCTTATGACATATACAATTTTTTAAACGGTCCGAACCATTTATCTTTCGAATTGATTATTTTATATGTCAGATGTATTTAAGGAGAAACGAAAGGAGAATTTCAAAATTAATTTTGTGGATCAATGACTACGGCCCGTATAAATCTTACTAAAGTGTGTGAGGATGGATGTATTTAAGTTTGTTACTCTGCGGAAAAAAACTGCTGGACCGATTCGAATGAAAGTTTGTACACAGATTGTTTACCTGGATTAACACATAGGATAATTTTACTCTGGGAAATCATTTCACACGGACGAAGACGCAGGCAGAAAGTACAATTATTATGTTTTAAACCTTGCATAATTTGGTATTATCTAGTTTCATTAGTAGCTTAGGTAATCAGAAGATCGGAACTTTTATTAGACATAGAACTTTAGGTCTTTAGTTTCGCAGTCCAGAAAACAAGGACACAAATACAGTTCCTATGAATATAAGTGCAGATCAAGAGTATAAGTATTATTGTCCAACGATTTGTGATCACTATCCAAAAGCTTCTGTTCACGAAACAACACAACAAAATATACGAAGACAATAGAATAACACGCTGTCTACAGTGTCTATTATTCTATCACGTAATTATGTCCTGCAGACAAGACCTTCCGTCTAAGCCGCCACTTATCTATATTTAGTCGCACATATGCGCATTGTTCATAATATCTTGTACATCTTGCCACATGGTATGCGCGGGATGAGTTGACGCAAAGAAATTGGGCGGTCAGTCGCGCCGTCGCGTATCAGACCAGCGCATGCGTTCTTTGCAACTCTATTATTTATCGAGATCAACGGAATATCGATTAAAAGTATAATCGCGAGATTTATTCGATTGTTGTGTTGTTTTGTGTCTGTGTTTGTGTTGTGTGTGTTAGTGTCCTGTGAGTGAGTGTGTGTGTTGTCAGGATTATTGCGTGTGAACTTTTATGTAAGTTGCATTTTTTTGTATATGAGGATATAGTATTGATTTGTGATGATTGAGTGTCTTAATTAACTTACGTTGGAATTGTACAAATCAGAAAAAACAAAGATTTTTTGCTGCTATAAAAATGAATTATTGATAGTCCTTGAAAAAGGATTTAGAAACCAAAAGTTCAATATAGTCTTTGGGTATTAGAAGGAAAGTACCTAGAAAACTCTATGAGGGAATAAAACAGTTTCAGCACTAGTTTTGTAAAAATAGTAAATGAGTAAAACGCCGTTCCTGTATTCATATCAGTAACATCTGATTCATAGTTTTTTATTAGCCACCAATAAAACCGTTGATGTATAGAGTAAATTAATTATAATAGGTAATAACGTAGTTGTTAACGATGTCATAAACATTGTGTCAAGGGCCCCGTAACCCAATTCTGATGTTTATGTAATTTTGTTAGACGACGAAAATAACAAAACTTATGAACAAAAGGCGCTTTTAAATTCCTAATACCTGATATTGCTGAAAATTCCATTCTTGTAAATAAATGAATAAAGATAAGGTAAATACTTGCGCGAAGAATTTGGTTTTTAATAAATTCCTCATTCTTCCATTGTAAATATCAGTAAGTCAGTGTCCTTCGCTCTGCAAACTGACGATGGCGTGTTTAAAATATTATAATTACTACTAGCATAAGTCCATCAATCACCACAACAAACTGTCTATTTCCTGACAGATGTCTTTTTTCACCTATCCATCTGAACAAAACATGGCTTTTCCTATATTTTATTCTACAACACCAGTCAAAAATAACCAGAAAATTCGAGGTCACATCTAAAATACAACTGAACCACCTAAAATATAGTAAAGTACTAAATTTGCGATCATTGATAGGAACGTACGGAAATATCTTGCAGTTGGCACCACTCCAGTGGCACAGTTAATGTTCCTATGTTTACGCGGACGCGAGTATTGACAGTTGAGATATGTACTGTTTATTGAATATTAACGTTTCACGGTTTAAATGGTAAAGTGGGGAGATATGTATGAAGGTCGATGACGGTAAAGAAGATGATGATGAAAAAAAATAGTTTATTTTAGGAATGGTCCCAATCTGGCTATCGGAAGCAAAATTTCACTCTCTTTAAGATAGTTAAGGAAGGGTTCTTGATTTTTCCTACTAATCCCTTTTCGTTTTTCCTGAATAAAACTAGAGGTAGTGGCTTGTATGCCTTAATGTTTATCATCAATCTCTATTTCTGTCGTAGTATTTATAAGAAGTTTATGTGTTAAAACATCGTGCCTACATGTAAGTTCAATTCTCACTGTATGTACGCGCTACGCTATATAAGCGCTTGCGTGTTGTTTAAGTGTATAAAAATGCGTATGTAAGACGAAAGTGTTTCGATGTTCTGTTTTCTACTAAACTTGTTCAGTAATATAGGTCAGTGGACTTATAAAACCTTGAGCAACAAGTCTCTGAAAGCAAAAATTCTTACGTTATTGACCTAAATAAAACTCTATTACATAGTAATCTATCATCATTACTAACATCCCGTTTTATACAAGGAATTATCAATTCAAATTTCTAAGAACCGAGCCAATTTTAGATCATAATCGTTGAAGAACAAATGGTCTATTAAAGTCTGTGTTTCTTGTATGTTTGCTTGTTTGTATTTGCAATACACATGTGGCTCCATACGCCATTCACTGTAAACGTTGCGTGCCGACGGATAGATGATTTCATCGCTAATATATGGGTTACTGGGGCTCGTTAAAGCTTTTAGGCGGAATAATAAATAATTTGTGCATCGACAGCGTAATATAGAAATTAGGGTTTTACTTTAGAAAGTAAACAGATAAAGTGGTTTGTTTGGTTGTTTTTCCGGCTGGTTTTGAAAGTGCAAGTGATGAGTGCATTTTACTAATAGATTTGAATGATTATGTGTGATGAAATGAAATGTTGTGCAAGTAAACAAAAAACCTTTAAGAAAAATATGAGAATACAATTGCTGTGCCGAGCACATTTACTTTGGACAAGAGTCAGAAGCATAGTTTTGTTATGGTCAATTTGCAGTTGCACTAGTCCTGATCGAATTGATACAAATTTCATTTGTTTTTGGTGTACTCATCTCAATCGTGACATAATTCTGAGGACGGAATGTTTCATTTTAATCAATAGCAAATGTTACGTATAACATTTTAAACGTTTATTAATCACAACGAAACATTCTTTCGAACTACCTTTTAAATAATTTGGCATTGGCACGAATATTAATTGACTTCGTTCACTGAGTAATATATCTCAACAATCAATTTAAAATACATTTACTTGGGAAGCGTTCGTTTAGTCTCATACAGCTATCAAGATCTTCAATTAGTACTTGTTTTATGAGCTTGATGACCTAACAAAGGACAATATAATACACCTATATTACCACCTACACTTCTGTAATCTTTTGATAAGATAAGACGTTGACTGCTTCACAAATTATAGTAGTTCTTAAAGGAACGTGAAGTCCTATGCTAGCATTTGACTTGCGAGGTGGGCTTAAGCCGCTTAAGGTCTAACTTCTCTCATTCTGGTAGAAGAGCCTAAGCAGTCGGTTTATTTTATTTATTCGTATAATGCCGCATATTATGAAAATCAGTAAAACTAAACCTTAGTATATCAGTGACTATCTTTCAATGTGGCTTGTTTTTACATCGACACTATAGTAACTTAGTCTGGTTAAGGACATCCTAAAAATATGCCAACATAGCCAACCAAATGCTGATGAAACATTCCTACTTCAAGTATTACTCTTAAAGAAAATGACGTTTTATTCAAGTTAGTTTGATCAACAGTTACAAAGGGTGTAGCTACCGTCCATTCATCAAATGAAACAAGCCCAATCGGTCACGGTCAATGTACATCACATAGGGCCATGGAGCCGGCGCCGTATTAATCGCTGTCGCAGACCTGCGCCTGCGCACGATTTATATCAAACCTCCCTTTGATGTATCTCGTATGGCGTTCGTTCAACGAAATTTGCGATCGCTTTTATTGGATGAATGTTTCGTTTTGTGATCTATTTACGGGTTTCGCAATTTGTGGAAGAAAAGTTTGCTTGAAGGACAGTTAGACTACACCATGTATATCGACAGAGTTATAAAATATCAGTCTTATGAATGTACCAAGTGCTAATTTAAAAAAGGATTGGACACCATCCAAACTAATAAAAAAATCTGGTTTAAAAAGTTATAGTTTCAATGCAGATCGAAGGTATTCTTCATGTAGGGGTATGTTCAGACTATACCTTTCCAAGGTAGTGTAAAACTTACGTCTATGTAGGTACTAATAAATAATATCGAACTTGAACTATTCAATACAAATGACACACAACATACCAGTCTCTAAGGAAAACATTGTATTAAATTATGTTTTCCAGAAACACTAAAGGCTGACGTAATTTAAAGTAATTACATTGGTAGACAGTTTATTATATGAAAAATAATTTGCGAATATGTAATAAACATGATTAATTAATATATTATGTAATAATATTATTGCAATAAATTTTGAAGGCCGCGGTTATTGTTGCCGCCATGTTTTGATAAGCTTGTAATAGCTTTTAACTGTTACACTTTTATAATGTTATCGGTCATTTGAGTGATTGTTAAGTTCCTCATGGCGTTAGATTTGATTTTAAAGCGCAATCGCACACGCTTTCAGTGCGGCATCTCCATATAAATCTAAGTAACTAGACCCGCCGTATTCCCGTCCTGAAAAGCACCGTTTTTCTATGTGAGCTTAAAAGGTCTGCATAAAATTATTATTTCGATAGTGCTACTATGTTCAATGATTGACACAAAACTTCACGAATCAAGTCATTAACCCCAACTATGACACAGTTTTCGATTGTTGACCAGTCCCTAGTACTAACAGAAAACTACAATGAATGAGCAATGTCTTAAAATACCGCATTCACTAAACGGTTTCGTCCATCTCGTGGTAAATACGAACATGTAAATAGGGCACCGAACGCACCACGCATTAGACTACGTTCATAACTAAATATACTGTGCGTTGCAGATACTTAAGAGGACAGATAAAGATGAAAGTTTTGTAGATTTTTGACAGATTGTCTAGACGGAACCGTACTGAACGTGCACGGTAGCTTTGTGTTTGAGAATACGTGACATTCTACTTGCTAATGCTGATTCTTTTATATGTAATGACAGTGTGCAAAATTTATGCGTAATGCACGACAAAATTTGTAATTTCCATACGTTTTTCATAACCAGTGTAATTATTGTCTCATCTGTAATAGTTTCTCTGTCCAGATCTACATTTCATCATGCATTGTAGACGCGTTAAAGCAAGCACAAAATCCTGTCATTTACATACATATTTCATAGCCTGTGTTTGTGCAAACACGTTGCGTTTTTGCCCAGTATTTATAAATTTGTTCTACAACGTACTGAACATGCTATGTATCGGTGTGAACAAAGCTTTATTACGTAAACACGTAAACGTTTAATAAACTGTTTACAATTAGTGCTACAGTTTACTGTTAAAATTAGGTGATTGTAAAGCACACAGTAGGTCAGGAGTGGTAAACGATTTGGCGTTTTAATTGAATTTTAATTTACTGGATTAGAATGCAATTGAAATCAATGACAATATTGTTTAGTCGCTTGATAAATATTGACAATTGGGATATGGATAATTATGACGATTTAAACCAGATTTCTGAACGTATTTCATGCGCTAACATAATGAATTTACGATGTACCCATGTTTTAAACAATAATTATAGTGAATCTCTAACCGTTATTCATCTAACATTTACTCAATTATTTTCTAAAAAACCGTTTCATAATAACCGCAATATAACCCCATTGTTTTCAATAATAAAATCATTGGGTATACCCACGTTCCCTAGAATCAGTATCTTCTGTAGGCTAATAGGGTTTTGTGTGGAAAATTGTCCATTCAGTGACCGGCTGCGACCAATTTACCCCTCATCCGCGCTGCTATTGAATTACTTGGACCACTTTGGCCACGAGATACGCCTCAAGTGATAACAGATTAGCTTTAGTCACAGATGGGTTTTGAATGAACTAAGGATTATTCTCTTCCTGGCTACTAATCTTGTTAGAAAATGTGGCCTAGTTTCTCTTATCTACATATTTCCCAAGTTTATATAACGTCACTTTTATGTTAAAGTGATGCAATTAGGAGCTGTGTCTTAAGGAAATGCGTCTTGGTCTTAAAGATTGTCGTATGCTTCAATTTTCCTCTTAAATGTGATTCAATAATTTTTGACGTCTTAGAATATGTCATGCAATTTAGAAGGTGAAATGTCCTTCTTTTGAAGAATAGTACTTATTTCATCTAATATTGGTTATTTGGTTATCATTAACATTAGAATAAGAGTTTTGATGTTACTACTGGCCTGCGTCATCACACTGTTAAATAAAGACCTTTCCTTTCAATGTATTGCAAAAATTTGTCGTCGAAAAAATCGGATTTATTCATTTATTACCCAATTTGTTTTTTGTTGATATATTTAAATCCTTTCGTTTCTTGTACCATTCGCCAATATAATGCTCATCGCGATTCAAATTCGCTATTACTCAATTGCGGACACTTATCTCGCTTCTGCGATGACAACGAGATGTAACAGAAATAGAATTCGTAGCGTTGCGGTTGTGCATTATCTACTTAGAATCTTTCCATTGTTATCTACTGTTTTATAGGTCAAAGGCCTGTTAAATCACTTTTGTATAAGTATCGTGTAGTCTTCATTTGTTTATAGATATCTGAATATGTTTGCTATCACATCTATCAGTTACTAGTGGGTCTTGAAACGGGCCTTAAATCTGGCGTCATCTTAGTCATATATTTATGTGAAAATCACCTTAAGGTAGGCAGAGTCAAATAGTACCACTAACTACGATCCCTATAAATTCTTTTGGTTCAGTCACAGTCATACATCCTGTCATATATGATGATCACAGGTTACGATTAATACGCTCCAGAATTTCTTGAAGAATGTAACCGAAAAGTTCCCTGTGTCTTTCTAGAACGTTCTCTCTTTAATGTTGAAATGCTTTATTGTAATTAGCTTTTTGTTTTTATTAGTAGGCATTGAATGACTGTTCATGCAAAACAGGCGATGAGTCATGTCTCTTATCAATTTCTGCATATGGTTTGTCATTTTAATAGTGGCAACAAATAGAATGTGTGATAAGGCCAGCTGCGACATTAGGACTTGTATTACTGACCTTTCCGAAACTAACTTGAAGGTTTATGTTGTAGGTCGTGATTTTATTTAGGCGTGGTCATTGTATCACTATTGATATTAGTAGACATTACTTTCGGATTACAGGATTGTTTGGTATTTCCGTGTCTTTTTGTTAGGTCTCCAATCGTGAAGAAGGAAATATTGTAAAGAAAGAAGCATTGATATAGAATAGAAATAAATTATCAAACTTATAGATGCTATACAGGATTAATCTTAATACGGTGTATAGATATAGTTTTTGAAAGGATCGTTTGGAATAAAGAAAAAAATTACTATATTGATGATCACTACCAAAAATTTCGCTTAGATATAAACTTAATAATATAATCGGTTCCCATGTGCCCCGTCGTAACACTGACATATGTATTACAGCCCACCCCTCCCAAGAAACCTCCACGGAGGAACCTGTCAGTGTCCCCTACCCACGCCAACTCCCCCTCTTCGGGCTACAGCTATGAGCTGAGGCCACACGCGAGGAGCCAAGACGATCTGGACGATATACAGGTAACGTAGTTACTAGAACGGCTGCAGTACAAATCGAGTTATGACATATCGGATTATGGTGTGCAGATCAAAATTTAGGCTTCGATGTGTGTGATATCTCTAGGTTTATTTGATATGGTTAGTTTCACAGCTTTGCGTATTCCATAGTAAATATAAGGGTCAAACTCCTTTCATACCTATCGATCATATTAATACGAGTGTCTAACATTTAGTACTGTATACATACACCTAATAATCATGAGCGAAGCAGACAAAAATTTATTAAAATGCCAGTCTGTGACCAGCTTGAGTATTGAGTATCTCAGTTGACAACTACTTAGTCTACGTCAATGTTATAGCCACTAAGCTTTACATTTCTGCTTCGATGTAACGTATTAACCACTATCATTTTTAGAAATACGACGGACAACATAATGGCTATCAAAATAGTTGTCAACTGAGATAAAAAATCATAATAGTCCCTGATGTTTTTATGATCTGAATATAGGATATTAAATCCTTGAAGTGCTAAAAATCTGTACCGAATATGCATAGTTGTGAGACAAGCCTAATTAAAAACGTTAATAAAGATTTGTACAATTCCAATGCAAAGGAAGTGGTTGCGCAATCAACGAGAATTCTAATGCGTAACGTAGAATGTTAATTTCATTAAAACAGCGAAACAATCAGGTTCATAATAATGAGTCATACTTTCGGAATTTCAGCGGAAATAACTATCATTGCCATTACTTTGACCCCTTTAACATACAAGTAGGGCGATTTTCTACAATCAGTGCTATCGACTAACGAGCATAATGATATTTAAAATGATTTGAAAAAAAATACGCCGATGCGGATTTCATACATAATTTGTCGATAGTCGATAGTAGCAGAAAGTCGTACCACAGTAGATAGTTGATTATTTATATTTCTAAAGATTAATATTAATATGTTTGTTCCAGGGTGCTAAACACTACCTCAAACACGGTCGCTCAGTAGACCAATACGTCGACGGCAAGCTATCCTACTCAGAATACGAAGAGAATCACAATTCACCTCGAGTGGCCCCCGTTCCTAACCCTAGACCGAGCCTAAAGCAACGCTCCCAACCCGTCGCTATCACGGCTATGTACGAAAACATCGTTATAAAAGAACAAAACCCTAGAAGAAAATTAAGAAGAAATAACTTTGTTCCATCGCATGAGAATTATGAGCAAAGAATGACTGATAACAGAGTGAGAAAGTACTCCCATCAGGAGAAATCTTCTCTCGAAAGTTTGTTAGACGATCAGTCAATGAATAGTCCGAGCGATTGTGAGCGTTATTTGGATGGGTCTAGAGGTGATATTCCTTTGTCGCCGACGCATTATGAACAGCCGCCGACGCCTGATCACCCGCCGCCTTCTGCGAGGCAGGCTGAGAACTGCATTCATGAAAGGATCAGGCCCTTGAGCCAGGTTAGTCCTGATTAAACTGTTCATGTTTAGTAGGATCTATTGTTATTCTATGTTTAGTTATAGAAATAATGTTCTAGAAAAGTATTATTTTTAATACTTTTCAGGGCTTATTCGTAAAGGCGTTTATTTTCAAACAAGTAAAAGTCATTATAATAAAGAGAAATGATTTTTTTTATTTATGTATATGAAATAATTTTTGATCTTGAAAATCAGTAAATCTTTGCTTTTAAATATTTTTATTTGTAAAGCAATAATTACTTTTACTTGCACAATCGAATTATGAAAATAAGGTCGTATTAGTCGTTAATTAGTCGACATTGACTAATTATGTGCCAGGTACTACTAGTATTTTTATGACTCTATTTTCATAATTTATTATACACCTAAAATTTATTTTAAAACCTGTATAACTCTATTTAACCTTTTCCTTCCTATTTTTGTCATAAATTATTTGTGTTTACCCAATTCTGTACCGTAATGAATCAGCACACCAAAATCGCCAACCCGCTGACATATGTCGGTGACTAAACCTAACGTCGGCGGATTTGATTCAAAAACAGTCTTAAAATCGTCAACATGATTATTTAAAAAAATCCGCCAACGTCAAGTCGCCGACATATGCCGGCGGGTCGCTGATTTTGGTGTGTATGTGTATACTCTTTAATATAAATGCCTCTACGAATATAAACTTCATTATTTCTATAACATAGTAAAGCTCTGTAATTCTACTTAAATACTATGTATTTAGACCTTACACGCTATTTTCCTAACCTAAGCACAATTGGCTTGCATGAGCATGTCCACATTTGAGATTTTATTTAAAATTGTTTTCGAACATTTCAGCTTATAATGGAGGTTGTAGAAGAAATACGAATTAGAAAAATGTCGAAGAGTGACATTATAAATAGTTGATTATTAAGAAATTATGTGTCATCGCAACTCCTTATATACAAATCGCACTTTCAGTAGAAAATGGGCTTAACATAGGACTAGACTACTGTCACTTAAGTCGTTTTTCTCCTGAAGGTGGGATATAAAGCTAATCGTGAGCGGAATGTTTGCCGTTAGTATATAATGATGTTATACATTGCCAGTGGTACTCAGTAGAGTGGACAGAGAGAAACATTATCGGCAAACCTTCTACGCATGAGTTTGAAGTAATGTTCATATCTACAAACACGTGCTTAAGCAACTCAAGCCGCTGTTAGAAAGAGATGGCGCTACACAAACAGTATAATGCCATCTCTTTCTGGCGATAGAACTTGGATCGCGTTAGCACATCATAGTATGACTTCAATACTGGAAAATTTATCGTTTATGAGTGAAACGTGCTTATAACAAAAATGTATCGAAATGTCTTTGTTAGTTCTGTTAGGTTTGCTTCACATATATTCAGTTAGGCATTAATCGGCCTAGGGGGGCGGCAAACCCGGATTGGTAAAATCCGAACAAGTGAATCGAGTCGGTTTTGTTAATCGATAAATATTGCCGAAACGAACGTGCCGTACCGAATACTTGTGTAGCAAAGCCTTACGTATAGTGTTTGTAGATATGAATGTAATCCTTAATACAAAAACCCGCTGTATTTTTAAAGTAATTTGTTTTCATGGTCCAAGCTTTTTGTTCTGTTTAGCGCCCTAGTCTTAAACATTTTAACTTTTTGGTGCTCTAAAGTTATTATTATATAGTATATTAGTGTTATCTGTAAATATAAATATTTTATTTTATTATTTCTTAATTTAAGGTGCTATTGTAGTTTTTAAGTGCAGTTGAATCGTTTTGTGAAATATTCAATTTTTTAAAACTACTCTTTACTTTAAATAAAGTTCTTAATACCCAATAAAATCTATATTTATGTTATTCTCGGTTTTCAGTGGAAAATTACGTAATATTTTACCTTTTTGTATGTCTGGTTTCTATTTTTATGAAACTGTCAGGTATAGTCCAACAATTTAGTAGAGAGCCTTGTATTTGCAAATTTCTTGGCTGTCGAAAGTTTACGACATTCAGATTATTAGTCACCAAGGAATTTTATAGTTGTCAGTGGTACGCTTAATACAGCTGCTTTATTTTGGAAATATGTACACAGAATTATGAATAAAAATTGAGATAAGCCATGTATTACAATGCTCTCTACTAAGTTGTCGGACTAATATGCCTTCTTTTTTCATTGCCAAGTGCATTTATCGCGTGCCTTATTTACTAATATATTAAATGTTGATATTTTAATATACTTGAGCATTTACTTTCTATACGAATTTACCTTGCATTTACTTCAAATATATCACAAAACGATTTAATTTTATATGAGTGTTGTATTTTACCGACATGACAGTATAATGAATATTTAGTTTATATATTACATAGTGATAATCGGTATAAATTGGAGTATTATATTTCTTTCAAACAAAAAGACGATCAGACTGATATTATTTAAAATGTATCATCGGACGATTAAATGTGAAAATATTATTATTTAAGCTTATATTTTAATAAGGTTTTGTGTATTATTTTCGATTTTATTTAGTTTTTATTTGCAATAAAATATTATTTCGTGATTTTTTTGGTTTATTTTTTGCTTGTTTTATCACAACCTTTTTACCCTTATAGCTTTTGTAAACTAGCTACTCTTTTATACGCATTTGTACCAGCCAATACTACCTACAATTAATGGCGTACCTACAATAACTCTAACGAAATATATAAAAATATGCCTGTTACTGGCTATCATCAGTCTAGCCTTTCTTCCAACTAAGTTGGAGTCGACTGTTTCTGGCTAACAGTGTATGAATAAGTGGCCCGTTTGCAATACCCTTAGTTATAATCACCAATCCATAGATTTTCCGTAACTAGATATTTTTATCACCCTTTTAAGTAGTTACACAGCATGATTTAGTAAAAGCGCCTGAAGAAAATGTTACTGCAATAGGCAGTACTGCGTAGCTGACGCTTGAATTTATTTACTTATTTAGGTTAACTATAAAAACTTGGTTATTAAGTTTAAATTAAGTATAAGAGTGCAAAAAATGCACTTGTTATTCTGGGGGTAGGCACATATTTAGTAACGTTAGGTGTAGGCAGATGTGTATTAAATATGAGGAAACATTTACCTATCACTCAAATTACTATTGGTCTATAGGTCTATAGTCAATAGGAAGTCAGTTCATTGTCATAACGGGCAATTTACCAATGTCGGCACTAATATTGAAAGTAGGTATATCTACAAAAACTGTTGAATAAAAAATACGAAAAGCTTTTTGCTCAGTCGAGAATTTGACATATCACGTGACAACGCGCAGATTTAAATAAAAACCAGCAATGAAAGACCAATTTCAATAGCCTAAAAGTCGTGAAATAGTCATGACAAGGAAGATCGATAGAAGTAATATTATTATGCAACTGAACTATGTAAGTACAAATAAATCATTTTCTTTGATATACCTACATATATTTTTTTAATAACATGGTACCTACTGCCACTTGACTGTTCAAACATAATTGATTGTAACAAATACAATACCATTTTTACCAATAAATAAAAACTTATAAAATAAATAATATAAACATACCTATATACCATTTTGATCAATAAATTAAAATTTACCAATAAATGAAATAATATATCCATACATCATATTATTATCACGCCTTTTCCCGTAGGGGAAGTTGGCGACCAAAGAATGCTACTTGGTACGATTCTTGCAAACCCCTGATTCATTTGAAAGGAGAATAGAAATAAATAAAGCTTTATCATAATCGTTAGCATCCATTTCTATAGTACATAAACTCCAATAAAAAAAATACATGTACTACGGCAGTATGAAATGTAGAAAAAAGATACCAAAATACCTATTCGCGTGTCACCTAAGTTTCTAACTACTAATTTCCCTACACAAAGAACTTTACCTAGTATTTATTAGTAGCTAGTCATTATAAACATGCAGTGTAGGCACACGAGAGATGTTTGAAGTGTGGTGCCGCACTAATTGCTCTGACAAACGTATTGAGGCCAACAGCTATGCGCTAAATTACTCCTAACATTGTCACGGAGAACTGGGAAGGAATAGTTTGTAGTTACAAAACTGGTTGTTTTCTTAACTCTGATTGTAAATCTATTTTTATAAAACTAGCTTTTGCCCTCAACTAGTCCACATGCTAAAAAATCCCGGGTAAAAAGTGTCCTGTGTTTATCCAGGTTATAAGCTTTGAGTGTACCAAATTTCAAGTAACTTTTGGTGAAAGAGTGACAAACATACATACATTCATTCATACTTACAAACGTTCGCATTTAAAATAAAAAAAGTTGAAGTCATGAAAATTCAAACCAATGTTGAAAAATAGAGAGTGGAAAATAATCTCCTTCTGATTAAAAATCATTGCTTCTGAGGCACGGTCGGTAGTGTGTCCGACTGATGATCTTAAGGTATCGGGTTCGATTCCCGGGTGGGGCGGAATACTATTGGTATTTTTTAAATTATATTAGAATATTTCTGAATCCGGAGTTTAGTCACATGCTCGATAAATGGCAATAAGCTTAAATTATGGCGAAACATGTTTTGCAGAAGTCTAAGTAAAATGCCTGACAAATTTTTCATAGCAATATAATATTACCATAACAACAAGCATTTCATCAGGTGTCATTGTTGCCTATTTTTTCCTAGGTGTGTAATTAGAACTGGCTAAGTATCGAATAGGAGATATAATAAGCGCTCTAAAGGAAAAAAAATCTTTAGAAAGTTACTTACATTATCGAAGACATTCAATTGGCTAGGGAATTAAAGTAAATTGTTTTCCTGTATCACATGATGTATCGATGTGAATAAGGCAAGGGAGGTTTATAAAGATGGTAACGAGTAGAGTTCTTTGGTCTCTGCCCCCTATGGGAAAAAGGCGTGATATTATGAAAATACTAAAATAATTTCCTAATTGATACCCAAATGAAGTTCATAAAGAAATCATGATCTAGGAAAACCACTTAATATCCAAGAACTCCGTTAATCGATTTACCGAATCAGATAGTCAGAAAAGATGTGCAATTGTATACGAACAAAAGTAAAAAGCTGAATATTTATTCTTTTACGAAAAATTGTGTAAAACGTAAGTGAAAAAACATGTCCGATTCGTCCGCAGACGATAAGTAGGTACATTTTAAGATAACGATATCGAGTCCTCATTGTAATCAATAAGGTTTAAAAATACACAGGCACTGCTACTGTTTCATGTTTATTGTAATAAAGTGCACATTTTGGTCCTCGATTATCTTACCGTGTCGAATTTATTGGGCTATCAACTAAATGAGTGCCTTTTCTCATACCACGCCCAGTAATAACCGCGCCCAAAGATTACATTCCATGATGCAATTCTTTATTGATATTGTATTATGGATTCATTTAATTTCGAAAGAACAATTGTAAGTTAAATGAAATGGGATTAATACCTATGACATCTATCTACAGTACCTTCAGTTACTATGGACAATATGGACCAAGTTAATGGTCTAAGAATACATAAAACCTAGTATTTCTACTCAAATAGTAGTTGGTACTAATAGGAACGTTCCACGACATTAGCCCTACCTATATACATAAGCTCAAAAACTATGATTTATAAAGCGCTAGCTTTGTTTCGTTCCTTAATGTTTTAGATGCATGCCCGCTACTTCTAGCTATATTAATAAAAGATCACTGTCGGAAATAGCTTGTCTCTGCTTGGCTGCTACTGTATTGGCGATTCACCTGATGCTCGCAAGCAGTAATAGAATGCTACAACTTAAGGTCAGACCCGTAAAATGAATTCGGGAGTTACTTCTTGCGTAAAACTATAGCCCAAACTTAGAATAGAGCCTTTTACGGTCCGTTCGCGGTAGCCGTAGGTATACAAAATTTATAATTTAAAACATCATAACCTATGGCTAAGCAACCGGCGGTGGCTTGTTTCATACGACTACTCTATTTAGAAAATCCACAGATTCCTTTAATACAATCTAGATAATTTGTATTCGCCAAGACTCTCTACTAAGTTATTGGACAAAATCACCAAATCCCTTAATAAGTTTAGTTATCTGCCACCGAAAATGGCAAACAAGAAATGAATTACTCACTCACTGAAATTCTTTCCCCTAGATGCCTGATCTAGTATCCATATCTCAAATAGGCAATTTTCTTTAATAGGAATACAAAAGAAGATCAGTGCTTCGCGACAGTCAGACGGAGACGGAGGTAAACCTGCTTCGAGCTGCATCAGCGGCGTCGGTAGCCAGCGGGGCGACAGACAGGAGCGGGAATACCGACAATTGCGTGGAGGAGTACGTGTGCGATGTGCCTTTTGCGGGTAAGTGCTAGTTTGTAAGATTACAGCTGTGAAGAAGAATTAACTGCAAGATGTTTTCTTTAGGTGGAGAATTGTCATGAATCACTTTCGACTCTGTTTCAAATGCTATCGATTATTTATGATAGGAAAACTTTCTGGTTTATTCATTCAAGATTACCTACTCTTAAATAACCTATAGGGTTTGTCCAAGTAACTTGTTTTAGTAAAAGTAGCAAAGGAAAACAGTAGGTCTATAAATAATTTAAATTACACATAACTAAAGCGTTACGGAGTAATTAAACAATAGGTGCAATACTCGTAGTACAAGTTCAGTATGCGTATTACGTATCTCAGTTGACAACTAGTGTACTCCAAATTTACGGTCACTATTCAGTGCATTGCTGCTTTGACGTAACGTTTTTATTACCCTAAGGAGAAAACAATGTACCTACAGCGTAGTGACTTTTAAATAATTGTCAACGGACCTATATTATTTTTCGGAATCTCAATAAACTACTGTAATTTTTCAACAGAACTGCGAGTAAAAGGTAGGTGCTTCAATTATAAATGTCATTGTTTGTTATTGTGTGTGTGCATTTTCAGCAAATGTAAATATGTAATACTACAGACGGCCTAAATTTTACATACTCTTGCGTGTTTGCATGTTTTTCATGCGAGTTTTTACCAGATGGTTACAGAAATTAACCAATTTACTTAACACAAACCATTAACTTCTATTTAAAGAATAATTATCTCGCTACAGTTGTTTAAACGTAGACTAATTCATCATACATTCGTTATAATGCCGTGTCAATTTCGCTTGATCTTTTCATGTTCTTGGCTGTTAGCCAAATCGTGTGTCACAATAGGCATTTACAACTTTTAACTATATGTAAACTGTATTATAGTTTACGAGCTACATAATAAATAAATTCTTTTGTTCACCGTTTATACATACATAGAAAGTGTTGTATACACGTTGCTGATGCATTGCCTACTCAACTTTCTTTGATAATGACTATATTTGTCGATTGCCACAATGCGGTGAAAACGATCAATTAGTAATTAAGTTTAAGGACTTTATTCCTACAAGTTATCGTTACTATGTGTACTTTGTGACATTGTGTAAAATTCAACTTATTTCCTAGATTTTAAGACTAACATAAAAACGGATTGCAATTGAAAATAAACCAAAAACTTCACCACGAATCCAACACCGATAGTTCACAATTCGATACATGAAAGTGCAGGGGATTTTTCCCTATTTTTCGTTGTTTGCGTCGCAAACAGGCCAGTGGCACGCACCACTACCCTCGCAGACAGTAAACAGCCACATTGTTCGCCACACAAAAATATTTCACCAATATTTGCTCAGCTCTGTGAGTCGATTTTTTGACATTTTCAGCGAGCTAACTTTCGGTTGTGCGTTGTTTGCTGTTCTGTGGAACTTTAATTCTGAAGTTGAAAAGTTTTGGAATATGTTTATGTTGAAAAATGTAATGCAAGGATATTGAATTGATTTTGAAGGAGCAGCACCTCGCGTAAAACATTGGTTATGTCGTTGCATAACGTTTAAAAATACAAACTGTTTCTCAAAATCATATATCAATCGCCATAAAAATAGACTTTCTGCTCGAATTCGAGATTGTATCGGTACAGTATTTCGTTTATAGGTCTCATAGGTGTTGGCTACCAATGGTCAAGATCAGCGTGTATAATATTAAATTATTAGCAATTTATTACTCTCTAATACATAACTATTAACGATGGTACCTACTTGGCTACTGGTTTGAATGATATCCATCTGTTTTACCACCTAAAACTTGTAACGATAAACCCTACTATTCACAAAATTATCGTACTCATAGAGAAAGGTCCGCACCTACACGTTAATTGGACAATAAAGATCTATTATTGGCTTACAGCTTATTCCAATATGACACTTAGCGGAGAAAACTTGCTTTCACGACATTATTATCATAATATTTATGAATACATAATGCGTTTTATTATGTTAAATTGCTGCTGGGTTTGGCCTAGATAAGGTATTATATTAACCTTTGCTAAACCTTCGTACGTACTAACGGTAAACTGTGAGAGCGGCTGGCCGCGCGGTTACAGTTTAATATGCAACCGTTTGAAGATTCATAGAAGTTAGGTGCGTGCAATTATAGGCGGTTGCATACTAAACTGTATAAGCGGTTAACCGCGCGGCTAGCCGTCCCACCGGTAAACTGATAGTGCGTAAGAGAGCTAACGTCTAAACCCCGGTTTCAGAGTTCATTCAGCGGTAGTGTTTTATACGAGTTTAAGCGCTATTAAATAGATAAACTACCGCTAAATGTACCTCATAAATCGGGGGTAAGTGGTGCCAATGACAGAGAAGATGCAAGGAATGAGAGTATCATAGTATTGTCATGTTATGAGGAGGGAAGAAAGCCATATTACAAGATGAGTGATGAGTATGAATGTTAACAGGCATGTGAGTAGAGACAGGCCGAAAGAAAGACGCATGAATTGTGTGAAAGAGGACTTGAAATTAAAGGTTTAGACAGAGTTGAGGGCTGATAGAGAGGAGGGGAAGAAGAGAACATGTTCTTGACGAGGGTTAAGGATAAGACAATGATGCAAAATCTCTGCTGTTGGGCCACTTAGACGAAATGCATAGATATTACTGCACATATGTTACTATATATGTAAGACTTTGTAGTAGGAACAGGTGTGTATCAACTAAAAGAAGGTTGAAAATTTTTAAATGATGCCTAATTTTCTACTATAATTAGGCATAAGTCGTCACTTCAACAATTAACTAACTTTGGCTTCGTTAGCAAGATTGGTTGGCTAAAATGTTCACTAAAAACTAAACTAAACATAGTTAAGTAACATTTACGAAAACTATTACCTGGTTTTTATGTACGTAACTGCTTTATTTAAACTAATTATCTTTAGCTACAACTATAGGCAAAAAATACATTGTATTTCCAAAAAGTACCCATACTTAACCTACACCAAAAAAGACTTATTAACATTTAAATACAACTTTATTTTCCCATAAAAGAAAATCTCGATCAAACCACGTATAAACAGACACATTAATTAAATGTAAACAAGCTCCCATAAAGCCGATCGTTATAATGCGTCAGAGTGTCACTTATTACGACACAGATACTCTGAGCTAATGATTAGAATCGCCTCATTCCCATAGGTATGCATTCGTTAAGATACGTTCACAGTGTCAACGACTAACATAAACTATCTTTAGTTAACGATAGCTTACCTTGGATAAGAGATTTTACTTTACTATTAAATTTCCCTTTAGTCGATAAGTGACTGTTATTTTAATTAAATATTAACTTTAGCTTTGGTTATATCTATCTCTCGATGGAGATGGGTTATTGAGTATAGTAAACTTGTAACTCGATTGTCTTGGTTATTTTTTATTATGTTCTATTGAGTGTCTTAAACGAAGTTATATTTATTATGTTATTGGTAATTTACTTTTGTCACCGTGTATTACGTTAGGTACATTCTATGACTTTCTCAAAGCAAAGAAGTAATTTTGAGTTTAAACTTCTACAGGCTTTTTATGGCTATTTTGGAGTTCGCTTTTTCGAACTTTGAAATAACACGGGAACTTTTGGAACATTGCTATCTTTTTGTAAAACACCTAATTTTATTCTAAGTAGTATTTGGATATTCCTTTAATAATACGTTCGACCGGCAGGTATGACCACACTCTAAAGCGACCTCTATGGTCCAAACCAATTACTTTTTTACTCACCAATCAATCTCTATCGGACAGGCCGCTAATGGTAATAAAAGCTGGTAATAAGTTTCTGTTTCGTTTGCGCAACTAAACATCGTGTACTTTGCTACTTGATGTTGTAAAAGAATTTAAAATGTACTTAGAAAGCGGCTATTATTTGTAACGCTATTTACGGTATTTGGACTTAATAAGATTTGTGGAACGACTTTTGATTGTGTTTTTAGGTTTCCGGACCGTTAAACACGGACCCTATTACTAAAACTTTACTAGGTATGTGTCTGTCATGGGGTAGTATATTGACATACAGATGATGTTTTGCTGTTTCGTTGCAACAAATACTAAAAACAGAAACTAAATGAGGGGCTCCCATAAACCAAACGCGTTATTTGCCGTTTTTACAAATAATGCTACTGAGCCTTCCTGCGAGAGTCAAACTCGCACTTTACCTGTCTTTTGAAAAACTATTTTTAAAGTTACCTTTGAGTATGTTCATGTGGCAGTTTTTGGGTAACATTGGATTCTTTGTATTTACTTAAAGCGCCTTAAGGTAAGTCACGATGGAAGGAGCACCACGGCCAAAAAATTCGATATTTATATTGGTATTAATCCACAACGAGCTTTTATGCTTATTTGGTTAAGGTTTTAAGCAAAGTAACGTCAAGACAGCTTTCTGGCAAAGACCTTTTCATTTTAAATAAAAGGTCTACCTGCAAGCTGTTTCTCCAATTGAGAAGACACAATGTATTTAATCTTAAGCTGTAGGTTTGGTTTAATTGAATTGCACTTAACTGTAGCTACCGATATTTTCAGACACTGAAAACACAAATAAAAAACAACAGTCACTGACATAAACAGTGATCTTTAAAACAGTATTTCTCCCTTATTAAGAGATTTAACAAAAACATATAATTTACTTTTCAACGTGTGAAAACACTTGCCCTTTTCACCTTGAAACATCTACTTATGGTCAATAACCAACTAATGACAATCATGAATTTTGGGGTTCATAATCATAGGGTCTCATGGTACTTTTATTACATTTGACCTTTATAATAACTTTCAATATTCATGAAAGGTAATTGTTATAATTTGGCGGTAACGTGTGTTAGCCGGAACACGGAATAATATTATAACGGCAATTGGTCTCTAATTGAATGGCTTTTGAATTGTGGCTGATAAAATGTTTTTTTTTCTCTGGTCTCTGCCTCCTCCTACGGGAAAAAGGCGTGATTCAATATATGTATGTAAAATGTTTTTGAGAATTACGTTTTTATACACCTTGATGATTTAATTATAAAATTATGTATGTTTGTCTGTTTTTACTTACTTACGGCTTCTAAAAAGTTTTAGTGATTATGGTTTTTGTACATTGAAGATTTAATTATATAACACGTATGTTTGTCTGTTTTTACGTTCAAAATGAATTTGATCGGTCTTATAGATTCTAAGTTTGCGGATATACCACGCATTAAACGGATTCGTTGAGAAAGATACAGAACATAATATGGATTGCGGCGTCTAAAACGTTTTAGTTATTATATTTTTGTGCACATTGATGATTTAACTATAAATGTACGTTTGTCTGTTTCTGCGCATAAAAGCATTTGCTTTTAATGGTTTATGCATTTTAAGTTTACGGATATACCACGCAAAATACGGATACGTTACGGAAAATACAGAAGATAATTTGGACTGCGACTTCTTAAATTTTTAAGTAATAAAATTTTTATAATTGATGATTTTTTTAATTAAAATTATGTATGTCTGTTTGTTTTTACGTATAAAAATACTAACTTTTGATGGTTCATAGATTTTAAGTTTACGGATATACCACGCAAAGTACGGATAACTTTAAAACGCTACATTATTATATCGGATATACCACGCAATATTTTTTATACTTTGTTTATTTATGTATTAGTATATAAATGTAATTATTTGTATTTGTCACAATATTATCTTTACAGCTATCATGAATCTTTGAAGTATGTGTTATATTATGAAGAGAAGATATGTTTACTTCAACTAACCTAACCTACTATTTAGCCAGGTTTTCCGTATGTATAAATATAGCATTATAGGTGAAGCAAGGAAAGTTGGTAAGGATCGTACCAAGTGGCGTTCTTCGGTCCTTGCCTTTCCCAATGGGCAAGAGGCGTGATTTTACGTGTGTGTATTTTACCATTTAAATATTAAAGTTTAAAATAAATTTTGGTCCTTTGTTAGCAATTTCGGACGTGACACGCCCCCTGCATCTAGTCAACAACTGCGCTGCTTCTAACAGAATCTGATTGCAAGTAAATAAGCAGTGTATGTAAGTATGGTCATTTTACGATTTTTCGATTCCGATATTATAACGATTAAACTCGAGCTAACTATTGGATGTACGGATGTGAATGAAGCAAAGGAAGTTCGTAAGGATGGTACCAAGTGGAGTTCTCTGCTCTCTGCCCAGCAGTATTATTTTGTGTATGTATTACTATGTATGTATGTATCTAACTATTGTTTCTATTTCTTTCTAACGTACTAACAGGAAATTCTACTAACCTCGTATACCTTCTCAATTACACCTTAAAAAAAGTGTATCTTGCATAACACTTGTTGTGCATAGTAATATTATGTGTACATGCCAATTGTTTAAAAGCGTTAAAACATATTGTTTGCTTTTGACTGCCCCTGTATAAATCTATTATTCATATTTTTACATTTCAGTGATTGTAATTCTTCAATCAGTAATAGGTAGCCACTAGTGGCCCTCCATGCCCACAATCAAGGACATTTATTCACATTGTCCTTGATTGTGGACATGAAGGGTCCACAGTGTCTGATCCACATTTTCGCAGCGCTTCTATCGTCACCTAACATTGCATTGACCTGTAAAAAATAATTAAAATGTATGGATATTTTTAAATATTACTAATTGTTTATTGTCAGTTACCTTTTATTGAGTGTATATTTTTCCTTCGCTGCTAACCTGACATATCATTAAATCATTTTCAGACTTACAATCAACGATCATCAATAATTATAGCCGCTAGTGGCCCTCCATGCCCACAATCAAAGGCATTTATTTATTCACATTGCCTGGGATTGCGGACATGTAGGGTCCACAGTGTATGATCCACGGCTTTGCGGCGCTTCTTACATCACTAGACATTGCATTTACCTGTGAATATTGATTGTTTTTTTTTAAATATGTGCCCTAACATTTAAAATACTTGCTGCATATTGTTTGTTGCCCCTAACTAAATGTTTATTTTCAGTTCGTTGTTACCATGATCTGTCTTTAAATCATTTACAGGCACACACTAATCAGCAATCATTCTGGCCACTAATGGCCCTCCATGCCCACAATCAAGGACATTTATTCACATTGTCCTTGATTGTGGACATGAAGGGTCCACAGTGTCTGATCCACAGCTTCGCTGCGCTTCTAACATCGACTAACATTGTATTTACCTGTGAAAAGTAATTCAAATTTATATATTTTTTTTAAATATTTCTTATTGTTTATTGTCTGTTGCCGCTTATTGAATGTACAATTTCAAGTAATTGTTTATATGACATTTCATGAAATAATTTTATTTGTTTTAAACTTTATGTACAGAGCTGCATAAAGGCAGACTTAATGCCAGAGGTATTTTCTGCCAGTCTACCTTAGGGTAATGCAGAGATTGTTGTTAAGGTGTTTAATAGAGGAAGGAGAGTGAGCTGAGAAAGGGTGTACAAATAAATAATAATAATCTTTTCAGGCACACACTCACCGACCCACAATCATTCTGGTCACTAGTGGCCCTCCATGCCCACAATCAAAGACATTTATTCATATTGTCCTTGATTGTGGACATGAAGGGTCCACAGTGTCTGATCCACAGCTTCGCGGCGCTTCTAACATCACCTGACATTGCACTAATCCGTGGATAATAATAGAAATTAATGATTTTTGAAATATTTCTGTCCTCTAATATTTATACTAAGTGTATATAGATTTTTGCCCTAACTGAATGTTTGTTTTCAGTTCGTTCAGTCATTTTCAGACCCACATTCAACGATCATCCCTAATTTTGGTCACTAGTGGCCCTCCATGCCCACAATCAAGGACATTTATTCACATTGTCCTTGATTGTGGACATGAAGGGTCCACAGTGTCTGATCCACAGCTTCGCAGCGCTTCTAACAACACTTAACATTACATTTTATCTAGGAATAATAATTAAGACTTATATATTTTCTTAAATGTTACTAATTTTATAGTGTCTTTTCCCCCTTACTGAATTGTTAATTTAAAATCATTGTTAGCATGACAGTTCATCCAATCATTTTCAGGTAAACATTCACCAATCAGCAATTATTCTGGCCACTAGTGGCCCTCCATGCCCACAATCAAAGGCATTTATTTATTCACTTTGCCTGGGATCGTGGACATGTAGGGTACACAGTGTCTGATCCACAGCTTCGCTGCGCTTCTAACATCACCTAACATTGTGTTTATAGGCGAATAACGATGTGTGTAGTTTTATATTGTTCGAAATAAGCGTCTTAATGATTCATATTACTGAAAGTATATTATTTGTTGCCCTTTATTAAATGTATAATTCGAATTAATTGTTCATTTGGCTCATAATTAACTCATTTCCAGGCACACATTCACTGATCTGTCACCTAACATTGCATTAATCTGAGAATAATAATATAAATAGTTTGGTATTTTTTTAAATATGTGTGATAAATCGTCTGTTACCCCTTATATAATGAATGTTTTCACTTCCATGCTAACGTGACATTCGGTTTAATCACTTTCAGGTTCAGATTCAGTAATCAGCAATCATTTCATTAAATGAATATGCTTGGGTCCCAATAACACAACTATAAATATCATGGATATCTGGTCGCTATTGGCCCATTATGCCCACAACCTACGACGTATATTCAAGTCGCCGTGGATTGTGGACATGAAGGGCCCGCAGTGGCTTATGCGCAAGAGCACCGTGTGACTAATCCCACGTCTGCGAAACGTTTTCTAAAATAAAGTGTTGACTAACAAAGCGTATTAATTTCAGGCACTTGTTCGACTAATTCTAGTTTGTGACGCTGTTGGTCCTCCATGCCCACAATCAATGACGTATATTTCCACCGTCATGGATTGTGGACATGAAGGGCCCGCAGTGGCTTGTCAACACCATCGCCTAACTAACACTTCTAACATAACTTAACATTGCATTTTATCTGGGAATATGAAATATTTTTATTTTATTTTTAAATACTACTGTTATTGTATATTGTCTGTATTGCCCCTTATTGAATTGTTATTTAAAATCATTGTTAACATGACAGTTCATCAGTTCACTTTCAGGTAAACATTCACCAATCAGCAATCATTCTGGCCACTAGTGGCCCTCCATGCCCACAATCAAGGACATTTATTCACATTGTCCTTGATTGTGGACATGAAGGGTCCACAGTGTCTGATCCACAGCTTCGCTGCGCTTCTATCGTCACCTAACGTTGCATTTACCTGTAAAAAATAATTAAAATGTATGGATTTTTTTAAATATTACTAATTGTTTATTGTCAGTTACCTTTTATTGAGTGTATATTTTTCCTTCGCTGCTAACCTGACATATCATTAAATCATTTTCAGACTTACAATCAACGATCATCAATAATTATAGCCGCTAGTGGCCCTCCATGCCCACAATCAAAGGCATTTATTTATTCACTTTGCCTGGGATCGTGGACATGTAGGGTCCACAGTGTCTGAACCACAGATTTGCGGCGCTTCTAACATCACTAGACATTGCATTTACCTATGAATATTAATTGTTTCTTTTTAAATATGTGCCCTAACATTTAAAATACTTACTGTATATTGTTTGTTGCCCCTAACTAAATGTTTATTTTCAGTTCGCTGTTACCATGATCTGTCTTTAAGTCATTTACAGGCACACACTAATCAGCAATCATTCTGGCCACTAGTGGCCTTCCATGCCCACAATCAAGGACATTTATTCATATTGTCCTTGATTGTGGACATGAAGGGTCCACAGTGTCTGATCCACAGCTTCACAGCGCTTCAAACATCACTAAACATTTTTTTTACCCGAGAATATTAATTGTTTTTTTAAATGTGCCCTAATATTTAAATTACAAAGTGTGTATTGTTTGTTGCCCCTTATTGAGTGTGTGATTTCAATAATTAATTGTTAACATTACATGTCATTAAATCATTTTCAGGCACACACTCACTGATCAGCAATCATTCTGGCCACTAGTGGCCCTCCATGCCCACAATCAAGGACATTTATTCACATTGCCCTTGATTGTGGACATGAAGGGTCCACAGTGTCTGATCCACAGCTTCGCAGCGCTTCTAACATCACTAAACATTGTGTTTATAAGCCAATAACGATGTGTGTAGTTTTATATTGTTCGAAATAAGAGCCTTAATGTTTGATTTGTAATTTTATATTTTATATTATTTGATTTATAATTATTTAGAAATAATTATCACCAGAAATAATTACCTCGGGTTCGAACCTGCGACCACTTGCGTAGAAGGTGTCACCTTATACCACTCGGCTATCACTGCTCTCATTGCTGAAAGTATATTATTTGTTGCCCTTTATTAAATGTATAATTCGAATTAATTGTTAATATGGCTCATAATTAACTCATTTCTAGGCACACATTCACTGATCTGTCACCTAACATTGCATTAATCTGTCAATAATAATATAAATAGTTTGGTATTTTTTGTAAATATGTGTGATAAATCGTTTGTTACCCGTTATATAATGAATGTTTTCACTTCCATGCTAACATGACATTCGGTTTAATTACTTTCAGGTTCAGATTCAGTAATCAGCAATCATTTCATTAAATGAATAATATATGCTTGGGTCCCAATAACACAACTATAAATATCATGGATATCTGGTCTCTATTGGCCCATTATGCCCACAACCTACGACGTATATTCAAGTCGCCGTGGATTGTGGACATGAAGGGCCCGCAGTGGCTTATACACAAGAGCACCGTGTAACTAATCCCACGTCTGCACAACGTTTTCTAAAATAATGTGTTGACTAACAAAGCGTATTAATTTCAGGCACTTGTTCGACTAATTCTAGTTTGTGACGCTGTTGGTTCTCCATGCCCACAATCAATGACGTATATTTCCATCGTCATGGATTGTGGACATGAAGGTTCCGCAGTGGCTGGTCAACAGCATCGCCTAACTAACGCTTCTAACATCACCTAACATTGCATTTTATCTGGGAATATGAAATATTTTTATTTTATTTTTAAATACTACTGTTATTGTATATTGTCTGTATTGCCCCTTATTGAATTGTTATTTAAAATCATTGTTAACATGACAGTTCATCAGTTCACTTTCAGGTAAACATTCACCAATCAGCAATCATTCTGGCCACTAGTGGCCCTCCATGCCCACAATCAAGGACATTTATTCACATTGTCCTTGATTGTGGACATGAAGGGTCCACAGTGTCTGATCCACAGCTTCGCTGCGCTTCTATCGTCACCTAACATTGCATTTACCTGTAAAAAATAATTAAAATGTATGGATTTTTTAAAATATTACTAATTGTTTATTGTCAGTTACCTTTTATTGAGTGTATATTTTTCCTTCGCTGCTAACCTGACATATCATTAAATCATTTTCAGACTTACAATCAACGATCATCAATAATTATAGCCACTAGTGGCCCTCCATGCCCACAATCAAAGGCATTTATTTATTCACATTGCCTGGGATTGCGGACATGTAGGGTCCACAGTGTATGATCCACGGCTTTGCGGCGCTTCTTACATCACTAGACATTGCATTTACCTGTGAAAAGTTTTTTTTTTTTTTAAATATGTGCCCTAACATTTAAAATACTTGCTGCATATTGTTTGTTGCCCCTAACTAAATGTTTAAGTTCAGTTCGTTGTTACCATGATCTGTCTTTAAATCATTTACAGGCACACACTAATCAGCAATCATTCTGGCCACTAATGGCCCTCCATGCCCACAATCAAGGACATTTATTCACATTGTCCTTGATTGTGGACATGAAGGGTCCACAGTGTCTGATCCACAGCTTCGCTGCGCTTCTAACATCGACTAACATTGTATTTACCTGTGAAAAGTAATTCAAATTTATATATTTTTTAAAATATTTCTTATTGTATATTGTCTGTTGCCGCTTATTGAATGTACAATTTCAAGTCATTGTTTACATGACATTTCATGAAATAATTTTATTTATTTTAAACTTTATGTACAGAGCTGCATAAAGGCAGACTTAATGCCAGAGGTATTTTCTGCCAGTCTACCTTAGGGTAATGCAGAGATTGTTGTTAAGGTGTTTAATAAAGGAAGGAGAGTGAGCTGAGAAAGGGTGTACAAATAAATAATAATAGTCTTTTCAGGCACACACTCACCGACCCACAATCATTCTGGTCACTAGTGGCCCTCCATGCCCACAATCAAGGACATTTATTCATATTGTCCTTGATTGTGGACGTGAAGGGTCCAAAGTGTCTGATCCACAGCTTCGCGGCGCTTCTAACATCACCTGACATTGCACTAATCCGTGGATAATAATAGAAATTAATGATTTTTGAAATATTTCTGTCCCCTAATATTTATACTAAGTGTATATAGATTTTTGCCCTAACTGAATGTTTGTTTTCAGTTCGTTCAGTCATTTTCAGACCCACATTCAACGATCATCCCTAATTTTGGTCACTAGTGGCCCTCCATGCCCACAATCAAGGACATTTATTCACATTGTCCTTGATTGTGGACATGAAGGGTCCACAGTGTCTGATCCACAGCTTCGCAGCGCTTCTAACAACACTTAACATTGCATTTTATCTAGGAATAATAATTAAGAATTATATATTTTCTTAAATGTTACTAATTTTATAGTGTCTTTTCCCCCTTACTGAATTGTTAATTTAAAATCATTGTTAGCATGACAGTTCATCCAATCATTTTCAGGTAAACATTCACCAATCAGCAATTACTCTGGCCACTAGTGGCCCTCCATGCCCACAATCAAAGGCATTTATTTATTCACTTTGCCTGGGATCGTGGACATGTAGGGTACACAGTGTCTGATCCACAGCTTCGCTGCGCTTCTAACATCACCTAACATTGTGTTTATAGGCGAATAACGATGTGTGTAGTTTTATATTGTTCGAAATAAGCGTCTTAATGATTCATATTACTGAAAGTATATTATTTGTTGCCCTTTATTAAATGTATAATTCGAATTAATTGTTCATTTGGCTCATAATTAACTCATTTCCAGGCACACGATCACTGATCTGTCACCTAACATTGCATTAATCTGAGAATAATAATATAAATAGTTTGGTATTTTTTTTAATATGTGTGATAAATCGTCTGTTACCCCTTATATAATGAATGTTTTCACTTCCATGCTAACGTGACATTCGGTTTAATCACTTTCAGGTTCAGATTCAGAATATGCTTGGGTCCCAATAACACAACTATAATAAATATCATGGATAATCTGGTCGCTATTGGCCCATTATGCCCACAACCTACGACGTATATTCAAGTCGCCGTGGATTGTGGACATGAAGGGCCCGCAGTGGTTTATACACAAGAGCACCGTGTAACTAATCCCACGTCTGCACAACGTTTACTATAATAATGTGTTGACTAACAAAACATGTTAATTCCAGGCACTTCTACAATTTATTCAAGTTTCTGACGCTGTTCGTCCTCCATGCCCACAATCAATGACGTATATTTCCATCGTCATGGATTGTGGACATGAAGGTTCCGCAGTGGCTGGTCAACAGCATCGCCTAACTAACGCTTCTAACATCACCTAACATTGCATTTTATCTGGGAATAAGAAATGTTTTATTTTTATTTTTAAATACTACTAATATTGTATATTATCTGTTGCCCCTTATTGAATTGTTAATTTAAAATTATTGTTAGCATGACAGTTCATTAAATCACTTTCAGGTAAACATTCACCAATCAGCAATAATTCTGGCCACTAGTGGCCCTCCATGCCCACAATCAAAGGCATTTATTTATTCACATTGCCTGGGATTGCGGACATGTAGGGTCCACAGTGTCTGATCCACGGCTTTGCGGCGCTTCTAACGTCACCTAACATTGCATTTACGTATGAATAATATCACTTTTTTTCAATATTTTCCCTAATATTGATATTACGAAGTGTATATTGATTGTTGCCACTAATTGAATGTTTGTTTTCAGTTCGTTCAGTCATTTTCAGACCCACTTTCAACGATCAGCAATCATTATGGCCACTAGTGGCCCTCCATGCCCACAATCAAGGACATTTATTCACATTGTCCTTGATTGTGGACATGAAGGGTCCACAGTGTCTGATCCACAGCTTCGCAGCGCTTCTATCGTCACCTGATATTGCATTTACGTATGAATAATAACACCTTTCTTCAAATATGTGCCCTAATATTGATATTACTAAGTGTTTACGTATGTATAATAATATATTTCTTTAATTTATGCTCAATATTAATATTACTTAGTATATATTGTTTATTGCCCCTAATTGAGTGTTTATCTTTTATTTCTCTTTAAAATAACATGTCATTGAATCATTTTCAGGCACACACTTACTGATCAGCAATCATTCTGGCCACTACTGGCCCTCCATGCCCACAATCAAGGACATTTATTTGCATTGTCCTTGATTGTGGACATGAAGGGTCCACAGTGTCTGATCCACAGCTTTGCAGCGCTTCTAACATCACCTTACATTGTGTTTATAGGTGAATAACGATGTGTGTAGTTTTATGTTGTTCGAAATAAGCGTCTTAATGTTTCATATTACTGAAAGTATAATATTTGTTGCCCTTTATTAAATGTATAATTCGAATTAATTGTTAATATGGCTCATAATTAACTCACTTTCAGGCACACACTCACTGATCAACAATCATTCTGGCCACTAGTGGCCCTCCATGCCCACAATCAAGGACATTTATTCATATTGTCCTTGATTGTGGACATGAAGGGTCCACAGTGTCTGATCCACAGCTTCGCAGCGCTTCTAACATCACCTAACATTGCATTTTATCTGGGAATAATAATTAAGATTTATATATTTTCTTAAATGTTACTAATTTTATAGTGTCTGTTGCCCCTTACTGAATTGTTAATTTAAAATCATTGTTAGCATGACAGTTCATCAAATCATTTTCAGGTAAACATTCACTAATCAGCAATTATTCTGGCCACTAGTGGCCCTCCATGCCCACAATCAAAGGCATTTATTTATTCACTTTGCCTGGGATCGTGGACATGTAGGGTCCAAAGTGTCTGATCCACTGCTTTGCGGCGCTTCTAACATCACTAAACATTGCATTTACCTGTGAATATTAAATGTTTTTTTTTTATATGTACCTTAACAATTAAATTACTTACAATATATTGTTTGTTGCCCCTAACAAAATGTTTATTTTCAGTTGGCTGTTAACATTACATGTCATTTAATCGTTTTCAGGCACACACTCACTGATCAGCAATCATCCTGGCCACTAGTGGCCCTCCATGCCCACAATCAAGGACATTTATTCTCATTGTCCTTGATTGTGGACATGAAGGGTCCACAGTGTCTGATCCATAGCTTCGCAGCGCTTCTGACATCACCTAACATTGTGTTTACGTATAAATAATAATTTATTTTTGAATTATCTGGTCGCTATTGGCCCATTATGCCCACAACCTACGACGTATATTTAAGTCGCCGTGGATTGTGGACATGAAGGGCCCGCAGTGGCTTATACACAAGAGCACCGTGTAACTAATCCCACGTCTGCACTCAAGTCTCTAACGCACGAGGAACGCGTGATCACAACGAATAATTAAATAATGTGTTGACTAACAAAACTCATTAATTTCAGGCACTCCTACCATATATTCAAGTTTCTGACGCTGTTGGTCCTCCATGCCCACAATCAATGACGTATATTTCCATCGTCATGGATTGTGGACATGAAGGGTCCACAATGTCTGATCCACGGTTTCGCTGCGCTACTAACATTACCTAACATTGCATTTACCTATAAATAATAATACAAATGTATATATTTCTTTTTAAATTACTAATTGTATTGTCTAATGCCCTTAACAATTTATTTTTTAAATATGTGCCCGAATATTTATATTACTAAGTGTATATTGTCCTTGATTGTGGACATGAAGGGTCCACAGTGTCTGATCCACAGCTTCGTAGCGCTTCTTACATCACATAACATTGTTTGTACCCGAGAATATTAATTGCTTTTTTTTAAATATGTGCCCTAATATTTAAATTACTAAGTGTGTATTGTTTGTTGCCCCTTATTGAGTGTGTAATTTCGATAATTGTTAACATGACATGTCATCGAATCATCTTCAGGCACATGTTCACCAATCAGCAATCATTCTGGTCACTAGTGGCCCTCCATGCCCACAATCAAGGACATTTATTCACATTGTTCTTGATTGTGGACATGAAGGGTCCACAGCGTCCAATCCACCACTTCGCAGCGTCATTTTTTTTTTCTGTGGAAAGAATTCAGATGTATATATTAAAAAAAAAATCTTATTGTATAGTTTCTGTTGCCGCTTATTGAATGTACAATTTCAAGTCATTGTTTACATGACATTTCATGAAATAATTTTATTTATTTTAAACTTTATGTACAGAGCTGCATAAAGGCAGACTTAATGCCAGAGGTATTTTCTGCCAGTCTACCTTAGGGTAATGCAGAGATTGTTGTTAAGGTGTTTAATAGAGGAAGGAGAGTGAGCTGAGAAAGGGTGTACAAATAAATAATAATAATCATTTCAGGCACACACTCACCGACCCACAATCATTCTGGTCACTAGTGGCCCTCCATGCCCACAATCAAGGACATTTATTCATATTGTCCTTGATTGTGGACATGAAGGGTCCACAGTGTCTGATCCACAGCTTCGCAGCGCTTCTAACAACACTTAACATTGCATTTTATCTAGGAATAATAATTAAGACTTATATATTTTCTTAAATGTTACTAATTTTATAGTGTCTTTTCCCCCTTACTGAATTGTTAATTTAAAATCATTGTTAGCATGACAGTTCATCCAATCATTTTCAGGTAAACATTCACCAATCAGCAATTATTCTGGCCACTAGTGGCCCTCCATGCCCACAATCAAAGGCATTTATTTATTCACTTTGCCTGGGATCGTGGACATGTAGGGTACACAGTGTCTGATCCACAGCTTCGCTGCGCTTCTAACATCACCTAACATTGTGTTTATAGGCGAATAACGATGTGTGTAGTTTTATATTGTTCGAAATAAGCGTCTTAATGATTCATATTACTGAAAGTATATTATTTGTTGCCCTTTATTAAATGTATAATTCGAATTAATTGTTCATTTGGCTCATAATTAACTCATTTCCAGGCACACGATCACTGATCTGTCACCTAACATTGCATTAATCTGAGAATAATAATATAAATAGTTTGGTATTTTTTTTAATATGTGTGATAAATCGTCTGTTACCCCTTATATAATGAATGTTTTCACTTCCATGCTAACGTGACATTCGGTTTAATCACTTTCAGGTTCAGATTCAGTAATCAGCAATCATTTCATTAAATGAATATGCTTGGGTCCCAATAACACAACTATAATAAATATCATGGATAATCTGGTCGCTATTGGCCCATTATGCCCACAACCTACGACGTATATTCAAGTCGCCGTGGATTGTGGACATGAAGGGCCCGCAGTGGTTTATACACAAGAGCACCGTGTAACTAATCCCACGTCTGCACAACGTTTACTATAATAATGTGTTGACTAACAAAACATGTTAATTCCAGGCACTTCTACAATTTATTCAAGTTTCTGACGCTGTTGGTCCTCCATGCCCACAATCAATGACGTATATTTCCATCGTCATGGATTGTGGACATGAAGGGCCCGCAGTGGCTTGTCAACAGCATCGCCTAACTAACGCTTCTAACATCACCTAACATTGCATTTTATCTGGGAATAAGAAATATTTTATTTTTATTTTTAAATACTACTAATATTGTATATTATCTGTTGCCCCTTATTGAATTGTTAATTTAAAATCATTGTTAGCATGACAGTTCATCAAATCACTTTCAGGTAAACATTCACCAATCAGCAATAATTCTGGCCACTAGTGGCCCTCCATGCCCACAATCAAAGGCATTTATTTATTCACATTGCCTGGGATTGCGGACATGTAGGGTCCGCAGTGTATGATCCACGGCTTTGCGGCGCTTCTTACATCACTAGACATTGCATTTACCTGTGAATATTAATTGATTTTTTTTTTAATATGTGCTCTAACATTTAAATTACTTACTGTATATTGTTTGTTGCCCCTAACTAAACGTTTAATTTCAGTTCGTTGCTATCATGACCTATATTTAAGTAATTTACAGGAACACACTAATCAGCAACCATTCTGGCCACTAGTGGCCCTCCATGCCCACAATCAAGGACATTTATTCACATTGTCCCTGATTGTGGACATGAAGGGTCCACAGTGTCTGATCCACAGCTTCGCAGCGCTTCTAACATCACCTAACATTGCATTAACCTATGAAAAATAACTCAAATTTATATTCTTAAATATTACCAAGTGTATTGTCTAATGCCCTTAACAATTTATTTTTTAAATATGTGCCCGAATATTTATATTACTAAGTGTATATTGTTTGTTGCCCCTAACCGAAATCTTAATTTTCAGTTCGTTGTTAACATGACCTATCTTTAAATCATTTATAGGCACTCACTAATCAGCAATCATTCTGGCCGCTAGTGGCCCTCCATGCCCACAATCAAGGACATTTATTCACATTGTCCTTCATTGTGGACATGAAGGGTCCACAGTGTCTGATCCACAGCTTCACAGCACTTCTGATCACACCTAACTTTGCATTGGACCGGACTGAAATCTGTATTAGTATGTTTATTTTGTAATACTTGAACAATATGACTTATTTTATTACTATTTTGTCAAATTGTTAACTTTCTTATAAACTTACTGCATATTTCTACAAAACAAGCCTTATCTTAAATAGCAAAGTGAATGTTCTTTTTGTAAACGCGTCACAAATCTAGTAATTTTCAGGTGCCAACATATTCTTAGATCGGCACTACTTCATTTGTCGGCCGGTTGTCGGCCTTTTATGCCCACAACCCACGACATTCCTTCATTCTGCCCTGGGTTGTGGACATAAAGTGCCTGCAGTGCTAACCCACAGCTACTCAGCACTTCTCGCAAATTTATCTCTGTGTTTTAGTAAAAGTAATAACCTGTATTTGTATATTTGTTCCTTGTACTGTGGTATGTAAAATAATTTTCATTAAATGAATGTGCTTGGGTTCCTATAACACAACTATAAAAATCATGGATATCTGGTCGCTATTGGTCCATTATGCCCACAACCTACGACGTATATTCAAGTCGCCGTGGATTGTGGACATGAAGGGCCCGCAGTGGCTTATACTCAAGAGCACCGTGTAACTAATCCCACGTCTGCACTTAAGTCACCAACGCACGAGGAACGCGTGATCACAAGCAATGTATACTAACAAAACGTATATTCTTCGACTAATCCAAGTTTCTGACGCTGTTGGTCCTCCATGCCCACAATCAATGACGTATATTTCCATCGTCATGGATTGTGGACATGAAAGGCCCGCAGTGGCTTGTCAACAAAACCGTCGCTTAACTAACATTACGACTGCGTTTCATTCTATTAAGTACGTTGTACTTTACAAACTGATTTTTGCTGTGATTTAAATACATTTTTTATCAACAGTTGGAGCCACATCTTGTTCCTACTAAGAATACTGACTGCTGTATTTTTTACATAATTTAAATGGTTTCTGACTAACAAAACGTATTAATTCCAGGCACTTCATCGACTAATCCAAGTTTCTGACGCTGTTGGTCCTCCATGCCCACAATCAATGACGTATATTTCCATCGTCATGGATTGTGGACATGAAGGGTCCGCAGTGGCTTGTCAACAACATCGCCTAACTAACCTACGACTGCATTTAATTGTACTGAAAACAGTGCACTTGTCATGAGCAATTGTTATCACGCATTTTCTTGAATTAATCGGCTAATATATTATAACACATTAATTTCAGGCCCTTCAAGTTCAACTTCGATCAACAGGTGCATATTTTTATCGCTTTTGGCCCATTATGCCCACAACCTACGACGTATATTCAAGTCGCCGTGGATTGTGGACATGAAGGGCCCACAGTGGCTTATACACAAGAGCACCGTGTAACTAATCCCACGTCTGCACTCAAGTCTCGAACGCACGAGGAACGCGTGATCACAAGCAATGTATACTAACAAAACGTATTAATTTCAGACACTTCATCGACTAATTCAAGTTTCTGACGGTGTTGGTCCTCCATGCCCACAATCAATGACGTATGTTTCCATCGTCATGGATTGTGGACATGAAGGGCCCGCAGCGGCATGTCATCAAAAGTGTCGCTTAACTTACATTACAACATCATTTCATTCTATTAAACGCATTGTACTTTTCCTTAGCAGCTGTGTTTTGCCGTGATTAAAAACGCATTTTTTATCAACAGTTGGAGCCATATCTTGTTCCTACTAAGAGTACTGACTGCTATATTTTTTACATAATTTAAATGGTTTCTGACTAACAAAACGTATTAATTTCAGGCACTTCATCGACTAATTCAAGTTTCTGAAGCTGTTGGTCCTCCATGCCCACAATCAATGACGTTTTTTCCATCGTCATGGATTGTGGACATGAAGGGTCCGCAGTGGCTTGTCAACTGCATCGCCTAACTAACACTACGACTGCATTTCATTGTACTGGATACACTGCACTTGTCACGAGCAATGGCCATCACATATTTTCCTGAATTAATTGGCTACTACAACGTATTAATTTCAGGCACTTGTTCGACTAATTCAAGTTTCTGACGCTTTTGGTCCTCCATGCCCACAATCAATGACGTATATTTCCATCGTCATGGATTGTGGACATGAAAGGCCCGCAGTGGCTTGTCCACAAAAGCGTCGCTTAACTTACTTAACGCTACATCAACAGCATCGCCTAACTAGCACTACGACTGCATTTCATTCCACTCACTGTTGCTACTAAGAGTTTAATAATATTTCTATCGCATTATTTAAATTGTTTTTGTATTGTCTTAAGTTTAAATATGTCGCGTGTTTATCTTAATCATTTCCAGGCACTGCATTTTTTAACGCTACTTCATCGGCCATCATTAAAACTCTGTGACGCTGTTGGTCCATTATGCCCACAACCTACGACGTATATTCAAGTCGCCGTGGATTGTGGACATGAAGGGCCCACAGTGGCATATACACAAGAGCACCGTGTAACTAATCCCACGTCTGCACTTAAGTCACTATCGCACGAGGAACGCGTGATTGAAACGTTTAATAAAATAATGTGTTGACTAACAAAGCGTATTGATTTCAGGCACTTGTTCGACTAATTCAAGTTTCTGACGCTGTTGGTCCTCCATGCCCACAATCAATGACGTATATTTCCATCGTCATGGATTGTGGACATGAAAGGCCCGCAGTGGCTTGTCCACAAAAGCGTCGCTTACCTAACTTAACGCTACATCAACAGCATCGCCTAATTAGCACTACGACTGCATTTAATTTTACTGAATACACTGCACTTGGCGCGACCAATAAAATTGTCATCACATATTTAATTTAACGATTGACTAATGTAACATTTATTTCAGGCAACTCTTCCACTAATTCAAGTTTCTGACGCTGTTGGTCCTCCATGCCCACAATCAATGACGTATATTTCCATCGTCATGGATTGTGGACATGAAGGGCCCGCAGTGGCATGTACACCAAAGCGTCGCTTGACTAACACTACGACTGCATTATATTCAATTGGATACGTTGTACTTAACAAGCTGATTTTTGCTGTGATTTAAATACATTTTTTATCAACAGTTAGAGCCACATCTTGTTCCTACTAAGAATACTGACTGCTATATTTTTTACATAATTTAAATGGTTTCTGACTAACAAAACGTATTAATTCCAGGCACTTCATCGACTAATCCAAGTTTCTGACGCTGTTGGTCCTCCATGCCCACAATCAATGACGTATATTTCCATCGTCATGGATTGTGGACATGAAGGGCCCGCAGTGGCACAACTACAGCTTCGTCTATCTAACACTTCGGCTGCCTTTTGTTTTATTGGAGACGTTGTACTTTTCTTTACCAGCTGTTTTGTTCCCGTCATTTAAACGCATTTTTATGAACAGTTAAAGCAACATTCTGTTGCTACTAAAAGTACTGACTGCTAGTTTTGATAAATGGACACTGCTACGTTATTGAACTTTTCAGGCGTACCACTTTGGTCATCAGGTGCATTTTTTATCGCTATTGGCCCATTATGCCCACAACCTACGACGTATATTTAAGTCGCCGTGGATTGTGGACATGAAGGGCCCGCAGTGGCTTATACATAAGAGCACCGTGTAACTAATCCCACGTCTGCACTTAAGTCACTAACGCACGAGGAACGCGTGATTAAAACGTATACTAAAATATTGTGTTGACTAACAAAACGTATTCATTTCAGGGACTTTTCTCACTTATTCAAGTTTCTGACGCTGTTGGTCCTCCATGCCCACAATCAATGACGTATATTTCCACCGTCATGGATTGTGGACATGAAGGGTCCGCAGTGGCTTGTCAACAGCATCGCCTTACTGACAATACGACTGCATTCCAATCTATTGCCTACACTTCTCGTGTCATTATATAATTCAAATTTCTGACGCTGTTGGCCCTCCATGCCCACAATCAATGACGTATTTTACCATCGTCATGGATTGCGGACATGAAGGGTCCGCAGTGGCTTATCAGCAGCAACATTTCCATCAAATCTCAACTTAACAGATCGTGCCTTGTGCATTTTTTTATGTCAATATTTTATTTGTATTGTCATAGTTTCGGTTCATAATAAATGGTTATATTATTGAACCTTTCAGGTTTCACTTCAACTTCGGTCATCACGTGCATTTTTCATCGCTATTGGTCCATTATGCCCACAACCTACGACGTATATTCAAGTCGCCGTGGATTGTGGACATGAAGGGCCCACAGTGGCATATACACAAGAGCACCGTGTAACTAATCCCACGTCTGCACTTAAGTCACTATCGCACGAGGAACGCGTGATTGAAACGTTTAATAAAATAATGTGTTGACTAACAAAGCGTATTGATTTCAGGCACTTGTTCGACTAATTCAAGTTTCTGACGCTGTTGGTCCTCCATGCCCACAATCAATGACGTATTTTTCCACCGTCATGGATTGTGGACATGAAGGGTCCGCAGTGGCTTGTCAACAACATCGCCTAACTAACACTACGACTGCATTTCATTGTACTGAAAGCAGTGCACTTGTCATGAGCAATCGTTATCACGCATTTTCTTGAATTAATCGGCTAATATATTATAACACATTAATTTCAGGCCCTTCAAGTTCAACTTCGATCAACAGGTGCATATTTTTATCGCTATTGGCCCATTATGCCCACAACCTACGACGTATATTCAAGTCGCCGTGGATTGTGGACATGAAGGGCCCGCAGTGGCTTATACACAAGAGCACCGTGTAACTAATCCCACGTCTGCACTCAAGTCTCGAACGCACGAGGAACGCGTGATCACAAGCAATGTATACTAACAAAACGTATTAATTTCAGACACTTCATCGACTAATTCAAGTTTCTGACGGTGTTGGTCCTCCATGCCCACAATCAATGACGTATGTTTCCATCGTCATGGATTGTGGACATGAAGGGCCCGCAGCGGCATGTCATCAAAAGTGTCGCTTAACTTACATTACAACATCATTTCATTCTATTAAACGCATTGTACTTTTCTTTAGCAGCTGTGTTTTGCCGTGATTAAAAACGCATTTTTTATCAACAGTTGGAGCCATATCTTGTTCCTACTAAGAGTACTGACTGCTATATTTTTTACATAATTTAAATGGTTTCTGACTAACAAAACGTATTAATTTCAGGCACTTCATCGACTAATTCAAGTTTCTGAAGCTGTTGGTCCTCCATGCCCACAATCAATGACGTATATTTCCATCGTCATGGATTGTGGACATGAAAGGCCCGCAGTGGCTTGTCCACAAAAGCGTCGCTTAACTAACTTAACGCTACATCAACAGCATCGCCTAATTAGCACTACGACTGCATTTAATTTTACTGAATACACTGCACTTGGCACGACCAATAAAATTGACATCACATATTTAATTTAACGATTGACTAATGTAACATTTATTTCAGGCAACTCTTCCACTAATTCAAGTTTCTGACGCTGTTGGTCCTCCATGCCCACAATCAATGATGTATATTTCCATCGTCATGGATTGTGGACATGAAGGGCCCGCAGTGGCACAACTACAGCTTCGTCTAACTAACACTTCGGCTGCCTTTTGTTTTATTGGAGACGTTGTACTTTTCTTTACCAGCTGTTTTGTTCCCGTCATTTAAACGCATTTTTATGAACAGTTAAAGCAACATTCTGTTGCTACTAAAAGTACTGACTGCTAGTTTTGATAAATGGACACTGCTACGTTATTGAACTTTTCAGGCGTACCACTTTGGTCATCAGGTGCATTTTTTATCGCTATTGGCCCATTATGCCCACAACCTACGACGTATATTTAAGTCGCCGTGGATTGTGGACATGAAGGGCCCGCAGTGGCTTATACACAAGAGCACCGTGTAACTAATCCCACGTCTGCACAAAGTATATTAAAATAATGTGTTGACTAACAAAACATATTAATTTCAGACACTTCATCGACTAATTCAAGTTTTTTTCCATCGTCATGGATTGTGGACATGAAAGGCCCGCAGTCGCTTGTCAACAAATCGCCTTACTAACACAACGGCTGCAGTTTAGTCCATCGAACACGTTGTGCTTGTCATCTTACATTTTCTGGAATTAATTGGCTAATATAACACATTAATTTCAGGCCCTTCTTCGACTCATTCACGTTTCTGACGCTGTTGGTCCTCCATGCCCACAATCAATGACGTATATTTCTATCGTCATGGATTGTGGACATGAAAGGCCCACAGTGGCTTATCAACAGTAACATTTCCATCAAATCTCAACTTAACAGATCGTTTCTTGTGCATTTTTTAATGTCAATATTTTATTTGTATTGTCATAGTTTCGGCTCATAATAAACTGTGCTTATGTTATTGAACTTTTCAGGTTTCACTTCAACTTCGGTCAACACGTGCATTTTTCATCGCTATTGGTCTATTATGCCCACAACCTACGACGTATATTTAAGTCGCCGTGGATTGTGGACATGAAGGGCCCGCAGTGGCTTATACACAAGAGCACCGTGTAACTAATCCCACGTCTGCACAAAGTATACTAAAATAATGTGTTGACTAACAAAACATATTCATTTCAGGCACTTCCTCGACTAATTCAAGTTTCTGACGCTGTTGGTCCTCCATGCCCACAATCAATGACGTATATTTCCATCGTCATGGATTGTGGACATGAAAGGCCCGCAGTGGCTTGTCCACAAAAGCGTCACTTAACTAACTTAACGCTACATCAACAGCATCGCCTTACTAGCACTACGACTGCATTTAATTTTACTGAATACACTGCACTTGTTAAGAGCAACTGTAATCACATATTTTTTTGAATTAATTTGCTAATATAACACATTAATTTCAGGCACTTGTTTGAGTAATTCAAGTTTCTGACGCTGTTGGTCCTCCATGCCCACAATCAATGACGTATATTTCCATCGTCATGGATTGTGGACATGAAGGGCCCGCAGTGGCACAACTACAGCTGCGTCTAACTAACATTACGATTATATTTCATTTCATTGTTGCTACTAAGATTGTACTTATATTTCTTTCGCATTATTTTAATTGTTTTTGTATTGTCTTTAGTTTAAATATGTCGCGTATTGATCTTAATCATTTCTAGGCACTGCATTTTTTTAACGTCTCTTCATTGGCCATCACTAAAATTCTGTGACGCTGTTGATCCATTTGGACCACGACTTCCGACGTACACTTAAATCGCCGTGGGTCGTGGGCTTAAGGGACCCGCAGTGGTTTATCAACAGCAGAAATACAGTTAAATTACTACTAACATTTAGGTTAATCATTATGGCTATTTTCGAAACCATTTAAATGGTTATGTTATTGAAAATTTCAGGCGTCCCACTACAGTCAACAGGTGTATCTTTTTGTTGCTATTAGCCTATTATGCCCACAACCTACGATGTATATTCAAGTCGCCGTGGATTGTGGACATGAAGGGCCCGCAGTGGCTTATACACAAGAGCACCGTGTAACTAATCCCACGTCTGCACTTAAGTCACTAATCGCACGAAGAACACGTGAATAAAACGTATACTAAAATACTGTGTTGACTAACAAAACGTATTAATTTCAGGGACTTCTTCGACTAATTCAAGTTTCTGACGCTGTTGGCCCTCCATGCCCACAATCAATGACGTATATTTCCATCGTCATGGATTGTGGACATGAAGGACCCGCAGTGGCTTGTCAACAGCATCGCTTAACTAACAATACGACTGCATTTCATTGTACTGGATACACTGCACTTGTCACGAGCAATTGTCATCGCATATTTAATTTAACGATTGACTAATGTAACATTAATTTCAGGCTCTTTTTCCACTAATTCAAGTTTCTGACGCTGTTGGTCCTCCATGCCCACAATCAATGACGTATATTTTCACCGTCATGGATTGTGGACATGAAGGGCCCGCAGTGGCAGTTACAGCTTCGCCTATCTAACACTACGACTCCATTACATTCATTGTTGCTAATAAGAGTATAGAATTATATTTTTTACGCATTATTTAAATTGTTTATTTATTTTTATATTTTAATGTCCAAAGTCTAATGTGCCATGTATTTTTTTTAAATATTTTCCAGGCACTGCATTTTTTTAACGTCTCTTTATTGGTCATCACTGAGGATTCTGTGCCGCTATTGGCCCATTATGCCCACAACCTACGACGTATATTCAAGTCGCCGTGGATTGTGGACATGAAGGGCCCGCAATGGCTTATACACGAGAGCACCGTGTAACTAATCCCACGTTTGCACTTAAGTCATCAAACGCACGAGGAACGCGAGGTCACAACGTATACTAAAATAATGTGTTGACTAACAAAACTTAATAATTTCAGGCACTTCTTCGACAAATTCAAGTTTCTTACACTGTTGGTCCTCCATGCCCACAATCAATGACGTATATTTCCATCGTCATGGATTGTGGACATGAAGGGTCCGCAGTGGCTTGTCAACAGCATCGCCTAACTAACACTGCGACTGCATTTCATTGCTCTGAAAACAGTGCACTTGTCATGAGCAATTGTTATCAAACATTTTCTTGAATTAATCGGCTGATATAACACATTAATTTCAGGCCCTTCAAGTTCAATTTCGATCAACAGGTGCATTTTTTATCGCTATTGGCCCATTATGCCCACAACCTACGACGTATATTCAAGTCGCCGTGGATTGTGGACATGAAGGGCCCGCAGTGGCTTATACACAAGAGCACCGTGTAACTAATCCCACGTCTGCACTTAAGTCACCAACGCACGAGGAACGCGTGAACACAAGCAATGTATACTAACAAAACGTATTAATTTCAGACACTTCATCGACTAATCCAAGTTTCTGACGCGTGGCCCTCCATGCCCACAATCAATGACGTATTTTTCCATCGTCATGGATTGTGGACATGAAAGGCCCGCAGTGGCTTGTCAACAGAATCGCCTTACTAACACAACGGCTGCATTTTAGTCCAACGAACACGTTGTGCTTGTCATCTTACATTTTCTTGAATTAATTGGCTAATATAACACATTAATTTCAGGTCCTTCTTCGGCTAATTCAAGTTTCTGACGCTGTTGGTCCTCCATGCCCACAATCAATGACGTATTTTTCCATCGTCATGGATTGTGGACATGAAGGACCCGCAGTGGAACAACTACAGCTTCGTCTAACTAACATTCCGACTGCATTTCATTCCATAGTTGTTACTAAGAGTTTTGAGTTGTATTTTTTACGACATATTTAAATTGTTTCTTTATTGCTTGTCTAAATATATGTATGTATGTAATATTGGTATGTCTAAAGTTTAAATTTTCCGTGTATTTATATCAATCTCTTGCAGGCACTGTATTCGTCGTCACTCATCACTAAGGATTCTGGGACGCTGTTTTTTTATTAGGCCCACGACTTACGACGTATATTTAAATCACCGTGAGTCGTGGGCTTAAGGGGCCCGCAGTGGCTTGTCAACGGCAAAAATTCCGTCAAATCTCTATTTACATTCAGGTTAATCATTACGTCAATTTAAAAAAAAAATATCGTTTCTGTTACTGAGTCTCTCAGGCGTACCACTTCGGTCAACAGGTGCATTTTTGATCGCTATTGGCCTATTATGCCCACAACCTACGACGTATATTTAAGTCGCCGTGGATTGTGGACATGAAGGGCCCGCAGTGGCTTATACACAAGAGCACCGTGTAACTAATCCCACGTCTGTACAACGTTTACTATAATAATGTGTTGACTAACAAAACATTAATTCATTAATTTCAGGCACTTCATCGACTAATTCAAGTTTCTGACGCTGTTGGTCCTCCATGCCCACAATCAATGACGTATATTTCCACCGTCATGGATTGTGGACATGAAAGGCCCGCAGTGGCTTGTCCACAAAAGCGTTGCTTAACTAATTTAACGCTACATCAACAGCATCGCCTAACTAGCACTACGACTGCATTACATGTTACTGTATACGTTGCACTTGTCATGAGCAACTGTAATCCCATATTTTCTTGAATTAATTTGCTAATATAACACATTAATTTCAGGCACTTGTTCGACTAATTCAAGTTTCTGACGCTGTTGGTCCTCCATGCCCACAATCAATGACGTATATTTCTATCGTCATGGATTGTGGACATGAAGGGCCCGCAGTGGCACAACTACGTAATAGCTTCGTCTAACTATAATTGCGACTGCATTTCATTCCATTGTTGTTACTAAAGAGTATACTTATTATTACTTATACTACTTTATTTCTATCGCGTTATTTAAATTGTTTATCAGTTATTTGGTTACCATAGAACAAGCTCTGCTTAGTTTGGAATCAAATGACCGTGTGTGAATTGTAGGATAATATATGCATCTATATATATTTTTTATAGATTAAAACTGCTAATGTTATTGAACTGTCCAGGTTTCACTTTAACTTTGGTCGACACCTGCATTTTTCGTTGCTATTGGCCCATTATGCCCACAACCTACGACGTATATTCAAGTCGCCGTGGATTGTGGACATGAAGGGCCCGCAGTGGCTCATACACAAGAGCACCGTGTAACTAATCCCACGTCTGCACTTAAATCACCAAACGCATGAGCAACGCGTGTTCACAACGTATTAATATAATGTGTTGACTAACAAAAAATATTAATTTCAGGCACTTCTTCGACTAATTCAAGTTTCTGACGCTGTTGGTCCTCCATGCCCACAATCAATGACGTATATTTCCACCGTCATGGATTGTGGACATGAAAGGCCCGCAGTGGCTTATACACAAGAGCACCGTGTAACTAATCCCACGTCTGCACTTAAGTCACTAACGCACGAGGAACGCGTGATCACAACGTATAATAAAATAATGTGTTGACTAACATAACTCATTAATTTCAGGCACTTCATCGACTAATTCAAGTTTCTGACGCTGTTGGCCCTCCATGCCCACAATCAATGACGTTTTTTCCATCGTCATGGATTGTGGACATGAAAGGCCCGCAGTGGCACAACTACAGCTTCGTCTATCTAACACTTCGGCTGCCTTTTGTATTATTGGAGACGTTGTATTTTTCTTTACCGGCTGTTTTGTATCCGTGATTTGAACGCATTTTTATGAACAGTTAAAGCCACATTCTGTTGCTCCTAAAAGTACTGACTGCTTGTTTTGATAAATGGACACTGCTACGTTATTGAACTTTTCAGGCGTACCACTTTGGTCAACAATTGCACTTTTTATTGCTGTTAGCCCACAACCTACGACGTATGTTCAAGTCGCCGTGGATTGTGGACATGAAGGGCCCGCAGTGGCTTATACACAAGAGCACCGTGTAACTAATCCCACGTCTGCACTTAAGTCACTAACGCACGAGGAACGCGTGATCACAACGTGTAATAAAATAATGTGTTGACTAACAAAACGTATTCTTTTCAGGCCCTTCTTCGAAATACATATTCAAGTTTCTGACGCTGTTGGTCCTCCATGCCCACAATCAATGACGTATATTTCCATCGTCATGGATTGTGGACATGAAGGGCCCGCAGTGGCTTGTCAACAGAATCGCCTTACTGACACTACGACTGCATTTCATTCTACTGGATACACTGTACTTGTCATGAGCAATTGTCATCACATATTCTCTTAAATTAATTGGCTAATATATCACATTCATTTCAGGCTCTTCTTCGACTAACTTAAGTTTCTGACGCTGTTGGTCCTCCATGCCCACAATCAATGACGTATATTTCCACCGTCATGGATTGTGGACATGAAAGGCCCGCAGTGGCTTGTCCACAAAAGCGTCGCTTAACTTATTTAACGCTACATCAACAGCATCGCCTAACTAGCACTACGACTGCTTGTAATTTTACTGGATACACTGCACTTGTCACGAGCAATTGTCATCGCGTATTTAATTTAACGATTGACTAATGTAACATTAATTTCAGGCACTTGTTCGACTAATTCAAGTTTCTGACGCTGTTGGTCCTCCATGCCCACAATCAATGACGTATATTCCCATCGTCATGGATTGTGGACATGAAGGGCCCGCAGTGGCACAACTACGTAATAGCTTCGTCTAACTATAATTGCGACTGCATTTCATTCTACTGTTGCTACTAAGAGTTTACTTATATTTCTATCGCATTATTTAAATTCCTTTTGTATTGTCTTAAGTTTAAATATGTCGCGTGTTTATCTTAATCATCTCCAGGCTCTGCATTTACTAACGCTGCTTCATCGGCCATCACTAAAACTCTGTGACGCGGTTGGTCCATTATGCCCACAACCTACGACGTATATTGAAGTCACCGTGGATTGTGGACATGAAGGGCCCGCAGTGGCTTATACACAAGAGCACCGTGTAACTAATCCCACGTCTGCACAACGTTTATTTATATAAGGTGTTGACTAACACAACTCATTAATTTCAGGCACTTGTTCGACTAATTCAAGTTTCTGACGCTGTTGGCCCTCCATGCCCACAATCAATGACGTATATTTCCATCGTCATGGATTGTGGACATGAAGGGCCCGCAGTGGCTTGTCAACATCGCCTTTCTCATCTTACTAACACTTCAGCTGCCTTTCGTTTTATTGGATACGTTGTACTTTTCTTTACCAGTTGTTTTTTTCCCGTGGTTTAAACGCATTTTTATCAAGAGTTAAAGCACATGTTGTTGCTCATAAGAGTACTGACTGCTATTTTTGATTAATGTACAATGCTACGTTATTGAACATTTCAGGCGTATCACTTCGGTCACCAGGTGCATTTTTCGACCGCTGTTAGCCCATTATGCCCACAACCTACGACGTATATTAAAATCGCCGTGGATTGTGGACATGAAGGGCCCGCAGTGGCTAATACACAAGAGCACCGTGTAACTAATCCCACGACTGCACTCAAGTCACAAAACGCACGAGGAACGCGAGATCACAACCAATAATAAAATAATGTGTTGACTAACAAAACGTATTCATTTCAGGCACTTCTTCGACACATTCAAGTTTCTGACGCTGTTGGTCTTCCATGCCCACAATCAATGACGTATATTTCCATCGTCATGGATTGTGGACATGAAGGGCCCGCAGTAGCTTGTCCACAGCTGCAGTAGCAACGACATCTTGTACTAACTATTTATTGCTGTATTATATAGGATTATTAACTTAGAAATGAGTTTGTGTATATTATAATTTATTACGTGCATTATTAATAAAATTTTGATTATGTATATTCGTGTTTTGATTATTGCGTGATTAAAAAAATATTGCGTGTTTGGTATATTATTTACTTTATTCGTGCATTTGCACTTTGGACTTGAACTGCGTGGTGTATCCGATTTTAATATTTGTAATTATTGATTTACCGATACATTTTTTCAATTGATCTAATTTGATGTGCATTTGCACATTGGTTGCGAATTGCGTGGTATGTCCGATTTATTCCAGTAAGTGAAATATTTACCGAAAATTGCGGAAAAACAGACAAACATACATTTTATATTCCGGCTGTTAATTTTACTTGTGGTCTTGACCACAACGTACAAAACAATTATATTTATTTAATGGTTCTTCGGTATCTTGGTTACATAGACAACATACAATATAATAATTTAAGACAACATTTGTTTACTTACGAGTGCTTTTGTTTTTACAATATTCGCGGAAATGCAAAAGCACAATACGTTTTAGAATTAAGTTTCGTTCGTACGTTACGTTTTCACCTTCATTTTTAATCATCAATTGAGGTTTATAGAAAGTGGTGTCTTTGTTCTTGTGTGGGTAACTTATAATAAGTGGCGTTCTGAAGACTCTACCGATCACAAATTCATAAGAAAAACAATTTGGTATGAACGTGAAATAATCCTAATCAGTAGCTCGATTCTCTACTACTATCGTCTAATGACAATCGACTAGCTATCGAGAAATTTTACACGAAATTCTGTTTAGCGCCTCTAGCGGGCTCCGTGAGAACTATTTTGGCAGTACGTTTTAAATGTCAAACTCTCGATACTCGACGGTACAGACTATACAGAATTGCGCTACAAGTCATTGTGTTTTATGTGCTTCTTTAATATATATTTTACAAAGTTCTGTTACATTTGTAACATATACTTAACATTACCTTCCACCCAGTAAGCAAGGTAACCAATAATTGGTATTTCTATGCAACTGTAGGTGACCACAACCGCTTCCTCATAGAATACTGTTAACACAACTTGATTGGTTCACGTCGAACACATCAACTTGTAACCGCAAATACCTTGCAGCTTGAATTACAACAAATGTTTTGATATAAAGTCTCGTAACTAAAATTATTCGAAATATTTTTTCGGTGTCGTGCCGATCGCATTTTTATTCGAGAAATACAGAAAACGTTAGCAAGAGTATTGCATATTGCCATTATTAATAGATTACATTTAACCCTTTACATTCGTGAATTCATATATTTTTTTGTTTATTTTATTTACGAAATATGACATTTTGGTGATAAAACTTACATTACTCTGTGTTATTTACAAACATAATTTATGACCTGCATCATGTACGGTGTACAATACATCTGATCTACGTTGATCAAGCTATGATATTTTTTTTATCGGAGCCCTGCCTCACTAAGACGCCATGGCGGCGTCGGTGGCTACGTATCCAAGCAGTTAAATTGAAATGTCACGTTGCCACACTGTCGCCACTTGAGGTAGGTGACCTATATTTCAATGCTAACTGTTTGGATACGTAGCCAGCGACGCCGCCATGGCGTCCTAGTGAGGCAGGGCTCTCAAGCTCAATGCAGGATATCGATTTATAATAGCAGTCTTCGACTCCAGACATTTGAGGTTCAAACTATCGTTCCTTACTTATTTTCGAGTAAAGTTACAAATGCTACCTTACATGAGGTGCCTTATACAAAACAAGTGTCTTTGCAGATAGGCTCTGCAAATAATATTTTTTTTTTATCATATCGTTAGGTGAATATGTTAATTGCCTGTATGTGAACGGAGCTTTATTCGTTATTGACATAGAAAACCTTGAGAGTGGTATCTAAAGGGCCGTAGAGAATGAATGTTAAAAGTACTGATGATTGATATTTGATTGAAGTGTTATCTCGTTTTGAAAGAATAGAGGCGTGGATAAGGCGAGTTCTTTTGTGAAATAACTGAAAATATGTAGAGCTTTATAAGTTCTCTATGTTATTTGTTATTGATATTTTATCACTGACTTGATGATAAGAAATTAATACCTAATGATTATTTATGAACATAAAATTTTCTAGTATTCTTAAGTAGCTTTTAAGTATGTACTGTTTTTTTCCTGTTAGTTTTGTTTTCAATATTACGCTATATTTTTATACATTTGGTTGTTTTACACACAGATATAGTAGATATCAGTCCCAAATTCGAGGAAGCCATTGCACAGTTATATGCAAATTATTATTATCACAAAACAGGTAGTTGCATTAACTCACGAAAGTCGGCCTTTACGTGTACAGTTGGCTACAAAAATATGGATACACTGGCACATTTTTTATCGTACTTTTGGATACGAAAATATCAATTTTATTACCGATATTGTTAAAAATAAATACTATGTAAAGTCAGAATTACTTTGAAGTAAATATACAGTAGTAGTTTTACTATTTTTATTGATAAAAAGGCTTTTGACAATGCGTTTTCGCGTAGATATTTTTGACGTTAACCGTACGTAGTATCCTTGTATTGGCGTCAAAACGTGCGCAAGCGCCGGCGACAGACCCGCCATCTGTTATCCGTTTTTATTTTATTTTTTACTTTTCTTTATTAACGTTTATGCGCAAAACGATATATTGTTATGTCTTTCTTTAAACTTTAATGTAGTTGAAGGTTAAATAATATATGGGTTTAATTTAAGTTAATTTATTTCAAGCTAAGTAGGTAAATTGTTCTACAAGTGCTATTAAGTTACTGTTATTTATTATTGGTCCTGTGTGACAAGATGTATGGATGTGAATGAGGCAAGGGAAGTTTGTAAGGATCGTTCTAAGTGACGTTCTTTGGTCTTTGTCTACCTCTATACTAGGCGAAAAATTCGTGATATTATGTATATGATTCATTATATTGTGTAAGCCTGCTTGTTTTACAAATGTGTTTGTTTAAGTAAAATGTGCTTTTTGCGCATGCTTTTAACTCTTTTTTAGGACATGGTTATTAGTCGTATATCATTACAAAAATATTGTTTGAAAAGTTTAAGAATTATGGTCTGTTTTCTTTACTATCTTTAGTTATATGTTTATAAGAAGGGCCTTTACGTATTACTGATTAATTTCTGACTATATTCAATCACTTTATTCTAACGATTTTTTTATCCCTTAGTAATAATGCCGTCATATATTTCGTTGCACACACAGCAATAGCGTTCTTCACAAAAAAAGGTTATAATATTTAACCTCTAAGTTTTCTCTTTCTTATACTTAATCGTATAATCGTTCTATGTAGACATTTCACGAAACGCATTGAAATCGTGACGTTAAAAAACTGAGTAAATCTGATGCCTCTAAATACAAAGACACGGTTTCTTAGCAAGTGTTGCTGTTGCGATAGTTAAGCTGGGCACTCACTGGTTTAAACCGTTATTTGTTTTTGAAATAAGCCATATATTATGGAGTTGTCTGTGTATATAGTTATTTTACTGTGAGTGAAACACACTATGTTCGCAGAATTTTATTGGATTTTTCTGTGAATCAAAGAAGTGCGAACTATAAGTAGTTACTAAGTTACTTGGGAAAGCTTCAAATGAGCTTTCTAGTCTTTCGAGTGCTTAGCATTGAAACCTACTCGATACAAATTTACAGGTGATGACACAACTGTAAAAAATATTCCCAAAATCCGTCTAGTTCTTCAAAAATCAAATGAATCGGATATTCAATCTTTGCAGTAATAAGTCAGGTACTTGTAAATAAACTGTTATAGGTCACTAGTGAGTACTGATCTTTACAAGTCAGAGGCGTGACTGCGCCCTTTCTATTGTTGACATACCTTCAAGCACAGCGCTGCGGTTTGTTTGAGAAAACATCTCGGCTGCGGTCAGCTGACGATGGGCCGGAGTGACACGGTTGCAACAGTGAATGGAAGAGAGCTTAGGAATTCTTGTTTTTGTATTTATGTTGATTTGTTTGTTGATATTGGAAATGAAAGTAGGGGCTCGTGTAAAATATTTAGTATGGATTATTTATGTTACCTACTCTACGACAAAAGTTCGCCTGCATTGTCGGCTACTACAGTCGTGATGTTATATCTGTTAATTACTTATCAAAGTAACATACATTTTTTTGTTAAAATCTATTTAAGTAACACTTTTTGTTGTTTAAGTGCTTTATTACTTCTCTACCTAATCTTTAATTAAATTACAATTCACAATGACTTACAAAATATGCGTAACAAGGCTACGCTAGGAAGTTCTAGCTCCAATAGATGTGACACGTGCAGGATGATAAAGTTATAGTTGCAAATGACTGTCAAACACTTTTTTTCGTTCTGTAGAAGTAAGTGCGGGACTACTACACGTTTTTTATCTTGTTCGATTGATATTAGATAGCTTAAACAAACCCACTTGTGACCAGTTTCTACTGCTAATTAGACTTTCAATGTCAATTGTGATCAGTGATTACATTATATGATTACTGACTTGATTGACTCTGACCTGTCAATCGACATTACAATCACTGATTTTGATTGACAGTAACTTTTGCACTTTCGATCTAGATTTGTTAAATAACAGTAGCGTTTTGTTGCCTTGAATTATATTTTACATCGTCAGCGTAAAATTGGTATATCGTATATTAAACTATCAAGTAACTTATTGTTTACGGACTAAGGATATGCCTAGCCTAGTAGAAAACATATACCTAATATATGGCGTCTAGTCTTCATAAAATCTGGCCTACATTTCAATCCAGGCTGTATAATAACCATCAACCGATGTAAATGACCTGAAAACAACCTCACCAACTGCAAAACGTGCTCATAAATAAAATTGTCGTAATAACAACGAACTATCACGTGTTGAACTTTAATTCCCGCTTACTTTCAAAAACGTTGTTCCAAAGTTAACAGATTAAACATTTTTATGTTCCCTCAAAAGTGGGTTAAGGTTTAAAATCGTGAGAAAACAGACAATAAAATGTATTATTTGAATGTATAAGAAAAATAGCGGGTCATAGGTTAATCCAGTTTGGACCGGTTCTAGGTGCCTGCGCGCAGCTCGATCGTGGTTCACTAATGCTCTGTACATACAGTTGTACTCGATTGAACTGTGAGTTTTACTCGAAGGGATAGCTCGAGCAAAATTCTTTACAAACGGCGCCTTAGATTAGTGAGTTTTGCTATCCAGACATTGGTTTTTACTTTTTTTACTAGCTTGGAGTAAAACTATCGCACAATACCGTATTTGACGGGTACAGTAACAGTTACGGGTACATTTATGACGGATACGGGTACAGTGGGAGTAGGCAGCTATGTGACCAGATTGTATGAAGCAAGACTTGTACAAAATGTATGAGATTCAAAATAGTTGGTGCATGCATACGTGCAGGTGCCATGTATGTTTGTGAATGCCAACGTTTGATTTTATCGCCGCGATGTATTGTTAAGACTTTTCGATCGCAATTAAATTTCAATACCCCGATACAGGCTGCGCCTAGTGGGGTTGTCGTAGTTACAAGCATAATTTTGTAATACTGGACTGGTAATAAATGTTTTTTTTATTTTTTTTATATAGATTCTGTGTGAATCCTCTGCAAACGTTTTTCTAATTTGAATATTAATATATACTATACATATATTATCGTCAATTAAATTTGCACAAGCCTCCTTTAATATTTTGTACATAAAAAGTGATAAGGTACACAAAAAGACATTATCTTGTCAAAGTTGGACACCATACAAAATATACCTACCTAGATGTAGGTATCAGTGGATTAAAAAACATACTAGACTCATAAACACATTACCCTCCTTTGCGTCGCGTAGTCGGGTAATAAGAAGATCATGCAGTTAGTGTATTGTTCCTACTTCGACATTTAGACAATCCTGCCTTATTTGTGCATACCATATCCAAATTATATCATTGACATTTAATTTGCTATAACAATTGTTACAATGAAGGTCAAAGTCGTACAATTCGATAAGGTTTCGATAAAACCTGTCGCAATACGTTCCGAATATTAAATTAATCGATAAAAGACACGAATCGATCGATTTTATTTTAATTGAGTTATCCTTTAACACTATGAGTTGCCAGAAATATACGTTTGATTTTATTAAAGCTCGCTTTTTATGGCTTGTTATAAGAAGTGGGGCGATAAAAACTCTTTTTGATGGATCCATGGTTATAGTTGACTGACAGTAGAATTACACGGTATTATAGGGAATGACTATTTTAAATGTTTGGTCCGCCTGGTAGATTATAAAAAATATCATACACGTATTTTTTTTGTACAAAATCTTCTGAATACGGCGAAACATTGAGTTGAAGAATAGCATGACGTCACGGTTTAGTAGAAAATGTACTACAACGTGAGGTCATTAGCCCAAACTTTGTCACTTTAATGCTTTTTAACTAAACAACTTATTATTGTTCTTTGAAAACAAAATACTAAAGTATGATATTTTTTACAATCTACTGCAAAAAGAAATAAAAAATCATCCCTATTTAATTATAGTTCATTATTATACTAAATTATATGGGTATCAGTAATAATTTAAGTGATTTACGTTTCGTAAGATGTGTTAAACCGCCTGGCTCTCAGTTGCTCATGTCATATACCGGGAGAATGATTATCAGTTCCAATCACAGAACAAGTTTCGCTATTCTTGTATTGTTTAAAGATGCACCTGCAATACAATAGCTCAGTAAACAATGCAACGAGATCTTACATAATTCTTTTGTATTAAACCGACAGCCCGTGAAGAAATATACGATTCGAAAATTCTCGTTTCAAAATCCATACTTTCTGTTTTTTTTGTTTGTCTGTTTGTCTGTAACGCTTTCACTACTAAACCGCTGCACCAATTTTGATAAAAAATTGTGCCGAGATAGTCAAAGACAGGGATGAAATATACGTTACTTTTATTCTCAAAAAGTAGCTTCTTGCAGCGAAAATAGAGATAAAAACATATTGTACGCAAGTGGAGCCGCGTGGTTATTTAATTGGATATCATTTCGACAATGATCCACATTTTAAAACAATATATTAACCAATTAAAATAATGAACGTATCGATGGAACGATATCGTTCGTTCAGTAAACACGTGGTGTCAAAATGTCAAAACGTTCGGAAATAAACTGTCTCGACACGACCTAGCGCAACGACTCACTCTTGTCGCCTTTATGTCGCGACATGTGTAGGGTCACTGCCTTTGCGTTTAAGAAAATAAAAATGTACATATTTTTTTAGGTTTATTTATAAAACCAGGTCTTTCGTCCCAGAAGGGGTAAGCAGGGCAAACCTATAAAGCTCAGATATAAAATTTTGAAGGTAATATAACTAACATGATCAGAACATTTCTGAAAACAAGCCCATCGTTTATAAAATTCTAAGGTCCCTTTTACTGCCCTTTACAATTATGCTGGGAAGAGAAGCAGTCGGAGCCTTGTATGGTTTTTCTACCTTTACTGTCTGTCGTGGAAGCAATAAACGTATTTTAAAAATAAAGTGACTTCTTGTTTTTGTTTTGTAGTGTAACTAACGACTGGAAAATTAGCTCTAGACAAATTAGTGATGGTTTATTTTTATCTAAACTTGTGACCTGAATGACAGTGTTTTTTAGTAAATTATTTTTAGTTTAGTGTCTGTATAATGGTTGTTTGACATTCATGGTACATAAATGCAGTTATTTTAATTTAAACACAGCTTAAATATTTATGCATACACACATACGTACAATCACGCCATGTTCTCATACCGGTAGGAAGATTAGCTTGATCCAAACTTCCCTTGCCTCATTCAGATCCATATATTATTATCTTGTCATACACAACAATAAATATTCATCAAATTCAATATTCATCCAAGATACCTAATAATTTGCCTAAATTAATAAACTTCCCAAATCCAACATTTTGTTTTGACAGCCCTAGAATTGAGACCAAACAAAGACAATTTTGGCAAAGACTCATTCATTTCGAAAAGCGACCTTATTCCTTAGGCCCTTGAACTCTTTATTGGTTAGCATTCCGTCTGTTTGTCCATCTGTTCCACCGGTTGAAGTAGGAAACAGTATCGGTAGACAATATAAATATTTATGTTAGTATTTTGTCCTGCACAATGTCAAATAAACCTATTGTGCTTGCAAGCATCGGAGTTTAGTCTTTACTTATTAACATTTTGGATATGAATGAAGCAAATGGAGATGAACGGAATACGGAACTAGTACAATTTTTCAACTTCACAGTGAGCCTTGACATGCACAATTTGTCTTGATTATCATTAATAATTTTTCTGTGTAGTTCCTAAATAAAGAAGCCTGTATCAAAAAGGCTCTTTTCTTTGCCTGCGGGTCACTGCTATTCTGAATAAATTATGCCCCCGTCAGCCGCGAATTCGTATAGTAAAGCCGTATTCTTAGATATCATTTCGAATTAAAACTGTTTATAGGTACTAAATAAAAGAAAAATTCTAAGTACATCTTTCCATGCTTTTGCAGGAAAATATTGAATGATTATGTTAAAGTTGTCTTATTGTTAATTAAATGAGTATTACTAAGGATCTTCTAAGGAAGTATTGACGTGACTTCACTTTAAGCAAAGTAGGTCATTACGTACAGACCTTGAATTTTAACCCTGAATTCGTATGACAACATAGTATTCCTGTAAATCCTCCCAATTACGGAGAAACATTCTGATTTACTAACTTTAAATATCGGTGAACGAAACGTCCTTAGGCCGTGTCAAAAGCCTAATGACTGTTACTATAATACTCAAAAACCGTTACCGTCATATAATCGTACTCTTTGAAGCACGGAGACGTTAAGCTTATATAAATAACACTAAGCGGCCACCCATCTATAAAATGTCTTCGGCAAAGGTTGCTTAACTCACGCATCGTTTACCGACCAGTGAGTGCAACTGGTTTTAGCTTGTTGCTTTATATAAATAATAAACAGCGTAAATAAACCCAAAACAACTCAGTCTAGTCTCTCCGTGGTATGACGCACCGGCGCCTGAGCCGTCCCGTCGACGTCACGGCGCCGGTACTCTTAGTAGGTCGCTTCCTACAACACTTGGAGATTTGCCCCTTGCCCCGTTAATGAATCATTGGCTTCAATTATCATTGCTACGAGTACATTTGTGTTACATGTACTCTGTTAGAAGTGTGATTTGGAAGCCATGGAACATTTGAGGAATGGAAAATTGGAAGATTACGGAAAAATTTCAAGTGTCACGAGTTTGGCTGGGTTTTGTAGGTAAATTATGTTATAATTTATTTATGATTTCATCTTTGTTACTAATAACATTGAAGTTCTGTGAATGGTAGTATTAATCATTTAGATTTTCCCACCAAACCAACAAGTGTTGCCTTAGTTTCTGGTAAAGAGTATAAGTCCAATAATACGGCGAAACGCTCCCGTGCCCCCAGATAGTTATATCACATAACTACCCAGCTATGTCCTAGCTATATTATTATGTGTATTTTATAAGGCTGCTTATGTGTGTCAAATATCATCAAAATGCGTTAACCAGTTTTAGGTTGAGAGAGTAACAAACATATTCCTTACAAATGTTGGCTTGTAAAATAGTAACCGAGTATTCTATCAATTGTAGTATTAGCGCAAATATCTATTGATATCACACCTATTCATAATATTTCCTAGATGTTTGTCAAGTAAGTCGGGATTTTAAATTATCATTTACGTTACTATTTCCTACTAAAATATGTAAAACCATAACAAACGATCTTGTTAGCCCGGGCCTAACACCTTAGGTCCCATATCGGTAGTATTAAGTCTAGAATTGATAGGACTATTTGGTATTCTTTGATAACATACTGACCATATACTTGTTATATTATTATGGAAAGGAATTTGAATGTATTTGGCTTATAGTTTTATAAATTGCTATCATTTTTATTTCTACGATAGTGTTTATAATATTAAGCTCTGGTTTCACTACATTTGAATAAGTATCGGTTAGTAAAAGAAAACAACGATTTCATTTACTCTCAAACTTCGTTAAACCTACTATAATTCGCGAATTGGCGATACCAACAATCTATTAAGACACAAGATAGTTATTGAACATCTCAATTGTGAAGAAACTACGGATTCGAGAAACATAGAGGATGCCCGTAGAAACATAGAAGATTCTATATTTGATGCAACCAGCATCAAATAACGAATCTTTCAAAAACAATTGTAAACCGAAATTGCCTTCGAAACGAATTCACAAATCTTTCGTAAACGAACCAAGCCAAAAATAGCCAAATAATCACGCACTCGCTTAAATAATCTCAGTTATAAATAGCCTACCATATCGGTCAGCCCGTCAGTTAGTCTTGGCGAGTAATTGGTAGGTTCGTCCTTATATCGTAGTACGTTGACACCAGCACAACAGCTGTTATTGATCCAAATCGATCCGACCTCTTACATCCAAAAAATTATGTGAACACTCGAAATATTGTCCAAAAACTTAGTAGAGAGCCTTGAATGCATGTTTCGAGGCTGGTGGAGATTCACAAAATTCAATACATCAGCTCGGCTATTGTTATAGAAATACTAGCTGACCCGGCAAACGTTGTTATGCCATATACCTAAATAAAAAAAGTGTCACCTAGGGGTATGAAACATAGATGTTGGCCGATTCTCAGACCTACTCAATATGCTCACAAAATTTCATGAGAAGCGGTCAAGCCGTTTCAGTGGAGTATGGCAACGAAAACTGTGACGCGAGAATTTATATATTAGACAAAGAATTTATCATAAGTTAGATAAATTTTACATGTTAAGGCTCCACACTAAGCTGTCGGACTATACCATCGATGTATTGCTTCTGAATTAAAAAAATTGTAGTATTATATATGTAGTCGAAAACTGTTAAGTTTATGTTCGCATTTTTCGCCTTTAAAATTGGGTATGATGGTAAATAAAGTAAAAGATCTCAAGTCACATATTTTCTGAAAATGTATGGGTTGGGTAGGTTGAGGAAATGTTCTAATTGTCACTAAGGATCTCTATTTTATGTTTATAAAACAGCATAAGCCAGAGAAAGTATCGTTATTCCACCTACTATCAAATTGTACTTTTCTTAAAAACACATTTGTGTGAATATAAATACATCTTCACTACATAGTATAAAACAAAGTCGCCCATTTTGTCTGTAGTCCCTTCGTATGCATAAAACTTTAAAACTTCGCAACGGATATTGATGCGGTTTTCACTAATAGAAAGAGTATTTTCTCCGGCAGGTTTTTATATATAATTGAAATACATTGAAACTATATTAGCTGAGTTATAGCGATTTATGTCCAAGAAGTCAGAAAAAAAATCTAATTGAAGATTGCATTTGTGCGTGCGCCGCTTATACCGTTGGATACAAGTAAGAACAATGTATAGCAAAAACATTGGTCTTTATTAGTTCTACAAAAAAGTCCGCGATGACATATATCCAGCTTTTTTATTTAAGTCACAAAAACTACTTTTCTGTATTAAAAAAACATTTAATTCGTTGGGTGATGTTTAACTGGTGATACAACCAATAATACATATATCCTTATCAAAATAAGTAAGTTCATCATCACGAGCATTTAATTTAGATTATTTTTGCAGTTTACAGTGTGTTATTTAGACATATAGTTTAGGAGATATCACGATATTAGTATTGCGGCACGGTACGGGCCGGCCGCGGCGGCGGGAAGTAAAAATAATAAAATGTAGAATGTAAATAATTTAAAAAGTAAACAAGAAAGTAATAGTAAGATGTATATAACAAAAGTAGGTAAGTACATAAAAAAAAAAACAAAAAATATAAAAAAACGGTACATAAAAAATAAATAATATTAAAAAGTAGGTACTACGACTTTGATCTATACATATAAGACAAAAAAAAATCTGTACATTACTAAAATATTTTTTCCAAAAACTGATAGGGGGGGCGATCAAAGAAGAGTCACAGAAACCAAAAAACATTTTAATATTTTAAACGCGGTTAAGGGAAAGAGAAGTTATTGTGAATTGAAAATTAGTATCCAATATGTGTTGGTGCGTTGACTGTATTTGTCGAAGTAGCGGGATACGCGCAAACGAAGTTGCGCGGGTCAGCTAGTTATATATATAATTCTTTTGGAAGTGTGTATGTCACTGAACTTCTCTTAAACGACTGGACCGATTTTGATGAAATTTTTTGTCTGTGTTCAAGGGGATCTGAGAATGGTTTAGATTCACAAAAAAATAAAAAAATATAAAATTCTCGCGTCACAGTTTTCGTTGCCATACTCCTCAAAAACGGCTTGACCGATTCTCATTAAATTTTGTGAGCATATTGAGTAGGTCTGAGAATCGGCCAACATCTATTTTTCATACCCCTGAGTGACAATATATATTTTTTAATTTACATGGCAAAACAACGTTTGTCGGGTCAGCCAGTATTATAATATATGTCCTTATGTTTTTCTTTGCTACTCGTGGGATCAAAATGAGATCAGCAACAGTTAAAGAATAATAGATATTTTATGAGAAACTATTATGTATATCATCATAATATTTCAAAGTCATTCGTTCAGTATCAAAACATCTAGATATCGTGTTAAAAAGCAATAACACAACTAATTTATAATTATCATTAACATAAACGAATACATTGATATTCTTTTCTCATACATAATTTTTCCTGCATATTGGTAATTCCAAAACGTCAATGTATGTATAAATCTAATATCAAAACCAGTTTTTTGGTATAACTTATTTAATACCCGTGTCACGTAAGGCTTGTACGCAATAGTACCTTGTTTTACAATCCGTAGATATGTAGAGATAAGATTTATTTACTGTTTGAAGAAGCAAACAAGCATATTACACAATTCTTTTAGTTTTAATTCACAGTAGAGATCTAAATGTGAAAAGATAAAAGTAATCCCTTTCATAAACGCACAAGTCAGTCCATGTCTTACGCTATAACTGCTAAATTACTGAACCGATTTTGATGAAATTTAGCACGGAGATAGCTGATGATCAGGAGTCCAATATGTGTTACTCATTTTTGGTATCCATGCCAACAAAGTCGCGGGCATGACTGCTCTACCTATCCATAAGGAGAAGTTAGACAACAAATAACATTATTCGAATCGTGGTTTGTATCTATATTGTTTATTATACTGTACTAAAACCTACGTGTGCTTAAGAATACTAAGTTCTTCAATATGCATAAGAATTACTCAGTTTTCTGTGGGTTGTATAACCGTTTACCAATTTACTATTCTAACCTCAATCTGTCATCAGTACGTTGCTAAAGTTCGATAAAAACTACGCTTTTACAATCGAAGCCCTTGGCCCTACAGTAGTCGTTACCTGCCCTACGTATTTACTAAAAATACATTAGTTTCACGGTGAATAAACACAGACAAACCCGACTAATTTTAAACTGTATCAATTTATACATAAGTCTAAGAACGCAGCGTCTTTTAAACTCGGTCGGTTTATACATGCGCCGGCGCATGGCCGAGCGATTCTTCCTGTCAGTTGCTCTCGAGCATCGATCGATGTAGCACCGTACTTACGTCCTTTATTGATCGTTTCATATAGATCCATTTTAGTGACTGAATGTGCCTTTTTGGATATTAGTGTTACCCAACAGTGTAGTTTTCTAGTGCATCTTTAGATTTGAATTCAAGGTTTGTATTAATTTATCTTTACTTGCTTACCATTATAAATACATTATCTTCGTAGATAACCGTGATAGTGGTTCGGTTCATATTAATAGGAGTTTAATATTCCTTGGGAATGTCTGAGTTTTGAAGTACGGTTCGACTGATTCATGTTTGGTAGCAAAAATAAACAGAAATTGAGTCATCGAATGAACGCTTTACCTAAAGACTTGTATACCAAATACGATTGTAAACAATGTTATCTTTTACAAATGTAAATTTAATTTGCACTTCATTTAAAATACATTTTAATATGATAACTCATAAACTCTTATCGTAGTTAACAACAAAATTTGTTTTTAATGTCAAACAATTTAGATGGTGGCTTTTAAATGACTTATCTACTAAAATGGAAATTAAAACTATATTTGCGTATGAAAGTTTTATAAAAAAGACTTTGTAAAAATGTAATTAAGGAAGTGAAATTGGCCCAAGTCCATTTATAGCGTGGCATTTATAGTGACAACCAAACTAATTTTGTCTCGAATGATTAATTGAAGAAATAAAGAGACGAATATGTTTTATTTGCTGAGATTTCTCCGACTTCAAAAAGCGAGATTATGCACTTTTATTATAATATATCATCCAAAGCACTGAAAATTCTTTTTGAACAATAAATTCGGTAGTAAAAATGATGATCAAAATAATACCTACTCAAATTTTTTGACTAATGTAATTAACTGAATTGACTATCAATTAGGAAGGGAAATACGACCTTAAGTACTATTTTTCTATTTTCTTTTACATAAAGAAGATTTAGCTTACTTTTAGTAAGCATATCAACATAGCACATAAGAAATTCGCTGAATGCTGAAATATAGTTCTTAGAATTTTCGTGTCAATGTTTGTTGCTAACGTGTTAAGAATGTTAGAAATGACTAAATCGCCGAAATATTTTTATAGTAGATGTAATAGTTTTGATCTTGAACTACTTCAAACGAGATACATCCTTGAGATAACTGATGAAATGACAAAATTATGACGACTTTCAAACTTGGTGTTTTGTAGAAAGTAACACTTTTATGACAATATGAGTTAACTATCGACTACGCTGCTGATATTACGTAGGTACCTTTTCAATATTTTATAGCGGTAATTAAAAACAAATGTCAAGTATTAGGTGTAAAAGACGTAAGAGACGATAGGATTTTACAAATGTGATGTGATGTTTTACAATATGATGACTCTCGCATAGCTACCCAAGTTCAATATGTCATTGTGTTAAAAAATTAATGCCTTTTCTCAGGACTATAAACTTTTACCTCGTAAAATTTTACTAAAATAGGTTCAGCCGTCTTGTAGTAAAAAGAAAATAGAATAAAACACTTTTACTTTTCTCCAATTTGTGAAACAGTAGTAGCAGGTATGGATTTATAAATATTTCTCAGAGTTACGTTTGTTCTCTTTCAAAAGAAAGGTATTGACGCGAGAATCCATACGATGCAACTCGTCCGAGGCCACGGCAACAATGTTTGGTTTACATATTGTGTACAGAGCAGGATGCGAGCCAGTACTGGTGAAATAATAAACATATACTGTTAATAATAATACGCCTGACACAATGACTTTGGCTATACAATTTACTCCCATGTTGATAAATTTACACAAATATGCATAAATGAAGCCGTTGGAGATTGCCAAAACATAAATTTAGGCAACTGTTTTGCAACAAATGTGCATACTGCATAGGTTTCTTGTCAATGTAATTCTAGATCACTGCTATGAATTGGCAAAAGGGCTATCAAGAAAGAATCAATTAGGACTTCTTTGGTCAACCATTTTTATCCCCCAAGAGATTTATATTCATGCTACATAGGTATGTATCATAAATGAGAATGAGAATGTTTTCTTTTGTTTGCATCAAAATTGCGCGACTGATTGACTTAATTTTTGTCGTTCTGATAGTATAAAAGCTGGAAAAAGTCATTCTAAATAAAATCAAAGATAACATTTTACCAAAATAAACTTTCTGTCTGACTTGCAGGCAACTAGTGACTTAAAATCAAACTGTGCTACTCTTCTAATACAACACTTAGTAACCGTGTTATAAAATATAGTCAAAACAAATATCCAATGATGTAACAACAAGATGAAATCAATCCACCAGCTGATGACTCAGTGTTGATCTTAGCTGATGTTTTCTTAGGCAGCGTTCCGCGTTCAACAAACATTAGTTTAACCTAAAGATAGGCATAGCAAGTATAAGGACCATAGGTTCATGTTTATCGTGATAACGGACAAACTAATATGGAGACTCTTATATTATCAATTTGGTATTTACTGAGAAGGAATATAAATACACATTTGTTTAAAAATCTCGACTGTCTTTATGGAAGAACAGCCTTGCCCAGTAGTAGGACAATCTATTGACTGTTTGGCTTCTAGGCAAGAGTACCTCCTCTCTTTTTTACTAATTACAGTATAACTTATTAGTGGGTTAAAGGAATATTTTAAATGCTCATTTATGTGGAAATTACACCATACATTTTTCATTATTTATTGAATGGCAAATTAAATAGATACTGAATAATAACACGTCTTATTACATTATTATCCAAAAAAACTTTTTTGACGTTTCGTAAAGAGAAATTGCATTGAAATTAGAGTCGGCTAGTTTCCTAATGCCCCTTTGTTCTTCTCAAAAGTAAAAGGGATCCGTTTTAACCATAAATAAGTTGTAAAAGCCGTCTAACTTTATGATTCGGTTTATCGTTTTAAAAACCATTACAAAGGCGTAAAGTTGCGTCTTTGCTATTGTTAAGTACTGGCTAAGATTCGACCTAAACCTCTCTAAAACTTGAGAACTGTTTTTCTTGGAAACTTTAATAGGTAGTTGGTGGTTGCAGAAAACATAAAAATGTTTTATTCATTTTTCTTTTGGCCATTTGATACAAAAGAAGAAAACATATGCTTGTAGTTAAAGTACAAAAATTGATGACCCATTTCAATAAACTAGCTGTTTTTCGGCGATACTATTACTACTTATCATGCTAAATTTTATCAAAATCTACTCAGTAGTTTGGCGTGAAAGAGTAACAAAAAAACAGCATACATCAAAACACATTTTCGCATTCATAACAGTAGTAACATATAACATTAGTATGAATTACGTTCAAACTCAAATCATAATAAATAAACCCATCCTGAATAGCATAGTAGTGGTTCAGTAGCCTGCCTTTATAAAACAAAGGTCCTCGACCTATAAAACCACGTAGACTAGTTTCTTTCATATTTTCTTTTTATGCAGCTGCACTATGCAGGCTATTGTGTAAATATCGCTTTATTACAGCCGATTGAACGGAGCTTTCGATGTCAACGCACCTTAAAACACGTTTCGGTTAAAGAAGTTTAACAATAAATAAAAATATATCATCGTACGTAACACAAAACCGTGAAATAGTTTTGCGAAAGTTGGAAAAAGTATGACAGTCATTATGAATGAAGAGATTTATAGTGCACAACACATGTCTCATTTTTGTCTTTAATATTTTTGTAAACTTTCATGGTTAAAAAAGCCTTGGTTTTCTTTTGTTTTAACAGGGTTACTTAGCAGTCGAAAAGTGTGACCATATAATATTTTATTATTTATTACTTTATGTAATACTGTGTTACTGGCGGAATTCGGCATAAAGCTAGGATTGCTACGACGCAATACAAACGAAAATTAAACGTATGTGACTTGTAGAAAAACTATAGATTGCTAGTTTATCTGGACCCTGTGTTCCAATCACCTGAAGAAATGACCTTAATAAATGTCACATAAATTGAAACATTTAATTCCAATATAAGCTGACGTTGGTCTATCGATAGCACTAGAAGAATTTCTATAAATCTGTTTTTTAAACGTCTTCCAGCACCTTATCTTAATATTTTTACTTTCATATCTACAAAGAGAGCCATCTGGTGTTGTTCAAACTTTCTATCTCCGATGAAGGATCCCTTGTTAGCTGTTTTTATCGATTTATAACTGTTTCCGGCACTCGAGTGCGTATACCGGATGGCAACGATTCGTCTCAAGGGTGGTTCTAGCAAAAAATACTGCTGGGATGTCTTATATTTGATTTATGATAGGGAAGTCCTATAGAAAGATGCTGGAAATGTTATAGAGAGTTGATAGTTGAATGCAGTATTTGATTTTATATACTTTCTTCTGTAAGTATTTAAGCTGCAAAAGTTTTTAGCAGCATTATGGTAGTAAGTAATTTTGTAAACCAATACTTCTTTAGTTTGTTCGTTTGTCTATCTGGATTATTTTGACGAACCTTTTGGGATATTACTCGTTGCTATCTATCAAAAAAGCTTTCGAACACTGTTGAATTTCCACTTTTTCCAAAGAATTCACCATTTTGATTGAACTTAGATGGTTTTCATAGTAAAATATGATGTAATATTCACAGAATATATTATTAGCTTTCGTGCATCGGGTCTTTGGCCGTTCTGACTGGCAGATGTCAAGCAAAGAAATGTATACTTTTGAGTAACATAATACTTTAGCGAGGACAGGTAGTTATTTCTTTAAACTCAGTTTTTGTACACAGATTAGAGATTCTCGGGTATCATAAAAATACACACACTGAAGAACAAGCCATTTATTATATCGAGAAAAATTTAATATCAAGTAAAAAGATCAGTACCATTTTCCTCGTCACGGGAATTGAACCTCAAGATTAGCAGTCGTTAACAAGAAATGTGCATTTTATTAACTTTTTACCCAGCTTGTCCAATAATTAGTATGCGATGAAGACTGGTTTATTAATTGGGTTCCAATTAACACCAATATCCGACAAATTGGCATCGCGATGACGTTTATATTATTTTTTGTTTTTAATTACTCTGTCCCACATAATAACGTGATTGAGACAAGAGAGCGGACGTGCAGTTTTTGTTAATTAAAAAACATTTATGTAAAATTATTATTATGGCTCACTGCGGTTTAAGAACTCTATATTCGTCCGTGTGAAAAGATTGCTCTTAGAAAAATGTATTTTCTACGTGTTACGAGTAAGCTAGATGTGCTTGGAGTTCCAATCTGCCCAGTTGTTTTTCTTGAGAGAGTAACAAACACACATTCTTTCATCAATAATTCTAAACTTTCGCATTTATAATGAAAATGCAAGTTAGAAATTTGATAACTACGATCACTTTTTATGACAAAAATACTACCAACTAGCTTATTTCGTGCTTTTACTAGCTTTCGTGTTTTCGACAAGGTGAAATTCCATCAAAATCTATTTAGCAATTCTTACACTATGCTTTTACAAACGGACATACACAGTGTTACATGGCTGTTATTATTCATAAACATAAACAAATACATTCTGTCATGTTAACACAGCTTCGATACTTAATACATAAGAGACTGTTTATCTTTAAGTTAATATTTATAAATATAAATTAGACGTAAACACTTTTAATGTAGAATAAACTGATATATTATTATGTTCTTAGTTATTTTATTTGTTTTCAATTAAATGCGTTTGACGTAGATAAATATGGGTTATCGTGTTATAAAATGTATATGATTGTATATGTATAGTATGATTATTTATTATGTGTTTCAAATTGGTTTAGATAAAGTGTATCATAAGTTATTCTAACAGAGTATTGCAGAGGTGCATTACTAATAATAATTAAAATGTTCTTGTGTATTTTAGTCTTACATGGAGCATTGAGAAACAATGTAGTGTTAAGATTTCTGATTGAGATATTGAGTAATGTCGCGGATTCGATTTCCATGCAACAATAATTTCTGTAATTAGTTTTGAGACACGATGCGATTCAGAAGGCGATTTCTTAAAAAAAATATACTAAATAAAAACATCATAGCATCTTTTGATATTCCATCGAAAGGAATCGAACCACAAACTTGCAGTTACTTTAAAAACTAAAGGCTAGTAAGATGTACTAATACTAAATTAACTTGTCCAATTAGATTACTTTGAAATAAACATAACAATAAATCATTACCATATAAGGAATAAGAAATAAGAAAATCAGATCAAATGGTAATGTAACACCTTTTATGGACAAAACGATCTGTAGACGTTTTCTATGGTCTAGGAACATAGGGGGTCTGGTTATAAACCCTTATTGAATATTCGATATAAGTAAGTGGGTATTTAGGTTCCGATGTCGCCGATCTTAGAAGATTAACATTTAGTCAACGTTACTTGAGATCTTGATTCAATTTCATTCAAATCTTTTACCAGTGTTGTTTTGATTTCAATGTTGAATAGAGGATAGCTACTACGATAAATTAGGTAAATGCTTACAAATACCTATTTAAAAAAAAACTATACCTAGATACCTACACTACGGGCGAGCGTTTACTATTTAAACCATTGGCTAACGAACACCAACTAGTTTGATATGAAAAACTGATCAGCGCCCGTAGTGTATTCCGCAAGAACTATTTTTCGAGTTATTTTTAATGTCAAACTTACTTCTCGATAGTACTGTATTTCGAAAAACAGTGTACAGTTCTTTTTTGTAAGCATCTGAATAAAATAATCGACACAACAGTCCCGCTACTGGTCCTGTTTTCACATAAAAAGTTACCAATACAAAAAAACTGGTTTTAAATCATAACTCGTTCTTTATCCTTTTAAAAGCCATTAAATAAAAGATCGTTGACAGTGAACTTTCGTCACAGCGATATAGTTAATGACCCTAACATGTTGTGACCAGATAAGACTCTGATAAATGACCACGTGCCCTGAGGGTGTGGTCGATGACCACAAATTGGACTATTATGTGCTGTAGTTTATAACATATGGTTATAAATTACTCTGAATGATTTTGGCAAGAATTGCCACTAGATTTTTTCCCCGTGTAAAAAATATATTGATCGTTTGACTATTTTCCGCAACAATGAAAATCTATGAAATTCCTAAAACAAATATGATTTCAAACTCAAAATTTATTTTCAAAATCTGACCAGTATTTACCCTCTTCAAACTTTCGAACTTTCATTGTGAAGTCTTAGAAGAAACAAGTATTAAGACGAAATTGAAAGTTTGGGAATTTAATACGTACTTAATTAAGAATAATAATTTTGCTAGTAGACTTTAGTACAAGTAACTAACGCATTGCAAGACTTACAAACATTCCAACATTTGTAAAATCTTACACGGTTGAAATAACAAGAATAAATAATTAACTTTTGTACAGGAATTCTGAAAATTTGAAGAATACTTTTGATGATCAAAATAAATTTAGCCTAGATTTTACTACTTTATAAACAGTTTTCAGGTGAAGTATTTAGGACAGTGGAATCTGAAATAAACTTTTAAAAGCTATAAACCTTTGCCATAAATTATTTGGGGATTTCTTTGTTTTGAAAACTGTAGACGTTTATTTTGAAAGAATTTCTTAAGAGTCGTTATTGTTTCGTTGTAAAGATTCATAGTATTGCTTTTAAGCATATTTTTTGTAGTTTAAGGGACTACGCCCTACGTACAACTTTTTTTGCTAAAATATTTATAGTTTAGTTCAATGTTTCGCTTCTTGTTCATGGCGCTCTTGAGAACAGTTTAGAAAAAGCAAATTTTCATCTATTTCAATGCAAAATCTTATGCAACTCGGTTCAGCAGTTTAGCCTCGAAAGATTATGATACAAGCATAGATAATACTGTTAACCTATTGAACCTAAAAAATCTAAATACGACAGTGACATTTTAATCTGATCTTCAATCGAAGTCAAGGTTTCAACCTCTAACCTTTAGAAAATACATACAAAAAACGTAGAAGCCAGGCATGTATGTATGTATGTGTCAATTTTGTAAGATGAGTAGCAAACGGCTCGCATACCGCTCTTATCTTAATCGTCCGTTAAAGATAAAGTGTACGACTTTAAAATATTCTATTTTATTTTTACTACGCAGTCTTTGCCAATCTTTACGTGGTAGTTTGAATGTCTAGCTTCTGTAAGTGTATCAACATGACAAGTTTATGGTATCGCGAGTATTTTCGGGATAAGAGTAGCTATCAAGGATGTTTTGTGTAGATTATTGATTGGTTTGGATTCAGTTTAATATAGTTAAAGAACTTAGTAAAGAGCCTTGAATGCAAGGTTTGCAGCTATCGGAGTTTCATTCACAATTTAGAACATCAGTGACCGGTAAGCATATTCAGCTTGTGGTGTGTTTGATACACCTACTTTATTTATAAAAACACAGAATTGTGAATTGCAAAGTGGAGACTCTATACTACGTTTTTGGACTGTAGTTCAACCGTCTGCTAAGAAACATGCTATATAGAATACGCAATTGTATCTCTTCTAGCTGACATGCTGAAAAATACTTTTAAAATTACCGATTCTGTTAGATATTTGGGTATAATAACTAATTCCAATAGTCAATTTCCATGCATGTTATAATTTCAATACCTATTAGAAATATCATGAGTACAGGATGTTTGCAACACTAGTAGCGGCAGGAATGCATTTATATACAGGGTGTTGACGCAACAGTCAATCGTAGCACGTAATTATTTACTGTTGCAATGCGATCATATCTCAAGTACCGTTATTAAAGTATTCTATATGACTCAGTCGATATATAAAGTTTTGAAAGTAAAACTTATAAGTATAGTCACCTAATGATGAGCAACTCAAGTTTCTGGATTGTCCCCTTGACTTGTTTATAGAGTAAATAAACATTCAGGTCTTAGTGCTTACCTTACATTACCTGAATTGTTCTTATAATAAATTTACTTTATATCAGTCTACTAAATATTCTTGTAAATAAATTATTTACTTTTCTTATTTATATAATAGCGTCTACCAGAATCAATGCTGGCTTAGGTTTAATCAGATTTTATCAATTTGCAAAGTAATGTTTTTATCATCTTATTCCGTTTTCAGAATGTAGTTCTAGAGTTCATTGAACCTCTTAAGTAATCCCAATAGCACTTTATATACTGGCCGGTGATCATTATAATTTCGCTTCATTTCTTACTCTGTAGAACAAAACGCGTGCACCACTTATAACCTCAAATTACATTCAATAAGTATTATTAGAGGAAATTGCGTCTGTTTCACAACTTTGACAATATTACGACACATTAAAATTATGTAGGTACACTCAGGTACAGTTATGAGAATACCGACTGTTAAAAAAAATTGTCTAATGATATTCAAGGTGAGGCCTTTGCCCAGCAGTCGAACGCAAAAAGGGCGGCTAAAAAGTAAATCACAAAAATTTTACTCGAGAGTAGGAGTCTAATCGGCCGAATCATTAGGAAAGAGAGAGGTCTTAGGCTTTGATTTATAGAGATAGTAATTTCATCTAACACAGATACGTAGCAATCATTTGAATACACTCATTAATTTCACAAAAAATAGTCAGAAAACGTAACACTATATCCATATGTATGCTCGTAACTGTAGCTATATAAATGTGGCAATGTTCCCATTATCGGTTACACGGACGGACGCAAACCTATACCTGTCGTTACGAAAGAGAGGATGTTCGCATGAGTTACGGTGGAAAAATGCAATAGATATGGGAAACATTTTTTTTATTTTGCGGTTCGATTGTGGGAGGCGATGGGAACTGGTTTTTTAATTCGTTAGGGTGTCAGATGCCGTGAATTGAGACTTTTTTTAGGCAGAGGATATTGCATTCTTGTTGCAGTTGACGATTCGTACCTTTGTTAAGCTGATTCTCTTTTATGTGTAAATACTGTCAATCACATAACAAAATACAGGAACCAATTCCACTCGGTAGTCAGCCTGCGACAAAGGCCAGTCAAATCTGCGCCGAAACTTCAGGCATTTCATTATAAAATGCGTGTTTGCGTTAATTCCCGTATTCTATTATATCATGAACAAGTTCAAAAGTTAGGTATATAAATCGGATCTTTAGAGGAAGAATGACATAAAATTCAACGAATATCGAGTCACTTATGACTTTATTCTGATGGTGCGTTGTGTATTCCCACGCATATAACAAATGTACTTCACTCTATTAGCTTCCCTGACATCATCAATTACCTTATTCTAAAATTACTCCAACCACACCTTTCCTTCTGGGAACGAATATTATTTTTTAATAACACGTCAGTGACCATAGTCCCTGATCCAATTTACACCATCATACGTCACGATTCGTAGAACATAATATAACAATGAATAGTTACTCTCATTTTATTGTTATCGTTGATGATTCAACTGTGATCATTGTCACCAGTCTAGTTAGGTCTTCCATCGCCCCCTCATCTATATTGTCGTCTATCCAAGCTATAGCTCGCAGATTTATCAAAAGTATCCTATGTGTCAAATTAGGTTATAAACTACGTGTATACCAAACTTCATCAAAATCTGTTCCGTACTTTTGGCGTTATTGAGTAACAAACATCCATCCATATATTCAATCTTTCGCATTTGTGATACTAACTTTAACTCATGAGTTTTTCCGCTTGGACTATATTCCTTTAGTTCATGTATTTTTCTGGTACATGAGCTATAACACTGGCAAGTTTCATCAATATCCGTTCAGTAGTTTTGGCGTGATCGAGTAACAAACATTCATACATGTACTCTTGTATGTATAATGTTACAGTATCGTATAGTTTCAAGGGTCTTGTTATACTGGTCCTGTGACCTCCAGGGTGTTAGTCATGATATCATCGATGCAGGTCGCGACCTTCACAGTAATCTGGATCTGTCATGAGGATGTGAAATTACATTCGATGTGCTTTGTTTGGTTTAATTGTTATTGGCATTGACCCTTGTTTCAATATTAACTGGTTCAGTGAAATCTTGAGGTTTATTTGTGTGTTGTTTTTACTGTTATTCTTCTTTCTGGGTAAAATTTACGAGACAGGCTAATATACCTACATATTGTATCTTTTTAGTTTTTATAATCTATTTTATTTATATGATTATTTTGTATATTGACGATGACATAATGTTGCGTTTAATATACCTACTCAATGTGCTAAGTGTATCGGTCATAAGTGTAATAATTGAGTATTTTTCATTTTTTATAACCTATTCATTGTAACTTAAAAGTGCATAGCTTAGTGGAAGTAGGGTCAGTCAGAATGATACTCCTTTTTATACAGATAAGTTTATTATATGGTCTTTACAAAAAACAAACATTAGATACACCTCTCTACAGTCTTTACAAAGAAACATTAGCTATAACTACAAACTCTACTTTCTCTCATTTCAAAGTGTAACGTTCTTTGTATTACCCGATGTTATCAAGTTTTTTGTCCACATAAATTACTTTATAAGCGCCATTAAATTTTAAATGACTGTTATTTGTCTCCCTTCGTTAACTAGTACAGTATTTACTTCAAGCTTCTATACTTACTTCTTCTTTTCAATTTCATTTTCAACTTTATTACTGAAGCTTTAAGGTTTGAATTCGAATGTATTGTCGTTTCTTCTATTATGATTGTTAATTTCAGCAATGTAATTCTCATGACAATTGCTTGATTACTGCAATTAATCGCAATTGAAAGGAATTTTTTGACTTCCTGCTGCAGTTTTTATATGTTATTGTGTTTATTGTTTACAGTACAGTTTTATAATATATCTTTATTATTATATGAAGATGAACCGTTGTATACTGTTTAAAACCGATAGGCTTATGGAGTGATTTGAAATTTTGCTTTATCATTTTTTAATACATTTATTGAGGGCATGCATAGTACCCGACCCGCATTTGGCCTGCGTGGTGGACGGAAGGCCTTACCCCTCCCTCATTAAGGGAACAGACCCTTGCCCAGCAGTGGGAGATCCATGCCCAGCAGTGGGACAGTTATGGGTTAACATTTTTTTTAACGCGAAGAAGTGTAACAACATTAAAAAGTTTAAAAGAAAATATCAGTGACTAGCTGACCCGCGCAACTTCGCTTGCGTCACATAAGAGAGAATGGGTCAAAATTTTCCATGTTTTTGTAACACTTTTTACTGTTACCTACTCTGCTCCTATTGGTCGTAGCATGATGATATAAAATATGCTTTTTTTTCACGAAAAATATTCGCAAATCTCATATCTCTTAGTTTAACGAAGTCACGCTAAGACATATCCGCCATTAAAACAGTTGCCATGGCAACGGAATTTTGTTAATTCAATGTCATTATAATATTGATTTTTCGCGACTTCGTTGAATTTTCTGAATTTTCCCGGGAAATGCGTCATTTTCCCGGGGTAAAAAGTAGCCTATGTCCTTTCTCGGGTATCAAAATATCTCCATACCAAATTTCATGCAAATTGGTTTAGTAGTTTAGACGTGATTGAGTAGCAGACAGACAGACAGACAGACAGACAGAGTTACTTTCGCATTTATAATATTAGTATGGATTTAAATAATTACATCACAATTTACCTTAAAACGTTCCTTGATGTTCAATAGTAGTATTAGTTTAAAGATTTAGTTAATAGGCAGTTGGTAAATGTCTCTATAAATAAGACTATTACTCAACACACCGAAATCATCTTAAACTGTATACGCTTCGGGAAAAACGTCAATACGGATATTCCCAAGACGTTAGCTGCCAAAATTTCGTAACGTCTGCGTCAATGGGAACATAAAAGAAAAACTTCGGAAAATACGTGTATTTTCTTCATACATCTAATATATATATAATTCTCGCGTCACAGTTTTCGTTGCCATACTCCTCCAAAACGGCTTGACCGATTCTCATGAAATTTCGTGAGCATATTGAGTAGGTCTGAGAATCGGCCAACATCGAATTTTCATCCCTCCAAGTAACACTTTTTTTTTTCTTTTAATATAATTATAATAATATGGCAAAACAACGTTTGCCGGTTTAGCTAGTTTTCATATAATTTTGTAGCGTCAATGTAACTTGTTTCTTAGAATCCACAGGAAACACACGTTACGATTTTACACCAAGTTTTGTACGCATTAAATCATTTGCGCTGCTGGTAGCTAAATTTAGAGAGAATTATGTTGTTGCTAACATTACGTACTGTTTACTGTAAGACAAGATAGTCGCTATTGATAGGCGAAAGTCTATCTGTTTTTCTGTAACTCTTCCACTACCAAAGAGTTGAGCCGATTTAGCATGGAGATAGTGGTAGACCCAGAATCTTACGTAGGCTATTAATCAATCCCTTGCCGGTACAACTAGGGGATTGAACCTCCACTACCACAAGCGAAACCAAGTGGTCAGCTACTGAGAAAATAAAATGAGAAATGAATAGTTTTTTAATGTATTAAACTTATCATAGTCGTCTTTCTGAGATGAAGAAAGGCCTTTGTTTACTATTCTGGCCTATTGCCATAGTATTATTAAAATTAAATTACCGTACAATAATATAATAACAATAAAAGCATAATCGTGTGTGGAATGTAAAATCATCACTTTGTTTTTATTTAATACGTGATTTTAAATCATAAAGAATTGTACTTTGAAAATAAAAGATGTAAAGACGTGACATCTATCACAACAAAACATACATACTTTAGTTATAAAAACATAGAGAAAACAGTTTCCAGGAATTGATAAAATCGATCTAAGAAAGCAAAGGAATGTGGAATCGGTTATTATGCAAATAGATGTAATGACGCAACTAGGACGTGTTGGCGCGCTCGAAGCGTGCACAGTAGGGTTGCCAGATCCAGGCTGATCATATCCTGGACATTTCTGGGGCCACGAACGTAATCAGAGTTTTAGTCTATGGTCCGAGACTACACTTAGTAAAAATTATGAAATGAAAATGAAAAATATTTATTTCAGCCATTTCCATATTTTGTTACAACAATGGGTGATTGGGATTGAAGACTCCTTTTAAGCAAACATATATGTGCTAGGAGACCCCGCACTTCCATATCCAAAAAATATGAAAGTAACAAATTTGTGAAAAGTTTAATTGTTAACAGAAAAAAAACGACGTATTATCGTAGCTTTGTAAAATCTGGCATTTTTTCATTCCGGGTCAGGACAAAATTACTGGGCACGGGACGACATGCAAAATTCCGGGACAATCCCGGCTATTTGCCAACCCTAGTGCGCAGACGCATACCTCCCAACTAGCACACAAGCGCTATAACAAGCTGTACAATGGCCGGTTAAAGGATTTTTATAACGCCTTAGGCTCCTTAGTAAGAAGTATAGTGGTTCTATAAGCGGCTACAGATCTCTTGTAGCGTCAAATAGGCCCATACTGTCCAGCTTATAGCTCTACATTGGATCTACAGTGGTCGTAAATAGTAATTATAATAGTACGTAGTATAGTAGTAATACAGGAGCGCTAAAATAAGATGAAGGTGGTATAATCGCGCTACAAGAGCTTTTTCGCAGCTTCGTGGCGCTTACCAGCTGTTGTACAGAGGTGGTTAGCGCCACGAGCGTTCGAAAAAGCTCTTGCAGCGCGATTATACCACCTTTACCTTATTTTAGCGCTACTGTGTAACGGTTATAAATGCTAACGCTCTAAATTAGTAATATAGTCGGTTTATTATGGTGTAAACTAAATATATTTTTTAAAATGAATCATCAGTGACAAATGAGGAGACATTTTATTTTTACGGATTGGATTATTAAAATAACAAGTAGTCTATCGCTTTTATTTCTTTGTGTATGTGATATGAAAGTGCGAGTTCCAGTTTGCTGTCAATATATATGTATATTATCGTCAATATTTTCATGCGCCCTCAAAATATTCAGTTTTAAGTGCAAAAATTATATAGATATGTGGATTTGGAAATTGTATTTTGAACATAAATAAGACTTTGAGGGTTACAGATAATTTAATTAGGGTTATAGGTAATAAAAAATGATTTTAATTATGTTAACGTTACCAGGCTATAGATTTATATGATCTTCAAAAGATCGTAATAACCTCAAAAAATATGTTTACCAAATGCTATAATGGCGTCTCGATCAAGCAGCTCTCAGAGTTGGTTACATCTGCTCTAGCGCCTTAAGCTGTACAAAGGCTCTAGTGTTTGCTGTTGTAGACCTCAAGGTTTTGCAGTTGTGGCATAGGAGTGCTTCAATATAACTGTTTTGGTCGCACACCAGCATTTTACTCGTACTTTTAGGGGTCAGTCGTTGAATATTAAAATAGTTTGAAAATCTTTTTTATTTTATTTTATTTTATTTTATTTTATTTTATTTTATTTTATTTTATTTTATTTTATTTTATTTTATTTTATTTTATTTTATTTTATTTTATTTTATTTTATTTTATTTTATTTTATTTTATTTTATTTTATTTTATTTTATTTTATTTTATTTTATTTTATTTTATTTTATTTTATTTTATTTTATTTTATTTTATTTTATTTTATTTTATTTTATTTTATTTTATTTTATTTTATTTTATTTTATTTTATTTTATTTTATTTTATTTTATTTTATTTTATTTTATTTTATTTTATTTTATTTTATTTTATTTTATTTTATTTCATTTTATTTTATTTTATTTTATTTTATTTTATTTTATTTTATTTTATTTTATTTTATTTTATTTTATTTTATTACATAGATTATTATTTAGACAGACTGAACCACCACTGCACCTATGTAAATATATTATGATAATAATTTTAAGCTTTAGTATAAAGGTATATTACTCGGTTATAGCGCTTTAGGTGCTTAACATAATTCTGTAATCCCCATGGCTGTTAAAATGTTTCGAATGATACCTTATACATCTATTTGCCGTACAGAAGCCATATAAATATCTGATATAAAGCTCAAGGCGCTATTAAAGACCTACGCAACTCTTTTATAGATGAGTAATACACTAGCCCTAAAAAAATCTGTTATAGAACCTAAGGCATTACAAAAAGCTTATTTACGCTCTTGAGCGCTACAAGCGCAACGCATAACTCCGTTTAAACTCCTTTATCTCCTAAAGTCCCCTTATACAGTTAACGGTGTTATAGAAGATTCTATTAACTCAGTTATACTTCCCTAGGCTGTCTAGCGATGCAATTACATGCTCATATATCACTATAAGTCATTAGTTTCCTACTAAACGGCTACTGTCCCGCCTAGCTGTTAAAGGGTTTTTTAAATAGCTAGTATACAACTTATAGAGAATTGTACAGCATTTGAACGACTCTTATGCAACTATCAGGCTGTATAACGACTGTATAAGCAGCTTGTGTGCTAGTTGGGCTACTTGCTACTAGGGAAGCGCTAATCATCGAACATTTATCAATTAGTATAGAGGCCTCTTTTATTAGACACGTGAAACATGATGTCATGGAATAATGATAAAATCAAACCCATAATTTTGAGAGACAATGTTTGTGTGACGCTAACTCCGAAACTCCTGGACCCATTTTAACCATTCTTGGACAAATAAAAAGCTTCACGATTTCATCATGTTACACATGATATTTTTTGTCACGATAATGGTTCGATGATGACGGAAAATAGATCTATATTGATGAAGTTATGGATAGGAGCTACTGATCAATAAATCATAAAGTAATATTAAAGACCGACTCGTAACGTGGTGCGAATTTCAATCAGTTTTTTTCTATAGCATTGACATTGTTTTATAATGGTGCTTTGTTTCTTCACCAGGAAATCTTCTAGACGTATCCTTATTTTAGAATTTACGTTGTAAAATAAAGCCGTTCAAGGAATAGACAAAAATAACTGTAAGAAATAGCCAAAAAGTTCAAATTATATGATCATTTTGCAGGTCTTAATGAATACAGACACAAACAGGTCAAATAATTTATCAACTTCTCATGATTAATGTCGTTAAAAATAATCCATCAATTTAAACAATAATCAATATTAATGACCTGTACTTTATCACTTTACTCAATCAATTTAAATCGAGTAGGTACTCATTAAAGTAGGTCCTTTAAAACCTCAGTTTCGTATCGTCTGATAACACGTTTCTTTAAACCAGTTACAATAAAATTAAAACTCACGAATTGGACGTTTGGAGGGCGAGAGTACCGTTAGAGGTCCTCCCAATTAAAAGGATAACGGCGCAGGCGCAGGCGCATCGTGTTTCGTAAGGCTGTGTTTTCATTAAGCTAGGGAATAAAATCGAAATTTAAATCATTTATTAACCAAAGGTCTATGAGGCATCAAGATTGAAATTAAAACATACATTCCTTTAAGTAAAGATTAACACTTATAAGAGTCGTTACTATTACTGAATCTATCATTATTCCGCTATATAACTATTGTAATAAGCACATCTTCTTTGTGTTCTCTATACCTACTTCTTTTTATTTCTTTACCACCATAAAGTAGTATTTTAAAGAATGCCTAAGGCACTTAGTTCGCTTGTATACTTTTGTATGTAAAGTCAATAAATAAGTAAATAGACTATACTTACTTATACTTTAGCTAGAAATGTGTAAAGGAATCTTGCAAAGCGGTGTATAGCACTGAATAATGATTATAATAAGTATATGTTTTAGCGTCATTTACTACAGCTAAGATACTTCGCTCATCTTTACTGAAAACGCAGCCTTACGTTTAATAGCTGTGTATGTTTTGTTTATTATACTTTTAAGTGAATTTGCATGTTGTAATTATTTCGATTGAATACTGTACGCGCCACTGGCCCACTTTTTAGTTTATTGATACATAAAAAAGGGTTTATCCTGTGAGACCGTTTTGGATTGGATCTGTTTAAGTATAAATTACGGTTCATTGATAAATTTACTCCATGTTTTATTGATCAGTATGATGATCCAATTTCTTCTACACCAGTGTCTAGAGAGTTCAACTACAACAGGACTCAAACCTATCCTTTAGTCTGCGTATGTAGGAGTTCAGACAGTAAATCCTGAATTAGGGTCATGTAAAAATTGGTCCCAATTTATCCTTCAAAATAGCAGTGATTGAACTAAGTAAACTTACTTTTGCATAGTTGTTATATTATTTCATATAATAGTTCAATGAAGTAACATACTCTTTCTCTATAAAAATAGTACGTTACTTAATTAAACCACAAAGAAAGTAACGACTGTTCTTAACTAAATTATCGAAGAACATGATACCGGCGTAAACAAACATGGGACCACCGGAGTGAATAGTCTTTTGAAAATATTTGTACCTGTGTTCAAGTGTGTTATAAGTGTCGTTTTGGACATAAGTGATGACAACCCGCCCACTACTGGTCCAGATACCGTTAATTATATCAATTGCTTGTATATAGTAATTGTACTGCAGGTTATGGGTTTCTTCTTGGAATGAAAAAGGGGTTAAGACCCAGTACACCACGATCGCTAAGTGAAAATTAGAGACTTGATTCTTAGACAAACAAGGTGTCGTCCTTTACTGTTAAAATAAACTGAAATAGGGGTCCTCAGACCACCATGATGGCCAACTGAAATTGAGACATGATTTTAAAAAATCTTAGGCAAAGAACCCTCCTTGGTTTATTTAAATCAAGTCTCATCACGTTTTTTTTTTTACTTTTAAAATCATAAATTATATTATTTCTGTATACATATGCTTCTAAAAAAATGTTCTGGTGATTTGGTGGAGGTTGAAACTATAGTTCGTCAACGTAGTAGAAAGCCTTGTTATGCACAATTTATCCAGATTGTAATGACAAATTATGTGTATTTCCAAAAGAAAGTTGCTCTATCAAAGAAACCATAACCATAAGGATCTCTACTAAGTTACATTGTTTTGTTTGTGAATAACAACGGTTTTTACCAGACAATGGTCAGGTGTAAGATCACCCACTAAGATTGTAAAGAAATTCAAATCAAATCGATACAGGTAGTTTATATGCCTTTTTATTGAACATAATGAATCCGATTATGTAGATTTTTTCTTTGTTGCGTTAAATTTTATTTCTGTTATTGTACTTTGTATTGTTATTTTATAAAAATAAGGTTATTTTATATTCAAGAGTATGAAATATTTTGTCTTTTCGAAAGAAAATAGTAGCCAAAAAGACAAGCCGTTAATATTTTAAAGGGACAATTCATTGCTAAGATTTTAACAAAAAAAGAAGGAAAGAGTGATTTCAAATGATTTGTGTCCGTAAACAATAATTCGGTTGGTTTTATGAGCAAAAAAATATGTTGCCGCCACATGCCCAATGGCCTATTTTAATGTTCCGAATCCCTTGTCCCAAATTTTGTTGTCAATTTTTTGTCACTAGTTTAAAAGATTGAAATGTTTTTACTATGAGTCCGAAATTTTCAAAATACTTTTATTTTCAGTCGCCTGTCTTCTTTTCGAAAATTGTGGTTAAAATATACCACTATTTCGTACTTGTCGCCAAAGAATATTAATGGCTACTTCCCCTCTTCTCTATGTATAGAGGAAGCAACAAAAAATATAACTTCCAGTCTAAATTTACTTGCAACTTACACCAGACAATTTCACAAACCGTAAGGGGATAATTTCTTTACCAAAATTAGAAAGACACGACCATTTTACTAAGAACTCTTACTTCAGACCACGAGCTTTACATGAGAGGTCTGCGTAAAATGGTTGTATAGGATTTAGAAAACCAATTTGTCTGTCTGTCAACAGGATAAGGAATATTTAGCGTTTCGTGATCACGCGCAAGATTCACTGCCGTTTCGTCAATTCTAAATTTAAACAGTCATTAACAAGAAAGAAAGAATGATCTAATTTAAGGGAACGGAACGTTAGTCGACAGTTAAAATCAGATTCTAATTTAGCTTTTGTGAATGACGCACAAATGTATTGTGTATAATAATGATCTGTTGATAAATCAGTAAAAGAACAGTTAAATTCTAAATATAATTCGACATAAACCTCAAAGGAAATAATACGAATATCTTGAAGCGTTGTGAAAGCTGTTGCACTGCAAACGATAAAGAGTACGTTATAAGTGCATACATCTTGGTCTTGTTTGACTTTGCATGCAAACAGTTCAGTTTGTTCCGCATAAACGCTCATTTCAGTCAGAGTTTCCGTTACAACAACAAATTATAGTAAATCCTTGAAACATAATAGTTATTTCTAGAACGCGAACTTAGACAGTCGAGAAAATCGAAAGTAATGGCAAGACCTTTAGTGGAACGCAAACTGTAATCTATCGGCGATAGAATATACTGCCCATTCAGTATGGAATCCGTTCAATAAAAACGCCCACCCGATCCTTGATTGCCTACCAAGGTTTAAGAGAAATATGTGAGCCTATAAATCTAATTAAACGTCTCAGTTTGTTTACATAACGAATACAATGGCAACCATTTTGAATTATATCGTCTGTTAAAAACTTTCTGGCTGCTTGATGTGTGCCATATGTTTAAAAAAAAAGTATATTTTTTTAATCTTCGAGAGTGACCTTGAACGTGACAAAACGACAGGATTGAAATTTTAAAAACGCCTTTAAATTTAGAATGCGAGTTCCCGCGGCGCTTCACTAACGGCCAGTTTATATTTAGAACGTGTTCTATTCTCGAACAGTGAACTCTCGGCCGATGGCTTCTTATTGTTTTTGCTCTCGTTTAGGGGCTGCACAGACACTGCCATAGCAATAATGGCAATTTTAATGCTTTACAATGGTTTTACATCCAGAGGGATAACTTTCATTGTTTTATTTTAGTAACAATAGTTCGGGTCATGCCCCTGAGCGGCATTTGTCAAATGTGTTCTTCAACTTACGTTAAAAGTTTCGTTTCGATTCTCTGCTTAAATTATTTTATTAATATCTATTAAAAACTATACTTTACTGATTTTTTCTTACATCCGAGAAGAATTCCAAAGTCTCAACTCGTACGGCCACACCATAAACTCACTGATAAGCCGATAAAGCTCACGTTTATTTGCATTTTATTATTGCCATTTGAATTCACAATAGTAATTTAAGTTGAATCGACTCGTGCTTGGATAAAAATCGACTAAGTGTCGATTTATACGCCACACACGTGGTTGTTTATGGATTCGAAGCCCTTTGTTGTAGTGTATATTTACGACTTGCGCTTACCGTTAATGCCTTTGACTATAACTTTTTAATGTTCATTTGTCTTTGATTTTTGCAATTCCATAAACTAATCACCAAGTATTTCTATCGTTATTGAATTTTATTCATGAAATGATTTTGATAACAGCTCTATAAGCTATCTTGCATTTATCTGTCAAAAACGTCAAAATCATTTTTCGTATCATGAACATCAGCCAGTGTTTTGCCATAACAAAATTCTAAATTTGAGTTTCTATTTGCTTGTTTGACAGCATTTCCTTTTCAAGATGGCTTCTATTGAGGATATTAGAATGAATCTAAATGGGTTTCATATGGTTTCTAGGTTATGTTTAGACTAATCTATTTTAGTTGATTGAAAGAGTAAAGTAAAGCATATTGAGATTGTTATGATTAATAATACGTTGTTAGTTTTGATAATATTGTTTATGTCTTTCTTAGTTTAATATAAAAGCGGTCATAAAAATAAGTTTAATAATATTTGATATTATAATAAAATTAAGCTGTTTAAATTCATATTTTTCGGCTTAGAAGCTTAGTTTTAAATCTGAAACTGAAGTGCAACTCTATCACTATCGTCCATTGACAAGCGGCTGGCTATCGAGAAATTCTGTTTGAAAATCAGTCCAACGTCTCTAGCGGGCGTTGTAAGAACTATTTTGCTGCTCATTTCAAATGTCATACTCTGAATGGCGCTACTATTTGTGTATACCTAGCACAGATATTTTAAAAAAATACATATTATTTTGAGAATTCTAATCACATGAAGCAAACCACTATCACGAAAAACTTTTTTTTGTCATTTAATTTTCATGTTTTACTTATTTATTTTTTCTTTTATTTTAAGGTTTCTACGTTATCGGATTGCGAAATGAGTGCAAGTGAGATTTGAATAGTGCTTGTGCAAAGAAATGCTAAAGTGAATAATTAGTGAAACAGTTAAGTGTGAGAGGCCCAATCATTCCGGACTACGTGGCAACCGAGGGCCAAATGGGTATGTTTTCATTTGAAGGTAAAATATAGCCACTATTCAATATTTTTTTTTACTAAACAAATATTAATGAACTACACAAAAAGGCTACTTTTTGAAACATTTTTTATTAACTCAGATTGAAGTATCTTTTGAAAAGGTTCTATTATATCTTTTGAGATAACATCCTGCTTCATTATAAACTGAATTAAAATCCATACAAAATCGGGAGCGGTTCTGTATTGTAACGTCCATTCGTGTCGAGATACATCGTGTCCAAAGGTGTAAAATTCTATAGGCATTGTCTGTGTCGCCAAAATTTATTGCCAACTAAAAATAAACTGATTCACCCTAACATTACAGCCCATTATACAATGGCAACATTAAATTTCCTTTAAATATTTTTTTCTTAAATTCGAACAAAGAAAATTATGCTTTATGAGGTGAAATTTAGAATAGATTTTTATAAAACTGAAAAGCTTAAGGTCTGCCAGCTGGCTTAAGTTGAAGTCATATCAATGAATTTTAAACTTTATTCTTATTAATATTAGATTGATATTCATTTGTGGGAATAATAACAGGAGTCCATTGTATCTCCTATTGTGATCTGAGAGTACGTGAGGCGAATGTTTACTTTTTCCCATAAATTGTATAAGTAAAGGTGTCTTTATGGTTACACGGCATTATGGGAACAATAAGATTTTAATCAAGCATATAATGCGGGCGTGGTGGACTATCCCTTTTAATTTATGGACTGTCGTAGAGTTCTATGTAATTATTTTAAATTATTAAAGTTACTCGGAAACTAGGTGGTACAAGAATCTATACTAATAATATAATAATAATAATAATATTTACCTGATAGATGTAGCAGTCCCCAACACTCACAATATCCAGAAGACCATCACTGAAAAAATCAGTAAATACGCAGAACTCAAAGACGAAGTCGCGAGGATCTGGAAACAAAATAAAGTTTATGTTGTTCCCATAGTTGTGTCTACCACTGGCGTCATCCCTAAATACCTCCATCAATGCCTGAAAATTATTGACCTTAAACCATCTACTTACATAATCATCCAAAAAGCCGCAATCTTAAACACCTGTAGAATAGTCAGAAAGTTCCTGCAAATAGAAGAAAACGACATCACACCACATCACACGACAACACAAACATAAACTCACACACCCTGCATTCACTTGGTGTACACCCGTGAATGAAGGTTATACCAGCTCATGAGCTGAGATTAAAAAGCCTTTACCCAAAATAATAATATAATAAAGCTGAAGAGTTTGTTTGTTTGTTTGTTTGTTTGTTTGTTTGTTTGTTTGAACGCGCTAATCTCAGGAATTACTGGTCCGATTTGAAAAATTCTTTCAGTGTTAGATAGCCCATTTATCGAGGAAGGCTATAGGCTATATAACATCACGCTACGGTCATTAGGAGCGGAGTAGCAACGAAAAATGTTACAAAAACGGGGAAAATTTTGACCCATTCTCTTAGGTGACGCAAGCGAAGTTGCGCGGGTCAGCTAGTTGTTTATAATTTGTGTGACTCCAAAATGAAATTTAAAATGATCTTGTGTTTGTTTTAATGTTATTATTTTAAATTATGGATCGTATAGATGCTAAAGACCGTTTCTACTTATATAAATATTAAGTTATCTATTCGATCCTTAGTTCACATCTCTGATAATTAATTTTCCGATAATGGGAAACTTCGAATTTCAGTGGCTAAAATGACTTAAGTCACGGTTTCAACAATATTGATCTAAAATGTTCAAAACTTTATTATTCAACGGTTTAAACCGTTAATCTATTTATTTTCGTCACTCGCCTACGGTTCCGTCGCGTCGTTTGACACAAAATATCATTTTTATCAATCAGTTCAAGGACTATATCTTATCAAAGCAATGATTATTCCTTGTTTATTGGGAGAATTGAAGGTGTGGCTCGATAGTGTTTTGTTATTCGTTGAATGATCTCAATTCGCAATTTGATAAGAATATCATGTGGTCGACAACGAAAGTAATTATAATTTTGCTTTATTTTTTTTTATTGTATTCGTATTCTTGTAAAGTATATTTTGGTCTATGTCTACCCCTTTGTGAAAAATTGTTAAGATTTTATGTATGTATGTAGAGTCTTAGTTGCTCTTAATTATTTCGGTTTGCTTGAGATAAAGTTCATCCATTTGTAGGAATTATTTCGGAACTACAATTCTTATTTAATAAAATTGGCAGGAGACAGACTATGCCCTAATCAATATAGCTACATTGCACGTTTCAGAAATGTAGAGTTAATACATTTTTCTTACATGTTGCGAGTGAGCCTTATCTCGTTGGACAATCTCTTACGAAACTATTACACCTCTTTACTATAGATAAAACATCAAACAATGTCGTAAGACTTAGTACAAAGATCTTACAGTTTCATAACTTTAAAAGTTGAATAACGCACTTAAGTACACGATGCAGTAAGAAAAATCACTTTAGCACTGTATTCAAATTTAGTTGATTTATATGTAATGTTGCCATTTTAGTCCCATGTAATAGGGGTGCAAACTTATTGCTATATATCGCGTAAGTAACGAAACTAAGTATATAAATATTACTCGTTCTATTTAAAATAGTACTAGCTGACCCGCGCAACTTCGCTTGCGTCACATAAGAGATAATTTTCCCCGTTTTTTTAAACATTTTTTACTGCTGCTTTGCTCGTATTGGTCATAGCGTGATGTTATATAGCCTATAGCCTTCCTCGATAAATTTAAAATAGTATACGTATGAGTTTAATTTGCATCTCGAAACTGAAGATTCGTATTGTTGAGTTTACATTATTTGGTTTATAATTTGATTGGCGATCATTCAATGTAATATAAATTCACTGGCCTTAGACAAAATTTGGCAAAGAACAGTTATACTATTCACATATGTAGAAAAAACAAGCAAAAGCATATAAATCAATACATATAATAAATCTGCAAGCACATATATCAATGCGCTGTAAGTTAAATCGGACCCTACCTATGCCGTACATAAGTATGTACATTCAAATGCATTTAGAAGGGTCATTTAATTACACGCATGACTCAATACAGGCAATTCCGGGCGTACCTATACTAACTATACCAAACGGTTATCTACAATCGTTCGAGATTTGAATGCGTCGGAACCGGATGTTACCTGTGACTTCCGGCCCTTCTATTGCACTGTAGGACTTCAAAAGGGCCATTGTAGTTCTGATTAAAGGTTTTATTGCTTTTTATTGTTGTGTAATTAATGGGTGAATGATCTTGGAGCTTTGTGGGTTATAAACACAGTTTTGTTAGGACTGAACATTGAGCAGTAGTAATGTCCACACTTTTTTTATGAAAATTGTGTGATCTTTTTTATACTCGTAGTAATAGCATCATGGGCTGCTTAGCTCAAGCAATTGATTTATTGTGTCATGTCTGGTTTTATAGTGTGAAATTGCTGAGTTAATTTTGCGTTAGTCGTTATACCCACTATTAAAAAGATACATAATATCACGACCTATTTTACTATAGAGGTAGGCAGATATACTATTAGTTATATAATAAGATACGGGAATTAACACGAACACGGTTAAACATGCGACGTGAAAGTTTAAAAGTTATGATACTTAACTTATCCATACTTATTCTTTTTTAGGTCGATAAAGAGTAGACGTTTTGTTGTCTGCTTTTATCTATTACTTCTATTATAGCATTTGCTACGCAATACTCTACTGTTTCGTTTAGCAACATAATATCGTCCAGACGGATAGCCAAATAATGTAAACAAACGTCAAAGTAAGTAAGTTATCAGTGGAGTCGTGTGTGAATTTGCTAAACGATAAGTATCGAAATATTGATAGTGGACAAATATCGAAGGGTCTGCAACCTACAATCTGTCGCGGAGCTCCGACTGTCTGACCTATTTTCTAATGCTAACATATCTACTTACTAATATTCTCGTGAAATAGTATCCAGTGATATTTAGTATAAGAAAAGCGCAAAATATAGTTCAGATAAGACCGCATACGATCTTTTTAAACTGCAAATCTACAGATTTTTTCTTCTAGCTCTCCTTTTCTGTTGGTACTTCAATACCAAAGAGTCTTATGTAGACTTATTTGAATGCAATGTTACACCTTTTTCCATTATTAGTACGATTTATAAGTTATGTTTGCCAAAATCGGTGAAAGGCGATGATCCTAACTTTCTGTAACACCTATATGTTACAGTTTTCTAGCAAATAAAAGTATTCTCAACCAACACGCAATTGAAAATCATCTCGTTTATCCAGTTTCTAAATTTCCCTAAATAATAAAAGTTTTTTTTAACACATTTTACGTTGTAGACTCATCAGGCAGTCATATTTATATATTATATGTCTTTATGTGTATATGAACTCGACTTAAATCCTAAACCTGATTAAAAAAATGAAAGTACCTACGATAACATTTTTCTTCATTTTATTGCCAACATCCAAAAAATATCTTAGTCAATATTGACACAATTCAAGACACTCTTATCTTTTCATTGTAAATTAACCTCGGAAGTGTAAATATAATTTCACTCGACGTACGAAATCGTAAATATGTTTACGCGTATCAACAATACTATTTCCGTTCATAAATATACGTAAAGTAGTGAACGATTGTACAGTTCATTGCATAAGTCTTAATAAAGTTTTAGCCTTATCAACCGATTATAATGATAAATAATAATCCCTTGTTGTTTTTCGACCGTAGTTTTTATTACTTACGTCTTTGCTGGTAGTAGCATTGGTATTCTTTAACTAGTAATAGTTTTTTCTACATGGCGACTTATAGACAAACATTAATAAAACACTAGTCTGTTATTGACTAGTACGATAATATAAGACTAACTTTGATTCCATGAAAAACTCAAAACAATACGTGAACACTTTTGAATGTTTTTTTACTCAAACCTTTTCTAAATATGTAACAGTAGCTTAAAAACAGATGTTATTTAAAACTCCTTTATACTAAAAGCACAGTACATTCATAAAACCAAAAATTGCTTCATCCTTGGGCCATTTTTTGTTACATTGTTCTCAAGTGTACAAAAGTTACTTGTTTGGTATACGGTTAGCATCGCACGCGTTGTACTCGTATACCCCATGATTAACACCTGCAAGTGGGACATCGTAATATGTCCACAAGGTTCATTTTATTAAAGCCTACTGTTACGGATGAGTATTTATGTTATGTAATTATCTACTGTATGTAAACAACAGCCTTGAAACTTTCGATTTGTTATATTGAAAGGAAGACATAAAATTAAACGATAGATACCTCATTGAATAAAAAGTGGATAGTTATCAGAATTTATCGGAGGCACAAATTATACTAGAGTGATATTGTAGCCTATTTAACCATTGTTATACCAAATTGAGTATAAGATTCTGTATGAAATATAATGTGAATATTTCTTGACTTTACTAAACTATCCAATGGTTTGATTGCCATAATGCGTATTCAATACAGGCTTAAAGGTCTACTAAGTTTGAGGAAAGTTGTGGAAATATACTGTTTTCGTTGTTACTTACAAACCAATAAGTTCGTATAAATCATTTGACATACTCCGTAGAAGTTAGGAAATGATTTCAAGATGTTTTGACACAAGCTTATTGTTAAGTTTACAGCTGCAGTTGACCTCTTGCAAACGTTTCAACAAACTGTTTGCGCGAACTAGTAACAAAGTTATGATAAGTATTGCTTGTTTATGTTTGAGTATTCAATAGTGAAGAAAATTTTGAAATATTCTGCAATATGGCAAGACAGAACTTAATTTATTTGGACACAGCAGTAGATTCTTAGCCATGATTTTTAATGACATAACTTTCAAAACTATAGTATTTGTTCTATAATGTCTTACGTATTAATTAATGGTTATGTCTTTTTCCATTGTCAAACATATTTATAGAAATGTTTGATGTGTGAACTTCAGTATATAATATTCCTTATTACCCCATAAAGGCTCAATTTTTGTATTCAATATCATAAAATAAACAAACCCACTGTTATATTTTTTATCAACTTTAAAGTATATTCCAACAATTGCCTGGAAAGGGCCCGATGTCACAACTACAGTTATACTTTATAGAGGTGCAAACAAGCAGAAATGTCTTCGAAGAAAAGATTTTTGACTCCCCAAGGATTTCCCTAACCCTTTTAAGTAATAAATCCAAAGAACCCCTTACAGATAGGGATTGTCAAACAAAAAAACAGTGCTTTTAAACCTTAAGGTACCTTAAGACACAAACAATGGGACCTTGTAAAATCAGATAACATGATGTTGACAATTCTTAAGAGGAAAAAGTTTTGTTTTTTTTGTGAACGTATGTGTATATTACGAAATTCAAACATAATAATATGTTGATATACTTGAGGAAAAAATATTAGGTCAAGGCTGTTATGTAAGAGGAAAACGCAAATGCCAAAGCAAAAAGTTTTAGGATACAAGCATATTGCTGTCGCTTTCGATCTTTGAATAAAAGAACGAGATATGAACACTTTTGGTTGCTGGTAGTTCTTTAATTTTATTTAGCTTATGGTCAACCTAGTGTTTAAGGAGTTCAAGCCGCCCGAAGGCTTTTGAAATGTCTTTTTTTAACCGACTACAAAAAAAGAGGAGGTTCTCAATTCGTCGCGAAATTTTTCTTAATATAAAAGACATCTCCTGCACTAAGAATTGCTGTTGTGTTGGGGACTTTTATAAAGTATAACCAGACTCGAAAAAACGAATTGTAATTTCTGTTCCTGTAGTGGTGTGACGGCCACCCTAACCACTGTTCCAAGCCATCATTCGTAACGACCGTTATTTGAATATACATTCTTAGAACATAATTATGTTGATTTTCTTTCTTTCTTATGATTGTCAACGATAGTGCGTAAGTCAGTACGTCAATGTTATTTCACAAAATCGTGATTCAACTTCTGAGTAGAGCAGAATGAATGACGTCACTTTACCTTAAATGGCATACGTAATTTTGTCGCGTGCTCGCCAAGAATGCGCGCATCAATCATAATATTTCCAATATTGTTGGAACGACATTGAAATGTCTTGCCAAATATGTAGATGTGTGAGGAAAAATGATTTGTTTATATTTCGGTAGTGGAAATACCTTTTGGTTTTTACTAGCCTTTTTGTCTAAGATAGTTCTACGAAATTATTGTGGCATCTGATCATCATTTAGTTACTGTTAAAAACCGGCAACATTTCCATCTCATTAATTTCTTGGATAAATCATTAGTTCTTGGTGAGGAATATATGAACATTGTACAAAACATCACGACTTGTTCGCAGTAGAAGATATGATGATTATAGAAAACTGCAGTATTTATAGTTTTGGGGGCACAATACATAATTAATTATAAGTTACATTTGATATTTTTGTATGTTGTTTCTATGTTATTTACCTAAATGTTGTGCATGTCTTTAATTTGCGTGAGCACTGGTCTTTGCCCTTAACTATAATTTTTTTGTATACTTTTGTGTTTATGCTGTTGATATGCCAAATAAGTAAGTCACTAAAAGTCCCCAATCCGCATTTGGCCAGCGTGGTGGACTCAAGGCCCCTCCTCGTTTGGGAGGAGACCCTTGCCCTGCAGTGGGACAGTAATGGGTTACATAAAAAAAAACAGAAAAATGACAATCAGGCACCATTTCTTATAGCTTTATAGCTTTAAACCCAATGATGATCTCTCAATGCAACTAAACATAGGTGCAAGAGTCCAGTAGAACGTAAACAAACCAAAGCAAGTGAGTCTGAAGGTCGGCAGGTCGAGGGACTGTCCGAGATAGATCAGTGCATTGACTGATACACCGCCTCCATTGTGACACGTCACGATTTTTATTAATAATGGGCTGGAGCCTTGACTTTGGTATATTTTTATATTATTTCTCGTCACCTTTTATGGTATTGTTCGTATAACCTTATATGTAGTTGTAGATGTCGAAAAATGTTCTGTTATTTCTTTACTCTAACTGAAATTATTAAGACCGTTAGTCTAACTTCAATTGGCATGTTGTTAATGGCAGTCGGTCTTGTGGTAACTAATGCAGTATATGATAATCATTTCGGCATATATATATTATGTAACCTGATTATACAAAATGATATATGATTAACGGTAAAAAAGACGAAACATGGTTGTATTTCTCATTTCTAACGGGAATGTTACATGAATCTATTCCAAGATTAAAGTAAGCCTAGTTTGTTATATTATGTAAAGGTATAAGACGTAAATAAAAGTGAGTGCAGGCGGCGAGTTGCAAGGTCCGTACTCGCTACAGGTGCCAGTTCACCGCAACCGCTGAGGCACTGTGTCCATTGTTGCGTACGTCACGTAATCAAGAATATACAAAATAAAGACAAATAATTTAATGTCAATATATTTATGTATTTCAAGTGAGAAGCAAATTACAGACACAGGATTGCCACACATAAATTAGCTTTTTTATTAACTACGAACTTACTTATTATTTAAATGGCTTCTTAGTTTGTTAACTATCGACATGAGTATTATTTACGGTAGCTACACTTTAATTTCATACAAGTTTAATTCAATTAGTACAACAAGTACCATTAGAGGCAAACCAAACATCATTTTCAGACAATACTAATATGTTACAGTGTTATCTAACCACATACGGCAAAGAAACAGCCTTGTATATTAATTGTACACAATTTATTTCAAGAAAACCCCACTTAATAATACTTTGGCTTCAATGGAGACCCGCCTCCATCGAGTCATCGAACTCCCTTTGTCCACCCTTTATGGGACCCATAATATTTATTGCAAGGCTTTTGTATCACCTATTAAAACACTAAAATATATTAATTTTTATAGCGATTTTATTCTTTCAACAGATTACTATATAAATAATACAATTGTTATTGTCGTTTAAGACTAGCTATTTAAAATCTTTTTCTATGCGTCAACATCTTACTTTAAACTGACAACTTAGTAAAGAGTCTTGTACACAGGGGTTACAGCTGGTGGAAGTAATGTATACGAAATTTAGAACAGCTGACGGTGGCTCTGTTCGATACAGCTACTTTATTTTGGACAAACAGATAATTAAGAACTAAAATCTAGAGAAATCGTGCTCAAAGCACTACTGAGTTGTCGGATTATACTAGTATAATCACGAAGGTTTGTATGTTTGTAATCTAGAACCATTGAATAAATTTTGATGACATATTGTGACGTTTCTTGGTTGGTTCCTCTGCCTACCCTCATGAGTTCATAGTTCGACAAATTGTTCTAATCTCATAATACAGACAAAAAAATCCTACGCGCTATTATCACACGGTACCATATTTCCGTTGTTAAATCAATTCGTAAAATTGAGAGTAGTTCAACAATAAAAAAATGTACTTCATACTGTGACTCATATAATTGAATACCACAATAACAGATAAATACACCATAATGTGTAACTTCGACATTATATAATGTTTTAGAATGTTTAACTTAAAGTTACAATGAAGAATAACGTGTGCTACGGGGAGATTTTACAAGGTAAAAAAGGCTACTTGTACAAAAAGTGCCAATTAGTACCTAGTAGTAGCCTAGTTGCCAATAGGATATTTTCAAAACTAAAATAAATGTCTTTTTGATTTAATATATAACCATTTGTTAAGGGAAGTAAAACTAGAATAGGTATTTTACAAAACGTATATTTTATATACTTAACTTGCCGTATTCGTTAACACGAGGGCTCTGAAAATCTACAGGAGAGCGTTGTTCGTTGTTGTAAACTTGATGAAAAGATAGTTAAGAAAATATTTTTAAAACGTACCTACTACAATTGCAAATGACTTTACTCAAACATTTTAGTTGAAGCATATTTCCCCGCCTCTGAGCAAAGTCATGAGTCATGAGAATCACCCGCTGCGCACACGCGTGACGGCGTGACTCAGAGCTGATGATGAACTCTGATTATACATAGAACATGCAGATTTTCCGTGTTTTAACTTACTATTGCCACACCGTTACTTTGATGGGGTAATGTGGGGTTTAGTATAAAATTTACTGTTCTATGGAAATGAAAGTTGCGTATTGTTACTTAATACATTTAAAACATTGCCATACAATCTTTTTCCACGAGGATAGGTGCTTAAGCGGGGGTTTAGAGTATATAAAAGAATGCGTACAATACCATAATTTTCCTTTCGTTCCTTCTTATGGTTTGTGGTCGGCCTGGTGACAAAATAGATTTTTTACTCTACAACTGATGTCATGATTAAAATAAGACAGAATATTTACCTGCTCTCAACCTAGACACTTAAAAGACTATTGACACTCAAAGCAATCTTAAAGTACTGACACACCTGTCAAATCTTCGGCGACGAACGTATGGTTTGGTTGAACGCGACGTTATCTCGATTGATGTGTTATAGGTAACTTAAATAACACACATAGCGTGTTCAACCGAACGCTCAGCTCCTGACATTGCGCAGGTGTGTCTCTAAACGACTATCTATACTAAAAGATACTCACTTTGCTTCACCGTGAGAGAAATTAACTATGATCACCATACGTATAAGGCTATCCTCTCATTTCGTCGACACCTACTCCAACAGCTGTAACGACAGTTGGAAACCGGAATGATATCTTAAATGATGATCTAGTAGGCTATGATTACTTTTATCCTTGTGTCTCAACTGTTCAGTGCTTTTAGTATTTGCCGCCTCTAACCGGTTTGGTATGACTGTAATTAGAGCTAGTTAAGTAAAGGAATATCTATGTTTTAATGTATACTATTAATACTTATATAACCGACTGTAGCAATAGAATATACTATTTTGAAAAGGACACATATTATTATAATCTGTTTTTGAAATTGTGTTTTCAGTTATAGAAGTTGTTTTAGGTGCAAGTATTTCAAATATGCTGTATCCAATTAAATTCGTATTATCATATATACTATTAATTAATATTAAATAACTCTGCTTTAGTAGAAACCTAGTTTTTAAACGATTTCGAAAAGGAGGAGGTTCTCAATTCGGCAGTAGTTTTGTATGTTTCTTACGCAATTTCGTCGCCGAAAATTGAAATTATATTTGTTAAAGACAGAAAAAAATATTAAATCATTAAGTTTAACATTTTTCCCCCTGATAAGGAAAAAATCTCAAAGAATTGTAAATAAACGCGTTACATTGAATAATGAATGAGAACATAGGTTTTTACCGTTATATTGCGCATCTGATTTGAAGTCTGACGTGGTACTAATCTGCAATTATTGCTCAATGCAGAGATTCCTTTGAGATTTCTTAGTATATTTATGTTTAATTCAACGTGCAACCTACATTACGACTTAATTTGTCTTTAAATGAATTAATTATACCAATCGATGGTAAGAGGAAAATTAGACATACGTATTTAAAAGTAGAAACGTTGAACTGAACTTTACTTAAAATGTTTAATGAAGTTATCACGTTTGTTTGTCTTGAAGCAAAGTCACCAAAAAGTCCTAGCAGTTTTAATTTAAGTGGTAAGAATAGCAGTCTATGTCTTTTCTCAGCTTGTAATTCAATAGCCTCATAAATTGCATCTAAATCGGTTCAGCAGTTTAGCTGTAAAAACGTAACTAACAGAGAAAGTAGTAGTCCACAATAGTCCACATACATTTTGCCAAAATATAGTATCCGCTTATAAATCGATAAAATATCAGTTGAATAATAATTAATCTTTATTACATCTTACATCCTTTGAAAACAGAAGCTCTATCATATAGATTATATTATAGATAAATTACTGAAAATACCTGGAAAAACCGTTATTTGCCTTATCATATGACATAATTTTATCTATAACGTCAAATCGAATTATGACAATAAAGTCATTCATACTGCATTTTGGGGAATTCGTTTTCCTCTACACAATGTTATATACTTATTGATTACAATTTGGAATTCGGATAACTATGTATCATTGGAAAATACGTCATCCAACACACCTTTGAATGATGCTACGCAATAAAAAATGAGCCATACATACATAATATCACGCCTTTTTCCCCACAGGGCTAGGCAGAGGCGACAGATCGCTACTTACCTATCGGTACGATCCTTACAAACTTCCCTTGCCTCATTCACATCCATACATCTTGTCAATGATAAATGAGCCAATTTTTATTTGATAAGCCTAATAGGTAAGTCTAGACATGAACCAAATATTTGTGTTTCCTAAATATAGTTTTTTCGCAAATTGTCGTGGGTGTAATCGTGTTGTTATTGTTTACATACATCAAAATAACATTTAGATTTATACGAAGTTATATATTTTGTCGTCAATGACATAAAGTAGTCATCATTTCTGGATCTAATTCTGCAATTGTTTCACTATAGTAATTAATTTGTTGATTAGGAGTCGAAGAGGTCGCCGTGACCGAAATCAGTCGGGTAAATTATATCATTACGGGAATAAATCGAATACGCAATCACTTTTTACCCCAAATTACATGTTTGTATCTTTTGTAAGTAATTATTTAAGCTGCTCAACCCCTATACATATTTGTTTTATAAAATATAATATTCATAACTAAAAATAGAGTACAAAATTAAAACATGTGTCGACTTTTTACAATAAAAAAGTTAAAACTCAAACTATCAGATTTCAGTGTTACAAAAATGATAGCTTAATTTCCTCCACAAGACAACGCTAAAATCAACTCTAATTTTCAGATCATAAGATTGGAATTCTCTTGGCAAGGTTAGGGATCGAAAATGGTTGATATAGGGTTACTTGTATTTTTTTAGGAACGGTGTCTTCAAGTTTTTTGTTATTAAGGCTGGCGTTTCCTTCGGCGTCGATTTACGCGTAGGTATTTATTTCAACACTTTTTTTTAACTAAAACATTGGGTTTTACTTCAAAACAATAGTAGCTAGGTCTTTGCATACGCTTCTGGGAAAAGGCCTGATTTTATGCTATGTTTATAAATGATGTACACACTATAAGTAAAAAAACGAGCTTTCAACTATAAAAACGGGTTTAATTATAAAATTCCAAATAAAAAACCTAGATACATATGTATATCTAATTAAATCGTACATTATTGATTGATTTTAAAGTTTTTATGCAGATTGGTGCTAGATATATAATTGATTGATCCTTGAAATGTACAAAAAATCTATCGTATGCATAAATTAGTTTTCTTACGAAACGTTTACTAGTATGAGTCATAACTCATAACATGTTAAGTAGTAGCAAATTGGCGTGCTTGAATATGATGCTCGTTAAAGTAACTGCCAATATTTCTCATGATGTAAGATTTCTAATAAAAGTTAATAAGTTTATTAGCTGTAAAAGCTTGAAAGGAATTTTTAACGGTAAAGAACGAAAACTATGTCAGTTTACAAAATAACCTGAAATAAAATGTAGCGCTATACTTTACATTGTTGGGTATCAGTCTTTACCCGAAAGTGGAATTAAGTTTTGATCCTTTGACAGTTGCAATATTATTTATGAACATCGATATAACATGTTTTCTACATCAACACTTACCAAATCTTAAAGGATATATTTGTCTTACGCGAAAATCGAACCCGAAACCAAACAGAAATCAAATATTTGTGCTTAAGTCACAAAGATTACCGAACAGATCCTTTTTGTAGTGTAATCTGAGCGCCGAAATATTTCAACCTTGGGCGCACATGGCTTGTCGTTATTCAATAACTGTAGTTTAATCGACACCACATGTACAAACTGTCTGTTTGCTTGTTTGTATGTTAGTATGTGTGTATGAAGAGTTTTGAACGTGTGTGTAAGAAAGAAGAGAGTGAATAGTTTGGAAGTTTAATGGTTGATTTTCTTTTATGGTTTAATTAAGTAAGGGGATATAGAACAATTCTTAAGGTACCGTAGAAAAGATAAAGCACTACAATTCAGCTGACTTTGTACATACCTTATAGGCACGATTTTTATTGTACCATAAATGACTACTATACCTACGACTACGACTATTCCTCAGATCACACGAAAAAAATATTGTGAAAAGTTGTTAACATACAATTAATTGCAATTCAATTCATTACAAATATACCAAATATTAATTTCAACCACCCAAAAATCGAAACAAACATTTGCAGCTTTAACTGGAAGTTATTTTACACGGAGCTAAAGAGGTGCAGTCATACAATTTAGTGAAGACACTCATTAATCTAGCTCTATAATAAATCAACTTAGACCTCAAACTAGCCTTACATAACTCCAATTAAACAACTTATGTCGAGTCATAAAAAAATCGCGATAACCATCTCCCGAGATATAAACATGTTCACAACATATCAGATATACAATTAAGATAACATCAACTAGTATTAAAATAAGTAAATTATTATTTTGATATTTATTGCAAAGAAAGTTGCGGGTTATTTAGCAATATTTTTTTGTACCTAGAGGCTGAATTCTGTCTCTTTTTAATTGAAAGGATAGTAAAGGCCAAAAGTTGTCTTAAAGGCTGGTTGAAAATTTATAAAAATAATGTGTTTTCTAGCAAATATTTGTAGCTACAGATTGTAAAGTCTTAGGTTCAATACCCGATTTCAGCAAAAAAATATTTCATTTATCTCCCTTAGAGTTTTTGTTACAGATCTGAGTATTCGCTAAAGTGCCCGATCTATGAAAATAGCTGTTATTATCAGGGATCAAAATAAAACGTATTTATAGAAACGTAGGTGCGTCAAACTATCAATAAATGAATAAAATACTTCAACAAACCAAAATAGACTTTTCATGAAATAATATTCAATATTATTTACATTCACACGACTTAAAAATACATAAAGATATAGATTATGACACATATATCGGAATACACAGATATCTCGCAAATCTACGAATGACAACTCGTTATCAAACGATAATGAACTATGTTCGCACAACCATCTCTGCTGATAATACAAATATATTTTATTTACTGACGGTTTTAGCAACTCATTTATACGTCTATTTTTGTATCTTTTAGGACATTGTCGGGAGTTCTAAGAACCAATAATAAACCATTTTTCCGAAAATATGGAATACAGGTTACATTTGGGCATTAAACGACACCTATGAAAAATAGGTTACTGTTTGATTTTTGTCATAGGTATTGTGGTAGGTGACATGGTTAATTTGGTCACTATTTATGGTTGCATCGGGTCCTAATTTTTACTATTTTCCATATGAAAAATTGTTTTCCACATTGTTGTAAGAAGGCTAGGTAATTAGCCCTTCTACAACAGTCTGAAGTCCCGGGTGATCATCGTCCCTTATTTATTTTTTAGATAAACAATATAAGCTTACAGTTCTACATCAAGACGCTTAATTACTTCTTAAGACCCATCTCTATCAAAAAATACCGAAACTATTTAGTGTTTAAAGCAATAAAAACTTATAAACTATTCTTTGCTACAGCATCCGTTCAATCCAAGGTGATAAAAACGGTCATCTACTAAATTGTTTTGCAATTTGTCATGTGACCAACGGATTTGTACTTCCTGAAATACACCGATTGGTGATTGATCCATCAAACTTTATCTTTATGTCACATCGATAATGCTGTACTTAGATACAAGTTACGTGATTTGCTCGCTAGTCTCTTTCCAACTTATGGTGTTAGACAAGGACGGGTAGAGCTATAAAATTCAAATAGAAGTTGAGTTATAAAGGTTTGCGAAGAGTCTTGATAAACTGTTTTGTATTAATTGAGACCTTGAGAGAGGTCTTTGAAATAGTCGTGATACAGAAGATGGGTAATTAGATTCAGTGGTGTTGACTAAGACCTAGGGCTTGTAACGAGTTTGCAAGCTCTATGTTGTGTCTTTTTCCTATTATCGAGGAAGGAAAAGGACGTAACTATGATAAAAAAAAGAAGTATCGTTTTTTTTAAGTAAATCGACTCCACCACATTTCATCAATGGCCGGCCCTCGGACAAAATTGTTCAATTGTCTCCATGAATAAATTGATGCAGATTAATAAAGTGGTCGGCGATAAGTGACGTATGTTATCAATATTGTTTCACTTGCAAGTCGACAGTATGGCCAAGACGGGCAGACTGAACGACCGTCATCACTGCCATTAAATAAAAATAAAAATTTACAAGAAATTTTGAAAAGTGTTAACTTTCGCGTGTTCCGTGACCATTGAAGTGTTTGTTCAGTGATTCTTTTTTTAATCGTGACTAATGAAGACATGTCTACGTCAATGTATGGAATGATAAATGATTGTCGCACTGATGGGAAACTGTGAGTTGTTAAATGCAATTATTGGTAGATTTTTTCGTAATTTTTGTTATAAAATGTGTTTATCGGTTGGCAGTTGTCGTGTGGCATTGATGATTGCGAAACAGGATATATGTATTGTTATGTGTATAGATTATAGAGTGAGTCATCATTTTTACCTATATTTAACTTAGTTACGTTACTTTACTGTGTGCGAATTAATGCCTTGAAAAACGATAATAGATTTATTATCAAATAGTAAATCTAAATAACTGTTTATATTTAGAAACACCCTTCGTAATTTAGGTACTATTTATAATTTCTATTTAAGTCTAAAACAATCAGTTTTAAAAACAAAACAAGATTGACTTAAAATGCTTTTTAAACTATTAAATATCCCAAAGGGGAATACGGATTATTAGCGAAATGTATTTTCAGCTCATATAAAGGTAGGACACACCCTATATAATGACTAAACTTCACTTTGCTAACTACTATCAAATCGCTATTTACTAAACAATATGTTTTTAAAACTAAATTATTTGATCTAATCGAAACTGTTCGTGTATTAACACCTAACCTTAAGGCGAAAATTTACCACAAATTATATATCTACTCTTGAATTTAATCATCATCTTTCGTTTCGGGAGTAAACCCGTACCTACCAATTGGGCATTAATGCAGCAGTTTAATAACAAACTATACTAATAATAACCACTAATATTTATGCAAGCATGATGTCATTCCCTCGGACTTTAGTTTATACATTTTTATTTTTACTTCAAGACATTACCTGGCTCGTAATGTGTCATCGGAGGTGTTTTGTCAAACGTATGATTAATACCTGACGATTGTTTAAATTATTACTTAAGTGACGGTTAAGTATGCAGTTGAAGAAATATGTGAAGTTTATGTTAATGATTATATAGTCGTGTCTTGCAAAAGTAGTAAAATATTGATGATTCGATGCCATTTTTTCTCTAATGTGAGGTATGAAGATTACTACTCTCTAATACATCTCTCTATGGCTTAACTTACGAGTTATATAGATATATAGCCCACTTTTGTGTCCCACTGCTGTGCAAAGGCCTATTCTGTTTCCCTATAAAATTCACTATCTCGTGTCATCTTTCTGCTACTCTGGGTCGTATATTATAGGTTAAAGGATGATTTTCTTGTACATATATACAGTCTTTGCTTACTTTAGCTTGGCTCCAGGCAAATCATATCGAAACTGTGTGCTACAAAACACTGCAAAGGAAAGGTTCATAAAAAGTGTATACTGTAAAGTTATTAGCTTTAAATAAAATACGACAATTTAGTAAGACAATTTTCTAAGTACAAACTTAGAAGAGGTTATAATAAGCACTATTTATGAGAAAACGACCACCATGAAAAGCTTCCCAATCAAGTAACAACCATGTAATCTTAGCATTCGTTACTAGTTCATCAAACTAAGCATAGTTTACACTGTACAAAGGGTCACAATGGCCCATTGTTTCCGACCCTATTGTCTGTCCCGTCACTTTCCTTGCTACCTTTTAGCTCGTGTGTACACGTATTTATGTGAGCTTGAATACAAATGGATGGGGTAATGGCTTTCTATGGTTAGATACGAATAATGTAAAGTTGAAAGTCTGTTTGTTGATGTAGAAGATACTGATTTAAATGACAACTATCTTATTGTTAAGAAAAAAATAAAAATAATTTATAGTTTAACATTTTTTTGAAAGTAATATACCAAAACGTTCCCGAGATTTGTGTTTTTGACTTGCTGATTGCAGAAAAACATAATATGTGGAGTCTTTGAAATGAAACCTTAAAACTAGGTGCCAAAATATCACCTGGAAACATACAAGACTAATCAAGACTTCTAACAATTTTTAACAATAGACAATAGTAAAAAGAGTCTTAGGACTTGGTACTTCAGTAATATTTTCAAGTAGAAAACAACGACCGGCTCTTATTAAGCAATATTTTCAAGCAACATACAACGTCTTTGCCACAGCTCTAGCATGTAAACACATACCAAATAAAAACACTAAACATTTTATAACCCACTGATTGAATATAGCTCAAGGCTTAACGAGAGTTTAAACAGATTGACCTCTCAACTGGAGTGACGGAGGAAGTCGTATCGTCTCGTCAGACCTAGCGCAGGATATTAGCGTCCCTCTTTAATAGACCATGAGAGTATTGAGAGCTTCAGTACAGATAAATCTATGGACATGGTTGTTTTATATTATTCAATTTTTTGTAAGGTTGAATAATTTTGGGTAACGAAGTTAGAATTTTGCAGTCATGAATTATGTGAAATATTTTTTTTCAAAGGTAGGAAGGTGATTCTTCCCGATCGTGAAATAGTTACGTGTTACTAAAAAACTAGTTGGATTGTTTGTTCGAATAACTAGGTTAGTTTTATGTTTTGGTATAAGTACCTACCTACTTACCATTATTTTCTTTTTACTCAGACAGGGACAGAGAGATTGAAAAGACAATTAAAAGGTCCATCAGGGATTAATAAATTCCATATAAAAAGTTTCGTTTTAAAATTTTAGTTTTTAGTGTTCTTTTCTTCCGAACCTATCCGACGGTTCAAAATATTGAGAATATCTCATAAAATATATCAAGATAACTTATATCTTGTCAGATACAAAAAAGAAGAATATCATCGCGAATCTCGTGATTGAAATTTCCTTATATGAATATGTATTGTGTACATTTTCAATGTAAACCACCTGTTCATACATGTATTATAAAGTTGTATACAAACTCTGACCTCTACTTTCTGTTATTATTGATGATGACGTGATCTTGCCGTGAGTTGAAGAATTTAGCAAATATTTTAATAAATTGTATGATATTTTAAACTATAATATTTAGTTTAAAATATTACTTCTATGTTTTACGAATATGAAGATGTATTTATGAATTTAAAAAAATAGAAAAATAAGTATTAGCTCATAGTTTAAATAAGTAAAATTGTTCCAGTTGCAGAGTAAAAAAACGTTTAAAATATAACGATAGACAATCAACGTGTTAACTTACCTACTAATTGTAGTGTAGTGCTCAATATGAAAATATAATTAGTCAATGTGATCTCACGTAAGTCAAGAAATGTAGACGTAAAATACATAATAACGAATGTATGGTGTTATATAACTGCTAATAGAAAACGTACTTATAATAAAATTTACAACCAAAATCTTCTATTTAATTAATTCTCCCATATCTTAAGGCTATTCAATTTATCGCCTATTAATCCGACGATGTTAACTACCATAAAAACCGATAGGAACTTACGTAACATTCTAAAATACGCTCGAAATAAATCAGTGCACACAAAATGTACAAATAATGAGTATGAAATCGTTTTAACGCGTTCGTACTGAGAATAAATTGGCCTGAATTGTATGGTATGCCGTACGCCGTATGCGCAGGCGCCGGTGCCCGTAAATATCGCATGTCTGGATTATTTTACATTGTTCGTTTAGACAATTATAAGATAGCATTTGGAGAGAATATTGAGACTGTTAGTATTGTAGTATTGTAGTAGTTATGATTTTACTAGTGACTTCTGCGTGAAAATATGTTTTGAGCTAAAAGTAGCCTAGAAATGGTTTAATAAAAAAAAACAAAAGTTTGATTGACTATGCATGAATAATATAAGTCTAATATTGCATGAATTGCAAAGACTACATCCAGTAGTTTGCTTCTGTAGCGCGATTCCCTATATTCTATACTATCGAGAAATTAGTGGTTTTGAGATTATTTTAGAATGAACTTCAAAAATAGTCACCTATGGCTACAATTAGATACAACATTTTTCGTTAATTAGTATTTAAAAACTATCGAAATTTAATCAAAATCCGATTTGGTTATGATGTGATCCGTAGCAGACATTCATCTTAATATTCATAATTTCGCATCATCAAATTAACTAGTAAAATTGTTCCTTTAGTTCAATTATAAGATCCCATTTAGAGCAAGAATCTTGGGGTTATTATACTAAATTTATGATATTGTGAAATGTTTTATTGATGATTGAAGATGGCTATGACGAAGGTCAATGAACGATCAATGGTGATGACGAGTTTTTGATTTAAAAGACTAGAACTAATTCACTGGTTTTAGAAATGTTGTCTAAGAAATAATTAAGTTCAAATAATTTACTTACTATAAATATGAATGTATTTTATGTGATATGCATTATTTTTACCAATAATCGTCCCACTGCTGGGCAAGGGTCTCCTCCAGTAAGAGGGAGGATTTAGGCCTTGAGTCCACCACGCTTACTGATTTTAGAAATGTCCGAGACTTAATTTAAGGCCCTGTAATTTATAATTACTAATAACATTAATGTGCTATATTTTTATTTGTAATGAAAAAGTTTTAATCTTTATATTGAAGGACAAAAAAATGTATACACCAAAAAAAATAACACATATTTTTCCAACCTGTTACATGAACAATAAAAATGATTAACAACCAAACAAAAACACAAAATATAGAATAAAAAGTGAAAACGTGGTTGTATTTTGTCTCACATCGGTGCCAAGGCGGCCAGTTATCAAAACAAACCGGTCCAACAAGGCCGAACTATTGATATCTACTACTCTATCGAATCTATTAGTTTGTTGTAATGAAATTTATAGGTATGCTAGTGTTTTGACTATCATCGCTTGTTTGTTTGAGTATTTATACGAACATACCAAAGTCATATGGTTGATATTATTTTTAATGAAGTTTTACATAGTTTTTCGTTATTCTATTTAATGTGTTTGTTCTTATCTACCTTTATTTATTATTGTTTTACCTGCAAAATTATGTACACCAGTTCACAAGTACGGATATTATTATAAACTTAAAAGTAATTTGGTTTATTTTTGCCTGATGTAGGTACTTTAGATCAAAAGTAATGTAGGTAAGAGTTTAGGCAGAACAATACACGATATAAGAGGAAATCACAATACTAAGCATTTTTTATTACACAAACATATTTCGGTAGACGTGCACACAATGAACTCATTCCTTAATACAAAAAAGAAACCAATACGAAAACTCTTGTTCTTTCTTAATTAGCTCTTGTTTATAGAAAAATATGATGTATACTCTAGATTTAATTTTATTAATTTTTATAGAGCTCTTTAGTCCAATGTCCACTAATCAAACTATTGACTCAGCTCAGTATCCTTACAAGTTACATATCATGACAGGTTACTATCAATACATTACAAATAACTGCACATTACTGACGACACTATATGATAAGAGAACTAATAACATGCGTTTGTGTTCAAAACTCGTAAATATTGCACTTGTGGGTCACAAGGAAACTGTTTTGTTGTTGGGGAATTCGTTAGTTCTATATATTTTGTATATAATTTTGGATATTTTTTTTCTGCAAACCAATCTATAAGTTGGTTATTTATTCGGTAACAAGAGTATTTAAAAAAATCTTCATTCAGTAGCATTACGATGTGTTATGCGTGTCTTGGTCATCACAAATAGAATCTCTCGGTAGAATTTAATATTCTAATCTTGTATGGGAGCATATATGGATATGAGGCTTTTTTATAAAAATAATCGATATTCGATAGCAATAGCTAAAACAGAGCCGAAAGTGATTTGTGATTAATTGTACTTTTTAATGTTGATATCCATGTATTATGTTTTTATACATTTCAAAGTACTTACCATTTGTTTCTTTGTCCATAGGCCTGTTCAAGGGCTCAACGACAACGTTAGACGGGATCGGCTTGCGGCCGATGCCAGCCGAGCGGCCGAAGACGTTACGAAAGCTAAAGTCGGTATACGACGCATCCCCGACTGACGCACCTACGGCACCTTCTTCAAACATAAGCAGCAATGGACAGGCAGATAGGAATATCAATGGAGTTGAGGAGGAGGTTAGAAGAAGAAGTAATACGACCAGTTCGACGCAGAGCGGGGAGAAGTCGCTGTCGATTCTTAGTCCGTTTGATGAGCAGGTAAGATGTTTTGTTTATTTCAATTATAAGAACAGCATCAACAATAGCAGTTGTTACTTGAGTGGTATATGTGACTTGCAGTTACGTGGATCTAATGACGGATAAAATTTAAACGGATTTAAATTTAAACGAAACTAGAATATTAGTTGTTGTTTTACAACCGAATACAAGAGAGTCGGGAACGTTATATTAGTCATTCGAATTACGTTTTATCGTTTCAATATGTATTATGGCGACAGCAGGTCCCAAAACTTAGTAGCGTATATAGGTATCAAACTAATAGGTCCTAAACACCACAGATTTCCCTTAAACTTAGAAATTATTTCATAAAGTCACTGGAAAACTGCAGCTTAACGGAATGCTAAAACAAAATATTCAAATTCAACCTCTTTCTATCAAACATCACAATTTCGATTAGCTTTAAACATAATACGAATAACATCAGTCACACCATACCTGTCATTCTCTTATTATACAATAGATAATAAAATATAATTATCACAGTTCCATATTTAGCCTCGCAGTTTTTTCACCCAGGTTCTTATAATTACAATGATTTGTCACTCAAAGTAATGAATAATGACAGGCCTTGGTTACTTGTAACCTTTTATAGGCTGATTTGATAGATTGATTTATTTATCTTGTTAAGTTTTCCTTATGTAATCGTAACGGTTCTTAAAATCAAATCAAATAATTTATTTAATTAAGTTATTTGAAAAAAGAATGAGACCATTTAGGCACTCAGAAACGAATATGAATAACTTTTGAGAGATCACGGAATGAATGTCTGTTACGAACATAAAACCTGACCTAGAAAATAGGAAGATCGCTTTTCCTTTTATTGAACCCAATTGAAGACCGGTGATTTAATTATCTTCTTTACACAGTATTGACTATTGCTTTTGACCAGGATTTCCTCGGTCATATACCTACCTAGATAAGTTTTCTTTTCCAGGATACACTCTTGCTGCAGCACTGACTTTCGTCAACTATTAAATCGTAAAAGCGCAACATACACTCTTACTCTATCGTTTATAACATTAGAATAGATTAACCATCGATTACAAAACAACCACATTCAATAATAACTATCATAAATTGTGTAGTTAATAACAAAATGAATTAATTGCCCCACAGTTCGAGGTTGTACTCCATAGGTCAGGTGTATAAAATAACATCATTTCAATATAACATCGATAAATAATTCGCTTGCATTTTATTTGGAAATTTCAATTTATATGGTGATAAATATTCTCTTTATTATTCTGACATTGAATAATTAAAAAGAGAGGAGTTTTTGAGTTGTTTAATACTAGGTTCAGCACGCGACTGCGTCTGTGTGAAAAGATTTCCCGGGGTATAAAGTAGCCTATGTGTTAATGCAGGTTGTGTGCTATCTGTGTGCCAAATTTCATAAAATTTTAATCAGTGGTTTTCATATGAAGGAGTAACAAACATACACGTATTTACATACATAAATCCTTACATATTTGTAGGTACTATTAGGACAAGCTAGTTAAATTAAATTTGAAAACATGAGTGGCCTATGTTTAAATCTGGATCTTTAAGTATCTTCATATTGTTTTTTTACCAAACAGACAGACAGACATTAACATTTGTAATATTCAGTGTAAGATGTATGGTGATAAAATATTGTCTTAATTAATATACAGACATTGAATAATTATAATATTCACACCTTCTCAGTAATTAAATTTATCTTAACAAGCATCAATTCGCGACTTTACCCGCTTTCAAAGATTCATTTTTTAATAGTTTCCTGAATATTATTCGGAACGATAAGTGATGAGAATCAGATGTTTAGATGCATTTGCACTAAGCTTTTGCATTGGCTTGAGTTTTTCTGGAACCTAATGTCGAATAAAATTGAAAAGCTTTGTGTACGAACGCCGCATTCGGAAGGAAGGCTATATAACATCACGCTATGACTCACAATAGCAAAGAGAACAGCAGAACCATAACAGGGGAGACTTCCTAATGTAAAAAAAGACACTGAATTGACTGTTACAAACATACAAACAAACAAAAAAAGCCAGCTAAACCGTGACAGAGGGAGACTTTGCGATAAGAATTGAATATGTACTGAGTCATATATAACAAAGGCAGGAAGTAAGGATAATAACGCTGTAACACCTTTTTATTTAGCCGCCGTAATTATATGTACCGTCATGGGAAACTTGGGTTTTACATGATACAAAAGTTTGGGAAAGAACTGGTAATATATTATGTAGTTACGAATGTGTACGGAATATAGATTAGAAGGATAAGATGTAAAACTAAAAAAAAACTGTTTGAGTCATAAACTGATGATTGCACTTATTGAGGTAAAATTCTGATGTAAGTACCTTAAACCTTTAAGACCACTTTGAACGCAAAAAATCGGTTTTTATTACAATATTTCATTAGAAATATTAATTTTATAGATGAAGACCACTTCGCTGTGGTAAGTTTTCGTACTTAGTAAGTGACTGAAATGAGTTTTTTTTTTTTTTTTTTTTTAAATGTCTGTTTTATGCTCTTTAAATAATGCATTTTAATACAAATACAGTTACAAGAAACTATTGTAAGTTTGTTGTGTACTCATGATAATATTTTAAAAAGATACTTAATAAAAATTACAATTTTGCTTGCGTTTTCCACCGTTTATATTGAAATGATTAACCAACACTTTACACTTTTAGATTAAGTTAAAAACGCAATAAAAGCCGCTCATTTATTCTTTAAACTTATGTGACATGTTTATGAATAGCGAGTTAGATAATTATGTTAATACATTACCACACTGAGTGATTTCACCAGCCCGTATCATTTAAGGTCTCTACTCACCAAAATTGCCGGCAAGCCGACCCATGTTGGTAACTTTATGTTGGCGATTTCATTTTAACAACCGTCGCTGAAAAAGAACTACCTTGTTTGTGGTGATTTAGATAGTGTATGCGTCTGCCGCACGGAAATTTCGGGTTCGAATTCTGGGTCATTGCAAAAAGTCTTTCCTGAGTTTGTCTGTTCAGAATTTCTTAGAGTGTGCCCGGAGTTAGGAAGTTGAGGACGTAGACTACCGTGCCTCGGAGAGCACGTAAAGCCGTCGGTCTTGCGCCTGATCTCTTAGATAATAAATAAATAGAAAGTGCATTGTGAACACATTTGGACACTGTAAACAGAGTCCTGCACAGTTAGCTGTTTCCAATAAAACTGGTGTAGCCAAAAATCGGTTAAAAGGTCGTTACAAATCGCTGACATGATTCATTAGGAACATAAATCCGCCGACAACAAGTTGCCGACATGTTTCGACAGGTCGGCGACTTCGGTGTGTAGACTCCTTAACACACAAAAATAACAATTAGCATTGCTAATACAAATGATAGCGTTTTGTTTTAAAGTTTAAATGGCACTCAGCCTCGCGTTTTGCATGTAAAATGCATAGGCACGTTAGTGATAATTTATACTTACTATTCAAGAACGGATAGATAAGATATTCTAATGTTTGTTTTCTTTATATTAACCTAGTTTGATTGTCATTCATGAGGTGCTTCAATGAAAGAGTATACTGGATTCTAATCTTCTATATTATGAAATCGAAAGTAACAATTTCTGTCTGCTTGTTTGTCGTCCTGTTACGCATAAACTGCTGAACTAATTCAGATAACGTTTTGCAAAGTGATAGATTAAATTCTGAGGGAGGTCAGACTGATACGTAGTGCGTAGTTTCAAAGCGTTCACTGCAGAAAATAGTTAGTATCAAAATAAATAGCGTGACCCCTTCGCGCTAATTTTGCTTGTTAGTTCGTGTGAACTTGAATACTGGGGTCATGGTCGATTTTGTGCCATCACAAGCCATAATGCGGGCTAGATTAGTCACAGGTTAAATAAAAATCTGTTCGAGTGCTCAAGGCGTCAATAAATGAACAGTAACCTTACAGACCAGGCAATGGATGCCTACCTAGGACTTAAATTTTCTTAAATAAATTTAACCCATTAATGTCCCACTGCTGGGCAAGTGCCTCCTCTCGGAATTAGGGACGGGTTAGGTTTTGAGTCCACCACGCTGGCTAAGAACGGAATGGGAACTTTGTATACCTTCAAGAATTGTTGTTCCAAAGAACTCTCAGAAATGATCACTCCTAAAATATGATTACCATAGATATAATTATGACATGTTTTAGTAAGAAAAATCTTTACGCAGAACTTATGATTGAAGTCAATCTGTTGTCAAGCAGCCATACAGACAGTATGTCTGCGACACCCGACACTTAATCAAACATTACCGCAATATAAGCTACCAACAATAGGCTATTTAAAGCTTACAGGCTATAGGCAGCTGACGATAGCCGACAGGTGGACACCGGTCATTTATACGAGATATCACTTATATGCGCGTGTCCGTATCAAGTTTACCAGCTGTTTGTTCGTATCGGCTAAAGATTACTGGTTTTATTTTTATATGCCTGATTAATTTAATTGATCAGCTGCTGTTTAATTGGTAGCGGTCTTGAACTCTTAAAGACATATTGAGATGTGCACAACGCAAGTCTTTTTAAAACTATTTCGTATTATTGATTCGAATAAATGAAAAACTAGAAGCAATTATTTGCTGTATAATTAAGGAAATGAGTGCTCCATTAATAATGTGTTTTAAAATTATAATCTGAGAGTAATATTCATTGTCAGATACCGATAAAATAGCCATTCAATAAAATAGGCTATACAAAACTAGACAAAAATATATGGGGAATTCGTCTCCATATTAAGTGCTTGCATATTGTAAATTGCACAATACGAATACTACATGACACTACAATATTGTGGATTGTATAACACATGACATGCGTGAAACACCCCCATTAATAGGCAAAAATTAAATAACTATTGCCTCTAATCGGAGGGTGATTTACCACCAAAATAACAAACCCTCATTCGATCTCCAAATGATTAATATGACAAAAAATACAATTCGGAATCGACATAATGCGGGCTCACGATGCCCCCATATCGTGACATATTCAGTGTCGACTTAATGTGCCTGTCTCCATAATATAAGAGTCGTGCAGCTACGCAGGTGTGACGACAGCTGTTTCTGATCGCTGTTTAAACGTTTAAGTGCAGGACGATAATATCTGTTCTGATGGGAATCATTTTTGGTGAAGTGGGAATTATATTTATACCGTAAAAGTAGGAAGAATTAACGCTCAGTGATAATAATATATTTATTGTTAAGGTATGAATTTAACTGAATTTAACTGTCAAAGAAAGTTTATTGTAAGATAGTAAACTAACCGATTCACGCGACTCTGTTTGCGTATAAAGTTCGATACTTTATGTCAGCAGCTTAGGGTTATATTTTGAAAAAAGTGTGCCATATTTTATCAAGTCGGTGTATTTATATAACCTTGAAAGCCTACTGCTACTAACTAGATAAATATTTCTATTACACTTGATTTATACACGAAAGAAACAAGGCCATAATTAAAACCGCGTCTCAAAAGAGAATAATGATGATTGTTTGAAATGCGACTCGCGGAACATAACAGTACTAGGACTAAGTGCTAATTGTACTGACCTGAGATCGTAACTCATCGTCTACAAGTTCAACGTATTCTTAATTGAAGTTTTGTTTTAAAATACTTCGCAAATTCTCATGATGGATACATTTGTATGGTGCTAAGACTTCAGTATGTTATCGTGTGTTTATTTGGCTACACCTTTTCACCATAGCAGAATGGATATAGAGGTAAAATTTGAAAAGTGATAAAAAATTGTCGAACGAATTCCCCATCAAAATAATGTGCGCAACTTGGCTGTCAAAAATCAGGTCTTGTCGATTAGAAGTTAAATATCTTATCTCTCGATTGTCGAAGCACTCACTCACATATAGTGTACTAAGAAAAAATATTTATATTGCATACATATGTACCAAATTGCCCACCAAAAGTCAATACATATTATAATCTCCTACGATTCCTCGTCCCCCGATCCCCGTCTATGTTTGTTAATAGTCATGTAAGGCTAAACAATCGTAGTTATTAACCAATTTTTGTTCTTTACACAGGAGGAATGGGCAAAGATCTCGGAAATCATGGCCTCCTTCGGCAGCAAGCTAGTCAGAGAGTCGGTGTTCGTGTCCGAGTTGGAGCAGGAGTTCACGTCGAGGCTCGGTCTGAGCTGTTCCGAGTCCAGTCTGAGTCCCTCTGTCGCCTCCAGTCTTGGGCTCTGGCTGTCAGGCCTCGGCCTCCATGATTACGAGACGCTGTTCCTGGAAAGTGGATTTGATGACATCGATTTTATTGTAAGTATACCGCGCAGTTTTACATTTTTAAAGTTATATTAGAAACAATTAGAATATTTTTTATGTCATGTGTTTCAAGTAGGTATAGGTAATAAAAGTTAATAATGAAAATTTTGATTTTGAAATCTAAATTACTATCAAAAAACTTATGAAAATGTTGCTTAAATTTCCTAATATTAATAAAATCGACGACAATTATACCTATAACACTAACAATTTCGCAACTAAATATGTTTTAGCAGACGCATAACCAAAAACTTTGTTCCAGAACGGCATACTAGACGAGAACGATCTCCGAGAAATGGGCATTGAAGAGAACGATAGACAAAAAATACTAGAATCAGCTAAACAATTACCTCTTAAAATAACTGAAATAAGCAATAACCATAACAATAACAATATAAGTAAGAGCCAAAACGAATCTGTAGAGGAATGGCTAAGGAATATAAACTTAGAACTATATAGTGATACGTTTAGGAAACATTTATATATAGATATGGACAGAGTGAAAAGAATTTGGGAGGTTGAACTGACGGCTGTGCTCGAGATCCAGAAGGCTGGACATAGGAAAAGAATTCTAGCTTCAGTGTCTGGAGAACATAATGGACCTGCTAATCATATGGAGGATATTAATGCTGATCTCAATACTTTGGTAAGTAATATTAAAAAATATTCTAAATACATTTTTCAAGCGTCAAATTTTTAGTTTGATAATACGTAAAATATTTTAAAGGCAATTTTTTTATAATTGATTTAGCATTTGCTGTCAATTTCTTTATTGACTGTGTATAATATGGTAGACACATTTCTTGCTAGCTGTAAAAGATCTGAAAGATATTAGATTATTCTTTCGTTTTAACACAGTTGCATTCTCTCCGTTTTCTTTTATGTGTCATGGTCGAATTACTAGTCGTAATTTTAATAAGAATATCGTTGTGAAAACTATGGATATCAGTTGCAATTAGTGTTTTACAAAGGTCAATTCGATTCAGTGTTTCGTAGCCATACTTTTGGTCATGTTTTCAATATCCAAATACAAAAGGTAGACTATCCTAATTCGTATTAATTAGTAACATTTACCAATCATTAAGGTCGTCAAATCCGGACTAGAATTCTTATCCGATTATGAATGGCACATCAAATATGGTATAGCATTGTTTAATGTATTGGTACACGGTGTCAACACCATGAATACTAATAAGTAGTTCCCATAGGCCATGGGTTGATCAATCGTTAGAGAAAGCGATTACGCCACGCCATAAAGTCGTACTATAAATGTTGCGTGAGTTTTGGAGACGAGCCGTGATAGACATGTTGAATTTTGATTTATTAGTCCGAAGTGGGGTAATGATTTCTTAAGTTTTGACGGGAGGAAAGTAGGGTTATTCTGTAGTTTGATTAGCGTGTTTTGTTTTAGAAAGTGATTGACAGGTGTTAAATTTTTTATTGTTATTTAATTGAGATGCAATGGTGCAATTTGAAAGGTGCCTTTGTATGGACCTGCTTATTCTGCGTTGTTATTTTAGAGTACACAATTAACCTGTCTGTTACCTACATTCTACGATCAATTATTTTTAATGTTTATTAAATTTGCCCTAATGGAAGCCAAAGGTATAAACGTAAATCACATTTTGCTTCAAAATTATCACGTTTATTTTCATAGACATAAATGTTTACGAATTACGTTAATTTTTCTCAATAGTTTTTCGTTACCAACAATTAACAACCATTTTTTAAACATCTAATAAGAATGAGCAAGTCTGGTTTTTTTATTTCAAAGTTTATGATGGCGAAGCCTTAGCGCAGCAGCTAGTCGATACATAAACTTTTGATATCAATAAATCGTATGAATCTCCGGATGGCTCAATCTGGGCAATGAACTGAGCAATTCGCTCAATCAGAATGCTTGTAAAAAGGATATCCTCGGCAGTAACAATTGTCACTTGTATAAAGGGTGTTGCTATGAAGATGTCTGAGACACGATGACAGTTAAAGGGACACTTTGATATGCAAAATTGATATAGATGGTGATGTTTTAAATATGAGTCGTTTCGTCGTATTTTGTAGAAGTTTATTGTGTGTTGAATTGGTACTTTTAGTGTCAGTAATTTAATGACGATAGCATAAAAGTTTAAGATTGTCTTTATTATCTCATGTAATTACACGACTATGCAAAATTTAGAGCCAGTTTCATTGCTTATTAATGAAAAATGCGCGTTTGTTATTCGTGGCTCAGTTAATAACAGCCGCACAGATCGATCTTTGAGGTTAAGCTACGCTTGCCGAGGTTGTTCTGCGGATGGGTGATCATCTTATACCTACATATCGACTTCCTACGCTGAACTGTTAAGTAAACAAACTAACCTAACCTAACAGTCTAAAGTAACTTTTTGTGGGAGTTTTTCTAGTGCTCTATCTCGTAAACTGTATATACCTATAGTTCTTAGTTTACACTTGTGGAAACTGACGAAAGATATTACCTATCTTTCATAGTAATAATATGAACGTGGTTCACATTTAACGCTATAACCAATGTTCTATTTTAATAGCTGTAATTACAACACGAACCGCCACAATTAATTATAGTTTAGAAAATGTTTCTCTACAATTAAATCCCATGGCCATAATTGGTTTTAAAACTAAACATAGCTCCATTTGCATATTTTTCTTCATTTATCTAATATTTAAATAAATATCATGAATATTTATAAAAACAAATGCTTAGTTAAACATACAATATGAATATAAAATGCCTATAATATAAGCATAATTAGAATAATAATGATGACCCATAACATTTCAACTTTGTATGGAAAGCAAGTGTCAAAAGCCCAAAAAAGACCATATTATTATGTAATTATGTAATTTTACGCCTTATGGTTGTTTTATTGAAACCAGGTGCTTAAATATGGTTATTTTATCCGAGAATATAGCTATTTTTACTTAACTGGTTTTTGTATTGGATTATCTTTCATATTCACCTGCTACTCGTTGGCTACGTTTTACTTTTTCTATATAAGACTTTATTGTCCATAATAAAACGAATTTATATCAAAATGTGCGACCTCTGTTTATTTTATAAGCTTAGGTTACTTTTAAAGCCTTCTAATTGATTTATATTTAGGCTTTGATGATCGAGTAATATATGGTTCTGACATTTTGTTGCAGAGTCATTTTGTTTATAGGACAATTTAAATGGAATGTTTTTATAATTTCGACTATCACCACCTGATTCCTTAAGTACGTTCTATTGCAATTTAATTATCTACTTCGTTTGAATGCAAAGTAAATTAGTATATGAAGCATTTGAAAAATATTTACAGTTAACACTCGTTTCAAAGATTGTTAAGATAATTAATTGTCAAGACGTATTATAAGTGCATATTCTATTAATCAACAAGTCCCTACCTAATCAATAATAGGGAGACATCTATCTCATTAATAACACTATACTTTTCAACTTAACACCTCAACGACCCTCAACAAAACTGCCAAAAATGATTAAACACATTCAAACCATCTTTGCTCTTTTATTACACCTGTGGGGGGGTTGCCTAGCTACCCCCCATCACACGTGCGTGAACATAATTACCGGTAGATGAGCAATTTAACCGGGATTAGCCGTTTTAATCTCGTCATAGGGGAAATGTCTTGATGAGTATCAGATGGGTTTTAAATAATGTAGTGACGTGATTGAGATACTGATTTTGAGTATGTGATAATTAGAGTTGCCTTGAGGTAGAAGCGTGAGTGATGAAGCTTGCAAGTATTGCATTTGGGTATATTTTCGTCTGCATTAATTTAGAGTCCATACATTATGAAGTAAATGCAAAAAAAGCCTACCATTCTATTACCCTTACCCGATTATTGGTTTTTATGAAGACACGGGAATAAACATAGATGATTCCTTTTCAGTCAAAATTATTGTTTTGTTCTAACTATGTGGAAGTGGAGCGGCATTAACTAGTAATGACTAACTTTGACAACTCTTGAAGATTTCATTGTCGTGATTATTATGATTTATTTAAAGACCTTAACTGGACAGCATTAAAATGTTATCGATCAAGACGTAGTAGGTAAAGCTCCAAATACTTTGTTGCAATAGAAATATATAGCAATGCTTGCTTGATAAAAATCATAGTTATCTAACGTTTCTTACTACACTATCTGATAAGGCTAGTCAGAAGATTGCATTGATAGCGTACAAAGTAGGCTTCCATAACTTATGAACCATAATTCACAAAACCAGTAAAAGTCATGCTCGTATTCGAATAAATATCTCACATAAATATTAGTTAGTAATTCATAAATAGCGTCTGAACCTGGCCAACCAGTTACGATTATATCTTGTCGTTATATGTTACTCGTTTACATAAATATTTGGCACATTCGCACTAAATCTCGCACGTAATGATATTTAGTACGATTTAGTTGAGTTGGTCAATATTTTGAATGATTTGGCGCCAGTCGTTAAATTGTTAACTTATACTAATGTATGGAATATCACATTTAAGGATGGCTGTCTCTCAAATGGTTGTTACCTTTTTACGAATTTAAAGCAATTATGATCAAAGGAGATTGCTTGAAATCACGCTTTTTACCTAAAGGAGTAGGCAGACACCAAAGAATACTAATTCGTACGATCCCTTAAGTCTTCCCATGATTCATTCACATCTCTTCAAATTGCCATGCAGGACCGCTTATTAGTTTAAAACATAAATAAAGTAAAGTAAGGAAATAAAAGCAAAGTAAAATAATCTATACCAGTAATATACCGAGGAGACTTATAGACGTTTCGTTAATCTATTGAGTATTTTAGTATGTATCGAAGTAAAGCGCAACCACAAATCAGAAAACCAACTAATAATTCTTTCACATCATCAAAGAACTGAAAACATAACCGCAAATTCTTAATAACTTCAATCTCTATCAAAACACAGCCGACTAACATACGTACAGGGGCAGACTGCGAGCCTTTTTTTTAATTTCACACATCGCCAGCTCCCTATAGGTAATTAGTGCTCAATTCGTCGACTATTGAGCTGGCGCATTCATTCCGAGTGCCCCACTCTACCGCATGCGAGGGAAATGCAAGCGTGAAACATAAACTCTAACTATGGTATCCTGTTTTCTACGCGAATTCATTTTTTTACAGGGATTTTTCTGTTAGGATGTTTTATGGTAGTTTAAAATATAGAATATGTGAGTACGTTAATGTAGGTAGATGTCTTTATACTTATAAAGGACTAGTGATGTGGTATATTTTTTTATAAATGGCCACTTATCGAGTACCTAAATGAGTAATTCGTTTAACGGTTTTTCTACCTTGAGTTAAAAGCCGAAAAGTGGAAAAAGGATACATTTAAGTCACATTTATTAGGTACTATTTAATTGTATTAATATTATTTTTCTAGTATGATGTTTATACGCATAGTATGAATAAATCTCGCACGGGAACTTTAATATAAAATGTATCCCGGGATAAAATACACCTATGCACAATAATAATGTACTTTTAATATGTATCATGTGTACTTCAATAAATAAAAAGACGTACATTTACTTTAGAAACCACCTACTTTACTATTACTTAGTATTAATCGTTTCAGTTAAAGATTTATAAAGTGAAGAGATGTGCGGGTAACTAACGCGTTTATCCTGTTCAATGCAAGAATTATGTGAGCCAGTTGTAACGCGTAGGCGAAAATCTACAACTTGTTCTAACTTATTAGGAGTAAGACATAAATATAGGAAACTTGTTCTAAGTTTTAGTTGCAAATTTTATATGCATCTTGTATTTAGGAACGTGACATTATGAAAATAGGCAGGATTAAGTTATGTTTTTTTGAATATATCTAGTCAAATAAAAAATCAAAAAAGCAAGTTTTTTTATGGAAATGTTTATATTCGAAGGTTTTTTTTTGATATTCAAAATAATTTCGCGGTTTTCTTGAAAAAAAACAGTCGAACTAACACACGAACTGAAACGAAATGTTAGGTATGTAATATGAATAAGGAAAACTAAACGTAGCAATTACATAAATGTATAAAAAATGTCTTTGTCATACAATTTTCTAAACAATGACCTCCGGTACTTATTTTCTTTCTGGTCAATTAACTTCAGTATTTCAATGACAAAGGAAAAACCAGTAGGTAGCGTGCATAAAAACATCGTACGATTGCAGTTTATCTTATCTTTTTGTGTTTATTATAATCTATGCAGTTTATTGCAATAATGACCATTGTTATAAACATACAATAATACGACGACAAAGCAAAACTTTATAATATTTTATTTTTAAATATGAAGTACTTTTGTGCTCGTCCATTTGAAAGTAGCGTATATTCAGATTGCTCTCATATTTTTTGTAGGCGCTTCGGTTAGTAACTAGATTTAATGAAACTATTTTAATTTACTTTGATGTAAACATCTCTATTACAGTAATCTCAAAAATGTTTGTTGATAAAATTGTTGAAGAGAGTTACCGAAAATCTAATTCGAATATCACTTTAAAATACGATCGACAACTTATAGTTCCCGCACGCACCCTTCATTCGAGTTCGCTTCGAAACGTTCCTTTCATTCACTCTTTCAAATGATACCATCAAATTAGATGATTCAATTATTTACGTGTGTGCCTTTCATTTAGTGCGTTAATTAAAATTTTACGGTTATATGAAGTTTTTTAATTCACTGCGACGTACATTTTGCACCTGTGAAGTGTGAATCTGTTCGAGTGTCACTTTGTTTTGTTGGCAACATTGTCCTTTGTGTTTTTTTTTATTCTTTTTTTTATTTAATTGGGACCGTTTGGTGTTTTGTTCTATGGCCAGGTGTGGGTGTTCAACGAGGCTGAAGCTTGTCAATAGTATTCGTATGTTAGGTTTTTGTATTCGTGTTGAAAATATTTTGTATTTGAATAGAGGAGTAAAAATTGGTCTTATTGAATTGTGTTGTTTCGAGGCGCCCATAGCCAGTTGCGCTCACCGGTCGGTAAACGATCTGTGGGTTAAGCAACCATTGGCGCGGTCATTCCGTAGATGGGTGACCGCATAGTGGTATTTGAACTGGGCGTCTCCGTGCTTCGGAGGGCACGTTAAAAGTCGGTCCCGGTTGTTGTCTACTAAGATAACAGTCGTTAAGCCACTTCAAAGGCCTCTCGGGCGGTTTGAACAACTTTGACACTAGGTTGACCACTAACCATACGACAAACAAACAACATTGAATTGTTCTATGGCTGATTTCAACTTTTGTGAATAAGTTTCGTATAGCTTATCTTATTATTCTTTAAATATTTGTCATATATTTGCTATATTTGAATCTACTGAATAAGAAACTAGTCTTTAGTTGAGGGCCCCAAAAAACATATTTCTAAGATGTTATAAGAATTTTTGAGTTTAAAAAACACTAAAACAATAATTCCCTTTTGTCCAGAAGACTAACATCCAGCAACTGAAAGAAGAAATCAAAGAAAAATTACCGCCTTCGGAGAATCTGAAGCCGGTTCCTCCTCCCGTGGTGCCTACCCTGGCTCCCCCTGGTGGAGAGACGTTGAAGCGTAGTAAAAAGAACAGGCCTGCTCCTCAACCGCCAAGACCTTCGGACTTGGAGATCAGGGCACCTTCGGAACTGCTGGTTGGAGTTCCAGGAGCCTTGAAGACTCAGTGGAAGCATCAGCCGTTCGTTTTGGTTACAGGGGCTGTGACGTATGTAGCTAATGTAAGTAGTCATTTTACACATTTATTTTTCTTTCTGATGTACGAGATTATTCATTTGTTATCAAAGTTTTTGAAATGCTTGGACATTTCGGATATTAATTTTAATATTTCGCTTATAGAATTTACCTACGCATTTTTCCTGATTGCAATTACAATCATGCAAATTTGCAAATACAACATGATTGAAATGATTATTTGGTTATGTAAACATTCATATCAAAACTGTGATTTTGCAAACATTGTAACATTCGAAGATTATCTTTTACATACGTAAACGAATCTCCAAGGATATACATCATACATCTACATGTCTTAAGACATAAGGTTTAAAATGCGTTGTACTTTTTTCCTAGTATTTGGGATCCACGGTGGTCAAAGAGCTAAGAGGGACGGAATCCACAAAGAAATCTATTCAGAAGTTGAAGAAGTCTACCAAAGAGCCGAGGGATTCTCCCGATATCATTCTGTCTATCAGCTACCGAGGTGTCAAGTTCCTAAACACTATTACCAGGGTAAGTAACCAGACACGAAATGTCTTATGTGATGAATGATATTATGACTGATATGACTTTATTGCACTGAAAGATTTGTCTAAACGGTTGGTGAGAGTTGTTCATTAGTTATTTGATTAAGGATCAAAATGTTTTAGTTCCTTAATATTTAACTTAACTTGCGAAAGAATCTGTGTAGCACAGCAAAGGACAAACTTAATGAATTTACATTGATATAATAATTCAAAGAACATGTTTGCCTTTTATTCTTGTTGTTAAAATATGGACAGTGCCTCTTGTTATTTTTCCGGCTACATTGTTAGCAAGTTTGTAGTTTGAATTCTTTATTCTGAACCAACTTTAGACTGTTTAGTCTTTGAAGATCATCCGAGTGTAAGAGAGCAAACATCCCGGCCGAGACAAAGGGCAGTAAGGGCTGATTCTGCCCTGATTTTTAATTACAGCCCATTCTTCACACTTGATCGGACCGATGACCAATCTTTTCTTTGTGTTTCTTCAAAAAAAGGATTGTTTTTTTATCCCATCCCCTTTTTGTACAATGAATTTTTATGTTAGAACTCTTCACGGTTAGTTAAGTGGGATAATTAGTGTTTTTTTCAATGTTATGCTTGCGAAGCACGACTCAAATTTAATTTGGAGTTGTTTTTTTCGAGCGAAAATTGAGCGAAATATTGTCCGGGACAACATTCGTTAAAAATACATCAGAGGGATTTTTTATTTTTTACGGCTGGATATGGAATAACGTAGAATTTTGGGAAGATGGATATTTTATGTCACGAAAATATAAGGTGTATTTAGAATAATACGTTTATTTTGCATAGGTCTGTTATGTTTGGATGATCTGAAGTTTTCCTTTTATATGGCTTTAAGATGTGCTGTAGTCGGGCACCCATACTTTCGTGGTACAGTTATAACTCATCGTTTCTTTGTTCATAGGAGTTGGTATGCGAGCACGAGATCCGCAACATCCACTGCGCGTGCCAGGATGCTGATGACCTCACACACTTTGCTTACATCACTAAGGACCACGCCAGCAGGAGCCACTACTGCCACGTGTTCAGAGTCGCTACTATGGTGAGAATATGATTAATACTTTATAGTTTTTGTTGTAGATGTTTGATTAATTAATTTAGTTGTTACTCTTAAATTTCGTAAATACAATTAAACCTAGAAGAGTGAACCCAAAAAACGGTACTTTTTTTTCGAAGTAGATTCAGGGCTACGTAAATTATTTTTTTGTCATATTGTTTCTTCGTCGTATATATTCTTAGTATACTTAGTAAATAAAAGTACCTATTATAAGAAATGTTGAGAGTAATTTGATATAACTCACAAATTTAATTATAACATGTTTGTTGTTTTCCGGTCCTTTCTCCAATTTTTACCTGCCCATAAATGAAAATGTGTGCCAATAGTTCACGCGTAAATTGTATTTTCCAGGACCAAGCGACGGAAGTAATCCTAACCCTAGGAGAGGCTTTCGAAGTGGCCTACCAAATGGCGCTACGGGAACAATCCAACCGGACCAGGGTCACACAGTCCCTCGCAAAGACCCCAACTCACGACCCCATGACTACTAGCAACAAGGAAAAACCTAACGTAAACCATGGCCGATCACATTCCATAACTGAGATCAAGCTGAACGGACATCAGCTCAAGATTGCTCCCTTACCTGCTTCATTGTCCAATGAGGACTTTCAAGCGAGTACCAGGAACTCAGACGGTTCAAGGAGCCCTCGCACACCACTACTCAAAGCGCCTATCGCATCTACCGAAGAATTGTGAAAACTAAGGTACTGTTAACATACGGTTATAGATTGTCACAGCTGACAATCGAATGTTAAATGTTCGGCAATATTCACGGAATTGTCTTCCTTAATAATGGAATATAAAATTAAATAATTCAGGTCTGAAATGATTCGGAATTCGTGTCGGATGTTTGGATTTGTGTAAAAACCAAAAAGTAGATATTTTAAGTGTCTGTTATTCTAGCATGTTTTATACTAACGTTTTTGAAGCAGTCGATGTGAAAGAAATAATGCGTTTTCATGATATTACTCGAATTTTTAATCGATATTTTAATAGGTTTGGGTGTTAGTTACTTTGAGATTGATGCACATTACTTATGAAACTGAAATTTTACTGGAATATTATATGTCAATATTTGAATAAAAAAACTCTTTAATATTAGGTTTTTCTACGGTGCGTAGACAATATGACTTAAATGAGTCACACCAGCACATCAAAATATGACTATTAAACATACTGCATTAAATTTGTGTACTTATGCTGATAATAATAGTTTTTGTTTTATCAAAATCGGGTCAAAATTACCGAAGTTACAGCGTTATAAAGTTTCACTGCATTTTTAAATTTGCGTTGCTTCGCGCGCTATGCGCTGACGTCACGACGCGATAGACACGCTTGTTCGACTGCGGGTGATGCGGAGTTTTGACTTGAAAAGTGATTTGCATTTAATATTTAAAGAGTCTGTGTATGTGTATGTGTTATAAATTTAATCATCGTGTTTTTTGTAAAATAAGCCTCCACTAAGATATCCTCGATCTCGATCGCCACGCACACAATCATCAACTAGACCCAGGTAAAGAAAGTTGAACTCGTATACTACTAAATTACTAATAATATTATTGTGTGTAGTTAACAATAAAATTGAAAGTTTGTTACAACTGGCCTTACAAATAATGAGTGTTACGTACCTACCAAGTGTAAATTTGGAAAACATATAATATTATAAAAAAAAAATTGTCACCCTGCCTCTAATTTTAGTCAGGTTTATGGCTATCATATGAATGCATGAATCTACTCTGTAGGATGTCTTATATGATTGGGTGTGTAATGAGAACTTTTAATTAAACAATTTAATTTTGATATTATTAGATTTAATACAACTACAACAATTTTCAAAACAAAAAACCAACGCCAACTCAACCGCCGCGCTCGGCTCGCCGCCGCCTGTGAGGTCATTGAACTGCTCATTAAATAGTACCTATCCACTGTTTAGTAGAAGTTCATTGCTAGCTAGGTATGAACATGATATGACATCTTGATCTTGAGGAAGTGTTCAAAAGGCAATAAACTTCTATTTAACATTTGCGCTTGACATTATCTGAACCGGGCTTTAAGTTTTAGATTAGGTGTCTCTTGCAAAAATATAAAACAGTTTAGGTACATAGTACAGAAAAAAACATTTTTTGGGGTGTTTTTTCACTGGACTTAGTACACATAGGAACAATACAATATTTTCTAACCATTTTGTTTGTCCACTATAAGCAAAACAAATGATTTAAAGCGAAACCGCGAGAGACAACGAGCCTATGTAGGTATCGGCAAGTACTAACGAAATAGCAGTGTCGTGAGATGACGTCACACGTCCGTGCGGCCGCTTCGCCGGAGTTTGGCGCGAAGGCCATACTTTGACGTTTAATATCTCGGTCATTTTTGAAGATACGAAAAAAATAAAAACAGATTTTTTATCCTTGAAGTACCTAGTTTTTAAATATGCTCATAACAAAAATCATTGGTGTGACTCATTTGAAGCGGGTGCTATAATTTGCACCCAGATTTCACGATACCAAGAAAACGGAAAATAATAAACACAAAATTAATTGATACGGATTTGTAAGTTCGAAAATCGGTTTCAAAAATAATGTGCCCGTCTCCCAAAAGACCGACGTCAAAATTACCAAACTATGTTGGTCTACTACTAAGATAATAATTGAATAATGTATTTCGACACTGCTTTTTACGTACCATAACCTTATTTATATCAACTATTGTATAAAATAGTATATGAAACAATTTTACTATTGAATAGTGAAATGATAGGGGCTGTTATATTTATAGTAGTTTTATTGATTGTATATTTTTGTTTTACTAGTATTATTACTTGAATGTTACAATAATGCAGCTGAATAAGTGTTTTATGAAAAAAACGTTTGTGAAAAATTCTTGAAAATTTTGATGAAACTATCGTTAGCTTTGTATTATTTTACGCGTTTTGGAAATTCATATTGGATATTTGGGTAGGCCTAACTATATAATCTCGACTAGAAAATAGTGTTACGTTACCATTTTTCGGTGTCGTATGTATTGTAATTGTAAATAGTTATAGATATAAGAGTTTGCATATATTATGAAGAAGGGTTGTTGATATTAAAACACAATCTTATGAGATGAATAAAGCGGATTCGCCTAAAATAACATATAGTACATAAAACATATCAAACTGATGTTACATGTTATTAAAAAGCCAGTTTAACTAGACCCCTACCACCCCTTGTTTTACGAAGCAAAGTTTTGTGATTGGCTTAAAAGTAGCGGTCTACTTAAAATGGTCGGCAGTTTGTAATTTAAAAATTGAGCTTCCGATGTTAATTTTGCGCGTAGTTTTATCGAGTTGAAGTACATACAATAATCGTGTCTCAAAATGACGAAAAAATATGTTTTTTTTTAAAAAGAATATTTAGCATGTTTTCCTTCAATTATGGCAACTGTTTGCTCAAGCCACTGGCGATTAGCAATTGTTTAAAAAATGTTCATTTTGGAAATGTAAATTAAATGTAATTTTGTGTTTCGATGTTCGGTGTACGTCAAATTTCTAACGTGATGATCATTTTAAATGTAAAATTGAACTGTTATTTATTACATTTAAAGTTAGCAATACTGTTACGATGTTGTTATAAATCATGTCACGTTGAAATTGACGTTTTTAAGTCTGATTAATTGATTTGAGATTTGTGTAATCCATGTGATAAAAAAGTAAAAAAATATACAAATTATTTTTGTTTCTTTCATTTATTACCTTTCTGCTTTTTTAATATATTTGTATGTATATGTGACACGGCTTTTTATGAATGTTAAAGTTGAAACTATATTGTCATATAGTTAGATATATCTATCAATGTTCGGTTTAATAATGTAGATTATATTGATATTTATATAATAACATATTATAGTATATTATATAGCTATATAAATTGTGCCAAAATACAATATTACAGGTATAGGAGCCAATATACAAACCCCATAATAACACATGAAATTGAAATTGCTCATTATTGACACCAATTTTTGTAAAGAAATTTCATTTTTTACATTTTATTAAATTTATTAGCGCATAGCCGTCCTTATTATTGAAGATTCTTTTGAATCACATTTTGGATAATTAATTAAATTCACATTTTTCATAATTTTATAATTCACGTAATTATTGGCCTTATATTTTTAAACTAAAGTTTTGGAGAAACAATTCAAAAATATAATTATTCATTACAACATGTAACCCACGAACAGTCTGAAAACAATTTATTTTAATTATTCAACATATACAGACAGATGGCAAATACATTTTTAGCTATAGTTATTATATCACTGGATGTATACCAAAGAAATATATGATATATACTTAGTTAAATAGATCACGACTCAATAATTTATATATTATATAAAAATATATACATTAAGTACCTGTACCGTTATTTCATGAAAAATATATTAAATAATCACTGCCGCTGAAAACGAAAATTCCATAATTAGAGCTTCTACTTTTATAAATTTATATGTTCTTTAATGTACATATGAATTAATTTAAAATGACCCCGTTCATTTAAAGTCACAAGTGTTCATTTAATTTGAGAATATAGTAAATGAATGGAAATGGAACGCTTTCTCAAATACCTAACGATATCTGTGTATTGTAGATGGTTATTGGTTGTGTACCTACTCTTTATTTATATGTAGAACTATGGAAATATATTGTAGTTGAGAAACATTTGAATATTATTGTAAATACCTACCTATAATGATATTATATTCAAAATTCAATAAACAGTGAAAAACGTTTGGCTTTATTATTTCTACGCTTTATATTATACCTATGCATTTTGATAATTTTATGTTTATGCTTCTCTTATAAAAGAATCTGCTGAGAACAAGAAAAAAGGGAATTTTTAACAAATTGACATCGAATCGGCTGTCATATCAGACATCCCTCAGCAACATAAGATTCAAACAAGAACAAGAAATGAATGAAAAGTGCTTGAAGTTATCTATTACTGTCAGTATACGCTCAGTACATAGAGTAACCTTTGAATTACTAACACTACAATGTCCGCATTTAAGCTGACCTTCTCCCTTCTTCAAATGATTTATAAGAACAGTCTTAGAAGTTGAAAACAAGTAAAGGCAACAGAAGTTATAGCTAATTGGTATCAAAACCCATTACAAAGGACTTTACCGCACAAAACTAACAAAAATAAATAAGATATTGCGGCGAGAACTTATAACTGTAAACTAAAGTATCTACTAAGTTGCTATCGGAATTTGAAAATATCAGTCGATTACTGATGACGATAACTAATCCTACAATTGCCTGCGTTTGATGAAAGGTGCACATATTATTTATTACTTTTTTAACACATTTTTTACAGGCGTTGTCACAATATCAGAAGCGCTTACGAAATAAATACCTATAAAAAATATTATCACTTTGGACACGTTCTACAAAACTACGGCATACTGCTACTCTAACCAAAAAATAGCGGATGTCAAAAGATAAGAATCTTTACTAGAAAGTTGAAATGAAATGATACCTGCTCGAAGAAAAGAAAAAAATACTCGGCAAAGCTAAGTTCGGTTAATGCATCTACAAATTATTTTAATAGTTCCTGATTGGTAAGTCTCATTGAAAAGTCCATACGAGTATATCCCTAAACAAACACCAATCCGACGTAGCTATAAAACCCAAAACAAAATCATATTTCACTCACACTAAACAAACAAAAAAGGGAAAATCCAATAATAAATTCTCCTTTAGAATCGGCTATAAAAAACGGCTAATTATATTTGGGCCATTAGCTTAGCCGAAAAAAGGTTGAAATTTTAAGCGTCATTTATTAATCTTGGTTTGGATCGGTCGATTAGGCATGAGGGATGGACCGCCCTGGTTCGATCGTGCTACGTGGTAACACTTTGGATCGGAGATAAATAGCGATCCGTTGTATACGATAGTGCTTAGTCATTGTGTAAAGGCTTTGCTAAATGAAGCTGATTGTGTCTTGGTTTGGAGAGCTAGAGGGTTTTGTATAAGAAAAAGTATGCAAAAATAATAAAGACTTGCTATGAGTTGATATTTTCCCCATTGTTATTTTACATTGATAATGATATTTAATATTCAATTAGTATTCTCGTTACTAGAATCTAACTTAATCGTGACCAAAGTGAAATCTGACGTATAAATCCCGTCGGCTTCCGTTTGAAAAGTTCTAATATTTCAAAATAAAAATCTTAGTGTCTCTCTCTCTCTGATTTGTATCGATTACGATCTTAAAAATACTATAATAATTTAAAATTATACTCGAACTGAAATGTAAACGTGCTTACTATTTGTATTTTTTTATTAATTGCTCAAATACTTATTCTGACTCTTCATATAATAGTAAATAAATAATGATTTTCCGCAAGTATTTTTCTTTATTTGCTATCGAGACAAGCCTTTACAATGATTAGCAGTAAAGCAAATGAGGCGAGACATCGATGCTCACAATCTCGCCCCTACAACTTAATTTGGGGGATTATTAAGGATTTTTACTTGCTCACGTATTTTTAAAGTCACGGATATACATAAAGTATCTTTCGGGTTTGGTCAAGTGAAACGGTCCTATGTGATAACCAAACCATGGTATACTAAAGTACAAAAGCTCTTATTGTAATTTTTTTATGTTTTCAGTTGATTCAGTGTGTCGAGATAATTAAAAAGAAATTAAAGTAAAACGCACTATTTAAATATTCCTACCAAGTTCAAAAACGTAAATTTTTAATAATCCTTATGAATTTTGCACCGTTTTAAACATGTTTCTTAAGGTTACATTCTCATAAGGCTCAGTGGTAATTTTAAGGCCGACGTAAGTCTTGTTTGCTTGTTAAGTGTGTGTTTGTTTTTCAGTCTAATAAGCAATTTAATAAAAGAAAACCTAATTTTACATGACAAACGGACTTCTTTGTCTACCATAAGTGTATCAAATTATAGTACTACACTATACAAGCTTACTCTAACATTCAATATTTTCAATCCTCAGTAACATAATACTTCAATCATTACGGATACTTATTGTAAGGGTATAAGCACAATAGCCGCGCCCCGATTGACGTTGTAATTGAGATGTGCTCGTCTCAAGTGCAGCATTTGTTGCTACATATTACATTTAACAGCACAAATGTTAGAGTTTTATTGTTATATGATTTAGATGACCATATGGGTTCAATAAATGTGGAGCCAACTCTTGAAATAAGTTGATAGATGGGTAAGTGTATTAGTACTAAGTTTTATATCATAAATAAAAGTAATTTAAGATGAACTCTAGTCATATGTTATTACTAGTAACTGTTCAGATCAGATTCTTCAAAATATATGGTATTAACGTATGTATATTTCTAATCGTCAGATAAGCTGACATAGGTATACATATTTGGGGCAAATAACCAAATGGAAACTTAATCACAAACTCAACTAAAATCATATCATATCGTTAGCGTGGCTTAAGGAATCAAAATGCGACAAGGATTTCTCTCTAACTCATATATCAGTCTATATTTCCCAGTCCCGATAAAGAAAAACACAAATCCTATTCTACTATTCGACCAATACAGCCCAAAACCCTTTTAGTTCTCTGAAATAACCCAAAAATCCACCCAACAACCCCTACAAACCCATATTCAACCCCAAGAAAACTGATGCATCGTAACTAAGGTAGGTACTGCACCGATGCCTCGGGAACCCATTTGCTTCGCAATTACGTTGCATCGCAATATTCTACACGGGTGATCAGACTGATCACACGATCCAACGGCCCGATAGGATGAGAAATTTGCCGCCCGACCAACGTGTACTAGTTAGCTTGAAAATTGTCGTTAAAATTGGAAATCCGATGGAAATGCATTTTGAAATGTATTGGAAATTGCAGTTAGATTTATGATGATGTATTTTATTAAACTATATTTAATGTGTGTAGGAATTTAGGCATTAAGTTGATCAGCACGACCGTAGTAAAATTAGTAAATGAGATGAGAGAGATTTAAACTAAGTAAACTATTTTCAAAAATAATAAAAACAGTCGTTAACGACGCTGAAGTATCACGAATCCTTAAATTAATAGATAAATGCTTTTAAATTATTCATTGATTGGTTTAGTTAAATTTTGAATGTCAAAAATACACTTGAACACGGTCTGAACGATTCTTTTAAAATGCAAAGCAGTTTACACAAATTTTATTACATTCAACAATATTACAAACATAATAAAACACAATTAAAACGCCAAAATTAACTAATTAAAAACCTCTACTGACACAAAATACGTTCTCATATAATTCGTGATTCTAAATAGGTAATACAATTTTCAAGATATAAAGTCAAAGAGCCGCCCCCTTCCCCCTATCTGGTCCCCGTCACCCCCATTTCAACCCTACGGTGTCGCAATAAACTTAATTACGTTAATACGACCTCAATACGTGACGCTTACTGCTAGGGTGGATATATTACATATTTTTTAATATGAGAAAATATGATTAAAAGTTAATTATAAGTCTTAGTCCGTATTTGGTTTAGATTCAACTCTGCTTTTTAAACTTAGCGTTAATTATAAATTGTGATAGTTGTTTTTGATGTTACTTGAAGGTTAGGAAGACAAAAGTTTAGATACATTTTACCTTCGTGCTGTAAGATTAGTTTTAGTAAACTTTTGTATGTATGTAATTCAGGTATTATGTAACTAACAGACTCTGTATTCCGGATTCTGTTAATTCAATAGTCCGTGTAAAGAATATGGCACTGTAACGAGTTACAGTGAGACACGGAGAGTGTCTTTAGTAACAGCAAATCGTGTGAGACTAAACAAAAAACCTAAAAGGAATTTATATTGTGAGAACAGATTTTTGAAAAATATTGAAACTGTGATATTTCGATATCACTCCGAACGTAAAATCTCATTACACTTACCATATTTACATATTAGTTTAAATAATCCAATATTAAAATGGTCTCAAGAAACATCCACAGTTTCTCATAAGTCGTGTGACATGTTGACAGTAGTTAGTAATTAGGTGCTAATTACGCGACGCAGCCGGCGTGCGCAATTAACGCGAGTAGCTCGCTGTCGTCACGTCGACGTTACGTTCACGCTGCCGCCACGGCATCATCTCTATTTCTAATTAGGAAATCTTTTATAATTATCCTGTGTAATGTATTTTTTATTTAGTTTATTTGGTATAGAATGTAGAGCAATTGTAACTTGTTATTAGTTTGGTTCACATATGGACAGAATATGGTACTATTCAAATGACTGTGTCGCAATTAGGGTATAAAGATAAACATTGTAAATGTGGCTCCAGCTGTAATTCCGTTGATAACCGTTTGATAGCCACTATTCTGGAAATTGGTTAGTCTCTAAGATGATGTAAAGTAATACATAATATATGTATGTTATGTCAAAGCTGCAATGTACTGCAGTGTCTATCAAATTGACGTACAATATTTGTCTCCTAAGATACACAATATTCATACTTGTTTGGGAGTCAGAATTCAATTTGAACAAACCAATAGCATTAGGAAAATTACGATGCAGAATTATAAAGCAATTATTTGATAACATCACATTAAAATAACAAATCATAGTGTTGGCAAAGCTTCACAAAATCTTGTCACAAGGAGAGCTACTATAAAACCTCATAGACTTTTAATAAAATCATGTACATATTCTAAGTATTATAAAGAATTCCTACAATGGAAGGCTGATGCTCAACAATAGTATATTATATAATACATAGTGTGGTACAATAGGTATTAGCGAGAAGGCTGCGGATTCAAGACCAATACCGCGTGACGGAGGCACGTCCCTATCTGCTTTCCTCACTTCCTTAGAATTGTTGCCGTAGGATAGGCCCCTTTACTAAGAAAACACGTACCTACGTTTTATTTCGAAAAAATAAACATATGAACAAGAATTTTATTGGGTTTTTCAATGCTGAATTAAATATGGTAGGTATAGTAGCTGTCAAGTTACTTGTATCATTCTTTATTAAGATAATAACTTTTTATACCATATTTTTTATTTGGATACTGTCTTTGTTCATTTTATCATTTTACTAACTAACTTCAAAATAAAGAGGGTATCATGTTCGACTTTATTCTTAGCATTTTTTCATGACTCTAATAAACGTTGAATAAACTACGACACTTTCGCGTTAACAATAAATGGACTGATGGAATGTTTTCAAAAAAACTACCTGATAAAGAGAAAACTAACTTGCTATTCTTATCCATGTTTATATATTCTCGGAAGAAGCAGGGTCTGTCGACCCTACTGAATACAAACCGCGGTGATCTCAAATCTTATTGCGGAGATCGGAGGCGAGCTCGCAGACTGAATTTTTACAGTCTTCGGCTTGTTCCTGTTTCGGCATAACTGCGGAAATAAATATACATATATCATGATATTATTATATGGTTTAAACATATTAATCTCATTTTATTGAATAAAGTTCCATTTCATGTTATAATTGTGTCATTGAATAAAAACAAGTATGAAAAAAGACAATTTAGAAGATTTAAATGCCGTTCGATCTCTCGTCTTGTAAAAAAATGGTGTAAAATATCTAAATAAAAATCCAGCATACTGTTAAATCTTTATTTAGATTGATCATTATGTTCACATAAAATTTAAATGAACAGAAAAACGCGCCAAGTGTGATTTAATAAATTCTTAATTTTAAGGATGCGGTAGTACCACGTACATCAACATTAACCAGACGGGACAGCACCGAATTTTCATATATGCCCCCTTTATTTAAGGAAAAAGTCTGGATATGGGTCTCGCGGCCCACAATGTGACTATTGTGCGAGGATTAAATTATATTTCTAAGCGAATATACCCACGTATTGTCGTAGAGGAAATTGTTTATGATACCACCTATGCTCTGGACAGGGGAAATTTTGATCTAATGTTACTCTACAAATAAAGTCAGAAAAAAAGGTTTTAAACTTTCGACTATTCGTAATATTTCATTACCTTTCATGGCCTTATTATAGACATTCAAAGGGATGTCTCTGTCATATTCGTTAAATCCGTCTTTATTTCTGCACCTGTATTTTTTTATAGCGCATGACAAAAATCCCTTTTGATGGCATTATTTTCTTCGGGGTAATTTACACGAAGGAATGGGTAAGTACGTCCTAATTTAACTCAATCATCTTAGTTCTTGATCATTTTATTCACTACGCGGATTTATGCGGATTCTAAAATAAAAAAAAATCTGATACCAATGAAGGTTAATTAAGTTATATTTAAATATACTTTTATCAAACATGTTATCAAGTTCATAGCGTTAGTAGTCTTCGGAGGGTCTGTTTAAGTAGAAATGAGGTTCTGATTACGTGTGTAACGGTTGATTTGTTCACAATCCCTCACGGTACAACGGCTGTTATTTCTTCCACGTGTTGCCTCCATTGGATAAACCACGATATGAGAATGAAGACGGACGGATAGAGATGGCGATTTATTTAAAAAACTATACGAGACTAACATCGGGCATAACTTTCGAACAACTGAATTAAATTGGATTATTCTTTTTATAATAATATGTTTCCAATTGTCGAAACAAGGCTTGTATGGGATCAAAATATCCTAGAATCACCTGGATAGAATTGTACTCACGAAAGTTAGGCCAGTACGCTATTAAGAAATAAAAATATCACTAACTCACAATTTATATCATAATAATAGTTTTATTTCATAATAGATATCTAATCAACAGGAATATAATACAGTACTATGACAGACTTATACTGTATAGAAGACAACTATCCACATAGAGACAATAGTTACGTATGTAGTCAATAAAATATTCTAGAATCATGTATAAGTAATAAGTACACAGTCTTTATAAGCAAGAATATGTGAATAAACTATAGTACAAAAATATGCAGTAGTAAATGAAATGGCAAACGTGAGACATGTGCAGGCACGCGGCAGGCATCGCGCGACGCAGGAGGGTCGGAGACGTCGCGGTTTCAACCCGCCACGTCTTCAAGTTGCGATTTGATTAAACGCTCAAATGTATAGAGATGATAGTTTTTAGTACTCATTGAACATTTGACTGTGTGTTTACTTGATTACTAATGCCCGATTTCTGAGGCACATTTAGAGGTAGTTTATCTATTCAAACTGTCATGTTTATATGAGCTTAAACGCTATTGAATAGATAAACTACTGATAAATGTATCTCATAATCCGGGGGTTATTCATACCCCAGTTCGAACCTGAGACAACGCACCAATGATTTTTTTTGAGTTATAAGTGTATTAGAAACAATCATTTGCTTTAACTGGGAAGGAAACATCGAGATGAAACCTTGCTTGCTTGGCTTGGACGTGAAAGTTTTAATGAACTAGAGACTGTTAAATAATGGTTGTTTGTTCCTATTCTAAGATTGTCGAGGAATTGTCATGCATGCTATTGATTATTGATTTGAATCATTCTTATATAAATCAATGCGGTTTAATATTTGGGACAATGTATCATCTCTAGAGATGTGTCGTAGACGTGTGTCACATCGGATCAGTTGAGTTGTACGCGCGACTGAACGACGCGGTTTGTGCGTCTACCTTCTATCGCAAATCAACTGCGTATGTGTGACTAGAGCTTACTAACATTACTGGTTATCTTATTCTATAAATCAGTACTACAAACTCTAGAGATTGTCTATGTATATGTATATACATGTATATCAGAGATTCTTTATAAAATTCATAACAATACCTCCTAATTAACTTTTAATACCATCGGGTTTAAGATCTCTTTGCACTGTATCCGGAATAAAAAACTAACATGATGGGAACACAACTTAAAATGAAAAACAGAATACTCAAAATAGATGATATAAAAAAATACACTAGTACACACAAAAGAGGTTTTATACGGAAGTAAAAAATATAATAAACAGACACTGTCCATTTCTATTCATCATTAAACGAAGAACACAAAATAAGATATCCAATCAGAACAAATTATAATTTAGCTCACAATATAATACAGAAGACGTCTAAAAGTCTTATTGTTAAGAAAATCCACGCAAGCCTTTAACAAATCTCATAATGCGATCGTGGGGGTGCGCGGACGCAGTGGACCGTGACGCGCCGAGTCGCGAACTCAGACGACGTCGGCCGACAAATACCGAGCACGTAGCGCCGTAGACACGTAGCAGCGTAGCGATGTAGCTACGTATATGTAGCTTCACTTTGTAGCTTTGGTTTATCGGAGTATTTCTGTAGTGTCGGGGTTGAATTTGTATTTCAGTTTTGAATTGCATTTCAACCAATTATATAACGATACAAAATTGATCTTGAAGCAATTGTAACTTGTCAATGTTATTCCTAAATATTTTTTTCAGAATTGCAGAGTTTATTAAACAAGTCGAGGAATGTTAATTGCGTCTTTGCACAATTAGGAATAAAGAACTAAGCAGGGACGTTTTGCATGGAATCGAATCCCTAACAAACATTCATACTAACTACTAAACACCTCGGAATTAAATCCGAAAATCGGAATAAATCGCATTTTCTCCGCTATACAGAGTTCCTAATTATTAATAGCGCAATATGCAAAGTTAGTTGTTTTGAGCGGTGAAGCATTCGATTCTCGACTGAGTCATTATAAAGTCAGATTTGAGTTTTCCATATTCCTGTGTGTTAATGAAATTTTCAGATTTGTTAATATAAATTGTTGAATTTGAACGTCTTGAGCCAGTATAAGTACTTATTTAATAAGAAATATTTGTGCATCTTAAAGGGTAGGATAAATTACGGACGGCAGAACTGTTTTTGATAGTAATATTTCAAATTATTTTACGAAATGAGACAAAATCGTTTCCAAAGTATTATTTTAGTCAGTGACTGTCCTCAACCGATATACTTACAGGAGTCTTAATAATATTTTTTTTTCGCGAAATTTTAAACAAAAATATAAGAACTTATGATTTACATTAAAATAATCAAAACCAAAATTAATAATAAGAAGTGTGTGTATTTACTATTTATACATAATGTAAATCACACAGTATAAACATTTTTTCAACACACGACGACAAAAATACTCCTTTCTTTTACCACTAACACCATTCTCCATTTTTTAATCAATCCAAATAAATTCCCAATCACCTGTCATTTACCCCACCACTTATGAACTCTCAAACGAATCTAATCAACACTGATAACTCCGATGATGTAGCGAGACAAAGGGTGCGATACACCATAAACACGAGCTCGTTCCCCAAGTCTGCGGCTGATCGACGTTGATTAATGTCCGACTGTCTGTCTGACGATTAAAAAAACTTTGTGTTTCAGTGGTACGATTGGAATAGAGGAAGGTGTGGAGTGGGTCGCATATCGAGGTAAAGCAATGTGGAAATCATGTATAGTGGTTTCTTAAATAAGTAGAATGTAGTGTCATCATAATATAGCCATAAAAAGAAGCTAAAGAAATATTACAATGGTCATTCAAAGCGTTGAGTTCTTTTTATGCTACACTAGCTGACCCGTGCAACTTCGCTTGCGTCACATAAGAGAGAATGGGTCAAAATTTTCCCCGTTTTTGTAACATTTTTCGTTGCTATTCCGCTCCTATTAGTTGTAGCGTGATGAAATATAGCCTATAGCCTTCCTTGATAAATGGACTATCTAACACTGAAATAATTTTTCAAATCGGACCAGTAGTTCCTGAAATTAGCGCGTTCAAACAAACAAACAAACTCTTCAGCTTTATAATATTAGTATAGATTTATAAGATCCGGTAAATTGCGCTGCTTCTTTATTAACAGACGTTTTTATAATTTCCTTTATAACAATTTATTTTAACTTAACACTACTAACCAAAAAAATACGTATGTTTTTGAGACCACAATAAACATCACAGTGCTCATAATTTATATTTTCCTTTTAAAAAATGACATTCGCGAGTTTTAAAATCATTGAAAGTCGTCTCCACAGTGTTCGTGTGCCAGCGACATTTGATTTCGGTGACATCTGGCGGAAGTAATGGATTTTTTCAGTTAGCTGAAGGTGAAAATTTAATCTATGATGATAAGTGACGACCGAAAAAAAGATTTAACGGATGTTCTTCGCGGATTTCAGGACGAAAGTGACATGATGTATATTGTGACTTCGTTGAATAAATGAATTTGTATAATAATATTATTATTGATGGTAACTAATGTTTGAAAAATTTATGAAAATAAATATGCAAGCTGGATTCAGGCAATGCCAAATATATATGAAGTACACTGGCCTAGTGAAAGTGTTAGTTGTTACCTTTAATTTTTTGGCGTTAATTAAGATTTTTACGATACATGCATAATTAAGATAAATGATGAAACAAGATTTTTATATAACAGTAAAGACAGAATTCGGAACAATTTTTAAAATAATTGGAACAATGCCAAAAATAGGCAACACGGCAAGTATATTTTGAAATACTTACTACTAATATTGATCTTCTAAAACGTTATCGAAATTACATTTAAATATCACAAGTAAGGTATTGTCTTGTAAAATGTTCATCAATATATTCAAATAGTTCAATATACAGTATGTTGTTGAAGTCAAATATCAAATTAGGAGGGAAGTAGAGTTCGCAAGGAACAGTGAGGGACTAAGTTATAGTTCAATTTGCGTACTGTTTTGAAGCGCACGCGTCATTCTGTGTGTGTATGTGTGTGTAGAGTAGAGTGGGCTATTATCTAAGTTGCGTAATTGTCTTTTTGAAGAATCTATTGATGTATTATCGTGCCTGACGTGCCAGCGCATTGCTAGATAAAATGCGTGTTCGCATTAATTCCCGTATCCTATTATGTAATGAATATGGAACGTAATAGTTTAACAGTTATGAGTAGATATTCATTTCCCTTAAAGCAAAACAGATTGAAGTTTACAATAATAATGCTACAAATTGCTATCGAAAAGTCAATAATGTTTGTTATTCAGTCTGAGAATCAGACTATACAATGCTTAAACATTTTAGTAGGTCCTAAATATGATATTTATGTAGCTTTAGGCCCAATAATTATACCTTAGTTGAATGTGCAATATGCCCGTTTAAAAACAAAACATTTTTTATAAGGCCATTGTTCCCTATTCGCTTAGAAAAAACAATATGGCTGAAACATGCGTATTTATTCCTAAGCAATGTTGACAAAAAAAACTTGTTAATTACAGGCGCAAGGTAATATACGAATTTCTTCATATCATCAGTAAATTATCGCTATTTATAGAGTGATATGAGAATACAGTGCCAATCTGTGCGAGGCGAAGTTCCCTCGGAGGCTCGTAATGCGCCCTAACTGCTCAAGTATTTGCTAACTGCTCTTTGACGACTTGTTGTGAACCAAACTTGCCTTGTGTCTATCGCACACTACACTTACCTATATACTGTATAGTTGAAGAGTTGAAGACTTTTTAAATTGATGTCTTGGGTGGGGTATGAAGCCTTTTTTTGGGTACATAAAATTGTTTGAAAGCAAATTTGTGAGTGTTTCTTTATTAACTTTATTTAATTTAATTAGACAAAATGTTATTTGTATCAAACTCATGTCATATAATTTTTAGTCAATTGTGAAGTAAAACTTTGATGTGACTACAATAGGTTCCCACGTAAGTTTTCCGACGGCGGCTGACGCGGCTGTATTTTGTTTTAGTATAAATAAAATATGTTCATACTCAAAAAACACGTTTCAGCTTAATAAGATTAGTAGTAGAATTATGTTCATTTCAATCAATTAAAGTAATACAACAACTTTTTAACAAAAACGTGTTTTACGTTTTATTTTATCAGACATCTGTCAGTTTCTTAGTTTTACGTTTATATAGAAGTGTATTTCATTATAATACCACACATATTTTTTTGTCTCATACCTACACCTTTGTGCCATACGTAAAAAGCAAAAGATATAACAACCATACATCTGTAAATCGTATCAACTATTTACAAATACCTCTAAAACCACAGAAATGTCTTCACTTTCCTAATCTACCATCTAATATGTGGTCAAAGTCATTGACCTATGAAGCACATCACCGCAACTCGTGCGCAACAGTCGGCAACGGCGCGAATGCTTTCAGCTCCACTGCAAGTTTCGGCTTCAGTGGAAAGAAGGTTGTACCCACTCGTATATAAAGGACCGTTTAAAGGAGCCCAGGCCAGTACGTTTGCATGTTTTCGTGATGTTTGGTGTTAGAAAAGGAAATTATGTGTTGGAAAAAGTTTTGGGGAGTTTGCCGTTGCCGTCGGAAAGATGCGAAGTGAGAAAAAATATTTCATGTTATAGTGATAGTCACTTGTTGTTTGTTTAATGTTATAGTTACTGGTTTGAGTGATTAGTTATAGAATGAATTGTGCTACATTTTTCTGCTTGACCAGTGTCATCATTTGGCTAAAGAGAGAGAAGATCTGACTCTGTTTCGTTTGACTTCCTCCGGCGGTGATCGTTTATTTTGAGAGTACTAGAAATTTACTTGTTTTCACTTTTTTGCTTTCCGTGTGTGAAGTTAAGAAATAGTCTACATACTCGCACTTTTGGTATAAACACCGAAAAATGCGTTCGGTTATGACGCATAATGTATCAATAAAATTGTGATCGTTACATAAAAAGTCAAACTTGTTGTGTTGTCAATTGCACATTTTCCCTAGATATCAAGAAATATAATTTGCTTCGGATCACCCTTTAACTTATTTGTTTCATTCACATTGACAGGATTATGATATTGTATTAGGTTCTAATATCATCGGTCAAGAAGCCACCTTATTTATGACCTAATTTCAACATGAATGCTTAACAGTAATAGCAACTATAATAATACATCAAAATAACTACCTTTAATAGAAGCTATGAATCGTATATTCCGCCATTACATTAACATAATCATGGAACTCTACATAGCTAACTACATACTCTACATAGTACTGTAGAGTCGGAGGTAGAGTCGGGCTATTCATCCCGAGTCACGTAGAGTAATGTATATTCTAATATATTTGAACTGGGAGCGACTGGAGCGACTTTTCGTGCCTACCGGCCCGTGCGGTCTGCGGTCGGTCGCTAGTGGTGGACGTATGTCGATGGACATTGGGAATATCGATGTTCGATTTCTCTAAAAATTGCACGTCGAGGAGTAACTATACGATAATATACAGAAGGAGCGCAAAACGCATACATTTTACCTAGGTTTGCGCGACCATTCGGAACGGGTAACGCTTTTGGATGTTGGTCACTTAATCTTTCCCTATTTGTAATTTCAATAGTTAAGATTGTAATCGTATATATGTACCTATTATGTTTGTTAAGTTGTGTCAGTGAGACCACGATTTTTTTCTAGATCATATGAATGAGCAAAATATTATCTTTATGTCACAAATTCCCTGAAATTAATACCGGGAATTGCGACAATTTTGCTGATATTCAGGAATTAATGGCAGGTCATTATTTTACTTTTTCTTTCCCATCGATGATAAGTCAAAAGAAGTCATGAAGTCACAACAAAGCATAAATATAAATATATTTTTATAATAATATGCTATTAACGACACAATATCGGTAATATTTCTACATAACCACATCACTAAACGCTTCGTATTTACTCTGCACCTCGCCAGTTCATCTTCATTTTTTATCTCTTTCAGCGGAAAAAGGGCAAAAAAGCAGGAAACCGCTCTAGTAATGAGTGTAAAAAAAACTATACGAAAGATATTCTCCCCGTTTAGTATCGTACCCCTTATATTTCCCGTTTGCCCTACAATATAAAGGATTTGTGATTTTTGTAAGACGTATTAGCAGTTCCAAAAGGCGTAACGTCGTATGATTTTAAAACTGTGACGGAAACATTATACCGTGGTTCAGGTTTTATCAATTTGGTTAGGCCCAACCTAGATTTAATTGTAACGCAAATATCTGCAATATTGTTGCTAATTGAACATGAATCTAATCTAAACGTAGTATAAATGATTAAGAACACATGTATGTTTGTCTTTCTTTTAAAAGAATGTTATAGGTAGATTAATTTCCCTACCTTTACTGAAAACCAGAATATGAAGCCTGGCCTTCGCCAGGCTTCATATTCTGGTTTTTTTGTTGTGAAAGCTCTTCAGCTTTCACAACAAAAAAACAATGCAAGATTGTCGATCCCTGATTATAAACTGCTAACAATACAATATTTGCAAGAAAACATATTTTTCAAGTCCTTCTAAATTCTGCATTAATTATTCTAGCTATATTTATAAATTAATCGGGGTATAAATCTAGTCTTATCAGATAGAACTGTATTTAAGATTGGATACAGATTTCTTGATCCATAAAGACATTTTCATGTAGTGCCTTTCATAGAACCACTTCCACGACCAGAAAACGAGATATTTGACGAATAAAACCCCCCAAAAACGGTAACCAAATATTTAACGCAAATATACCTTTGAAAATGAAAAACATAAGGAAGATTAAACAAACCAGTATTGCCACAACCAACTAAATACTAGTCGAAATAATTCACCTCAAACGAGCAAAACAATGAACGATATTGAGCAAGACACGTGTAATTGGATGTTCCGACGATATCCCAATATAAGACAATTTGGAGCCCTTCAACAAATTGGTGTTCCCTTTTAACGGAATCTCTTGTAAATTGGAGGGCAGAGGGTGACAGCCCTTCATTTTATATAAATTATATAGTTATGTATTTGTGAAAAATGTATTTAGAATTGGTAGATGTTAAGTGTTTGTCGGTTTCTAAGGTTTTGTTGTTTGTTTAAATTCATAATAATAATTATTATTAGTATGTATCCATCTTAAATTGCAGATGATTAAGGTCAGTAACATCTTCGTTCGAGACTTAAAAAACCTATAAATATATATAAGCATTTATCTGATTTCATAGTTCCTGTTTACAATTAATGTTTTCAATAAAACACCTACATCTAAATTTCCGCGCAGATAATTCCCGAAATATCTACAATTAATACCAATTCAACAAACACACCGCCTAAACAAACTAGAAATCAAATCAAACTAATTAATATCACTAAATGACTCGACTAACTAAATCACACATCATTATCGACTAAAACTAAATCAAAACAAAGGGAATATTATACTAAATTGTAATAATATATTTTGTAAAACAATAATACGTACACAGGTCAGAAAATACGTAGCAATTCAGTTATTTGAAAATTAATTAAACGATTTAACAGGGCATGAGGATTTACGGGCTGTAGCGCGAATACCTGTGCGCTGTACGCGTCACAGAACATATCTAACATATTACATTATTTAGACTGAAATACGGATTTATTTGTTGCTTAGATTTATTTGCGTGTGGTTATTTTTAATGTTTACAATTTTAGCTTGTTTGATTTTGAATCGTTCTAATCCAAAAATAATTGTAGCTCCCGAAATATAGGTAACAATATATTTTTATTGCAGTCAAAACATATAGAATTGGTCACGATTGTATCACAGGTAGGTAAGGCGCGGCGGCACCGGGACATAAAAATGTAAAAAATTGCAATTTTATTTCTGTACTTATGTCTATCTTTTTTAAATCCAAGTTGTTTATTATCAACAATATAAAGAAACTAACACGATAATTTTGCTTCAGTTTGCTTGATGTTTTGATGTAGGTTACACGGGCTACGATCGTAATCTGACTGTTTAGGTTATGAAGATCAACTTCGGCTAACGCAGTATGTCAAAAAAACTCTTGTAAAAAACTTAATTCAAGTTTTAAACCCTAAAAAGCCGGACCTACAAACTTCCACACCCAAATCAATCACAAGCAAAATGTATTACAAATAATAAGTAACGTTTTGCGTTCGACAGGGGCGGTTCAGGCAAATCGTCGGCTGTAGGCAACGACAAGACATTTGTGAACCAATGATTTATGATGCCGTGTTATCGACGCGCCGCAGCTCGGTGCCCTTCGGTAACAGGGTTTGTGTTATATGACCTATCGATAATGGGAGGGTTGGGTGTAGGTATGGAAAAAGTTTGGATAGTTTTAAAGTATGTTGCGTGTGTTTGGTTAAGGATCGAAAATTGAGAGTAAGTAACATTCTTATTTTAGTCATCATCATTGTCTTAAGTTGGTTTACCACAAAATGATTTCTTTGTTATACCTTTCGAGCTTTCCCATTCATATTAGGTACTTTAATTTAATACGATTGTCGGGGTATTATTGAAGATAACTCGGCACTAGAAATAAACCTTATGACTCGAAGACGCAGAGAATTTTACAAACGTCTTTACTTTACTCAACATTAAACCAGATCTAAAACAACTGCAAATGCTCATTTAAAACATAAATATTTCTTTGGTTTGAACTGCCAGGTTCGTTGTTAGCAACGTTGCGACCACCGGCGGCTAAAGTTAGTATGAAAGTTACAAATAAAAACACGTTGTAAGCTCCAAAATCATTGTAACCACGGATCCAAACTATCGACTCACCATCATACGACTAAATCGCAATTCGTAGTGACGCGTAAACGCAGCCCCCACTGGCCTGCGATTTTTTGTAAGATTTTCCGCGAGAACGCACGCGCCTCCCGCGACTGCGACTGATTAATCGTCTATTGATTGGAACAGACGGATACGAGGGTACCGACGAAATTCGACGAATTTGTCACTAAATAGGTTAAGAGATTGCTTGGTTTTTTGGCTCTTTTCTATGTATTTTCCAGAGGCAAAGACGGACATAAAAGAAAACCATTCTTTAATACATGTTTAGGAACGCTATAATAATTGTAATCTATGTGAAGTAGTCACAAATGTAGCAACTAAACGCTAACTATAAGTGTAATTATTTAAAGCAACTACTTATTTAATTATATGACATTAACAAACAAACATTTATATATACTATTCATCGGGTAAATAGATAATTACATTCATAAAATATCTTGTAGCTTACATATCAGAAAGTACATTATTAACAATAACTAACACAAATATACAAAAGCGTTGACCACAAACGAAAACATCAATTGACATTTCCAATTAAATAATTCTGCCAAAACAATACGGTAATAATAGATAGTAACATTCTAAATGTATCAACCAAAAGGCACTGCAGCCGGGGTTGTTGACGCGTAAACGCGTCGGCGACACGCGCGGCTCACATCCGCGTCAAACGCAACGTGCCCGTGTGTCGGACGTGTGCACACCACATTAGGGGCTTGTATAAATGTTCTTATTTTGTTTTTGGATGAAACTATACAAAATTGGTACAATACCGTCACTTTTTACGCTAAACTTTTCATTTCAAGAAATTACATTGCAACTATAAAAAACAAGGTTGTCGTGCCGTGGCTGGTAGCGTCTTTATTATAAACTATTTGAGCAGAGGGCTTAAATTACTTTGCTTTTCTAAAGTTTATAAAAAACCTGGATTAGCTACTACTTTTCTGGTGTATTACTGTTCTTGGAACTCTTTTCCATGGTATTCCATTAATCGTTATGTACAAGGACAGTCCCTTATTTTGCCATCAAACAGCAATACCGCTTATAAGATTGCCTATGAAGTAAAATACGCAAAAGTTAAGTTTAGATTCTCTATATACGAGTGTGTAGTTTATAGAAACTAAATCATATTCTCTCAAAGATAACCTTCAATCAAACCCGTACTCACACACGTGTAAAACTAATAACATATAATAAGATAGTTTAGCCTCCCGTCTTTTCCCTGCGCACGAGAGCGTGAACTCATCGTGACGTCACACCGCAACCGCCAATTTGCTCCGCGCACTGATCAAAGATGGAGAACTGTCACTATTTCTACTAAGCCTCGTGATATTTGAAAGCGGGGTAAAGTTGTACCATAGGTTAAACCAAGATTTAAATTAACACGAATTTGATGAGAAGAACGCAGAACATTAGCTTCCGAAGGCAAAGGCAAAAGTTTTTGTTGATTTGGTTTCTGATATGGTTTGTTGAAATACGTAATAGAAATTTAAATTCTTTACCTTACTGCGACTTACTACTTTAATGACGAAGTCTAGATTTACGAGACATTAAAAAATATATAGGTTTACGTATTCATTAAGTAATTTGTAGACTTCAGTAAGGATCTCTTTCTCGATGCCACACGGTGCTGCAGTTTCATTGCATCTGGTACTAAATAGTACTTTTTCTTCTCATTTATCATTTTAATTACAAAAAGGTTGTCTACTGGTATGTTACAGGTGTCAATGATATTAAGTTAACTAACGTTGAAATCCATTAACAGCCGTCGATGCAACCCGCCGGCAGATTTGCCGTAGTTGCGGTAAAACTATGTAGATATTACACAAACTTACACTTTAATATAACCTAATGTACAAGCACAAGTAACATACAGATACTTATTAATGTTCAAATGTTAATGTGAAGCAGGTGGTTTAGTTTATATTAATAATAATATATTAAGACTTATATAGTAGTAGCTTTTAATCTTGTGTAATTAATTTTGATATTCACTACAAAGATGTATTTAAGTATGCTTATTCAGATAATTAACTTTGAGGTAATAAGAAAACAGAATTGTCTTATATAGCTTTCAAAATAACGCGGATAGAGCCAAAAATCATAAAATTACAAACCACATCGAACATGAGGTATTGAAAATAATGAATTATTTTGTATTACAAGTAGTTTCTCGCCATGGTCAAAATTTTCCGCCCTTCGTTAGTTATAATACTAACATTTTCACATAATAATTTAAATTTAAGAATAGATAAAATTCAGATATTTGTATGTCATTCTAAACTATTGCGTAGTTGTCAGCCTTTAAGTTCACCCTCTTAAAGAAAATTAAATGACATTGAAGTATATTATGTAGATTGTTTGAAAAACTTTACGTTACATTGAACCTTACAAACTTGAACAATCGAACCTTAGAATTCCTAAATTTAGATACACCTCACGAAGACCAGTCTATCTCATCTCAGTTGAAAGACTTATCTTTCAGCCCTTTAGAACCTGTAACCAAACAACAATAGGACTGGCTATGCAAGAGATATACTAGTAATACATATTTTGATACATTAAACCTTACAATTCCATATTTTAGATACACCTCACGAAGACCACTCTATATTACATCTCTTATATCTCAACTACAACGTTACGATATTAGTCAGTTAAGTTTATACCCTTTAACCAAACAATAGGACTGGCTATACAAAAGATATACGAGTAATATTTTGAGTGCATTACTCTGATCCGCAGTCAGAGCGTGCTGTTGGCAGGAGCCCAAACGTTTCCAATCACGTCGCACCGAGCCCGTGGAATCACTCTGCCAACTGATTTTCTGATCACTATTGTATGGTTCTAATGCTATGTTTATCGTAAAGTTTAGAGCTTATTAAAAGAAGGTGTAATTTATGGTCTTCGATCTTATCTGTCTTTGATGATAGAAAAATGTAAGTAATGGACCAAAAAATTTTCGGTATAAATTTACATCTGATACTTACTGTAGTTATTGGGATAAGAGTTGAATTAGCGATTGTGTTTTGTGACATAGATTTTGTTTTATAACTTATAGCTCGGAGGTTTAGTTACAAAAAAAAAAAATACAATGGCGAATTCTTTGCATAACATTTACCATGGAATTCATGTCTCTCATGAAGCAATTAGTTATGCCCCACACTCCGTCATCATTTTTTCAACAAATCGTATAAAAAATCCAAGTAATATTAAAATTCAATCCAAAAAACCAGACACGTATTTCACTTACGCAAAAAATTCGAAATACTGAAACACGGAGCGAATCGAAACGAGCAATAATCCCGAACTGTTTTAAAAATATTTTTCATGTTAGAAAAAAAATATTTTCAAATATAAACTGGGTAAAATTTCCCGACCCGGTTCGAGGCAGGCTGGCGTGAAAATCATGCCCACCCGGGTATGATGTACCTACATACGTACCTCGCTAGTTTGTGTGGATTATACAGGGTTATTTTTAAAGGGTTCCCAGCCAATGTTTGCTGTATAATATTTGTGAATATATTTTGCTGATACGGTTTTTTACTTTGGTCCGGATAAGGTTTTTATAATGTCATTGATATAGCTTGATAGGTAAAACCGTAAGTGATTGAATTAGTTTTAAAAGAATTAAAGATCTATAAATTATTTCTCAGTGATTGTTTTCTTCGTCACGTGCTTAAAGTTTCCACAATTATAAGCGATTTTGTAGGCTTTTGTTAGAGTAGAATATTTTTTCATGTTAACTTTCAAATAGAGCCCAGAATCACACAATGAATTCTACCTATAACATGATTCTTATTAAGGCTTGCATTTAGATATAAATACAAATTCTATGTATCAAAATAGTTCACAATCCTTTCAACTACCCCTTCACTACTCAGAAGATGCATTAGCCATCCAATTCGGCGATAAATAGGTATTAGCTAGCATTTCCATAGAGAGCGGCCGTCGGTCCGTCGGTATGCCGTGCCGTATAGCTAGCGCTACCATTCAGTGCCGAAGCGACGTGTGCCGGCTGCCGAATGAATCACGGCTTGCATCTGTTAACGTAGACGTAGGAAGGTGGACGATAGGGGAAATAGATTGTGATGGTCAGTTGAATAACGTATGATTTAGTTTGATTTCGGATAAGTTATCACTCAATTTCAAGTGCAAATTTAGATGGAGAGTTTGAGTTCCAGATTCAAGTTGTGTACGTAGAATCTTTGAAAAGTTTAAGTATGGTTCTAATTTGCAACTACTGTTTTTTGTAGTAAACAAAAAGCTGTTATACAGATTTCTCAAGTTTTTAGAGGTATGTTATGTTCATCAATGTCTTAAGAGAAGTGCGTTGAGCAAACTTTGACACTTACCTATTAGTTGCAAAAATATTGTTTCAAATGTTCAAAATTTCCAAATCATTGAGGTTGTGTTAGAGTTATTAAGCCTTTAATTAGACTTCTTAATAACTTTTATCACTGAAGGTAGAGGAATAAGTATTCCTTTATACAATACAAACCAATTTTAAAACTGTCTGTCCGCCTCTACGAGATGCCAAAGTCGAAAAGCAATCCGTTGACCATAGGACATGTGTTTTGTGGTGGCATGCGTTTACAAGAGGCCTGCATTGTGCGGCGAGCAGGCTTTTGTGATGCCTTCGTAGCAGACACTACACATGTCGCGAATAACCTCACCTCTATACCAATCGTATAGTAATAGTGTTTGGTTAGAATAGTTTAGAATATATTTATGGATAGAATATAGATGATGTGTATATAAAGTGTGGCTTGTTTTAACCCTAATTCAAATATTAAAGAAATCTAGCAATTGATGTCTTTCAGTAAAAGTAAAAAATGAATATCCACTTATCTGTAAAACATAACTTATATTATCTCAGCATGAAAGCTGAAGAATCCATACGCTTTCTACTTATAAACGAATTAAACATTATTAATGTAACATAAAAGTTAGACGTTTCTTTAGAATACTGGAAAAGCTGTTTTATTAAACTGTTCTTAGGCTGACAAAGATGAATGTTGTTTCATAAGGTTTTATTCCAAGTCGCATTTATCATGTATTAATTCAACGCCTAACCTCCAAATTACCAAATCAAAACGCATACAAAATGCATGAACCTCTTTAATTGGCTATAGTCCAGCGCGAGTCAAATTATACATTCTCGCCCCGAGCGGACCGCGGTGGACATAACTAGTGTAGCTTGATACAAAGCAAACATTAGCTCAGCCATGCATTATTGTCAAGCACAGGAGCAAAATCTACAGTGTAGCCTGCACCTTATATCTAAAGTACAAACACAGAAATTTCAACTCTATAGTTGTAACTATAAAGTCGAAAATCATAAAAAGTTGGTGAGACATTTATTGTGTTTCCACACTAGGTGGTTTTGTACATGCATCGAGCTGGCAAGTTGAACACGCACCGTTGGTTAGAGGCGGCTATGACAAAGATTGGAAGCAACCGTAGTTGGCTTTATTAATAACAGCACGTTTTCCGGTTGTGTGGATCGTTCACGCGCTGTGCTAGTGGGAAAATGGATGACGTATGAACGTCGATGTTGAGTGGTTTAGATTTATTGTTAGAAACTGTATTTTATTGTGACCTGAGGGGCTATCACGTACCTCCGTCGACAAATATTTGAAAGCCACTATGCTGTTAATTATTTTCTCCCTTAGATGATACTGATTATCACGTTACGTCAAAGCAGCAATGTACTGGATAGTGAACATCAATTTGACGTGCACAAGTTTTCAACTGAGATGCACCATAACCCCGCTGGTCAGATCTTTGTCGGGAAAATGGCAGTAAATGGTTAAAGATCTGGAGACAGAAACTACGATTCTAATTCTATAATAATATATTCTACACAAATAATTCTTTTGTCGCACAAGTTTAGCATTGGTTTATAATCTGTTGGTAACAAAACTAAGTCAAGTTTTACAAACCCAAAATGTTACAACTGACATGAAACCAATTACAGGTACATATACCTATAAAAAAAAGATTGTAATTAAAAGTCCCTATTTATGACAATACAGAACTTAAAACAGAAACAAAATTAAATGAAGACTATGTCCCAACAAATTTGGCTTGACATCTCAAAACACAATGACTCTCAAACTGAAAAATAATTATAAAAATACCGTCTACAACACCAAGTACCTTATAATGGTAATAAAACTTTCCATCAATTTACTTCCAAAAAATAAAATAAACTCAACAATTTTACCAAAATTAATATGACACTCATTACGTAGCCTTATTACCCGGGGTAATGAGGTATGCCACCAATTATTGTTTGTCGTTATTTCAATAAAACCGATGCAAATCAACCGTGTGTTGTTACAATACTTTGATGATATATTATTATCTGTTATAGGCCAATGGGTCTTGTAATAAGGTATGAGGCTACTTTTGTTTGGTGAAATAATTGATTTTAACAAGCATTCGTGATTTAAATTGTATTATTACGATAAAGACTCAGACAATTATTAAGTGTTTTTGATTATAGTAAGTACTATTAATTATACATAATACAGGGTCTTGGCTTGTGCTTTATTCAATTTAAAAAAATTGAATCTTTTGATGTACATATTTCTACTTGGTGTAAAGTTACTAAACAGCAACTTCTATCAGTATTTTCTATCAATAAAATAATATCTGTTTAACACACGACACTAAACATAAGATTAAACTTTTCTAAAGAGACCTGTGAATTTCCTGTTCAAACGCCAGGCATGCTGCTGCCAAAAATACTGGGAAATCGTAATCGGGAATTGCCAATTGAATACTTCGGAAAGAAACTAAATTGGCCATGTTTCAAATATTCTATACCAATATCAAACTTATATATTGTATAATTTTAAACACCTGTTTCCTGTTGTTAATTTTCCATTGGCTGACGATCACACAGGGCCTGAACCCCCGGCCTAGGCGATAAGGCGAGCCAGTGAGCTAAACAATCCTGTTCACGCCCATTAGGCCTATGTCGACAGCCTTTACACGGACGTTGACTCCGCAGGTTTTTTTTAGACGCGGATACCCTTGTTTAAAATTAACGGTGGATATTGATTTTTGTAAAAAAGTCTAAAGGGTGCTTTGTTGCTAAGTTTGTATTATATTAGCTGGGGAAAAAAGTATTTTTATTAAACGCTCATGATACAGTGGATCTTTATTTAAAATCTGCTTGAAAGGTGCACTAATGAACGAGTTACTTTGCTATTCATATTTCTAGGATAATTATATTATCAAGCAGTAGCAGTCCTTTGCAGATGTGATTATAAATTAATAATTCTTGAAACTTTAGTTAGTTTTATTTCGAAAAACCAAATCATTATTTTATTTTCAGTTCGTAACCTGAAATGTAATACCTATTTC